>NC_136062.1:235519101-238001601 GCF_964261635.1 Lissotriton helveticus | reverse complement strand
CATGCCTTTACTGCACTACTGTTGTAATGTCATGTGAGGCTGCAGGGGCTTGAAATTGTGCTGAGCCCGAATGTTTGGTTGGCAGATTCCCAGATTGTACATCTGAGACCAACTGGATGGCTATGAACTTTGAAAAATATCAACTGGAAATACACAGGTCTACGTGATATTGTGATGCCAGTGTAGTAGCATCATGACTTAATAACCAAACCAGTCCGCAACTGTACTTGTCACTATCGAACATAATGCACTTCTATGAAAGATGAGCAGGTGACCGAGTGAGAACCAGTAGAGACTGAGTTTGGCTGTAAGAGGGCAGGCTTGGACTAATAGGCTAATAGAGGAAGGCACCCCAAAACAGTCTCTACCCAGGCTTCATATGGAAAGCCCTGCTGCAGGCACACCTGCTTCAGCTCACTGCCAGTCATGTTATCCATCATCTTTTCAGGAACCCATGTTTTTATGCTGAGCAGCTCAGGGCTTTAGTGTTTTGACAGCAGCTTTATATATAGACAGTATTGCCTGTGGAGGCCTCGTTGAGATTCTGGACTACTGGCTGAGCTGAAAGGTGGGGTACACTAGTACGTTATGACCCATGTGTTTAAATCCCTTACTGCTAATATTGTACAGGTCGTAGTCTAGTCACACATTAATGTGCAGTACTTTGTCAGTTTTTACATCAACCCCCATTCTTCTAGACACACAGGATGGGCTAGCTGCAGAAACACAAATATGAAAACTCTTTGGGTGCGAAAGACTTTTTGACATTGCAAGTTGTTGACCAGGTGCTCCACTTCAGTCCTCACGAGCTCCACACACCCTAGCCGTTTTCTCTTTTGCTTGGTCTAACTTCCTCAGAGAACTTGTATATTTTTCCACTGTCTCCAAAGACAGCTGGCACGGGTTACTCACCCAGTCTTGTATGTTAAGGACCATACAAAAACAATGTACATACAAAAACAATGTAGATGTCGCACAGTTTTTTATGCTAATTTCTATGGTCTTTTGCGCATGAAACCGGAGAACCTGTGGCCAGACTGTGCTCTTTGATCCTTAGCCACTTAACAGGTTTCTTGGAGGGCATTAATTGCAATCGGTCATCGAGGCTTTTCTAGCAAGAACTAAAAGGAGACACCCTGAACTTTGGGTGAGTAGTCTGTTTTCATCGCAGTAACGTAGCTAGGCCTTTTGCCGCACGTGGTGGCCCCAGCCTTTGCTGCCCAGCGATAGCCATAGGAGCATGGGAAGGAGGGGGATGGGGGGGGGGGGGGGGGGCTAGTGAACAAATACTGTTTTACCTACGCCCGCTTGGGGCAGTTGGGTGCATCACAGTTTCCTTATGCTGATGGCGGGCCATCTGAAGATTTTACAGAGCATTTGGATCGTATGAAAGCAGGCTGAGGCGACTGTGTTAACCTGATGTTAAATGGAGAGTACACCGTCCAGTATGATGCCGAGGTTGTAGGTGTGGTCTTTTGGCATAGGGGGGCAGGGGGTAGGTCCAAGCTCCACTGGCCACCAGTAGAGTAAGCAGACAAGCTGAATGTCGTTTTAGTAGGAGAAGAGGTTGATATAAGATCGGACAATGTATACGAGTGGTGTCATGTAGATTTAGAAGAGGATAGGTCTGAGGCATGTGCCTTGGGGGACCCCGCAGGTGATGTGCTTGGGTTGCGTGGTGGAGGAGGACTCCGGGTGCATCCTGTGAGAAAAAATGCCATCAAACTGAGCTCATTGTCTGATTCCAGTCTGGTGTCATATATCGATGTGTGTGGTGGGTGACCGTGTCAAAAGCTGTGGAGAGATCATGGAGAATGAGCGTGGCGGATTCTCTTCAAGTATGGCTAGGATATAATCTCCTGCTGTGGTTGGCTCTGAAGCCTGACTGGGGAGGGTCCAGCAGTTTATTTCTTTCAAGATTAACTGTTAGTAGGAGTTTGATGGCCTACTCTAAGACTTTGGTGGGGAACAGGAGAGGGGAGATGGGACGGTATTTCTGGAGCTCTCTGGAGTCTGCTAAAGGTTTCTTGAGGAGGGCTCTGACCTCTGTGTGTTTCCATGCATCCAGAATGGTGGCTGTAGATATTGAAGCATTGAGGACAATGTTGAGCTGGTGGCTGATCTTGTTGCTTCAGAGGTTGAAGAGTCAGTGGAGGCATGGGTCTGTGGATGCTCCTCAGTGGATGAAGTTAATCAGGTTGGTAGTTGTGCTAAGTTGTTCCCATGCAGTGAGCGGGTGGTTGGTGGTCATGGTAGTTGAGTTGCAAGAGAGGTCAGAGGGTTGGGGATCGAAGTGTCTGTAGGTGGTTGCTATCTTGTGGAAATGGTCGGCAAGGGATTTGCAGAGTTGCGAGGGAGGGATCGAGTTTTCATCGGCTGAAGGGCAGGAACACGGACGTTGGTGGAGTTCCTTGGTTTGGTTGGTGCTGGTATCGATCTGGTATGTCGGTCTTTTTTTGTGGCATTGAGCTGGCGGTGGTAGTCATTGAAGGCTGATTTGTAGGCGGCTCAGTCTGACTTTCTTGCTGGTTTGCCATCTTCTTTCCAGTTGTTTACACCTGCATTTTGATATGAGTTCTGGTGTGTACCTGCTGGCTCGTTTAGTGGGTCTGTGTGTTTTGGTTGGTTAAAGTAAATGTAAGCATTAGACTTTTTGTTCAGCTCTCCGTCATTGCAAATTGCAATGTACCTTAGCTATGTGATGAAACTTCACCCGACAGATAATGGTATTCTCAACTCCATACACTCTCCAGATCATAAGCAGACAGTCTAATACCAGCTATTTACAGCAACCCATCTTGCATTGGACCCAGGCATCCACACCAGAAGCTCGAAGTGCCTTTAACATGTAAAAACTAAACAATCTCACTGCACTTATCCAGGTGTTAATGTAAGAAGTTGACTAAATACAATACCAAGTGAATTTCTTGGTTTTCAATGTCTCTCTGGTGATGACTAACCCATGTGGTTTGTGAGAAATTCTTATAAAGAACCCATTCATCTTTTAATACAAGGGACTCTGTTCCAATAAATTGCCACACTTGTTTTTTCACTCTCAATCTTCTGATAATTGTACAAGTTTGAGTATTACTATTCTGTAAATAAAATGTTTGATCCTTACAAATGTTGGAGAGGTTATATCCATGGCACTCTTAACCAACTGATATTGGGGATAGTCGTTTACTTGTTAATACTATTTTCCTTGCCTATCTAATGATCTGCAGTGGGGAGAGTAAGTAGATGGTAGATAAGGAGAGACAGCAGGAGTTAATATTAATGCGAGCAGTGTGTTTAAATGTGTGCGGCAGCATTGAGAGGTAATGAGATTACTGTTATTTAACCTAGTTCATTATTTGCTCGTAAACTATTTTTCTTATGGTAGGTTTTGGACATCCTGAAGAAGGGTGTTCCTCCCTTGCAGATGGTGGTTCGAGAGTTTCAGTGAGTACTAGTTATATTGTCCTTTATAGTATGCAAATAGAAGGTGTTTTGTTTTTTTGGTGGTGGTAAACCCCTGATTGGCTTTCATTAGTGCCAGGGTTCAAAACTGTCTCGAATGAGATGTAGAGCACATTCACGTCATGTGCACATTGAATCTGAAGTACTTAATAGTGTTGTTCAAAAATATAATTCACGATAATCGTTGCAGCAGTGTGTTTAAAATACAACAGCAATTGAGTCACTCGTGTCTTAAATCCGTGCTAAATTAGAAATAGCACTTGTTTAGTAAACCTCATAATACTATACTGCATACTGGCAGTAATAAAGTAATGTTCTTAGCAAATTATTATACTTTACACCTTATTGACTGCCAAATTCACTTCTTTGCATAATTGTCACATTTCATATTGTCATTCAGCATCTCTTCAGAGCAAACATTCAAGGCTGTAGATTAAGACAAAGGTATTGGACAAGAGGAATGCAGTGAAACCAATCTAAATTCAGTATGCCAGATTCTGGGTTTCTCTAACGCTAGAGCTAGTCTCAAATTGGTGAACTATTGCATTGCAAGGGAAAACAGATCACCAGCGCCTGCAGAATCAGTGGAACAAAGTAGCAGTGTTTTCTTGATATAAATGTTAGATATTTAAGTGCACTAAAAGCAGTTTTAAAGAAGTCAAATGTAATTCCAATGTAGTTAGAAAGAGAAAATGTAATGATTATAGGACTAAACCAGCATAAAATCGGATGAGAATCAGGAGATATTAACTTTTGAAGACCAATATCAAACACCTATAGGAAAAAGTGACCACTGAAAGCTACTCTTGCAACACAAATTAGCACAATTTACCTGAAAACTGTTCTGCTTTAGTGATACTGGGAGGTCTGGGGAAGATCCTCTTACTTTCCAGGATGATAAACTAGAGTGCTTTAACAATTCTCAGGTGACAGGACAACGTCCTCTGCACAGTTCAACAGTTTTATAAAGGCTGAATCTCATTCTCTAACTAGGGCTCCAGGTAGGTCTGGTTCAATCCACTGCCAACTGGTTAGCTAGTCTTTAAACACCGGTGGAGCCCTTCTAAAGCCTTTCAGTCATTGAAGGTACTTATATTAACCTTTCCTGATCATTCAGAACTCTTTCCATGCTTGGTACAAGGAGAAGCAGGTCCAAGCCTTGTTCTTTCTGGTTATTCTGGTCACCGCTAGCCCCACTTGTGTTCTGGTGAGCTTTTGGTAAAAATACATTTTTATCATACACACTAGTTCATGGTGATGCCTCTATCTAATACTAATAGAAACCCCCCTGTCCAATCTGTTTGCTTTCCTGAAAACTATCCCTAAGTAACAACCTCTTGAGTTTTCCAAGATGGCTAAATATGTCCCCCAATGATTCCCTCTCCCAATTGTGAACAAGACCATGGCTGAGAAAGAACCCCGTTCAAACAGGCCTCAGCCTAGGGTCCTGATTAGTATAAACCTGTCAGAAAGCCAGACTTCAGGCTGGTCGTTTGAATTTGGTTACACTCCTTTCTCATTCTGTATTTGTGGTAAGGGATTCATTCTCCTATTTGTCCTACAGAGTCAGCTTTGTCTCTGAGCAGGAAGGTATTTCACACCTAAAAGTGGGATACCCAAATGTGTTACTCCACTTCTGTCTAAAAGTCTCACTTCTTTTTGGAGTAAATTTGAGCCATCGATCTTAACGTTAAATTATCAATTTTGATAAATCCTACAGTTATTTGTTGTGAATCACACTTGAGCAATATTTGAGAAGATGAAACTGGCCAAAGAGTAGACCCCTGAGCTCATCTTCCCTACAGTAAATCCTTCATCTGGTAGAAATGCTTCTACCAGATGCTGTTGGGTGCCACTTTCCACGGTTTTAGTACTATTGAAAAATCTAATTGCAGTTTGAGTTAACTGGGTAGATTGAGCTGAGCCTTTCAAATTGAGGTGTACAATCTCAATCCACTCAATCTGGGCAGTAATATATGTGTTTATGCATGGCACATGGAAGGAGGTGTCCCATTAAATTGAGGTTTTGAAGCACCAGATGAAGATTTCTATCCCTACCCATAATTTTTTAATTAGAAAGCAATACTCCAAAACCCACCTGTACAAAGATTAATGACACTTTCTGGAGTGTATGTTGGAGACGCTGACTGTCTGCCCTGAATGAAATGGGCAAACTTAGAATCCTGTGCAAATATTGACCCCTATTTTGGCCCTCTCCCCATTCACGATGTAATAATTTGGCTATTGGCAGACTCCTGAAAGAGGTACAAAAGGATCGTTGTATTATCCATGTTTAGTGGACATGTGAAGATACACTCTACAGTAGCTTCAGGTGAGTTTTACCATAATGGCTACATCTTGGCAAGAGGCAGTCCTGATCCTCATATATGAACAGATTGACTGATCAGCCCTCTACGATCAACAGTGTCTAAAACTATAGGTGTTGGGTATGGCAGTGCCAAAGAAGGATGATATTCTGTCTCCCAAATGTGGATTTAAGTAGTTCACTAATATGATCTTGTGACCTCTCAATTGGTATGAGTTAGTAATGGACCTATCACTGTGGATACTTTTGTAATTGATATACTACTTATAGTGGATTCATAATAAGATATTACTCCATTGTACCATTGAAATGTATTTTGTTTTTAAGGAATGTCAGTGAGTTGTTTTAGAAGATAGGAAACCACTTACAATTACAAGAACTTGATAATGTTTACAGTATTAAGACGGGAAAGTTTTTTTAACAATGTTTACTTATCCAAAAATATCGTTTAATGTTATTTTACAAGCCTGTTTATTCGAGGATGTCTTAGTTTCTCAATTTCGTTTGAAGCATTTGACTTAGTTTCCTACCCTAAACTTGGTCTGAGAAGAAAAATTTATACATTTTACAGAATATACTGACATTCTTTCAAATGCAATTTTATTCCGAATGATCAGAGTTCTTTGATAAAATCCTATTATGATGAACATTACATTTGTGTCCTGCAGCGTTTTCCTCTTGCTTTCCATGCCTTTGCACCAAGCCATGCATAGATATTTGATTGGAGAGAACCTTTCTAGAGTTCCTACTCTCTTACTTTACTGTAAAAGGCATTTAAGTAATGATTGGACAAAATCCATTTTTTTATCTATATTTAAAGTTAGTTCATTTCCATAACACATGAATAGCCCCCATCATACGCTGAAGACCTTCTGACAGGTGTGGGTCTCTTTACAAGTTTGGCCTTCCTTATGGATTTAGTGGAGTATTGTTTCTTTAATTAAAGTGCCAATATAGTGCCTCCTTGTCATTTGAGAGGGCCATCATACAATATTAGAGGAAGCTTAAACATTGTGATGGCTGTCCTTGGCAAGAGCTTGGTGCTAGTTGTATCCTTAATGTTCTGATGAGATTACATTTTGGCAGGTAATTTGACCGCGTTCTTTCTGGCTATCAATTTTACATTTCCAAAAGTTTCTTGAACATGTTCAAACAATTTAGTTGGCCCCTAAAAAAACTATTATTCATTACTAATCCAAGATAGATGACCACTGGGAGAAACATTTAGCCTGATGCCCAGCACATTATTTATGCATTTATTATGATGTGAAAAGTATGGGTTTTATCGTCTAGAGTTTCTGATTCTGAAATGCTACCTTCCATGTAGCAAAAAAATATGGCACTGCTTATAAGATGAGTACTGCTAACTATTCCTTAACTTCTGAAACCTACATCAAACCTTTTACTTTAATTTATACAGGTCCATTCTGATGTGTCCAATGTCTTCCTGTACTCTGGACTGGTCTGTTATGTGGCGGGGTAGTGCCTTTCTCTTGCATTTCCTTACTCTTATGTATATGCTGTAAAGACTTTTTTGAGCTACTGTATTAACTTCTTTCCTTCACCATTGCAGGAGTGGGTCTGTATTGATGCAAGGAGAGCTCATATTTCAGAGCCCAGCACCACCCAGTAAGGAAGTTCTTCAGACCCTCATTGACTCAGTCGGATCTGGGAATGTTTTTGGAAGATCGTCCTTCCTGGTGGATCCGACATCCTTTGTTGTGGCAGGTACTTTTTTATAAGAAATAGTTTGGGTCTTATCTGACTTGATTGATGCCAAGAGTTGCAATTTATACTCAGAGCTGTTGCATTATGGCTTAATTGCTAATGGTGTTATTACATCCTTCGGTCTAAGGGATGAAATGCATGAATGAGACTAATCTCATGGAAGACGGGCATTTCATTTGGGGAGATGGAGTACCCAAGGGTGGCACATGAGTTAGCCTTCCTTTCTGCAAACACCGAACAGCTTGGAGAGCTGCAAACTGAGCACGAAACGTGTCTCTCTGGAACCAGGTGACTTGGACATAGATCTCCTGTATAGGATTTACCGACATGGTGTAAGCATTAACTGTTCAACAGTCTTCTCCAAGAGAAGATGGACTGCGAGTGACATGGCAGAGTAGCTCCAGTCGCCCCTTAAACTGGATTATTTGCCAGAATTGACACAAACAGTAAGTTTCTTGTTGATGAAGACCAGCAGTGATGGGCTTTATTTGGAAACTGGCAGTGTTGCATATAAAATGTAGTCCTGTTGACATTATTTGCTCCCCTTTGCATGGCATATTGGTGTTATGATTATTTCATTGAGCACATTTCAGACTCATTTTACAAACTAACAACTTATGAAAACAAATATACGTAGACAGTCATGTTTGCCAGTCACCTATGGGAAATACTGCATTGTTGTATTTTTCAGAACACAGACATTCTGCCATTCAGTCTTGGATTTCTTCCCGTAATCACTTGCTAGGCAGAACAACCTTCAGTATCTTTTCATTGCCACCTTTACAAATAGATTCTTCCCAATAGATTTTAATAAGGCATCTGAATCCATCCCTTTCAACTGCTAGGGTCTTATTTATTTGGAGATACGTGAGTGCTTGAATTTCAGAGATGGTGTCTGATCAATGTTTCTCTAACTGTTCTTTACCATGCTCAATTCCAGATGCGAAGTCGGATCTTAATGCAGAGGATCGGTACTTTCCTGGTTTTGCTGTTGCAATCATAGTCATGTGTGGGCTGGCCATCATCTCCATTCCCTTCATCATATTCCTGGTGAGATCATAGGAAATTGATGTGAAGCATGTTCTAAATGAAACTGTGATGGACTATCTGAACGAGCCATCGCATTAACTCAAGGTCCAGTGTACTTCTAAACTGTTTGAATTTAACCTGGATGTTTATTAGCATTTCTATATAGGCAGTACCGTGACCAGAGCCCAAGGTAAGGACTGTACCAATGGTATTTGTGACACATTGGCCGTATATTGCATTGTGCATGCTGGATATTGCAGGCAGCTGTATACATCTGCTGAATTGGTCAATAGTGCATACTTGTTTTTGTGCACCACCCTGTATTGGGCTTGCAGTAGTATGATGCATGAATTCGATTAGCTAACTTCAAAGTCTTCTCAGAACAATTTGCTCATCTGTAGAAGACAATGCCATTCTATTAAAATCCTGTTTCCCCCCACAAAGAGGTATCCTTGTCAGATCTAATCAAACCATGATAAAGCCATAATTACTTTCAGTGCTTATGTTCGGTAGAAACTGCTTAAAGCAATCAGTCATTAAAGCCAGTGGTGGTATATGGGCATATCACTGACGCTACTCAAACTTTTGGCATGTGGTCAGCATTATTAGACCAACAGTGACCTTCTTGCATTGACTGTAACCTCATGCTAAAATGGACAGCTGACCAGTATTGTGGGATTGTGTGTAAGAGCTGTGACTCCGTTAAATTGCAGCGTGGTGTCTTCAGATCCCCTTGTGTCCAAGTTCAAATACTCCTACTCATTCACCATCTCGTAGTTCTATAAGTTTCAAAGATGTTGGTGAGTTCACTCTTGGTGGTACTGGTATGTGGATGTGAGGTGAAAGACTTATGAGCTGAATTTTACAGTTGATTTTATCATGTCTAATACGGGTTATGTACATTTGTATAAGGTAATGGCTGAAAAAAAGTATGTCATATTTAATCCTTTTATTTCAACCTGCAGCCGGTCGGTTTAATGTAGTGAATTCTATTTACATGGGATCGGGGGGTGGGGATTACTATGATGCCTATTTTT
Source organism: Lissotriton helveticus (assembly GCF_964261635.1). NCBI lineage: Eukaryota > Metazoa > Chordata > Amphibia > Caudata > Salamandridae > Lissotriton > Lissotriton helveticus. The sequence continues at coordinate 237,992,022 of NC_136062.1, read as the reverse complement.
TTCTGTACATTCTGCTTAGATCACTATCTGGATATTAGTACTGGGGAGTGCAGCATGCAGCATGTGTTGTGTGTCTTCCTGGTCATACGATCACCCATCTTGAGGTCTCCATACAATTGCTAGAAACCTCTCACCATTCTTCTGGTTGTACTAAGGGCTGCAAAATCTTCCCAAAAACTGCACTGCTATCTTTCATACAACAGATATGTTTAAGAAATTGAAAGCAGACGGAAAAGCTAAGAAACTAGACAAATCGTGGAACACAAGAGAATACAAATTGTGCGTTACCAGTGATGCACCATATTGGAGAAAATCGACACAAAGCAGAAAAGTTGGGACCCATTATATTTCTGGATTTCAGTGTCAGATGTGGCTTATTGTATAAGAACACAATGCCAATTAGCATTAATCACAGGAAATAAAGTGAACATTACTCTAGTTTCATTCTACAGTCTGATAGCTTATCTTTACAGAATCTGATTTACATGGAATCAGACCTCAATAACAGAACAGAAAATTAAGCCAGTGGCTCCAGAAAGGTTGGCTGGGGCTTGCAAAGACTTTGTCAAGAACAAAAGTAGCTGAGATTACCTTTTCAAGGGCATGACTGACTATGAGAAATGCTAAGTAAAAGTTATACAAATATCCAGTTGCAGTTCATACTGGAGTAAACGGGAAGACAAGGCCTTTCACTGCCCATCCCTTATCTAGCACTTCGTACCCTACCTTACAATGATCAGCATCAAGATCATGGAAACTCCGTAAGGGGCAATGTGAATGTGGAATCTGTCTCCAGTTGCTGAATCATGCAAAAGTTGTAATTTCCATATCTTGCCAAGAGGAACTTAGCGGTACTCTTCCACAGTACGATCATTTGCATCTCGCTCCCATTTCTTCCACGCAACTGCTGAGTGACAACTGATGGCTTCATACCGAAAGGAACAATTCCTTTTCTGCTATCCTTGTGTTTTCAGTCTTCTCAGTTATCACTCAACTCCAGTGGCAGCTTATGTTTTCCAGCTTATTACTTCCACCAATTATCCTCTCATTCCTTAGTCTTCAACTTGACCCACTGGCCTTTCCTTGACTTACCTCTCGCTTTTCTGGAGCCCACCTATGTCAGTCTCCCTGCTATATTGAATAGGAGTTAATTTCCACTGAATTTGTTGCCTATGAATTATTCCTCACAATCCCTTCATTGACTTTTAAGCTAATGTGTAACAGTGAGAAATGCATGGTCAAATGTTTTTTTTTCTGCACCATCCTGTGTCCTTCAGTCTCACTGGAGAGTGAGGTTCTGCCGTTCTCAGAAGGTCCAGGTTTGCTACTTCAAGCCCCCGGATACCTACACAAGTCCATCGCCAAAATTGATAGTCTGTAAAACAATAGAGGCCTGTGCAAGATGGCGACCACTCTGTTGGCTGAGTGAGCGCTCGTAGCTGATAATACCCCCCCACCCCACTCAAGCACGGCAAAGAGTTTATGATCTGCAGTTAACCTCGATGCTAGAATATAACTGATCCCCATCCGAAGGAGTAAGGTATGCTGTAGGATATACTCTCGGCTAATTGGTCTGCGGTCCTGCTTGCCCGCCTGGTGTGGTGCCTCCTTCGAGGCTTCTGTTGATTCCCGGCTGAGAGTCTGTGCGTGGTAGCCAGAACTACTATGCCGCTGAAGAATGCCCGAGGGGCCAAGACACAAGCAGTCTGAGATTTATCCGTGTCAGTCAGTCCCAGAAGTGAACCAGGAGAAACGACATGGAGCAGCTGCAGATAGCGAAAATGGTCTGGGACACGAGAGCAGCCAGACGGCCAGGGAAGAAAACCACTCCTGCTATCTTTCTACCGTCTAGAAAAGGAAAGATTGCTAAACAGGAGGGATGCTTGACGGAGGAGGCTGCCCTGAGTGCTCGACTGGACGTGGTGAGCTTTGGCAATCCAGGGTTTTCTGGACTTGTTTTGGATGTTGCTATGATCCGGAGGGAGGTGGGGGGGGGGAGGGGTGCAGGAAAATACCCCGAGCAATCCCTTAGTGCGCACCACAGGGGAGACTGAACTGTCTGGGGCAAGTACATCGAGCACAGGCAGAATACCCAGGAGCCCGCACCCGCCAGTGCAGAGGCGGAGGTTACCAAATTGGATGGTGCAAGTGCTATCAATGTATGGGAATGATATTAATCCCATAGACCAGCCTGAGCCAGATGTTGACGATAATTTCTTCTCCCTATCAGATCACTCCAACTCATCAGGAGATGAGTCACTCCAGATGTCGGAAATGCCTTCAGGTGGGGAGGGGGGGGATCACCAAATGGTCAGTGGAGTGAGACTGGCAGCACACACCAGGATGAGGGGCCGGGTACTCGTACCATGGCATCTGGTACGGCACTGTATGGAAGAAGTTACCTACATCTGTGTCTGGAGAACAAGGGGATTTAGCTGCCGCTTGGTATTATTCTCTCTCCTCAAATTTGGGAACAAACCCAGGCGATAGAGTGAGACAAGGTTTGCGCAATCCATTAGAGCGCCCAGAAGGTATCGCCCTTGCTGCGACCATGACAAATAGAGAAATAACCCACGCTAAGAGCCACAAAACACAAGGAACTTGCCGCAAGCTCCAAAATTCACTTTGTCGAGTGGCCATGTCCTTTTCGGAATTTAACGAGAGGATATCTGAAGCGGAGAACAGGATTTCCACACTTGAGTATGAGATGATTATCTAGAAAGCTGCCACAGATGCCCTGGTGTCTCAGAAGAATGACATTGCGTGGAAGCTCGAGGACATGGAAAATCGCCTCAGTCGCAATAATTTACCAGTCCTTGTCGAACTGGAAGGTAAGGAAGGCTCTGATCCTCAGAAGTTTATTGCAGTACTTTTCACAGAAGCTTTCACTGAACTGACAGTGGGCTTGCGCTACAGAGGTGCAACAAGCTCACTTGTTCCCTTTCTGCCAGAACACTCACTCAGGGTATAGTCACTCTGCCCCACGACCCAGAGCAGTAGTGAGCTGTCTGTCCAACTTTCTGTCTAGACAGGCTCTGTATGATCTGGCGAGGCCAGATAGGAAGAGAAAGGGAAAAGGGTGTGACTTCTTTGTCCGGCCAGATTATTGTCCCACAACTGTAGAAAAAAGGTGGCAGTTGTGATAGTTAATCCATTTCAGATCAAAGGCGCTCAAGCGTTTCTTCAGAATACTGCTAAACTTAAGCGTATATTCAAAGACTCCATTTTTCACTTCCGAGGTCAAGGCTAGGAAATTTTTACATAGCATTAAATCTTAGGGAAGGGGTCAGTACTAAATAAGATCAAGTGGGCATTGTTAGTGTAAGTTGAAGCTGGCCATATACTTAGTTTTGGGCTGCTAGTTTTATATTGTGCCGTGCTTTATCTTTTCTTATTATACACATTGGGGTGGGTTGGGTGAATCTGGGAGGATGGGGGGGGACACGATCAGTGTCGCTGCGAGGCTCTTCATCACACAAGGCCTACAGGTCTTTCAGCCTCCATGTTTGGTGTGGTAGGGGGGCTTCCGCTGGCAGAGGAAGCATCGGGGTGGGTTTGGGGGGGTGTTCTGGAGGGAGGATCTGCTGTGGGTTCAGAGGTGAAAACTGAAAATAAGCCAGTAAACGACTTGGTGCAAACAGGAGTAAAGGATGCAATGTTTTGGGGGAGAGTATACTGTCCGAGCAATTTAAGATGGGTGCATGAGGGATAGATTGTCGATCTACTTTTTTAACATATGTGGTCTCAATGACTGGGCCAAGCGGCAAAGCGTGGCACAGGAAATCAGAAAGATATGCCCGAAGTGTTGTGTCTCTAAGAGAGACCGATACCTTGGGGAAAGCATAAGGTTATAACTGAGCTAGGGTATAAGCTCTTGGTATGCACATCGCTATTCTTTCTAAGTCCAATATTCTATCCTTCGGTAAGACCCTTGTGGCTGTTGGGCGATAGTTGAATGCTTAGCTGGTAATAGGAAATGTACAATATGCTCTGTGTATGGATCTAATTTTGATGAAGCTCAGATATTAGATTATCTAAATACAGAGCTGGCTTCCTGGGCATCCCCTTTGATACTGTGCGGGGATTTTAATATTCAATTGAAAGAAGTTACTCTACGTGCCGGTAGAGATAAATATGGTGGTGGGAAACCTAAGGTCTATAAGGCCTTGCAGCAACTTCTGTATGCTCATGGTTTAACTGACGCTTTGCCTCGGTTAAAGCATCCTGACCCAGGGTATACACACTACTCTTACCCGCATCAAAAGCTCGCTAGATTAGATTACTTTTTTGTAACTAAAACATTTGGCAGAGGCACAGATACAGGCTTTCTCCAGGATCACTTCAGATCATAACCCATTGTTATTAAAACTTGTAATGCATGGTTTGGTGCGACCTTGTGAGACCTTTTCATTCGATAGGCAGCTACTGCTTAATTAACCGTTTATTTGCCACATTTGACAGTGGCTAAACCAGTCTTTTTTCCATCAATCGCAATTCTACCACTAATTGCATGGTTTGGGATGCTTTAAAAGCAGTGTTCCGGGGGGATAATCTTAGTATGGACTATTTGTTCAAAAACAGCAGAGGCAGCTTATACAGGGGCTACATGAGGACCGCTAGAATGCAAAGTATACCCTTATGCATGCTTGGCAGGGGAATTCAGTCACAATTCAGGCGCAAACTGAGGTAGCCTGCTGCAAGGCCAGGATAAACGTGCAGTGGTATAAAGATAATGCTAACAAATATCTTCTTTTTAGAAGGGAATGCTAAGAGTATGGGGAGGCAACAGGCAGATGCCTGGGAAATAAAACTGGGTGCAAGGAGGTCAAATGCGCAGTCACTGCGATTGAAGATTCAGCTGGAAGATTATCTGAAACACCCACAGAAATCCTGGAGATTTTCAGGGCTTTCTCTGAGGAATTGTATATGTAGGTTCAAAACAGCCAGGAGAGAACAGTGTCTTTTTACAGAGATGTTGAGCTCAGATGATCAGATGTTATAGGCACCTCCAAATATCTCCGAAGAGCTTGTGGAGGCTGTTGGCTCTTTAGCAGAAGGTAGGGCTGCCGGGCCTGAGAAACTCCCTTTAGAATTCTATAAAACTTCTTTTTTTAGCTAAAATCAGATATTCTTATCACGTTTTTAGGAAGCACAGATGGGGGGGATGCCCCGGTCTCATGGGATGTAGCGAATATCATCATTTAAAAAAAAAAAAAAAAATTCCATACTACTACCTGGGTCGTATAGACCCATTTCACTTTTAAATTGTGATGGGGAAAAATATGCAAAAATCTTAGCTACTAGGCGCTCACGAGTGATTACTTCCTTAGTCTCTGTCCGCCAAACGGCTTTTTTCCAGGAAGAGGCACGGTCAGCCATATTAGCAGGGTAGTTACCCTGCTGGATTCTGCTAATTTTCAACAAGCTCCATGTGGAGTAGTGCTACTTGATGCAGCAAAGGTGTTGACTGTGTCTCTTAGGAATTTTTATGGGTAACCATGCAGTGGCAAGGTTTCGGGCCTGGCTTTGTCAGGGCAATTGGAACCATGTATAAATCTCCTAGTCTCGAATGTGCGTTGGGGCTCGGATCTGACCTAGTGCCAATATCAAGAGATACCAGACAAGGCTGTCTATGCTCCCCTTTACTCTTTGCCTTTTATATGAATCCATTTCTGAACTTATTGGAGAAGAGTTTAAGCATTTAACCGGAGAGATCTGGGCAAGAGCAAGTCAAAATTTTAGCAGATGACATGGCTGTAGTCTGGCGGGATCCAGCCAAGGCCCCGGTAGAGACTGAATAGCTAGCAACTCTATTCGGGCAAAACTCTGGCTACAAATTAAATATGATTACTAAAAAAGTGGTCCCTAGACATTCTATAGATATACTTGAAAGTAAATATAGACTAGATAGGTTCTATATTCTTTGTCCAGCCGGACAGAATTTTAATAGTCAATACATTTATAAAGAGGAACACATTCATACACCGTTCAAGTGGGACAGCACCTGTGATCTACTAACATAATAAAACAAACCAGTGTGGGGAAAAGGGTTCAGACAACGGGAAAAAGTCTGTGAACATTAAATTGAAGTAGACTTAAATAGTATGAAGACACCATTGCCAGTAATGATGTACAGTATATTAACATGCATATGGTGTACAAATCGTCAACGGCGTTTCGATCCCTATGTCGGAATAGTGGGATCATCTTGAGGACATTAGAATTGTTATGCCTGTATGCTTTTCAAGACCATACATAATTCTTGTGTTGGTATTAACAAGTTTACTACATATGGCGCGAAAACACACATTGGGAGGAAAGAGGGAAAAAAGGGAAAATTTAGGTTATCTAGCAGCTAGTGAACCTTGTAAACACGTGGAGAATAGCGACCCATGTCGTCCTCTAATGCAATTCTCCTTAAAATTAGATATTGAACTGCACAGCCATCTCCCTCCTTTTCAATCCTCTTGATGTAGTGCTTGTTTATTCTTTCTCCTCTCCCCACGGCCATTACTTTCAGTAGCTCCAATTTCTGTTCGCCGTTTTGCACACACGCTAGTCTCTACGCGTTTACAAGGTTCACTAGCTGCTAGATAACCTACATTTTCCCTTTTTTCACTCTTACCTCCCATTGTATGTTTTCGTTCCAAATGTAGTAAACTTGTTAATGAATGTACTAAGACAAGAATTATGTATTGTCTTAGAAAGCATACAGGCATAACAATTCTAATCTCCTGAAGATGATCCCACTATTCTGACATAGGGATCGAAACACCGTTGACGATTTGTACACCATATGCATGTTAATATAATGTATATCGTTACCGGCAATGGTGTCTTCATACTATTTAAGTCTACTTCAATTTTATGTTCATACTTTTTCCCCATTGCCTGACCCCTTTTTCCCACCCTTGTTTGTTGTTTTATCATGTTAGTAGGACCCAAGTGGTGTCCCACTTGAACTGTATATGAATTCTTCCTCTTTATAAATGTATTGACTATTAAAATTCTGTCCGGCTGGACAAAGAATATAGAACCTATCTAGTCTATATTTACTTTCAAGTCTATCTATAGGATGTCTATGGACCACTGTCTTTAGTAATCATATAGATACCCAAGGTCCCTGTCCAATTGCATATTGGGTTTCCCTTGTTCCTTAAATAGCACTCATTAAATATAGCCAAGACACAAATAATATGCACAAACCAAGCACTATTTATTGATTCCAAGGTTACTGAGAGGCAGCATACCTGGGGGTCCGTATTAACGCATGTCTGGAGAAAATTGTACTCTCTAATTGGGACCCCATGGGGCGGAAAATTAAAAGGGAGCTAGATAAGAGTAGAAGGTCTGAATCTTTCAATGGTGGGAAGATGCAAAGCCTTAAAGATAGATATTATGCCTAGGGTTCTGTATTATTTTAGGTCTTTACCCCTGGAACTCATGAGAAAGCAACTCAAGAAACTATAATCCAAATGCAGCAGTCTCATGTGGGCTCAAGGCAAACCTTGCCAAGCAATGAAATGTATGAATCTACCACGATCACGACTGGGCTGGGCAGTACCTAATTGTATCATCTTCTGTTGGGCATGCCTACTTCAGCATATGTGAATCTTATTGGTTGGGGAAGGAGAAGTCAAGTTAGCAGAGTTCCTGCATATCTTTCAAATGCTGCTGGGCTCTGATGTGGAGAGGGGCTCCTTTCAAAATCTAGAGCCCAGTTATTCCAAGAGAGCCTGCTTCAAGGTCGTTCATGCTGTACATAAGGTATGGTTCCAGGTTCGGAGGCACCTTCAGATTGGCAGGATTCATTTTTATACACCTACCTCTTCAGCATTATTACCATCTATTTTCCTGGATACCACAATGGCCAGATGGAGACGAAATGGTATTTTGACCTTGGGAGACTTAGTGGATTACAGTGGTACACCGTCTTATTCCTCACTGGTTTCTGAATTTGATCTGCCGAAAACTGATTTTCTTAAATACCTGCAGATCCGGAACTATTAATTAAAAAAAAAAAGTAAATGTAGAATGCTTAGCCCAAATAAACAACCTGTTGGAGGCAGTTAGGGGGCTGGGGAAGATTTGTATCCTATATCAAACTCTCCTCAATGCAACTTGACGATCTGGAGGCACAGAATCTAAAATGGAATGCCAGACTAGCTCAGGGAGGGAACATTTTACAAGATTCTATTGCTCTGTGTGAAAAGCTCCTAGTATCCTCCAGTCTTAAAACACAGCACTACAAGACTATGTCTAACTTGTACTATACTACTGTTAAAATTACACAATGGGGTGGGCATAATGATGGCAAATACACACGGTGTGGGATGGATCAGGCCGAATGTCCACATATGTTTCGTGCGTGCCCAGAGCTGAGGGATCTGATTAGTAGAATGGAGGTCTTAACGGAGGTTACAGGGGCACAGATCATGATTACATCCAGTGTTCTGCTATTGGGATTCCTGGAAGATTCATGGTTAATTATGAGGTGTATAAATTCAGGTATTTAATATTCATAGCTGTGGCCTGATTATGTATAGCGTCATTGTGGCGGCAGAAAGAACCACCGTCCTTCGAAATGTGGAGAGGAAGGTTATATGCCGTGTGTAATTTAGAGTATAGTCTATATGCTCTTAAGGGGCCGCAAAAATGGAAATTGGGTATAGAGATATGGGGTGCCTTAGTCGATCATTTGGCGCTTGCTACGGCTTAGCTTGCTCTTTGGGCATACTCTTTGTCTTGTCCTCTCTTGTGCTTTCTTTCTTCTTGGTATCTATGAATTGATATTTATGTTGGATCCAATCAGAGTAATACATTTGTGTTGCATATAGATATTAAGTATTAGACCACTATGACTGTTTATAATCTCTGTATTTGTTCCTCTTTTTTTTCTCTCCCTTTTTTGATTCAGGAATTGTGTGTTTGTTGAAATACTTTATGTAAATGTATATTATCAGTTATTGGCTAATCAAAAATATATATATATTTTAAAAAGAGGCCTGTGCCCTTGAAATCTAACTGTAAAAACAATATTTTAATCGGCATTCAGTGGGTACCAGCTGTATTGTGAGCAAGGTCTGACAAGCTCGCTTAACTCTGCTGGGGTGGGAGGGAGGCATTTACAAACTGCAAAATATAGAGGCTAGCCCCAAATCTTTATCCCGACTTTAGCTTCCTTTTTCTAATTTATATCTTTTTTGCATTACTGGATAATCCTCTACCCATACATTTCCAACCACAGCCGAAATGTTTTCCTCTGCATGTTTTTGTGAGAATGAGTGCCAGTCCACCATAGGCAAACCTACGTATGAAGAAGGTAAATATCAATGGGATGATTGAAACTTCTCTTTGCTGCTCTCTTAATCTGTTCGTGCTCATAGATAGTCGTGCAAAGCTGCCAGGCCGGGCGTCAAAAACACACTTTAATATGCCTTCTATCTAACCTCAAAGGGATATCTCAATAAGGTCATTATCGATGAGCTAAATATTATCTTGTACAAGAGTCCTGACCAGATTCAATCACTCTGCACTAACGGCAAGGGTTGGCGGCTTGTCACCAAAGCAATCTTCCACCAAGAGTGTGGCCAATAAAGATAACTCAATGGAGTCAAGCTTTTGCTTCACTGGCAGCTAAATCTTGCTAGGTTTGCTTGATACTATTCCTGGTAAAAGGCGGCAGAAAAACACTTGTACAGAAACCCTGTTTCCAAATAAAGCATTTCCCAATTTGAGGGGAAGCAAAGCAATGGACCCAGCGCCAGATCTGCCTCAATTTTAGCTGACCCGTTTTAATGTGTTGGATCTTTCAGTTTCAATTGAACCTCCACTTTCTTACATTTGGGATATGGTCACTGTTCAGAAATTGTGGCCTAAAAACTCAGTGTTCGTTTTTGCCCACTTTGCTTTCTGAAAGGAAGCTTTTGCACTGGTTTCTCATGATTTGGTAATGTATGTGACTCTTGTACATGTTGCTCCTCGGGCTGTTCTGTGATCTCCTCAACCAGTGGCGGCTTGTGAACTTTGAGGTGGGGGGTATATATGCACCTGCAATCGGAAGAAGAGAGCAAGACAGGCACTCTAAAAGAGGGTTCAGGGGTGGTTATATCCTGCACGAACATTGTGACAAAACAAGGGGAAAATGTGGTATCTTACTGTGTATTTTTTAGGTAAATTGCCTAAAACCCCAGAGGTGCTGAATATTCCATTGTTTTACGGTGTGACAACCAAGTGCAACTCCCTGTCCGCTTGTTGGTGCTCAACTTCCCAAGGCACTTGAGAATCAATGTTGGCAAAATATTTTTTTTCATCACAATTTTCCATACAAACTGGGTAAACAGCTGTGTGTAACGCAGGGAGTAAAACAATGGCAACACCAGATCACATGACATAATTTCTCAAAATGCACAATATTGCATCTTGCCGCTTCGAAATGGGAATGAGTGTACATTTATGCTTGAAAGGGTTTAGTCTGAACAGCTGAAGCTAGCACTCCTAGAAGCACACCTTAAAGTCAGTGTAACAAAGATTCAGGTAAAAGACTGCAGCAGATTGACAAACTGCCAGCACAGCAATAAAACAAAACGCAATAATAAACAATAGTCAGAGTGTGCAGTGGAATGCATTTTCAGTTAATGTTGGAAGACACTCATGGTCCACTAACCTCCTCAAAATAATTATTGGTGCTCAGGAGGATGTCTGTGGTGACAAATAGTGGTAACACCACCTGCCTATGAACTCTGAGCTATACCTAGTTTCTTTCAGCCTTTCTAGCTATTTAAACATGCTAACATTGGAGGCTGAAGCATAGGTGTGTCCATAGAATCCATAAGGTTATCATGGGACTTTGTAATGTAAACGGCATTTGTAAAGCGCTCGGTTACTCAGTGTCTTGGTTCTACGCACCTCATTTAACGACTGGTAGAGAGACATTAAACACTTTTCTGATTAAAAAGCAATGTCTTCAATTTTTTCCAAAACTGAAAGGTGGCTAAAATATACCATGACTCCAAAGTGAGTTTGTTCCACGCCGACGGTCTCAAGAATGAGAAGGGCCTGCCATCCGTTCTAGATCTCCGGAATCCTTGGGACTTTGATCAGAAAAAGGTTAGCTGAGCAAAGGCACCTGGATGGAGCATAGAAACTGATCCTAGTTCTGAGGTACCCTATACGAGCCTGATGAAGGGCCCTATGTACCAATAACAAGGTCTTAAGAAGGATCCTTTCCAAATAGGGAGCTAGTGCAGTGACCTTAAATGTGGGGATACATGTGTTCAGTGGTAGGCCTAGAAAAGACAACCCTTGACGTAATTAAGGCCTATACTACCTGTTGCAAAGGAAGACAAAATGCAAAAACTTTCTTAGCACACGCAAGGCCAAAACACATTCCCACCACTGCATTAACATGAGGCAAAAATGAAAGCCCACCATCAAAGTTAATGCCCATATTCTTAGCCAAGCTAGTCTGGCGTAACACACAGGCCAAAAAAACTGCCACCAAAAAGAGGATCTCCGTCTTTTCGGCATTACAGTTGAGCTAGTGACATGTCAGCCATTGAAAAACTGCTGTCAGACAGGTTCTGCTTTTTGCCAGGGAATAATTCATCCCTGCCCCAGAAAAACAGTAGCTGAGTGTCATCAGCAGAAGAAATTACTTTCGCTTCTAGGGACTCTCCCAAAAGAGAAAGTAGAGTGAGATGAATATTAAATAGTGTAGGACTCAAAGCAGAGGCACTCCCACTTGCAAATCATGCAACCCAGACGTATAAGGACACTAGACATTTTGAACCCTTCCTTCAAGGAACTAGGTCAACCAGTCCCATGCAGACCCCCCTCCAAATTCCAATAGTATAGTATGAGGTAACGTGTTGAAGGTTGCAGAGATATCGTACATAATCAGTATTGACATCTAAGGCACCCCGATCTAATCTACCACTTCCACTAGCTCAGTCTCTGTACTGAAACTGGGGCGAAAGACAGATTGGCTCGGATGTAATAAATTGTTCCTTTCCAGGAACTAAGAGAGCTGATGGTTAACCTGCTTCTCTAAGACATTCGAGAGGGCTGGAAACAAAGAAATCGGTCTGTAATTGGATGGTTTTCCAGGGTCAGTCTGGGGTTTCTGCTGTGGCGGGATTTTTGTCTGCTTCCAGGTGGGAGGCCCTTTTGCTGATGACAGAGAAGCATTCAAAAGTGTATTGGCCACCTAATTAATGTCTGACCCTAAAGCCAGCAGGCACGGAGGGGCAAGGGCCAGATGGAGATCCAGACTTAAGGGTGTGGATCGCTGAAAGAGATCCTTCCAGTCAAGTCATAGGATTCTGCTTTGGATAAGGCTGCATATTGCCCCCATAGACTCCTCCATCTGCACAGCAGGGAGAAGACTGGCCTGGATAGTCGCAATCTTAGTCTGAAAGTAGTGAGCCGTAGTTCACACCAAACCCCAGAGGGTTCCTGGCGCCCAACTCTAGCCTCCGGGGCCATAAAGATTTCCCACATTTTCTACTGCCCACTTTCTAATGTAGGGTTAGAAAGTGGGAAGACTGGTTGAAGCCTCTCTTGAAACTAATAGGTGTGTGTGGGTGCTAGATTGCAAGAAGTGAGGTAATGCTTGATAGGGTCTGAAAGATTGTGGTTACTTAGCATTTCTCTTTTAAGTGACTTATGTATGATGTAACTTATCCTCACTAAAGCAATCCAATACCATCGATTTTGTAATATATACAAAATGCAAAAAAATACACCAAGAAACGAAACCGTGTTAACAAAAAAGGAAGACAAATAGATACCCATTTAGTGGCTGATTTGTACAAAGTGAAATCATAAAACCTGGATAAAAAACAGCTTCTCTGTTTAAAAATGAGTTAAAGAGCACTTCATTTAATTTCACCAAAACTCCTATTCACTAACTCGTATGAAAGCACTTTAGAATATGGGTGTACGGGATACCAGCTGTAGAGAAACCTAATGTTTCAATTAATATACTATAATTCACTATAATAATCTAGGCCACGTGCAGGGCTCACGTGACCACTTTTATGCCGTAGTTCACTAATGGTTCAGGTTTAAAAACTATCACTTTTAATAAGTATTTCTCAGTGTAGTTTGTAGTGCTATAAAGTGACCTGTTGAAAATGACAAATCTTTCATATGTTAAAGAAATCCAGCTGTTTTAATTTGGAAGACACGATCATATTTACATAACTTTTTATACAGGTTATATCAACTTTCGTTGCTTTGAGCAAACCAACTCCAGAAGGCTTCAAGTCATTTTCACCCAAATACAACACCAAGAGATCAGGGCATGACTTTCCCGCTATGAATTTTGTGAGCCTTGCAAGTAACTCACCCCATCTCATTCCCCTCTTCCCCCACCAAGACACAACTACTCTGACTCTAATCAGCCCCAACTGCTCTCCAAAAGTCCTTTGTTCAGCCGGTTTTGCAGCCGAACGAACCAAAGAATGTTCAACAATCCATACTGCTGTGATTGCACTGGGCAGGCCAGCGACACAAACTAAGAAAGAAAAAAAAAGTATTAACCCCCTCATTTATGCATCCTAATATAACTTATAGCAATCTGAAGACAATCTGCCCAAAACATTGAGCTTCTCAGATGGCAAACTTGCCCATTCTGCCTCAGTTGCTGCCCTAATCTTGAAAGAAAGAGTGCTATATTTATCCGCTGCTGAACCCATAAATCTTAAAGCAATCCTCAAGACTTTAAGATCTTGAAATGTGGAGAATGGTGAACTATCATCATGTAGAAAAACACGCCCTTGAAATAGAAAACGTAACTTAATGAAATTAAACCATCTGGTCACCGGGCAACAAAAAGGTTTATCTGACCTAAGAAATAAACTGCATGCCCTTTTCCGAACTGATCAGTTTTAGATAGTATCAAATGTATAACTCCGCTGTTGCTGCCACCTTACCTGTAGATAAACTGGGGGTACCTTTTAACCCAACAAATCCGAAATGCAAAATGCTCCAGTGTGAAGCCAAACCATGCAGTGAGAAAATAAAGCCACTTCCTAGTCGGACACATTTAACTCAAACTTGCTAACACTTCCTGCAAAACTGACAAATAGACAGCCTGTCTCGCCTAACTCCCCCCTCCCTACTCCCACCTGCCAACATCCTTCTGCAAACTTCTCCCAATCTGGGGGGTCATAACCCTCGAACACTTCTTGTAAAATGAGATGCATGCACGTTTTACTGAAATAGTCACTGCAGACAAACACTTATAAATCTCACTCCTAATGAACTGAACTGTCTGCATTCCATGTAATCCTCCACTTTATCTTGTAATTGTGCCTCAGACTGCAGAAAGTCCTGCCACACTAGTCCGTATGATTTCTTAGTGGAAAGTACAGCTGACTTCTCGATTAGATTAAGTATCCTCATGTCTTAAGCTCCCTCAGTTCCCCAGGCACCCTGGTCTTCTCCTGGCTCCTGGCTCCAGACCACAGAACCTCTGCCACTTTAAATGAGAATGCATCCGCGATGTTATCCACCCTGGGTACATATCTTACTCTGAAGATCATCGCAAAAGAAATGTAGGCAACAAACGCATAACACGCTTGTCTTTTGACCTCTGAAAAGGTACTGATTGATCCATTGAATGTTACTGTTCGGTTTACAAGCAAATGGCCCCATAAACAGCCATCACCAAGGGGATTTTTTTTTTTAAAGCATTGTTCCTTTTTTGCCTTAATCCAACCTTCGGCCAGGACTCTTCACCCATCTTCCATCCTAAAAGAGACCAAAGCCATGTACTCCTGCTGCGTCTGACTAAATCTGAACCTGACAAAACTATTAATCCTGAAAGAACAAGATGGTCACACCGTTGAAGCTTTCTAAAAAATGTAATGCAGATCAACACACGCTAGCATTCAACTGCAATCTTTGAGGCAATGTGGCACAAGATCAGAATAAACCCAGTCTTCTGCAGAAAGTCCGTCGCGCTCGTCCTTCCAACTTTTTTGCATAAAACTGCTTCCTCCAACAGCTCTCAGTCTTTCAACTTTGTCTTGTGGTAAACAATCCTCCATTTAAGTAGAATCAAATTCAATGCTTAAAGTAAATTAAGTCAAATGTCCATCCGTCTTTTCTGAAGAAAGAGGAACACCCAACTCTTTAATCAGCTCTTAGAATACAGCTAGTTCTGCGCCACATTTGCTCGAATTCACCTTTCCAACAAACAAAAAATCTAAATAATGCATAACCGATCTGTATGCACACCTGAATTGAAAAAAACACTGTAGAAAGCAGCTGAATATCTCAAAGAAGAAAGTGAGCAGCCCAAAGGCACCATTCTGTCAACCTAGATGTTCCCTTCAAAGAGATCCCAGCATTGAAAAATCTCCTGGGTGAACCAGCAGCAGCTGGAAGGCAGCCTTTATATCAGACTTGGCCATTCTGGCTCCTTTCCCACAAGCTTCCACTAAAGTCATTAAATCATCTGTTGAGGCATATTTTACTACTGCATCTTCACAGTCATTAACCACTTCCGCGCTCATGACGAGCTGAGCTCGTCATGAGTTGTGCCGCTCGCACGCTCATGACGAGCTCAGCTCGTCATGTAACGCGGCTTTTTGAAAAAAGCCGCGCAGCGCAAAAATAGCCGCCGCACGCATGCGGTTAACAAAATCTCCTTGAGGCAAAGCTAAATGGTGAATCGGCCAAAACTCCCCTTGTTGTTTCTTGGGGATTAAACCCAGCAGGTATATTGTGAAGTTGTCAAATGGCCATTCATGAAATGCCCCAATATTTCTGCCTTCCAAAACTTTATGCAATTTATTTCATACCACTGCTACCGGAGGTTCTGCTGACTTTAAATTCTTAGCCCAATGACCCACTTGCCCAAGATACTGTGACTGGATGCTTCCCTCCGCAGTTGGAACAATCTTACCTTTACTTATACTATGCCCTGAGGCAACTTTCTCTGTTAAAGAACCAACATGCTTGTCTGTCATCTGTCTCCTTTCTGTGGCCAAGGTCCCATCCTGTGGCACCCACCCGAACTGGTGGAGCGCCCCTGAAAGGGCATATATGTAATAGGCAGAGCACTTGATGTATCTGCCAACGGAGCCAGCCTTGACTGTGTCACCCGTTGCATCCCTCAATCATTATCAACCTCACCACACTCTTTGTAGGCATTGGCAGCCAACCTCACCTGAAACTCATGGTACCTGAACCAACCAAAACAATCGTAGACCATCTGTGCTCTACAAACCATATCCTTTTACTTGAATAGATAGACGCATTGTACCGGATAGCGTATGCGATATACATTGGCATATATTAAAAAAAATCAGAAGTCTAATCCTCAATCATGGTGGCCCGTCTTCCTGACCTCTCCTGTGACATTCCTTAGTTTGTATTTCCATATGTAAAAACTTAAATACATCAATAAATTCTCTCTTCCAAAATGTTTTCCTTTGTAGCTTGCATCAAATGTGCCCCTAAAGACATGGGCATTCCATACATGGCAATTTTGTGTACCACGCCCTTGGCTTCTTCAGTTCCTTTTTAACTGCCATTTCGTGTCATTTTCGACTATTCTCACAATATCACCTTTAGCATGCTGAACGGAATGCTTACCAGAGTTTGCTGTATTTTTAAACCACTTGTAATCTCTCTTAGACTGTTACCAACGCGAACCAGCACCAACCTTAAAACTTGTTACACCTGCTCTAAATCACCCTTCTTGTGCTGTCTTGATAGCTGCTAACCTTGTTGTAATGTCCTCTGAATCGCATAGCATTTGAAGTTTGTTCTAGGTAATTCTTCTTTCCATTTCAACAACTTTAAGGTGCAAAACACCAACTTTCTGCCCTTTGTTAGCAATAACCCCTTTCCCTATGTGACATACCCTTTTTAGCAAATGTGAAAGCATCTCTTCTGAATCATCCACAATTTCACCTTCCTTCGTAGACCCGATCATCACCGAAATCTAAATCACCTGCATTCACACATTCGTCTACAAAACTACTCAAACCTGCACTCGTGCTTGGCATTACTGTCTGGAACACCACTGCTATCCAAGTGTGAATCCGTTGCATCGTCTGCCACACATACTCACTTCACTATTGCCCTCCCCTGCGGACGCCCATGAAGCGATCCCCAGTAATGCTGCTGATACTTGCTCACTACCAGCAATTTTTTGAGGCAAATATTTTAAAGGCTCAGAACCCTTTTAAACGTTTAACCTTAACTGTTAAATTTGTGTAATTGTTTGTACCAAATTTTCGCTGTACTCCCCTCCAGCCCCCAACCCTGGTCCACCACGGCACAGCCATTTGGGTGGAGGGTGTGGTAGATGGCGCCTAAGCCAATCACCTCTCTGTTCCGGGTGAGGAGGGGGACGGATCAGTTTTTGCCACTTTCTCCCCCAATATCACTCTGATGTGCTCACTACGGACAATTTGTTGAGGCAAATATTTTAGAGGCTCAGAACCTTTTTAAACTTTTTAACTGTAACTGTTTAATCTGTGTAATTGTTTTAGCTAATTTTTTCTGCACTCACCTGTCCCCCCCCCCCCCCCCCCCCCGCCCTGGTTAACCGCCGGCCGTTTGCGCGGAGGGCGTGGTAGACAGCCCCTAAGCCAATCACCCTCCATTCCGGGTTAGGAGGGATGGCGTATCAGTTTGCCGCTCTCTCTCCATATCACTCTGATGTGCAAACGGATGCGTGCCGCGGGCGCGCCGCTGGCGTGCCAAATGCGTGCCTAAGGCAAGCCTGTCTGCGCCTGACTGGACCAGGGATCCGAGCCCCTGCCCCTCCTGAACCAGACAACAGGGTCATCATCACTACTCTAGAGACAGTCCTCACACTATCTAAGGACATACTTGTAGAGTTAGTGCTCCAGTGTTTGGATCGGCGTGATGATGTAGAACGCCGATCTGCCATTTTGGTGAGGCGCGCGAAACCCTCAGTGCGAGTGCTGGAGCCAGAGCACAAACAGGCTCGGCGCTCTTTGAGATTGCAAGCAAATAAAGAAGCGGACGCTTACAGCATACAGTGTTCGTGTCGTTTGTGGGGGGCAGCAGGCAACATTACAATACTAGGCAAAAAATCGCCCTGTTGAAAAGCATATCCTGGGAATATGGAGGGCCCGTTCTCCTGTCTCGGCTGTAAATGGTGCAGCAAAGTACAATCCGATTGGTCACACAGACAAACCATGATCAGCCTAAACTGAACTGCATTTACTTTAATGCTAGATCGGTAACCAAGCATTACCTAGAGATCTGGGACACTATAAAGGAGATGAATCCTGATGTAGTATTCATCACCGAAACTTGGCTGGACGATCACTCCCCTGATATCGCCAATGCCCTACCTACTGATTATAAATTAATAAAACAATATAGGCAGGAACAAAAGGGAAGGGGACTTGCCATTTTGTTCAAGAACTGCTTCACTTCTCTTCCTGTTACGGTGACACAACTAGGAGAACATATAAAATACCACCCCTGGATACCTGAAATGGTAGTCATACAATTCTTGATGGAGCGGTAATTTACTACCCCACGGATACTAATCAGACTTCAGTGCGCAGTACAAACATTTCATAGTAATTAGGGGATTTCAACGTTCATTTGATTCCGTGGTAAAACAACTATAGAATGATATACAGATTCTGCAATTAAAACAGTGGGTTAAGGAACCCGCATATAGCAGGACATACGCTGGACTTACTATTCTCTAATATAGAGTCCACCCTTGTCCACAAAGTCACATCTCTCCCTTGGACAGACCACTCACTATTTTCTTTCTCATTTAGCCTGATGGCAAGTCCAATAAACACTCATATTCCCTTATCTGATAGACGTCTAGCCGCAGATTCCTTAACTTAGAATATCCCCAGGCATCAGACTGGTCCAGAATATTTTGTGCAGCAGCACCGCTGCGAGCCAGGGGATGGCTCCGCCCTGACGTCATCCAGAGACGTTACATCAGCGGAGCCATATATGCCCCACCCTGTCGCGCCAACGTCAGTTTTCTTCTTTCCTGCGTCTCAACGGGGATCCGGGAAACCAGCAGTTACTGGCCAACTTTTGGGCCTTCTTGACACCGTTGGTGTTGTACTGGAACAGTGTGCAATGTCCTCCGGGTTCAAAGCCTGTGAGGCCTGTGCGCGCCAGATGTCTGACACTGATCCGCACCTTATTTGCATGTGGTGCCTTTGTGTGCACCACGATTCCAAGTGATACGGCGACTGTCAACAGGTGAAGCCAAAGTCCCTTCGGGAATGCCGAATGAAGTTATTGGCTGTGCGGGCCAGTTTCTTCTAGTCGCCGCTCTCACTCTCCAGAGGGGGCTCGCTCCCGAGGCCGCTCCAGCGACTGGCGCACTAAGAAAGGTAAGCGGAGCCACAAGCATCTACTGAGGTCCACCTCTCGTTGGTGTGCCCTGGCGCCCACTCCTCTCATACAGGGTCAGCTACGGGTTCCTGGAGGTCACCTCCTCCTTACCCTTCTTTCTCAGGAGTTGGAGTGACGCGAGCCCAAATGGAGTCCTACTCCCAGGCTCTTCAGGCCTACTTTGAGTCTCCTTCTCTCCCTGGTGCGCCTTCGGGCCCCACAGAGGCGGTGGGTACTCAGGCTGGGCCCTCGTTGGCGGATCCTTCCCCGACCAGGGTTGTGTGCACAGACTCCGACGCCGAGGCGACTACTTTGGGCCGTGGCCCTGAACGTCCTGATCGTTCTAGAACACACCACCAGTCAACGCACAGCCCTTTGCGGACGGCATAAGCGGCGACGCCGGGCTCTCCTAGTCAGTCAGCGCATAGCCCTGCGTGGACGACGGAGGCGGAGTCTGTGACGCCGGGGATGCTGGCGACACCGGGTTCGGCGCCAGGCTCTTACCGCCAGTCAACGCATAGCCCCGTGCGGCTTCCTACCAGGACGGCGGGAGTGGCATCGATGACGCTTAGCTTGGAGGTAGGCTCCAGGTCCAACCCAAAACCGGGCTCATCGCTCAATGCCAGGCCCAGCTCACTTCCTCAGATGCCGGTTGGCATCGAGGATGCATCCCTCGTGGAGGCAGTTGACGTCCTGTCGACTTCGACGCGGTACTCAGACGCCACTGTCACCATATCCATCGCTGCAGGTGCTCATCCTTTCATCAACGCCGGTGCCCATGCCTGGGGTTGCTCCGGATTCCTTGTTTCTGTACCCTCAGCGGGGTCGAGTGACACTGGTATCCCCTGCAGCCTTTTTGGATGCTGTTGCTTCCCCTGGTCTGAAGCCACTGGTGCATGTTCCTAGTGTGGCATGGCCTTCCGGTCGTTCCCCAGCCCCGCTCTTTATGGCAACTGGGAGAGTTAGCCTCCAACCATCTCCTACGGACGACCTCTTGTCCCCTCCTAGGGTGATTACTGAGTTGGGGGCCGCCTACGCACAGACTATCGCCTGGGCAGCTGCTATCCTTGGCTTTCAGCCTCCTGTGGTACCCCTCATTTCCGATCCCTTAACGGATCTGCTCCATCTACAGCCCATTACACTGCAACCCTTGCTACCCCTTGGGGGTGCTTTATTGGAAGCCCTGCGTGGCACATGGGCACGGCCCTCTACTGGAGCCCTGGTAGATCAGGCCACTGCCGGTAGGCACCGTCCTGCCCCAGGGATCCACTCTGTCTCTCCATCCTGCTGCTCAGGGCCTCGTAATTCAGGTGGCTTTTAGTTTACAAGACTCCTCCTCTTTGCCTTTGCTTCCTCCCACCCGGGAATCCCGGTGGCTGGATCTATGTGGCAGACCGCTGTTTGCTTCTTCTAGCGCGGCCATCCACGCTTTAAACACTACATGCATGTTTGCACATGCGTCATCCGCACTCGGGGGCTCCGTGGCTAACTTTCTTCCTTCTTTTCCGTAGGAATTGCGCCCGGAGTTACTCAGTCTTGTCCTACATGGCAAGGAAATGGCTCATTTTACTTTACACTCCTCCCTGGATACCACAGACTCTGTTGGTCGGTGGCTTTGCGCCGTCATGCCTGGATGCGCGACAGCCGCTTTCCTGATAATATCCGGGAGAGCCTCCAGGACATGCCATTTGACGGGATTGATCTTTTTGAGTCCCATGCTGACTCTGCGATCTCCAGGCTTCTGTCAGGGCTTCCGCAATTATGCTGCGCCACTGACTGGCTGACTTTTCTTCTTGGTTGCGGTCTTTCTTTACGGCAATTTTTTTTATCAGAGGCAGGTTGGTGCCTCTATATTGTCTGTATAGCCATACAGCTGAGTTATTTTTGTTTTCAAGTCCTCTGACTGTCTGTTTTGCCAAGAGGACCCCCCCTTCCTGCCAGGGGTTGACCCTTGCCCTTTGTGGGGTATTGGCTGGTGGCAGGTATCTGCCTTTACCTTCGTATACTCCTGTGCAGTGTTCATTGTAGGTATCCCTCTGGGACTTATATGCCTCCTTTTATTGCGCTCCGCAGGGTCCCATCACCCTATTGTCTGTAATACTTAGACTCCGGGTCTAGATCTATTTTCTTTGGTGCTAGCCCCTCCTGGGTTGTTCTACCCAGTAAGGAGTTGCCATGGACCTCTCTGTTGTGGGTTGTTGTGGCCTTTGGCTTGTTCCCTTGTAGTTTTCTCCATATCCACGCTGTTTTCGCGCAGGATTCCTACGTTCCACTGGCACTCTTAAATGTGGCAGACTCGTGGAGCCGGTTCTCCTTGTACTCCGATCTTCCTGGCGTCTAGGACCTGTGAATTGACCTGAAGTACTCTCTTGTTAGGCTGGTCTTTTCCTCAAAATTGTCCTGCAAGAGGACTGCTCTCTTTCGGACTGACGGCAGACACTGCTTAGAGCCTGGACTAGTTCCACTTTCTGAATAAGCTGTAGGTACTTTCAAGTGAACCAGAGTGCCTGAGTTTGGACGGGTTTCATCCTGCGATTCTTTCACACCATAAGGTTCAGTTCTATTCCATGTGAGATGCTGCACTTTTTTTCATGTCGGTTTCTTACTAGGTCTGTTCCTTCCATGTGGCCCCGTGCTGGGCAGGGGCCAGTGTCCTGCTGCCTTCGTATCTTTACGGGAGCAGGTTTAAAACTGTTCTACGCTGATTGAGGTATTAACTGGGCTAGCCTTGGCTTCTTGTCGATGCCTTGGATCCTGTGGATCCTTCATGCCTCTCTCTCTCTCTCTCTCTCTCTCTCTCTCTCTCTCTCTCTCTCTCTCTCTCTCTCTCTCTCTCTCTCTCTCTCTCTCTCTCTCTCTCTCTCTCTCTCTCTCTCTCTCTCTCTCTCTCTCTCTCTCTCTCTCTCTCTCTCTCTCTCTCTCTCTCTCTCTCTCTCTCTCTCTCTCTCTCTCTCTCTCTCTCTCTCTCGAGGTTCAGCATTTTTTTCACTCAGGTGCAAGCGTTTTGGCTTGGTGTTTTCCTTCTCTCATCCCCTCTACATGTGGGGGTTTTTGTGTTCTACTGGATGGGCTGTGGTGCCCTAACCTTCCCTTGATTCCTGCTCTCTTCAGGGCACAGGGGTCTGTTTCGTCATTTAGTAGACAACACTCCTTTGGCCATGTTGTTGACCACTAGGTTCTTTCTGGACCTTGATGGGGTTTAGTCGCAGTCCCGCCTCCTCTACAGGTATGGCTTTGGTATCTATTCTAAGTAAAGGAATCTGCAGCTAGACATCTATCACATGAACAAGTTACTTGCCTCCGGTAACGATGTATCTGGTAGAGACCTAGTCTAGCCAAAGATTCCCCCTGTTCTCCCGCGTGCTGCTGCAACCTTTTCAGGTTGGGCTTCTTGCCTTCTCCTCCCTTTGGGTGGCTTTATTCCTCTGCAGGGTGACTTTTCCTCTTCACTCAGACTTTGCTCTGCCCATTCTTGTGATTGGACGGTATGCTCATATGACGTGTCCTTTACAACCCTTACCCTGGGTTGTTCGATGTGAGTCTAATTCTTCTATCTTCTTCAACCACTTGAGGTCTCTTGCTTCCCTGCACCGGTTGCGGTCTCTAACAAAGCTGCCTTCGGCAGATCCATTATTGGATCTGACGTTGTCTTTTCGGTGACACTTTATAGTAGTTTGTCATTGTTCCTGGATTTTAGACTGGTTATCCTTCAATGTCATTTATTTCTTGTGGTTGCATACTTTCTGCTGGCTGCTGTGATGGTTCACCGCAGAGCTATAGCTCAAGGGTGGGTCTTGTGGCTCTGGTGGCACAGGCTCACACAGGCCAAGGGTTCTATCCTGCCTATGCTCTAAATCTTCTTCTGCCTCCGGGGGAGGTTGGGTCTTTACACTTACGGGGGTTCCTCTCAGAGTGGTGCTCTCTTCTTTCCCTCCCTCAGTTTACAATGTACAGTGCTTGGCACTGTCTTTCTAAGGTGATGTTTATTCACCATACCTTGTTTTTTCTTTTTCTGCACACTGTTTCCATATTTTCAGTTTTTGGTGATGGCTTCGTGCTCTGACGTGGAAAAGTCTTCTGACAAACTGACGTCGGCGGGCCATATATGGCTCCGCTGACGTCACGTCCATGGACTACGTCAGGGCGGAGCCGTGCGCCGCTGCCCCCCGGCGTGAAGAGGTGCAGCTGCACAAAATGTTCCGGACCAGTCTGATGCTTGGGGATATTCTAAGTTGAGGAATATGCGGCTAGACTATGTCTCTACCTGATACATAGTTACCGGAGGTAAGTAACTTTCATCAGTGGCAATCAGAGCCTGGAGACTGGTTACTCCGGACTCAATTAAAATCCACTCCTCCCTCAAGGATCGTAAGGCCTTAGGCACACTCGCCGTCAATGTGGGAGTAGTATGTTTTCAAATGGAGATCTCAAACATACTGGACCAGTGTGCACCTAGATTAAGACACAAACCCAGAAGAGGCACACCATCTGAGAAATGGTACCTGCCTGAACTCAGGACATTAAAGAGAAGGTGCAAAATGTGGGAACACAAATGGACTGCCTAAACAGGATAAGGATAGGTTGGTTTATAAGTCAGAGGTGAAATACTACAACAACACTATTAAGAATGCCAAGAAAACCTACTTTGCAAAGAGAATAAAGGAGAACAGCAACTCGGCTAAAGAGCTCTATAAAGTAGTAAAAGAACTATGCAAACCATCAAATATGTCACAATCCATTCCTCCAGAAGAATGCTGTGAGGATTAGAAAATTATTTTCGGACAAAATCAGTGAGATCTATTCCTCTTCAGTATTCAACCCCCCATTCCCCCAGATATGACCAAATGGGAACACTTGGATCCGCACCCTAATGCCCTAGCGGGAGGTTTCTCCCCTTTCAAAGAGGGACAGGTTGCAAAGGCAATGAGGAAAGTTAAATCAGGGTCCCCACTTGACCCATGCCCACTCCATTTTCTCTCAGCTTATACCGGCACTATGCCCATATGTAACCCCACTTTTAAATTAATCTTTGGACACTGAAATTTTCCCAGAAACTTAAAAGAATGCTATTGTGACCCCTTGGCTGAAAAAGGTAGGCACGGATGTCCGCAATCCAGCTAATTATCTCCCAACTTCCTTATCTATCCAAAGTTATGGAGAAATTGGTTACTAAATACCTATAAAACTATCTTGAAGCAAACGAATTGCTAGATCCTTCTCAAACTGGCATCAGAGCCACCAATAGCACGGAGGCCACACTCCTGGCTGTCCTTGACAATATAAGATCTTTAATTGATATGGGGAAAGCTGCAGCATTGATCCTATTGGACCTGTCGGCAGCATTCGACATGGTCTCACATGGACTGCTGCTGAAAACCCTACACGAAAAAGGTACACATGCCTAATCCCTTCAGTGTTTCAGTTACTTTTTTAGCAATAGAACGCAAACTGTACAAATGGGTGTGTTTTCTTCGAACCCAAAATCTATCAGCTATGGTGTCCCGCCGGGAGCATCCTTGAGCCCCACACTCTCTAACGCCTATGTTTCGTCTCTGGCTAAAATCAGTGAGAAGTGGGGAGTAAGTATTTGCTCCTATGCTGACGATACACAATTGATGATAGCTCTTGAAGAAAGTCTTGGTCACCAGGATGAAGTTGAACAACTTCCTCTCAGAGATGGCGACCTGGATTGCGGAGCACTGCCTGTAATTGAATGCGGACAAATCAGAGATCCTGCTCTTTGGAGGAGCCTACCTAATTTGGAATGCTTCTTGGTGGCCCCAATCTCAGGGAGCCACCCAAGCAAGTTGCAAAAAACTTGGGTATCCTTATTGATAATTCATTAACCATGCAGGACCATGTTCGGGCTGTGTGGAAGGAGCTTAGCCACCCTGAATCTTCTAAAAGGGTTTTTCCGTTGATCCCTATGGAATGCAGAAGAACGGTCACACAAACCCTACTCATTAGCAAGCTTGATTGCAGGAATGCGCTGTTCGTGGGCATAGCTGACTATATCTTAGCACTTCAGGTGATACACAGCTGCCAAACTGGTGTGCAATAAAAAAAATAATAGTTCATCATCAAAATGCATGAGACCGCTCCATTGGCTGCCCATACGCCAAGGAGCCAGATTCAAGCTTCTGAGTCATGCACATAAGGCACTACATCAACGCGGTCCCAGAATTCTCCGGAACAAAGTACAATTCTATGACCCTACAAGGTGTCTGAGGTCACGCTATCAGGCGTGGGCCAAGACAAAAGGTATCAAGAAAGTAAGGGCAGGAGCCACACCTTTTCTTATCTGGCCGCATCTCAATGGAATGAACTACCGTTGGGTTTTGGGGAACAAATGGGTTTTCAGCTTCTTTCTGAATGCGAGGTAGTCAGTGAGACTTAGATCTAAGTATTGGATATAGGGGCAGCAAGCATCACATCACCCCTACCATTGGATCTCGCTTTCTTAATGCCGTGATATCCTTCTGGATGACTGTTGTGCTCTATAAATAAATAAAATGGTACTACATAGCCTGTCAACCTGCACTTGCTGTAAAAATGCAGCCTCCTCTGCAAAATTGTATTGTTCCCTGCCAAAAGTATGTGTTGGTCTGCAAAATCTCCTCCGCCCCCTGTAACTCTAAGAAACATGATTCCGCTTCCTCACCCGAAAGCTCAATGGTATGCAACTCCGTGGTAGTGGATGCCGCCATCTTGGTATTCTCTAACTGAGGACTCATTGGTGCTGCCATTGATGGGACTCCTGCACTCTTGAAAAACACGTGCAGCCATGCTCTCGGATACCTGCACTGATGCCGCTCCCCACCTGCTCCTACCCCTGTACTTCTTCAATGACCCACCCATCCTCCTACCGAGACATGCCTTACACCGCCAAGGAACTTCATTAGCCGGATTGGATGGATGTAAGCCCTCTGTCTGCTGTATATTCATAGCCTTTACTGACAATACCTCGCACTTAATGTCCAGTTACATTTTACATGTGTTGCTTGCAGCTGCAAACATGCAGTAACTGCCACCACAACACCATCAGCAGACCCGCTCTTTAGGCGGCGCAGACCCACCCATGCTTGCTCTAATACCCCCTCCTTCAATAAGGCATCCCTCCCCTCATCTTGTAATAACTTTAAAGCGGCAACTACTTAACTAATGCCCTCCATACCTTAAACACCCTGCCACTACCAGCCCCTAAACGTGACCACAAACGGGCTGTCCCACGTCCACTACTACCACCTAAATGACCCTGAGCTCCTCCCCCTATGCCATTAGCCAATTACTAGCATTGAGTGCCAGACTGCGTTGCTCGTCTGAAATGTATGGGGGAGACTCCCCGTGGCCCCCATTGGAAGTCCCCACACCAAAATCGGACCACATATAGCTGTATTTCAATCAATTTTTTAGTTATTTGAGAACAGCCAGCTTTTTTAGTATTTTTTTTGTTTCTGCTATTGATAGCCCTTGTGGCTACATATACCCCCCGCTACATTATAGCGGGTGGTCTGTAGATGAGGGTCCGGTGTAGCGTGGTTCTGGGGCTGGTTTGGATCTGGAAGTGGAGGTGCTCTGTGTTGGAGCAGGGTTCGCTCGTGTTGGAGGTGGAGAGTCGGAGGGATCGCTTGTGTGCGATGGCGAATCCTCCTCTTGGGCGGTGGGGGCGGTCCTTTCTTTGGATCTTGTGCCCTTCAGGGATGGCAGTGGCGATGTCCGGGGCGGAAGTAGCATTGGTCCGTGTTTCCGTGAAGAAAGCGAGGTCTGGCAAGAGGGAGTCGAGCAGGTCCCAGTACTCTGTGGCCTGTCTGTGTAGGGAGCGTACGTTGGAATATGCACGTCAGTACGATGGTGGTGCGGGCGTCTGTTGTGGGTTTAGCGGTCGTGGGGGGCTGTTGATGGTGAAGGATTGTTGGCAGTATTGGCAGGAGAACTGGACATGAGTTGTGTTGGCGTATATCTGTAGCAGTTGTTGTACGCCAGGGTTTAGCGCGGGGAGGTCACCTGAGTCATAGCAGCGGATGGATGGAGAACCAGGGTCCCTGGCGCTGGTCGCGGACGGGCGCAGATGGGCTTGCCTTCGGCACACCAGCAGCGCGCCCGCTGCACGCGGCCTCCATTAAGTAGGGGAGGGGAGGGCCTCTGGGAGGCAGGAAACTGGCAGGGGCGGAGGGGCCGCGGGGGCAGCAGTGGCGGGAAGTGCACTAAGGCAAAAAACGGGTACAAAAAAGACCAAGCAAGGGGAATAAGATAAAAAAAAAAATCGGAAGACCGAGAGGATACAGAAAACGGGCATGAGGAGACCGAAAACAGAGACAGAAAACCGAGAATGGCACAGACACACTGCCACAAGACAGGAAACCTGAAAGGTGGCACAGACAGACAACCGCGGCCAAAAGAAGAGCAAGACTCACCCACTGGGCCACCAGGGATGAGGCTCAGGCAGGAGCCTGTGGGTGGAGGAGGGTCTCAACCTTTTACCTGAGCCATAGCAGCGGCTAGAGCAACCGAGCAGCAGTGATGGCACTTAATAGTGGAGCTGCGGGGGAGAGCAGGTCTCTGACCAGGAGGTCAGGGGTCTTGCTCGCACTGCCTCGCAGCAGCTGCCATGAAGTAGGGGAGGGGGCAGGAAGCGGAGCTGGTAAACCGGCAAGGTGGGGAGCAGCGGCTGGAAGCACACTGGGCAAAAGACAGGCACAAAAAGAGAGGGAGAGGAATAAGATAAAAATCAGAAGACCGAGGACGCAGAAAATGGGCATAAGTAGACAGAAAATATAGAATGGCACAGGCAGGAACCTAAAAAGGTGGGACAGAGACAGACCCAGACAACAGCGGAAGAGCAAGGCTCTCCCGCTGGGCCACCAGGGATGAGGCGCAGGCAGGAGACTGCAGGTGGAGGAGGGCTTCAACACCTACCTGAGCAGCAGCAGCGCCAAGAGCAACCAAGCATCAGTGATGGCACTTAATAGCGGAGCTGCATGAGAGAGCAGGTCTCTGCCTAATGTAATCAAACTTGCTACCTTAAGGCCAAAAGACCTTTACCTGCTTCTCCCAGAGCACACTTCTAGGAAACATACCCATAGCGCACACTGTGTATATTTAGAATGCCAACAAGCCAGTCTAGGTCAGGCAGTGCTACATACCCTTTTTCAAACCACTGCAACACCCACAGGATAGCCACTGCTTCGGAGGAGGGACTGCTTCACAGTCTATGCAGAGCGTGTGTATCTACAGCCACACATGCCATGGACCATAACGTTTCTTCAACTATACGCATCTGTTCTTGGCATGTAGAGCTGTTGATTCACATGCACCCTACTTCATCCCTCGACACCTATGGCAGTTACGAATACATTATAAATTTGCATTTAGCTTGGTCATCCTATTGCGTACATATACTATATACTCCTTTCTCACCCACCTGTGGGAAAACCGTCTAACAGTGGAGTCAATGCCCATGTGCAAGATCACCAAGAGGAGTCACTCGACCTCACAACTTAAGACTTCTTTGAAGAAAAACAACTTTCACAACTCCAGACCCAAAACTAGATGGCAGGAGTAGGCAGAGCATGTGAATATACAGCACTACATGCCACAAGCAGATTCTTACAGGGTAAGTAATGTATTCCATGATCATTGGGGCTTCTAAAGCGGATCAACCTGAGCCCTACATCCCACTTCTGAACTCGGCACTTAGTGGCTAAGTCCTAGTTCTTATCATCTGAACTTGCCTGACTCTCCAACTGGAGTTTGACATAGCGATGCCATTCCAGAGAACCAATAGTTTCTAAATTTCTAATTTTTTATTTAAGTCCCTTGATCTGGAAGACTCCGTGCCCCATTGAATAACCTGCATGTCCTTTCTTTAGCATCAATGTAGCAAGAAGGCGCATCTTGAAGACGTGCGCATAATTTGTAGAATACAGTACTGAGACGCCAACACTGCACGTCTTTTTCTCTTTGCACGTCGAAGGTATTCGATGTGGTCCTCTTGGCTCTTCCTGCAGCAGACGCTCTTGAAATTTGGCTTTGACCCTCAATTTAGGAAGTGGGTGGCAGTGCTTTACCAGAACCCGGTTGCACCTGTTAGTGTCAATGGAAAGACATCTCGGGAGTTCCCGAGAGGAACCAGACCGGGATGGCCCCTATCCCCACTATTCACTCTTACGGTAGAATCTTTGGCATGTGCAGTTGCAACCTGGCGTTGAAGTGTTGAATATCCTCGATGTGATTAACAGGTGGAGAAAATATTTCTATATGCAAATGATATACTCATATACATAACCGATCCGGCTGCCACTATCCTGGGGCATTTTCAGTTCTTGAGGGAATACAGGGCCCACTCGGTCTATAATATTAACTGGGACAAATCTGTGTTATATGCTCCATGGCCTACAGGAACCCTTGCCTCTCCTGCAAGGGCTTAGGGTGCAGAGGATGGTTTCAAATATTTGTAGATATTTGTCACAGCGCAAAGGGGCTCTGCTCTAGACGCAGCGTGGCAAGAGTGTTGCCAGATTTTCTGGCCGACATTGGATGATGGAGGAGACTCCCTCTCACTTTGGGGCAGGCGGCCCTATTTGAATATTACACTCCCCAAGTTAATATACGTGCTCCAGAGTACCTACAAGCCAGTCTCCTCAACAGTGTTTCCTAGGATTAACAGGGGACCTGAGGACTCTGTTGTGAGACCGGCAACACTAAAGAATATTGCTGAGAAAACTGCAATGTAACCAATATAATGGAGGGCTCCCACTCCTGGATCTTGAGGGGTATTACTGGGCGGCTCACTTGATCAATATAAATAAATGGATTTATGCCCCCACAGGACCACCCAACATTAAGGCTTGAACCTGCTCTGATGGAGCGCAGAACCCATGTACTCCATCTTTATGGAGGAAGGGGCACCAGGACACTGCTGCCAGCAACACTGGTCTTTATTCAGTCTCTACAGTGAAAGTTCTCAGTTTGTCCTTGTAGTTTCAAGAGCAGCAGGGTCATGTGACTCCACAGCAGATATTGAAGTAGGACATTATAGAGTACTGGAGGTTATACTTGGATCATTCCTCTCTCAACAACACTTGTAATGATGTTTCTACCTACTGCAAAATGGAGTGGAGAAACGTTATCAAGTAGGTTGCTTCTGCTTTCCTACACAGTTCATCAGCTTTATCAGTACCTGCTCTAATTGTGATCATTTGTTCTGATTTGATAGATTGTGGTCTCAGAGCGACCTCGCTGGTCTAGCAGCTGAATGGAACCTGGAGGGTTGACTCGACTGTGTGGTCTTTGATTTTATGCTCCCAACTTGTGGTCCCCTTGTTTGTTTCTAGTTTTTCTGCAATCTGAAAAGATACTACACTTTCCTCCCACAGATAAACATGCCGTAGCTTTCACACATGACCATTTACTTTATCTCTATTCTCGGAGGCACTGATTAAAAAATTAGGGAATCCAGAGCCTTTTACAGGTTTCTCAGCTCTCGCTTTCCCTCACCTTGGGCAACTAAACGCACATTTGAGACAATGCCATGAGAAGAGCTTTTTTCATTTTAGAAGAATATTTTATACATAAGTGGACCGCCACGAGCGACTGCCCCTCTGCTGGAGGGCCCCGTGAGCTGGCCTGCCTGGGCCCAGCGTTTCTTTTTAGAACTATAGCTGCTAGTGCCTCGTGAACACTATTCTTTTTACTGGACCCCAGAGGAGGAGACGCCAATCCCGCCAGGAGAAGGCACATGTGGGTCCTGCAGCGCTGGGCTGCAAATGTGCCTCGAGGGGATCCCGGCAGGGGATTCCCCTACACTGCACCTGAGCAAAGCGGCAGCCTTCCTCGCATTGTGGATACTTTGGCAACAGAGTGGGAGCCCTCTACACACTGCCGCTGCTGAGAAGAGCAGGAGCCCCCCCACCGTGTCCGTGCATTTCTAAAAAGCAAGAGCCTTCCCCACTGTTGTGTGCCCCTCTGAGCGGGAGCCCACCCCGCATTATTTATTTTCCGGTAGGAGCCTACCCCGCAATTGATGTTTATTTTTCAGCAGGAGCCTACCCCACACTTTAGCCCAGGGGTACTCATAGTACGGCCCGCGGGCCGCTGGCGGCCCGGCAAGCCTTCCCTGGCGGCCCGCGGACCTTGTACACATCATACCAGTGTTTTCATTTTTTTTTTATTAAAGAGTGTCTGCAAACTAAGCAGGGGCGTAACACAGGCCCCCGCAGCCCCCGCATTGCGGGGTGGCCCTGCGCTCTCCAGGGGCCCCGTCCGCAGCCAGGCAGTGCGCAGCCTGCACTTACATAGCTACCTTGCTGCGGCCTCTTTAATAAATTAAATGGTGCGCAGCGCCCACGTCTCCGCGTCTGCGCAGTGAGACTGGTAACCTCTGTCATGCGCTTCGTGCAATTGAAAGTGCGCGTGTGAGGCATTCCTGAAACAAGAGGAACTGTGCAGCCGCCGGCCTTAATTTAATTATTTCTAGGCCCCGAGTGGCCCTTTGAATGTACGTGGTCTAGCTCTGTTCAACTGTGTGGAAGCCAGCGCAGCCGGGAACTCGCCTCTGCTGCAGCTCTCATCGCATTGTGGTGCGTGGCTGCATGGGGCCCCTAGCCTGCTAATGAACACGTGGAACCAACCCCTGGTGGACTCGTGGCCTATTGCCTTAGCACTGCAGCCTGGCCCCAGGTCTGTAAAATTCTATTTAATAGTTAGCATGCCAGTCAGAACTTATTTGCGTTTAAAATGTAAACGTGCATGGTATCAAAGACAAGACCTCAAAGTAAGAGTGTGCACGTGTCTGGATTGTGACCTTTTACACACTCGTGAGGTGAGAGGGTTTGTGTGCCCAGTGCTCACCTCTGTCAAGATGTTGCCACCATAGATCACACAGTCGCAATTAAGCATCGGCACTCTACAGACATATGAAAGAATAAACAAAACGGCAGTGCGAGAAAAAGCTTTTGAAATACAGAGCAGGTTTCACAGGTGCAGGAGGAGTTGCCACTTGGAACCAGTGCAAGAGCATTTGCCTTGTGGCTTGGTCTGGTGAGGTATGTTCCACCGGAATAGAAAGTGCCAATGGACCCAGTTTGTACCCAAGGCACCACCCCGTTGGGGGCCAGTGGCGTGGTCAAGCACTTGGCAGATTGGCTCCAGGTAGACAGAATGGTGGGTGGCAGCCTAGTTTTCCTTTGCAGCGCTGGCCATCATCAGCCAAGCAAGTGATGCATTCTGTGCCATTAACCTCTTACAGTGTTTTGGGAAGGTCATAGTGCAGGGTGTTGGGTTGTAGCCTGCTGGGTCCTGCCCTCCTAGGGCCCCAACCAGGCTGGGCACATCTTGTCACAGAATGTAATAAAAACATCAGCTTCGCAGCTCTTTCCCTCCGATCACCTGGTTTCTGGAACAGGGTCACAGTGTTTGTCCATTCTCCTTAATCCAGCCCTTTTTCCCGTCGGCAAATCACACGTTTTTGAGCGCAACATTGAACAGCCCAGGTTGTCAACAACTCCAGGTGAGGCTTGTGTCATCCCCCATCCCAGAAACAAAGCTGGCTGCACTGTAAACCTGGGAGACAGTTCAGCCAAGTACGAGGATGCGGCCAGCCAGCAGCAACAATTTGGCAACGAGTGGTGATAAATGTGCAGGGCACTGGCTGGTGGCAGCTGTATAAGTTCTTCAGAGATCTCAAAACTGCGGTCATTAATTTGGCTAATGCTATTAGTTGCAACATTTCGAAAACCCACACTAGTGTAAAGAGTGACAGTCAGGGAGTGAGAGAGGGAAAGGGACACAGAGGGAGGGAGTGAGAGAGGGAAAGGGAGACAGAGGGAGGGGGACAGAGGGAGGGAGAGTGAGGGAGGGAGGGAGAAGGAGGGAGGGGATCAGAGAGAGAAAGAGAGCAAGAGAGAGCGATGCGTGTATGCCGGGTCTGGTGGCTCAGTGGACAAAGGTGTCCGCTGCAGGGACCAGTGATCAACCTCATGGTCAGGTTTTATGTGTTGCTCTAGCCCCGCCCCCTCCCCCACTGACCCCGCCCCCACTGGTGCGGCCCTCGGACACAAACCACAGTGTAAATTTGGCCCCCGAGAGAAAGTTTGTGAGTACCCATGCTTTAGCCGGAAGAGAGCGACCTGGAAGCTAGGCGGCCGTGTCTGGCTGTGGGCAGGGCGAACCGAACGACCGGCCAATTGCAGCGCGGTAGGAAGGAGGAAGCCGGAGGTCAGGCATCTTGCCTGGTTGTAGGCTGGGCCGCCTCCCCTGAAGAACGCCTCCAGAGACTTAGCTCTATTTACTGCCCCTTCGTGTTACCGTGAGGAGGTAGCGGCTGTGCTGCGTGAGTGCAGCCCCCACAACTGCGAGGAGAGGAGACTGCCCCAATGTTGATGCCCCATGGACACCGGAGCCATCAGAGGAGAGTCCCGGTGAATGGGGCTCCCACTAGCTCCCACTAACCAGTGCTTTTGCTGCTTGTCCCAGCTGCATCACGAAAGCACGGGCAGCTGCAAAGGAGGGGCCCATTTTGCTGAGTCCCGGAGTGGGGTTGCCAAGGCACTGTGGTGCCTAATGATCCACCGCTGTTGCGGGCAGCTGCAACGTGGGGGAAATTCTGTGTAGAGTTCCAGAGTGGGGCTCACCCAGGCACAGTGGTGCCAGAGACAATTCCCTACAGCTGCCCCACCGGATAGAGGGCAGCTGCAACAAAGGGGGCATTTTTGATTTCTGCAAATGATAAAGGAGTGAGATACACTCCTCTGCCCCAGTGCATCGCACATTTTGCTTTTTCTGCATTGGCAGCCAGAGGGCCAGTGGAAGGCCCTACCTTTTGCCCTGACATTCTGGACAAAGGGCATTGGCCCCCCTAGAGAAGGCTAGTTGGCCTGGGGTCATTTTAGTGTGCATGCTAAGGTGCTTTGTGCACTTTATCTGTGGTACTGGGGTGCAGTACTCCTGTTCTAGGCATAATGTGCTTATTCCTTTTTTTATTTTATTTAAAGTTTTATAACAGCAGCAAGACAAGCAGGAATACAGAACAAATACATGAATACAGCCCATTACATTTTCAACATAAATTGGCATTCTTCCACATTTGATATCATCCAATCCATTTAGCAAGTGGGGACCATAAATTCCGTCCAAAAGTTTTTTCTTATACCCTTAATCTTATATAATGCTGTTCTAAAAGAGACATTATCGGGTCCCATGGCCTTTCCCTGGGCTAACCCCAAAATTGCTACCTCAATTTCACCCCATTCTGGTGGGGCCAATAATGTTGCTCGTTGAGCCTCAGAAAAGATTACAGGAATCACATCTTTTAAATATTCTCCCACCTCAACCACGCCAACCTCATCGCTATAGAGCCGCTGATAAAACTCTTGAAAAGCTGTTAACACCCCCTTCTGTCGTCTCCTGTAAACGCCCTGCAGGTCCTTAATTTTCGGAATATCATTATACACAGTTTTCTCCCTAGCTCTTTTCGCCAAAATTCTACCCGTCTTTTCCCCAAACTCATATGCAGTCTCTTTATATTGTGTGTAGTTAGCTGCAATTTGGTCCGCAATATTAGCGTAAACGTTAGCTCGTTTAATAGTGAGATCTTTTTGAGCCTGCTTACATAGTTCTTCCTCAGCTCCAAGCCGTATAACCTCTGCAAGCTTTTCCTCCTCCTTCAAAACCAGATTAAAGTCTTGCAGCGGTTTAAGACGCATTTGCTTGCGCTTAAATGCCGAAAAACTTAAGGTCTCTCCACGGATAACTGATTGAAATGCGTCCCAAACTACCTCCTCGGCTGCCGTACCCCTATTGATATCAAAATAACCCTGAATTGTTTTAGTCATAAACTGACAATACTCCTCGTCTAATAATAGTTTCTGCTCAAAAGACCACTGAGAAAGGTCTATCTTTTCTTCAAAATCCAGAGCCAAATCTAATACAATCGGATTATGGTCGGAGACCAGTTTAGGGTGGATTTCTATATTGACTTTGGCTAAAAAAAAAACGATGTGGTATAAAAATAGTCCAACCGAACACATTTTGAATGGGGGTCGGAGAAAAAGGTAAACCCCGGATCATTGGGGTACTTTGCATGCCACACATCATAGAGACCATGATCAATAAACAATCTCCGTACTGCCGCATATACTAACTTCTTTCTGCCTGTATAAACTTGATTAGATCTAACGTTGAAGTCTGCCCCGATGTTAATATTAAAATCCCCGCACAGCAGCAGTCCACTGTGCTAGTTCTAAATTAAGAAAGTTAAAGACCTCAGTCATCCAAATTTGGTCCATACTCATTGCACAGTGTAATCCTATGCAGCCCCAACTTAAATTCGGCAATGGCCCAACGGCCCCACTTGTCCGCCGCTGACTTTACACAATGACCCACACCCCTTCTTTTAAGTATAGCTACCCCGTTTTAACTCCAGTTTGCTTAGAACAGACCACCAACTCCATTCCCATATTCTTTAAATATTCTCTATTGGCCCAAGCAACATGGGTTTCCTGTAAACAAAGTATGTCGATACCTAATACCTGAATAATTTTAGCTAGGATTTGTCGTTTCCTGGGATCGTTTAGGCCACATATGTTTAGAGTACAGATCTTAATCTTCCTATCCATTAGCCTTATTAAAAACCAAGTCCTTACAAATATAGCCGATTTTAACTAGTCGGTAAGTTTCTTCACTTCTTTCACTTTTATTATAAGATGTTGCTCGTTTTTTCCCTACCACCTGTATTTCAAAAACCCACAGCATTTGCCTGCTGCCTGCTGTTGCTGTTCTATCCCCCCACCACCAGACACCCAAAGCCCTCCCATAACCCCCCCTACCATTCTGCCCTTCCTACCCCCGCCACCCATCCTTCCCAACATATGAGGCCCAAGGACCATTAGTCCCTGCAGTAATGGAGTGCCGTGTCTCCCCGGATCCCCCCCCCCATAACTTAAGAACACGGACCATTAGACTCTTTTAGATGATGCCCACAAAGAAAGATACATAAAATAAACCAACTCTGATACATCAATCAACGAACCCCCCCCCCCCCCTCCCGGCTAAATTCACATAGCCCTAGAAAGAGGAAACAACGTTGCACCTGTACCTCCACCACCTATATAGTTTCCAAATACTCTTTGGCCTGTATCTCTGACCAAAAAAACTTAGTTTGCCCTTTCACCGTGACTTTGAGTTTCGCCGGGTTCTGTGAGTATACCACTGCCCCTTCTTTTGAAAGTCCGGTATGAGTTGTTGTAGATGCCACCGCTTAGAAACCGTGGCCTGACAAAAGTCCGGCCTTAAAAAATAAAAAAAAATTACAGCCCTTGGCAGTGGCTTTCTTGTCCGGTCTTGCCAAAGCATAAATATCCTCTCGGGCCAGAAAGTTGTTGAAACTGACTAAGATCGCCCTAGGAAGGCTTTCCTCTCCTTGACGGGGCTTTCTCACAACAAACGGGAACCGGTGCGCCTGTTGAATTTCATGGGACCCGTCCCAAGTTGTTAGCTCAGGGAAGGCTTCTTTCAGTAATTCAGCAACAAACCTGCGCACATCTGAGCCCTCCAGTTTCTCAGGGACTCCCAGAAACCGCAAATTATTCCTGCGGGAATGATTTTCAAGTTCGGATAGTTTGTGGCTCAAGTTATCCCGGTGGGCCTTAATAGACTTCAACTCTTCTTTCTGTG
Organism: Lissotriton helveticus; assembly: GCF_964261635.1. NCBI lineage: Eukaryota > Metazoa > Chordata > Amphibia > Caudata > Salamandridae > Lissotriton > Lissotriton helveticus. The sequence continues at coordinate 237,954,981 of NC_136062.1, read as the reverse complement.
CAGCAGCGTAATCCTCAAGGGCAGATATTCGAGCCTCTGCCTCAGTAACTCTTTCTGCAGTTTCCGTCCCAAGTTTTATTGCCCGCCGAACTGCATTTTTTTACCTTGCTACAAGTAGCTTGCATGCGTGCGTTCTCGGCTTTACTCTCGGCTCAATGACCCATCATTGTTTCATAGATAGTTACCAAAGTAATTTCCTGGGGCAATAGTGTGTCTAGAGGATTTTGGCCACCCTTCTCCCCCTCCTGAGAGGCAACATTCGTTGCTTGACATACGTTCAAGTCTTCGCTGGGAGTAAAAGAGGATTCTGGCATAGCCTGTTGTGACACTTTTTTCTTTGTTTTCTTTTTTATCGTGGTAACACTGCAGTTGGGTGAAACTTTGTCCCCTCCTAAAGCCTCATCCGGACTGCTACCTTCGCTGGAGGTCCGCCCACTCCTTGCTCAAACTGGAGCCCTCATCTGATGATGCCTCGGATAAAGAGTAAAAGTTTTCGCCAGATTCTGGTACACTTGTGCCCTCCTGAGTATCAGAGACTAATACGTTGGTCTCCCTCAGTGATTCGCTTAATAGGGTATCTCCTCTGTCTATAGCGCAATCTCCGTCTATCAGATTCCGCTTGTTCCAAAATAAGAGACGGAGGCTGTTCCTCATTCCCTTCGACATTTTCATAAATGTCTATAAGTCTCGTCACTGCAGATTCCTGAATCACCAGTTCGTTTAGTGCAGCATCTACAGCATATGTCCCCCCTGCTACCGATATCTCGGGCATTGAATTGTTATTGCGGGCATTCTGTCTCTCGAACATGGCTGGGAGGGTTTGACTCTGTGTGCTTTGCTTCGATACACGGGGCCCCTCAGCGATCTTTCCCTTACCATTTTTTTTACGGGGCACACGCTCGCTGGTAGGGGTATTGGAAGTTCTGGAGGGATCGATAAGTCTCCCCTTCTTTGTCACCCTCTTTGACAGAGTGCGCCGCTGTAGTGCCACCCGTTCTATCGCCACTTGCATCCATACCTTGTTCTTTCTTTTTCCCGCTTCAGGTATTAATTTTAGAAGTTTCATTCGACTTGGCCATCCCTTTTACCGGCATCCTTTTTTTTTAAAGTGGCACCTCCTCGGCCACGAATTACTCTGCTTAAGTAGCCACAACACAGCCAAAAGGGTAATCACCAATGAGGGGCTCCAAGCCGGCTAGATAACAGATTGCCCTGCAGCTGTGATGGTTGTAACAGTGCAGTTTAGGCTATCTATCTACCTTCTTTTTTTACCATTGCTGCCGCTTTCCCCGCACACCTTTCCCAAACTTAGTGCTCTCCAACAGTCTGTTCAATGTGCCGCTCTAAATTGGTGCGCCGTGTTGAGCCGCCCCCAGCGGCCGCCTCCGACCGCCGCCTTCCACGTTCACTCTCAACGGTGCAAACGCCAGCAACACAAACGCTCCGCTGTGCTCTGCTGCGCTGCTGCCTCGGAGGTTGCTCGTCGGCTCATCAGCTGATATCTCCGGCGAATTAGAAATAGCAACGGTACTCTCCAGCAATCCCTTCCAACGTACCGCTCCAAATTGATGCGATGAATTATCTGTGTTGGAACGCCGCCGCCTCCGATTACCGTCTTCCTAGTTCACTCTCGGCGTCACTCGTCGACTCACCCGCTGATACTCCCGGCGAGTTGAGAAAACTGCGGTGCGGACGTAAGCCGCCCCCAGCCGCTGCCTCAGACTGCCGCCTTCCACACTCACTCTCAGCAACGCAGACAGTACAGACTCCAGGTAAGATTATGGGATCCTTAAAACGCTCCACTATGTTCCACTGTGCTCCCGCTGCTGCCTCGGAGATTACTCGGGGCAAAGTCTTTTTTAAAAATCATCCTGTTGTCCGCCAAAAATCCACCATGGGTCCGGGGGGATAGGAGAGAGGAGCTGAGCTGCTTACACAGCCCACGCCACAGCCGCCATTTTGCCTCGATCTAAATCTCATGTGCTTATTCCTAATGTGTCTATGCATACTGTGATGCAGACATAATGCGTTTGTTGCTATATATGATGCTGTGGTCATTACTTTACCAGTAGTTACTGATTGTGTTTCACAATTGCTACTTTTGCTTTCTAAAGTTTCGGACAGTGGCCCGATTGGCCCTGTCATGTGTATATAATCCCCTGTAAATATTGCCTAGTGCCAGTTGGCACAGTGTATGTGTGATTATGATTCTAATGCGTTTTGTATAATACAAAGGCTATTTGTTTATATAACCTTGTGTGGAGTTTCTTTTGTGGTGTGCCTAGTGTGTTGCTGCTGTGTGTTGCGGCAAACGCTTTACACATTGCCTCTGGAATAATTCTGGCTGCTTGTGCCAAGCTACCAAGGGAGTGAGCAGGGGTTAACTTCAGCGTGTAACTCCCTTGCCCTGACTGGAGTGGTGGTTTCTGCCTGGCTTAGGCGCAAGCCCTAACCAACCAGAAATTCCATTTCTTACACAAGTGATGTTGGCAGCTTAATCCATTGTAAAGCGGCAACTCCACATATCCCATAAGCCAGGACAGAACCATATAGCTGTATCCTAAATTACAAAATGAATACAACTTCAATTTGTGGTACGATTGAAAAAACGATACAAATGTTTTTATATTTAACAAATGTAATGGTCACAATTCCACATCTCACTATGATTCCTTAGATTTAATTACTTCGAATTGAATTTAGCACATGTATGCCACAGTCTATTCCCAAATATAAACCTAAAATGTATAACAGGACCTGTGTTCTGGAATTGTCCCTTGCTCACGTTTTTTTCTTTTGTTACTACGGAAAAAAGCTGTTGTGGTGGAACTGCTAGCCCGGACTACTGGTCCTGGGTGCTCCTCTATTAAAGTTGTTTCCTATATCTTTGAAAAACTGCAAATCCATTTGTATGCTGTAATTTCTGGCCAAGGTCCTGGTTCAGGTGGTAGCATAGTTCATGGAACACCAGAAGAGCCACTGGGCCAAGTTACACTCCCACTTAAGATACGTATACTTTTGGACGCTTATTGGACATCCAGGAGTAAATGCCTTTCTTATAGAAAAGATAATCTGATATTTGACTTTTTCATGCTCTAGTGGTGCGATCAAGTCATTTGCAAAACATAATGCTGTCGATCTAGAAATATACTAAAATAACTTATGTATGGCAATGTTTCTGCACTCCAAATAGCAGAAAATTGTAGCCCAAAATATTGGGTTCAGCGTGGGATACCAACAAACTACTTTAGGGAACAAGTCAAGCAGAGGATGCAAAAGATTGACATCTGTGCAGCCTGATACAGTAGCGCCATTCAAAACCAATTGGAGTATTAAATAGATCAGTTATTCTTCAATGGTTTAGTCCTAGTAAGGATCTTTGCTACTCTCTGGGTCCAGTGCTGAAGTTTATGAACTCTACATTCAGCCAATGATTAATTTAATTTGCTCATTGTAGGTGGAACCTCCACATGAAACATTATGTGAAACGTTAATTTTTACACGGTAGGAGTTTCTGGATGTTAACATAATAGATGTGTGCAGGCTGCATAACAATGCATGAAATAAAGTTGTTTGAATTGTTGGTGCACCATTATAGCTCTTCATAGCAGCCAAATGGGTTGTCTCATGTGATCAGCTACGAAGTGCTATTTGACCCTTTCATTTACGCTTACTATCCTTTAAAAAGGGGGCCCTGATTTCAATTGTCTGATTATGAAGGACTTGATGTTTGTTGATTTTAAGAACTTTATTCTTGATTGGCTGCACCTCTAAAGGGTGGCGCGCGAATTTCCTGTTTTTATCCCCCTTCTCTTTATCCCCCTTCTCTTTATCCCCCTTCTCTTTATCCCCCTTCTCTTTATCCCCCTTCTCTTTATCCCCCTTCTCTTTATCCCCCTTCTCTTTATCCCCCTTCTCTTTATCCCCCTTCTCTTTATCCCCCTTCTCTTTATCCCCCTTCTCTTTATCCCCCTTCTCTTCGCGTAAGCACGAAAGTTATATTTACGCAAGTCTCTCATGGCCTCTGCATGCGTGAGTTTCGCCGTTGTGAGTTGTGCAAGCGTGGCCTTCCCTTGATCCGTGTCCCGGGAGAGATCCGCCAGCGATTTCTCCGCTCCACTCAGTGCCTGCTCTAGTGTGCGCTGTACTCCCACCACCTGCTGGATTCAGTGACCCCTGGCACTAACTTTGTATGCGTCCCACTCTAGAGCCCTGGAAGATGCTGTGCCCGCGTTGTGCTGGAAGTGGTCCCTAATGAATTTGCCGTGTGAGTGGCGAAAGGCTTGATCAGTGAGACACTCCTGGGGGAGTTTCCACGTTGGGACCGGGGGGTGCCAGCGAAGGATCAATACATGTGCATCGTGATCTGATAGTATTCTTCCCAGGTAATCTTGGGAATCAGGTTTGTGGTGCATAGGAACCGGTCTAGTCTAACCCTCAGGTCGTGTGGGATAGAATGGAAAGAGTAAAGTCGCGCGGTCGGGTGCAATGCTCTCCATGCGTCCATCAGGGACCAGTGATCCAGCCATCAGCGGAAGCGCTCTGTTTGTTTGTGTGCTGGAGAGTGGAGTGGTGGGGGGTGGGACCTGTCAAGGTGTAAGTCCAGAGCACAATTGTAGTCCCCTCCCAGGAGCCAAGGTATGCCTGCATGGCGGGCTAGGACACCAGTTAGGGAGTTCCAGTATTGTTCCTGATCTGTGTTAGGGGCATAGATACACCCTATAAGGATTGACTGGCCTTCTAGCAGGCCTATCAGTTTTGCGTATCGGCCCTCCCTGTCGATGATCCTGGCATGTTCTTTGAAGGGGACCCCCGGTCGGATCCATATGAGTGTGCCTCTAGCAAAAGCGGAGTACTCAGTGGCGCACAATATGCCACGCCATTTTTTGTGCAATCGGCCTACCTCTTGCGCCGTCAAGTGCGTCTCCTGTAGGAGGGCCACCTGGGCCTGCTGACGCTTCACATATGCGTATATCGAATACCGTTTGCTGGCCGTGTGCATGCCCCCGACGTTGAGCGTGAGGACCTTGAAGTCTGTGTTTGACATGTGCGTCATGTGGTGTCTGTGTGGTCCGAGTGTCTCTCGGGTGGGTCCCCCACCTGGTCCGCTCCCTCCCACCGCCCCCCGCTCTCTCGAAGACTAAGCCGATCGCTCTGTGTGCCTCTTCCTCGCTCGGGTTTGACAAATAGGAGTAGAATGTAAAAGGGGATAAAAAATAGCAACTTTAGGAAACAGTCCCAACATCGGGGACCCGTTGCACAAGGCAACGCGTCCAAACTAGGTTGCATAAAGCTTTAGTTCATTGTCGTGGGGTCGTGAAAGGACAGCTCTCCGGCTGCTGCCGGCTCGGCTCCGCGGTTGATGAAGGCCGTGGTGGAGTCTCCTCTATAGGCATTGCAGTCCGTCTCCGGGGTCGGCTGGGGTGGGAGGACCCAGGCTCTGGTGATCTCCCCAATATAGGCCAGCATTCAATAGGTCTCTGAGCTAGACCAGTGGCAGAAGGCTGCCTCCAGCCATGGTCCCGCCCCAGGAGTCGTCGAGTTGACTGTGTCCTGCGTTAACTGCCATCTTGTTAGATCAGAGTTTCCGCTGTTTGGGGGGTCACTGCGGGTGGCGTCACGGAGCCTTCGCTGAATTCGGGTGCGTCACTGCCTTCCTCCTCCGAGCTGACTAGGTGGGGGCCCTCCTCTGTGTCCGAGTTTCTCCTCCCGGGGTCCTGGGCGGCCACCGCCCTCAGCGTTTCTGGCGCTCAGCGATGATTTGTCAGGTCCGGGTAGCCTGTTCCCGAGGGGCTGGACCGCGCCTTCAGTTGTGTTAGGGTGAGCCTCCGAAGTCGTCACCCCCTCTCCGTGTGCCAGAGTTGTTTCGCGCAGGTGAGTTGTCAGCTCGGCGCGGAAGGTGTTGTTCTATCCAGGAGTCCGCTTCCTTTGGGTCGGAGAAGAAGTGCGTGCTCCCATCCTGGACGATCCTGAGGCGGGCCGCAAACAGGAGAGCGTATTGTACGTTCTGTTGACGCAGGGTGCGCTTGATTGCTTGGAAGGTGGCTCTTTGACGCTGTACTGCTTGGGAGTAGTCAGGAAATAACATCACTTGTTTGTCCTCTACCTGCAATAGACCTCGTGCTCTGGCCGCGTGGAGGATGGTGTCCCGGAAGTGCAGCAGTTTCATCAGGAAGGGTCTGGGGGGAGGCCCGGCTTCGGCTTCCGCGCTGGTACACGATGCGCCCGTTCAATGGAAAAGTGGGGGGTCAGGTCCTCCGCGGGTGTGAATGTTGTGATCCAGTCCGTGATGTACTTGACCGGGTCGGCCCCCTCCACCCCCTTCGGCAGATTCATGACGCGGATGTTGCTCCTGCGGGAGCGCCCCTCTAAGTCATCCGTCTTATGCTCCAGAGTCTGGATCCGGGCTTGGAGTTCTTTCAAGGTTTGGTGGTGTTGTTGCACCTGTGGTTCCATTGTTTGCATTGTCGCTGTGCTTTGATTTACCTTATCAGCGAGCTTCCTGTGGTCCTACCGCAAGATGTTGAGGTCCGCAGCCAGGGTGTCGAGTTTGTGTTCCATGGCCACTCTGGAGTGTTCTATGGCCGCTAAGACTTGGTCCAGTTTCCTGGACATATCTTCACTGGTAGGTTCGTCCCGGGACCTGGTAGTGGCTGGCGTCTGGGCGGGTGTCTTCTATGGGCAACCCATGCTGAGGGGGGTCCACCACCCGGTGTGTCGTATCGGGCCTGGCGGTTGCCGGCAGGCCGCTCCGGTCCTGCCGTATGAGGAATCAGTGGCGGGTGGATGGCCCCATTTCCCAGGCGTCCGGCTGTAGTCGTGGCAAGGTGTCAGCTTGCTCTCCTGCGGTGGTCCCGGCCGATGCAGTCCAGGGGTGTCGCTCCCTCGCGGTGCCAGGGGTGTGTTGGAGGCGAACGGCGGTTCTTGGGTTGCGAAGGGTGCCAGGGTGGTCACCCTAAGTCGGGTGCTAGTCACTGTGCGCACTCGCCTTCACCATACGGCCTCCCACCGGTTGTATGCGATAAGATGCGAGAGGGAGTACAGTCAGTTCCTAACTCGCAGGGAGTGTCAGGTGGTCATCCTGCGTTCCTCGCTGGGCACTGCGTTTATGTGCCTAGGTCGTGTGGTCCCTCGCAGGCCTCGGGCAGGGGGGGGGGGTCTCCGTCCGCCTCCCCCGTCGAAGCTGCATAGATAACTGTCACCGCGGTCTCAATCCTGGCTTCAATGCGTGAGTTGTCTAGCTCCTCACTGTGTGCCCGGGCAACTGGCACTCACCCCCGGTCGGGTCTGCTCCGTTGCGGCCTAGCTGTCAGGAGGGGAAGAGCGAGCCCCAGTGCACGTGCAGTCCCCTGATATCCTGATATGCTGCTGGTGCGTGTCTCCGGGTGCTGGCCTCCGTGTGTGGTTCTACTATGGGCCGATTTTCTCGCTGGGTGCAAGCGGGGGGAGGGGAGCCCCTCCCCAACGTCTCCCCCGCAGCACCGTGGACGGCTCCGCCACGGACGCCAGTGGTATGCCTGCCGTCCTGGCCTCTGCGTCCTCTAGGTCTCCCAGCCGCGCACGGGCAGTAAGGTCACCTTCCCGGTCCCACTCGCACCGCTGTGTTCTCACTGTGTGTCAGGGATGGCACACTTGTGTACTTCTGCGGCCCTGTGAGCGCGATGCCTAGGCTGTGTTACCCTCCTGGGGTGTTCTTGCCTGTCCCAGCCGGGATTCCGTGGGGGCATGAAGGCGGTGTCTGTGCGCCGTGTGGATTATGTACAGTCTCTGGGCTCGGGCCGTCGCTGCCGCCTCACCTGATGCCCGCAGGGCACACGTCCCCAGTGGTGCCGAGCCAGGCTCCCCCCTGCCTCGTCCCTCAGGCGCCGCCTCCGTGCACTGATCTCCCGGTGTTGGCACGATGTCCGCATCTGCAGGCCGGGCCGGGAGAAGGGGGGGAGGGGAGTCCCCCGCCGCGTCGTCGCAGGGTCGCAACTCGGCGCTTCATAGGGTCCGCCATCCCCAGGACCGGTCAGCCACGTCCCGCAGCCACTCTCCGCCTGATCTCGCCCAATCCGCTCAAGCGACTCCGGGTCAAGTCGGTCCTCAGCTATCCGCGATGTTCCGGCATGTGTCCGCCATCTTAGAAGGGGCACTCGCCGAGGTAGCGGCCACAGTGATTTTGTCCCCGTTGCTCTGCCCAGCCGCAGTCAAAGCATACCGGCATGTTCCCCATCGCCTCCGGAACCCCGTGGTGGGCGCCGTATTGTTTGAGGACACCTGGAATGGGCACTAGAGGCCGCGGTCACCAGCCGGCAGCAGGAGCCTCACGGAGAGACGTCCACCATCTTGGCTGGTCCAGCCACGCCCCATTTATCCCCCTTCTCTTTATCCCCCTTCTCTTTATCCCCCTTCTCTTTATCCCCCTTCTCTTTATCCCCCTTCTCTTTATCCCCCTTCTCTTTAACCCCCTTCTCTTTAACCCCCTTCTCTTTAACCCCCTTCTCTTTAACCCCCTTCTCTTTAACCCCCTTCTCTTTAACCCCCTTCTCTTTAACCCCCTTCTCTTTAACCCCCTTCTCTTTAACCCCCTTCTCTTTAACCCCCTTCTCTTTAACCCCCTTCTCTTTAACCCCCTTCTCTTTAACCCCCTTCTCTTGAACCCCCTTCTCTTGAACCCCCTTCTCTTGAACCCCCTTCTCTTTAACCCCCTTCTCTTTAACCCCCTTCTCTTTAACCCCCTTCTCTTTAACCCCCTTCTCTTTATCCCCCTTCTCTTTATCCCCCTTCTCTTTATCCCCCTTCTCTTTAACCCCCTTCTCTTTATCCCTTACTGTATTATGACGTTTTCATGCTTTAATGTTTATACTGCCGACTATGTGGAGGTGTGGGTTTGGAGGGACTGGTATGATAACTGAATCTTTTACAATGCTTGTTATTATCCTCTATTATCACATGTGGAAGCTTTTGTACAAATGCCACTAAAGAGATTTAAACCAAATAATGAAGGACTTGATGCTGATGCAGTACTATCAAATTGCCTTTATTTATGACTTGAAATCAAGATTATTGCGTTGCTATTTTGTCTGTTTCATCTGAAAAGCGTAATCTGCCTTCGGATGAAGCCCAGGTAGCTTGGATGATACGAAGCTTAGTCTACTTAGTGTGCCCTTCACTGGTTGCTGGTTAGGCAGATAACAGTTTAAGATTCCGTCATTTGCTCATTAAGCCCACTCGATACTAACCACATAAACAGTACAATTGTCCACCTACAAGGCTGATCATAGTTCTAGTAGCTGGTGCACCTGTTCTGCGCCTGATTTCCAATACTTCAAGTATACAGGCATGCACCCACTCTCTCTTCAACTGTGTTCAGGTTTAATGTTATCGATTTTAGATGTTAGTGGTCTAAGCTGTGACATTTGTTTGTTCAATCTCTAGTTTATAAAGACCAATGTGTTTCGCCACCACGGAAAGGCAATCATCCAGAGGCCACGAGACCCTGAAAGGGGTCAATACAACCTGGAGCTGACCAACCGAGGATACCAATCTAGAGCGGTGTAGGTGAGCAATTTTTGCGTTTGTGGGATTTCTGTGGTGCTGCTGTTCATGATTTACACTGTGACATTTGAGATGCCGCCAAAAACATTGTAAACTCACACAATGCTGCCCACTGAAGAATCGGGATACATTTATAGATTTATTGGATTTCATTGGGGCGGTTTAACCCACCAAGACAAGTACAATGAAAGAAGTCCTATATTTTATATCAAGTAGGTAAGTATGTACGCTTATGGATCTATTTATTTACCTTTCTGGTCGTCCTTTACATCCCTGTAGCATGTCCCATCCATTCCTTCGAAGTCAAAGTATTACAAGAAATTTGCATATTAACTTTATTTAATATTCTGAAGGAATTGCTAGATTTATGTAGTTTACTTGTATGGGAAACCCGTTGTCTCCATATTTGATGGTCATGAGATGCAGACAAGAGCATCCATACTTGAACAAAACCCATTCCTTGGGTCCAGATGAGGACACATTCAGAGTATCCCAAACATAGAGCTTATATATTAAACAGTCATATAGGCACTCATGGGGGCAAATCTGAGATGCCATCGTGTACATGAGATGGTATGAAATTACACTAAAGCTAAATGCTAAAAATAACTTATTGAAGTACAGATACATCTTCATAGCGGTTATGTATTCCATCCTATCTAGCAAATTGAAGCATGTCGGACTATTTACACACTTCTACATTTACCACAGAGTGCCCTTATATTACTGTTGCATTTAGACATGGGCATAAAAGGCATCGCAGAAGTGATCACACTCCTACCATTGCTATACTGGTGTAGAATTTGGTATACTGAGGAATTGGTTTCCTATATATTGTTTACAAGGAATTATAGAGAACTCGCACACAAGCCCCTACTCACCCTGAGAGCCACGTGGGAGGACGTGTTTGGACGGCAACTGCATGACCGGGAAAGGGACAGAGCGCTAGAATTTCTGAAGAAAGTGTCTAGAAACGCAAGATTCAAAAACATACAGCACTACATCTTACACAGAGCATACCAGACGCCGGCGCGTCTCCAAAGGTTCTACCCCAACACACAGTTCTTATGTCCTAGATGTCGCTCCCCAGATGCACACTTTCAAAACATGTTCTGGAGCTGTCCAGCCCTTCAGCCCTATTGGTCGGCTGTCCTCGACTGCATCTGCACTATCACGGGTCTCACAGAGCTTACACTCCTGGGAGGCGGTTGCTTTGGGAATCTTGCGTAGGCCGAAGGCACACAAGGTACAGGTCCGCTATGCTGCTCTTTCCCTGTGCCTAGCCAAAAGAAACATCGCCATGCACTGGAGTGCGATCACCGGTCCCTCGTTTGAGACATGGGTGGGTGCGATGCAAAAATGGGCGCCAGCAGAGGAGGAAGCCCTGAGGGAGGAGGAAGCAAAAGGTCAGCATAAACTCCCCATTTCCTTAGAATGGACCACGTTATCCCACCAGTTTAAGCCAACCCATATGCACGCTACCCCCAGCACCTCCCAATGCGACGCTACAACCCCGGCGGCGCCACCGCCCCAATAGAGTGTACATGATGTGATCCCTCCCCCACCCCCTCCCCCAACCTCTGGCAGATGTGTCCCGAACATCCTACATGATCTTATCTCCTTGGCTCAGTCTCAGCTCCTCCCTTCCCCCCCCTTATTTCCATCTTTAAGGTTACCTGATTCTCTCTTCCCACACATGTTTCCCCGTTCATCTCCCCCAGTTCCCCCCTGAACTCACGTTGCGTCGGAGACTGACGTACCAATGCCTCCAATATTCATATCATATGAATTCAGTTTACGTCACGATGGCATGTTTGTACCGCTGTAATGTCACCAGTTGCATTAAGATGTAATGTGAGAGCTTTTTGACAAAAAAGTTAATTAAAATATTAAAAAAAAAAAAAAAAAAGTTTACAAGGAATTATAGCCCTGGATCAAGACTGCACTTGTAAATGATATTGCTCCCAATTGGCCATTCACCTGTATGCAAAATGTAGGTACAGAATCCTATCGTTAAGAGATTTTGCAAGTAACTGGTCTACTACCAGTTCTTCTTTCACCCCATATTGTTGTCTAGTGTGTTTTGTACAGAAGAAAACAGTAATAAGTTATCTTCTGTCCACCCTACCTGGTTCACCTGAAGTGGATTATACCGATCTACTGTCTGTGTTTTACAATACAAAGAGGCCTTGCGGATATTGAAATCTGAAGCGAGAAGTTTAGTTGTTTTTAATGTGGCTAGTTTTTTATTTGCAAACTATCTGCTAAACAGCGTTACCTTGATGCAATGAATTGGATATATGAGAATTTAGGGACTTTTGTATCCACCTTTTTATCTGTTTGATAATATGCATATTCATTTATGTATATTGTTTTATGGAGGCTTACCCTTAAACAATATTGATGATGACAATAAATAGGGAAAAAACATATATATATTTTTTTGCCAAATATGATTTTGGTTGGTTCCGGTCATGTCAGTTTCATACCAGTTTGTAACAGGTAACCATGGCCTACATCTAATGTCTGTGAAAATGTTTGATTGATAGCACAGATCCTATTAACTAGAAATTAATCTAATGTCTTAAATGGTAAATAAGGCAATCCCGGTGTGTGAAATTTTCTATTAATATTTCTATTAGCGCTATCACTAACTTTCTTTGCTATTAGTCCGCCACATCTAATTGACAGTATCAAACTAACTACCCTTTTGGGGAATTGCATTCTGGTTGTGGGAGATTTTATATTTTGGTGGATCTTAATATTTCATCCACTCAAAATTGTCTTCACTCATGTGAAACATTAGGCTTTTATGGCAGCTACTCGGAATTTTTTTTTTTTTTTAAAAGGGAGATAGAAGCACACAAAGGGATACACACTGCTTACTTGGTTAGTGTAAAGGTAAGCCATCAGAGTGCACCCACACCATTCTTCGTGGTTAGTGTCTTCTAAAATAGTTGTGAGACCCTTAATTACTATATTCCCTCAATGGTATGTACTCTACTGAAGTAATAATTGTCAAATGCGTCAATAGGTCTCGACACGACCAGGAGGTAATCTCTTAGCTGGGACATATGGTGGGATCTGTGCAAAATGTGAATTAAAATTGTTACCGTCCTCAGAAGAAAAATTATTTTTAATTCTAAACTGGGTCGCCAGTAAGGTCAAGACAGTGGGATGTGATGGGGATGATTACTCTGCCCTGCACATCCAATAGGTGATCAGAAAAGAGGTCAACTTGTATCAGCCTACTTGTGCCCAAAGGATCAATGGCTTTCCTCGGGCCCAGTTGCATAACAGATACCCAAGGTACCTGGTGGGACATTTCACCCTGAAACTGTTTGTTCTACAGTTACTCAGTCAGTTGGAGGAATCTACTACTATCCCCTTGGAGGTGAAATTATGATGCCCCTCCATTATCAGGAAGGACACAGGAATTATTAAATAAACAAATATCTAAGAAATCCTAATTCAGCCAGAAGCATTGACTGAAGAATACGCTGCATACTCTTTCACCCAAAAAGGATCTCACAACAAGTTAGAACAGTAGTACTTTCTTTAATAAATAAAACGAGACCAAAACAACAAACATTTAATCAGTAGGACCGGTGCTACCTAATGTTAAAGATTTGAGTGAAAAAAGCTCCAACTGTGGATATCTGGTTGCGCAGGACCAGGACAACTGCATTGGATTGCTTGCATGCCACAGGGACCCAGTTAAGCCCGCTGAACAAAGTACCTTAAATCCTGCATCGCACAGTGGTGGTTCCGATGAGTGGCGGTGATGCAAGTTTTAGCTATGGGTCCGGTCCACACAGCAGCGGTGATGTGTCAAATGAATGAATGGTTTATAAAGCACCTGAATCACACCCTGAGGGTTATCTTCGTGCTATGTAGCATCGGTTCAGAATATCAGTTGCGGAAAAGTTCCGTCTTCAGAAGGTTCCTAAAAGTAAGGAGATCAGTGCACTTGCGGAGATAAAGAGGTAGAGTTCCAGTATAGGGGAGCCAAATAAAGTCTTGCCCCCGGTGCGAGACTTCCTAAAGCTTGGGCTAATGAGAGATTTGCTCAGTTCTGCTAGAGTGTGCACGGCAGAAGAGTTGCATTGGTTCTGCTGGTTCCACAAAGGCAAGCAGAGCACCTTGAGGCCACTTCCAAGGGTCCAGGAGTGAGCTGTCGCCACTTGGCAGGGTAGAATCACAGCTGGCACAATCTAGGTGTGGGTTCCAAGTTGTTGGAATCATATGTCCTTGAGGTTTCAGATCAGGCCATCCAACTGGCCGTTGGAGTCACTCTGGCCTCTGGGTTCAAGAGATGCAGGTCTTGTCCTTCTGACCCAGAAAAGAGGGCAGCTGGTCAGCAATACAGGGTGGCAGTCCTTCAGAGTGGCAGCCCAGCAGAGTGGCATTCCTTTCAATTGCACAGAAGTTCTTCATCCTGGCAGAGTATCCATAAGCTCCAGAACTGTACAGAGGTCCAGTAATTATACCCAGTTATGCCTTTGAAGTGAGAAGTTTCTAGAGCCATGCATTTAAAGTGTACTGGGCCCTACCTTCCTGAACCGGGATCCAGACTAACTGCAAGGGGTATGCAGCCATTTGCATGGTGACAGGACACAGCTTATTCAAGTGTAAGTGGGGCTAGCTCCAGCTCTTCCCTCCCATTGTTTGTGATGCCCATCCAGTCACACCTAAGCCCCCCATTGTGTGTGGCTGTCTAGGAACAATGCACAATGCCCAACTGTCACCCACACCCAGTCATGTAACGCACAGACAGGCTGCAGATACCAAATGGCTAAGGCAAGAAAATACCAACTTTCTAAAAGTGCAAAAAAACAATTGATGGACAGAATGCTGAGAAGTGTCAAACATTTCCTCCCAGTACAGAGATCTTTGCCTAAATCAATTATTTTGTTTGCTCACCATGCCATTCCAATTTCCACCCAGGCAAATCAAATCAATCTTGACCCTGCTCCCCATGTGAACAGTGCAGCCCGATCTGCCAGGTCATGCCTGTAGGAAGGTATGAAGGTGGAAATCTGTCTATATGGTTACCCCCACTTTTTGCCTGGTGTTTTGCTGGTTTTCGACTTAGTTGGACTGGGACCCCCCCCCCCCCCACCCCCCCAACCACCCCACCCCTGCACCAGTTCTGGCAGCGAGGGTAGCATTCCACACTTCTAGAGGGAGAAGACATGTAGTTACAGTTAAACCTGCTTAAAGTTAAACAGAGCCCCAGCATCACAAAATGGATGCTGCTGCCACACACGAGTCTGCCCTCCTGCGGCTGGACGAAACTCCGGCAGGGGAGGCCTGGACAATAGGTTTCCTGCACCTCCCCAGACAGGCTTTAGTGTATTGGGGCAGGGAGGGTTGCATTCAGTGAATGTTTTTCAGACACTACCTGGGGCACACAAGGTGCTCCATGCATTTCCCAGTTTAAACTAATTGCTGGGGCACTCCGCCCCAGCGTGAAACTGGACAAAGGGGAAGGGGTGTAACCACCCCCTACCTAGGTCCACCCATAGGAGGGACCTTAGAGTTAGTCTAACCCCTAAACTTGCTATAAGTATAGTACCCCAGACCCTAGGACTTTAGATTACCCTAGACGAAACTCTGATACATAATTCCTGGACCTTCTACATTCCATTTCGACTGGAAGACGGAAGGATCGCCCTTGTGGTCAAGGAATGACCACCCTGTCCAAACAGGCACCAACAGCATCTTTGCTGGTCTGCATTTACGAGGCTTCTGCCCGATCCCGAAGAATCTGCGACACAGGACACAGACTTCCAGACATCTGACGCTGACCTGTGCTCCCAGCAAAGCGGAGACCTGTGGCGGACACGAGAGATGTGGGACTGGAACTCCTGGACATCCTGCATTTCTGCTACTGCACCTACTTCCCGAGGAATCCCGAAGTTGTGCATTGGGGTATTTGAAGCCCCTGCCCCGAGCACCTTTTGCACTGAAGCTGAGGCCCACACTCCACGAGTGGGCCCGCTTTGTGCATTTCAGCTCGACGCATCTTCATGGTTCCTAGTCAGTTGGCTAGTGAACCCCCACGAAGACCAATCTTCACTTTCTTCAGCTTTTCTGGTTGCTCCGGGCTTGCTCCAACTCCTCTCCAAAGGGGGAGTTTCTCAGACCTTGCTGGTCTGCACCGAAGCACATCTGGACATCCTGCGTTGATTGCGTTTGCAAAGGCTTGTTGGGTCCAATCCAGATACTGACACCGCAGTCAACTAGATCCTTTGTGGGACAGCAAGAATCCAGATCCTGTTTGTCGTCGACGCCTCCTGGTCCTCGTGGCTGAAGGGACCAGCTTCACCTTCTCACCTGAAATCACCCGACTTCGGCTGGCATCTTCCTATCGCCATCCTGGTCACTGGCTAGTGACCCAGACTCTATCTCCTCTGCTTTCAGGTTCTTCACATCTCCGATCCACCCTTTGATCCACCCGGACACTTTTCCTCTGGTCGCCTGCAGCACTTCTTCGCAGCTCTCCATTGGAATCAACGACGAAACCCGACACGAAAAGAGACCTATGCACCCAGCTTCCCTGGGTGAGGTAACACGAGTACTCTGGTGCTCACATAGGTCTTGACTCTCGAAGTGCCCTAGTCTAAAAGGGTTCCATCGTAGTTCACCTAGAAGTACCCTTAACATGTAACTTTGTAACTTGTTTGTTCTCCATAGAAAGTCCATGGTAACCCGCGGCTGTGTTTAGACAATGCACGCGTCTACCGTGGGTCTCCTACATCCTAACCTTTGGTGGTTCTAGCCAGCCCCAGCGATGCCCTAGGCCTGCTTTCTAACTCTCATATGGTTCTTATACCACTATTTTAGTATATAGTTTGTGAGGCCCCTAGGGCATAACGTATACTGTGCGACTTATTGTATGCTAATAAAGTTCTGTGTATTGTACTTTTACCTCTGACCTCATAAAGAGACCTGAGGGGTTGGGATTAGAATAAATACATATATATTAGATGTCCGAATGAGGTTGCACACTGCTCGTCCCATCAGCGTGTGACCCCGAAGCATGATGGTCGATGTAGTCGGTATCAGCGGGTGCGCTTCTACCCGAGTGTAGTCTTGAGGGTGTTCACTGGTGTGCTTGCCATCCCTGGACACGTGTTTCGCGTTCATTAACGCTCATCAGCAGGGATTAGGCGTGTGCACGGGGTTGCTGCGTGGGCTGCCGAAAATATTCATAGGTCCAGATACCTCTTAAGGCGCGCAGGTGCGTTATCTCGGGGTCGTCACCTCCACCGGCTCAAGGGAGCCTGTATAAATAGTATGTCCGAATGAGGTCGCACACTGCTCGTCCCATCAGCGTGTGACCCCGCAGCATGATGGTCGCTTCTACCCGAGTGTTGAGTCTTTTATATTCAGGCTCCCAGGAGCTGGCGGGTTACGCACCTGCGTGCCATGAGCGGTACCGGACCTGAGAACATTTTTTGGCAGCCTACGCAGCACCCCTACATATATGCCTATTCCCTGCTGACGAGAGGCAACAACCTCGAAACACGTGTCCAGGGATGGCCAACGCAACAGTGATTTTTTGCTCAAGACCCTGGCAGAGGCGCACCCGCTGATGCTTACTTCATGGACCATAATGCTTTGGGGCAACACGCTGGTAGGACAAGCAGTGTGCGATCAATTGGACTTACATATATATTTGATATATACCTTGTGTGGTGTGCTTTCATTTGATCATTCAAGAGATTATAATTGGTAAAACAACTTGCTTAACTCGTTTCCAAGTCTTAGCCTGAAGGCTGCTCTCCACATCTACCACTGGGATATCTTTCTATAAGGTTGACTTTATAACCTACCATCAATAAGGGTCGTTTGGAATGGTGCAAGGTGCTCACTAGAATAGTGGACATCCTATACCAGGCCAACTTCTCACAATTCCTGGACCAGAAACCAGCATCCTCGGACTGTTTCGGGTATCACATCCCATCAGCCAGGCTAGCTTTACTTCAGTAGCATGGAGAGCATGGGGCCCACGCCTTGGCTTACCCATCCCACTTAAAGCAACAAATGAAAAAAGATCAAATGATTGACATTGGTCAGCATTCCATCCACATTCAGCCTCGTACAAAGATCTGGGCCCAAGGCCATCTTTTTATTGCTCACCAAGCATTCTAGTTTGGACCCAGGCACAAGCAAATCAGTGTGAGGGGTCTGACTCTGTGAAAGGAGCAATCGTTGAATAGCAACACTTCATATTAAAAACACCCAGGGCCCCAGCTGGAGAGCCCATGGCTGTAGGGGAATCTCAATCATTCAGTATTTTGCTATCCGTCTCTGCAGTGGGAGTACTCCTCCAGGACTTCAAGTGCTATGGGTGGGGTTTCTTGGTGATGTATCCCCCTTATGCCCAAAGTGTGGGTATAATTTGCAACTGCAAGTATCAAAAGAAATTCTGTGTACACCAAACCGTGTCAAAGGTTTTCTACAGGGCTAAGCAGTGAGAATATAACAAGGTAGTAGGGCCGTGAGTCACTGCTGTCCTGTTGTGCTCTTTTCAAATGACCTTTTTCATCACCATTTGCAATCCTAAATTGAATTATCATTTTGGAAGTTGGATGTGCTTGTATGAGAGTATTTAGTTAGCTCTTGTTGCCTTTAAGGGCAGCAAGTTCAATTTAATGTAATCTCTGTGCCATGTTCATCCTGAGATTCTGTGTGCCTCTTTATTATGAAGGCTCTTTGGACATCTACTTGCTGCTGGCATAATTTAAAAATCATAAGTAAAATCATAAGAGGCATTAGGATGCAATATAGTTGAGGCCCTTTAGTATGTGTGTGGTTCTAAGTCTGAAGAGGAGGGTCTCACCGTTAGAAGCCTTTTATTCCAGTCATTTGTATAAAAATGATTTGTCGTATTCGGGGATATTGAGCTGATTTGCAACGCATGGCCCAGAATCTAAAATACTCACTGTAGGGTGGATGGGAGAGTGACCTTGCATATTCCTTGGATTGGAAAAATCCAAAATGCAGAACACAATCGCATAGATTTGCTATCTGCTGTTAATTTGCCATTTGAGTGACCGATTCACAAAGGGACTTATGTTTAGTAAAGTTACAAGTGCGGAGTCTCTGCACTCGTGGCAGACTTTAAGTTCCTTTGTGAATCGGGCCCATTGTTTTTGAGCATACTGTCTGCCAATTCTAGGTTTGTGAGATTTGGTTGTAATCTTCTATTGACCTAAAGGGATTTTAATGGTTATTTTTTGTTTCTTTTGACATCTAGGACTGAAATGGTTGCGGAAACGTCTGGTACGCCTCACAATGCACTTCTGAATGTTGCCAAAGAACGGGAAGCCTCGAGGAGCCTGGTTTGCCATAGTAGGCAAGACCCCCACGAACCTAGAACGCATAGCCTAAATTTGCTCCCAACCTCTTTCACTTCTCCTTTGCACTCCGAGGCATGTTTAAAGTTCCAACAAAAGTGAAATTCCTTTTGTCTAAAGAATTACATACGTCAAGAGACCACTTCACCAATTCAAAAGAAGAACTTGCAGAAAGTCATCACTAACCCCCTTGTCTGGCAACTTGGACATTTTATGCTGGTGAAGGCCGTGGCAAGAACACAATTAATCGGGGAATGCTTCTATTTTGAAAGGACAAAATGTCCTCTATTTTTTTTTCTCTAAAGTATAAACACTGAAATCCAAACCTCAACAGTTTTACAGCTGATCATGGATCCTATATAACCGCCAGCACGAATTGCCTCAACGATGATAAACTACCTCATTTTCACCCAATAGATGTCCAGAGCATATAACTACTTAATGGTGACCTGGCATCTGATTGAACCGCCGTGGTCTCTGTTTTGGAGATGCTGGACGTGTAAACTCGGATATTTCCTTGAATGCTGACCTCCTGGGGAGCCATTTTGCAAACACATTTGTTTCTCTGCCGAGGGGTTTCAGTGCCCTTTCGTTGTATTGTTTTGGTATAGTGGGACGGTCTCCCCAGCAATGTTTTTGTTGGGTACTAGAATTTTGGTGTTTTTTTTGGATGTTGGGCATGTGGGAAACCCCACCACATATCTGCGAATTTAGCAAACATATGTGATCTGTTTTTAAATGTGCACTGTCTTGTTGAATTTCTTGCTTTCATCTTTCACATTCACAAGGTTGTGGCCGAAAAGGTGCTTATTGTCATTAGAGCAGGCCTCGCCTAGTCACTATTGAAAAACAGTTGACCCACAGATCTGTGTTGCACTTAGAGCATTAAATGGTTGAATGTTGGAACGGAGTGCAGATGTCAGTCCCTATTAACTATGTGTATTAACTGTGTGCGCTGATCGAAGACTTTATATGGGGTTTAGTTTACTAAACTGTTGAAATTAGCTTAATGGAGTCTACCGAATGAATGTGGTGACTACAAGAACCAGGAAAAGGAAAAATGTGATGTTCCCATCAGAAATAATCGAACACTAGTGGGTAGCTATTAGTGGTCAGTTCATTCTCTGAACCTGCTGCCATTTGGTGCCTTGCCATAAACCAGTTTCATTGTATAAATTGCTCTATGGGCTGGCTCTAATTGTGATGTCTTTGTAGGCCAGGTCTAGGTTGTTTTTTGTAGCACATCTGTGGAATCTGAAGTTGGAGGCTATGGTCCAGCTGCTGTGAGCTGACCGCACTACAGCCTCTATGCTATTGAAGAGAACCCACGGCCCATTGTTTTAATGTTTCTCATACTGGAGATTCTCTTATTCGTAACTTATGCATACTTGTTCTTTTCTCACTTGTTGTTTTCCCTTTCTCTGCCCTCTACCTCCTGTGGTTCGTCTTGGAGGAGGAATTTGGTGTTTAAATAATTTAAATGAATGGTTTGACATCTTAAAATAGTTTGGCTCGAATTTTGCATTGTACAATTACAAAAAACAAATGTTATACTGTAAAAATATTGTTATGAAAAGACGTAAATAAATATTTTGAATACAAACCTCGCTGAATTGTACTTTTTTCCGTCTTTGAACTCTATTGTAGGCAACTCGGGTACCTTTTTAGTTTTGCAAAGAGTTGTCTGACTCTAAACCAAACTTGTAACTGTTCCTTTGTCCCTCCTGTCTGTACCCTGCCTCTCCTTTCAACTTTAGACTGTTAGTAGTTAAGGTTGCAGCTTTCTTTGCTCCAAGAGGGTTTGATGAATTCACTGCCCATGGCTTGTTTTATGCCATGTTGTGTATTAGTAAAGTGCATTATCA
Organism: Lissotriton helveticus; assembly: GCF_964261635.1. Lineage (NCBI taxonomy): Eukaryota > Metazoa > Chordata > Amphibia > Caudata > Salamandridae > Lissotriton > Lissotriton helveticus. The sequence goes on along the minus strand of NC_136062.1, from coordinate 237,934,208 downwards.
CTCAGGAAGAATCCTGGCACCGAGCATGTGTGCCTAAGCCCTGCCTATGGCAGGTTGGTTAATTGAAAAGCCAGGTCATCAGCTTCTTGTGGAATTCATGAAGAGGAGGAGGCACTGATGTGGAGTGAGGTAGTTCCACGCTTTAGGAGAGATATAAGAGAACACAGTCCTCCAGCTGTATATATGCATATGAAATGGATCGATACCCTCAACATCACCCACCCAATCTCCACCAGCAACCTAGACCAGAACATCAAACTTCAACAAGTGGATCACCAACTGCGCAGAAAGTTGCTCCCATCGGCAACAACACCCGAAGTTCCACCAAGCAGGCCAGCTGGTATACTGAAGAAATCAGAAAAGCGGAAGGGCACTGTAAACAACTGGAAAGGAGATGGTGCACCAGCAAGGACCTAACCAACAAGAGTGACTTCAAGAGAAACCTCAACCTATATTACAGACAGTTGAGAGAATCTAAGAACAAGGCCTTAGCCTCACACACCAAAACAAGCTCCAATAACCGCAAAGAATCTTCAACATCGTCAAAGAATTCTTCAACTCCTCAGCGGCAGCAAAGTTTACCCCCACACAGGAACTCTGCAACAAGCTTGCTTGCGTCTTCCACGACAAGATCTCCGACATCTACAGAAACTTCAAACCCCATCCCAATGCCACCAACGTCTCTTCAAGCACGACCCCACTACCACCACAGACAACCAACTAACTGAATGGAGCCGGCTTGCTCCACAGGACACCACCACCTCAATTATAAACTCTGTTCACTCATAGGCCCCAACTGACCTAGGTCCTCACCACATCTTCAACCTATTCAAAGCCAGAATCTGCCACGTACTCTCCACCTTGTTCAACACCTCAATTGCCACGCCCACCTTCCACGAGGACTGGAAACATGCAGAGGTCAATACCCTACTAATTAGGCCATCGGTAGACCCCAGCGAAACAACTGCCGACCGATCGCCCTGATTACGTATCGGGTTAAAGTATTAAAATAATGCCATCATCCACCAACTCCCCTCACATCTGGAATGGAACCTTTTACTCTGCTTCTTCCAATCCAGATTTCTCAGCAACCACAGCACTGAGAAAGCCCTGACCGTGGCTACTGACAACATGCAAGTGCTGCTCAACTGAGGAGAGACTGGGGCTCTGATCCTCTTAGACCTCTCTGCAGCTTTTGATGTGGTCTCCCACCACACGCATCACAAGGCTGCACAGCGAAGGCATCCAAAAAGTTGCTCTCGGATGGATCACCTCTTTTCTCACCAGAAAAAGGCAAAAAGTTTGCCTTCACTTCTGAAATACAAAGAAACCATCTACGGAGTACCACAAGAATCCTCACTCTGCCTCACCATCTTCAACATTTGACACCTCTGGCTAGCATCGCCAAAGCCCAGAATCCACAACCTATCCTGAGCCAACAATGACACACAACTCATCCTCTCCGAAGAAGTCACGAAGACCAACTTTCACAACTGCATGACAGGTGTTGCCAACTTGATGAAGGACCACTGCCTGAAGCACAACACGGAAAAGACGGGTACTGATTTTCAGAAACATAAGCTCCCCGCGGGACTCTTCCTGGTGGCCCTCAGAACTCGCCTACTCCTATCCCCACTGACCACACCAGGAACCTCTGTATCATTCCTGATAACTAGCTAACTATTATGACAAGTCACCTCAGTCTCCTCCTGCTTCTACAGCCTCCGTATTCTTATGGAGAATTCAAATGGCTGTCCCAGAGCTCAAGGCGCACTATCACTTAGGCCCTCATATCCAACTGACTGGACTACGGCAATGCTTTCTATGCAGGGATCGCAGATCACCACCTCGGATTACACTCCATACAGTACAACACACACACATAATGGATTTCCCTAGACAAGCCCAAATCACCCATTACCTCCGGGAACTCCACTGGTGCTCTTAATAGAAATACCAGTTCAAGATCCTGACCCATGCATACAAGGCCCTACACAACTGCGGAGCCACTACCTAAATTTCTGTCAGCCCACCAAACACCTCCACTCTATGTTCCTTTCTTTGATCCCCACCCCCTGCATTTGACACAGCAGATGCAGGGCTCATGCCTTCTCCTACCCAGCAGCGAAGACCTGGAACATGTTACCCTTTCATCTAATGACCACCCTATCTCTTCCAGAGTTACGAAAATCCTTGACCTGGATAATCAAATGGACCCTACCAGCACCTGGATAACCTCATGGATGAAGAGTAGCACTCTATAAATCTGATTGTTGTGTGAAGGTAGGAATCCTGCAAAGGTGTTTGGGTGGTTGGTAGGAGACATGACTGTTCAGGTAGGTGAAGTTGTGTAGTGCCTTGTATGTGGAGTTTGAATTGAGCACAGTTATGTATCAGGAGCCAGTGTAGTTCCCGGAGGTGTAGTGTGGTGTGATGTGGTTGTGTACGAGATTGAGGATGAGTCTGGCTGCCAAGTTCTGGCTAGTCTGTAGTCTTCTAGTGAGTTGCTCGGTGATTCAGTTCTAGTGTTCCCATAGTCAAACTTGCTGGTGACTGGGGATGAGGGACAGTTTTTCTAGTGTTGCTAGGTAGCCATTTAAAGATCTTCCTCTGCACCTGCTGTGTGTGAAGCAGGATACAGTGGCGGTGTTGACTTGTGCGGTCAAGTCCAGTTAGTCATTAATTATTCCGAGGTGCCTGGCATGTGTTTTCGGTGGGAATGTGGGTCAGAGTTCAGCCAGCCACCAGTTGTGGTCCCATGGTGTGGTGTTTTGCACAGGATCACTACTTCTGTCTTGTCAGTGTTGAACTTGAGACTGCTTTTATCCAGTTAGCCCCTTCAGTCAGGCAGGCGGTGATGTTGTTTCTTGCGTTGGGGTGGCTTGTCTAAGAGGGAGAGTATGTGTTGCAGGTTCTCTGAATAATAGAGGATGTTTGCATGGATTGCATTGGCAGGAGGAATCCTGTATGCATAGAAAAGAATGGGGCCCAGAGATGAGCCTTGAGGCACGTCGTAGATGTGTTTGCGGGCTTCCGAGGCATAAGTTGCTTGGCTGGCAGCTTGCTTCTATCCATAAGGAGCAGATCCAGTGGAGAGCAGGTCCTTCGATGACAATCTTTTGCAGGGGCCTGAATAAGTATGGGGTGTGAGGAAACGTCAAATGCTGCAGAGGTCTAGGAGAATGAAGCCCCATGTCTCCTCTGTCAAGGATCATGTGGATGTCATTATCAAGGTCTTTATTTTTCCAATCTAGCCATAAAAGCACATATGAGACGTATATGTAACACAAAATAATATTCCTTACACATTACTTAAGGATTTACAGGTCCTCTATAATAAGTGTGAATGACAAATTGTAAAACCGGCTTAAAAGAGAAATTTTATTATACAACATAAGCGCTTATTTAGTATATACTTAGGACTAAAACCAAGTTTGGATCCACTATGACAAATGGATTGTATTTAATGGTACCTAAAAAAAAAAAATTTTAAAAATCAATTCAATGTCTATTTCTACAGCTCATCTATGCCATCAAGTATAACATTTACACAACATGCACATTCATTTAAAAAGACGAAGCATAAAACATTTGCAATCATTTTTCATAAAAACTTGAAAACTTAAGCCCTCTGTGCAATGCTTGAATAAAATTAAAATCCCACAAAAGATGAAACTTCCAATAAATTTCTATGTGCAACTAATGTAAAAAGTGCAAAGAGGCTTGCATTAATTAAAGGTCCCTAATCCTTAATCCAAAGGAATACTTGCTCCATACATGCCCATTACATTTTAGGACTTTAGTTCGAATAAGCCATATCGATGACAAATGCTTGCGATTGCAAAAACAATGCAGATTCTGGTATTCGTTTTACATACTCGCATTGTATTAGTCTCTGAAACTAACTGACCGCAAAAGGGAATTATCCAATATGAGCATTTTTGCATAAGCTGTGCAAAAAACATAAGACTCCTCATTTTCAGTTAGCTTACAACCGATAGCACATACATTGGACACAATTGACTCAGCTTTTTTGTTCCAGGAACAAGTAAAAGTAGTCCAGGGCAAAGTTCCTAATCTAAATTTTATATAAAGTGCTTGTGCAGATGGATCAATTAAAAACTTCATAATAGGCTCAAAATCAGATACACATTTAAATAACAAACGTGAATCTGTTAGACTGCCTGCAGTTACCACAGATATCTTGGCTCCTAGGATAAGGTCCCAATAACAAGGTTTTACCTTTTCATGTACATCTCTCGATTATGCTAGGGTGTAACCAATAATCATTCAAGCCAAGCTTTAATAGCCTGGTTTTAATATGTAGTAGGCGTGGGATTTTATGGTTGATTGTCCAGTTAATAGTTCCTTAATACAGTCTAAATTGTGTGTCGTCTGCGTAAGCGAGAATGCTGAAGTGTATGCGGATGTCATTGGCCAGAGGAATCCTGTATGTGAAGAAGAGAATGGGGCAGACAAATGAGCCTGGAGGCAGTCCGAAAATCCGTTGGCAGGCTTCCGAGGAGTAAGTGCATGGCTGACAGCCTGTGTACTATTCATTAAGGAGTAGATCCAGTGGAGAGCAGGTCCTTGCATGCCAATTTCCTGCAGGTGCCTGAAGAGTATGGGGTGTGAGATCACAACAAATACTGCAGAGAAGTCCAGGAGAATGTTGCTGCCATTTTTCCTCTGTCAAGGGTCATGAGCATGTCCTCTGTGGTCGCAATGAGTGTTGTTGCTGTACTGTATTTGCATCAGAATCCGGATTCTGGTGTTGAGGACCTGGTGGTTGCTGAGGTGGTCAGTGAGACATCTGATTAATTTCTCTAAGACCTTTGCCAGGTATGGTAGGAGGGAGATAGTCTTGTAGTTAGTGGCTGGGTCAGCAGATGGTTTCTTGAATAGGGCATGACGCTGGCATGTTTCTAGGTGTCCAGCAACGTGGATGAGTTGATGAAAGCAATGAGGATGGGTGTGAGTGCTTAACTAATTGGTTAGTAGTCCTTTGGTGACAACATAGAGGGGGCAAGGGTCACGTGATGCCCGTGAGTGGATGGTCTTTAGGGTAGCAGCGATTTAGACGGTTGTGATGGCATGCAACGAGGTCAGGATTTGTTCATCAGCCAGGATGGGAATTTGCGTTGTGACTGGGTCTGGTTGAGGATTGCAGTTACTGTATTTGGTGGGTGATTTTGTTGGAGAAGAATTCTTAGTTTATTGAGAAGTATTTAATTTAAGTATCTGTATTTTGAAAGCTTGCACAGTATTACATGGTTGTTTAAAGTATCTATGGCGTGAATTGTTGCAGCAAAAAATTCTCTACTCTCACAAATATTTTGCGAACTCTTGGGACGGACGGTCGCCCCAATTGTTTTTATTAAATACGATACAACTCTCTAGAAAAGCAAATTAATGGATATTGATAACTATCTAGAATTATTTCCTTTAGCAATCTTACATTAATGATGATTTATGTGCATGTAATGATTTTTGGCATTTAATATTTAATTGACAAATACAGAATGATAACCATATTTACATCAACGACGGAACGCACTAAGTAACAAATTGTTGAGACAAACGCAGCACTAAAAGCAATAAAAAACGATTTCTTTCCAAAAGCAACCAATCACTAACTCAAAACAAGACTCAGAAAATCCTGGACATCTAAAGACCTTTTCCTGTACTCCATGGAATGTGCTGGTCTGTCTGATTTTGACGCGGTTGGCAAAGGCATCTTTAATGCTGCTAAGCTCCTGCAGTGCTTGTAAGTGATGCTGTCCCTTCACAACATGTTGGGTATGTGTATTTACAATACACTGAATGATCAGGTTAGTAAATCCTAATTTAGTCTGAATGAGCTGCTTTGCTTTCTCTCTGACAAACCCCGAAAACATAAATCTATATTTTAGCAGGTTTGCGATCAAGTAGAGACAAACCTAAACTTAACTTGAATGTCTGTTGCGATAATGGCAAATTTTGTTGATTGATTTCATCTACGGTTTCCTCATACGATTTAAGAATGCTTTTCTTTTAAATGTAAATTCCATACAATAAAGCTTTCATAACGAAAAACTGCCATTGCATGGACAAAAGTCTACTTTTAATTTCATTTAAAATATTTGTTAGTCCCTAAACATTTTCGTGAAACCATGGCCCGCCACTGTCTTTGCTGCTAGCACCAGACTTTCCTGCAAACACTGACCAAGGGTGTACCTTTAACGGGCTTGTTTGGGGTGTGACACACCCAAATGTAATCTTGCTTTGATAATTAGGTTTGGGGTTCTCTGAGGTGGGTCTGCTGTTTGTGGCAGTTGGTCTCTCTGAGCCAAGAATGAACAAGCATTGGCAAAGCCAATTGTTCTTTCCTATGCAAGAGCGATTACCCTTGTCAAAGTTTTGTTTATCCATGTTTTATAGCAGACGCGCTGCTGTGAAACCTACCTAAAACACATTGAAACAGCAGTAGCTCTTGCATAGATGAAACCTATTGTCTTTGCAGATGCTAGTTTCCTTTCTCTTAGCATGGACTAAGTATCTTTAACTTTCTGAAGTTATTTTTGGTGTTAGTGCAGAGAGGAGATCCAGTGCACTTTGCATCTGTATTTTCATGTGCTCAGATCACTGTGGTGGTATGATGAAGATGCAGTATGTTTGATTTTATCAGCATAGCAGAGCCGTGCATTTGGTTGACTTTTCTATATTCTCCATTATGCAGTCTGCGTAACAACTCTACAGGAGATGGTGTTATTTATATGGAAGAGTACAGCTATACTGAGCCATTACACTGCTTCTTCAAGGGTTCTAGTATTTGAATTAAAATAATAAAACAACCCTTACCTATTGTACTCCTGCAGGACATGGAGGACCAACTGAGGTCTATTGGGAGACTTGCGGCTCCGCCATTTAGATAGTTAAATAGTTTGATGTCCCACTAGACCTCCATAGGCGCGATTTGGTTGTCTAGAAAACAGGAAAACCTTAAATGCTTGTCATCAGACCTCCGTGGTCTGCAGATATAGCAATTACTCCTCTGGCAGAGGCAAGGCTTCTGCTAAGAACCAGGTTCTAGTCGGTCTCCTCAATATCCGGTGATTCTGTGCAAATCACGTAATCTCCCCATCCCTCCCAAAAAAACGAATGTGATCTTGTGTAATGTAGCTGGTGCTCTTGTGAAGCGCTCCAGGACCTTCAGGTCTGGTTGAGCTAGCACTTGATAAAAATGCCAAAAGAAAAAGGAGAAATGGTGCCTCAATCACAGTGCAAGCAGTGCGTGGACAATAATTAAGATAAATCAATCTGTACTTGGTCCGTGCCCAAACTTGGGTCCCTTGCTCACTTTGCCACTGGATTCAAGTTAACCTGTCTGATGAGGCATGTTACCCCGGAACCAGTCCCAGGATGCTTGTTTCCGGTACAGGGAAGACCTGGCTTGGCAGTTTATGCTAGACTGTTCTCATGAGGAACAGGGTCAAGACTGATTTGCATATGGGTGGGTCTGAACTGAGGTGGTGAAGTGAACTACAGAACGATGATGGATTCAACCCACATCTGTGACTGGGGGTGAGTTTCTGTAAGGTTTCAGCGCTCCGTCTATCTCCTTGTGTTTGCATCGAATTAGAAGGCATCAAAGAAGAGTGTTAATGACGCTAATGAATGGTAAGTAGTGGGCGGGCTCAAATCACCTTTTCAGAATGTGTTTTTTTTGTTTTTTTAGAAACCATAGAAAGCGAAGCGTGCATGTAGGCTTCACTTAAAAACGTCAGTGACCTACGGTGTTAATGAGAGAAAGCAACAGACAGATCCATCAAGTGGCTGAATTTCAAAATATGGAACGAGATAACCTGGGATCAATACCAACTTCCCTGCTTGTCCAACTTGCGTGTTCCCAGGCAAATATTTTGAGTTCCAGGTGTCTAATATTGCTCCATCCTAAATCAGAATCTAGGCCACGTTTGTGAGTACTGGCTTGCCTCCTACTGTACTAATGGTGTCGTCGTTTGGGGCGGGCCATAAATGTTTCTAAAACCGATCTTTTTATATTTCCCTCTTCATGGAGTGATATAATCCGATGTACTAAGGTAAAACATTTTGCATGTTGCAGAAATAACACTTTTTTTTTAAATTTTGAAGAGGTTGCCTCATGTTTTTCCATGGTTTGTTGGATGATATGCATCCCAAACATTTTCATGACTCAACTAATGTATGAACTCGAAGAGCCAAGCAAGACCCATGGCCTGACTCTGGCTAGTCCTGCCCTATTAATTTGCCTGCACACCAGAGGCTGCAACAACAGCACAATTGGTCAACGTGAGAGAGGTGGCAGGCCTAAATCTCCTAGGCAAAGAATTACAATTCAGAATCAATCAGTACAATTTAAACAGATGATTTAGTATATCGTATCATCACATTACAGGTGCTCCAAATAAGATGCAGTGAAGATGTGCGTTGCTGGTGTACAAGAATGTATAGAGTAAAAATTTACATTGGTCCATAGGGGCTTATTAGACCGGATATTTTATGGAGTGTTTCCACCAGTCTCTTTGCTTTCTGACCTCCTGTTTTGATGGTACGCTGGACTTTGTTTTTGCTTGTTTAGTGTCTCTGCACACTTTTTCACTATTATTCAGTGCTAAACTGCTCCAACTGTAAATTGTTCGGATTGGTTTTCCATGATTGGTATATTTGATTTACTAGTAGGTCCCTAGTACAGTGCTGTGTGTGCGCCCAGGGCCTGTAAGTCAAATGCTACTAGAGGGCCTTTAGCACTGGTTGCGCCACCCACACAAGTAGCCTTTCAAAGGTGTCTCAGACCTGCCACTGCAGTGTCTGCGTGCAGTTTTTACTGCCATGTCAACCTGGCAAGTACACCCACTTGCCAGGCCCTAACCTTCATTTTCTAATATGTAAATCACCCATAATGTAGGCCCAAGTTAGCCCCATTGGCAAGATGTAATGCATGTGAAAGGTAGGACATGTAGTATTGTTTCATGTTCCAATAGTGAAATACTGTGCATTTCATTTTTCACTATCGAAAGGCTGCCTTTCTTATAGGTGATCAATGAAGCTACCTTGAATTGTATTAAAAGTGTAACTTTCAATTTGTAAAAGATGGAGAAACTGAGTTTTGGTTCCCTGAGCTCAGTAGTTAATCTTTTAGTAAAAGTGGTTTACCTCTGCCGGTTTGCGTATTCACCATCTGGGTTTGGAGTGACAGGAGATGGGGATGTGCATTCACACTAGACAGTCACAAGGAGGGGTTGAGGCGTGTCGTGCCTTTCCTGAGTGACTCCTAGCCAGGCTGAATAGACCTTTTCTGCATTTACAGTGGTGGGAGTAGTTTTCACTAGAACCTAAATAGGATGTGTCTGTGCTGCACAATGCCGTCTCCACCTCCTGTAGAGAAGCTGCACTAGAGAGGACCGAACTGGTCTCTAGTGAGCAAGCGGGAATTAGTGCCTAAACCTTCAAAGGGAAAAGTAGTATAAATATTGGGGCCCTGACTCCAGAACTTTAGAACACTTTTGGACTAAGGACCCTGCCATGAAGAGCTGCCAGGAGTACAGTCCCTTTGCTGGGTGTTGCTTTGTTGGGTTAGCCTGCAGTTGCTGCTTCTGTCTTGGGCAGTGAAAGGACTGGACTGAAGTTTCTACAACTTATTTCCTGGGTTTCTCCAAGGTCTTAAGGAAGTACTTGCCACCTCTTCAAGAAGTCTCATGAATATCCAGGACTTCGGGTCACTTGTCAACGGCACTGGTAACTGAGTTTTGTGCTGCAACAGAAGAGAAAGTAACCCATCGCTGTCAACAATTCCGCTGCCGGCTCTGTGACCTGTTGGCACCGCAGAGAGCACCACCCTGCTTTGCACCGCAACCCTGGTCTCACCAATGCCACCACTGAGCCTCTGCTTGCACCATGACCAGAGGGCACGCACTTCACACCACATTGCTTCCCTGGTATCCCTGCTGATGCAGCTCCACGCTAGTATTGATTCTTCTGCCTGCACTGTCTTGGGGGCACCGCTCGTAATATACTCTATGCATTGCCCCATCCCACACTGAAGCCTTGGCCAGCCAGCGCCATTGATTCCATATCAACTACTGACTACGGGGCTTCAGCAATAATGGCGAATGCACCGCGACCTGCCAGCACCGCAAAGAGCACCACCCCACCTCGCACTGCAGCCCTGGTCTCACAGATTCCATCACAGAGCAGCTGCCTGCACCGTGACTTGAGGGCACCACACGCCGCATAACTTCACTACACACCGCAGCCCTGCCAGCGCTCCCGACTTCAAACTCAGTGTTCGATTAGCAACGCATGTGACTTCAATGGCCTGACAATTCCTGCACCGACCTCCGTGACTGAAGCCCGCTGAAGTCACCTCTTTGGAGCTCATCGCAAAGTCCTTGATGCCCTTCATTTCCAGATTTGCGGGTCTTCCCGACACCATAACTGGCCTGCAACTCCATGGTCTGCCTGGACTGTTTGTTCATGACGCTGTGCTAGTCCCAGACGGAGCTATTGACTTCAGGGAACTGTATTTTAAGTCAGTTTTTGCAATATTTGAATTTTGATTACTGTATGTTGGATTTTTATCGTTTTTGTCTGGTTTTTACATGATAAATATTGGCTATTTTTCTAAACCTGGTGGGGTGTCCTATTGTCATATTTTCACTGTATTACTGAGTTATTTGCAAATGCTTTACACATTGCCTCTGAGATAAGCCGAAATGCTCGTGCCAAGCTACCTAGGGTTATTTTAGAAGTGTGATCCCCTTACCCTGACCAGAAGGAAAGGTTGCTACTTGAACAAGGTGCATCCCTTTGCAAACTAGAGACCCCCATTTCTAACATTGGTTGTCAGCGGTGAGGATAGGACTTGCATTTGACCTACAATGATTGGTGTACACAACTACCATTTCACTTACCACTACGTACCACATACTGTTTTTCTTTTGGTCTATTTTTCTTTACGTTTTGGTTGAGCGTAAACTTCCTACTGCATCATGCCTGAATCAAGAGCATCATCCTTTGCATCCCTAGAAGTGACTTTTGAGGAGGAAAGGTTGAAATCCTACAACGTGAAGGAATTTAAGGCGATTTGCAAAAATGTAAGATTTCTGGCCTCCCCAGGAAAGAGGAGCTATGAAAGGCCAAGTAGAGATTTCCCTTTTAAACAATTCACTTTTACCATCCCATACTGACCAGAAGCTAGTATTTGAAAAACAGATTACTTGTGTAGATTAAATAGTGAACAGGACACCAAAACCAATAATAGGGTCTCAACACTTGAGAGTTGGAGTGATAAAAATATTCAAGGATGGGTTATCTTATGAAGGAACATTTGATTTATGTTACTTCCAAAAAACGTACAGGAGCAGATTTTGACTTGATACCATGACGGCCCACTAGCAGCACACCCCGGCATCACCAAGACCTTAGATATAATCAGACTTACATGTTGGTGTGAGTTTTTAACAATCGAAGTAAAAGCTTACCTATATAAATGCATAATTCATGCAAAAGGCTAATCGGATTGCCATAAACCATATGGCCTATTTCATCCTATGCCTACACCACAAAAACCTTTGAAGCACATTTGTATGGATTTCATTGTAGAACTACGATCTCTCCAAGGTTACAACACACTGTGGGTTGTAGTTGAAAATCTGACTAAAATGGCACCTTTTGTGCAATCAAAAGTACTCTATCACCATCTCAGCTAGCATGGAGTTCAGCTCCATGGGCTTCCCCTTAGTATTGTCTCTGATCATGATACCCAATTTACATCCCATTTTGGAAGCCCTTTTTCGTACTTCTTAGTATTGCAGTGAAGCTCTCTGCCAGCTGGCGTCCTCAAATAGATGGTCAGTCTGAAGAAGTTACCAGTCCCTGGAGCAATACATCCCCAGGCATTTCTTTCATTGCTTTGGAGATTGGTTAGATTGTGTACAACTCATGATGTGTAACAATGATGCAAGGCATGCCTCTATAGGGTAATCCCGTTTTTTGTTCTGATTGGTGCAGACACAAACTTGTCCAGAAATCTTATTCAGTACCTTCATGTCCAGCAGCACATAAAAGATGGAGGTTAATCTGCCAATACTTAGGCCAGCTGCAAAGAAATTTGAAAGATTCACAACTTTCCTATAAGTGAAACGCTAACAAAAATAGTCAATCCTCCAACATTGGGTTCAAATAATTTGGTGTGATTATCAACTCAAAATGTAATCTTCCAAGGTCCACGTCCGTTTAAGGCCCGCTTAATATCCCCTTTTCTCATCCAAAATGCAAATTTAAAGGAAGCTTACGAGCTACCATTAACGTCATCCCTGCTGGTTTATCATGTCTTGCTCTTCGAAAAGGCACATCCCTCCCTCACACCGTTGCAATCTTTCTGTAATATCTATACCTGGCAAAACTATGGCCGAATTTAAACAAATTGTAAATTCTCTATTGTGGGAAGGACATGTTTTTCATATGTAACGGGTAGAGGAAGTGATGTACATTTTTGGGAACCGGCACAAACTATCAAACTTCAGTTGGAATGCTTTTTTTATGCTTTTCCTCACAAGCCGTGGAGTGGGGAAAATGTTAAAGTGGGAGGAACGGTCATGTCCCCCTTTGCCTCCAATCCCTCCTAAACCGCCTTCGTGGTGACAATGCCACCGGAGGATAAACACTGCCACAGTAGCCACATGTTTGTTCATTGACTCCCTGTAAGATTTGAAAGGATTGTCGAACAGGTGATGCCTTAAGCCTTTATGGCCCAGTAACCTTTTGTTCAAGGGACTTTGCTTCAAGTCGTCATTGTGGCCTTAAATGTTTTATGACCCCCTCACATTGGGGTTAAGGTGTGCCTAAAAACCTGAACTCCTCTCTTGCCAGCAAGCCAAAAGGGGCACAAACCCAAAGTTGTGCATGATGTTGCAAGATCTCATCCAGCTGCAGCCATCTTGGGCGGATCCTTCCTATAAAAGGGAGCTTTACCCTGGGCCGTGCCTTCCTATAAAAGGGAGCCTCACCCTAGACCAACTGCCCATTATTGAAGGAAAAGCCACACTGTGAACTCTGAAAGAATTGTGCTCCAGAGATCTTTCTCAGCGACGCTCGAACTATGAACCTAGTGATTTTCTGGAGGAGTGTCCTCCCAATTTCAGAATGCTCCTGTTGGAGTGGTAAGTGTTAGGTTCTTCCTTTTCCTATGAGTATGTAATGTGCTGGACAGAGGAAGGATCGTGCAGAAGCCATGAAAGTAAGCGCCATTTTGATTAAACTCCAAGTGCTTGATAAACGTGACCTCAGGAGATGGCAGGACTTGCGTAAAATGTTACAGCTTACCCAAAGCAGTTTGAGAGTTTGGTTTATTGCCCATAGATTATTTTTATGAACACTTACCCAAACTAGTCCAGTGTTTGAGCTGGCCATGTTAAGTCATGCTCTTGTGAACTATTGCAAAGACCTGGTGGTAATTCCTGAATTTGGAAATCTGCACACTGTAATTTAATGGTGCTCAGCTCTGAATTAAATACAAAACAGAATGTCCTCTTGTACGAGGGAACACTCAGTACGGTTACTAGATGATAGGCCTCTGATCAAGGTTCTATTCCCTGATGTCCCATTCCTGGTCCCCTTCCTAAACTCCTTCTCCCTACCCCCCCCCTAAATATAGCTGTGATTTACCATAGTTTGACTGGCGGTTGCTCCATATGGGCGGGGGGGCGGGCGGTGAGTGGGCGTTATTTAGCATTCAGCTTCTGCAAAAGTATTTCAGTTCTTAGTCATAAAACCTCTCTATGCCCTCATTTTCCACCATATGTTGCAGACTACACTATTTTGTTACAGAAAAGAAAGTATTGGGTAGAAAATGATACAATTGTATAAAAAATGGTCTCAAATATAATCAATAGTGCTATAAATCTTACAAAATTTCTGAACTAGTATGTTCACCTAATCAGTGGGCAGATATGCAAAATTATAAGCATGGGCGAAATCTGTGAAATCGCGGTCCGCGAAATCGTGCGAAAGTGAATTTGCGATCCGCATAATTCGCGAATTCGTGCGAAATTGCGAATTTTGGGGGTTTTGCGTGTTCGCGGGGCTTTTTGCGTGTTCGCGGGGCTTTGTGCGTGTTCACGTGCCGCTAGCACAGCGAAGTTACCCATGCGGTCGAGAATGGGCACAGCACCCTCTGGTTCACCCCTGCCCCCCTCTGGTTCACCCCTGCCCCCCTCTGGTTCACCCCTGCCCCCCTCTGGTTCACCCCTGCCCCCCTCTGGTTCACCCCTGCCCCCCTCTGGTTCACCCCTGCCACCCTCTGGTTCACCCCTGCCACCCTCTGGTTCACCACTAGCACCCTCAGGTTCAGCACTCACCACTGCCACCCTCTGGTTCATCATAGCACCCTCTGGTTCACCCCTGCTGCCACCCTCTGGTTCAGCACTCACCACTGTCACCCTCTGGTTCACCACTGCCACCCTCTGGTTCACCACTGCCACCCTCTGGTTCACCACTGCCACCCTCTGGTTCGCCACTGCCACCCTCTGGTTCGCCACTGCCACCCTCTGGTTCGCCACTGCCACCCTCTGGTTCGCCACTGCCACCCTCTGGTTCGCCACTGCCACCCTCTGGTTCGCCACTGCCACCCTCTGGTTCGCCCCTGACACCCTCTGGTTCACCCCTGACACCCTCTGGTTCACCCCTGACACCCTCTGGTTCACCCCTGACACCCTCTGGTTCACCCCTGACACCCTCTGGTTCACCCCTGACACCCTCTGGTTCACCCCTGACACCCTCTGGTTCACCCCTGACACCCTCTGGTTCAGCACTCACCACTGCCACCCTCTGGTTCACCACTGCCACCCTCTGGTTCACCACTGCCACCCTCTGCTTCACCCCTGCCACCTTCTGGTTCACCCCTGCCACCCTCTGGTTCACCCCTGCCACCCTCTGGTTCACCCCTGCCACCCTCTGGTTCACCCCTGCCACCCTCTGGTTCACCACTGCCACCCTCTGTAGCACCACTGCCACCCTCTGTAGCACCACTGCCACCCTCTGTAGCACCACTCAGCGCCATCCCAGCATCAATCTGCGCAACCATTCAACAACTGGTTCAAATATGTTCTCTCAATGTTTCAAACTTTATTACAAATGTCACAAAAAGATGTTAATATTTCACTTCTGTTATTGGATTTTCGTCACAATAAAATACACTAAACATAATCTTCACAAAAGTTATTTACAAAAGTTTAAGCTATTGCCATTATAAATTAAAATCACTTTTATTTAAAAGCCATTGTAATTTGTAATATCAATACAGCTAAGTCACGTAAATACAAAACATGTTGCAATACAAATGCTATAGGTGTCACATTTGCGAAAGTTATAACTATTGGCATTGTAAATGACAAAGCTATTGATTTAGCTCTTTTCAAAACCAACACATACATTTTAAAAAATTGTCATTTACAAGACCAATAGCTCAAACTTTCCTAATGCGAGACCTATTGCATTGCAAATGCTTGTTTTTATATCTGTCAGTGCTTCCTGTTGAGGTTTAATTTTCGTGACAGGCGCCTCATTGCCTACTTGTAACTATTCTGACCCTGCTTCAAGGGTCCGAGCAGGGTCGGAGAATAGTTGCAAGTAGGCAACGAGGCGCCAGGAAGCACTTACAGGCTTACAGTAGCAGGTGCCCAAGTTGAAGGTAATTTCTTTGTAACCCTTTTGTAAAAGGTTACAAAAAATTAGCTTCAACTTTTGCACCTGCTGCTGTAACCCTGTAAGTGCCTGGCTGAAAATTCGTCCCTGCGGATTTTACCGCGAATTCGTGAGATTCGCGGATCGCGAAATCGCGGAAAATCGCAAATTCCGCGAGCGGGACGAATTTTCAGCCCAAGCTTACAAAATTAGCCTTGATTTGTCTTTCAGATTAATTACAATTAGGGCAAGCTACAGAAATGCCCTACTTTTTATGCAAGATTTGAAATGTTAAACATTTATAAAACTACAAATTCACCCTTTTTTGTAACTTGTGCAAAGTCTCTAAAATCAACAAATAGAAACTGGTGATCCATCAATGAGCAGAACTGCATCCTCTGAATCTCAACCCAGCAGTACTTTCTCGGAGTCAAATACACCGTTTCAGAAGTGACACTGCCATGCCATTAGACTGTTCCAAATCACAGTGGCCGCTTCGCTCTCCTCCGTGCCACAGAACATACTAGTCACCACCTGGCTGTCACCCTTTGCCCTTGTGGCACTGTTACATTCGAGTGGCCAGAGATGGGTCACTGCTGCAGCTGGTGAGTTTCCTTTTGAGTCCCACTGGCTCCTTTTCTACCCTACACTTCATCAGCATATCTCCCTCTATTGCATGTCTCACACACTGATCTTGGTCACAGTACACTTGCACCTACGATCCCCCTACGTATTTCATACTGCCTTTTCTACCTTCCACACAACTGCTTCACTGTTGGAGTAGCGTAGTTTAGCCTGTGACATTATATTCATTGTGTCTTAACTTTATTAATGTTTGTGAACATTTAAACGCATTACTAAAATATATTCACTGTACAAACTTGGAGAGTTGTATGCATATGCACTAATGTTCAGTTTAAACATGAATCATGTATTCTTTATTCACGTTTTACTCTTACGCTCCAAGATATATTTGCATTTGTAAATATGTAAGTATTTTGTTCACTTTTGCAGTTCTTTTAAAGTTACACGTGCATGTATAGGCATGTACTGGAAGTGTGCATTAATTTCACTTAAGTTAGGCTGACTATAGGCCTCGGCTGAAATGTATTGTACTTGCTAGCATGTTTTCCTTACTTGTAGGTTTATTTCATTAGAGAAAGGCTTACTGCCTGTATAAGACGGCTGATAGTGGCCTGAGAGAGACTTGGAACTGAACATGGAGAAAAGCTTTCAGTTGATCACGTAACAGTATGGCAAGATGTTCAAGACTGAAAACCACAGCCTTAGTTCGATGCATTAGGAATTCAAAGCTGTATTGGATACACTCGAGTAGGCTTGGTTGCTGGTGGAGCGAGCGGAGATAATGTTTTTGAATCTCCTGTTACTTTTATTGGTGTCCCATAGTTTGGGATAGGAGAGATTCCATTTAGACTTGGCGAGGTACAGACATCTCGGCTTGTCCTGGTTTTGGGAGTGTGAAGCTTCATGCCAAACACTTCCTTTTTTGTTGGACTTCAACTGGAGTCTGATCATGCGGAGACTTTCTTTTATGCTTCCAAATTAGAGAAACCTTAGTAGATGATTTTATATTTGACCCATTTTAGAGTATCGAAGGGAAGTTTCCTTAAGTAACAATTGTTCACTTTGATTTGCTTTTGTATAATTGTGGCTATCACAATTCTGTATCGCATTCTTTTGTCTCCATCAACTGAGATATTTTACCTAGCCTATTATACTGATGCACTTACTGAATTCGCATACTGTTTTCCTGTTTAATGCATTGATTGGTTATCCAAATAAAATTCTTTAATTATATCCAGCAATTCTTGGTCCTCCTTGTGTAGTCACAAGTTAATTTGTATTTTTCGTTTGAAATCAGTTTTATTTTCAAAAACAAGAAAGGAGCAAAGGGTCATGTGTACACAGCGTTAAGCCTACAACCCATTCAGGGCCGCGTTATTTGCAATTATCTCTCAGAAAAGAAACAAAAAGACTTGAGAGGCCAGTTTAGACACAGCATGTCGCCTACAACCCTTGCTGGGCCGGCCACGTGGTCAAGGATGTGTAGTGATAGCTTATTGTAGGAATCCCTGAGGCCTGTCTACAAACAATACACAGCGATAAGCCTACAACCCACTTAGGGCCGGCCGCGTCAATTGCAAATGTTTCTCAAGGTAGGCTCGGGCCACAGAGAACCTATGACGAAAGGGTATGTCGCCAACCAGTCGTGGTAGGCCAGCTGTTCGTACTGGTAGCTGTGTCAATAATGGCAGGTTGCGGTACATTTCAGGACCCATTAAAGGAAGGACAGTAACATTATAAACATGGGCGATAAGCCCCTACAAAGTGGATAGTGTGAGACACAAGCAAAGCAGGGATAGATGGGGAGAGGAAGGGTGGGAGACAGAAACAGCTACCGGGGTAACCGAGTGAGCAGACCACAGGGAACATTCAGCAATGGCCAACCAGAGACACTACGTAGGCCGCAGTGTGCACACTGGGAAATGGGAATTATAATCAATCTGGGCATGGCAGAAGCCTGTTAGGATTTGGCGGGAGCAGGGCATCCTCAAAGAGACGCAGCGCTCTAAGGTTGACAGGCAAGTATTGTGCATGTTCTATTTTACTGAGGTATTGGACCAAGGGACGCCACACAGCATTAAAACTAGTTTTTCGCAGTTGCAGTAGAGCAGTGAAGAACTCCATAGTTAAAACGTGCCACAGTCGCACAAACCAAGCAGCAATCTGAGGTGCCTCTGGCCTTTTCCAATAGAGTGCAATGAGTTGTTTGGCAACCCCGAGCATATGAAGAGCTATGGTCCTATCGCTGTTTGTGAGCGCTTTCAAAGTGGCAGGTTTGATGCCCAAGAGGATCGTGGCTGTGGAATCAGGCTGAGGGAATACCAACACCTCCTTGATGTGGCTAAGGACTTCCTTCCAGAGCAGGGTCAGGTGCAGGCAGGCCCACCAGATGTGAATGAAGTCGCCTAGATGCATTTGAACATCTCCAACACAAGGGGGATGCGGCAGGGAACATACAGTGCAACCAGACCAGCGTGTAGTACCATTGCGTCATAATTTTATACGCATTTTCCCTCTGTGGGATGCTGCAAAAGACCCTAGGAATGTCGCGCCAAAGACTGTTCAACTGCCCAGGTGCGATTTCCGTACCCGACGCCAAGTGCCATTGGTACGGGTGTAGCGTCGGTGTAGGCGGATGTTGAAGGATCTGGTATGTCCGTGATATGAGTCCCTTCGAATGAGCGGACCAGCTGCTCAAAGGGGGTGTAAGGCCGGGTAGCCGCTTGCCACATAGTGGGCGACGATACCCAGTGCCGCAACTGTGCATATTGCAGACTCGCTTCTGGCAGGAGACTAAATTCATTTCTGCACTTGGCAAACGTCTTCAGGCGTCCCCTCTCAAACATGTCTCCAATGACTCTGCACCCTCCCCGTAACCATTTGGCAAATGTTTGTGTACGGTAGGCCGGTGGGAAGAGCGGGTTGTCTGCTATAGGGGTATGAGGTGAGGGGAATGTCGTCAGCCCCTTACGTAAATCTAGTTTGTCCCATGTATCAAGGACCGTTTTTGTAGGCACCGCCATATAGGCACTGCGGGAGCGCGCCGTCCTATGGAACTACGTAAGGTCCCAGATAGTGCGGCCCGTTACCATCCGGTCCATATGAAACCACACCTTTTTGCTTTTGGTGGTTGTCCATTCCGAGATCATACGAAGGTGTGAAGCCCAGTAGTATTCTAGGAGGTTAGGGCATGCCCGACCCCCCTCTATCCCGGGGCAGCATGAGGATAAACTTGGTGATCTCCTTCTGGAAGGCCAGTATCTGTTGTTGTGGAATGGGGGTGGATAGACATTGGAACAAGTACAGAATTTTTGGGAGGATAGACATTTTGCCAGCGTTAAGTCTGCCAATCCAGGAGATAGTCAGCGGCTTCCACCTCCTCATGTCCTCCTGGTTTAGGCTGTGGGTGTCCTCATTTTGCGTAATCATCTCCGCCAGGGGCTCCACTACCAGAGCAAAGAGCAGAGGCGATAGGGGGCAGCCCTGCCGAGTGCCCCTATGTATATAGAAGGGGTCTGAGAGCCGCTCGCTAACACGGACCCGCGCTTGAGGGGAGAGATAAGGCGCCATAATCCTCGCAATCATGTGCCCCAGACCAACCCTGTGTAGGACCGAGCGAAGAAAGCCCCATTCCACCCAGTCAAAGGCCTTCTCAGTGTCAAGCTAGAGAAGACAGGCCGGTATATTCCAATGGTGGGCTTTCCCTACCAATTGGGCAATTCGTCGCACCTTATCTGCCCCCTGTCTGTTGTGGATGAAGCCAACCTGATCTGACTCCACCAGTCCCCGGCATGTGGGGTTCCAGGCGTTTGACTAATATTTTGGTATAGAGTTTGAGATCCGTGTTTAATAATGCTATAGAACGGTAAGAGGCACATAGGGTAGGGTCCTTCCCCGGCTTGGGGATAAGATTTATTTCCGCAATGCCCAAAGAAGGCGACGGCCCTTCCGTATCCGAGAAGGAATTAGAGACTCAGCAAGTGGGGCTGGAGCTGTGAGAAGAATATACGATAAAAGGCTACTGGCAGGCCATCCGGGCCTGGCGTCTTACCAAGGGGTAGGTCTTTCAGTGCTGCAGTCAATTCCTCTGGCAGAAGAGGGCCCTCCAGCTGCGCAGCGTAATGCGGATGTATTGGGGGTCCAAGGACAGTGGTCCAGTACCTCATCGATATGGGCTTGAGAGGGTGCGTCCGCCTTGTAAAGGGCAGTGTAATAAGCCTTAAAGGCATCACATTTTGCCCGCTCTGCAGTGGCCCTCCCTCCATCGGGTACCTGAATGTTTACTATGTGGGCTTTTTTGCAGTTGCACAAGTGGATACGGTAGAGGAGTTTGAATCAAGAGAAATTAAGAATTGACAAAGCACCACATTATTCATAGAGGCAAAACGGATTGTGCCACGCAACATGGAGGATTTCAGGCCCCGGAGGAAGAGCCGTGTCTGGCTCGAAATGCATCGGGCATCCATATAAAAATGTGATCAATAATGTGTTTGTTTATCATTCCTATTCTGCTGTCAGATGTGCAAATATTTGAATTGAACTGGAACGTTGTTTTCCAATGTTTTTGAGTTAAATGTTTTGTAATCTTGTTAAAGAAATTTAAACATTAAGTGAAAATTAAACACTAAAAAAGTTTGCAACAGTGCACAGTGGTCGGGTGTGATTTCACTCGAGGTAGGTAGGTTCAGTAATTGGCACGTGTGGACAAACGAGTTACCACTGTTGCACGCATATGACATAAGGTAAAGTTTAAGAATAGAACACTTCAAAAAAGCTGTACACAGAGGTGTGGTTCTCCACAATATTCATTCAGCTCCTTAGCCGCCCGGGCCCACAAGCGCCGCCATAACAACCGTCCCACTTTGTCCCCCCCTCGAAGTACCGCTGTTTCAAGGCCAGCAAAGAACATTCGGCTTTGTTAGTCCGCAGACAGCAGAGCTGGCCCCTAAGGTTTACAAGTTTCCGCCGATTTGCGAGGGAAGAGTGTTCCCGACCTTTCCCCTCCAACTTCTTTATATCCGCGGAGAGACTATCTTCTAGTTTGCAGACTTGCCGAGAACAAGCAATCACCATAGACGTGATGTGGCCTCGGATCGTCACCTTAAAGGCGTCCCACACCATGGTAAATGGGGTCTCGCGGAGGTCGTTGCTCACGAAATAAGAGTCTATGGCGGTCCGTATTGACTGCAGAGCCTCCGGATCCCGCAGAATATTCGGCGGTAAGCGCCACTGTGCCTGACGTGCAGGGCCAGAGGCTGGGTCCTGCAGGAGAAGCTCAACGTGCCCGTGGTCGGATATCGAAATGTCCAACATAGCCGCTGTTAGCAGATCTCCTATGAGGGCTTGCGAGATGAATAAATGGTAGATGCGCGAGTACGTGCGCTGCACGTGCGAGTAGTACGAATAATCGCGCATCTCGGGGGAATGATAACGCCAAAAATCTATAAGGCCGAGTTCCCTTATCTGTGTCCGAAGCGCGGAAGACATGGCACCTGATCTATTCGAAGAGGCGTCACTACAGTCCAACGCAGGGTCCCACACCAAGTTAAAATCCCCTCCTACAATCAAAGAGGCGGTGCCCTGTGGCACCTGTTCCCTAAATAGCACCCGGAGATGGGAGTCCTGCATCTAGTTTGGTGCATAAACAATACACAGCGTGAGCGGGTGTCTGCCAACCACCACCCCCGCCCTGATGAAACGCCCATCTGCGCAACGGAAGGTCTTTAGGGTCCCCTGCCTGATGCCCCTTTTGCAAAGAATAGCCACACCCGCCAACCCTACAGTTGCCCAGAACTGAAGGGGGTATTTAGGATGTGCCATGCGCAGGGTATCACCTTTAAGCAAATGAGTTTCCTGGAGGAAAATTATGTCCGGGCAGTGCAGTAGAATGTAGCGCCACACTTGCCGACGTTTTTGGGGGGAGTTGAGTCCCTTAACATTGAGGGAAAGGATCTTTAAAGGGTCAGAAAGAGCCATTAACACTGTAGATCACTGGTTAGCGCGCTTAACCTCCCACAGAGCCATATCCAAACCCGGAAGAGGGGCAGGAAGGGGGGACCTCCCCTATGTGTCAATGCCCACTGCAGCCTCCCAAACATCCATCCTCCACACCCCAAAAGCAGAGAGAAGTTAAGGTAAGAGAGCAGAAAAATAGTAGGAAAGAAGAGGAAAAAAAGGACCAAGCAACATCGGCCAACCGGGTCACATTGTACTGTTCCTGCCCAACCGATATTGGCCAACCGGTCCACAGTGTCCTGTTCCTGTAATGGGCCAGCCTACACCTTCGGGTTTGGGAAGCCCAGAGACGTCACTCTCCCAGGAACAGATGGGGGTAGGTTTTCCACTGCTCTTGAGGTCAACCAGGTGAGGGGCTCTGGCCCCCGCTACATTGCAGGACAGGAGCTGGGGTGGTGCCCAGCGCGCGGAAATGAGCAGTGAGAGCTACGGAGTGGTAGCCATACCTCCAAAGGTCCACTTTAGGTTTCGATAGAGGCTCTACAGCTGCCTATCAAGGGGTGGGGTGGTCCAAGCGCACTTCAGATTGATCCCCTTCCAAGGATTTGACATGATCGATAATGTCTTGCTTAGCCTGTGAAGCTGTTTGGGCATCCAGGGGCGGTGAGTGTCTGTGCCTACGCACAGTGGACCAGGATGGCTTGGCAGGTATTCTTGCAGGAGGTGGGCGACGGATGGGGCTGGCAGAGCATGATGGTGGAAGTCGGAGTAGCTGTGCCGCTTCGTGGTAGGATCTTACCACTCGTTGTTTTGACTCCCAGGCGAAGATAAGGGCGAAGGGGTGGCCCCATTGATGGGAGATGTCACAGGCTTGAAAGCACGACGGCGCTGTAGGGTGTTAGGCCTTGGAAGATTTGTATCTTATGCCCATCATATGTAAGATCCTGCTTGGCTCTCGCCGCCCGGAGAATAGCTTTTTTTCTGTGAAGAAGTGGACTCTGGTTAAAATGTCTGGGAGGAGACCCGGCCGACCCGGAGACACGGTGAGCTCCATCCAAAGCCTGCGGGGAGTCTTCGTCATCCCCTCAGACCTTGTGAAGCAACTGTGCCACATACGTCAGGATGTCGTTCCCTTCGGCCCCAAGAGGGACCCCCGGGTGCAGAGGTTGTTCTGCGACTGCGGTTTTCCAAATCTTCTTGCTTCATCTGCAACTCAAATGTGTTTGGTTTCCAGGGTGGCCAGACGCTGCCACAGTTGCTCTTCGTCCTTCGTGCGGGCGTCCACCGTCTTTTCTAGGCCACCCACACTCTCACCCAGATCTGTGACCTCTTTTCGAAGTTTGCGAACGCAAGAGTGTACTTCAGTGCGCAAAGAGCCAATTTCAGTTTTCAATTCAAACATAAAGGATGCCATGAATGCCTGTGTCACCGGGGGTGAGTCTCCCCCTGCCTGCAGGATCCCCACCGCAGAGGCCGAGGACCCCGACTTGCCCCACAGCTCAGTCACCGTGGTGTCCTTGGAAGCTGGTACCGGGGCCCCCTTGCCTCTGTTAGTGCGTGTCATTGTTGCGATGTAGACGGCTTCACAAGCTCCACCGTCGAAGGACAGTGAAGAGCTGTGTGATATCCTGTGAGTCTGTCCAGCCTCCAACCAGCCACTCCTCACCTCTGCACAGTGTCCCTCCAAGGCAGTGCGCTTCCCCCCGTGTTGGTGATTCACAGTTCTGCGCAAAGGACGGCTACCTTTGCATCAGGCTCCCAGCCAATGTCCTGCACTCACTGACTGGTGCTCCCGGGGGCCCCAGTTGTAGCACCAATCTCCAGGGGTAACAGAGCGCAGAATCCAGTCCTTAAAATGGTGTTGCTCGCCTGCAGTGACCTCGAGGGCTCACCACCCGCCTCGGAGCCCAACGAACCCAGCCGCTCAGTACCTGCTATGGGCCTCAGTGACCCCACCAAAGACCGCAGGCTATCTAACTTGGTGCGGACAGCAGGCCTCTGTAGTGTTAAAGCAAGCTGCCTGAGCCTCTGAGGCTTCTCGCTGGACAAGCACAATATGGCGGCACTTTCACCCGGAGCTGGGTCGTCCCCACCCACCCCCCGCATGCACCCAGCTGCCTCCCTGTAGCCGCCTTCTACTCAGTCTCTCTGCCCCCACCCTAACCAGCGTCGCGGGGTGGGCAAGGTGCAGACTCCTCGGGCACAGCAGCGCACAATGTCCAGAGCTCCTGGGCCTCCCAGTCCAGCACTCTTGCTAATGGTGGGGGAGCGCTCTCGCTGTCTCGCCGCTCTCCTAAGGTCCCCAGCCGCGTCGTACCTGATGTGTGCCCCAACAGGTCTGCGGCACCAAGCACCAACATAAATCACTGTCTGTGCCTCCAGTCGGTACCCACCTCGTAATGGCGCAACTCACCACCACAGGGCCCCACTAGCTCGGCGGGGCACACCCACATGGGGCTAGATCGAGGTGGGCCCGCACTAGAGCAACACTGGGAGGACTGCTGAGGATTTTGTAGAGGCGGCCTCTGTCACTCTTCCAGGCAGCTGTCAAGCTGTGGGAGCTAGGAGATCAGGCACACATGCGGGGCACTCAGCACAGGCCACAGCAGCTGTCCCACACTCCCCCGTCTCACTCAGAAGCTCACAGAAGGTCATTGTGCACCAAGTTCAAAGCGCGCCGGGGGGAGGGGGAGGCCGGGCCGAGTTAGTCTCCGCCAAGGCCCGCAGACCGCTGCCACCACACAACATTCGTCCTCCGGTGCTGCCACTCACCATCACATTGCCTCTCCTCACAGGGTGCCCCCGTCACCGCAGGTCAGCTCCGCCACCACTAGGGCCACACCCGCCGACAAGATGGCGATTGGCCGGCGCAACCTCGGGATCGCAGGCCGCTGTCCGTGTCTCCGGGGTGTCCGCTGCTACTGGTGCGCCCCGTCACCCCCGCATGGGTCACACAGCTCCGGTGAGGTCCAAGCACACCCACGGCCACACTCGCCCACTCCGCGATCAGTGCCGGACCTCAGCGCAACAAAATGGCGGCCGCCGCAGCCCACAGGGGGAGGCCAGGCAATGATGGTGATTTCGGCGGTCCAAGTATAGCTGCGACTCACCCGGCGGCGCTCCCCACCTTCTGTCGCCGGGGCGCCCCCAGAAACGGCAATTGCCCGCCCCCAGCTCCGCTTAAGATCGCGTTTGAAGGTAGGCCCGGCCGGAGCTCTCGCAGCGTGCGCCTCAGTCATCTGCTGCGAGACCACTCCCCCCGTTAGTTTGTATTTTGATGTTTTCTCCCTATCAATGCTTCATGCCACATATAAAAGGTTCATACGACCAATGGGGAAACATCATAGACAACTTGACTAAGATATTACCACTCAAGGCCCAGGATACTCCAGCACTGTCACCATCCGCATGGTGGACTTGATCCCTCCCAACCCCTTTACTTTCCACACTATCTCAATCAAATATTTTCCTTTATATATTCCTTATCCACCATTACTTTCTACCACACTTATCACGCGTAACTGCTCCCTACGTTTCACCACGAACCTGAAACAGGACTTCCTTACTCCATTCCCTTCATACATCGGTCTCCATTCTCTCACAAATAAATATCTCACTGTTCATTCAACTTCTCTTCACCTCCTTTGTTTCGTGTCTCACGTGTTGCTTTCCATCAGCAATACGGTCCCCCACTGTCCCTCTGCTGATCTCAGGCTCCCTCTGCACCACTTATACCAGTTCAAACTTTATTCGAATTAAAAACCATAAAAGGAGGTAACAAATTAAATACAATAAAATCCATCAACAAAGACCTAAAATAATAAAAAAACATAGTTAAAACAGTACATCAACCAGATGTACAAAAGGGATGTAATGGAATTCATGAGTCCATCTGATTGTAGAAGGGTAAGAGGTGAAACTTTAAGTGTTGTGATACGAAATCTAATTCCAGGCAATGCATATAATGTGCAAAAAGAAATAATAAAATGCATGGCAGCTTGTGAGGAGGTTGTGTCGCAAAGAGTGAAGTTTAAAACATCAGACCCCAATCTCTCATTTGGAAATGCAAGACATGACTGTTAAAAGGGAACGGTCTTCGTTATTTTGAACATTAATGAAGTATGGTTCTGTGGATTCTTGTGTTAATCAAAACCAGGGATTTTACAGTTGGCATAAAGAGTTCAAGGGCCTCTGTTTTCCAATGTATTTGGTAAAAAGTGTTGTAATCTAGGGGTTCATAGAGCTCGCATAATTGCAGCTAGCGCATGATTACGTAAAATAAATCTCCCTGCATCACACACAAGAAATGGCGCAAAGACTCCCTTTGTTTAAAAACACACAAAACAACATTGTGTGAAACAGTTACATGGCTATTTTGAACACGAAGCGCCACTGTCTCCAGCCCGCTCCTGGTTCTTCCCTGGCTGTGTTCCCTAATCCTATCCATACAGGTTTTGCTTTGCTTTGTCAGCATTCCTATTTTTTCCTTGTTGTACTTTTTTTGTCTCCTCCCAGGCCTCTGTACTTTTTTTTTCTCTGGCTCCAGTTTTTAGGGCTCGGACTCCTCCCCCTGGGGAAGGAGTTAAGAGATCCTAATGTTATAAGAAAAAAAAGAAGAAGAAGAAGAAGGGCCTTGGTGAGAGGAATTCCACACATTCCTTTGCGTTTTCTGGCATCTGGTCAGTGATTCGTCTTCCCTGTGCTGTGTATGTAGTAGCCTTGAAGTGATAGGCTGTAAGTAATGTACGCGTGCCCGATGTGGCATTTTGTGTGCGAGAGCGAGCATGGCAGAGTGATTAATCTTAATTACGAGCTGTCAGAGTGCCCGTGTAATGGAAGCCAGATGATGCGAACGCGTTCACAGCGGTGAGCGCGTTCAATGTTAAATGACGAGAGGCAGCAGGCGAGGCTCACAGAAGATGACTCATACACGGATCTCTGTGTGGGCCGAGGTGTGACGGTTGTGGTGCGTTGGTATAGTTTAGTCATGGGTGGGGGCTGTGTAAGGAGGTGGGTCATTGACGAAGCTGTCTGGAGTTCGTGGGGTCCGGGGCGCGTGCACAGTGCTCACTTTGTTAATATTGGGGCGCATTGGGGGAGCCGTAAGAGGAATAACGGCGCTCTGACGGAGTCCTGCGGGGTTTGCGGTGCATGAAAGAGCTATAAAAAAAGGATGGGGGCGCGGTGATAACTGATTATCTCCTCTCGTGTGCGGTCTCTGCTAAATCACAGCCGCTGCCTGCGGATGCCTTGCCCACTATATAAATCTGCCTGAGGTGCATCCTTTTACACAAGGGAGAAAAGAGAAAAACACACGAGCTCTTAAAACGTTCCCAGATGAAAGGCGCGTCAAGCTGAGATGTAGCCGATAGCGGCTGTAATGAAGAGGCAGGCCGGGGCCTGGCTGGCAGCATGTAATCATAAATCAATAAATTGGTGAAAGCTCTTTCCAATATGAGTTTAATATATATTTTTGCACCTGTCCCTTCTCAGGGTGTACAGGACGTGCATGTACGCTCCGAGGATGGGTGGGCAGGGGATACAACGCCGACAACGCTGGAATAGAATGCGGGGCACGCACGTAGGGACCAGGCCTCCTGTCATCAGAGGTCCCCACTCCGAGTGACCCGTTCAGTGACCGAGACAGGAGGGGAAATGGAAAAACTTCCGATGCTAATTAAAAATTGCATTCTGTACATAACGCCTTCTTAGAGCTATGAGAACATAATACATATATCGAACAGTCTTATATGTGCGGTACTTTAGCTCCCGCGCAGTGCTCACTGAAGGCTCCGCTTAATTGGGCAACAGCCCTTTTGATTTCCTCGGGTCGCCGAACGCTGTGGCACTATAATACCTGAAGCCTCTCATTTCTCGAGCTCTGTGATTTCATTCCATCACTGCGTGCCACGTCGCTGCGCTGCATTAGGGCAGTGCTTTGTTTTTGTTTATCCACTTTGATAGAGCGCTAATCCGGTCTGTGGGTATTGGAACGCTTTTAGGGAGCAACTGTTACATTACACAACAACGGGTTTTTTTGTTTTTTAAATATGGGGACATTAAGAGACTAGCACCGAATCACAAGATGGTGAGCCGACATCAAAGTTGGCATGACTGGAGCAGTCCACATGCTTTACTCTACATGCAATTGCTCAGTCGTTCCTCGAGTCTGTGAATGCCCCGTGCCCTAATGGTCCTTACCTAACTCAAAAATCTGTCTCTTGCTTGGATTTGTCAAATTGCTCTTCATTTTCTGTTCTGTGTTGCTCAGGCCAGTAACCAAAGTAAACATAAAAAGAAAAAGTCAGGAACCAACCTAGCAAGACGGCTGAATTAGCCAGGTTTTATTTACTCCAAACTGGTTTTCAAATCGTTTCGCTGGCAATGATAGCCTTAGCCGTGAATTTTGGCGCTATGACCAGGACCACTAAAATTCTGCGTTTTCCGTATAATTATGAATTTGCCGCATTTGCAGCACAATCCATGCTCTCCGGAATAAACTGCAGAGTTCACCCAAAAAAATGTATCACAAACGAATCAAAACCAACAAAAAACTTGTTGCCACATGTTGCGCGCAGTGGAACCTTCGCACAGGGCGTGCAAAGGTTGACTGATCACCATTTTGTTGCTTATTTCTGCATTAGAGTGTCAAAGCCGTACCGATGAGGTGAAACCTGTGATTAAATAGTATTAACGTGTATAAATGCCAAAATTATGCGGTAAGACGAAATTAGTCACATTAAGCCGCATAATGTGACATTTCCTGCATCAGCCTTGCTGCATAATTAGGTACCTCACTACCTCATAATTCCAGTGGCCTTGGCTATGAATTCACAAGCGAGGGGAACAATCTAAGGACAAAATATTGACAAGGTTATTTTAAAAACCTGGGTCTGAACATTTAATATGGGAACAAAACAAACCTTTTAAATACATTTGAATATATTTAAATACATTTTAAACCATCTTTAATACATAGCGATGAGCATTTGGAGTGGTTTGACTTCAAACCGAAAAACAGTTTAGTCATTGGGGGCTATTGCTCAGGTCAACTCTCTACTGACTTAACCCAGCCATGGCAGAAACAACCACCAGAAGCAAGTCTGTTGAGTGCAGAGTGCTGTTGAGTGCAGAGTGCTGTTGAGTGCAGAGTGCTGTTGAGTGCAGAGTGCTGTTGAGTGCAGAGTGCTGTTGAGTGCAGAGTGCTGTTGAGGGCAGAGTGCTGTTGAGGGCAGAGTGCTGTTGAGGGCAGAGTGCTGTTGAGGGCAGAGTGCTGTTGAGGGCAGAGTGCTGTTGAGGGCAGAGTGCTGTTGAGGGCAGAGTGCTGTTGAGGGCAGAGTGCTGTTGAGGGCAGAGTGCTGTTGAGGGCAGAGTGCTGTTGAGGGCAGAGTGCTGTTGAGGGCAGAGTGCTGTTGAGGGCAGAGTGCTGTTGAGGGCAGAGTGCTGTTGAGGGCAGAGTGCTGTTGAGGGCAGAGTGCTGTTGAGGGCAGAGTGCTGTTGAGGGCAGAGTGCTGTTGAGGGCAGAGTGCTGTTGAGGGCAGAGTGCTGTTGAGGGCAGAGTGCTGTTGAGGGCAGAGTGCTGTTGAGTGCAGAGGGCTGTTGAGGGCAGAGGGCAGAGTGCTGTTGAGGGCAGAGGGCTGTTGAGGGCAGAGGGCAGAGTGCTGTTGAGGGCAGAGGGCAGAGTGCTGTTGAGGGCAGAGGGCAGAGTGCTGTTGAGGGCAGAGGGCAGAGTGCTGTTGAGGGCAGAGTGCTGTTGAGGGCAGAGTGCTGTTGAGGGCAGAGTGCTGTTGAGGGCAGAGTGCTGTTGAGGGCAGAGTGCTGTTGAGGGCAGAGTGCTGTTGAGGGCAGAGTGCTGTTGAGGGCAGAGTGCTGTTGAGGGCAGAGTGCTGTTGAGGGCAGAGTGCTGTTGAGGGCAGAATGCAGAATGCTGTTGAGGGCAGAATGCAGAATGCTGTTGAGGGCAGAATGCAGAATGCTGTTGTGTGCAGAGTGCAGAATGCTGTTGTGTGCAGAGTGCAGAATGCTGTTGTGTGCAGAGTGCAGAATGCTGTTGTGTGCAGAGTGCAGAATGCTGTTGTGTGCAGAGTGCAGAATGCTGTTGTGTGCAGAGTGCAGAATGCTGTTGTGTGCAGAGTGCAGAATGCTGTTGTGTGCAGAGTGCAGAATGCTGTTGTGTGCAGAGTGCAGAATGCTGTTGTGTGCAGAGTGCAGAATGCTGTTGTGTGCAGAGTGCAGAATGCTGTTGTGTGCAGAGTGCAGAATGCTGTTGTGTGCAGAGTGCAGAATGCTGTTGTGTGCAGAGTGCAGAATGCTGTTGTGTGCAGAGTGCAGAATGCTGTTGTGTGCAGAGTGCAGAATGCTGTTGAGTGCAGAGTGCTGTTGTGTGCGGTTGAGTGCAGAGTGCTGTTGTGTGCGGTTGAGTGCAGAGTGCTGTTGTGTGCTGTTGAGTGCAGAGTGCTGTTGTGTGCTGTTGAGGGCAGAGTGCTGTTGTGTGCTGTTGAGGGCAGAGTGCTGTTGAGGGCAGAGTGCTGTTGAGGGCAGAGTGCTGTTGAGGGCAGAGTGCTGTTGAGGGCAGAGTGCTGTTGAGGGCAGAGTGCTGTTGAGGGCAGAGTGCTGTTGAGGGCAGAGTGCTGTTGAGGGCAGAGTGCTGTTGAGGGCAGAGTGCTGTTGAGGGCAGAGTGCTGTTGAGGGCAGAGTGCTGTTGAGGGCAGAGGGCTGTTGAGGGCAGAGGGCTGTTGAGGGCAGAGGGCAGAGTGCTGTTGAGGGCAGAGGGCTGTTGAGGGCAGAGGGCAGAGTGCTGTTGAGGGCAGAGGGCAGAGTGCTGTTGAGGGCAGAGGGCAGAGTGCTGTTGAGGGCAGAGGGCAGAGTGCTGTTGAGGGCAGAGGGCAGAGTGCTGTTGAGGGCAGAGGGCAGAGTGCTGTTGAGGGCAGAGGGCAGAGTGCTGTTGAGGGCAGAGTGCTGTTGAGGGCAGAGTGCTGTTGAGGGCAGAGTGCTGTTGAGGGCAGAGTGCTGTTGAGGGCAGAGGGCAGAGTGCTGTTGAGGGCAGAGTGCTGTTGAGGGCAGAGTGCTGTTGAGGGCAGAGTGCTGTTGAGGGCAGAGTGCTGTTGAGGGCAGAATGCAGAATGCTGTTGAGGGCAGAATGCAGAATGCTGTTGAGGGCAGAATGCAGAATGCTGTTGAGGGCAGAATGCAGAATGCTGTTGAGGGCAGAGTGCTGTTGAGTGCAGAGTGCAGAATGCTGTTGAGGGCAGAGTGCAGAATGCTGTTGAGGGCAGAGTGCAGAATGCTGTTGAGGGCAGAGTGCAGAGTGCTGTTGAGGGCAGAGTGCAGAGTGCTGTTGAGTGCAGAGTGCTGTTGAGTGCAGAGTGCTGTTGAGTGCAGAGTGCAGAATGCTGTTGAGGGCAGAGTGCAGAATGCTGTTGAGGGCAGAGTGCAGAATGCTGTTGAGGGCAGAGTGCAGAATGCTGTTGAGGGCAGAGTGCAGAATGCTGTTGAGGGCAGAGTGCAGAATGCTGTTGAGGGCAGAGTGCAGAATGCTGTTGAGTGCAGAGTGCTGTTGAGTGCAGAGTGCTGTTGAGTGCAGAGTGCAGAGTGCTGTTGAGGGCAGAGTGCTGTGTGCTGTTGAGGGCAGAGTGCTGTGTGCTGTTGAGGGCAGAGTGCTGTGTGCTGTTGAGGGCAGAGTGCTGTTGAGTGCAGAGTGCAGAATGCTGTTGAGGGCAGAGTGCAGAATGCTGTTGAGGGCAGAGTGCTGTTGAGTGCAGAGTGCTGTTGAGGGCAGAGTGCAAAATGCTGTTGAGGGCAGAGTGCTGTTGAGGGCAGAGTGCTGTGTGCTGTTGAGGGCAGATTGCTGTTGAGTGCTGTGCAAGCTTGTTACACTCACAAGGATACCACAGGCAGCTGAGGTGCAAGCTTCTCCCACTCACAAGAAGGACATCACAAGCAGCAGCGGTGCAAAATTCCCTCACACACTCACAGCAGGTACTGTGCCAAGGCAGTAGCAGCAACAGAGCAAGAGTCCCTTATAAAGAACAGGCACAGCACAGAGATGCACAATGCAACAAGCTTCTCACACTCACAAGAACGACATCACAGGCAGCAGCAGTGCAAGCTTGTTACACTCACAAGGAGACCACAGGCAGCAGCAGTGCAAGCTTCTTACACTCACAAGGAGACCACAGGCAGTAGAGGTGCCAGCTTCTCCCACTCACAACAACGACATCACAGGCAGCAGCAGTGCAAGCTTCTTACACTCACAAGAAGGACATCACAGGCAGCAGCAGTTCAAGCTTCTTACACTCACAAGGAGACCACAGGCAGCAGAGGTGCAAGCTTCTCACACTCACAAGAAGGACAACACAGGCAGTAACGGTGCAATATTCTCACACTCACAATGAAATCACTGGCACTACACACCACATGAACACACTCCATAACACATAGCAACAATACATTGCCATTTACAATGCCATTAGCTCAAACTCAAATAAATCCGAGCCCGATTGCATTTCTAATGCTTGTATATATTTTTTGTTACCTCACAGCTGTGAGAGAGTCCAGGAGTGTGCCAGCACCACTGGAAATCCACCCCAGATGAGGTAGCAGGAGGGTTACCCATATTGTTTCAGACGAGACAGTGACCGCACTTTTTTTTTTAGTGCAGCACTATCTAATCTTCATGTTGGTGACAGGCCCGGTAAGAGTTACAATGAGGAACGAATGCTGGGGGCAAGTGCGGTGCAGAATGCACCTCCCTACCAGTATGGCATAGAACCAGTGGCAGGTCATGCGCTGTTAGATCGATGTCATAAACCACGTGCAGGACTTACTCAGGATTGATGGTGGCAGAGCCAACAGGTAAGTGATGTCACACGTCGTTTAAATGTTATTTTTTAATGTTCTTCCTTTGCAAGAGGAATTTTATACTGGTAGTTTGAAATGTTACATTTTACCAGAAATCTTCACTTAACTAGAATATCACTTTAACCTATGATTTTTTTCAGTGAATTTCTGAGGTTTAAAAAAAAATGTAAAGTAGGATATTATTACAATACCTAACTAAAACATTGCGTAACCTTTCTTTTTTTTAAATGAATTTCTAGGGTCTCTTATAATATAAAGTAAGATCTTATTACCATATCCAACCCAAATAGGGGGCCAACTGACCCCCTCCCTCCTTGCAGTGTGAAGTTGGACGCAGGGCCAACCCACCCATGGACGCCCACCCCACGTTTTTCTAATTTATTTTCTTGGTCATGAGGGAGTCCCACGGAATCCTGATACCACCCCCACCCACTTTAAATTTTGTACTTGTTGGCCTGACAGGTCCCCTGGGACCCCCACAACCCCTCACAAGGGTGAGGGGGTTCCCCTACCCTGACGGCTTATATAGTATTTTTTTAAAACATTTTCAGGCCACAGGGATATAGTCCTTATGTCTTGTAATGCTGGGCACGATATTTCTTCTGATATTGCGGCCCCCCAATCAAATAGCTCTCTCCTGTGGGACCGATCAATGTCCCATTAGAACAAACTGACACTACCACCATCACGGTTTGCGTTCAAATGCACTAGGAATCTGAAGGACATACTTGTCCATACCAGACCACCACACAGTACCCACGATGACCAACCGCCTCTGTGGGGGTCCCACCAGTGAGAGGTCATTTTCCATGTGGGTCCTGTAACGTATGTGCCCTCACTGAGGCTACAAAGGAGATTGTTTTCCAACACATTTAAAAGGAAGCAGAATAGACACACAAACTGCATCACTAGTAACGGCATTTACACCCTCACATGTCCATGCAACCCACGTTACATAGGTATGACCATGAGGATGGCCAAGACACGCATCAAGGAACATCACAGCAACATTCGTGGTCATAAGCTCAACACTAAGTTATGTTCACATTTTGAATTAAAGGGTCACACACCAGACAGCCTAAGATGACCATAATAGAGGCACACCCCCAGAAGAGTTAAAGCCCTCTTCAGGAGAGAATTCTAGATTTTCCGTCTCTCTTGTGATAATGCTGGTCTTAATGAGGACGTACCCTGGAGTGAATTGAACAGATAGCTCACCACCTATACGCCCACACTTCCTTGAGCCAGGGGCTAAGATCCCTCGGGACACACCACTTGTGTGTGTGTATCTCACATCTGTGACCACCATCTTTGGCACCTTACATGCCTGCATGCGACTATGGATACATATACCTACTATGAGTGCCATTGGGGATAGGCTTCCACTTCTGAGAATGGGACGTAACCTTAACTCGCCTCCTCCACATTACCCTCTCTTTTTTTGACATCCCCTGTTGGTGTAGCCTTTAAACTGTACCCCTGTAGTTAAGGGCTCTGCACCATCCTTGTTATCACCTGGAGATACTCTATCCTCGATGTAAACCTGTCACCTTCACTTATGTCGCCCCTCTTCCAGGTCTTTATGGTGTACACCTGTGTTAATCAGTTATTGAGCCACCATCATTTTTTGATTGTTAGGCACTCTGTTACAAGCATTTATTTGGGGCCATAAGGTTTTACTACCAAGATGGCGCCCATTTCGTAAATACTTCTTCGTATGCAGGCTTGCCGTCAACCTCGCCCTCTCCTTGCGCGGAAAGCATGCACCCATCACACCTGGGCCTACCTGCAGGCTGCAGCCCTTGGGATGTGCTTAATGCAACCGCACCTCCCTCTCTGCCGAGCTTGCAGAGAGAGGGGTAGGTCGTCAGGCGCTCCAGCCACTGCTGAACCATGAGTAATCTGTTAGTGCATGCACCCAGTGGTGGCTGGTGACATTTGAAAGTGGGAGGGCGTAAAAGTTGGCGATGAGTGTCACGTGCCAGGGGGGTTGGGAGGGTTGGGAGGGTGGTGTTTAGGAAAAATAAGTGGTGATTCCCAAAAATGATTACCTGTGGGCAGCAGACTCGTGGTGCAGCTGACATTCACTTCTGAATTTAATTCAGTAGGCTCTGAAGAGTGGGGCTGAATGTGTACATACAATGCCAATACCCAAAGTCCCTCATGCCCAGGCTCTTCACGTAGACGGTAGACCCTGAACTCCGCACGCCATGGCTAACTCAGCATGGTTTTCAAGTGGACTCTGAAGGCTGAGGGGTAACGCGTGTAGCAGCTGAAGAGCGTGGGCGCTGGGGCTCCAGTTCTACCTTAAGTCTGCTTGCTGCTTCTTACCTGTACTCTATGCCTGAACTGTGATGCCTGCTGCATACTGCCTGTCAGTGACTGCTGCGTACTGCCTGTGCCCTCCCCTATGTGTCGTGTTCCCAGACCCAGGAGAATACGCAGGACACGATAGTATTGTACAGGTATGCCTTTATTCTTTTCCCTTACAACAGCATATGCATATCACGACCTCATGCTTCGAGGTCCAGCATCAGTGTCCTCTCCCCACCCCTTGACCGGATGTGGTGTCCGGTGTCCCCTCGCCCCTTCGCTGCCCCAGGGTCCTAGTGCCCTTGTCCTGGACAGGACACTATGCATGAGCTTTGATGCCTGCTGCTTCATTCCTGCCTGTTCTCTGACGGCTGCTTCCTGCCTGTACCCTCTGCAATGAGCTCTAATGCCCGCTGATGCCTGTGTTCTTCTGGCTTCTACTTCATGCCTGTGCGGTATGCTGATCTCTGATGCATCCTGCCTGCAGAGTGGCTGCCTGCTACTCTCTTACAGAGCTCTGAAACGCTTGGGCCGTGCACACTAGTCACCATACCCCCCTCCCACTCTCGAGACGAGCGCCTCTTTCTTATCCTGGAGGACATCACTAGCGCACACCGGCTCCAGGAGGGGTCATAGCGCTACACTGCATGCTGCACGCTGCACCAACCTGCCAGACTCAACCACGCAGCGCCGCTGGGTTCCAGACACTGTGACTGGACTACAGCTCCCAGCTTGCTCTGCATCATCACCGCTTCCTCTTCCTGTGGAAAGCGCCAGGAGGCGCACAAAAGGGAACAGCTCCCACAGAGGAGCGGGGGACATCACTAGCGCACACCGGCTGCAGGAGGGGTCATAGCGCTACACTGCATGCTGCACGCTGCACCAACCTGCCAGACTCAACCACGCAGCGCCGCTGGGTTCCAGACGCTGTGACTGGACTACAGCTCCCAGCTTGCTCTGCATCATCACCGCTTCCTCTTCCTGTGGAAAGCGCCAGGAGGCGCACAAAAGGGAACAGCTCCCACAGAGGAGCGGGGGACATCACTAGCGCACACCGGCTCCAGGAGGGGTCATAGCGCTACACTGCATGCTGCACGCTGCACCAACCTGCCAGACTCAACCACGCAGCGCCGCTGGGTTCCAGACGCTGTGACTGGACTACAGCTCCCAGCTTGCTCTGCATCATCACCGCTTCCTCTTCCTGTGGAAAGCGCCAGGAGGCGCACAAAAGGGAACAGCTTCCTCCGCGTCGCGGACGGCGCCGGGCGGAGCCCGGGCAGATGGCGGGCCGTCTGTGGCCGTCTAGGGACGAGGAGGGACGGGACGGGCCACCCCCCTTACGCCCAGGACCGTGGACTTAGATTCAAAATGGGTAAGAGAAAACTACCCTCCCCTATAGTAGGTGGTACACCTAAGGATAAAGCCCCCAGGAAATCTAACAGCATTCTCTCCTTTTTGACCTCGGAGGTGGGGAAGTTGACTACTGAAATCGCAAGAACTGAACGCAAACTGGGGCTAGAATCATCGCTGAATAGCAAAGAGAGTACAAGCCATCTACAATCTGGTATTACATCTGTTCCCCTTGAACCAAAAATTGTTATTGCCCCGCCTAAGGAGGCTGCGTTTCCTCCCCACTCCACTACTGCTGATTCTAATGGGGCTACTCCCAAACTCTCTAGCTCAGCTCGAGCATGCAGACCATTAAATATAAAGCAGACAAAAAGACAGTATACAAAAAGGAACACGCAGAATCACAAGGGAGGAAAGGGCACGGTGGGCTCACTGGAAAAGGCTATCAGAGACATGGTGGAAAAAGTCATTACTGACAAGATAGAGCCCACACTCACAAAAATAGCCTCAGATATCAGACGTCTTACACCAGTGCGTCGACGGCATCTTAAGGAAATGTGAACGCCTGAATGCATGCCATACAACTGCCGAACCAGCTACTTTTGTTTTTAAAGGTAATATACCGGCGGATCTAGGCACTAAATGTCCTCAACCAAATTTTGGTAGTAAAAGACCAAGGGAAGATTCCCCAGCTGCCAGGAGTGCTGCATCCAACTTGCCCTCTGGACCAGCAACTACCACGATAGTCATTCCCAGTTTAACAGGAGTAACAAATAAGCCTGCTACTCCTGTTACTATAGGTCAACAGAACCTACCTAGCCCACCCAAGCCTGTTCGTCAACCTTTTATTAACTTACCTCCCGAGGCTGCTCCTTTTGTAGCTATTTTGGTAAATGTTCCCCCACTTAAGTCAGGTGAACAAGAACATCCGCCCCAATTGTTAGCAAGGACTAAGTCTTGGGCAAATTCGACCTGCTCAGGAGACAATGAAGTTTCCAATGCCATCGTCTCTGTTCGGCGGGTGGGCTGGATTGGGCGAACTAACAAAACTACTGATGGAGATTGCTTGATAATCAACTTCAATAATCCGGGAGAGGTACGCAGATTACTTTGGGATGCTTCACCCCTAGAGGGTTTAATTGCTGGGCCCCGTGCAGTACCCTTGGGCTTTTTCTATCCTATACCTAAACCTCACCCTTACTTGAACTTAGGTTATGACCAAGGCAGGGGATTTGATAGGACACCCAGTTTGCCCTCACATCCTGTTAACACTCGACCAGAACCAGACTATAGCTGGTCCACGATTAATAGGTTGAATAATCATAAGGTGGTCACATACACTCCAATGTCCCTTAATAGCCCTTTAACCCTGCATAATAGATTCACGCCCTTGGCTCAGGCGGTTGAACATAATTGACGCCCAGCCATTAACACCCCTATGCTCAGACAATCTATAGGGAACTGTCCCCCTCAAGGAGTTCCCAGCAGAAAGCCTAAACTCATAAGCTGGAATATAGCCGGCCTTCGCTCAAAAAGGGAGGACAGTGTTTGGCTGAACCTTCTGAACCAACATGACATCATAGCCCT
This sequence comes from Lissotriton helveticus, assembly GCF_964261635.1. Taxonomy (NCBI): domain Eukaryota; kingdom Metazoa; phylum Chordata; class Amphibia; order Caudata; family Salamandridae; genus Lissotriton; species Lissotriton helveticus. The sequence continues at coordinate 237,895,856 of NC_136062.1, read as the reverse complement.
GCAAGAAACTTGGGACCGCAACAACAATTTCTGGGTTCCGGGGTTCACATCCTACTTTGTCCCAGCGACCAGATCTGCCAGTGGAAGGGACAAAGGGGGCCTTATGATCCTGACTACTGTCCAACTGGCGGGAACTGTTAAACAAATAACCACTAACTCCCCCAACTTCTTGTGTCTAGAGATCAGCTTAGCCAATGGTAATAAATATATCCTTATTAATTTTTATAATTCTGTAGTAGATGGACACTCCACTGAGCATCTCTGTTCCCTACAGTCCTTTTTGATTAATTTTAAAGAACGTCAAACCTCTTTGTTGCACATTATAATTATGGGGGATTTTAACACGCATCTCTGTAGGCTTTCCTGCCACATTGAAGACACTGACTGCCCTACCTCAGGCGATTACCAACATTTTGAACACAACCCCAAAGGATTGGCATTAGAAAACCTCCTTGCAAACGTTGACCTCTATGAACCGGGGTTCAATGCCTACAGTGAAAGGGTTATGACATACAGTGCTAGAAACTCCGAATCCATCATTGACTACATTTTTGTTTCCCCTGGATTATTAAGTTGGGTCGTCTTTTACAACGCAGTTGTGGCTGCGTTTAGTGACCACAACCCAGTCATCCTTGAGCTTGCCTGCTCTGCGGGCCTACTCAAGGAGGGAACAACAAAAATGCCCGCGCAGGTTGTGCGGCCCACGGACCAAGGAAGAAGGCTGAAGTGGTCCAAAGTAGTTCCAACTGAGTTTTTTAACACTCTAAACAGCAAAGCCCGCAATGAATTAGATATCTGCCAAGACAAGTCTAAACAGGGGGAGGATGTAATCACTGCCTTTGATACCTTGTGTGCTTTAGTTTCTGATGAACTCACAGTTAAACCCAGGAAAAAGACTCGATCGACCAAGGGCTGGTTCAACAAAGCCTGCTCGAAAGCACACACTTGCCTCCTGAACGAACTAAAAAAATCACCTAGGGACAGAAGGGAAGTTGCCAGACTAAGAAAAGAATACTATAACATTATTCATGAACGTAAAGAAGCTCTTAAAAAGGATGCATGGGCCTCACTAATGGAAAAGGCCACCTTAAGAGACAGCACTAGCTTCTGGGCTATTATAAACAATCCCCTGTTTTCTGGAGAAGCGAATGATATCCTAGAGGCCAACATCAGTGAGGAGGATTGGTTAGCTCATTTTAAAATCATCTATGGGAGTGACCAAATATGTGAAACACCTACTATCCTCAAATCTAATCCCCTCAAGCCAGCACTCTCCTTTAATATGGTAGAAGTTGAAAAAGCCATAACCAACACAGTAGGGAAGAAAGCGCCAGGCCCAGATGGCGTCCCAGCTGACATGTTCAAGGCCAACGTCTCCTTTTGGGCAAACATCCTGACCAATGTCTTCAACGCCGCCATGAAACATAGCCTGCCTGTCTCCTGGTCACACGCCACCATCATTCCAATCTTCAAGAAAGGCCAGAGGGGAGACCCGAGGTGCTACCGCCCCATCTCACTTATCGACTCGTCTTTCAAAATCTTGGGGAAAGTGATACTGGCAAGGATCGACGAATGGGCTGCCAGTAATAACATCTTATCAAATGCCCAATACGGGTTTCGTAAGGGAAGAGGGACGGAGGATCAGTGCCTCAACCTACATCTGATCCTAGGCAAATATACAGTGGCCTCCAGAGGATCAATCTACCTAGGGTTCATGGACCTGTCCACAGCCTTCGACCTAGTGAATAGGTCCAGGCTGTGGGACATCCTTCTGGAATTGGGGATGGACCCTACCTTGGTTCATTTTCTGGCTGAGGCTCATCGGGACCTAGAAGCGTCCATCAGGATGACACAGGAAGGAGCCTGTACAGCTGGATTCAAGTCTACCAGAGGGGTGCGACAGGGGTGTATCCTCGCCCCAATGTTATTTACACTTTATATTAACCACCTTGAATCCACATTGGAGCTGGCTACACTCGACGTCCCGCGTTTTGGTGGACTGACCACTCCGGTCCTCCTTTACGCGGACGACGCGGTGCTCGTGGCACGTACTCCTCTTGGGCTACAAAGACTATTGACATCCTTCGATGCCTTTATGACCTCCCTTGATTTAAAAATCAATACAGACAAGTCCCATGTTATGGCTGTAGGTGGCAGAAAAAATAAGGACATGAAGACCTTCTACTGTGCTAATACTCCTATTTCCAATGTGAGAACTTTTACCTACTTGGGGGTAGTATACGACGATAAGGGCACGTGGGCACCTCAAATATCTGTCAAAACCAATGCCATGAAAAGAACAGCAGCCGCCATTGTCGGCTTCTCAAAACGTCTGGGAGGTAAGCCCACGGAAGCAATGCTGGCACTCTACAGAGCGAAATCAATCTCAGTAGTAAGATACGGGGCTTCCATCTGGGGTTATTCCAAAAATATAGAATCAATACAGATGGAAGAAAACAGATTCTTACGTATGCTACTAGGATTACCTCAATCTACAGCCACTTTTTCTGTCCATATGGAACTAGGCCAGGGGTATATCAGTGACATCATCAAACAATCCCCTATCTTGATGTGGTTAAAAACATGGCTGAACTCCAACTTAACTCTGAACCACACAATTATGAGAGACTGCCTACTTCTGGACAATATGAAAAATATCCCGTGGCTAGCATATATTAAAAAAACACTAACTTCCCTGGGCCGCCCAGATCTTTTCCATAAACCAGACTGCATCGTTAAGAATGACCTGGAATGGTTCAAAGTGACTTTTTCTAAAGTGAGAGAAATGGAGCGGGAGAGCTGTGAGCTTGCGAAACCCACTGTGAGGGAGCACTATATTTCCAAAACTACACCGGCAATTGAAACTTATTTAACAGTAGTGTCTATTCCATTACATCGCTGGTTATTAACCAAACTAAGATTTAACCAGATTCACTTGCTGTTAAATGACTCGAAGGCATGGGCCAAGCCAGAGGACTTAGCGGCCTGCAAATGTGATGGTTTTTCTCTGCAGGACACTGCTCATTTTATGTTCTTCTGTGGTATATATGATTTGCCCAGGAAAAAGTATATTGTTCCATTGCTTAAGAACAAGGGGTTCGTCCAAATCAAGCCTGCCCTATTTTACTTAAAGTTAGATTCACCACTATTTATGTTTAGTGTCGCTAACTTCTTGGTAGCTGCTTTTCGTCTTAAAAAACATTTTGTAAATAGATAACTTATCAGTTTTTGACAATACCTGATGGAATTATTGAAAAATTTCTGCATTTTTTAAAATTTTGTAAATATTTTAATTGTTCTATTTTAACAGTGACTGCAATCCGTTGTAACTGTACCCCTTAATTATGTATTTCATGTCTACGTGCTTTTTATGATTCGTTATGAATCGAAATAAAGTCGTTTTGAAGTTGAAGTTATCCTGGAGGAGCTGCTCTGTGGAGGAGGTGAGAACTCTTGGTTTCATTTCCCTGCTCCGACCCAGCTGGCATCCCTTTAAAATAGGTTGAGCTCATCAGGATTGCATGTTCGCCACTTTCGGGAAGCCGACAGTGTGTTGAACTCGCTGAAATAAATCTAAAGTGTACCACTATCCACATGCCATCAGATCGTAAATGTGACCTTTTTTCAAGCACCCCCTATCTCACAATATACATTAAAATGACCATTGATAAGTATAACAAAAACATACGGAGTGCAGAAGCACACCGTCTCAGACTCTCTCCCAGTCGCGTGTGTTTGTGGAGGGGGTGAGGGGTCATGGGGGGGGGGGTGGAGGGAAGGGGTTATTAATAAACTAAAGTTTAAAAATCCTACCTGAGGTCTTGTGAACAGGTCCGCGCCGCCCGGGTCCGTTGGCGCCGACAGCCCCTCTCAGCCAATCCAGGCGCTGCCAGCAGCGCCAGTCTTGGCTAAGGGGCTCAGCTATTGTTCGCCCCTCGCACGCCCATTAGGAGCCCAAAGGGCTCCTAACAGTGTGGTGATGCGGGCTTAGGCCCGCATACTAGACTGAAGGACGACACAGGACACCAGTTAGGGATAGTAACTTCTGGCCTTGAGCACGTGCGCTCGGCCTCTTTTATTAACAGCGTCACCTGACCCAGTGACGTCTGTGGTGGGTGGGTGTTCAGTGTAAGACTACATGAAAACAACTAGACTGTGTCCTGGCAGGACACTACATTCCTCCCAAAGTTTAAGGAAAAGCAAAATTAATGTCCAACCTGCAAGAAAACAGAACAGAAAAATATAGCCCCACTGGATTCGCTTCTGGGGATCGGCTGCGTTCTGGACTGCAAAGTCAATCAGATGAGCATTACCCCAGCGGTATACTTCAGATCATCCTAGTCTTGCTGCGTTGGCTCTTCTGAACAGTGTTCATTCCTTGGATCATCGGGAGCAGAGTGGATGTGACCCTCGATGGGTCTCGCAGGTGTTCCGAGTCCAGTGGATGACATCGCTTATTGGTTGCTGGAGACGACTACGGTACCAGAGGTCTTTCCTTGGATTCGCTGGTCTGGGTGCTTTCGCACCTCCTGCTGGCCAAGTACCTGCAAGTGGATGCAAGGAAACTTTCTTAAACTGAACGGTGATAAGACCGAGTTAATTGTCCTGGGGAAAAATAAAGAGCTTTGGGGACCCCAACATTGGCCATCTGAAATGGGCACTCTTCCGGTTCCGGCCACGCAGGCTCGTAATTTGGGTGTCATTGTTGATGATTCCTTGAATATGCACCAGCAAGTTGTGAAGACTTCGGCCACCTGCTTCGCAATACTAAAATGGCTTAAAAAGATATGCTGGATGCTGCCGGAACACACTAAGAAAACAGTCATCAACGCCTTAATAACATCTAGGCTTGATTATGGCAACGTTTTATACTTGGGGGCAAAAAAGGCCATGATCCGCAGATTGCAGACGGTGCAAAATGCAGCAGCTAGACTGTTGTGGAAAATCCCCATTAACACATCAACGTCCAAACGTATCCAAAAGTTGCATTGGTTGAGAATAGAGAATCTGATCAAATTTAAATCCCTTTGCTTTATGCATAAGATCTCCACTAAGAATGCCCCAAAGTACTTGCAAAATCTAGTACGTCCCTATCATCCCTCCCGGACCCTTCGATCAGCAACAGCCAATCACTTTGTGATCCCCAAAATAAAACTGTCGCGCATGGGCGGTAAATCCTTCTCGTTTCTTGGACCCTCACTTTGGAACGCTTTGCCACACGCACTATGCAATGAGACGAGTTACATGAAATTCAGGAAAGCCTTAAAAACATGGCTGTTCAACATTTGATATGCCTTGCCCCGAAACCTATCACTGGATCTTTAGCGCAGGGAAACCCTTTGTTGGGTAGCTGTTGCGCTATACAAATGAAATAAAATAAAATACCTTCAGACGTGCCTTTCTCGCCTGACTCCTCTCTCACTGGAGCCTGGAAGACTGGCCTCTCGCGCTTGGACTCTCCTCTCACTAGAGGTCTCTGGGAGGACCCTCTTGCTGGACACGATGGGACTGGGTGGACCGTGCGGGGCTTCGCATGAGCTGCGCAGAGGCGTCGCTGAGCAACTTCCAACGGACTCACTGCCAAGTCGCTCATGTTGCCCTCAGAGGTATTGATGTCACTAGCCAGTATGGTTTTGCCGTTAGGACATGGGTTTAGTGCCTTCATCAGACCGTTTCTCTGTGCCAGGTGTTCGCCTGGGGCCTTCGTGCTTCCTGTTGCCTGTCGTGGAGCTGCCGCTGCTGCACCTCTCCTATACAGATTCCTCTCTCACAGGAGTTCTGCCGAGGCCCTTGTCCCCTGGACTGCCACGTGACCGTGTGGGCTGTGCGGGTCGCTGTGGGACTTCAGACAAGGCCACAGTTAAGTCTTGTGTAGTCCACAAGGGTGGATGGTCTGGTGCTCGGGTATGCTCTGCTTCGGCAAGCTCCAGGTTCACTGGACACCTCTATGGTTCTTCGGTGGGTGGTCTCCTCAACTGCAGGTTGTCAGGATTACTGGGATCCATACGGGTGATGTGATGCTCCTTGGACAGTACCGATGTTCCTGTGTGCTGAGTGTGGTTCTCTCTCTTCCTCTGTGGAGTGATGTTGTGTTACTCCGTCCTTCCTCTTCGTTCTCTTTCCTCGACGCACTCCAGTCTTCTTTCTTGCTTGCTCCTTCTAACCAGGCTTCACCATGTAGCGGGCCCTCTACATGTTTTCTTCCTGGTCTTGTCCGCTCCTTCACTTGGTTTGGTGACTAGACCTGCCGTCGTATCTTCCCTTTTCTTGATCACTTCTTTTGCTTTCCATCAAGAAAATCCTTCCTTGGTCATCAGGTTTATTTGGCTCTAAGGTTCCTCCTTCAGTGGCATTTCTGCAATTCTCTAGCGAATTGGCTTCTTGACTTCTTTCCTTTCTTTGTGGCGTCGCGCCCTTATTCAGCCTGTTCCATCTCGCGACGCGGTCTGGTCACTGCGCTGTCTTGGTCTTCCCAAACCGTCTTCTCCAGGCGGCGTGCACTCCACCTGTTTCTCTCTGGTCTGGGCATGGCTCTCCGACACTGTGATCTTCTCTTCTTGTGACTGGACCGGTCGGCGCAATCTTCACTGTTGCTTCTTTTTTTGGCGACCAGACTGGGTGGTCGGCTCTTTGCTTGGACGCGACTGTTTGGTGGGTTGGCTTAATCTTTGACATGAGTCTTCATGCTTCTAGCGTTGGCACACTTCATCGGCGCTGTGGAGGGTTCCGTCACCACTCCTTGTGCCTTCACTTGGGCATGCCGTCATGTTTGCTGATGATGGTGCTCTGGTGGCTGTGAGACGTCGCTGCCTCACTCTAGGACCTTTGTGCGCTGTCCTATGGCGTTGGCGTGTCGCTATGCAGCGTCGCTCTGGCGCTCCTGATTTCTGGCGCTCTTGGCACGTTCCGGTGCAGTGCTGCGCTGTCCTGGCGTGCAAGTGTGGGGTTCTTGTGCTTCGTCCGTCCCCCTAATCTCGGGGTAAGGTCCTGGTATCACTGTGGTCGGCATTGCAGGACATTCTTTGGTGCATTCTTGGCTGTACGTGGTGGTACTTCCTGTGAGTGTCGTGGGGTAGCAGGACACCTGTGCACTATATCGTGCATGCAACTGTCCTCACGGTCCAAAACTGCTTTTCTTTTCGTCCTGGGGTTTAGGTGCTTCTATTGTCGTTGTGGGGCCAGTCGGAAGTTTCCGTGACTTGAGTTCGGGCCGGTAGCTGCCCTTTGTCATCTCTTCGCTGCAATCCCTGTGCGTCTGGTTGTTGCAGGCTTGCTTGCTACATCAGGCGCAGGACCGCCTGGTGTCTATCCAATGGCAGTATATTGGGCCGTAGCCCCGTAGTAGCCTCTGACGCTTGACTTTCTTCCTACCAGGTTTCTTTTGTTCATGCAGGGCCTGCTCCTCTTGGACTGAGCAGGAGGGGGGGAGAGAAGCGTGCGTGTATGGAGTTCTTGTGCTCCTGTCTCGTTCCTCGCGGCTCGTGGCACTGTTCTGTGCTTGTTTCGCGTTCCTGCGCCGTCTCCTGATAGGTTTAGGTGCAACCTTCCCTGGACGTGATTGCAGGTAGGGTGTTGCAATGTGCAGTCTCCATGCTTCGCTTTGAACCTGGTATTTCCCTAGCTGCTTTGGATCTGTGGCTGTGACACTTGGATTGTCAAATGCTTGTTGCAGAGTTAGTTGTGGCTTGTCAGTGCAGTTCCGCAATTAGCCACTAAATGCCAGTGTTGCTTTGTTTCTAGAGGCGTTCTCAGCTCCTTCCCTGTCCTCTGCCAGTGCTTGTTGTTGTTTCCAAACATGGGCTGCACTAATGTTTTGTGGCCACTAGATGGCAGGGGAGCCACTCGGTGGGCAACGGCAGTCTTTCCCTCCGTTGTATGCCTTCCTGTTCTATGGCCGGTGCTGGTCCCTGGTGCAGTTGGGGAAAACCAGGGCACCGGGACCACAGTAAGTGCTTTCCACCTTTTGTTCCACTTGCCAGCACTGGTGCACTCGCACTTGCCCTTGGTGTTCTTTGCTGTTCACAGCAGGCTCCTCACACTCCCTGGCTGCGCGGGGGCACGAGCCTCAGGCCGGTGCGGCATGGTCTCCACGCCCTCTTCTGCTTGTCTTCACCCTCCGCCACACACTCACACAGGGAGCAACCGCTTCTTTCGCTCTCAGGCGTGGAGCGAGGCAGGCGATCGCCGCTAGACAGCTTCTCCTTTTCCGGTGAGTTTCTATTGGGGCGGCTACGCAGGGGGTGTCATGATATCGCATTTACCGGCTGCGGGCCAGACGCTGGTTGCACGTTTCTCCACCCTGCCGCTGCTGCCTTGCACATCACAAACGGCGCAGGGTGGGGAGTATTCGGTGCTTTACTGCGGATGGGCTCCGCTGATGATGTGGCTTATCGCGGGTGGGCTCCGCTTTGTTCATAAGGCGCCCGGCAGCTCACTTCATGCTGGGGGCTCACTCTCCCCACCGCGGTAGCAGCTACAGTTACACGCTGTGCGGCGGGCGGTGGTCGCTGCAGGCAGGCCGCGGGTGGGCTCCGCGAGTCTTGCTTTATTGCAGGGACAATGTCTGGCACCACTCGCACTGTTTGGGGGCACAGTTTATGTTTATAGTGGGTGGGCTCCGCTTTCGGTGCTGGTCACGGGCTCATCTTCGGCCGATGGGCCTTTTCACTGCGCGGGTGGACTCCGCTTCGGTCACCACGCGGTGGGGCCTCACTTGCGGCCGACGCAGGTGGGCTCCCGTCGGTCCGCTTCTTCCCAGGCACTTCGGGCCGCGCCTCCACGTGGCGCTCAGTTGCGGCCGGCACAGGTGGTCTCTGGTCGGTCCGCTGCACTTTCTCCTCGCACCGGGAGGCGCGAGTTGGGCATGGAGGTGCGGGGTGGGCTCCCGGTCGCCTTCTCCTTGGTTGTCGGCCCGGTGCTTGGCTCACGTCCTGCGGGCTTCCGTTGGAGGTCACTTGCCGTTGGGGGGACTGCTCATGGCACAGCAGCATTCTCCTTCTTTCCCCCCCCCCCAATGTTTAGGCTGGTGCACGCATGGGCACCGGCTCCGCCTCGTCAACATTGTGATGATGCGGGCTTAGGCCCGCATGCTAGACTGAAGGACGATACAGGACACCAGTTAGGGATAGTAACTTCTGGCCTCGAGCACGTGCGCTGGGCCTCTTTTATTAACAGCGTCACCTGACCCAGTGACGTCTGTGGTGGGTGGGTGTTCAATGTAAGGCTACATGAAAACAACTAGACTGTGTCGTGGCAGGGCACTACAAACAGGCATGCGCAAAGAAGTCAAAACACAAGTGCGCATGAGTGGGCACGGTGCAAAAATTCGCCCTCCGTCCCCACTCATGCACACTTGTGTTGTGCTGCTACCTGTTGCCCCCCACTGGTCTGACAATCATGTTAATCAACATGACGCCAGACCGCCCACCCACTTCAGACTCTGAAGGGGTGGGCGGTCCGACGTCATGCAGACATGATTGTCAGTTCTCCCTCGGCTCTTTGAACTTAAGTAAACTGAATCAGTTTACTTAAGGTCAAAGAGCCGTGGGAGCTGCGGGCGGCGGGGCTACGCCCCCACGCCCCAATGCATGCACCGTGCCTGCATGCACCACTGGGACGCCATTTGGCACCCCTGGTTTCTCCAACGCAGGTGATAATATTTTTGGAAACACTGACGCCCGCACCACTACCTGTGCTAAACAATTTTGCGATTATACTTTGTGCCAATTTAGGACGTTAAATATCACCGTATCCTCCGCCAGTCATTTGAAGGAGCTGGTGTTGCCGCCCGAGATGGGTGCTTTGATTGCTAAATTAACCACGGTGGTTGTTTAAATGTAAATAAATGTGGGATTCTTGTAAAGCGCACTGTTACTCTACCCGAGTGTCCTGGCGCTGTAGACCGCTGGGGAACCCGTCCTGGTTTTCCCTGTGAGATGGTCCCTTTCTGGATATCTCCAGGGTGAAACCAGGCATCCCCGGCGTCTGTGGGGGGCCGTTGTAGAGATGAGGCAAGCTTAATGCCCAGAGTTACCGAGTGTGTTCCCCGGTTAGAATAGGCACTGAGGCGAGAATTATCGAGTCCGTTGACCCTGGTCCAAGACCCTGCCTCGTCGGGAATTGAACCCTGGTCCCGGGCTGTTCTCTGCTTACAGGTCTGCCGCCTCTAACCAGTGAGCCACACCACTCCACCACGTTTGCTTTAGTCCCTAGATGTGCCAAATGTTTGCCACATTTTCTCTTCCTTCTCACAGTGCCTGTCACTTTTGAGTTTTACTACCCACCTGAACATGTAACCTTTGCATGATGTCTCTCCAGAGGCTGTTTTTAATGTTCTTAATTTGTTGTTTTCACTTTCTATTTTAGGTCGGTTTGCTAATAAGGTACCTTAATGTTAGTTTACTTATGTGTTTAGTTTACAATTGACACTAACAATGGAGCCAACCACTGATTAATAGTAAAAATTTGTCCCTGAAGAAGGATCTAGAAGACACCAGGCTCAGCTTGCAGGAAGGAATGAGGGAAGTTGCGGCCTGGATGAAAAACAGCTGCTGGAAGCTCAACACTGAGAAAACAGAGGCCCTCATCCTGGGACCTTCGACCTCTGACTGGAATGACACATGGTGGCCCCCGCCCTCTGGAGTCCTCCCACCCCGACAGACCTTGCTCGGAATCTCAGCATCATCCTTGACTCCTGTCTCACCATGACCCGCCAGATCAACGCTGTCACCTCCACCAGCTTCAACTGCCTCCACATCCTCCAAAAGCCCTTGAAATGGATCCCCCAAACACAGAAACAGTCACCCACGCACTCATAACCATCAGACTGGACTACGGAAACGCACTCTATGCCGGCATAAACAGGACCATTCTACACAAGCTCCAAACCATCCAGAATGCTGCGGCCAGATTCTTCCTCAGGACCCCACGGCACGAACGAATGGCGCAACACCTTTGAGACCATCACTGGCTCCCAGTCAAGAAGAGAATAACCTACAAGCTTCACAGCCACATCTACAAATCACTCCACAACATCGGACCCAAATACCTCAACGATTGTGCCTGTTTCAGTGCACCCAAAAGAACTCTGATCCGCCGACCTCGCCCTAGTGGAGACCCTCCGCAGAAGCAGAGCAGGAGGAAGGGCCTTCTCCTACTTCGCAGCCAAAACCTGGAACGAGCTCCAGGTCAGCATCAGACGCTCCCCTAACCTGCACATTTTCAGGAAGGACCTAAAGACCTTGCTCTTCGACTGAGCCGGAGCTGCCTACCCCCCACCCCCAGTGCCTTGAGACCCTTCACGGATGAGTAGCACGCTTTATAAGCCCCTGATTGAATTGCCACATGATCTCTGTGACACATTAGGCAAGAAACATGTCGACCTTCATTTTGTAGTCACCACTGTCCATTATCTCATTGGTGACCACTTTCAATTTTGAATTTCAACCAGTGGACTCGCTGATTAAATTTGATTTGGAGTACCACTGTGCCTCGTTTTAGCTTTCCCTGTACATTTTCCTCACATTTCTTACTCACATTGACACCACAAGGCGCCATACCCACACCGCACTTTAAGGCTTGGGACTAAAAGCTCTCCGATAAAGAGCCCCTCATCGGGTGCCCGTCTGGTATTGCAGCGCCGGCCTAACGAGGGGAATGCCCTATAATGAAGCATGACACCCAGCCAGGTGTGTGGGGCTCCAATACCCAAAGTGGGAGACACCCTTTCTCTACCTTAGGGATATTCTGACATTTCGACCAGACCTCTGCCGCTACTCTCTTAAGGTACTGCATACTATAGTTGAGATCCTGAGATGAGAGCACCCACCTCTTCCAAAGGTGTCTGGGTGTTTCTCTTGTTGGCCTCTGTTTCCACAGGCCCACCCCCCAATGTTTCTCAGGGACCTCATTCATATGCAGTACTGCCTCATAAGATGCAAAACAAGCTTAACTATCCCCCCCTTCTGGAAATTCTGTACTAGATCTTTGGGAATGTAGACATTACTCCCAGATTGCTTAATTCATGTGCCAAAAGCAACTTCCTTTCTTCCAAGACAAGGGTAGCTTCCTTGTCTATTTCCATTTCTAGTTTCCTCATCTAGAGCTTCAGCAGCTCTAGTTCATGATGCCTGACCTTTTGCCTTTCCTCCATTTCCTCTGGAGACAAATTCCCGGAAGACACTGCTGCCAGATCTAGAGGGCACTCTCCCCACAGGCAAAGCCTGAGACCTGAAGCTGTCTTCTGGCACAACTACATCCACATCGGCATCCTGTCTCCCCAGCTTCTCTGGACTCCCACCAGGCACTCGAGGCCTTCTGCAGCTCCTCTTTCCAAGAGTTGCTTCTCATGAGGCATCCAAAGTTTCTGAAAAATTGTTTGAGCTGATCTACTTTGTTGATATGCAGAATTTCAATGTGAAACTACAATTCTGCTTCCTCAGCATGTTTACCAATTAGAGCCATGGCACCTGGAAACTTCAGGGTCAGATAAAAAATAGGACCAAAAAACACAGTATGTGGTTGCGTAGTGGTCTGCACTAAACTAGTGATGTACACCAATCACTGTGGGTCAAGTACAAAAAAAAATTAAATTAATATCAGGTGTTTAAGCGTGACTTCTCACCCGTAAGGATCTCAAGGCGCTGGGAGGTGGGGGATCCCAGGTTCCAGTCCATCAATGACTAGGTCTCTTCAAGAGCCAGGTTTTGAGGTTTCTTGCGAAGATGGGGAGCGATGTTATCTGACTGGCTGGGCAGAAGGAGAAGCAGGGGCCTCCCGATCTGGTCTTTCTGGTGCGGGGGGACCACAGCTTAGGTAAACTGGGCTGTTCGTAGGGTCCTTTGGGGTGCGTGGAGTTTGAGTCGGCTGTGTTCAGGTATGCTGGTCCGATGTGGTGGAGGGCCTTGTGAGCGTGGGTCAGCATCTTGAAGTGACTCTAGCTTCGATGGGGAGCCAGTGGAGTGTGCGCAGGTGCTGGGAGATGTGGCAGTGTCTTGGCAGGTTGAGGACCAGTCTTGCGGTGTTTTGGATATTCTGTAGCTTGCGGGTGAGGTGTTGGTTTATTCCAGCATAGAGTGCGTTGACGTAGTCAAGCCTACTGGTGACCAGGGTGTGAGTGACTATCTTTGTGTTCGAGGGGGATCCATTTGAAGGTCTTACGTATGAGGCAGAGGGTGTGTAAGCAGGAGGATGAGACAGAGTTGATCTGGAGGTCTATTTTGAGCTCTGAGTCCAGGATGATTCCCAGGGTGCATCTGTGGTCTGTGGGGGTGGGTGGACGGGTTACCGAGAGCGGGGGGGCCACCAGGTGTCATTCCAGGCATATGGGTTTGGGCTCATCATGAGTACTTCCGTTTTGTTGGTGTTTAGTTGTAGGCAGCTGTTTTTCATCCATTTGGCGACTGCTTCCATGCCTTCTCGAAAGTTATGTTTGGCGGTTTTGGATAGAGCGAGGATGAGTTGGGTGTCGTTTGCGTATGACACAATGTTGAGTCCATAGGTTCTGACAATGGGGGTGAGCAGAGCCATGTAGATGTTGAAGAGCGTAGGGATGAGGAAGGACTCCTGGGGGACTCCGCAGGTGGTAGGTGTAGGGTCTGAGTAGAAAGGGGGTGTGGGGAGAGAGTCTGACCCGCTGCGTTCTGCCAGAGAGGAAGTAGCGGATCCAGTAGAGGGCCTTGTCTTGGATCCCTGCGTCATGGAGTCTGAGTATTAGGGTGCGGTGAGAGACTGTCGAACGCCGCTGAGAGGTCGAGGAGGATGAGGGCTGCTTGTTTCTTCTTTGTCCAGTAAGGTACGGATGTCGTCTGTTGCGGCTAGGAGGACGGTTTCCGTATTGTGTTTTTTTGTGAATCCCGATTGGGAAGAGTTGAGGATGTTGTGCTCTTCGATGAATGTGGCGAGTTGGCGGTTGATGGCTTTCTCGATGACTTTCACTGGGAACGGGAGCGAGGAGATGGGTCTGTAGTGCTTGAGGTCGGTGGGGTCCGCCGTGGGTTTCTTCAGGAGGGGTTTGATCTCAGACTGTTTCCAGTCATCAGGAAATGAGGCGTTTGCCAGGGAGCGGTTGATGATGTGGTAGAGCATGGGTGCGATGTTGGCGGCTCTATTGAAAATGTGGTGGGGGAAGGAGTCCATGGGGGCCCTGGAGTGGATTGACTTAGTCTTCGGTGGTGAGGGCTGTCCAGTTGTCGATCGCTAGCTTCAGGGTGTTGGAAGTGGTTGGTGAGGGTTCAGTGTGTTGGTTGTCTGTCTAAGTTGTCGTAGATGCTCTTGATTTTGTGGTGGAAAAGGTGCGGAGTTTGTCGCAGAGGTCTTGTGTGGTAGGGATGTCTGTGGACTCGCTGGTGGGTGGGGCGAACTTGATGATGATGAAGAGTTCTTTGCAGTGGTGTGCATGAGTGGAGATTCTGTCTTCAATCGCTTTTTTCCTCGTTTTTCTTATGAGTTGGTGGTGGGCGTTGGTAGCGGCTTCTTTGGATTTGGTGTTCCTCCTGGCCTCATCGAGGTGGCGGCAAGTGCGTCTGTACTCTCGAAGTTCATGGTGAACCATCTAGCTTTCTTGGCGAGGGTGTTGTTGTTTTTCTTAAGGGGGGCCTATGGTGTTGGCACTGTCGGAGATCCATCTGTGCCGGGTTCGGGCTGCGGTGTTGGCGTTGGTTGGGGTGGAGTTGCTGAGTGATGAGGTTAGCTGGTCGGCGTGATTCTGGTCCAATTTTTTCGTGGGAGCAGTTGCTGGTGTCTGTGGATGGTGGGTGTTCTGAAGGTGAAATGGATGCATCGATGGTCAGTCCTTGGGTACTCGGTGGTGTGGCTGAAGGTGATGGAGTTTCCTGTTGTGAAGAGGAGGTCGAGGGAGTGTCCTGCTGAGTGCGTAGGTTCGGTCACGATCTGACAGAGTCCAATGTTGTGGAGGTTGTCCAGGAGGGATGTGGTGCTAGGGTACAGTTGCTTGTCGAGGTAGAAGTTGAGGTCTCCCAGTAGGGTGTAGTTGCTGGACGCGATGGCATGCGGGGAGATGTCCGTGATGGAGTTGGTGAAAGTCCGCAGGGTCCAGGGGGGTCGGTAGATGAGGGTTACAAATATAAGTTCAAATCCTCCCTGCAGATACCAATGTTGGAAATGGAGGTCTCCAGTTGGCAGAGGTATGAACCTTTGTCTAAGTAGGGACCCTTCCTTCTACTCGAGGTAAGGGTGAAACACACTTTAGATAACTCCTGCTCATCCCTTGGTTGCTTGGCACAAGCAGACAGGCTTATCCCAAAGGCAATGTGTAAAGTAATTGTACTTAAAACATACAGTAGTACAGTGAAAACCACCACAAATGGACACCACACCAGTTAAGAAAAATAAAGTATCTGTCTATAGCAAACAAGACCAAAGACAAACAATTCAACGTACAGGTAGAAAAATATGACTAGAACAGGTATCTCAAACATATAACTTGTGACAAACAAATAGCTCTGCCTGGAGTTATTACAACGTTGTGATAGGCAATAATACAAAATACGGCGCCAACCGCGATGTGCTTGGCGTCTGGCATGGAGTCGCATGGGCCCCTAAACAACAGTACCTTGAACGAAGTCTTTGGATGGTGCACGGTGTTGTGGAGATGAGGCGTTGGTGCCGAGGTAGAGGCCAGCTCACTGGCTGCCACGGGGGAGGCGAGGAGTTGTGTCCGCAAGAAGGTGATGTCCCGAGTCAAGGTTAGGGGAAATCGGTTGCATCGGCGGTGAGGAATCTGTTCCAGTGAGGTATTGCGAAGTCGAAGACTCGTGGAGTCACCCTCGTGGTTATCAGCTCCATGATAACAGGATGCAGGCAGTGGCGGTGACTGCGGCTGTATGAGCGCTGGCTTTGGAAAGGCCGATAACTGCAGGCGTCAGAGCTGCAGTGCAGACGGGGTGTGCATTGTGCACTTTACGAGTGGTCCCCCCGGCCTTGGTACAGGTTACGGCGAACTGCATTGTCGCTCAATGCATTGAAGTTTTTCATGCTGCTTTTAGGTTTCTTCCAGCTCCCAACAGCAGGAACAGCCTCCAGAGGCATAAAGCTGGAATAGGCACCTCCTGGCAGGTCCGAACTCCCAGCAATGGAGTTCAGGAGAGCTGGTGGTGAAGTCTTTGTGTCACTGACTTCAGAACAGGAGCCCAGTACAAACAAGCCCTTGGAGATTTGTCTTCAAGCATGTTTCTCAGCAAAGTTCCAGTCTATGTCCTTTCCTTGGCAGAAGCAGCAACTGCAGGCCATCCCCACACGGCAAAGAGGCAGTACTCCTCCTCACAGCTCTCCAGCTCTTCTCCTTGGCAAAGGTTCCTCTTGAGTCCAGAAGTAAAGTTCTGTGGTTGGGTCCACAATATTTATACCACATTTCCCTTTGTTCTCATTTGGCAGAAAGTCTCTTAGTTCAGTGCAAACCAGTTCTGTCCTCTCTGGTCCAGTGGAGAGGTGTGGCTCACTGGTTAGAGGCGGCAGACCTGTAAGCAGAGAACGGCCCGGGACCAGGGTTCAATTCCCGACGCGGCAGGGTCTTGGACCAGGGTCAACGGACTCGATAATTCTCGCCTCAGTGCCTACTCTAACCAGGGAACACACTCGGTAACTCTGGGCATTAAGCTTGCCTCATCTCTACAACGGCCCCCCACAGACGCCGGGGATGCCTGGTTTCACCTTGAAGATACCCAGAAAGGGACCATCTCACAGGGAAAACCAGGACGGGTTCCCCAGCGGTCTACAGCGCCAGGACACTCGGGTAGAGTAACAGTGCGCTTTACAAGTATCCCACATTTACATTCTTCGCAGGAGGTTGAGACAGCATTGTGCACAAGCGATAGGGCCTACTCTGGTGCAAGGGACAATCCTCCCACAACTCTAAATGCAGCCCGGGTCTATTCAGCTCCTGTCTGAGTCACTCTTAAAAGACAGGGCACACTTCAACCCCCCACTTTGTGGCTGTCTACAGTGAATGCACATCCCCAACCCCTGTCACTCCAAAACCAGTCAGTCAATTCACAAGCCAGTAGAGGCACACAGAATGGTTAGAAAAGAAAATACCTACTTTCTAAAAGTATTTTTTAGAAACAATGGTCCCTCACAACATACAATAATCACTGTGATTCAGATTGATACAAGAATGTCTGTTTATATATCCAACTTAATGTAATCATTTATAGTGGGGGGCGTGGCTTGGCTGTGCAGCAGAATGGCCGCACATTAGATCGGCTCCAGCGGCCGAGGGAAATGAATCCGTTATAAATCCAAACAAAACACACAGCACCGCGGTACATCCACAGGTTACCATCGCTGAAACAAGCCAGCAGTCCGGAGTAACAGTTTTGGTGATTTAAAGCGGAGATGCGAGACGACGAAGTTCCAGAGACTAGGTAAGGCCTATTTGGGACGCCGCTGACTGAAGCCGGGATCTGGATTTTGGCCCCACCCTGTAGTTTGGCATGAGGGCACCGGGAAACCGAAAAAATCAGCAGAGGCACTGAAGGCGGTGAGAAGCGGGAGTGATTGGAAGGGCAGACCCGTACACAAGGAGGGACAGAACGGAAAGGGAAGAAGTGCCCAGAGCTCAGGCGGAAAGTGCAGCAGTGTGGGATACTGCCGGTGCCTGTATGTGAGGAGATCAGAAAGCGGCAGCGGACCCCGGACGAAGGTACAGAGGCCCTGTCGATTACATGGGGCTAAGAGACAGACAGCTTGGGTAGCCCTGAATGCTGTTGTATTGGGGAGCAGCTGCTGATTCCCTATCTGACGAGCTGGGAACCCGGACTGGGAAGTGTACGCAGAGCCACCATTTTGAGTAGCTTGGGGGAAATTTGCAGCGGTAGGCGGCCTGAAGACTGGACCTGCCCTGCTCAAAGCTAAGGGTCGTCTTCGGAAACACACTGACCTGCATGGTAGGCAACTAGAGGTTGAGGCATAGGGAAGCAATTTTACAGCGGACCGCTGCGGGGTTAAGGATTGATAACTGGAAGCTTGGAACATTGGATTGCAACGGCGCAGATGCTGTGGCTGCGCGGTGGGGACTGCAACTCTAGAGGGAGGCCTGTAGCAAGACCAGGTGGCTGCGGTGCTCCTCGCCTCTGCCACGGACACAAGACTTTGCAAGTGCTGGCACAAGCTTGGGGGATCATGCTACACGTGTGGTAAATATTCACTGTCATTACTGCATTTACTACTTACCACAGCACTGGTGTTGCCGCGGTTTGCGTTACGCAGACTGACAGGTGGATACGTAGCACCCTGGATGGAAGTAGAGATTCCTAGCACGAGGCCCATAATTGATACCCTGGTGCATCTGCATACGTAGCCTAAACAACTGGGAGGTCGGTGACCATTGAGGTAAACACATAATCACTGTGGACCACACGGACGGAGGGGGGTGTGGAGGAGAGGGAGCTCAATCTGCGTGTAGCGGTGTGGCCCCCCTCCCCATCCCCCTTCCACCTCACATTTACTGAGAGATCGAGCTGCAGAAATAGAACCTTGGCATCTTGAACAGGTCACCACTGACATATTTGGGCATAAACATAGACACCAGGCCTAGGAGTGGTCTGTCTGCGATTCTTGATACCATAACAGTGAACACTATACTGAGACATCACAATTGAGGTTATTGTACTGGTAGGAGTGGAGGGCCAACATGGGGAAGCCGGACACACGCCAACAAAGAATACATTTTGACAAAACTGCCAAAGGGGTGGTAGACGACGCAGGCCACCAGGAGCAGTCTGAAGAACATGCAGCAAACCTGCCACCTGCCGAAGATATTCGGACAAGTTTAAAGATCTAAAAACTAGTCTTCAGGGCCTAGACACCAAGATGGACTCACTGTTGGAGAGAATGGACAGAATAACACAACTGGTGGAAAAACAGGAAGGCCGCATGAGCGTACTGGAAATGAGTGACGGAAACAGAAGAGGGCCAGACGGAAATGGACAAGAAATTGCGGAACATGAATGTTGTATTTTCAATACAACAAAAGAATGAGTATTTGGAAGCCAGGTCTCGAAGAAATAATATACGAATTACAGGAATTGCGGAAACGACAGCTATCCAAAATATGGAGAAGTACATTGAAACAATGACGGAACTATTTGGACCAAACCTGTCCGCCATCTTTCTTATCGAACGAGTGCACCGCACGCTGAGACCGCGTTCAAGACCGGGAGCGCCGGGAGCGCCGGGCGCGCCGGCACGGCCAATACTAGCTAGAGTAATGAATTACAGGGACCGTGACCCGATACTGAGAATGGCCAGGGAGAAAGGTGATATACAGTACAAAGGCCAGGTAACATAGCGCTATATCCAGACTTCACACTCCAGGTTCAGGCAGCCCGGAGGGAATTCATTCCTGCTAAGAACATTTTTCAACATATCGGAACCAAATACACCTTGATGTACGCTGCCAAACAGAGTTCAGGGGATCGGGAAGCCTACCTTTTTCACGGATGCAAAGGCTTCACTAACCTACGCAAAACAGATGGCGAAGGAACACAAACAACGAGTGGCGACCAGTGATTCATAGACCGAAAACAATCTGAGTGACCATGATTGACAGATCTGAGCCCGTACAATGGAAAAAAGATAAGTTTCACCCACTGAACACTATGATAATATACTAGACTGCTCTTAAAAGATAGCTGCCATGCTTGACTCGCATATGCCAGAAAGGGGTTAGGCTATAGGTTGCTTCACACGATTTGAAGGTTGACTGTTGGTGCTTTGAACGGATTGGTCCAGTGGTCCGTGGATGTGTTATGCACTCTGCCAGACTGTGTCAAGTACAGGGGAGGATAGCCAGCGGACTCGTGTACCCCACTGGGATGATTCCCTGGTGTTCACTACTGTGGACCATGTGTTTACAGTTCTGGGGGAAGAGGGAGGGCAATTCACAACCTGATTGGTGGGTTGGTGTGGGTGGGGAGGGGAGTTTGGGAGTGGTTTAGTTTACTTAACCTGCCTTATCAAATGCCACAATACACGTGGTGACACTTTATTGTACACACTGATTTACTCCTCGAAGAGGGCTTAGGCCATAGGTCCGCCTCGCAGCATGGTGTCATCGCGCTACACATGCTCGCTCAAACATAGGTCACATAGATAGAAGTTGACCATGCATATACACATCACGTAAGCTCATTATGACGACACTCACGTGTCTTTCTTGGAATGTTAGAGGCCTGAATGACCGCAGGAAGGCCAGGCTGATCCATTCATATCTCTTGAGACATAAAGTAGATATCTGCCTGTGCAGGAGACTCACTTGACGTCTGCAGATACTAACACGCTTAAACATAACAGATGAGGGGGAGGTGGTAGAAGCTGGATATTCGAACTATTCAAGGTGGGTGGCTATCCTCATTCGCAGAGGCCTTCAATGGAAAACACAAGATAATAGACGGAGAAGCGAGATGTATACTGTTACAAGGTACACTTCATAATACCCCTGTGGTGATCATAAACTCTTACGGTCTGAACACAGATAGTCGCTCGTATCGAGCTCCAGTTCCAGTGCTTGGCGTGAAGGGCACAAGAACAGTAATTTTACCACCACTTCCAGGGCATAAAGAAAAACGGTAAATCTACATTGACAATGTCAAACTACACAGAGTGGTCGATTCTTAGTATGACACCGGCAGTCTCATGTCCATCAATTTTGAGAAATTCTGTTTTGGCCCCGGCTCATAACCCCAGGCCTGATGTTGCCCTCGAGATGCCTGCAGTTTCAAGTCCTTTGAGTTCACCACCTGATGCTTGCCTAGAATATATTGACCCCGCTGACTTATCGATGCCTGATTTGCAAACTTGTTTGGCTACAGAATCCAGATTTTCTTTTGACACGTACTCTCACACATCGAAGGCCCCTTCCAAAATTTCTGTTCTTGCAACATTTTTTGATTCCGCCTTGGACCTACATTTGGTTGGTGCTTTTTTCGATTTACCTGTTCATGTCTATTGGATCTGTGGTGTATTTTTTCCGCTTGTCAACGGACACTATGTTGAAGAAAGAACATGCACTCGACATATTAATGGAGCATTGGCTCCCCATTCCTCATCACAGATTGAAGCGGGACCTGGCTTTTGTTAATATCACTGCTTGGCCCGTCTTAGATGGGATTGTGTGGGATGCTATTAGATTTCAAATCCATGGGCCCACAGAGGTTTTAAATGTCCTGGGACATTGGAATGTTTTCGCAGCGGCGCAAGATTTCTTGGCACGCAGCTACATTGAAGAAACAGAGTTGCCCTCTGATGGTGCTAGAGGCTCAAGTAATTGAAGAACACGTATGTTCTTTCCCTTTGATGAATTGGATGGCTGACATGTTTTCTGATGAGAACAATGACTTCCTATTGGAGGCTATTGCTGTGTATTTTGCATATACATTATTGGACTGAGATGTGTCATCAATTCTCTCTCTTCCATGACCAAGGTCACAAGTTGGACGTCTGATATTTTTCATATATTTTTTTCTCATCTTCATTTTTTTCTGCCCAGACCTATTGGCTATACTATGTCTAAGGCTAGAATTGCTTGGTTTGAAGCACATTCAAAATTATGGAGTTTTGTTCACGTTTTTTCCCTGTGGCCATTTGAAATTGGTTCTGGCTGTCGTTCTTGAACTATGCTTTCAAAATTTGCCCTGTCTTATCCGTGCTCGGATCAAGGGAGGGTGTCATGGGGATGAGCCTTGCATGTACACTGTGTTACGTTGGCATGAGCTTATTAGAAGTTTAAACGCCATTTTTCCTTTCTGCTGCCTTTGCACACGGCACACATTATTATAAATGTTTAGATTCTAGCAGTGTTTTGCTTCACACGAGAATGTTTTTCTATACTAGCAGCCTTGCTTGGTAAGCTTTATCTGAACAGTGAGTGCCCAGGCCTTCAAGGTTATTTCAACACAGTGGTTGTTCGGACTGATCAGCGCACGTTCTAGACATAACAAATATGCATCTGTGGCCACCTCTGATTTTGCCGCGTTTAATAATGCACTTTGCAGGCATGCTCAAACACACTTGGAGAACATTTGCATGCACAGAGCTGGTTCAGAAAGTGATGTGATCCATTTCTGCTAGGACCAGAGGTATCTGGCCGCCCTTGTAATCCCAAGAGACCTTCTGTAGATATAAAAATAACCTACTAGCAAAGGAGGGTGAGATCTAGGTGTAATCTAGCCTATTTCCATTTAGCATTTTAAAATGCTTTCTCCCTTTGTATTTTATGTAATAAGTATGTTGATAATCTTGTTGCTTATAATATGTCTGCTTGTATTAGCTAAGATACTGCGCTTGAGAACACTGCATTAGAAATAAATATTTCAAACTTGCACTTGTCTTCATTTACTCCCTGTTTTGGACTGGTATGAGAGTATAACGAAAGAGTGTTCATGTGTTCCACATTGCCGGAGGTATTCTATGTTCCATGTTCTGGGTTGTCTAATCATTGGGGGTATGGAAGAACCAATGAGACACTGATTGCAAGTCTGGTAGGGGATTTTGGCTACTAAGGTGAGTTTTGGTACACCCTAATTCACTGAGGTTCCAAGTCTCTATGCACAGTTCTGTGTATGAGCAGAATCCCTGCTGCAATACATTTCGCTCTGTAAATCTGAATAAGTTCTACTGGCGATCTCTACCCAGTTTTCTAAAAAAATTAACAAGTGTGGTTGTTTTCCTCAAGAACGCTAGTTTTTTTGCTAATACTACTTGGACTCATGAATCATTTTGATCATTATGGATTTTTAAATGAAATTGTCTTTGTATGTTATATTTGTGTGCTTTTATGACTGTTATTTACCAATCGAATAAAGCTTTTGTTGAACTTTAACTTGATCAAAGAGTATTCTGAGATATGAAAATCTTTGTAGGCCAAATCTTTTGTCCTTCCACAAACAGTTCTCTACACCTTAGACTACCACGGGCGCCCCTTATTATTAAGGTGTTCACCTTGAGACCAAGATTACTTGTGAAATCAGAAAAACGATCTAAAACCCTCTGCAGACTTACTTGCGTGCGTGACATTAGGACTGCGTTGTCCGCCTAAAGGAGGGCAGGTATTGGGCGTCCAGCTATTTAGGAGAAATATGGACTATCTTTAAGCAACACCTCTCCCAGGCCGTTAATATAGAGGTTAAAAAGAAAGGGGGCTAGGACACATCCTTGCCTAACCTCCCACCTTATTGGGACTGGGGAACAGCGATCACCGTTCAGGCCAAATCAAACTCCCACCTTAGCATAGCTATATAGGCGGCTAAGAAAGTGGATAGTTTGAATATCCACCACCATATCCTCGAGGATCTCCCAGAGCTCACCATGCCTCACAGAATCGAAGGCTGTAGTGAGATCCACAACGGCTAAAAACACCCTACCTTCCTTCACCCGTGTATACTTCTCAACAAAAATAGCTAAGTTTAAACTCTGTTGAATTGTCCCTAGGCCCTCCCGAAAACTGTATTGAATATCAAATAGGACTTTGTTGTCCTCTGCCCATACGTGTAAACGTTCTACAATTATTCGACCAACTACTTTAGTCAGAGAATCCAATAATGAAATGGGTCTATAGCATCCAGGATCCTGACGGTTCCTCTTTTCGAAGATTGGCACAATAATAGATTCAACCCAAGTTGTCAAAGGTGCAAGGCATTTAGCAGTAATTACCTGGGTGAAAATTGGTCCCCATTAAGTCATATTTGACTTGAAGAAGTCTACAGGGACCCCATCTGGCCCAGGAGCCTTACCCCTCATACTTACAGAGATAGCCCGATTCACTTTCTCCAGTGTAAACTAGAAATCTGAATATTTTGTTGAAAAATCCAGGGAAATTTCCCCGTTGGTTGTCGTTTACTTGCACGTAAAATTACCCTTACTGTTATATACCCTTGAGAAATGCTCGATTCATTGGTCCTCAGTTATAGCAATTTCAATTGTCGGGCCACCTCAGGAGGCCACGAAAGGTGCTTTTACAGCTTTCCAGAAAGCAGAGCTAGCTCTCCTCAGGGAGGCCTTGTGCAAGGATTCCCAAGCTTCATTTCTCAGGGCAAATTTGCTTTCCTTGAGTGCTAACCTGTACTCCCCTTTAGCCTGCCTCACATTTTAATTTCTAGGGATCTTATGTAGTTCATATTTTAAGTTATTAGCTTGCGTACAATTTGAATCGAGCCATCCCTGAGGTCTTCCTTTTTTTCGATTCTGAACAAATAATGCCTCCTTTATAGTGCCTGATATTGATTGAAAGGAAGATAAGATACTGTATGGGGCAGCTGTTTTACTCAGACAAGTCTCAAAAGCCGGTTTGCATTTAGCTACCACTTGTTTGGTAATCGCTAAGGGATCCACCATCGGCCATCGCAGAGTATAACCATTTGTCTCATCAATTATAATATTTGCTAAAGCCTGGTCAACTTTGTCATGTCTATCAGACTTACTTATCGGCAATGATACAGAAAGACACAATTGGAAATGATTGCTCAGTGAGTTGTCATTTATAGAAAAAGAGTGAAGTCTGCACGCATGGCTGTTTGACAGAAATATATCATCTATAGTAGTGCATAGACCTCTGCCATTGAAGGTGTGGCACATGGGAACAGGTGTAGCGCATAGCTCATTTGCAAAACTCAAGTCAAGGCTAAAAACTATTTAGTTGTCAACTCCTCCAGTGTAGAATGTCGAAATTGGGTATTGCTGATGCCTTCTTTATTTATGAAACTACATAATTTACCGTCAACATTTGGACACAAAGCACAGACAAAATCCCCTACCAAAATGAACATAGTTTCTTTGGTATTGTCACTGCATAAAGATTTCAAATCATTGCCCAATTTTTTTTACTACAAACACCACTTTAGGAGGGGGGGGGAGGGGGGAATATTATTGGAAAAAACTGTCACTGCAATACAATGTTTACTATCTACATGGATTTTGATCAATTGGTAATCTATTTCCTCTATGTAAAACTCTATCTATTTTATTTTCAGCCTGTAGGATAAATAGGTACAAAGCCCTCTCTTTGCCCTTCCACTTAACCCCTCAAAGGCCGGGGTATGAAATGTTTTAAACCCATTAATGTGGATTATTTCCTTAGCCCACTTTTCCTGCAAACATAAAACGTCATGATTTAATAAAAAGTCGCACCAAATTGGACTGATCAACTTGGAGCGTAATCCCGCAATGTTCCATGAAACAAGGTTACAGAAAACTCTGTTCCTATTACCTAGGGGGCTAGTTAATATTGCTTTACTAGATAATAAGTATGGGCGAAATGCGCAAATTCACGTACCGCATAATCCGCAAATTCGTGCGAATTTGCAGATTTTTTTGCGTGTTCGTGGGGTTTTTTGCGTATTCGCGGGCCGCTTGCAGCGCACCGACCGCGAAGTTACCCATGCGGTCGTACATGGACGTGGCCATCTTGTGCGCGTTGCGTATTTCCGTTTCCGGGTGCTATCTGCAAGCTCGCGTTGTGCGTGGGGCGCTATTACGTGTGATCGCGTGTGTTTTTTTTGTGCTCGCGGGGAAAATATCGCTCAAACTTACCCACGTGGTCCTCAATGGCCGCGGCCATCTTGTTTTTCATTCATTGCTATGGTTCTGGGCATGCTTTTTCAATCCTCCCCTAATCTTTTTAATCCTTTGTTTCTTTGAACTTTTTTTGGATCTTTTTTACTCATTATCTGTCCCTCTCTTTTTCTATATCTATATTTTGTGGGGGGTTTTCTACTTTTGGTTACTTTAAAGCTACTTTTTTAAAACTCTTTTCTTTTCTTTAGTTTTTCCCTATTCTTTCCTATTTTTTTTTCCAGCTGTCAAGGACCATGGCAAAGGGAGCCGGGAAGAGCAAGGGGAAGGGTCCCGCACCCCGTACCCAGCTCCCTTGCGGGCGTTTGAGGGTAGAGGATGTAGGGGCCAGGAAGTTTTTCAGCGCGGTGGAGGTGGCGCTTATATTTTATGTTCTGCGCCACCTCCCGAAGACCATGGCAGCAGGGGGCAGGCCGGTCAAGGGTATGGCCTCCGGGAGCGTCGCCAGCTGTGGGAAAAGGTGTGCCAGGCCATGCGTAGGGAGTCGGGGGTCCGGCACACCTATCACCAAGCGACGCACCGGTGGGCTGACCTGGAGCAGGACCTGCTCGACCTGCTAGGTGGGGAGATCCCTGGCCTTGGTGAGTAGCTATTTAATAACTACTCTGTTTTCTTCTGCTCTGTGTTATATTGCTAATATATGTTTTTCCCGAAGAGCAAGAATGCTGCTGATTCTATTACATTGCAGGTAAAATAATGTTTAAATAGCTACTGCGATTGCAGGTGCTCGCCTCCTCAGTGGCGTTGCTACTATGCTTAGTTGTTTGCAACTTTGTGCTCATTTCTCACTTGGCCTGAATATGTATGAGTGTAGTAATTTACAGAACTGCGTAATGCCAGAGAGACTAGAGACTCAAGTCTAGTCCTTCCTTTGTACTCCTGCTGCCACTAAGAAGAAGAGAGTGGTGGATTGATAGGTTGAGTATATTATAACTTGTTATTAGTAGTATGACATTTTTTAGTGGTCTGCAATCATGATGACGGACTGTGTCACGTCGCGTGCTGCTGAGTGCTGGCAGTCGTAGTAGAACCTTTTTGTTGTTGGTTTAGTTAGTGATTTACATAATTTTCCAAGTAGACGGTCTGCGAATCGGCAATACTGTACTAGTATCCTCCTAGTTGACCAGATCAGATAAGTCAATACATGTAGTGCAATTGTTGGTAATTTGTTTCCCCGAGATAATTTTAGATTGTGGTCAAAGAAATCAAATATTTAAAAAAAAAAATCATCTATGTTTGTGTTTATTTCATGTTCACATTCAGCACCTCCCAGGGGCAAGAAGAGTACACCCCAGACTCTTAATGTTAGTGCTTTGACAATTTCCAACAACAAAATGTCAATGTCAACCAAGAATAAGCTAGTAGTTGGCTTTTTGATTTGATAGTAGCACATACCATACCGCTAGTGTTTCAGGGACTATTCTCCACATACAGAAGTATGGACAAGAGAAATAGGACATTGTTGATGATCGGTGCAGTTCGACTTTCCACATACCTCAGTCAGAAGTAACTGTGCGGGACTCAGGAGCCCTCACCTTGTTGGAACTTCAAGTCCTCCTGGTGGTGATGAGGAGTAGTTGTTTCTGTCAAACTCAAATGCAAGTCAAGACGGTTGTTTACCAAATAAAATGAAAAGGGTGTTAGTTGGTTGTTGAGAAAAAGTAACTTGGTACAAGTTGAGACATTAAGAAGAATGATAGACGTTTACTTTGGAAGCCTGGATGGTATCTTCTTCTTCCTCATAGATAGCAGAGGTGTATGTATTAGAGCAGACGCTCAGCGGATGAACAGTGTTACTTTGAACAGCATGTCTTTGCCAGAGTAGCAAAGCTGAGGAAATCCAAATACTAGAAGTTGTGATTGTTCATAAAATGTAAATACTTACTTGACTGTAGTTTACTTTGCAAGCACAGCATATATTGTGTATGTATTGTATACTTGACATTATATCAAGTCAAGTCCCTTCCTCCGGCAGTTATGGGTACCACACTCACTCCCTATGTTAATAATTTTCTTTCAGCTGTGTCATGGGTGGACTATTGCTGTTCACTCAATCTATCAAAACAAAGCACCTAAAGTCATCCATCATATAAGCAAAGATCATGTGATCGGCAGGATATATGATCAGAAATCAATCTTCATTTTCCTTTTGTAGTAGTCAAGGCAGGGGGGGCAGTGCGAAATATAAATTACATTGAGCAGTAGCCCTTGATGTAACTGAGTATGGCCAGTGCCACCCCTATAGAAAAGTAAGAGCTTCCTATCCCCACCTGCATATACTGCTTAAAGTAATGTCTGCGTCATCATGGCATCATGGCTTGTCTGTGTTTTTTGGGTGCAAGCTGACTGAGTTGGCATTACGCCGGCTACCACAAGTTCACGTACAAGTAATTTCCTTTGCAAAACAAGATAAAAAAAGAAGGCTGATGTAGTCTCTGACTCTCTGACTATGTAGTAGTGAGTCCATAGTGCTGCTGGTAGAATTCCTGAAACTCCCACTAATGTCACAGGCCTACAAAGACTGCGGAAAGATACATGCCAAAATGTTATACTGTGCTTGCAAGTTGCTAGTGTTACTGTGAGACAACTTTCTGTTCAATTATTTTGACTTAATGTTAAAGACTATTGGCTACAGTATTTTTCTTTCTTCATACAGATGCTCCAAAAAAGCTCACCCGCAAGGAGATGGCTGTCCGGGCCAGGGCACGTAAGCTGGAGGCCATTTGCGCTGAATATCGCTGGCTGTGGGCTAGGGAGCAGGAGGAGACGGCAACTACTGCATCCTCCTCCAGTGCCCCCGGGTCCACCAGCCTCCAGCTAAATGGCGCCGTGCCCGACAGCCCCCCGCCGCCGCACAGCAGAAACATCAGCTGCCCCCCAGAGCCTGGATGGCACGTCTGCGCTGCCTACGAAAGGGAGTGGACTACCTGGAGCGATTGGCAGAGAAGCAATAGCGCCAGCTCCGGAACCTCCGCAAAGAGGTGCGGGACCTGTCCACAGGACTCAGAGGACACTGTCGGAGGAAGTGACTTTCCCTTGCCCCTTTTTTAAAGACTGTTGGGGGTTGGGGATTGGGCATTGGGGAAAGGGACTTGAAGGACATTTGGATATTGGTTGGGGTTAGGTAGGGGGGTGGGTGGGGTTAGTTTATTTTTGTTCAGGGAAATGTATTCATTTATTTTACATACTTAAACATAGTATACGCGATCATATTATTTTGTGTGGTGGTGGGCGGGGATTACTGTACGTTTGCTTTCTTCAAACTTACCAGCATGAATTATCTAAACGTCCAAACATGTACAAAAGTGCCACTAACAGAGTTAGTGAATTCAATTGCCCTACTAGTACTTTACTAGTACTACTGTGACAATGTCATTCTCTCCTCTCCTCTCCTCTCCTCCGAGTCCTAGCCCATTATTAAACCTCCCCAAAATGCTTATCTAACCTGTGATTCGTGTTTGAGAATAGGGCTAGGCACAGGGCTGGCTGCTTGGCAAATGGCGATTAAGGTTGGGTGTTGACTTGAATCCTGGATTGTTGAAATATCATTGTTGTGCTGGTAGTAGTAGTGGTACACACTGGCAGTAGCAGCATATGAAAAAAAAGGAAATGAAACATTGAGTGGCTTGAGCGTAGCATTAGAAACAGTACGATAGTACGGTAGAGAACAGTGCCATAAATTGTAGCCTAAGCAGTACTAAAGTATTCAAAAGATAACTAAGTACTAGTTGCGTGGAGTATGGCTACTATAAGAAATAGTAAGGCAAAGGACAAAGCAACGTAAGCATTAAGCATTCGATTCGTCACGTGTAGGAGGAGGATGTTGATGATGATCAATCCATGATGGCGCACATGAAATTCTGATTAGAATGATTTTTCTGTTGCTTTGACCTTATCCTCCCCAGCAAGTGTGTGGAATTTATTGTCATTTAGTCACACCTCAATGAAAAACCACACAGCCTGGGGGAAGAGGGTTAGGGTTTGAAAATTGGATGGGAATGGGGGATTTTGGGAAAGTTTTG
The DNA here is from genome assembly GCF_964261635.1 of Lissotriton helveticus. Lineage (NCBI taxonomy): Eukaryota > Metazoa > Chordata > Amphibia > Caudata > Salamandridae > Lissotriton > Lissotriton helveticus. The sequence continues at coordinate 237,866,250 of NC_136062.1, read as the reverse complement.
TGGAGAGGAAAAAAAAACACAGCATGGGCAAACAACAAATGAAGAAAAACAAATCTTTGGATTCGAAGATATCCACAAATCTTTTAAGGGACATAAAGGAAGTGCACTATTGCATGCATGAAGTTTTTTGCTAAATGGATGGTTAGGTTACTGAAAAGTAGTGCTTACTAGTAACTATGAAGAAACAATTTGACAGTACAGGGTTGCAGTGATAATTATAATTACGCAATTTCACTTGCCTCTCTGCCCTCAGAGAGAATAAACACTTACAGTTATTAGTACATTAAATTAGTTTTAAAAATAGCAAAGAAAGTTATCAAATAGCTGGAGGGATGAATTTGAAGCAGAGAGCAAACAAACACACAGATTCACACTCGTAGAAGTTCAAGTTCACAACAATAACATTTAAAAGATAAGGAGAAGTTAAGAGGATACTGTAACTGTATGTTGTAGTTGTCCTGTTGAATTTGTGAAGTTGCATGCATCCAGTCATTTCTCTTATTCGCGCTACTCCTCCATTCCATCTGACGCTCCGTCGATCAATCTTGGTGACCAGACACACTGTCCACTGCCTGCCTGATGCGGAATTGCGGATCGCTAATGGTAAGTCTGAGTTAACCGTTTGTTCCATGGCACTGGGTAAAAGCCGGCCTGTAATTGTTGATGGAAAAACAGGAAGTGATATTAAAACACCATGGTTAAAAAAATATAAGGTACACTGTGTAGTACAAAAATAATAACAGTATTACATATAATCATCATTTCGAAAGTGCGTACTCGGAGTCTCCTTTTCAAGGATAGTATTAATTACTAGTAACTATGGGCGGTTTTTGTGGATCGTGCCAAAACGCTCTCTGCAACTAGGCCCAAACCCCCCTTTCCCACCATGGATCTTCTTCAAACATCCCCTGACAGCCCCCCAAAAACATGCAATACTGCTAAAAAAAAAACTTTTCCACCATGGATTTTCTTCAAACCACTCGCAATCAAAATTAGACCTTCCCAGCAGTGCTCCCAGACCCCTCAACCCACCCCCAAAAATCTTGAACACCCCCAAGCAGTCCCCCAAAAACATGCAATACTGCTAGGCCTCAGTTTAAAAAGTGCCAAACGCTGTCTGCAACTAGGCCCAAACCCCCCTTTCCCACCATGGATTTTCTTCAAACCATTTCTAATCAAAATTAGACCTTCCCAGCAGTGCTCCCAGACCCCTCAACCCCCCCCAAAATCTAGAACAGCCCCCCAAAAACATGCTATACTGCTAGGCCTCAGTTTAAATCATGCCAAAACACTGTCTGCAACTAGGCCCAAACCCCCCTTTCCCACCATGGATTTTCTTCAAACCACTTGCAATCAAAATAAGACCTTCCCAGCAGTGCTCCCAGACCCATAAACCCACTTCCAAACATCTAGAACACACCCAAGCAGCCCCCCAAAAACATGCAATACTGCTAGGCCTAACTTAAAATCGTGCCAAAACGTTCTCTGCAACTAGGCCCAAACCCCCCTTTCCCACCATGGATTTTCTTCAAACCACTTGCAATCAAAATTAGACCTTCCCAGCAGTGCTCCCAGACCCCTCAACCCACCCCCAAAAAGCTAGAACACCCAAACAGCCCCCCAAAAACATGCAATACTGGTATCCCCAAAACATGGCAAATCGCGCCGTTAAAATAAATTGGTGTTTTCAGCACTTCCAGTACTTCTATCCTCTTGAAACTTACCAGGACACTTGTTTCAGCGATTCCCAAGAATCTCAGCAAGGCAGAACAAAATCGATCCACTGGAAAGTGTATGACTACTTTTCACCCAAACACACGTGCCCGCAAAACACCAAAAAAGGCCAAATTCGGCCAATTCTCTACCAAAAAACGCCAAACCCCCTAAAACCTTGCCAACATCATTATGAACGAGCTTGCATCGGGCCCTGAGCCCTAGACTCCGTGGGAACCCTACCAAATTAATCCCAAAAACCCCAGTAAACCGCACTGAACCCGAAACCCTAGATATGCTTTGTCTGTCATTGTCAAAGAGCCTAGGTATGCTACATCAGGTTGCTTCACTCAGTGGTGCCTGCCTTGACCGTCTGCATGGCCCTGCCACAAGCATGGGCCAAAAATCCGTTACGCTCAAGAATTTGCGAATTTTCGGCAATTTTCGCGAGATTCGCGGATTGCGAATTTGCTGCCGAAAAAAAGCAAATTTTACGAATGTAACGGATTTGTGGCCCATGCTTGTGGCAGGTCCATGCAGACGGTCAAGGCAGGCACCACTGAGTGAAGCAACCTGATGTAGCATACCTAGGCTTTTTGTCACAGACAGACAAAGCATATCTAATTGTATGCAACAAGCCACATAGCCCCAATTTTACATGAACTGCTGTCTGGACTCTGCCTGGCATAACAACTCTACACTGCCTCGACCACTCCATACCACGACTAGACAGACATGTAGTTCAGCTGTAGTAGTTGTTGTAGACTGGTTTACCTCTTTGCCACTCACGAATTGGCTGTAGTTCTTCCGTAAACCGACGCTGATGATCCATCCATCCCAGTGAGTGACTGTAAAGAAAAAAAATATATTATTTAATCAATCATCATGGTCTATTGGCAAACAGTAAGTCCAAGGACATTTTGCATATTGGAAAATGCAACGTAGTGGCCCCTGCAGTTGAAGTACAATTAAACGAGGTAAAAAAGCAGAGTAGACTTGAGTTACATTTAGTGTGTAAAAGATTATAATAACAGAAGACATATGATTCATTTCATGCACAACAAACAGCAATTGCTTTCATCAGAGACAGCCATTGCTGTCCACTGCATGCCCTCTTCTTCTCATTATTCATTACCTGTTCCACTTTTTGTCTGCATCTTCTTCTGAAAGTGAGGGCCCACAGGGCAGCCTCTCCTGTCAATTTCAGAAGTAATTGTCAGCAATTAGCAAGCATGTAGTCAGTAATTCCAGTCCCACTTGAGGGGACTCGTCTACGAAGACAACGTTTCTTTATTCTGCGTAATCCAGCCATCTGCCTTGAGGGAAATGAATAGGGGGAGTCTGGAGGAGGAGGATAGAGGAGCATGATTGAGTTGTGAACTTGTGAACCTCAGAAATGCAGACTGCGGCACCTTCAAATCAATAAGGAAATGAGATGAAGACAGTGCTGGTGATGGACTTGTTGTGATTAGGTGATTAGAGTTTTGTTGTGGTAAAAGTTGCAAAACAAAGAAAGACACAGGAATAAAAGTGAATAAGGACGAAAGAAAAGGAAGTCATTTTCAGGCCTCGGTGTCTGGGAAGTAGAGCTCTTCCTCAAACTCTATGAATTGAGACTGGATTAGGTCAGCTAACAGAGAAGTACTTCCGTCACTTAAGTCGGTGTCCTCTTCTTCCTGCGTGCATTCACGTATTTTGTAATCTGGTGGTATGAAGTGCTGATTCATCTTTATCAGTGTTAACCTCTCCACATTTTTGGGCGAGAGGCGGGTCCTTTTTGAAGTTACAATGGCACCAGCAGCACTGAAAACACGTTCAGAAGACCCGCTTGCAAGTGGGCAAGACAAATAATTTAGAGCCAGGTTGGTGATCGGTCGCCATAGAGGCCTTTTCCTATACCAATACAGCAATGGGTTCTGATTAACAAAGACCTCTGTTGGGTCATCCAGATAGGCCTGCACCATCGACTCAAGGTTCTCCAGTGTTGCTCCACTTTGCATACCATCTGTGGCCTTTGCATCACTGGAACAAGCAAACCCTTGATGAGTTAGCCAATCCGCTTCCGACAATATTATGGCTGGGCCTGGTACAGGTGAGGATGATGATACGGTTGCTGGTGTCGTTAACAGCTGAGAGAGAAAGTGACTCCCTTTGGCCACAGATTCAGAAGTGGAACTTGACGCCGGATGGCCTGCTGATTCAGTAGTACTTCTGCTGGCTCCGTCAATGTTCTGCCGCTCTTTTTTGAACCGAGTGGCTGACAGAGCTAGCCAATGTTTGTACTTTGAAACATCTGCTTCATTAAAATGAATGAATGCTTTGCTGGCCACGGCCTTTTTGTACTGTGGATCAAGAATAGTGGCACAAATGTAATGTTGTTCTGTATGTATTTTTTTAAGCCTTTCATTGTCAACTGGGCGGCTTAATAACCTCTCCGCCAACTGATATGCGTCTTGCTTTTCAGCATCATCTTGGAACATTGAAGACCCCGCCTTCAGTTGGTGCTCTAGCATGCGCAACAATGGGATAACTTTGCCCAAAGAACAGGTCTCCCTGCTGACTTCACGCATGAAGACCTCAAAAGAACGAAGCATGTCGGTCAGGCTTGCAACTAGCTTCCATTCCTCCAACTCTAGCCTCATGTCTTTCATAGTAGAACCCAGTTCATAGACCTACTCATTGATTATCCCCCACTGCTCAGACAGACGTTCAAGCATGTAGAAGGTTGAGTTCCAACGTGTTGCCATCTCCTGGATGAGTCCTTTGACTGGCCGTCTACGTTCATGTTGCATGCTCTTCAGCTTCTTCCGGGTCTTAAAAGAATGGCTGAAATGTGTGCAGATTCTTCGGCAGGTGGTCAGTAACTTGCTGACTGATATTTTTTTTCAAGAAATCTTGCACAACAATGTTAATACTGTGCGCCACACACGGCACTCTGAAATAGCCACCATCATTCATGGCTCTAACTATATTACTGCCATTATCCCTGGAAACATAACCAATTTCTTGGTTGCAGCCATTCATAGACCTTCCTGTCAAACTCCTCTAAAAGGTTAGGTGAAGTATGAGATTTCTCCATGGCAAACATGGCTACTGTTGCATGTTTCCAAGTAGCTTGAAAAACTGTGTCCATGTCAACACCTGCTTTTAACTTGTCTGTAACCCCTGCAAAAAAGACCCAGTATGCAGGGATGCACATGTAATCAAGGGCTTGGCAACTGGTCCTCGTGTCTGTTGTCAGGTGGATAGTGTGAACAGCACTCTTCTGAATAGCTGCGCCAATCACGTCCAGCACATCTTGATGTAGTGCTGGAACAGCAACTCTGGCAAAATAGGACCGGCTAGGAACCTTCCATTTAGGGCAGACTGTTGCCACAAATTCTAGAAAACCCACCCCTTCCATGAAAGAAAAAGGGAGAAGTTCCAGCGCTAGCATTTTAGCCAGCTTTGCGTTATACAGACATGCTGTTGGGTGGTTGCGTTCAAATGGCGCATCCGACCAAAACATGCTTCTAATGGTGGGCTGGACCGTTTTACGTGATGATGATGATAGACTTCTTCAAACCAGTTAGGCTCATTGGTGTACTTTTTCGCATTGGTGTCTCCCCCAGACTCTTAGTGTGCCTGATACATGTTGCAGGGGTAGAGGGTGTGGGCGCTACCACTGCAGTGCTGCTGCCAGGGACACTGGGTGTACCAGAAAAAATGTCTGTCGCTTCTTCACTTCCCCCCTGCATGATCAGCCCCTCGTCATCCTCAGATGCAATATGAATGGATACATTTGGATTTGTTGTACTTTTGGCTCCCTGGATCTTCTTTAGGTGCGCCTCCCAAATGATAGTGTGGTGTTTTTGGAGATGACCTCTCTGGCTTCCGGTACCATAGTTGGTACCAAGCTTACCCCGACTAACTACAGTTTTACAGATCGAACAAATGACCAGGTTTTCCACCTTTTGGCTAACACTAAAGAAGTCCAAAACTAGGGACTGGAAATGTCTGCTGGTGGTGGAGGTGCTACTTTCAGTTTCAATGACAAATGAAGTGGAGGATGGACGCGGCTGAATTCGACACTTTTGTGCACTTACAGCACCACTACTTGAGGTATTGGAGGTCGAGCTGGATGGAGGTCCCTGCCGGCCCTTCTGAAGAGAAAATATGGAAGCTGTAGGTCGTGTTGGTGTAGTAGTTAACTGCATTGGTGGTGGTACTTTGGAAAATGATTATTTTTCGTTATTTATGTCCCATTATACACCCTCTCTTTCACGTCCCGAGCTCACCATGCCGGTAACTAGAAAACCCGGGCACATCCATGTAAGGTTGCACACAAACACATCTCTTCCTCAAACTGCAACTGTACATTCTTATGGACAAGCCGATTCCGAGAAACGAGCCCCCATTGTAACCACCCCCGCTTATGGTCAGACTAATTCCAAGAAATAAGCCCCCGTTTGCCAAGACACGACAACCAATTCCGAGAAACCAGCTCCTGTTTGCTAAACACATGAACACCAGACATCCTGTCACGACCATTTCTCCTTTTCTTATCCAAGGAACCAGCCTAGGGTTATTTCTTAACTCTCTGCCTCTGCCATGACTTCCTCTTTATTGTGACAGTTTCATCTCAACTGCCATGATCTCTGTATGATTGACATTTTCGTAACTGAACATTACTCAAAGGAAGCTCCTTCCTCTTTTTTGTATAGAATATTCATGTTTTCTGTGATTAAAGTAGAGACTATTCCCGAGCCTACTTAGGTGATGGAGCTCTCCCTTAACTCGAGTTACTGAATAAAGACCCCGAATTCTAACCACCACGGACTTTGCTCTTCGTGCTTGACCTTATTGATATTATAGAAATTCCGATCAAGGTAAATTACTAAAATATTTACCACAGTTAATTGGCGCCCGAACAGGGGCTTCCCTTTCTCCCCACACGCCGGTGATGCGGACCCGAACCTGTCTCTCGAGACATCGACGGACTTCCAAGTGCACACTGCAGGTTGTTCCTTCATGAACTCCTTCGTGTCGAAGAGGGACCGAGCCGCGGCCTAGCCATCCACACGAGGCGGTGAGGACGACAGCGGAAGTCTCGACCCAGAGCCCGAACATTGTGGAGTTGTCGAGTCTGAGGTCTTCAGAACCCCGACAAGTCCCTGATCAAGAGCGCAGCGCAACTAGTCCAGTGACCAGATCTTTCAGATTTTTCAAGGTCTTCAAGTTCTCTGCACCTCGGTGAGTACTGCTGGGAGTGTATCAAGACGGGTTCTGATCTTTTTCAGAAAATGGTCAAGATGGGTTCTGATTTTTCAGAGCACGGTCACGACGGGTTCTAGGTTTCTAGAAAACTGTATGTTTTGTATTCTGATACTCAGGGTATATCAAGTTATCAAGTGTAAATTTTTGTTTTATTTATTGACAAATGCCTTTGTTTTCTAAATTGTGTAAAATGGCTACCCGGAAAGGGTTACTGGAACAATCTGTACCAGTCCCCCCAAAGGATACTCCTGGTTACTTCATGTATAGGAAATATGGAATCGGTGCCATCTTGTATTTGGATCTTTGGGAAGGTTACACTAAAGATTTAGAAATTGCGATCAGATGGCCAAAGAGTGGCACATGGGATTTGAATTGTATCATGGCGGTTGAAAAGAAATGCTGGGAAAAGAAAGCAAGACCCTCGATGTTAGAGAGTGTTGAAATATGGCAAAAGGAAGCACATCGAAGGGAACAGAAAGAACAAGGGAAAGTAGAGAAAGCAAAGAGAATGTCGGAAGAAAGGATGAGAAAGTTACAAGAACAGAATGATGATATTAACTTTGAACAAGTGAAAAGGGAGGTCTCGGCCTCTGTGACGGGTATATATCCCGTCCTCTCACAAAAGACCGGGTCCGAGGATAGTTCAGACCCTAATATCCCCACGGCACCTCCACTTCCTAAGGTTCCTCCCGTGCCCAAAGACTTCATTACCACCTATTTAATGGAACCACCTCCTGCTTATACTAATCAAATAACAGCCAGACGAGTAGTTACCCAGACGGAACCCATCCCTGACACTACGGGTGGCGTTCCACCTATGTTAGAATGTGAGTCAGACCCGATTCCAGGGGAAGGTTCACAAGCAGATGTCTCCTATCGCTTACGGGAAGCCCTAGAAGGCATACGGGAGGTACCAAATATCACGAATTGCCTGAATAAAATTTACGAGGCCCTCCGAACAGGGGAAAATTTAGAAGCCCTACAAGAGGCTATTAAAAATAGACCTATCGCTCATAGAAAATACCTCTCACGATTTATGATTACCTGTTTTATCCGTATGATATCAAGCGCTGGGAAAAAGGTTCCCGACGATCTACTTCAGCTAGATCAAGCAGTGATAACGGGAAGTTATAATAAAATAAAATAAATAGATCTCTTTATCCCTCTCTTTACTAGTAAGGTTTCCGACTCTCACCAGAAAGATGCCCCTACCCAGGAAACAGAGAATGAGGGTACAGACGAAGACAGAAGAAGGAACTGCTTTTCACGGAGCAGTACGTTCCCGTATCCCTCGCTCCCTAGGTAGCGGACAATTCAGAAGTAAGACTAAAAAATTGTCAGCCTCTTCAGATAGATTGTTCCAACAATCACAAGAAGCCTTGGATGATTGGATGGACGACGAGCCTCCATTCACCACACAAGAAAAAGAACTCGCTCGATCAAGCACACATTGGGTGTCTCAATACTCTATATACGGCCCTGACATAGTTGCTTAAATGTTTTTATCACTCCCAATGACATCTCAAAGACTTGCCAGCATATATATGGTTCAGCACCTCATTACCTTGTATGAAGACACCGGCTACCCGCCCAAAATGCTACGTCCTCTTACGGGATTGTCTAGAAGGAAGGTGGGTGGCAAGGGGACAAGAATTCCTCAATATTTTCCTGGATCAGCGACAACGCTATGTCCAATGCTTTTCTGATATGACTCAAATCCCCCACAGTACGGCCAAGGTCAATTTCCCCTACGAGAAGTACACTCGTCATAGATTCTGCAGGAAAACTACAACAGACATTTGTCTATACTCCCTTGACAAAATTAGAAATATTAGAAATTAAGAAAATGTTCCCTTCTCATGAAAAAGATCCTACAGGATTCCATAGGGAACTTAAGGATATTCTTCAAATGGGCTCCACTACTTATAAGGATCTCAATATCCTCCTCAAGGTCCTGCTACCCCAAGGAATATACGACAAATTAAAGGGAAAAGATTGGGAAATCGAAGGGAAAAAGGTAGCATGGACAGATTTGGAGGCAGAAGAAAACACTCGTAATCCTGGACAAGGCCTGGGACCTCTAGTCCTGGAACTCCCTCGCCTTCTCCCAAAAATACTCTCTCAGTCGTTGGCCACTAAGAAAGAAGATTGTGATGCTATCTCTGCATGCAAACAAACACCAGATGAGGATGTAGGGGACTATTATACAAGATTAGAGAAATGTTTTCTTATCAATAGCGGTCTCTCCTCGGGTGGAGACACCTACAGTCGATTGTTTGTCTTAAAATTTGGAGAAAATGCCTTACCTATGATCAAAAATAGAGTATTAAAAGTTGAAAACACTTGGCAAGCTAGTTCCCCTTCACAAGCACTTCAGATGCTCCAGTATCATCAAAAACGAATTGGGGACGAACAAGAACAAGAGAAAAGAAGGACAAAAGATACTAAGATGAAGGTATTAGTAGCGCAGACCAATACAATTGCTGAAACCCAAAAACAACCTCCAGTACCACAAGAAAGGGTTACCTGTAATTATTGCAAAAAGCCTGGCCACTTTGTACGTGACTGTCCAGTATTGCAACACAATATTGCCACTGGAAAGACACAACCACGCACCTATACCCCTCGACCCTCTGCTACCACATCAACTTACCCCGCTGATACTAAACTAGCGACACAACTCTACCAGTACCCAGTGTCGTCCTATCCTGAATTCCCCACAATTTCATGAGACAGCTGGGAGGAAAACGATAGTCGTCCACTGATCCCGGTCCCGGTCGACCAAAAGGGTCCTTATGTACATGCTAAGCTCTTAGGTAAAGAAACAAAATTTCTGATAGACACCGGGGCCAGTAGGACGACAGTGCAACACAACGAAGTTCCCAAGGTACCCCTCTCTGGCTCAAATAGTATTTCCTTGGGTTTTTCAGGTACACCAGTCATCAACAAAGTTTCTGAACCAGTGTCACTTCAAGTTGGCCCTCTTACAACTTCAATTACTAAGGTACTAAGTCCTGTCCCGAAAATGTACTTGGCATCCAGACATTAAAAGAACTGGGTGCTGTGATATGCTGTTCCCCAGAAGGGATCAGACTATTCCTCCGAGATTTCAAAGGTCATTTCACCACACAAGAATTAAATGTCAGATTAAGGGACAGTCCAGCTACCTTATGGGCTACTGATCCAACAGACGTAGGATTTATGGATATTACACCACACCTAGTCACGCTAAAGGAAGGTGTTGTCCTACCTCGTGTCCGACAATACAAGTTACCTCTAGATGCGGAGCAAGCCCTTATTCAGATTATTGATGACTTGATACAGAAAGGTGTAGTCAGAGAAGTACCTTCCAACATATGTAATTCGCCAGTTTTGCCAGTACGAAAGAAAACAGATGACGGTGCACCACCAGTTTACAGACTCATGGTTGACTTACGTGAACTCAATAAATGTGTGGTGCCACAATACCCTGTGGTCTCTGACATCAGTACTCTGCTAACAGCTATAGATCCTGATGCCACACATTTTACAGTTATTGACCTTAAAAATGCGTTCTTTAGTATACCCATTCACCCAGACAGTCAGTACCTATTCGGATTCTCACTACAAGGTCGTAGTTTTTGTTTCACAAGAGCTCCTCAAGGATACACAAAGTCCCAGTATCTACAGTCAGGCACTTAAAAGACAGTTGGACGACATTGTTCTGCCCTCATATACGACATTGTTACAATATGTCGATGACTTGCTGATCACCGCACGTTCCGAACCAGAATGTGAACAGGCCTCACGAATTGTCCTAATGTTCCTTGCACAACATGGCCACAAAGTTTCACCCTCTAAACTGCAATTGTGTTTACAGCAGGTGGCATACTTAGGACACCTGCTGTCAAAGGAGGGTAGGGCACTCACACCTGAAAGAATGCAACTCATTTTTAACATTCCTCTCCCTAAGAGACAGAAAGAAGTCCGTGCTTTTATTGGCCTCACTTCCTATTGTAGACAGTGGATTCCCCTATTTGGCCAAACCCCTGATACAATTAACGACCTCAGATTTTGCCACCTCCTCTCCTCTCCATTGCCATGGACACCTGACCATACTTTTGCTTTTGACACCCTTAAACAAGCATTATGCTCTGCACCTGTCCTAGCCACACCTGATTATGCCAAACCTTTTGTCCTCTTTGTCACGGAACGGGAAGGTACAGCCTTGTCAGTACTCACACAAACACAGGCCATTAAACATCGCCCCTGTGCTTATTTCTCCAGTACTCTCGACCCTGTTGCACAAAGTCTGCCTGCCTGTTTAAAATCCGTTGCAGCTACGGCTCTGGCAATCCGACAAAGTGATTCCATAGTGCTAGGACATCCTCTTGAAGTACAAGTCCCACATGCAGTAGAATTACTTTTGAATAGAACACAAACAACACTTGACCATAGCTCGCCTCACAGGTTATGAAGTCACACTATTCCAACCCCACATTATCGTCAAACGATGCAATATCCTCAATCCAGCTACGCTGCTACCCACTGTACCAGTAGACAACCAAACTCATGACTGCCTAGAGATAGTCTAACTAGTCACAAAGCCCCGGTCTGATCTTGTAGATGTTCCATTAAAAGCACCAGAAGACACACTGTTTGTAGATGGTTCCTGTATGCGCCTCCAAACAGGCGACCTTTCTGCAGCTTATGCTGTCACTACAGAAAATAGTCCTTCTGGCAGCTAGAATACCCATACATTCAGCCCAAGCAGCAGAACTCATAGCTCTTACACAAGCAGGTAAATGGTCAAAAGGGAAACTAGTCAATATCTACACCGATTCGCAATACGCGTTCGGGGTAGTCCATAACTTTGGTACTTTATGGAGGGAAAGAGGTTTCCTAACCTCTCATGGAACTAAGATACAACACGGAGATCTTATCCTTCAGCTACTAGAATCAATACACAGACCCACAGAAGTAGCTATACTGAAATGCAAAGCACACACAAAGGTCATAGACTCTATCACTAGAGGTAATGCTCTGGCGGACGCCACAGCTAAACATGCTGCTCAGACAGGAACACTAAAAACTGAGACTACTGTTAGGACTGTTTGTCCAGTCATCGATCCTACCAAAGATGTAGTAGACATCCAAAACCAAGCTACAGAGACTGAAAAGAGTAAATGGGAAGAAGAGGGAGGTTCTCACACAGATCAGGGTTGGGTAACAAAAGACAAGTCCAAATGGTTTCTCCCTGACATAATGGTTCCTGTAATCATAGAAACTGCCCATGGTCCCGCACATCTAGGAGAAAAAGGAATGTTAGACAGTCTAAATTTGATATGACATAACAAACACCTACGTTCAGCAGCTAAACAAAAAGTACGAGCCTGCATGATTTGCTGTCCGTTCAATCCAGGGAAAAGTATCTCAGTTGAACAAGGAGGGTTCCATCCTCCACATCACCCCTTCGAAGTCCTCCAAATGGACTACATACAAATGGAGAGATGTTGGGGACATAAGTATGTCCTCATAGTAGTCTGTACCTTAACCCGATGGACTGAAGCATACCCCGTCCCAGACTATAGTGCCCAGATGACAGCTAAACAATTGGTGAGGGTATTTTTCCCTCGGTATGGGTTGCCAAGAGTCATACTCTGACAACGGACAACCATTCTCCTCCAAACTGATGGAGGCTGTTTCCTTACTGTTAGGATACACCTGGAAATTCCACTGTGTTCGACACCCCCAAGCGGCAGGCTTAGTCGAACGACATAATCAGACCCTCAAAACAAAGTTGGCTACAGTATGCGCTGACAAACAAATGGACTGGGTCACAGCCCTTCCGGTTGCTCTTTTCTACATGCGAATGGTGGCGCATACCCGGATGGGTCTGTCACCTTATGAGATTACCTTTTCGAGACCTCCGAATATCTGGGGTGTCCCATCCCCTAAAAAGTTAACTGATATTGATTCAAATGTACTGACAGATTACGTAGCTTCTTTGATGTCTGCACTAAGTTCTTGCCGTTCACAGGTGGCTGCAGCCTTTCCGGACAAGACAACGCCCGAGGAACACACCATTAAGCATGGGCGGATTTTGCGGATCCACGATTCACGAATTTGCGGATTCACGGATCGTGGATCCGCAAAATCCGCGGATTTAGCGGATCTGCGGATTTGGGGGCGGGGCTTCCTCGAGTGTGTGGGCGGGGCCAAACGGACGGGGCTTCCATGCAAGCGCACATGCCTCTTGTGTGTCTAAAAGGTCAGAGACCGATCAGAGCAGCAGATTAAGAGACAGAAGCCCCTGGTCACAGGAACAGCACGGGGATTGCGCTCGTAAAAGTCAAAGATGCAAACGCCTCTGGCCAGCATCACAGCGGATTTTCGATGGTATATTTGGGAAGAAGGCACATCTGCCCAGCCTCCCAACGCTCACGATTTTTTTTGGGCTGATGAATGAGTCACTGCATTTGCGCTTCAACTAGTTCCAGCGACCAAGTGTGTGTTACTATGCAATCGCGTCGAAGTGCGCAGGGGTCCCTTGAGTGAAATGTCCATCATAGTGGGTAAATGGCGGGAAGACGGTGCACACCTCGAGTGTGTGGGCGGGGCCAAACGGACGGGGCTTCCATGCGAGCTTACATGCCTCTTGTGTGTATAAAAGGTCAGAGACCAGCATCACAGCGGATTTTCGATGGTATATTTGGGAACAAGGCACACCTGCCCAGCCTCCACAACGCTCACGATTATTTTTGGGCTGATGAATGAGTCACTGAATTTAAGCTTCAACTAGGGCACATGCGTTATTGATATCTGCAAGTGTTTCCTGTTGAGGTTTATTTTTTGTGCCAGGACCGTCGTGCCAGAATGAACCCTGCCAGAAGACACCATGTAAATAATTTACGATGGCGCCGGCAAGCTGCCAGCGCCATCCTGCAAAAGTTACTTAATTAGCTTCAACAGGAAGCTCCAACTGATAAAATAAAGCAGGCACTCGAGCCCCTGCTTTGTCTTATCTGTTAGAGCTTCCTGTCGAAGCTAATTAAGTAACCATTTGAGGATGGCGCTGGCAGCTTGCCGGCGCCATCGTAAATTATGCATTAGGCTTGAACTTTTGACCGCAAAATCCGCTCCGATCGCGGATTGCGGATTCTCGGTAAATTCGCGAGAGTTCGCGGATCGCGGATTTACCGAAAATCCGCAAAATCCGCGATCGGAGCGGATTTTGCGCTCATGCTTACACACCATCCACCCTGGGAACTGGGTTCTAGTCTGGAATTTGGACCGCACCAGTCCCCTGGAAAGAAGGTGGACGTCTCCCAAGCTGGTGCTGCTCACAACGAGGACTGCAATCAAGGTTGAAGGACAAAAAGGATGGCTGCATGTAAGCCACTGCAAGAAATTCTTCGGACCAACTCCTACTGACATTGTTGCTAACCCCAAAGACATTGAGACAAGACTTCATTTCACCCCTTCCTGAACTTCCCCCCCAAGAAGAGTACAGATCGCAGCTAAGATCCCATCAGAAACCACCTAGAGACATTGCATCTGACCTCGACCTACCGGTGGCTATTTAAGTCCAAGACGTAGTTTTGGTGAAGCGGTTGCTGGGAAGTGTCGGGCCACGTATGCAAAATTGACTCAGACTAACTGCCAAAACATGAAGAATACATCTTGTACTAATTTATTACGTAACAATGTTTCAATCCTCCTCTCTATAATGATTCTTCTTTTCTGCATCACAGCTTGCCTAGGTTGGTTCCTTCATCTAGCTTTTCTACCGTCTTCCCCCATGCTTTTGAACAACACAGCTATGCACTCACATGTAGACCTTCCTCCACATCTCAAATAGAAGAAAAGAATTCTTCAATAACACGTTCTTCTCCACACTCCACCAACACCAACTGGTTATTAACAAAACCAACTGTTGGGTCTGTGGTTTAATGCCACATTCTGTACACGGAGGAATGCCTTTTATCCCTCTCCCTTTTGGCTATGCTGGATCTACCTATGCCCTCTCTATGATATTCTCCGCTTCTGTTAAAAACATTCCTGAGACCAAGGCCAAGAACGCTAGTACCTGGAACGAGATAAAAACAAAGACAGTACGAGCTGTTCAAAAGATGGTAGATTTCACCACGACATGGAGACGAGCAGATAATGAAAATACCAGTTATTCCCTCTTTAACGACACTACCTCCTTCAAGGAAACATTTTCAGTACAAAAGAGACAGACAGAACAGGGAGGATGGGCTGTGCCTCATAAGGGCCTATTCTGTGTAAGAGGAAAGGGCAAAGGTCAGAAAATGGGAGACAGTGAGTGTAATAATACATACACTCTACCTGATCTGAACTTCCCAACGATGGTCACTGCCCCCAACACCTATTTCATATGTGGACCTCACGCACGTACTTGGCTACCCCAAGGCTGGTCTGGGAAATGCTACATTGCATTTCTCCTTCCCCCTACCTACACCGCCCCAGCAGATTACCATCTAAGTGACCCTCCGACTATAATTAATAGACGGCGAAGGGGGGCCATAGATGCTGAAGATACAGCGGACCAAGAGGCTGACTATTTCTTTAAAGGAGTCATCTCTTTCTGGGGGGCCATGATCAACAGCCGCCACATAAGGCAACTGACTCGTGTAGTTCAGGGAGCCATAAACGAGACAGCTGGTGCATTAAGCAACATCACCGCTGAGATGGCTGCCGACAGACTCATGACGTTGCAGAACCGCATGGTTCTAGACATCATATTGGCCGACCGTGGTGGCGTATGTGAACTGATCGGGTCCAGTTGCTGTATATTTATTCCAGATAATGCACCCTTGGTGTATTCCGCTATTTCCCGCCTTCATGTACTTTCCAGAAAACTAGATGCAGACACTGATGCCTGGTCCCTGACGGGTTGGCTCTGGGGCCTCATGGGGATGGAAGGCACTTAGTTATAGATATTGCTCTAGCCATTCTCTTCACCTGTTGCCTCTGTATTCAGTGTAGCCCAGCACTCTGTAGTTTCTGTATCACTACCTGCATTCCCAGATCCCACACTAGAAAGAAAAACAAGGAAAAGATTATGTTACAGGAGCAAGTGGACAACCTAATACACATAGAGGTAGATTAAGAGAGACAATCTTAAAAGGGTATATTATGGGACAAGGAGGGAATGTGGAAAATGATTATTTTTCGTTATTTATGTCCCAATTATATACCCTCTCTTTCACGTCCCGAGCTCACCCTGCCGGTAACTAGAAAACCCGGGCACATCCATGTAAGGTTGCACACAAACACATCTCTTCCTCAAACTGCAACTGTACATTCTTATGGTCAAGCCGATTCCGAGAAACGAGCCCCCGTTGTAACCACCCCCGCTTATGGTCAGACTAATTCCGAGAAATAGGCCCCCGTTTGCCAAGACACCACAACCAATTCCGAGAAACCAGCTCCTGTTTGCTAAACACATGAACACCAGACATCCTGTCACAACCATTTCTCCTTTTCTTATCCAAGGAACCAGCCTAGGGTTATTTCTTAACTCTCTGCCATGACTTCCTCTTTATTGTGACACAGTTTCATCTCAACTGCCATGATCTCTGTATGATTGACATTTTCGTAACTGAACATTACTCAAGGGAAGCTCCTTCCTCTTTTTTGTATAATTGTCATGTTTTCTGTAATTAAAGTAGAGACTATTCCCGAGCCTCCTTAGGTGACGGAGCTCTCCCTTAACTCGAGTCCCTGAATAAAGACCCCAAATTCTAACCACCACGGACTCTGCTCTTCATGCTTGACCTTATTGATATTATAGAAATTCCGATCAAGGTAAATTACTAAAATATTTACCACAGTACCAGTGCCACGCCGCCCACATCCCGCTCAGCAGCAATTCGGGATAGGGTTAAAATGTCTGTCTGCTGCATACCCGCTGGGGCTGGAGTGACATCTGTGACGACTGGGTCGTGGGACTGTTCATCAGCAGCATACACCACTTCTTGCTCGTCGTCATCATCAGCCATAAGTGAAAGCCTTGCGGGAACCTTCCTTTTAGGCTTAGCTACCTTTGTCGGCTCATGGCGTGCCTCACTCTCAGACTGCATTGGTGGGTTCCAATCAACATCAAGGTCATCAGAAGGAAGGGGGCTTGAAGAAGAACTTGTAGTAGTAGCCCTCCTTGACTTTTTTCTTGCTGGGGATCTGGTAGACAATGGATCATTATCAGGAGGAGTGGCTTCCTCGGATGATACCTCCGCTTCAATCTCGATTTCCTGATGTTCCCCATATTTCTGGAGGAACAAGCATTGTGGGCAGTTGTGCCGCTCACTGCGCCTCTAGTTGCGCCTCTCCTTGCGCCTCTGCTTGCGCATGTACTTGCGCGTGTACTAGTTGCACCTGTGGTTGTTGTTGCGGCTGTGGTTGTTGAACACTCGTCAGCTGAGTTACACCCTGCATTGATTGGGTGCTACTTTCTTGCGATGAGCCTACATCACTGGTCGATGGTGATTGAGCAATGACAGTGGCTGCCTCTGCAGCACTCATGGGCTTGGACCTAACCTTGCGTGGTGGCACTGAGCCTAATGAAGCGGAGGTGCTGCTCCCAGCTTGGTCCCTGTCGGACCCCGCTGTTGCAGGCATTGTTTTATTTTACCCGAAAAAAGTGTCTGTGGGCACACCTGTTTTCGTGGTAAGTGACGCCACTTGCTTCTTCTGCTCCTTCTTACTGGCAGTGGCAGTGGCAACTTTCTTTGTAGAGGAGCTACGGCCACCTTTCTTTTGGCCCATCTTCTTCAGATGTCAGAACAGCAGGCCGCAGTTGCACGCGTTGCAGAGTTGTCTGTGGCCACACGTGATGTTCTGCACACACTGCTGCAGGACTTCTTCCTGGCACTGGTGGTTCTCTTGTGCACCTAAAAGCAATAGAAGCAAGAGGAACATCAATTAAACACCCCAAAAAGTCGAAAAACACACAAAAATCACCACAATCCAATGCCATCCATGCCCTCAATGATGTTTGAATTCAAGACACCCCACAGAAAGACTAGGTCCATGGACCACTGAGTACCCCTGGGCATAATGGTTGAAAGCAAGGCAAACTGGGTTCAGGCCTGAGCAAACTGCCTTGCTTCAAAATGGCCCCTTGACCCCCACTACATGGCCAGGCCTTGCCTGGACCAGGCCTCAAAATGGCCCCCACCCACATGGCCAGGCGCCAACAACACCCCAAAAAGTCGAAAATCACACAAAAATCACCACAATCCAATGCCATCCATGCCCTCAATGTTTAAATTCAAGACACCCCACAGAAAGACTTGGTCCACTCACTACCCCTGGGCCTACTGGTTAGTGAGGCTTTACAGGCACCCCAAAATTAAAACAAATTCAACATATAACAGTGAGCTAAAATTTCATGACATAAATGAGATTTAAGTTAAAAGAAAAACCACAGAAACAGTTGTATCATGCACCCATGACTAACCCTGGGCCTACTGGATACTGTGGCTACCCACAATATATATTTTTTTTAAGTTGTGAAAAAAGTTTTTACATTGTTGTTGCAGCAACTGCAATGCCCAAAACAAACAACACCAACATACTTGTAAAATCTCAAATCCAAAAGTGATCCAAAGTCCAAAAAGTCCTCAAATACAAATATCCAGCAGCAGCCACAAAAAGCAATCCTTCCAGCTCCAGATCCAAATCAAAAGTGACCAGGACATGGACAAAGCACTGGGAGGAGCCTGCTGGACAGGAACAGGAAGTTGGAGACTCTGCGGCACTTCCTTCCTCCCCCCCCCCCCCAAAAATGGACCCCTTGCACCAAAAAGTGCAGCCAAATGTCAATCTGAGGAGTTATTCTGATCGAAATTTTCAGAAGGTTTATGCTGCCTGAAATGGATTTCTTGTGCAGAATTGCAATTTTTGCAAGTTCGGGAAAGCAAGCTGTTCAAATCGCCCGCCGGAAGTCAGCTGCGCGCCGCATCTACGTGTTCGGCATGGTTTACGCCCGCGATGCGTGATCGCGGGCCCTTATGTCGTACTCGCGTTGTCAAACTCTCGCTGTGCAGGCCGCGATGACGTAATCGCAGTCGAAAAACTCTCGCGCGATCACGCAGCAAGATCCAAAATGGCGCAGCATGAGCAAACCGGGAGAAAAACAACTCTGCGAACACAGAATCACAGTAAGTCAACGCCGTGCGCGCGATATTGTATTTTTCAAGCGCGACCAAGCAAAGAAATCTGCCAGCTTGCGAATTTACGGATTTTCGGGCAAATTCGCGGACTGCGAAATTGCCAAAAATCTGCAAATTCCGCGAACGGAACGTTTTTTGCTCCCACGCATACTAGATAATCAGTCATTATTAGGAAATACCTGATCTAGGGTTGTTTGTTTAATAGATTCAGGAGACACATCCAGAATCTGTTTAATGGTGCCCATACCCTCTTCCCCCTGCTCCGTAAAAAACTGTGTGACGAATGGATATATATAGCTGTATGGGCCTGGTCGGGGGTCATTTTGTATTTGTTCGCTTTATCACCTCGGTGTCCATTTAGATCAGACTTATAAGTTGAAGAAGGGACTCTTGAAGCAGTCAGTCTATTTCTTCTAACAAATTGAAAATGACATAGTGATTGCTGAGTGGGACCGCTGCCTGTTCATCCGAAATGCCCCCTACCCCCCGTAATAGACCGATTACCAGCCCTATCAAGGATAAACTGCACCAGACTTGGAGAACTAAAGGTTAAAACCGCACAATCACCAGTTAATGACTTATTTGTTTTACCAACCCACCCTATTCTTCGTGCCATTTTAAAAAAGCGTGTTGGTTATACGATTCCTGGTGTTCAATAAGTCCAATGACTTATTCCGCAATGTGGACCAATGTTCAGAAACATTGGGCGGTAAAGAGGGGACATTTGCCAGCACAACAATGTAGGGAGTTGCGTCTGGCTTCTGACTGAAGATGCAAATTCAGATTTGGGTTGGTGAAGTCTCCCTGATCAAATCTCCAAATATTTTGTGTTTTGTGGCTCTCATCCCATCCTCTAATATAGTACTCCCCATGATGGTTGAAGGCCCATTTAAGGGTTTTGAGACCTGTTTACAGGTAGTGTTTGGGCCTTCTAAGCAATTCGGAAGCCCTGGAGCGTCTGATGAAGGGGGTGCTACTCTTTGGTCTGGGGGGCCAGTCCGTACTGAGTCTTTAACTAGGCTAAAATATGTACTAGGACACTATACTTGTCCATTATCCGAATTGCTCACAGGATAACTAATCACTTTTCCCATTCCCCTGTTGAGCAGCGTATCAGTGCTTCTACATGGGCATATATCCAAATGGGCTGGGGGAATGCTAGTGACGAGCCCCTCCAACTTAGTGTGTCTAACTTCAATTTGGGATAATTTCTGTGACAATGGATCCAGCAAAACTGATACCATTGTCTCTAACCTTTTCCAAAACTCCTCCTCATTTGACCACAGAGATAGCCCATTTGTAGCAGTGGACGTTGACATTGTTAGGCCCCTGACTACAATCTGTCAGTGGTTTTAGTTTCATGTCTCATTGCCTTTGCCAATTGTTATTTTTGGTTCTGTGGTCCCCGACCCTTCCTCTTCTTAGATGGCGGTTGATGGCTATTGTATGTATTGATGGTGGAGCCCTCCTAACATTTTTATTGTTTCTAATGATAATCTTTTAACACTGAATGCTGCTAAGGCAAACACACTGTCCCGGTGTGTTTGAACAAACTAAAATAAATGTCAAGTGTTCCCACCTGGCCTTAGCACACTTTCGCCTGTCCGCCCTAAGGTGGTGAATATAACCCAAATTTATACAATAAACATTTGAAATAAATCACAATTTCAACTCAAATGTATGCATTAAACCCAAACAGATTTTATATTTTACTTTCTTATTCACTTAAAAAATATTACATTTGATGTAAATCCATCAATGACACATATCATCAAAACATATGCAAAACTGCCCAATGCTTTTCGGGCCCACGGCCCTTCTTCCGGGCCTTGATCTGTAAACAAAAATAAATAAAATGTATCTTCAATTACATAGAACCCTTATTTTTCAAGAAGCAGAAATCTTACTAATAAAGTGACCTGAATTTCCAGTGCATAATCTGTAATACACCCAGTAGTATGACATGTTAATATCAATACATCCCAACGTAGTCAGGGTGGACCTGTGGTGACTTACACAAACATAAAAAAGAGGGAGAAAAAAAGAAGAAAAGAGAAAAAGAATGACAGCTCCAAATCCGGTATCTCTACTCAACAAATACCTCTAAATTACCCTAGTGTCAACAACCATAACATGCAGCCCATAAAACGAACTAAATAGGTTGAATAAACTCCCACTCACGCTTAAGAATCAGTTATTCTACCATACGTTGTAACAAACTCGGTTCCAGAATGTTGAAAAAATGCTGCCAGCAACCAGCTCTGTGAAAATATACGAGATGTCTGTCACACATGATGACCACGACAAACAAAGATCACTAACCAAACCTTAGGCAAACCCACTGACCTGAAGGATCGTGCTGAATGCTTAATGTAGAAGTCGTCCCTTTAAATGCACAGTGTCCCAATGTGCTTCAAAACACTGTAAAAAAACAACACAGAAATACCTCGTGGTCAACCCAAAACTTAAGCTCGTGGTAACAACAATAATGACAGCAATGCACATGCCTAGCGTACCTTTCAGATGAGACATTCTCGCGAATAATGCTCGCACCTTCTTTTCAATTCGGCATCAAGTTTTGCGAACAAGTAGACGCAACGCATGCACGTTTAACAGAAATGTCAAGAGCAAAGGTAATCAACGACGGACTAACTGCATGTAGTGTATGCGGCTGGAATCACCCGAGTGCTATGGATACCGCCATCTATAAACAAACTAAATAACACCGAACGCTACACAAACTCCTCCTGTCAAAAACAAAAACCGTTGCGTGCCCCCAAATCCAATGGAAAACACTCATAATTACTAGAAGAAGTAATCTTTGCTACCACAAACGCCTAAAAGAAATAAAGTGCCCAATGCACGTCACCTTGCCTCACCATTCATAAATAGACTGAGGATGAACGATTGAACGAAAAAATAAGAAAGAAAAATAAATGCATGAACGAAAAAGCCAGTAATGAAAAAACAGAAATAGACAAAGAACAAAGTAATCCAAACAATATGCATTACATGCATAAAGTTGTCAACCACGTGTCTATTTGACCTCATAATGTACAATTTGCTACAGAAATCCATGTCATGAAAAATACATATCATAAAAAATACATAAATACATTTTATCCACACCATTTGCCTGTCTATCCTATTTGTGCAGATTATAGGAAACACCCTAAATCTACTGTCATTGATCCCTTTGGGATCTTGGGTGTCTAAACGCCTAATCCAATAAACCTCTTTTTGTAGAAGAGTTTTAGTCAAATCCCTTCCAGATACGGACTTCACTACCTCGAGCACCTGAAATTTTAATTGTGCTATAGTGTGTCTGTTAGTGGTCCATTGGACTGCTAAACTGCTGTTAATATTGTTATTTCTAATAGTGCTTTTGTGTTCTGATATACAAGTCTTTATCTTTTGTTCTGTTTTACCTTTATATAACAGGCCACAAGGACATTTGATGGCGTAGATCAGATTGTTTGAATTACAATCAGCATTGTGCTCAGTCATGATGGTCTCTCCGGTCGGGGATGTTGAATTCCACAGCTGACAATCACATTATTACAATGAACACAGTTCTGGCACCTCCTTGTGCCTCTGTAGCTTTCCGAAGTTTCACTGATGTTTAATTTCAAAATCTCTTTGATGTTACACGACCTCTTATAGGCAAAAATGGGTTTGTTCACAAATAAATCCTGAAAATCACTTTCGTTAGCCAGAATCTCCCAATGTGTATTAATACATTTCTTCACTTGACTTGAACTAGTAGACAATCTTGAAGCAAACACTTGTCTGTTGGTCCTTGGTTTCAGTTTGGTTTCCAGCAAAGTGCTACGAGGGTGCTTTTCAACCTTCTGTATGGTCTCATCTAAAAGTGTGGTCGGATAACCCTTATACAGTATATTTGCTTAATGGTGTTTAGATTACTTTGAAGGACAGTTTCTTCAGAACAAATACTCTTAGCCCGCAACATCTGTGAATAAGGACGGTTGTTGAGCACATTTTTTGAGTGAAAGCTGGTGTATAGTAGAGCAGTGTTCTTTTCTGTCGATTTGTGGTACGCTTCTGTTTGGATCTGTCTATTTTCAATCTTTACCAACACATCTAAGAAAGGTATCATCTTGTAGTCAATGGTCTTGGTAAACTGAATGTTGTCATCATAAGTATTCAATTGTTCAATTTTAAACTCCAAAAGTTCCAAGCTGTAATGCCACATCAGAAAGATATCGTCGATGTAGCAACAATAAAGCAGAATGTTGTCTGACCACTCCTTGTCATTGAGTAAAAATAACTCCTCAAATCTTGCCATATACGTATTGGCATACGCCGGTGCCCCGGCAAAGCCCATTGAAGTGCCCTTTAGTTTCAAATAAAACATATTGCCCCACTCAAAGTAACTATGATGAAGACAGAAGTGTAACATCTCAAGGATAAAAACTTTGTCTGCCCTCATAACATCTTGTTTTAGTAAAGCCCATTCAACCTCTTCCATGCCTCCTTGGTGGGGAATAGAGGTGTAAAGAGCTTTTACATCCAAAGTGCACAGGATAGTGTCTTCTTTCAATGATATGGATGCCAATTTCTGCAAAAAATGAGTAGTGTCTTTCATGTAAGACGTCCAGGCCTGGACAAAAGGTTGTAAAAAATAATCAATGTAATGCCCAATGGGCTCGACGATGGTGCCGCAACCGGTGACAATAGGTCGAAAAGGTGGGTTGGTAAGGTCCTTGTGGATTTTTGGTAGCATGTACAACCCTGGCCTTTTTGGGTTACTAACTGTAAGGTATCGTCTGGTGTTTAATGAGATCCATTCCATTTCCACAGCGTGATCTAAAATCTGATTAAGAGTGGATAACAATTCTCTTGTGGGATCTTGATCCAACTTCAAATAGGTATCAGTATCTGAAATGTGTTAGACAGCCTTCGAATTGTAAAATTGTCGATCCATAACAACGATGGCTCCACCCTTGTTGGCTTTTTGTATAAAGATACGAGTGTCTGATGCTAAAGATTTCAATATTTGTTTTTCATGCTTGGTTAAATTCGATGATGTCGATTTTCTAGTATTAATTCTACTTAAGACCTTGTAAACCAAATTCTCAAAAGCATCTAAAATTTTGTGAGATGTAGGAGCTTGAAATGTGGATTTCTGTTGGAGTTCAATAAATTCTGGTTCCAAACGTTCTGTACTATCTGTATCCATAGTCAAGAAAAAATATTTGAGTCGTAACGCTCTCATGAATTTAAAGAAATCAATCTCAATTTCCAGAGGGTTGGTGTGATAAGTGTCCACAGATTTTATTTTTGGGAATATCTATTATTGGTTTTCCTTATTTGCTCACAATACATATCATAACGTTAGGCAAGAAAATGCAACATAACTTTCCATAGTCATACAGAATTATTCAATATAATCAGCAAGGTGTCACAAAATAGTATTCTTGCATTGCATCATATAAATCATGGTCATAACAGCAATGCATCTTGGTGTTTATGGGTGCATTGCTGAGGGGTAGAAGTTCTTAGCTGTGTGTCTCTATCGGCCCATATCAATACGTAGGTGTAGGGCGTGCCATCCAAGACGTTACCACTGACAAATGCATGTAGGTATAGAGCAGCACATATATATTGCGATATTCTGAGCATCTTAACAACTATTTAAAATTAAAGAACATTGAAACACTAAATAAGAAAAGCATGAAAAGGAAAGAAAATCATGATAAAAAAGCGAGGAAATCATTAGTGAATCGCTGTCAGTGCATGTCTTCGGTTTCGGGGGGAGTGTCAAGTGTGGGAGTCGGAAGGCATATCTCCGCTGCGGTCAGGATCCTCCCGGAGGGAGAGAGTCAATATTCTTGCACCATACTAACGTCCGATGCGCTGCCCGGTGGGAGCGGGGTCACCAGTGTGTTTGTCTGCAACGCAGCCATGAGGTGTGACTGAAGTGTACAACTTATAGGTACCAGACGCTGAGCGATCATGTAAGTGCACAGCCCCCTGTCCTGCCTGCCCCCTGGGGAGGACCAGGGGAGAGTACGTCTAACCAACACCTTTTTGAAGGCATACTTGATGAAAAGATTTCAGAGTGTCATCCCAGAGTTGTGCAATGGGGTACTTCCGTAGTCCCGCCGTTTCCTCCCTATGGAGGACTGCGCTTTCTGCCTTCGCCCAGTTATCAAAAGAGCTACGCCTATGTACTGCTTGCGGAGGCTCGCTGCATTTTCAACGCTTAGTAATTAACCTCTTCACTGTAATGAGCCCCAGGTCCGAGAATCTGGAGGAGACTTTAGTTTGATTCGTCCTTTTGTACAGGCCCAAAATACATGTCTCCCATGTGTGTCGCAGTTCCGCGCCAGCACCCTCCGCCAATGTAGTCGTCAGTGTGCCAGTATGTCTGTAGTGTAGGGCATGACCATAGCATATGGAGAAGGTCTGCGCCTACAAGTGTGCATCTCGGGCACGCGGACGTCGTGACGTCGAAGTATTTGTTGATTTTATCAGGTGACAAATAAGCGCAGTGTATTATATAGAATTGAATGAGTTTGAAGCGGGAGTTGTGCGGGACATTAGTAGCGCCGGCCAGCACCACCACCCATTCCTTGTCCGTCCATGCACGTCCCCTGCCCGCTGCCCATTTGTCTCGCAAGATTTGGTAGGAGCACTGCGTGTGGGTGAGGAGTGCCTGCGTCAGCCAATGAACCACATGGGATCCGTGTCCCATGACATGTAAGTATTGCACCAGTGAGTGTGCCTGCAGCTCCTCAGAAAGGTCGCCCCAAGCCTGCGTAAATGTGTGCATGAGTGATGCGTGTAGGAGAAACTGCCCGGCTGGAAGGCCCATGTCTGCGACTAGTGTCGCAAAGGGGACCAGGACGCCCTCTGCGTATAGACCTCCCATTGTGTCCACCCCAGCTTGTGTCCAGTGCTCCAGCGCTGCCTCCGTCACCACACCTCCATCCCTGGGCGTCCCCAGCAATGGAAGCACTGGGGCGCACGGTATCACAGCACGGGTGAGCTTTAGGCTTCTCATATAGCATCTGCGTGCTACTGCTAGGTGCAATTGTGATGGGCAGCGAGTCTTGGTTAGTGGATGAAACAGTGTGTGGATTTGTGTGCTGGTCCAGACTGTGGTGTCTGTAGCGGTGTCGCCCAAATTCTTCCCTCTCAGCCATCCGGGCACCCATTACAGCTGTGCTGCTAGATAGAGTTCCTGATTAGGAACCGCTAATCCTCCAATGTTTGGAGGCGCGTAGAGTTTCTTTAGCGCTACGCGGGGTCTCCCAGCGTTCCATATAAGATTTCTGATCGAGGTTTCTAGCTCTCGGAACATATGGGTCGGGACATATACCGGGATATTGGTGTAATAGTATAATAGTCTGGGTAAAACAATCATCTTTGTCAGCGTGACACGGCTAGGCACATTCTAGGGGAGGGTCTTCCAAAAGGACATCTGTGCTTGTAGGGAGGAGATAGCTTGCACCAGGTTACCCTCCAACACATCTGGTAAAGTTCTATATATATATATATATATATATATATCCAAAGATAACGGAACGTGGTGGGGTACCAAGTGAGTCGCTCATTATTAATACTGATCTCACACTCTTGCGTGTCTGCGCTGAAGGAATACACTCCAGACTTGGCCCAGTTAACCTTAAGTCCCGACATGGCCTCAAAGGTGCGGAAGATGTCAGATAGGGCCATCGGCAAGTGGGTCAGGTCTCTGACATATAAGAGTAAGTCATCAGCATATAAAGATATCGTGTGTATGCCATCAGCCAGGGGAATCCCCCAGTCCACACCTTGTGTGCTCAAGAGTTCCGCTAGGGGCTCCATCACTAGCAAGAAAAGCAGCGGGGATAGAGGACATCCCTGTCTGGTGCCCCTCCTAACACGGATGGCATCTGACAACAACTTACCAGTGCGTACTCATACTGTGGGTTTCTGATACAGTAAGCTCAGCATGTGGATATAATCGTCCCCAAGGTCATATTTCCTCAGCACTGCTACAAGGTAGGACCACTCTACAGAATCTAAGACTTTTTCGAGGTCTAGTACCAGACATCCGGATCGTGGCCATTGTTGCGTAGCAAGGCTTTGTACTCTGAATAAGCGTTGGATGTTATGTGAAGTACTCAGAGTGGGTACAAATCCATTCTGGTTGCCATGTACGAGGGTAGTTACCAAGGGAGCTAACCGTTGGGCCAGTGTGGAAGCTAATATCTTATAGTCAGTATTAAGAAGGGCCAGTGGGCGATATGAGCCCAGCTGTGTGCAGTCCCTGCCAGGTTTCGGAAGGGAGATGAGGTTGGCTTCATTTAATGTGGATGGGAGGGAGGAGTCTGAAATGGCCGCCGTATATATTCTTAGCAGTTCTGGGATCAAAATAACCCAGTAGGCTTTATAAAATTCGGCCGGTAGCCCATCTGGGCCTGGGGATTTGCCATTGGAGAGGGAAAAAATGACTGTAACCAGTTCGCCAGGTGTAAGTGGGGCTTCTAATTCATCACGTTGTGCATTGTCTAACCTTGGCAGTGTTATGCCAGAATGGTAGTCGGCTATGTCAGCAAGGGGGACTCGCAACCTAGAGCGGTATAATTCCCAGTAGTGGTCTACAAAAGCTGCAAGTATGGTGCCCTGTGTGTATGCCACATCTCCCTGACCTGTGCGAATCTCCGTCACAGGCGCCGTCTTTGCATCTCGATTGACCAACCAGGACAGCAATTTCCCCGGCTTGTCACCAAGATGGTGGGTGCATGCTGAGTGGGCTGCATAGTTCAGATGACACGACCTCTCAAGGAGCCATGCATGTTCCA
Source organism: Lissotriton helveticus (assembly GCF_964261635.1). Classification (NCBI taxonomy): domain Eukaryota; kingdom Metazoa; phylum Chordata; class Amphibia; order Caudata; family Salamandridae; genus Lissotriton; species Lissotriton helveticus. The sequence continues at coordinate 237,838,289 of NC_136062.1, read as the reverse complement.
CGTGCGCCTCCAACAGTGGCTCACCATCCCCCCCTACGCTTCCTGCTCCCACCGGAGCAAGTCAGCCTCAATGCGTGTCAGCTCCCTGTCTAATTGCTTCTGCATACCGGCTTGCGTACCCAGGCAGTGGCCACGGGTCATAACTTTAAACGCGTCCCACTCAATTTGGGGGTGGACGCAGTGCAGCTGTTCTCTTCAAAATATTGAATAAGATGTGTGGACAATGAGTTGCGAAAGGGAGCATCAAGTAGTAAGTCAGGCTGGAGCCTCCAGGTGGGTATAGGTGGGTTGGGACGTTCCCACGCCAGTTCTAGAACTTGTGGGTTATGGTCAGAATGGATGCGACCCATGTAGTATGTGTTGGTGATTTGGGGGAGTAATTCACCTGATAACATGTACCTGTCTAGTCTGACATGCAACGCGGGCGCACCAGAATAATAAGAATATATTTTGGTATGTGGGTTACGACTCCGCCAAGCGTCATGTAAGTCCCATTGCGAAGCACAACTCGTTAGTGCTTTCAGAGCCCCATGCACAGGAGTGCCAGACAGGGGCGGGAAGGAACGGTCCAATGTAATGTCGAGTATGCAGTTATAACGGCCTCCCAACACCCAGGGAATACCATGCCAAGGCGCCAGAACCACAGACAACTGCGCAAAGAAACCCCCCTGATCCGTATTAGGAGCGTACAATGAAACCAGGACTATCAGCCGACCATCCATTTTACCCTGAACAACCACAAATTTATTTATTTATTTATTTATTTTAAGGTTTTATAGAGCGCGTAGTAACCCTAGAGCATCCCAGCGCAATCTGCCCTCCCAGCAAATCCCAGCAAATCTGCCCTCTGAGTTCATGCGGGAATGCAAAACTGCAAAAGGGGTCCCGGGCCTTACCCATAGTAGCGCCCGACGGACATAGGCCGAGTATTCGGTAGCAAAGAATTGCCCTCGCTACCTGCGATGCAGCCTCTGCACCTCCGCACCTGCCAGATGAGTTTCCTGTAAGAGCTATATGGATGTGGTGTCGTTTAAGGTAAGAATAAATTTGGTACCTGCGTGATGGTGTATGCATGCCACGCACATTCCACGTGCATATCTTTATTGCCGACATGTCAACGTCAGGTGATCCCCCCACCCCGCCACTCGCCCACAGCTGGTAGCCAGTCCCCACTATCCACCTACACATTTTTTTTTTAAAACAGATTTTATTGAGGTTTCAAGCAGTAAAAAAACATACATCATTGTCAGAGTATCCCCAAAGGCATGTTGCTCGATTTAAGTCCTATGTGCCTATGCAGACAAAATAGGATATTGCGTCGTGCACTTCCAGTAATCTCAGTGTGCAGTGCCCAGCCATTTTGGTGACAGGTGTCACATCGTCGCCACCTAGCAGCACATTTCCTCAGGGCACCAGCCGTTTCATCCTCAAGCATGGTAGACATAGACTTCTTGCCTTTCAATAGACCAAGTAACCGAACATCCAACTCTCTCTCCCCCCTCCCCTCAACATACTCACACCCGGCCCTTCCCCATCCCTCCCCCCTCCCCCCTACCCTCCCCTCAGACATGCCGCTTCTCCAGCACTACGTGTGCCGCCCACAATGTATTCCTCCCTCTCCAATGGAGCCCTGTGTCAGTGGCCTAAGCGTTCTCCGAGGGAAAACCCTCGATCACAAGACCTCACCGCCCGTCTATTTGGTCATTGCACTTCCCATACCCTGAGTCCTGCACAATCTACATGGTAGGGAAGTTCGCGGGGATCCGTCCTCGTCATCAGTCGGGTCCTTAAGTAGGTCTGTCAGTGCTACCCAGGCTCTGGCTGTGTCCCACAGCTTGTCATTGTCAGATCTTCGAGCTAGTTGGAGTTGGAGCGTCCCCTCATAGTCCGCCCACTTAAGGAATTCTCTGAGCCAACGCCCCGCATTAGGGCCAGCAGCCGCTTTCCAATGACTGGTGATCTCGCGCTTGGCCAGAACCAGCCCCAGATCCAAAAACCTGCTGGTGGTTTTGTTGCGGACAGTGTGGGGGAACCAGTGTAGCAGGCATACAGCCGGGGTACTTTGCTGGTCCCTCTCTGTTACCTCAGTCAGTTTGGTCAAGATTCCTCCCCAGTAGTCCCGGACCGTAGGGCAATCCCAGAACATGTGTATGTAACCTGCATCCTCCAGTCTGCATCGTGGACAGGCGGCATGGGAGTCGAAGAACTCATTGAGTTTGGAAGGAGTGAGGTACGCTCGATGGAATACATAGAATTGGATGAGTTGGAACCTGGCGGTCCGGGAACATTTCCACGCTCTTTCCATCAACATTTCCCACGGCTTAGGTTCGATGGGGATTCCCAGGTCTGTTTCCCACTTGGCGCGCAATCTCTCCAGCGGGGTCCTTAAGCCCTGTGTTAATCTGCGGTACAGGCACGTGACCGCCTTAATCCTGCCCGCAGAGGTGACTACATATTGGCAGGGGGGGAAAGCACGCGGCTCCTCCAGTCCACCCTTCCAGTGTTTGCGCACCGCAGCTGCCAAGGCCGCGTGTAAGAGAAAGTCCTGCGCCGGCAGTTCATGCCTGTCCACCAGGTCTTGGAACGGTAGGAGTGACCCATCTTCGTATAGATCCCCGAGGGTGGAGATCCCGAACTCTTCCCACTCATGTAGCCGCTGCCAATTCCCTCCATGGGGAAGCTCCATGCAGAGCCATATCGGGATCTCGGGCGAGTACGCCAAACCACCTTTCTGGCGTCATAGGGCCCTCTTCCAGCAGAGCCTCATGACCCAAAGGTCCCCAGGGACCTCTCTAGCCCGCAGGGGGAGGCATAAAAGGATCCGCGCTAAATGGTGCATCTTTGCGTCCCAACCTCTCTGTGCTATGTCCAGACCTAATCTTCCCACTAATCTTTGGGTAAGCCATTGAAATTGGGCCGCATGGTAGTAGGCCTCAAAATGAGGCACTGCAAGACCTCCCTCCCGCCTGGGGCGCATCAGGGTAGGTAGTGTCACCCTGCGTCGTCCGGATCCCCATAGGAACCTCGAGATCATGGAATTGAGCTGGGCAAAGTACCTCCCTGGTATCCAGAGTGGCAGAGTCACAAAGTAATAGAGCAATCGGGGGAGGGTTATCATTTTCAGAAGTGCCACACGCCCCGCGACCGATAAGGGTAATGACCCCCAGAATTCCAGGTTACTCTTGGTGCTGCGCAGGGCCCGGCCTATGTTACCTTCAAAGAGATCGGCTGTCCCATGGTAAATCTGCACCCCCAAGTATGGTAAGCAGTGACCCTCCCATCTCACATCCAGCCCTTCAGGGGGAGCACCTCGGTCACCCCGCATAGGAAATAGACAGGTCTTAGCCCAGTTAACCCTGAGCCCCGCCTCCTCCCCCAGTCTCTCCATCAGTTCCCGAGCTCCACGGAGCGCACCATCGTTATCGGCAAGGAACATCAGTAAATACAAGGCAATGTGATGTACTCGATCCTGTACTTCCAGGCCCCTGTAGTGCGCTCCCCCCGCGCATGCGCCGCTAGGGGCTCCATTGCCAGGGCAAACAGGAGGGGAGATAGAGGGCAGCCCTGTCTCGTCCCTCAACCCACCGCAGACGCCTCCGAGATCACCCCTCCCGTCCGGACTCTGGCCTTCGAATTTGTGTATAGGATCTGTGTCCATGCTACGAACCCCTCACCTAGGCCGAATGCCCTCAGGACCCAAAGCAAGTATGGCCACTCTAGGCTATCAAAGGCCTTTTCGATGTCAACTGATAGCACACATGCCTCCTCGTCCCCGGCTCCTGACGCCTGTAGCAATTGGCACAGTCTCTGAATATTCACCGCCGTATTCCGGGTGGGGATGAAACCAGATTGGTGCTTGTGCACCAGGGTCGTCATGTGGCTCATCAGGCGATGCGCCAGTATGCCACTCAGTACCTTATAATCAATGTTTAACATCGTGAGGGGGCGATACGCAGTGCGATCCCACTCCGGTTTCCTGGTTTTAAGGATCGGGACAATCACCGCCTCTCTCGTCGAGGTGGGCAAATAACCAACCTGCCTCGATCGATTCTACAAGGACACCAGTTGCGGGGCCAGTGCATCAATGTAAGTGACATAAAACTCCGACGGGAACCCGTCAGTGCCTGGGGTTTTGTTCTTAGCTATACGTTTGAGGGCTCTCCGGACCTCACCCACTTCCACCGGACGGCTCAGCTCCTCAGCCTCCTCTGCTGCAATCTGCGGGAGTTCTATAGCTAGGAAATCCTCGTTTCCCAGGTCTCTGGGGTCCAGCGCGCTTCAATACAGCGTAGAGTAATAATCCAAAAACTGCGTATTGATTGCCTGCTGCCCAAAGTGGGATCTCCCCCCCTCGTCTCTCAGCTCAAGGATCGGCGTGCCCCTGCGAGCCGGATTCGCCAACCAGGCCAGGAGCGCCCCTGACTTATCGCGTTCCGCGTGCTCTCTCACCATGTAAGCCTTATAATCAAAGCATCTGAGCCTCTCCACTTGCGCGGCTAGTTCCTCTTTTGCCCTTAGGAGTTTCTCCTGGTCCTCTGCCCTCCCTGGTCTATCCCGTTCCTTGTCCCGAAGTCGTTGTTCCGCCCCCTGTACCTCACCTAAGAGAGTTCTACGAACACCCACCGCCTCTCCAATGCATCGCCCACGAATCACCGTTTTAAACGCGTCCAATTCATTATGCAGACTGGAGGAGGTGCCCGCATTGTGTTGGAAATATTCTTCTATGGCTGTGCCTATAGTAGTCCAGAAGACCTGGTCCTCCAGGGCCTCCGGGCGAAGCCGCCAACTTGGGATCACTGTCTTAACCCAAGTCAAGGCCACCAGTAGGGGGTTGTGATCGGAGGTCGTTCTGGCCAGGTATTCACTCGTCGCAACCTGCATATGAACGTCCGGGGAGCATAAAACCGCATCTAGCCTGACATGCAGCTCATGAACAGCAGAAAAGTAGGAGTAGTCGCGTTCCGTGGGGTGATGGGCCCTCCAGGTGTCAGTAAGCCCCCAACTCGGTTGCCAGTCTCGCCAGGCGTCCGCTATCCTACGAGTCGGGGCGTCATGTAGTGGTGGGTGGGAACGGTCCAGGTCCACGTCCGTCACACAGTTAAAATCCCCCCCTAGTAACACAGGGCCCGTGAGCACCCCCACCAGCTTCTGTGAAAGTTGTGCAAGGAAGGTGGGTTGATCTATATTGGGCCCATAAATGCTTCCCAGTGCAATGTCCCTTCCATCTAGTCGTCCTGTGACCACTGTGAATCTACCCTCAGGGTCTATCAACTGCCTCAAACATTGGAACGGTACTCCTGCTCTGATCCAAACCAATGTCCCCCTGGCGTATGCTGAGTAAGTGGTATTATAAACCTGACCTTTCCAGCGACGCTGGAGTGCCTTACCCTCTGCCTCCGTTAAATGCGTTTCCTGAAGGAGAGCTACCTGCACCCCCCTCCGTACCAAATATGCATGTATTTTGCGTTGTCTGCACATGGTATGCATCCCTCGGACGTTCCAGGTCATGATTTTAAGGCCTATGGAGGTACCCATGGATCTAGCGTGTGCGCGCAGCCACTGCGCCCCCCCCTTGCGGCATGTCTGACCCTCCCCCAGCCCCCCAACACATGAACTGTCCCCAACTCCCACTCCCCAGGACAGGTATACACAAACAGGCTCCCATCCAAACCAAACTGTTCAAAGGCATATCTGCAACTAGGAGGAAACTCTCAGCTCGCACTTGATGACCCCAGAGCCCCCCCTCTCCAGCCACCCCCCTCCTGGAAAGTAACCCGTATAGCCAGCAAATACCCCGGCTAAAGCCCCGGCATTCTTGAAATCAACAGTAGCCATGCTACCCCAGTTGCAAGGGCCACCTGAGAGCAGGCAGCAGCATAGTTTCTGCAGGTCCATCACCCAAACATTCCGTCTGCCGTCTGTGGGTTGACATTCGGCAGTTCCACCTCTGAGAGTCTTTGAGAGTTGTCTGAGCCCGGGCTCTCCGTTCCACTCTTCGTTGTTTCAGTGACATCACTGGATGGGCTGGTCGTTCCCGCACTAATGGCCACCACAGCTCGGATTGCTTTATCACGGTCACGTCTCTGGGTCTCCGAGAAAGCGGGGCGCCCCCTTGGCGAGGGAGGCTCTTGTCCTCGGGGTGAGGCTGGTCGCGGGTAGCCCCCAGTCGCGTCACCCCGACCTTCCAACCAGTCCCATGCTGTCTGCGGAGTAAGGAAGAAGTGGGTCTTCGCATCTGCCGTCACCCGCAAGCGTGCAGGGAAGAGCATGGCATAAGGGATGCTGAGCTGCCGCAGTCTCTTCTTGACAGATAAGGAGGCCCGCTGTCGTTGTACTTCCCTGGTGTAGTCTGGGAATATCATCACTCGATTGTTTCCGATTTGCAGGTTCTGATGTTCCCGAGCCCTCTGCAGGATAAAGTCCCGATCTCGGTAGTGCAATAACCGCGCCACCATCGGCCGGGGGGGGAGCACCCGGCTTGGGCGGGCGGGGACCCTGTGGGCTCGCTCCAGTGCATAAAATGGGGAGAGACCCTCAGGTGCCACCTCTGTCTTCAGCCAACTCTCCAGAAATTGGACCGCGTCCTGTCCCTCCTCGTGTTCCGGCACACCCACTATGCGAAGGTTGTTGCGCCGCGAGCGGCCTTCACTGTCCTCCGCTCGGACCTCAAGGGCCTTGACTCTGTGCGTCACTTCACTCAAGGAGCGTCGTAGGGCGGACACCTCGGCAGGGATGGGTTTCATGGTGGTCTCTTGTGTCGCAACCCGCTCCTTAAGCTTCCTGTGGTCGTCCTTCAATAATGTGCGGTCCGTACCAATGGCGTCCATTCTCTTCTCCAATGCTTCCCGTGACGCCACTATGGCCTGCATTATTTCACCCAAAGTAGGGATCCCAGACGAGCTCGGTCCTCTGCTCCCCCCACCTCCATCTTCGTCCTCCGTGCGGTGTCCCGGGTCTTCCAGGTGCAGCACCTCAAAGCCCATTTTTGTTCTGGAGGCACGACCCATCGTTGTGGGGGGGAATTCTCGATAGTTACAGTTCTGGGGGGATGCTCCGTCCACTCCCCACAGTAGAACGGCACCCCCACCAACCAGTCTTGGGTGCCGCCCTGGATCCGCTCAGGCTCTGTGTTGCGCCGGGGCCCTCTCCTGCAGCCCCATTTCAATGCCAAGCTTCCTGGTCTGTGGCAGATAGCGTCTAGGTGGCGTCACCTACTGACCACCCGGCCGCGCACCCCTGGTACTCGTGTATCTCCAGTAGCGGGTCTCTGGGTACGTCACAGGGGGTCAGTGTGCCCTGAAGGTGCAGGGGCGATCGGGTCTCTGGGTACTTCACAGGTGGTCAGTGTCCCCCGAAGGTGCCGGAGAGATCAGGCGCGGCGACCTGGGCGTCCAGCCAGGCGAGTCGCCACCAGCCATCCACCAGATGCTCGGGGGCCTTATAGTGGACCAGCACAGCAAGGGGCCCAGAGCGCCATCCAGAAGAGCCCTCCGTGCCAGTCGGGTCAGAGTCCAATCAGGCAGCCGCTGCGTAAAGCCGTGTGCGTCAGGTCCCCCCACCGGCTGCCAGACCGCTCCGTAGCTCGTCCCGGGTCCAAGACGAAGTAGGGGTCTCCGCCGTCCTCAATGGTGAGCCCGCTGGGCCCTCAGCAGGAGAGTTCGCCATCTTAAGGTCAGACAGCTGGGAGAACACCGATGTCGCTGTAGGGTCCACTCCCGCCGGTATGCAGCACCTCCTCACCGCAAACGTGGTCGGAAGCGGTGGTCTCTCCTCCGGTTCCAGCGGAGGGGTCTCAACTCCCTAGGTGCAGCCGTCAGACTCAGAGGGTCCCCTCACTGCCTGACGCCAGTCTCGACGGTCGCGGGCGCCATCTTGCCGCCTGAGGACTGAGCAAGTTGCGAAAGGAGTAAAAAGCTCCGATTTTCGGCCCCTCTCGCCTCCGCCGTCGCAGGTAGCACTCAGAAGGGGCACTGGACCTTCACAGATAGATTGTGGTGCCGGGTGCCAGGATTGCTGGGCAGGATCAGTGTTTATGGAGGGCGGCCGCGGAGGAGCTCCGGAGCTCGCCTCTGCCTACATCAGTGCCTAAGCCACGCCCCCACTATCCACCTACACATTATCACCAAAGGCACATTAGCGAGCTCTTGCAAAAGTTGCGCAAAATAAAAATAAGTAGAATGCAATCCAAACACTGCATGAAACAAAAAGAACCATAACCAATAAGTAATGCCAAAAGGTCGACAGCTGAACATGCCGCAGTCCAAACTCTCCAATGAGGTAACAAACAGCTAAGTGCAGAGGGGTCGCTGCGCACTTGGCACAGTTGCGGTGTTGCATCTGCTGTTTAGGCAGAGGGAGCACCCCTCTCCCCAGGTAGCATGTGCCAGCCGTAGCGGACACAAAACGTTACAGCTAGGAAGTTCACGGCGTGCAAGGCAGTTATCTCAGGATGAGGGCTCCGCTGAGAGACCAAGCACCCCCCACACCGCCCCACCCAGCAGGTGAAGAACCATCTCAGTCACACTCAGTCACTGTACAGCACCCACCAGGGCTTCCCCTCTCCAGAAGCCAGCCATCACCACTCCGGTACTCACTGCGCCTCGCAAAGATGACAAAGAGGCCAAGGTATATCTGGGCCTTGGTTGCCGCCAGTGCCAAGTACTTGCTCGACACCAGATCAGGCAGCACAACAGAGTCTCCACTTTGCAAACTAACATCGTCAGATGGTGCTGCAGTCCAGTCAATGGAGCAAGTCCGCCGTTTGCGGAGTAACTTCCGGTGGTTCCATGGACATCTGAGAGTCGGGCAGCCCATAGATATTTTCTTCATCGCTGGGTAGCTCCAGTGGGCTGGCATCCGGAGCGGCATCCATGCTCTGGGAGCCACTGAGCTCCGCCACCATTCGAAGGGCCTCTAGCTGTTCACTGTGGATAAGCTCCACTGGCGGACTTATCTCCCTCGCTGCCCGTGCCCTGCGGGCCGGAGACGACCTGTTCCTGCGGCGGCGTCGGGGTCCTCTGAAGCGTGGCAAAGGTGCAGGCATCAATGCCGATCGGGACTCCGCGGCCATTCCACCGTCCAACCATGCCTCGGCTTCCTCTGGGGTGGCAAAGAAGTGAGTGGTATCTCGTGCCACCACCCGTAGCCTTGGGGGAAAAGAAGAGAATACTTGAGGTCCAGTTGGCGTAGATTGTGCTTGACTGCCAGGAAAGAGTGCCTCCGGATTGTATAGTCCGGGAAGAACATGATTTTAGCATTATCAGCGGATTTCCTGGAGACGTCTGGTTTCACGTAGTATGGAATCTCGATCACGATAATTTAATATTCTGAGGAGCATTGGTCGAGGGTTAGACCCCGTCGGGATCGGTCGCGTCAGCACGCGATGTGCCCGCTCTACTACAAAGTGGGACAACACTGCGCCGGTCGGCAACAGATTCTTCAGCCAGTTCTCCAAATGCGTTGCAGGCTCCTTCCCTTCCCATCGCTCTGGCACACCCACAATTTGCACGTTATTTCTTTGGGTCCGTACTTCCGCGTCCTCAGCGCGATCCTCCAGGAACCCAACCCTGTTGAGGAGATCTTGCACGTGCTTGTCGGTCTGGGTTACCCGGGGTGTAAGGTCCGCTAGGGCGCCCTCCAAGGTGGTGGCGCGTTCCACCAGCTTCTTATGGTCGGCGCGCAAGTGCCTGAGATCAATAGCAACGCTATCAATCTTGGTCTCCAGAGAGGTACGGGTGAGTTGGACCGATTCCTCCAGTCGCTCCACAGCTGCCAGCATCGTGTCGAGTTTAGACGCTGTTTGGTCCGGATCAGCTTGCTTTGATGATTTGTCCATCCGCCCCTTCGTTAGCGTGCCACCAGCGCCAGTCCTCACCCTTGTACCCCCAGACAAGAGCGGCGCGGCAGGCAGTTAGTTGGCGTACAATAGAGCAGTGGCCAATAGTCTACAAAACTCCGGTCGGCGCCAGCAGTGGGGAGAGAAGACCGGCGCCTTGAGGCAGGGCGCCGCAGAGGAACAACAGCGTCAGGTGAGGCAGGTGTGCTGTGCCTCGACGATCCGCTACGGGAGGATGGTGTGTCAGCTGGTGGGATAGCCAGTGCCTTATCCCGAGGGTGGTCGGTGCCTCACTCAGCGCCGGGCTCGAGTCCCCAGTCGTAGCGCTCTGAGTGTCCCAGAGGTTCCTTCTTGATTTCCAGGATGATCTAATTTTCTGTTGTCAGGGGTCCTGTACTTAGACCCCTAAAGTCTTTGTTCTCTTGGTGCATGTGGGCCCTGAGCCCGGTCTGAACCAGTTCTGGGTGGATCCTGAGCACTTTGTTTTTCTGGCTATCAGTATTTAGCACAGTACCTTCCACAGCAAGGATAGATCGACCCAGAGTCACCAATGTCAATAATGTGGCCCAGCCTGGCCTCCTTCGTGCTCGGACGGGCGGAGACGGGCCAGCGCGCATACTGCGCTGCGGGAGCCCGGTCGTGCTTTAAAGAGCAGCCTGGCGCTGTCCCAGTAGGGATGGCGGCTCCTGCTGTGGGGCGATGTGGACCCCAGAGTCCTTGGCGAATAACGTTCTGAGGCAAACAAATGAGAAGAGGTGCAGCAGGAGCCCGGTCGTGCTTTAAAGCGCCGCCTGACGCGGTCCCAGTAGCGGTGGCGGCTCCTGCGCGGAACAATGTGGACCCTGCAGTTCTTAGCGAATAAAGTACTGAGGCAAACGATTTGTGAATCTGACTGTACATTAGGCACCAAAAGCACTGTTAGCTGGAAGTCTGCTGCAGAAGACAGGGACGAGACCGTCCCTTTAGATTGTATGATTGCTATTATTTCCTATTTATGTGATCATTTTTTTCTTGTCTGCTGTGGGTATTTACTGGGTGGTAATCCTCTGGGGTATCTTGTGTGCTTGATAAAACCAATAAACAATGTTTATAGAAGAAGGTTTCCATGTTCTACATGTTTGTGAGAGATGCAAACATTGATAAGTCCTAGGTTATTCCAGTTTTATGTAAAAAAAAAGTATTTCACAAATTCTACCGCCACTGTATCTTTCCGCACTAAGAAAGCTATCATTTGTACTTCCTCAGTTGTGCATTTTCATTTTGTGAAGGCTCTAATCTAATTACTTTACTACATGTGTATACTGTGGACACGGAAGAGGTGTGAGAAATCATTAGGTCTCCAAATTTGGCGACCAGGGCAAAATGTTAAACTGGAAATTGCAATTGTTTTGTAGATGTATTGGCACTGGTAAATGAATGCATTATGTATGTGAGGATTGGGGTATCTTCTGAGAAATCTCAATAGTTGTATAGGATAAACTAGCTGTGCATCATAACAGTTGTCTGAATGTCTCAATGTGAATGCAATTCATGGTTTAAGCCCAAATGAGATGATTGTGTCTGCATACAATAGTTGTGCCATGGCATTTGATGCATTTCTGGATTTTTTTTTGGAGATAATAATTGAGCATGTTTGCAAGTCTTAGGCTGTAGTTGGACATATGATGGTTAATCCCAGACATTTGAGATGTCACTCGGACATGCCAGAGGCTAACCAGGCACTTATATTTCTATTTGAGACTATGATCATTTTGTAGAATTTTATATCTGAACCTGATGAGGTTATTAATGCACTCCTGGTAGAACTATGCCACTGTTTGTAATGCTTTAGCAGCAGCTAAACAACTCTTTTCTCTGATTTAGTTACTTTTTTGTTATTTAATGTTTAATTGATCCTTCATTATTGTAGGTTTTCATCAGTGACGTCATTTCTGTGATACCATCAGAGACCAACGTCATGTGATGTCATCACCTAAAAGGATAAGTGATGTCACATACTTTAATGTCATTGGGTCAAAGGGCATGTGATGTCATTTCCACTACCCCTGGCATTTAGCTGAATTGACGTCCACACCTATAAAAATGGATGGGGAGGGGGACAACACATTTTTCAAATCTAATACCTATTGAATATTTATCAAATATCTGTTGGAGATCAAATCTAGTAACGTCCTCGACAATCCTCTTTGCTACAAAAAAACAGCAACTTCCACGTCATCTGCAGGCATTCTGGAATAATCATCAGAATCGTTTTGTCCCAATTTGGCATTAAAATTGCTAATTTGAATTATGGAACATGTCAGGGTAGAAATATTTGTATTGGGTACCTTAAAGGAGTCCATGTTTGAACAAGCCGTTAAAAGGATTAGACTTATATGATACAAAATTATCATTATTAAATGATTAAAAAATGTGTCCCTGTCTGCCAGATAAAATAAGTATCCAACCAGATCTGTTGGCTCCCCACTGTAGGCCTCCCACAAGGGAAAGGAATTTCTGGAGCAGCAAATGAGACAAATCCATGTAGGTGGTAAGCTTATGCTGACCAATTCTGTATTAAGATGATGTCAAAAAGTCTAATAAAATCCATCCATGTATCATTGTTTGTTAGAAGAAAAACAAGCGTTGTCTTAGGGAAGAATTGTTTAATACCCTGTGGAGAATGATGTTGTCTTTTTCCAGCCCTATAGTGTGATGTGGGGATGTGGAGCCATAGGTAATTGGGATACAGGGACACGATCTTTTGTCACTTGTTGAGGGAGTCAGTCAATGTCATTTTGTGATTCCAAAGGGGTAAACCAATTATGGATATGTGGAAGTCAAGTCAAAAGGCTTTATTTCGATAAAAACATATCATAAAAGCATCACATTGTTAAAAAAAACACATTTTAGAGTTAAAAACAAGAATTAATCTATTTACACCAGGGCTTTTTCCCTTTTTTACATCTAACATTTGCAGAAAGAAACACAGTATAAAACAAGAATTTAAGAATCAGATTAAACAATTCATTTAAGCCTTTTGTTTCTAAGGTGCCATGCCCATGATAGGAATTTTGAGAGACTACAAGCATAGACTGGGCGTGAGTCTGTCGTTAAGATGCGCAGCGCTACAATGTGAGACCTAGTGCCTAATGACCGACACAAAGGTTTGAGCCACCTAGTTCTTGCGTACATATACGCTGGACATTCGAACATAAAATGCGCTATAGTTTCTGGTCTGATTGGGCAGGAAGGGCAAAATGCTGTAGTCTGGGCCGGAGGCTTCCAGCAAGCTGTTAGGGCGTTTACTGGAAGAGCACCAACCTTAAACCTAAAGTAAAGAGCCCTGTGGAATTGCTTCCATATGATATCCAAATAGAGTTCTCGGATCGGCAGATCCTTGAACTGCAGGAAGTCATTCGTAAGCCTGCCCAAAGCATAGTCCGCGCTAATTCTAGTCGCGACCCAGTTCCAATAGAGCCTCTTTAGAGTAGCCTTAGGGGGAGGGGACCTACCTACCCATGCCTCGCTAAGGCCCAAGTCCCCTAGCAAAGTTTTAAATTTTTTTAGCCAACTTATTTTATGCCAACCAGGTAATGCCATGACTTCAGTTAGCCCTTTAGCATATTTGGCCAATTCGGGAGTTCGCCATATCCGGGCCCATAGGAGCAACGGTCGAAACTTAGCCAAATCGCTAATAGGGCGACAGCCTAGGTCAAGCAATAAAGGTGCCATTGGAGTGCTCTGGGGAAGCGATATAAGATCCCTAAAAATTTTATTTTCGGACCTTGTTAGGTCAATTATGCTAGTGGTGCCCCATAGCTCTGCCCCGTATAGAGCAGAACTGACTCCCTTTGCTTTGTAGATGTCAATTACAGGGGTTATTGGTCTTATCGAACAGGATCGCTGTTCCCTGAGCAAAGCCCCAGCTACCCTCTTATGGGTTAAAAGCATTTTACAAAGGTGTGCGGTCCACTGCATGGTATTCGATATACGTATACCTAGGTAATCGAACACAGTGACCCTTTCCAGAGGCACGGAGGTCAATATAGGTGGGCTAGCAAGTTTTTTCGGCCACGCCATTCACGTATAATGAAAAAAGGGTGGGAGCGAGAACACACCCCTGGCGGACCCCTCTCTCTACCGGGATTCTGTTGGTTTTCTCGCCCTCTGTGCCCCATCTTATTTGGGCAAAATTCCCTTCGTGGAGCCTCACCAATATTGACAATATGTAGCGTGGGATCCCCAGATCCGAAAGCACCCTCCAAAGAGTGTCCCTGGGCACAAGGTCAAAGGCAGTCTTTAGGTCGATAAACGCGAGATAAAGACTGCCTTTGCCTATAACCACCACCTTCCAATAAATTAGCATTAATCTGAACGCCTGCTCAATTGTGCCTGTGCCAACCCTGAACCCTGCTTGGTAGTCAGAGAGAATATTGTTTTCATTAATCCATTGCAATATTCTCTCCAACAACACTTTCCCTACCACCTTCTGGGTTGAATCTAACAGGCTTATGGGCCGATAGTTCGAAGGATTGGTTCTCGGGCCCTTTTAAAAAAGGGCACAACTTCAGCCCCTTTCCAGGACTCCGGGATGGCAGCGCCTCTATCAATCGCAGTCAGCAAGGAGTGAATTAACTTTCCCCATTTTGGTCTATCCGAGCGAAGAAGGTCCCCAGGGATGCCATCTGGGCCAGCTGCTTTTTGGGGCACAATTGTACTAATAGCATACTCCACTTCCTTAGTTGTAAAGGGAAAATCATTAGTCACCTTGCAGAGAACAAAAGCTAGATGTGGCCGAAGAGCTAGTCTCATGTTGGCAGGTGTACAATTTTGAGAAGTGGTCAAACCACGCTTGGCTAGTGATGTTACATGTAATGAGGTCGCTATCTGGTCTATTTCTAGCTCTTAATGTATCCCAGAAGTGTCTAGCATCCTTACTGGAGCTAGCCTCTTTTAAAGTTTGCCAGTATTGATCTTCCCACTCCTTTTTTGCGTGTGTTATGTGGATGACTTCGTATTAACTGTAGGTGATTCTTTTTCTCACTCAGTCTCTTTTCTCCTCACACATCATTTGTCTTTACACAGCTCATGTGCCTTTTCTGTCCGCTATAACATACTTTTCCTCACACTTTGGGATGTATTTTCCTGTGTGCTTTTTTCCTCCTCTGCCCTATCCTCACTTTCTTCATGCAGTGGCACTCAGTCATGGCACTCAAATCTTGTGAGTGTTTGGTTTTAACTTTTATTAGTTGCCTCCCTATGTTTAGACAACTCTATGCCTTAATGAGAGTGAAATACGTGTCAGGGTCTGCTTTTATTTATTCCAGGGGCTGTATTAAAACTACGGTGCACTTTTCCTGTTTGTGTCATGGCCCCTTCTGTAATACTATTGTGCCCGTGGGATGTACAAGCCCATTTGTACACTATATAATACTGTCCCAGGTTGACTGGATGGACTTTTACTGATCCAAAGCTGTAATACTGTGCCTGTAATGGTGAATCTGTCAGTTTTCAGCTCAGTGGGGATAGTGTTAGCTAATGCTATGCTTAAAGACTTGCCTCCTAAAATGGACAAAGATTTGTGGTAAACCTATGCTTAAAAACTCTGCCAGAAAAACACATTTGAAAAGGGCATTTAAAGAATGTCAATGTTGTAGATGTGCTCCTCACACAGCAGCAGCATTTCATCTAAACCTAGAAACTACTCAGTATTTTTAGATGAATTGGACTGGTTACCCATACTACCTACACCATTCTTTACCAGATACAAATCAATAGTGATGCCCAGTACGAAGTCAAATTCTCTCTGAACCAGAATGCAAGCAACCCAAGATCTATTTTGGCCTGGCATGGTGGACAAAAGAATAATTGATTTGAATACTACACAAGTGATTACCAGTGGTTAGACAAATTGCATGCATTCCCCTAATCACCTTTTGTGTGTTTCACTGAACCCATGAGCAAATAATCTTTTGGTTTCCTTTTGCTCTGATCTTAGACTTGTCCTCAATCGTTCTGGTAAACATGCCTTGGACTGCACACATTTCTCTTATATATAGACCAAGGTTAGTATGGAAATTGCACATTTTAGCATTTCTACACAGTATATGGCAATTATTTAACTTTTGCATGCGTTTTCACACATGAACACCTTTTGTGTCCCAATGTCTCCTGCACGCTAAGCCTTGTATACTAGCTCGTCTTATACATACACTTAAGCACTCGCATTATAATATATTATACATGGGATTCTGAATCCCTGTGTAAAACTCGGTCTCCAATTTCTTTATAATAGGGCACATGTGAAACACCCAGTCGCCTTTTATAAAGAAACCACATAGCTACTTAACTGTACTAACATAATTGAGTTCTGATGCCAACGTCTGCTGCCAGCAGCCAAGGGGAAAGGTAGGTCAGATGATGGACCATAATTACAGTAGCTGTTTAAAGAACAAAACTTGGTTTTCTTCATTCTGCTCTTTTTCGAACTGTACAATGACCAGAAGAAAGGCAAACTTTCTGGCTACATGTTTATTTTTGCACTCCTTAAATAATCATAGCAAAGTTGGAATCTGTCTGTATTCTTCTACGCATTCCCGGCTATTGTGCCTTTAAAAAAACTAAAAACGTATTTGCATTAAACTGATACTGGTATCTTTTTGCAACTTTTTTGATGTGTTCAATTTTGCATTATAGATTCTATTTGTATTCTTC
Organism: Lissotriton helveticus; assembly: GCF_964261635.1. Classification (NCBI taxonomy): domain Eukaryota; kingdom Metazoa; phylum Chordata; class Amphibia; order Caudata; family Salamandridae; genus Lissotriton; species Lissotriton helveticus. The sequence continues at coordinate 237,821,758 of NC_136062.1, read as the reverse complement.
GTATTTACAAACATGCTTCTGTTTGCTATAGACGAGATAGGCCCCAAGGATTTCAGGTATTTTTTAGAGCACCAGCGATTTAAGTGGTTTGTGGGAAGGATGGAGGTGTGAGAAGGCATTACAAGGAATAAAGTACCCCCTGCCATACACAATACGGATAATGGAAACAATTTTTGTGGACCATGGAGACCCAGCCAATAAACAGACCGCACCAGTGGTTTTCTGTCCTGTTGAATGTATGAGGCTGTGTGCATGAATTGCTTAGTATCAATATTCATGAGGACAGCAGTGTGCTTTGCATATTTTGCAACTTCATCAAATTTATCAAAAGCAGATTGTACATACTGTCTTATAGCCTCTAATCAAAGTAGCTTAATGGCAAATGGTACTTCCCAGTTAAGCAACCCCTGAATTTCATATCCTACTGTAGGTGTAGTAGAGTTATTAGGTATATACAATACATGTCTACGTATATCAACGGTGCGGGCTACTTTGTGGATTCTGTAATGTTGGGGGCCCTGGGCCCTCATTGCTAAAAGGACTGACGCAGACACAGTCAGATACTTGGTACAACTGGCCCAGAGCACATGGGCTCGGCCCCTTTTATTAAAGCTGTGTCACCTGACCAGTGACATCAGTGGTGGGTGGGTGTTCAGTGTGCTGGCTTACAAAGCACTAGACTGCTGACCGTGATTCTGGATCACTACAGATTCACATTGCTTGCTTTCCTATGGTCTACAATTTACCTCCATTTGCTAATATAGCAAATGGGCATCTGTTCCTATTTGATGCTAATCAGTACGATTGCTGTGAAAGGGTAACCAGTCCCAATCCTTTAGTTAACATGGTTAACATACTGGCATTGGCATAATGTTCATCCTGTGTGAGTACCTAACCCCCTTGGGCTATTCTTTACAGATAGTCAAGTCCACAATATGGTTGGTTTGTTCAATCTATATTAACGTTGACTAGGTCCCTGGCTATCAAGCCACTACACATTGAAGAACTATGCCCATACCCCATTGGCTTCCTGAAAAATGTATACTATTGTCCCACGTAAAGGTAAATTGATCCTGACATGCTTCATCAAAATCCAAGAAAGACAGTCTGTGTATGGGCACCCACCCGTAGTGTATTTATCAGAGGTTTCTGGAGTAAGAATTTGACATAACTTTATCCGTTCTTCAACCCTGCTGAGAATTACTTGTAGTACCTCACTAAAATAGAACCGCACAAATGAAAACTGCTCATACTGTTTTTAAACGATTAGCAGCTCTGTTACAAATGCTGGTGATTTTTGTATCCACTGCTTAAACATGCCTGTAATGTCCCATAGAATATAGTTCTGCCTGGCTGAGAAGTGCTGGGCCTGTCCCACTAACCGATGGCAGCCCTGCCTAGAAACGCCTTAATTTGCTGCATAATAGAATGGGAGGCGGGGAGCTAGTGGTTTCATTACCCACTTTGGGGTCACCCTACCTGTGTTCCAATCAGTTTCAGTACTTCTCAAAAATTGCTTGATTCTTGGCAAATCCTGTAATCTCCAGTGCCTATGAAATGTAAAAAGTTCAATGTAATTGTGTAATACAAATGTGTAACATTTCACTTGATGTCCACTATCTTCTACGGACCCCGTCCACTGCTAGAGCACAGCATTGAGTTGCTCCCAAGTAGGTTTACTTTTTATGAGTAGTATATATATATTTGTTTTGATGGTCGCCTTGGATGCCACCTGCTACTGGTTACTGGATTCAATCAATCAGGATTTATAAAGCGCGGCTAATCACCCAATAATGTATCCAGGTGCTTGCAGGTCCCGGAGGCTTATTCGAACAGCCAGGTCTTGAGGGAAAATAAGGTGATGGTTCGGAGGTGCTTGGGTAGGCTGTTCCAGGTTTTTGCTGCGATATGGGAGAAGGAGCGTCCTCCACTTCTGCTTCAGTAGATACAGGAAGTATGAGCAAGTAAAAGAGAGGTGGAGTCTTGCTGGTTGGTGGAAGTTCAGGCGGTAGTTGTTATTGGTCCTTGGTTGTGTGTAGCCTTGTGTGCGTGGGTAAAAAGCTTGAATTGGCATCTCTTCTGTAATGGGAGCCAGTGGAATTGCCTGAGGTGGGGTGTGATGTGAGTTCATCAGGGATGGCCAAGGATGGTTCTAGTAGTGACATTCTGTATGGTCTGAAGTCTCTGTAGGATGTGTGCAGCGATTCCTACGTAGAGTGTGTTGCTGTAGTACAGTCAGCTGGTGATGAGGACTTTTCACGGTGCATCTCGTGTTTTGGGGTAGCCACTTGAAAATTTTGCGTAGCATGCGCAGAGTGAGGAAGCAGGCGGAGGTGACTGTGTTGATCTGTGATTTCATGGTGAACTTGTTGTCAATGATGATTCTGATTCTTCTGGTGTGGTTGGAGGGAGTGGGTCCTACATCCATGTGTTGCTGCTGTTGCCAAAGATCAGTACTTTCATCTTGTCTGTGTTCAACTGCAGGTAGTTGTTTATCCAGTCGGCGACGTCTGTCATGCATCTGTGGAAGTTGGTTCTTGTGGTGGTGGGATTATCGGTGAGTGAAAGGATGAGTTGTGTGTTGTCTGTGTAGGAAATTATGTCAAGACTGCGGGATCTAACGATGTTGGACAGTGGGGTCATATATGCGTTGAAGAGTGTGGGTCTGAGGTAAGAGCCCTGGAGGACACCGCAATTGATCTGCTTAGGTTCAGAGGTGAAAGGTGGGAGGTGGATCCTCTGGGTTCTTCCAGTGAGCAAGGAGGTGATTCATCTGAGCATGTCCCCTTGGATGTCGATGTGGTGGAGTCTTTCGATTAGCATGTGGTGGGATACGGTGTTGAAGACTGCTGAGAGGTCGAGGAGCATTGAAGCTGCTGTTTCTCCTCAGTCGAGGAGGGTTCAGATGTCAACAATGGATGAGATCAGGGCTGTTTTGGTGCTGTGATTGCTGCAAAAGCCAGATTTGGAGGCGTTAAGTAGCTGGTTCTGCTCCTGGTGTCATGAGTTTATTGTTGATCTTTTCCAGTACCTTTGCTGGGAATGACAGCAGGGAGATTGGGCAGGAGTTTTTGAGTGTGCAGGGGTCGGGTGAGGATTTTTTGAGTAGTGGTCTGACTTCAGCTTGTTTCAGGCTTCCGGAAATGTGGTGGTGATAAAGGTGTTGAATAGTGGTGAGTTCCTGGTCGATCCTTTGGTTTCCGGGACTGAAGATGTGGTGTGGGCATGGGTCTGAGGGAGCTCCAAGTGGATACATTTTATGGCGGAGGTGGTATCCTGGGTGGAGAGGATGTTCCAGGTGTTCAGTGTGTGGTTTGTGTCGGCTACAGTGGTGCCTTATCTGTCGAGGAAGTCCATAGGTGTGGGTTGAGGTTCAAAGTTTTTGTATATGGTTGCGATCTCGTAGTGGAAGAAGTGGGCATGGTTGTTCGCTGGCAGTCTGGTTGGAGAATTGCTTACTTATGAAAAGTTCCTTGGTGGTGTTGGCGCTGGTTTTGATGCATGCAGTAAGGGCTGTCTTCTTTGCTGCCCTCAGCAGGCAGTAGGCAGTGGTAGAGGTTGAGGGAGGTCTTGAAGGCTGCCCTCTTGGAGAGGAAATGGAGCACCAGCAAGGACACCTACAACTGGTTGCTGTCTTGTTTCGCTATTCTGAGTTCTTGGGTGTACCAGCTGGCCTTTTTGGAGGGTTTTCTCTGGATGTTGCTCTTGATGGTGATGATGCTCTCTGTGCAATTGGTGATCCAGGCATTGTTGTTTTTCACTCCCTGTTTGAGGTTGGTGGCGGTAGCAGGGTTGGAGTGTTGAGGGCGTTCTCACACCTGGTCTCAGATTTTGTTCCACTTCCAATGGTGGCGTTCGTCATCTTCGGATTGGCAGTGTGGGGGCTGGAGAGGCTGAAGTGGATGATGGCATGATCAGTCTGTGAGTTCAGTGACATGGCTTTATTTGATGTGGTTGCTGGAGCTTAAAATTGGGTCCAGTGTGTGTCCTGTGGTGTGTGTAGGGTCGTGGATGATGTGGGTAGCTTCGAGGCTGCTCATACTATCGGAGTTATGTGGTGTTTTTGACGGAGCCGTCGATGTGGAAATTTCAGTCACTGAGGAAAATGTAGTCCTAGGAGGAGTCGAAGGCTAGGGGCGCAATGAACTCTACATTGGTTTTTCAATAGGTGGTGTACTGCCCTGGTGGTTGGTATGAGAGGGTGCCTCTGATTGTTGCCTTTTCATCTGTGTGGAGCTTGAATTTGAGATGTTCCATTGTGGTGGTGGTGGTCCACTGCAAGGTCTCTTTGTGGATGATGGCTGTTCCTCCTCCCGGCTTGTTGATGTGGTCCTGGTGAGTGATTTTATATCTGCTGGAGATCGCTGTGGGGCAGATGTGAAGTTGAGCCAGGTCTCAATGAGGAAGATGTCAGGTGTGAGGGTATGTGGGTGTCGATGAGGTCCCATAAGTCATTGGATTGCTCGCGTAGTCAGCATTTGTGGAGAAGACCGCATGCAAGTTGGTGTTTCTGTTCAGATGGTGTCCGTGGTAGGTGTGGGGTGGGGCTGATTAGTGGGCTGGTGTGTGAGAAATGACAGGTGAAGTGGCAGTGGGTGCAGGTGAAAGGTCCTACCATGGAGCGCAATGGCAGTGTTTGTTGCAGCATCAAGGGTGTAGAGCTTGGCAATGGTGTATCTTTGGGAGGGTCAGGGGTCATGGCGCTGGGCAACGTCCAGGCACAGATGGGCTTGCCTTTGGTGTGTCTTCACACCCACTGCTCACGTCTGCTGCATGGTCGCACAGCAGCCTGCATTAAGTAGGTCCTGGGGAGAATGGGAATTCTGTTGACGGGAAGAAAGGTGTATGGGAAAACCCGGGCAGCTGTTGTGTCACTGGATCAGTCTGGAACAAGCAGGAACTGGAGGTCATAGGAAAGTGTCTACATGTGTCCACATAATGAGAACAAGGGAGTAATAAACTGATGGTTATTGGCCAAAATTAAGAAATGTGGATACTGTCCTATTAACACTATTAGTAGTCACATTGATGAGTGCTCAATCCTTCCCATTGAACCTATGTCTGATCATCATTTTACAACTAGTAACAAAGACTGCACACATTTTTTCCAGCACACCCATTCACCATAGGTCCTACAGGTTGAAAGATCTCTCTGCAGTAAGAGCATTAACACACTAAGGTATTTTCCCAACAGACCAGTCCCTCTGGAAAGGCAATGGGACTGGAGCAGTTTCAGTACAATACAGGATGTGCATACCTCGAGATTTCCAAATTAGACTATTATTGTGCTGAGTTGAAAAGAAGCTGGAATTACTGCTTTGGAGCGGGGAAGGGGAGGCGGGGATTTGGCAGCTTCAGAACTTTGTAAACCCCCACTCGATGCTTTATGATCGCCATTGTTGTTTTCCAGTTGCTGAAGGAGTAAAGGCTGTCCCGACTAGGAAGACCACTTCATGTCCATGGAAATACACCAAACAAAAATATTCTCTACATGTCGGTAATATACGAAACTGTAGTTCACAATATTGTTCTGGACCATCTGACAAAAAGGAAACAAGGGGCGGGAGTGGTAACCTCAGCACACCAGTGTGTCCATTCTTTGTACACCTGCTGTAGCCAACAGATCGGAGTCAGGTTTGCCCCTGTAATGGAGCTTACCCTTCATTGTCCACAAAGAGGACATGGCCGTCTGTGGGAATTCTGGGGTGATTTGTATGGCATATGTTTCGGCCTTGTGGTGTGCAAAGATGTAAAGTTTTCCCTTCACAAAATTCATGAGTTATTTAAAACTCTGTAAGGTTCTCAACCTCTGCAAAGATTATTTTTCGAGAGGAAAACCGTTTGTAAATAAAATCACTTGCAAAATACGTTTTTGCAAAAAACGTCCCATAAGTGAAGTATTGCAAAGTTTAAAAACCTTTGCAGCCCTCGCAAAGTTTGCAAACTTCAAAAAAACTTAGCTGGTGAAATATACATTTCATCCAACCAAATTTGAACCCACAAATACCACTGAGAGGACCACTTTGAAAAGGATGAACTCTGCACTCTTTGCTGTCTTTTCTAATTATACAGTTTTAGCATCTTAGGCTGAAGATGGTACATTTGTTATTGAAGTTCCCAGGAACAGATATGAAATCCAAATGTTTAGGTGAACCACAGACACCCACAAACTGCAGCTTAGCAAATAGTACCCGTTAACATATAGTCCCTTCCAAGAAGTGCATCTCGCCTCCTTTGTTCATAGTCGCCAATGATTATGAATGCAATTCATAGCACCAACCGTGCCTCCTTCCATAGGCAGGGGGTGGCCTGGTCCTCCTAACATACTTCCACTACACAGATTTGTGCTGTACAAATACCAAGTAACACAATAAAATATTCACACAAATGTCATAATCGTCAAATCCATGACAAAAGACACCTTGAGAGCCAGAAGTAATTCAACTCTATAAAAGGCACTGCATCGACTGTACCAGAAGGAACAATACAAATGCACACTGAATGCAATCTGAAAGTATGATGTTGGTGGATCTATAAGCCATTGAAAAAAGGTAAAGCCCACTGCAATCTTATGGCCAAAGACTCAATGTTTACCTTGGTGACTGGAAGGAACTCATTCTGCCCTCCCCCTCATTCTCTATACAATCAAAACTACGTGCCTGTATAGAAAAGGTTTGTGGATTTACATTTTTGTGCATCATTAACAACCTATATTATGCACAACGTCAGATCCACCAGATGCGAGGAGGGCCAACTCTACCCCATGAGCTCTACAGTTGGGCATTGTTTTTGAATGGTTGGATGAGGAGGGTTTGCTCGCTTGTCTTGGGGAAAGGGAGTTGGGAATGTTACAAGTTTGTGTAAGGGGGTTGCATACCTCACAGACCAAACATGGAAAAAAGCAGGGCCTACACCGTGCTCCCATCCGCAAGTATGGGGGATTGCGGGCCCCCAGGGCCTGCCGGAAATGCACATGACACACACCAATGGCTGGTCTCCAATCATACAAGATAATTTAATGAAACATTAGAGTGATGCACACTATGCTCAAGCGGTATAAAATGTTATCCTTCCTAAATAAACAGGGAGTCCATATCGCTCTATTACAGTAGTCCCACTTGTCTGCGAGGAAGGCGGAGGCCCTTCAACGCAGATGACGAGGGCAATTACATCACCCATCGTACACCGCCTTTGCTAGGGGGGTCTCAATCTGGGTTAGGGCAGTTGTCCCGTTTCAGTGTACTGGGGAAATGATAGACCCAGATGGCCGGTATGTGGCAGTGAAGGGACCAGCTAGATCGTCATGATATAGCGATCGATAATATATATGGCCCTAATGTAGATCAGGGGACGTTCTTGACTAAGATTAAGAGTACATTAGCGGCCTATCTCTCACACTCTGTAATCATTGGAGGTGACTTTAATTGTATAGCTGACCGCTGGAATGACCATTCACACCCACCTCTGAGGGACGTACCAAAAAATAGAGTAGCTAAGACATTCACAGATTGGCAGGACAGGTGGTGCTTAATAGACTCCTGGAAACACCAGAACCCAGAGGGCAGTCATTACTCTTTTTGCGGCCCGGTACTTGATTTACATGTTTGGTTAGATATGTTCCTGTGTTCCCTATATATACATACCTATATCCAGACAGTGGAATATTTAACACGCACTCTGTCCGATCACAACCCAACCCTCCTACACCTGTGGTGGGGACAACTGTGCCAAAGAATACCAACATGGCGCCTCAAGCCTGAGGCCCCAGAGGACCAGGGGTTCCTTGAGGAAGTTACAGAGTGCACCGTGAACTACTTTAATACAAATGCGACTAACTCCCAACAAACAGAATGGGACGCATTTAAGGTGGTACTCGGGGACAAATGCATGGCGACCTCTAAAGGAATAAATCGCTCCCTTGAAGCCGACCGTAAGTCTGTAGACAGAGCACTGCATGAATTAGAGATACAAAGGCCAGGACATCGGCAGCTGGGACATGCCCTACTGGATACTAAGGAGGAAGTGGCAAAACAAACGGAGAGGCTGCGTAGCTATGATTATGAGTGGTACATGGAATTCACACATGCAGAGAGGGATAGAAAATGTTCACTGCTGACTTGGTCAGCCAACCGAGCCCGGAGGGGCTCTCCGATTCTAGGAATTAGTGATAATGAAGGGTGTATATTATACGGGTGAAAAGACATTAATAGGAGATTCCTGGAGTTTTACACTACTTTATATAGTTCACAGTCGAGATAGGGAGACTACATAATCAGAGAATACCTGACTGCCATCTCGCTCCCCACACTGGAGGCGGACGCATTAGGGGCACTGGAGGCGGATGCATTAGGGACCCGTAGATGTACAGGACATAAGAGCGGCAATCAAGGGATTAGCTAGAGGTAAAATGCCCGGAACAGATGGGATGCCCATAGAGCAGAGGTCTTCAAACTTTTGGATGCCGAGACCCCGTGTCAACATTTTGAGGTGTAAGGACCCCCTCCTGACAAAAATGTCTAAACCTGTAGGCAGGGCTGCTGGAATTATGAGGCAGGTGAGGACAAAATTACGTGACCGGCTTGACTAAATTGTGTGGGAAGAAAATGTAAATGATGTTATGTGATGCAGCGTATTTTGGGATAGCATGGCTTCATTGTTTTGACATTTTTAACACACAGTAACACTGAGGAAAGATTTCAACTCATTAGTACCCGTTTATAACCAAAATACAGCAATTAACATCAGAAAGATTTCTAGTCAACCTTTGTGAAGGGCCTTCCACCCCGCAGCAATACGTGCTGCCTTATTAGAAGCACACCTGGCCCTGACCGGGAGAAGCAGGGGGTCCCTTAAAACCCTGGCAGTTTTGTGCAGAGTTGAGCAGTTTATCAATTCAGCTTTCCTCTCACCCACTCCCTTCCATCTCTCTCCTCTCCCAACCCCGGATCCCTCTCTCACTTTGCAGGCCATTTTCTTTCACCCCTTTTTCCAAGGTTGAACTCTCCCCATTCAACCTCTCACTTCACCTTTAATTACCACGTGCCATTCTGTGTTTTCACTGCCCTCATCTCAAACAGTCTCTCGCATTTATCTCAAGGCCTCTCTGGCCCCGTCACCTCCTGTGCCCCTTAGCACTTCTTATTCACCTCCTCTCTCCATTCATATTTTTGTCTATTTGTATCTTGCACCTCTCCCGTCCCCCCATTCATCTTTCACATCTCCCTTTTGTTGGAACAGAAGCCCTCACCTTTGGCTCACACTCACTTCTTGCGTGTCCACACTTCTCTTTGGCAATTCACATTTCTCCTCATCCCTGACCTCTTCAATTGAATTCTCTCACTCCCTTGCTGTCCTCTCTCATCCTCTCATCTCTCTTCACCAAGCATACGGGTCGGCCCCGTATGCTTCTCTCGACCTGTGCAACTCTGCTTATTTTTCCCTTATTCAAGAAGACATGAGTTGTCTGTCTTGCTGTTTTGTTGCAAGCCGCGCAGTTATGGAAATTGCTCTCTCCTATGCTTTGCTCCACCATGAATCTATTATCCTTTAGGAAGATATAAAAACCTTTCTCTATGCTCTGTAGGTTACCCCATTTGGCTGGTTCTCCTTCGCCTTTTGTTTGTTTCTCATTTACCTTCAGGCAGCCAATGATTATTAGCCCCAGGACATCCTTTGGTGACAGTAGCACAATACAAATGTAAATAATAATAAATAATAATAATAGGCAGAAGCAGGGGAGTCACTAGACCAGAACTTCGGAGTGGGGGGGGGGGTGCTAACACTCCCAGCCAGGGCTGGTCCTACCACTGGTCGCACATGGTGCAACAGTCTTTTTTTTGGTGCCCCACCCCTGTTTCCTCCTTCTCCATGAATTCCTTCACTGCCTCTCACTAACAATGCACCTCATCTCTCTATAGCACCTTTCTGACAAATATTTAATTTATAGCGCTACTCATAGTTTACTCACACTCATTTCTGTGATCTGCATGGTACATATTCTTTGTAGCAGGCACATTAACCCCCTGCACTGTGTGGGAGACAGCAGTGCCAATGTGAGTGCACTGTGAGCTGTGCAACAGTGTGAGAGTATGGTAAGAGGAGTGACTGCAGGGTGAGTGAGGTGGCGTATGAATTTGGGTGCGGATAATAATGTGCTGATCCTGCAACAAACTTACAGTCCTATGGTTAGGGTTGCCAGCAGATTATTTTGATGGCCCAGTCGATACAAAAATAAGCAGTCACCTAAAGCTGTATTTTCAGCACTTATCTGTGCGTATTTTGAACAGCAAATATAAATAGAAAGCACGTTTAATTGTGTTCTAGGGCTGCTTCAATGATCCATGACTGATAATTAAAGAGAACAAAGACAGAAAAGTCGCATGACGAATGCATACATACTATTTTATTTATAAGTCTATTATGTGTCCAGGCTCTTTAAACCATACACAGCAGGCATTTCTTGTGTATATATTCCTTGTCATGAAATGCATTCTCACACTACAGCAGTAAATGTAAAATACAAGTGAAAGGAATAGGCAGAGTGGGGACCGAGGGGGTACTGGAACCAGGAAAAAACAATGCCTCTGTAACCAGATTACAAAGTCATGTAAATATGCAAATGGTCTTTAAAAACCTGTGAAAAACTCGGGCGTGATGGAGATAAGACTCCAGACACTGCCTAGCTGAGCCCCCAGCAGCTCCAGCTGCACTGCAGCAGCCCGGGCTGAGACAGGATGGGGGAAGAGGGGGCTGAAGCCCTTGGGCCTGGGCAGAAGTGTGACTGGGAAGGCGTGACCCCCTTTGCATCGCTCCACGGCCTCCCTGGGGGTCGAGCCCCACAGTTTGAAGACCCCTGCCATAGAGCTTCATGTTGCCCATGTTGAAGAATTGCCCCCCAAATTAGTGGAGGTATATGAGGCGGCTCTAGAGGAAGGGCAAGTCCCAAACTCCACCCAGGAGGCACTGATAGTTCCCCTACTCAAGCCTGGCAACACCCACATGGAATGCAAAGCGTACAGACCACTATCAATGTTAAATTTAGATTTTAAAATACTAAGTAAAATATTCTTCATGAGGCTCCAACCGTTAACCCGTTCCGTGCTTGTGACGGAACCACTTCGTCACAAGCCACGGGCGTGTTGTGCTAGTGACGGAGTGGTCCCATCACGCCGCGGCCACCCCGCCCACGCTGCATCAATTCCGTGTCTGTGCGGCTGAATTGATGAGCGGGCGGGGCCGTGACGGAACCACTCCGTCATTAGCACAGCTCGCCCGTGGCTCGTGATGGAGTGGTTCCGTTACGAGCATGGCGGCGCCGTGCGACCCAATTCCGCCACGGCCAAGGGGTTAATGACTGGCGTCATACAGCAGGGCTCTTAACATTAGACGACTCATGGCACTTATGACAAGAGGGGACAAAAGGATGAGTGAAGAGGTGGTCTCAGCAGTAGATATTGAGAAGGCTTTTAACAGTCTTGAATTGGGAGGCTTATATAGAGTCCTAGATAAAATGGGGCCGGGATAGGGCTTCTCCAACTGGGTGAGGCTACTCTAAACGAGACCAGTGACGAGGATCAGATCAGGGCGGACGATATTGGAGAGTTGCAAAGTTGGGCGGGGTACTCTGCAAGGATGCCCCCTCTCACCACTACTGTTTGCTCTTGCCATGGAGCCTTGGCCTCCCTAGCTCGCACCGGAGTATATCAAGGGATTCATCGATGGAATAATGCACAATATATTGTCCTTTATGCTAATGATCTCTTGCTCCTCCTTTGGAACGTAGAGGAAGATTTACCGGGGGCTAGTGCATTGATGGAGGAGTTTGGACAGATGTCCGGGTAAAAAATTAATTGGCAGAAATCCAAACTGTTTCCACTGACAATCAGCAGAGCTGGGCACTCCTAAATGGGAGCCCACCGCCTAGAATACTTAGGGGTAAAAATATATAATTCCCAAACGGACATATTTGAGGGTAACTTAGGTACAGCCTTGAGGTCTCTAAAGACCAACATGGAATTTTAGAGAGGCCTTCCGTTATCACTGGTGGGGAGGGTGGCCCTCCTAAAGATGGTGGCACTACCATGACTATTATACTTTTTTACGGTGCTCCCAATATGGATTCCCCTGAAATGGCAGACAGACTTGCACTCTATAATGACTACCTTTCTGTAGGGCACAGGTCGTAGATGGGTAGCTCTGAGTACAATGCAGTAATCAACTAAGGAAGGTGGACTAACGGTCCCAGACGTCGAGCGATATTATCTAGCCGCTCAATCGCAATAGGCGGGAGACCTTCAGTCCCAGATACAGGAGGTAGACCCGCTTACGCCAAACTTGTAAACCGATGTTTGGTACAGACAGGACTACTGCAGAGGAGTCTGAGGCGGTTCTATTGGCAACGCGCTGTTGGAGACGATGTCTCTAAAAGACACATACTAGATTACCATATTCGCCTGATTTGCCCATAACCGTTCTCAGGGTGCTCCCTCGTGGAGCAGTTTGGGTGGGCCTCATGGATTGGCAGGCGGAAGGGTTGACGAGACTAGGGGAATTTTATAATGGTGGGCAGCTCATGCCTTTCTAAGACTTTAGAGAGGGGTATGACCTGCCCCAGGGGCACTTCTTACTACGTTTAGGAATCGTAGCGGTGATTCGGGTGCAATGGGGTCAGCTGAACTCCCACAACACGCAACTTGCAGTTACGTGGGCACAGGGGGAGGCAGAATTAAGGCAGTCATATGTCTACATTGAGCCCTTAGCAAAGACGCGATACAACCGCTGACCACACTACGAAACAGATGGACAGAAGATCAGAATGCATCCCTGGAAGGCAAACCATGGGAAAATATACTGATAGGGATTCCCAGGACCTCGAGAAATGCCCCTTTTCGACTCATTAACTTTTCATTATTGCACTGGGCATACCTCACTCCGGGACGGATCAATACATTTTTCCAAAGAGATGACGTAAAATGCCCGAGATCCGGAGAGGTGAGGGGAGAACTACTCCACATGTTGTGGGCGTGCCCTGAACTGAAGAATTACTGGACTGCAATAACTGCCACCATAGGGGAGGTAATAGAGCACCCAATACCAAGCACCCTGGCACATTGCCTCCTAGGATTGTTTACACACAACTTCAAGCTGTTGGTCACCAGCAGGTTTCAAGAGCTAGCCCTGATCTTAGCTAAGCGTAAGATCACGTGACACTGAAAATCCCCTGTAGGACCCCAAGTCATCACATGGAAGGCTGAGCTAGAGAAATGGGCGGTCTGTGAAGGGAGTGTACTCCTCAGAAATACCTAAAGATGTATTGGCTCACTGGAGCTAGCCAGTGCCCGGGAAGCTCTGGTTGATTTTTTAAAGGAGCCTGAGTTAACATCTGGGGAGACACCCCAGACAGGGGGACCCCACAGAGAAGCCTGGAACACCGGGGTAGAGGAGGGGAGAACGCAGGACATTCTTAAGGTGGTAAAGAATGACTGCACTTTCATGTTGACACAGGAGAGATAGAATCCCGGGAACACGGGCAGGGGGACTAGAAGCAACTATACTATATGCAGTGCATAGTCAAGATGAAGTCATTATAGTTTATTTCTAGTACTGCTGTTGTGCTCACTGTGACACTTCCATGGCGCGGGTGTAAAATTGTCATATGTAGCTGTGTTCTGTCTTCTGCACCGGACCTATTAATTCGATGAAAGTTTTATTGTCAAATGTTTCATATATGTTTGGACATCTCTGAATGACAGCATAAAAGCGGGGTTAAATAATTATGCAGGAAAATTGTATATTTATTTTCCTTGTGTTTTGATTTGCTAAAGAAATGATACATTTGCTCACACCATGATGAATCTGCAGAACTGCTAATTTTCTACACAATAATTGTGCATAAAAACCCATTGAATTTGCAGGTTAGACCGAATTTTTGAAGACTATCCTATTCTGTTAGGGATGCTGCCTGATTTTTTTCTGGTTTTGCTACTCATTGGGACTTTTACCTACTCTGTATATCATTCCTTCTACGAATCTTGATGGCCTTTTCTCTTTAATATTTGCTCTTTAATCGGTTTTACTTTTCATTGATCTAGAACTCCATTACTGGGTGGTCTCCATTACTTTATGAATTGCTTTCCTGATTTGATATTTTGGGAGGTGCCATAATTCATGAGACACATTGTCTCATGAAATTGAGTTCTAATACTATCTTCAGTGCAAGAGACTGTGGGAGGTCTCACAGTAGTGAAAAATTAATGTGGGAGTTTTTCACTACCAGGATGTAAAACTAAAAAGTACATCTACTACCTTTTACTGACACAGCGCCCTGCCCTAAGGGCTACCTAGGGATGATTTATATGTAATAAAAGGGGAGTTTAAGGCTAGCGGTTTTAAATGCCAAGTGGGCTCGCCAGTGAAACCGCACATGCAGGCACTACAGTGGCAGGCCTGAGACAAGTTGGAAGGACTACTTAAGTGGGTGGCACAATCAGTGCTGCAGGCCCACTGGTAGCATTTAATTTACCGGTCCTGGGAATATATAGTACACTTTACTAGGGAAATTAAATATGGCAATTATGGATAGACCCGTGTTACCATGTTTTATGGCGAGAGCACAAGCACTTTAGGACTGGTTAGCAGTGGTAAAGTGTACAGAGGCCTAAGGCCAACAATCAAAAATACAGCAACACATAGGAGGAGGAAGGCACAAAGTTTTAGGGTGATTCTGTAGAGAGGGCCATTTCCAACACAGGAGAAATGTACAGGGCCCAGGACCTCCCAGAAAGTAGACACTCTCACCCCTCTGTGCCACCATCATTTACCACTTAGCGTGACCAAAAAAGGAGGCACAGGATGGCCACACAGCAAAGGCTGCTGTACCGTAGTGGATCTTTAATCAATTGCCAAGGGAAAGGTAACTTCGTAGGCCCAAGCAATAATGGCTGCCTCTCACTCATAGGTTCTTCTCAAGGGTCCCATGATGCAGATTGATCCCAAGCTCATTCAATGAGAAAATGGCATAACTACCCTGCAACAATGCTGCAGCATTGGTTGCCCTAAAAATACTTTAGCTTTCCAGAAACAGTGTGTCTGACTTAGGAGAAAGTGCAAAACAAACCAGGATGTGCTACTGACGCAAATTACCTTTTTGGCCTCAGCACACTGAGGGCTTGGTAATGGATCATGCGAAACATAAAATTATGGAATGAGGATGCAGGGAGACGGGTCGCTCCTTGTTGCACAGAATGTGACGAGGAATTGAATGAGGAAGTAATATTAGGCTCATGGGGGAGACTCTGGCTTTGTCATAGGAACAAATAACTTGTGGGAATCCAGGACTTGCCCTACTAGCCAAATACTTGAAATCACAATTTTTGGCCAAATCTCAAATCATCCACTTAATGAAACATTATTTATCAGAAGAATTTGTGTGCCATTAAATGAAAAATGTATGAATAATGATACATTTAAAACATACTAGTCTGTAAAAAATAACATTGAATAGGTGTGGTCCAAATTTGTTGAATTGATGCTTAATGGTTGTCCTAGTGAATTCAACAACAAAAATTTGGACTGTTGGTATGAACGCAAGGAGGAAACAACCACCTGTGGCACTTTAGTGCAAAAATCTCAGTAGAGATCAAAAGCTATAGGTAGCGTGCTACAGTTGGGCGATGTTTTGTGACATGTAAATTTGCATCTCTGTAGAATTTTCAAAATATGTTGCCATTTTCGCCAATTTAAAAATTCGAAATCTTTAAAACAAGAAAAATCCCAAAAGAAAAATGCACTGTGCTGCAGCAGGAACATTTCGTCTGACCTGCAAGTCCTGGAATAGCAGTGCTTACTTTTTGGTCCCAGAGAGATTCTGGTGCGTTCTCTGATCTTGTATGATGAGAAATCAGGCTAAATGTGCTATGAGATTTTTACCTATGGAGCTAAGGAGGCAAATATAGACTTCCTCGCTTTATGCAAGTGTGACATTGTCCAAATCTATCCACCTTTCGGGACATTATTGAAAATGTTCTATGCTGACCCAGGAATACATTTAAGTATTAACCAACCATACTATTTCGATCTGAAATGTTGCACAAAAGAAACAATAGTGGTACATGAATGAATGAATGAATTTGGGATTTGTATTGCGCAACTTTACCCGGAGGCATCAAGGCGCATCAGATGGAAAACAGCTGAGTGGAGGGTGAACACAGATGAGGGGTTAAGGATAGGCTTCTGCGAAAAGCCAGGTTTTTAGGCCCTTACGAAAAAGGGCGAGGGACGCCTGACCCTTGAGTTCAGCAGGCAGCGTGTTCCAAAGTTTCGGGGCAAGGGAAAAGAAGGCCTTCCCTCCCCA
This sequence comes from Lissotriton helveticus, assembly GCF_964261635.1. Lineage (NCBI taxonomy): Eukaryota > Metazoa > Chordata > Amphibia > Caudata > Salamandridae > Lissotriton > Lissotriton helveticus. Next base: position 237,805,407 of record NC_136062.1, on the reverse strand, counting down.
TCTGGCCTTGACGGTTCGAGGGACAGACAAAAAGTTTTTGTTTGCAGAGCGCAAGGCCCTTCCTGGGGTGTAGAAGGACACAAGAGACCTAATGTCTTCAGCACCAGATCCGTGAAGAGCACGGTAGGCAAGGACTAATACCTTAAAGTTTATCCTGGCCTACACAGGAAGCCAATGAAGGTATTTTCTGATCAGGGATCCTGAGGACCGTCTGGGGGCATCAACAACAAACCGTGCTGCTGCATTCTGGACAACTTGTAAACGGTGGACCAGCCTTTTGCTCATACCTAAGTAGAGGGCGTTACAATAGTCCGGACGAGGAGAGATGAGAGCCACCGAGACTTGTTTCCTGGCTTCCGGGGCAAGATAGTGTGTGAGTTTACACAGGATCCTTAGGACACCACAACATGTGGATACAGTCCTGTTTACTTGTGTCAGGATTCCCCGGCTGCTGGTAAATCACTGCCTGCAATGCGAGTCGGTAAGGGGCTCAAAAACTACAACCCCCATGATTCTTAGCGCGGCGCGCTGGAATGACGCTGTGCGACCGGAAGGAATAACAGGGCGTTCTCAGAGAGAAACGCTGCTGATTATTCCTCCTGGCGAGCAAGTTTGTTTGCTTGTGTTTCCTGTGTTCTAGTTGGCGTCTGTCGTGGTGAGCTGAGGTAAGCTCACGTTATCGTTGCTCTGGATCCGTGGATTACTTGGGAGGGGCTTAGGAAGCGCCCGCAACGAGAGCAGAGTTCCGGTGTTCTCAGCACCTGTTTTGTGGATTACTGTGGAGGGGCTTAGGAAGCGCCCGTTTCAAGAGCGGAGAATGCTGTTACAGGTTTTCCACTGATCGGGGGGGTGCTTGTGTTTGCGTGCATTCCTGGGAGCACTGTGTTCGTTTACCCACTCCAAAACTAACTACGGGGAGTGTGATTCTTCTATACCTGCCGGACACCTAGGCTTAGGTGCCGCATGTTCATCTAGGAGTTTTTTCATTTCTGTTGGCGCCTGCAGAGAAGTATCTGCTTAGACGCTGAATTGTTGCTTTGCGCTGGGCATATTTTCTGTTGCTAAGTTGGTACCAGGAACTTACTTGGTGAACTCTATTAGGGGTTGTATGAATCGTTTAGGGGTTGACTTTTTCGCTTCCTGCACTGACCCTTGAACTTGCTGATCATACATATCCTCGGAGGGGGAAACCTTACGATCTGTAAGGAGATACCGGAAAGGAGTGATATTTACCTATTTTGTATCCTGGGGCATTCTGGTTTACTTCATCCCCATTCTGGGTAGGTGTACCTACATCTCCTCTGTTCATCTGGCTAATGTTACCGAAAGGGGAAAAAACAGTGGTTTACTTATGTTTTCTTTTGTTGTGTCTTTAAGTAGGAAAACCAGGGGATTTAGAAGAAGCCCTTCATATCACCCTTTGTTTCTGCATACCTGTAGGATATTGCAGGTGAGGAAAAGAGTAACGTCTTGTATAAGTTAGTTACCAGCTGAGGGTTATCATTCCACTCATCCCTTGCTTTCTATATCTGCAGGTTTTCGGTTCCAGTTGCCCAGCTGTCCCCCTCCGGACCTATCTTTTCCCCCGCTTGATCTCCTTAATAGTCTGTGACATTGATAGCCAGACTTGGGATGATCTAGAGGTGGGCCCCCTTTATAGCATCAATCCAATCCTGAGGAGCAACCACGAAAGTCTTGACAGAATAATCGGCCCAAGAGTTCTGTTCCTCCTGGTTGGATTGATCCAAGGGATGGCCACCTTAGACGACGTACTGGCCGCACTAGTCTTAGTGCAGGCGGAATTAGCCACCTCCCGCCAGGAAACAGCCGCGTTGCAGGCACGGATGGATGCCTTACAGCGGAACCCTTTTGATGTAGGGAACCCCGCCCCTCAACCAGCCTCAGTAGTGGTAGAAATGCCTTCCCCTGTCCCATTAGCCCCCCCTGAAAGATTTCTGGGAGATAGAAAAAAGGTGCAGGTATTCATGACTCAGGTGATGTTACATTTTACCTGTAAACCCAAATGTTTTCTTACTAACCAATCCAGGGTTTCTTTTCTAATTTCCTACTTGGGTGGAGAGGCAGCTCAGTGGGCGGTCCCTATCGTCAAGAATAACGATGCAATCCTTTATGATTGGGATTTGTTTCGTACCGAATTTGAAAAGACTTTTGACAGGAGAGCAGAAACCTTTTCCGCTGATAAGGAATTACTTGTCCTCAAACAAGGCAATTCCGATTTAGTCACATATCTGAACCACTTTAGGAGGTTGATTGCGGAAACTGATTGGCCTGAGGCTAAGCAGATGGTTATGTTCTACCAAGGACTCACAGAAAATTTAAAGGATGTCATAGCCCAGGTTGAACCCCAGCCTACAACATGTGCGGCGTTTATTGATTTGGCCTTGCGTCTGGACCACAGGTTACGAGAAAGAAAAGGAGAGCAAGGAAGAAAAGACAGACCACTACTCTTGGGTGACAAACCAACAAGTGGGGAAAAGCACGAGGGCAAAGCAGAACCTATGGAAATTGGAGTGGTACGAGCGTCCCTAACCTCGAGTGAAAGAGAACATCGCCGCAAATTTGGGCTCTGTCTTTACTGTGGGAAAAAAGGACACTTCCCAGTGAAACCTAAGGGAGGGCGCTATCGTACAGGACAAGGAGCGGTATCCACAGTTGACAAGGGGTCGGGAAACTCCAATGCTTGAGTTTGAAGGAAGGGAGGAACTCGAGCACGCACTTCATCCCTTCAGTAACAGAAGAGGACTCAGTGGGAAACCATTTATTCTTTTTGGACATGGAATTGTGGATAGACCAAAACCCCAAGACCATCCGAGCCATGTCAGACTCAGGAGCAACAGGTTGTTTTATGGATTTGGCGGAAGCTCGTAAATTGGGGGTGACTCCTGTCACTAAATCTGTCCCTGAACTGTGTTTGCAGTAGACGGTCATGAATTAGAATCCGGTCCTATCAACCAACATACACCTGAATACGAGCTGTGGTATGAGGGTTACCACATGGAACGTCTTTCGTTCAATCTCATTCAGGCCCCTACTTATGGTGTGATATTGGGACTCCCTTGGCTGAAGAAACATGAACCCACCATTAAGTGGACGCATCAGTCTTTGGAATTTTCCTCCCCATATTGCCAAGAACACTGCCTAAGAGAGAATCCTCGACCATCCAGGGTGCTGGCCGTTACCCACCTTGTTTCTACCGCCGCTGAAAAGGAGGTGGAATTACCTAGTTGTTACCAGGACTATGGGGAGGTTTTCAGTAAAGTGAAAGCAGAAGTGCTCCCTCCTCACAGGGAATACGACTGCCGTATCGATCTAACACCTGGGTCTGTCATTCCATGTGGCAGGATTTATGCTTTATCACAACCCGAAACAGAACATCTCCGGGAATACTTGGATAACCTCCTTGCTTTGGGATTCATCAGACCTTCCAGGTCTCCAGCGGCTTCCCCGCTTTTCTTCATCCCGAAGGCTAACGGGGAATTACGCTGTTGCATCGATTATAGGGCACTGAATGCCATAACTATAAAGAACCAATATCCACTCCCATTGATACCGGTATTATTGGAGCAGGTGCGATCAGCCAAAATCTATACGAAATTGGACCTGAGAGGGGCCTACCATTTAGTGCGCATGCGAAGCGGCGACGAATGGAAGACCGCATTTAAGACGAGGTATGGACTCTTTGAGTATCTGGTGATGCCCTTTGGGCTCTGTAACGCCCCTGCCTCTTTCCAATTCTTCCTCAATGAGGTATTAAGAGACTTCCTAGACATCTTTGTAGTAGTCTACATAGATGACATCTTGATTTATTCCAATGATGAACCAGAACATCAAAGACATGTGTGTCAGGTACTTCAGGCCCTACAACAAAACCAACTGTACTGCAAATTAACAAAGTGTGAGTTCCACGTTACCACTGTTGAATTCCTAGGAGTCATGCTCACACCATCAGGGCAAGTAATGGCAGAAAGAAAGGTATGTGCCATTGTGGAGTGGCCTAGACCCGCCAGCGTCAAAGACATCCAAAAGCTCCTAGGATTTGCAAACTTCTACAGGAGGTTCATCTCGCACTTTTCGGACATGGTAACCCCTCTCACCAAATTGACCCGGAAGAACACCCCCTTTGTGTGGGGCTTCGACGAACAAACCGCCTTTGACCGATTGAAAAAAGCGTTTACTTCTGCACAGGTATTAATCCATGCTGATCCGAAACTCCCCTTTGTGGTGGAAGCTGATGCTTCAGAACTAGCAGTCGGAGCCATTCTCTCGCAAAGGAATGAGAGTACAGGTCATCTCCATCCCATCGCGTTCATGTCTCGCAAATTGAATACCGCCGAACGTAACTACACCATTGCTGAGAAAGAACTATTAGCAATTAAGGACGCCTTCACTGAATGGAGGCATTGGTTGATGGGCTCCTCTCAGCAAATCACGGTGTACACTGACCACCGTAACCTGCAGTTCATGCGAGCGGCACGCCATCTCACCCCCAGGCAACTTCGATGGATGCTTTTTTTTTCTGAATTTCATTTTGTGGTTACTTTTCGTCCGGGATGTGACAACCGGAAGGCAGATGCTCTCACGCGTCAGGAAAACAACCCAGCAGTGACATCATCACCAGAGACTAGCATCATTGAACCACAGAAGGTGGTAGGAGTGATACACACCGAGGAGTTTCTCCACAAAGTCAAGAGAGGTATACAAACCTTTGCCTGGAAAACATGGCTCCGTCTACATCCAGAATGGAGAATCCGTCAGGGATTGCCAAGAAAAGGGTCTCAGTTGCTTCTTCCCACGCTAGCCTTGAGACAACAAGCTTTCAAATGGTGTCACGATCTGCCATGTGCGGGACACACTGGAGGGAAGAAAACTTTGGAGAAAATACTACGCACCTATTGGTGGCCCACCATCCGTCCTGATGTGTTTGCTTGGGTTCAACGGTGTGACATATGTTCGCAGGCTAAGAGCGATCATCGCCCTGCGCAAGGGCTTTTGCAAACCATGCCCACTCCTGTGAGTCCTTGGGAGAGCTTTTCTGTGGATTTCGTGGTGGGTCTCCCTAAAGATCACGGGATGACAGCTATTGTCGTAGTAGTGGATTACTTAACTAAAATGGGTCACTTCATTGCCTGTAAAGGGGTTCCCACAGCTAGCCAGCTTGCCCATTTGCTGCTCCTTCATATAATCAGGTTGCATGGACTTCCCAAGGTCATAGTTTCGGACAGAGGAGCCCAATTTACCGCTAAATTTTGGAAGGTCTGGTGTGACAGGTTAGGCATTGCCTCTTCCCTGTCCACCAGCTTTCATCCTCAAACGGACGGGCAAACCGAAAGGTTAAACCAGACCCTCAAACAATACCTGAGGTGTTTTGTGGATACCACTACTGAGGCATGGGTTGACTGGTTGTGGACGGCTGAGGTAGCATATAACGATGCTGCCCATTCCTCTACTTCGTACACCCCGTTTTTCTGTACCTACGGGTTTCACCCTAGATTTGCCCCCTTGAGTGTGCCTGTCGCTGAAGCTCAGATCCCGCAGTTACAGTCCCGATTGGTGCAGTTGCGGAAGACCGTACTGCAAGCAAGGAGGAATTTAGAGAAAGCGAAACAGAAATACAAGACACAAGCTGATAAACATCGCAGGTGTTGCCCTGAGTATAGAAAAGGGGTTTGGGTGTGGTTGTCCACTCGAAATATCCGTTTCCGCAAGTACAGTGTTTTCAACCCTAGGTTCATTGGCCCTTACCAAGTGATTTGCCACGTCAACCCTGTGGCGGTGAAATTGAGACTTCCAACGCATTTCAGGATACATCCGGTGTTCCATGTCTCGCTGCTCAAACCGGCAAAGAGTCCCCGTTCTAAAACCCCTGCGCCTGTGAGAGTACAACAGGACGTGGAGTACGAAGTACGGTGCATCTTGGATGCCCGTAGAGTGCGGGGTAAACTCCAGTACTTGATATCATGGAAAGGTTATGGACCGGAGGAGGACTCCTGGGAGCCTGTGGGTGCTATACATGCTCCTAGACTGGTGCGGAAGTTCCATTTGTCTCATCCTGGTAAACCTGGTGGCAGTCAGTGAATTTTGTGAGAGGGGGCGTCCTGTCAGGATTCCCCGGCCGCTGGTAAATCACTGCCTGCAATGCGAGTCGGTAAGGGGCTCAAAAACTACAACCCCCATGATCCTTAGCGCGGCGCGCTGGAATGACGCTGTGCGACCGGAAGGAATAACAGGGCGTTCTCAGAGAGAAACGCTGCCGATTATTCCTCCTGGCGAGCAAGTTTGTTTGCTTGTGTTTCCTGTGTTCTAGTTGGCGTTTGTTGTGGTGAGCTGAGGTAAGCTCACGTTATCGTTGCTCTGGATCCGTGGATTACTTGGGAGGGGCTTAGGAAGCGCCCGCAACGAGAGCAGAGTTCCGGTGTTCTCAGCACCTGTTTTGTGGATTACTGTGGAGGGGCTTAGGAAGCGCCCGTTTCAAGAGCGGAGAACGCTGTTACAGGTTTTCCACTGATCGGGGGGGTGCTTGTGTTTGCGTGCATTCCTGGGAGCACTGTGTTCGTTTACCCACTCCAAAACTAACTACGGGGAGTGTGATTCTTCTATACCTGCCGGACACCTAGGCTTAGGTGCCGCATGTTCATCTAGGAGTTTTTTCATTTCTGTTGGCGCCTGCAGAGAAGTATCTGCTTAGACGCTGAATTGTTGCTTTGCGCTGGGCATATTTTCTGTTGCTAAGTTGGTACCAGGAACTTACTTGGTGAACTCTATTAGGGGTTGTATGAATCGTTTAGGGGTTGACTTTTTCGCTTCCTGCACTGACCCTTGAACTTGCTGATCATACATATCCTCGGAGGGGGAAACCTTACGATCTGTAAGGAGATACCGGAAAGGAGTGATATTTACCTATTTTGTATCCTGGGGCATTCTGGTTTACTTCATCCCCATTCTGGGTAGGTGTACCTACATCTCCTCTGTTCATCTGGCTAATGTTACCGAAAGGGGAAAAAACAGTGGTTTACTTATGTTTTCTTTTGTTGTGTCTTTAAGTAGGAAAACCAGGGGATTTAGAAGAAGCCCTTCATATCACCCTTTGTTTCTGCATACCTGTAGGATATTGCAGGTGAGGAAAAGAGTAACGTCTTGTATAAGTTAGTTACCAGCTGAGGGTTATCATTCCACTCATCCCTTGCTTTCTATATCTGCAGGTTTTCGGTTCCAGTTGCCCAGCTGACCCCCTCCGGACCTATCTTTTCCCCCGCTTGATCTCCTTAATAGTCTGTGACATTGATAGCCAGACTTGGGATGATCTAGAGGTGGGCCCCCTTTATAGCATCAATCCAATCCTGAGGAGCAACCATGAAAGTCTTGACAACTTGCTTGTCAATGGCAAGTGTGGTGTCGAGAATTACACCCAGATTACGGGCGACAGGGGAGGGCTTGGGACACGTTACAAGGGCAGGCGGCCACCAGTCCGCCGACCAAATATCTTGTATACCCCCAAAGATAAGGACCTCTGTCTTTTCCCCATTTAATTTGAGGAAGTTTGAGGTCATCCAGCCTGCCACTGCTTCCATGCAGTTCCTGAAATTCAAGGCCGTATTCTCCACAGATTGAGAGAGGGAGACCATAATCTGGGTGTCGTCAGCGTACGACAATACTTCCAGTCCAAAAGATCTTACAAGCCTAGCAAGTGGGGCCACATATATGTTGAAAAGTGTAGGGCTCAGGGAAGAGCCCTGAGGGACCCCACACTGCAAAGGCTTGGTGGAGGAGAGGAAGTTTCCCAGTTTAACCCTTTGTTCACGCTGGTTGAGGAAAGATGTCAGGAGGCTCAGAGCCGGCCCATCTACTCCCATTTCACCAAGGCGTGAGGCCAAGATGGTGGGAGACAGGGTGTCAAAGGCAGCTGTAAGGTCGAGCAGGATCAGAAGGGTAGCCTGACCACTGTCGACCTTAGCGCGGATGTTATTGACCACCACTGTAAGGGCTGACTCTGTGCTATGCGCCTTCCGAAAGCCATGCTGAGAAGGATTTAGCAGGCTGTCTTTGTCCAGGAAGGCGCTGAGATGGTGATTAAGGTGAGCCTCGAGCATCTTGGCGGGGGCAGGGAGTAGGGATATGGGGCAGAAGTTTTTTAGAATCCCGGGATCCATGGTGGCCTTTTTCAGAAGGGGCTCGACAATGGCCATCTTCCAAGGAGAAGGGAAGACACCTTTGGAGATTGCCAGGTTCATTACTTCCAAGAGAGGAGGAAGTAAGGCCTCTCTGCAGTTTTTCAAAATTTTTAGAGGGCAGGGGTCCAGGGGGGATCCAGATTTAAGTTTGTCAAGGAGCTCATTAAGAATTTCGGGGTTAAGAAGAGGAAAATTGGACAAGTTTCCGCGAGGAGCCCGAGACTGCTCTTGCCAGGGGGAAAGTACAGATTACGTGGCGGGCTCCTGAGTCAGATTGAGGGCTTCTAGGGCTGTGTAGATATCCACGATTTTGGTATGGAAGAGCGAGGATATCTGATCGCAGAAATCTTGAGATGCGACAATGGGGTTGGGGTGTTGAACAACAGATAAGGAGTCTATAATCTTAAATAGTTCACTGGGAGAACTGAGGGAGGTTGTCAGATTAGTGAAATGTGACTGTTTTTCTGCCAGAACAGCGGCCTTGTATCCTTTAATAAGGATTTTGTGTTTAATCCTCTCATCGGGATCAGGATGGGCTCTCCAGAACCTTTCTTGCCTCCTACACTCCTGCCTAAGCAGTCTAAGAGAGTCTGAAAACCAAGGGGCCGACGGGCGTTTCCTAGCGCAATAGTGAGGCTTAGCCGGGGCTAGGATGTTAACAGCCTTCGAGATGGTGCTAGCCAGCTCAGAAGCAGCAACATCAGTATCAGTATTGGGAGAGAACTTAAGATTGGCGATAATAGGGCCAAGGGACTCGTTATTCAGGCCCCTATAGTTCCTTTTCAGAGCCCAGTTGTTATTATCCTTAAGGGGCACATAGGGTAGACACGATGTGAACTCGATAGGGACTGCCTTATGGTCTGACCAGGAGAGAGGAAGGGGGAGGCCTACTTCCAACCTAGAATCATTGGTAAACACCCCGTCCAAAGTGTGGCCGGCCGAATGGGTAGAACTTCCTACTCTTTGTAAGAGACCACAAGAGGCCAGCGAGTCAACCAAGGAAATGGTGTCGGCCGGATTGGAGATTTCCAAATGGAAATCAAAATCACCAAGAATGGTGAAGTTGGGCTTATCAATGAATGGTTCCAAGATTTCAAGGAGTTCAACAGTGAAAGCAGATCTGGGACCAGGGGGTCTATAGATGTGAATGCCCGCAAAGGACACCGTAGGAGAGGGGCTAAGGAAAAAGTGTAAGGCCTGGAAGGAGTTATGAGGGGATGTGGAATTTTAGTTTGTGAACTGAACATCATCTGCGCCATCTTGTCCATTCCTCAGACTCACGTATGAACATACACGACAGCCATTTTAGGTACCATGATCTCCCTGTTCACGATCGATCATCAGCGCACTTCCCTGACCCTGCAAGCCTCCCCCATGCACTCTGGCTGACCCCGCATCCACATGCGTAAGTCATGAACCCTCCTCTTCCTCATGACTCTGTCTCTAGGAATCACACCCCGCGCCTGACCAACACCTCCTTCCGATTATCCACACTAATCACACTGATCCTTTCCTTCCATGAATACCTCTCCTTTGATGACCCCTTCCTCTGAGCCCGATTGTCTGTACGAACCGCTGGTCATCCCTTGGCCTGAGGATACAGTTCATTGCCCACTACTGTATGCACTCGACCCTTTTCAAAGGAGCTACTATTGATCATGACCTCCCCACCCCTTGAGATTCGATCAGGCGCACACATTCCAAAGGAATCGGCAAAACACTCAGCTGAGTGATAGCCCCCTCCTGTTGTATGGGGGGTGAGGACCTCTACTGTAGCCACGTGTTGGAATGAGCCGGAACTGGGGGGGGGGGTACCGGGGATGTCATCTTTCACTACTTCACAATGTCTTTATTGTAATAGAGAACGGTCACATGTCATAAACCAGTGTATAAAAGACCAGGTCTCAGAGAGGCTGTCAGAGAGCACCTCGAGACGATACCTTGTTGTCCGATCTGATGTGTTCTGCTCCGTCGGAATAAAACGTGTTTCCTGTCTTCCTGTCTTCCTGTCTCCAGCGCCTGCCTCTTTATTTTGATAATCTTCATAAGGTATTAGAGGCGTTTAACGCCGGGCAAAATTACTTAAGAAACATCGACTAAATCGCCTGACCATTTTTATTGCTCACCTTCAACAATTGGCGCCCAACGTGGGGCCCATCAGCGACACGTGGATCCGGTGGGAGAGGTCCCAACGACAGAGTGAACGACTGCAACGATCGGAAGAGCTCCTGTCCGATAGACCCTCGTCTGACAGCCGATCATCTGAACTTCACTGGTTCCGAGCAGACCTCTCCCCGAGTGATCTTCGGTCCTGACTGGGAACCATCAGGAGTGCCACGGTAGCAGCAGAGAGTAGAGGACGATCGGGCGCTGGAAGCGGAAGACGAGAAACTGTCCATACGGTCCGGGTAAGGTCGTGTAACACGACAAACTAAGAAATATTTGATTGTTTGATTGAAAATACTAGTATTACTCTCCGAATTGTTGGTTCTCTTGGAGATTCTCTGTCTGCAAACTGAGAGGGATAAAAGTATTCTCTCTTCCTTTGCATGCAGCGAAGGGTAGGTAACGCAGGCTTTTGCCCCCGTTGTAATCCGTCGTGCCTATCTTTTCTCCCCCACTGATTGATTGTTTGCCCGAACATTGTTTGTTCGAGGATTGTTTTTCTCGAGAATTCTCTGTCTACAAACGGGGAAGGGTAAAAAGTATTCTGTCCTCCTTTGCAGATAGTGAAGAATAGGTAGTGCAGGCTTTTGCCCCCGTTGTAACCCGTCGCGCCTATTTCTTTCTCGCCACTGATTGTTTGATTGAACGAACATTAATTGTTCGATATCGGTTCTCTCTTTGGGTATTCCCTATTTGCGAATACTGCAGAATAAAAATATTCTGTCTAGTCTTCGCGAAGTAGTGAAGGATAGGTAGTGCAGACTTTTGTCCCCGTTGTAACCCGTCATGCCTATCTTCTCCCCATTGGTCAGTAGTTGGATCAACCCGGACCGCTTATTAGAGATGAACCATCCAGCTCCATTGGAAGGCACCCCTAATAAGGACATGTTCACTAAACAAGGACTAGTCGCCATAGCTTATAGTAAGCTATGGCATAAATATACGAAAAGGGACCCCAAAAATCAGTGGCCACTGATAGGTTCCTTTGATGATCATAAAATAAAAGCGCTAGAAGCAGCTGTTAGAATAAATAAGGCAACACCCACTATGCTCGATAGTATCGGCATGTGGCGCAAAGAAGCAGAGCAACGAAGGAAAAGAGAAGAAACAAAAATAGGGAAAGAATTACGAAAGGCAGTCATCTGGAGAAACCCCTTTGTGTTCTCTCTGTTATGGGGGCATTCAGACCATAGAGCACTTATTATTTGTATGCCCTAGTTCTAATGTAACAGTAGCACGTGCTATGTACCTTGATCCAATATATCGTACTTGTAGGATCAAAAGGGTAGAAGATCTATTAACTGTGTGTAAACAGCCTCCGAATGAACTAGTATGTCACAATTTTTATAAATTCTTAAAATCTTTGTTAATTTTATACTGATTTATGAAATTATATTTCTTTCTTTTGTTTTTATTAATTGTTTGATGTTAAATTTGTGGTCCTCTGTTGAGTACCAATACAAATAAAATCTTTTTTGACTTTGACTACGAAAGGCAGCCCACCTGGCAGCGAAGGAACTAGATGAAGAGATAAAAAGGAGAGAGGAAGTTAGACAAACGCAAGAATCAGGGTCAACAGGCCAATGCCCTGTTAGGACCCCCTCTACGCTCTACCCAGAGATGCCCTCCAAACAACGGGCAAACGACGAGTTACTGCTAGGTCGTCCGATCATCTACATGCCCCCTCCTTATGCCCCCTGCCAGCCACTGGCACAGCACCTACCAGTCCTGAGCACGGGCGAGGGTGACCCTAGCGCTAGTGCCCCGGCCCTTACGGCCTTCGCACCGGCCACATCGGTAACAACATCAGATGAACTCGAGACTAGCAAGCAGCTAACGACAAGACCGAATAGGTTGAGCAAAGATGAGCGGGATGGGATTGATAAGATAGCAAAGACACTGGTAGAACGGAAAGAGAGCGAAGAATATGCGATGGATATGTGCAATTCACATGCCGATAGCCACAAACGGCATTTCATTTTACGGTTCAGCTTCCACACCCTGAACGCATATGAGGATAGGTATCAAACTAAGGGTCCTGCTAAGCTGACGGCTCTATATAGAAAGATCGATGTTGGAGATGGGACTGAGCATGACGTGACGGACCTCTTCATGCAAACGCTTGAGGTCTTCCGCCACCTCACTGAACAGAAACCAGAGGTTAAGCTCACAGTCTCTGAAACGGCTGAGCCCCCATTAGAAGTAGCCAACACTATGATGCCTATCAGAGAAACCGCCCCCTACTGGGTTCCCCCAAGAGGTCAGGGAACAAACGACGATATTAACCACGCAGATGCAAAGGGGAGGGTTGTGTACAACTGGGTTTATCAACCATGGGATCGACAAGATATTTTAACCTTTAGGCAAACCCTGCCCGATTTAAGAAAAAACCCGACAGCATTTTATACCGAACTAAGTACAGCCTTGGGCTCAACCATAATGACTCTAGCGGACATTGATTTGTTTTTTGGGTTATGTCTGCCGGCTGACGTGTGGAAGCAAATCCGGAAGGCCAACCACACAGATCTGTTTGGACATACCTGGAATCAACTCGGTGAACTAGATAGGCAGCGAGAGCCCGGTAAGAAACCTGTAAAAGACATACTGGAACTCCCGGACAAAATAGTGCAGAAGTTAAAGACATTGATCCCAGAGAGAAAGGTAGACTGGTCGATAGTCACGGCTTGCCGTCAGAAACCCCAGGAAGACGTATCAGAGTATTTCTCCCGATTTGAGACAGTGTTCTCCGATTACAGTGGCCAAGACATGACCACCGCAACCGGACAGCACCTATTCGTGCAAAACTACGTAAAGGGGCTATTACAAGAGGTCTCCCAGAAGTTACAGACAAGCGAGAGTAGTTGGGGGGCCTCAAAACCTGCAGCTATCCTTCAGATGGCTCAGTATTACGAACACCAAAAGAACGAGAACGAGAGGGCAACTGAGAGAAAGAAAAAGGACTTAAAAGAACGAGTGATGATTGCTCAATTACAGGGAGTGACTCGAGGAAGGGAGCAGTATAGGAGAAATTACCGGTCAAATGCCCCTAGAAATCCACCCCCTAGAGACCGCACACCCACACCTGGCACTCCACGAACAGACCTCGATGAGAACCAGTGTGCGTTTTGCAAAGGATTTGGCCACTGGAAGTCTCAATGCCCGGTCCTCCGAGAAACGATTAAGAATAACGAGACAAGGGATATGGCAAATGGCCCCAGGACAAGAGGGCAGGGACGAGGGCACACCCACGACACCAACAGTGACCAACCTGACAGACCGAACACATTTGACCGCCCCCGACAGAATCAGTGCCAACAGTCCGGCTGCGACAATGCTCACGACTTTGCATAGGACTGCCAAGGGCGAGGGAGGGATCCAGTCGAGCTCTGTGTTGACCAGCAAGGTCCTTACGTCACCGCTAAGGTCCTGGGTACAAAGTCTCAATTTTTGGTAGACACCGGAGCGACACGTAGTGTATTATCAAAGCGACTGATTCCAAGGGCACCCTTGTCTGGCTCACACATTACATCGATAGGTTTTGATGGAACGCCCTCCACTAATCCCCTGTCTGTACCTATCTCTTTTGACCTAGGAAACAACCCCACGGACACAACATTTCTGCTCTCCTCCAACTCCCCAGACGCCATTATGGGTATTGATCTACTAAAACATTTCTGAGCTACTATTAGGTGTTCCCCAGATGGTGTCCGAGTCATCCTGTACGACAACCCGAGCATGTCCAGATCCTGCCCCGCACAACATATGCACTCTATAACTGATGCTACCCAATCCTTGCTCGACACCCTACCCCTGTACCTGTGGGCCAGCAACGACTCGGATGTAGGACGAATGATGATCGATCCTGTGCACATAACTGTTCGACCAGACGCCATACTCCCGAAACTTCCACAGTACCGGGTATCGCCCGAAGGCGAGAAGGCATTGGTAGCGATTATTCAGTCCCTGGTAGATGCAGGAGTGGTAGAGGAAGTGGTTAGTAATGTTTGCAACAGCCCTATCCTACCCATTGTTAAGAAGCAAGGTGAGGGAGATGAGACAGCGTACCGCTTAATCATCGACCTGCGAGAAGTCAACAAAGTGGTAGTGCCACAGTACCCCGTAGTCTCAGACATCACCACCATTCTGACCCTCATCCCGTCCACTGCCACCACCTTCACCGTTATCGATCTCAAGAATGCATTTTTCTCTATCCCCATCCATCCAGACAGCCGTTATCTCTTCGGCTTCACCTTACAAAACCGTACGTATCGATTTTGTAGAGCTCCCCAGGGCTACACTGAAAGTCCCAGCATCTACAGCCAGGCCCTCAAAAGACAGCTGGACACCGTCCAGCTACCAGATGGAGTGGTGTTGATCCAATATGTCGATGATATCCTTTTGGCGGCCGACACCACTCCTCTTGCAATCACAGCCACCATCCAACTCTAGCATTTTCTTGCGGAGAATGGCCACAAAGTCTCCAAAAAGAAACTGCAGTTCTGCCAACCTCAAGTGACCTACCTAGGCCATCTCCTGTCCAAAGAAGGGAGGAAACTTACACCCGACCGAATCCAGACCATCCTAGACACCCCCATCCCGAAAACACAGAAGCAAGTCCGTTCATTGGTGGGCCTTACCTCTTTTTGCCGACAATGGTTGCCAAATTTCAGTCTCATCATAAAACCCCTACTCTCCCTGTTGGCCAAAGATGTTCCTTTCCCACTCCCTTGGACCCCCGAATGCCAAGCGTCCTTTAAGGAGTTGCGGGATGCCCTTTGCTCGGCACCCGTCCTAGGAACACCAGATTACTCCAAGCCCTTCTCTCTCTTCACTCACGAAAGGGAGGGATGCGCATTGTCTGTTCTAACTCAGCCCATCGGCTCCAAACAACGCCCTTGTGCCTACTTCTCTGCCACTCTTGACCCAGTCGCCAGAGCTTTACCTGCCTGCCTTCGAGCAGTAGCCGCCGCTGCTGTCTCTATCCGTCAGAGTGAGGGAATTGTACTTTCAAACTCTCTCACGGTGTTAGTACCCCACGCAGTTGACACCCTTTTGAACCAGACCAAGACTCAACACCTGACTAGTGCACGACTGATGGGGTACGAATTGACTCTACTTGCACCCCATATCACTCTTAAGAGATGCACGACTTTGAATCCTGCTACACTGTTGCCCTTGCCTGAAAATGACCCCGATGTGCCCCCTATACATGACTGTGTGACCCTCACGGACGAACAGACCAGAAGTAGAATTGACCTTAGAGACACTGCTTTTACAGACCCTGATGGAGAACTATGGGTAGACGGTTCTTGTATCAAACTCCCAGACGGCACCACCTCAGCTGCCTATGCGGTGACGACAGCCCGAACAGTAGTTGAAACCGCCCGCATCACACAACGATCCGCACAGGCGGCAGAGCTAATTGCCCTCACACGAGCATGTATCATAGCAGCAGGAACCACGGCGAACATTTACACGGACAGCCAGTATGCCTTCGGGGTGGTTCACCATTTTGGGCTCTTGTGGAGGGAAAGGGGATTCCTGACGTCCCACGGCACACCCATTCTCCATGGAGATCTAGTCTCCGCCCTGATTGAAGCAGTTCTCCTCCCCAAGCGATTAGCAGTGATCAAATGTCAGGCACACAAGAAGGTGACAGACTTAGTTGGACAAGGAAATGCACTAGCCGACATCACTGCCCGAACCACAGCTGAGAATAGGACGACGACACGCATGTACGTGACCAGGTCACAAGCAGAAAAATGGACTGACGCTAGGGAAACGATTAGGGACATCCAGTCAGCCAGCACACCTGACGAACAGACTGAGTGGGCACGGGTGGGTTTAAAGGACGACGAAGGCTGCTGGCGGACAAAGGACACAAACAAGTGGTTGCTGCCTGACTCATACTTGATCCCCATACTGACAATGGCACACTCCCCTGCACACATTGGTTCTGCCCCCATGATTGAACTCATTTCCAAAGTCTGGCACAACAACAAAATCCCCGACTCGGCCAAACGCCTGGTCCAGCAGTGCCTTATCTGCCTACAACACAACCCCGGGAAAGGAACTGTGGTACCCCGGGGAGGGTTTGGGACCCCCGACCACCCCTTTGAAGTCCTTCAGATGGATTACATCCAGCTGGAGAGATGCCAAGGCTTGAAGTATGTACTAGTCATTGTATGCGCCTTCAGCAAATGGGTGGAAGCCTATCCAACCCGTGATAACACTGCCATGACTACTGCCAAAGTACTACTGAAAGAGTTTTTCCCTCGCTACGGCCTTTGCCGAATTTTATGGAGCGACAATGGCCCCCACTTCATAGCTGAAGTTATCCAACTAATCCTGAAGGGGCTGGGAGTAAAACAAAGGTTCCATGCGGTCTTCCACCCCCAATCCGCTGGCCTAGTTGAGCGACACAATGCTACACTGAAACTGAAACTGTCAAAAATAGTGGCCACCACAGGACTTAAGTGGCCAGATGCCCTCCCACTGGCATTGCTATCGATGTGCTCCACTCCCACTAAGCACCACTTGACCCCCTACGAGGTGGTGTTTGGGCGACCAATGAACCTCTGGACTGCCCCCAAACCAACCTCCATTCACGACGTCCCCGACGTCCTGTTGTCAGATTATTTGTGCAAATTAACTAAAACGTTGTCTGTCATTCATCAACAGGTGCAGCAGGCCATCCCCGATGCTTCCAGGGGCCCGGGTCACGATATCCAACCGGGAGATTATGTTCTAGTCCGGAACTTTTAACGAGCGAAGAGTCTGGAACCCCGGTGGACGGGCCCCTGGCAAGTACTGATCACCACTCGGACGGCTCTTCGAGTGGAGGGAAAGAGGCACTGGCTGCACGGCCATCACTGTAAGAAGGTCTCCTCGGCCTGGCCACGACAGAAAACGTCGACACCCAAGAAGAGCTCCTGAACCAAGACCGACCATCACTGAACTGCTATCCTGATACAGAGGCACTTGAACTTGCAAAATTCTCTGATCCCACTGTGCCATCCCGGGAAGGGTATTTCCTGCGTCGAAAGGGGGGAGCTTTGGCTAAGTAGACCACGGACTAAGTTAAAATCTCAGAACGGTGACCTAAAACAACCAAGGGTCACCTGGAGAGAAGCTAAACAAAGTCTGTGGTTCTGCCCACTACCGAGCACCTTGAAGATGAAGATGATGGAAGCGCCAGACAAGAAGATGATGGAAGCGCCAGACAAGAAGATGATGGACGCAACCGGAAATACCCACTACAGGAACCCAAAGACTGACAATTTGCACAAATCAAAGACAATCGCCTACTTCATCATTTTCCTCTTTTGCCTCCTCCTCATGACTTCCTTCTGGATCTTGGAGGACAGCACACCCGCTCATCAGATATTGCTGGCCACTGTACAGCCAACCACCATGAAAGAGCATCACTTGATCCCCCTTTCGCCTCAGCTCCGAGAGAGGCGTAGGGAGTTCTGGAACAATTCCTTTTTGCAACTGCTGCACCAGCACAACCTTGCTACAAATGCCACGAACTGCTGGATCTGCGGGGGATCTGCGGGTTGCTCCCGCATGCCACTGAACACTCGATACCTTTCATCCCTTCTCCTTTCTCAGTTCATGGCTCCTGCCTCGCCTGTTTGATCCTCTTGCAGGAGAGCCACAAGGACAACGCCGCTTCTGGTCAGACAGTGTCACACTTCTACTATGGGTTCTGGCTGAACAAAACAGGAAGAACGTCTGCCCCATTTGTCCTGCGGCCTCAGGTTCCGCCTTCCTTATGAACATCCCTTCCAAAGAAAGAGTCGAAATGCAAGTGCTCCACAATCCAGCCAGACCCACCTTCTCCCACCTGCGGCTGCCACCCTGACCGTGGCCCTGTCTGTCATCAATGTCACAGGACTCGTGTGTCTCGAAGGCCAGGGAACGCAGCTGGTGGGTCACAGTTCCTGCCGCATCACCAGAACATTGGTCTCAGTTGATCCCCCTCCCTTTGTTGCTTCTCCGAATATGTACTTTGTTTGTGGCACCAAAGTTTACACCTAGCTCCCGAAAGGTTGGAGGGGTACGTGCTACATCGCCTTCATTCTTCCTCCCACGTATGTGGCCTCAGCCTACCATCACCGGCAAAAGCGTGTTGGAGACGTTGAACAAGCCGACTCCACCGGAGCACAGTTCCTGGATGCAGCAAAGGGACTTGTTCCTCTGTGGGGACCAATGGCAAACAGCCGCGCTATCCGACACCTAACTCAGGCAGTAG
The DNA here is from genome assembly GCF_964261635.1 of Lissotriton helveticus. Lineage (NCBI taxonomy): Eukaryota > Metazoa > Chordata > Amphibia > Caudata > Salamandridae > Lissotriton > Lissotriton helveticus. Next base: position 237,786,795 of record NC_136062.1, on the reverse strand, counting down.
AAACAACCATTAACATCACGGCTGGCATCCTTGCTAACAACACGGCTGAGCTTCAGCAGTCCGCCTGGTGGCTCTCCAAAACCGCCTTGTTCTAGATGTGATTCTGGCCGACCGTGGAGGAGCATGCCGCATCATCGGCTCCAGCTGTTGCACCTACATGCCAGATAACTCGCCTTCAGTCTACAAAGCAATTGAACACCTCCACAGACTATCCTCAGAGGTTCAGCAAGAAGGATGGTCGCTTGGAAGCTGGTTTTGGGACACTTTGAAGGACTGGGGATGGAGATTGTTTACATTTATACTGATACCAGTCGTGGTACTGTGTGGGTGCTGCTTAGGTATTCAATGTCTGCCACCTTTGTGTTCACTCATTTCTAACTGTATGTGCCCTAAGACTTTGGACTTCAGAACTGAGCACATGAGTCCCCTCTATGAGGTAGAAATACGTGGTCTTATGGGGATAGATCCGAATTGACAAACTGGCGAGACATGTTAAAAGGGAGGACTGTGGAATTTTAGTTCGTGAACTGAACATCATCTGCGCCATCTTGTCCATTCCTCAGACTCACGTATGAACATACACGACAGCCATTTTAGGTACCATGATCTCCCTGTTCACGATCGATCATCAGCGCACTTCCCTGACCCTGCAAGCCTCCCCCATGCACTCTGGCTGACCCCGCATCCACATGCGTAAGTCATGAACCCTCCTCTTCCTCATGACTCTGTCTCTAGGAATAACACCCCGCGCCTGACCAACACCTCCTTCCGATTATCCACACTAATCACACTGATCCTTTCCTTCCATGAATACCTCTCCTTTGATGACCCCTTCCTCTGAGCCCGATTGTCTGTACGAACCGCTGGTCATCCCTTGGCCTGAGGATACAGTTCATTGCCCACTACTGTATGCACTCGACCCTTTTCAAAGGAGCTACTATTGATCATGACCTCCCCACCCCTTGAGATTCGATCAGGCGCACACATTCCAAAGGAATCGGCAAAACACTCAGCTGAGTGATAGCCCCCTCCTGTTGTATGGGGGGTGAGGACCTCTACTGTAGCCACGTGTTGGAATGAGCCGGAACTGGGGGGGGGGTACCGGGGATGTCATCTTTCACTACTTCACAATGTCTTTATTGTAATAAAGAACGGTCACATGTCATAAACCAGTGTATAAAAGACCAGGTCTCAGAGAGGCTGTCAGAGAGCACCTCGAGACGATACCTTGTTGTCCGATCTGATGTGTTCTGCTCCGTCGGAATGAAATGTGTTTCCTGTCTTCCTGTCTCCAGCGCCTGCCTCTTTATTTTGATAATCTTCATAAGGTATTAGAGGCGTTTAACGCCGGGCAAAATTACTTAAGAAACATCGACTAAATCGCCTGACCATTTTTATTGCTCACCTTCAACAGGGATGGGAGACACTCAATACGACAATTTGTTGAATTTTTGTGTAGGATGCTAATTCCCCCCCTTTACGTCCCTCTCTGTCCAGTCTCAACAAGGCATAACCATCGGGGATAGCATTGATCAGATCTGGTCCGGACAGCAGAATGAGGGGTGACTGGAAGTGATTATCTAGGTGCACTCTAATTGTGCCAGTTGTGTGGCTGTCATCTGAGACACAAGTTGCCTATTTCTCTTCACCTGTTAGCAATGTAGTGAGCCTGGGAGTGTAAGAGTAAGTGTAAGAGTAAGAGTGAGAGGAAGATAAGACTTGGGTAGCATGTGGAGTCCTTCCTCCCATTATTGGCAGGTACCTACACACAGCATACATAAAGATCTAACTCCACATCAAGCCCAAATGAGGATACTCTGAATGTTGACTGTACAAATCCATTGCTGCTCACGGAGTTCAAAGGATAAAGGAATTTTTTTTTTCTCACGGTTGAAAAGTGCATTATTTGTAGTGATAAGTAGTGACTTATCACTAGTAATAATGCCAAAAAGACAATAAAGATTTTAGTTAGTGTCTCAATAAATTATTCCCTTGCTCAACCCTGAGCAACAAGCAGGCCAGCTTAATTTAGGAGACAAGTGTGTAAAGCATTTAAAAACACCAAAACATTAAATAAGTAAGACACAACATACAATTAAAATCCAACACAGTTGATAAAAAAAGGTTATATTTTTGTGAACAAATAGACACAAAAACAATAAAAAAAAATCCACTGTAGGGAACCAGAGATAGTGATTTTTATTAAGAAAATCACTTTTTAGTACTTAAACATGAACTCCAATTTGGGACATCTGGTCGTGCTTGACCGTGACAAAGTAAAAGTTTGAGGCCGACTGTGATGGATCCCTGGTCGCAAACACTAAGCGGGAGGCCTTGGTCAAATGTTTACCTTCACACACCAAATTTTCTGGAGGATTTTTTCTTTATGTCAAGCGAGTGTTCTCTTCAGACTGGATTTGCTGATTGATTCAGCGTGAGCCCCCCGGTCATCTCCCGGTGAGCTCCAGAGCTTTCGGAGGGACAAACCTGAAATCCAGACTGGGTTGCGGTTGAAGGTCGCCTGCTTTATTCTCAAAGTCGAGTCTGTCACCTTATGTAGCCTTTTTACTAAAAAATTCCCAAACGTCACCAAATTTCTGGACCTTCCAGAGCTCTCCTGGAGAGTTCAAAGTGTTCAAAACACCAATCCAGGGTTCTAGAATCTCTGAGATGGTCCTTGGGATGTTGGGACTCCAATTCACACAGTGCACCTGGCCAAATCCTTAAGTCCAGTGGGTGCACTCTAGGACTGTGACTTATTGGTCGAGATGATACAGGTAGGCTCTTTTAACCTGTAGCTTGCAGGGAGTCCACTCTTCAATCCTTCTTGAAGCAAGGCAAAGTCCTTAGGGCTGTAGTCTCAGAATGTGCAGCAGGTGCAGCAGTTCGGAGGGCAAACCTTTGGGGTGCAGATCAAGTTTCCAGCAGGGCAGTCCTTCTTGTAGTTTCAGGCAACAGATCTGAGTTGCATGGCAACTCTTCCATATTTATTCGATGTTCCTGGGTGGTAAATCAGGGTGTGACCCTCCGGTATAACCACTTCCAAAGTGTGGCATATTCTTGCCCCAGGAAGCACCCTTCTTCCCAAATTCAAACTGGAGAGACGCTCTTCTCAGAGTTTATATCAGGCTAAGCCACCACACTGGGGTGGCAAAGATTCCCCTTCCAGCAATGTAACCAATCTAATTACAAAGGCTCCTGTGTGGCTGGGGTTGAAGAATATGAGGGTGAGCCTGTGCTGTCCCAAAGTGTCATTCTCCCTTTGAAGACCGGTTTGGCCACTCCAGCCCCTTCCTACAGCTTCTGCAGCTGCAGTTCTCCTCCCATAGGAAATCCAGTGTCTCTCTAGCAGGCTACTTCACATCTCATTAACACAGCTTGGCTCAGCATGGCAGAGTCTAGCCAATCAGGAGAGAACCGCTGGAAGGCTGGGTTTTTGGCTTACTGAAAAGAAAGTTTAATAACTTCTTTTCTGTGATAGTTATAAATCTAATAATGGCAAACTGTTGGCTGCATCATAATTATCGTTTTAAGTTGTTGAATGATTTTTTTAAATCTCACTCTTGTCAATATTTACACTTAAATGATATATTCCAATGTTATCCTATGGAGCTAATTATCTACAATGGGGAACATGAAATTGACAGTTTTTCCCTCACCAGGGCTTATAAAACAAATTTTATAATGTCCCTGCTTATAGGTACAGTGCACCCTACCCTTGGGCCACCAAGGGGAGATTTATATGTAAAAATAATGGGGTTTATCACTTTGGAAGTACCTTTAACTAGGGGTGGGCGGAATTTGCAAAATTCGCTTTCGCAAACTATCGCGAAAATGTCAAAAATCTCCGCAATCACGCGGAAATATCGCGAAGGTGCGGAAGTTTTTTCCCCGCCCGTTCGGGATATTTTCTGCGTGATCGCGGCTCACCAACTTACCCATGCGGTCGCTCACAGGCGCGGCCATCTTGTTTTCACATGTCCTGCCCGCGATACTTACAGTTCCGGGTCACGCGATGCATGCTCGCGCCCGTTCGCGGTACGTATTTCCTGTTCGGGAAAGCTTTTACTTGTTCGCGCCGCTTTTAGCGTGCTCGGGGAGAAAATATCGCGCAAACTTGCGCAGGTGGTCTCAATGGGCGCGGCCATCTTGTTTTTTACTCCATTGCATGGTTCTGGCGCCTGATTTTGAATCCTCCCTGTATCTTTGCAAACCTTTGTTTCCAGCCACTTTTTAAAAATCTTTTTTATTTATTATCTCTCTAACTATTTTCCTGCTTCTATATTTTTGGTTTTTGTCTACTTTTTTTGAGTTTTAGCTACTTTTTCATTCTTTTACTATTCCCTGCTATTTTTAAATTTTATTACCTTTTCTTTCCCGCCCGTCTCTCTCTCCCCAGAACAATGCCAAAGGGTAGGGCTCGCCGCAGCCAGAGCCGCGACCGCCTTCCTTGCGGAAGGCGGCGCCTACAAGGGGTGCAGGCACGGGCCTTATTTGGGGCGGTGGAGTTGGCTGCACTTATCTTCTTTGTGCAGCGCCACCTCCCCTCTACCCTCGCAGCAGGTGGCAGGCCTGGGTCCGGGTACCGGCTCTGGGAGCGTCAACAGCGCTGGGAGAAGGTGCGCCGGGCAGTGTTCCACTGCTCTGGTGTCAGGCGCAGTTGACGCACCGGTGGTCCGACATCCTGGACCGTGAGCAGGACCTGCTGGACCTGCTAGGAGTGGAGGTCCCTGGTCTTGGTGAGTAACTATTTAATTATTACTACTTTGTGTCTGTTCTTCTGCTCTGTGTTATATATTGCGTATATCTTTTTTTCTTCCAACCAGCTAGAATGTTGCTGCTTACATTCCAGGTTAATTAGGTTTACAAGCCTTCTGTGATTGTTATGACAGAGGTGCTCCTCTGCGCTACTACTAATCTTACTTGTTTGCAACTGTGCGTTTGCTTAGCGTGATTATGTAAGAGTTTATTTTAGAGAAATTAAGTTACGTAATGCTATAGTGACTCTAGTCCTTACTTTGTCCTGTCACCAAGAGATAGGGCGGATTGATACTTAGGTTTAGTTACTTTGTATGAGTTTGTAATTTTTTTAGTGGTATGCGTGATGCCCACTCAGTTACGTCACGTGTTGCTGGTACCCCAGTCTTTATTAGAACCTTTTCTAGTTCGTTCAATGAGTGGTGGTAATAGGCTTAGCACTAGCAGAACATCAGCATCAATCAATCCACCCAAAATTTGGTGTAAACAAAACATTTAGTCATGTGTCCTCCATTTGACCATATGCATTGTTGAGGACTAAAAGGAGTGGAAATGCATACTTAATGTACAATTTGCATGCCTGGAATAGGTGGGCTAGGTCAGGTGGTACGTCGTACTTATGCTTAGTTAGTATTCTGGAATCAGAATGGAAGACTGGATTAGTGTTGATAAATAGGAAGTAGTCGATCCACGAATCCCCCGATTCTATGTGTTGACCAGATGAGATCGGTCAATTTAGTTATTGCAGTTGTTGTTTACATAAGTGTTTTTTGACCGTTCTTTAAAAATATTTTATTTGTTTGACAACATCCGTCAATGTTTGTCTCTTTCTTATATCTTTCCTGTTCAGCACCCAGGGGCAGGCAGACACAGACAGGGAGTGGGACTCAGTCGGCAGGAGAACCACAACACCAGGACGGCACCAACAAGGGCTCCTCTGCTAGCCGTAGTAAGTCTTATTGTTTTTAATAATTTTTATTCCATAACTTTTACCGCACCATATTTTTCCCGAACTATTGTTTCAGTTTCCTAATGCTATTTTTTACCAACAATTATCCTTCGATCTGTACTGTTTCAAAAATCTTGTTATGCCTGCCTCTGCTATGATGACTCTCTGTACTACTACTACTATTAGTCTGTCTGTACTGTAGTAGCTAAGCTTGCCCAGTTGGACACTCTTTATTTAAAAGGTTGTAAATAAAACTCAGATTCACCAGTAGCTCTAGCCATGGAGTCCAGTCCTTTGGGTCGTCCTCTTGTACTACTTATAGTCTTAGTGATCTTGAGACTTTGTTAATCTTGAAGCTTTGACAATTCTCACCAACAAATGTCCAAGCAGATTTATTACTATTTTGATATGATAGGACATACTACTACTGTTGTAGGGATTTTGCACATACAGACCTTTGCACAAGAAAATAGAATGTTGGTGATGGTAGGTTGGACCTTCCTCACACACCTCAATCAGAAGTTCAGAACCCACCACAATCCCCTGCCCGACTAGTTATAGTAGGGTCTTGTCATAACTATTAGCTCTCCAAACCCTCTCCCCAAGATACCAAACAAGTAGACAACCCAGAACATAACACACCCAACCTCTCAGTCGTGGAAACAATGCACATGCTTCCTTTAAATTGCTCACTCGTGTAAGTCCACACCAAATACCACCAAGTCTATGTAAGTTCAAAATGTTTATTGACAAGCTCTGTACATTAACTTAAACATTGTTACACTTACTTACAGTTGTTAATTAAATCATAACTGAACAGTGGTGGAAGCACAACCATCCCCTAGGTAGGAATTTAGTTTCTATAAATTTATAACTGAAGATCTCTGAGTGAAGGGACCCCTCACCTTAGAAGAACCTAGTACTGGTAGTTGTTGCATCATAACCTCTGCAAAGCTCTGGTTCGTAGAAGGGAATCTTCCGTCTGTAATGCGAAAAATAAAATGATGCGCGTTAGTATAGTGCAAGCATTTCTCAGCCGGCCAAAAAGTGTAGCATTTATGGATCAGCAATATGGACTAACAGTACACCAGAACTTCATTAAAAAAATGGCTTGTTAATGTTTTGGTTGACCGCTTGTACGCAGCGCTTAGACAGTAGCAGTGTGAGGTCATGTGGGCTCAAAGGTGTCTTATACAACAAGCTGTAAGGTAACGTCACATGTGCAAAAATAAAAGGTAAAATGGTTGCATGGCTTGGGCTAACTAAGCAAAGGCTAGAATGACCCTAGGAACCATATATAACTACTAGTGTCTACTCGACTACTACCTGATTTGTACTAGTGATGTATGTTATATACTATTAACTAGTTTTTCAATCTTGCTACTGACCAATTGGGGGAGGTGTATATTTATTTATTTTTTAACATTTAGTATAGCGCGAACAAATGCCCGAAGGCGTCTCGGCGCTGTAAACTGCAGGATCATGCCCTACATACTCGACTAGACAGATTCCTATGTACCAGCCCTCTACTGACCAAATGTGCGTCTTCGGAATATCTAGCAAAAACCTTTTCTGACCACAGACCGCTGACACTCGATCTGCAGTGGGGGAGGGTACCATCCCCGACGCCCACTTGGAGGCTTAACCCACAACTGCTGGAGGACGGTCCCTACTGCGCGTCTTTGTCAGATACCTTATACAATTATTTCCAGGAGAACTGGGACTCTGCGACCTCTAATTTAATAGTATGGGATGCCATGAAGGTTATGATAAGGGGTCTGCCATAGGACAGCTGGTGGGTGCTAGACAGGAAATTCATCGGAAGCTTTGCGAGGTTGAGGACTGTTTGAAGAACTTGGAGGCGGCGGTAGGCGTAGACCCTGAGCGACGAGAGGAATTGCAATCCAGCAATATAGACCACGCAGAGTTGCTGGAAACGCTACGAGTTATTGACCATAAGGACTACTTACGACAACAGCAGGCTGAATCAGACAGGTCGGGTGCTCTCTTGGCTCGCTTAGTACGGGACAGTCCCGAAGCTCCAGTGATCACACAGATTAGGAACGGGGCCGGGAGGGTGGTGTCTATACAGTCTGCTGTCAATGCTGCCTTTCGGGACCATCTGAAGATGTTATATGCCTCTCCCCCCACGAATGACGTGGAAGGGACGCTGGACTTCTTGAGAGACCTACCTTTCCCAGTCTTGACTCGGGATGAGCAGGCGGGGATGGACGGACCCATCACACAGCAGGAAATCCGGACAGCCATCCGAGCCCTGAACCGGGGTAAGACTCCCGGCATGGACGGATTGCCCGTAGAGTTTTACCAGACATACTCTACGACTCTGGTACCTATTTTGGAGGCTGTCTATAGGATGTCCTACAAGTCTCGCTACCTGCCGGTCTCAACGATGCAGGCTTCAGTCATCTCCATACCAAAACCTGGGAGAAACAACCTTGACTTGGCTAATTATAGGCCCCTCTCAATGCTCTCCACGGAGTACAAAATACTCAGTAAAGCCATTGCCTTACATATACAAGCCCACCTCCCTGCCCTAATTCATCCCGATCAATGCGGCTTCCTCCCTGGGAAAAGTACTTCCCAAAATACGAGGAGACTACATGCCCTCATGTCTGCCACGTCGCGGGACCTTCTTCAGGCAGGCTGTGTTGCGTTGGACCTTCGACAGGCATTTGACTCCCTGTCCTGGTCATTCATGTTCGAGGTCCTTCGGCGTTTTGGCTTCCCTGATTCCATAACAAAATGGATTCGATTATTGTATACGAACCCAACGGCCAGAGCACGCACGGGCATACACGACTCGGATAGTTACGACATTCACAGAGGCACCCGGCAAGGCTCCCCACTATCGCCCCTGCTATTTGTCCAGACACCTGAACCCCTGGCGATAGCCCTCCGGGCTCAGTTGGGTAGGGTGGGCATTCCCATTGGGGGGACGCTGAACCTGTTATCGATATACGCCGATGATATCTTACTGTATTTCCAGGACCTGGGCGGAGACCACTCAACCTTAGCCACCGCCTTTGACTGTTTTGAGGCCGTATCCGGCCTGGCTGTCAACCCGGCGAAATCGGTGGGCTTTTACTTTTGGGACGGACAGCGACCCTCCCATATACCATTCGGCAGATATCAGATTCCTGTAGCCCAGACCACATTCAAGTATTTGGGCATTAGCGTTTATAGGCGTCCGGAAAACCAGATTGAAGGAAATGTCAGGAGAGCCATCAACAGCCTTCGTAGTAGTGTGAACTTTTGGACGTCCTTGCCACTATCTGTTATGGGTAGGATAGCAGTCTCCAAAATGGTCATGCTCCCTCGTATGCTGTATTATTTCGTAAATGTACCGGCTCTCCTCCCACAGCAAATATTTACCACACTAAATACGATTCTGATCACCCTCATCTGGGGCTCTGGGCGACGGAGGATAAGCCTCAAGAAGCTACAACTGAGTACCAGACAAGGAGGCCTCGGAGTGCCGGATCTGCGTAGTTATTATTACGCAAGTCAACTACAATGGTTATCATGCTGGCTGGCGGGTAGGGACCTACATGAAATTGACATCACACAGGACCGGTTAGCGCGGGGAGAGCTGCACTCCCTGCTACTGCCTAGGGCTAAGATCCCTAGGGACTGCCACCCCCTCTTGCACACTGCCCTGATGTGCTGGCGTGGGGCGCTGGCGTACACATCTGGGACCAAACCCTATACAGACAATATCCCCCTGTTGGGACTCCCGACACCACAAGGGCGCCTGACGCAGCGCAGGCTACAGCCTTGGACGGAGGCGGGTGTTACTAGAGTGGGCGACCTGTTTGGAGACGACACACTGCTAGATCATGCCTCCTTTACACAATGCACTGGGGCTCCTCCACGGTTATACCTCTTACATGCCGCTGTGTCGCACTATGTCCGGCGTACGTGGGCCCCACAGTGCAACAAACCTACGCAACATGAATTGGTACACCTCCTCCACTACATGGGGACTGGGGGACACTTGGTGCGGTGGCTATATACTGGGATTAGGGAACACGCCGCTATGCCTCTTACCACACTCCGAGACATCTGGACCCAAGACACGGGAGAGGCGATGACGGATGGGGCCTGGAATATCTTCTTTGGCCATCCTAGGAGAGTGTCCAGGAATGTCAACTTCAAATTTATACAGGCTATGGTGCTACATAGAGCATATCTTACCCCCCAAAGTTTACACAAGATGTTCCCCGCTTCTTCCCACTGTTGTCCCCGTTGTCAGGCGGATGAGGCTGGCCTGCTCCACATGATGTGGTCATGCCCACACAGCTATTGGGAGGCGGTCTGCCGTGTACTTCACACTGTCACAGCCATGCAGATACCAAGGGAGGCGCTGCCTTGCCTGATAGGGCACAGGAAACGTCCCAAACAGCATAAAGCCCAGTTGAAGCTCTTAGACCTGGCACTGTTACTAGCGGTTAGAGTCTTAACTATGAGGTGGAAGTCTGCCAGGCCCCCGGCTGTAGAGACGTGGAGATCTGATTTGCTAAAGTGGGGCAGAGCGGAGGGTACGGTCCTGCGAAGAGAGAAGGAGAAAGGGCTACGAAAATATCCAATTACACAGGATTGGGAACGAATGCTGTTGGAGATAGAGGAAATAGACCTGGCGCCCTCACAGGAGGAAGCCTCATAACTGCGAATGCTAGACAGGTGGTGTGAATGGGGTGATTGAGAGCAGAGGAACAGTCCAAGGTGCGCATTGGTTAGCCAGAAGACTGCGAGTGTACTACTCAAGGTGTGATTGATTCCCGAGATGACACACCAATGGTTCTGGTGCCCATTAGATGCAGAATCCAGGAAACGTACGGGGTGGGGGGGGAGTTGGGCGGAATGGAGACTGGTTATGACGTTCATATATGGTACTAATGCTACGTAAACTTTGAAGCAATAAGCGAGAATACATAGCTCTATGATTTTGGTGCTGTTGGATCTCTCCGCCGCCTTCGATACGGTGTCTCACGAAGTGCTTCTTGAACGACTAAAGGGCGTAGGACTGGAGGGAGTGGCACTGACATGGATGAAGAGCTTCCTGTCAGGCCGTTCTCAAGAGGTCAGGTTGGGCTCCCACAAATCCATCTATAGGGAGCTCAACAAGGGAGTGCCACAGGGATCTTGCCTAAGTCCCACACTCTTCAACGTGTACGTGGCCCCTTTGGCCGCCTTAGCAAGATCATTTGGGTTTACACCAGTGTCGTATGCTGACGACACCCAACTCCTCTTTCCCTTTAAAGATCTAACCCCTGCAATACAAAGATCTTTTGCAGAGGGGATGAAAGCAATATCCACATGGATGTCATTAAATTGCCTCCAATGTAATATCGGAAAGACTGAGGTAATGTTGTTTGGGCATGCAGCTACACACTGGACACCGGATTGGTGGCCCCTGGAATTAGGCCCTGTTCCCACCCCTAAAAGCATGGTGAGAAACCTTGGAGTGTTATTAGACCAGACACTCACCTACAAGGACCATGTAAACCAGGTGGCGAGCACCTGCTTTCAAGCTATTGGAATGTTAAGAAGAGTGTTCCCCTATCTGCCAGACTGCCATAGGAAAACACTCGTGCAGGCATTAGTCATCAGCAGAGTAGATTACTGCAACGGCCTCCTTTTAGGAGCGAACGAAGGGCAGCTTAAAAAGTTGCAAGTGATTCAAAATACGGCAGCGAGGGTAGTCCTCAATGCCCCTCCTAGGACTCCCTCCATCCCTCTGCTGATTAGGCTCCACTGGCTGCCAGTGAGGGCACGAGTACATTTTAAGACCTTATGCACTATCCACAAAAGCATGATAGGCAAAGGCCCAAAATATCTGGCCAACCTCTTTCTGCCCTATGCCCCTGGACGCACCCTTCGTTCCGGCAGCCAGCAGCTTTTGCAGGTGCCCAGAATAAAGAGGTCCAGACAAGGAGGGCGAGCTCTGGCCCATCTTGGACCAAAGCTCTGGAACTCCCTACCTTCTGAGATGAGAATACTCACTAACCATCTGACCTTTCGTAAGGTCTTAAAAACGTACCTATTCCCCAGCATCTGATCCCTCTCTGTTTATATGCATTACGCACATCTATCTGAGGATATTCTTACTGGCAAAGCGCGGAGATACCCCTTCGGGGGTCTATTCAGGCGCTATAGAAGAATATAAAATAAATAAATAAATAAATAGGAAATTTACACTAAGATTGTCTTAGTAAGATATATTGATCCGACCGCGAATCCCTTGACAATAAGGATGTGTAAAAACCGGAATAAGGCGATGTTGTTTGGATTATAAGGGGAGGAAAACGGAAAAGACTGATACTAATAAGATATATCTGTACAATGTGATCTTTGCTGCAGTCATGAATAAAGAGTTAAAAAAAAAAATATATATATATATATGGGGAAAACATCAGAGGCATGGGACTGTTTGGGTCAGCCAGCGGTCTCTGCAACATGATTTGAAAGGAATGTGACCTGACTACAAAAATCGAAGGTGTTAGAAATTGAGTTTCTAGTTGGCAGATCAGTCCTTCCAAGCAGGAACCACAATCCTAGTCAGGATAAGTCACAAAAACAAACTAAATTAACCTGTGCTCACCCCCTTGTAGCTTAGCACTGAGCAGTCAGACTTACCTTAAGAGGCAATGTGTAAAGTATTTGTGCAACATTTCAAACAGTAGAACAGTGCAAACACCACACAAAAAGATAAGACACCTAGTTAGAAAACTAGAGCTTAATTGAATGAACAAAAGAACACAAAAAAGACAAAAAGTATAACAGGAGTTATTAATTATTTTTTTTTTACAAAAAAACTGAATTATTGTGCTTAAAAGCACAAAGCACCATCTAAGGCTATCTGGACACTCTAGACCAGGTAAAATCCAAAAGTTCAGCCTGATCGCAAAGGAGTGCAGGGTCAAATATAGGAACCAGCCTTGGCCTGCTGCAAAGTACCTTGGTTGCGTCATCTGTGAGGATGAGATGCTAGGTGCAAAGAGGGGATGCATCACTGCTTCGGCTCAGACAATCTAAGTTGAAGATGCATCGTAATTGCCTTGCTGTGCCGTGCAGTCGGTGATGTCAGAGTCAATCCTCAAAGCAGGATCTGCAGTTGTAGAGCTTCTGTATCGACGGTGATGTATGAATTTGGCTGGAGCAGCACTTTAACCCACTTCCAAGGGCCCAGGACTGGATTAGCACTGCTCGGCAGGGCAAACTCACAGATGCTGGGGCAGGGGAATTGGTAGTCTTTGTCCCTGGGACCTCAGAACAGGAGAAAGTCCCTTGGAGTCAATCTGGTTCTGGGTTCAAGTGATGTAGGTCCAGTCCTTCTCACCCAAGAAAGGAGCACAGCAGGTCAGCACAGCAAGAAAGCAGTTCTTCCAGAGCAGTAGTTCTTCTTCCTGGTAGAGCATCCACAGGTCCAGAATTACACTGAAGTAGTAGGATCAGAAGTCCAGTTCTTATACCCAGTAGTGCCTTTGAAGTGGGGGAGACTTCAAAGATGGGCTTTGAAGTGCGTTTGCCCATCCTGCCCAGGATGACCCATCAGCATGTGAATGGCCCATCAAGTCACACCTAAGCTCCCTTTGTGTGTGGCTATAGATCCAGAGTTTTTTTTAGTCCACTGGCTTACTGTCCTCTGATGGACCTTGTTATCAGCTTAAGAGGTGAAGGGGTTTAGCATTAACATCAAGCAAATTTCAATTAACAGTGCAGCCGTTTTCGCTACATAACGAGGACCAGGAATCGATAGCTTGGATTAAGATTTATTTCAAATTAATAATCAAGTTCAAATAACCCCTCTTACCACCATGCTGTAAAGAAACCAAATAACTACTGGGATTCCCAGATGCCTAAAGAAATTAAGGTAAATCCGTGTCAATCAGAAAAGCATTTCGGTAATAGCAATGCAGGACAGAAGCATCCAAATCTAGTGCTCAGAGAACACTATAAGACTCTCTTTCCTATACATTTGTAATATAGAAATTCAAAGTACAGGCTGCTTTATGGAAAGGAACAAATCAGGTAAACTTCATAAAGGAAGTCCGGTCAAGACAAAAGAAGTAAGGAAATGTTAGCATTGCAGAAGCTTGGTCAGGAGCCTTCTATGTGTAAGGAGTAAGTGTCAGCCTACGCCACACTTAAGCAATAATTAAAGAAACCTCTCAACGTTTATTTAGATGGCAGGAACTCAAGGAAAGTGTCTGCTGGGGCAACAGTAGGAAGGGGTCTGAAAAGGTTTGGTGAGAAATCAGGAAGTCATCTGAGCAGCTTCTGATCCGAGCATCTGAATAAAAGTACATGGGGAACGGTATGTTATAACGTGCAAAGTCCTTTAGCCGAGACTGCAGCATTTCTGATTTGTCCCACACTGGACATGGGAACAACATCTTTCCCTCAGATACACATAGGTGGCAACTTTTGACAAACCATTCATTGTTAGCTTTCTGTCTTTCCTTTTTTTTTTTAACAGTTTTTATTTGAGTTTCACATTTATTACACACATCCCCAACCCCACCCTTCCCCCGGTGAACAGGTACCCATCATTTTCAATACGGAAAAAAATATTTCTGAGCATACTCAGTTTAAAGAAAGAAGAACATGTACACATCATTTAAGGTATGGAGAGAATATTTGTTAACATATTCAATTTCAGGAAAGAGGAAGCGAACCGGTAAAGATATATCTTGCTTACATCAAACAGCCTGCCTCTATACCCCCTACAGTCATTCCTTTTGAATCCAGGCTAGCAATGGCGCCCATATCTTCATACCCTGGATCCTCTTATCCCTCCCTTTATTTCTATAGATTGCCACATCCAAGCTGCAGGTCGCCAGCAGCCTTGCTCTCCATTGTAGGAATGACGGTGGTATCGGGTCTATCCATGCTGATGCTACGCATAGCCTAAAGACGGCCATTGCTACAAAAATCAGTCCTTGACTTTGTATTGGTCGAGTGATGTTAGATGTACCCAGCATGACTTCTTCAGTTGTAATGGAAACCCTATACTGTACAATATCCGAGAGAAAGTCAGAAATTTCTGCTAATACATTTGCTAAAATAGGGCATGAGGCGAACATATGAACTAAGTCCGCCGCGGGGTGTGCGCAACGTGGACAGATTCCACCTTTCCCAGGCCCCCATTTTGATATTTTGTAAGGGGTATAGTAGAGTGAAAAAAATGTCTTATAGAACTGTGCCTGCAATTTCATCGACATTAAGTAGGTGCGTGACATTTCGTAGGCATCGAACGCTGTTTGGGGAATCACATTAAGCCTAATCTGCCATGCCGACCCATGTTTGTCCATATCATCTGGTAAACATGAGTTCAGCCCTGCATATATTTCACCAATTCTTGGTGTTTTTGCTAAAATTAATTTATCTATAATTAGGCAAGGTTGAAATCTGATACGACCCCCCGCTTTCCTTTATACAAAGTCTCTTACCTGAAGAAATTTAAAGAAATCCCTATTCGTCATGCTAAAATCTGATTTTAATTCATCAAATGATTTAAATCTGTTTACTGTAAAGAAACACCCGAGTTGTCTAACCCCTGATTCAATCCATTTCTGCATACATGCGTCCCGGAATATTTCTGGGAGGTCCATATTTTGTGACACTGGGGTGTAGAAGGAATACCGGCCTAAGCCTACTAGTTTTTTAACATTACCCCATACTTTAACAACATTACAAATGGTCTTGAATTTCACCTTTTTGAAATAGTCATCATTTACATGTCGCCACAGACAGCCAGCGCTCCCATCCCCCAGGATCAGTTCTTGAGGAGAGGGTATGTTGCGGCCATCCGAGTTGTTGATTAATAAATTTACACTATATTTTAGCACTGTAGCCCAATAATATAGTTTAAAATTGGGGAGAGACCATCCACCTCGTTCTCTAGGTAATGTGATCCATCTAAGTGCTCTACGTGGTCTATTATATCCCCACACAAACCGTGAAAACATAGTGTCAATTTTTTAAAAAACTAGTGGGGAAAATTCTAAACATATTGAGCGGAAGAAATAAAAAAATTTAGGAAAAAATAGCATCTTTACAACATTGGTTCTACCCCCAATAGTCAGATGTAAATTATGTAGCCGAAGCAGTTCTTTCTTGGTATGGTGTATGAGGGGCTCAATATTGTCATCAACGATATTTTCAATTTCAGCGCTAATACTCACGCCTAAGTATGTTGCCTTGTCAGTTACCCTTGGATCCCTCATTGTGATTTTATTATTGAGCACTATCTGAGTTTTGTTAGAGTTCAGTTTATAATCTGACACTCTACCAAAGTCATGGGCTTCTCTTTCTATCCATTTTAGGGTCTCCTGTAATAATAGCTATATCATCCGCATATGCCAGGCATTTTGTTTCTAAATCTCGTACTTGGATTGGGGGGATTAAGGCATTATTTTCTAGTCTATGTATAAATGTGTCAATGTAAATTGCAAACAATAGGGGTGAACAGGGACACCCCTGTCTTGTACCCCTAGTGATGGCGAAGATTTCAGAGAGTACCCCATTGATCAAAACACAGGCACTGGATTTTACATAAAGCTGTTTGATTGCTGTTATATATTTCTCTCCAATCCCACAATTTGACATGGCTGCCCACAGAAATTTCCAGGAGACCCTATCGAACGCCTTCTCTGCATCTAGCAATATAAGCGCCATAGGGTCTCCTGTCACTCCCGTGTAATCAAAAAGAGAAATAACTCTTTGTATGTGATCGATTGTTGATCGTCCGGGAACGAACCCATGTTGTCGTTCCGAAATTATTTTATGTATAATGGGTGCCAGCTGTGCTGCCAGTAGTTTTGAGTAGATTTTCGAGTCCCCATTGATCAAGGTAATGGGACGATAAGAACCCAATTCCTTGACATCCTTGTTTTTTTTAGGGAAAACAATTATTTTAGCCAGTGACCAGGATCTTGGAGGGGTCCCCCCTTGAAAAATATACTGAAACAATGCTGTCATGATGGTTCTAAGTTGGGGAGCAAATTTAATATAAAATTCGGTGGGGATCCCATCCATACCCGCTGCTTTCCTGTTAGCCAGGGATTTTAATGCTAGTCATATTTCCTCCCAGGAGATTGGACCATCCAAGAGCTCTTGATCTTCTATTCCCAGGTGGTTGGGAGTGAGTGGAACCAGATATGTTTGGGGTTCTCCACATTCTATAGCTTCTTCGTGATATAGTTTCCTATAAAACCCTTGGAAGGCCAATCTTATTTCTGCTGGTTCAAATCTTAAGCCCAAGTCTGGATCTCTAATTTCTTTTAATAATGCAAATGATATCTCTTCTCGAGTTCTAATGGCTAATTGGTGTCCCACTTTTTCACTTAGCTCATATGTTTTTTCCCTGTGAATGCGGGCTCTAGCAACGGCTCTTCCAATTAATATTTCAGAAATGTAGTTTTTAGCGACTGCTACCCTACATACCTCTTTGTCTGTCGTCCTTCCTTCCTGTACCGCTTTAATGAGTTCCACCTCTGCTCGTCTTAAGTCTTGTTCTAATAGTGCCATTTTTTGTTTTTCTGCTTTATTATATTTAAAGGAGAATTTCATTCTTTCACCTCTGACACAGGCCTTCAGTGCATCCCACACCATGTCGATCGTGGTAGATCCCACATTAACCTCTAAAAAAAGCCGAGATCCAGGTTCTCATATGTTAACAATATACTTCATTGTTCAATAATGCCCTTTCAAATGTCCAGGTGTTTATGTTGGGTTTCTCTGGGCCAGCCATGAGGCTAAGCTCCAACGGGTTATGGTCTGATAAAATTCTAGGGAGTCTGTCAATTTGACATGTTGTTCTCAGGGAGTTAGACTTTAACATATAATCTAATATTACGTGCCTTGAGTGTGGGTGTGAATAATAGGTGTAACCAGGATCCCCTGGATGTTTCATTGACCAGCCGTCAATTAAGCCATGTAGCATACATATATCTTTTAAAGCTTGGAAAACTTTTCGTTTTCTACCCTGATATGTAAACCCTGGATCTATGGACCAATCGCTAGGCAGATGTATATTTAAGTCTCCACATAAAATCAAGGGAAGAGGCCAATGCGTTAATTCGTTAGAAACTTTGTTCAAAACATCGGGATCATCACTAACATTACCATATATAGT
The DNA here is from genome assembly GCF_964261635.1 of Lissotriton helveticus. Lineage (NCBI taxonomy): Eukaryota > Metazoa > Chordata > Amphibia > Caudata > Salamandridae > Lissotriton > Lissotriton helveticus. The sequence goes on along the minus strand of NC_136062.1, from coordinate 237,768,928 downwards.
GCATAATGTTAACTTGCCTTCCCCATTGTTGTAGTGGCATTCTGCTATTGCAAATCGTCCTGTTTTATCTGCTATAGCCCTTGGAAATTGTAGCCCCCCACCCTTTGTTAAAATAGCAACTCCCCTGGTACGTGTCCCTTGCGTTGAGGCCACTATGAGTCGGTATCCTAATGTTTTTAGTAGGTATTGCTCAGACCCCTCAATGTGCGTCTCCTGAAGACAAACAATGTTTGCTCCAGATACCTTAAGTCCCTCCGCAACTTTCTGTCTCTTTTTTAAGTCATTGAGGCCACAAATATTCATTGACAGTATATTAATCTTAGCCATCAAGATTTCTCGTATCCTCTAGGTGAGTTATGTTCCATCTCCAAAAACACCCTGTCCTTCTAATGTTTTCCTTCTTTCCACTCTCTATAAAATTAATGTATCCTTCGTAGAGGTAATGCGTCCTGTTCCACCGCCCTGCACCCCACCCCCCCTCCCTCAATCCCCCCCTTACCACCCAATGAGGCATCCTGGGTCCTGTGAGATCCAGGTGTGGGCGTCCGCCTGATTAGTGCCCCTCAGTGCAACCCCCCTCCCCATCCCTGCGTGAGTATTAAATCTGAGTAAGGAGAAAGTCTATGAAAACGAGTAGTTTCATACAGTTATACAGATTATCATATATTACATTATATGTGATATATAATTGTGAATATTCCCCCCATCTTTAGTCTTTTTCTTTGTGTTTATCCAATGTTTTTTTTTGGTTTTTTTCCCCCTTCTATGTTTTATAGCCCCATAACGTTCTTTAATATATACTTATTGTCCGATCCCCATCGTGGTCAAAGTTTTATCTGCAGTTACTCGATCATTCTCATGTATTTCTTTTTTCCGTCCCTGTGATTTCTTTCAGATAATTTTCCGCCTGAATTTCACTTGTGAAGCTGCGGGTATTTCCCCTAAAAATTATTTTCAATCGCGCAGGATTTTGTAGAAAAACTTTTGCGCCAATTTGTTCAAAGGGAGTAAACAGCTGCCGCATTCTCCACCTCCTTTCTACGGTCGTGTGGGCAAAGTCTGGTCTAACAAAAAATATGGATCCGTTATATTCTCTCTTGCTTGTAGGTCGGGCAAGATCGTAGATAGTTTCCCGCAGTAGAAAGTTCCCAAAATACATCAGCATTGCCCTAGGGTATTTAGGTTGGTTCTGTGTTCGTTTAGGTTGCATTAGGGGAAAGCGGTGGGCTCGCTGAACTTCTCTATCTAGTTCCCATGATTGCCATTCGGGGAGGGCTAATTTAAGGAGTTTAGTCATGTATCCCCTTGGGTCATTGCCCTCGGCGCCTTCCGGGAGCCCCAGGAAGCGCAGGTTGTTCCTCCTCGCTCTGTTCTCCTGGTCCTCTACCTTTGTCAAAAGATCCTGTGTAATACCTGCTTGAGTTTTTTCTTTATTTTGAAGACATGTGACATCTTTCTCTAGATGGTCAGTTCTTGTTTCTACTGACACCATCCTTTCTGAAATCTCCAGACAAGTGCTGCCCACTTTATTAATCGCACCTTGTAATTTTTGTATTGCGATGTGGTTCTTGTGGCTATCCAATTTAACATCTTTATGGAATTGACTTATGGAGCTTAGTATATCCTTCAGAGATGGCTCGGCTGATTTTCCTGTTCCTTCTTGTTGAGAGCCGTTCCCCCTTAACTCCTCTTCACTTTCATCACTTTCCTGATCAGGTTCTGTTACCTTAGTTTTTTGGGGGTTTGAGTTTTTTCTTGTGCTGATTCCTTCTGAGTTACTCCCTTGATCAGTGGTTTCTTCAAATGCTAATTTGTTTAGCCTTTTATTCCTTATCCTTCTTTTCTCAAGTCTTTTCTTTGGGGTAATCCTTTGTCCGGGGTTGCTAGTCTTCCTTACATCTGAAGGGTCTGATATTTCCGGGGCTGATGCAACTTGGTCTTGGCTTTTGCTAGCATTGCTTGCCTCGCTAGAAGTTGAGATGCCAATTTCGTATATGTCTGCATCTGATTCCTCAGAGTGTGAGTCATTTCCCCACTGTGGTGTTTTTCCCTGTATGGGGTTTTGACTTACAGGGGCGCTGGTTTCAGGACCTCCTAGTCCTAGTCCTATGTCAGCCTCACTCTGTGTCTGTGTCATTAGGTCCTGTACAGCCCCCAGACTGTTTGTATCTTCATACACCTGTTCTTTGGGCTCTTTGGGTAGTGGGCTAAAAAGATTGCAGATACTAGGCTGTAATGTAGATATCGGACCTGTTGCTTTTACATTTGCTTTCAAGTTTTTGATGGTTTGTAGCCGTTTTGCTTTTTTTAACATTAATTCCATCTCTTCGGTATCTTCAAAATCCGTCTCCTTGCCTTTTTCCTTCCTTTTCTCTTGTGCCATACCTTTAACTTTTACTATATTTTTGTATTTTTGTGAATCCTTCTTACTTTTTTCATAGACTTCAATTTTATCACAATTACTCATGATTTTATCTTTATCTTTATTTTTACCTTTAATTTTTTCCCCTTTTTCTTTTTCTTTTTCTGGATCCCTTTTGTTGCTTTTCTCCTTCTCCTTCTCTTTCACCTTGTCTTTCTCTCTACCTTTTTCTTTAACTTGCTCTTGTTCTGGTTCTTGTTCTTGAGCTTTCTGTCTTTCCATGTACCTTCATCAAGGTCCTTCTCCCAGGCTCCTGTTCTCCCTATCTCTAGTATAGTAATGTATCTGACCTAAACTAACAAAGCATGCAAGTACCTGCAAGAAATGTAGAGTTAGCAGAAAAATGAAATCCGCTTCATTCAGCATGGTGAAATTAGGCCTACTTCGAACAAGTTTAAACATTAACTTAAATGGTGCACATTAAATATGCATGAAAATATTTAAACACAAATTTATATACGTATCTAATGCAATAGGTTTCATACTACAAGTAAAATTCAATAAATCATTCAAATGTTCAGTTGTAAATCTGGCTAAGCACTACTTGTAAATCATATATATGGAATAATGCACACATTACATACATCTTTTATTGTTTCAAATAGAATTACATTCTATATTTGTAAGGAAGGTTTTGATCACAGTTTCAATTTATTAAATGTTATGCACGTGAAGTAACACACACATTAGGAAAGTTACATTTCAGGTCTCTGGTGGGTACATTGTCTATTAAATAAGGATGGTTTGATCATCAGAATTATTTATGATAAAAACACATTACTATGAGTAAATCCTCTAATCCTACAGTGAATACAGTCCATAATAATGTCAAGTGCAACACTTACATTAATTTGTTAAATCATACATAAATCATGTGCCAAGTGCATTTTCATACCGTGTGTTTCATAAAGGTCTGTGACGTATAAAGGGTGGGTGATCTTTGCGCTGCACCACTGTCTAGAGGGAATGCACAAAGCCCAGCTGTCACCCATCGCAGACGTGTATTGGAGACAGGCTGCAGGCACACAGGGCTAAAAGCAGAAAAATGCTGTCTTTCTGAAAGTGGCATTTTTTAAATTGTGATGATAAATTCGACTTTACCATTAAAGAAGATTTATCATCACAATTCAATAGCTGCTAAACATGATAGATCTACCTCCTTCCTATTGGGAATTACAACTTATTAGATATAACAAGGACTTCCCAATGTTAACCTATGGGAGGGGTAGGTCTCACAGTAGTGAAAACGAATTTGGGACTCTTTCACTACCGGGACATGTAAAACTTAAAAGCACATGTTCTACCTTTTAGTTGCATTGTGCCCTGCCCTATGGGCTACCTAGGGTATACCTTAGGGGTGACGTGTAATAAAATGAGAGTTTAAGGCTTGGCAAGGGATGTTAAATGCCAAGTCGACATGGCAGTATAAACTGCATATAGAGGCTCTGCAGTGGCAGCCTGGAAACATGTTTAAAGGCCTACTTGAGTGTGTGGCGCAATCAGACCCACGAGGAGCATTTAATGTACAGGCCCGGGCACATGTAGTACACTATACTAGGAACCTATAATTAAATAAAATATGCCAATTGTGGATAAGTCAAGCAAGCCATGTTTTGAGGGGAGAGTACTTTAGCACTGGTAAAGTGTCCAATGTCCTAAATCCACCAAAGACAGAGGCCAGAAAAATGGGAGAAGGAAGGCAAAATGCTTGTGGGTAACCCTCCAGTAATGGCCATTGTTAACAGAAGACTTTCCTATAAGTGTTACAAAACACTTATTTTTCCTGTTCTGAGCAGGGCATCACAAAACATGAGGGCTGGGCTTCAAAACATAAACAGCTTTTTGCGATCAGCTGTATGTATGTATGTATTTTGGTATTTATTACGCGTGTGTATCACCCGTAGGTCTCGCAGCTCCAGTAGAATACTTAGAAGCCTGTAAGAGGTGACTCGTTAGAACTGGAAGAGCCAGGTTTTCAGTAGTTTGAGAAATCTCTTGTGGTTTTGGTCTGCGCAAAGATGCATGGGAAGGGAATTCCAGGTTTCAGGGCCAAATTTGCCTCCGTTTCTGACTGTGCGCACTTTGGGTATGGCTAAGAAGAGTCTGGCTAGTTCGTATCTCATCAGTTTATTGGCCAAGTACTTGGGTCCATTGCTGTTTAGAAACTTGTGGACCACATAGCAAGTTTTGAAAATAATCCTCTTTTTTACGGGGAGCCAGTGGAGGGCCCTCAGAGTGGGGGCGGAGGGGGTGCGGGGAGGGAGATTAAGGACCAATCTGGCCACCATGTTTTGCAACACCAGGAGTTTGGACAGGTGTTCCTCATTGATTCCTGCTAATGGGGCAGTTCCATAATCTAAACAACTAATGATGAGACCTTGGACAAGGGGCATCTGGGAGGGTAAAGGAATCCACTTGAAGATTTTTTTAAGGGTTCTCAATATGCCGAAACTGGTGCGGATTGTAGTGTTAATATGATCAGCCATAGAAAGCTTGTCGTTAATAGGTTGCCTGCTGTGGCTTTGGGAGGAGGGCACGGTTCCAGGAATGATGGCCACCAGTCGTCGGTCCATATTTTATGGGCGTTACCGAAGAGTAGAATTTTGGTTTTGCTGGCATTAAGTAGAAGGTGATTATTCACCATCCATTCCCTGACTGATGCGATGCATTGATTAAATCTGACTTTTTGTGTCGCTGGGGTCTGTCCTGAGTGTGATTAGTAATTGCGTGTCATCAGCGTATGACACTGTATCGAACCCATAATCATGGATAATCTTAGCTAGGGAAGACGCATACAGATTAAAAAGTGTAGGGCTCAATATGGAGCCCCTTCGAACTCCTTTGTCGATGTTCGTTTTTTTTGGACACGAAAGAGCCTATTTAAACCTTAGAGGACCTGGCAGTCAGGTAACTCCTAATCCAGCTTAACGCCAGGCCACCGACACCACTCTCTGACAAACGTTCGAGCAGGGTGTTATGAGAGATGGTGTTTAAGGCCGCGGAAAGATCAAGCAGGATCAGGATAGCGGACTGTCTAGCGTCGACAGAGTCTAATGTTATCAACAATTTCAAGAAGGGCGGTTTCAGTGCTGTGGCATGCCCGGAAGCCTGATTGGGATGGGGCTAACAGGTTGTTGTGTTCCAGGTATTGATAGAGCTGGCGAGTAATCATAGATTCCATAGTTTTTCCATACAAGGGTAAAAGGCAAACGGGGCGATAATTTGCAAGTTGTTTTTGGTTGGCCGTGTTTTTTTTCAGAATTGGTCAGATAGTGGCTTCCTTCCAATGATTGGGGACCGTAGATTGGGAAAGTGAGAGGTTGAACATTTTTGTCGGGTGTGGGACAAGTACTGGGGCAATTTTTGATATGATCTGAGCGGATGCTAGGTCATCGGGAGATCCTGATTTAATTTTGTTCAAGGTGAGACCTACCTCTTCCTCAGTGATAGTGCAGAATTGCTTAAGGAAGGGAGGGGAAGGGTGGAAGAGATTTGTTGATCTCTTTTAAGGGTACAGTGTTAGGAGGGAACTGACTATAAATTATATCTATTTTCTCTATGAAATGGGATGAAAGGTTGTGAACCAATTCTTGGGAAGCCATGAGAGGGGGTTGACATGCTACGGGACTGGTGAATTCTTTAACTATTTTGTAGAGTTCTTTCTGTGAGTTGGAGGCCTGATCTATTCTGTTTGCGAGGTAAGTTTTTTTTGCTAAAGCTATTTGACCCTTGTAGTTTTTATGCACTTTTTGTAGTGTTTGTCCAATTCGTTTTTGGTGTGTCGCCATTTAGGTTCTGCCTTCCGGACAATACGTTTATTGATTTTTAGGCATAAGTGAACCAAGGGGAGAGTTTGGCAGGACACTTTGTGGTTTCACTGGAGCAATGATGTCCAGGGTGTTGCTAATTGCAGTTTCCAAGTCTCTGGCAGCTTTGTCAATGTGAGTGGTTTTAGACGAGGGGGGAATGGAAATGTGGGTAGAGAAGGGCTCTATCTGAATCTTTTTCCATGATTGACAAAGCTTTGATTCACGCTCGGGTGGGGATTTGGTCTGTAACCCGTGAATCAGGAACTTTATTTCATAGTGGTCTGATCATAAGACTGGAAATAGCTGGTCATAGGTGATGTTAGGTGAGTTGGAAAATAGTAAGTCTAAGGAGTGCCCTGCAGCATGAGTGGGGCCTTTACCAGTTGCTCCAGCCTCAAGGAGCCCAGACTTGTAATGAGGTCTTTAGTGTGGGGATCCGACGCGAGTTCCGCGTCGTAGTTGAAATCTCCAAGTAGGAAGAAATTGTTAGTGGCTAGGATGTGAGGTGCGATTATTTCAGACACTTTATTAACAACATGGGTTTTAGTGCCAGGTGGACGGTAAAGGAGAGCTCCTTTCCGTGATTCTTTATCTGTGAGCTCTGTTAAAGATGCATAGCCCGGCCCAGTCTGACTGGTGGGATTCAACAATGTGAGTTTTAGTATTGGTGTTGAAGGTGATCGCTAGTCTGCCTCCTCTTCTATCTTTCCTATCTTGCCTTATTAGTTGATAGCCAGGAGGAAGTGCTATTGTTATGTCAGGTAGGGAAGAATCTTGTAGCCAAGTCTCTGTTATAAAAAATAGATCGGGTTTCTCCGAGTTCAGTAGGGCCCAGATTTCCAATGCATGGTTAGGTAGAGGGCGTGCATTACAATATATGCTGGTCAGGTGTGGCGGCTTAGTTGGGGGTTAATGCTCAGGTTTATGTTGTTTTTGTTTAGTGCTTTAGTGTCTCTGTTAGGTGAGCTGTAACGCTTTCTTGTGGCATCCAGCGAAGCTCCAGGTGCAATATGTGGGGAGAATGCATATTTTTTCATTACTGAGCTCCAGGTGGCAACAAACATTCCATGGAGCAAAAGATGACCCACAGGACTAGAAAAAAGTTGATTATGGACGCAGAGCTGTGTGTGGTGGATAAATGTTCCAGCAAGATACTTAGGGAATGTAGTGTCTTAACATAACTGTGAGGAGACTTATAATATTCTCTATTCTCCCTTCCTGCTCCTTGTTGTACTTTTATTCCTGAAGCTTACTTAGGAAGCACTTGTTCCTACAGAATTAGCATAAGTTAGTATTTACTTGTGGGGATCTGGAAGTTAGTTTGTAGGAGCATCAATGTTTCCTTATTGATATGAAGTAGCTTTTAAAAAATGAGCAAATGTATAATTTTAAGCGAAAATTATTTTTGAAATGTGATGGTTTTAATTATGCATAGTCATAATTGAATAATAATGTTGCACTTAATGTGAATTTACTGAGTCACTTTGAAATGTAATTAATACTTTGAAGTAGTTATGCCTCATTTTCATGTGAGACGCCATTTATATACATATATATATATGGATGCAGGTTCTGTTAATGTCGCTCCTGTTCATTCCCCCTCCCAATCATTGTCCAGCTGCAAGCCAATTCTCCTATTGTTTCCGTGGCACACTAAGTGAACGATGTCAAAGATTTAACAAGCATTAGAATAGGGCTTGGATTTATTTGAGTTTGAGCTAATGGCATTGTAAATGCCAATGTATTGTTGCTATGTGTTATGGAGTGTGTTCATGTGGTGTGTACTGCCAGTGATCTCCTTGTGAGTGTGAGAATATTGCACCGTTACTGCCTGTGATGTCCTTCTTGTGAGTGTGAGAAGCTTGCACCTCTGCTGCCTGTGGTCTCCTTGTGAGTGTAAGAAGCTTGCACTGCTGCTGCCTGTGATGTCGTTCTTGTGAGTGGGAGAAGATTGCACCTCAGCTGCCTGTGGTCTCCTTGTGAGTGTAAGAAGCTTGCACAGCTGCTGCCTGTGATGTCCTACTCACTACTCTACTCTACTCTACTCACTACTCTACTCACTACTCTGCACTCACTACTCACTACTCTACTCACTACTCTACTCACTACTTTACTCACTACTCTACTCACTACTCTGCACTCACTACTCTGCACTCACTACTCTGCACTCACTACTCTGCACTCACTACTCTGCACTCACTACTCTGCACTCACTACTCTGCACTCACTACTCTACTCACTACACTACTCACTACTCTACTCACTACTCTACTCACTATACTCACTACTCACTACTCACTACACTACTCACTACTCACTACTCTGCACTCACTACTCTACACTCTGCACTCTGCACTCACTACTCTGCACTCACTACTCTGCACTCACTACTCTGCACTCACTACTCTACACTCTGCACTCACTGCTCTACACTCTACACTCTGCACTCACTACTCTACACTCTACACTCTGCACTCACTACTCTACACTCTGCACTCTGCACTCACTACTCTGCACTCTGCACTCACTACTCTGCACTCACTACTCTGCACTCACTACTCTGCACTCACTACTCTGCACTCACTACTCTACTCACTACACTACTCACTACTCTACTCACTACTCTACTCACTACTCTACTCACTACTCTACTCACTACTCTACTCATTACTCTGCACTCACTACTCTGCACTCACTACTCTACTCACTACTCACTACTCTACTCTGCACTCCGTACTCTACACTCTACTCACTACTCTACTCACTACTCTACTCCACTACTCACTACTCTACTCCACTACTCACTACTCTACTCACTACTCACTACACTACTCACTACACTACTCACTACACTACTCACTACTCTGCACTCACTACTCACTACTCTGCACTCACTACACTACTCACTACTCTGCACTCACTACTCACTACTCTACTCACTACTCTACTCACTACTCTGCACTCACTACTCTACACCCTACTCACTACTCTACTCACTACTCTACTCACTACTCTACTCACTACTCTACTCACTACTCTACTCACTACTTTACTCACTACTCTACTCACTACTCTACTCACTACTCTGCACTCACTACTCTGCACTCACTACTCTGCACTCACTACTCTGCACTCACTACTCTGCACTCACTACTCTGCACTCACTACTCTGCACTCACTACTCTGCACTCACTACTCTGCACTCACTACTCTACTCACTACTCTACTCACTACTCTACTCACTATACTCACTACTCACTACTCACTACACTACTCACTACTCACTACTCTGCACTCACTACTCTACACTCTGCACTCTGCACTCACTACTCTGCACTCACTACTCTGCACTCACTACTCTGCACTCACTACTCTGCACTCACTACTCTACACTCTGCACTCACTGCTCTACACTCTACACTCTGCACTCACTACTCTACACTCTACACTCTGCACTCACTACTCTACACTCTGCACTCTGCACTCACTACTCTGCACTCTGCACTCACTACTCTGCACTCACTACTCTGCACTCACTACTCTGCACTCACTACTCTGCACTCACTACTCTGCACTCACTACTCTGCACTCACTACTCTACTCACTACACTACTCACTACACTACTCACTACTCTACTCACTACTCACTACACTACTCACTACTCACTACTCTGCACTCACTACTCTGCACTCACTACTCTACACTCACTACTCTGCACTCACTACTCTGCACTCACTACTCTGCACTCACTACTCTGCACTCACTACTCTGCACTCACTACTCTACTCACTACTCTACTCACTACTCTACTCACTACTCTACTCACTACTCTACTCACTACTCTACTCACTACTCTACTCACTACTCTACTCACTACTCACTACACTACTCACTACACTACTCACTACACTACTCACCACTCCGCACTCACTACTCTACACTCTACTCACTACTCTACTCACTACTCTACTCACTACTCACTACTCTACTCACTACTCTGCACTCACTACTCTACACTCACTACTCTACTCACTACTCTACTCACTACTCTACTCACTACTCTACTCACTACTCTACTCACTACTCTACTCACTACTCTACTCACTACTCTACTCACTACTCTGCACTACCACTCTGCACTCTGCACTACCACTCTGCACTCTGCACTACCACTCTGCACTACCACTCTGCCCTCTGCACTGCCACTCTGCACTGCCACTCTGCACTACCACTCTGCACTCTGCACTACCACTCTGCACTACCACTCTGCACTACCACTCTGCACTACCACTCTGCACTACCACTCTGCACTACCACTCTGCACTACCACTCTGCACTACCACTCTGCACTACCACTCTGCACTACCACTCTGCACTCTGCACTACCACTCTGCACTACCACTCTGCACTACCACTCTGCACTACCACTCTGCACTACCACTCTGCACTCTGCACTACCACTCTGCACTACCACTCTGCACTACTACTCTGCACTACCACTCTGCACTACCACTCTGCACTCTGCAATACCACTCTGCACTCTGCAATACCACTCTGCACTCTGCACTACCAATCTGCACTCTGCACTACCAATCTGCACTCTGCACTACCAAACTGCACTCTGCACTACCACTCTGCACTACCACTCGCACTCTCACTCTGCACTACCACTCTGCACTCTGCACTACCACTCTGCACTCTGCACTACCACTCTGCACTCTGCACTACCACTCTGCACTCTGCACTACCACTCTGCACTACCACTCTGCACTCTGCACTACCACTCCGCACTACCAATCTGCACTACCAATCTGCACTCTGCACTCTCAATCTGCACTACCACTACCACTCGCACTCTCAAACTGCACTCTCACTCTGCACTACCACTCTGCACTCTGCACTACCACTCTGCACTACCACTCTGCACTCTGCACTACCACTCTGCACTCTGCACTACCACTCTGCACTACCACTCTGCACTACCACTCTGCACTCTGCACTACCACTCTGCACTCTGCACTACCACTCTGCACTCTGCACTACCACTCTGCACTCTGCACTACCACTCTGCACTCTGCACTACCACTCTGCACTCTGCACTACCACTCTGCACTCTGCACTACCACTCTGCACTCTGCACTACCACTCTGCACTACCACTCTGCACTACCACTCTGCACTCTGCACTACCACTCTGCACTCTGCACTACCACTCTGCACTCTGCACTACCACTCTGCACTCTGCACTACCACTCTGCACTCTGCACTACCAATCTGCACTACCACTCTGCACTCTGCACTACCACTCTGCACTACCAATCTGCACTACCGCTCTGCACTACCACTCTGCACTCTGCACTACCACTCTGCACTACCACTCTGCACTACCACTCTGCACTACCACTCTGCACTACCACTCTGCACTCTGCACTACCACTCTGCACTCTGCACTACCAATCTGCACTCTGCACTCTCACGCTGCACTACCACTCTGCACTCTGCACTACCACTCTGCACTCTGCACTACCACTCTGCACTCTGCACTACCAATCTGCACTCGCCAACAGGCACAGCGGACTCGTGGAAAATTAATGAAGTGACCTAGAGGGTGAGGATGGGATACTCCGCTACCATCGAGTTCGTAGAAGAACAAGATTACATACGAAAAACAAGCAGCACAGAAAGCATCACTTTCGCGATCGCAATTGTTTAAACAAGCAGCACAGAAAGAGATCACTTTCGCGATCGCAATTGTTTAAAAAAACCAGATCTGATGCATGTGATTCTCTACATTGCTGGCCGGCTGTTCATGCGCGCACACAGAGCTGAAGGGAAAAAAACACAGCAGTGCACACGCTCCCAGCACCATCTGCCTTCAATAACCGGCACCTCGGACAGCTGGTAATTGAGGATTTATGTATTCTCCTGCGCGTGTCCGAACACTTTATGCAGGAAGTGGACATTGACAAATTTCTAAGTCCTATGGCGTGCTGCCTTACTTAAACACAGCCTTGCCTGGACCAATTACCATGCACATGGCAAAATACCACACGCAAAAAACGCGCGCTTTCTGGAATGTGGCAGCCCGGACCCCTTTCAGAATTCTTTTTTTTTCTAATACATAAGAGCTCGGAAACTCCGCCCCCACTTCGTGGTGACGTAGGCCCGAGCCCTAAAAAGGAGTATGGATTGTGAATGAAGCTTCCATTGTGTACCGAAAGTACCATTTTCAAGGCCTTCTGGTGAAAATGTTGCTGCAGGCGTGCTAGTTTTATGAGCCGTTGTTTAAGAATTTTTTTATTTTGTGCCGATCATCTCCGGAGTGCAGTCGAGAGCATGGGTACTCAAAAAAACTTTCTCTCGGGGGCCAAATTTACAGTGTGGTTTGTGTCCGTGGGCCACACCAGTGGGGGCGGGGTCAGTGGGGGAGGGGGCGGGGCTAGAGCAACAAAAAAAACTGTGACCATGAGGTTGATCACAAGTCCCTGCAGCGGACGCCTTCGTCCACTGAGCCACCAGACCCCGTATACACACCTCTCTCTCTCTCTCTCTCTCTCTCTCTCTCTCTCTCTCTTTCTTTATCTCTATCTCGCTCTATCTCTCTCTCTATCAATCTCTCTGTCTCCCTCCCTCTCTCTAGCTCTCTCTCTCCCTCCCTCTCTCCCTCTCCCTCTCTGTCTCACTCACTCTGACTGTCTCACTCCTTCCCTCTCTCTCTCTGTCCCCCTCTCTCTGTCTCCCTCTCTCTGTCTCCCACTCTGTCTCCCTCGCTCTGTCTCCCTCTCTCTCTGTCTCCCTCTTTCTCTCTCTGTCTCCCTCTTTCTCTCTCTCTCTGTCTCCCTCCCTCCCCCTCTCTCTGTCTCCCTCCCTCTCTCCCTGTCTCCCTCCCTCCCTCCGTCTGTCTGTCTCCCTCACCCTCCCTCCATCTGTCTGTCTCCCTCTCTCAATCTGTCTGTCTACCTCTGCCTGTCTCCCTCTGTCACCCTCTGTCTCCCTCCCTCTGTCTTCCTCCCTGTCTCCCTCTCCCTCTCTCTGTCTCCCTCCCTCTGTCTCCATCCCTCTGTCTCCATATGCCTGTCTCACTCCCTCTGTCTCCTTCCCTCTGTCTCCCTCTCTCTGTCTCCCTTCTCCCTCCATCTGTCTCCCTCTCTCTGTCTCCCTTCTCCCTCCATCTGTCTCCCTTCTCCCTCCATCTGTCTCCCTCCGTCTGTCTCCCTTCTCCCTCCCTCTTTCTGGCTCCCTCCCTCTGTCTCCCTCTCCCTCCCTCTGTCTCCCTCTCCCTCCCTCCCTCTCTCTGTCTCCCTTCTCCCTCCCTCTGTCTCCCTGTCTGTCTCCCTCCCTCTGTCTGTCTCCCTCCCTCTGTCTCCCTCCCTCTGCCTGTCTCCCTCCCTCTGCCTGTCTCCCTCCCTCTGCCTGTCTCCCTCCCTCTGCCTGTCTCCCTCCCTCTGTCTGTCTCCCTCCCTCCCTCTGTCTGTCTCCCTCTTTCTGTCTCCCTCCCACTGTCTGTCACCCTCCCTCTGTCCCCCTCTGTCTCCCTCTCCCTCCCTCCCCCTCTCACTGTCTGTTTCCCTCCCTCTGTCTGTCTCCCTCTCTCTTCCTTTCTCCCTCTGTCTCCCTCCCTTTTCCTCCCTCCCATCTGTGAGGGGCTGCCATTACCATAATTCCCTTAAAAGGGAGCGCCAGCATTTTGTTCATTGCGACGCCGGGACTGAGAAACGTTGCCTGTTTTTAAAACAATGTGGTTTCTAAAGACACTGCCCTAAGCACTAGCGCTGCTTGTCTGAAGGACCGCAATACTTTGGCAGCTTCAATTGCTTACTGCATTGGACTGAGTGGTCCCAATACTCCTGCACTGAAGGAATTGCCAGCAATAACATACTTACTCGAACGGAAGCGCACCAGCGCTCCAACATGCACTGACTGCAGGCAAGTTTGGAATGCGTCTGTATAACTCAGAAACCTTTTGGATTTGAACACCAGGCGGTGTTCCTGGATTCTGCACTTGCTGCTGCTCTTGCTAAGCACGTGCCATTTGATCACTGTAATTAAGATAGAACTGACCGGCCAATTTAGCTCGATGGTCCTACTAAGTCAATACAAATATAAAGAAAATAACACAAGTCTTTGGAGCACAATTAACATGGTAAACAAACAAGGTGCCAGGTCTGACAAGATGAAGTTGTCACACACAGTGTGCGAGTAAAGTAATCTGGATATAAGCGCCGTCATTAAATAAACACTTGATGACTACATTAGAGACAGCAGGCGAGATACACATAGGTGGTGTATATGTACCTAAAGTATCTATGTTAAACTGTTTTCATTAGCTCATATTTAATGGAACAAGCCCCGATGTTTCTGTCTCCTTTCCCTCCCTCCCTCTCCCTCTGTCCCACTACCTCCCTCTGTCACCCTCTTCACCTCACCCTGCGTGTGTCAGCCTGGGCAGAGCAGCTCTGAAGCTTTCTGGTCTCTTAGCCTCCTGCATTTTCCAGGTCAGCTGCGGCAGGTGGCACATACCGGCTGTGCAATGTAAGTTGAAGTGCAATTGGCTCCACCACTGTGGTAATCTGGCAGACTACATTCTAATTTTGGAAGGGATTGCGGATCTGCAGTGGTGGCTCCTCAAACACAACTCATTGGGTGGCAGATTCCCACTTTTCCCCATCCAGAGCTGATTGTGGTGACAGATGCATCACTACTCAATTGGGGAGATCATCTGGGGGAGGTGGCGATCAGACAACTCTGGTTTGAAGAGAAAGCCCGGCTTATATCAATCTGTTGGAGCTGCGGCACAACAACAGCTCGCAAAATTAGGTCTAACTCTAGTATAAAACTCAGCCATGCCAAGAAATACCTGAACATCATAAGACTTAACATCGATCACCAGACATCCACACAACTACATCAAACAGCAACACGCCCACCATCATATGTCAACACAACCACCATGATATGCCGCCAAAAGGACCATGCCTCCACACAACTAACCTGTGCGAGTTCACCCACCATCATACACAAACATGTGTAACAACATAAGTCCCCACCCTCATACATCCACACAACCACCAACATACACAAAAGCACCCACCACCATATATATGTAGAACTACACAAGGTCATACGTCCACAAAAGCAACATTGTAACCCAGCACACAAAAGTGACAAAATATGCACAAAAAATTCCTAGATTCACAGAAAAAAGTAAAGTCAGAAGGGAGTTAAAGGTAACTAATATGTTAATAGTAGTGTCTTCTTAAAATGTAAGAAGTGATGAAATTATTGAGTTAAGGTTCTACCTTTGCTTTATATCACAGTTCTGTCATACTCAGTCAACCTTACCTCTCACAACTTCAATACAGTCTTGCTATGTTACCCACTTTTTCAAACAAAATGTAGCACACAACACAATATAAAACATGAATAACTTCATCATATGCCAACACACGACTATAGTATACCATCACACTCACTGTAGATGTGTCCACTTAACATCTTAGAATAGCACATCCACCATCGTACAGCCACCCACTAAAAGTTATATATGACCACTCAGGTTACATTATGTGCTACTAGCCACAAGTATACGCCCTCTCCCACCCTTCAGACAACCACTTTCATACACCCATAAACATATCCATACACACACCTGCGAATGCCGGCACGTCCAGCCTCATCATAAATGCACACACTCATCATCATATGCCAGTACAATGATGGGCAGCATGTTCCTGCACAGTTTTTATTTACCAGTGCTGACGCTTTTACCTCTCTGAGACCACAGTCAAACAATCATACATTCTTTTTAAATGTCTAAACATAATCAATGATTCTGTCAAACACGTCTCATTTTAAGGTTTCTCGAATAATATAACATGTGGAAGTTAAGACTGAATTAGTACAACGGGCCATGACACCCCTAGTGCTCTTGCAATCTTCTTTCTAGAAATGATTTTGCTTCCTCTGATGGATACCCGATGTAAAACATCTGTAGAAATGCAAAGTGTGCCTTTAGTTTATGCCACGTGGGAAGTCCCACTACCTCCCTCTGTCACCCTCTTCACCTCACCCTGCGTGTGTCAGCCTGGGCTGAGACGGCCTCCTGGCACACACAGCCCCACCCGAGCACTTCCCATGTCTTTAGAAAGACCATTTGTATGTTAATGAGGCCTTGCTGTACTTAACCTCTTCTTAGGCCCCTGCAGCTCCACTATCATTGGAATTACCCGGCGCCCGGCCCCCACAGAGCAGCAGAGTCTCTTAGACTCGCGCTGCAGCAACCAGCAGTGTTTAAAGACTCGATTTCCTTTTTAAAAAAAATACAACACGGGTACGATGTCTGGAAGGTCAGCGGGCCGCCAGGGAAGGCTTGCCGGGCCGCCCGCGGGCCATACTATGAGTATCCGTGGTCTAGAGGATAGGTGGAAGATTTCTCTTACCTTAAGAAATGGGCTAGTACTAAAAGATTTTGTTGCTGTTTCTGATTTGCCAGTGTGACCTTAAGTATGACCATATGATGCTAAATTTGCAGACTATATTCATAGATAGGATGATATGAGTATAATAACTCTTGGGTTTTAAAATGTTGATAGTCATTTTCAGGTTGTGCTAGACAGTGCATGAACTCTCTTCAACACCTGCTGTAATCGGTCTGTGGGCTTCTAATACATCCCCTTTCTTGCAATTGCTTTTCATTTGTCTGTCAGTGTCCTTCAAAAATCCTTGCTTACTGGTGGTCCGTCCTGCCTCTCTGTCCCTCCTTTCTCTCTTCTGTTCCTCCCACAGAGCAGGGACTTAGTACTGACTCATTCCACTCTAGTTCTTCAACTGTTCTCTGGGGGACTTTTTTTATCTTGGTTTCTTGCTCTGTTATTGTTTGTGTGTGTTCAGCTTCAGCGCCCTAGCTGCTTACATTCAAATATAGCATTCTTCCTCCCACCTCCTCTTAATGCCACAGTTGTGTTACTGTGGATTACCCTGCCGTGCCTCCTGCTCCTTTAGAGGATTCTACGCAATTTCTACTGTAACCTTTATCATGAATTATTTAAAACTCTTGCATCTTTTTAATTTCCTTACAGAGCTGCTTTTTCTGGCCCGAAATTCCGGGGCATGGTCTTGCCTCTTCTAATCACCATTGCCTTCCCTCCTGCTGATTTTATTTGTGCAAACAGCAGTTAAAGCCAGAATTGCCCAGTTTAAATAAATGTTTTTGGACTTAACTTATGTACTACTTTAACTACCACTTCGGCTGTGTTTCCCAGAACAATAAGTTAAAACTGTTTTTTTAGCATTCTTTGAACGGGCTGTCTGTTCATTTGCTACAAGCAGTTGTACAAAATGAGAGGCAAATTCCTTTCAGGCTAATTCTGTTCTCTACCACTCCCTGCCCCCCACCCTCTCATGGAGTTGTTTGATTGCAGATCATTTCCCTCTCCTCCCCTGCATGAAAGGCTCTTGGAAAAATAAGATCAGAAGAAACCATTGACCCTAACAAACAAAAAACAAGCATTTACAATGCAATGGTCTCGGCATTATTAAAGGTAGAGCTATTGGCATTGCTCATGACTTTTATTTTTTTTTAAAATCCTAAATAAATTTAATTGTCATTTACATTGGCAATAGCTTAATCGTTAAATAAATGGCATTGTCATTTACAATGCCAATAGCTTAATCGCTCGCAAATGCATGACCTATTGCATTTACACCCACATAGAGCCACACACACAAAGCCACCCACACACACATACAGAGCCACCCACACAGTCATTCACATAGAGCCACCCTCACACAGACAGAGCCACCCACACATAGAGCCACCTACAAAAAAAGCTATCCACACAGAGCCACACACACACACAGAGCCACACACACACACACAAATGCAAAGAGTGGGGAAAAAAATCACCTCTCAATTGAGAAGAAATCAAACACCAAATTATAGGCCAGTACTCCTATTGCCACAAGTCCAGCTAAAGTGTTGGGGGTGGGGTGGTGTTAGGGTGTAGCAAAATATTTTTCTTGCTTTGTCAAGTTGATATATACACGTAACTTTACTCTAACACTCCTCCTTCCACTATACAACAACTGCATCATACATGAACATTATAAGCCTAAGAAGGTCAACCATTTTTTTCAAAAGGATATGAAATTAGACTAAAAACAACAAGACGTATGCAAGCTTTGGGAGACTGAGCAACATGTCCACATTTTGACATACATTTTTATGTTCAGTAGGATCAGTCCATTTTTTCTACAGACAGTTATGGTGCCTAGCTGTAGAAAATATTACCGACAATGAGAATTGCACAACTGGTTACTCTATTTATTCTGAACCCCAAATGCAGAACCACTACTCCTAAGGCGGAAGCCGGGAGTGTTACTGCTTAGCTTGTTTTTAAAATATTACACTTGAGAGTCACGTTATTGTGTTTTGTTTTTTAAACTCACCCCATCCTCTGATGCTTAGACAGGGACAGAGACCTTCACCCTGACTTCCCGCGCTGCGGATTTTATCGCTGCCGCGGCCCTTTTGCAAGTCAGAACAGCCGCCGCCATCACCGGCGTGCACAGAGGCCACACCCCCTCGAGGCCACGCCCCCCTTCCACGCTATAATAGGCGCTGAATGCGAGCGTCCAGCCAGAACCACTACTCCTGAGGCGGAAGCCGGGAGTGTTACTGCTTAGCTTGTTTTTAAAATATTACACTTGAGAGTCACGTTATTGTGTTTTGTTTTTTAAACTCACCCCATCCTCTGATGCTTAGACAGGGACAGAGACCTTCACCCTGACTTCCCGCGCTGCGGATTTTATCGCTGCCGCGGCCCTTTTGCAAGTCAGAACAGTCGCCGCCATCACCGGCGTGCACAGAGGCCACGCCCCTCGAGGCCACGCCCCCTTTTGCCTTCCCTGCTCCTATAAATCATGTGTATGTGGAGGAAGCGCAGCGGACGAGCGCAGCGGGCGCGACGTTTGCGCGCCAAAGGCGCGCTTAAGGCAAGCTCGTCTACGCTCGTCCGCGCCGAGACCGGGCTTAGGGCCACCCCCCCCCTATGTCTCAGGCCGCAAAGTCCAGGCATTACAGTGCCGAAACCCTCCTTGGACTAAGACCCCATGGAAAGGATTGTCGCCAGCATTCGCTTCACGCAGAAGACATCCCACAAACTTGTCCTACCTGTAAATCTACCCTTAAACCCAAGCCGGCCCCAGACCAGTTACACGAATACCACATGTTCATGCTAAACTGTAGATCCCTACCTAAACACAGGGCAGAGTTTGCACTGCTGCTGGAAGAACGTATGCCAGACAACGGAAACTTGGCTTGGCACAGATTCGGACCCTGCCCTAGTCACAGCCCTCCTGCCCGGCTTTCAAATCACTCGGCAGGACCGTCCGGAGGGTAGAGGAGCAGGCTTGGCAATTATCTATAAAGATCAGTTCCTCTGCCGAGTTATCCCGGAAACCATCCCTGATTGCGAGAGCTTGGCCTTCAGTCTCGAACTCTCCCCTAACAACAGCTTCTCAGGAACTTTAATCTACCGCTCCCCAGGTCCCCCCAAGCAATTCCACAACCATCTTGCCTCGATCGTGGCTGAACGTGTTAGCACCTCCTCTAATTTCACCCTGCTAGGTGATCTTAACTTTCACTTTTACTCCGTAGCAGATCACACGGCAACTAAGCTTACAGACGACCTAGCTGCCTTGCAACTAATCCAACTTGTTAGATCTCCAACCCACGTCAAGGGTCATTTGCTGGACCCATTATTCAGCAACTGTGTAGATCTGGCAACAAGTCTACCAATCCCCCTTCCGTGGACTGACCATTTATTAGTTCCCTTTACTTGGACCACATCCAAGCCCTTAACCATCAGACCCACAGTAAGAATGGCCAGAGCCTGGTCTCGCCTTCCAGTTAAAAAATGGACCACCAAACTGGCTAGCAGTTTACCTCTCTACAATGAGGATCCCTGCCTAGCGAACCAGACATACGAAGAATGGATCACTCAAACACTTGATAACTCCCTCCCCCCCAAAAAAATCACATTGAAACGTTCCCATAAAACCGCTCCCTGGTACTCAGAGGCCCTCAGGGCAAAGAAACGCCAATGTAGGAAAGCTGAAAGGAAATGGTGTCTGGATTTCTCACCAGTGGAAAAAACTCAATACCGAGATTTAATTAAAGAGTATAAAGAAGAAATCAAAGTCACCCAAGCTGCATACTTTTCTAATAAAATTATTTTAGCCAAATCAAAACCCAGAGAAATTTTCCAAATTGTGAAAATTCTTACAAAGTTGCCACCTAGCCTGCTTGAGTCCAAATCCACAGAACATTGCAATAAGATGGCAGACTTCTTCCACCAAAAAGTCAACAAAATTTATGCATCTTTCCCCTCCCTAGCCACCCCCCTCCCAGCCTTAACCAACACAATCTTGGCACACCCTTCATCACAGCCTCCTCCCACACTGGACCACTTTCCCCCCCTTAATCTTGCGTCCCTGGAATCTGTGGCTCGGAAAGTTAAATCTGGTTCCCCTGACGATCCAGCCCCGCCAGACATTGTTATGTCGGCATCCCAGGTCACCTTGCCCATCATAATGGACATCCTAAACTCCTCTATCACCTCCGGCACGGTCCCGCCTGGATGGAAACGGGCCATGGTTCGAGCCCTGCTAAAGAAACCCAGCTTGGACCCCTCAGACTTTAGCAACTACCGGCCAATCTCCCTACTGCCCTGGCTGAGTAAAGTCTTGGAGAGATACATCAACGGCCAATTGGTCGCCTTCTTAGAAAACAACCAACTGTTAGATTCCACCCAGACAGGCTTCAGACCCAAGCATGGAACTGAGACCACCCTTCTCATGGTCACCGAGGAATCCAGAAACATCCTGGACCAAGGAGGATCAGTGGCAGTGATCCTCCTCGACCTCAGCGCGGCCTTTGACACGGTCAGCCACGACATCTTGCTGAATCGTCTGACTAGTATTGGTATCCAGAACAAGGCATGGCTATGGTTCAAGTCCTTCTTGAAGGACAGATCCTTTTGGGTATTCGACAGTGAGTCAGTGTCCACTAGCAGACCATTAAGATGTGGGGTCCCACAAGGCTCCTCATTAAGCCCCGCGCTTTTTAACATTTACATGAGGCCACTGGCTGAGGTTGTCCGTCCGTTTGGAGTTAAGATCATTTCTTACGCGGACGACACCCAGCTGGTGGTCTCATTGGCGCAGGAGGCCAACATGCCAATGGGAGGAGGGCTCAGAAAGTGTCTAGAGGAGGTAAAGAGCTGGATGTCCTCCTCATCACTCAAACTAAACGGGGACAAGACAGAGCTGATGCTTCTGGGCCCTGCTGAGCCTAGTTCCTTCAATGCCCTATGGCCACGCTGCCTGGGCACCCCCCAGCACCTAAGGATAACATCAAAAGCCTTGGGGTGTGGCTGGACAGATCCCTTTCATTTGACATCCAGGCTACCAAACTCTCGGCTACCTGCTTTGGCCTTCTCAGGATGTTAAAGAAAGTTCTTCATCTTTTACCCATGGAGGTTAAGCAGGTAGCCTTCCAGGGTCTGATCCAGTCCCGCCTGGATTTTAACAACGTCCTCTACCTTGCTGCTCCAGACTATACACTGCGGAGACTTCAAACAGTGCAGAACTGTGCAGCTCGCACTCTGCTTCAGCTCCCTCGTCGACAATCAGTTAGAGCTGGCTTGATCACCCTACACTGGTTGCCAGTTCGCCAAAGAATCCACTTCAAAGCCATGTGTATCGCCCACCAGGCCTTCTGGGACACAGGTCCTCTGATCACCCGTGACCTAGTCTCCCACTATCAACCGAGCAGAAACCTCCGCTCAAACCAGGCCTTCATGGCCACCGCACCCCGAATAAAAAAGGCCAGATCAGGCAGTAGGACCTTCACCCATAATGCTTCCAAGACGTGGAACGCCCTTCCCCTCCATCTGAGAGCCAACTCCAATCTCTCCTCATTCCGGAAACAGCTCAAAACATTCCTCTTCAACTCCCCACAGTAACTCTCTGTTAAGCCCCCCTGCTTCCGCCAATCTCCTCTGTTGGTTCCTAGCGCTTGGACGCCCCCGGGCAGCAACCGCGCTCTACAAATCCACATACAAATACAAATACAAAATACATAACTCTGCTGCTGCAGTGGCTGTGAGCCTAACTGTTGTTCTCCAGCACACACAGTGCAGACTTGGTACCCAGCAAAATACCAGCAGCGTTTCTGCAAGGTTCCATTGGGGCAGCTGCAAGGGCTAATTCTGCTAGAATTCAGTATCTTTGTCATGCACTTAGTAAATGGACAACGCTAAAAATCAAGACATTTGCTAATCCAATGTGGACAAAGAATCTACAAGCCACAACTGTTTATAATCAAACTTTAGCCATCAGTATCCTAAATTACACGTATACTAATCTAAGATGCAAACTGTGTTTTGGATATGCATCCTTATCAAAAAGGAACAATTTTTGGAAAACTGCCAAGATACAGTAACTCAAAAGCCTTTCCTAAAACCACCATTATACCTATTCAGTAGAAATATGGCCACCGTGCCACATAGCAAGCCAGAGCAATGAAACCTTTCCAGTATTAAAAACAAACTGCAGTGCGTGTACACGACACAAAAGAAAAAAGTCTTGAGAAAAATGAAGCAAATAGAACACAGCATCGTTAGTGCCCGGCCCTTGGGAGCCTGCTAAGTAACTGGATGCAAGGACTATGAATAGTGAGCAGAAGATGGATCTCCAGGGAGATAAGCCAATTCTCAATCATGAGCTCATGAAAACTCCCAGCTCTTTCATGGCCCGCTCGGGGAAGTTCATTTGGGAGACTGGTGTGGGAAGGTCATCGGTGACTTCTAACGGCAGCGAGTTATTTCCAACACAACTCAAAATTAGCATCCTGCCCAGAGCATGGGAAAACTCAGACAAGCGCTTCAATTAGACGTCGGGACTAGACAGAAGAGAATAAAAAGCTTCATTGATAAAAGATTCTCGCTCATTTTAGGATCATGGAGCTGTGAACATATAGGTTTAGATGGAGCAAGGGCATTTACTGACCCGATAGTGCGACAGAGATGAACCAAACACCTAACAAAGTCTTGTTACAGCAAAAAATAAAGGATAGAGCGAATAACTGAAATCTGCAATCGCTACTCAAAATACATTCCTCATCCCTCAAAAGGTCTCCCTCATTAAGCAATATTGGCACTTGTTTTGAACTACAACAGGCGAATATTTAGATGTAGGGTCACTCTTCTCCTGCTGCTCCCTAAAGCGCAGTGTGACCTATTACGCAGTAATAACAGAGTCATGGGCAATGTGCAGATCAAGTAAAAAATGTTTTAAAAAATTACAGAACTGCACCCTTAGACAACAAAATGCACCAAACCACTAGCAAAAAGCATGAATGCCTGAGCACAAACAACAGGTATCAAGTTAGAACTGATCAGAATGTTCACTGGGTGCCATTTCAGTGCTGTCACTTCAGAAATGAAGAACTATGCAGAATTCTCACTAGTCATTTTAAACAAATAGTAAACGTCCTACTCAATTCCTCTATGTTGTCCCTGGCGGACTTTGCACATGCCGTGCAATTTTATAACAAATAGAGCCCATGAACTAACACACAGATGCAAACACACACACGTGACCCTACACTCAACTGAAACGATAGCTGCCCCGACCATCACGGTCCTTCATGCCCCATGCAAAACATGAGCGCACCCCTTTATTCTGCAACTTCTACATGCGGATCATCCACATTCTAGGACATGGCCCTGCACTTACACAACTGCATTAACAACAAACTTAGGTCGGTACCTCCTTCCCACGTTGCACATACTGCGTTTAACACTACATACACCGTATAGCTACTATGCACATACGTCCCAATGCAAGTCTAATGCACCCTTGCATTCTGGCTATGTGGCAGGTTCAAACACACTTTGAGGTGTCCTCAAACATGAGTTGTTAGACATATCACATTCCTGACCAACAGATAACCCCTCATCCTCTACGATTAGGGTAGATTCCACGCCCACCTTTACAGGACTCATAACCTCTGCGTGGCACTGCCGTCCTCTAGCCAACCTACACCAAAATATCGCTATACTCGGTACTGTGCCTCTACTACTGAGCATCCTACTTAACTTCGCCTGCCCGTGTCTCTTCGCTCTGCGCCGGTCCTCTAGTCTCTTGTCTGACATGAGTTCACTCTACACATTACCCACACGATGCTCCAGGAGCATCCAATGCGCACAGACCTGGCCCGCGTCTCTGCCTCCATCGGGTAACCTCCCCATCGCTCTCAACATCCCTCCACCATCCACCCTCAGCATGCCCCAGTCGCAGCCTCACCTTCTCCAGCTCATCGTGCAGCTCGGCCAAGCTGGGACGCAGCAGCTTCTCGCCCAGGTTGGCGGCAGTGTGCCGGTAGTGGTCGATGCCTGGCACGGCATCGATGGTGTTGTGTCCGAAGGTACGCATGTAGTAGGTGTTTGTGTGCGTGTCATAGTAGTAGTGATGCTGCCCGCTCGAGTGCTGGCTGCCGGCCTCGCTCAGGGCGGTGTCCCCGTTCTGGAAGCTCACCCCGCCGTGCGCTAGGGGCTCCGGGGAGTCACCGCCGCTGTCCCGGTCCGCCGGGTCCACGAAGTTGACATGAAACCGGCCCTTGGCCTCGTCGTCTCGGGCCTTCGGGGCGCCCCCCTCCATCACCGGGTCCATCTGGAAACGGCTCTGGCTGGGCATGGGTCCGAGGGGCCGGTTGGGCCCGTCGCCGGTGCCTACGGCGAGCAGTTCCTCCTCGCCTGGGGCCAGCGGGGCCTGCGGCTGCCCGGCTCGGTTTACTTCAGGACGTTAAGTATCGCGGGAGCGGGGCTGCGGTAGGACAGGAGAGCCGCGGCGCGCACATGGGGAGGATGATGCCGCAGGCCAAGACCAGGAAGGGAAGGGCGCGGCCCGTAGATAATAGCGCTGCAGCTGTCGCCGCCTTTTGATTCATCCACACCGTCACTGGCGGCGAGAGGCGCTGTGGCCGGGAGGCTTCGGGCTGGTGTGGCGAGGCGCGGGAGCATGCTTCAGAGAGGCTTCACACATCGGAACCGTCGGGCAGCATCTCAGACCGGAACCCGGCCTTCAACCACCCTCTGGCAGACTACATGTGGGCCTCGACACCTGGAAGAACACCCTGCGAAGTTTCAAACCTTGGGCTTCCGGTCTCGCTCTCGTAGTTCTGCACAGTGACTTTAACCTTTACATTTTCTCTTCACTTCGTTGAAAACTCAAAGTTGAGGATCTTTCTATAGTTCGCCTGCATCGTCCCATTATACTTGGCAACCATACCTTTCCAAGCGAAGGACTAGAAACGAGCAAATCATTATTATTCCTTAAGTGACCCTTGCTTGGCGATTTCGTTTGAGATAATACGACCAGTAACTTACAGTCTAGAACGTTGCAATCAATATTAGTTGTAAAAAGAGGAACTTCAGTACTAGTTTAGAGCTATGGTCTTTGAAAATTACAGTGCCTAAGAATGTTTAGGGGCGAAGCACAGGAATAAAACAAACAAGAAGAAAAAAAAATGGCGTCCGCAAAGCTCCGCAAATTTCGGATTCGGGGGGTGTTTTTGGTGTTTTGAGTGACAGCTGACGTCAGAGTCCAAAGAACGCAAAAAAACACTCCCCCGAATCCGAAAGAGACGGGGCTTGTTTGGAGTGATGCCTCTCTCCTCCTTCCGTTTAGGAAGCCAGTCAATGGAGGAGAGAAGGAGGAGAGAGGCGGGTTCAAGCCCCGTACTCAAAGACATTAAATCTCCGAATGGAGACTGCGCAAGCGCAGCCTTTGGTTCCTCGACCTAAACAGCCTCCATTCAAAAGAAAACACGTCAGGCTAGTTTATTCTTTGCACTGTAACCTTCATCAAAATGTTTAAATTAAATGTATTATTAAAAGCTCCCCCATTCTTGTAATTTCCTCAAATAGCTGCTTTTTTCATGCAGGCGTTGCCGCCGGATAAACGTGCAAGGAGATGCCGGCGCATGCTTCCTATTTAACCAGAACCGAATGAGTATTGACCACACGAGACTGATCGCACATGCATTCGGCCTGAAAGATTAGCAGTCGGCGGAGGTGAATTGATCGCGCCCCAAGATCCTCTCAGAAGTCTTCCATCGCCGCATTAGGGAGCAAACTTTGACAAATGGGAACGAATTGTTGCAAACTGACCCGGACATAGATCTCTTCCCACTTCCCCTCTGTTCCCCAGCTGCATCACTGGCCTTGGAGTATCCCGAGACGAACTAGATGTGAAATATTCACGAGACCCTGTAACTGTGCTCACATATGCTGAATTGTATTTATTCTTTGACACTCGAAAGAGCAGTGGATTCTGGCAACTTGGATTTCAGGAGGGCTGTGCCTATTACATTTTCTTACAATTTGAGATTTTCATACAAAATTGACAATTTGTTGCTAAAACGAGTGAAAAAAATAACTAAAGGTGATTTTGAAAGAGAAAAAAAAATAAAAAAACATAAAGCTTACATTTAAGCTGAAAAGTTCTCCTGCAGGAGTACGTTTTGGAAAACAATTATCTTGCAGAAAACTTTTCTATTAGCAGGGTCTTTGTAACAGGAAAACTGTGCAAGGAAGACATCACTCCTACCAGGCTGATGGTCACCCCTAGAACAAGCGCCAATACTTATATGTTCTGTGTTAAGTGTGGCAAGCCAGAAAGGCAAGGAAGCTCAGGCATGTGAACCAGTCGAAAGATCTATAAAAACCAGCAGCCAAACCTCATAGTCTGGGGTCCTTGCGAGAACAAACGCAACGAAGTTTACATGTTAAATGTCATATGCTGTAAATGTGAAAAATACCAATAAAAACAAGCATTGGAAATGCAATAGGTCTCGCATTAGAAAAGTTGGAGCTATTGGTCTTGTAAATGACAATTTTTTAATTTTTGTTTTGAAAATAGCTAAATTAATATCTTTGTCATTTACAATGCCAATAGTTATAACTTTCACAAATGTGACACCTATAGCATTTGTAATGCAACATGATTTGTATTTACGTGACTTAGATGTATTGATATTACAAATAACAATGGCTTTTAATTTTTTTAAGTAATTAATACTTAAATAAAAGTGATTGTAATTTATAATGGCAATAGCTTAAACTTTTCTAAAAAACTTTTGTGACGAACAGAAGCGAAATATTAACATCATTTTGTGACATTTGTAATAAATCTTGAAACATTGAGAGAACATAATTGAACCAGTTGTTGAATGGTTGCACAGATTGATGCTGTGATGGCGCAGTGGTGCTGAGTGATGCTGTGGTGGTGCTGAGTGATGCTGTGGTGGTGCTGAGTGATGCTGTGGTGGTGAAGAGTGATGCTGTCGTGGTGCTGAGTGATGCTGTGGTGGTGCTGAGTGATGCTGTGGTGGTGAAGAGTGATGCTGTCGTGGTGCTGAGTGATGCTGTCGTGGTGCTGAGTGATGCTGTGGTGGTGCTGAGTGATGCTGTGGTGGTGCTGAGTGATGATGTGGTGGTGCTGAGTGATGCTGTGGTGGTGCTGAGTGATGCTGTGGTGGTGCTGAGTGATGCTGTGGTGGTGCTGAGTGGGAGATGGGGAGAGGAAGAAAAAGGAGAGCAGGGAGAGGGTAAAGAGAGAGAGGAGAGAGGGGGAGAGGAGAGAGAGAGGGAGAGGGGGAGAGAGGAGAGAGGAGAGAGGGAGAGGGAAGTGAGGGAAAGGGAGAGAGGTAGACGGAGAGAGGGAGAGTGAGAGAGTGAGGGGAGGGAGGGAGAGGGAGGACGAGAGGGAAGGAGGGAGAGGAGGGGAGATAGAAGGCAGAAACTGCCTGAGAAACAGACACAAAGAAGGAGTAAGAGAGAAAGGATGGCAGGCTTTGAGGAAGAAGAGTGCCGCAGACAGAGATCATGCGGTGAGAAACAGGAGGGGCAAAGGCAGATATGGAAGACGACGATCCACCGAGCAGGTCAAGCCGCGGAGAGGCACAGGCATAGAGCAGGCAGAGCACGGGGAGAGGAGGGGCACAGAGAGACTGAAGGGCAGTGGCAGCTAGATTGTAGGTGCTATGAAAGAAGGAGATAGTGAGTCTGAAAAAGGTACGAGTGGGCCAGAGAGATTGCGAGAGATAAAGACGAGAGCAGACAATATGAATGAAAGGGAGAGACACAGTAAGACAATGAGAAGTTGGGGAAAAATGAATGCATGTGGCTAGCAAATGAGGGACTGGGAAGTACATGATACAGACGGGATAGTGGTAGTAGATGGACGAGTTGAAAAAAAGAGATGGGCAAAAGGCAATACAGTGAGACACAGGGAGAACGAAAGAGAAAGAATAGGGCATCATTGGGTAAAAGTGACAGAGAGAGAGAGGCAAGAGGGAGTGTAAAGTTTGAGTCCAAGAGAGGAGAGCTATACAGACAATGAAAGTCTGGCTGCACAAACAGACACAGGCAAGAGATAGAATACTCTGGGAGAAATATAGCAATGAGAGATAGAGTGACAGCAATAAAGAGACTAGGAGAGTGAATGGGAAACTCGGAATTCCAATATTTTAAGGGCAGAGTAGGAAAGAGACATGCATTAGACAGGCAATGTGGATGAGAAAAACGAAGATCAACGCATGAGAGGAAGAGAGCAATAAAGACACTAAGTGGAGACAATGAGAAATGATAGAGAAATGTAAGTGCACCCACGGGAGAGACTGGGTGGGGCAGGACGGACAAAGTGCGATACAGAAAAGAGACATGCATCATACAGAAGGGAAGGGGCAAAAAAGAGATAGAGACAGTAGAAAGAGATGGGCAAAAGGCAGTACATTGAGAAAACAAAGATGAAACAAGGAAGAGGGAAAGAAAGGATGGAGGCTGACGGGCCAAAAGAAGGAAAGGAAAGAACGAAGGCAGAAAGGGAGCAGGGTGAACAACAGAAGGAAGGACATTGAGGAGAAACGTAGCCGCAGACTCTTTGGACACTAGGAAAAGGCACGCTGAAGGGCGAGGGAGGCGAGGGAGGGAGGAGAAATGCGAGAAACGTGTGAAGCAGGGGGCGGGGGTAGCGGATACCTTTGAAGTGAAGCTAAGCTTCACTTCAAAGGCTTGTTGGCACAGCGCACGCTGGGTGATGCCTGTGGGAGGGAGGCTGGTGTCTGTGCACGTGCTTTTTATGGCAATACACATGCGCATTGAGCGAGCTTTTCACGGGCACTGCATGGAATCGCCCGATCTCGGTAAGCTCTGTTTAAGCCCCTTTATATCTCGCTCCGCTCAATGCGCAAGTGCATTGATAGGTCACAAGACCTAAAAATAAACACATTTTTTTCTTAAATGTCGAGGCTTCAAAAAGTGAAAGGGATGTGAACTTCGTCATCATAATTTTAATAGCAGCCACTGACCCAACATTTCTGAAAAGGCCTTCGACATTCTTTTGTGCCAAACACTGATTGATGCAACCTTGGTGGGAGCCTAGGTTAAGGAATTCTGAAGCCAAGCAAATTTGCTTCTTAAAGTTTTTTTAAAGGTTTGTTGAATTGGACGAAGTTACAAAGAAAGTGAATTTGAAATACACATTTAAAAATCCGTCAAAACGTAGGCTTTGCAGGAGAAACCCTTCCATAAAATATACTTTTATGCAGGTGGTTTATTCGGTGGAAAACAAGTATTAGCATGAAGTTTCTCCAGCTTCTGTTTACAGTAAACTTGATCTGCTGATCTATGATGGAAAATTCACAAACTTTGCAACTACATACATTTCTCACAAACCTGCTCGAAAAGGAATTGCACACAGCCATAGTGTCTATGTGGTGAGCCAGACGAGGAGCTTGCAATGGAAGAACAGACATCGTGTTAATAAACAATTTTCTCAAAGGCTAGGAAAGAAGAGGGTTGTGACCCTTTGGAGTCCCTCATGGTTCCCTCAATGGTCATCGTCACATTTAGCCAGCCAGTGTTTGAATGGAAGAACCATGGAGGCAATTAGTAGAGATGTAGGAAGAAACTATGCTGCAGGTTATGTATGCTAAGCCGAAACACAATCTACAGCGGTGCATTAACCCACTCATCTAACCACTCAGGTGCATCCGGAACGGAGAGGCCAATGAATGACAGACAGTGCAGAACATCTCCTCTAACTCCATGCAAACTAGACAATAGTTAAGCAAAATCTCCTCCTTCTTGGTTAAGGCCAGTTTATGTCCTTTAATATGTATTAATAGAGCGGTCCTTTCAAACAGAATCACCCACCAGCTCCAATGATGTTTTTAGGTCGATCCTGGGCGGCGTATGCGCTGTTCTGCAAGCCATGCTATATTAAGGTATGTACGTGAAGCTCTGCCTAGTACATATCCAGTTTTTCATTAGCTTGTGTCATTGTCCATTGTAAACGGTGGCTTTTCATTAGCCAGTAGGCTTGTTAGTACCACCTTTTTCAATTTTGTAACCTCCCTTGAGGACACCCCCTGTAACGTGTGTTGTTACTCTGTAGACTTTAATTACAGCCTCCAAGCACTCGTTTCTCAAAGAGCTTTGTCCTGCCGGCAAGAGCAGGCAGGACAAAGCTCTTTAAGAAAATAGTGCTCAGAGGCTGTAATGCCAGGACATGCTCTCTCCTAACTCATTTGCAATACAATAGGTCTCACATTTGCGAGAGTTCAAGCTATGGCTTTTTTTTTTAAACACACAAATAAAAGGCATTGTCATTTACAATGCTAATAGCTCAAAATCTCATAAATGTAAGACCTATTGCATTGCAAATGCTTGTTTTATTTGTCCGTTGGGCTGCTGCTTGGGAGGATTATAGTTTCTTTCATGATACTGGCGATTTGACTTAGATTTTTCTTATGGGGATACTGTCCGTATTCTTTGAGTTTGACTTGGAATTTTGTCTAGCCGTGCCTAATTTAGGGCAGGTTTTATGAAACTGTAATAATGTTTTTGGATGGGCCTTTGCGGCAATTTCATGCAGTTTATACTGTATTAAATCTATTTCAGCTTATTTTTGATCTGGAACTCCGTTATTAGCACTTGCTCATTTATTCTGTTTTATTCTGCTGAAATGTATGTATTCCATGAGGAGTGTAGTCTCTAACTGCTAGATATGTTGAAGGTGTTGGAGCCAAATTAATTGGGTTGTTCAAAATGTTGGGGTTCAAGTGATTATTGGTATTTGGCTCCCACAAATTTCATGAGTAATATACCATTATTATTTTGTCTCTTGGACTAATGTACTATAATGCTTATCTAAACCTAAAAGGAGATCATCTAATTTTGGTGAAAGGTACAACAATACTGTATCCCATGTTGCAGCTACAATGTCACTTCCCTTCCATTAGCCTAACTGTTCTTTACACCTGACCAATATGAAATGAGGCCATTCTTTTACCAATTGGAAGACGTCAACACTCTGCGAGACTAAATATTTGGCAAGTATAGGACACTCCTGGAAACATCAAGTGTGGGTATTAGAGAGAGAGGTATCTGTGATGCAGAAAATTAAATTGCAGAAACATGAAACAAGTATTTTTGGATACCTTGACAGGATAGCACATTGTGGCAGCCCACTCTAAAGCCAACAGCTCAGAACCAACTCGTGCTGCCTATTTCGTCTTTGACCTATATAGTTAGCTGACCATAGGTTCTAGATAGGAATATAGCAAAGTAGAAAATTAAAGCAGTATTGAGGAAAGGAGGCAGTAAGATCCAATTCCGATATTGCAAGCAGAACATTCATCATGTTCTAAGCCTTCAAACCATAAAAGGACATTTCACTTGCTCCCTGTTGAAAACTAGTACGGTTTGGTGAACATTATCTGCGCCATCTTGCCTCTTCCCCTGATGCCACACTTTTGTCGTGCGCACCCGCCATTTTAAGATGCCCTGATCAGAACTAACCCTCTTGCATGCCGCTGGCCCCTGACATAGCCCTTCACCCTCACCAAGCCCGCACGCTGACCAACCCCCCTGCTTGCACCTGCCTTGAATCATAAACCCCTCTTCAGCGCTGCTCTGCCCCAGGCCCTCATCCTGTTCCCAGCGCGACACCTCCCTCCTTCCCTTTCATGATCCCCGGCCCTTAGATGCAAACCCCCTTTTTCCCCGTGTGCCCGTTTGTCTTCCTCGTTCCCAGGCCGACACCCAGCTCTGCCGATACTGTTCCTTGCCCCTCCCCGTACAATAGAAAGCTTCCCCCATCAAGGGATCCCCTGGTTGATCAAAGCCCCCACCCCATGAGATCCGATCAAACCCCGCATTCCATGAATTGACGGAATATCCAGCTGCGCGATACTCATCACCTGTTGTGACCAGGATGGGGACCTCTACTGTAAATATGTGTGGGAACAGGCCCGGAGGGGGGGTTTCCGGGAATGTCTTTCCGTACATCAAAGCTTTATCATGAGTGTGTAAACTGTAATAAAAACCGCAAACACTGTATATAAGGGGCCAGGCCTCAAACATAAGTTAGATCACCTCAGAACGATACCTGCTGTCCGTTTTGCTGTGTTCTCCTCCGGAGAGAATAAAAACCTTGTTTCCTGCTTTCCAGTCTCCAGCGCCTGCCTCTTCATTTATTAAATACTTCGAGGGTCACAGAGGCAATACCGCCGGGCAAATATCGATTGTCCCCGACCCAAACCTCTAAATTAACAATTGGCGTCCCAAGCGTGGGGCCCATCAGCGACTCGTGGATCCAGTGGGAGAGGTCCCGACGACAGAGTGAATGACTGCAACGATCGGGAGAGCTCTTGCCCAATAGACCCTCGTCTGGCAGCCGATCATCCGAACTTCACTAGTTCCGAACAGACCTCTCTCGAGTGATCTACGGTCCTGACTGGGGACCATTAGGAGTGCCGTGAGAAATACGAGAAAAAGAGGACGAACGGGCGCTGGATTCGGAAGACAAGAAACTGTCCATACGGTCCGGGTAAGGTCGTGTAAACACGACGGATTGCGAAAATAATTGATTGCTTGATTGTTTACAAAAAAATATACTAGTATTACTCTTTGTTTGACCTATTTGGAGATTCACTGTCTGCACACGGAGAAACAGTAGGCTCCTTCTCTTTTGCAAACAGTGAAGGATAGGTAACGTAACCGTCGCGCCTATTTTTTTCTCCCCCACTGACTCTATTATTTCTTAACGGTTTTTGGGAGACTCCCTCTCCCTCACTGATTAACTGGGTTCTTTGACCCCGAACTACTGTTCGCAGATTGTCTTCTGGAGATTCTCTGTCTGCAAACCGGAAACAACAGATTCCTCTTTGCGGATAGTGAAAGGGTAGAGGACACAGACTTTTGCGCCCTACTTACTCTCCCCATTGATCTTACTCTATCTTATTTATTTATTGATTGTTTGATTGTTCCTCGTTATTTGTTACTTTTTGTTCATGAGGTATTCACTGCCTGCAAACAACGTAGAATAGGAATATTCTGTCTAGTCTTTGCACCTAGTGATAAGATAGGCAGTGCTGACTTTTTAGTCCCTCGTTACGAGCCGTCATGTCTGTCTTCTCCCCACTGATTGATAATTGGTTCAGCCCGGACCGTGTATTAGAGGTGGACCATATAGCTCCACTAGAAGGCACCCCTAATAAGGACATGTTCATAAACTATGGATTAGTTACCATAGCCTATAATAAATTGTGGCACAGGTATACCAAAGAAAGTCAAGACAAACAGTGGCCACTGGCAGGATCCTTTGACCTTGATAAAATAGAAACGTTGGAAATAGCCCTTCGCAATAATAAGACAACGCCTATTATGCTCGACAGTCTCGGTATGTGGCGCAGAGAGGCTATGCAACGGCAGAGAAAAGACGAGGACAAACCAGGTAGAGAAATATACCGACAGGACAACCCCGGGACACCACGACCCAAAAGTTATCCCCCGACACAACGCAAAAGACGGCCAGACTTAGGGCAAGACCAATGCGCTTTTTGTAGATATGTCGGACACTGGAAAGCCCAATGCCCGACTCTACTGAGCGTGAGTAAGGGCAAAGGGCCGACAGGAATGACAGGCCAGCAGAATGAGAAAAAGCGCGAGACAAAGAAAAATCCGACTCGCACGGACAGACCAGACAGAACCACCGCGTTTGATTATGCCCGATGGCACAGGTTCCGCCAGAACGATTTCAGCGACATGTTCGAGTTTTCCTAGGTCGGACAATATAAAAACGGGAACCCAGCCTAGCTCTAAATTAACAGACGGAAAAAGATAATTTTGGCCAAATAATCACTGTTTTATGTTTGTCTTTGGATCTTGTGTGTCATACTTTTCTATTACCCCCCCCCCCGTCTGAGTTTATGTGTACGTAAATCTGCATCATCCCCCTGCACGTGCTTCCATGTTACATAAACTATGTTAATAGAAATTTTAGCATAAAAACAACCTGGAAAGAAAGAAATGGGAAACGAAATCAGTAAGCCACTGATTAACACGAACTTTTATTTTAACATAACAGGCAAAGAAAAACACAATAACGCTAGAAAAACAAGAACGGTAAACTGTAGAACTTGAAAATCAACAGAACATTCGTCCCCCCCCACCTTCTGGAACCTTCCAAAGCAGGGTAGGGTTACGGCTACGCCCAACCGGCGGCAACCCAT
The DNA here is from genome assembly GCF_964261635.1 of Lissotriton helveticus. Taxonomy (NCBI): domain Eukaryota; kingdom Metazoa; phylum Chordata; class Amphibia; order Caudata; family Salamandridae; genus Lissotriton; species Lissotriton helveticus. The sequence goes on along the minus strand of NC_136062.1, from coordinate 237,734,055 downwards.
ATAAGGCGGGCCTTGCTGCCAACTCTTGGTCAGGAAATCTTAACGTATTGGGGAGCTGGAGGAGAGGAAGGGGCCAGCGGCCTGGGCAGTTACAGGTAGTCCCGCCACATGTCTCCTCGGCCAGCCGCAACGGGCCTGGATAGTCTCAGGTAGTCCCGCCACATGTCCCGAGAAGAACGAGACACCTCTTTCTTTTCCCTTCCGTAACAGCCGCAGCAGCTCTGGACGGCGGGATGTCCTGCACGTACCTCCGCAACAATTTGTCCAAGTTGGGCTGGGAGGGAGAGGCGACGCGGACGAGCCTCTCCCACCTCCACGGATAGGAGGTCTCCCAGCCCCCGGCCCAACGCCGAACACCCCCAACCAGGCGATGGTGCCCCAATACTTGCGCAGCACCGAACGTGCAATGGTGCCCATATTTTCGGAGCACCGAACCTGCAATGACTGCACCGATACTCGTGCCGCGCCGAATGCGCGCCACAGGTGGCCATACTCCCACAGCACTGAGCACACGACTTGGGGAGCACCGGATGGGGAGAGAACTTCGTGCGGGCCGATGAAAAAGAGCAGCATGGGGTGCACCGGAAGAAGGAGACGGCGCAAACGAGTCTCCCTCGCCCCCCCCCAGGTGGGGGCATCACAGCTGCACCCCAGCCGAACGTCCCGCTTTCACAAAACAGAGCCCTCTTCCTTTCACTCCGAAGGATCTCTTCCACTCTTGCAAACTCGACGAGAGTGGCCCCTGTGGGGCCCCAAAATGGCGTCTGGGTCCGCTGGAAGGCGGGCCTCGGCCGCTAGAGTAACTTTGACCAGCAATATAACTCGGCGGCTCGCCCACCGGAGCACGAGCCCCCACCTCCGACAACATCTCCACAGCCTTGAAGATTCTACAAAGGTCCCCGAAGGAGCCCTCGGCCACTGCAGGCCTCCGGTAAGGGGCAACTGCCTTGATCGCCAACGAAATAAACATGACATTGCCACTCCTTCTGTTAGCATGAATTCTAGAACTGCCGAAAAGGACTCTGGTCCAACTGCCGGTTGTAGGAAACATTTTTCCCTGATGCTACTTCCGGACTAACCCGGCCCCGCCCAAAATGGCACCGGTATCAATAGGAACTTACGAACACCTCGTGGTGTCCCTTTTCACTATACAAACTTAATGTTCTGATACATATATGACCCTTTGTACACTTGACGAGAAGAACGGAGAGCTCCCTCGAGGAACATGTAAAAGGATCGCGTTAAAAATGATGATTATAAATGTACAATGTATTATATTTTTATAGCCGATGTATATCCTCGCTTATGATGCACGCGCACGGTATGCATATAGGAAATCTGATTGCAACTAGTATGACTATGCTTCTAAATTATGAAATAAACGCCCCCGAACCCCCCGGCCAACTGATAGACGTTCTGGTTTGCTACAAATGAATTGCTAAAACTTTCAGATGTTTTTTATTGCTGCCAAACAACACCCCCCACTGTACGCACTTTAGCCATTGCCGTGCCCGGCCAAATACGACTGCACCCTTATGAATCCACATACTATGATCTCGCAAAAATAAAGGTCCTTTTTTCAAAATGATGAACGGGTATTGCTTGCTTTATTTAAAATGTGGGATGGGCGGGAGAGTTCTTTTCTGTGCACCCTACTATGCTCTCTCTTTAAGGTTATTAAGAAGATGGCTGCCCAGCCCTGGAGGACGGATCGGATCGACAACGCGACACTCTGCCTTCAAAGTACGCGACTGACTCATGAACTCTCGCATGGAGGAAGACCTCGACTTCCAAGGATGGGTAAAACGAACGGTATAAATGAGGGAATGTAAAAGAAGGGTAAAATAAAACGATGTAAATGTTATAAAGTACGACGTTCAAAGGTATTAGGGAACAGAGCTGACCCAAGAACCGAAGAACCTTAGAACGTCACAGCGCTGAAGGAGGTTTAAGGATCCCGATAGTGAGATACATCTTTCGACTAGATACCTCGCACTAGACACCTCTGGTTCCCTTTTCACGTTTCCCCGCACACGATCTATAAGGACACACTGCCCCCCCCCCCCCGACTCCAGAACCGATACCCCCGGGGATTCTACCCCGAGGAGGAAAGACGAGTATGAGGTAAGTAAAGGACTTTCGAATCCATGTATTGGATGTGCGCGAATGTTGTCCCCCTCCCTTCCCCTCTTTTTCCCTCCCTCTACAGGGTACATCAGGGGCCGCAACCAAGGTATGGCGAAGATCTGAAGCCTTGCCATGTCTAATACACGAAACAGACCAGCGCTGCAAGGTGGCACCTAAGCACGCCTGCAAACTACTCACGTAGCAAACAAACCTGTAGAACTAGTATGAGCTGATGAAAAGTGATCACTCTTAACCCAGGCTGCGCGAATGAACCTATGTCACGGATGAATCAAAGCTATGAGAGAATGTGCATGTGTGACTGAAGCATTGACTCAACGGGTCGAAGGACCGAGAATGCAAGAAAGTGCGACACAATGGTACTTCCCTTTTCTTTTTCCTTTTTCTCGAAGCATGTCCCCTCTACCCTGTCTAATGCTCAAACTGCATGATTTCAAGATTCTAACGCAGACCCGTGAATGTCCTTTACTGTGTAATGCACTAAATAGCCTTCCTTAAATACACTGCCATTCTCTCTGTCGCACGTGTACTATTTAGCCTGCCGTTGCTCTCTCTCTCTCTCTCTCTCTCTCTCTCTCTCTCTCTCTCTCTCTCTCTCTCTCACTCTCTCTCTCTCTCTCTCTCACTCTCTCTCTCTCTCTCACTCTCTCTCTCTCTCTCCCTCTCTCTTTCACACTCCCACTCTTCCGAGCGATTAGCCCCGAAATTGACAGACTGCCACCCCTAGCACACCACCCAATTGGCTTCAAATACCGCCGGTATTTGCTCAAAACTTGTCCTTAATAAAATCACCCTAATACTGTGTCACCACCTCTCCTTTCCGGAAAAATTTTGATGAAATCGAGAATTGGCCATAAAGGAAAGGACAGGTAAGCTGACTGAGGTTCCCTAAATCTGACCCGAAATGAGGGAACTACATGTCAGCGGCTACTACTATGGAATAAAAGTGCCTCAGATAACGCGCCCCTCCCCGTCCCAAATTGTCGCGATACCCAAAACCATAAAGGTAACCGAAACCCCCCATCTTCTCAGGACGCTCCCAGTATTGCGTTCAGTTGCCCCCCCCCCATCAACGTTTTCTATGTACCTAGGTGTCTTCCGATGAGACCCCTGTCTTCTCTAATTTAGTAATCCGGCCGCGAGAGGCTGCATAGGGACCAGAATGATGTTTTGCAAAGTTAAAGATTAGACCGGAGCAAAGAAAACCATTACACTGAGCCTTGTCGAAAGTGAAAATGTTTAGTTAAAGGGCAGGAGGCATTGATGATAGAAGCCTATTAGTACCATGCGGTTAGCTCACACCACTTTTTATTAGCATTGCCCGGCTTACATTACAGAGGTGGGCCCTCATCAGATGACCTGTCGTGACTATATGAAACAGTTGTGAAGGAAAGCCATAGTAAACCCAGCAGGTCCACCATCGATCATTTATATATATAGCGAACGTTCCTATCTTCATTTGCCTGGAGCTGGGAGAGAAATAGACTTATGTGGTTACTTTCCTCTACCAAATCTCTAAAAACTGTCTTTTCAAACTCCTTCAAGGGTACGGCTGTTGGAGGAAAGAAGGACCGGATGTGGGAGCACGTGGCCTGACTACGGACTGTGGAACGTCAGTGACATGGGCCAAGGCGAGACCGCGACAGAACAGAGCTACAGGACGAGGCACTACCTCCAACAAAGTGAGAAGAAAGGGCTAACCTGATGCCCCCGCTCTATGTTCAATGTGTGCCGAAAGGTCCCCGCTCTCTAGACTCGGTCATGAGCCCGCCTATCTGAAGTCTCTCGTTCCCCTAGTTTGTTCCTGATTTGGCCTTGCTCCATCCCCCTTTTTTCTCCGACCTACCCTATGGACTATTTTGTACACTCTTCTTCCACCTGAACTTTTGACTATTGATCCCAAAGGACACCGGGCGAGAAAGACCCTTTTTCTGACCAGAAACGCGAGGAAAGGGTCGTGCCCTGCAACACGGAACTTAGAATAGAGCTGGACTCGTAGCTCCACCGCCGGTGCTCCACAGTGCCAACGGAAGACGAAGAATTGCTGAAAGCTTACTAAACCTCGAACATTCCCGATCATTTCTGCCACGTCTCGTTTCTCTCCCAGCCAACATTGTATTGATTATGTAACAATCCATCAGTTCGCCTTATGAAATGTACTCACTGCTCTGCATTGCATTACTATGACTTTCCTGCTAAACAAGTTTATCAAAGTTTATCAAATAGGTCCGCCTCCTAAAAACTAGAAATCTCAAAATGTATTGTTTACAACTCTTTCATCCAGGGTTCCTACCGTTTTCTTTCTCATGCCCACCACAATAGAACCGAGTAGAAAATGAACCAGCAAGATGTCTTGAATATGTTAAAGGGAGGACTGTTGAAAACTAGTACGGTTTGGTGAACATTATCTGCGCCATCTTGCCTCTTCCCCTGATGCCACACTTTTGTCGTGCGCACCCGCCATTTTAAGATGCCCTGATCAGAACTAACCCTCTTGCATGCCGCTGGCCCCTGACATAGCCCTTCACCCTCACCAAGCCCGCACGCTGACCAACCCCCCTGCTTGCACCTGCCTTGAATCATAAACCCCTCTTCAGCGCTGCTCTGCCCCAGGCCCTCATCCTGTTCCCAGCGCGACACCTCCCTCCTTCCCTTTCATGATCCCCGGCCCTTAGATGCAAACCCCCTTTTTCCCCGTGTGCCCGTTTGTCTTCCTCGTTCCCAGGCCGACACCCAGCTCTGCCGATACTGTTCCTTGCCCCTCCCCGTACAATAGAAAGCTTCCCCCATCAAGGGATCCCCTGGTTGATCAAAGCCCCCACCCCATGAGATCCGATCAAACCCCGCATTCCATGAATTGACGGAATATCCAGCTGCGCGATACTCATCACCTGTTGTGACCAGGATGGGGACCTCTACTGTAAATATGTGTGGGAACAGGCCCGGAGGGGGGGTTTCCGGGAATGTCTTTCCGTACATCAAAGCTTTATCATGAGTGTGTAAACTGTAATAAAAACCGCAAACACTGTATATAAGGGGCCAGGCCTCAAACATAAGTTAGAGCACCTCAGAACGATACCTGCTGTCCGTTTTGCTGTGTTCTCCTCCGGAGAGAATAAAAACCTTGTTTCCTGCTTTCCAGTCTCCAGCGCCTGCCTCTTCATTTATTAAATACTTCGAGGGTCACAGAGGCAATACCGCCGGGCAAATATCGATTGTCCCCGACCCAAACCTCTAAATTAACCATAATGGATACAATGTTTGGGTTTAATTAGAATGAATTAGAACATATGTAGGCACATGCATCAACGATAATTGCATTCGCAAACAGTGCGAATCGCATTTTTCGGCCGTTTGCGAATGCAATTATCCAAATTGGGATGCATCATGTATTTCGCAATTTTAGGAATCGCAATCATGTTGCGATTTCTAAAATTGCGATTGCATTTAAGAAATCGCAATTTCAGATTTCTTAATTGCAATGTATGATCATTTTTAATTTGCGAATTGTCAATTTGGAAGTGGTAAATTAGCACGAGGTTGAACCTCATGCTAATTTACCGAAAACCTTCAAACATGCACAAAAATGCATTTTTGAAAGTTGCATTTTACACACACACATGTCCTCGGGGCATGTGTGTGTGTAAATTGCACTTAAGTTTAATTTCAGGGGTGCAGGGAGGTGTTCTTTTGCCCCCCCCCCTGCACCCTTGAAATTGCATTTTCAATTTGCGATTCGCAAACTGAAAATCGCAAATTGTAAATGCCTTCTCATTGATTCCTATGGGCCTCTTGGCCCATAGGAATCAATGGGAAGGATTTTCCTCAATTGCGATTGCAAATTGTGAATCGCAATTAAAGAAAAATAAGAAATCGCTAAAAAAAATGCTAATTATTCATGCATTGCCGTTTGCGAATTCTTTATTGCGATTCCTTAATTTTCGCAATTAAGGATTCGCAAACGGCAACATTGATGCATGTGGCCGCAAGTAATTTCTTCACAGTTCGCAAATAAGGGGTAAGAACACATTCTTCAGTTTCATAAAAAAAGTGCACTTACCAAAATATTTACAAACATTCCACACTGAAGTTTATAATATTGTGGGTGAGAGTAGGCTCTTAATAGATTCAATTAATATTTCAACACAAGTTTTCCACTCAAGTTGAACATGATGTTTCACAATTGATTTATGTAGCCCCCCAGAAACTTGTAGATTATTTGGGTGCAACATTATATCAATTTGCTGAATGACATCAGTCATAACCTGTGTGCTCAGTAAAAAGCAGCACAATTTGGAAACTTAATAGAGTTAATCTTATCTACAGGACTAGTTTGCTTTTGGTGTTACTGGACCATAATTCGAAAAACTTGAACCTGTTAATAGTAGTTATCTAATTGGGGTGGAAATGTTTTACATTTGCCGACTTTATTGATAAATGAACATAAAAAGCCTGATTTGATGCTCAACGATATATCTTAGGGTGGGAGTCATGTAACAGGGGCCTCCTTCACTAACCTTATTGTACTGCAGGAAACTGACTTGGAGGATCAGACTGCTCGAACAAAGAAGTGTACATTTATATACATGCTTACACAAGGATAATAGTTTGCCCAGGATAACCATTTGATTCCTGAAGTTTGCAAGGTATTTGGATAACAGGTCAAGTGTTAGGAAAGGAGTTAGCCTTTGGATTGCTTGTAATAGGGAGTAGGGGAGAGGTTTGGTATCTTTTTGAAGACGTTAAGGGAATAAGAGACAGGAAGCTAAAAATTAATGAGCATAGCACAGTGACAGATGCGAACGTAGCTGAACCTTTAAATGTTACATTGAAGCCTCAGCCTAATAGAACTTGAATACCACAATGGATCGCACACCACTAGCCTCTCCTCCGGATCGCCCCTAAGCACTCTGGTATTTGAACTGAGTGTAGTTCGAAGAGTAGAAACAACGTTTGTAAGTGGTTCACCAAAGTTGGTGCGAGTAGGTACTCGTTGTCCCCAAGATCTCTAGACCTGAGACATGGCCCGGGTTTCGGGATAGTTTCCCTCATCAGTAGTGAAGTATTTGGGGTGGATGAGAAGGCCGCCAAGTATCCGTCACAGGCCCTGATGCCTCTCCGGCGCGCAGGTGCGTCTCTAGGAGCTCGTCAGCTCGAGGCTCATGGGAGCGCTATAAGTAGAATACCAAAATGGATCGCACACCGCTAGCCTCTCCTCCGGATCGCCCCTAAGCACTCTGGTATTTGAAGTGCGTGTAGTTCGAAGAGTAGAAACAAAGTTTGTAAGTGGTTCACCAAAGTTGGTGCGAGTAGGTACTCGTTGTCCCCAATAGAACTTGAAACTGAATAAAAAGAGAAAGTAGACTGACACTTTTATTCAGTATTTAGGCCTGTTGTGGTGGAGGTTATACTCTTCAAAAATGTGAATGTATTTCTCCCTGTTCTGGCACTTTGGGTGATTCTCCATAAAGAGCCCTATTAGAATGCTTGTCGGGTATTGCCCCCACCTGACGAGAAGCAGGTCCAGATGATGAAGCATGCAACCTTGGTGGATGAGGGACTCTGTATCCTAATACAAAAAGCCCAGTAATTATTGGCTTTTTCCACACTGTTGAGCCGTACAGTTTGCGTTGACTACGTTTGACTACCTAAGTAAGGAAACCTGCAAGGAACTTCAAAATATGGTTCATAGTGTTCTCAGTTTTTAAACCCACACCACTTCTCCGATTAAATCTTGGACTCTTCTCCCTCCGCAACCTTAGAGTCAAGTGCTAAATGAGTGTGCCTGATGCTCAGTTTGAGTCCAACAGCAAGTGGGCCCCTGGATATTGAAAGCAAGAGACTCAAATTTTCACATTTGGAGCTCCCCATCCTGTGTGGTAGGTCTGCACCCTCAGGGGTCCCTGCTTGTTCACTTTGCTGTGCACAAGGTTGTTTTGTTATTTCCTTTTCTTGCCACTGCCAATGTTTGCTTCTTTTTATTTTATTTGTTGGTGCTAGTGCTTGTTTGGCAATGCTTGTTGTTTTTGAGGGCATGCAACAGTGTCACATTATTGGACAGGTGCTGTTGCTAAGCACCTGGCATGCTTATGAGCATGGCTAGCCTTGTGGTTATCTGCCACTAAATTGGCTATAAATTCCCAAGCCTCGCACATATAGGTGCTTGGTTTACACTCCTGGTTCCTGTTTCGGCTGGCGAGTACTTAAATCACCGCTTCAGGATTTCCTTCTTCACCGTCGGACGGAAGCACACGCCGGTCCGGTGCAGCAGCAAGCACCAGTAAGCGAAGTGCAGCGCGCTTTAAAGCTGCGTGTGAAAGTGAAAGGCTGTGTGACTTTGACATTTTATGTTGCTATCGTAAGGCTCGTCCTTGCATATTTGTCATGTGAATTGGAAATCTGGTATTTGACACAAGTGACTTTTGATTCGAGACTATGAAATTTACATATTTGTTTCACGCTTAGTGCTTGGAGTCATTTTATGTTTGAACTCATTCCATATTTGTTTCACGCTTAGCGCTAGGAGTCATTTTATGTTTGAACTAATTTCATATGTATTTTACATTTAGTGCTTGGGATCATTTTATGTGTGAACTTACTGATTTCTGAGTTTTGTTTCTACACTATTTGCATAGAACTGTGCTATTAAGACGAATATTGTGAAGTTGATACCACGCTTTCCGCATGGAAGCATCCTATTATCCCTCTGATCCCTATATTGTATGGACACTGGCCTATGCAGCCCTGTGGGCTTGTTCCTAGATGTGAATATTTGTTTAAGGGTGTTTTGTGCAAATGAAACGACAAGTCTAGGTGCCATTCGTTTACCTGGCTATAGATGACACATAATCATAGCCAGTGACTCCTTTTGGCAGCAAGCAACCTACAGACAAAGGCTAAGAGAGTATCTCAGCTCCTCTTGAGAACCAGGTGATTAACGTGACTTGCCTATTATTAATGTGCTGTGTTGAGTGTGCCTAGGAAACCCAGATGTGTCTCTCTACTCATCTCTTGCATTCCATGATTTAGAGAGACACAAGTCCTCAGGGAAGCAGCCCTACTTTGCAAACAGATCCCCTCGAGGCTGCCAGGCTGGATGGAGTAGCAGTGCTCTTTCTTTTTCTCGTCCCATTCCTCTTCCCTTTTGGAACACTTGCCGGAACGCTTGTCGCAAGTTCAGTAGTGCTGAGAGGTGTTCTAGGTGGACAGAGGAAAGTTAATCTTTCCTGCAGACAACCTGAGATTTTTACATTAAGCCAAGCCACGAAATACAGGCTAGTCTGAGTGATGGATTCCTGGAGGGGGTCCTTTGACGTTTTAGCACAGGCACTATACACAGAAACGAACGGCCACACCATAGCAGATATTAAAGTCCTAACAAGTTTACAACAGAAGGTCTCAAATCTGAGACTAGTGAATCAGTATTTGCGACAGGAGTTATAGCGATCTAAGCCTTGAGACAACCCATGGGATGAAAGTAAGGAAAACAACCCAAGACCTTTATGCAACCACCTAGGTTTGAGTTTGTTACACACTCCACTTGTTCAACCAGCCCCTATTGCAAGCAAGGTTCCCCAGCCCTTACAACTGAATGTGAGAACGTCAACTCCAGTCCCGTTAGCCCCACCTGAGCGCTTCTTTGATAATACGAAATTCAGGGCTTTTATGACTGTATAATTTTCAGTTCTTGGGTCGACCCACCTCCTTTCCAAGTGATGCAGCTAAAGTAGCCTTCATTACTTCTTATCTTTGGGTAATGCAGCCACATGGTCCATTCCCCTGGTTGAGCGGAATGATCCCTTACTTTGTTTTTAAAATGTTTAAAGATACCATGCACAAACCTTTGCAAAACACGTTTGTGCAGGCTAGCAACAACGAACTGTTACATTCGTGCCAGGGGAGTAAAGATTTGTTGACCTATATTACTACTTTAAATCAGTTCATTGACAAAACAGAATGGCCTGAAGAGACAAGAACCTCACTTTTCTGTTGTGGTCTACGAGACAACTTAAAAGACATCACCCAGATCGTAGAACCACCAACTGAATGTTCTGCTTTCATTCATTTAGTAGTTCGGTTAAACAACCGTCTAGAGGAACGGAAAATAGAAAAGTCACAGGGAGATGCTAGAGTGCTAGTGCTGAAAACCGAGAAGAAAAACAGCCAGTTCTTCCCAAGATACCACAGAACCCATGCAAATAGGGAGTGTCCGGTCAGTGGCGTCACTAGGGGGGTGCGGACCGCACCGGCTGTCACCTCATCAAGGGGTGACACCAATCTGGTAACACAAACACAGCTACAGCTCTGCACTGCAGTGCAGCCAGACAGTGCAGCCTCACCTCTGCTCTGCTGCTTTGCTTTATTATAGTGCACTGCCAGCGCACGCTCACCGGTGCGCACCTGTTTACAAATTAAAATACTGCTGCTGCAGTCAGTACAGTGCACCTGCCCCGTAGTCTCCCCATCATTCGGTAATTTGGGACTGACTGAGGTCCGGAGGCCGAGGTGAGACATATATCATGTATATTATGAAGTTTAGAATTGTCGTGCCAGGATGTTTTCAAATTCAAATGCCTGCTGCAGCCAGCCCAGGGGCCAGGGCATCTAGAATTGTTGCGGCCATAAATTAAAGGGAAAAGAGTGTCCGCCTCGGCACGTGCTGCCTTCCCAAGCTTGTGTGTGGGGGTGGTGTTCCCTGGGGGCTGTGTTCAGTAACGGTGAGACAGAGGAGGTGCCGAGGGCCTAAAGGCTTTGAAGACTGCGCGCCATGCCCTTTTCAAAGGTGGTGAGTATTCCACGTTTGATAAATCATCACTTTTTTTGGGAGATGAAGTGCTAAAATGCAGTGCTATAATACAGTGCTTCCCATCACTTGTGTAAATTTGCCTAAATGAAGAGGCATTCGATTCGAAATTGAAATGGTCGATCCTGCATTGATTTATTACAGTCAATGGGGTTCTAGTTTAAAAAAGCAATTCATAACGAAGATTCTCCTAAATGATCAGAACACATTCCCAGTTAACACGATCGCTTCCTATTACAGAGGACTAAAGAAGCTGTAATCCGCTAACTATAGTTATTAGAAAATGAGATCAGTCCGACTGAGTGAGATCAGAAGTTGTACCGTTAGGCAGATGTAAAACAATATGTTGAACAGTAGAGAAACACAGCATAAATGGGGCAGTGTCCATTCTCCCTAATTCTTCAGGTCCAAACAAGCAGAGTAATGCTTAACCAGCGTGAATGCACTAGACATTAAAACGGATGTAGAAAATCCTTTGTCCCTGCTTTGAAAAAAAGCATGCTGTTCATTCATAGCTAGTTACAAATTCATAATCTACTGCTAATATGGGTGCAATTTCTTATGTTTTTCCCTCGTCTTCATTTCTCGATTTTGCTCGTGAGAAAGTGTCACTCAGTCATTGAATGTCACTCATAATTTCACTGAAATTATGAAAATGTCACACATGGGCAACCTGAAACCTTTGCAGCTATGCACAAGGAACCGCTGAACTTCTTCCTTTAGCAGCATTAACAGTAGTAAACGTCGTTGTGTGGGCAGACCTAGAGCTGAACGCACATGCGCACTGCTACTGACCAATTAGTGCCGGGGGAGGTAGCCAGCTCAGCGTGCGCTATGTTACGCAAACGAAACAGTCCAATGACTGTTTCGTGAAAAAGCCCGGTCCCACCAAAAATAACAGAACTCGCATTGACTGCTCTGTGCCACCTGGAACCTCACGAAATATTCTACTCAACAAAGTAAGAATTCAGGTAATACACTCAGTCTTTTAGTTCGCTGATTTGCGTGAATATTTTTACATATGCGGTATTGTGACTTAAAATGCCTTAGTGTGACGCGAGATGTGTGACACTTGGCAGGACTGAATGTGGCACACAAACATAATCAGATCGCATCGCAATCGCATTAGACTCCCAGTCCCCAAGGCCGGCCCAAGACAGTCACAGTGCTATAAAAAAGGAAGGAAGCTTGAAAGACGTGTCAAGGAGCGATTTATTTTCAGAGCTGCCTGGTGCTCGCTATCGCTATATGAAGTATCTGTGTCGGGAGCAGCACCTAGCTTTGTATCAAATCTATTATCGTATGTGCTCCAGGGTTTCTTCTGCTTAGGGAATCCCCTCGGATAAATCAGATATAGAATGAAAAAAAGATGGTGGGCCCAAGGCAGCACTGTGTATTTGGAATATCTGACGCATGACTGTATCGTCCTACCTTCTTGGCGGACTCGGAGCGGACTCGGTCCTTGCGGTAAGTAGTGAGGGGGTGACACCATGAGTTACCAGCACCGGGTGACACCAACCCTAGTGACGCCACTGTGTCCGGTGACCTTTGACCAAATAAGAGAAAGCGGAATCTTTGCCTACATTGGGGGAAGGCCGGGCATTTCGCCCGGGAGTGTGGTATTAAACCTAGTTTAACAAAAAAGGGAGTAGCATTAACAGTAGGACCAGAACCTAGTATGGAGCAGCCAGAAAACGACCTGGCTCAATAAAGATGGAGACCACCTTATCAAACACTCCCATGAATGTGGTCTCCCACCTCCTAGCTAATACTAAAACGCCCTCACCCCATCATCTTACCTTGATTGTGACCTTGTATTTGTCACCGCAAGTACGTAAGGTCCTTTCCATACTGCTTGACTCAGGAACAACGGGTAACTTTTTTTATTTAAGTCTAGCCAGGACCCTCTGTAGTACCATGATCCAGAAAAACACCCCAGAACTTTTCCGAGCTGTGGATGGCTCTGAATTATCCTCTGGGTTAATCATGCATTAGACAGGTCCTTTAACCATGATTTGTGCCAACAATCATACTGAACAGATTCAGTTTGACCTAATAGGCACCCCAGTAATTGATTTGATGAACATGTGCGTAGACTTATTTGTATTGCACATTTACTTAAAAACAGTGGTTATGCTCAACGTGTGCTCTGTGGAGTCCCATTTATAATTCATGAAGGAGCTGCGCATGCTTTGCCTGGCTATGCCGGAAGAGAATGGATGCTCATAGAGGAAGATGACAGCTACTGTTGGGATCAGCATTGGAGGGAAAGTGTCCAGTGGGCAGCATAGCCCTTTGCACACGCAAGAACAGACAAAAGGCCGCAAATAGAAAGAAGTAGTGACTGGGATAAGCCTTAAAATCGGCTGTGTGCAGCGCTGGGGGGAGAGGCGGCCAGATAGCACAGACTGCGCTGTACCCACTACCACTAGCTGGCAGGATACCCGACAGGCCGCTTGCACTGGCAGGGAGCGGAGACTACTGCCGACCAGCGCATCAACACTAAAGTCCAGCACCATGACACACGGAACAATGGGGGGACGCTGCCAGCTAGTGACGCAGCAGAATAAACTTGACAAATATGCCTACTCCAAACCTACCACAGCCCTACAGGATACAGCACCCACCGAAGAGGAGGAAAAAGGGCCTTAGACCAGGAAGGAGGTAACGCTGCAGGACATAATGATGACGCTCAATAAAGTGCACTCTGCTTTGGAATCCCGCATCGATACCATCGCTACCGAACTCACCTTAATCCGTGCGGATTTCAGATTTCGGCTCACGCTTCACAGACATAGAAACATCGACAGCTGCGCTCAGTGTAGACACCACTTCCCTGAAGAAACGCGCAACGCACTTGGAAATAGAACATAAGATCATGGCGGCTAAGCTGGATGATTATGAAGGCCGCTCTCATCGAAACAATGTGAGGCAGTATAGATGTATTGGAACCTTCTCTGCGACATCTCTTAGCTCTTAGAATTTTCCTTTAGTTCGGGAGTGGTTCCGGAAGTGTGGAAGGAGGCCTTGGTACTTCCTCTACAGAAAAAACCTCACATTAGCGCCGATCAACTCGATAATCTGCGGCCCATTTCCTTGATTCCTTATTTTGCTATGGTCGCGGAAAAGATTATAAATACCCAGCTTACTGCACACATCTGTACTAATAATCTTCTCCATCCTTCGCAGTCAGGTTTCCGAGCGATGCATTCCACCATATCGGCTCTACTTTATTCCACAGAGCTCATCAGGAAGCATGTGGACGAAGGACAGACAGCAGCCTTAATTCTTTTAGACTTAAGTGCCGCGTTTGACACTGTAGCCCATCATACCCTACTCCACGATCTAAAGTGGGTAGAGTCCTTTTTAAGCCTGGGCATAGTAGGCTTAGTGGGGCTACGTGAAGCTACGCAAAGTGAACCAGAAACTACGTCCACCTACACACTTCGCGTAGCCCCACTACGCGCCACCCGCCTCCCTCCCGCCCTCGCTAAATACCACCCGCCTCCCTCCCGCCCTCCCTAAATACTTAAATAATGATTTTATAAACAATAAACACCACTTACCTTGTCGGCTGCGTCTCCGGGGCTCCCTCTGGTAACCGCATTCGCGGGCGGCCGCGCATGCGCATTACTATCCATGATGGCGGCGCTGTGACCAAAGCGGGAGCCCCGGAGACGCAGCCGACAAGGTAAGTAGTGTTTATTGTTTATAAAATCATTATTTAAGTATTTAGGGAGGGCGGGAGGGAGGCGGGTGGCGGGCAACTTCGCTACGCCCACGGAGTGGGCGTAGTGTTGCCTGCTACGCCTACTTCGCAAATGGCGAAGTAGGCAACACTACGCCCACTCAGTGGGCGTAGCGAAGTGCTACGCCCAGGGTTAGTCCTTTTTATCTGAGCGCAGTTTCACTGTTATGCATGGTAACTTCCATTCTAGAAACATTAAGCTGGCCCAGGAGGTGCCTCTGGGCTCTATTTTGAGCCCTACCTTATTCAATCTTTATGTCGCCCCCTTGGCTAAAATCTCAGATAATTTTGGGATTAATGCCCTGTCTTACGCTGACGATACTCAGCTGGTGGTCTCTTCGACCCAGGCCCAGCCTGGTGCTGTCTCTAATTTTGCATCCTGCCTTCAAGAACTGGCGAGCTGGATGGCCAGCAACTGCCTGAGATTGAACGGCAGTAAAACTGAGGTACTGGTAATAGGCAAGGCCCCATCAGTATGGTCCTCGGCGTGGTGCCCCCAGTCGCTGGGCCCCACTCCTATACCCTGCGAACATGCCAAGAATATTGGGATCTGGGTGGATAATAATTTGTCTTTCGACTACCACATCAAGCGGGTGGCAGGCGCCTGCTTTGGTATTCTGAGGAGACTTCGGAATACCCTTGACGTCCTTCCCATGGAATCAAGGAGAATACTTGTTCATGCACTTGTAACCTCCCGCCTGGTCTATGTTAATCTCTTGTACCTGGGTGCTCCGGTCAGAGGCCTGAGGCGCCTGCAATGCATTCAAAATGCAGCGGCAAGATTAATTCTCATGCTCCCAAGGAGGGCCTCAGCAACAAAGGCACTAGCGTCCTTGCACTGGCTCCCGATCAGGGAAAGAGTGATATTCAAGGCACTGTGTGTGAGCCATCGTATCCTACAAAGGAAAGGTGCCGCATATTTGCACGGCCTTCTGACTCCCTATGTACCTACTAGATCGTTAAGGTCCAGTGGAACAGGTAAGGTGTATGTTCCTAAAATTAAAAGAGCCAGGATGGGCGGACGCTCGTTCTGCTATTTGGGAGAGGTGTGGCGCCGCGGCCAGGGTGACTAACGCTGGAATCTGGGGATCACGGTTCGATCCCCGGCTCCGGCGGCAGGTTAGCCCAGCACCATGTGACTCTGGGCAATAGCTTGCTTAATCTTCCCGACGGCCCCCAGCGCCTAGAGACCCTTACGGGTGATTGTGCGCTTTACAAATGTGGATATTATTATTATTTAGCAGCCCAATTGTGTAATTCGCTTCCTCAGGCGCTCCGGCTTGAGAGTTCTGAGTCCATTTTTAGGAAGGGTCTGAAGACGTATCTATTCCCAGCTTCCTAAACTCTTGCCCTGGTCCTTTTTTTGGTTGCTGCTGATACCGTAGCGCGGGGACACACTGGTCTCAGTGTAACCAGGCGCTTCACAAATGTAACTATTATTATTATTATTAAGAATAATAGGTGTGCCAGAGGGAACAAGAGGTCCTGCAATGGACCTATTTGTGAAAGAACTGATTAAAACTCACCTGCAACCTAAAGGCCTCTCCAACAATTTTTCAGTGGAACGGGCCCACTGTGTCCCTGGGGGTCAACCCAAACCCGGTGCACCCGCTAGGCCCATATTGGTGCGTACTTGTAACTTCCGCGATAGAGACCTGATTCTGTAGACCGCAAGAGCAGCACCTCCGCTGCTGTATCAGCAAAGTACAATCGCATTCTTTCTGGACTATACGGCTGCGGTGGCTAAACGATGACGCAGCTTCATCGCCGTCAAGCAGGAACTCAGACAATGGGAACTAAAATACTCAATGCTCTTTCCTGTGAAATTGAGAGTAGAGGCAGACAGCAAAACGTGATTTTTCTCAAACCCAGAGGAGGTTCAGGACTGGCTAGAGTGATGGCGTCAGGTCTAGCAGCGTGGTAAACCAGGAAGGAACACCAACCGTAACTAGGTGAGTCCGCACTCCACAGAACCGGAAGAAAGGTTAGTTGAGACCACAAACCATTGCAATGAGATATGAACCAAACACAGAACAAACGTACAGAAGGAGCAGGGTTTCCTCCCTCTCCAAGAAAGACTGAACTTTCTTTACGCTGATCCCGGCACTCGAGATGAATAGGATGGCCCACTTCATGACCCGGCAAACACACACAGCAGTACCCTGCATCAGGAACGGAAATGATGTGAACTCCTGACTGTGTTTGTCCTGGATTGGCAGCGCATCGGCCACAGTGGGAATGACTCTTCCAGTGCCTTTTGAAGTGGTATATTGGGTTTAAGGTGGCATTGGGGGGACACAAAGAAGGAGCTCTCTCCCCCCTACCAAGGTACCGGGTAATGGGGAATAGGCACTCTGCACAGTTGGGGAGGTGGGTAGTTTGTGAACCGCCTTGCAGGGAGGGGGGAGGGAATAGGGATTGTTTGGGGAAGTCTCGTTCTGAAATGTTATAATGGTTTCAATATTATATGGCACTAGAAACACTCGCACATATTAATCAAGCGGTATTACAACAGCACACTGACCGTAAGTCGCACGTCTCCGACTCTATGCACAATGGCATCACATGACCCAGAAGCTTCAGTGACCACGCCCACAGCACCTACCTATCGTATCATGGAATGTGAATGGGCTTCGTGATAGGCTCAAGCGAGGATTAGGTCTGCAATATCTCAAGCTTAAAGCACGGCCATAGCTCTCATACAGGAGACCCACTTAACAGGAACGACATGTAAAGCGCTTGACAGATAGGGATTTAGATTAGCGGTACACTCAGAATTTGCAACTGGCTCTTGAGGGGTGGGGATCCTCATTAAAAAACAACACCCGATCGTCATAAAAAATACCTACACGGACGAGCAAGGCAGATTCACGGCGCTATCGTGTCAATGGGAGGGTCAGGTGGTCAACATAGTTTTGGTCTATATCCCCCCTGCCCGCACTTCATTCAGTAGCATTGCCGGCGTTTCGTGCTTTTCTGCTCCAGCTCCCGCATGGCAACGTAATCATAGGAGGTGGCATCAACGCCACGCTAGATGACACCATGGATTGCACACCCCCTAGACAACAACATCAAGCACGCACAAACTTTGCGGATTTCCTGGACACAATGGGGTTGATAGATGCATGGCGATTTCGCTTCCCACAGGAGAGACAATATACATTCTTTTCGGGTGCCCATAACAGTCGCTCAAGAATAGATCATATACTGATGCCAGCTGCCGAGATAGGGAGTTTCCTTGAAGTTATGCACCTGCCAGAGGTATCTCGGACCATTCACCGATCAGCATCATCTACACATGGCATACCATGGCACAGGGCCACATATTCCCTATTTACACAGGATATCTCAAAAACTTGGCATTCTCGAAGTGTTTGACTGATGCCACCACACACTATTTTTGTGAGAATGAACCTTCGGTCTCCTTGCCGCTCGTCCTGTGGGAGGCCTATAAGACGGTGCTCCGGGGGGCAATCGATTTCCCGAATAGCACATAAAAAAATAAAAAAATATCTGGACGATGACGACCCATAAGCGGTAGGTGGGTGAACTAGAAAGAGCCCAGGAAAAAGACCCCACAGATATAACAGCTCACGGCTACTCCTCAAAAAACAGGAGTACAAAGA
Organism: Lissotriton helveticus; assembly: GCF_964261635.1. Classification (NCBI taxonomy): domain Eukaryota; kingdom Metazoa; phylum Chordata; class Amphibia; order Caudata; family Salamandridae; genus Lissotriton; species Lissotriton helveticus. The sequence continues at coordinate 237,715,733 of NC_136062.1, read as the reverse complement.
TTACTTATGGAAAGAAGCCAAAACACTACTCTGTCACGCAAGATACTGTATATGAAGCCATCGATAAAGCAGGCAAACTCTTGGCCTGGCTCGACAAGCGAGAGAGGGTAGACAGATGGATTGCAGAGCTTCAGACCCCCATGGGGGAGTTTACCTCCACCTCCAAGACATAGTAGACACCCTACCACAACACTATGCACAAGTCTACACCTCCACGCTTACAATAACTGAAAAGGAGGCGGAGGACTTTCTCCGCGATATCCGACTCCCTAAACTCCTACAAGAGGATTCCCAATCATTGGAGGAGAAACTCTCCGTAGAAGAAATAGTATTAGCGATCGGAAAACTCCAATCGGGAAAAGCAACAGGCCCCAATGGTATCCCAATGGAATGGTACAAAAAAAATGGAATGGTACTTACACCCCGGCTAGTGGCAATGTACGAGGCCAGTTTGGAAGCAGGGGAACTCCCCGTGACCAGCGGACGATAGTGGCCGTCGTTAAACCTCAGAAGGCTGCCCGAGAACGCACATCATACAGACCAATATCTGATCAACGCTGAAGCAAAAATATTAGTCAAAACCCTGGCCATGAGATCAGCCCCACACCTCACTACCTTAATTCACCCAGACCAATCAGGGTTTATGCCGGGTAGGAGCACAGCGTTAAACTTTAGACATCTTCATTGCGTGTGGGGGCGTAAACATACTATACAGGAGGACGTGATTATTTTGTCCCACGATGCTCGCATGGCCTTCGATACAGTCGAATGGCCTTTCGTATTTGCTGTCCTCACGAAGATGGGGTTTGTACCTAAATTTTGCTCATGGGTGAGGCTGTTATATGCCACACCCATCGTGCATGTGGTAGCGAATGGACATGTTTCTAAGGAGTTCCCATTACACCGCGGCACAAGACAGGGCTGCCCATTGTCACTGATTCTCTTTGCCCTCTTATTAGAGCCCCTGGCAGCATGGGTACAACAAGACCCAGTCATTTGTGGACTCTGCTGAACGGATAGCTGGAGGACCGAATATCCTTATACGCTGACAATGTTCTATATCTGGCCTTGCCCAGGCGGTCTCTCGTGTGTCTCCTTGATATATGTAGCTCCTATGGCCGGCTCTCAGGATACACGATTAACTGGGTTAAATCAACCTTGTATGTCTTGCACGGCCCTATATCAACATTGCAGAGGGGCTGTGAAGTCACATAGTGCAGGATACGTTAAAATACTTAGGAATCCATATCCCACATGTCCCGGAAACATTCATGACTGAATCTCCAAGCACCCCTGCATCGATTGCAAAAGGACGCAAAACACTGGCAATCAATCGCTGCCCCTCACGCTCTTGTAGAGAGCGGCTCTCTTTAAGATGATGGCGCTCCCAAGATTTCTTTACGCACTGCAAAACACCCCTTTCCCTGTCCCCCCTTCGTACTTGTGACATAGAAGCAGAGGTGACCAAGCTCCTCTGTGATAATAAAACAGCTGGAATAGCTATGACGAAGCTGTTCCGGACATGTTATGATGGTGGCATCGCACTCCCAAATATCCAGGTATATTATTGGGCATCCCAACTCACTATAATTAATCAGTGGATTCATATTCCTCATACTGACCCAGCCTATGGTCTAGACAGAATTGAGCTGGGGGAAGGGGGAGTATTTCGAGCACTTTACAACAAGACCCCGACCCAGCTGGGCCAGACACAACACACACTCCAGATATGGAAATTAGCACGTAAAAAGCTGGGATGGCATAATAAGATCACATTAGCAATGCCCCTTTGGGATACAGACAAATTGGGCCGGCTGGGAAAGAGCAAGGGCTTCAAGCGATGGGACTATATTGTAATCTCCAAAGTGGGAGATCTCTGGGCGCAAGGAAAGATGGTCCCCTTTTCGCGGCTCCAGGAGCAATATACAAAATGGCACCCACCGTGCAATTCCGTTACCTTCAGATCAAACACGCTTTAGAGGCAGCAATTCCCCCTAACGCTACCCCAACCGAGGTGTTGCCATTAGAAGACAGATTATTAACAGACCATCTACACACCAAGGTGATCTCCCTAACATATCGAAAGATCATAAATAATATGCTGGACCCAATGCTGAAGTTGCGGGAGAAATGGGGGGTGGAAGTGAGAGATCTAGACAACTCTGACTGGCAGGAAGCACTGGCGTCACCCAGGGAGGTAGCAATCACATCCCAGCTGCGCCTAGTGCAGCTCAAAATCCTTCATAGAGTTTATTATACGAGAACTGCCCTATACAAGATGGGTAGAGCACATACCCCCCTATGCCTACGACGGTGCAAAGCACCTGGGTCCTTTTTTCACACTGTCTGGACCTACCCTGACATAATGCGTTATTGGTAGTCTCTTACGGATACCAAAGCAGTGCCTTTTAAAAGTTTGGGAGGCAACAGATCTTACGGTGCTGGAAAAAATGTGGGTAACATTGGGATTATTGTTAGCAAAACGAAACATAGCTAAACACTGGGGCGTAGAAGCCACACCCACACAAACTGAATGGTGCAATGATATGGACATGGCCCTGATGTCAGAGAAGACGGTGTATGTACATAGGGGGTGCCCAAAAAAATGGATACAATTGTGGGGAGGCTGGAATAACTACTGGGCGAAATATGTGAACGGCCAACAATACCACACGATCTAGAACTGTAATATGATGCGACAAACTTATCCCATGTATAGATGTCGATCAATGGTGCCTACTTCACGCAATATCAAGGATGTTAGCTGTAATACAAAAATGCCAAAGATGTGTGAACTGTATAACATTAAATGTATAACTGCATACTTACGTAATGCAAAATATTTCTTAATAAATAAAATAACAAAATAAAAACCGGCGGTTATGGCACCGACTCGCAATTTAAATTTGGAGTCACAAATTTGTGACCTCACACTTGTCATTTTATACGATGTTTTGTGCTGTCTATCATTTTTGAACCTCATGTACGATGGGGCTCTCAGTTGACATTATGGTGCTTATTTTTTACAGATTGCAGAAAATACATAGTTATTATCGGTGAGAACCGAAATGAAGATATAGGTATTTTTTTAGACTAATTAACCCCTTATATTCACACTATACTTATTATCTTATTTGAATAATGGTTTGTTTCTGATGATTAGGTATTTGAAGGAAACACATAATTCCTATTATTGATGGGAAAATTGACAGTCTATTGAATTGATTTTTGGTGAGATTTTTACATTTATACATTATCTTTGGTGGTGAAATCTGACTTGACACTATTTGGTTCATATCTCTAGATTTTAGAATTTTCCACTTATGACGGCACAGATAGGTTCTGGATTGAAACCCCTATTGCTATGTTCTATTTTGCACTTCAGTCACTAGCATCCCCTCCCTCGCACTTCCACTCATTTTCTTTTGTGGAGCACTTAGGATCACGTGTTCCTCTTTCCGGGTACATGTGACTTCTTACACCAGACTTACTTTGGGAAACCGCTATGCCGTCTATATTTATGGGTTCCCCTTGTTCTTGTTGTAGACCTGAGGAAGTGGGTGGGTGATGACCCCAAGACGAAACACGTGTTGGCTACATTGTTCATCTGGCTGTGATTGTAACTCCTGAAGCACAACAATGTATTATTGGATGTAATTTTGCAGAAATTGGACCCTTGGAATTAAAGAATGAAGTCTCAACAACAATACATTTAAGGACTCTTTAATATTACTGGATATGCTCAGGATAAAGATTTTCTTATTTTATGATATTTTGATCTATTCGTTATCTCCAGAAGAACACATGGAGCATGTACTGGCAGCCCTTCTCCACCACCTCTTTGCCAAGGCTGAGAAATGCAATTTGCATGCCACAACCATTGAAATTTTGGTGTATGTCATCTTCCCAGATGTGATTGCCATGGACACCTCCAAAGTGCAATCAGTTTTACAATGGAAGCCCCCAAAATCTGTGAAAGAGATACAGTAATTTTTGGGATTTGCAAACTTCTACTGTGGCGTTATACCCCAGTTTTCTATGGTAGTGTCACCCATAACCCGTGTACTGATAAAGAGGTTCCCTTTTGCTGGGATACACAAGCTAATGAAGACTTTCAGAAACTTTAAAAGGTCCTCACAGAAGCCCCTTTACTTCAACATCCAGATCCATCCCAACCTTTTCTTGTGGAGGCTGATGCGTCACAAATTGCTGTGGGTGGTGTCCTGTTGCAGCGACACCCTGAAACAGGATGTTTTTACCCTGTTGCCTATTTTTCTAAGAAAATTGTTACCAGCCGAGCAGAATTATAACGTGGCAGAAAGGGAGCTGCTTGCCATAAAGCTAGCCTTCCAAGGATGACGTCATCTCTTTGGAGCAAGAAGTACCATAACCATCCATATTGATCACGGTAACCTTCAATTCTTCCAAAACATTAAAGATTTCCCGCCACAACACCTTCGCTAGTTGCTCTTCTTCAACTAATTCGATTTCGTTGTTACATATAGACCGAGCAATGCACCACAAAAAGCAGGCACTTTTCTATCATACCAACTGAGAGAATTATAGCAGTCTTTTTCTCCCAAGAATTTTATGAGAAACTTGCTCAGGAAAAAGATATCACTCCTTATCCCCCTGGAGTACTTGTATGATAGGGCTTCTTGTATTATGGTGTTCCCAACCAAGAATTGGAGGAAACAGTGTTACACTGGAGACATGACTCTGTTCTAACAGAGCACTTCGGGGAAAAGAAGACATTTATGTCAAGACTGGGTTTGATGGCCTACGTTAATACAGGATGGTAAGACATACATGCAAGACTGTGCTACTTGTATTTGAGCAAAAAGTCCACACACACCTCTAACAGGTCTTTTACAATATTTCCCAGTCCTGTCTACACCATGGTACGGTTATCACATGGAAGAATGGACACTTGTAGCGTTCATAACCTTTGGTTAAGCTGGATCACCCTCATAAACGCTATGTAGCTGGATTGCGGTGTATATCTTTTCTCCGCCCCACATAAACGTTATGGCATTATCATCGGATGTCCAATGTCGTGCTATATGCCGGCCTCATCCAGAGGCAACCTCTGGTTAAGATTGCAGTGTCCAGAGAATGAGGGTCACCCCCAAAGAAGTGAAAAAGCAAACAATGGTAAAAAAGGGAAAATGGGTGAGGATTACTAAAAAACGGAAACTCTCCAGAAGAACTTTTATTATGTAAAGGTGAGTTTCGGTTGATGAAATTACTGGTGGGTACAGTATCTAGATCAGGTTACTGGATCTAGTTGTACTATTGGTTTAATACTGTCGACATGTTTCAGCTCCCTTACGCCCAGCCGGGTCTGTGTAGAGCTTTCGTCAGGACATACATACATAAAAATACTTACACTACTTGTGTAGTATTAAAAAGTGTCTGGTTACAACACTATGTTGTCAGCTTGCTCTCAAAACCTGAAGTAAAGAAAGAGACAAACATACAGCTAGTCACTAATATGTTATGAGGGGGTGTATCTTATTAGCACATATATCATTCTCCTATTGTGAGAGAGGGCGTGTCATTGCGCACATATGATTCAAAAGGAGAGGTCCTACTAAGGAACCCAAGAGTCCAAGTTACACTCAAGGCTGTGACATATCAGAATTATGACATTTCATTGTTCGTTATGGGATCAATGGACAAAGGATAGATATAATTATACTAGTTAATGTTGAAGCATTAATGGAGGAAGTACAATTTCCTTTGAATAGAAAGTTATATTTGAATAATAGTGTCCCATTGTCCGTTATTAGATCGGTGGACTTATTAAAAGAGTAATATAGATAATTAGTCTAATACGTGTGTAAATAACCACTCGATAGAATCCATGTTGAAATCAAAGATGTAAACAGGGAGACTCTTTTGTTTGTATAAAATCTCTGGTAACTAAAGGTATTTTTTCGATGTCAGTCATCGTGCATGTAGTCGGTATTAACGATAGTAAGGGTCTGCACTCAAAGTCTTTTTTTATCTTTTTAAGTTTCCAGTCTGCTCGTGAATATCAACGTATGCGTGTGTGTGTATACGGCAAACTAAACGACCTTCGTATACAAAATCCCTTGGGACGTGGTTATAACATGGAAGTCCTCAAAAGACCTCGTGATTGGAGTGGGTATAATGTTCAAATGTTAATCATGGTGTAGAGCTGCTGGCTATTTTACGAGGCTCGCTTAGAAACACACGCGTTCCGAGGTATACCTAAATGCAAGGTTAAAAGCGCGTGTATAAGAAAATGCATTGGTCGTGAATTTGTACCTTTTTCAAGAGTGCTGGTTTCTTCCTCAGGGTACAGCGCTACTCTGTAGCGTAGAGCTATAGGGGCAAGCAAATAGACAAAGTTAAATGTCGATTCCTTACCGTTAGACGTTCGAAGAGGAGTACAAGCGGCGAGGACGTCATTCTTACCCGTATGTGGGAAGGTTCCCTCTCTTGTGCTGACTCTGCCCCTGGTCGAAGGACGGGCGCTCTCAGTTCCTTTTTTAAATGAAAGCGTCATAGAAAAAGGACTTGTGCACATATGCAAATATATCAAGTTTTTATAAAAATTGAAGGGCAATGTCTAGTATCAAAAAAATGCACATATGCAGATATATCGAGTGTCTTTAAAACTTAAAGGGCAATGACTGGTATCAAAAAAAGGGGGGGTGTTATTAGTTGTGAAAAACACACCTAATTTAGCTGGGTCCTACATGTGGAAAAATGATTATCAACCATGTTCAAGTGTTTCCCCGTTGCGTATGCATTAGGATCTAATGGCAATGGTATGTTCAGTCTTCTTTAAGCAAAATGGTGCCAGGGTATATTATCATTCAATCCCGTAAGGTTCGTTTGGAGGCGGTTCTTTCTCAAAAAGTTTTCTTTCTGCGTTTGTAGTTTTGTCTAGCAACATTTCCAGGACTGTCCATCTCAATTCTTCACAATCATGCTCTGCCTCCACAAAATGGGAACATAATTTTGTGGTATTCCTTTTTAATCTTATGTTGCTTTTATGTTCTCCTATTCTTGTTTTGACTTTTCTGCATGTCATGCCTATGTACTTCTTCTGACATGGGCAACTTACCATGTAGATAACGTGAGTAGAGTTGCAATTGGTATGTTGCCGTTGGGTCCAATTTAGATTCTCCGTAAGTTGCAATGTTTTGGATGTGGTGGTAAGTTTGCACACTAGGCAGGTACCGCACGGATAATGACCCGTGACTGGCATCATAGTGGTATCTCTTGGCTCCATGAGTTTCCTTTTCTTCACTGGACGAGTATGAACAAGTACATCTTTTAAGTTCTTCGTCCGTCTATTGGCAAACCTTGGTTTGGGCCAGTCATATTTTCCAGTGGTCAGTATCTGCCAGTTTTTATTAATCAATTTTTGGACCTCATAAGTCGCTGGACAAAATGTTGTTACGCATGTAACTAGGTCTGGGGTGGGTTCCTTGGCGTTGATTTGTAAAAGGCAGTCTCTCGGTTGATACTTTGCTCGTTTTCGGCATTTTGATATTGTGGAGGGCGTGTAATCTCTGGCCTTCAATTTTTCACTTAGTTCCTGTGCTTGTAATTCATAGTCGCTGTTCTTACTGCAATTTCTTTTAAGTCTAAGGAACTGGCTATAGGGGAGATTATCCCGTAAGGGTTTAGGATGATAACTCTTGTAGGACAAAAGACTGTTTTTTGCAGTGGGCTTTGTGTAAGTTTTTGTTTCCATTTTGCCACCTTCAATAAAAATTGTGAGGTCCAAAAAATCTAATTGTGTGTTGTTTGCAGTGAATGTGAACTCAAGCCATTGGTCCCGGCCATTTAGCCAATCAATAAATAATTTGAGGTCCTTCTCTATGTTCCAAATTAGTAGAATATCGTCAATATATCATTTCCAATAAAGAATACTGGAAACGAAAGGGTTGGTGTCGTTCAGTACGAATTGACTCTCAAAATGGCTCACATAGAGGCCCGCCACTGAAGGGGCAAATGCACTGCCCATGGATGTACCATGGCATTGCAAAAACAGGTCTCTGTTGTACTCAAAATAATTCTCTTTTAGTGCCAGGCGACAGCACTCAAGCACAAAGTGTCTCGGTGTGTTGTGTTTCCAGTCCTCCATAAATAGTACATCCTCTAGCATCTGGAGGGTTTCATCCTGAGGTAGGCTTGTGTATAATGATTCTACATCAAGCCCTACCAAGAGCATAGTGTCAGGGTCAAATTGCTTTCCAGAAATTTGAATCAACAAGTCGCGAGTATCTTTTAAATAAGTGGGGGTCTTTTGGACTAGGGGCTTTAAATATTCATCAGCAAATTTGGAAAGGGGTTCGAGGACAGAACCGATGCCCGAGACTATCGGGCGTCCCGGTGGAGGGGACTTATTCTTGTGGGTTTTTGGAAGCGAGTAAAAGAACGGTGTTCTTGGTTCCTTTATTGTGAGATAGTCTGCTTCCTTCTTGGAAATCCACATGTTGGTCTCAGCCTCATAAATCATGATAGCAATTGTGTTCTGTATTCTTTCCATTGGATCAACATCAATCTTCCTGTAAAATTTTGTATCAGACAAGAGGGTGATGCACTGCTGGTTGTATCCTTCCTTCCCTAGGATTACAATGCCCCCCCCTTGTCTGCAGGCTTGATTATTATGTCGTCATTCTGTTGTAGCTGCTCTAGTGCCAAGCGTTCTTTTTTGCTCAAATTTTGAAAAGGCTGCCTATTGTTCTTTTCAATGTCATCAACGCCCTTCAGTAATGCCTGTTCAAAAGTCTGTATCTCAATGGCAACAGAACCAGTTGGGGGATTGAATGTAGACTTATTTCTCAGGGAGGTGTCTCCTTCATTTTGTTGCGGTGCTGTGCCTGTGAAGAAGGTTTCAGCTTGAGTGTTCTACAGAACTCAGATAGTTCACATTTCAGCTTGAATGTATCAAGTGGTTAGGTGGGGACGAATCCCAGTCCTTTATTAAGAATCCTGGTCTGATCTTCAGATAGGACCGTGTCTGATAGGTTTACTATCAGCGATTGCTCTTGCTAGTACTGGGCTGGGCCGATGACATGCTCCGTGTTAGCATGTTGCGCTGCTGGTCTTGCCAGCTCAGGGTCTTTTTTCGACCGCGCGATTGGTTTTGGCCTCTTCCTAAAAAAAGCTGCTCTTGTTGGTGCATGTTTGTTGGGCCGGACATCTGTTGGTTCCCCATTTGCGGTAGTTGCTGCACCATGGTACGCCATAAGTATGGATTTCATCACAAACTTACCCTCCTCCAATAGGCACAAAGTCATTTGGGTTGTGGTAGATTACCTGACACAAATAGCACATTTTATAAGCTTGAGAAACCTTCCCACAGCTAATGCGCTAGTGAATGATTTCATACAACACATAGTGCATCTTCATTGGGTACCTTCTTCCATCGTGTCTTACTGTGGGCCCCAATTTATCTTGCGTTTCTGGCGGTGTTCATGTCCTTTGTTGTACATAAATTAAGTAGGCAGCAAGACACGTCTTCCAGTAGTTAAGTTGGCTAAGTATAAGTTTACAACATCCTTCTCTGGGGATAGATGTCAGTTTATCTTCTGCGTATCATCCACAGACGGATGGTCAAAAGGAGCGCATGAATCAATCCTTAGAACAAATCCTACGGTATCTGGTCTCCACATAGGGTCTTTCCATTGGTTGACTTTGTCAATAATAACAGTAAGCATACTGCTACTGAGGTTTCCCTGTTTTATTGTTTGACTGGTCATCATCCTAGAATTTACCCTTTTCTTGACCCTACCAAAGCAGGAAAAGTCCCGTCAGTGCAGGAACACCACACTAAATTGTATAATATCCAACGAAGTGTACAACAGCATATAGCATCTGAGCTTCCCTCAATACTACCCTCTATTCCAATGGGTTACGACAGTGGTGGGTGGGGTCTAAATTGTACTAGGCTGGTTTATCTAGTACAGGAGTATAGTGATGTTTGTATTTGCTCTATGTCGCACGCGCAGTAAAATGATTGGGCATGGTGATGAACCGCGCACTCACTGTATAAATATATTCACTTTGTTTATGAAGGACAATTTGCTTCCCTGGTACACTGTGTGCACACAGGAGTGCCTTCGGAATTAGTGCACTAGGTCAACCATCAGCCAGAGGCTTATGGCAAAGTCATCCTTTTAGTAGAATAGCGAAACAAGCTTTCACACTAGTTTCACATTACCAACAGCACTCCCATACCCATAAGAGTAGCAGTGACAAACAACCAGTAACAGTTTCACACCTCTCACAGACTAACAGCTAAAGACTACCGACAGCACTCTCACACTCTGCAGTATAAGAATCACATAACTGGCCGTTCACTCACACCCCTCAAAGACTAACAATCACATTCAGTAGTGCCCATTATCATAGATGAGCAGTTACAGTTACATGCTACTGACAGCACTTTCACATCCATTAGACTAGCAGCCACTCGCTAATAGAAGAACTCTTACATCCCTTATAAACTAGCCGCAATGCTCATGGGTAGGGCTGATAACTGAAAGTGTTTCTTCATTAATTGGTGCGTCTGAGCTTGGTATTGTGTATGAGTGCTTGTAAGAATGAGTCACTAGGTGGATGGATTGGTGCATGTGCACAAGGGTGAGTGATGAATTGACTGCAAGGATGGAAGTATTAAGAAAAGTTCATTTATTCATCAGCTCTATTAGTTTTCCAGTGCTTTTTGGACTCAAACCACCCTGTTAGTGAATAAAACACAAGAAATTAAACTCTTTTCTTTTTCCCATTTATTTAGAAAAAATATTTTTTGGTCACTGGGGCTTCCACTCATTGTTACCTCAAACAACACATATATTACTTTTGATGTCCGGGTTAACATTCTTCATAAGACCATTTTAAAACATTATTGGAGATAAAACAATGGACTTTTTGAGGCAATTGTAGAAGTGCTCGTAAACACATAGACTGAATATACAGAAAATAAGACAGTTGGAATTGCAGCTTTGGCTCCACCTTTCCTTAATATAAAAAAATAACTTACATTATTATACTTGAATAAATAAGTAACCCTGGCATATTCTGTACAATCACCCGGTTAAGATCTCACCTGGTTTCAAGAGTAAACTGCACTTACTCTAGGCCCTGCTCTTCCACACTTTAAATCTGGCAGGGGGCGTCTCCTGTGCCTGCTGTACTGCCTTTCAAATAAAAAGTCCTAAGAAAGAGGTGGGGTGTTAGTGCTCTGATTCACTGGAGCTACCTTTGCCAGCCCAGAAAGCTGGGCCTCACTTCTTGTGTCATTGGCCCAGCCCAAAGCGGCAATATAGAGGTTTTTGGCATTGCACACTCAACAGGAAGTGCGTCACATTTCTCAGATGCCCAATCCCTTGCTACATAGCCTATGCGTACTCCCATAAGCTTGGACTCCAAAAGCGAATCTTAGTTTGATGTTACACGCTGAAATTGTCGCACTCGCCCCATCAATCCAAATCACTAGCTTTTTTTTTGCCATCCACAGCTAAGTTCCTATGTACGCTTAGAAGTAAACTCTGTCCAGAATTTCTGAAATAGATGCTCATCGAATAAATACATTTAAAAATTAAAATACAATTTTGGGTGTTTCTGCAGGCAGACAATAGGAGGTCATTTCAGCTCCTTCTGTCATTTATTGCAATATTAGAAGCACCAGCAACCATGTGAGCCACAGAAAAAAATCCACAGACCCAGCAATTTAACCCGTTGGACGCTCATGACGAGCTCAGCTCGTCATGAGCCACGGTGCTCGTGTGCTCATGACGAGCTGAGCTCGTCATAACGGTCCGAACGCTCGCACGCGGGGCTTATTCCCCTGCTGTGCTGAACGTTCTGAAGGAACGGGTGTGGCCGTGATGAGCTCAGCTCGTCATGAGAACATGGCCACAGTGGCTCATTACAAGCTGAGCTCGTCACGAGCACCGGGGCGCTGGCGCACCCCCCCACCCCCCAGCACAGCGGGAGAATTTGCCCAGCGGCCAACGGGTTAACAAATCAGTTAGAACATGTAAACGAACAACCAAGTCTCCTTAGGATATCGGCAAATCATGTATAGGTCTGGTCACCTCAACACAATTCCCAACCCCACAGCATTACTAAAGGTATCTTGAGTGTCTTCTTGTAGCTCCTTCAAAGCACTAAGGCTTGTTTGCATCATATCAAATATTTGTGTAAGAGTGCGTAGAATGGCGTTGATCATCCAGTATGCTTCTAGCTTGTGTGGTGACCGCATCCAACCATAATACATTTAACCTATGTGGTGGCAGTGCGTTTTCACCTCATCCCAGGAGGTGATCCTGTTGCATTGCAGGAAATGAGGTTAAGGCAGTGGCTCTCGCACAGATGTCACTGGGACTCCTTCTACAGTAAGACTTGCTGTGAGGAGAGTGTTTCATGGTAGCTGGTCCCTACCTTGACCACAGCCTGCTTCAGAATGCAGCAGGTAACAGGGTACATGAGACATAAAGGTAGCTAACATGCGCATCATTCCAAATTTATATTGGTAACCATGTTCTCATTTGTTGATCTGTAGGATATGCTGTCGCTTCTGCTATCTGGCATCTTGTATTCCTGCTCTGTCGGTCTGCGTTAGTGAGAAAGTTCATACGACCCCTGGTGACTCTGCGGAAGAAAAAAAAAATCAAAGATTAATCTTCTCATCAAATGCTGTTTGCTGACCCTCAGACGCCCACAATATTTGATGTTCTGAGGCATCTAACCTATTAAATGCAGACAAGCTGTTACCACTCCATGTCTCCGATGCAGTGATTACTTTGTTAAAAAAAAGCATTGGCATAGCCAATAGGTCTCGCTTTTGGGACCTTATAAGTATTTAGTTATGCAGGACTTTTATGCATGCCGTTATTGAAAAATCGACTGTCGATCCCGCCAGATCACTATATTTAGGTGTCAACAATGCACATGGTTTTAGTCCGTATGGACGGCAAAGACCCCTTCCAGGTCATTGCTGCTGCCTATCCTTACATGAGATGTTAAAACCCTGTGGTCCTCTATTCCTCAACCTTGAGCACTACAGTCCCACCTTCCAGGAGAGCTCAGGAGTAATCTCGAATATTGTTTCAAATTATTTTGGCTATTTCTATTGGTGCAAAGTTTGCCACGACAGTATTACAGAATACTTTACACGAGGACAAACGTTTACATTATGTTGAGGAATATGGTCGGTCAAGCAATACTTCAAGGGATAACCATTTTACATGATAGTAGGATACCTTTTACCTTTTCTTGGAGAATACAGAAGGTCATAGGTACATACTGACAAATTCAGTGTATATAGAGATTTACATTTACAGGACTTTACGGTGCAGTGTGAGAGGTTAAACAAAAAAGAGGTACTGGACCCTAGTGGTATGCTGAACTATGACTTCCAAACGTTCTTATGTCACAGCAGTGTAGAATAATCGACTCACCATAGGCTATTCAGCAGCGGATGAATTTTGTTGCTTAACACTGTACAAACTTTGCTATAATTTCAAAATACTCAGACCCTCCGGATATTTTTTAGACATTCAAACAAATATCCTAACTTTATTTGGTTGAGATAAGTTGTATTGGATATTTGGTAGAAAAGAATGTTTCACCTCGGGTTGAAAAGGTGACAACAGTTCCATACCCATTTGGCATCCCCCTCTCAAAAGTAACCCACACTGCAGAAAAAGTACAATCCACATAAAAAATGCGTTTATCATGATCTGGCTAACAATTCCAAAAAGTAATTAAACACAGTTTTGTATGCGACAACAGCTCCTAATCTGAGTTAACACTAGTGTCGAATGTGATACGACAGTGCCAGACTATGGAGCAAACACGATTTTTTCTGGTCCTGCGACGCACTTGAGAGGAGATGGTCGTCGAAGCAAGGCAGATCCACGCGTCTTTTAGAGCGCCAACAATCGGGATGCGGAGTACCTCTGGGGCTCTATTACGACAGGGAAATCTGTGACACGCCAACTGACGGGGTGACAGCAGGCTGGCGACATCATAGGACTTTAAAAAAACAGTCTTGTTGTTTGGTCCTTAGCACTGCCCACACTCTTGCTATAATACAATCATGGGTGCCTGAAGTTAGAAACTGAAACAGGCTGCAAAGCTAGACACGCGGCCTTTGTAGCTAGTATCTGTTCATTAGTGCTGACTACGACTGCAAATTGCTCAGGCTGTGCACGAGGGATCGCGTGCAGTGATGGGCAGAGAGGACAGTTTGGCACTAGTTAAGGAAGTGACCCGTTTGCACCAAGATCACAGTTGGAGCTGTAGTGTAAAAGGGAGCACAGAAGTCTTAAAATAGGTTCTGCGGTAAAACGCAGCTTTATATAACCTTCTATTTTTGTTATGATTAATTGTGCAAATTCCTAAAGCCATCCTGGCGCGAGCTTCAAAGATAAAGGAGCAATGGTCGTGCGGCCCTGAAAGTGACACCGCCACACGAAAGTGAAAGGAATATGAAGCTGATGAGGAGGAAGTGGGAGAAGGGCGGGTAGGTGAGGGGATTCACGCGTACGCTGTAAGGCTTAATGAGCCATTACAGAAAGCCAGATGGCAGCTGTGCATGTCGTATGCTCTTGTGCGCGTAACAGCAAGCTGGTGGCCAGCAAAAGCCTGTGGGTAGCACTTTTAAAACCCAGCTGCTAAATGTCTCCCCAAAGCAGCAGCAAAGGCGCTGGCTCAAGCGTGAACTTAAAAAGGGTTTTCTTGGGAGCCAGCCCCCTGCTCTGCTGAATGCTGGGGGTTCCTTCTGACTAAATCTGCCTAGTCTTGATTTCTCCTCAAGCCCCTTTCTTCATCCCTCACACTTTCTTTCAGTTTTCCTACGTCTGAATAGTAATTTTACCCCTGCTTTCTTCTTCGTCACTGTTTTCTGGTCTTTCGCTTTCTTCATCTTTTCCAGTTTCTTCCTCTGTTACTCTTGCTCTGGTTCAAAGTCAGATGGTGAAAAAGAAATCTCGGTCTCCAAAAAGGAGTGCCAGTACTCCCCACCGGCACAAATTAAGCACGGCTTGCAGTCTGTCTCTTCATGGAGAGTCTAGTAGTAATGACCGAGATGACTGATGGTGCATTCCCAGTGTCTGAATGATTGAGCGTCTGTGTATATAACGGAGGAGGTACTGAGATTCCAGACAGCCATGGAATAACTGCACAACCATAAGTTTTTAGCTCCCCCAAAACACGTTTAATGACCATGTAGTACTACTTGTCTGAAGGGCTGGACTGCTGAGCAGGCCCACTTTGGGTATCCTGCATGTTGTGATTGGTCTTGGCACCTTTCCCTTATAGCAGAATATGTGTAATTTTCCCCCAGATACTGCTCAGTTTACATTCATAACATACACAAATCCATACTTCAAATCCAGATCCACTTTCAAAATAATATTAATTTTGCTCCATCATCTCAAATCCATATCCCTTCCCTAAGGAGGGCTCTGATAACTTCATTAAAATGGAACTTTCCAAGACTAATTGATTCAAATTTTTGTTTACGCCGGTGTAATCTGTGGATGCATGTCGCATAATTTTTGGGAATTTCACATCATTCCTGCAAAAGAAATCATGCAAATTTTAAACAGGGTTAAGTTGATATTACTGATCTATATCCTTTCTATCCTGGACAAAGGAATCCATGAGGCTTATTTCCATATTGTATTGACTTCCTAGAGTACAATGAAATTATACTCTCGGGTGCACGGACAGATCCACCATATCATCAGTAAAAAAGACATTCTACTACCTTTATTCCACAGTAACCACTCTACTACTCCGCTCTCTTCTTCCTTCTCACAGCACCAAGACGCGTGGGGGGTCATTCCACAATAGCATTTCTTACAACATTTCTCCTAACCTCCAAAATTAAGACAATGAATAGTTCAGAGGCACATTCCCTTTCACTTGGCTCTCCGGAGTCATCTACAGATTATTAAGGTTTTCTGCTCCACCAACCCCAATGCCCCCCTGCCAATGGTCTGTTCCTATTTAGGTGTTCCTTAATCTCTCAAAATCCATGGTAGCATTGGCTTAGAAAACTGGTATGTCAACAGTGGTCGAGGGGTGATAGTTTTACTTACTTGCCAGTTTGTGATCTTTACTCCAGATTCAAGGTGATCGTAGGGAGGTTTCAGGGCGCAGGCTTTGGCCAGTTTTCTACAGACATCCGTTTTCTTGGCCTGGGAAAAGAGAAACATCAAAGGATTTACATTAATCTCATGAACGTTCCTTCCACATACTGGGGACAGTCACACCAGCCTGGGCGCCCTTTATCAATGTATATGTTGTAAGTGGTACTACTGTCCAACCGGGCTAGAAATGTAGACTTATGCAGCATCTAAGTGTTTAGGTGTAGACTATTAGTAAAGCCCCTCATTAGGACAGGATGCGAAGAGAAGCACTGCCCTGGGCCATCACTTCAAGGGAATCTGCATTCTAAATAAATCCCTAAAGAGAGAGTTAGTGGGAGGTTAAATCCTCAAGTATATCCTCCAGGAAATATAACACACAAAAAAGTGCTTGAGGGTACTCTCATCAAATCTCACCAATTTTTTTTTTTTTTACTTATTCTAATAGCAGGGCATCAAAAGATTTTAGAGAAGGCGTCCCACCTTCAACTTATCGATGCATACTTCATCATTTGATGACCTCTCACACCCGGGTGAGGATACTACTACCCAGGCGGACTCAACCAAGGGAAGTAAGTCTATCCCTGGGAATTCTCATTAATCTGAATTCAGGACAAATGTTTGTGATCCTGTTTTTTCGGGGGACAGTTTTAGATATTAAATATATCTAGTGGTGTACTCAAGACAATCATTTATTCAGCTAGTACCACTGATATATTAAAAAGGATACTTAAAACAAGTAGGGGGTCTTATAGCGATTTGCAATGGATCACTAGACCTAGAAGTCCTAATTACCAACATGTTTTGACCATTCAAAGAGCCTATACAGGTCTGAGGTCTTCGTCAGAGTAATGTGATATGCAACAGTCTATTGTTGTAAACATATAAACAGGTACGTTTTTATTATCCTACTGGTCCCTCTTCTGAATCTGTAAAACCCCAGTCATACTAGACTACGGGCTCCATGGCTAGGTGTAGGGGACACCTCCTCCATTGTCACACATTGGTCAGGAGGTTGGCGTTGTGTTAACACTCGCTGGGGTCCCCTCCGCTGCCGTAATGCATCGTTTGACAGGACTCCAAGGAAACCCCTTCATTGGGTCAGGACAGCAAGGAACGTCGTGGACTGGGACAGAAGAACAAAGAAAGCACTGCCCTGGCCATGACTTCAAGGAAAGTTCACAATGGACCAGAGGTGCATGTAAAGCCCTGCCAGATTGCTTAGGAAAGCCCCGCACGAGGTCTAGCTAGCCTGGAAGGAGAGCCCCACATGGGCCTAGACTATGATAAAAAGTCTGCACTTGGCCAGGACTTAAAGTGAAATACTGAACTGATTCTGGACCACTTGCACTGAGCCAGGACTACAAGAAATGACTGTTCTGAGGAAGGACTGCACGAAAAGCCTTGTCCTGGGCTGGAGTAAATGGAAAGCCCAACATTGTGACAGAGCTACAAGACAAGACAAACAATAATATGGGGGTACAAAAACTTTGGACTGGGACAGAAACGCTAGAAAAGTCATAAGCTAAGGAAAGATACACCCGAGATAGGATTACAAGGAAAGACCTGCATAAGTTACGAACTAGCAGGAAACCCATGCATTGGGCCCGAACCAGCCATGGCCCATGCAGGTAAGAGCGTGGGGCCAGGAGAGGGGGGGACTTCTACAGATGAGACAAGGGGAACTCATTTTTTATTTATTTTTCCCTCATGGTCTACACCCCCAACCCAGCCCCACTGCTCTTACTTGAACGGGCCACGGCTGGCCCGAACCAAGAGGAAAGCAAGACGCTGGGACAATAACCCCACACTGGGCCCACAGCTACAAGGAAAAACCTGAACTGGACAGGAATACTAGGAAAGCCCTGCACTGTTCAAGAACTCCGAGCAGAGGAAAAGCTGTTTACTGGGACAGGAATACTAGGAAAGTGTACCCTAAGCCAGAACTGGAGGGATGGGAATACGAGGGAAGCCCTGCACTGGGATAGGAGTACTAGGTAAGCCCTGCACTGGGATAGACATCCTAGAAAGCTCTGCACTGGGGTAGGGGTCCAAGCACAGACCTGCACTGGGATAAGAGTACTAGGCAAGCCCTGCACTGGGATAGGAGTACTAGGAAAGTCCTACTCTAGGGTAGAAATACTATGAAATTCCTGCACTAAGTTGGAATCATAGGAAACCCCTGCACTGGGGTAGGAATCCTAGGAAAGCCCTGCACTGGGATAGGAATCCTAGGAAAGCCCTGCACTGGGCTAGGGATACTAAGTAAGCCCGGTACTAGCCAGAACTACAAGGACATCTATGCCCTATAGTACATGATTTCAAGGAAAACCCTTAACTGGTCTAGGCTTCAAGGAAAGCCCGAGACTTGGCCGGGACTAGAGGAAAGGCCCCCACTTGGGCACGAACACAATGAAAGCCCGGCACTAGGACATGACTTCAAGGACGAACCTGCACATGCCTCGATCTGGAAGGAAAAGCCTGTAACAGAACAGCAGGCAAAGGTCTGCAATAGGACCATCACTAGGAAAGCAATCACTAGCACAGGAATACAAGGAAGGCTCTGCACTATAAACGCCATCACACGCACAGCACTACTAGGAAAGTTGGGGACAAGGTCATGACTTTAACGAAAATCGTACATAGCAACAACACTAACAAAAGGCACGTGCCAGGCCAGAAACACTAGCAATCAATACCCTAGGACAGGAGCACGAAGAAATGCATATCCCGGGGAACGACCACAATTAAAATGGAACAAGACTATAAGAAAAGCCCCTAAATCGGACAGGAATATAAGGTATATGAAAGGACAGGGCTACAAGGTACTTCTTATGCAGATCAGGATCGCAAGGACAGCAATGCACTGGGACAGGAATTCTAGGGAACGTATGTCCAAGGACATGAATGCAAGCAAAGGGACACAAAGTGGCAGAATCATGTGGGAAGTCCTGAACTGGCTAAGGACTATAAGGATTGTTGTGCGCTATGATACTCACAATGGGACGGGCATACACGCGCGACAAATCCGTGCAAGTGGAAACGACTATACATGAAGCCCTGATAGCACTGGAATGACATTTATAGTTTTTGCTGGTATCATTGTTTAGTTCTTTCTGAAACATTTTTGACATGATTTCTATATTCTGGAGGAGTGCTCGTAGGAGATATGACCAGAAGGAGGATTAACAGGGATTTGCAAATAATAAATGAAGAAATACAAACTGCACCTTGTTTGCTTGATTAATTTTATGCATTTGACTCTAATGTTATTTTTCTGTTTTATTCAGGGAAAGACTTTGCTGTGTAGACAAATGTCAACTCATTCTTTCGAACTGCTTATATTTGTCTTGGCCTGGGGATGCAAGTCAGTCAAATACTTGTGATTTATTCTATATTTTTTAAATTGAGAGCTTTGGAGGGGGTTGGTGGAAGCTGCACCAAATTCATCAAATGCTTTCCCTGCCCCTAGACATAAGGGGGCTCATCAAATACTTGGCTCTAAGTGAATGTTCTGGGAAAACGTTATGAACTGACATTGGGCCTACCGCACATGAGCACAAGACTCGCAGAAGTGGCTCTGTTACTTACCAGTAGGACGAGAAGTGGGATTGACAGGATGGCGAGGCTACACATGACGATGATGGCCACGGCAAATCCAGGGAAATTGCTTTCAGTTGCCTGGGTGATGGTGGTGGTTGTTTTGGGGGTAGGGATGGTAGTTGTAGGAGTGGTCGTGGTACCAGAACCTGAAATCGATATTAAAATGGGTATCATCAGAAGGAACATACAGAGGACTGGGCAACTCATTTGTCTCCGTGTTGCGTCTGTGTCGCTACCTATTAACAGGGCCGGACTGGGAACCAAAACCGGCCCTAGCAAAGTGCTCGGCCGCCCCCCCCGCCCCCCGAGGGGTAGGGGGGGGCGGTTGGGGGTGCCGCCGAGCTCTTTGCCAGGGCCGGTTTTCGCCCGATTTTATACAGGTCCAATTTTGCAGCTATGCTGCAAAAAGGCCCTGTAACAAAATCGGCCCCCAGGGGTCCAAAACCGGCCCCTACCCGTAAGGCGCACCGGAGGATTGCCTGGTGCCCGCTACGGCCAGTCCGGCCCTGCCTATTATCATTTCACCTCCAAAATACGTTTGGTCTCTGCGCTGCAGGACCCAGCCTCTTGTCCATCAATAGCACCCTGCATAATGAGCACTGCACCTCCAGGGCACACTCCGGTAGGAGGGGCAGCAGGGTCCATTTATTTTTCATGAGTCCTTATAGATACTGATGATTAATGACAAAATAGGGTACAGATTCCATAGGTTTCACAGTTGTGCATATAACCAGCCAGCTAACCACACGTAAAAGAGAAAAAACTATGCAATTGTAATCCTGTACCAAGATCTACTAGGAAGTGACAAAAAGGGAAAAAATACTCAAGGACTTCAGGTAAGGTGTACTAAAATAGGATTTGCTAAAAGGGGTCTCAATTGGCACACCAACTTTTCGTGAATCCTATGGTATTATGCTGACTGATCATATGCTAGTAGGTCAGTTCACAAAATACCAAATCAGAGTGGGCGACAATTCAACCAACCTCATTCATAATAATGAGGTATGTTTTAAATTGCTAACCATTACGATTCGCTGCTATCACAGGGATAGTGGCCTGCTGGAATTACCAGACCACCACCATGTCTGTGATTGCTTTTAAATAAAGCATTTTTTTTGTCAAATGAAAAGTTCAACAAACATTTTTAGGAATAAGCAGAGGTTCATGGAATACTGCCTACTCTAAAAATTGTTTGTTTCAACATTCACAAAGGGGAAGAGATCCCTTAGGGACTCCTTTCCTTGTCTGAATGGATTAACACTAACTTTTTGCACTTGGTAATATATCAATCTTTTGTGGCTGGATTATTAAAACATCCCACTGCAAATAACTATTTGGGAGGGCCACTATAAACAAGTCCTTTCCAAATAGCAATCGTGTATGTGCTTGCAAACCCAAATTTCAATTTGATAATGAGTTACATAATAGCTATTTGAGTTTGGTATATACCAAAAAGCTTGCTTGCAGTCATAAAGGTTCTGATTAAGTAAACTGTTGCACTTGCGACGGCAAACTAGCTTAGTACATCTGTCCTTCATCATTTGCACAGTATTTTGTTGTAACTTTCAGTATTAGCTAAAATAACATCAATATTTGCTTTCTAAACACAATGGGCCCCATGCATCAAAAGAAAAAACATTCGCAAACGGGCAGATTCTCAGAATCTGCCCCTTTGCAACCGGTATTTTTGTATTTGGGATGCCAAATGCAAAAATCGCAATTTAAGTAATCTCTAAATTGCGATTACTTAAATTGCGATTGCAGTTAAGGAATTGCAAATTGATATTCCTTAAATGCAATGCATTAAAGTAAAAAAAATGTGATTTCGCTACTAGGAGTCGCAAATTACCATCAATTCAAACTTGATGGTAATTTGCAAAAACTTTGAAAAATGCACTAAAGTGCATTTTTCAAAGTTCTATTTTACACACACACATGCCCTTAGGGCATGTGTGTGTGCAACATGTACTCATATGCAGATCTCAGGGGTGCAACAGGGTATCCTTTTGGAACCTTGCACCCTTGAAATTGCATTCGCAATTTGCGAGTACCTATTGGGTACTCGCAAATCGCGAATGCAATTCCCATTTAATTTCTATGTGCCTCTGGGCCCATAGGAATGAATGGGAAGACATTCCTTAATTGCGACTCGCAATTTGCGAGTTGCAATTAAGGAATGTTTAGAAGTAGCTATTTTTTTTAGCGATTTCTACATGCATAGGCTTTTGCGATTCCTTAGTTGCGATTCCTTAATAATCGCAATTGAGGAATCGTAAAAGCCTACCTTTTTGCATGTGCCCCAATGGGCCTAATTACGATGTTAGTTGGTCAGCGGTTCCAACAACCCCATTGATTTTTCAATGGGAGCTTGTGCTGTGGGCCGAAACCACATACAGCACAAGCTCCAATTGAAAAACTGAAGTTTGTAAACATCCCTGCACCTCGTGTGCCTCACGGTGCAGGAATGTCACAGGGGGCACCAAATGTGGAGGATAAGGGAGGTAAGGGGGCTCTGCTAGGGGCCCCCAAAGTCAGATTCCGACAGAAAATCCATGTCGGAAAGGCCAACATGGATTGGCTGTCGGAAACCAACATCATAATCCCGACGGCAGAAACACCATCCTTAAGGGACTATGAGCACTTTCGACTGTCTGACAGGCTCCTGGAGCCCAACAGAACCACGTCCGAATCCCCCTCCAGTTTAAACTCCAACTGCCATCATCATAATATGGCGGTCGGATTTTAATCCTTCCATGTCGGTCGAAAAGCCTCTTACAGTGCTTGTAACTTTAAGATTAAGTCCATTTTAGTAGAGTGTGACCTTCACACAAACAATGAGGACAGCAGATGAACGTCCTTAGAACACTTGCACAAAGGTAGACTAAACACCAACAACAGAAGAAATATTCGACGAATAATACACATCGATTTTAGATGGTGTATTATTATTCCCCCAGTGGTAAGCAAGGACATTTGTTTTTTCCTATTCTTTCTGAAGGAATTCTCTCAATGTCATTGCAATTCCGTTGCTTCCTATAGCCATTTCGTACAAAGGCACTTAGCCCAAAGAATTTCACCAAATATTTTCTTTAACAATATCTTTGCATAGGCCGTGTGCTAATCACACTCACACTCATACTGTGTACCATTTAAAGCATTGATGGACCACGGTGAAGCTCTCGCGTACACTTCTGATCTTGAGTCCTTCACTCCTCATAGGGTGTTCGACAGGGCCAGACTGGGAAGTCAAACTGGCCCTGGCAAATAAGTCAGACCTGCTGTGGTGGGAGGGGAGGGTGGGGTGGGTGGGAAACACTGCTGCTGCTTTTGGTACAAGGGGCCGATATTGCAGAACTGCTGCAAAACCGGCCCCTTATACCAAAACCAGCCCCCACCGGGAAAAAGCCCGATGCCCGCTACGGACAGTCCGGCCCTGGTGATCGGACACCCCAGATTAGTACAGACAGTACCCATTGGTGGTGATCGGACACCCCAGATTGGTACAGACAGTACCCATTGTTCAAGGACTGTCCAGAAGCTTAATTCTCAGTGCTTAATTTGTAAAAAAATATAAGTGCCAGAGCACTTGTCATGGCCCAGTGCAGCTTGCACCGCCTATTGCCCTTTCTGGCGCTGACAATGACAGTACCAACAGAATGACGAACCCTCACACACCTACCAGTTTGGCATTTCACACTATTTCAGCTATTAGAATGCTGCTCGGTCGGCAGGTATTAGTCATTAAACCACTGTTGTGCTCATCTCAAAATTAGAAAAATTGCTTGCCAGTGCCGAACCCTTTACTGCTGCCTGCTTCCAGGAAATGTCTGATAGTTTGTAAAAGCTACCTTCAAAAACATATATATGGATTTAATGGGAAACTCTTATTCTAAGTACCTTCTTCAAAACAACTCCATATTAATAGTTTTTACTCCATAAATTATTATGCATCGGGGACTGAGGGTTCATTATGAAATGGGGCCAAACCTAGGGGGGGAGATGGGTATTGAATCTACCACATCCATTCTCCTGGTTTCAACTCATTTATTGCTGCATTTTCATCTGGTGTTTTCGGCTGTTTGAGCAGCTGGAGTCCCTAGGGCGAACTATTCAGGCGCAAGGATTAACCACAACTCTGGTTACCAAAAGGATTTACTGCATTACTTCTAATCCTGATTTGCCCGATAAACCGGGCCACTGAAATTATGCGATTGTATGGCTGCAGTGTTTTTAACATAATTATAGATAGTTATAGATTTGCTGCATTTGCCACATAATCTATCACTTGCTGCAAAATCTGCACATTCTAACAATTAACATGTTTCTAGATCAAACGGTTCAAAAGTTACTAAAAACGTAGCAACGTGTTGAAGCACAGTGGAAGGCCCTTTGCAAAGAGGGAGAGGTGTTGGCCTAATGGCTAGGGCGGTTGACCTCAAATCTGGGGAACCGGTTCGAGTCTCGGCAAGGATGCGCAACAATCTGTGATTCTGGGCAAATCATTTAATCTTCCTGTGCCTAACAAAAAGAAATGTGTCCCCATGTAATGCAACTGGTGCTTGTGTAAAGCTCTCTGATACCCAATACCTTTGGGTCAAGTTTGCGCTATATAAACTCTGTAAAAATAATTAAAAAGTCTGACTGGTCCCCTTTCTGTTGCTTATTGCTGGCTGTATTTGGGTGTTAAACTGGTACCAATAAGATGCTACCAATACCTAGACAGTGTTAACAAGTGTAAAAATGACAAAATAATGAAGTAATACCTTCACAAAATGTGCTGCTTTACGAAGCATAATTTGCCCCCGGCACATAATTTCAGTGACCCTGTTATGTTATGTTATGTTAAAGGGATTTGGTACCGCGCTCATTCACCAATTGGTTTCTTGGCGCTCAGGACAAGTGGAAGAAGACACAGGGGAATGGAAGCAGCTAGTCATAGGCCAGATGGAACAGATGAGTTTTCAAGAGTTTGCGGAAAATGGTGTAGTCAGGTGTGAGCCGGATTGAGAGAGGAAAAGAGTTCCAAGTGAATGGGGCGAGGAAAGAAAAACAGGCACCACCGTGTTTCTTACGTTTAAACCTGGGAATGATCAAGAGGTTGTGGGCAGAGGATCTAAGGTATCGGGAAGGGACGTGAGGGTGTAGGCTGAGAGAAATAAAGACAGGGGAAAAAGCAGATAAAGATTTGAAAACAGTACAACCCATTTTAAAAATGCAGCGTTGCGCAACCGGCAGCCAGTGAAGTTTTTTCAGCATCGGCGTGGCATGTTGGTATTTAGGCTGTTGGAAGACCAATCTGGCTGCCTGGTTTTGCACCAATTGAAGTCGGTGGAGGTGGTATGCGGGAATCCCCACGTATAGACAGTTGGCATAGTCTATACGTGAGGTAACCAGGGCCATGATAACAAGGGTGAGAGCCTCTGATGATAAGAACCTTCGAATCTTCCCGATTCTGCGAAGATGATAAAAGCAGGCCGAGGTAACAGCATTGATATGTGGCCGCATCGACAAGTCGCTGGAGATGATGACTCCTAGGCTCTTCACAGAGTTCACTGGGTTGGGAGGAGGGCCAAGGGCAGGGGGACAGAAGTTGGGAGTCCATGGGTGCGAAGGCCCACCGACCAAGACCAACTCTGTCTTGCTGGGGTTGAGCTTCAGCTGATTGAAGTTCATCCACTCATAGATGGTAAGCATAGTTGATTGAAAGTTGGAGCAAGAGAGAGGTGAGGGGTCGATGGGGAAAATGAGTTGCAGATAATCTGCGTAATTAGAGATGGTAACAGAGGAATGGTGAAGAGAGGCGAGGAGGGGCTGCATATAAAAATTAAACAAAAGGGGGGACAAGGCAGAACCCTGGGGAACACCACAAGAGAGTGAGATTTGGGGAGCAGAGAAGGTGGACAGTTGACAGTTGGACCCTGGCGAGCACTTTGGCTACCAGACCTATCAATGGTCTTGTGTTATGTGTCTCTTTCAACAGGCATCACCAGCCAGACTGGGGAAGGGTCATGTCAGTATCATACCAGGGGCTGTATTACAGAGAGAGCCCTGGGGGCGCAACCAGTGTTTGCACCTACTTTGCACGGCCAGGGGCACTTTGATATTACAGAAGGGGTACAGATACTTGTGCGGCCCTTCTGTATTAACGATAGCGCTGGTGCACATAATGCACTAGTGCTATTTTGAGGGGCGCCCCCTCATTTGCATGGGGGCATGCCCCATGCAAATGAGGGAATCCCTTTGCTTCTGAATCCTAGGCAGTTTTACAGACGCTGGTGCAGAAGCAAAGAAGCTGTCCGGAGGTGCACTGAGAGCGGGCTACCTAAAAGGTAGCACTCTGTCAGTGATACCCTGAGAACAGCCCTCTGGAGGGGGGGGGGGAGACTGGAGCTGTGGAACCCCAGACATCCCCTTGTAGGTGGGTGCATTCACTGACTGCACCCACCTGCAAGGGGATCTCTAATACCCTTTAAAAGTGCAGGCGGGTTGCCGCCTGCACTGTGAAAACGGAGCAGCTGCAAAGCAGCCTTTTCGTTTTTCACCTGAATGCACTGCCTCCAGGGCAGCATGAGTTCACGGCTGCCCTGGGGACAGCGCATTCTAGGTAATAGGGATCATTTCATTGTTTGCCCCAGGTCCACCTTTTCAAAGATGCGTCCGGAGCAAACAGTGAAAATGTGCCTATTGGGTAATGTGGCCCCTGGTCTGTATTGTATCTTATGTCTCTTTAAGAGCTGTTCTTCTGTTGGGTATTCTGTAGGTTGTCACTTATAATGTCAGGGTTCAAAGTAGTGTATGTTCCATCTTTAGTAATTTTTGACAAATAATGGTCCTCAATTTGTGCCAGGGACCATGTCGGAGCTTCTAAGTCACAGAGTAATCCATCATAGGAAAGGCTTTTACCATCCATGACAAAAACGGTCAAGTCAAAAGGTCCAACATGGTATTGAATGAGTGTTTGCAATTATCTTTGAAAGGAGGTTTGAAGTGGAACGATGAATTGAGAAAGATGTTTAGGAGTTACATACCCATCTTTTGTACTGCTGTGTTGAAGAATTCCAGCCACTGGTGCATGTCCATCATGGACGGGAAGGTGGGGAATGGGTCCATTTGTTCTGACATAAGTGTCAGAGAGTGATCTATTTGCAGGATGCTTACAAAGATAGATTGAGTTATGGGATGGGAAGTCCTAGGGATACATTCTGTGTGGGTGATTTTGTTCCAGTCAAGCTTGGAAGTCACATTTTCGGATGCAAGGGGATTAAACATGTTCTTTAGAATACTGGCATTTTGTATAAAGGTGAGGAATGGAGAACCAGAAGGCTGGCATTGTGCAAATGGAAGGGTTGTGTGGAGTGGATGGGTGAGACAGGTGTTGACAAGAAGGAGGAGTGCAGAAGCGAAAGAATTAAGAGAAGTTGTGACTGCTTAAAGGAGGTGTGAGGATCTATCTATGTTCAATCCACTGTTTATTGTGTTTAAAAGGTATTTTATTCATATGACTGTGTGTGGATAGTATTAAGTTCTTTTTGTATTTATTTTCCCTTTGTTCATGTGTATTCACATGTTTCTTGTTTTCTGTAGACTGCATTAGTTCTTGTTTTTCTAGAAGAAGGAATATGTGTTATGTCCTATGTTTCTTTAAGAGCTGTTCTTTCTTTGCATGGAATGTTACTGTGGAAAAAGGGCTTGGTATTCCACAGGTTGTCAGGTATGATATTTATGACCTTCTTAAAGGATCCTGTACCTGATCTATGAGGAAAAAAAGCAGTTTATTTTTGCCTGGTAATACTACTTCTTTTTAGTCTGCTCGCCGACTTAAGGGGGAAACTTGACTGATGTGCTGACACCTGTCCACTTGCCTTAGGTTTCTAGAATGCGTGCATTCTTGACTGGTGTAGTGATGGGTGGTGTCCTGACTCCAGTAACATAGCAAACATAGGTACTCTCAGTTGAAGGTGGGATAATACAAGATCAAAAGGCACATTTGGCATGTTGGTCAAACAAAACATGTAGACGTATCAGTATTATATTAGTGGCAGTGAACAGAATATCTGAACTCGAGAGCATATTACCAATTCCCTAGAAAGGATTCATTACATGAGTCTTCACAGTGTGATATTTAGGGCTTATTGGCAATTAATAACCATGGTTTAACCCTGGTACTAAACCTACACTTGCCAATATGTTTGAATAGATATATTTTAAAAACAATCCTGAGCCACTATTGGCCATGTACCCAAGATTCTCAGGCAGGTGATGGATTTAGCACACCTGTAGCTAAGCAGTGGTGGCTCTCATGTGCCGCAAGCTGCCGTTCACCTCTGTACACACTTCCTTCTCCTTGGCCTGAACTCATCACAAACCCTTGTATTGGCACTTGTGCTCTGTCTAGCTCTGTTTTGTGGCTGCATACTTGCTCTGCTTATTGGTGTATTTTTGTAGCTAAAAATCACGCCAATCATCCTGGCCTCTAATACTGTGCGTTCTTTATAGTTAGCAACGGTGAGAGTTCATAAGCTGCCAATTTTTTGTAGCTACTATTAAGTTTTGAGTGCATGGTCGGCTCTGTCAGTTTATACCTGCAGACATTCCCATTAGTTTCTCCTGAAATTTTATCTGAGCTTGTGTCTCCCTATCTCCGCGCTAATCTATTATTTACTGTATCCTTGGCAAAGAGAAACTGCCTGCTTCTGCCTGTTCTTAGTAAATCATGAACTCACTTAGGCTTCAGGGTGTACCAGTTTCTCTCTTTGTTTTCACTCAAACTGTTTTCTTGATTCTCAACCCACCACGATGAGTAATTGTCACTAAAGCACAGATACCACAGAGTTATTCTTTGGTGTGATCAGGGTAGACCCAAGAGTGTGAAAAAAGGCAGTGATGGTCTCTAGATACTATAGATCTTGAGGGGGCTCGCATATCATTCCAATTGCAAGGTCTTCACTGCACAACCCTACAGATGCATGTTCCAGGAATTGTTTGCCACTGTTTCCTACACTGTATGGTCAGCTCCTGTACTTCGCCGTCCTTGGCCTGCACCTCTGCCAGTGTCCTCTTCTGTTAGTTACTACACTTCTGTCTCTTACAGTCCTAAACCTTACTTGTTAGTTTGCTGTCAACAGGGCTCGTGGGTTCCTTTCTTGGGGTAATTAGAATTTACAAATTTCAATTCTTCTATAGGTAGTCATAATTCATTTCTACCTTCAGACAGAAAATGCACTGGCTGTACTAAGGGTGTTTACTAGTGGTGAAACATTCTAACAGAGGAAATCATGAAAACAACCCGAGAGCTGGCAATTCAGTTCATATTCATTATTCATATAAATACAGTTTCTACAGTGAATTGTATTGCTGTGGTAACGTTTGGAGTTTCTGTCTTCTTAATGTTGCACAAATCAATGGGAGAATGTGTTCCTGGCAGCGAGAGGATGCAGAGCGCTCCCATGTACTTTTATTCACATGAAGCACTGGCAGATATCGAGCAATTACCAGCAGAAAAGCGTTAAAGTCAATATCCTGACATGCTCCTCCTCTCCAACATGACCCTAACTCAGAAAACTGAAAACGATTATTTTTTTATAGATGTGCTGCGAAATGTGGCAAAAAGGATACTTTTTATGGACTCTACCATAAGAACGAAGCTTTGTTGATAGCACGGCCAGGGAGGCGGTATCTTGAGATTTGAAGACAACTGAGCAATTCCTTGCGTGATATGGAGTAGAGTGCAAGCTGGTGATTGTTTTGATGGTAGGCAAAGCATCTGAAATGCTATATTCTGACCATATGATATATTTTACTTGAGATTATTCTGAAATTTGGTTGTAAAGATGCTTCCTATGCCCCCATCCTCAGAAAAGTTATTTTTCCCCATACCTGTCATATAGAAGCCTCACACCAATGAGTAAGAAAAGTCATGCAAGGAAAACATAATCGATCCTAGGAAAAACGCCAAGTCAGAAGGTCTGACATTACACTCAAACCCGTATCTTTTGGTTATAATCCAAAGTGATTCCAGATATCCTTCATCAATTAAAAATGAATCTTTCAAATGAAGGCACCATTCAGAGTCCCAAACCCATCTCGCCCACCGCTTTCCTCCCCATAATTAGTGGTGGTGGTGAGTCACTTACTGTTGGACTGGATGCTTGTGGGGTCCACTATAAACCCTCCCAGGGCACTGCCGGTACTGCTCAAAGAAGTACTGAGTACTTTGATGACATCTTGTGCATTAGCATTTGGGGACGCTCCGATAAAATTAACCCCTGCATCCACAATCACAGAGCCTTTCCTGGAATAGACATAACAAGAGTGTGTTACTTTACAAGTGCTTCAATGCAGGCCGATCAATTTACATTGTGTCCTCAACGAGCGAAAGAGAAACAGCAAAACACTTTCTGTCATAAATGAATTGCAATAAACTGATTTTGCGCTGTGTACACAGCCTCTTTAAACACACAATAAGAGACAATATTAGTAAAGAACAGGGCAAAATAGTACAGGATGTGAGAAAATGTACCATGTTTGGGTTTGGATGAGAGGGGGAAGTTAGCAGGTGGTAGCACTGTCCCTTTAGATAAATCTAGTGATGTCATCAAGAGAGGGTGTTACTAGTTGTTGGGGAATTATACATATTTATAATGAATATGATATGTGAGAATTAACAAATGTAGATCACAAGAAAGAGAAAGGAGGTGTGGTACAAACAACCCAAACCTTCTTGTCTTCTATGCATGCATATCTATGTTTGGTGTTTTTCTCCCTTTTAAGCTCCGTCGGGTGTAATTTATTTGAACATACACTTAAGGTCTGCATGACAAAAGTGGTTTTCAAAAGATCTCATCCAAGGCTCAACCTCAGGAACTCTCTTGTCTCAGCTTACAGTCATAGTTTGTGTAATGGCACTTGGATCACGCTATGAAGGAGGGGTGTTCCTCCTTGCAGGACAAAGTGATGAATTATATTTGTCATCTATATCTAAAACCTTGGGCTGTGTGTTTATTTTGCACCCATAGGGGTCGATTCCGATTCGGGGAAAAAACGCTCCGAATAGCCATTCGGAGTGTTTTTCCCGTACGAATCGTACCCTGCAATATCCCGCGTACGTACGACGAAGTACGATTCGTACCAGGAGCCGGACTCCGTACAAATCATACAGAAGACCGTACGACTCAAATCCCCGTACGAGTCCCCGTTGGAACCCGCTGTACGCGACATCTGTATTGCTTGCGGCTAGTTTTTACGACCCAGAAAGTACGATACGTGTTGGGTACGCACCATACGACCCCTTTTTTTACGGGAGCCGAAATCAGCCGTAAAAGCAGAGTTCGCCCCGAAACAGGTATGGAACGCCCTCCCCGGGTACGGTGCCTACCCCCCATGATCGCAGGGGTACGCACTGTACCCCATGTATGCTGGGTGTACGGTGCGTACCCCATGTACACTGGGTGTACGGCGCGTACACCCCATGATCGCAGGGGTACGGCGCGTACCCCTGCGATCATGGGGGGTACGTGCCGTACGAATCACCCTTACCTGACGTGGTCCGTACAACTCGCGTCCTGATACCCCGGTCCGGATCGTACTCGTCGGGTCGTACGGCATGTGTACGAGTCGTAAGGAGACGGCTCCAGATGCGAATCGTACGGACGGTAATTTTACCGGATCGGAATCGGCTCCTTAATGTAATTAACAGCATGAAAGTAAGATAATGTTTGGCAAACCTAGATCATGCAAGTCCACATGCCCATCACAAATCTGCCAACACCTTAAAATCCACCTCTTCCACGAAGCCTTCGGCTTGATTCAGCATATGTACTATAGCTGCTGCTTCCCTCTTTCCTCATATCACTCATGCTTCTGCAAGCACCTTCAAGGTATTTTTCTGATTGATTAGAATTGAACAGTGTACATTTTTCTGCAATGCTAACTTTTCTGGAAAATAAAACTGTGATGTTCACTATGGAGGAAAGTACCACTGCTAGGAGCGTTATTCATTAACATGCTTCTCTAACATAAGCCCTCAAGTATCACTTTATGCATTTCTACTTCTGTGCTATGGGTTTACTCTATAAGAATAAAGTCACAAAAGGCTTTCACCTGTAGTGGATTGAATATCATATCATGGCCATCAATCCAGCATGTAAACTATTTAGGATTCAGCTTTTGACATTTTGATCATAGAAGGCATATGGCTCCAGGAACACATGGGGTGAGCAATTTCAGAAGGTATTAGGGTATTCAGGAAGGAGTGAATCTCCTGGTAAAATGGGTGGTGGGAGAGCATTGATTTGAAGAACTGGGTAATTTCTGCAATGTTTACACTTGGCATCAGGAGTGATATCTGAGTATTCCATACTTAAGTGTTCTACTGCTATTTTGTGAACTATATATCTATGTGAAGTTTATAGACATTTGTGGTAGATTATAAATATCTGTGTTGCCATACAGTGAATTGTTGATCACTGGTTTGGCCGAGGATTAAGGCTGAAAACTAGAAAATGAATGAATCAATATTATAGACTTGGATTAATACAAATGGGGACAGGTTCAACTCCATGTACAGGCCATGATTTAGATATAAATAAGTGTTGTACTTCCTTTGCTTTGGATGGGCCATGGCCTACTTTCTTTTAGAGTTTGTGTACTTCACATGAATCAAAGGCTAAATCCTACATAGCAAAATTAAGCAGGAATTGATCTAACATTGAGGTGGAAAACTGAGGTCTCGTTTACAAGATACTCCTTATGTTACTAATTCTTCTGTGACAAGTACACATTTTACAACCTGGATCACTTCACATTAGGACCAAACTATCACTTTAAAACATGAAAATAGGAATGTGTTTATATTATCACATTGGTTTTCTTCCAATGAAAATGTCTGCACCTGCTCGTAGAGTCCAACATTTCGCCTGAAGATGAGAGAACTATAAATTAATCTTCAAGTTACACAAGGATGAGCTCAGTGAAGCTTACAATCAGGAGTTCTCTGAGCACTTTGACATTGTAAGAGGTAAACCTAGGAAAAACCTCACTATGTTTAAGGAACGATCAGCTCCAGCTGCAGTGAGTAAGCTGATGCAGGACTTTGAAATTAATTGGCATTCTTCATTTAGAAAAAGTAGAGGAATTAGGGAATACATCTACAAAGCATGATACACCGAATGAGTTTCCAACCCTAATTTTTCTAGGTGTACTTGGATTTATTTTTATCCTTTAAAAGAACATCTAGTTCATACTGAACTGTTAGTGCTGAAATCTAGCTCTTCTCTGGAGCCCTGTCCTGTGAGGACCCGCAACCATTGGAGGAACTAATATTCCTTAGTTTCAGATTCATTCCAAAAGCTTACCTATCGTGCAGATTATTACAAGTTACATTCAAAGCAGTAACAGTGACCACAATTGGTTAAAATCCTCTGCTGATTTGAATGATCCATTCTGTTTTATCCTATATTTCTCCAGCAACTATTCAAAATTCATGCATCTCCAGACTTAATGGAGCCAGGTGTGGCCTGATATCTAAGGATTTACAGGATGGTAACAATGCATGTTTTCCCTCAAATACAGGCACTGTTCAGCATTGGTTGCCACAATGGATGACCTCAGGCTGTCAAAACAGCAAAAGTGTGTTTATCCCACTGAATATGCCAGAGGCAGCTGATACTGTCAGCCTTAACATTTTATCAATCACCTTTAGGCTATTTTCATAGCCAGCCCTCTCCTGGGGTGGTTCGGTCATTTCTGTCAAACAGAGTTCAAACAGTATGCATCCTTGCACGTGCAACCCTGAAAATCGTACTTCTTGGATCTCCAAATTTCTTCACTGTTTTGAAGCCTATTTAATGTATATGTTGAACAACTGGCTCATTTTATTTTGTCTTCTGGCATCCATTTTATGTTTACTGATATATGCAGATCATCTTCCTGGTGGATTGGTAGCTGGAGATGGTGCCACAAAACTTTCAGCAGTGTGTGGTGCAGGACAGAGAGTGGATGGGTGGCATCCGCTGAAGCTAAACTCTGAGGAGACAGAGGTAATATGGTGGGAAATGAGGTAACTGACCATTTGAAATACAAAGCTATCTATATTCGGAGTTTGCAAAGATCCAGTGGAAATAGCCAGAAACTTGTGATTTCTTTCTATCGTCTGTAATTTCTCCGAAGTTGACTCTTGTTTGAAATTGTTTTTTTTTTATTTAAAACAGCAAAAACCAATCTCTACTGCCTAAATGCTTCCCCCTTCCAAGACGGTTAGAGCTGTGTCAGCATTAGTCAGCATATGTCCCTTAAAGTATGAAACTTCCTTATACCTGAAAGTCTAAGCATTCTAGTGCTTGTTTGCAAATTGTTCAGAATGTTTTGACTGCTGTTAGGCGCTTTTAAACAATCTCTTCTTGCTGCTGTGCTGTGTAAATTGCTGTGGCTGCCAGTGTTAGTTAGGATCACCTTTAAGGTAATGGACATCATGTATTAGGCTGTCAATCACAAAGCGGTGCACACAGTTTGCTAACTGAGCCCGCTGTAAGAGATGTGTGTGGGCGGAAGGGCTTTCTCTGTGCTGGCCTTATTCATTTGGAAATACTTACCTGTCCAGTTGCAGAGAACCACTAATCACTTCGCAATTGAGAAGCCTATAAAAATCTGAATTTTCTCCTCTTGCGATGTACATTATATATATATTTTTTAAGGTTTTCTGGAAAGGCTCGGGTAAGCAGTGTTTGAAACACCCAGAACCCCTTCATAACATAACAAGCATATATGTTCCTGCTTTAGTACCCGTTCTCGGGCACCCAATTTTCAACATTGGTAAAATATCTGCGAATTCTGATTAGAACAAATGTCTGTAAAATGCAAAATTCATACCTAAAGCCTGTCACTTTCACTCCCGTGCAGTTGGGAAGCTTGGTGTATAATGGTGTTAGCTATGGAAGAAAAACAAACCGTGGTTACAAATAGCCATTCCAAGAATATTCTTTACATTTCAAAGTGAACATTTATTAGTAGATCTGCTTATAGTTCAAGTAACAGAATAAATGTTTTGAATGAACCTTGTTCATATTTTTGTGTTGGTCTAAGATGTAACGCAGTTTGAAGGCAGTGCACACTACTCATTTTCTTGCCAGTAAGTTTATGCTGAATGTCTGTGAACTCTTTGATTGTTTAGTTTTATTAAGTTTAGGCATCTGAAATTAGCTTTCTAGGCAGTGTTAAAGTGGGAGAAAGCCAGTGCTCCATCTGATATGGGCATGTGTGTCACTGATGTTACTTCACTGCATAACAAGAAATCGCTGGAACTAAGAAGCCCTGAGTATAATATGCAATGAGGCTAACAATGTGCATTTCTAGCCAGGCAGATTAGGCATGCTCTGTAAAAATCTATTTGTACAGGGCATGAAGCTGTACATCGAATAATTTCACCTATTGCTAACGGGCACTGAAAAGTGTCATAGTGGGCAAGAGTGTCAAGTAATGCAGAAGACACCATACAGACACCTTACACTGTAGTGGACTGTCAGGGAGTGAATTGCTCCTCATAACCTAGATTTGATTTCTCTGTAGATTACATTGTTGCTGTTAACTTCAATGGTAAGGTAGGGGGAGACGGTGTAGGGCGAACTGGCTATGATTGAGAAATTGCTGATGCCCTTGATCTTCAGATACATTTATCTAAATTGCTTTTGTTCACGTTGTTCATTTGCTTCACCATGGATGTTAACCTTCTTTTTAGGTCTTGCCTAGACAGCACATGTGCTGTATCTTTGAGACATATTGTTTACAGTAAGTTGGCTACTGCCCACCCATAGGCTTACCCATTGGTTAGCTTCAGCATGCCTCGCATTTACTTCTTTTCGATTTGGCATGGCATCCCCTGGAGCATGGACCAAATATTTGGATCCTTCCACTGCTCTTGTTTTTGGAGCTTTTTTCGTTGTTTTTTAGTACTTCACATGGGTGCTTGAGTCTTCAGGCACTCATATTTCCTCGTTCATGTTCTTTTCTCCCTCATATACTCATTCCCATTCCTTGTCGGCTTTCCCCCAGAGGTTGTGAAGGTCATGTGACAGACTGGCTAATTTGCAAGTTGTGTAAACTTTTTGGACGCTGGGTGATTTGCCCAGCAACACGGGCAATTAAGAAGATGAGACTCGCCAGCTCCAGCACCCAATCTATTCAAGAACAGTTAAAACCTAAAATCACAAACAAATGTTTTCAAAGAAATTTGTAAGACGGGTGTTAATGCACAGAGTTTGCAAGCTCAGAAAGGTGGTGGGCAGAGAGACGTGTATTGCTTTTTATAACAATAGCCATGATATAGAGGTTTATAAACAGATATAACCATTCTAAAATGGCTGCACATTCCGACATACAAGAAGCTTGGCGGTGAATAAGTTGTATATTATGGCGCATGCATGTAACATACTATTCGCCAACTTTTCATCTGTTGGCATGTGCCTTATCCTTATTGGTGCATAGTAATGAGGATGCCTATGGCAAGAAGGCGTTCTGTGACTGAGGAACATGGCGACGCAGAGAAGCAGTTGAGGCCGGTACATAGGGCAGGTGAAGAAGCAGTTGCAGGATGGCAAAGAACTGGGGCCTGTCTTTGAAGAGTGCAAGAGCTCAGGGCGCACATTTAGTGTATTAAATCCTTTCAGCAACATCTCCTTGAAGAAAACCCACTATGATGTATTTGACTCCTCCACACTGACGTGATTTATCATCCCCACAGTGACCTCCAATTTGTTCAGTTCACGCCCTGGAAGATATTTCCTTTTCCTCATTCATGTATGTGATGATTTGTGCACAGAATGTCAGCTGACCAGTGTCACTTTCAGCCTGTCTTGTTAAGTTAGCTACCAGACTTCGACTTGTATGCTACTTCTTGTAATGGGTACAGACCGTCTACTCCATGTAAAACTTGGCCTTGCTCCTGGGCGAGGCTGAATCACATCTTGCAAATTCCCTCATTCCGTACCAAAGTTGTTTACCAGGCATGGTTTTCTTTTCTTTGCACGTACAAACTTATAGACCTATTAATTGAGTTATAAATCCAGGTTTATGTCCACCCCCATACAAAAACAAACACTGGCAGCTTCACTAGTTTTGGCCCTGCAAGCTGGTGCGATAGTAAAAGTTTTTTTCCAGTTCTTGCGTAGACAGCGCATGCCCTTTCTATTTGAGACATTTCTTTACAACCTAGTCAAATCAAATTTCAAAGCTTTATTCGACATTTGTCATAAAAGCATTTCCACCCTAACACTATACAAATAAATACTACATCTAAAATGATCACATTAAAATACATATTAAACAGATGACAGTCGAATACACTACACAGATAAAAATACTTGGTTAATTCAAAAATGTATTAAAAAAACAATATAGCCATGGTAACCATATTTCCTTATGTTACATTAGCCAGTAAAGTGCGAGTGCGGATCACCCATGCCCAGCCAAGAAATTTAGCTACAGCAATCGCAAAGAGTGGAGAACAATCTGATTCTAATATTCTGAGAGCAGTCGATTGACTGCGAGTGCCAATGTTTAGACAGACTGGTCGTAGCCATTTCCGCCGTGGACTAGCATATAAGGGGCAACAAAACAACAAATGGGAG
Organism: Lissotriton helveticus; assembly: GCF_964261635.1. Lineage (NCBI taxonomy): Eukaryota > Metazoa > Chordata > Amphibia > Caudata > Salamandridae > Lissotriton > Lissotriton helveticus. The sequence continues at coordinate 237,678,361 of NC_136062.1, read as the reverse complement.
ATATGCTCTGTTTGTTCTTTACAGTGATAACAGTGCTCATCCCGCGGTGGGAACCAATGTCTCTTAAAAGCATTTACTGGGAGTGTTCCAACTCGAAATTGAAAATATAACTTCCTGTCATGCGGGCTTTCAATTATGTCCCAATAGGCTTCGCAGGATGGAACCATTTTAATGCCCAGAAAGCGGGCTGACAAATTGGCTATTGGCCCAGTACAATAGATTGTGGAATACACCATCTCCCAGTATATTTCTTTCAATTTTGCTTTTGTCGGGAAGCAAGACACATCCCTATTGCCCCAAAGATGATCCAGTTTTAACTTTACCAATAGACCCCTCAGATCTTTCAGCCATACAATGCAGTGAAAGCAATCAAACTTAACGACATCTGACAATGCTGCAGCGTAATGGGCTAGCTCAGGGGTCACCATCAGGCGCCTCCAATACAACAATGGCCGCAGTCGAGCTATATCCTCGATACTTTTCCTACCAAGATCCAGTTTCAATGGAATTATAGGTGTGCTTTGCGGGGCCATTACCAGCCCTCGCAAAAATCTATTTTCCGCTAGACCCAGATCTGCTAAATTTGAAAAACCCCACAGTTCAGAACCGTGCAAGCAGGTGCTCAAGACTTTCATATTGTAAATTTCAAGGGCGCAGTTTATTGGTTTTGTCAGCGAGGCTCTATGTTTAAGTGCAACTGCGCCTGCAAGCTGGTTAAACTTTAATACTGCCGTGTTGATATGTGACTTCCATTTCATATTGCCCTGTAAAATTATTCCTAAGTAGGAAAAAACCTCTACTTTCTCAAGGGGAGTACCCTTATACGTAATTACACCTTTAAATGTGGATTGTCGGTTCAAACACATAAATTTTGTCTTGGTTGTGTTCAGCTCAAGGCCCTGGATATCACAGAATTCGCCAAATGCATTGACAGCCTTTTGGAGACCGCCCGGTGTGCGTGAAAGTATAAGCGTGTCGTCCGCAAACATATGGACGGGGACATATGAGCCTGCTATAATTGGAGCATCACTTGGAGATTTTTTCAAGTAGTCCACAATGCCATTAATATAGATGGAGAATAGTGTTGGGGCCAGGACACACCCTTGCCGCACCCCCCGCTCCACAGGAAATGGCTCAGTCACTTCTCCCTGCGCCCCCCACCTGATTTTGGCATAAATATTTTCATGCAGGCGCACAAGAAGAGTGAGAAGATCTGGACTTATACCTGCTTCAGCCAAAGTCCTCCACAGCTTTTCTCTTGGCACTAGGTCGAAAGCTGCTTTTAAGTCCACAAAGACGGCGTAGAGAGTGCCATTTTTCAATATTACGTTTCTCCAATAAATGGCAATGAAGTAGAAAACCTGGTGTTAGACCTGTCTGGCTTCTTGCGTAGTCCCTCCAATTTATTATTTATTTTGTCCCCTTTTTGCCCTCATACCTTTAATAATTTTTGTCCACTAACTTTTTCTAGGTGTTGGTCAAGGGGATAGGTGTTCTTTTCTCCCTCATAGTTTTTCACCTCAGGCCTAGAGGCCTGTTCTGTCAGGAAAATGCAGTAGTTCACAAAATGGAGGGCCCTAACTGTTTCCAACTGCCACATCTTAGACTGCCCCATAGGATAACCTTAGGCCTTCCAGAACTTTCTGGACCCTACTGGACTCTGTGTGGGTTATCTATAAAAGGGCAGGGGTCAGGGAGCCATTTTGTGTAGTCCAGAGTGTGAGAGGAGAGAGGCAGTAGTTTGAGGAGGAGGACACGCTAGAAGAAGTTAGTTGGTCTACTGGATTGACAACATCTTTCAGAAGACGTTCCCCCTTGTGCTCCTGACCAAACCCTTTCATTGGTCTGACATTAATCTGGGTCAGTCAGGCAATCAAGAACTTTGGACACTTTCCCGTTTTGGGCCGTGTCCTACATCCACCTTCAAACCCCCCGTTGGTTTAGTAATTGTCTCCCCGCCTTCATTCTGAAGTTCCAGCCTACCCGGACTGGAAGAACTGTGCCCGGTGTGTTCTGGCATCTCGTGCTGCTGAGGCGTCTCTACTGGGAGGCGCGAGGGGGCGTTGAGGTGTACAGTCCGCGGAGAGTGGCGCTGCCAGCTGTCAAAGCCCCGCGGTGAAATTGAAGGTGAGGCGGGCAGAACAGCAGCGAGACACTGCTCCTCCGCGCAAGGGCAGAGGCGTGTACTTCCCGGGTGAAGGAGGCGGCGCCGGCCGTGTCACTGATTCCCCCGCGCCTGTGCGGCTGAGGCCTACGTCTGGAAGGAGCGAGGGGCTCCCAAGCGGCAACGCGTCTCCGGTCTCCTCAGCGTTTCTGATTCCGGTGAGGACAGGGGCGAAGGTGCAGCCTATATCCCCAGAGAAACGGGGAACTTGGGCCATAGCCGGACCAGAGGCAGCTCGTCAGGCGCCTGCCCTCAGACAGCGAGTGAGGGAACGAAGGGCCGCCGTCATCAATCCTTACCACACCAGCACCAAGGTTGAGAGGCTGGCTGGGCGGGGATAGGCGGCCGTTACCGCTGTCGGTGGCATTTACAGCGGAGCCGTGTGTCAGCCCCCACTCCTGGGGACTGGGGCAGGACAGACACACAGACAGTAAGGAGAGTGGGGGTGAGGAGGGAAAGTGCTGAGCCCTCTCTGGGGATATTCATATCACGAATCCTAGTGCCTAGAAAGGTGCCCCGACATTCTGATCGTCTTTACTCCTGAGCTGTGCCCTAGTAGGTGGGGGAATAGTTACATAACTCCAGCTTCCTTGAGACAGGTCTGAGAAAGACATCTACCAAGCCAGAAACCAGGGGGGCTGAATCTATAGTCAGAAGAGCGCTGACAGTTCCTATCAACTGAGGACCCCCCTTCAGACACTTATAGAGGTAGCTGATGCTTACTGAGAACTTGTGAGTTTCCTACATTTCACTGGGTGTGCATTCACTTTGTATATAAAGGTGCAGATACGGGAAGAAAAGAGTTTAACACTGTAGTAAAGACAAAGCCAGTGGATTTGGCAGGTTAATGTAATGAGATGAATTGTTGTTGTTGATCATTAATGCAAGGTAATACTGCTGAAAGTAATCCTACTGAGATAATTTCACATTTCTAAAAGTAAGCATTTCTGAATTCATGACATCTGAATGTTTAGACTGTAATTTCTTTTTCCCCACAGACAGAAAAGTGTTATTAACTTCTCCTGATCAAAGGTGTAATTTCCAATTGTGAATACTGAGAACTAAAACAAAGAGAATATTATTTTTATAAACCAGTACATATTTTCCTAACAAATTGGTGTAGTGTCCTTTTTAGGTGTTATTGCGTGGATTTACTGCTGGGTGGTTTGCAACCTTCACACTTGTGCCTCTAGAATTGCATGTCTTACCCTAGGCCAGGCTACCCTAGGTGACCTGTCATCCCAGGTTCCAACAGATTGGTGTCTAGCGGTGGGATTGGACTGTGGTTGCAGCTACTCAGTAGTAATTGAACGTAATACACTAAGCCTACACCAGGAGTTTTCTCCTAGCGGCCCTCCTAATTTGTGCTTTTGTTTTTCCAAATTTGTTCCTGGTGGTGGGGTGGAGGTGGCTTTAGGTTGCCCTTGCAACTCTAATTTCCTTGTGTGTATAACTTGGTATTGCCTATTGTAAAATGGAGTTTGCATTAGAAAACCTAGATACCTATTCTGTGGCTCAGCTGAAAGATTTCTGCCAGAAAATGGGGGTATTTTTTAAGCATGGTGCCAAGAAGGGGGAACTCCAGACCAGTCTAAGGGCTTGGGTGGAGGCACACAAAGAAGGGAAGGAGGAGGATGAAGGGGCAGACCGGGACACGGTTGTGGAGACAGAGGGATTATTCCACCCTGAGGGGGAAAACCTACTCCCAGAACCAGTGTCCTACTCCAGCAAGGGCAGTAGCGCCTCTGGGGGGAAGCTTAACTGAAGCCGAGCTTACTGACAGGAGGGAAAAAAGGCAATTGAGAGGGGAGTTGGCTAAGCTGGAGCAGGAGAAAGAGGAGCGGAGGATGGCTCACGAGTTCAGGTTGAAAGAGTTGGAACTCCAGGCCCTGCAACGGGGGCCCTCTCCTGTAATAAATGGTGGCAGCGAATCCAAAGAGACAGCCAGGGAGTCCAGACCCTATTTGCCAAAAGACCTTATTGCTAGCTTTAGTCAGGGAGATGACATAGCCAAATGGTTGGCTGCCTATGAGGTCTCCTTAAGAGCCCATGGGGTGCAGGAGAAGCACTGGGGGGGTGGTTTGTATAGGTACATGCCTCCTACTGGTCGGGACACCTTGCTGGCCCTGGAACAAGAGGAGCAAACCAACTACCCCATCATGAAGCTAGCATTGGTAAAGAAGTTTGGGCTTACCCCAGAAAGGTATCGCCAGAAGTTCAGGGGGAGCCACAAGTTAAGCACTCAGAACTGGGTGGACTTCCTTGACTACGCACGTAAGGCATTGGAGGGCTGGGTCAAGGGCAGTGAGGTGAAGGACTATGAGGGGTTGTATGATCTATTTTTGAAAGAGCACCTCCTCGAGAAATGTTTTCCCGAGCTGCGCCAACACCTGGTGGACAGCAAGCTGACCAATCCCCGGAAGCTTGCAGAGGAGGCGGACATCTGGGCAAGTACCCGGGTGTCCTCAAAGGGGACTGGAGGAGATTCCCAAAAGGCCGGACAGGGCGCCCCTCAGAAGAAGGAGGGGGGAGACAAAAAGAGGGAGTTCTCTAAAGGTCCCCAAAACAGTTTCCAAGGGAAGGGAACAGGTTTCACCCCTAAGGCAATCCCGCCCAGAAACCCTAATCCTGGCCAAAGCCAGCAGCCAAGGGTTCTCCACTGTTTTGAGTGTGGTGGTGTTGGACATTATAAGGGAGATGTCAGATGCCCAAAGAGACCACCTCCTTCCACCGGAGGAAAACCACCGGGAGTAGCTAGTGTAGCGCTCGGGGAGGAGTTGCCCTTAGATAAGGGGGGTGAGTGGGCGGGTGTCACCTTAGTGTCCCTGGGAGAACGGGAGATGGTTCCAAAGATCCAGGTGCCCCCAAATACTACAAAGTATGGGCAATGGGTCACCATCAATGGCCAAAGAGGGGAGGCTCTGCGAGATACAGGAGCCAGTATGACTATGGTGAGAAGTCAACTGGTGTCTCCAGAGCAGGTGGTTCCCAATGTACTCCACCCCGCCGCGATGGCTGACGGCAGAATGGGCCACTATCCAGTGGCTGAGGTTCCCTTTGAGTGGGAGGGGGTTGCAGGTTCACTTCGAGTTGCCGTAAGCCCTGCCGTGCCAGTCGATTGTCTGTTGGGGAATGACATGGAGCACAACACTTGGAGAGAGGTGGAATACCGGACGCATTCTGCGATGCTGGGTACACCTGACTGGGCCTGTGTAAGCACACGGTCTGCGACTGCCCGGAGAGGGAGTTCGCCTGGGTTGGAGCCTGGAACAATGGCCCAACCCGCTGCTAAAAAGGGACAGACCCGGTGACAGGAAGAGCCTGCTCCGGCTTCCACACCCCATGTGACAGATCGGCCACCCGCGATGGTGGACCAGGAGTCCGTGGAGGGGGAAGTAGACTCTCTGGAGGATTTACCCATCCCTGCTGAGTGGCATGTGGAGGTGAGGTCCTACCAGAGAGGAATTCTGTAAGGGGCAGAGGGAGTGCCCTACCCTTGAGGGACTGAGGCGACAGGCTGAAGCCCAAGCAGCAGGTGATGTTACGGGACACTACCATATTTACTGGGAGGATGGACTCCTCTACAGTGAACCCAAGGTACCCTTGCCTGGTTCATCAAGGGCCTTGGTAGTCCCGCAACAATACCGAGACTTTCTACTAGAATTGGCTCATGCTATACCCCTAGCAGGACACTTAGGCCAGGACAAGACCTTTGCACGGCTTGTCCTCCACTTTTACTGGCCTCAGATGAAAGTGGCGTCCAACACTTACTGTCGGACATGTGTATCCTGCCAGGCCAGTGGGAAAACAGGGGTGAAGCTGAAGGCTCCCCTGGAACAACTTCCAGTCGTTAGCACACCCTTTGAGAGGGTGGGCATCGACATTGTAGGGCCTTTAGATCCACCAACCACAGCTGGTCACAGGTTTATCCTGGTTCTGGTGGATCATGCCACACGTTATCCAGAGGCCATTCCTCTGAGGACTGTCACTGCACCTGTGGTGGCTAGGGCCCTGATGGGAATCTTTACCCGTGTAGGATTTCCTAAGGAAGTTGTGTCCGACAGGGGGACCAACTTTCTGTCGGCTTACATGCGGGCGATGTGGAAGGAGTGTGGAGTGACTTACCGGTTCACCACTCCTTATCACCCCCAGTCGAATGGACTGGTAGAGAGGTTCAATAAGACCCTGAAGGGCATGATAAGAAGTCTGCCTGAGAGCCTACGGAGGAAATGGGACGTCCTCCTGCCCTGTTTGCTGTTTTCCTACCGAGAAGTGCCGCAGAAGGGAGTGGGCTTCAGCCCTTTTGAACTGTTGTACGGGCACCCTGTGCTTGGACCTCTCAGCCTGGTGAAGGATGGATGGGAAAAGTCTCCCAGAAAGCCTCCTCAAGATGTGGTGAGCTACATGCTGGCCTTCCGGAGCCAAATGGCAAAGTTGTGGAAGCAAGCTTCTGACAACTTGGAGGCCAGCCAGGCAGTAATGAAGGAATGGTACGATCATAATGCTCAACCGGTAGAATTGGAACCTGGCCAGAAAGTGTGGGTGATGGAGCCTGGAGAGCTTAGTGCCCTCCAAGATCGCTGGGCAGGCCCATTTGAGGTGTTGGAAAAGAAGGGTAAGGCCACTTACTTGGTGGATCTTAAGACCCCGCGACAGCCCCTACGGGTGCTGCATGCCAATCGTCTCAAACCCCACCATGAGAGGCCCGAGGTCATGTTGTTGATGGTGACTGATGGGGAAGAGGAAGCGGAAAGCGAACCTCTCCCAGATCTATTCTCGTCTCAAGAGAAGGATGGGTCAGTGGAGGGAGTGATTCTCTCTCCCACTCTAACTCCTGAGCAACGGGAGGACTGCCGCCAGATCCTGGGGCAGTACTCTACGTTGTTCTCCCTTGTCCCGGGAAGGACTCACCTGTGTACCCATGATGTGGACACAGGGGACAGCCCACCAGTGAAGTCGAAGACCTACCGGCTGTCCGACAAGGTGAAGGCTAGCATCCATGGAGAGGTTGCCAAGATGCTAGAGCTGGGAGTTATCGAACCTTCCAACAGCCCTTGGTCCAGTCCGGTGGTGCTAGTACCAAAAGCCGCCCCACCAGGCACCACACCAGAACTTAGGTTCTGTGTGGATTACCGAGGATTGAACTCAGTTACAAAGACTGATGCTCATCCGATCCCTAGGGCGGATGAGTTAATTGACCGGCTAGGAGCTGCCCAATACCTAAGTACCTTTGACCTCACTTCAGGGTACTGGCAGATCTCCTTGACAGATGGAGCAAAGGAAAGGTCAGCCTTCTCCACGCCTGAGGGACACTTCCAATTTTGTGTGATGCCCTTTGGGCTAAAAAATGCCCCTGCCACATTTCAGCGGCTGGTGAATCAGGTCCTCTCTGGAATGGAGAGTTTCTCTGCTGCCTACCTGGATGACATTGCTGTCTTCAGTAGCAGTTGGGAGGACCATTTGCAACATTTGCAAGCAGTTCTCCAGGCCCTGAAACAAGCTGGATTGACCATCAAAGCCAGCAAATGCCAGATTGGGCAAGGGTCGGTTGTGTACCTTGGACACTTGGTGGGTAGGGGGTCAGTGCAGCCCCTGCAGGCGAAGATTGAGGCAATCATGGCCTGGGAACCCCCCAAGACACAGACTGAGGTCCGAGCTTTCCTAGGCCTCACAGGATACTACCGTCGCTTTGTGAAGGGGTATGGCACTATTGTAGCGCCCCTCACAGAGCTCACCTCAAAGAAACAACCTCGATGGGTAGTTTGGACGAAGGCTTGTCAGCAAGCCTTTGAAAAGTTGAAACAGGCAATGTGTGCAGCACCGGTCCTGAGGGCCCCAGACTTCTCCAAGGAGTTCATTGTCCAGACAGATGCATCAGAACATGGCATTGGGGCAGTGTTATCGCAACTAAATGAAGAGGGCCTGGATCAGCCTGTGGTCTTCTTATCCAGGAGACTGCCTCCCCGGGAACAGAAGTGGAGTGCAATTGAGAGGGAAGCTTTTGCGGTGGTGTGGGCTCTGAAGAAGCTGCGGCCATACCTGTTTGGCTCGCACTTCCTGGTTCAGACCGACCACCGACCCCTTCGTTGGCTAATGCAGATGAAGGGGGAGAATCCCAAGCTGTTGAGGTGGTCCTTCTCCCTACAGGGAATGGACTTCCGGGTGGAACATCGGCCTGGAGTGGACCACGCCAATGCAGACGGTCTCTCCAGGTATTTCCGCCTTAGTGATGAGGACTCCCAAGGGGTTGGGTAGTTCGCCCCACTTTCAGCTGGGGGGGATGCGTGTTAGACCTGTCTGGCTTCTTGCGTAGTCCCTCCAATTTATTATTTATTTTGTCCCCTTTTTGCCCTCATACCTTTAATAATTTTTGTCCACTAACTTTTTCTAGGTGTTGGTCAAGGGGATAGGTGTTCTTTTCTCCCTCATAGTTTTTCACCTCAGGCCTAGAGGCCTGTTCTGTCAGGAAAATGCAGTAGTTCACAAAATGGAGGGCCCTAACTGTTTCCAACTGCCACATCTTAGACTGCCCCATAGGATAACCTTAGGCCTTCCAGAACTTTCTGGACCCTACTGGACTCTGTGTGGGTTATCTATAAAAGGGCAGGGGTCAGGGAGCCATTTTGTGTAGTCCAGAGTGTGAGAGGAGAGAGGCAGTAGTTTGAGGAGGAGGACGCGCTAGAAGAAGTTAGTTGGTCTACTGGATTGACAACATCTTTCAGAAGACGTTCCCCCTTGTGCTCCTGACCAAACCCTTTCATTGGTCTGACATTAATCTGGGTCAGTCAGGCAATCAAGAACTTTGGACACTTTCCCGTTTTGGGCCGTGTCCTACATCCACCTTCAAACCCCCCATTGGTTTAGTAATTGGCTCCCCGCCTTCATTCTGAAGTTCCAGCCTACCCGGACTGGAAGAACTGTGCCCGGTGTGTTCTGGCATCTCGTGCTGCTGAGGTGTCTCTACTGGGAGGCGCGAGGGGGCGTTGAGGTGTACAGTCCGCGGAGAGTGGCGCTGCCAGCTGTCAAAGCCCCGCGGTGAAATTGAAGGTGAGGCGGGCAGAACAGCAGCGAGACACTGCTCCTCCGCGCAAGGGCAGAGGCGTGTACTTCCCGGGTGAAGGAGGCGGCGCCGGCCGTGTCACTGATTCCCCCGCGCCTGCGCGGCTGAGGCCTACGTCTGGAAGGAGCGAGGGGCTCCCAAGCGGCAACGCGTCTCCGGTCTCCTCAGCGTTTCTGATTCCGGTGAGGACAGGGGCGAAGGTGCAGCCTACATCCCCAGAGAAACGGGGAACTTGGGCCATAGCCGGACCAGAGGCAGCTCGTCTGGCGCCTGCCCTCAGACAGCGAGTGAGGGAACGAAGGGCCGCCGTCATCAATCCTTACCACACCAGCACCAAGGTTGAGAGGCTGGCTGGGCGGGGATAGGCGGCCGTTACCGCTGCCGGTGGCATTTACAGCGGAGCCGTGTGTCAGCCCCCACTCCTGGGGACTGGGGCAGGACAGACACACAGACAGTAAGGAGAGTGGGGGTGAGGAGGGAAAGTGCTGAGCCCTCTCTGGGGATATTCATATCACGAATCTTAGTGCCTAGAAAGGTGCCCCGACATTCTGATCGTCTTTACTCCTGAGCTGTGCCCTAGTAGGTGGGGGAAATAGTTACATAACTCCAGCTTCCTTGAGACAGGTCTGAGAAAGACATCTAACAAGCCAGAAACCAGGGGGGCTGAATCTATAGTCAGAAGAGCGCTGACAGTTCCTATCAACTGAGGACCCCCCTTCAGACACTTATAGAGGTAGCTGATGCTTACTGAGAACTTGTGAGTTTCCTACATTTCACTGGGTGTGCATTCACTTTGTATATAAAGGTGCAGATGCGGGAGGAAAAGAGTTTAACACTGTAGTAAAGACAAAGCCAGTGGATTTGGCAGGTTAATGTAATGAGATGAATTGTTGTTGTTGATCATTAATGCAAGGTAATACTGCTGAAAGTAATCCTACTGAGATAATTTCACATTTCTAAAAGTAAGCATTTCTGAATTCATGACATCTGAATGTTTAGACTGTAATTTCTTTTTCCCCACAGACAGAAAAGTGTTATTAACTTCTCCTGATCAAAGGTGTAATTTCCAATTGTGAATACTGAGAACTAAAACAAAGAGAATATTATTTTTATAAACCAGTACATATTTTCCTAACAAATTGGTGTAGTGTCCTTTTTAGGTGTTATTGCGTGGATTTGCTGCTGGGTGGTTTGCAACCTTCACACTTGTGCCTCTAGAATTTCATGTCTTACCCTAGGCCAGGCTACCCTAGGTGACCTGTCATCCCAGGTTCCAACAGATTGGTGTCTAGCGGTGGGATTGGACTGTGGTTGCAGCTACTCAGTAGTAATTGAACGTAATACACTAAGCCTACACCAGGAGTTTTCTCCTAGCGGCCCTCCTAATTTGTCCTTTTGTTTTTCCAAATTTGTTCCTGGTGGTGGGGTGGAGGTGGCTTTAGGTTGCCCTTGCAACTCTAATTTCCTTGTGTGTATAACTTGGTATTGCCTATTGTAAAATGGAGTTTGCATTAGAAAACCTAGATACCTATTCTGTGGCTCAGCTGAAAGATTTCTGCCAGAAAATGGGGGTATTTTTTAAGCATGGTGCCAAGAAGGGGGAACTCCAGACCAGTCTAAGGGCTTGGGTGGAGGCACACAAAGAAGGGAAGGAGGAGGATGAAGGGGCAGACCGGGACACGGTTGTGGAGATAGAGGGATTATTCCACCCTGAGGGGGAAAACCTACTCCCAGGACCAGTGTCCTACTCCAGCAAGGGCAGTAGCGCCTCTGGGGGAAGCTTAACTGAAGCCGAGCTTACTGACAGGAGGGAAAAAAGGCAATTGAGATGGGAGTTGGCTAAGCTGGAGCAGGAGAAAGAGGAGCGGAGGATGGCTCACGAGTTCAGGTTGAAAGAGTTGGAACTCCAGGCCCTGCAACGGGGGCCCTCTCCTGTAATAAATGGTGGCAGCGAATCCAAAGAGACAGCCAGGGAGTCCAGACCCTATTTGCCAAAAGACCTTATTGCTAGCTTTAGTCAGGGAGATGACATAGCCAAATGGTTGGCTGCCTATGAGGTCTCCTTAAGAGCCCATGGGGTGCAGGAGAAGCACTGGGGGGGTGGTTTGTATAGGTACATGCCTCCTACTGGTCGGGACACCTTGCTGGCCCTGGAACCAGAGGAGCAAACCAACTACCCCATCATGAAGCTAGCATTGGTAAAGAAGTTTGGGCTTACCCCAGAAAGGTATCGACAGAAGTTCAGGGGGAGCCACAAGTTAAGCACTCAGAACTGGGTGGACTTCCTTGACTACGCACGTAAGGCATTGGAGGGCTGGGTCAAGGGCAGTGAGGTGAAGGACTATGAGGGGTTGTATGATCTATTTTTGAAAGAGCACCTCCTCGAGAAATGTTTTCCCGAGCTGCGCCAACACCTGGTGGACAGCAAGCTGACCAATCCCCGGAAGCTTGCAGAGGAGGCGGACATCTGGGCAAGTACCCGGGTGTCCTCAAAGGGGACTGGAGGGGATTCCCAAAAGGCCGGACAGGGCGCCCCTCAGAAGAAGGAGGGGGGAGACAAAAAGAGGGAGTTCTCTAAAGGTCCCTAAAACAGTTTCCAAGGGAAGGGAACAGGTTTCACCCCTAAGGCAATCCCGCCCAGAAACCCTAATCCTGGCCAAAGCCAGCAGCCAAGGGTTCTCCACTGTTTTGAGTGTGGTGGTGTTGGACATTATAAGGGAGATGTCAGATGCCCAAAGAGACCACCCCCTCCCACCGGAGGAAAACCACAGGGAGTAGCTAGTGTAGCGCTCGGGGAGGAGTTGCCCTTAGATAAGGGGGGTGAGTGGGCGGGTGTCACCTTAGTGTCCCTGGGAGAACGGGAGATGGTTCCAAAGATCCAGGTGCCCCCAAATACTACAAAGTATGGGCAATGGGTCACCATCAATGGCCAAAGAGGGGAGGCTCTGCGAGATACAGGAGCCAGTATGACTATGGTGAGAAGTCAACTGGTGTCTCCAGAGCAGGTGGTTCCCAATGTACTCCACCCCGCCACGATGGCTGACGGCAGAATGGGCCACTATCCAGTGGCTGAGGTTCCCTTTGAGTGGGAGGGGGTTGCAGGTTCACTTCGAGTTGCCGTAAGCCCTGCCGTGCCAGTCGATTGTCTGTTGGGGAATGACATGGAGCACAACACTTGGAGAGAGGTGGAATACCGGACGCATTCTGCGATGCTGGGTACACCTGACTGGGCCTGTGTAAGCACACGGTCTGCGACTGCCCGGAGAGGGAGTTCGCCTGGGTTGGAGCCTGGAACAATGGCCCAACCCGCTGCTAAAAAGGGACAGACCCGGAGACAGGAAGAGTCTGCTCCGGCTTCCACACCCCATGTGACAGATCGGCCACCCGCGATGGTGGACCAGGAGTCCGTGGAGGGGGAAGTAGACTCTCTGGAGGATTTACCCATCCCTGCTGAGTGGCATGTGGAGGGAGGTCCTACCAGAGAGGAATTCTGTAAGGGGCAGAGGGAGTGCCCTACCCTTGAGGGACTGAGGCGACAGGCTGAAGCCCAAGCAGCAGGTGATGTTACGGGACACTACCATATTTACTGGGAGGATGGACTCCTCTACAGTGAACCCAAGGTACCCTTGCCTGGTTCATCAAGGGCCTTGGTAGTCCCACAACAATACCGAGCCTTTCTACTAGAATTGGCTCATGCTATACCCCTAGCAGGACACTTAGGCCAGGACAAGACCTTTGCACGGCTTGTCCTCCACTTTTACTGGCCTCAGATGAAAGTGGCGTCCAACACTTACTGTCGGACATGTGTATCCTGCCAGGCCAGTGGGAAAACAGGGGTGAAGCTGAAGGCTCCCCTGGAACCACTTCCAGTCGTTAGCACACCCTTTGAGAGGGTGGGCATCGACATTGTAGGGCCTTTAGACCCACCAACCACAGCTGGTCACAGGTTTATCCTGGTTCTAGTGGATCATGCCACACGTTATCCAGAGGCCATTCCTCTGAGGACTGTCACTGCACCTGTGGTGGCTAGGGCCCTGATGGGAATCTTTACCCGTGTAGGATTTCCTAAGGAAGTTGTGTCCGACAGGGGGACCAACTTTCTGTCGGCTTACATGCGGGCGATGTGGAAGGAGTGTGGAGTGACTTACCGGTTCACCACTCCTTATCACCCCCAGTCGAATGGACTGGTAGAGAGGTTCAATAAGACCCTGAAGGGCATGATAAGAAGTCTGCCTGAGAGCCTACGGAGGAAATGGGACGTCCTCCTGCCCTGTTTGCTGTTTTCCTACCGAGAAGTGCCGCAGAAGGGAGTGGGCTTCAGCCCTTTTGAACTGTTGTACGGGCACCCTGTGCTTGGACCTCTCAGCCTGGTGAAGGATGGATGGGAAAAGTCTCCCAGAAAGCCTCCTCAAGATGTGGTGAGCTACATGCTGGCCTTCCGGAGCCAAATGGCAAAGTTGTGGAAGCAAGCTTCTGACAACTTGGAGGCCAGCCAGGCAGTAATGAAGGAATGGTACGATCATAATGCACAACCGGTAGAATTGGAACCTGGCCAGAAAGTGTGGGTGATGGAGCCTGGAGAGCTTAGTGCCCTCCAAGATCGCTGGGCAGGCCCATTTGAGGTGTTGGAAAAGAAGGGTAAGGCCACTTACTTGGTGGATCTTAAGACCCCGCGACAGCCCCTACGGGTGCTGCATGCCAATCGTCTCAAACCCCACCATGAGAGGCCCGAGGTCATGTTGTTGATGGTGACTGATGGGGAAGAGGAAGCGGAAAGCGAACCTCTCCCAGATCTATTCTCGTCTCAAGAGAAGGATGGGTCAGTGGAGGGAGTGATTCTCTCTCCCACTCTAACTCCTGAGCAACGGGAGGACTGCCGCCAGATCCTGGGGCAGTACTCTACGTTGTTCTCCCTTGTCCCGGGAAGGACTCACCTGTGTACCCATGATGTGGACACAGGGGACAGCCCACCAGTGAAGTCGAAGACCTACCGGCTGTCCGACAAGGTGAAGGCTAGCATCCATGGAGAGGTTGCCAAGATGCTAGAGCTGGGAGTTATCGAACCTTCCAACAGCCCTTGGTCCAGTCCGGTGGTGCTAGTACCAAAAGCCGCCCCACCAGGCACCACACCAGAACTGAGGTTCTGTGTGGATTACCGAGGATTGAACTCAGTTACAAAGACTGATGCTCATCCGATCCCTAGGGCGGATGAGTTAATTGACCGGCTAGGAGCTGCCCAATACCTAAGTACCTTTGACCTCACTTCAGGGTACTGGCAGATCTCCTTGACAGATGGAGCAAAGGAAAGGTCAGCCTTCTCCACGCCTGAGGGACACTTCCAATTTTGTGTGATGCCCTTTGGGCTCAAAAATGCCCCTGCCACATTTCAGCGGCTGGTGAATCAGGTCCTCTCTGGAATGGAGAGTTTCTCTGCTGCCTACCTGGATGACATTGCTGTCTTCAGTAGCAGTTGGGAGGACCATTTGCAACATTTGCAAGCAGTTCTCCAGGCCCTGAAACAAGCTGGATTGACCATCAAAGCCAGCAAATGCCAGATTGGGCAAGGGTCGGTTGTGTACCTTGGACACTTGGTGGGTAGGGGGTCAGTGCAGCCCCTGCAGGCGAAGATTGAGGCAATCATGGCCTGGGAACCCCCCAAGACACAGACTGAGGTCCGAGCTTTCCTAGGCCTCACAGGATACTACCGTCGCTTTGTGAAGGGGTATGGCACTATTGTAGCGCCCCTCACAGAGCTCACCTCAAAGAAACAACCTCGACGGGTAGTTTGGACGAAGGCTTGTCAGCAAGCCTTTGAAAAGTTGAAACAGGCAATGTGTGCAGCACCGGTCCTGAGGGCCCCAGACTTCTCCAAGGAGTTCATTGTCCAGACAGATGCATCAGAACATGGCATTGGGGCAGTGTTATCGCAACTAAATGAAGAGGGCCTGGATCAGCCTGTGGTCTTCTTATCCAGGAGACTGCTTCCCCGGGAACAGAAGTGGAGTGCAATTGAGAGGGAAGCTTTTGCGGTGGTGTGGGCTCTGAAGAAGCTGCGGCCATACCTGTTTGGCTCGCACTTCCTGGTTCAGACCGACCACCGACCCCTTCGTTGGCTAATGCAGATGAAGGGGGAGAATCCCAAGCTGTTGAGGTGGTCCATCTCCCTACAGGGAATGGACTTCCGGGTGGAACATCGGCCTGGAGTGGACCACGCCAATGCAGACGGTCTCTCCAGGTATTTCCGCCTTAGTGATGAGGACTCCCAAGGGGTTGGGTAGTTCGCCCCACTTTCAGCTGGGGGGGACGCGTGTTAGACCTGTCTGGCTTCTTGCGTAGTCCCTCCAATTTATTATTTATTTTGTCCCCTTTTTGCCCTCATACCTTTAATAATTTTTGTCCACTAACTTTTTCTAGGTGTTGGTCAAGGGGATAGGTGTTCTTTTCTCCCTCATAGTTTTTCACCTCAGGCCTAGAGGCCTGTTCTGTCAGGAAAATGCAGTAGTTCACAAAATGGAGGGCCCTAACTGTTTCCAACTGCCACATCTTAGACTGCCCCATAGGATAACCTTAGGCCTTCCAGAACTTTCTGGACCCTACTGGACTCTGTGTGGGTTATCTATAAAAGGGCAGGGGTCAGGGAGCCATTTTGTGTAGTCCAGAGTGTGAGAGGAGAGAGGCAGTAGTTTGAGGAGGAGGACGCGCTAGAAGAAGTTAGTTGGTCTACTGGATTGACAACATCTTTCAGAAGACGTTCCCCCTTGTGCTCCTGACCAAACCCTTTCATTGGTCTGACATTAATCTGGGTCAGTCAGGCAATCAAGAACTTTGGACACTTTCCCGTTTTGGGCCGTGTCCTACATCCACCTTCAAACCCCCCATTGGTTTAGTAATTGGCTCCCCGCCTTCATTCTGAAGTTCCAGCCTACCCGGACTGGAAGAACTGTGCCCGGTGTGTTCTGGCATCTCGTGCTGCTGAGGCGTCTCTACTGGGAGGCGCGAGGGGGCGTTGAGGTGTACAGTCCGCGGAGAGTGGCGCTGCCAGCTGTCAAAGCCCCGCGGTGAAATTGAAGGTGAGACGGGCAGAACAGCAGCGAGACACTGCTCCTCCGCGCAAGGGCAGAGGCGTGTACTTCCCGGGTGAAGGAGGCGGCGCCGGCCGTGTCACTGATTCCCCCGCGCCTGCGCGGCTGAGGCCTACGTCTGGAAGGAGCGAGGGGCTCCCAAGCGGCAACGCGTCTCCGGTCTCCTCAGCGTTTCTGATTCCGGTGAGGACAGGGGCGAAGGTGCAGCCTACATCCCCAGAGAAACGGGGAACTTGGGCCATAGCCGGACCAGAGGCAGCTCGTCTGGCGCCTGCCCTCAGACAGCGAGTGAGGGAACGAAGGGCCGCCGTCATCAATCCTTACCACACCAGCACCAAGGTTGAGAGGCTGGCTGGGCGGGGATAGGCGGCCGTTACCGCTGCCGGTGGCATTTACAGCGGAGCCGTGTGTCAGCCCCCACTCCTGGGGACTGGGGCAGGACAGACACACAGACAGTAAGGAGAGTGGGGGTGAGGAGGGAAAGTGCTGAGCCCTCTCTGGGGATATTCATATCACGAATCTTAGTGCCTAGAAAGGTGCCCCGACATTCTGATCGTCTTTACTCCTGACTCCTGAGCTGTGCCCTAGTAGGTGGGGGAAATAGTTACATAACTCCAGCTTCCTTGAGACAGGTCTGAGAAAGACATCTACCAAGCCAGAAACCAGGGGGGCTGAATCTATAGTCAGAAGAGCGCTGACAGTTCCTATCAACTGAGGACCCCCCTTCAGACACTTATAGAGGTAGCTGATGCTTACTGAGAACTTGTGAGTTTCCTACATTTCACTGGGTGTGCATTCACTTTGTATATAAAGGTGCAGATACGGGAGGAAAAGAGTTTAACACTGTAGTAAAGACAAAGCCAGTGGATTTGGCAGGTTAATGTAATGAGATGAATTGTTGTTGTTGATCATTAATGCAAGGTAATACTGCTGAAAGTAATCCTACTGAGATAATTTCACATTTCTAAAAGTAAGCATTTCTGAATTCATGACATCTGAATGTTTAGACTGTAATTTCTTTTTCCCCACAGACAGAAAAGTGTTATTAACTTCTCCTGATCAAAGGTGTAATTTCCAATTGTGAATACTGAGAACTAAAACAAAGAGAATATTATTTTTATAAACCAGTACATATTTTCCTAACAAATTGGTGTAGTGTCCTTTTTAGGTGTTATTGCGTGGATTTGCTGCTGGGTGGTTTGCAACCTTCACACTTGTGCCTCTAGAATTGCATGTCTTACCCTAGGCCAGGCTACCCTAGGTGACCTGTCATCCCAGGTTCCAACAGATTGGTGTCTAGCGGTGGGATTGGACTGTGGTTGCAGCTACTCAGTAGTAATTGAACGTAATACACTAAGCCTACACCAGGAGTTTTCTCCTAGCGGCCCTCCTAATTTGTCCTTTTGTTTTTCCAAATTTGTTCCTGGTGGTGGGGTGGAGGTGGCTTTAGGTTGCCCTTGCAACTCTAATTTCCTTGTGTGTATAACTTGGTATTGCCTATTGTAAAATGGAGTTTGCATTAGAAAACCTAGATACCTATTCTGTGGCTCAGCTGAAAGATTTCTGCCAGAAAATGGGGGTATTTTTTAAGCATGGTGCCAAGAAGGGGGAACTCCAGACCAGTCTAAGGGCTTGGGTGGAGGCACACAAAGAAGGGAAGGAGGAGGATGAAGGGGCAGACCGGGACACGGTTGTGGAGATAGAGGGATTATTCCACCCTGAGGGGGAAAACCTACTCCCAGGACCAGTGTCCTACTCCAGCAAGGGCAGTAGCGCCTCTGGGGGAAGCTTAACTGAAGCCGAGCTTACTGACAGGAGGGAAAAAAGGCAATTGAGATGGGAGTTGGCTAAGCTGGAGCAGGAGAAAGAGGAGCGGAGGATGGCTCACGAGTTCAGGTTGAAAGAGTTGGAACTCCAGGCCCTGCAACGGGGGCCCTCTCCTGTAATAAATGGTGGCAGCGAATCCAAAGAGACAGCCAGGGAGTCCAGACCCTATTTGCCAAAAGACCTTATTGCTAGCTTTAGTCAGGGAGATGACATAGCCAAATGGTTGGCTGCCTATGAGGTCTCCTTAAGAGCCCATGGGGTGCAGGAGAAGCACTGGGGGGGTGGTTTGTATAGGTACATGCCTCCTACTGGTCGGGACACCTTGCTGGCCCTGGAACCAGAGGAGCAAACCAACTACCCCATCATGAAGCTAGCATTGGTAAAGAAGTTTGGGCTTACCCCAGAAAGGTATCGACAGAAGTTCAGGGGGAGCCACAAGTTAAGCACTCAGAACTGGGTGGACTTCCTTGACTACGCACGTAAGGCATTGGAGGGCTGGGTCAAGGGCAGTGAGGTGAAGGACTATGAGGGGTTGTATGATCTATTTTTGAAAGAGCACCTCCTCGAGAAATGTTTTCCCGAGCTGCGCCAACACCTGGTGGACAGCAAGCTGACCAATCCCCGGAAGCTTGCAGAGGAGGCGGACATCTGGGCAAGTACCCGGGTGTCCTCAAAGGGGACTGGAGGGGATTCCCAAAAGGCCGGACAGGGTGCCCCTCAGAAGAAGGAGGGGGAGACAAAAAGAGGGAGTTCTCTAAAGGTCCCCAAAACAGTTTCCAAGGGAAGGGAACAGGTTTCACCCCTAAGGCAATCCCGCCCAGAAACCCTAATCCTGGCCAAAGCCAGCAGCCAAGGGTTCTCCACTGTTTTGAGTGTGGTGGTGTTGGACATTATAAGGGAGATGTCAGATGCCCAAAGAGACCACCCCCTCCCACCGGAGGAAAACCACAGGGAGTAGCTAGTGTAGCGCTCGGGGAGGAGTTGCCCTTAGATAAGGGGGGTGAGTGGGCGGGTGTCACCTTAGTGTCCCTGGGAGAACGGGAGATGGTTCCAAAGATCCAGGTGCCCCCAAATACTGCAAAGTATGGGCAATGGGTCACCATCAATGGCCAAAGAGGGGAGGCTCTGCGAGATACAGGAGCCAGTATGACTATGGTGAGAAGTCAACTGGTGTCTCCAGAGCAGGTGGTTCCCAATGTACTCCACCCCGCCACGATGGCTGACGGCAGAATGGGCCACTATCCAGTGGCTGAGGTTCCCTTTGAGTGGGAGGGGGTTGCAGGTTCACTTCGAGTTGCCGTAAGCCCTGCCGTGCCAGTCGATTGTCTGTTGGGGAATGACATGGAGCACAACACTTGGAGAGAGGTGGAATACCGGACGCATTCTGCGATGCTGGGTACACCTGACTGGGCCTGTGTAAGCACACGGTCTGCGACTGCCCGGAGAGGGAGTTCGCCTGGGTTGGAGCCTGGAACAATGGCCCAACCCGCTGCTAAAAAGGGACAGACCCGGAGACAGGAAGAGTCTGCTCCGGCTTCCACACCCCATGTGACAGATCGGCCACCCGCGATGATGGACCAGGAGTCCGTGGAGGGGGAAGTAGACTCTCTGGAGGATTTACCCATCCCTGCTGAGTGGCATGTGGAGGGAGGTCCTACCAGAGAGGAATTCTGTAAGGGGCAGAGGGAGTGCCCTACCCTTGAGGGACTGAGGCGACAGGCTGAAGCCCAAGCAGCAGGTGATGTTACGGGACACTACCATATTTACTGGGAGGATGGACTCCTCTACAGTGAACCCAAGGTACCCTTGCCTGGTTCATCAAGGGCCTTGGTAGTCCCGCAACAATACCGAGCCTTTCTACTAGAATTGGCTCATGCTATACCCCTAGCAGGACACTTAGGCCAGGACAAGACCTTTGCACGGCTTGTCCTCCACTTTTACTGGCCTCAGATGAAAGTGGCGTCCAACACTTACTGTCGGACATGTGTATCCTGCCAGGCCAGTGGGAAAACAGGGGTGAAGCTGAAGGCTCCCCTGGAACCACTTCCAGTCGTTAGCACACCCTTTGAGAGGGTGGGCATCGAAATTGTAGGGCCTTTAGATCCACCAACCACAGCTGGTCACAGGTTTATCCTGGTTCTAGTGGATCATGCCACACGTTATCCAGAGGCCATTCCTCTGAGGACTGTCACTGCACCTGTGGTGGCTAGGGCCCTGATGGGAATCTTTACCCGTGTAGGATTTCCTAAGGAAGTTGTGTCCGACAGGGGGACCAACTCTCTGTCGGCTTACATGCGGGCGATGTGGAAGGAGTGTGGAGTGACTTACCGGTTCACCACTCCTTATCACCCCCAGTCGAATGGACTGGTAGAGAGGTTCAATAAGACCCTGAAGGGCATGATAAGAAGTCTGCCTGAGAGCCTACGGAGGAAATGGGACGTCCTCCTGCCCTGTTTGCTGTTTTCCTACCGAGAAGTGCCGCAGAAGGGAGTGGGCTTCAGCCCTTTTGAACTGTTGTACGGGCACCCTGTGCTTGGACCTCTCAGGCTGGTGAAGGATGGATGGGAAAAGTCTCCCAGAAAGCCTCCTCAAGATGTGGTGAGCTACATGCTGGCCTTCCGGAGCCAAATGGCAAAGTTGTGGAAGCAAGCTTCTGACAACTTGGAGGCCAGCCAGGCAGTAATGAAGGAATGGTACGATCATAATGCTCAACCGGTAGAATTGGAACCTGGCCAGAAAGTGTGGGTGATGGAGCCTGGAGAGCTTAGTGCCCTCCAAGATCGCTGGGCAGGCCCATTTGAGGTGTTGGAAAAGAAGGGTAAGGCCACTTACTTGGTGGATCTTAAGACCCCGCGACAGCCCCTACGGGTGCTGCATGCCAATCGTCTCAAACCCCACCATGAGAGGCCCGAGGTCATGTTGTTGATGGTGACTGATGGGGAAGAGGAAGCGGAAAGCGAACCTCTCCCAGATCTATTCTCGTCTCAAGAGAAGGATGGGTCAGTGGAGGGAGTGATTCTCTCTCCCACTCTAACTCCTGAGCAACGGGAGGACTGCCGCCAGATCCTGGGGCAGTACTCTACGTTGTTCTCCCTTGTCCCGGGAAGGACTCACCTGTGTACCCATGATGTGGACACAGGGGACAGCCCACCAGTGAAGTCGAAGACCTACCGGCTGTCCGACAAGGTGAAGGCTAGCATCCATGGAGAGGTTGCCAAGATGCTAGAGCTGGGAGTTATCGAACCTTCCAACAGCCCTTGGTCCAGTCCGGTGGTGCTAGTACCAAAAGCCGCCCCACCAGGCACCACACCAGAACTGAGGTTCTGTGTGGATTACCGAGGATTGAACTCAGTTACAAAGACTGATGCTCATCCGATCCCTAGGGCGGATGAGTTAATTGACCGGCTAGGAGCTGCCCAATACCTAAGTACCTTTGACCTCACTTCAGGGTACTGGCAGATCTCCTTGACAGATGGAGCAAAGGAAAGGTCAGCCTTCTCCACGCCTGAGGGACACTTCCAATTTTGTGTGATGCCCTTTGGGCTCAAAAATGCCCCTGCCACATTTCAGCGGCTGGTGAATCAGGTCCTCTCTGGAATGGAGAGTTTCTCTGCTGCCTACCTGGATGACATTGCTGTCTTCAGTAGCAGTTGGGAGGACCATTTGCAACATTTGCAAGCAGTTCTCCAGGCCCTGAAACAAGCTGGATTGACCATCAAAGCCAGCAAATGCCAGATTGGGCAAGGGTCGGTTGTGTACCTTGGACACTTGGTGGGTAGGGGGTCAGTGCAGCCCCTGCAGGCGAAGATTGAGGCAATCATGGCCTGGGAACCCCCCAAGACACAGACTGAGGTCCGAGCTTTCCTAGGCCTCACAGGATACTACCGTCGCTTTGTGAAGGGGTATGGCACTATTGTAGCGCCCCTCACAGAGCTCACCTCAAAGAAACAACCTCGACGGGTAGTTTGGACGAAGGCTTGTCAGCAAGCCTTTGAAAAGTTGAAACAGGCAATGTGTGCAGCACCGGTCCTGAGGGCCCCAGACTTCTCCAAGGAGTTCATTGTCCAGACAGATGCATCAGAACATGGCATTGGGGCAGTGTTATCGCAACTAAATGAAGAGGGCCTGGATCAGCCTGTGGTCTTCTTATCCAGGAGACTGCTTCCCCGGGAACAGAAGTGGAGTGCAATTGAGAGGGAAGCTTTTGCGGTGGTGTGGGCTCTGAAGAAGCTGCGGCAATACCTGTTTGGCTCGCACTTCCTGGTTCAGACCGACCACCGACCCCTTCGTTGGCTAATGCAGATGAAGGGGGAGAATCCCAAGCTGTTGAGGTGGTCCAACTCCCTACAGGGAATGGACTTCCGGGTGGAACATCGGCCTGGAGTGGACCACGCCAATGCAGACGGTCTCTCCAGGTATTTCCGCCTTAGTGATGAGGACTCCCAAGGGGTTGGGTAGTTCGCCCCACTTTCAGCTGGGGGGGACGCGTGTTAGACCTGTCTGGCTTCTTGCGTAGTCCCTCCAATTTATTATTTATTTTGTCCCCTTTTTGCCCTCATACCTTTAATAATTTTTGTCCACTAACTTTTTCTAGGTGTTGGTCAAGGGGATAGGTGTTCTTTTCTCCCTCATAGTTTTTCACCTCAGGCCTAGAGGCCTGTTCTGTCAGGAAAATGCAGTAGTTCACAAAATGGAGGGCCCTAACTGTTTCCAACTGCCACATCTTAGACTGCCCCATAGGATAACCTTAGGCCTTCCAGAACTTTCTGGACCCTACTGGACTCTGTGTGGGTTATCTATAAAAGGGCAGGGGTCAGGGAGCCATTTTGTGTAGTCCAGAGTGTGAGAGGAGAGAGGCAGTAGTTTGAGGAGGAGGACGCGCTAGAAGAAGTTAGTTGGTCTACTGGATTGACAACATCTTTCAGAAGACGTTCCCCCTTGTGCTCCTGACCAAACCCTTTCATTGGTCTGACATTAATCTGGGTCAGTCAGGCAATCAAGAACTTTGGACACTTTCCCGTTTTGGGCCGTGTCCTACATCCACCTTCAAACCCCCCATTGGTTTAGTAATTGGCTCCCCGCCTTCATTCTGAAGTTCCAGCCTACCCGGACTGGAAGAACTGTGCCCGGTGTGTTCTGGCATCTCGTGCTGCTGAGGCGTCTCTACTGGGAGGCGCGAGGGGGCGTTGAGGTGTACAGTCCGCTGAGAGTGGCGCTGCCAGCTGTCAAAGCCCCGCGGTGAAATTGAAGGTGAGACGGGCAGAACAGCAGCGAGACACTGCTCCTCCGCGCAAGGGCAGAGGCGTGTACTTCCCGGGTGAAGGAGGCGGCGCCGGCCGTGTCACTGATTCCCCCGCGCCTGCGCGGCTGAGGCCTACGTCTGGAAGGAGCGAGGGGCTCCCAAGCGGCAACGCGTCTCCGGTCTCCTCAGCGTTTCTGATTCCGGTGAGGACAGGGGCGAAGGTGCAGCCTACATCCCCAGAGAAACGGGGAACTTGGGCCATAGCCGGACCAGAGGCAGCTCGTCTGGCGCCTGCCCTCAGACAGCGAGTGAGGGAACGAAGGGCCGCCGTCATCAATCCTTACCACACCAGCACCAAGGTTGAGAGGCTGGCTGGGCGGGGATAGGCGGCCGTTACCGCTGCCGGTGGCATTTACAGCGGAGCCGTGTGTCAGCCCCCACTCCTGGGGACTGGGGCAGGACAGACACACAGACAGTAAGGAGAGTGGGGGTGAGGAGGGAAAGTGCTGAGCCCTCTCTGGGGATATTCATATCACGAATCTTAGTGCCTAGAAAGGTGCCCCGACATTCTGATCGTCTTTACTCCTGAGCTGTGCCCTAGTAGGTGGGGGAAATAGTTACATAACTCCAGCTTCCTTGAGACAGGTCTGAGAAAGACATCTACCAAGCCAGAAACCAGGGGGGCTGAATCTATAGTCAGAAGAGCGCTGACAGTTCCTATCAACTGAGGACCCCCCTTCAGACACTTATAGAGGTAGCTGATGCTTACTGAGAACTTGTGAGTTTCCTACATTTCACTGGGTGTGCATTCACTTTGTATATAAAGGTGCAGATACGGGAGGAAAAGAGTTTAACACTGTAGTAAAGACAAAGCCAGTGGATTTGGCAGGTTAATGTAATGAGATGAATTGTTGTTGTTGATCATTAATGCAAGGTAATACTGCTGAAAGTAATCCTACTGAGATAATTTCACATTTCTAAAAGTAAGCATTTCTGAATTCATGACATCTGAATGTTTAGACTGTAATTTCTTTTTCCCCACAGACAGAAAAGTGTTATTAACTTCTCCTGATCAAAGGTGTAATTTCCAATTGTGAATACTGAGAACTAAAACAAAGAGAATATTATTTTTATAAACCAGTACATATTTTCCTAACAAATTGGTGTAGTGTCCTTTTTAGGTGTTATTGCGTGGATTTACTGCTGGGTGGTTTGCAACCTTCACACTTGTGCCTCTAGAATTGCATGTCTTACCCTAGGCCAGGCTACCCTAGGTGACCTGTCATCCCAGGTTCCAACACCTGGTCTATGGAACTAGTCAAGGGGCGAAACCCCGCTTGGTATGGCGACAAGATGTTGTTTTCCCCTATCCATATTTGCAGCTTATTCTGTACTAATCGGCCCATCAGTTTCTGTGCTGTATCTATGAGACTGATGGGTCTGTAATTATTGGGAAGGGATTTGTCGCCTTTTTTAAATATAGGGATGATTTCAGCTCCCTTCCAGGAGGGAGGCACTTCCCCTCCCATGGCCACTGCATTAGCCAGCCATGAAAAATACATGCACCATGAGTTCCGGTCGCTTAGGAACAGATCTGCCGGAATGCCGTCCATACCCGGAGCTCTTCCCCCGTTACACAGTCCAGAGCGATGCTTACATCGTTTACGTTAAATACTTTGTGTTTAAAGTGAACAGTTGGTGGGGGAATATCAATGACTTGCGTTAGGCTACGGGCATATTGTGGCTTGAAAAACTCGATCCATTTGTTTTTGGCAACATGATTTTGTGGTTTGGCAGCTATTCCTCCCCTATCCCATTTTACCGTGGACCAAAATAGCTTGGAATCTTTAGCTGCGCAAGCGTGTTTCAGCTCGCACCAGCATTCCTCGTCCCACCTTCTCTTGGCTTGTTTTTGGGTTAGTCTGTATATATCCCTCGCCTTCCTAACTGCATCAGAATTACCCCTTCTTAACTCACTACTCAAATTTTGTCGTGCCAATCTGCAGCTTTTGTCGTACCATCCCTGTTTTGGTGGGTATTTTTTACCCTTGCTTTGGTCTACCGTTTTTAGGAAGAAACCTTGCAGTCTGCGGAAGAATTTTGTGTGGGCCTCTATCATGTGGTCTTGGAAATTTGGCTTCCCATTATGATGTTTGATGTTATTTATTTCCTCTACCACTGCTCTCTTGAGGTCATCTAACTTCCCTACATCTTCTATCAGCCTTCTCCATTTCAGGTGACGCTGGTTGTTTGTACAGACTACGTCCTGGGTCACCCGCTCAACCTTGGTGCTATGCCCCACAACCCCCTGATATGGATGGAAAGCCATACACAAGGGGTTGTGATCACTTTCCATTCTTATTTCCACGGCCATGTCTATCAATTTACACCAGTCCCTCACATCTACTAAAAAATAGTCTATTCTACTGGACGCCCGACCGTTGTCAAATGTGCTGTTCCCATTGCGGTCAGAGGGCGTACGCTCATTAGCCGCTCTTAAACCTTATGCCAGGCAGAGACTCTTCACTTGGATGGCCATAGCACTCCATTTCTTAATGACAGGCACCTCAAGCTGGGGTATTCCCCACTTACTATCCTCCTCCTCAGACAGAATCCTATCCTCCTCACCCAAGGGTTCAAAGGTAGAATTAATGTCCCCCCCTACAATGATATGTAATTCCAGGGGTAGCAGCTCTAACTCCTGTTCTAGGGCCGATACTACTTCACTCCATCTGCAGCAATAACGCTCTGGGGTTTCATGCGGGTGCTGGGGTCCCTGCTGTGGTCGGGCTGAGCTTTCTGAGGCCTTTGAGTAACCCCCTAGTACAACCTAGTAAAAAGATATTGGCAAAAAACAATAAATCTCGCATATGTGAGACCGTTTGGCTTTGCCAATGCTTGTTAAACTTGAGTGCCGGGCTCTTCGGACTAGTCACCAGGATCAGCTGGCTAATTTGGTGCAAAAATCAATATTTGGTGGTGACTTAAGCATACGTTTTTCTACATTACAGGCCTGCTTCAAAAAGTGTAAAAGTGCATGTGGTGGTTCACACGTCCACTTGAATGTACTTTTACCCCATTTTGAAAGCCACAAGCATTTCAGCAGTGTGCCTGGAAAGCTGGGTCAAGTGCAGGTTTCCAGGCGTACGACTGGGAAAATCATATGACAATTTCCACGGACTTCTGTTTCCTCAGTAGTGTACAATCACACACTACTCAAATAATTGTAAATGTTTGAATCCAATTTTTATGTATTTTAAATTGTGAGTTTTAATTAACTGTGCAATAAATTTACTTACTTACAATCACACACTTGGGAAATGGAGCCCGATATGAAAATGAGAATATTTTTTCGCTTACTTTTCTCCGCGAGTAAAACTTTTTCACCATTGAAAACAACCCTTCCACTACATCTTCTCCAAGTTTAGAAAGAGTCCATTCTGATTGGTTGCCGGAGTAAATATTTGGCCATATCAAGGATGGGAAAGGATTAAATCGGATTTGACGAATCCCCACCTATGTACAAGTTTGTGGGTGTTCCACCCACTTTTCACCCCATGAATGGGGTTTACTACAGTGTAAATCTAAACACTTGTGAAATAACACTAATAAACAGTAAAAATATTCATGCCTGTCAAGAATTATTCTGTAAAATGAGGAAAACATATGTTTGCCTAACAATCCCTTTTTAATAATTGGTCATATTAGCTGGAGATGGTGTTTGTAAATGTTGAGTCGGCCATACTAGTCCGAGATGGAGTGTGTGTAAATGACGAAGTGGTCGTTATAGCTGGAGGTGAACTGCTTGTAAAGGATGAACTATTTATAGCAGCTGGAGATGCAATGTTTGTAAATGATGAATCGGTCATCCTTACTGGAGATGCAGTGCTTGCAAATGATACATTGGTTCTTTCTCCTGGAGATGCAGTGGTTGTAAATGACGAATTTGTCATACAAGCTGGAGATCAAGTGTTTGTAAATGATGAATAGGACACACTAGTTGGAGATGCAGTGCTTGTAAATGATTAGTCGAACTAGCTGACGATGAAGTGTTTGTAAATTATATATTGTATGAGTTGGTTGACAAGTGCACAGCTGAATTTACCGATGATTTAATGAAAAACTTCTATCTGTTGAGTCGGTGCTCCTAAGGTGTCGTCTTCCACCCAGGAGACGAGTACGGAATGAATGAAGAATCGTGCTGTCAATTGAAATTTGATGGCATCCCTTAGAGCACACGGCTGTCAATTGAAAATTGATGGCATCCCTTAGGGCACACGATGTGCCCTGAGGGATGCCATCAATTTTCAATTGACAGCACGTTTCTTCAATAAATTATATATTGGTCATACTAGACGAAGGACCAGCATACATCAACAAAATGATGCCCTTCCACAAACCAACCAGACACCTGTGATCCGCCTCCCTTTTCCTCGCAGACACCTTCCGGATTCGCCTTTCCAACAGCAGAGAACGCTCCTTCTCTCACCTGGCGTCCAAAGCCTGGAACAACATGCCCCTGCACCTCAGGAATGCTGCATCGCCCCAGAAATTCAGAAAAGTACTCAAGACATGGTTGTTCTAATAATCTAAGCAGCGCGAAGCAGTTAGCAACTCCAGCGCTTTGAGACCCAAATGAGGGATTTGCCGTGATTTTTAAATCCAGTGTTTTGAAATGATGAATTAGTTGCTTAAGCTAGAGATGCAGTGCTTGTAAATGACTAATTAGTCATA
This sequence comes from Lissotriton helveticus, assembly GCF_964261635.1. NCBI lineage: Eukaryota > Metazoa > Chordata > Amphibia > Caudata > Salamandridae > Lissotriton > Lissotriton helveticus. Next base: position 237,650,252 of record NC_136062.1, on the reverse strand, counting down.
CTATGTGGGGTTGAAGTGTTTGTAAATGGTGAAGGCCGGACTAGTTGGAGATATAGTGTTTGTAAATGATGAATTAGTCATACTAGCTGAAGATGAAGTGTTTGTAAAATATGTATGGGTCATACTGGCTGGTGATGCAGTGTTTGTAAATGATGTACTGGCCGTATTAGCTGGAGATGCAGGGGCATATTATCAAGAAGGGCGATAAAATTATCGCCGCTTTAGCAGCAGGAAACTGCCGCTAAAGCGGCGATAATGGGCTTGGCAATATGCTCTTGTGAATTCCCATAGCAGCCCAGGTTCTGGTGTTAACCTGGGCAGTCCAAAGTCTTATGCAACTCGGGGTGACAAATGCAAATAAAATATTTGATGGACAGAATGCAGAACAATGCTAGGGGGGTACCTCTGATTAGACCTATATTACTTTTTCACAGAAATTTTTCTCAAACATTTTAAGAGAAGGATGCTATGTATATGTGAAGGTCTTTGGTGCGTAGGCCGTACGCACCAAAGACCTTCACATATACTATGAATTTGTTACACATATAGAGAAAGAAGGATTTTCTGTTGTAAATATTGTACAGATCAGAAAGTGACTAATTGGTAGAGGTCTATCCTAAATATTTTGTGTTGGTCTAATGTGAGGTTATGTTATTATGTTTATATCTGTCTTTTTAGAATAGGTAATGAATGTAGAGGTATGCATGATGGAATGAATGACAATAGGATAAGATAAACTGTTTGGGGTCTTGCTTCAATTGTATTTTGTGTAGTTTAAATGTATTTAGGTAATCTGTTATTTAAAATTATTTTTGCGTGTTACAAAGTAATTAGTATGTATGTATAAACAGACAAACTGCAAAACAAAAAAAAGGAAAAATAATAAAATAATGTTTTCAAGAAACTACATGACTTTTTCTTACACATAGCATCCTTCTCTTAAAATGTTTGAGAAAAATTTCTGTGAAAAAGTAATATGGGTCTAATCAGAGGTACCCCCCTAGCTTTGGTTTCTTTTCTCCCTCCTCTGGACCTAAAACTATACTGGGAGAACTCTTTTTCTCACCAGAATGCAGAACAATGTCATACATTCACCCCAGTACAGAGATCTGGGCCTAAATCCATCGTTTTTTGCTCACCATGCCATTCCAGTTTGAAACCAGCCATATACAAATCAGTCTTGACCCTGTGCCTCATGGGAACAGTCCAGCCCGACCTGCCAGGCCAGGTCCTCCCTGGACTGGAAACAAGCATCCTAGGACTGGTTTCGGGGTTTCACCCTTCATCAGCCAGGATAGCTTGACTCCAGTGGCTTGGAGAGCATGGCACCCACGTCTGAGCATACCCGTCTCACTCAGGGTGACAAATGCAAAAAGAACAAGTGATCGACCGAATGCAGAACAATGTCATATATTCACCCCAGTACAGAGATTTGGGCCTAAATCCATCGGTTTTTGCTCACCATGCCATTCTAGTTTGAACCCAGCCATATGCAAATCAGTCTTGACCTTATGCTTCATGGGAACAGTCCAGCCCGAACTGCTAGTCTAAAATCTTGGAATACTTGCCCCTCCGAAGTTCGCTGCCATATGCTATAGTTGGTATATGTTTGGCTTTTATTACTCAGACTAAGGGAGATTGTGTTGGTCCCTTCAGTTTAGACTTGAGATTCCTTAATGTGACTGCTAACGCTAGTCCTTTCTTGCTGATTGTCTCCCTCTGACTGGAAAATTGACCTTTTTTGTCAGCAATCACTCCTAGGTATTTATAGTCTGTTACTGATGGGATACGTGTGTTGCCCTAAAAGCAAGCTGGTGGTTTTCTGCAATCACTGCCTATTGTCACAGCTTGTGTCTTTTCAAAATTGATGCTTAGGCCCTTTGCCTATAGTATTCTTGCACTGTGGTGAGAAGAGCCTGCAGGCCGACCTATGTATGGCTACCCGGGACTACGTCCTTCACATCGAGGAAGCTTGACAATTGTAAGCCCCCATGCCATAGGGCATGAGAATTGCAGGCATTGAGTGCCTGTGTCAGGTCTGCCAGGAAGAGGTTAAAAAGGGCCAGAGCCAAGACACACCGCAGCTTGAGACACTTACTGGTTGGTATACATCTTGACAGGAATGGGCCATCACCTAGCCTAATCTGCATCCAAGTATCTGTATTGAGGGTGATTAGCAGGTCCAACTGGATAATAGGGATCCTCCATCGTGCAGATTTGCTCCAAGTTTACCATGATTCACACGTTCAAAGGCTGCTTTGAAGTCAATAAAGCATAGATGTACCAGCAGTTTTAGTACATTTACCTTATCAATTAGCAGTGACCTCGCCTAAATAATTTTATTGTGCCGAAACACTTTGAGAACCCTATTTGGTTGAGTGGAATAATTGAATTCTCTGTGGCCCACCTTGAGAGTCCCTTTAATAGTGTTCCCACAAAATATTTCACCTCAATGTCTATGAATGTTACTATGTTGTGGTAAAGATTTTTCCCCACTTTTAAATATTGTAGATATGATTGAGCCCCTCCAGGAGGATGGTATTGTGCCGAATAGCATGTTTTCGGAGAAGGATGGCTCTAATGCTTCTGCCCAAATTTCTGCATTTGTTTGATCATTGCCTGCGGGACCCCGGTGGGCCCTGGTGCCCTCTCCCTCCTCTCCTGCTGATTTGCCATCTAATTGATATATTGCCGGCTGCTGGAAGAAGATAGCGTCTCTCACTTAGATCTGATAAGCTGGGTGCTGAAGAGTTGCCTGCTTCTGGTAGAGTGGCAAGATGCTCTCTGTTAAGTGTATTAGTGTTTCTGGGCCGGTCGTTTGTACAGTGCATATCTGGTGAAAGTGATCCCCAAGATACCTTACCTGGGCAGGCCTCTTCAGATATGTAGGAGGTAACACTCATGTGTGAGTTGCAGATGAACCTGCTGATTGTCAACGTCTAGCACAGTCATTATACTTTGTCGGCAAAGTGCTTTACCCAGACCTCTTCTTCCCTTGATCTGTTGGCAGCCCACTTCAGCTTCTTCAGTTGGGCTTTTTTCTGCTGTGGGATTGTCTGTAATGTGTTATGCTCCTCGTAGTGGTGGATAGATCTTGAAACATGATTTATTATTCTATTGGTCCCCTTGATCTGGATCCACTGTGTTTTTGGCATACTACCCATCCGGTGAAAGGTTTGACGCACTTTAGTATTGGATGGAACTGCAAATGTCTCCATCAGGCTGCCATCTTTCTCTTTTACTTGTCATTGATCCGCTCAGTGCTTGAAGGAGAGATATAGCAGACTGTGAGAGATTCCTGACTGTTAACTGAGCCAATATGATCCTCTTATGGTTGATATTGGAGATCAACTCGGGTATGACCCACGAACATTCAAAGATGGGTAAGGTTGTCATTAGAGAAATATCCTGGGGACGGTATTCGCTGTCAACTTTGTCTGACAGGCAGAACGAAACAACCTGTTTGAATATTGGGAGGAAAATAAAGGTATAATCTATTGTAGAGCATGTTGGTGACAAGTTATTGGTGGCTGCCGGAGGATTGTCTTCTGGTAACTTGCAGTTGGTAGCTCTTATATTAAGATGCTCGAGGTCCTCCAATAGGCACCGGCCTGTTCTGGTTGGGCGACCCAAGCGTATTTTCCTTGCACTACTATATTCCAATGTAAAGTTTGAGCTGCCACTGCATCTTCCAAAGAGGTGCCCAGTGAAAATAGGTTCAAATTGCCAGTGAGGATGATGTTTGCTGTTTCCCCCTCACATATGTGTGATGCGAGTTGGTCTGTCAGTTGCCATGCTGCCTTACTTTTGTTTTTTAGACAAATATAAACATTGATAATTAGCATTTCCGATGTCCTATTCCGAGGTGCGATGGCTATCTTTATTGCATTGGTTGCTGAAGAGGCAGAGCAGAGAGGTGAGCCAAGGCTGTGCAAGCGATGCTGACATAATTTGTAAGTATGTAAAAGTTGTTCCGCTCGCGGAATTTGTGAATTTTTGGCAATTTCGCAATCTGCGAATCACGCAAAATTGCCCAAAAATCCGCAATTCGTGAGTTGGCGGATTTTTTTTTTCTTGTTCGTGCTTCAAAAATACAATCTTGCGCACGCGGCATTGACTTACCATGATTTTGCGTTCGCTGATGAGTTTTCCTCCCTGTTCGCGTGCGCTACGAGATTTTGGTAGCTGGCCAAGCGACACCGTGATCATGAACACGTCATTGCGACCCAAAACAGGAAATTGCGAACGCGAACACGTCATTGCGACCCGAAACAGGAAATTGCGAACGCGAACACGCTATTGTGACCCGAAACAGGAAAAAGGTGTAGCGAGCAGGCTGGTTAAGCGGAAACAACATGTACACGACCGTTGCGACCGCATGGGCAAGTTTCCGTTCCCGAACTGGAAAAAAAAAATCTCGCGAACTCGCAAAAAAAAAAATTTGCAAGTTCGCGGAATTTGGCGGATTTTTGCAAATCGTGATTACGAATTCGCAAATTCCGCCCATGCTTAATAATTTGCCAGTCCACCCTGAAGGTTGGCCATATTTTGCCCCGCCGCACTCCACTGGTGTAAAAAAAAACGCAAGTATCCTTGAAAATGTGTTGGCTCAGCCATCCAAGTTTCATGCAGTGCAATGATGTCAAAAGTGTGGAGGTAGTTTACAAAGTCCTGATTAGGCTGCCTTTTGGCAAGGCCATTGATGTTCCAAGAGCACTGATAAAATTGACTGTTGCTTTGTCCAGATTTCATCATTGACTGCCCGTTTGATTATTTATTGTTCTGGTAATCCACCGTAAATCATTGTACGGTGGGAGGGAGGTACTGTCCCTTGACATTTCCTTGTGAGTGTCCTGAAGGGCCCTGTGGATCCCAAAATCCGGACCCTGTGGTTTTCCCGATATCGAGGTCCAATACCCGTGTCACGAAACCTCAACGTACCGAGACGATTTTGGTGTCTACGAACCGATAATGATTAGGACATCATTCCTATGTATTTGCGTTACAATCGAGGGTTGCCAACACCCCTAAATCACAGTTTCCGTCCCATCCCTTAAACTCCATTTTGTGAACGGCATCCATCTTGCATCTTGCCCTCATGATAAGTCAATTAAAGGTCGAGCGTGATCCAAATAGACACGTCCACCTTTCGTGACTTTCCCCTGACCTGTCCCAACTGACTCCACTGTCTTCGGCCAAACCTGTTTAGGCAGCTCCTCGCCCAGTGGCCGAATACGATAGCATCTACGCATAACATTCCACGAACCATTCACTACATACAGCCCATGTTTCCTTCAAACACGCACCTGTCCCCGTATCTGGTTTATGGCCCTTTTTATGGCTGGGTTGTACCTTCCTTTATTGGTGGTTCATCTATATCTGATGGGAGTTCCCGATCCAACTGGGTAATCTATCAGCAAACTGGACATCTAAAATATGGGCTTGCTTACATGACTCCGCTCTTTGTATTGTTGTAGAAATATGTGTGTTGCCATACCATAAACTCAAGAATTCTTGCTTGAAGCCATATATTTGATATATAAGGAGACGGCTGGTTCTGTAAAAACGAACAGTCTCCCAAGAACCTACTCTCTGTGTGGTGTACTTCTGGGACACGTGTTACTTGGTAGCTACCAATAAAACTTGATCTTTGACTGCGACTAGAAGACTACGTGTTTCTGTGGTCCGGAACAAGGGAACTCAGAGGTCTTCGGGTGTTATCCCCTGACACCAGCGGGTTCCTAAAAACCCGTTACCTCAGTTGGCGCCCAACGTGGGGCGATATCAAGCGGTGACGGTCCAAGCCAGATGTTCGTGAGGAGCTTCGTGTGAAAATTCCGGAGGACGGCCAGCCACTTCAGCGACCCCTGTATGTCGACGTGGTTCCGAAGGTCTTTGCTGCGAGGTTCCCCGCGTCCCGACGGCTACGAAGGACTGCTGCCCTGACTATCGCCTTGTTTTGGACCCAGTGATCCTTGGTAGAGCGAAACGATAGACGAGTCTTCTAGTGACGTCATCGATCTTCAAATACTTCAGTTAAGTATAAGTGGAGCGTCTCCTAGTCCTTAGTTTGTTCTTAGTTTTTGGTATCCTTGAGATACGACTTGATTTGGAACTTGCAAGCCCCAAAGCCGAAGGACTCGTGTATTCACGAGAAATATCGTAACAGATAATCCTTTGAAGTTTGAAGCTAGACCAGTGAGCGAAGATGCCTGGTTTTAGCAAACTTGGAAACTTGTTTTGTCTTGGTTGTAGTAAGGACTCCCAGTTGGAAGATTCTTGTCCGGTTCCTCCAATTGGAACTCCAATGTATGAACTCTATGTGAAGCACGGCGTAGGTCCTATCACATATAACGAGGTATGGATAAAATACACCCGCAAGGATGGTGTTTTAAAATGGCCCCAATATGGTAGTTTCGACCAAGAAATATTAGATAACTTAGAGGTCAAATTGTTCAAGAAGAAAGCCCGGCCGGCAATGTTTGACTCTTTCCGCTTATGGCGCAAGGAAGCCAAACAGAAAGAAATAAGACTATCAAAAAAGAATAAAAGAGGTATGTCAATGGTGCAAGCTGCCGTTGCATACAGAGATAACGAGGAAGAGCAGGAGAGCGAACAGATGCTTAGGAGCAAGAAACTAGCGATAGATAAATGTTACCCAATGCTGCCAAATAGAGGAAAAGGTCAACAGGAAGGATCCGAGAAAGATCCATTGATGTCCCACCTATTAAATTCTCCGCCACCCTATGCACAAAATGCCACAGCACCTCCGCAACCTTTCGTTGCACCTTTGGTAGCTGTAATACAGGCTCCTTTACCATACTCACCAGCTACTCTTCAGCTGGCTCCTGCTTCTTTGGCACAGCCTCCTCAAGGCTCACCGATCACATCTATTTCTCCTACCGGTCCTTCTAAAATTTCGCCTAGCGCACCTTCTAGTCTCTCTGATACTCGTTCTACGAACATTTCTGTTTCTGCTTTGCGTGACTCTGTTCTACTACCAGCTATCCCTCCACTTTCACCTTTCGTCTGGCATAAAATGGCCAGCATTGTTACTAACTTTCCTTCACCACTTTTTCGGTCGCCTAAAACGACCCCTAACACGGAACGAAGACAATTGCGAAGCCAAATGCCTGATTATCAGGAAAGGGAAACATTGATTAAGTTAGCACGAAATTGGGCTATGGATACAGCGAGATATGATGTAGAGTCTGTCATGAACGTTTTCCGTCAATGGGATGAACCAACGCAAAGATACGTCTTTGAGCAGATGTGTGTTTTCCTGTGTGAGGATTTGGAAGATAATGGTCAGAAGAGCAACCTGCAGGAGTTGTGTAGGTTACGATTTAAATTTGGGGAGGGTATGATAGTTGGTCCCGACGTTGAAAGAGCAGTAGAGATATTATTATCACATCGAAGTACAGGTGGTAATTCTGGGTCATCCTCTGACAGTGGTACGTATAGTAGGAAAAGAGCGAGACAGTACCCCATGAGAGAGGTTCCTCCGGTTTGGAGGGAAGGTGATGCAAACGCAGTTCCACCGGTTCTGCCTCATTTCCAGCGTGTATGGGTACATGTCCCCTGGAAAAGATCCGAAGTTCTAGCACTCAAGCAGACACTACCCGATCCCCGTAAAAACCCGACTGGGTATTATAAGGAGTTGTCCCAAACTGCAAGCTCATGTATAATGAATTTAGCGGATATAGACATGTTGTTTGGGAACATTGTTCCACATCCTTTATGGAGTAAGATACGTCATACGGATCATGACCAAGAATTAGGTGACTCATGGGCAAACATTGCGACTACAGATGCTAGACAAATCGGTGGTTTCAAGCCTGAGCCGTTAATAGCTGCACTTCCTGGTAGAATTATCGCATACATGAAGACAATTATGCCTGAAGTACGTGTAAACTGGGACAAGCTATCCGCGTGCAAGCAGAAGAAAGACGAGAATGTGTCTGACTTCTTCATGAGATTTGAGGAAACCTTCACTGACCATAGTGGTCAGGATATGGCTACCGAGGGTGGCCAAAGACTGTTTGTAGACAAGTTTGTACACAATTTGCTTCCTGAATTGTGTGCTAAACTAAAAGACTCAGAAAGTGCTTGGGCTGTCTCTACGTCAGCGCAGATTCTAGCAACAGCCCAGTACTATGAAAATAGGCGTAAAGATGAGTTAGACAAGGCAGACAAAAAGACGAAAGATTTGAAAACTAAAGTTCTTCTCCAACAGGCCTATCAGCCTCGTATGGCTAGCCAGCCTAATTATCAACAGAATCAGCAGTACTCTAGAGACGCGCAAGGAAACGAGCTTTCCCATCAGCGTCCTACGTATGGCCCGAATCAATGTGCGTATTGCAAAGAAGAGGGCCATTTTAGGAATAATTGTCCGGCTCTTGCACGACGTTTAAACGGTGCACAAGGTGTAAGGGAAAGAGGTGTTCAGCATGCCTCTAGAGGTAGAGGCCGTGGAAATTTCACTCAGAATAGAACTTCTTTTCCACCTCAGAAATCAATGAATAGCTTTGATCAACAGGGTAATTCATCGTCCAAGTCAGCTCAGTACTATGCTGACGACTATTACACCGAACACGACAATGAGGGTAACGATCGCTAGGACAGCCATGGACAAAGAGAGGGAGTTGTTTCAGTTCCAGTAGATCAGGATGGACCTTATGTCGAGGTAATTACCTCAGGAGTGTCAGAGCCATTTCTGCTGGATACTGGTGCTACAAAAAGTTCTATTATGCACTCAAAACTTCCTGGCGCACCTTTGTCTGGCGAAATGAATGTCTCAGTAGGCTTCTCTGGCGCCCCTGTTAGAAACCCGATCTCTAGTCCTGTTTCCGTTTCTGTTGGCCCCTGTGAATTAGAAGCACCCCTCATTCTTACAACAGGTTGCGGTGAAAATTTGTTAGGATTGGATTTGCTAAAGAGGTTGTACGCGACTTTGTACTGTTCTCCCTCGGGAGTACAGCTTACTTTAGGGAGAAAAGTCATTTCTCCAATGTACTTGTCCAAAGAAGGTATCCCAACCGAATTGTCATCCCTTCCAGATATACTATGGGCTAATGGTTCCAACGATGTAGGTCATTTAGAAATAGCACCGTATGTCATAACTTTGAAAGCAAACGTCAGATTGCCACGTATTCCCCAATACAACATTTCTAATGACTGCGAACAGGCATTGTTAACGATCGTTTATGATTTGGTCGATAAAGATGTATTGAGGAAACAACAGGAAACATTTGTAACAGTCCAGTTTTACCGGTCTTGAAACGTACTGATCCTTCACAGCCCCCTGTGTATAGGTTTGTGATTGACCTCCGAGAAGTAAACAAGGTAGTTATACCGCAGTTTCCAGTCGTCCCCGACATTACTGCTTTATTGACAATGGTTCCAGCTTCAGCAGCTTGGTTCTCGGTGATTGACCTGAAGAACGCTTTCTTCAGCATCCCGATCGCCGAAGAGAGTAGAGACCTTTTCGGCTTCAATTTAGGAGGACGAAGCTTCCGCTTCAAATGCGCTCCTCAAGGCTACTGCGAAAGTCCATCAATATTCAGTCAGGCTCTGAAAACACAATTAGACACAATTGTACTGCCAGATGGGTCAACATTGATTCAGTACGTAGACGATCTACTGATCGCTGCAGACACTGAAGAGATTTGCAAGGAAGCTACGTTGTCGCTATTACGTCACCTATGTGACATGAAGCACAAAGTCTCCCTTTCAAAACTGCAATTTTGTCGACAAGAAGTAACCTACCTAGGTCACATCTTATCGAAGGAGGGAAGGAGACTGACACCAGAAAGAATACAGGCAATTACAGAACTAAGTGCCCCAAGGACACAGACAGAGGTTCGAGCTTTTTTGGGCATTACATCGTACTGTAGACAATGGATACCGAATTTCTCACTACTAGCCAAACCCTTACTGTCACTACTCCGCAAAGACACGCCTAAACCTATGCCTTGGTCTGAAGATTGTCAGACGAGTTTCCGCGAGTTGCGCGATGCATTGTGTTCGGCTCCTGTGTTGGGAAACCCCAACTACAGTAAGCCTTTTACATTGTATGTCCACGAAAAAGAAGGTTGTGCATTATCAGTCTTAATGCAACTCTTTGGGGACAAACAGCGCCCATGCGCGTATTTTTCGGCAACTCTGGATCCAGTGGCTAAGGCACTGCCAAGTTGTCTAAGAGCAACAGCCGCAGCAGCTGTCTGCATTCGACAGTCTGCTGGATTAGTCATGAATAACACTCTGATCGTTATGGTTCCGCATGCAGTAGACATTTTACTAAATAGGACAAAGACACAACACCTTACTAGCGCTCGACTATCCAGTTACGAACTTACCCTGCTAGCAAGTCACATCCATATAAAGAGGTGTGATACACTCAATCCCGCTACGTTATTACCCATCCCGACAGAGACAGACAAGATTGACAAGCATGACTGCTGTTTCAGGACAGAGGAAGAGACAAAAGGGAGAGTAGACTTACAGGACACTCCCCTTCCCGAATGCAATGATACTCTATGGGTTGATGGTTCATGTTTCAAGTTGCCAAATGGTGATACGACTACAGCATATGCCGTAACGACGTTACACACCATTGTAGAGACTGCACGCATTCCCCACAGTTCTGCACAAGCTGCAGAGTTGATAGCGCTTACTAGAGCATGTGTGCTGGCGAAAGGAAAGCGAGTAAATGTGTACACTGACAGCCAATATGCCTTTGGTGTGGCTCACAGTTTTGGGAGATTATGGCGTGAACGTGGGTTCCTTACGTCCCATGGTGCAAAGATACAACATGGCCAGCTAGTTAATGAGCTCCTTGAGTCACTCACCTTGCCCCTACAAGTCGCCATTATAAAATGTAGTGCACACAGAAAGATTCAGGATGATGTTGGCCGCGGAAATGCATTTGCAGATGAGGTTGCGAAAGGAACTGCAAGGAACACAATAAATCGGATGTATGTCACGGGTCCCGCTAGATGGACTACTGATGTAGGAATGTGTGAGGACACCATTGAAAGCGTAAAATCAATACAAGCCGAGGCCACTGAGAACGAGATGAATGAATGGAGAGAAAGCACAGGTAGATTGGATGCGAATGGTTGTTGGGTCAAACTATCGGAACACCAGCGATGGTTACTACCTAATGCATACGTACTTGCAGTGGTAACGATGGCTCACGGAATGGCACACATCAATTCGAGAGGAATATGTAAACTATTGGCCCCAGTATGGCAGAATAGCAATATCCCAAAGTACGCAGAAAACGTGGTCAGAAAGTGTATGGTATGTTTGAAGTACAATCCCGGTAGGGGAACGCCAACTCCAGCTGGTCATTTTGCGCCTCTAACGTACCCGTTCGAGGTTTTGCAGCTAGATTTCATCCACATGGAGAGGTGCAGCAACCTGAAATATGTTCTCGTTGTTGTTTGCGCCTTTTCAAGGTGGGTGGAAGCGTACCCCCTTAAGGACAACACCGCCTTATCGACTGCCAAAGCCCTTGTCAAAGAGTTCTTCCCTAGATTCGGTATGCCTAGAATTGTCTGGAGTGATAACGGAAGTGAATTCGTAGGATGCGTGATGAAGAGAGTGTGTGAGTGTCTAGGCATACACCAAACATTCCACTCTGCGAATCACCCCAATCGGCTGGATTAGTAGAATGATACAATGGCACTCTGAAACTCAAACTAGCCAAAATCCAAGCCAGTACAGGTCTTAAATGGCCTGATGCCTTGCCTCTAGCACTTTTGTCAACCAGGACGACTGTCCACTCCAGGTTAGGACTTAGCCCCCATGAAATCGTGTTTGGCCGCCCAGCCAACGTCTGGGGCGTGCCAAGACCCAAGAAACTGAGCGAGATAGAGCACCCCGTACTGCTTGACTATTTGTGCGAATTGACAACTAAATTGCGAGTTTTACACCAACAGGTTCACAGTTCTTCTCCACCAGCCTCTGACGATCCAGGTCACCTCATCGAACCCGGTTCGTGGGTTTTGTTGCGGAATTTTCAGCGCACCAACAACGGACAACCGAGGTGGACTGGACCGCACCTGGTACTACTTTCAACAAGATCTGCTGTTCGGGTTGAAGGCAAGAAGAACTGGGTACATGGGACCCACTGCAAACGGGTCCCTCTACCCCTTCCATACGACCGGTGGGTCAGCAAAGGACTTGCTGACTCTGAGACAGAATCCGTACCTCGCTTCATCCCTTTCAGCGATGCCCGTTTGAAAGAAACTAGCACCGAAAAGAAGAGTGATCATATTTTGCAAGGACTTGTGTCACCATCTATGCAATTGGACACTACTGACCCTGAAACGCTGTTTGAAGATCACACCGTACCTGGGAAACGACGATACAACCTGCGGTCTAGACAAAAGAACTAATAAAAGCTTGATCTCATGTAATTTCCTCTTCTCCCCTAAGAACTATTTTTGAATTTTCAGCTCTCTCGTCCCAAGGGAACTAGCTCATTTTTGATTTTTCGAACCGCCATCCGGTTCTGCTGCTAGGGTCGCGGTTGAAGTCTGGGGAGTGCAACTGGGAAGTTCTAGGTCCACGGTTCTGATTGGTCCACGGGAGTTACCCCGGACTGAGCAGAGCGCGCTCCCTGGGAGAATCAATCAACCACCGCGGGCAGCAACTAGAGGATGGAGTTTCCAAGGGTAGAGAGACCTGTCAGACTCACGAACTTCGAAAAACCGTTATGCACGATACTGTCCAGAAGAAGATTCCTGATATTCCTGATATTATGTGTTTTAATGTTATGTAGCATACTTGTGTTTTTTATTGGTTATACCTTGTTCGTATTTAAAGTTACCTTTTCGAATGACACCCAGACACCACCTCCTCCCACTATTTCTCCACACTACTTTCACCCTTTACCTGAACACGAGTCTGCCCGAAGACTCGAATTTGTAAACAACTCTTTCATCCAGCTTCTACACCAACACCAGTCCATAATGAACACGTCAAACTGTTGGATATGCGGACTTATGCCACACACAACCGATAAGGGTATCCCATACTTCGTTTTGCCATTTAGCTACTATGGTTCTCTGTGGGCTTTCCAGACCATGTTCCTATTCGCCCTAGAACCATACCCGACCCGTTCCGCTGCGAGCGACTCCAGTAACAAGGCACTAATTGCAGGGATAAGGAACATGAGTAGGGATATCGACACCTATCTGACGATCCCCAAAGATGAACTGAGTCCCTACACCCGTTGGAACGTGACCAAACATGGGGTTTACCTGGTCAAGAGCCAGGCAGCACAGAAATCTCGCCCAGTTTGGATAGTTCCCCACCGAGGTCACTTATGCTTACAGGGTATTGGTAGGAACCCCACAGCACAGTTAGGAAAGAGCATTTGCACGGAAACATATGTATTTGCTTCCCGAACTTCCCCGATACTCTTGGCAGCTAAAGGCACGTATTTCGTTTGCCAAGACCAAGCCTACACGTGGTTGCCCCCTGATTTCTCAGGTATATGTTTCATTTCATTTCTGCTGCCTCCTACCTACACGGCCCGAGCAGATTACCACCGGACAAGGACAGCTAGAGGTGTCGTGAGTAAAGACGACACCGCGGGTCAGGAATTCGCTGACTTCGCAAAGGGTTTTCTGCCATTTTGGGGGCCTATGGTGAACAGCAGGAATATTCGCCAGTTAGCGAGGATAGTTGAATCCGCCGTGACCACAACGGCCGGAGCACTTGGCAATTTGACAACAGAGCTTCAGTCGGATCGACTTATGACCCTTCAGAACCGAATTGCCTTAGACATTATACTCGCCGATCGTGGTGGTGTGTGTAGAGTCATCCAATCCAGTTGCTGCATTTTCATCCCTGATAACGCACCAACAGTATACCAGGCCATCTCCAAACTACACGAAATATCTGGTTCCCTTCACATTGAGAAAGGGGATTGGTCCCTGCTGGGGTGGTTCTGGGAACTGATCACTGCCTGGGGATGGAAAACTTTGATTTTCATCGGGATGATCTTGGCACTTCTGTTCATGTTTTGCTTGTGTATACAGTGTGCTCCTGCACTATGTGGCCTCTGTGCTACCTCGTGTGTACGGAAGTCTGTGTCACAGGACGAGCTGAGTAGCAGAATGATGCTCCAGCAACATCTCCACGAATTTCTTCATACCAATTTGGACTCAGATTAGCATGAGTTATTGCCTTATATGAGGGCAAAAGGAGGGTCTGTGGTTACCAAAATCCGGACCCTGTGGTTTTCCCGATATCGAGGTCCAATACCCGTGTCACGAAACCTCAACGTACCGAGACGATTTTGGTGTCTACGAACCGATAATGATTAGGACATCATTCCTATGTATTTGCGTTACAATCGAGGGTTGCCAACACCCCTAAATCACAGTTTCCGTCCCATCCCTTAAACTCCATTTTGTGAACGGCATCCATCTTGCATCTTGCCCTCATGATAAGTCAATTAAAGGTTGAGCGTGATCCAAATAGACACGTCCACCTTTCGTGACTTTCCCCTGACCTGTCCCAACTGACTCCACTGTCTTCGGCCAAACCTGTTTAGGCAGCTCCTCGCCCAGTGGCCGAATACGATAGCATCTACGCATAACATTCCACGAACCATTCACTACATACAGCCCATGTTTCCTTCAAACACGCACCTGTCCCCGTATCTGGTTTATGGCCCTTTTTATGGCTGGGTTGTACCTTCCTTTATTGGTGGTTCATCTATATCTGATGGGAGTTCCCGATCCAACTGGGTAATCTATCAGCAAACTGGACATCTAAAATATGGGCTTGCTTACATGACTCCGCTCTTTGTATTGTAGAAATATGTGTGTTGCCATACCATAAACTCAAGAATTCTTGCTTGAAGCCATATATTTGATATATAAGGAGACGGCTGGTTCTGTAAAAACGAACAGTCTCCCAAGAACCTACTCTCTGTGTGGTGTACTTCTGGGACACGTGTTACTTGGTAGCTACCAATAAAACTTGATCTTTGACTGCGACTAGAAGACTACGTGTTTCTGTGGTCCGGAACAAGGGAACTCAGAGGTCTTCGGGTGTTATCCCCTGACACCAGCGGGTTCCTAAAAACCCGTTACCTCAGCCCTCGTCCTAATCGTTGAATGCGCCTGTGTGAGCCAGCTGTGGGTTTACCGCTGCTCTGTGATAGCACATGTGCAGAGTAGCCCGGTTCTTAAAAGGGGTTGACATTTGCTCCCAGTTCCTGAAGGCAAGACTTTCATCGAGAACTTTCTGTGGCCTGCATTGGACGTTCCCCAGGTTATCTTGGTGACATCTTCCAACACTGGTGTTTTAGAGAGGATGCATTCTATGAATACGAGGTCTGTAGAGGATAAACCTGCCAGGGATAGATTGTTTTCCAAAACACACAAGATGATGAACGGAATGTTGCACAATGGCAAAACATTCACCCCCAGTCACAGATCTGGGTTTAATCCATCGTTATTTTACTCACCAAGCCACCCCAGTTCAGACATGGCCATATGCAAATCAGTCTTGACCCTGTGCCTCGTGGGAACAGTCCAGCCCGAACTGCCAAGCGATGTCTTCCCTGGACCGGAACCAAGCATCCTAGGACCGGTTTCTGGCTATCCGCCATCTTCAGCCAGGATAGAATGTTTTCCAACAGCGAAAGTATATTGCCTCGGTTCAAGATATCATGATTTACTCTGGATTTGTATACTGGTCTGAAGATGAGCGTATCTATGACCCACTGTGAATTTGTCTCTTCGGTCTGGTGTATTATAGCTCCAGAGGGGCAACCAGCTAGAATTTGACCTTCGGGTGACTTTTAGGCCCCTTCTCCAAGCCTTCTTCCTGACAGTCAAGGTAGTTAAAAATAATTCGTTTTTAGTTTTTCAGAAAAAAAGTTTCATTGTGCTGGTGATCAACTCTAAATCTGGAGGATTGCAATCCATCAGGATGGCAGAGGTAATGGCCTCCTCCTCCCTTAAGGATGGAGTACTAGCCTTCAAAGTGTAAATCAGAACATATGCGTTTACTACTATCTTCTGCAGTGGGGCAAGGGTTTTGTCCAAGTACAGCCATTGCTTCTTGAGCTGACTATGGTGTAAAATGGGCGCTATTGGTTTCCCAAAAATGAATGGTGACTGCTGTCTACAGAATGTGCCCTTCTACATTGCTTTTAATAATTCAACTGTGACTCCCAATTGATACATGATTCTGACAGGTTATTAATTTTATTTAAATCTGAGCACTGACAGAAATCATTATTTTCTGTAAAAAGCAGTTACGCCTTCATAAATAGGAAGACTTTCCAATACCACCCAACCCAAACTAGGACGTGGGTACTTGTATGGTGAAATAATCTTTTATTCTCAATTCATTTATATATTTTATGATCTTATTAAGCGTGCAGCTACCCAAAAAGGGTTTCCCGTCACCAAGCACAACAACAAACCAGATTTACGACCTAATAAAGCCATGTCTTCAAGCCTTTGCAAAATGCAAGCAGAGAGGTACAGGCTCTGAGGGATTTGGGGAGGGACTCTCAATTAATGTACTTATTCTGCCTTATTAGATAGAGGTTGGTTAACATTTCACAATTTATATTTATTTATGTTTGTTACAAAGTGCTGAAATGTCTTAGTCAAGTACACAATACAGAAAATGTGAAATAAAAGATAGTTGATGGAAATCGCTGCCAGCAATGTGATGGGTTTTAGCATGGCAAATAATTCAACACTTTCTGCTGTATTTACACGACTAATAAATAAAAGTTTACTATATTCCCTTATTTTTGTGTTCTATCATCACATGTATATACTGCAGACATCCCATACTTTAGTCAATGGCATCAGCACTTTTACACATTAGACACGTTTTACTCGGCTAACCAGCTTCAAAATACATGAGTACTTACCGCACCCTCAAGACGGGTCTTCAAAGTATTGAACTCCGTGGAGATAGAATTATTCAAATTGTCCGTGTAGTTTTCACTTGTAATTCTAAAGGACAAAAGTAGAGTCAGAACAGGAGCAGCAGTCACAGTTGCGTTGGAAGAGGTTGGCCCTGTATTTGTTATGGCTGTCGTAGTGCTGGAAGCATTTCCTGCTGGAGATGAAGTAACTGTTAGAGATGTGTTAGTCGTACTAGCTGCAGATGTAGTGTTTACAAATGATGCATGAGTCGTACCAGCTGGAGATGCAGTGTTTGTAATTGATGCATTGGTTGTAGTCACTGATATTACAGGCTGAGTTCCAGAAGTTGAGGATCCTCCATTTGTTGGAGTTGGAGAGATGGTACCTTGGAGAGAGAAAGAAGATTGTCTGACCAAAGGTACACAAACGCACACACACACACACACACACATGCACTTTTAGGAAAACCTGTTCAGATAGTAAGACCCAGAGAGAGAAACAAAAAGAGAAAAAAAAGATGATTGTGTGACTGACCCAGAGGAAGCCCAAGCAAGCAAGACCAAAACCAGTTTGAGGTGCTAGTTTTCACTTTTGAGGGGGCCCTCACCTGTAAGGTTAAGGTGGACTGATCTGCTGTGTCTACATATTTACACACAGTGGCAAAGAGGGCACAAAAGATTGGTTGGAATGCTTCCCAGAACAACGGGCAGTAGTTTGGCATGTTTCAAAGCCTTCCTCCCATCCCATTTAGCATGTTTGAGTGTGTTAAATAGCCAAATGTCTTGAAATTAAATAATAATCCTGCTCTTCTAGCTGCTACTCTGGAAGGTGCCAGACACCTAACATCCATTTGAAATAAATTACAGGACTGTCAATTAAATTCAATGTGAGGTAAATTTGTGAGTGTTTGATCGCTTTATAGCCGTGCATTAATGGTTCTTGAAGCCTCACTATTGGACTGGATGATTGTGCGGTCCACTTCAAACTCTCCTAGACACCACTGTCATTACCCACTTGATAATATCCTGTGCGATAGCTACTGATGAGATGCTGTTAAAATCAAACTCTGCACTGACAGTCACTGAGGCACTCCTGGGAAATGAGGTTTGACGTGGAAATGTGAACCGAGAAAGATGTTTTGGAGTTACAGACTATCTTTTGTACTGCTGTGTTGAAGGATTACAGTCACTGGTGCATATCAACCATGGATGGGCAGGTGTGGAATGCGTCATTCGATCTGACACAAGTTCACAGAGAGTGAGTTATTTGCAGGATGCTGATAAAGATACACGCAAAGATGGGCTACATGGTCCTAAACATAAATTATGTGTGGGTGATTTTTTTTCCTGTGAAGCTTGGAAGATGGGTGAGTTTAAGTCAATTCTTTCTGATTCAAAGTTGATTCAACATGTTCTCTGGAATACTGTCAATTTGGATAATGGTGATGAATGGAGCACCAGAAGGTTGGCATTGTGCAAAGGGAAGGGTTGCGCAGAGAGGATGGTTGAGACAAGTGTTGACAGGAAGGAGGAGAGCAGAAGTAGAACTAAAAGAAGCCCTGAAAGGAGGTGTGAAGATCCATTAACGTTAAATCCACAGTTTGTTGTGTTCAGCAGGTATGTTATTCTCATGTCTGCTTGTGCAAAGTATTCAAATCTTTTTGTATTTATTTTCCCTTTATTCATGTGTATTCACATGTTTCTTGTTTTCTGTAGACACCATTAGTTCTTGTTTTTCCAGAAGAAGGAAGATGTTTTATGTCCTATGTTTCTTTAAGAGCTGTTCTTTGCATGGAATGTTTGTGTGGAACAAGGGCTTGGCATTACCCCCAGGTCCCTTATGTCCTCGGCCCCTTCATTACTTATGGAGATAACCATCTCCCGACAGAAATAAAAACAAGAGGAATGCTGGGATATCCCTACTGCCCCTCCCCCCGGGAGTATAAAGGTAGTACCTACCCAGCAGCCCTCCTGTTCTTTTTTTCAGTCTTCGACAGAATTGGATGTTGGATGCTGTTGGTGTTGCTGGTGTTGCTGCACTCCCTCCTGCTGGGCTGGGGGGCGTGCTGGTTCTTCTCTGCTCCCCCTGCCCGTCTGCCTGGCTTAGCGGGCAGGGGTGACGTTTCCTGATGTGTCTGCCCCTCGGCCTGCCTGGCTTGCTGGGGGGTCCGACTTCTTCCCGGCTGTTTTTCCGGATTACCGGCCCTTTGCGGCTGGTGCGCCGCCTCCCGGTTGCTTCCGGGTCGGAGTGCGCGTCTCCCTGAGCTTGGCCGGGTGGGAGACGCGCTGTGTGGCTGCTCGGATTCCGGTGCTGGCTGTTGCAGTGGGGGCCTTGTTGATGCGGCCCCCGCTCTAGGTGAGTCCCGCTTTGCGGTATTGTCACCTTTTTGGGGTGGGTGTGGCTCGACTGCTGGAGCGTCCTTCCTTGCGGCTGGCGCTCTCTGTTTGTTTATTGCTGCCTTTTAACTGTGCGCTGGCAGTGGGGGTCTTGTTGTGTGTTGACCCCCGCTGCCGCTGGGGGCTGCTTTTGTGCCTTTCTCGCACTTCTGGCCTCACGGACAGCACTAGCGCAATGAATTGGCGTGGCGCTTCACCTGCGGCGCTCCCTCGCTGCATTACTTGGCAGAGGGTGTTTATGCCTCGTTGACTCCTGGTTGTGTTGGGGGTTGTGCCCGCCTGCGTGCTGCTGGTGCTTTCCCTGGCCCTATGCGACTGTGTATTGATGTGGGGGTGTCGGCTAGGTGCCTTGTCGCCTTTGGGGGTGTGCAGTTCATGTCTGTCCCCCCGGTCTCCTGGTGCCCTTGCAGTTGCTTTGACCTGGGGGGGGGGTACATGCACGCGGCCGCTTCCGCTCTTTGGTTATTGAGCTTCCTGCTCTCTTAGAGCTCGGTGCCTAGTCATCCATTCTGTTCTACTGGATGTGACCTCCTCTGTCCTCGGAGCACCCTGTATTGTCGGGGGCTGTTTCCAGGGATTCGTCCTTGCGCAGTTGTCTCCCTGTGTTGACCATGTTTGTGTGTTTGGGTTCATTTTGTGCGTGGTTTTCTTGTGTTTCTGGGTGCCTCGCTTCTTCTCCCTGCACCGTCCACTCATGTTTCTGTGGTGTGTTGTGTCGCGCTCTGGTGCTCGCTCGCTTTGTTTTCCCTTGGCCCCTTCTTCGTCTGCGTGTCGGCTGGCCTGTTCTCCCCCCTTTGCCTGGTGGGGCATGGGGGCCTGTGCGGGGCGCGGGTTCTGGCTCCTGCGGGATCCTTGCTGCATCTGGGGCGCTCCATGTGTGCCGTGCCTGGTGATCCTGTGCTGCGCACTGTTTTCTCTGTTGGCGGGCTAGGCTTCTGTGTTTGGGCCTGGTTGCGCTGCGGGGACTCTTCCCCTCCTCTGCACTCTGTTGTGCTGTCGCCTTTTCGGGGGGGGGGGGGCTGCTTAGCTGCCTCCCGTTTGGTCCTGTGCGGTTTTTGTGTGTTGTTGGTCCTCGCTCCTTTTGGGTGTTTGTTTCGTCCTCTTGGGGCTGGCTGGGCTGCGTCAGGGGGGCCCTGTTATTCTCCCTTTGCACCTTGTTGGGTTGGGATGCCTTTGCCGTGCTGTGTTTCACCTGAGCCTTTGGTGTTGGGTTTTCTGTTGCTGCTGTCTCGGGGTTCCACGCGGCTTGTTTTCGGGCCTTCGGACGGCACCGGTTGTTGCTGTTCTCCGGTGGTGGGCGTTCCATGGGTCTGTTCGCTTTGGCTCGGGTTGGCGTGGGTTCCGGTCGCCTCTGTGGGGCTGGTTCTTTTTCGCTGTTCCTGCCTTTGCTTGCTCGTGGGTTTCCCTGTGTTGTTGGGGTTTTCCTGCCTGCTTGCTTGCGACTTGCCCTCTGATGCTCTGGTCGCTTCTTTCTTCTGCTGCGGTGGCCTGTTGGTTTGCCTTCTGTTCTGCCCCGCCTGGTTGTGGGTCGGTGTTCCTTCTCCTTTTGCCGCTGTGGGGTTGTGGGGGGTCCTGCGGGCTCTTCCGGTTGCCCTGCCTTGCTCCGCTGCGGGCTGGCTGTTGTGGCGTCTGCTCCGCTTGGGGTTCTGGTTCTTCCCTTCCTGGCCTCTGTGTGGTTGGTCGGCGTTTGGGGCTCCTGGTTCCTGGCCCTGTTCCTCCCTTCCCTTGGGCTGAGCCTGGTTCCGCTCGTGGCTGCTTGCCGGTGTTGTGCCGGTGGTTCTTTGGGGTGCTGTGTCTCCCTCTGCCTTGGGTGCGGCTGTTCTGTTCCTCCCTGCCTGCGCCTGTGGTTGGGCGTGGTGCTTGGTGGGGGCCTGCCTGGTTCTTTCTGGTGCTGGGCCTTCCTTTTTGCTCAGTTCATGGGCTTCCGGTGTTCCCCGGGGCCTTTTTCTGTGGGCTTGGCCTGGCTGCTTTTGCGCTGGCTCTCCCTGTGCTTGCCTTTGGCTTGGTTCTGCTGTTCCTGGCCTCCCCTTCTGTTTTCTGTGGTATTGCCTTTCGTGGTTTGTTCCGGGCCGGGGCCTGCGGGCGGCTGCTGGGCTGTGTCTTGCCTCCTGTTCTCCGGTTTGGGGTATTGTTCCCGCGCTCCATTCGCTGCTCGGTGGTTGTGCTGGGTATGGCTGGGTTGGTTCCTGCCGGGCCTGGTTGCTTGGGCTACCTCCTTTGGTTTTCATCCCTTCCTCTTCTGGTTTTGGTGGTGGTACGGGGTGGCTGTTGTTGTTGCCTATCCTGGGGCTGTGGTTTCTTCTCTCCCTGGGTTTCTGCTGGGTCTGCCTCCCGGCCTGCCGGGCTTGCTGGGCGGCTTGGTTTCCTTCTGGCCGGTGTTCCGGTTTCTCTGCCCCTTGTGGCAGGTACGCCGCCTACCGGTTTCTTCCGGGTCGCTGTGCGCGTCTCCCCGTTGCCTGGCTGTGTGGGTGGCGCGCTGCGCTGGTTGCTGTGGCCTGCGTTTGCTTCTGCTTGTCCTTCGGCGGTGGCTTTCTGTGGTTGCCTGTTGCCTTGGGCTTCCTCCCTGTTGGCTCCTGTTCTGGGCTGGTCTGCTGTTTCTGTTTGTGCGTCCTGCTCTGGGTTGCCTGGTTGTGTTTCTGCGGTCCTGGGCTGCCTGTTTAAGTCTCTTCTGGGTGTTTCTGGGGTGGATGGGCACTTCTTTGCGGGTGCCTTGTCTCCATGTGGGGGGGCTGGTCCCTGTGTCGTTGGTTCCAGTTCCTTGTGGGTGTGGTGTGTTCCGGTCTGCTTCTTGTTTCTGGCCGTCACGCTGTCGCCTTCTTGTTTCCCCTGATTGCCTCTTCTTGGGTTCGTTGGGGCGTCGGCGGGGCTGTTGGCTCTCCGGCCTGTGCTCTGTTGGGGTCTTTCCTTCTTTGTCCTTCCCTTGTTATGGGGTTGGTTCTGCGGGTTGCTTTTGGCTTCGGCTTTGGCTTCCTGTCTGTATCCTAGGTTGCGGTTTTGCGCCGTGCGGGGTTCGTCCCCTGGGCGTGCCCTGCCTTGAGTCTTGCGGGACTGTGGGGTGTGGTTTGCTTTTGCTTTCCTCCCTGCTTGCGGTTGCTTCTGTGTGGTCCTCTGGGGTTGTTTTGCCTCGGTCTCTCTGGCCTCTGGGTTTATGCCCCGGTCCTTTGCTAGGGCTGTTTGGGGTCTTTCTGCCTGGCCTGTCTCTGGTTTGGCTTGGCTATGGTTGTTGTTGGTTTCCTTCGTGGTTCCCTTGCTGTAGTCTTGGGTCCTCCGGGTCCTTGGCCTGTCCGGTTGCGCTCCTGCTTTGGTGTTCAGGTTTGCCTTCTTCGGGCTGTTGCTTCCTGCTCCCATTTCCTCCGCTTTGGCTGGAGTTCTGTTTTGGGGTTCCGGGGGTTCCTTCGGTTCCCTTTTCCTCTTTTTCCGGGTCTCTTTGTCCTGGTTGGCTGCCCTTGTTGGTTCTTCCTGCTCGGGTTTCCTGGAGGCGCTGGTTCCCTTTGCCTTGTGTCCGCGTCTTGCGGGTCCTGGTGGCTTGGCTTCCTGGGGTTTGCTCTTCGTTCCCTGGTGCCTTGGTTTTCTCTCTTTCCCTGTCCGTGGGCTCGGTCTTGCCTTTCGGGTTGGGTGCTGGGGGGCTTCCACTGTTCTTCCCGGGGTTGGTTTTGTTGGGCCTTTGGTTCATCTGGTTCGCTTCTCTCCTGCCTGTTCTTGTCTGGGTTGTCTTCTGCTGCCCGTTTCTGGCTTGCTGGCCTGGTGGCTCTTGGCCTTTCTCTTTGTTTGGCCTCTCGTCTGCTGTTGGCCTCTTGCCTTTGGTGGCTTGGGTGTCTGTGCTCTCCCTGTCGCTGGTTCACTGTGGGGTGTTCCTGCGGTGGGCTGATTGGCCTCTGTGGTGGCCGGTCTGGTCGTCTGGCTATGCTCCCTTGGTTTTGTTGGGTGTCTGCTGGGCTGGTAGGGGTCCTCTGTTGTCGGGGGCTCTGCCTGTCTTTTACCCGGTTCTTCCTCTTTCTTCCTGCGGTTGCTGCCTTGGTATGGTTTCTGGGTTGGCTTCTGTTTGGTTTGGGAAGGCCGGCTTTTTCCGCTTTGGTATTTCTCCTTAAGTAATGAATGGGCCGAGGACATAAGGGACCTGGGGGTAATGCTCATTCATGCGCCCCTCCCTCCCTCCCGGGCGGCCGGCCTTCCTGTCTGGGCTTGTTAGTACAGGAGGGCTGCTGGGTAGGTACTACCTTTATACTCCCGGGGGGAGGGGCAGTAGGGATATCCCAGCATTCCTCTTGTTTTTATTTCTGTCGGGAGATGATTATCTCCATAAGTAATGAATGGGCCGAGGACAACGGGACCAGGAGTAATGAAGATTACCGGTAAGTAATAGAGCATTCTATGAGTTGTCAAGTATGATTTTGGGGACCTGAGTAATGGACCCTGAACTTGATCTATGAGAATAAAAGCAGCTCATTTGTGCTTGGTAATACTACTACTTTTCAGTCAGTTCACCATCTTAAGGGGGACACTTGGCTGAAGACATAGGTTTCTGATGTCCTGACACCTGTCCACTTGCCTTAGGTTTCTAGAATGCATGCTTAATTGACCGGTGTAGTGATGGGTCGTGTCCTAACTCCAGCAACATAGCAACCAGCAGTACTCTCAGTTGAAGGTGGGATAATACAAGATCAAAAAGCACATTTGGCATGCTGGCCAAATAAAACATGAAGAAACATCGATATTATATTAGTGGTTGTGAAGATATTATTTGCACTGGAGAGCACAAAGCCATTTACCTAGAAAGGATAAATTACATGAGTCTTCACAGTGTTCTAAGTACGGCTTATTACAACTTGATAACCATGGTTTATCCTTGGTACCAGACCTGCTCATGACAATATGTTTGAACAGATAATTTAAAAATATTCCTTAGGCAGTGTTTGCCATGTACCCAAGATTCTCGGGCAGGTGATGGATTTAGCACACCTGTAGCTAAGCAGTGGTGGCTTCTCGTGTGCGGCAAGCTCCGGTTCACCTCTGTACACACTTCCTTCTCCTTGGCCTGAACTCATCAAAAACCCTTGCATTGGCACTTGTGCTCTGTCTAGCTCTGTTTTGTGGCTACATTCTTGCTCTGCTTCTTGGTGTGCTTTTGTAGCTAACAATCACGCCAATCATCCTGGTCTCTAATACTGTGCGTTCTTTATAGTTAGCAAAGGTGAGAGTTCATAAGCTGTCATTTTTTTGTAGCTACTATTAAGCTTTGAGTGCCAGGTCGGCTCTGTCAGTTTATACCTGCAGACATGCCCGCTAGTTTCACATGAAATTGTGTCTGCACTTGTGTCTCCCTATCTCTATGCCAGTCTGAAACCTACTGTGTCCTTGGCCAAGGAGGAAGTGCCTGCTTCTGCCTGTTCCTAGTAGATAATTAACTTACTTAGGATTCAGTCTATACTTATTTCTCTCTTTCATTTCACTGAAGCCGTTTTCTTGATTCTCAACCCTCCACAATTAGTACTTGTCGCTAAAGCACAGATACCACCTGAGTCATTCTTTGGTGTGAATGACCGGAGTCGAATCTAGATTGTCAGACATATGCAGCACTGGACTCTAGGCTCAATCCAGACTTACCGGCAGTCGCAGAGGGCCGTGAGGGCAAAGGCCGCGCTATCGGCGCTCCACCGGCACTACACCTCCCAGCTGCCCCGGGGGTCCGTCGCACTCGTGGTGCTCCCGCCACGCCTGGAGGCGCTTGAAGAGCGCGGGGCGGTGAGCGCACTGTGGGGGCTCAATCCAGACTTACCGGCAGTCGCAGAGGGCCGTGAGGGCAACGGCCGCGCTATCGGCGCTCCACCGGGACTACACCTCCCAGCTGCCCTGGGGGTCCGGCGCACTCGTGATGCTCCCGCCGCGCCTGGAGGTGCTTGAAGAGCGCGGGGCGGTGAGCGCACTGTGGGGGCTTAATCCAGACTTGACCGGCAGTCGCAGAGGGCCATGAGGGCAACGGCCGCGCTATCGGCGCTCCACCGGGACAACACCTCCCAGCAGCCCCGGGGGTCCGGCGCACTCGTGATGCTCCCGCCGCGCCTGGAGGCGCTTGAAGAACGCGGGACCCATCCCACCTTGCGGGACGCGAGCGGGTGGCGCCGGGCTAAGCCCGGGCAAAGAGCGGGCCGTCTGTGGCCGTCCGGAGCAGGACGAGGCTGGGCTGGGCCTTCCCCCTAAACCCTATCAGAAGGTGAGTGAAATCGTAAAACTATGGGGAAACGTACAGTATTAACCAGTTCTAAACCTCCAACTGTGCCCACCATTGAAAGTATGCTTGAGGAAGCAGTTCATATGGTCACAACTGAGATCGAGCTAACTGAAAGAAGACTCTCTATGAGCCTACCTGCACCCAATCGGCATTCACTAGGCGAAGTAGAACAGATCAATATATCTATCCCTTTCCCGTTGTCCCCAGAAGTTCTGATTACCACCCCTAGCCAGCGAGATATGTTTTCTAAGGCCCCTGAGATCGATCCCGATACCACTGATGCTGTGAGAGTTGGTATAGCATGTCAATTGGGGCCCAATACCGATGCCAACAGTGGGGACTTGTCCAGGGCCACAACAACAGCAGGGGGGGCAAGAGGAAGAGAGGAGTAACCAAACCTATCACCCGCTAAAGGAAACAGCCGGCTCGCTCAAAAACTCTGTGACCAGGGCATATCACAGGCGAATGGTATATGTACAGCCCCAATTGTTAATGCTGCTTGTGGTAAGGGCAGCAATCTAATGGATAGTCACCCCTCGAAATCTAGCCCAACCGTGATGTCTACACCAAACGCGGTAACAGTTGGCAATGGGTTAAGTAGTAATAGTAATAGTCAGCCACAGATTCCGGTGTCAGTTTCTTCCGCATTACCTGTTTGTGTGCCCATAGGCGAAAGAACTACCCAAAAGATATTCCTATTGGGGCTAAAGATGTTCTTAACTTACCCCCAGAAGCCAGTCCTTACGTTGTAATCCTAGCTGGCGTCCCTCCCTTGAAGAGAGCTCATTCCGAATCTTGGGAACAACTTAAAAATAAGAGTACTGATTGGCTAACAAAATATAAAGGCTTAGGGATGGAGCACGCCTATTATATTTTAATGGTGTGACTTGTAGGCTGGGTGGGGTCTTCTGAAAAGAATATCCTAGGTGATTGTATCATCATACATTTTAGACGCCCCCTTTTGGTGAAATGGCTACTGCAAACTCAAGTCAACCATAACACAGTCCCAACCCATATACAATCTTTAACATTGGGCTTTTTATATAAACCCCCATTAGGACCACGTATTCCTCCTATACAAACATGGAACACCCAGAATAAGTTCACTGGCTTTCCTTACTTTAGAGGGCCCTCGTAATCTTTTTACGCCAACATGGAACCCACGGAACCGGTTTGCCGTGCTGTCTAGTTTGGAGAGTCAGGACTGACTATCGAACTACCAGCTGCCTAGTATATCCGAGCCAGCAGAACCCGTAACATTATGTATAGGTCCTAGCAAACCCACAACTCTAGATTTGAATCTAGAAGTTTTAGGTTGGAATATAGCAGGATTAGGATCTAAGTTGAATTGTATAGAGTGGGTTGACTTGGTTAGTACTTATGACATCCTGATGTTTCAGGAGACGTGGTGCACAGATGAATTGTTCCTGGAAGGGTTTGTGTGTCATAACTGCATTGTAGATAGACCAAAAACAGGCCGACCATGCGGGGGGTTATCAACGTGGTTAAAAATATCGGCAAAAGGCAGCATAAAATCTGTAATAACAAACAATGCAAATTTTCAAGCCATTATCTACATACGGGGGACGTCGATATGCTTAATCAATTTTTATAATAATGATTTTATGTCACTACCAAACAGAAATTTTATTAAATTGTTTGAATTTATTGATGGATTGAATGATGAACAGAGGTATGGCAAAATAGATGGTATACTCTTAGCTGGAGATTTTAATGCCCGAATGTCTAGTGACATTGAGAATACTTCTATTACCCCAGTTAGTGTGACCTCATGCAGAAGAGGGGAAGAACTTTGTAATTTTCTATCACCCCATAATATGATTAATGTAATGGAAAAAGTTGGTGTACATCCAACTGAGGAATCGTTGCCTACCTATAGAGGACGCGGATGCTCATCGATTATAGATTATGTTTTTATATCATCCTCATTGGAAAACATTTTGGTAAAAGCGGAGGTTTTACGCACTAGTCAAGGCGACCATAATCCTATCTTAACTACTATTAGACTTCGGTCTAAATGTATTACTCAACGGGAAATCGGGGCTAAAAACCTGGTGATAACTACGGATAAGCTCAGGTTGATATGGAAGGGGATAGACAATAAAGCCCTACTTGAACGTACGATAAGGACGTATCCGCATTTGTAGATATATGTTTGTCAAGCACCTCCACAGGCGGGGAGATTATTGAGGCTTTTAGTGGTCTTTGCACCGGTATCAAACACCTAATCTCCAAAACAATTACCAACATAAGCAAGACTCCCAGGGGTTTGATAGCTCTTGTTCGCGGGCCAATAGAGATCTGCGTGAAGCATTAGCGGCTTCACCCAGGGATGTAACTCTAGTAAGATCATTAAGAGCCTGCTACAAGAAAGCCACTAAAATACGCTCAAATGAGATATTGAAAGCATGCTGGGATAATCTAGCTAAGGCTGCCTCCCTAAAGGACACAAATGGATTCTGGAAGGAAGTTAAAAGTATGAAGTCCATGGATACAAATATTACTCCCATAAGCTGTAACATATCTAGCGAGCTATAGGAGGAGCACTTTGCTGGAATTTACACCGCTTCCTCAATAACTACTAGCAATAATATTTGTACCCAAGTCCCAAAGGTTAATATAACAATATCTGAAGTTGAAGAGGCCTTACATCAAAGCTTAGGGAACAAAGCTCCAGGTCCGGATAGGTTATCTATTGATCTTATTAAACAGGAACCAGACTTTTGGGCTCCCCTCTTATGCAATGTTTTTAACAACCTGACTAATGCAACCATCCCGAGCACCTGGTCGACTAGTATTATCGTGCCGATTTTTAAAAAAGGGGACCGATCCAACCCCAGCTGCTACTGCCCTATTTCTTTAATTGATAACACTCTGAAGATCCTGGGTAGGGTTGTTTTTAACAGAATCAGGCTTTGGGCGGAAAATAATCAAATTTTAAACTGTTGCCAGCTGGGCTTTAAAAGCAATGATGGAACTGTTGAACAGTGCCTACATTTGAATCTTATTTTGGGGAAATGCCCGGTTGCACAAAAAGTACACTTTATTTAGGTTTTATGGATCTATCATCAGCATTTGATCTTGTTAATAGATCACGTTTATGGGAAATTCTTTTAAATTATGGGTTGGAGGAGGCTTTGGTTTGTTTTTTGGCTTATTTGCACAGGGATTTGAAGGCACGGGTGAGGAAAAGCAACGATGGGGAAGTTTCTGGGGACATCACCATTGGCCGAGGGGTCAGACAAGCCTGCGTTCCGGCCCCTCTGCTTTTTATTCTTTACATTAACGAATTACATAACTTCCTGTCAAAAATGTCTAGCGATGTCCCCAAAATTAATGGTAAACTACTGCCTATGCTTTTATACGCAGACAAATGCGGTCCTTATGGGTCACACGCCCAATGCACTTCGTACTTTAGTTAAGGGATTCGTGTCCTTCATGGTAGATCTCGATTTGTGCACAAATTTAAAAAAATCCTATATAATGAGCTGCGGGCTGAAAAAATACTGTATTAAATCAATTTCAGTGGGCAATGAACTGTTGACATGCACCAGCACTTTTCCCTACCTGGGCTTAGTCTTCTCAGAATCTGGCTCATGGAAAGCCCACTTGGCCCATGGAAGAAGTAAACTTACTAAAGCAATAAATTCCATCATCAGTCTTCGGCAACCAAGACAATCTGAGGTTGTGGTACCATTGATTCAAATATATAAATCGCAATGTGTACCAACTGCCACCTATGGGGCCGAAGTCTGGGGCCATGTAAATTGTAGTGGGATTCAAATTGAAGAGAACAGATTCTGTAGGAAAATCCTTGGTGCGCTAATATCATCTTCTAATTATATATGCCACAAGGAATTGAATTTACAACATGTGGAGGATTTCATTAGGTGGCGCCCAGCTATTTTCTTGGCAAAAACATGGCAGAATCCAGCGGCAACCTTAACAAGAGAAATAATTACAGATTGCCTCAAATGCGACAAAAGTGGCTGTATACCCTGGTTAGCCGCAGTAAAAAAATAGTTTAGCTAGTGTGGACATGGAGCATATCTTTCAATGTCCTTTAGAGGCGGAAGGAATAAACATAAGATCAGTCGGGGGGGCACTTTACGATCTGTATCGCAAAGAAAGACAAGATACTGAGCATCTTAAACCATCTGTTGCTGGATACATACCCCTCTTGGAGACACCTAGTATTCAACATCATATGCCACAACAATACCTTAGAAAGTATATGGGGAGATGGAAAAGGAGCCCACTCTATCGCCTCAGGGACGGAAGCATCAAATATTCACTTTGCTTCCCAATAGGTTTTAATAAAAATTTAGAGCAATTGAACTGTCCCTGTGGCATTGGTAGCAAACAAAGTCTGTTGCACTTTTTACTTTTTTGTAAATTTTATGTAAGATATAACAAATGGTATCTCGCCCCATATTTTAAAACTCGGGCTATCATGGATTTTGAATTTGCATATTTCGAAATATTAAAACTGGGAAACAATGATCTGATTTTTAGAGTAAGTACATTCCTCTAAGCAGCAATACGCTCTTGCGTTTCAATGGATGAATCCTAATGCGGCATGCACTCTTTATTCTGTTTATATATATTTTTAATCGTAAGCGAAGGTTGTCTCATTGCATAATAATTTTAGGGACCCATTTGGAAGATATTTTTGTTCTATTGAACATCTATGCATCATCCATGTAAATTATTGCTGACGTTGCACAGATCTGCTTAAAATAATTTGCACTGTTAAGTTTGACCGCACTTCAATGCACCTTATTATAATTCCCTTGCTGATTTGCACAAATTGTTCTAGACTCACATTTTGCACAATGCTATCTATGCTGCTAGTTTTCATGCCCATCGAACCCCTTTTTATCATGTTTTTACCCCTGTATTGTGTATTTGTAGTGGATGATACTGTATATTTATATGTTTTTAAAATGTTACTGTATCTGTTTTAGTGGTGATGAATTGTACTTTTATGGATATTCTTATCCGAATAAAGATTATTCAAATCAAATCTAGGCACTTTAGCTTTTGTGGGGGCTCACATACCCTTCCAGTTGCACGTTCTACACTGCACAAACCTACAGATGCATGTTCCAGGAATTGTTTGCCTCTGTTTCATAAACTGCAGGGTCTGTTCAAGTTCCTGTACTTCACCAACATTGGTGCCTGCGCCGTCATTGTCCCGCTGTCATCGTGGATCGCGTTAGCGCGCTCCGGCGCTTACCGGCTCTGTGGGGCACCCGACACGGGGAGAGGCGGCTTCTCAGCTGTTTTCTCCTCGGCGTGACGGCGCGTTGAGGCGAGCTCTTCGCAGCCTCACCAACTCTCGCCCTGACACCGGTATCGGTGCATCCCCATACATGCGCATTGTGAGCAGCGCTATCTGGTGGCGAATTTTGGGTACCGCACCCAACTTTTGACGGCTAGGCTGTCCGAGCATGGGTGAGGGGGCTACCTTGAGGTAAATAGGAAAAAGGTGTATATTAGTGCTCTCACCCTCTTTTTGAACATGTCATGTGAACAGTCAAACACCTCAATTCAGGAGGTGGAACAGCTTTGGCCTCCCCAACCCTTGCCGCCTGCTGTGGGTCTCGCGCTCTCGCAGGCCCTGGACACGGCGCTGGCCCCCCTGAGGGATAGAGTGGACACTCTCGCCCAGAGTATCCCGGGGTGTTCGGTACCCCAGTGCAAGCAGGACACGGATCCGGCGGCGCGCAGGGTGGTGGTAAGAGGACCGCTAAACGTCACACGGGGCACCTGGAGGAGTTCGATCACCTGAGGGACTCCTTCCCTAAGAGTGCGCGGACGCTTAAACCTGTACCCTGCCGGGAGGCATTTCAACCCGGAGAAGATGGCAACGAGGTCGCTCTTGAATCAGACCAGGACGATGGTTTCCCCCTTTGAGGGGGAGGGTGTGTCCGAGGATGAAGTTTCCTCTGATGGGGATGTTGATGCGGGTCGGCCTTGGCGCCCGGCGTCACATTCCTCGGAGTCCCAGGATGGGGACGGAAAGACCTCCGACATGTTTGACCCTACTAGGATCTATCATCCTAGGTCATCGGAGTGGCCTAAGGTGGCGGCATTTGTGGCGAGTAAAGTCCGCCAGCATCTGGAGAAGGAGGTTAGCACCCGCATGCCGGGAGAATGCCCTCGGCCGAAATTGGAAGGCAGGGTGGCCGTCACTCTGGATATTGATGATAAGTTCTGCGCATTCTTAGCCAAGTTCATGAAAGACCCTAAGAGGGGCATAGACTGCTCCTGCCTGGTGCAACTGTCAGGATAAGCTCCTGGATGCCAAGGGCCCCGTGACCCAGATCATTCAGTTGGCCGAGAGGGCCAAAGAGTAGGGGACCGTGTTATCCACGGAAGTCATGGCAGGTTGGGCCCAGCGAGCCCTATGCTTCTTGGGCAACGCGAACTGTGTGTTGGCGGCCGAGCGTAGGAGGTCGCTCCTCATTAACATCGACCCTAAGCTGGGCGATCTCGCTACTTCAGAGGCAGGGCCTATTGCACAGGGCAAATTGTTCGGCGAACCGTTCATCAAGGAACTGAACAAGTTTGTTACCACCTTTTCTGCACTGGATAGGTCGCAAACTTCGATAAAGAAGATCTTCCCTGGACGGGTTTTTGCTGGGGCCGGAAGTGGGTGGGGTCGCTCCTCCGGCCGCTCTTGTCAACAGGGCCCTAACAACAAAAACCAGCAGTGCCGCAACAACGGTTGGAACCGCCAGGGCTCTTTCTACCCCAGTAGAGGTGCAGGAGTCAAGGCACCAGGAGGTCCAGCCGGTGAGCGTTACCCTTTTTTCCCCATCCGTTCTGGGGGGGAGGTTACGGGATCAACTCCACAACTGGTGCAAGATCACTGCAGACCCTTGGGTTCACCAAACGGTCCGGGGTTTCAAAATAGAGTTCTACGGAATTCCAGGTCAGAGGATACGCCCCCGTCCGCTGTTTTTTTCCGCGGCGGACACAGTTCTGATTGGCAACATGGTGGCGGAGCTCCTCAGGAGAGGAGCGATCCGCAGGTCAATTCTTCACCCTACAGGTTTCTTGAGCAACATCTTTCTAGTCCAGAAGAAGGACGAAGGTTTCCGCCCGGTCATAAACTTGCGAGAGTTCAACGAGTGGTTGGTTCACCGCCACTTCAAGATGGAAGGGATCCATCTCCTGCGCGACATCCTCCTCCTGGGGGATTGGATGGTCCGTCTGGACTTGAAGGACGCTTACCTCTCGGTTCCCATTTTTCCGCCTCATCGGCGGTTCCTGCAACTTTTATGGGACGGGAAGGTCTTCGAGCTCCAAGCACTCCCATTCGGCCTCTCAACGGCTCCGTGGTGCTTTACAAAGCTACTTCATCCGGTAGTAGAGACTCTACGCGAGAGGGGCGTACGGCTGATCATTTATCTCGACGATATCCTGATTATGGAACAATCGTCGGACCGCCTCCGACGCAACGTGAGCATGACTATTGCTCTGCTCCAGAACCTGGGGTTTGTGATAAATGCACAGAAATCCGAGCTCCGACCATCCAGACAGATCATTTTTCTGGGTTTCCTAATCGATTCAGAGACGGCCTCCCTGAGCCTACCTCTGCAGAAGGTGACCAATATTCGCAAGGAACTCTCTCAGGTCCTTCGGAAGGACAGAATCTCCCTCAGGCAGTTGGCTCGAATCGTGGGTCTCCTCTCGTCCTCGATTCAGGCGATATTCCCGGGTCCCTTGCATTACAGGGCCCTCCAGCGGCTGAAAGCGCAGCACCTCAGAAAGGGGCTCACGTATTCCGAGTTCATCTCTCTGACGGAGGAGACCAGAACGGAACTGCGTTGGTGGATAGAGCACATGAGTGCGTGGAATGGGAGAGCGATCTTCGGCTCCAGCCCAGATCTGGTCATAGAATCGGATGCCAGCAGGTCGGGCTGGGGTGTCCGCTGCGGCAACATTACGATGGGGGGCCGCTGGTCGGAGGAGGAACTGCAACTTCATATCAACTGCCTGGAACTCCTGGCAGGCTATTTTGCGGTGAGATCCCTCATGCAGGACCGAGTGTCGTGTTGCATCCTGTTACGCATGGACAATGTGTCGGCGGTGCAATACATCAATCGCCTGGGCGGCCCGCGGTCTCGGGCCTTGGCAGAGCTGGCAAAGGACTTCTGGCATTATTGCCTGGAGAGGCAGATCTCTGTGTCAGCGGAGTATCTTCCGGGACTCCAGAAATAAATTGCAGACTGGCATTCCAGGAACTTCCGCGACTTCAGCGATTGGCGGTCAGTCTTCCGGGCTTTGATGGCCAAGTGGGGTCCGTGCACGGTGGATCTTTTCGCATCCCGGCTCAATCGTCAGCTTCCGAAGTTTGTGAGCTGGAGACCAGAACCGGAGGCGTCGGCGGTAGATGCAGGATTGGTCGCAGGAGCTGCCATACGCGTTCCCTCCTTTCCTGATGATTCCTCGGGTAGCGGCGCAAGTTCGCCGGCAGCGAGCGTTCATGATCCTGATTACACCCTTTTGGCGGGCCCAGGCGTGGTTTCCTCCCCTGTTGGAACTGTCGTGGGACCGTCCGATTCGACTGCCCTTGTTCCCTTCTCTGCTCTCGGGTCCCCTGGGGGAACCCCATCCGTTAGTTCTGCAGGAGACATTGCACCTCATGGCTTGGAGGATTTCAGGGGACGTTGGCAAGATGGCCGCCTTTCGGCGGACGCTGCGGACCTCATCCAACGAGCCTGGGCTCCTGGAACCGTCAAGAGGTATCGCTCGGCTTGGGGACGGTGGCGTCGTTGGTGTCTGGGAAGACACGCCGATCCCGTTGGGGCAGATGTTAGTCACATCTTGAATTCTTTAGCCGAATTGGCACAGTCAGGGTTGGCATATCGTTCCATCAATTCATTCAGATTCGCCATTTCGGCGGGGCACGCCCATATCGATGGTGAACCAGCGGGGGAACACCCTTGGGTTTGCAAACTGATGAAGAGTGCACGGCTTTCTAAGCCCCCGGAACCCAGGTATGACTGCCTTTGGGACGTCAACATCATACTGCGTTTTCTCGGCTCTTGGTGGGACAACCAGTATCTTTCCAGGAAGGAATTGTCGGCTAAATTGGTGATCCTGCTTTGTCTGGTTTCTTGTAAACGTATCTCGGATGTGAGGGCGTTGGATGTCACGGCTCGAATGTTCACTCCGGATGGAGTAACTTTCACGGTCGCGAGGAGGACTAAGACTAATATCAGGTCGGTATCTTATCCTGTATTTCCGGAACAACCCAAGCTTTGTGTGGTACGATGCCTTAATGAGGAAATGACGGCAGAGTATCACCCTCCGGGAGAACGTCAACTCCTTATCGCCCTGCAGAAGCCTTTTAAGGCGGTTTCATCTCCATCCATAGCTAGGTGGGTCCGTTGGATCATGATCGAGGTGGGGGTGGATGTGACTAAATTTGGGGCTCACTCCACGAGAGGAGCTATGGCCTCGAAAGCCGTTCAGGTAGGTGGCCAGTTGGAGGATATTATGAATGCAGCAGATTAGTCCTCCGAATGCACGTTCAAGAAGTTTTATTTCAAACCCATCTATGGCGCAGCAACATTGGTGGTGGATAAGCTTTGAAACTGCATAATCCTCGCCTCCGTCCTGACATAGAATGAAAAATTTCCTAGCTAACGTGACGGAAAGTTTAGATTCTATTAAGAACTAGGAGGCAAGGATTATCCCTCCCCGAGACTGGGGCGTCTCGTCCCACCCTGGAATCTTCGTATGGTCAGTAAGTAAGTTCTTACAATATGGGTTTGATGAGGGTTTTTTTACTGGTATGTCTCGATTTGATTGGTTCATTCTGGATATGACTAATATGTTATACGTTTTTCTTGGCATTGTGTTAGAAGAAATGTCCTTCTGTTATTAGAGGACTTATGTAAATTGCCTCCTTATGCTTCCTTCCAAGGAAGGGGAACAGGATAACGGTTTGTCTTGTATTGTTTAGGACAAGATCGGAAGATGGACTGAGTGGGTTAGCAGAGAACTTTCCTCACAGAGAAGAAGAGGAAGCGGAAGGGACGTAATGAGCATATATACGGCGGACGCTCTCGGCATTGGACTATGGTTGCTATAGACACTGCGTCCCATGTGCTCATGGGAGTTGTAGTTGAATAAAGTTTTTTGTATTGTTTAACTTTGAAGCTGCTATTTGAATAAAGAGAAGAAAGGACTGCATAATCCGCGCCTCCTAGTCCTTAATAGAATCAAAACTTTCCGTCACGTTAGCTAAGAAATTTTTCATTCTTCTATATGCCGTTATAATTCATTGCGAACTTCAGACAAGAAGTTCATTGGGTGTACTAAAGGTGGTTAAGTTGTAAAACATGATCACAGAGAAAGTCTTAAAAACAACCCCAGAACCGACAATTCTGTTCATATTCATTATTGGAATGTATACAGTTTCTACGGAAAAGGGGGTGGTACCGCAACTTTGGGGGTTTCTGTCTTCTTAATGTTGCACAGCTCAATGGTAGAAATGGGTTCCTGGAAGTGGGAGTATGCAGAGTTTTCCTGTTTACTTTGAGTCACCTCTAGCATTGGCAGATGTTGAGTATTTACCAGCAGAAAAGAGTTAAACTCAATATTCTGACATGCCCCCCCTCTCCACCATGACCCTAACTCGAAATTTGAAACAGATTATATTTTATAGATGTGCTCGAAATCTGACAAAGGGTACATTTTATGGATGTTACCATAAAAAAAGTTTTGTTGATAGCACGGACAGGTTGGTTGTACCGTTAGATTTGCATCCAACTGAGCAAATCCCTGCGTGATGTAAAGTATAGTGCAAGCTGATGAATATTTTAATGCTAAGCGAATTATCTGAAATGCTATAGTCTGATCACGTTGTATATTTTAGTTGAAACTATTCTGAAATTTGCTTGTAAAGATGCTTCCCATGCCACCATCCTCAGAAAAATGTTTTTTCCCATACTGCAAATAGATGCCCCAAAGCGATGAGTAACAAAAGACATGCAAGGAAAACATGAAGGATTCTAGGGAAAAGCGCTAATAAGACAGATGGCCCGGCATAATAACATTCAAACCATGATCCTTTAAGTTATAGGCCAAAGTGATTCCAGATATCCTTCGTCAAGTAGAAATGAATCTTTCAAATGAAGGCACCATTCTGAGCTCCATACACATCTCTTCCATGGCTTCCTACCCCAAATATTAGTGGACGGTGAAAACGAGTCGCTCTCTGTTGGACTATACGCTTGTGGGGTCCACTTCATATTCTCGTAGGGCCCCTCCTGGGCCTCCAGTAACTGTTTAATTCTGGTGTCCAGTAATGAACAGCAATGGAGCATTTGCTAAGCAGTCTGTGGCATTGTAGCTGATGATGATAACACTGCAGGGGCTAACTATGTATTGACACTGTAACCGTTACCATGAGAGGAGAAATGCAGGATTGGATAGTGGTCTGATGCAAGCTTTAGAACCTGCTGTCCTGGGACAAAGAATGCTGTTTTGAGCATTGGAAACAAAGGCCAGTGCAAGGATTTGTGCCAACAGAAGGAAATTGATATTTTGCCAGCTAGCATTCTAGACTATCAATGGGTTATCGACAGAGGCTACTGGTTTTTAGTGGCAGTGAAATACAGCTTCGTAAGGGGCAATAGAAAGTTAGAACTCAATCAGATGATGGAAACTAAGTTGGTTATTCCTCAATCACACACCACCAAATCCCATGCTGTGATCAGAGATCCGTTGAAAGACTAGCCTGCTGTCAGTAAGGAAAGGTCAGTGGCGCTGCTCTCAGTTTTAATTCCAGGGGGTTGGTCCTATTGTTAGCCTTGACTATCCTTGGTTTAAATAACAGTGATTTTCTGACCTGCTGTCAGTGTTTGGAGCCCTCAGGGTTACTGATATTGGTGTTCTGGGTCCCTAACAATATTTAGAGCCCTCAGTTTTAATCCAGTGGAGTTCCACCTTCCTGTTATGGCTTGGGCCCGTTAGCTATTAACACCCAGGGAGGGCTGACCTTCTGCCAGGTTCTTAGGCAATTGGATCTGTCATGCTATTGTCTGAGGACTTATATTTTAATAAGAGGCAGCTTTTGGAATGCAACCAGCTTCTAGAGCCTCGGGTGGGACAAACTGCAGGTCCATGAACATGTGCTCCCATGCTTTGCTGGGGTCTTTTACTGGTATTCCCTTTCTGTTTGTTGCAATATTCCCCATTCCATGCTAGTTTCGAAGCTCAGACCAGTTGAAAGTGGAAACATCAATTGCACAAAAGAGTTCTAGATAATGTCAATTTCTTCTCTGTTCACAGTGTGACATAGCTGTTTTACTTTTGATTTCCATCTGATGTAAGAAGCCCAAAAACTGGACCCACCCATTTGAGGCTTCCCGCCCTCGTGTAATCAGTGTCCCTTAGAGGCAGAGTCACTCACTGGATTGGATGCTCGTGGGGTCCACTGTAAAGTTGCCCAGGCCACCGCCGGCTATGGTCACATTGAGGGTACTGGTGATGTTCTCAGCGGGAGGCACCAACGTGTCGTTAAACTCGACCTGTGTCACGACAATCACAGAACCTTCCCTACAAACAAACATGACAAGTGTGCATTACTTTACATGAGACTCAATGAAAATATCAGGTTACAGTGCCTTTAACAGAAACAATACCCATGTACCTAAATCAATACGTTTTATTCTTCTTTTTACTGCAGAGAATCAAACAGTCCTGACCCGTTCTCACTTGCTTTTTCAATAAACATTTCCCAGGTTGATAAATACAATGGTTTTATATTGACTGCACCAAAAATAACATACAACAATCGATGATGTTACACTTGCAATATGTGTCTATATTGCTATCGTGGGCCTGATGGCATTTACTAACCCCTCCCGTTTAGTCTCGTGGTTTATGATGTCACCAGAAACCCTCAATCACATTGCAGGACCATATTACATGGTTACTGGTAGGAACATATTGCGCGTTAGTCATAATGCACTTTTATATATTATGTTTATTTTAGTGCAATTGTAATGAAAACAATGCCTATTTTCAAAGGGGTAAATGTTTAGTGAAATACTGGGCTATATGGATTGTGTGTAATACAAACCAAAAAAACAGTATTTAACCAGTTTTAAAGTATGCTGGTATGAATTCTGTCCATCAGGGTGGTGGAGGACATTACGTTCGCTGTCCTGACAAAGGAACACCATATTCAGAGATCAGTGCTGCCTCGGCAGTGATCTCCATATAGTCACATGAACTACTACTTTTCTGACAGAAGTACGTTTGTGACGAAGTACCCTGTAAGCCAAGGTCTGTATCAGGCCCTTAATCATGAAAAAAAGAATGCAGGATTTTTATAGAAATCAGGCTTCGTTTTGTTAAAAAAAAGTTCATCTGCTTATATTTATTTATAAATAATTATAAACACACTTCGGTACCATCTGATGAATCTGCACAAACATTTGCACACCTCTAGCCAAACTGGATACGTTGTGTTCAGATTTGTGCAAGGTAAAAGATTGAGGGGCAGTCAAAAAAACATGCTTCTCCTGTTTTAGGTCCTATAGGAAAATCTGTTCTTTGCTACAACAAAGATCGCTCAAACGATGTATATCAAACTTGGCATGAAAGAATAATTTCAATCAAAAAATGTCACTCTTTGTGAAAATGGTCAGTGTGCTAACAATGTGAAAACTTGGTCGTTCTGTCAATCACCTTTTAATCTTTCATGAAATGTGATTGGCTGATATGAGCTTGAATTTTTTTTTCTGCCACCATCGAATATTGGCCAAAAACACAATTTTGCAACATGAAAAAAATCACACAAAAAGGGGTTGTGTCTTAGGCTGGTTGCAGATTCTGGTTAGCCGTATGAGTCGGGGCCTGGCCACAGGTATGGCCGTTCATCCAACTAATGGGACACATGGCAGTGTGGGTACAAGCTCCCTTCCGGCAGGCTGAACACACAGGCACCGGCACTCAGAATGACCTAAGGGCCTGGTTGGGCGCATGACCACAAGCTTTTGTAAGCATAGGATTAGCACAATGTTATCCACATCGAGCTAGAAAGGGACAAGCTCTTTTGTCATTTCTACAGCAAAATCGTTAAGCGTAGGATTAGTACTGTGCTATGTACGACGAGCTGTTAATTGACAAATATTACAGTATTACAGCTCTGGATTGTTAAAATACCTCCCAAGCCACCTGGAATGAATAAAAGCAACCACTGGCAGCTGCCCTATGCTTAAAAACTTAGGTAGGAAAACAGACATTTGAAGTGAGCAGATTCAGAGTGTCACTGGTGTAGTAGGGTGCTATATATATATATATATATATATACATATATATATATATATATATATATATATATATATATATATATATATATATATTTAATAAGTTTATGGAGAGGGAGAGGTCCTGCTGTACTTTACACAGCTGGCATCATCATATCAGCATTTAAGGCCCTCTATCTGTTCTGTACCTCTGCTTAGGTGCCGGAATTTCAACATCTATATAAAGTCTCTGCTTTCCAATTAGAAGAATACACAATCTGTGTAAATATATACATACCGAAACGCTATCACTTTCACAGCTTTGCAGTTGGGGAACTTCCGTTTATATATCTCAGTCAGCTGTGGGTGAAAAAAGACAAGTCAGACGAAGCTAATCGAAGCTCCAAAAGAACATCTCGGGGTTCTGTGAAGCTCATGAAGGGGAGACTACAAAAGATCCTGGCATTACAACATGTAAGAGCATTAACACTGAGAATAACATGCACACCTGAAGGACTGTTCATTCCTGGAATTGCAAGTCCCAAAAAGGGTCTGATTCCGATGCTAGCGATGCAATGGAGGCCCCTGCTCTGTGCCACATTAACAAAGATGCTGAACTGTAATGATACAAATGTCTGTTCAGTTCTTCTCCATAACGACCTATACGCCATGCACTACGGAAGGGCATGTGCATACTGCAGGCTGTACTCTTTTCTCTCCTGCAAGATGGTATTAAGCAAGAGGCACATTTCATTTTAAGTGCTAATTAATTTCAAAATGTATCCGTGCTTACCAACGTTTCAAGGCTGTTCTTCAGATCGTTGTACTCAGGGGAGGAAGGGTTCTTCAGATTTTCAGAAAAGTTCTGACTTGTGATTCTAAAACTCAGAGTGGCACTGGTGACCAGAGCCGTGCTGGTGGAAGTGCTGGCTGAAGATGACGTTGTGTTTGTTCCAGCGGCCGAAGTGCTGTTTGTGCTAGAATGTGTCAAAGGGGTTGACAGTGAGAGAGAAGGAGCCGATGATGAATTGGTCATATTAGATACATATGCAGTGACTGCTGGAGTTGAATTGGTCACATTAGGTAAAGATGCAGTGACTGCTGGAGCTGAATTGGTCATATTAGATACATATGCAGTGACTGCTGCAGTTGAATTGGTCATATTAGATACATATGCAGTGACTGCTGCAGTTGAATTGGTCACATTAGTTAGAGATGTGGGGACTGCAGTCACATTAGATTGAGACGCAGTGATTACAGAAGATGATCTGGTGGTATTAGATAGAAATGTAATGCTTGTAGATGCCGATGCTGTTGACTGAGTTGTAGAGGTTGAGGAAGTTCCGCTTGTTGATGGTGGCGAGCTTGTTGTTGAAATGGGAGAGGCTGCACCTTGGAGAGAGAGAAGACCACATGACCAAATGTGTATTTATAGGCGAACATGTTTCAAGACGTTAGTTGGAACCAATGATAAAAGTGATCCCCTTATATTAACACATATCTAAGCCTCTCCATCCACCTTTTTACCTTGTAACCACAAAATGAAAGAAAACACCTGTTACTTCCAACACTACAGAATAAACACTAAATTCAAATATTGAAAAAAACGCTTTCATAGCTATAAAGTACTGTGATGCAGCACCTCACCACCAAGCTCTTGTAGAAGCTTTTCACTCACTCATCGACTAGTGTTTGTTCACTCATAGAGCGTGCTTGAACTTAAACGATTTGAGCAGCCACACACCATGAAGCTTATTTGTTTCCCAAATGACTATTGCTTGTCTTTGAGTCATTTTCACTGTGGGATATATGAAGTCTCCTTTTTTGTTGTCTGTTTTCTGTATGTCTGTTGTCTGTCACTTGATGTTCTTCAGTTACCGCTCAGAGGAGGAAGCAGTGTTCCAAACACTATTTTTTGGGGAAATCGCTTTTTAATGAAAACATGACCAGTTGTGCAGCAGCTAATAGACCACAGCGGCCATTCCTCAAGACAGACCAGGCAACATTACAGTTTACATTTTCATTACCGACCTTAATTCCCCCTTTATGCTTCATTGCCATTTCCCTCAAAAGTAGTAATACCTGAGGCAACTCCGCCCATCAGGGTGGAGGGGAAGACACATTTGTCCCTACATAAGCATTCCATTTGCCCCTTATTTATTCCCATTTCCAGGGCAGCCCCTGTCCTCGTAGATGACTCTACGCCGGAACCACTCTACGCCGGAACCACCGCCAAGCTCCAGAAGAGACTCCAGCGGATCCAGAACGCCTCAGCCAGACTCATCCTCGACATCCCACGACACAGCCACATCTCCGGACATCTGAGAGACCTGCACTGGCTCCCTGTCAACAAAAGAATCACCTTCCGCCTCCTCACCCACGCACACAAAGCCCTACACGACCAAGGCCCCAGCTACCTCAACAACCGCATCAACTTCCACGTTCCCAAACGACAGCTCCGTTCAGCCAGCCACGCCCTCGCCGCCGTCCCCCGCATCCGGAGAACGACAGCAGGAGGAAGGTCCTTCTCCTACCTGGCCGCCAAGACCTGGAACTCTCTTCCGACCGACCTGCGCCTGACCCAAGACCACCTCTCCTTCAGGAAGAAGCTCAAGACCTGGCTGTTCGAGCAGTAGCAGCACTCCCCCCCCCTAGCGCCTTGAGACCCTCCGGGTAAGTAGTGCGCTATATAAATGTCTTTGATTGATTGATTGATTGATTCTCAGCCCCCACGTACCAGTCCATATCTCTTTAGCACTCCCCAAGAGTTGGCGTCTCTTGGGCCCCCTACTGTCGGGCAATGTTACGCTTAAACAATTGCCTTTCCCATAGTTACTCAAAGTTGCTCTTTACGGCTCAAGTCAGTTGCCTCGTAGATGTTAAGAAGACACCATTTAGAGGTGGGTGGAAGGTCCCTCCCACACACTCTTTGCAAGTCACATATAATAGCCTCCCAATATGATTTCACTGCTGGGCACTCCCATAGTATGAGGTAAAACGTACCCTCTTATCCGCATAGTCTGCGGCACTTAGCGTCCACTCCCCTGCCTACATTAACTAGAGTGCTACAGGAGAGGTAGGATCTACGACGTATTGGATTAATCTAAGTTTGGATGAGATGGTCGCTTCTTTCGGGAAGGCTAGCGCCTCTTGCCAGTTCTCAGTAGATGCCAAAGTGCAACTGTGTGTTTTGTTGGGCCCGTAAGGCGATGCTCTTTGGGGTTTGTGTATAGTGCTTGCATGTATCCCCGGGACCTAGGACAAGCCTGTCTATTCAGTATGCTGGTTCATCGTGTGGTAGGGTAACCAGATATTGAGAAGCAAAAACCCCAGGAGAGGTAAGACCGAAAAGTAGGACTAAAGACTTTCATGTTACTTTTATGTCGGGTCTGTCCCAGTTTTTGCATTCCCATGTAAATATATATGCGTGTCTGTGTAAACAAATAAATATATATATATATATATATATATATATATATATATATATATATATATATATATTACCTACTGGCGGTCGCCAGTAGGTATATATAGTTAGGATTTTTTCTCTATGGGATTTTTGAAAATTCTATGTCAAATAACTTTGGCGTTTGTGGACGGAATTGGCTGAAATTTTCAGGAAAATGGCACATTTTGTTTCTGAGCAGCCCCTGAAAATTGGGGTGGGGTTCGTCTAGGGGGGGTCGAGAAAAAAGGGGGGTCCCAAAACGTGTTTTTAACATTGAGTTTTCCATAGGGCGGTTGGCCTCACTTTTAGCCCGAACGGCTGAATGGATTTGCACGAAACTTGGCAAAATTGTAGGGACTGGTAGCCCGATGTGCCTTTTGGAGGTCTCAATATATGTGCTACAGTGGATTTTGAGAAATTAACGTTTAAAAAAAAGATATATATCTGTAACAGCGGACCGGGCAGCGCTCCAGTACGCGTACTTTTCGCGCAACGGAGCTTTGTGAAGCGAAGCTGATTGGTTCTCCGGCGTCTGTAAACATTCCAAACAGTCCGTAGCGGCCGCCATCTTGTCTCTCGGTAGGATCGAGAGACAAGAGGAGGCCAAAGCGAAGGGGCAAATGACCATAAGGGGGCATAGTAGATCCTCGCTGACCCCCTAGGTTTGATGTGGAGGTTTTAAAAGGGCCCCGCGGGGCAAAAAAAATAAATAATAATAATAATCGAACGGCTGAATGGATTTGCACGAAACTTGGTAAAATATTAGGGACTGGTAGCCCGATGTGCCTTTGCTAGGTCTCAATATGTGTGCTCCAGTGGATTTTGAGAAATTAACGTTCAAAAAAAGATATATATCTGTAACAGCGCTCCGCTTCGCGTACTTTTCGCGTTACGGAGCTTTGCGAAGCTGATTGGTTCTCCGGCGTCTGTCAACATTCCAAACAGTCCGTAGCGGCCGCCATCTTGTCTCTCGGTAGGATTGAGAGACAAGAGGAGGCCAAAGCGAAGGGGGAAATGACCATAAGGGGGCATAGTAGATCCTTCCTGACCTCTTAGGTTTGATGTACCATTTTGCCAAGTTTGGTGTAATTCCGTTCAGCCATTCAGGCTGTAGACGTATGTAAATGTCCTATGGAAAATTGCATGGGGAAAACACATTTGAAAGTGTTGAAATTTAGAACCAATTAAAATGTTACTTTGGTTTTGTATTTGTGTGTGATGAAAGTTAATTGGTTATGTATATATGTCAAATGAGAGGAAACCACAGCCATTTTGTGATACTACTGTCTGAGGTACATTTGTGAGGAATTTTTGGTGGTGAATTTCTGGTGTTTGATTTACACAGTACTAACACTTCTCCTACTTTTAAAAAGGTGAGTTGTTAA
This sequence comes from Lissotriton helveticus, assembly GCF_964261635.1. NCBI lineage: Eukaryota > Metazoa > Chordata > Amphibia > Caudata > Salamandridae > Lissotriton > Lissotriton helveticus. The sequence goes on along the minus strand of NC_136062.1, from coordinate 237,605,575 downwards.
TTTGTAAGGGGAACTATGTTGTACACTTGAAGATAATTTGAAAAATGTTTTCTGTTATTTATTTGCAGTCCTTCTGTTATACTAAATACTTGATAAAGTTAGTTTTATATTATGTATTACTAAAAACGATAAATGAAAGTGATTATTTTTTTCTGCAATTTACAGCAAGCAATTTCAAAATAAAATGCCTCACAATGAAGAGACCGTGGCAATTTCTTTTGAATTGTCCACTACATTGATTGAAATTGAGAGCACCAATAATGAAATATTGTCACAAGGAGGAGATGACTTGTATGATTCCATTAGATTGATTGAAATGGACAGCACCAATAATGAAATATTGTCACAAGGAGATGACTTGAATGATTCCACTACCTTGATTGAAATTGAGAGCACCAATAATGAAATATTGTCACAAGGAGGAGACGGCTTGTATGATTCCATTAGATTGATTGAAATGGACAGCACCAATAATGAAATATTGTCACAAGGAGGAGATGACTTGAATGATTCCACTACATTGATTGAAATTGAGAGCACCAATAATAAAAAATTGTCACGAGGAGATGACTTGAATGATTCCACTACATTGATTGAAATTGACAGCACCAATAATGAAATATTGTCACAAGGAGGAGATGACTTGAATGATTTTTTTGATCAATCTGTTGATGGCGAATTTATCGAATGTTTGGAGACCATAGAGTTACAAGAATCATCATTGCAGACTTTTCATGAGGAAATTGCTGATGAGGACATGTTACTAGTTCTTTCAAATTTAGAAAATTCTGAAGAATAAATTTATATTTAGAAATCAAAAATTGTTTGAGACATTATTCATTTTTATTTTTAATTTATGAGGTTGTAGCGAAGTGATTGTAGTATAAAATGAGACTTATAGTATAGAGTGCAACATTTTTATGTTACATGGTAAGTTTACTCATATTTACTTCCCTTCTCCCACTATATTATCTCCAATGTGTATTTGACATCTCTTCTTCATCTCCGGCCTCCTTTCTCTCACTGTGTGTCTCCGATGCATCTTATCGCTGCTATTTTGTGTAATTACAGAAGAGAGTAAAATAAAATAGTTCGGAACGTGAAAAGGGGGCAAAGTAGAGTACCCCTCACCCCCTAGGCCTTTTTAGGCGGTCCCAAAAGGATCAGTTTCTGCTTTCCTGAGAGATTATGGTATGAGTTCCATATACCACAATAATTTGCATTACAACATGCAAGATATCTATCTCCTATTACCAACTTTGAGATATTCGCGCTAAGCGCGAATATCTCCAAAAAGTAACACCTGCCCTGAGCAGTTCTTAGCCATGTTATCCAATGGGAGGTGGATAACATGGCTAAGAGCATTAGCTCGGTAATGCATGAATATCGCTGACTTTTTAGCGATATTCATGCATTGCGGCCGTTTATTATCGCATTTGCGATAAACCTTGATAATAGCAAGGTTTATCTTCGATAATTTCTGACGATGCTTAGCGGTAAAAAATTTGTTGGTAAGCATCGTTAGCGATAAATATCGCTTAACTTTGGTAATATGCACCAACGTCTGTTAACGTTCGATTCGAAGGAAATGAGGAAGTGTTGAAAAACATTGTCTGCGCCATCTTGCCTTTTTTGAAATGCCACACTTTTGTCGTGCACGGCAGCCATTTTAGATGCCTTGACCAGACCCACTCTTTGCACGCTGTCGATTCGTAGCATGGCTCCCCACCCTCGCAAGCATCTTCCCCAGGCACTGGTCACCCCCGCTCTCTGTCTTATGCATCGGCAATAAACCTCCCCCCATCTGCGCTGCTCTTCCCTGAAAATCACACTCTGTGCCCGCCCGACACCTCCCTTTCGCCCTATTCACTACCGCACCCTCTGACACTCCTCTTCCTCTGTGTCCGATTGTCCAGGCTATCACCTAGCCCTGCAGATGTAGTTTATGGCCCCAGCTGTAAAGAATCACCCCTCTTCAAAGGAGTTATAGTAGATCAAGGCCCACACCCGATGAGATCCGTCACACCACACGTGTTCCTACTATCTGAAAACCATCCTGTATTGTGATTGGGGAGGGGACTGAGCCTGAAGCGGAAGATTCCAGGAATGACTCTTTGTACATCAAAGTTTTTACAATTATGTGTCACATTAAAAATATATAGCACTCCAACAAAGTAGTAGGAATATAAAACTTTAATAACATATAAATATATACAACAAAACAAAAACAGTAAAAACATTTAAACAACGACGAGACCGTGGCAATTTCTTTTGAATTCCTGATGAGGACATGTTACTAGTTCTTTCAAATTATGAAAATTCAGAAGATGTTGCCTGGGGGTGGGTCGTCAGTAGCAGTCTGTTGTGCGAATAGTTCCAAGGCAGCAGAACGCGCTGAAATCTAGATGGCACGAAAGTGATGTCTAGTAAGTTGCCGCCCAGCAAATAACGGCGTGGGGCGCCGCGGGGGTGAGTGAGTCCAGTAGGCACCACAGCTATTCTTACCGGCATTGCAGAATTACTGCTGGGGACAATGCCTGTGCTGTAGCAGGGTCACAGCAGAAACAAAAAGGATTCTGTTGAAGATGTTGTTGGTTTTCAATTTGAATACAGTTCTGGTGTCAACTGCTATACTAATGTAGTGGTTAATGTTTTGTTTTCTCTAGAAAATGTAAAAGAGGGGGAGGCAGTCCAAAGTTCCGTTAAAAGGGCAAAGGAAAGGATCGGTGGTTTGAACTATCAGTCAAAAAGGGGAGGGGGTGCAACAATTTTTCCTACCGGGTCACACTGTGCTTTCACCGGAACTGAGGTCTGCAGGATTCTAGTAATTCAAAGTGAGGCTGGCACCAGCATGGGAGCGCCGACGTCCCACGGATACAGTTTCGTCACTCCACGGGCGATCATGGCAGTCATTCCCCATCGGGGGTCGGAGACTCCCGCGGCTCCTCTAGAATCTTCAAGGTCGTGGAGGACTACGGTGGTGGAGTCAACCAGTGACCGGGCCATTTCTTTATGCTGGGCCCGCTCTTGCCAGGTCGACCGCCATTTTGAGAGTTCGGTAGCTACTGGCGATCGCGGGGTCAAATGAGCGGACGGGCTCCACCCTGCCGGGCGAGACGTTGCAGCATGCCCACAGTAGAAGAACCCTTTTCCGGGCGCCTGGAGCGCTGAGGGTGCAGCTGGGAAGCCTCCACCTGGGGAGGCGGGAGAGGCCTGTTCGCACCGTCTCTCCCTCCCAGTGCACCCCACGGCGTCTCGCTTGAGATTTGTTATGGCCGGACCAGGCGATGAGGACGAGGGGGGGGGGGGGTCGGAGGCATGTGCAAGACATCCCCCCCCAGTGTTGTCGCAGCCATTATTCAAGAAAGAAGAAGTGTCCCGTCCGTCTTCGGGCCGGGCTTCCGGTAGATGTCGGCCGGACGCCCCTGGCTCTGGCCCCATGAACGGGTTTCTTGGTTTATCGGCTGCAGCCGGATCCCGTCGGCCTCGGCCCCCCGACCGTTGGTGGCCGGACCGGAAGACCATGTGGCGGGACTACCTGAAACTGTCAAGGGCCACCGCGGCCGGACTGGGAGAGAGAGGGGAGGGTCGAGGAGACATTCCCCCCCCCTGCAACTGTTCAGCGTTGTAAAGGCAATCCCCTGGCCGGGTCCCGCTGGCCTCGGCCTCTCCTCCGGCTACACCCTACGTTAGGATCTCCTGGCCGAGGCGTGGCAGCAGGACCCGCCTTATATGGGCTGCTCCCGGCTGGGCGTAGCCGCAACCCTGCCCCACCTTGGAAGTTTCCAGAGTGGGGGCGGATGTTCTACTGACTTGCATTTTCCCTAGTCTATCGATTTTTTTGGCGTGGCAGGCGGTGGGACAGCGAGGGGTGATTTGGTTTCTCTTACTGTTTTTCTGGTCTCTCACCACTGGCATATTTTAACGTTTTCTTGTTTCTGGGACATTAATAGGTTTTATCATTACGTTATGTTATCGTTTCTTTGTTCGTTGTTTAATAAAAGTTCATGTTCATCAGTGGACTACTGATTTTCGTTTTCCTATTCTTTTCTTTCCAGGTTGTTTCATGCTAAAGTTTCTGTTAACAGGATACAGTGATCACTTCGTTATTATTGCATATGTCCTTTTCACTAGGGGTGCTCTCTGGTCGGGCCAGATGACGTATCTCTAGTAAATGGTCCGGGTGAAACAGGTGCATCAATCAGTGGGGAGTAGATAGGCATGACAGATTACAACGGGGGAGAAAGGTCCGCATTACGTACCCTTTCACTATTTGCAAAGATTTTCCTACGTATATTTGCAAACAGGGAATACCTCCAAAAAGAACCAATTCCCAAACAGTCAATGTTTGGGGAAACAATCAATCAATGAGGAACGAAATAGGCACGACGTGTTAAAGGTTTGCGTTACCTACCCTTCACTATCTGCAAAGGGAGAGAGAATATTCCTATTCTTCCTCGTTTGCAGGCAGAGAAGATTCTTAAGAGAATCAACTTCGAACAATTCAATGCTCGATTCAAACAATCAACAAGGGGTACTGTGAACACAAATGAACGCCGCTTATGTACATACACATTGGTATTATCAACAGGTTGTTCCTAATGTTTCTATTTTAGGGAGGTCAAAAAGAGATCCCATTAGTGGCCTACTGATTTTGCTCGATTCCTTTTGTTTTTTTACACGATTTTTCGCTATCTGCAAAGACTAAACAGAGTATTGCGACTCTGTGCTTGTTTGTAAATAGAGAATGAACCAAAGAGAACAATCAATCAAATGGAGAGAGAAGCAGGCACGACGGATTACAACGGGGGCAACGGGGGCAAAGGCCTGCGTTAACTACCCTTCACTATCTGCAAAGAGAGAGTACTCCTAATAGAAATGAGGGGTGGGGGGCAGCATTCAAAGCAGATCAGTGTGCATAAACACGAAAATGTTTTTACTTACCACGTACTTGACATTCGACAGCTTATGACATTTGCTATTAAAAAACCATTGAAATTCACTGAAAAAACCATAGGTTATAGACCATATATAGTTAGGAATTAGCATTTAAAAAACCTTATTTTACTCACACAAAACCATTGAAATTCCATATATAGTTAGTTGCACTAACTATATATCGCGCACCCGCAATCCACTGCTGATCATGTCACATATTACATCATTCATGACATGGTCAGTGACATCACTGATGACATCACTGATGACATCTCAAATGACATCACTGATGACATCACTGATGACATCTCATTTGACATCATTCTTGTGCTAATACGATAAACCTCTTCAGACTCTAATATAACCTTAGATACACTCAGTGTATACAGACACTCACACACTGCCACTCATCCATGGAGTTACTCACACACCCAGTCAGTCATGCAAAGAAACAATCTCACCTCCATTTCTTCAACTATACAGTTAAACACACCTTACTTATTGAAACATATACTAACACATATTTACTCTCTTATACAATCCCTGATACAAGTTCACAATGATCGATACAACCACTCACTCATTCAGTGGCTCTCATGCACAGTTATTTATATATGCCAACTCTCACATGTACTGTGTTTAACATATGTACTTACTATGACATGTAGCATTGAGATATCCATTCACTCATCAATACACTCATGCACACAGTCAACTGCCCATGTAGCTGTTTCCACATGCAGTCTTGAACTCATACACCTAGTGAATAAACTGCTCACACATCTATGCATAGAGTCACACACCTTCCAGCCACCCCCACACAAACTCAATCTCCCATAGAAATACTTGGGCAACCAATTAATAACACATATAGCCTCTCGTATAGCTAATGATCAACACATGCAGCAGTTTACATCACAACAGACATAATGATGCACAAATTAAGACAGTTTAGTCACTAACCCATGCATTCAGTGAGACACATTTAATCACTCACTCATACAGTCAGTCACGCACCTACTAAATCCTTCATCCAGACACTTATACATCCACTCATTCTTCAATATGTAAGACATATTTTAACTTTACAGAAACATACAGTCACTGGATGTTGTCATCAGTGATGTCATCAGTGATGTCATTTGAGATGTCATCAGTGATGTCATCAGTGATGTCACTGACCATGTCATGAATGATGTAATATGTGACATGATCAGCAGTGGATTGCGGGTGCGCGATATATAGTTAGTGCAACTAACTATATATGGAATTTCAATGGTTTTGTGTGAGTAAAATAAGGTTTTTTAAATGCTAATTCCTAACTATATATGGTCTATAACCTATGGTTTTTTCAGTGAATATATATATATATATAATATATTTATATATATTTTTTCACATGCATTTACAAGGCAACGTTATATAAAAGCTGTGGCAGGACCTCCACTCTGAGACCTCCCGAACCTCATCTCTTCCCTACTATGTCATTCCTCTGCTGCGAGCAGGCAGCCGACCTCCTATTGTGTTGTCTGAAAGAATCAAATTATATGGGACATTTGGTCACCCTATTGTGTGGTTGGTGTACCCACTGACTGATCACCGCCAGTTGGGCTGCCCAGTGGTAAGTCTGAATGTTAGGTAGTGCAATTCCACCGTAGATCCAAACACTGTTGATCATTTATTCGAAAGGACATCCAAGGTATTCCTCTGCGACTCTCCTGGTAACTTTTGGTTTGGGGCAGAGTGGTTAAAAACCCTCTACTTCTATCATTAGTAGATGGGGATGATTCGCAAATTTCCTCTTGGCATATTGGGAAGAATAACTACGTGGGTTGTTACATCTTGGACGAGGCTAAGGGGGACTCCTTTTCTCAGTCTCATGGAATAATCCTCATACTTTATCCAGAACTACAAGGTGGCTGTGTCAGCCATCTGGCCACAACGTTATTTGTAAGACAGTTTTGTCAACTGTATTGTTAACTTAATAAAAAAATGTTTTTGCGCAGTGCAAGGTTTCTGAATATGTGTATATTAAAGGGGAGAGTATCTTAATCTTTCAATATCTACACTCTGTTAGGAGGAGGTATGGGCAGTGTGGAGGTAATGATGCGATAATTTATTAGTAAGCTTCATTACTCCTAGTCCGATGCTTCCTTGTCTCAGACCTACAACCCCTCTTAAGGTGTGGTGTTTTCAGGACATAGAAGAGGAAGTACACAGAATACATGGGAATGGAGGGTGGATTGCAGAGCAATTGTACAAACAGTGAAAAGACTACCAAATTGAGTTTGATAGTTGTTTCTATGGTTTTACACTGTGTGAAGCACATTATGTCCTTCTGTCAACCGGGTGAGAATACTCACAATGTTAGGACTGGGGCGAGGAAGAAACTGACTAGGAGTAATGAAGATTACTGACATGGAATTGATGCACTGACAGACTGGTTGCTCGTCAGCCCCTCTGCATCCTCTACACACCACTGTCAGTCAGACTCTGTATCTTCCATCTCCTATTTGCAGCACTGAGGAGGTATAGTTGACATAATAGTGAACCAGTGATAGTCAGTGGTGTGGTTGATAATGGTGAAACATGATAAGATGTAGAAACTCTCTGCAATTGCAGCAGTTCCAGAGCAAGGATTTTTAGAACCTCATCCAAATCAATATTTGGATCTTCAGGGCTTTCGTACAACAGCGACAAGGCCTTTATGAGCACATCTGTGGCAATATGGCACATTTATATGGACATTTCTGGTGGCATTTTAAGGTAGCCGTCTGCAGTGGGCTTAATGAAACGTCATCTTTGGGCCTCCGGTTGCTCTGTTGCTCTGGTGTCCAGCAGAAACCAGCAATGGAGCGATTGCTATGCAGTCTGTTGGATTGTAGCTGGTGATAACACTGCAGGGGCTAACTACATATTGTAACTTTAACCGTTGTGTTTTCCCTGCCGTTTATCTACTTCTGTGAGATTTTTAACTTTTTTAACAGAGCCTCTTGTGATATAATTGGGTTTATAGGTCTTCTGATGTTACTTTCGGAGATGTCAATGACGGACACTGAGCATATAACATCTTGACATCCACTCCTACACCGTTGGTAAAATTACACTAGAGACAGTTGATACACTGAGTGGAATGTCCCTCTCTTAGACTGAACCATGAGAGAAATGCAGGGCTGGACAGCCATCTCATGTAAGCCTTAGAACCTGCTGCCCTGGGACTAACAATGTTATTTGGAACATTAGAACCAATGGCCAGTACAAGGATTTTTGTCAACAGAAGGAAATTGATATTTTGCCAACTCGAATCCTAAACTTTCAGTGGGCTATCGACAGAAGGGGCTGGTTTTCAGTGGCTGTGACATACAGCTTCATGAGGCCCAATGGGAAGTTATAGTTCAATCAGACAATGGAAACTTTGTTGGTTATTCCTCAATCCTCCTCCCCAAAACCCATACTCTATGGAGATCAGCTGAAAGACTAGCCTGCTGTCTGTAGGGAAAGGTCAGTGGCGCTGCTCTCAGTTTTAATGCCAGGGGGTTGGTCCTATTGTTAGCCTTGAATATCCTTGGTTTTAACAACAGTGAGTTTCTGACCTTCTGTCAGTGTTTGGAGCCCTCAGAGTTACTGATACTGGGGTAGTGGTTTCCTAACAATATCTAGAGCCCTCATTTTTAATGAACAATCGTGTTCGTTGCCAGCGTCTGATGTGTGGGATTCTGGCCCGCTGTCAGTGTTTCAGTCCCTCAGTTAAATGACCGGTACTTTCAGCCACAGTTGTAGTCTATTTTTAAGAAACAAGGGGGACCCAGCGGGTAGCTATGGACCATGGGTATCAGTTACGTTTTTGGAGACAAAGGTCCTTAGCAGTGTTGAAAATAAAAAACAATTATTATATAGAACACAATAGGCTGCTATATATATATCTTCCTTGTCCAGCCTGACAAGGAATTTATTTATCAAAAGATAAAAGATATTCAATCAAAATACATTTCTACAACAATATTACATTGCAGTAAGGCACACTCCTGTGCCGTACCGGGAGGAAAAGAAAAATAGAATAGAGTGAAAGGGGTGTTTCAGGCAAAGGAAAAGAGCAGGCAGGGTAATGTTGCAAATCAAGAGTTTGACAGTATCACCTGGAGTAGTTCATACAAATTCAAATACACATTACTTTTAATGTATGGCCACTCATAGGTGTCGACGTTTCGATCCCTCGCTCAATTAATAAAGGGGATCATCTTCAGGACTTAAGTAATAGTTTTGCCTGGGTTATAAAGGCCTCTCGTTGGAGGTGTAAGGTCCAGGTTCTGCCAGCGACGCAGGGACTTTTGGGTAATGCCAAAAGGGGTTTGTGAATTGCTTGGGCTTGATTGTTGAGAGCCCGTGTAGCGTTTACGAATAAAACTTTTTGACGGCTTTACTTGTGGCCGTGAGCAGGACCGGTGGGCGGTGTGCTTGCGATTTTGGAAATTATTGCTCCGAATGGAGATCAATATGCAGTTGAGCTGGGAGAGCTTGATGGCAGTCGCCGCGGTGCGGTCACTTCTATGAATGATCCGTGGGTTTCTGGATGAAGCCGTGGAAAATGCCGGCAGCCGTGATCCTGCTGCTGGTGTCGCCGGCATTTTCCACGGCTTCATCCAGAAACCCGCGGATCATTCATAGAAGTGACCGCACCGCGGCGACGGCCATCAAGCCCTCCCCGCTCAACTGCATATTGATCTCCCTTCGGAGCAATAATTTCCAAAATCGCAAGCACACCGCCCACCGGTCCTGCTCACGGCCACAAGTAAAGCCGTCGAAAAGTTTTATTCGTAAACGCTACACTGGCTCTCAACAATCAAGCCCAAGCAATTCACAGACCCCTTTTGGCATTACCCAAAAGTTCCTGCGTCGCTGGCAGAACCTGGACCTTACACCTCCAACGAGAGGCCTTTATAACCCAGGCAAAACTATTACTTAAGTCCTGAAGATGATCCCCTTTATTAATTGAGCGAGGGATCGAAACGTCGACACCTATGAGTGGCCATACATTAAAAGCAATGTGTATTTGAATTTGTATGAACTACTCCAGGTGATACTGTCAAACTCTTGATTTGCAACAGTACCCTGCCTGCTCTTTTCCTTTGCCTGAAACACCCCTTTCACTCTATTCTATTTTTCTTTTCCTCCCGGTACGGCACAGGAGTGTGCCTTACTGCAATGTACTATTGTTGTAGAAATGTATTTTGATTGAATATCTTTTATCTTTTGATAAATAAATTCCTTGTCCGGCTGGACAAGGAAGATATATATATATAGCAGCCTATTGTGTTCTATATAATGACAGTTGTAGTCTAGGCCATTGAGTGCTTGGTATGTGCGGGGTCTGACCTGATGCCAGGGTATAGGGATCTTGATGTTTATGCTGATGGGGTGGTGAGTGAGTGAGTAAGTGTGGTCTTATAGAGCGCAACTTAGCCCACTATTACTGTCAGTGTCTGAGGGCATCAGTTTTAATGCCAGGGGAGTTCCATTCTCCTGTCATCGCTTGCACCAGTTAGTTATTACCGCCCAGGGAGGGCTAACCTTCTGCCAGGGTCTAAGGCCATTAGTTCTATCATGCTATTGTCCGAGGACTTACATTTTAATAAGAGGCAGCTTCTGGGATGCTACCAGCTTCTAGAGCCTCGGGTTGGACAAACTGCCGGTCCATGCAGACGTGCTCCCATGGTAAACAGCCTTTACTACGAAATCTCAACCTCACATGCCACTACCATACAGGCATTACAACGCATGCGTCTTTACCACGCAGTATTTTACAACAAATATGCCTTTACCGCACATTCCGTAGCAACGAAAAAGTGAATATTTGCTAGGTAAGTACATATATATATATATAATGTATGTGTGTGTGTGTGTATATATATATATATAAATATATATATATATACACACACACACATACATTATACATATGTATATATACATATATCTATATTGAGGTGTGTTCGGGTATGTGGGCGGGAAGGTACATTTTAGGATTTTGGGTGGGTGTGAGGGTTTGGGTGGCAAGGTTCATTTTAGGGTTTAAGTTGGGTAGGGGTTTTTTGGTGGGAAGGCTAATTTTAGGATTTAGGGTGGGCAGGGTTTTTTGGGTGGCAAGGGTAATTTTAGGGTTGTGGGTGGGTAAAGGTATTTGGGTGGCAAAGGACATTTTAGAGTTTATGGTAGATACAGGTTTTTGGATGAGAAGGGTAATTTTTGAGTGTAAGGTTGGTGTGGGTTTTTGGGTGGAAATCTTAATTACGGGTTTTAGGGTGAGTATGTGTTTTTAGGTGGTATCAGTAATTTTAGGGTGTGTGGTATTTTTACAGTTTTAGTTGGGTATGGGTTTTTTGGTGCAAAGGGAAATTTTAGGGTGGGTTTTTGAGTGAAAAGGGTAATTTTAGGGTTTAAGGTGGATGTGGGCGTTTGGGTGGCAAGGGTATTTTTAGGATATATATATATATATATATATATATATATTTATATATATATATATATATATATATAGGATATATATATATAGATATATTTATATACATATATATTTTTATATGTATATCTTAAAATTACCCTTGTCACCCAAACACCCACCTTAAACTCTAAAATTACCATATATATATATATATATATATGTGTGTGTGTGTGTGTTATACTTACCAGTTACATATTTACCATGCATATGCCTTCATCATGCATGCCTTTACAACAAAAGATTTCGTAGTAAAGGCATGCCTGGTAAAGGCATATGCGTGGTAAAGATGCATGCATTGTAATGACGGCATAGTAAAGGCATGCGTGGTAGTGGCATGTGTGGTTCCATCATACAACTATGCTGCAGTGTTATACTGGAGCTGAGAGAGTGTGACATTCACCTCTCGACATGGATGCCCTAGCTCAGCAGTCGGGGTCTTTTACTGGTATTCCCTTTCTGTTTGTTGCAATATTCCCCATTCCTAGGTAGTTTCGAAGCTCAGACCATTTGACGGTAGAAACATCAATTGCACAAAACAAGAGTTCTACATAATGATGCCACAGTTCCTTTTCTGTATCTTTTCACAGTGTGACATAGCTGTTTCATTTTTGATTTCCATCTGATGGAAGAAGCCCAAAGGCTGGACCCACCCATTTGAGGCTTCCCGCCCTCGTGTAATCATGTGCCTCACAGCAGAGTCACTCACTGGATTGGATGCTCGTGGAGTCCACTGTGAAGTTGCCCAGGCCACCGCCGGCCACGGTCACATTGAGGGTACTGGCGATATTATCCAAAGAAGGAACCGACGTGTCGTTAAACTCGACCTGTGTCACGACAATCACAGAACCTTCCCTACAAACAAACATGACAAGTGCACATTACTTTATATGAGACTCAATGAAAATACAAGTTTACAGTGCCTTTAACAGAAACAATACCCATGCACCTAAATCAATATGTTTTGTTCTTTTTACTGGAGAGAATCAAACAGTCCTGACCCGTTCTCACTTGCTTTTTCAATAAATATTTCCCTGGTTGATAAATACAATGGTTTTATATTGACTGCACCAAAAGTAACATGTAATATAACAATCTATGATGTTTAACTTGCAATATGTGTCTATATTACTATCATATGGTTCTCATGGCATTTACTAACCCCTCCCGTTTAGCCTCACGTTTTATGAAGTCACTAGAACCCCCCCAATAACATTGCAGGACCATATTACATGGTTACTTGTAGGAACATATTGCACGTAAGTCGTAATGCACTTTTATATATTATGTTTATTTTAGTTCAATTGTAATGAAAACAATGCCTGTTTTCAAAGTGGTAAATATTTTGTGAAAACAATGAGTGAAATACTAGGCTATATGGATTGTGTGTAATACAAACAAAAAAAAACATTATTTAACCAGTTTTAAAGTATGCTGGTATGTATTCTGTCCATCAGGGTGGTGGAGGACATTACGTTCGCTGTCCTGACAAAGGAACACTATATTCAGAGATCAGTGCTGTCTCGGCAGTGATCTCTATATAGTCACATGAACTAATACTTTTCTGACAAAAGTACGTTTGTGACGAAGTACCCTGTAAGCCAAGGTCTGATCAGGCCCTTTATCATGAAAAAAAGAATGCAGGATTTTTATAGAAATCAGGCTTTGTTTTGTTAAAAAAAAGTTCATCTGACTATATTTATTTATAAATAATTATAAACACACTTCGGTACCATTTGATGAATCTGCACAAACATTTGCACACCTCTAGCCAAACTGGATACGTTATGTGCAGATTTGTTCAAGGTAAAAGATTGAGAATTCACAATACATGCTTCTCCTGTTTTAGGTCTCATAGGAAAATCTGTTCTTTGCTACAACAAAGATCGCTCAAACGATTTACATCAAACTTAGCATGAAAGAATAATTTCAATCAAAACATTTCACTCTTTGTGAAAATGGTCAGTTTCCTAACAATGTTAAAATGTGTCAATCACATTTTAATCTTTCATGAAATGTGATTGGCTGATATGAGCTTGAATTATTCTTTCCTGCTACCGTGGAATATTGGCCCAAAACACAATATTACAACATGAAAAAAACTTCCCAAAGAGGGGTTGTGGCTTAGGCTGGTTGCAGATTCTTTTTAGCCGTATGAGTCGGGACCTGGCCACAGGTATGGCCGTTCATCCAACTAATGGGACAAGTGGCAGTGTGGGTACAAGCTCCCTTCCGGCAGGCTGAACACACAGGCACTGGCACTCAGAATGACCTAAGGGCCCGTTTGGGTGCATGACCGCAATGTTTTTAAGCATACGATTAGCACAATTTTGTCCACATTGAGCTAGAAACGGACAAGCTCTTTTGTCTTTTCTACAGCAAAATCTTTAAGCATAGGATTAGAACGGATCACTGACATTATATCGACCACAAAAATATCGAGATACAAAAATATCGAGGATAAAATATCGAGGGACAAAATATCGACTGCCTACCTTCAAACAGGTAAGTACTAAAATATCGACTCCAAAATATCGAGTTACAAAAATATAGACTGTCAAAATATCGATTTTTTTAAATGTCTTTAAATTAAGTTAATTGCAAAAAACACAGTTGATGTTAAAAGTTAAAAGTTAAAACTAATATAATAATAAATATAGTTAATATAAACTTAGTAAAAATTATTAAATAATGTAATATTAATAAATAATTAATATAAATAAAAAATTATATCACAAAATTAACACATATATTTATATATATATATATAAAAACATATTATTAAATAAACACATATAATATTTTTACCGTAGCATAGCAAAATGGTTAAAATGTATTGTTACAACTCTAGTGAGTTCAACAGTAGCAAAAGCGTTGGATAGTGTAGGGGTTAAAATTACTATTCCCACTCCAGTGGGTGCAACAGTAGGGAAAGCGTTGGATAGCGTAGGGGTAAAAATTACTATTCCAACTCCAATGGGTGCAACAGTAGGGAAAGCGTTGGATAGCATAGGGGTTAAAATTACTATTCCCACTCCAGTGGGTGCAACAGTAGGGAAAGCGCTGGATAGCATAGGGGTTAAAATTACTATTCCCACTCCAGTGGGTGCAACAGTAGGGAAAGCGCTGGATAGCGTAGGGGTTTTTATTACTATTCCCACTCCAGTGGGTGCAACAGTAGGGAAAGCGTTGGATAGCGTAGGGGTTAAAATTACTATTCCCACTCCAGTGGGTGCAACAGTAGGGAAAGCGCTAGATAGCGTAGGGGTTAAAATGACTATTCCAACTCCAGTGGGTGCAACAGTAGGGAAAGCGCTGGATAGCGTAGGGGTTAAAATTACTATTCCCACTCCAGTGGGTGTAACAGTAGGGAAAGCGCTGGATAGCGTAGGGGTAAAGATTACTATTCCCACTCCAGTGTGTGCAACAGTAGGGAAAGCGCTGGATAGGGTAGGGGTTAAAATTACTATTCCCACTCCAGTGAGTGCAACAGTAGGGAAAGCGCTGGATAGCGTAGGGGTAAAGATTACTATTCCCACTCCAGTGGGTGCAACAGTAGGGAAAACGCTGGATAGCGTACGGTTTAAAATTACTATCCCCACTACAGTGGGTGCAACAGTAGAGAAAGCGCTGGATAGCATAGGGGTTAAAATTACTATCCCCACTCCAGTGGGAGCAACAGTAGAGAAAGCGTTGGATAGCGTAGGGGTAAAAATTACTATTCCCACTCCAGTGGGTGCAACAGTAGGGAAAACGCTGGATAGCGTAGGGGTAAAGATTACTATTCCCACTCCAGTGGGTGCAACAGTAGGGAAAGTGCTGGATAGCGTAGGGGTTAAAATTACTAATCCCACTCCAGTGGGTGCAACAGTATGGAAAGCGCTGGATAGGGTAGGGGTTAAATTTCCTATTCCCACTCCAGTGGGTGCAACAGTAGGGAAAGCGTTGGATAGCGTAGGGGTGAAAATTACTATTCCCACTCCAGTGGGTGCAACAGTAGGAAAAGCGCTGGATAGCGTAGGGGTTAAAATTACTATTCCCACTCCAGTGGGTGCAACAGTAGGGAAAGCGCTGGATAGCGTAGGGGTTAAAAGGACTATTCCCACTCCAGTGGGTGCAACAGTAGGGAAAGCGCTGGATAGTGTAGGGGTAAAGATTACTATTCCCACTCCAGTGGGTGCAACAGTAGGGAAAGCGCTGGATAGCGTAGGGGTTAAAATTACTATCCCCACTCCAGTGGGAGCAACAGTAGAGAAAGCGTTGGATAGCGTAGGGGTAAAAATTACTATTCCCTTCTCCACTAGCTGTTGTTCTAAGGGACTTACTTTTCCCAGGTGTTTATCTTTTCTACGCTGGCCCCTTGTCCAGCTATCCAGCTGAATGTATTTGAATCTGGACATTCCGGGACCTGAGGTTCCGTGAGAATCATTACGACGTTTTGGGCATTCTCGGATATGGACAAGTTTGGTATCTATGAACCGTAAATGACGAGATTAGTAGGTGTATGCGTTTACGCTACACTACTTAGACGGGTTCGTTTCCTTTACGGGTTTTTCCATCTGAACCCTCGGGTTCCATTTTAGATACGGCATCCATTTTGTTTCTTGCCCTCACGTAGCCAGCGAAGGGACAATGCCTGCTTCGTGACCCTGGGATTTCCCAAGCTCTGGCGGAAGATGAATATTCTTTGGGGTCGTCTTTACGACCGGGGGAATGACACGGCAAAGGCAGATGGCTCAGCTTGAGGCTTATTCTGCCGTGTTGGTCTATTGTTTCAGCTTTATACATGTTAGGTTTGAGTCCTTTGATCCTGTGATCACGCTTCCGATATTGCCCCCACACTCTTCTGTTACGGTTGTCTGTCTTTCTTATACCTGTTCCTGTCTCTTTCTTTCGCCTGTTTACAACTAGAGTGGAATGTGCCTTATGGCGAGATGATGTGCTTTTACAGTTGGGAACCGGCAATGTTACTATAATCGTGTTCCGGGCTTCTGAAAACATGAATGCAATCCTTTTGAAGTTTACTGTGGGAACTGAGTTGTAACCTTTTGTTCGTTATGTCGAGCAATGACGAAAATGTGTATAAAAGGAGCGATTCCCTTTTGCAATTTGAAGCAGACTCTCAGAACCTACACTATGTTGTACTTCTTGCGATTTCTGTATCCCTGCAGTAATAAACGCTGATCTTTGACGCCAAAGGAAGTGTCCCGTACGCCAGAGCAGGTAACCCACGAAGGTTTCAGGTGTTGTTCCCTGGCACCGCTGGGCCTTAAAGAACCCAGTCCTTCAGTTTGGCGCCCAACGTGCGGCGACATCAGCGGTACCGGTCCAAAACCTGACGATCGTGAGGAACTTCGTGTGAAATCTCCGAGGAAAGGTGCACCCCGCTTCATCGATCCTGTTGTCGAAATAAGTGGTCCGAAGACTTTTCCTGCGAAGATCCCCGCCTCCTGACGGTTGCGACGGACCGATGCTCTGACTGTCGACCTGTTTTGGCGCCTGGCGTAGTCCTTTGTACGGCGAGACGACAGACGGGCCTTCCTGGTGACGCCATTGAGTTCTCAGTTAAGTATTTGTGGGTCGCTCCCAGTATCCTTGGTTGTTGTTGGTGCTTAGTCGTTTTGCATGGTTCCATTGCATTTGTGGTTCTTAGTTGTTGGTTCTTAGTTGTTATTTGACAGTTGCAATTGCCAAAAACCGAGGATTTTGTATTTCACGAAGATTTCGTACTTCGATAACCCTTGAAGTTTGATACTAGGTTAGCGTGCAAGATGCCTGGCCATAGTGGTTTCCTTGGTTTCTTTAAATGTCACAGTATGGACTCCCGGTTGGAGGACTCGTGTCCGATACCTCCAGTTGGAACTACGATATATGAGCTCTATAGTCGACATGGTGTGGGCCCTATTATATATAATGAATATTGGATTCGTTATACGAAAAATGACGGTGACCTTAGTTGGCCATCACATGGAAGTTTCGACACTAAAATTTTAGATAATCTCGAAGCGAAACTGTTTAAAAGAAAATCTAGGCCGGCTATGTTCGATTCCTTTCGGTTATGGCGCAAAGAGGCCAGGCAGAAAGAAATCAAACAGCTTAAGAAAAATAAGAAAGAAAGTAGTATCAATACGATAATGCAAGATGCAGAATGTCACCATCAAGATAAAGCAGATAAAGAAACGGAAGTTTCAGTTAGACTGCATCACATGTGGGCGGATAAATGTTATCCGGTGTTATCATCAAATCTCGATAAAAAGGAAGAAGACTCGAAAGAGGATCCTTTGTTAGCGTATTTAATGAAATCACCACCTCCTTATGCACAGGGTGCTACGGCTCCTGTAGTTCCTCCTGTTCCCCCTCCTGTTGTTTTGGCGGCTACTGGTCAGCCTGTTGTTGGTCTTGTTCTTGCTCCTCTACCTGTTCCTCTTCCTACTGCGTCTTTGCCTGTACCTTCTCAGTCTATTGTTCCTGCTACCCCCACTGATCCTACAACCACTTCTAATGCTGTTGCTCCTGTTCTTTTTTCCTCTTCTCCTTCCGTTCGTAATCGTATCCCTAACTCTGTTGTTACGCTCTACTCCCCACTTTCCGGATCGTTACTTCAATCCGATGTCTCTGAAACTCCCCAGAGACGAAGTCAAATCCCTGGTGGAAGAGAGAGAGCGACGTTAGAAACTATGGCGCGTAGATGGATTAGACACCCTGCTAAATACACCTCACGCATAGTTTTCGATACATTTTCTCAGTTCAATGAGCCAACACAGAGATTTGTGTTTGAAGAAATGTGCAACTCCTTGAGGGAAGAGTGGGATAATGATGACTTAGATGATGTACCGCCCGAAATGACCGAACTTCAGAGTCGTTTTTTGAATGGTATGATCGTAGGTGCAGATGTACGACGTGCATTAGAGCGATTATTAGCCTTTAGGTCTACAGTGCCTTCTCGGGTGTCGTTTGAGGACGATTCCGATACTCCAAAAGCGAACTCCGGTCAGTATCCTATGAAAGAGGTTCCGCCAGTTTGGTTGCCAGGGGATCCGAACGCTAATCCTGTGGTTCTGCCGTATTTTCAAAGGGTTTGGATACACCTCCCATGGAAGCGATCAGAAGTCTTACAGGTGAAGCAATCCTTGCCTGATCCACGCAAAAATCCGGCAGGTTATTATAAGGAGTTATTGTATAGAGAAATAGAAGGTACCCTGCCAATTATTTATAGAGGTCCCAGCTAGAGGATCCTACTGTGATAAAGTGAGGGGGTGGTTAGCCCAGAGGCTGAGGCTGCACAGGACAAAACTAAGTCATTCCAAACAAGCTCAACAACATGTTTTGAAAAAATACATATTTTTTTATTTTTCTCTTCTTAAATATATTCAAAAGACATACATATATAAATTTAAATAGTCAGTGATATTTTGCAAAACATATAAACAAAATTCTTTTCAGGATTAAGACCTGCCCATACTTCAAACAAACTACCACACTCATTCACACAGGGATTTTCCTAACTACGATAGAAACATTCAACTCTCATTCATCCATTCTTATAGTCCTGGCGTAGACAACAATAGATCTTGAATAGGTTGCCTAAAACGGAGGGTTCAACCAGGCAGATGGTATTAATACGGGTCCTGATGTATTTGGAACGGGTTGCCGTATTCCTGGGACAAAGTGCCCATATAAGGAGTTATCCCAACTGGTGGATGCTTCTATTATGAACCTTGCTGACATCGACATGTTGTTTGGTAATATTGTACCGCAACCGATTTGGGCAAAAATCCGCCAAGAGAATCATTTAGCTGAGTTGGGTGGTGATTGGGCTACGCTATTAGCGGCTGATGGACGACAAATTGGTGGGGCTAAGCCCGAGCAGTTAATTACGGATTTGCCCCAAAGAATCATTACGCTCATGAAAACGCTTATGCCAGCGATGAGGGTGAATTGGGACAAATTGTCGACTTGTAAGCAAAAGAAAGACGAAAGTGTCTCCGATTTCTTTACTAGATTTGAGGAAGCATTCATCGATCATAGTGGTCAGGACATGAGTACGGAGGGAGGACAGCGGTTATTTGTTGATAAGTTTGTGTTAAATTTGTTGCCTGAATTATGCAACAAATTGAAAAATTCAGAAAGTGCATGGGCCGTTTCAACCACTGCTCAAATACTAGCGACGGCTCAATACTACGAAAATAGGGAAAAAGAAGAAAGTGATCGTTCAGATAAGAAAACGAAGGAGCTTAAAACGAAGGTTTTGTTGCAACAAGCGTATCCTCCGCGTTCGAATCAAAATGATTCGCAACAGCAGTATCGGCCACAGGCACAGTCTTCCACGATGCAGTCACGCTCTGACTCCTCTGACTTTAGATCTATGCTTGGATATAATCAGTGTGCATATTGTAGGGGAGAGGGACATATCAAATTTAATTGTCCCACTTTACGTGATCGCTATAATCATGCTTTGGCTCGAGGGGGACGTGGTGGTCCCCAACAGGCATTTCGAGGTAGAGGTCGTGGTAACTCTCAGAATCAGAATGAGCGCTCTCCTACTTCGTTGGATGCGAATAATTGTTTTGATCAGCGGAATGCGAGGTCCGATAGATCGGCACAGTACCATGTGGACGATTATTACATTGGACATGAGATTGAGGCAGGTGATCGTTACTAGGACAGCCACCGACAAAGAGAGGGAGTAGTGTCAGTTCCGGTTGATCAGAGAGGGCCTTACGTCGCAGTTGCTACATCTGGCGTAGTGGAGCCTTTTCTGTTGGACACTGGTGCAGCAAAAAGTTCCATCATGCATTCAAAACTCCCTGGCGCACCTTTGTCCGGCTTAACGAATGTTTCCGTTGGATTCTCTGGCGCCCCTGTTAGCAATCCTGTCTCCAGCCCTTTGCCCCTTACGATTGGTCCTCGTGAGCTGGAGGCTCCCTTGATTCTCTCCACTGGTTGTGGCGAGAATCTTTTGGGTTTGGATTTGTTAAAATGGTTATATGCGACTTTGTACTGCTCTCCTGCGGGAGTGGAGCTTACATTAGGTCAGAGAATAATCTCTCCTATGTACTTATCAATCGATAAGTTCCCACCGGAACTGAGTTCCCTTCCTGCGTCACTATGGGCCACAGGCCCCAATGATGTGGGTTTGTTGGACATTCCACCTTATGTGGTTCAGTTGAAATCAAATGTGCGGTTACCACGTATACCTCAGTATCGTATTTCTCTTGATGGTGAGCGAGCGCTATTAGCGATCGTTTATGACCTGATCGAAAAGGATGTCATTGAAGAAACTTGGGGAAATGTGTGTAATAGTCCTGTGTTACCCATCCTGAAACGAACTGATCCATCTAAACCTCCTGTGTACCGTTTGGTAATTGATTTGAGAGAGGTGAATAAGATCGTGGTCCCACAATTTCCTGTGGTGCCAGATATCACGGCCTTGTTGACCTTGATTCCAGCTTCTGCCTCCTGGTTCACGGTGATTGACCTAAAGAATGCTTTCTTTAGCATTTCGATTGCTGAGGAAAGCAGAGATCTATTCGGATTCTCACTAGGTGGTCGCAGTTTTAGATTTAAACGCGCACCACAGGGTTATTGTGAGAGTCCATCGATCTACAGTCAAGCCCTTAAAAGTCAACTGGATGCATTTGTATTACCGACGGGTGCAGCTTTGATTCAGTACGTTGATGACTTATTAGTGGCTGCTGATACCGAGGTTATTTGCAGAACCACTACAGTGTCGTTGTTGCAGCATTTATGTGATTTACATCACAAGGTGTCACCTTCTAAGCTGCAATATTGTTGACAAGAAGTAACCTATTTGGGTCACTTATTGTCAAAAGAAGGGAGAAGGTTGACCCCAGAAAGAATTGCAGCGATTGCTCGAATGACTGTGCCAAAAACTCAGAGAGATGTGCGTGTCTTTCTAGGTATTACGTCATACTGCAGACAATGGATTCCAAATTTTTCATTATTAGCGAAGCCATTATTAGCTCTCACGTGCAAGGATGTTTCGACTCCTTTGCCTTGGACTGAAGAGTGTCAGCAAAGTTTTTCGGAATTACGTGATGCGTTGTGTTCGGCTCCTGTGTTAGGTACTCCCGATTACAGTAAGCCGTTCACACTGTACGTTCACGAGAGGGATGGTTGTGCGTTGAGTGTCTTGACGCAACAATTTGGCGACAAACAACGCCCATGTGCGTATTTTTCCTCAACCTTAGACCCAGTAGCTAGAGCATTACCGAGTTGTCTGAAAGCAACAGCAGCAGCTGCGGTGTCCATTCGACAGTCCGCAGGTTTGGTCATGGATAATATGCTTACGGTGATGGTTCCGCATGCAGTTGACACTCTTCTGAACCAAACGAAAACTCAACACCTGACGAGCGCAAGGTTGTCTGGGTATGAGCTGACACTTTTGGCAAGTCATATACGGATAAAGCGTTGTAATGTGTTGAACCCAGCAACATTGTTGCCGATCAACATGGAATCAGGTGATGTAGCACCACATGATTGTTACTTAAGGACTGAAGAAGAGACGAAGGGTCGCATTGACCTGAAAAACACTCCATTGATAGATCCCGATGGTACTTTGTATGTTGATGGCTCGTGCTTCAAGTTGCCGAATGGTGATACGACGACTGCGTATGCTGTAGTGACGTTGAGTACGGTTGTGGAAACTGCGAGATTGAGTCAGAATTCGGCCCAAGCAGCTGAATTGATCGCGTTGACGAGAGCGTGTGTGTTGTCTAGAGGAAAGCGGGTGAATGTGTTTACCGATAGTCAGTATGCAATTGGCGTAGCGCACAGTTTTGGTCGATTGTGGAGAGAACGAGGGTTTTTCACGTCGCATGGCACGAAGATACAGCATGGACAACTTGTGAATAACCTTTTGGATGCACTTACATTGCCTAAACAGGTGGCAATAATCAAATGCAGTGCGCATCGGAAAGTGACAGATGATGTTGGCCGCGGTAATGCGTTTGCGGATGAGATTGCTAAGGAGACAGCTAGAGATCTGACAAATCGAATGTACGTTACGAGTTCAGTAAGATGGCCAGCGGAGACTGGTATGTGTGAAGACACAGTTGAGAGTGTGAAAGAGATACAGAATGAGGCTACCGCGATGGAAAAGACTCAGTGGAAAGAAAGCACGGGGAAGTTAAATGAGAATGGATGTTGGGTTGATTTGTCAGAAAGGCAGAGATGGATGTTACCGGATGCATATGTGCTTGCCGTTGTTACCATGGCTCATGGCACGTCACATATTAGCGCAAAAGGCATATGTAAGTTGTTGTCCCCAGTATGGAAGAATGAGGGAATTACTAAGTGTGCGGAGAGAGTAGTTAAGAATTGCATGATATGTTTGATGTACAATCCTGGCAAGGGCACTCCTACTCCACCTGGTCATTTTGCCCCTCCTACATGTCCCTTTGAAATTATTCAGTTGGATTTCATCCATATGGAGAGATACAACAACCTGAAGTATGTCTTGGTTGTAGTTTGTGCATTCTCTAGATGGATTGAGGCTACCCCCTTAAAGATAATACTGCCCTATCTACAGCAAAAGTGTTGCTCAAAGAGTATTTCCCTAGGTATGGCATGCCACGGATTGTATGGTCGGATAACGGAAGTGAGTTTGTGGGAAGTGTGATGAAAAGTGTATGCAGTGGCCTTGGTATTCATCAAAAATACCATAGTGCTAATCATCCTCAGTCGGCGGGTTTAGTGGAAGGATACAATGGTACCCTGAAACTGAAACTTGCCAAAATCCAGGCCACGACTGGTTTATCATGGCCAGATGCTTTGCCTCTAGCCCTCTTATCGACCAGAGCGACTGTGCACTCTCGAGTAGGGCTTAGCCCATATGAGATTGTGTTCGGCCGTCCTGCGAACATTTGGGGAGTCCCAAGGCCTAAGGAATTTAACAGACTTGAATATCCAATGTTGATTGACTATCTTCATGATCTGACTGCTAAATTGAGTTTGATTCACCAACAGGTTTACGAGGCTCTACCGGCACAAACAGAAGGTCCTGGTCATCGGCTCCAACCTGGCGACTGGGTCGTTACCCGAAATTTTGGACGAAAACGCAATCTTGAGCCTAGATTCGTGGGACCCCACCAGGTGTTACTGGCGACGAGGACTGCAGTTCGACTGGAAGGAAGAAAGCACTGGGTGCATGCCACCCACACCAAGAAGGTTCCGCTTCCTTTGCCAGTAGACACATGGATGAAGAAAGGAGTCGCCGCGACTGAAACAGAGACCCCTTTGTACTATGTACCATTTAGTGATGCTCAGCCTGTAGGGAACGATTTAGTTCAATCAGATATCCCTGTCGAATCATCGAAAACAATACCGTTATCATCAGCATTGGAGAGTTCAAGTTCTGAACTGTTACCTGAACAATCGAACACTGTTATGCCATCAGAACCGTTATTTGAAGAGCAAACTCGACCAGGAAAGACTCGATATTTTCTTCGATCGCGCAATAAAGACTAATGCATTTGTTTATTTTTGAATTCACGTTACCCCTTACAGTTGCCATGAATGTTATGATTTTGCATATTGTGTGTATACTTTTTTTTCCTTGCAGCTAGGAGACTTATGCTAATTAAAAGATAAATTGATTAGACCTACCATCTGGGTTGACCGTAGGGCCGTGCGGGTACCTCCTTCTGTTTAGCAGGTTTCTGACACTAGGTCGATTGCCTTTTGTCAATTTCTGGGAACTCCTGGGAATTTATAATCGCTACTCAGAACGAAGTGCGTCAAGAACGTCACGGACGGTTTTTAGAGGATGGAGTTTTCTAAGCTGTCGGACATAGACAAAATGGCGGTACAAAGATCCAAACTGCATAAGATGTTTCAAACGAAATGTTTTCTGTTTCAGGTTTTTATGTTGTTCTTGACTGTTTCTATGCTACTAGTGGGTGGAGTGTACTTTGGGATTCAATTATTATTGCCTTCCATTTCACCAGTTTCCTTCTCACTTGACCTAAATTCTGTTTCCACTATTTCACCACATTCCTTTCATCTTCTGCCTCAACATGAACAGGCCAGACATGCGGAATTTATGAACAATTCCTTTGTCCAACTCCTGCATCAGTTGGTGATGAATACTACGAATTGTTGGGTGTGTGGGTTAATGCCACATACTATGGATAAAGGTATTCCATATTTGGTTCTTCCTTACAGCACCCAGGGGTCAGCTCGAGCATTCCAAACTATGTTCCGTAGTGCACTAGATTCCTACCCCCGTCGAGAGCCTCGCTCCACAGACCTTAGTCCCGGTCCGTACCACAAGCCTTTGGCGATAGCGATTGCTGATTTAGATAAAGATATTTTTGATGCAACAATTATCCCAGAGGAAGAGGTGCGAGCTTACAAGGTTCTGAGTGAGGTTGAGTATAGTATGTTAGTAAGTGATAGACAGCCTAAAAGCTCATCTCCGATTTGGATCGTACCTCATCTCGGCCATTTCTGTCTGCAAGGCCTTGGTCGAAATCCAAGAGCTCAGCTTGGGAAGAGTGCTTGTACGGAGACGTATGTCTTACCGATGCTCTCTTCCCCTGTCTTCCTGACTGCCAAGGGTACTTATTTTGTGTGTTACGATCGTGCTTATACGTGGTTGCCTCGTGACTTTTCAGGCACCTGCTATATAGCGAATCTTTTACCACCAACTTTTACGGTTGCCTCAAACTATCACAAGACTAGAATTGTGAGAGGCGTCGTTAGTAAAGAGGACACTGCCAGTCAAGAGGCAGGAGACTTCTTTAAGGGTTTCCTACCGTTTTGGGGTCCTATGGTTAATAGTAGGAACTTGAGACAGTTGACTCGTGTGGTGGAATTGACTGCTAATATCACTGCAAGTGCCCTCGGTAACCTGACAGCAGAGCTTCAAGCGGATAGACTTATGACGCTACAGAACCGTATGGTTCTAGACGTTGTACTTGCAGATAGAGGTGGTGTGTGCAAGGTAATCCATTCGAGCTGCTGCATTTTCATCCCTGATAATGCTCCAACTGTTTATCAAGCCATCTCAAAGTTGCATAAAATCTCGGAGTCCATACACGTGGACGAGGGAGATTGGACGCTTCTAGGATGGTTTTGCGGTCTGATGTCGACTTGGGGTTGGAAGCTTCTGATGATCATAGGAGTCGTTGTAGCGTTTCTGTTCACGTGTTGTCTTTGTGTGCAGTGTGGTCCTGCCTTATGTGGCCTTTGTGCTACAACGTGTATAAGAAGGCCATCTGTGACCGAAGAGACATTGATGGATAGGATGATGTTTCAACAACACCTGAATGATCTGATGAATATCGAAATTGATTCTGATTTCGACTAGTGCTTGCCTACCTGAGGGCAAAAGGAGCGTCTGAGGTTCCGTGAGAATCATTACGACGTTTTGGGCATTCTCGGATATGGACAAGTTTGGTATCTATGAACCGTAAATGACGAGATTAGTAGGTGTATGCGTTTACGCTACACTACTTAGACGGGTTCGTTTCCTTTACGGGTTTTTCCATCTGAACCCTTGGGTTCCATTTTAGATACAGCATCCATTTTGTTTCTTGCCCTCACGTAGCCAGCGAAGGGACAATGCCCGCTTCGTGACCCTGGGATTTCCCAAGCTCTGGCGGAAGATGAATATTCTTTGGGGTCGTCTTTACGACCGGGGGAATGACACGGCAAAGGCAGATGGCTCTGCTTGAGGCTTATTCTGCCATGTTGGTCTATTGTTTCAGCTTTATACATGTTAGGTTTGAGTCCTTTGATCCTGTGATCACGCTTCCGATATTGCCCCCACACTCTTCTGTTACGGTTGTCTGTCTTTCTTACACCTGTTCCTGTTCCTGTCTCTTTCTTTCGCCTGTTTACAACTAGAGTGGAATGTGCCTTATGGCGAGATGATGTGCTTTTACAGTTGGGAACCGGCAATGTTACTATAATCGTGTTCCGGGCTTCTGAAAACATGAATGCAATCCTTTTGAAGTTTACTGTGGGAACTGAGTTGTAACCTTTTGTTCGTTATGTCGAGCAATGACGAAAATGTGTATAAAAGGAGCGATTCCCTTTTGCAATTTGAAGCAGACTCTCAGAACCTACACTATGTTGTACTTCTTGCGATTTCTGTATCCCTGCAGTAATAAACGCTGATCTTTGACGCCAAAGGAAGTGTCCCGTGTCTCTGTCACTTGTACGCCAGAGCAGGTAACCCACGAAGGTTTCAGGTGTTGTTCCCTGGCACCGCTGGGCCTTAAAGAACCCAGTCCTTCAGACCTACGTGGTCTTTTAACTCGTCCCATGCAATTAATAATCCGTCCTTTACTAGTTGACCCCATCTTGTAATCCCTGCTTGCTCAAGTACACCTGACAAACTGTCTCTCATGTATAGTGGAAGCCCGGGAGATTCCCAAATTGGGGCGAAGTTTGAGTAGTATGACAGCCCGAGTTTTTTCCTTATGATGAGCCAGGTCTTAGACCACGATTGTAGTACTTTAAGTTTGATTTTTTTGAAAAATTTCTGGCTGGCAAATTTAAACATAAACCCATCCATTGATAGGTTTGCCCGATTAACATAGCTTTGTACATTGATCCATTCAACAGATTAGTTGGCGTTTTTAGAAGTATCCTCGAGTGAGTCAACTGAAATGCCCACGCGTAGTATAGTAGGTCAGGCAGAGCCAGACCTCCCTTCTCCTCCTCAGCTTCTTCCAAGCGATTCTTGTTGACTTATAGTTCCAGATAAAGGAGTTAATTTCTTGTTGACTTTTTTCGACTGCCTTGGGGTCAAAAGCCACTCTCAATTACACTACCACTCATCATCTTTGGTCTGGATGGCAACATCACAGGTAAAGCAAGGTCATTTCTCTTCTACGCAATCTTGCTGGCTAGAAGGCAAATCTGTATACACTGGACGGAGAAAGCA
Organism: Lissotriton helveticus; assembly: GCF_964261635.1. Classification (NCBI taxonomy): domain Eukaryota; kingdom Metazoa; phylum Chordata; class Amphibia; order Caudata; family Salamandridae; genus Lissotriton; species Lissotriton helveticus. Next base: position 237,578,225 of record NC_136062.1, on the reverse strand, counting down.
GCCCCTTTACATTCTGCATGGCTCACTTCACTATATGAAACATCAAGATCAGACCTTAATAGATCAGGCAGTAAGCGTAACCTGGCATTTTGGGAGCTGCTCATCGAGTGGTTTTTTTTCTTTTTTTTTTTTTTTCTCCCCGGGTCCTATGATTATGCCGATAATACTCCATGGACTGGGTATTGCCTCGTTCCGACTATGGTCCTACAGGTGGTAACGCACCTAGATGGAGTCAGTCTGTACGCCTCGTGTCACTGGGTTTTATCTCCCACCCATTAAATTAAATTACTCGAGTCCTGGTAATGGATGGAGGAGACCTCTGAGTGGACCCTAAGGCAAGGACTCGCTAGGTGGTTGGTATTTTCCCATACTGAGGTCATGGCAAATGAGGACAAAAAAAAAAAAATTACTATTCCCACTCCAGTGGGTGCAACAGTAAGGAAAACGCTGGATAGCGTAGGGGTAAAGATTACTATTCCCACTCCTGTGGGTGCAACAGTAGGGAAAGCGCTGGATAGCGTAGGGTTTAAAATGACTATTCCCACTCCAGTGGGTGCAACAGTAGGGAAAGCGCTGGATAGCGTAGGGGTAAAGATTACTATTCTCACTCCAGTGGGTGCAACAGTAGGGAAAGCGCTGGATAGCGTAGGGGTTAAAATTACTATCCACACTCCAGTGGGTGCAACAGTAGGGAAAGCGCAGAAGAGCATAGGGGTTAAAATGACTATTCCCACTCCAGTGGGTGCAACAGTAGGGAAAGCGCTGGATAGCGTAGGGATTAAATTTACTATTCCCACTCCAGTGGTTGCAACAGAAGGAAAACGATGGATAGCATAGGGGTAAAAATTACTATTCCCACTCCAGTAAGTGCAACAGTAGCAAAAGGAAAAAAATCATAAATAAATATAATTAATAGAAATATTATTACCAATTAAATTTAATTTCCAATACCAATTACTTTTATTTACCAATTAAATTTTATTTAATGGACAATTATTAATTAATTAACAATTTTAAATAATTAACATAATTAATTAATTATTATTAAATTACGTACCACCCTATCCCCCTATAAACTCACAACCCACTACAGAAATTAATTTACTAAATATTAATTATTATTCAATTACATATTTATAATTAATTACCAATTATTTTTTAATTAATTACCAATTAATAATTAATTAGCAATTCTTATTAATTTACATAATTAATTAATTAAAATTAAATTACTTCCCACCCTATTCCCCTATAAACCCACAACCCGCTACAAAAAATAATTTAGTAGAAAATAATGATTTATCAATTATTCAATTATAATTATTTACCAATTAAATTTTAATTATTTACCAATTAATAATTATTTAACAATAATAATTATTTTACATATTTAATTAATTTTATTTAAATTACTTCCCACCCTATTCCCCTATAAACCCACAACCCGCTACAGAAAATATTTTACAAAAAATTAATTATTTATCAATTAATCAATTATTATTAATTACCAATTATATTTTAATAAATTAACAATTCATAAATAATTAACAATTACTATTATATTACAGATTTAATTAATTATATTTAAATTACTTCCCACCCTATTCCCCTATAAACCCACAACCCGCTACAGATTTATATTACACAATTATTACAAATTATTAAAAACTTACCTTATTTTCGATATTTTTGTTGTCTATATTCTAACTAGTCGATATTATGTCTAGTCTATATTTTTGATTCGATATTTTGGCTATTAATATCGATAGCAATCAATATTTTTGTAGTCTATATTATGTCTGGTCGATATTTTGTCTAGTCTATATTTTTACCTCGATATTATGTCCAGTCGATATTTTTGCATCGATATTATGTCTGTTTACCGATTAGTACAGAGCCATCTACGACGAGTTGTTAAATGACAAATATAACATTATTACAGCTCTGGTTTGGTAAAATACCACCCAAGCCAACTTGAAATGAATAAAAGCAATCACTGACACATGCCCTATGCTTAGAAACTTTGGTAGGAAAACAGACATTTGAAGATGAGGTTCTTTAATTTTGACTCCATCTTACATTTGTCGTCATTTTGCGTTGCCTTTACACAGGCTGCTCTATTCATGAAGTGTCTCTGCCCTTTGGACTGCAACGTGTTGAAAACCCCCTCTGTCCTTGTTTTGAAAACCAATCTCAGACACCAGCTGGCCTAACTGCATACAGACATGTTCTGCCATTACTGATTGACCTATAGGTGCTGTAATTGATTGACTTATGGGTTGGGCAGAAGCACGACTTAAGGGGGACGTTCGGGTTACATGATGCCTTGTTTTGAATGTTTTCTTATTGGCTAATATTTTGCAGATCTTGTATGTCCATATTAGGTATTTTGCATGCTTGCAAAAGCTAGGACTGCCCCTTACTTTTGTGCTGAGTTTGTAACCCTAAGCATATAAAAGGCCTCTGTGTTCTGTACTCTTTAGACTGCCTCATTCAGTTGCTAAGGCTCCTGTGTGACGTAGTCTCACTTAATTAAGTTTAATAAAGATGTCTTTTCATATTTCAGCTTCTGTGCCAAGTTCTTTGTATTAGTTAGACCCCTGAGAATGAAGATTACAGTTCTTCAAATGACGCGGCCAACGTGGGCTTCATCAGAGAAGTGACTTTCTGAAGGAGTGATCTTGTCAGGAGACTGAAATCTACTGAGGAGGACATGACAGGATTCTACTACGAAAGTACTCTGTGCACGGAGATTCTGGGGATTCTTTGTCTCTGCAGCCCAGTATATTTCTGATCTTCCTGATTTTGATCCTCCACATGATGTCACTCCTGACTGAGAACCTTTTTGGCGTGAGGATTTTAAAAAAAGGACCGTTAGGTCATTTAGAACTTGGCAGTTAGAATTTGGACAACCTTTTGATTGGTAAGAGTAAGGTAGTTTAGTAACGCTTACTGTAGCTTTGGAATTTTGGAATTTGTGTTGGCCAACTTTGGATTTGTATAGGTTTGTATATGCAAATTGCAATTCGTGTAGGCAGGTAATGAGGAGACTTTTCTCTACTTTGTATAAAATTTGAACGGTGCACGTACGAAGAGTACTTTAAGCACTACTTGGGGTATCATATTGTATATTCTGCAATATTTTTGGCATGCCTGTTTCAAGCTCACATCAAAGAATGTGTTGCTTTATTTGGAAGGTACCATAGTGTGATGTGAAATTAATTAGCCGGTTCTCCTAGAAGGAATACCTAAATAGGTTTAGGTATACCAACATATTTCTTCCTTGGTGATTCTGCATCCCCAGGGAATTAAAATATGGACATAATGCATACAAGGATCCTTTGTTCTGTGCAATTTTATGGATGAAGATATGCAGAGCGATTTTTGGTGTTCTGCCAGCCAAAGCTAGTGAATTGAGTGTATTTTCGCTTCTTGGACATACATCAGTCTGTTGGGCTGTTTTTGCAGTCTTTTGGAACACAATTGAGAAGCGCTTCTTGTAAATATGACTTACAACTAGTATTTACAAATGGTTTGGTTTAAGTACAGTCTGTGGGCTGTCCTTTGTTTCTGTCCTGAGTATTGATATGTGGGTTAAATATGTGTTTAAATGTCTATGTGGTTTTCCCATTAGTGCAATTTCTGTAAGTGAATAGCGATGGCGCTAATCACGAAATAAATGGCTAAAGCTCGCCGTATTGTGTGTCCTGAGTGTTTGAGCCGTTTATGTCTGAAATGAGCTCAATGTCTTTTCGTGGTTTTTCTTGATGTTTTCAGTCTATTAAGCAAAATGTCTAAATGCTCAAAAACTAAAATTTAAATTCACATTCACTAGGAAACAAAAAGCCCCTAAAAACTAAATTGGGTGTTTTGCAAAAAATAAATAATCTTACAGCATTTTCCTTAGATACATTGTATTAGACATTAACAGGCAAACAAATCATCTGAATACATTGGATTTTGCTGTATTGCACACGCATTTTGAAACTTGAAATGTCTTAGTTTTTGTTTTAAATAGACAGCCACTGTGCTCATGTTACAAACACTGAGAGACAAGCTAACTAGACAGGATTATTTACTCAAGCCAGGACTTTGCCCTCAGTTGCACCGGTGAAACTTTGCATTTCAGAATGTTGTTTTAAAAGGGTTACAAACATAAGGTTCATTATTTTGTATTATAGGAAGATATTTCAATTAAGGGTTTTCCTCTCTTTAAGCATTTCTGTAAGCATATTCTTGGTTCTGTTGCTAAATAATAATTAACCTATGTAATAAAGAAACATTTAAAAAAAAAAGAAATAGTAACAGATGTTGAACAAGATAAGGCATGTGCAAGGAAACTAAAAAGTTAACGATGTCCTGAACATTGATTGGCAATCTCAGATAAAGATCAATGAGGAAAATTGGCTTTGCGAGGTCAGTTTCAGGTGAAGAGGTCAGTTTCTTACAGTTCATTTCAGAGTAAACCTAGTTAATGTGTACATGAACTAGGGAGGCCAGGCCACCTTGTTCGCCAGGCTACCTTTGCAGGCCTACGTGGCAAAGAGCAAAAAAAAAAATGAAAATGAAGTCAGATTCGAGGAATTACAGAACCTTAATATGTGGAATTATCAAAAATGATTGGGTTTATTCAAAATAATTATTAATTAAGCAAAATAATTATTAAAAATAAGTGCTTCAAAATTCGTTTTTATAATTCATGAAGCTTAATACTTATACTGTGACCTCCTAGCATTATAATTTAATTTAAGTTATGTTATACTGCATAATGAGGACATTAGCATATAGAATTTCACTTGGCGCAGGTGTGAAAAACTAATTTTTCTCAGGATTTGCATGAGATATGTCTAATGTCCAATCTCTGCAATTTGTAAAGAACATTCTGAGGATGATTAATATGTATCACAATTATAGGATATTTATTTTTAAGTGCCCCAGAGATCAAAGTCGAAATTGAGTTAAATAGACTTTTAAACAGCATTTTTGCCATTTACAATAGCTTTAAAGTGTCTCAGGCTTCAGTAAATGTATACATTTGTGTATAATACAAACTTGCAGGTTGTTACCAGTTGAGGTTGCTTTTAAATGGCTCAGTGAGCCAATGTGCCCGGTGCAGAGGTTTGAGTTTAATATCAGGGAGGAAGGTTTTAACTTTAGCTGGACCTATTGAGACGTTCATCCATTTAAGGTTGATGAAATGAGTACCATTGCAAACAAGCATTTGTTCTAAAAACTGGTATGTGTGTTATTATGTTCTGCGAATTATTCACAGTAACTGTTTTAATAATCTAAGTATAGAAATAAATTGTAGCCCCTAACAGGAGTAATATATATATCATGTGTTTTTAAATAGGGTTGGTTATTGCAGGTTAGAAAGAGTTGGGAAGGCTTTTTGTCTTTTGTCAGCCTCAGAGTGAGGAAGAGGGAGAGGGCTGTGGAGCCCGCAAGGCAGATTTTGACCTTAAGGTCAGTGAGGTGGGAGGTGGGAGTTAGGAGTAAGTGTAAACAGATGGAGAAATCATTGCTTGGAAAAGCAGGGCCTCAAAGGGTGTTGGCGCACGGGACACGCAGAGTGTCTGTGAAAGAGTTTTTATTTTTTGGACAGTCAAAATTAAGGTGGTTTAGCATGTTTACAAAAGATGGTTGGTTACAGTTGATATTTTGTGTGTTATGTGCAGTGTCAGCAATATGTTGAAAAAAAAGATGTGTTTTTTATTATGACTTCTTTGAAAAGAAATGTTCGTGCATTTTTTCATGATTTTGCATTTTATCGTTTTATGAATTGTTCCTGCTGGTCCTGTGTGTCAGAAGCGACACAGTAAGTTGTATTTGACAGCTGATCTCCACTGACTGGTGATCTGCTGTCAAAAGTGAGGAAAGTAAAAGAAAGTAATTTTGGTGTAATTTCGATTTTAAGCCTGACAAATTAAGCAGGCAGAATATTGGGTTTTGGGCTGCAGGTTCACAGTGCATAAAGTGCATGCAATGGTGTTGTGTGTCACCGCTTATTTACATATACTATTGTACTTTGTCTATGCTTTTTGTGCTTGATATACAGAGCGTATATCTGATGGCTTGGCATGTGTGTGTTTTTTTAAATTTTATGCATGTTTTTGTTTTATGTTGCTGCTTTAGATACTATTACAAGTTCACCTGTGTTGTAAAGGGTTCTACATGACAATGTATATCGCTGCACAACAGTTGGGTGAATTTGCGCTGATACTAAATTTCACAGATGTGAACAAGACAGACAACACTTCACCAGTGTATGTCAAATTTGGCTATATAATATTGAAGTAAAATAAAAGAGATATACAGGATCAAAGTGTGTCACCTGCAATTAGTCACGATACTATCCTCTTTCCTTAAGGAACAGGCAGCCCTAAATTTATGTTTCCTTGATTGGACCTAAGGATGAAATTATAGATTTGTGGCTCTTGCTAAAGATGACCTAAACTTTTCATTTTTTCCCTGAAAAAGGAACTGGAACATTTGCTGAGATTACCGTATATGGTGTTGGGGCCAGCGGTAGAGTTAACATTTCTGTACTACTTTGACTTTTGTGCATCACCCATACTCTTGGTATTATGTCACAAACTTGACTATCACCCGAGCAATTGTTTTTGTTCTTCCTATAGATTTTTCTTTTGCCGCTTCTCCCCTGACTGATGTTGCATCTGTGCCTAGTTATTGGGGATTTTATCTGTGTCCTACTCACATTTCCCTTTTCCGTATTCTTTTCACCGGTCAGCTCATTTATTCCTTTTGTATGACCAGACTGGTTTTCAAGAATTTTCTTTAGGCCTACTTCGATGTTTTCCAGTCTGACTGTCAGGGTAGTGATGGACTGGTTAACTGACTCAATACTATAGTAAGACAAGTGTTCCACCTCAATAGGAGACATCTTACGTTTTTTTGAATATGACAAATTCAATGCCTATTCTAATTTGGTTTTTAGTTCCTTTTTTCTGCTGCTTTAATTTTTGGTGGATCAGATATGTTCTAATCATGGAAATACTAGGACTCCCTAGTTCTGGTTTTTTGTTTCCACATTTTGATCATTAGCTTTTGTATTGCATAGTCCACCTGATGCACAATTATTAAAGGGAGGTATCTACATGTCCCTGATAATCTGTATTATGTGATTTCTCTTTTGAGGTGTTCTAGATAAGGAATTTAGGAACACCTATATGTAATCATTTAGAGAAAAAAAATGTGTTTACCCCATTAGACGATGCCACTATGTGTGAGGACATCCATTCAGATAGAATTCCCTTGTAGCTATCTACCCTTAAATGGTAGAGGATATGCTCTCACATGGAAACCCAATTGAAGAGGCTAGAGGCACTGTTTTGCCTACTGCCTTTGTATTTGTATTCTATGAGAATGACAGTGTATTTTAGATCACAATAGTCCCATGGCGTATGGCCATTCCTTTGAAAATTGCAGGCCACTTGCTTGCAATTCCCTTGTTAAAAACAATAAACTGTTTTTGTACTAAATTGAAGGAAACTAACAACTGTGTCACATTTCCTACGTCACTAGGTTCTGCGGGATTAAGTCATAATAACCTGTGGAACTCACCCACAATCCCTTCAGTGACAGCTATAGATGAAAAGTCCCAGCACCCAGAAAAGTAGCAAGGCTGGACAGCGATCGCCAGCGCGCCATCAATGGTATCTCCAAAGCATCGTACTTGCTCCATCAGACGGCATTGGACATCACAGAACCAGTTTCAGTCCAAAAGAGCAAAAGAGAAGGATCCCTGTTGTTTTGAGGCTTCAGTTTTCCACCTGTCATGTGCTGGTAACCTCTGACAGTGTGCAGTCCCTTGAGCCCCTTGGCCTGAGTTTTGGCCACACACCCCCTTTTCTTTGCTCCAACGGAAAGGCAGTGCACCAGAGGATCCTAGATTGGCAAAAGGCACTACATTGTGGTACCTATGATTAAATGAAAGAGCAGCCCGAGCATCCTCTGACACTGAATAGAGAGTGTTGGAGCCTGAAAGTGTTGCTGAGTGTGACAGTCTGTTGCTCTTTCTCGATTAATAGTACTTGGGTCTGCATGAGATGATCTGTGCCCATGACTAACGAAGAGCACAATATCTGTAGTGCCTGCAGCACAGGAAATATTGGTGCACTACATTGAGACATTGAGACTTTCAAGTGATCTGTGAGTGTTTGCCAGGAGGGCACTCCAACGGATACTGAGTAGCACCATTTTCATGAAAGGCCTGAATGAAGAGGCCCATGCGGAAGAAAACAACAGAAGCAGGTTTGATGGACAATAGAAGCCTGCCAGAGAGGCTTGGACGGACTCTGGGTATTTCCCGTGCGATTGCATAGAATGGGTGTTTGGAGACTGATTCTTATTGTTTTACTGGCATTGTCAATAGTCGCTGAAATAACTAGGAGCCCTGAAAATGTTTGCAAAATAATTTTAGGATTTGCTTTTGCCTAGGGTTGTGAAAAAAAATGATACACCTGTTTGTAATAGTGGTCATTACTTTCTTCTGCTATCTAAATGTTAGATGCTTTGTTCTCTTTGTATTCCTGCTGATAGCTTACATATTCCTGTTTTTATAAAATGAGTAGAATGCTCACCTAGCAATGAATTAGGATTTGCCTCTGTAATGGCAAAAGGAGGGACTGAGGTTCTTTAATTTTGACTCCATCTTACATTTGTTGTCATTTTGCGTTGCCTTTACACAGGCTGCTCTATTCATGAAGTGTCTCTGCCCTTTGGACTGCAACGTGTTGAAAACCCCCTCTGTCCTTGTTTTGAAAACCAATCTCAGACACCAGCTGGCCTAACTGCATACAGACATGTTCTGCCATTACTGATTGACCTATGGGTGCTGTAATTGATTGACTTATGAGTTGGGCAGAAACACGACTTAAGGGGGACGTTCTGGTTACATGATGCCTTGTTTTGAATGTTTTCCTATTGGTTAATATGTTGCAGATCTTGTATGTCCATATTGGGTATTTTGCATGCTTGCAAAAGCTAGGACTGCCCCTTACTTTTGTGCTGAGTTTGTAACCCTACAGAAAAGGGGGTGGTGATGAACAGAGTGTCTGAACCAAGCAGACCACTCTTACCCAGTCCAAAGATCAGGGCTTGATCCATCACCGTTATTTATCTCACTGCCCCATCCCAGCTCAGAACCTGGCTATATGCAAATTAGTCTGTCCCTGGCCCAGTGCATCATGGGAACAGGGCAGACCAAACTACAAAGCCAATTCTTCACCAGAAAGGAGACAAGCTACCGGGGACCGGTTTCTGGCATTTCAGCCTCTTCGGCCCGGCTTGCTTGAATCCTGATGGAGCAGTGAGAAAGGGACTCATGTCTGAGTATACCCTGCCACACCTATAGTGGCCAAAAACGATACAGAAAAGGGGGTGGTGATGAACAGAGTGTCTGAACCAAGCAGACCACTCTTACCCAGTCCAAAGATCAGGGCTTGATCCATCACCGTTATTTATCTCACTGCCCCATCCCAGCTCAGAACCTGGCTATATGCAAATTAGTCTGTCCCTGGCCCAGTGCATCATGGGAACAGGGCAGACCAAACTACAAAGCCAATTCTTCACCAGAAAGGAGACAAGCTACCGGGGACCGGTTTCTGGCATTTCAGCCTCTTCGGCCCGGCTTGCTTGAATCCTGATGGAGCAGTGAGAAAGGGACTCATGTCTGAGTATACCCTGCCACACCTATAGTGGCCAAAAACGATACAGAAAAGGGAGTTTGTAACCCTAAGCATATAAAAGGCCTCTGTGTTCTGTACTCTTTAGACTGCCTCATTCAGTTGCTAAGGCTCCTGTGTGACGTAGTCTCACTTAATTAAGTTTATTAAAGATGTCTTTTCATATTTCAGCTTCTGTGCCAAGTTCTTTGTATTAGTGAGACCCCTGAGAATGAAGATTACAGTTCTTCAAAGTGAGCAGTTTCAGACTGTCGCTAGTGTAGTAGGGTGCTCTATAGAGGAGCTGCTCTCCACCTAAACTTGGGAACTACCTGGAGTTATCTGCTTTTTATGTGTGTGTATATATATTGCAGAAAAATGTCGGGTGACAACGTTCGGGACCGGGAAACTCTGGCAGCTACATTGTTTTCCGACAGCGCCCCCCTCCCACCTGACATTCGTGGGAGGCCTATCAATGACTCTAGTGGTGGCAGCAGCACATCAGTGATTAAAACTTTATTTAAAACACTGGAGAAAAAATCTCGCCAGGAGCAAGCAAAATGGTGGGAATCAAAGTCGTTACAACGATATGTTGAAGTCAATCGTATACCCCGTGGGTTACGTATCCTCACAGCACCCACATATGATGAACCTAACCCCGAACTCATGAAAGAAAGGGCGGAGATTAATCTCGAGGCATCGCGCCGACAAGTGCAAGTATTAATTAAATATGCCGACATAGACAGGGCCAAGTTGCTAACAGAGATAGCAGCTATTTATGAAGAATTGGAGGCCCTAGGGGAGGAAGAGGAGAAAACCAAACTCACCAAAGCAATGAATGAACGTCTTAAAAAGGAGGAGGCCAAAATCGTTTACAGGAAAGCATACAAGTTCCAAAGGGACCGGAACGATTATGAATTAGGACAGATATTTACGTTTGCACGCAAATTTGATACTCTCCGTAAGAGCGCATCAAAACCCCCACCCAAAGCCAAAAATACCCGCCAGCATCAAGGGGGAAATGCGCAAAGTGACTCCTCCAACATGACTCTGAGCTCTGACCCTGAAACGGAATCAGATTCTAACCGTAACAGACAAGAACAGGCAGAAGGGTTTCCCAAACCAACACCTGGCCAAGAAATCCATTTTTTATGTCAGGAAAGACTGAAACCTTTACGGTCCCATACACTAAGAACACAAGGAAACAGTGGGCCAATTACCGACGACGCCAGAGGTGGAGGACGGCAAAGAGGAGGTTATCAAAAGAGGAAAAGAGGTGGAAGGGGACGGGGATCTGTCACCCAATAGGAAGAAGAAAAACAACCAGTCGAACAATTGTCAACTTAACATCATTGAAATTGACAATTGAAGAAGAGGAAATCCTCAAATTGGGACTCACCTATGTGGCACCTTGTAACTTTAATTATCCGGCAACCAAATGTGATATATATAAGGCAGTTAGAAAATTGAAATTACGCAAATTTTATATCATGAAGGAGAAATCTGAAGATACACTACAAACTGCATCCTCAACTGGTAATGCCAACACCAATGTGAATGTATCTCAAGGCACACGGATCATTACCGAACTTTGGGAGATGCATGGTGAGGGTTATGAGGAGTAATATGACACAAATCTTGAAAATAAGGAGATTGATCAATGGGGGAACAGAATCACAATGAACACCCAATTTAGACCGCCCTCAACCTTTTGTCCCATCCTACCTCGTGATAACCTTGACATATTTCATGAGAATGTGGTAGCGGACCTTAAAGGACTTCAGGTCCATATTGGCAAAACTAAAAGACCTTTTGATACCCAATCACAGCAATATACAGCACTCACCAATAGATAGCAAAAGGAAAAGATCTAGTGGTGCGAAACAGTGATAAAGGAGGCAATGTAGTCCTTATGACTAAAACTGACTATGATAAGGAAGCATATATTCAGTTAAATGACCGCACCTGTTATGAACGTATACACAGCCGAGTACTAATGACTATCAAAGGGGAATACCACCACAAACTGTCAAAGTGGAGATCGTCCAAATTAATTACTGAGACTGAATTTAAATACCTCAAAAATGATAATCCAATCACACCCATATTGTATTTTATACCTAAAATACATAAAGACCCCCTACACCCACCGGGAAGACCCATCATCTCTGCCAGAGGCAGTCTCCTGGAACACACCTCTGTGTATATTGATGACTTTTTACAGGGGTATGTGCAACAACTGGGATCATATGTTCAAGACACAGGGGACTTTTTAATGAAAATCAAAGATGTGGAAGTGGTAACTGATGATTGGCTTATCGCATTGGATGTCTCGTCATTATACACAAGTATAGCTCATAGTGACGGTTTAAAGGCAGTTGAACATTACTTATTAAGAAGGGGCCCTGATTGCAATGAACACAATGCCATGCTCCTAGAAATGTTAGAATTTTGCCTGGTTAACAATGTTTTCCTTTTCAACCACCAACTATACCGCCAACTTCAGGGAGTAGCAATGGGGGCCAGCTTCTCCCCGAGCTTTGCATGTTTACACATGGGGGCTTGGGAGGAGCTGGTCCTAGGGTTTGAATACCAACACAACATTCGTAACAATTTGGTGGCATGGTTTCGTTTTATCGATGACCTGTTGGTAATTTGGAGGGGTAGTCAGGAAGAAGCATTAAAATTCATCCATGATATAAATGACAACAAATTAAATTTAAAATTTACAGCTACCCTAAGTCAGGAAAAGGTCACATTCCTCGACACTGAGCTGTACATTAATAACGGACATCTTGAATCCAGATTTTTCCGTAAAGAAACGGCTGGTAACAGCATTTTACATGCTGCAAGTGCACATCCAGCACATCTGGTGTCCAGTATCCCCTACGGGGAAATTTTACGACTACGACGAGTCTTTAGCAACTCTGTTGATTTAGAGAAGGCACAGGGCGAAAGTAAGATGCGTTTCCTTGAACGAGGATATTCGAGCCAGTTAATTGAGAGGGTCAAACAGAAGTCTATGGTATTATCTAGGGAGGAACTTTTGGTGAAGAAATCTGACCGCCAGACAAAATCCACCCTAGATAAGCAAAATGTAGGTAAGAAGGAAGCCAGTTGTTTTCGGATAATAACAGGATACAACAAACAGCACCAACAAGTGCGCAGGATTGTTGATAAACACTGGCCATTGGTGATGAAGGACAATATTATTGGCAAAACTGTCCCCAATAGAGTATCTCTCACTTTTAGCAAAGCCCCATCCCTACGTGATCACATAGTGGTAACAAACCCTGAACCTTTTGTGAATTCTCCATGGTGGCAGGAAAATGAAGACTTTTATAGGTGTAAGACCTGCAAAGCCTGCCTACATGGAGAGAACACCAAAACATACAAAGATGGTTTTACCAATATTCAACATCCGATTACTCAGGTCCTCACCTGCAAAACAGAATTTGCAGTATATGTTTTACAATGCCCCTGTCAACTCAGATATGTGGGCAGCACTAAACATGCTGTCCACAAACGTATCCTCCAGCACCTACGTACAATCACAAATGGCGATAATACCTATCCTGTGGCGCGTCATTTTAGAGATGTCCACCACAGTGATAACACCAGCCTTAAATATTGGGTGATTGACGCAGTCATGAACAGTAGGAGAGGAGGGGACATGGATGCCAAATTAAGAAGGCTCGAAACCAAGTACATCCTTTTGCTCAATACAAAGACCCCTGTAGGCCTTAACGTAACAGAAGATCTATATACATGCTTGCCATAAAAACTTATTATATAAAGAATCTTGTTTGTTAAATGGTCTCCTCCCTGTGGTATGCACATGTGGGAAAAACCCGGCTGGGTGAAACCACATGCGCACCATGGGAAGGCTGCGACTAGAACTATATCTAACAACAATTACTGAAATCTGCTGCTACCTATAATGAATTGTAATTTGATTTTAAAAATCACCTTTGTTGAGCACTTTACACAGATAGGGACGGTATGGAACTTTATTCCCAAGCAGTCCTCTGTGATTTAATTTTTGGGATTTTTTCAAACATTCACACAATGTATGGACTATTTAGCATATGTTTATTTATATTGATTATGATAATCTGGTAAATCATGTGGGTTGTCAAAAAATATGAGCAAACCAAAAATAACAGGTTACCAATGTGATATAAATATAACAGCTGTCTGTATATACTAGACATATATTTTACCTCAGATATATTGTTCAAATAATCAACATTTGGTATAAAGTGGGACTCTGGTTTAGGATAGGAGAGAGTAGCGTATTTTGCACATGAAAATGGGGGATATTATGCCCAACTTGCTATATTTTGCACATTTTGTGATATTTTGCACTATCATTATGTACTGTAAGCAATATTTGCACATCTTTAGGGAAGCATTTGCACTTTAAACTAATCCCTCTCCATGAGTCCATTTTCAGATATTTATTTATTTCATACAGTATTATCGAACAGAAGACATAATCTGCTTTTTGATTATCATACAACATTGTATAAAACCTGAAAAATTAATCTTGCTCATACTAAAAAATGTATTTGACTATGAAATTTTCTCTTTATTTTAACCCACATTTATTTATTCTTGAGATGTTATACCAGCAAACGTATTTATTTACGGTATTTTACTGAAATTAGAACGTAAATATTTTGATAAGATTGCTGTATTTCACTCATCACGAAGTATGTCTTTTATGTCCATACCAAAGACTCACAGGTGGTGTTAATTATGTTATAACAAGTGCACTTTAAAAGGGCTGCCCTCTCAAAGTAACGTTGTCATGTGAACAAGGCTCCGTTGAGCCAAAACGTCTTTGACTTTTTTCTGCTATTAAAACTACAGCACCTAACTGGTCCTTGTCCGTGTACTGCTTGCCGGCTGGTGAGACTCCTGAGTGCATCAGGAAGCGGAGTGAGTAATATATATATGTATATATATATATATGTATATATATATATATATATATGTATGTATATATATATATATATAAATAAAATATGTTTGCGGAGAGGGAGAGGTCCTACTGTACGTTACACAGCTGGCATCATCATATCAGCATTTAAGGCCCTCTATCTGTTCCGTACCTCTGCTTAGGTGCCGGAATTTCAACATCTATATAAAGTCTCTGCTTTCCAATTAGAAGAATACACAATCTGTGTAAATATATACATACCGAAACGCTATCACTTTCACAGCTTTGCAGTTGGGGAACTTCCGTTTATATATCTCTGTCAGCTGTGGATGAAAAAAGACAAGTCAGACGAAGCTAATCGAAGCTCCAAAAGAACATCTCGGGGTTCTGTGAAGCTCACGAAGGGGAGACTAAAAAAGATCCTGGCATTACAACATGTAAGCGCATTAACACTGAGAATAACATGCACACCTGAAGGACTGTTCATTCCTGGAATTGCAAGTCCCAAACAGGGTCTGATTCCGATGCTAGCGATGCAATGGAGGCCCCTGCTCTGTGCCACATTAACAAAGATGCTGAACTGTAAATGATACAAATGTCTGTTCAGTTCTTCTCCATAACGACCTACACGCCATGCACTACGGAAGGGCATGTGCATACTGCAGGCTGTACTCTTTTCTCTCCTGCAAGATGGTATTAAGCAAGAGGCACATTTCATTTTAAGTGCTAATTAATTTCAAAATGTATCCGTGCTTACCAACGTTTCAAGGCTGTTCTTCAGATCGATGTACTCATGGGAGGAAGCGTTCTTCAGATTTGCAGAAAAGTTCTGACTTGTGATTCTAAAACTCAGAGTGGGACTGGTGACCGGAGCCGTGCTGGTGGAAGTGCTGGCTGAAGATGACGTTGTGTTTGTTCCAGCGGCCGAAGTGCTGTTTGTGCTAGAATGTGTCAAAGGGGTTGACAGTGAGAGAGAAGGAGCCGATGATGAATTGGTCATATTAGATACATATGCAGTGACTGGTGCAGTTGAATTGGTCACATTAGGTAAAGATGCAGTGGCTGCTAGAGTTGAGTTGGTCATATTAGATACATATGCAGTGACTGCTGGAGCCGAATTGGTCATATTAGATACATATGCAGTGACTGCTGAAGTTGAATTGGTCATATTAGATACATATGCAGTGACTGCTGAAGTTGAATTGGTCACATTAGATACATATGCAGTGACTGCTGGAGTTGAATTGGTCACATTAGGTAAAGATGCAGTGGCTGCTAGAGTTGAATTGGTCATATTAGATACATATGCAGTGAGTGCTGGAGTTGAATTGGTTATATTAGATACATATGCAGTGACTGCTGGAGTTGAATTGGTCACATTAGGTAAAGATGCAGTGGCTGCTGGAGTTGAATTGGTCATATTTGATACATATGCAGTGACTGCTGGAGTTGAATTGGTCACATTAGGTAAAGATGCAGTGGCTGCTGGTGTTGAATTGGTTATATTAGATACATATGCAGTGACTGCTGGAGTTGAATTGGTCATATTAGATACATATGCAGTGAGTGCTGGAGTTGAATTGGTCATATTAGATACAGATACAGTGTTTGTAGAAGATGTAATTGTTGCATTAGGTAGAGACGTGGTAACTGCAGTAGATGGCTCTGTCACATTAGATTGAGATGCAGAGATTACAGAAGATGGACTGGTGGTATTAGATAGAAATGTAATGCTTGTAGATGCCGATGCCGCGGACTGAGTTCTAGATGTTGAGGAAATTCCGCTTGTTGATGGTGGCGAGCTTGTTGTTGAAATGGGAGAGGCGACACCTTGGAGAGAGAGAAGACCACATGACCAAATGTTCATTTAAAGAAGAACATGTTTCAAGACGTTAGATGGAACCAATGATAAAAGTGATCCCCATATATTAACACATCTCAGCCTCCCTGTCCACCTTTTTCATTGTACCAGAGACCGGCTTCACCACGCTTTCCATAACATAAGAAGAAAATACGTTACTTCCAACACTACAGAATAAACACTAAATTCAAATATTGAAAACAATTATTTCATAGCTATAAAGCACTGTGTTACAGCACCTCTCCACCAAGCTCTTGTAGAAGCTTTTCACCCACTCACCGACAATGTGAGTGAGTGTTTGTTCACTCTTAGTGCGTGCTTGTTGGAAATGGGATCCCCGGCTGGCCAGGGCTTTCGCCAAGGTCAGTCAGAGACCACCACACCCAAGTCAGGGCAAGGGAGTTACACGCCAAGATAACCCCTACTCACCCTCTAGGTAACGTGGCGCGAGCAGCAAGGCTAAACTTGGAGGCGATGTAAGTTAAGTATTTGCGCATGCACCCCAGCAACAACTCCCAGGGCCCACCACAAAGGAAACTCCACACAAGGTTATATAAAAATAGCCTTTGTATTACACCAAAACACATTAGATAAAACACACACTTTACAATGTGCCAGAGGCACGGGCAGAATTTACAAGGGATTATTTACAAGACAGGGCCACCTGGACCACTGTCAGGAATCAGAAGTAGCACTTTCAGAAATAGCACTTAGAAGGTAAAATATAAATTTACTTTAGCACAAAATAGCACCCAACCAGTCACTACTGGTAACAGGACCTCACTAGCACCACCTGTACTAGGGAGAAAACAACCACCTATGTATTACAATACCTGTAGGGGTGTAAGAGGAAAACACATGATGCAATGCATAACATTCATTCAGAGGTGTAAAGGCACATGACGCATAAACAATACATTCAGAGGTGCATAGAAAGTACAATTGCGCCAAACTCACGTAAGTCACCACCTGTGACTGTCCCTAGGCCCTCTGGCCTTGTGGGGGCTAGGACGCCCTGTGTCCAAAGTCCAGGGGGGCCTAAACGGAGCAGTTGCCCACAAAGTGCTGGGCCACTGGTGCAGCAAGGTTTGAGCCTTCCGTGGGAGCCTCACAGGCTCTGGAATCAAAATGCCCCTTTGAGCCTCGCTGGGCTCTTCACGCTACCAAATGCCTCCTCTGAGCCTCTCTGGGCTCTGAAAACATAGGTGGCACCTTGAGCCTCTCACAGGGCTCTGCTCACAAATAGACAGGCACTCACGAGCCTCGGGGCTCTCAAAAATGCCCCCTTGAGCCTTCCCGGCTCAAAATAACTGATGCCCCTAGAGCCTCTCAGGGCTCTTGAACACAGCAATGGGGCACTCAGGGTTAAAGAAATGCCCCGTCGTTGGAGCCTCGCAGGCTCAGCACAAAAATGCCGCCTGGTTGGAGTCCCCCCCTCTGGGGGACTCGAGACGCAGAAATTGCCCCTGGAGCCTTTCGCCAGGCTCCACAACAATGAGCACGGGATCGCGCTCCTGGGGGGAGGGGGGGGCGGACACCGACAACGTGTCCCGGCGCCCCTCCCTTCTCTACTTTGGCCTCACACCCCCTCCCGGTCAGCTCCACTCACCGGCTGTCTCGAGGCGGCGGTCTCCTTCTCGAGAGCTCCCGCTCCCCGGGGCTCTCTCTGCAGACTTCTCCCTTCTCTCCTGGGCTCTCCCTCGCTTTGGGAGCCTGGGGGGTCAAGGAAAGGCGCCGGCTTCTCCCTTTACCGGAGCACGGGGTGGCCTCCCGTCTGCGTCCGGTTGTTTCTCTGTCCTGCCCCCGGCCTGCCTGACTTCCAGGTCGCGGCTGCGGGGCGGGACTTCCGGTCGGCCTGCTCATTGATTGGCCGGCCGGCCAACCACTTCCGGGTCGCACTTGGCAGCGGCCCGGCAACGTTTTAAAAACACTCCGGGCTGCGGCGGTGACTCTCGAGGGGCAATGCCGGGTGGGCACCGGCCTTAATTACCATGAAGCGCGGTGGGCACGCGCTCGAAAGGCGGCAATGTCCCCGGCAGTGTGGGCACCTGCCAGGGGGCTCAAGACTCGTCACGGAGCGGGGCCGACGCCGGGTGGGCTCCGGCTTCCAAAAGTAAAGCGCCCCTCAGCGCTAAATGCTAAATAAAGCGCTCTTAGCGCTAGGAGGGAAAAGGAAAGCGCTCCCAGCGCTATCAATCCAATTCAGCACCCCCAGGCGCTATAGGACAACAAAGTCCAGCAAAGGTCCTTCAGCAAGGCAGGGGGGGGGCAAGGCTGGGCCCAGAGCCAGCTCACTGGGTCTCCAGGCAGGGAGACAGCCCAAGTGGCGGTCCTCTGGCCCAGCAGCAGCAGCAACAGCCCCCTCAGGATCCTGGAAGAGAACAACTTCAGTGGGGACACAGCCCCATTTTTATACAGTGCATTCCTTTGTCTGAGGGTGTAGAGTGGGGGCGGAACCAGTCGCAGCTGGTTCTTGAGTACTCTGTTTACCTCAACCACCCTCTCTATTCACTGGCAGGGCTTGGGTCATTAGACACACCACAGGGGGGCGGAGCCAGCATTGTGTGGGGAAAACCCAGCCCATCCAGGACACAGGTACACTCCTCCCACACATTACTCATGCAGATCTCCCACTCACCACCGGGCAGACCCATCCAGACTTCCTGGAGCCTGGCATGCCAGCCAGCTCCAGTCAATCACACGCCAGCACCCTCACAGCACACGTACAGCCATGTCTAGAAATGGCGCTTCCCTACTAGACACATACATGCTGCATACACCGTTGCGCAGCATTCACTCACACGAGTTCACACATACCAGACTCAAGCCTGTACACCCCACGCATCAGGAACTACCAGGGACACATACATTCCCCATGCATTCCTATGGGCGGGCAGGCCTAGCTCAGCACATGCACTCAGAGTGCGCACGCACTTTCCACTGGGACACAGTGAAAGTGCGCAGAATCCAAAAATCACCATCTCCAGGTCACCATTTCAAGCAAAAAGTCTAGGGGTGAACCTGCCCTAAGGGCCAAAGTCCAACATAACCCCCTTCCAGCCAAAACGCAGGGGAGACCAATCACCACCGTGATGGACTTCCCTGCTTGGGGCGATAGAACACGGACGCAGGCCCGCAACTGCAGGGACACCCTCCTGTTCTACGCCACGGTGAACCCATGGGATTTCCTCTAAACACACTGTCTGGACCAACTGGGCTACCCCACTGGTACTCCCAAGTTGTCCGCGGCCAGGACCAGGCCCTGGGCCACCCAGGTGCCACTGGTCCATGCCAATTCGCAGAGCGGGGGGTAGTAACCCCTGGCACATAGGAGCCATTCTCCACTCTTCCTGTCTGCAAGACAGGACTAGACTGCCACTGGTACTCCAGCCTAGGGCCTACAACCTCAGGCGGAGCAGGAGTCTCAGGGAAGGCTCTCCTCCCCCTACCTCTTCTCCTAGGGTTCCTCCTCCCTCTGCGAGGGGTACCCCTAGAACGCCATTCCAACCCAGGGCTTTTCCACTCAGGTTGCACCGGGGTCAGAGGTGGGCTCTCCCACCCTCTGCACCCCCTTCCAGAGGTCTGCCCTCTCCCACCTGGAGAAGTTCCTCTGGAAGAAGAACCGGTCAGGACACTGGTTACAGTCGTCCTACCCTTCAGGTCAGGCTGATCCTGAACCTGGCCTTCCAACCTCTGGTCTAAAACCTTCGGTGGAACAATTGCCTGGCACTCCAGGACTTCTGGGGACTCACACACAATCCCCCTGAGGCTAACAAATGACACATCTGTTGTGTGATTGTCTGTCTGGCGCAGATCTCCGGCCCTCTGTCCACCTGACAGTGCGTGAAGATCCCCCAGACCAGAAGTGGTGTCACCATGGTCACTACACGGGAACCTAGCCCAACTGGGTAGTCCCTGACCCACTGGTCCAGCCACTGGGGAACTCCCCCAATCACTCCTCACTCTGGACTCCTGTACCCTCCCTACCGGAGCGGTACTGCCAGCATCTAGAACCACAGGAGCTCTGTTTACAGACACTCCAGGTCCTCTACTCACTAGGAGATCTTCCTCAAGTGGACTAACAGGACAGCCTAGGTCCCCAACCTGGTGTTCCCTCAAGAAACCATCCAAGTCCTGAGGCAGGGCTTCGGGCGTCTGGGGAACCTCGGTCTCCCCCTCACTCCTGCTCCACTGAGCCAGGCAGTGAGCCCCTACACCCTTCTCACTAACCAGGGACCTAGCTGGGCTACACTGAGCCTCTTCCACCACGCTGGGCTGGAAGATACCTGAACCACTTCTTTTGGACTCACTCACCAATGACTCTAGAGAACCTCTGGCCCTTTCCCAGCGGTCGGCTTCCCTTGCCAGTAACTCTGGATCAGTAAATCCAACTTGCAACAGGTGTTGGCGCAACTCTGGCGAACAACCACTGAGCACCTGCTCTTTGACAATAAGATCAAACAAGACTTCAAAATCAGAGCCAGTGTGAACCTCTACCCAAGCCCACAGTGCTCCATGACATTCATCCTCAAACTTCTCCCACGACTGGTGAGGCAGCTTCCTACTGCCCCTGAATTTCAACCTATACTCCTCCTCTTGGGAAACAGGTACCAGACTGGGGGAACTGGGACTGGGATTTCCTACACTGGAATCTAAATAGCTGCCACCACTGGACTCAACCCTCCCTGGGGGATCCAGAAACTCAACACTGCACGCAGGGGATAGTCTACCCTCCAGAGCTACTTTGCCTCTGGTGGCGGCCCTCTCAGCCTCCTCTATCCTTTCCTGCGCTAAGACCCTCTCGGTCTCTAGCTGTTGCTTTCTAATGCCCAGCTGTGCCATAGCCTGGGCATGCTCCAACCTGAGCTTCTCTAAAGCCAGCT
This sequence comes from Lissotriton helveticus, assembly GCF_964261635.1. Classification (NCBI taxonomy): domain Eukaryota; kingdom Metazoa; phylum Chordata; class Amphibia; order Caudata; family Salamandridae; genus Lissotriton; species Lissotriton helveticus. The sequence goes on along the minus strand of NC_136062.1, from coordinate 237,556,850 downwards.
GGTGCTCCCTTTCTCTCCTCCTATCTTCCAGCTCCTCTGGGGACAGGGAAAGGGATGAGGCGCTGCCTCCTAAACTGGACCCAGCAAGGGACTCCCTATCTATGGGGTCCTCACTATCTGCTGGCGTCCCTGTGCTATCATCTTCTTCCTCCTCAGACTCTTCAGGGCTCCCCTCTGACCCACCACCCTCATGGTGTGAGACCCGGGCCCTCTCCGCACTGTGCTCACGCTCCCAGTCATCCTTCTGCCATTGGATCAGGTTACCCCTAAGTTGGGACTGGGTGTCTGACTCATTCACTGCAATGTCTCTCTCTTCGCAAAACTCTCTCAGTTCATGCAAAAACAGACCCCAGACATTAAAAGCAGACTCCATCTTGGCAAGATGCTCACAGACACGTGCAACACAGGGGACTGAACAATCTGAAGTAAGAGTACACAATTCCAAAACTTCAACAATCTACTTATCAAAGAGAACTCATACTCATGCGTCCAGGAAAACACACCATTCATCCACACACACCCTCCCCTCGGATCGGTAAGGCAGTTTCTACCACCCCTGACTTCTCAACCTGACCAAAAGCGACACAGGTACCAAACTCTGGAAGCAGGGCGGGGGACAAATGTACTGAACACAATCAAATGACACTCTTCAGGAGAAGAAAATAATGAAACTTCCAAAACAATACAATCCCCTAAATGTGGTCATCTAAAATGCAGAGTTTTGTGGTGCAGCCAGCTGCTACTAAGGTACAAGGCAAACACAAATCCTTATCCCACCGCTGCCACCAATGTTGGAAATGGGATCCCCGGCTGGCCAGGGCTTTCGCCAAGGTCAGTCAGAGACCACCACACCCAAGTCAGGGCAAGGGAGTTACACGCCAAGATAACCCCTACTCACCCTCTAGGTAACGTGGCGCGAGCAGCAAGGCTAAACTTGGAGGCGATGTAAGTTAAGTATTTGCGCATGCACCCCAGCAACAACTCCCAGGGCCCACCACAAAGGAAACTCCACACAAGGTTATATAAAAATAGCCTTTGTATTACACCAAAACACATTAGATAAAACACACACTTTACAATGTGCCAGAGGCACGGGCAGAATTTACAAGGGATTATTTACAAGACAGGGCCACCTGGACCACTGTCAGGAATCAGAAGTAGCACTTTCAGAAATAGCACTTAGAAGGTAAAATATAAATTTACTTTAGCACAAAATAGCACCCAACCAGTCACTACTGGTAACAGGACCTCACTAGCACCACCTGTACTAGGGAGAAAACAACCACCTATGTATTACAATACCTGTAGGGGTGTAAGAGGAAAACACATGATGCAATGCATAACATTCATTCAGAGGTGTAAAGGCACATGACGCATAAACAATACATTCAGAGGTGCATAGAAAGTACAATTGCGCCAAACTCACGTAAGTCACCACCTGTGACTGTCCCTAGGCCCTCTGGCCTTGTGGGGGCTAGGACGCCCTGTGTCCAAAGTCCAGGGGGGCCTAAACGGAGCAGTTGCCCACAAAGTGCTGGGCCACTGGTGCAGCAAGGTTTGAGCCTTCCGTGGGAGCCTCACAGGCTCTGGAATCAAAATGCCCCTTTGAGCCTCGCTGGGCTCTTCACGCTACCAAATGCCTCCTCTGAGCCTCTCTGGGCTCTGAAAACATAGGTGGCACCTTGAGCCTCTCACAGGGCTCTGCTCACAAATAGACAGGCACTCACGAGCCTCGGGGCTCTCAAAAATGCCCCCTTGAGCCTTCCCGGCTCAAAATAACTGATGCCCCTAGAGCCTCTCAGGGCTCTTGAACACAGCAATGGGGCACTCAGGGTTAAAGAAATGCCCCGTCGTTGGAGCCTCGCAGGCTCAGCACAAAAATGCCGCCTGGTTGGAGTCCCCCCCTCTGGGGGACTCGAGACGCAGAAATTGCCCCTGGAGCCTTTCGCCAGGCTCCACAACAATGAGCACGGGATCGCGCTCCTGGGGGGAGGGGGGGGCGGACACCGACAACGTGTCCCGGCGCCCCTCCCTTCTCTACTTTGGCCTCACACCCCCTCCCGGTCAGCTCCACTCACCGGCTGTCTCGAGGCGGCGGTCTCCTTCTCGAGAGCTCCCGCTCCCCGGGGCTCTCTCTGCAGACTTCTCCCTTCTCTCCTGGGCTCTCCCTCGCTTTGGGAGCCTGGGGGGTCAAGGAAAGGCGCCGGCTTCTCCCTTTACCGGAGCACGGGGTGGCCTCCCGTCTGCGTCCGGTTGTTTCTCTGTCCTGCCCCCGGCCTGCCTGACTTCCAGGTCGCGGCTGCGGGGCGGGACTTCCGGTCGGCCTGCTCATTGATTGGCCGGCCGGCCAACCACTTCCGGGTCGCACTTGGCAGCGGCCCGGCAACGTTTTAAAAACACTCCGGGCTGCGGCGGTGACTCTCGAGGGGCAATGCCGGGTGGGCACCGGCCTTAATTACCATGAAGCGCGGTGGGCACGCGCTCGAAAGGCGGCAATGTCCCCGGCAGTGTGGGCACCTGCCAGGGGGCTCAAGACTCGTCACGGAGCGGGGCCGACGCCGGGTGGGCTCCGGCTTCCAAAAGTAAAGCGCCCCTCAGCGCTAAATGCTAAATAAAGCGCTCTTAGCGCTAGGAGGGAAAAGGAAAGCGCTCCCAGCGCTATCAATCCAATTCAGCACCCCCAGGCGCTATAGGACAACAAAGTCCAGCAAAGGTCCTTCAGCAAGGCAGGGGGGGGGCAAGGCTGGGCCCAGAGCCAGCTCACTGGGTCTCCAGGCAGGGAGACAGCCCAAGTGGCGGTCCTCTGGCCCAGCAGCAGCAGCAACAGCCCCCTCAGGATCCTGGAAGAGAACAACTTCAGTGGGGACACAGCCCCATTTTTATACAGTGCATTCCTTTGTCTGAGGGTGTAGAGTGGGGGCGGAACCAGTCGCAGCTGGTTCTTGAGTACTCTGTTTACCTCAACCACCCTCTCTATTCACTGGCAGGGCTTGGGTCATTAGACACACCACAGGGGGGCGGAGCCAGCATTGTGTGGGGAAAACCCAGCCCATCCAGGACACAGGTACACTCCTCCCACACATTACTCATGCAGATCTCCCACTCACCACCGGGCAGACCCATCCAGACTTCCTGGAGCCTGGCATGCCAGCCAGCTCCAGTCAATCACACGCCAGCACCCTCACAGCACACGTACAGCCATGTCTAGAAATGGCGCTTCCCTACTAGACACATACATGCTGCATACACCGTTGCGCAGCATTCACTCACACGAGTTCACACATACCAGACTCAAGCCTGTACACCCCACGCATCAGGAACTACCAGGGACACATACATTCCCCATGCATTCCTATGGGCGGGCAGGCCTAGCTCAGCACATGCACTCAGAGTGCGCACGCACTTTCCACTGGGACACAGTGAAAGTGCGCAGAATCCAAAAATCACCATCTCCAGGTCACCATTTCAAGCAAAAAGTCTAGGGGTGAACCTGCCCTAAGGGCCAAAGTCCAACAGTGCTTGAATTCAAACTATTGGAGCGGTCATACACCATGAAGGTAGCATGTTTACCAAGTGACTCTTTCTGGTCTTTGAGTCAGTTTCTCCGTTGCCTATATGAAGTCTCCTTTTTTGTTTGCTGTTTTCTGTCCAATTACCAAAACAGTGCTCTTTCGTTACTTCATGGAATTCATGTATAACCCCATTTTATCCTAGACTGCTACCTCCACCCATCCTTTTTTCCACAGGAATGGCATCCAAGCCTTTTCCTACCCCATGTCTGCGTAAGACCATCTTCTGATCAGTTACTAATCTCCAACATGTCCTCACAATGAATATGTGCGTCTAGGCCACTTGTCCACTCCTTCAGTCCCCATTCTCTATCCCACACCTTTTCTCTGTTATGTACACAGAGCTGTTTTACACTAGACTACTGTCCAGAGAAAGGATTGTTGGCATGCAAGGCAGGGACATTTTGGTCACATCTAACTCAAGATCACATAATCTGATATGCAATGATAAATTAACTTTGTCATCTAATATGCCCCCTTTGCTGGCTGGTGCCCAAGAACTTTAATGGTAAATGGGTGGGTTTGCCGCTAGAGAGACTGTCAGCCTTTGGTTGTGAAATAAATCCCTGGGTATGTACTTCTTTTTTAGATGTGTGCAAATATTTTACACAGGCAATTGAGGTAATCACAAGAGTACGGGCATTATGCTGAGAGGTTGGGGCTCCAGGATAAATATGGTGAGGAGTCTCTGCAAATGTTATCATCCACAGCATAACTTCTTAACTATATGGGTGCTGCGGGAACAGTCAACAACGCCAACATATAAGGATCTGATAATGGGCCAGATTTTGTGCATATCCCCATTTAGATGCATGTAGTTATTTTAAAAAATCTGGCATGGATCCAGCCCTCCAGGACTGGTTTGGAGAACCCTGATGTAGATGATAATGCAGAAGCAAGCACCTTTGATAAAGAGCTTTCATAGCATACTACTTCAGGATGAAAAACATCTCAGAGAGGAAACCATGCCACTTAATGGAAACCCACACAACGTTCTAACACTACTCAATAAATTGTCTATAGACAAGAGCAAGCATGCAGAAGCCATGAACTGACACATACAGCTTTCTACCTACTATCAAAATACTGTGTATATTCCCTAAGATTCACATGACTCCCATAGCCATCGAGCAGTATATGAAAAGATTTTCTAAAACCAGCATAATGACTGCAACAAAAAAACCTATAACAACAAACCTAAATGACAAACTTTATGCTACAATATCAACAGAGTTGAAGATTTCTACTCTATCAATGGTAAAAAAGAGTTGAACAAAGCTTTGCAGAACACTCAGCCCACAGGGACAACAGCAATCTATAACACACTTAAGGGCATTCAGCATAATTGGAAATTGGCTACAGCGCACACAATTGAAGTTAGAAACATCTTGAAAAATGGATGTAGCTTTCGTAATGGAAACGTTAAATCAAGGATATTCTTTCCGTTGAATACATAGAAAGAATAGCACAGGACGTGGCGTGGTACTTATACACTGGAATACTCTTAAGTGCAAGATTAGTCAGGAGTTCAACTTCCATTACTTCCAATGTCTTAAAACAGGAATCATACCAAACAACATTTTTTAATGCTCTCTATATTATTAATTACCACAGTGATGGACAGAATACCAGCTTCCTAGAAGACCTCATGGAATATACTTTTTGAAGTACTTTGCAGACCCCAATCATATATGGGATGACATTTCAATATTCACTGTGGAGACACCTATGAATCAGCTGCAAAAACATCGGTGACTTCTATAGAAGAAAAAAAACCTCAAACAATATTTCACTAAACCCACTCTTAATATAGTCTCCTCTTTAAAACATACAATTGCCAACGAAAGTCAACGTACATTTAAGAATCTCTTAATAGTCAATTTGATAGGCCACCCGCATACTGCTTTTAACACCAAAAGTGTCATCAAAGAAATAGCCCAAGATCTACATAATCAACCGTAGAAATGTGAAAATATTTTATGAAAAGGCTTAAGGGAAAACCTAGAAAAGACACCAGATGGGAACTGATATTAAACTACTATAGGAACATCTAACATAGATGATATATCACCATTAGTGAAGTAAAAGAATAAAACTGGGAGCCTGGGTATCTAAAGATTTCAATTTTGAAAGGAAAATAGTAGGAGGGCTTGAAAGGAGATGGTGAAGAAAACAATCAAATTCCAATCTGAACGCTTTAAGAATATCAAGAAAACTCTGTTTTCATACATTGTTAATGCCAAAGCCACATTCTATTGTGGAGAGCTGAAGACACAGAAACAAATAGGCCTAAACAACTCTCCCACATGATTAGCAAGATAGTTAAACACCTCAGTCTGTTTTCCCAGAAACCTCACAAGCAAAATATGAACACTATAAAAGTTATTTCACAAAAACATACTAAAAGTAAGGGATAACATCCAAATGAAACTAGGAAATACGTCTATCAAAGAATTGCAAGAAAAATTTAGAATTTATCATTTAGAAAGTTCTACTACTTTTAACATCAAATCTTAGAGCTCTCCTAATAAAACACTTTAACCCCTTCACACGAAGAAGACCCTTTCCCATCATCACTAAAAAAACAATGGCAACAAATATATCCCCACATTGGCTTCAGATCATCAATTGCTCCCTTAACACCTGATCTTTCCAAGAATGTCGAGGGGCCAGATCGAGTCACTGTTCAAGAAACCTTCCAACATAGATGATCTACATTCACGCCAGTACTGCCTTTTCTGAAAAATGTCAACCTACAGCTGAAAAATCTTATGAATAAAAACAGAGTCCCAGCATGAAACCAATCCATGTTCAGGAAGGGATGTGGAACATGCCTTGCAACTCTAACTGTGCTGGATCATATGGTTAAAATCATGAACAAAGGAATGTAAATACTACATTTTTGACATTCTGTGCCTTAAAGCAGACTTTGACAGTGTTTACCATAAGGCTTTCATTAACAACCTTAAGAAATTTATGGGGATTGCTGTCATTGTTGTAAATTGAGTTAGAGCTTACAAGATAGGTCCAACCCAGTAAAGTAGGTAAACAATTTCCCCCACCATTTTCATCCTCTCAAGGAGGTCCACAAAGTTCTGTAATTGCCCGATACTTTTTGACCTATATATGGTACTATTCAATGAAGGATTGAGAGAACTCTGTTTGAATATGCACCAATATATTAATGACACTTTGCAATATCTACTTGGCTCTCCACCAACTTCCTAAATTTAAACCTGACAAGACAGAGGTCCCGATTTAAAGCTGGGCAGACAGGGTACTCCATCGCAAATGAGACGTAGTACCTTGTCTGCCAAACCCTTGGTTCACCAACCTCATTTAGAGATGGACAGACCATAAGTATTACGTCAATGGAGACCATATTGGCTCTATCAACAGAATAATTCCTAAGAAATACCCGATGGCGTAGGGGCTGTTGGTGGAAGGACTTTACACTGTCTGCCCTACTTAGGGCCAACGATGTAAAGTCTTTTTATTCCCGTCCATTACAGACAAGGAAAACCGAGCAGTGACGGACAGGACAGAACATCAATACCGCCACAGACTGGGTTAAAACTCTACAGGTGTGGGAGCCATTCTTTTTTTGTTTTTCAAAAACAAGCTCCCATTTTGGGAGCCAACGATGTATAGTCTTTTTTATTCCTGTCCATCACAGACAAGAACAACCTAGCAGTAAGGGACAGGAAAGAACACCAATACCTCCTCAAACTGGGGTAAACCTCTACAGTTGTGGTAACCATTTATTTTCTCCAAAACAAGCTCATCTGTTAGAGGTCTCCATGTGTGTCTTGTGTGCCACTACTGTTTGCGGTAGTACAGGGAACATCTGCCCTTGACCAATTGGGTACAAAGGGATCTATGCTTTAGGTGATAGATTTCTGTATTGTTCAGGAGCCTATATCTCATAGTTCTTACTGTCTGCGCCCACTGTCAAAACTTTAGCATTTCTTCTTTTTTAAAACAGGGTACACCTGTAATATTACACTACATTAGCATTGGAGGAACGGCGTGGCTCAATAAATTACATATTTACAACAATCTGTATTGTTATGTTAATGTCCTTACCCTATGGAGTAAAGACCTATTAGTTCCTCGCTATGGGATGGGTATCGAGCCCTGGCGGCGTACCTATGTCTCCCCTAAATGAGTTCCACTTACCCCATATCTGCACCCACTTCTTCGGGCAGCCACAGCTTTCATATATTGTCTTTTCAGATATCATGCAACAGTCCATGTCCTTCATCCCTGCATGGGCTGTTGGCATTTCAGGAGCACCAGATGATTTCGTTATGTTCAGTTTGGCTATTGTCATTCCCAGTGTAACCCAGGCCCTTTGTTTACTATTCAAATATGTAGCCCTCCATATGTTTAGAAGGCACCATTCTCAAACCTAGTGTCTCTCCCTTGCAGCGTACAACTGATCCCCAATATTTCTTTATGTACATGAAGTCCCAAATGATGTGGTAAAACGTACCGGCTTGCCTACAGTGCCTCCTACAAGTAGGATCAACCCTGAGACCAATCTTGACAAGAGTTTACCATGAGAAGTACACTCTATGCAATGTCTTGAGTTGTATTTATTTGAATCACAAGGAAATGGCCACCTCCCGGGGTGATGCCACCGCCTCCTACCATTCCTCATCATCTAATTCCCCAATATCTCGTGTCCAGTGCTCTCGGAGTTGAAGGAGGGGGGTCAAGAGAGTTGTTAATCAATGCTTTCTGGTCAGGGAGATCGCTTTACGATCCATATAATCTGTGAGGATTCTGTCTTTGAGTAGAGAGGACTCAAAGGATAAGATTAGCTTTGATAGCATTAACAAATCTGTCTTCAGGGTCGGTCTGAGCGGTGTCCCAAGGGAGAACAGTATCCCACCGGATTCCAGGCCCAGGAATGCACCAGATAAAATGAGGTAAAATAAATGTGCATGTAAACACAACTGGAATAGGCAGTCACAAATGGCATTGGTCCATGTAAATCTAGGCGCACATGCTTCCTCCAGGCCCAGCATAATATAATGTAGAATAAGGGAGGTGTTGACACCGACCAAAATTAGTATCTTCAGTCGCAGTAGTTCCACTTCCAATTACTGACTGACTAATAAGGGTGCCACTTCCATCAGGGGTGCAACCCCAAACAGAAGTGTGAGGGGAAGTCTCCTTTCAACGGCCTCGCCAAACCAGTAGCACATGGAAACACTAGTGCAAAACTAGAGTAGCACAGTGGACATTTCAATGTAATTTAGCGTTGTCTAATATAACTGTGGAAATCACCCCAAATAGCGGCATATGGTGGCTGTGGTATGGCGTGTACAGTAAGTCCTAGAATTTGAGTATTGTATAGTAACACTTGGAGCCAGATGAGATATGCTGGCTATGTTGGCCTCATACAGTTCAGAGCTAAAGTTCACATAATTGTCAATACCGCAGACAAAGACAGGTAGGGCTGGTATCTGCAAATGACCTGGTTGCCAGATATTCTTTACAGGCACGTTTGCGGATTTAAAATGCAGTAGTGCATCAGACGTTGCTCAGTCTGTGTGCTCGCGTGCACTCTCACACCGCGTCAGGAATGTGACAGGACTTGGGCGTCTGGGCATTTGTTAGAATCTGACTAGTCCATGAGGTTTAATTTAGTGAGTGTGTGTTTGTGTACTACCTTCACTTACCAATAGGCACAAAGGGTTTCTAATCACCAATGGACTGAATGAAAGTAATCAGTAGTCACTGGAAGAAAGCTTTAATTTTTGGAAGTAGATTCTAATGGCCAGATGTACAACCATTATTTGCGGTTGCAAAGGGGATTTCAGCCCCTTTGCGACCGCAAAATAGGTCAGCCCAATGTACTAGCCCTATTTTGCGAGTTGCTAACCTATTAGCAACTCGCAAAATAGTTTAGCGACTTGCTATTAGGAAGGGGCATGCCAAGGGCGTCCCTTCTTAATAGCCAGTCCTTACCCAATGTATGATTGTTTTGCGACTGCAATTGCGGTCGCAAAACACTCACAGTTTACCATCCTTCTCAGAAGGGTGGTAAGGCACTCACAAATTGGAAGAGTTCCCAAGGGGACCCCTTCCCCTTTGGTAATGGATGCGCAAATATTTTTTAAGAGAAGGCAGTGGTCCCATGGACCACTGCAGGCCCTAAAACAATTAAACGGAAAAGTGTATTTTTTGTTTTCTAAATGCACCCTATTTTCCTTTAAGGAAAACGGGCTGCATTTTTAAAAAAAAATGCTTTATTGACAACGCAGTCCCAGACATGGTGGTCTGCTGAACTCAGCAGGCCACCATCCATGGGAGTGCCAGCCATTCCCAATGGGGTCGCAATTTGCGACAGCCTCATTAATATTCATGAGGCATGCAAATTGCGACCCCATTGGGAATCGCAAACAGTGTCTGAGACACTGCGTACATTGAATTATGCGACTAGCAATTTGCAACTCGCAAACTTCACTGGTCGTATTTATGTTCATAATTATGTATATTTAGATTACTGTTACATTTTGAGGTCAGACTGTTTCTATATCAATAAAATTAATTCACTACTCATTTGTAAATCGCGTGTATGTAGTGCGCTTTACAAATGATTGCTTGATTGACTACTCGCTTCTAAAAACTAGCGAGTACTGGCATGTTTTTTTTCCCCAAGTGTTTCTTGGACGTCATAGAGAGTATTGAAAATCATTGCCACCTATTAGATTTGAAGGCTCCTTTCGTTGCCCTGTTGTCGCCTCGCCCAGAGCAGAAAAGAGCCCCTCAAATACCCCAGCACTTACAGGCACTAATCCACGTTAAAACAACTCTCAAAAGATCTCCATGAATGGGCCAGGAGTGCAGTACCCCTCTTCTCTGCAACTTCCTCCCACCTCTATAAATAAACATGGGAGATGGAGGCATCCCTTCTTTCAACGAACGGTATAGAGTCAAAATATCGAGTTTTTAATATCGACTAGACATAATATCGAGTAAAAAATATAGAATGGACATAATATCGACTAGACATAATATAGAGTACCAAAATATCGACTAGAACATTTTAATATCGAATAAAATGGACATAATATCGAATCAAAAATATAGTATGGACATAATATCGACTAGACATAATATAGACAACAAAAATATCGAAATTTAGGTAAGTTAATATTAAGTTTTCTTTTTGTGTAATATAAATCTGTAGCGTGTTGTGGGTTTATAGGGAAATAGGGTGGGAAGTAATTTAATAATAATTAATTACATATGTTAATTTATTTTTTGTTATTTATTTAGAATTAATAGTTAATTAATTATTGATTGGTAATTAATTAAAATATAATTGGTAATTAATTTTAATTGATTAATTGATAATTATTTTAATTTTAGTAATTTATTTTCTGTAGCGGGTTGTGGGTTTATAGGGGAATAGGGTGGGAAGTAATTTAATTATAATTAATTAAATATGTTAATTAATGAATTGGTATTTATTTTGAATTAATTGTTAATTAATTTTTAATTGATAAATAATTAATTCTTAATTGATAATTAATTTAATTAATTTTTTAATTAATATTTATGTCAATAATATTATTTTATTTGTAGTAGCTGGTTGTGGGTTTATAGGGGAATAAGGTGGGAAGTAATTTAATATAATTAATTAAACATGATAATTAATTAATTGGTATTTATTTTAAATACATTGTTAATTAATGTTTAATTGGTAATTAATTAATTCTTAATTGGTAATTAAAATGTATTAATTGATTAATGTATAATTATGTGACTTAGATTAATTTATTTTCACTAGAGTGGGGATATTACAATTTACCCCTATGCTATCCAATGCTTTCCTTACTGTTGCACTCTCTGGAGTGGGAATAGTAATTTTTACCCCCAAGCTATCCAACGCCTTCCCTACTGTTGCACTCTCTGGAGTGGGAATAGTAATTTTTATCCCTACGCTATCCAACGCTTTCCCTACTGTTGCACTCTCTGGAGTGGGAATAGTTATTTTTACCCCTACGCTATCCAACGCTTTCCCTACTGTTGCACTCGCTGGAGTTGGAATAGTTATTTTTACCCCTATGCCATCCAACGCTTTCTCTACTGTTGTACTCTCTGGAGTGGGAATAGTAATTTTTACCCCTATGCTATCCAACGCTTTCCCTACTGTTGCACTCGCTGGAGTGTGAATAGTAATTTGTACCCCTACGCTATCCAACGCTTTCCCTACTGTTGCACTCGCTGGAGTCAGAATAGTAATTTTTACCCCAACGCTATCCAACGTCTTCCCTACTGTTAAACTCTCTGGAGTGGGAATAGTAATTTTTACCCCAACGCTATCCAACGCTTTCCCTACTATTGCACTCTCTGGAGTGGGAATAGTAATTTTTACCCCTACGCTATCCAACGATTTCCCTACTGTTGCACTCTCTGGAGTGGGAATAGTAATTTTTAACCCTACTCTATACAACGCTTTCCCTACGGTTGCACTCGCTGGAGTTGGAATAGTAATTTTTACCTCTACGCCATCCAACGCTTTCCCTACTGTTGCACTCTCTGGAGTGGGAATAGTAATTTTTACCCCTATGCTATCCAACGCTTTCCCTACTGTTGCACTCTCTGGAGTGGGAATAGTAATATTTACCCCTACACTATCCAACGCTTTCTCTACTGTTGCACTCTCTGGAGTGGGAATAGTAATTTCTACCCCTACGCTATCCAACGCTTTCCCTACTGTTGCACTTACTGGAGTGGGAATAGTAATTTTTATCCCTACGCTATCCAATGTCTTCCCTACTGTTGCACTCTGTGGAGTGGGAATAGTAATTTTTACCCCTACGCTATCCAACGCTTTCTCTACTGTTGCACCCGCTGGAGTTGGAATAGTAATTTTTACCCCTACGCTATCCAACGTCTTCCCTACTGTTGCACTCTCTGGAGTGGGAATAGTAATTTTTACCCCTACGCTACCCAACGCTTTCCCTACTGTTGCACTCTCTGGAGTGGGAATAGTAATTTTTACCCCTACGCTATCCTACGCTTTCCCTACTGTTGCACTTGCTGGAGTTGGAATAGGTATTTTTACCCCTACGCTATCCAACACTTTCCCTACTGTTGCACTCGCTGGAGTGGGAATAGTAATTTTTACCCCTACGCTATCCAACGCTTTCTCTACTGTTGCACTCGCTGGAGTTGGAATAGTCATTTTTACCCCTACGCTATCCAACGCTTTCCCTACTGTTGCACTCTTTGGAGTGGGAATAGTAATTTTCACCCCTACGCTATCCAACGCTTTCCCTACTGTTGCACTCTTTGGAGTGGGAATAGTAATTTTTACCCCTACGCTATCCAACGCTTTCCCTACTGTTGCACTCACTGGAGTTGGAATAGTAAATTTAAAACTCTCGCTATCTTACGGAAAAAATATTGTATATGTTTTGTTAATAATATGTATATATATATATATATATATATATATATATATATGTTTTAAAAATATATTTTTTTTAAGTTACAATAATTATGTATTAATTTTAAGTTTATTTAAGTATTTTAAGTATGTTTAAAATAGTTATATTTATTATTATAGTACTTTAAAATTACTTTTAAGATATTTTAAAAATCGATATTTTGACTGTCTATATTTTTTCCTATCGATATTTTGGAATCGATATTTTTGTACTTACCTGTTTGTAGATAGGAGGTCGATATTCTGGCATTCTATATTTTTATCTCGATATTTTGACTGTCGATATTTTGACAGTCGATATTCTGTCAGTGATCCTCAACGGACGCTGGTAGTGCCCTATTTTTCTAGCGGTACTTCTCTGAGTATTGATGATGAGTACTTCGGTACGGATCGCAGCATTATTCATTTAATTGTGGGCATCGACTCTCATTATCAAGCCAATAGACCTTGCAAGATGCAATAGGTGCCTTCTCCATGTCATTCGTTCAACTCAGTTGGGCTGGAAACACTTACAATAACTTATGTGGTCACTGTGGAGAATAGCTGATGAACAGAACTCAGGATAGGTGCGCTCACTTGTGTGCATGCGAGATTGTCACTCACCGTCGGACGCGATGCTTGAAGGATCTACTGTGAAGTTTCCTAGGACAGTGTTGTTGGCCAAAGTACTGGTGAAGTCTTCTGGAGTGGGAAGTGATGATGTACTGTTAAAGAAGACTTCTGCATCGACAATAACAGACCCCTTGCTAAGTGCAAACAAAGGAAATGTGTTACTTTAAGTGCGTTCACTTCACAGTAGTGGCTTAGAGAGTATGTGCAGTTAACCAAAGAGCAACAGCAAAACACCTCGACAAATTCACAAATCACTGGCAACTACAGTGTACATTTGGCGATGTGAGTTGGAAAATGTACATTCATGAAAGCGATGCACTCCTTTGCTATAAAAGGCACTAGATTCACACTGGGGTGGGCTGTCGTTGGCATGCCTGCCGCATGTAAGCTGGTGCATTGGTTTGTGCCCTCCTGTCTGCTAAGCTGGTGCACTGGTTTGGGCCCTCCTGCCTGCTAAGCTGGTGCATTGGTTTGTGCCGTCATGCCTGCTAAGCATGTGCATTGGTTTGTTCTCTCCTGCCTGCTAAGCTGGTGCACTGGTTTGTGCCCTCCTGCCTGCTAAGCTGGTGCATTGGTTTGTGCCCTCATTCCTGCTAAGCTGGTGCATCGGTTTGTGCTCTCCTGCTTGCCGCATGTAAGCTGGTGCATTGGTTTGTGCCCTCCTGTCTGCTATGCTGGTGCACTGGTTTGTGCCCTCCTGCCTGCTAAGCTGGTGCATTGGTTTGTGCCCTCATGCCTGCTAAGCTGGTGCATCGGTTTGTGCTCTCCTGCCTGCTGAGCTGGTGCACTGGTTTGTGCCCTCCTGCCTGCTAAGCTGGTGCACTGGTTTGTGCCCTCCTGCCTGCTAAGCTGGGGCATTGGTTTGTGCCCTCCTTCCTGCTAAGCTTGTGCACTGGTTTGTGCTCTCCTGCCTGCTAAGCTGGCGCCTTGGTTTGTGCCCTCCTGCCTGCTAAACTGGTGCACTGGTTTGTGCCCTCCTGCCTGCTAAGCTGGTGCATTGGTTTGTGCCCTCCTGCCTGCTGAGCTGGTGCACGGGTTTGTGCCCTCCTGCCTGCTAAGCTGGTGCATTTGTTTGTGCTCACCTGCCTGCTAAGCTAGTGCACTCGTTTGTGCCCTCCTGCCTGCTGAGCTGGTGCACTGGTTTGTACCCTCCTGCCTGCTGAGCTGGTGCACTGGTTTGTGCTCTCCTGCCTGCTAAGCTGGTGCACTGGTTTGTGCCCTACTGCCTGCTAAGCTGGTGCACTGGTTTGTGCCCTCCTGCCTGCTAAGCTGGGGCATTGGTTTGTGCCCTCCTTCCTGCTAAGCTTGTGCACTGGTTTGTGCTCTCCTGCCTGCTAAGCTGGCGCCTTGGTTTGTGCCCTCCTGCCTGCTAAGCTGGTGCACTGGTTTGTGCCGTCCTGACTGCTAAGCTGGTGCATTGGTTTGTGCCCTCCTGCCTGCTGAGCTGGTGCATTGGTTTGTGCCCTCCTGCCTGCTGAGCTGGTGCATTGGTTTGTGCCCTCCTGCCTGCTGAGCTGGTGCACTGGTTTGTGCCCTCCTGCCTGCTAAGCTGGTGCACTGGGTTGTGCCCTCCTGCCTGCTAAGCTGGTGCATTGGTTTGTGCCTTCCTGCCTGCTGAGCTGGTGCATTGGTTTGTGCCCTCCTGTCTGCTGAGCTGGTGCACTGGTTTGTGCCCTCCTGCCTGCTAAGCTGGTGCACTGGTTTGTGCTCCCCTACCTGCTGAGCTGGTGCACTGGTTTGTGCCCTCCTGTCTGCTGAGCTAGTGCACTGGTTTGTGCCCTCCTGCCTGCTAAGCTGGTGCATTGGTTTGTGCCCTCCTGCCTGCTGAGCTGGTGCACTGGTGTGTGCCCTCCTGCCTGCTAAGCTGGTTCATTGGTTTGTGCCCTCTTGCCTGCTAAGCTGGTGCACTGGTTTGTGCCCTCCTGCTTGTTAAGCTGGTGCATTGGTTTGTGCCCTCCTGACTGCTGAGCTGGTGCATTGGTTTGTGCCCTCCTGCCTGCTGAGCTGGTGCATTGGTTTGTGCCCTCCTGCCTGCTAAGCTGGTGCATTGGTCTGTGCCCTCCTGCCTGCTGAGCTGGTGCATTGGTTTGTGCCCTCCTGTCTGCTGAGCTGGTGCATTGGTTTGTGCACTCCTGCCTGTTAAGCTGGTGCACTGGTTTGTGCCCTACTGCCTGCTAAGCTGGTGCACTGGTTTGTGCCCTCGTGCCTGCTAAGCTGGGGCATTGGTTTGTGCCCTCCTTCCTGCTAAGCTTGTGCACTGGTTTGTGCTCTCCTGCCTGCTAAGCTGGCGCCTTGGTTTGTGCCCTCCTGCCTGCTAAGCTGGTGCACTGGTTTGTGCCCTCCTGCCTGCTAAGCTGGTGCATTGGTTTGTGCCCTCCTGCCTGCTGAGCTGGTGCATTGGTTTGTGCCCTCCTGCCTGCTGAGCTGGTGCATTGGTTTGTGCCCTCCTGCCTGCTGAGCTGGTGCACTGGTTTGTGCCCTCCTGCCTGCTAAGCTGGTGCACTGGTTTGTGCCCTCCTGCCTGCTAAGCTGGTGCATTGGTTTGTGCCTTCCTGCCTGCTGAGCTGGTGCATTGGTTTGTGCCCTCCTGTCTGCTGAGCTGGTGCACTGGTTTGTGCCCTCCTGCCTGCTAAGCTGGTGCACTGGTTTGTGCTCCCCTACCTGCTGAGCTGGTGCATTGGTTTGTGCCCTCCTGTCTGCTGAGCTGGTGCACGGGTTTGTGCCCTCCTGCCTGCTAAGCTGGCGCATTTGTTTGTGCTCACCTGCCTGCTAAGCTAGTGCACTCGTTTGTGCCCTCCTGCCTGCTGAGCTGGTACACTGGTTTGTACCCTCCTGCCTGCTGAGCTGGTACACTGGTTTGTACCCTCCTGCCTGCTGAGCTGGTGCACTGGTTTGTGCCCTCCTGTCTGATGAGCTGGTGCACTGGTTTGTGCCCTCCTGCCTGCTAAGCTGGTGCATTGGTTTGTGCGCTCCTGCCTGCTGAGCTGGTGCACTGGTGTGTGCCCTCCTGCCTGCTAAGCTGGTTCATTGGTTTGTGCCCTCTTGCCTGCTAAGCTGGTGCACTGGTTTGTGCCCTCCTGCTTGCTAAGCTGGTGCATTGGTTTGTGCCCTCCTGCCTGCTGAGCTGGTGCATTGGTTTGTGCCCTCCTGCCTGCTGAGCTGGTGAATTGGTCTGTGCCCTCCTGCCTGCTAAGCTGGTGCATTGGTTTGTGACCTCCTGCCTGCTGAGCTGGTGCTATGGTTTGTGCCCTCCTGTCTGCTGAGCTGGTGCATTGGTTTGTGCCCTCCTGCCTGCTGAGCTGGTGCTATGGTTTGTGCCCTCCTGTCTGCTGAGCTGGTGCATTGGTTTGTGCCCTCCTGCCTGCTATGCTGGTGCATTGGTTTGTGCCCTCCCGCCTGCTACGCTGGTGCACTGGTTTGTGCCCTCCTGCCGGCTAAGCTGGTGCACTGGTTTGTGCTCTCCTGCCTGCTGAGCTGGTGCATTGGTTTGTGCCCTCCTGCCTGCTGAGCTGGTGCATTGGTTTGTGCCCTCCTGCCTGCTATGCTGGTGCACTGGTTTGTGCCCTCCTGCCTGCTAAGCTGGTCACTGGTTTGTGCTCTCCTGCCTGCTGAGCTGGTGCATTGGTTTGTGCCCTCCTGCCTGCTGAGCTGGTGCACCGGTTTGTGCCTTCCTGCCTGCTGAGCTGGTGCACTGGTTTGGGCCCTCCTGCCTGCTGAGCTGGTGCATTGGTTTGTGCCCTCCAGCCTGCTGAGCTGGTGCACCGGTGTGTGCCCTCCTGCCTGCTAAGCTGGTTCATTGGTTTGTGCCCTCTTGCCAGCTAAGCTGGTGCACTGGTTTGTGCCCTTCTGCCTGCTAAGCTGGTGCATTGGTTCGTGCCCTCCTGACTGCTGAGCTGGTACATTGGTTTGTGCCCTCCTGCCTGCTGAGCTGGTGCATTGGTTTGTGCCCTCCTGTCTGCTGAGCTGGTGCATTGGTTTGTGCCCTCCTGCCTGCTATGCTGGTGCACTGGTTTGTGCCCTCCTGCCTGCTAAGCTGGTGCACTGGTTTGTGCTCTCCTGCCTGCTGAGCTGGTGCATTGGTTTGTGCCCTCCTGCCTGCTGAGCTGGTGCACCGGTTTGTGCCTTCCTGCCTGCTGAGCTGGTGCACTGGTTTGGGCCCTCCTGCTTGCTGAGCTGGTGCACTGGTTTGTGCCCTCCTGCCTGCTGAGCTGGTGCACTGGTTTGTGCCCTCTTGCCTGCTAAGCTGGTGCATTGGTTTGTGCCCTCCTGCCTGCTGAGCTGGTGCACTGGTTTGTGCCCTCCTGCCTGCTGAGCTGGTGCACTGGTTTGTGCCCTCCTGCCTGCTAAGCTGGTGCACTGGTTTGTGCCCTCCTGCCTGCTAAGCTGGTGCAATGGTTTGTGCCCTCCTGCCTGCTGAGCTGGTGCATTGGGTTGTGCCCTCCTGTCTGCTGAGCTGGTGCACTGGTTTGTGCTCTCCTGCCTGCTGAGCTGGTGCATTGGTTTGTGCCCTGCTGTCTGCTGAGCTGGTGCACTGGTTTGTGCCCTCCTGCCTGCTAAGCTGGTGCATTTGTTTGTGCTCACCTGCCTGCTAAGCAAATGCACTCGTTTGTGCCCTCCTGCCTGCTGAGCTGGTGCACCGGTTTGCGCCCTCCTGCCTGCTGAGCTGGTGCACCGGTTTGGGCCCTCCTGCCTGCTGAGCTGGTGCACTGGTTTGTGCCCTCCTGCCTGCTAAGCTGGTGCATTTGTTTGTGCTCACCTTCCTGCTAAGCTAGTGCACTGGTTTGTGCCCTCCTGCCTGCTGAGCTGGTGCACCGAATTGTGCCCTCCTGCCTGCTGAGCTGGTGCACCAGTTTGTGCCCTCCTGCCTGCTAAGCTGGTGCATTGGTTTGTGCCCTCCTGCCTGCTGAGCTGGTGCACTTGTTTGTGCCCTCCTGCCTGCTGAGCTGGTCCACTGGTTTGTGTCCTCCTGCCTGCTAAGCTGGTGCACTGGTTTGTGCCCTCCTGCCTGCTAAGCTAGTGCACTGGTTTGTGCCCTCCTGCCTGCTGAGCTGGTGCACCGGCTTGTGCCCTCCTGCCTGCTGAGCTGGTGCACCGGTTTGTGCCCTCCTGCCTGCTAAGCTGATGCATTGGTTTGTGCCCTCCTGCCTGCTGAGCTGGTGCACTTGTTTGTGCCCTCCTGCCTGCTGAGCTGGTCCACTGGTTTGTGCACTCTTGCCTGCTAAGCTGGTGCACTGGTTTGTGCCCTCCTGCCTGCTAAGCTGGTGCAATGGTTTGTGCCCTCCTGTCTGCTGAGCTGGTGCATTGGTTTGTGCCCTCCTGTCTGCTGAGCTGGTGCACTTGTTTGTGCCCTTCTGCCTGCTGAGCTGGTCCACTGGTTTGTGCACTCTTGCCTGCTAAGCTGGTGCACTGGTTTGTGCCCTCCTGCCTGCTAAGCTGGTGCAATGGTTTGTGCCCTCCTGTCTGCTGAGCTGGTGCATTGGTTTGTGCCCTCCTGTCTGCTGAGTTGGTGCACTGGTTTGTGCCCTCCTGCCTGCTAAGCTGGTGCACTGGTTTGTGCTCCCCCTGCCTGCTGAGCTGGTGCATTGGTTTGTGCCCCCCTGCCTGCTGAGCTGGTGCACTGGTTTGGGCCCTCCTGTCTGCTGAGCTGGTGCACTGGTTTGTGCCCTCCTGCCTGCTTAGCTGGTGCATTTGTTTGTGCTCACCTTCCTGCTAAGCTAGTGCACTTGTTTGTGCCCTCCTGCCTGCTGAGCTGGTGCACTGGTGTGTGCCCTCCTGCCTGCTGAGCTGGTGCACTGGTTTGTGCCCTCCTGCCTGCTAAGCTGGTGCATTGGTTTGTGCCCTCCTGCCTGCTGAGCTGGTGCACTGGTTTGTGCCCTACTGCCTGCTGAGCTGGAGCACTGGTTTGTGCCCTCCTGCCTGCTAAGCTAGTGCACTGGTTTGTGCCCTCCTGCCTGCTAAGCTGGTGCAATGGTTTGTGCCCTCCTGCCTGCTAAGCTGGTGCATTGGTTTGTGCCCTCCTGTCTGCTGAGTTGGTGCACTGGTTTGTGCCCTCCTGCCTGCTGAGCTGGTGCACTGGTTTGTGCTCCCCTGCCTGCTGAGCTGGTGCATTGGTTTGTGCCCTCCTGTCTGCTGAGCTGGTACACTGGTTTGTGCCCTCCTGTCTGCTGAGCTGGTGCACTGGTTTGTGCCCTCCTGCCTGCTAAAGGGGTGCATTTTTTTGTGCTCACCTGCCTGCTAAGCTAGTGCACTTGTTTGTGCCCTCCTGCCTGCTGAGCTGGTGCACTGGTGTGTGCCCTCCTGCCTGCTGAGCTGGTACACTGGTGTGTGCCCTCCTGCCTGCTAAGCTGGTTCATTAGTTTGTGCCCTCTTGCCTGCTAAGCTGGTGCACTGGTTTGTGCCCTCCTGCCTGCTAAGCTGGTGCATTGGTTTGTGCCCTCTTGCCTGCTGAGCTGGTGCACTGGTTTGTGCCCTCTTGCCTGCTGAGCTGGTGCACTGGTGTGTGCCCTCCTGCCTGCTGAGCTGGTGCACTGGTTTGTGCCCTCCTGCCTGCTAAGCTGGTGCATTGGTTTGTGCCCTCCTGCCTGCTGAGCTGGTGCACTGGTTTGTGCCCTCCTGCCTGCTAAGCTGGTGCATCGGTTTGTGCCCTTCTGCCTGCTGAGCTGGTGCATTGGTTTGTGCCCTCTTGCCTGCTGAGCTGGTGCACTGGTTTGTGCCCTCCTGCCTGCTAAGCTGGTGCATTGGTTTGTGCCCTCCTGCCTGCTGAGCTGGTGCACTGGTGTGTGCCCTCCTGCCTGCTAAGCTGGTGCATTGGTTTGTGCCCTCTTGCCTGCTGAGCTGGTTCATTGGTTTGTGCCCTCCTGCCTGCTGAGCTGGTGCATTGGTTTGTGCCCGCCTGCCTGCTAAGCTGGTGCATTGGTTTGTGCCCTCCTGCCTGCTGAGCTGGTGCACTGGTTTGTGCCCTCCTGCCTGCTGCCTGCTGAGCTGGTGCAATTGTTTGTGCCCTCCTGCCTGCTGAGCTGGTGCATTGGTTTGTGCCCGCCTGCCTGCTAAGCTGGTGCATTGGTTTGTGCCCTCCTGCCTGCTGAGCTGGTGCACTGGTTTGTGCCCTCCTGCCTGCTGCCTGCTGAGCTGGTGCAATTGTTTGTGCCCTCCTGCCTGCTGAGCTGGTGCATTGGTTTGTGCCCTCCTGTCTGCTGAGCTGGTGCACTGGTTTGTGCCCTCCTGCCTGCTAAGCTGGTGCACTGGTTTGTGCTCCCCTGCCTGCTGAGCTGGTGCATTGGTTTGTGCCCTCCTGTCTGCTGAGCTGGTGCACTGGTTTGTGCCCTCCTGTCTGTTGAGCTGGTGCACTGGTTTGTGCCCTCCTGCCTGCTAAGCTGGTGCATTTGTTTGTGCTCAACTGCCTGCTAAGCTGGTGCACTCGATTGTGCCCTCCTGCCTGCTGAGCTGGTGCACTGGTTTGTGCCCTCCTGCCTGCTGAGCTGGTGCACTGGTTTGTGCCCTCCTGCCTGCTGAGCTGGTGCACTGGTGTGTGCCCTCCTGCCTGCTAAGCTGGTTCATTAGTTTGTGCCCTCTTGCCTGCTAAGCTGGTGCACTGGTTTGTGCCCTCCTGCCTGCTAAGCTGGTGCATTGGTTTGTGCCCTCTTGCCTGCTGAGCTGGTGTATTGGTTTGTGCCCGCCTGCCTGCTGAGCTGGTGCACTGGTTTGTGCCCTCCTGCCTGCTAAGCTGGTGCATTGGTTTGTGCCCTCCTGCCTGCTGAGCTGGTGCACTGGTGTGTGCCCTCCTGCCTGCTAAGCTGGTGCATTGGTTTGTGCCCTCCTGCCTGCTGAGCTGGTGCACTGGTTTATGCCCTACTGCCTGCTGAGCTGGAGCACTGGTTTGTGCCCTCCTGCCTGCTAAGCTAGTGCACTGGTTTGTGCCCTCCTGCCTGCTAAGCTGGTGCAATGGTTTGTGCCCTCCTGCCTGCTGAGCTGGTGCACTGGTTTGTGCCCTCCTGTCTGCTGAGCTGGTGCACTGGTTTGTGCCCTCCTGCCTGCTGAGCTGGTGCACTGGTTTGTGCTCCCCTGCCTGCTGAGCTGGTGCACCAGTTTGTGCCCTCCTGCCTGCTAAGCTGGTGCATTGGTTTGTGCCCTCCTGCCTGCTGAGCTGGTGCACTTGTTTGTGCCCTCCTGCCTGCTGAGCTGGTCCACTGGTTTGTGTCCTCCTGCCTGCTAAGCTGGTGCACTGGTTTGTGCCCTCCTGCCTGCTAAGCTAGTGCACTGGTTTATGCCCTCCTGCCTGCTGAGCTGGTGCACCGGCTTGTGCCCTCCTGCCTGCTGAGCTGGTGCACCGGTTTGTGCCCTCCTGCCTGCTAAGCTGATGCATTGGTTTGTGCCCTCCTGCCTGCTGAGCTGGTGCACTTGTTTGTGCCCTCCTGCCTGCTGAGCTGGTCCACTGGTTTGTGCACTCTTGCCTGCTAAGCTGGTGCACTGGTTTGTGCCCTCCTGCCTGCTAAGCTGGTGCAATGGTTTGTGCCCTCCTGTCTGCTGAGCTGGTGCATTGGTTTGTGCCCTCCTGTCTGCTGAGTTGGTGCACTGGTTTGTGCCCTCCTGCCTGCTAAGCTGGTGCACTGGTTTGTGCTCCCCTGCCTGCTGAGCTGGTGCATTGGTTTGTGCCCCCCTGCCTGCTGAGCTGGTGCACTGGTTTGGGCCCTCCTGTCTGCTGAGCTGGTGCACTGGTTTGTGCCCTCCTGCCTGCTTAGCTGGTGCATTTGTTTGTGCTCACCTTCCTGCTAAGCTAGTGCACTTGTTTGTGCCCTCCTGCCTGCTGAGCTGGTGCACTGGTGTGTGCCCTCCTGCCTGCTGAGCTGGTGCACTGGTTTGTGCCCTCCTGCCTGCTAAGCTGGTGCATTGGTTTGTGCCCTCCTGCCTGCTGAGCTGGTGCACTGGTTTGTGCCCTACTGCCTGCTGAGCTGGAGCACTGGTTTGTGCCCTCCTGCCTGCTAAGCTAGTGCACTGGTTTGTGCCCTCCTGCCTGCTAAGCTGGTGCAATGGTTTGTGCCCTCCTGCCTGCTAAGCTGGTGCATTGGTTTGTGCCCTCCTGTCTGCTGAGTTGGTGCACTGGTTTGTGCCCTCCTGCCTGCTGAGCTGGTGCACTGGTTTGTGCTCCCCTGCCTGCTGAGCTGGTGCATTGGTTTGTGCCCTCCTGTCTGCTGAGCTGGTACACTGGTTTGTGCCCTCCTGTCTGCTGAGCTGGTGCACTGGTTTGTGCCCTCCTGCCTGCTAAAGTGGTGCATTTTTTTGTGCTCACCTGCCTGCTAAGCTAGTGCACTTGTTTGTGCCCTCCTGCCTGCTGAGCTGGTGCACTGGTTTTTGCCCTCCTGCCTGCTGAGCTGGTGCATTGGTTTGTGCCCTCCTGCCTGCTAAGCTGGTGCATTGGGTTGTGCCCTCCTGCCTGCTGAGCTGGTACACTGGTGTGTGCCCTCCTGCCTGCTAAGCTGGTTCATTAGTTTGTGCCCTCTTGCCTGCTAAGCTGTTGCACTGGTTTGTGCCCTCCTGCCTGCTAAGCTGGTGCATTGGTTTGTGCCCTCTTGCCTGCTGAGCTGGTGCACTGGTTTGTGCCCTCTTGCCTGCTGAGCTGGTGCACTGGTGTGTGCCCTCCTGCCTGCTGAGCTGGTGCACTGGTTTGTGCCCTCCTGCCTGCTAAGCTGGTGCATTGGTTTGTGCCCTCCTGCCTGCTGAGCTGGTGCACTGGTTTGTGCCCTCCTGCCTGCTAAGCTGGTGCATCGGTTTGTGCCCTCCTGCCTGCTCAGCTGGTGCATTGGTTTGTGCCCTCTTGCCTGCTGAGCTGGTGCACTGGTTTGTGCCCTCCTGCCTGCTAAGCTGGTGCATTGGTTTGTGCCCTCCTGCCTGCTGAGCTGGTGCACTGGTTTGTGCCCTCCTGCCTGCTGCCTGCTGAGCTGGTGCAATTGTTTGTGCCCTCCTGCCTGCTGAGCTGGTGCATTGGTTTGTGCCCTCCTGTCTGCTGAGCTGGTGCACTGGTTTGTGCCCTCCTGCCTGCTAAGCTGGTGCACTGGTTTGTGCTCCCCTGCCTGCTGAGCTGGTGCATTGGTTTGTGCCCTCCTGTCTGCTGAGCTGGTGCACTGGTTTGTGCCCTCCTGTCTGTTGAGCTGGTGCACTGGTTTGTGCCCTCCTGCCTGCTAAGCTGGTGCATTTGTTTGTGCTCAACTGCCTGCTAAGCTGGTGCACTCGATTGTGCCCTCCTGCCTGCAGAGCTGGTGCACTGGTTTGTGCCCTCCTGCCTGCTGAGCTGGTGCACTGGTTTGTGCCCTCCTGCCTGCTGAGCTGGTGCACTGGTGTGTGCCCTCCTGCCTGCTGAGCTGGTGCACTGGTGTGTGCCCTCCTGCCTGCTAAGCTGGTTCATTAGTTTGTGCCCTCCTGCCTGCTCAGCTGGTGCATTGGTTTGTGCCCTCTTGCCTGCTGAGCTGGTGCACTGGTTTGTGCCCTCCTGCCTGCTAAGCTGGTGCATTGGTTTGTGCCCTCCTGCCTGCTGAGCTGGTGCACTGGTTTGTGCCCTCCTGCCTGCTGCCTGCTGAGCTGGTGCAATTGTTTGTGCCCTCCTGCCTGCTGAGCTGGTGCATTGGTTTGTGCCCTCCTGTCTGCTGAGCTGGTGCACTGGTTTGTGCCCTCCTGCCTGCTAAGCTGGTGCACTGGTTTGTGCTCCCCTGCCTGCTGAGCTGGTGCATTGGTTTGTGCCCTCCTGTCTGCTGAGCTGGTGCACTGGTTTGTGCCCTCCTGTCTGTTGAGCTGGTGCACTGGTTTGTGCCCTCCTGCCTGCTAAGCTGGTGCATTTGTTTGTGCTCAACTGCCTGCTAAGCTGGTGCACTCGATTGTGCCCTCCTGCCTGCAGAGCTGGTGCACTGGTTTGTGCCCTCCTGCCTGCTGAGCTGGTGCACTGGTTTGTGCCCTCCTGCCTGCTGAGCTGGTGCACTGGTGTGTGCCCTCCTGCCTGCTGAGCTGGTGCACTGGTGTGTGCCCTCCTGCCTGCTAAGCTGGTTCATTAGTTTGTGCCCTCTTGCCTGCTAAGCTGGTGCACTGGTTTGTGCCCTCCTGCCTGCTAAGCTGGTACATTGGTTTGTGCCCTCTTGCCTGCTGAGCTGGTGTATTGGTTTGTGCCCGCCTGCCTGCTGAGCTGGTGCACTGGTTTGTGCCCTCCTGCCTGCTAAGCTGGTGCATTGGTTTGTGCCCTCCTGCCTGCTGAGCTGGTGCACTGGTGTGTGCCCTCCTGCCTGCTAAGCTGGTGCATTGGTTTGTGCCCTCCTGCCTGCTGAGCTGGTGCACTGGTTTATGCCCTACTGCCTGCTGAGCTGGAGCACTGGTTTGTGCCCTCCTGCCTGCTAAGCTAGTGCACTGGTTTGTGCCCTCCTGCCTGCTAAGCTGGTGCAATGGTTTGTGCCCTCCTGCCTGCTGAGCTGGTGCATTGGTTTCTGCCCTCCTATCTGCTGAGCTGGTGCACTGGTTTGTGCCCTCCTGCCTGCTGAGCTGGTGCACTGGTTTGTGCTCCCCTGCCTGCTGAGCTGGTGCATTGGTTTGTGCCCGCCTGTCTGCTGAGCTGGTGCACTGGTTTGTGCCCTCCTGTCTGCTGAGCTGGTGCACTGGTTTGTGCCCTCCTGCCTGCTAAAGTGGTGCATTTGTTTGTGCTCACCTGCCTGCTAAGCTAGTGCACTTGTTTGGGCCCTCCTGCCTGCTGAGCTGGTGCACTGGTTTGTGCCCTCCTGCCTGCTGAGCTGGTGCACTGGTTTGTGCCCTCCTGCCTGCTGAGCTGGTGCATTGGTTTGTGCCCGCCTGCCTGCTAAGCTGGTGCATTGGTTTGTGCCCTCCTGCCTGTTGAGCTGGTACACTGGTGTGTGCCCTCCTGCCTGCTAAGCTGGTTCATTAGTTTGTGCCCTCTTGCCTGCTAAGCTGGTGCACTGGTTTGTGCCCTCCTGCCTGCTAAGCTGGTGCATTGGTTTGTGCCCTCTTGCCTGCTGAGCTGGTGCACTGGTTTGTGCCCTCCTGACTGCTAAGCTGGTGCATTGGTTTGTGCCCTCCTGCCTGCTGAGCTGGTGCACTGGTGTGTGCCCTCCTGCCTGCTAAGCTGGTGCATTGGTTTGTGCCCTCTTGCCTGCTGAGCTGGTGCATTGGTTTGTGCCCTCCTGCCTGCTGAGCTGGTGCACTGGTTTGTGCCCTCCTGCCTGCTAAGCTGGTGCATTGGTTTGTGCCGTCCTGCCTGCTGAGCTGGTGCACTGGTTTGTGCCCTCCTGCCTGCTAAGCTGGTGCATCGGTTTGTGCCCTCCTGCCTGCTGAGCTGGTGCATTGGTTTGTGCCCTCCTCTCTGCTGAGCTGGTGCACTGGTGTGTGCCCTCCTGCCTGCTAAGCTCGTGCATTTGTTTGTGCTCACCTGCCTGCTAAGCTAGTGCATCTGTTTGTGCCCTCCTGCCTGCTGAGCTGGTGCACCGGTTTGTGCCCTCCTGCCTGCTGAGCTGGTGCACTGGTTTGGGCCCTCCTGCCTGCTGAGCTGGTGCACTGGTTTGTGCCCTCCTGGCTGCTGCCTGCTGAGCTGGTGCAATGGTTTGTGCCCTCCTGCCTGCTGAGCTGGTGCATTGGTTTGTGCCCTCCGGTCTGCTGAGCTGGTGCACTGGTTTGTGCCCTCCTGCATGCTAAGCTGGTGCACTGGTTTGTGCTCCCCTGCCTGCTGAGCTGGTGCATTGGTTTGTGCCCTCCTGTCTGCTGAGCTGGTGCACTGGTTTGTGCCGTCCTGTCTGCTGAGCTGGTGCACTGGTTTGTGCCCTCCTGCCTGCTAAGCTGGTGCATTTGTTTGTGCTCACCTGACTGCTAAGCTGGTGCACTCGTTTGTGCCCTCCTGCCTGCTGAGCTGGTGCACTGGTTTGTGCCCTCCTGCCTGCTGAGCTGGTGCACTGGATTGTGCCCTCCTGCCTGCTGAGCTGGTGCACTGGTTTGTGCCCTCCTGCCTGCTAAGCTGGTGCATTGGTTTGTGCCCTCCTGCCTGCTGAGCTGGTGCACTGGTGTGTGCCCTCCTGCCTGCTAAGCTGGTTCATTAGTTTGTGCCCTCTTGCCTGCTAAGCTGGTGCACTGGTTTGTGCCCTCCTGCCTGCTGAGCTGGTGCATTGGTTTGTGCCCTCTTTACCTGCTGAGCTGGTGCATTGGTTTGTGCCCGCCTGCCTGCTGAGCTGGTGCACTGGTTTGGGCCCTCCTGCCTGCTGAGCTGGTGCACTGGTTTGTGCCCTCCTGCCTGCTGAGCTGGTGCACTGGTTTGTGCCCTCTTGCCTGCTAAGCTGGTGCATTGGTTTGTGCCCTCCTGCCTGCTGAGCTGGTGCACTGGTTTGTGCCCTCCTGCCTGCTGAGCTGGTGCACTGGTTTGTGCCCTCCTGCCTGCTAAGCTGGTGCACTGGTTTGTGCCCTCCTGCCTGCTAAGCTGGTGCAATGGTTTGTGCCCTCCTGCCTGCTGAGCTGGTGCATTGGTTTGTGCCCTCCTGTCTGCTGAGCTAGTGCACTGGTTTGTGCCCTCCTGCCTGCTAAGCTGGTGCACTGGTTTGTGCCCTCCTGCCTGCTGAGCTGGTGCACTGGTTTGTGCCCTCCTGCCTGCTGAGCTGGTGCACTGGTTTGTGCCCTCCTGCCTGCTAAGCTGGTGCATTGGTTTGTGCCCTCCTGCCTGCTGAGCTGGTGCACTGGTGTGTGCCCTCCTGCCTGCTAAGCTGGTTCATTGGTTTGTGCCCTCTTGCCTGCTGAGCTGGTGCATTGGTTTGTGCCCTCCTGCCTGCTAAGCTGGTGCAATGGTTTGTGCCCTCCGGCCTGCTGAGCTGGTGCATTGGTTTGTGCCCTCCTGTCTGCCGAGCTGGTGCACTGGTTTGTGCCCTCCTGCCTGCTGAGCTGGTGCACTGGTTTGTGCCCTCCTGCCTGCTGAGCTGGTGCACTGGTTTGTGCCCTCCTGCCTGCTAAGCTGGTGCATTGGTTTGTGCCCTCCTGCCTGCTGAGCTGGTGCACTGGTGTGTGCCCTCCTGCCTGCTAAGCTGGTTCATTGGTTTGTGCCCTCCTGCCTGCTGAGCTGGTGCACTGGTTTGTGCCCTCCTGCCTGCTAAGCTGGTGCATTGGTTTGTGCCCTCTTGCCTGCTGAACTGGTGCATTGGTTTGTGCCCTCCTGCCTGCTAAGCTGGTGCATTTGTTTGTGCCCTCCTGCCTGCTGAGCTGGTGCACCGGTTTGTGCCCTGCTGCCTGCTAAGCTGGTGCATTGGTTTGTGCCCTCCTGCCTGCTGAGCTGGTGCACTGGTTTGTGCCCTCCTGCCTGCTGAGCGGCTCCCAGACGAATTGTGGCGCACACCGTGGTCAGTGGAGAAGGGTGAGGCCTGCATCAGCAGTCAAGGGGGCAAGAACAGCAGACATAACAACATCACTGACTTCTTAAGAGTGGGTTGTGGCGTATTTTTCTTATTACAGGTGCGTTCTCAAGTCAAAGCACGCCTGTAATGAAATAAACCCGCCTGTGTATCCACTTTTTAATATCGCTTAGCATACATGTTTTTGATCTGGTGACGTTATCCAGGATCCACCTTTTACTGTGTGTGCCTGGCATGTTATGTAATAAAATAGGCGCATCCCTGACCACTGGAATCCACCTGCCATTCAATGGCCTCTGGTGTGTGCATCTGGCCCGGTGCTGTGTACCCTGCTCACACTTCCTCGCGCTCGTAGGAACTGAATCATTGCTTTACACAAACACGTAGTGATACCTACCTAAAACTCACCACGACGACTCCAAAACAGGCGGGGAACCTGGCTTTGTATATCGGGTTTAGCTGTGGATGTGAAAATACAAATACAATTACTCGACCATGGGATGTCAAACCATTATTCAGACTTTAAAATCCAACAATTAACACTAAAGCTGCCAAGAGCTCTTCTATGCGTACAGAGCTTCAGTTCTAATGGTTGAGGCAACCCCGACCCACTGGTTTAGCGCTTATTGCAACCCTGAAACCACCTCATGGCGCTTGAACCTGATAGGTAAGAGGTTAAGGGAGGGGGAATGAGGGATAGGTCTGGTAAACAGCTACAGCAGCTCCAAAATGTGCACACCACAATGGTCAGTGGAGCAGTAATGCGTAATTACCCAGGCACTGGAATTATGTGATTTAGTTTTACGCATAGTTATGGATTTGACACATAATCCATCATCCGATACATGAGCTCCAGATTTTAATCAAATGCGCTTTGTTTCTATCCCAAACGGTTCAAAACTTGCTAAAAATGCACCAACACTTGTTGCCGCGAAGTGGAAGACTGTTTGCAAAGGTCGACGTGTCACCTTTTGTTTTTTGTTGCTGCTTTTAGGTGTAAAACTGTTACTGAGAAGTGAAACTTTTGCCCAGACGGTGTCAGCATTTGTAAACATTGCAAAATAATGAGGTAATACTATCATAATATGTGCTGTATTATGCCACACAATTGGGCTTTTTTGCCACATAATTTAGTCAACCCTGCCGCATAATTTGGTCCTCCACTGCCACATAATTCGAGTTGCCCAGACAATGAGTGACAATGAGTGGCAAATCTTAGCTGATTGATTGGCTGGGCTGCAAGGTAGTAACCGTAGAAGAGGCAACGCCAGGCTAGGCTGGTGGTCAGGACAATGGAAGCTACAGCAATCTGAAGCAAAAAAACTGCGTCATCTGCCGCCTTTTGTTACGTCACATTCGACAGTCGCCTTCAAATGATAATAATGGCATGCTTCTAAAAAGCCTCTAACACAACAGGTTTGCTGCGTCAAAGGACTGGAAAGAACATAAGTTACTATCGTCCAACTTCAGCGGAATGAGAGGCTGAGATGGCCATGTTGGATTACAACTCATGACTTGCAGATTCGCGCAGAGCCCGCAGCAAGTCCTTAGCTTGGGGAGGCATCTTGTAGATAATATTATGAAAGGACCTAGTGGGCTATGTTGCAAGCCTATGCACTCATAGGTGGCTAGTGAGAAACAATGCAACTGCATGACCTGTCTACGCCCCTCCCTCCAACCACATTTCTGCCTTCAGCAAACAGCTGCACTGACTCAGTATGGTAGCACAGTATATACCTCCAGCCCTCTAATAGGTGTTTGGTACTGCTGTATGTCCTTCCACTACTGGAGGAGTATGGTACTGCCCTATATGTCCTTCCAGCACTGGAAAAGGGAGTATGGTACTGCCCTATGTCCTTCCAGCACTGGAGCAGGAGTAGGGTACTGCTCTATGTCCTTCCAGCACTGGAAGCAGGAGTAAGGTACTGCCCTATGTCCTTCCAGCACTAGAGCAGGAGTATGGTACTGCCCTATGTCCTTCCAGCACTGGAAGCAGGAGTATGGTACTGCCCTATGTCCTTCCAGCACTGGAAGCAGGAGTATGGTACTGTCCTATGTCCTTCCAGCACTAGAGCAGAAGTATAGTACTGCCCTATGTCCTTCCAGCACTGGGAGCAGGAGTATGGTACTGCCTTGTGTCCTTCCAGCACTGAAAGCAGGAGTATGGTACTGCCCTATGTCCTTCCAGTACTGGAAACAGAAGTATGGTACTGCCCTATGTCCTTCCAGCACTGGAAGCAGGAGTATGGTACTGCCCTGTGTCCTTCCAGCACTGGAAGCAGGAGTATGGTACTGCCCTATGTCCTTCCAGTACTGGAAGCAGGAGTATGGTACTGTCCTATGTCCTTCCAGTACTGGAAGCAGGAGTATGGTACTACCCTGTCATTCCAGTACTGGAGGAGTATGGTACTGCCCTATGTCCTTCCAGCACTGGAAGGAAGCAGGAGTATGGTACTGCCCTATGTCCTTCCAGTACTGGAAGCAGGAGTATGGTAGTGCCCTATGTCCTTCCAGCGCTGGAAGCAGGAGTATGGTAGTGCCCTATGTCCTTCCAGCACTGGAGAAGGAGTATGGTACTGCCCTATGTCCTTCCAGCACTGGGAGGAAGCAGGAGTATGGTACTGCCCTATGTCCTTCCAGTACTGGAAGCAGGAGTATGGTAGTGCCCTATGCCTGTCCTTCCAGCACTGGAGCAGGAGTATGGGACTGCCCTATGTCCTTCCAGAACTGGAGCAGGAGTGTGGGACTGCCCTATGTCCTTCCAGCACTGGAGCAGGAGTATGCTAGCACCCCATTTCCGTCCCAGCCCTGCATCTGGAGAGCTGTTCTGCCCTGCACCCTTTCGTTACTGGAACACTGGTATGCTGGCCCTCCACGTCCCTCTAGCAAGCTACGCTCCCGTGCCTCAATCCGAGGAGCAGGGCACGCTCCCACCCCATACCTTACTAGCCCTGGAGTGGGAGCATGCCACCGACTCACACCCCCAACCCTGGAGTGGGTGCATACCTCATCCCTTCCTCTGAAGCGCGTGCGTGCGTCCCCTCTCGACCCCGCTGGCTTCAGACCGGGCGTAGGCTCCGGCCACGCACCCCTCCTGCCATGGAGCGAGGTGCTGCTCCCCACTCACATATTTACTCATTTCCGGAGCCTCCTCAGTAGGTGCCCTGGGCCCTGACCTTTATTACATCCCTTGGAGTAGAAATGCACTGTGTGTTACAAAGAAGCCACTTCTGTAAAAATCAGGTCTTGAGTTAAATGCCATTGTCTCTTCGCAAGTATACACTGTGAAGCGATCGCAATTGTACTGCCGTTTCAATTTCAAGCTATGGATCTCTTGCATACATTGCAGACAGACCACCACCGGCTCCCGCAAGTGTCTGATAATCACAGAGGAGAGTTCAATCCCATAATAGGTTCTAATCTGTATTGCTACCTACCTTTGCGTCAAGACTGTCCTGTAAATTCTTAAATTCAGTAGAATTGGAATCATTCAGATTATCTGTGTAATTCAGATTAATTATTTTGAAAGTCAAAGTCCGCATTGCAAGTGGTGCGGCTGAGGAGGTTCCCTGGCTTGAAGCGCTGTCCGCTGGTAGGCTTGTGGTATTTTGTGAGTCTGTCGAGGACCCTGCAGAAGACAAACATGGAGAGAAAGTGTGAACATCAGTGCTACAAACGGCTAACATTGAAGCTATTAAAACCAAAAGAATTGCCAGATTTGGTTCGTTCTTGATTGTTTTGTCTACAAAATTGAAATTGCATAACAATAACGATTTTTAAAAAGCCATGCAGAGTAATTAGAACAGATCTGTCAAATGACCTGAAAAGGATTGAAGATGTGATCGTCTAATGCAGAGCCACCTGAGGTCCCTGAAAGGAACTGGAGCGCCTTTAGGGCGGTGATGTCACTAAATGTACCAATGAATGTCACCCCAGGGGTCAGGTCTGACGAGATGGCGCCCTGTCCCAGCTAATCAGATGCTATTTATTTATTTAAGTGCTAAGGAAGGGATAACGGTATTATCGCCCTGTTTTTCTGATTAAATGTTAGCTCATTATTTTTGGAGTTGGTGTAAGTTATGACCATGATTGTCACTAGCTTGGACTAATTGAGTGAAGGACAGTGGGAACAGCAGGGTTTACCGCTGGCTTTGATTAATCACAAAAAGGGAGAAATAACGGGTGCTGATGAAATCCAATTGTCTAATGGAGCTGGTAAATGCATGTCTACTGCTATACCCCCATGCCACCGGTGGTAATCCGAAATGACCTTTCCGCCAGGTTTACAACCCAATCGAGTAGTATCGTTGGTGGCGCGATTGGTTGCTGCTGATGGTATGCCTTGTCCACTGAGACCTGTAAGTATCCTGCAGGTGGTGATGCTAACAGGCAAAGGTGGGGCTGGTTGCTTTCCCATTTAAATAGAAGGGATGTAGAGCTAGAGAGGTCTCTTCGAAGGCTCATCATTCAGATATTGGAAGTAAATTGGTAGTAAAGGAGCATTACCTGGTGTGATCAGAAGCGCACAGAAGAAGAGGAGCCCGCCCATCCTGGCTGTGCTCGCTCGCCCCATTGCAGAACTCATGGACAGGCCACCTGTGGACAGACACAAATGCCAAGCGTTCAATCACTGTCACAAAATAAGACAACGCCAATTACTTTCAGTAAAACTCGGAGTGACTATGGTGTTGGGTTATATATAGAACACCGTCTACCTGGTAATCACTTGATTGGAAGCAGACAGGTATACCAGAAGCAGCAGTGCAAGCTTCCCTCCCTCCCTCCATGTGCACAGACTGAACAGGTATAGCACTACGAAAAGCAGTGCAAGCAGTGCTTAATTTGTAAAAAAAAAAAACAAGTGCCAGGGCTCTCCACAGGAGGCCACTGCAGCTTCCACCACACATTGCCCCCGTCATGCTGCCAGTCATTGTAACAACACAACTTCTAACCATCACATATCAGAGGTGTGACAATTCAGACTGTTTAAGGCCCCAAAGCTATAAGAGTGGCTTAGGCGGCAGGTAATAGTCATTTTAATGTATATTGAATTAACAACTTACTGTTGTTTTGTGGTCATCTCTAATTTAGCCAGACAGTGCCACCTTGTGGCAGACTGTCACAAGCCCCCGTGTTGACAATTAAGTGCCAGTGCCAGTGCTGAGCACCGAAAACCACTGCCTCAAATGAAGCACTGTGCAGGTTTCCCTCTCTCCATGTGCACAGGCTGACCAGATATAGCGCAAGCAGCAGCAGTGCAAGCTTCCCTCTCTCCATGTGCACAGGCTGAACAGGTACAGCACAAAGAGGAGCAGTGCAAGCTACCCTTCCTATATGTGCACAGGCTGAACAGGCACAGCACAAAGAAGAGCAGTGCAAGCGTCCCCCCCTCCATGTGCACAGGCTGAACAGGTACAGCACAAAGAAGAGCAGTGCAAGCTTCCCTCTCTCAATGTGCACAGACTAAACAGGTACAGCACAAAGAAGAGCAGTGCAAGCTTCCCTCTCTCAATGTGCTCAGACTGAACAGGTACAGCACAAAGAAGAGCAGTGCAAGCTTCCCTCTCTCAATGTGCTCAGACTGAACAGGTACAGCACAAAGAAGAGCAGTTGTGCAAGCTATCACTACACACAGGCACACACGTGCACAGCATGGGCAGCAGTTGTGCAAGTTTCCACTACACACAGGCACACGCGTGCAGAGCATGGGCAGCAGTAGTGCAAGCTTCCATGGTACCTAGACACTCATGTGCACAGCATAGGTAGCAGTAGTGCAAGTTTCCACTGCACACAGGATACACATGTGCACAGCATGGGTAGTAGTAGTGCAAGATTCAACTGCACACAGGATACACGTGCACAGCATGGGTAGCAGTAGTGCAAGCTTCCATGGTACCTAGACACTCACGTGCACAGCATAGGTAGCAGTAGTGCAAGTTTCCACTGCACACAGGATACACATGCACAGCGTGGGCAACAGTAGTGCAAGCTTCCACTTCACACAGGCACACACATGCACAGCATGGACAGCAGTAGTGCAAGCTTCCACTGCACACAGGCACACATGTGCACAGCATGGGCAGCAGTAGTGCAAGCTTCCACTGCACACAGGCACACTCGTGCACCGCATGGGAAGCAGTAGTGCAAGCTTCCAGTGCACACAGGCACACATGTGCACAGCATGGGCAGCAGTAGTGCAAGCTTCCACTGCACACAGGCACACACGTGCACCGCATGGGCAGCAGTAGTGCAAGCTTCCAGTGCACAAAGGCACACACGTGCACCGCATGGGCAGCAGTAGTGAAAGCTTACCTCCCCAAAGAACAGATGCAGCACAGGAAGCATCTGTGCAAGCTTCTCTCACAAATACAAGCACAAGAGGCACAACAAGATGAAATGAAATGAAAAATTATATTTATATAGCGCGTACATACCCAGAGGCCTCGCAGCAGCGTCAGCTTCACTCGCTCCCATCAGAGGCACAAAACAGGAAACAGCTTTGCAAGTTGGCCAAACAAAGCCACCTCAAAAGCACAGGACGATCACTGCTGCACATAACAGGTGCAGGATAAAACCAGGGGGGTATGCCCAAATAACAGAACAGGCACAGCACCAAATTACATAATACAATTAAATCCTGTATTTTGAGCGAATGTGATTTCCAGTGACCTCGGCTGACTGTTTTGTGCCTTGGGTTTACTCTGTAAAGCATCTCCTACAATTCAGTAAACATGAGAGGTTCTATAGCAGCCAGTTCGACCTTTTGACCTTCCGAGAGGGCGAGGTGGCTGGTGTTGGAAGATGATGCCATGAAAACCAAAGGAGATTCTTTGGGGAGTGAGGGGGTTATCCAGGGGCTGATCCCCATGAAGTATGTGCAAGACATTTTGCTTGTTTGATAGGTGACAGTGGGGGTGAGATGAAAGGTCTATTTCACGGCACTCCTAAGAACGCAATGGTGAGTTTACCAGGGTTTAAACCCGTGGAGCTGAACCTGCACATTTATCTCAGAGTTGTCAGCCCTAGAGCTATCTTATACCCCGTGGATTGTATGTTTTTTGCCTGATCATGCAGCTCTAAACCACATACTCTGGCATGTGGGAATGTGCTGGCAGAGCTGAGATGTCAGAAGAGCAGCAGTTCATTCTGAGGTGCACCGGATGAGCTGGGTATATCTGCAGTAGACCTGCAGGGGGTGCTGTGGTACGCATTACCCAAGCTGTACAGTCCATATTTACTGCAGCAGATCTCGCAAATCGGGTTAGACGAGCTTTCGCGATTGTAGGGTGCTGCGGGCTAGAACTGGTGGACATCACCCAAGCTGCGGACGCACCCCAATAAACAGAAGTGCATGGGTTTGTAGAGATCACGATCGGGGTGCACTGGCTGAGCTGTGCATCCCATCTAACACATGGGCACCCATGAGATGCTGCAGGCGCGGTCACTGTGCTGGTATTGTGTTGCTTGTAATTGCATTTATATAGCGCTTCCTGCCCCTGTCGATGAGTTGAAACGCTCTACAGCGGGAAGCTTGCTGAATTGGAGCCTAAGGTCAGTAGTTAATTCGGTGTCTTTTGTGGTTGGTATATTTGTCTCCAGTTTATTAGCAGAGATTTTACTTCCGGGGGTGAGGTAAATTCGACTCTCTTTCTGAAGCACACCAGGAAGAGAATGCGTCTATGAAGACCAGGAATAGGAGCACTCACTGGTTTGTGATGTCTAGTGGTTAATGGAGGCCTGGGATTCGGTACTTTGCCTGTGACGGGTCCGAGGCCATTTGGAGGCCAGGGCTGGGTTCAAACCGAGCGTTGGTGTGGTCTGGGCTCGAGGGAGGTCCGCGCTAAGGTGTGTTTACGGCGGTTTGTCATTTATGGGGGTTCGCGAGCTTGGAAAGAATGTATATTGGCTCATTAATGCTAATCACGAAGGAGGGGGCGTGGTCACTGAGCAAAGAAACCTCCACATCCTCTATCCGCGGCCCCAGAGGCCCGACTCACTCACCTAACATGGGCTAGTGACAGGAGGCAAAATGGCTTCCCCCCTGCCAAACTTGGTGAGGGCCACGATGAATTCGCTCAGTTTGGCCACCATAAACATACTCTTGGAAGGCTCTGGGACGAACGCACCCCAAGTAAACCAACTACTACCCCGTGAGTGAGACAACCTGTTCTGAGCCCCATTTCTACTTCTCCATGAGCCAGGCCATTACGCAGGCACAGGGAGGGGTGTTCGCTTCCAAACCTGAGGTACAGGTTTCAAGGTGGACACCGTGGCGCCTGCTCTGCAGGTAGGTCTGTCAACAGTCTGTTGTTTACTGAGTTTAGCCATTGGAATGCGTCCAGTGCCCTCCTCCTGAGGCAGTCCCTGGGAAATTCCAGCATTTTCTACCCTCTCAGGAGGGAAGTAAGGTCAATTCAATAACCAACGACAGCTACAGAGGAACAATGTGCCTAGTAGGGTGCTGACATCTTGTTACACCACTGGAGTCATAAGGATTGTGAGAAATCCAGCCTCAACACAAAGAATGTGTAGCAAATGCGCCATGTCTATTCAGCTGGAGAGGGGTAAGGGTGTAGTATAAGGTTGATGGTGCATTTTGGAGCACACTGTCGCAAATATATTACTATAACATGGGGGCATATGTACAAGCCCCTATCGCCTTGATTTTGATGCTGCCCTCTATGTAGGAGGGCAGCGTACATAGGAAGCCGCACCAAAATTAAGACCAGGAAAAACCTGGTCTTAAGTTTGGCGAAACAAGGAGAAATGCATTATTTCTCCTCGTGCTGCCTTGTGCAGCACACATGGGGGGAAAAAACTGCCATGGATTGTTTATGTACAGGAAGGTCCTCTTTCCTGTACATAAACAATCTGTAAAAAAAATGCCATTCTGAGGCTTTCATGTGTGCTGCATGAAGTAGCACACATAAAAGTGACAAAATGCCATTTTAGGATTGTTTATGTGCAGGAAGGGACACGTTCCTACACATAAACAATCCTCCCCCACGCGCAGACACTATGGTGCAAGGGTGCCTGTGTTGGCGCTACACTGCTAAGTGTAGCGCCATTGCAGTGGGAAACACAAGGCTGCACCATATCCTTGTAAATATGGTGCAGCCTTGCGTTTCTGAAGTGGCGGAGTGAGGCGTGAAGCCAGGACTGCTAACGCCTCACTCCCCCACTTCCTTGTACATATGCCACATGGTGTGGTAGCACATTGTCATTTACAGGCAGCACATCTTTCATTGAAATGGCCACTAAACGTGCACAGATATGCAGTTTTACTGATAAAACTGTACAGTGCACAAACATGTGCAGAAATCAGGTTTTAGCAAATATTTATAAACCGCGCATCACGCAAGTAACTGTCTTGATTAGTTTTGAAATCTTATAAATCTTTGTTTTAATCCTTTCAAAATTATTTTTTTTTTAAACTGTGCTTTATTTGGGCTTTTCTTACTGCAGATAGCTTTTGAAATATTTGTGCAGTTCATTTCCATTTATCCTTATTGTATTGTGTTAGGCAAAAAATACACCCTACAGCCTTTCCTTTCATACTGCCTGTAACCCCAGCAAGATATTCACATTGCAGAATCCTCTGGCCTTGCAGTCAAAGAAAGGAAACACCAATTTCCATGTCAAACGAATAAGCACCAATTTGTCAGAAGACCTTTCATGACATTTGACCTCAGTCTTTGAATGCACAGCAGATGTGCTGAAAACAAAATGTAAAGGCATCTTTATTGCTCATTAACCTTCTGAACTCCAGCGTGGTTATTTTGAGGTGCTGCAACACACATACACCCTACTACCTGCACCTATATGCATCAATTGTCCACAGACTCAATGTGTGAGGCCGGAACTTGGAAAACATTCTCTTGACTCACTCCACCTCCCAACCAGAGGTGGACCGGCTTCTAAGGGGAGAATCCCAAGCAGGCAGGGCCTGCAGGCCTATCGGAGGCCTTGTGTGTTGGGGTCACATTTGCGTTTCCACGCAGGCTTTCCAACCTCTCTAAAATTGTGGGAAAGCTAAAGATTGTCCTCAGATATGACTGACACTTATTATGATTAACAAATATATATATAGACTCTATGAGCCTCACAATGCACAAAAAGGTCGAACAATATAACAGATACAGAAACCATCACACACATTCTTAAAATAAGTGTAATGTGGACACAAAAGCAGCGTCCGTGCATCCATGAGGCGAGATAAGGCTGCACCAATGGCTGGGCCTCCACTGAGAGGCGCTAACTTACAAAGAACGGCCTGGAAACTGCCTTTTCAGTAGAGGGCTTGGAGCACCTCAACAGCAAAATGCTACCACATTTCATTGTATATTTCCTGCAAAAACCGACTTAAGAATCTAACAAAAAATGTTTTAACATGCAAATCATAACTGCGTGAAAATGCAGGATTTGGCAACAGATTCATATGCCCTTTGTTGCCTTCTGTCACGAACTTCCTTGTGCAGGTGTGATAGCGTGCTCAAAACAAGTGAACTGGAGGTGAAAGAATTTGTATACTGAAAAAAAGATAAACATCTAAAAACAAAGAAAGACCTTTGCCCCGTGTAACACTTTCAAACACTCTGCCTTCCAATTTGTGCAGGAGGAAGATTGGGTGCAAACATATTTGCATTTTCGCGTTGGTGCTTTGACCTTATTGAAGCTCTATACATGCCACATTTCTCATAGAGACTCTTAACATATAGAAAAAAAATACCACCTACTTACTACACCTTCTAAAAATATTGCAAGTCATTGAGGAGTCCCGTGACCATAAAAAAGAACATCTATTCATTTCACACATGGATATCTCAGCAGGAACTTTCTAGAAGTGACAGTTCTGGGTAGACGGGATTCCACCTGCCACAGGCGGGTAAGCTGGAATGCTGAAAAACTGGGCCCACCCAGGAAGAGCAGCTTCAAAAACACGAAGGAATCTAGGCGGCTCCAGGCAGGTGCCCCTCCCAGGACATTTTGTATGAAGTCCCTCACCTCGGTCGTAGCTACCGCTGGTGCAGCTGGTGCAGTGACACCTGGGCACAGAGCCCCAAGGGGTCTATCGAACTCTGATCATTTCTGTATTTTACTAGCCCAATAAAAGTCCTTGCTAGAACCACGTCCCATCACATCTCTGCCATGCTACTGGTTAGTTGGATGGGAGGAGGAGCCCAGAAAGATGTCCCTGGCAGGTGGGCCTCAGACGGGCAGTGGAGATGGGGAGGAAGTTGAACTAAAGAAAGAAAACGGGGTTTTTGGTCCAAAACCGAGGCGGCTGCCACCCATCTGTTCTCTCACCTTCATACCTGCAGGAGTGCAGTGAAGACTTACCAAGGAGCTACACTGCCGAGGAGCTGTGACCCCAGCAAGTGTTCTAAAGCCCTACGAAAAGTCCTATCTGACAAGTATCAGAGGATGAACACTGGTCTGACGTCACCATGGATCTAATGATCTACGACACAGTCTGCATGTTCTAGCCTACTCCTGTGGGACTCCATGCTATGTTAAACAGGCCTCCTGTATCCCCCAATCTCCGCGCCCCAATGCTGCAAACTTCTTCTCCAAGTTTGATAGAGTAACCGCCTGTTCTTGCTCTGCCATGTTAGGCCTGGACCCCACTGTGTGAACTGCGGGGATACATCCATCCACTGCTTTTGTAGGGGGGTACTATCGATGGCTCACGCCGGTGCCTGCCTGGAATCACTTTTCTGCTAAGTCAGCCTATGCTGAGATGCAGCTTCTCGTTAGCAAAGGTTAATGGACAAAATACACGCGTTCAGCAGGGAAACGAGAACCACGAAGTGAGTAATGGTGAGCAAAGAAATTAAAGATTACACAGCAATGGCCAAAGGAAGCTGACCCATTGCCCC
Organism: Lissotriton helveticus; assembly: GCF_964261635.1. Taxonomy (NCBI): domain Eukaryota; kingdom Metazoa; phylum Chordata; class Amphibia; order Caudata; family Salamandridae; genus Lissotriton; species Lissotriton helveticus. The sequence continues at coordinate 237,516,949 of NC_136062.1, read as the reverse complement.
AGTCCCAGCAGGTCCCAGTCCCAGCTCTCCCTTGTTCCAGCACCCCTCTGCTCCCTTCCCGTTTCTCGAAGTGCTTTCTCCTGATTTTGTCTTATTTTATACTGCTTTCTCCTTCTTTTCCCCCGTTTCTGAGTTCTTTCTCTTGCTTTTGTCTGAATTTTTACAGCTTTCCCCTTCTTTTCTCCTATTTTTTTGAGTGATTTCCCCTACTTTTGCCTCCTTTGCTGCTTTCTCCTTCCATGCCCCGTTTTCTGAGTGCTTTCTCCTGCTTTTCCGTCTTTTTTCACTGCTTTTCCTTGTTTTTCCTCTTTTTTCAGAGGTTGTTAAAATGAACAGAGCACCGCGAAGCAGCCAGCAGCCAGGACGGCTTTAGGGCTGTGCAACTGGTGTGGCTGCACTGGGCGCTGACCTGGAGGGGGCAATGACCTCCAGGGGCGTAATGACATTTTAAGGGGCCCACCTGCAAGGTGCATGGAGTCGCCCACGCTCCAGATTTTATCAGGAGCTCTGGGACCAACATACTGTGCTGAAGGCCCCTCTGCAGCTCGCCCCCCCCCCCCCCCCCCCCGCTCTGCAGGGGCTTCAGCAGCCTGTGTTTGGCCACTGCTGACCTCAGGGGAGCGGTTGTTGTGTTTTGCTGTAACTTAGGAATTAAAAGCATCTGCTGCAGAATTCCTTGAATATCTAGCTTTCAGGCAGCAATAAAAATGTCAAGATAACTCTTGTGATTAATGTTCCTGCTAGAGAGAGAGATTTGAGTTCGTCTAGCTTTGACTCGCCATAAAGTAGCACAGAGGGTTAATATGCCTGCTGCAGAGGACAAATCTGTATTTGATGTGGCTAGCTGAGTGGATTAGTAAAGCCAGCCTTTACCAGCTCTTTAAACACATGGAATGTATGTGAGAGAGGGACTATGCAGAGATGAGAGGCACTTTTGCTGGGTGATAGTGAGGGAATACGAGGAGTAGGTCAGAGGGGTGCCAAAAAGATTGTCACACCAGGTGCCACCAGAGCCGGCCCTGCCAGCAACTCCAGGGCCTTGAGACCCTCTAGGGTGATTTGCAGCCTTTATAAATCCTGATTGATTGATTGATGTAAGGGCCTCATTTCCGATGCTTTACCGACACTTTTGCGCTGGTATGTGTCTATGTGTGCTACATTCTGCTGCACACATAGAAAGAAAAAAGCCTTCCTGCACGAAAATAATCCTCCTCTAAACTCAGGCACCCTTGCACCATGGTGCAAAGGTACCTGCATTGGTGCACGGCAGCACATTGTACACCAGCACCGGGGGGAAAGGACAGGAGTGCACCGATACAGCTCATTCCTGCCCTTTCCTTTTGCTGTAGGTCAGCCCAGAAGCTGGACCTTCTGCGCTGCGCAACGGCAAAAAACCCATAAATGAGACCCCCTGTCTGCTGTCACGTGCACTAATCCCATATCTGAAAGGTGCCTTTAACAAGCAATGTGTGAAGGGCGCTGGCGAACTGCCACACTCTTAGTATGTGGTCTTGTGGGTGATCCAAACCATGAGGGACCCTCCCTGCCCAGGCAGCGGTGCCAATGCAAAATGCTATTTCTGCACTGGTCTTTCTTTGCAGATCTCTTTCTACTTATCCGATGATGCAAATATAGTAAAAATCACCAGAACCAGTAGACCCTATAGAATCCACTAGTCACTAGTGTGTGTCAGTGCCCTGGTGAAATGTAATCTCTGTCATCCAGACACACCTTGGGAGACCTGGGGATGAGCTGGTGATGCAGTGGTGTAAGGCTCTCGCCGAGGGTGTCCACACTGCCTGAAAGGGCAGCTCGGTGTTCTACTGCTGGTGCATTAACCCCTTCAGCTGTTTTGTTAGCAGTAAACTAGCGAACCCAAGTGTTCTCTGGAGGCGGGAGGGGTCTTTATCACCCTGAAAAAATGCACTGAATACCTATCCTGGTGACTGATAGTGACAGACGATCAGTGCTATTGGCCGTCCCTGGAACCGCACCCACGCAGAGAGCCGGCCTTTGGCGTGAGAGGAGAGGCATGTGCCGCCCTTGCGGATGGTGGCGGGGGGGGGGGGGGGGGGGGGGCTTTTGTGTTCACTGGTCGGTGCCTGGATGAGCAGGGACTGGCCCCTGAGCACAAACATCCCCGGACCTCCCCAGCTCACCTAGTCACCGATAGCTTAGCTGCCTGCGGCAGATGAGGGTTTTATTGACTTGTGGCAGCAGGGTCAGAGGGTGGAGGCAGGGCAATGAAGAGGGCTAAAAGGGTGTTAAAAACTTAAAACATCACCTGCTGTATGATAAAGAAGGACTAAAACCCTTTTAAACTGACAAATCAGACAGAAACCAAGAGGCAGGGGCAAGAACAAGGTTGAAGACGGATGAGAAGGGTGCTGCTGTTGGCATGACCTTAATGCACAGACCACCATGCGGCCCTCGGAATATATACGCCCTGGGCCCAGCTCGCCCATGCCAGAGGCCGGCCCTGCACACACACTCCATTTTACTATGCATGGACTGCTTCAACTTGATCCACGTGCCGCATTTCGCTTTTTAATCACCCTAAAACGAAGGTATTCTGATTGTTAACATAAGGTAACCAGTTAAAAGCATTAGACACCACCACGTTTTTTAAGATACAATTTGAATCAGAAGAATTTTCTTCATAACAGCTATATAGATGCCCCAAATTAAAAGACAATAAAATGTTATAAGTCAAGTTGACTGTGAATATTCAGATTGTAAAAGATCAATCACATATATATTTTTAAAAAGACAATAAAATGAATCCACTAGAACCCATGTGTGACTGGTGGACTGGGACTTCCACTAGGGGAGAGTTACCACTGACTTCATGCCACGAGTCATTACACTTGTGGCCCACGGCGTTTTATTTGAGAAACCAATGCATTCTGGTAGATGTAGTCTTGCTGCACTTCAATAAAACCAAATGTTCAAAAACTGACAGTAAGAGTTCATTGTTAAGGGAAAGCCCAGGATGCCTTGGTGATCACACGTCAGGATCCCTGCTCGTTGCTTGAGCTTGCCCATTCCTATCGGGCAGCATGTGTGGCTCGCTGTTCTGGCATCCTCCTGGAAATCCTGTCCTTATGGCTGCATGGATCAGACAGATTTAGACGAATCCTGCAGAATTACCCATAACTCTTTGCAAACAACACTGTGCATGCCCGCTGCCTCCTGGGTGCACCACTGTATCCCCTGCATTTCTGTGGTTCTTTTACCAAAAGCTCTGTGAACGCTTTGGTTAAGATGTTACTAAGTACAACACTTGTTTTTGAAAGGCTTCCAAATTTTAATAAAAGCAACTACATTGTAGCTAAGAATGATGAAATGCATGTGACATACAGTTCCGGATTACCAAATAGGCAAAGTAGGCACCGGCCTATGGGCCCCGTTCCTTTTAGCGGCCATGCGACAACGGATAAAAATGCAACTTAAAGTCCATAAAGCAGAGACTTCAGATTCACATAACAGTTTGTCTCTCAAAAGCTAATCTTCTGGCAGCTGTCAGTTTGTAAAAACATCCAGTGCATTGGGCATTAGGAGCTCATTTGCGAGGAGGCCCCCAAAATGTTGACAGCTTAGCAGGCTCCACAGGGTTTAATCCAGCACTGGTGACATAATGAGCAGTGGGGTTTAGATTAAAGTGACGAATACTCGGTTTTGTTCAGAAAATGGTGCAAGAAAGTGAAAGACGGATAACAAGAGGAGCAGAGCACTAGTGATGGGGATAAGAACAAGAGAGAGAAACCGAGAAGAAGTGGGAGAGGGAAGGCCCGCCATGGAGCTGTGAAGAAGGTTGGAGAGAGTGAGAAAGCAGATGAAGAGCCAGCATGAGAAAAGAAGGAGCGAGACAGCAAACAATGCAAAGAACTGCCCAGTGCAGGAGATGGAGCCAGACAAGACTGCAGAGGAAGGAGCAATGCAGGAAGATAAAGATTAAAAGAACAGTGGGGTTCAGAAGGGTCTGGGTGCAGGTCTAGAGGGAGCCCTAAGCAGGGGCCCAAACAGACCATGTAGATACCAGTGCCAAGAGGCCCTCTGGTGAGGGTGAGCGCTGTGTCCCATAACATGTCACAAGGCGGAGAAGGGAAGAGAAAAGAAAAGGGAAGGGAAGATGGAGGTGAAGAACAGAGCTGTAGACGCAGCGAAAACTGTAGTGGGTGAGAAGATGGCACCTTCAAGTAGAACTTGAAGAGAGATTTGAGTATGGGAGACCAGAGGTCTAAAAATTGAGAGCAGAGGAAAAGGATTTGTTTGAGAGGGGGGTGATCAAGGATGATATAAAAGGTAAAGGTCAGGAGGTCAAGAATTAGCAGGGTGGACACCTCACGCCATGTAATGAGGGACACTTTCCAGTCCTGAGTCTCAATAGGCCACCCAAATGCATTCTGGGTTTTACAGTCTTAGTTTGTTTCCTTTGAGACAAGGGGAATCTTGGTTCGCGAGGGGTTCACTGAAGATGCAGCGCCATCTCACACAAGTCTCAGGCCAACAGTGACCAGGACTTAAATCACCTTTGTACAAAACACTGGCAGACGGAGGAGCCCTGACAGGTAACGTGGGGCCGTGAAGGGACAACCAGGTGGCAAGGTGGAGCTGTGCAATACAGAAAAAAATCTATTTCACAGACGGGTGATGCCTCTCCAGGTCTTGTAAATTTCCTGCAGGTCACTGGTTCGATGCCCTACAGGACAATCTAAGCCGCCCAGTCGTAGGGAGGCCAAAATAAAAAGCACCATTGAGTTCAGTGTCAATAAGACTTATATTCAATTACCTGAAACTTTTCGAGAACAGTTCTCTGTGCAGTTCACTGTTTTTTGTTCAATGAAATGGGCTTCCTTTTTTTATTAGAAATAATCGTTGCTATTTGCACATAGGAAGTGCTCAGCAAAATACATAACCACTTTGTTGTCCATATTCACAAAAAGAACATTAGTGTCAAGAAAAACGAAAACGCGCAACATTTCTGGAACTGGCCACTTCAGTTCCGCATATTATGAAAATGGATCTTTTCTGGCATGGAAAATGGCCGTTGGCTGTGTGAGACTGTGTGGACGGCTAATTTAACCCAAGGAGTTGTGTGCACCAGCCACAAACAATTTGAGTGACATTTAGCTTACATATTGAAAACCTGAGTACATCTTTCCTATGTAGATAAGAGTACCATTCATTTAAAGCTACTATGTCAACTTGGTTTGTGATGTACAATATATAAAGGTTAGTCCTGTACTGCTATAGGGCTAAATACATGGAAGAGATGTGTTTTAAGGTGCGCATTTTTAGGAACATGTGTATGTTAAGGGGAGAGAAGACTCAAAGGTTACAAAATGAATAGAAAGTGGTCAGCAATGATGTTTGGAAAGTGTGCTATTGCAGTTGAAACTAGGGGTGGGCGAAATGTTTCATTCTGGCTGCGGAATTGCCGAAATTTGATGGCTCCACATTACTTTTATAACACAGAGTTCCAGCTAAATTTTGCCAATCGCAGCATGGTGGAATTTTTTTCCTTTGAGGCTCCCGTGATGCAAGCGAGAGTCTGGCGTCTCCAAGCACGATTATTTAACAGAGGCTGTTGTGGTCAGAGTGCTGCTTCTCAAGTATATTTACTGCATCATGAATTGATTTTCTACTAGAGCAGCAGCAAAATCATCTTCATTAGCCACACATGGTGACATCCAGCTGATTTTTCAGCACTACTCGCACCTCCAGCACTAAATTACATGGGCAGCAGCCCGACCTGCTCATTTCTTCCCATTGACGGAACTCATCTGAATCTCGCTGAGTTTTTATGTAACTCCATGGAATTCCACAGAGTCAAATTCCTCAAGTTCCGCCCATCCCTAGTTGAAACCAGCAAGTTAAAGAAATGGCTTGATTCAGTTCACCTGATGGCTTCCTTAACAGTCAGGAACAACTAGCTCTTTCAGCCTCCTGAAGAAACCAAGCATCTCAATATTACCAAGATGTGACTCCTACACATTGCAACCCTCAATGTCGTTTGTAACCTATCCTTTATATTTCCACACTTATAATGATTCCTAGGCTCCATAGAATATCTGTGTGATGTAAAGTTTTCTGATGCCCTACATTAGGATTAGTAGCTCTATAAAATAAATGTTTTTTTTAAGTTAGCCTTTTAAAATATTCTTGGTTATAATTACTCAGTACTCAGATAGACAGATGCATCTGATGTTCTACCAGTAAAGGCATATCTATTATTATTTTTAATTTACAGAGTTTCATATAGCACAAACTTGACCCGGTATCGGGTATCACAGTGCTTTACATAGCACCAGTAGCGTTACATGAGGACACATTCATTTTTGTTAGGCACGGGGAGATTAATTGATTTGCCCAGAATCACAGGATGTTCAGCATCATTGCCGAGACTCAAACCTGGTTCCCCAGAATCGAGGTTGAACACCCTAGCCATTAGGCCAACTCCTCTCCCAGATTATATGCAGGGATATCAAAACTCAAAAACCCGCCTTCAAATCAGAGTTTGTGTCTTGAGCCAGAGGCATAACAAAGGCCACCGCAGCCCCCACAGTGCGGGGGGACCCCATGCTCCTGGGGGCTCCCTCAGCACAGTAAAATGGTCTGAGAGCTCCAGATTAAGTCCAGAGGGGGGCCCATTCATGTAATTTGCAGAGGGGCCCAATTAAGTTTTGTCACGCCACTGTCTTGAGCACCAATGAAGTGACAACAATCTTAATGTCTGCGTTTTCCTTCATGGCATTGACATCTAGGTGTTAAGCTCCAGCTAGCCCCATTCTTGATGAGACTCGAAAAAAGGGCGCTGATTGCCCTCTAATTGTGGCACTTGTGTTAAGTACAGCTTTGAGTGAAAATAAAAGAAATCCTTAATTCCAAGCAGACAAATTGTGGGCACTGCTGAATGTGCTGCAGTATCAGCAAACTACATTGGGACAAAGTCAACTTATTTTACTGGGACAGCTAGGAACCGGCTCAGTAATAACTGCCAGATACAGGAAACAGCTGGATCTCCCTAATTTCATGCACTGGTACCCCCCTACTATATTGTTCACAATATATATCACATGACAAAAATATTGCAACTACTCCTGCGACATGGCCACTACATCATAAAGTAAGCAAATTGGATGTGGAGTTAGTCATTGACGAAATAATGAATGCAACATATTTTGTTTTATTAATGACCTCAATATATTGAAATACAATCAATTGTAGTTATTGAGGAGGGGGTTGGTAACAAAAATAATAAAACGTAAACAGCAGACATACTTGGAAACGTACGCCTTAGAATAAAATCTGCATGGCTTACTCATAAATGCACACAAATTCACTTGGGGCCAATGCTTAATTTGAGCCAGTGGTTTGTAGTGGGCGGCATCAAAACTCAATTGTCAACACCAGCGTTTGTGATAGTTTGCCACAAGGTGGCGCTGTCTGGCTAACTTAGAGATATCCACAACAATAGTTAATTATTAATTCAATATACATTACAAAATTTCTATTACCTGTGGCCCAAGCCACTCTTATAGCTTTTAGAACCTGTAATAGGGGAAACAGCTAATACCACGTCTGCCAAACAAAGCGTTTCCTTTGTAACGCGGGCGGAATAACAAATTAATCTAGGTAGGTCGCAAAAGTGTATTGTTCTAAATATTGGGTTGTGGTTCTAAAAGGTTTGGATACCACTGCTCTATGTACTGGACCCATAACGCAGAAGCTCGCCTTTATTAGAAGCGACTATAAGAAATTAAGTTATGCCTTATGTGCTTGCCAAACAAAATACATTTTAGCATAAACTTTTCCCAATGGGAATAGAATTCCAAAAATTATAGATGCTATAGTATTTTTTGTAGCAACAAACACTGGAGCGCTTTACACCACCACCAGTTACATTACACAAGGTCACATTAGTTTCTTAAGCACGGGGAGAGGTTAGTGACTTGCTCAGAATCACAAGATATTGAGCCGGCGCCGGGACTCGAACCGGGTTTCGAGTTCGGCAGTCGTGGCTTTAACGCCGCATCTTCTCAGCACGCAGAAGGTGAGCAGGGTTTACAGCTCAGCGGGTCACGTGCATTTCACCTTACCGTATATGTCGCTCTCTCTTCTGTACCGTCGTCCTCTCTGGGTGTCACTTGTCCCTTTGAAGGCGTCCTCCCTGCTCCAGGCCTGGCTGCTTTCCTTTGCCTCTCCCAGGCCGACAGATGCTTATATACCAAGGGCGAGGCCTGGGTGTGAAACACACGTCGCAAATGAGATACACTTTCTCTCTCTTCACACACGTCACAGTTGCAGGGTCCCTCGAAGCACCAGCACCCCACTGGAATTTCAGGTATTTCTATACACGGAAATCTCCATTTCTAAAAACATGCTTTGGTTTCTTCCCCCACGGGCGGGTCCCTTCGTCACGACGTATGTATTCAAGTTGCTGTGTTGGCTCGAGCTGCGTCAGTGTTTGTCAGTGACATTTTTTTTTTCATCAAATGACATAAAACGCGCGCTCTTTGCTGCTGAGGCCCCGTTTTTTGACGCTCATCCACCCGGCCTTAGTAACGACGGGGAAACACAAACATTGTCCCAGCACTGGACGTGCGCACTTCTTATACCTACCTGTGTCGGGGGGAATAAACAATAGGCAAATAATATGGCGAACAGTTACAGCACGGAGCAGGTTGTCTGCAAGTGCAGTAATTAGTGGAAATAGGAAATAGTTAAAAGATATTTCACTTCAGCAAAGTGCAGTGGTACATGCCAAAGGCTTAAGGGGCCCACTGCACCCACATTAGGGGCGCATAAGGGATTCGGGGACCATTTTCCTTGATGTAGTGTCATGCAACTAAACGAGTGACTTGGGTAATGGTAACAGGCCCGGCTCCAGGAATTTTTATTTGGGTGGGCCAAGGGTTCATTTGGGTAGGCCACTGCTGGCTTGATTTTATTTATAAAGTTGTATATAGTATGTTTTCAATAAAAATCTACGGAATTAAAGTTGTATATAGACCTCTTTATAATCTGAGGCAAAGGTAACAAATCAAAAACATGAGTGTCGCATATATGTCTAGGCAGGTCTGCTTCAGGGCCCTCTTTTATCTCTTCTTAGTCTTACAATGCCCAGTAAAACGCACTCTTTTCCAAATCTCTTTTTAACTGTTATCACTCTCAAAAAGTGTTTTTTCCTGTAATGTTCCTTTGATGGGAACAGGAGGTTTCTGAGGTGGGAGCATTAGGCAAGTGACACATCTCGGGCTCCCTCTGTGCTAGCCTACAGGGAGAATCCCTCCTCATTACTACCTCTACCTGACCCCTGACCCTGAAACGCCCTCCCTTACAGGCGTGATTATCCACTATTCCTCTCCAGTGCTCCTTATCTCACAGATGACCTTGGGCCCCAACCCCATATCCGGCACCATCGGACTCCACTTTTATTTTTCCTGTTAAAAAAATTAGTAAAGCCACCTTTATACTTAAAACATTGAATATAGCCGTAAATATAATTAGCAGACACTTTAAAGTATGTTCCACAGTAGCCCTCATGGCCTGACTGCTAATTGAATAAACAAAAACAAAAAGGCAATGACTGCGCCGGCTTCAGCGCTGATGCTAAAGTCTTTTTTGGCGCAGCAGCAATAAACTCTTTCTCCATAAATACCTTTACTACCACCTTCCAACAGAGCCCCTCATCCCTCCATGGCCCCCTATTGACCTTCTCCTCGGATTCCCTCACTGCCACATGCCACAAGTGCCACTCTCAACTCTCCATAGCCCCTCCCCCATATGACCTACTCTTCGGATTCCCTCACTGCCACACCCCACAAGTGCCCCTCATCTCCCCATAGCCCCTCCCCCTCATGACCTCCTCCTCAGACTCCTTCACTGCCACCCTCCACCAGTGCCCCACATCTCTCTGTAGCCCCTCCCCCTCATGACCTCCTCCGCAGACTCCCTCACTACCACCCTCCATCAGTGCCCCTCATCTCTCCCTAGCTCCTCCCTCCACCCCATGACCTCGTCCTCGGATTCCCTCACTGCCACCCTCCAACAGTGCCCCTCATCGCTCCATAGCCCCTCCCACTACCTCCTCCTCGGATTCCCTCACTGCCACCCTCCACCAGCGCCCCTCATCTTTACGTAGCTCCTCTCTCATATGCATTTCATTTGTTGTATAGCGCTACTCATATCAGTGTAGTGTGTGTCAGTACTTTACACCACACACACATTATAGAGAGACCATGAATCATACATGTATGTAAATCAGTGTACAGGGAATGTCACATAAGCCAATGAGGATTACAAGGTGTAGGAATCATATGTCATCCATACTGGTGGATAGTATATTTTAAGAGGGCTTGGTCTGGGGAAACACAACCTTAGGATTTAAAGAGTATTCCATGGGGGTCAGCTTTACTGATAAAATTGTATATCTGCCAAAACATACTCATTTTAGCAACATTAGAATAATGAAAGACTTTGGAAATTCTAACTATATCACAAAACAAAAAAAGTGAAGTTCTAACTATACCATTCATGTTTGTATGCAGCTCTTTGGTGACAGTTCATTGGTCACTGTCCTGTGTTAGGATTGTAACTTCTGAACTGCAAATAACACAAGGATCTCTGTGACAAAGGCAGTAACCCACTGAGCTATCCACATAAAATACACTTCATCTGCATTTAAAAACTACTAACAGACAAATGATTGCTGTCAGCAGGATCATTGATCACCAGTGTTATCTGGGCATTTTGTATTGTCTCATTGTTGGCCTGCTTTGGCCATGATAATGATAAAAACCGTTTTAATGAAGCACACACGAAGTATGTGTCCTGCTGGGCCTGTGCAGATTTTAAAAAGAAAAAAATGTAACACATTCTTTTACCTACTCCATTAGTCAAACTTTGTGTCACAGCCCATGTAATAAGCTGCTGCAGGGGTCAGGAAAGGTGACTAGGAATAAACAAACTTCTTTTCTCCAGTGCTGCATAGAAAAAGAAATATCCACACAGCAGAACAGTAGGCAAAGGTTACCGAAGGTTACCATTGTCAAAGAAAGGATTTGTCACCTTTCGCCATGCAGAGATGAAGGGGTGAAAAAATAAACAAAGCCTCGTTACGTGGCTGCGATAAAACTGTCTGTGTGTGTGTGTGCGCTGGGAAGCTGTCTCGGCCCGGGGTGACACACAAAACCTGTGCGTTGCACGCCTGCCTTCAAGCTCTCACTGCTGAGAGCCAAGGCTCCTGTTTGGGTGAGCCTGGCCCACCCGCTAGAACCGGGCCTGAATGCTAAGCACTATCATTCATAGCGCTAAGGCAATAAAGGCAGCGGCAGCCCTCTTGCTAATAGAAACCAAGCATTATTGGCTGATTATGAAGGCCATCAGCCTCTTCTCGTTCTGCCAGTTTCCCTCCAGAGCTCTCATTGTTGCCACTTCTGTATTGTGAAATTTGTAGCACATTTGTAGCACTTCATACTACTTTTGTGCATTAAAGTGCGGATCTTGGCGGGTTTAACTCTGTTAGTAATGCTTAGCTGGTAGAAGGTGGGTTTAAAGTGTGGTCTATTGGCCTGATTATGACTTTGACAGTGCAACGCCGGTTCCACCCTGCCGCCACACCCACAAAGCCGTGGTCGGGCCGCCCTCCAAATTAGGAGTTTCCTCCTGTTTGGCGGGCTTCTTTTTGGCGTTCCCACGGCGGTGCCTCTAAAAATGGGCACCGCAGTGGGAACTCCAAAAACAGTTTCTGCACCGCATGGGCTGCAAAGTCTATGCTGTGCTTAAACTGGAGTGCATATACACAGAGGGGACATGTTGTTCCTCCCTGCATGCATCCTCATGTGGAGGAGGCAGTGGGGGCCCTGTAGGGTCCCCTTTGTTCCTCTCCTCCACGGTGTTCATGGAGTAGGAACCTCCATGACACCACCGGAAAAGAGGAAACATGTGATATGCTTGGCAAGACCACGGCGGTCCCACCATGCATATTGCGACCTCCTAACAGCCGCAAGTTCACCAGGGAAGGGCAGTTCCCTGGCGGCTGGGGCAGGGCAATGGCAGTCCGACCGCCCTAATTGTAATTGGGCAGTCATTAGACAGCCACTGCCATGCCCATCAAGTCTGGTGGTCAGTGAAATGCCAGACACACAATCGGCCCGTATGTGGGAAGTGTTAGGTGCCGTGAATGAGGTTTGGAGGGGTGCTCCAGCTGTGTTGTAGTGCAGTTGAAGCTGCCATTATGCATGAATTGGGGCAAAATAGAGTGAGGCAGAGAGAGCTGGTCCTGTTAATAAATTCTGTCTTACTCCATGACATATGTTAGAGTGATTAAGGTGGTATGGAAGGACCAGGTGATTACAGCTCATTGCAACTACAGGTGGCACTCAAGGATCCTTATTTTTGGGATAGGTAATTCCAAACCTTGGCCATCTCAACCAAAAATGAAGTGCAGTCATTGCAAGACTTTCTGAAGGAGGGATAGTTGGGAGTGGGCGAGTCTGGATGTGAGTGTCCTTTGACAGTAGCTGTGAAATCTGAGCTCTAAGACGAGGACCTGCAAAGAAGGAAGCAAGTTGTCACAGCGAGGCACAATTCTTGGCAAAATTGAAGCTGAACTAATCTAGTAGTGGATTGTTGCCTTAGTGAGAATCTTGGGCCAGATGTACGACCATTTTTTGCGGTCGCAAACAGGAAATCGGCCCGTTTGCGACTGCAAAAAAGGGTCCTGGCATGTACAAACGCTATTTTGCGAGTCGATGACTCGCAAAATATGGTTTGTGACTCGCTATTAGGAAGGGGCCTGCCAAGGGCGTCCCTTCCTAATAGTGATTCGCACTTCAATGTACGATTGTTTTGCAACTAAAATTGCGGTCGCAGAACACTCACAGTTTAACACCTACTTTAAGTAGGTGGTGAGCCACTCGCAAATGCGAAAAGGTCCCAAAGGGACCCTTTCCCATTTGTGAGTGTGTGCAAAAAAAGTGTTTTAAGAGCAGGCATGCCTACTCATTAAAAAATGAAACAGAAACGTATCATTTTTCTTTTTTAAATGCATCTCGTTTTCCTACATGGAAAACGGGCTGCATTAAAAAAAAAACTGCTTTATTTAAAAAGCAACTGTAAACACAATACAACATCAGTTGGTTGTGAGATTCAAACATATCTTTACTTATGCATGAGACTGGAGTGTGCTGATCACTTAGTTTAAAAGTTTTTCTCTTGCTGAACTCGCCAAACCTTTGTCCTGAAGAGAACACGCACAGACACTTTAGTTTCGAAACACGTAGACCAGGATCAATGGTAGGATCTCAGTTCAACGAGTATCAATATGGATGATTAAAATTCATTTATTCACAAGCAACTATTTGCAAGCCCATATTAGATATATCTGGACCCTCTTAATGTCCTAGCACCAAGAGCATTTTCTGTGAATGTATTGCTCTGGTTTTTCAAGTTTTGGATTGGTGAAGACTGAATTTTAGTATGTTTATTTAATAATTCCAAGTTAAAATATTGTTTGTTTTTGTAGCTTTTTAACACTTTTCACATGGTTTTTCACAAATTATTCACTGTACATCCATTGAATTGAATGTGGTTTTTCTTTTCTTTCATCGCATTAATTGTGAAAGCTTGAAATGTGCTTTTTATCAAATACAACTAAAGAAATCTGAGGTCATGTTTATTGAGTAAGATGTCCCTCATGCATAAGTAAAGATGTGTTTGAATCTCACAATCACCTGATGTTGTATTGTGTTTACGGTTGTCTGAGACCCAAGTTGGTGTAGGTAAGGACCAAACCCCCTAATTTAGACATTATTTAAAAAGCAGTCACAGGCATGGTGGTCTGCTGACCCCAGCAGGCCACCATCCCTGGGAGTGCTAGCCATGACCGATTCCTAATGGGGTTGCAAATAGCACCTGCCTAATGAATATTAATGAGGTAGGCAATTTGCGCCTAATTCGAAATCGGTAACAGTGTCTGAGACACAGTTGTAAATTGTATTTTGTGAGTCGCAATTTGCAAGTCGCAAAGGGACGTAATTTGCGAGTCGCAAAATGTAAGGGTCGTACGTCTGGCCCCTAGAGTGTAAAATTATGCAGTGTATTGCTATCATTGTATACAGAAAAATGTGGCTGCTTGATTTACCTGGGTTACCCGGGAGAAGTCAGAGTACATAATTATTCTCAGGCTCCTCACTTCAGTGGTAGGATATCATTGTGTGTCTGAGTTCCTGGGTGCAGAGGGCAGTGGGGTGGACCTTGTTCAGGTGACACATAGGAGGTACTCCTTTTTAAGTTTAATAGGCTTGAGATAGTTGCCAGACATTGGATGGACTACTGCTTAGAGACATGCGACTAGGGCATTCGCATTAGGATGTGATGCAATTTCCACCTTTAGGAAGGTCTGAGTGTCATTTGGTTAATTGCAGCAGGTGAGCTTTCAGGATTTGATGAGGCACAGGAGAGAACTGAGGTATACATTAAAGAGGAGAAACAGAGAAGAGTGAATCTTTCGGGAAAGCTAATTACAGAGGCGAAAGGTGGAAATGTGAAAGGATGAAAGATGTTTTTATGAGATTGTTCGGTGAAGTAGAAAGAGGATGATACCTTTGCTTCTGATATTTATCATTCTCTGTCGTGAGGTGGGGTTGCATGCCAAGTTGAAGGAAAGATGGGTCCATTCGTGTCAACTGTGGTCTTGGGAATATCCCAGATAAAGATCAGGGTGGATTCCATACCCCTGCCTGGGTAGACGATCGTTTGGTGATAAGAGAAAAGCAGAGGGTGAAGTCTTATCTTTAAATGAATTTGCCTCAGTGCTAATGAATATAGTCTGAAGCCATATAGTAGGTTTAATATAGTTTGTATGAAAACCTGCCAGATGTGAGGGTGTTGTGGATGAAGGAGTTGTGGATGAGGACTCGGTTTGGTACTAGTGCTGAGGTGGTGAGAAGGATGTTCTTGAATACTTGTGCCAGGCAATAGTGTTATGGAGAACAACTGACGTTGATGAGTTCTGTAAAGCTTTGGTAACATAGCAATCTTAGGTGTTGGCTAAAGCAATTGGTCTTGAGATTGTACAAGCTTTCGACCTTGGTGATGCCAGTGAAGCACAGAGACACGTGGGTGATTACCCCATTGAAGGTGCATCCTTGATTCTGTAATTCAACAACAAATTTGTTTAGTTATTTTGAAGAGCAGGCTGCTTCAGAGATATGGGAGATGTGGTAGAGCCCCTTTGCCTTTTGAATGCAGCTTTGCATATTCTGAGTAGTGCGGGAGACCAAGCCAGTCTTTAGGGGAAATTTCTCCCATTGTCTCTAATGGGATCCCGTTACTCGTTTTAATGATTTTACTACTGGAGAACCAACTAGTTAGTCTTCTGTTACATATAGGACCAGGTGTTGAGAGGACTCAATCCGTAGAATATATCACAACCCATAATTCGAGCACAGGATTCTGAAGTCAATTCCTCTTTCTCCCTTAGAGTTCCTTACACTCCCTGTAGAAAACAAACCAAGGGCTGTGAGGGGGACTTTCATGGGGTAAATGAGGAGAGAGAGAGAAAAAGAGAGAGAGAAAGAGAGAGAGAGAGAGAGAGAGAGCGAGTGAGGGGGTTTGGGGGGAGAGAGAGAGAGCGAGCCAGAGATATTCTGACTTCTGCAGGTGGTTGATAAAAAAAGCAAGACGTTGGATCTAGAACTAGGGCTGGTAATACTGGTGTCTGGTTCAAAAATATTTCAGTCCTGATGTTGGAAGTGGGGGTCCTTATCGCTTAACGCCACCACCAAATGCTAGAGGCGGGAGTCCCCAACCCCTTGCTTTAACGTTAGGCTAAGTAAGGACACCGTCTGAGATAGCCCTGCTCACCCGCTTAGGTGCTTGGCACGAGCAGCCAGGCTTATCTCCAAGGCACAAATGTACAGTATATGCAACCACGCTCGCAGTAACCCAATGATGTCACCACAAATAGACTCCACACGAGTTTTTATAAAATGAGTATAAACTTTATATAAGAGGTTATACAATATGACCGCACAATACAAAATCAACATACAAGAATTGGTAGTATTCTTTCCAGTGGGTTGGTAGGTTCTAATCCCAACCACTGCTTCTAACCAACAGTTAATCTCACTTCTAACCATTTCCAAAAGGTTAGGCCAGTTGTACAGCTAGAATCACACACGTTGTAAAAGAAAACAAATACTGCAAAGTGTAACAATATTCTCTTGTACTGTGCAACAGAGAAACAATGCCATTCGGAGCACCACAGTCATGTACTTTGCAATAACAGGAGTAATGCAATGCATATCACTACCAGCATGCCCTGTACCAGGAAGAAACAAAGCAATGCGTCACACTACAATCATGTACTGTGCAATGAAGAAATAATTTCACTGCGCCATGTTATAATCAGATACTGTGCAATGAAGAAATAATGCAATGCGCCAAGGTACAATCAGGTAATCTGCAAGGGAAAATAACGCAGTGCGTAGCGCACCAAGCATGTAGTTTGTCAGGCACAAATGAGATCAGGCGTCATACGACTGTTCGATAGTTCGTTAGTAGCAATAATGCAAAGTGTAATACGACAGTTTAGGTGCTCCATTAACCGTGCCCCCAATATGGATCAATGATGACACAAAAGTTCTGCTTCCCACTCGGGCCCCAGTACTGCCCTTCCTTGGGTCAGCACGTGCCGAGATCCGAGCTGAAGCAACAGGCTTGCGCAGCTGACAGACGCGAGTGGCCGAGAGAGTCTTCCTCCTGGCCCACACCGCACCCCGGGGATTGATCCACATTACCTGGGGGGGCGCGACCCCATTCTCCTCTCCACTTCAGCGACTTGGGTCTTGATCCAGAACTCCGTCACGGGGTGTGGCAAGCTCAGGCCGGCGACTCAGCTCCTCCGGGGCTGCCGGTCCTGGCCGCTGCTGTTTTACTCTCGGGGCCCAATCACTTGGCCCTCCTTCCAGCGGTCTTAGGGAACACCGAGACCCGCCCTCAGAACGGTGGAGACTTTACTTCAAATTCAGTGCACACCATCGCCTCAGGTTGCACCTTGACACGCACACTGCGCGTCCGAGACTCGCCTCTTCTCTGGTGCTCACGAGGACCCGGCGCTCTTCACCAAGGCCCTGCTTGCGCCTAGACACACACCCTGCGCATCCGAGTCACTCCTCTTCTCCTGGTGCACACGATGACCAGGTGCTCCTCACCAATGCCCTGGCTGCACCACGACACACAATCTGCGTGTCCGAGGCTTGCTTCTTCTTTCGGTGCACACGATGTCCAGGCGATCTTCACCAACGTCTTGGCTGCACCACAACATGCACTCCACACGTCCGAGTCTCACTTCTTCTCCCGGTGCACATGATGACCAGGCGCTCCTCACCAACACCCTGGCTGCACCCCGACATGCACGCTGCACGTCTGAAACTAACTTCTTCTTTTGGTGCCTAAAACGACCAGGCGCTCCTCACCAATGCCCTGGCTGCACCACGACACGCACTCTGCTTGTCCAAGACTTACTTCTTCTTTCGGTGCACACGATGTCCAGGCGCTCTTATCCAACACCCTGGCTGCACCACGACACGCAGTCTGCACGTCTGAGTCTCACTTCTTCTCCCGGTGCACATGATGACTAGGCGCTCCTCACCAACATCCTGGCTGCACCACGACACGCACGCTGCGCGTCTGAAACTCACTTCTTCTTTTGGTGCCCACAACGACCAGGCGCTCCTCTCCAATGCCCTGGCCTGCACCACGACAGGCACCCAGCGTGTCCGAGTCTCACTTCGTCTCCCCGTGTACACAACAACCAGGCGCTCCTCACCAACGCCTTGGCCTGCACCACGACACGCACCCAGCGCATTTGAGACTCAGCTTACTCCTGCGTGCCTATGATCACAAGGCACAACCTCTGAAGGTCTTGAGCTGCAAAAGCACGCACACACCGAGTTGCTTGGAACTTCTACGGAAACTTTTATGATCCTGTATTTCCAAACAGGGAACCAGCTCATCTCGGGCCCTTGGAGTTACAAGACACAGCACAAAGCACAGTCTTGTTCAAGCAGGGGGACCCAGCGCCTTCAAGCACAGTCCCAACAGCCTCTCCCTTGGTTAGAACAGCAAACAGCAGACCATCCCCAGATCACGAAGCAAGGATTGGTCTTCCCACAGCAGGCTCTACTGTTGCTCCTTCTTTAGCAGAGGTTCCTCTTGACCACAGAATGGGTCCAAGCCTTTTCAGTCTCAATCCATTTCTGTTTCATTCCAACGTTCAGGGGTTTCAGCTCTCATAGTTATACCCCTTACTGTCTGGATCCTTAATCATTCAGCAGGAGATGGGTCAATTGGTTTATAGCACCAGCCTAGGCCTTTTCACCTCCAGGGCTTCTCCTCCCCCTACTATCCAGATGCAGGGCAGCCTGGTGCCATCTCAACCCCTCCCTGGGTCAAGACCTCTCCCAGTTCCTCTCACCTTTGTTATGTTATGTTATAGAGAATTTGTATTGTGCACTAAAACTCTAGAGTGTCCTGGCGCGGGAGTGAGCTGGGGTAGGGGTAGGAGCCAATTAGACGGTCTGACTAAACAGATGTGTTTAAATTTTTTTTTAAAGAGTTGAAAATCTTGATTGAGCTGAAGGTCCGTGGGGAGCGAATTCCAGGCCGCCGCTGCTTTAATAGAAAGCGACTGGCCTACCATACGAGCTCTGCGGAAGCGAGGGGGTAGTCATCCGGCGGAAAGAAGCAGACCGCAGAGGTCGATTCGGCACATAGAAAGTAAAGTGCTTCCTAAGATAAATGGGACCATGGCCATGGAGGGCCCGGTGAGCCAGGGTAATGACTTTGAACTGTACTCACTGAGCCACCAGCAGCCAATGCAGATCCCGTAGATATTGCCGAGCACTGGATCTCCTCGCGGCGTTAAAAAGGAGTCTAGCCGCGGCATTCTGTATAATTTATAGTTTTTGTAGCAAATAGCCAGGCATGCCTATGAACAGAGCATTGGCATAGTCTAGCCGAGAAAGAATCAGAGCACGGGCAACCGTCTCTTTGGCCAATCTCGGGAGCAGAGGGATGATCTTTCTAAGTGCTTTGAGGGTGCCAAAGCAGACGCCAGTCAGTTTTCTACATGGTCAGTAAACCGAAGATCCTCACTAAACCATACCCCTAAGTTTTTTGCCGTTCCACCCCCAGAACGAGGGCAAGAGAAGTTTGGCGGCCATAAACATTGTCTGAAGTCCAAAGGAAACTGGCCGTACAGGAGACCCTCAGATTTGTCCTCATTGATCAGATCCAGACAGACAATCCACATTTCAGCAGAGACACACAGAAATGCTTAGAGCACAAAACTCAGCTACATTCTAAAAGAGTGGTTACTAAACACGCAGTGACAAAACCACCTTCACAGAAAGATGTGTTATGACACTGTGAGTTGATACATACTAAACTTCACCTCTCCTTTATAAACTGAAAGGAAAGTAGGCTAACAAGCACAACACCCAGCCTCCCCCATTCTGTCCAATGGGCAGGATGGCCTTTCAGCAGTGAAAAACGAAATGGAGTGTTTTTCACGGTCAGGACATAACACACCTTAGTATATGTCCTGCCATTTACCTAAACTGCACCCTGCCCAGAGATTACCCGGGACCTACCATAGGGGTGCCCAATGTGTATGAAAAAGGGAAAGTCAGGCCTGACAAGTGGTTGCACTTGTCAGGACAACATGCTAACTTAGCACTCTGCTCGCATGCCCTACACTGCAGGCCTGAGTTCCCTTCTCCATGCGCCTTTGCATTACTAGCCCTGGCACACAAAATGCACATCACTAGGGATTTTACTAGTAAGGCAAACACACTAATCATGGCCAACTAATCACCATTACATTTTACATAGGGAACACTTGTACTTTGACACTGATCAGCAGTGGCAAAGTACCCAAAGCATCTAAATTAGCATGTTCTGCATTTTGTCCATCAATTGTTCTTTTTACATTTGTCACCCCGAGTGGGAAGGTTATGCCCAGACGACTTTCCCGTGCTCTCCATGCCACTGGAGTCAATCTATCCTGGCTGATGAGGGCTAAGAGCCCAAAACCGGTCCTAGGATGCTTGTTTCCAGTCCAGCGAGAACCTGGCCTGGCAGTTCGGGATGGACTGTTCCCATTAGGCACAGGGTCAAGACTGATTTCCATATGGCTGGGTCCAAACTGAAATAGCATGTTGAGCAAAAAAAACTATGGGTTTAGGCCCAGATCTCTGTACTGGGGTGAATGTATGACATTGTACTGCATTCTCTCCATCAATTGTTCTTTTTGCACATAATTTAGTCAAACATATTTAATAATTTGATTTTCGATTGCCACATAAAGTTAATGACCTCGCATTGAAGGCATTAAAACCTCACACATGAGCAAGAAAAACATTAGAAAACATCACAAATAATCAAAGTGAATGCTTGACAATTATGTAGTGCTCAATGAGGCAACATCAATGAATACTACAGTATATGAAAAATGAAAGCACTAACTGTGAATGTCTTCAATGCTGGAACAGTTTGCAGGTTGAAAAAATATCTTTTCATAAACATTTATCAGCACAGCTCACAAGCTCACAATGGACAGCTAAATTCCAGTACAACTGGAAAACCAGGAAAGACTGTTTAAGATACACTACTTTCTAATTTATACCTTTACTACTGAAGACAAGAGGAGAAAAACATCAAAATCCCTACTCTGCAGCACAAACATACAAAGGGCCTCATTCATGAGATTTTGCCGTAGGGCAGCGCAGCAGGCCTTATTGCTGCACTTACCTACGGCAAAACAAAAGGGCAGCACCGTATCTATAAGATACGGCGCATTCCTGTCCTTTTCCCCTGCGCCGGCGCACAATGGGCTGCCCTGCGCCAGCGCAGGCACCTTTGCACCATGGTGCAAGGGTGCTTACGTTGCGGGGATGATTATTTTTGTACAGGAACGGAAACCTTTATGTACAAAAATAATCACAAGCGGCTTTTTCCTCTATGTGTGCTGCAGAATGCAGCACACATAGAAAAAGGAAAAAGCAGGAGAAATAAAGATATTTCTTCTTGTTGTGCTTCCCTTATGCCTCCCCTGGGGAGGTGTAAGCTTTTGGCGTTGCCTCAGAGTTACAGTTTCTCAGAAATCTGGGGCAGTGTCAAAAGGCCATGGATGTTGCTGGAAACGCCCCCAGCAACACCCTTTGCACGCCCCTTTAACGCAGAACACTGTATAAAGGGACTGGTATTTATCAGGCAGCAATAAGCCAAAAAAAAGTGGCTTAGTGCTGCCTGATAAATATCAAGCAGGCTTCTGAGCCACGGAACGTCACAAAAAGTGACGTTGCGGAGGCGCAAGGAGTCTCATAAATGAAGCCCACATCTGATGCAGGTTCCCCGCTTTCGGCGTGTCCGGTTGGGAGGGCACTCAGTGGCGGTGAAGGCCGCGTTAGCTTGGAATGAGCTTCCTTTTTCTCTGCGTGCTACTTTTAACTTTGGTGCTTTTAAAAAAGCGTTGAAAACTCACCTGTTTAGATCGGCCTTTTAGTTCTCTTTTCTGTGTAGTGTTGGCTGTTAAATTTCTTTCTTCTTTTCGCGCCAGGATACTCCAGCAGTAATTGACCGCGTTACAAAACAGCATAACATAACATAACATAACATAAATGAAGCCCACAGTGCTTAGGGGAGCTTGGTGCTTCCACTGCCTTGATGGGTGTATTGCTGGCTGACAAAATTGAAACAGTTACAAGTTTCAACTGCTTCCCAGCCCACAGCCAGCAGCAGCCTGGAGCATCTGCCTATATTTTTATTACATAAACGAGAAAGAAATGAAGCGATACCAAGCATTTTTTTTTATTTATTATTTGCTCTCAGAGAGTGTAACTCCTGTTTCACTAGTGCTGGCTTAGCGACCTCTGAGGCCAGGGATCGCAAGAGCAGTGCCAGGGGTTGCAAGGGATAAGCCAGGGGTCACAGTTGTGGCCCCCGGCGACCCCTCAAATGACGTCCAAGGATGGGGTCACAGTTGTGACCCCCGGCGACCCCTCAAATGACATCCAAGGATGAAGGATGTGGTCAGGGTTATATTGATTCATAGCCAAGTTAGTCACATTACCATATTGTATTGCCAGAGCTCCCCTCTCCAAGATGGTGTCCAACCACTTCCCTGTGAAGTCATTTAAGGTGCTATTCATTTATATGGGTGTTTGGATCTGAGAAGGATGCATTGTCATGTCATCACCCACCTTAAATACTTTTTATGCTTCACTTTTGCTCCTTTTTGTCTGGATTATTCTTTCCTGTTGGGTTATGCCAGATTCTCTCTGTACCCTGTCTCTGTGAGGTGTTAGTGCATTGCATCTCAACCATTGTGAAGTACTTCATCTTTAATCAAGAACATCTCATATTGCCGAAGAGCACTTGTTGGGGTTTTCCTCCTAATTCTTCAGGAGACACGTGACACCTTTCATGTATATGTTACGTTCAGGGTGACACTGTAATTACTGGGGGGAGTCGCCCTTTTTTCAGGCAGTCATGAAGGTAACAAGTGAGAGCTTTACTGCATCCAGTGCCAATAATGGCATTATACTATTGCTTAGCGTCTTGCTCATCCCTACATTAATGGTCAGGGACTTAAATGAACCTCTTTCCTTCTTACATTGCTAGCCTAGTAAGCTACAATGGAGGCCCCCAATTCCTAAATTACTATACACTTGTCATACTTTTGAATAGAAAATCCCACTTGAATACAGTCCCACACATTCCAGCAATGCTGTTCTGGCCTTATATCCTTGAATGAAGGCTTGTTCATTCCAACATCATTCGCTTCTCACACTCAAATGGCTTCTCATTCATTGCTATATTAATTACCTTATATAGTTTACTAGAGTCTCACACGGTCCTTCATTACTGTACTGGCATCAGACACTTGAATAGAGTCTCACTCATTCCTGCGTCATTGGCCTATTACGCTGATGTATCATGCAATCCTGATGCTATTCTGTCATATGACACTGTTGTGGTCAAAGGAGATCTAAAAGCATACTAAAGATTTGTCCGAGGCCTTATAGACAGGTAGCGATTCATCGAGATGAGTTTCTGCCCCTGTTAGTTTTAACCTTCCTCTGCCCTTGTGGAGCGCTGGAAGTACAGTGGAAGATCTTGTTCTACAATCTCCTCACTAGATTTGGAGATTGCTGACTTGACATTCCAGTGATTAAAGACAGTATTGCTTCACCTGTGAGTTCCAAGCATAGTTTACTCCTCTTAAATTCAGAGAGCATCTGTAATCAGTACTGTAGGTAGTCCTGCCAAGTTTTCCAGGTCCATCTGTGACTCTTGGCTCCAGTCCACGATTTTTTTCTTTGCATTCTGGAACTTGCAGTCTTCTTAATTAAATATAAAACCAGGAGTGCATGTCCCAGAACACAAAGAAAAAACTTTGACATAACCTGTTACTCACACATAGACCTGGGAACCATAGCATCTGAGCTGGGATAGGTCAGTATTTTAGAGAAGCAGCTACAGTATTTGACCAGCTTCAGAAAGACCAAAGTTAAGGGTTTGCAGGGTTGAAAATGTAAGTTGTAGATATTTTGGAAGAATTCGTTATCTGTTTCTATCGGAAGAGGAATGCGAGAGAAACTTGTTTGCTATTATACTCTCTTGCAAAATACAATAAACATGTATGTATGTAGTATTTCTACAGCATGAGCCCCGCCAAAAGGCAGCAGAGCGTCGTTCAGGGTTAAAGACTTGTATAAAGTCAGTAAGTGATTAACGAGGCAGTTGATCTGCGATGAACTGTATTTTTAAAAAGATGCGTCTTCAACTCTTTCCTAAATTGGAGCAACATTGGGGTGGTCCTCACGGATAAGAGGATGTTGTTCCGTATCATAAATGAAAAAGGCCTGCTGCCTAGTTCAGAATTGTTTACACTTCTTACTTTTAAGTCTGATAGTTTCCTGGCTATGAAGCAAAATTTCTATGTGCATAAAGGCAGTGGCGGCTGGCATACAAGGAGGGTAGTGCGTCGGAGGGAAAAAAACACAAGGTAATTAATAAATAAAATAAAAATACACTTACCTTCAATCCTGGCGTGACGTCCTCCTCGCTCGGGTCCAGGCAGGCAGGCTCCAACGCAGGACCAGGAAACTGAAGTAACCAATTCTGGAGCTGCTTTCATGCAGCATGAAAGCAGCGCCAGGATTGGAGGGAGCGGCCTCTCACACTGATCCCGAGGGCCTTGGAGACCTATGCTGTCTTTGACCCAGCTGTATTAGAGATCTATAAACTGCGCATTTCTGGCTGGCTTTCGAAAGATGGCCAGCCAAAAAGACATGCGCGCTTTAAACCTAAAGTGCCCTGCCTATCACTGTATTCTGCTGCTGCCTGACCGGCAGCGGCACAAAGTAGAAAGCCCACCCCATGCCCTGATGCTCTGCTCGGGACAGGGTTTTGAAAAAGGAAATGGTAATAAATTAACTTTAATACCATTTTATTTTTCCATATTTGGGGCAATTTGGTTAGTGGGCTGACGCTCCTCCCCCTTAAGGGAGGAGCCGCCCCTGCATAAATGATTCTTTTCACACATTTTTTGCCTCACTCTTTGCCATTCTTTTCACACACTTCAGACTCACTCTTCCCCAATTAGAGTGCTTGCACACTTCATTGGCGCCCAGGCACTCCTTCTTTACTAGGCATCCCCCATCGCAGTCACATCACCCAACACCTCCACGATCTCCACTGGCTTCCAGTCAAAAGAAGAATAACCTTCAAACTCCTCACCCATGCATACAAGGCCCCTCACAACACCGGACCCGCATTTCTGAACAGCCGCCTTTCCTTCCACTCACCCAAAAGACACCTCTGACCAGCCCAGCTCTCAATGCCGACCATCCCACGTATCAGCAACACAAGAACGGGAGGAAAGTCCTTCTCCTACCTCGCAGACAAAGCCTGGGGCACCCTCCCCTCCATCAATCTCCCACATTGCCCCAGTTCAGGTAGGACCCATAGACCTGGATTTTCAGGTGAGCCCATCACTCAACTGAGCGCCTTGCGACCCTCACTGGTGAGTAGCTCTGCTTTACCAACCCTGATGGATTGATTGATTGAAACCCCCCAAACAGCTCCCCAGGCCCGCTATGGGAAACTGGCATCAAAATATTCCCGTGTATTTATTCATTCTTCTACAAACATTGGTCCATTTGTTGGGACAGCCTCTGCTCTCATAGACTGCCCTCTCTGCCAGCATGCACCACTCCATATCCGCATTCCACTCACTCAGCGTGGGGCCGATGTGGCTCTCCACACCTTGGCTATATTGCACATGGCTACCATGAACCCCAATGTCACCCAGAGACGCTCTTTGCTGTTTAGATCTGTTTCTTCCCATATATTGAAAAGGCATCAGTTTGTTGAATTAATAGTGACAACATTGTATACCTCTCGCATACAGGACAGCACCTCTTCCAAGTATTCCTGAAGTACCAGGAATCCCCATATCATGTGGAAAAAGGGGCTCTCCTGCTCACATCCCCTAGGACATAGCAGTGAGTCAGACCTCCCCATTTGTACTAATGTGTTACCACGAAAGTAGGTACTGTGTTAAATCTTAAGCTGTACTAATCTAAAGCGAGACCGTATGGCCACCTCTTATGGGAAGCCCTTACCCTCCTGCCATTCTTTGTCCTCAAGGCGCTCCACATCCCCTCCCAGTGATCCCAGAGACTTGACCGGAGTTCCGGAGGAAGCACATGCAATTTACACTATGTGGGTATGACCACGAGAAAGGTCAGTACCCGCATAGTAGAACACAGAAGTAACATCAGGTGCAAAAGAGCCACAACAAGAATGACCACCCACTTCATTGAACAGAACCATACACCTAACGACTTGACCTGGGTGGTCATAGAGGCAGTCAAAAACAAAGACAACCTGGAACGAATCCTCCATGAGAAAGAGCAAAGATGGGTGTTCCGTCTGCATACAGACACCCTTGGGCTTAATGATGAAATCCCGTGGGGGGCTTTTCGCCCTTAGGCCAGCTGCTAATATGAAATGAACTGTAAAACTGAAACCAATCCAACACTCCGATATAGTGTCCCACGAACCACAAATAAGACCTTCTACATTTACTAACTACTGCCATCAGGCAATATAGCCTGTCAGCCCAATGTCCCCAATCCGTTTTCTAAATTTATGTTAATCTTATTTTGCAAAAACAACAGTTTTCCGAGTCCTAATACCTGGGTTCTAAATTATCTTATAAATATACCCCCATATCCAGCATCATTGTAAATTGCTTTACACCTTCTAAATCGGTATAATACCAAAGTAATACTGAAAACTCTTGATCACTCGCGCTAAGCGCGATGACATCCTCCCAAGATGGCCGCTACAAGCAAGCGCTCTAGTGTACAGACACTTCAGTGCAACCCGGAAGCTCGCGCCTTTAAAACACACCGGGAACCCGTTTTTCTTTAGTATGCGGTCGGGTGAGGAAGCATCAGGTATTACCGAGCGGGTCTGCCGATAGGAAGTAAGTACACAACGAGGCTAGGTTGCAGGGATACCAGCAATTCTAAAAAGCAACATAGTAAGGGAGCCCGTCTAACTCTAACCTTGAAACTCCTTTTTCAGCAATGTTTCCACGAGGCGTTCCTGCCCTTGCCTAAGACCATGGGGTGTTAAAAAACACTCGTTTATGTAAATATAACCATCAGCCATGCTATTATTTTGTGTGTATGTGTTGTGTGTCTTGTCAGTAGTCACATTAAGTCTGTTTGTCTTGTGTGTAAAATCACTAAACCACTTGATTCACAGTGCTTTATTTTTCTACACCGGTTTGAAAACCAGCACGCACCAGTATGGTGCCCAGGGCACACTCACGCCCTAGAGGAAGTGAGATGCATGTGAGTTGTTCCCCCTTTTTCGGGAGGGGGTGTCTACCATTAAACAACTGTTCTTCTCTTTTACAGCATTACGAGTACAATACCAACCGTATGTACAACTACACGCATGTTTTTTTGTCAACAGCGTTTATTATTAATATAAATAATTAGTATTTATTATTATACTTTTTCAATTGAAAACAGGAGTGGCAATACAGGGCTGGACCCTGTATGGTCCTGAGGAAAAGCTTGGGGGAGCTTGAAACATGTCGACCTTAACACTGATCTAGCTCAGTAAAAGTTAGAACACAGTGTTACCCCTTTTTAATTTTTATACCACACTAGGAGCAAAATAAATTGTTGAGGCCCACTAGCACGGTATTTTTAATTTCACACCCACTCCACCATCACCACACTAGCACCACACATAGTCATCTCACAAAACCAGTGCTCCAGCGTAGTCGCCTTGTCGCAGCACGCCCCTTTTCGTAGAGAACTGGGATGGCCCCAATGATGAAGCATGTCACCGTGGGGCAACCCCGGTGAGTGAGGGGACTCTAGAAAGAAATTTTTCTTTCTTACATTTTTGGTACACACTGACTTAGTAAGCAGTAACCACACAACACCCACCAGGTCTCCGGACCCTTCACATAGGGTTCCTGTATTGCAAATACTGACTGGAGGCCGACCTGGTTGGGTTTAACCTCCTTCTCCCTCTATTTTTTGTTTATGCATCAAGCAGCCACGGGCTGCGGGAGTCTTTTCTTAAAGATAAGGTCAACTGAAAGGTACACACCTGGTTGATCAAGTGACTAGACATCACACACACAGTAATTCTCACTAAAAGAAACCATGGCACAGAACACAGGATTATCATTCTCGGAAGATGAAGTTGATAGAGCTATTGCCTCCATGCTACCACATGCAGGGGCACCCACAGGAGAAAACAGTGATGCAAGCCAATGTTGGGACGAACTGACCGAATTGAAAAGAACTCAGATAAAAACACTGATCCATGGTGTCATGATGGCGGAATATTTACAAGCCAACGCAGCACCAAGAGGCCTTATAGTCAGGAATGAACCTTTTATTTTCCAGCATGATAAACAATTTAAACTAGATTGGTCACAAATCTCCTGGCACTGTACCAGAGACTGGCTGGTCCTAATTATAAAAACCGCAACCAGATTAGTAGACTCCCTGAAGGAAGAGATCCATTCCATGGAGATCCGCCTCAAGTCTTTCCAGACTCCAGCTGAACTCACAAAAAGACTAAATGAACTCAACAAAACCATGTCTGAATTTGAAATCAGCCTAAAGGATTCAAAATACATAAAACTGTCTAAAGACAAGAAATCTTTTGCTCATGATAAAGTATATCCCTATATCAGGGACGATTACAGAACCAGCAACAGAAACCCTGGATACAACACCGACAGTGATGGCTCTGACACAGGATCAAGTAGCTCTGGGGGATCAAGCAATTATAATACCACCCCCAACAGAAGATCCAGAAGAGGAAGAGGCAACACAAGAGGGTATAGAGGCAACCAAGCACCAATGTGGCCAATGTACCAGGACCCATACAATAATTTTTGCCCTCCTCCCCCGCCTTTTTTCTATGGCCCACCAATGTACAATCAACCCAATTATCAGAATTGGGGAAATGACCAGGGAAACCAAGGCAACCAAAGGAAACCTTTTTTAGGGAGAGGCCGTCAGACGCAGAGAGCAAAAAACAAACCCAGCCAGGGAGTACAATGGGCAGAACCAGTGGTGACAACAACACGTCATACACGGAGCAAAGGCCCCCCGGAAGCAACCACGAGCACCAACCCGATTTAGTGGTAAATCTATCATCACTAAGCCTCACAGCCACACAGAACCAAGTTCTGAATAAGGGTTTAGGATTTGTTCCCACCCCTACCACAGATAAGTTCAAACTGTGCGTTGAACTAAAGGAGTTCCTGAGAAAAGTCAAATTGCAGGTATTCTTCCAAGACAAAGATCCTACAGAACGAACAAAGAGTGACACAGGACTGCATAAAAAAATCGAATTTTGTCCCTCCAGCACACAGCCTACCGGTGGAAGTATTAACTTTTGAAAAAGCGATCATGAGAGAGGCACAGGAGTTAGACCCACGCACAATCAAAGTATTTCATAATACTAGCAAAGCTGAACAATCAGCATTGCAAGAACTGTCAAAGAACAACCTCATTACCATCAAGCCAGCCGACAAAGGCGGTGCAATTGTACTACAGAATACCACGGATTACAGAAATGAGTGCCTCCGCCTACTAGGAGACACACGGAACTATGCCATACTGGATGAAGACCCTACAGAACGATTGAGAATCTCAATTGCATATCTAACAGAGGAATGTCAAGCCAACGATTGGCTAAGTAAGAAAGAAATTGAGTTCCTAACAAATAAGAAGCCAACAGTACCATACTTTTACACCATCCCCAAAATCCACAAGAGACTAGACAATCCACCAGGGAGGCCTATAGTCTCGGGGATAGGTTCAATCTTAGACCCTCTCTCACAATTCGCGGATGCTTTCCTCAGACCCTTAGTGCAAAAAACGGATACCTATCTGAGGGACACTAAGGACGTACTGTGCCTCTTACAAAATCTAACTTTTGACGCGACATCCAGTCTTCTGATAAGTCTGGATGTCGAAAGTCTATATACCAGCTTACCACACAGAGAGACATTACAGATTCTGGAGGAAGTACTTTACGAGAGCGAGTGGGAATTCCACACCCCCCGCCATGTAGTACTGGAATGCTGCCAATTAGCACTGTGTGAGAACTTCTTCCGTTTCGAATCAACCCTATACAAACAACAACACGGGACCAGTATGGGCAGTACATTTGCGCCGAGCATAGCCGGACTGTACGTCCATCAACTGGAGAAAAACAAAATACTGAATGAGAGAAATCCCCACAGACACCGAATCCTGCATTGGAAACGCTATATCGACGATATTCTGTTGATATGGGAAGGCACGGAGGAAGACGCACGGACTTTTCTAACTTGGCTCAACACACAGGACCCATTCCTGAAGTTCACTTGCTCAATGAGCAAGACTGATCTAGTTTTCTTGGATCTAAACATTCATGCTGAGTCAGGCAGACTGATGACAACAACCCACTTCAAAGAGACAGCACGTAATTGCCTCTTAACCTTTGATAGTTTCCATCCTCGTCATCTCAAACAAAACCTCCCGTTTGGGCAATTCCTCCGTTTACGCAGGAATTGCAGTAAAAAATCTGACTACCTAACCCAAGCGGAGGACTTGAGCAACAAGCTGAGAAACAGAAAATACCCTAATAAATTGATCAAAGAGGCTAAGAAGCGGGCGGCCAACAACAATAGGGAAGCCCTATTAGAACCCAAGGAAAGAACACAACCTGAGAACAAAAAACCCATCTGTATCACTACATTCAATCAAGTTTCTGACAGTGTGTCCAAAATAATCAAAAAACATTGGCCAATACTCAATAGCGGCGGCCTGAACATACCAACCCCAATGTTCAGCCATAGGCGGGGTAAAAACTTGAAAGATTACTTGGTCCATACCCGTCCTACATCGATAACCCAGACAGTAAGATCCCAACCATTACCTAATGGTCATTTCCCATGTAACAATTGTAGTGTCTGTCATTTGACTTCCCCAACCAAAACTATAACCTTCAACAACACTACGAAATGGGAGCTTAGGGGATTTTCCAATTGCAATACCAGTGGAGTGGTGTATTTGATAACTTGCACATGCAATTTACACTATGTGGGTATGACCACGAGAAAGGTCAGTACCCGCATAGTAGAACACAGAAGTAACATCAGGTGCAAAAGAGCCACAACAAGAATGACCACCCACTTCATTGAACAGAACCATACACCTAACGACTTGACCTGGGTGGTCATAGAGGCAGTCAAAAACAAAGACAACCTGGAACGAATCCTCCATGAGAAAGAGCAAAGATGGGTGTTCCGTCTGCATACAGACACCCTTGGGCTTAATGATGAAATCCCGTGGGGGGCTTTTCGCCCTTAGGCCAGCTGCTAATATGAAATGAACTGTAAAACTGAAACCAATCCAACACTCCGATATAGTGTCCCACGAACCACAAATAAGACCTTCTACATTTACTAACTACTGCCATCAGGCAATATAGCCTGTCAGCCCAATGTCCCCAATCCGTTTTCTAAATTTATGTTAATCTTATTTTGCAAAAACAACAGTTTTCCGAGTCCTAATACCTGGGTTCTAAATTATCTTATAAATATACCCCCATATCCAGCATCATTGTAAATTGCTTTACACCTTCTAAATCGGTATAATACCAAAGTAATACTGAAAACTCTTGATCACTCGCGCTAAGCGCGATGACATCCTCCCAAGATGGCCGCTACAAGCAAGCGCTCTAGTGTACAGACACTTCAGTGCAACCCGGAAGCTCGCGCCTTTAAAACACACCGGGAACCCGTTTTTCTTTAGTATGCGGTCGGGTGAGGAAGCATCAGGTATTACCGAGCGGGTCTGCCGATAGGAAGTAAGTACACAACGAGGCTAGGTTGCAGGGATACCAGCAATTCTAAAAAGCAACATAGTAAGGGAGCCCGTCTAACTCTAACCTTGAAACTCCTTTTTCAGCAATGTTTCCACGAGGCGTTCCTGCCCTTGCCTAAGACCATGGGGTGTTAAAAAACACTCGTTTATGTAAATATAACCATCAGCCATGCTATTATTTTGTGTGTATGTGTTGTGTGTCTTGTCAGTAGTCACATTAAGTCTGTTTGTCTTGTGTGTAAAATCACTAAACCACTTGATTCACAGTGCTTTATTTTTCTACACCGGTTTGAAAACCAGCACGCACCAGTATGGTGCCCAGGGCACACTCACGCCCTAGAGGAAGTGAGATGCATGTGAGTTGTTCCCCCTTTTTCGGGAGGGGGTGTCTACCATTAAACAACTGTTCTTCTCTTTTACAGCATTACGAGTACAATACCAACCGTATGTACAACTACACGCATGTTTTTTTGTCAACAGCGTTTATTATTAATATAAATAATTAGTATTTATTATTATACTTTTTCAATTGAAAACAGGAGTGGCAATACAGGGCTGGACCCTGTATGGTCCTGAGGAAAAGCTTGGGGGAGCTTGAAACATGTCGACCTTAACACTGATCTAGCTCAGTAAAAGTTAGAACACAGTGTTACCCCTTTTTAATTTTTATACCACACTAGGAGCAAAATAAATTGTTGAGGCCCACTAGCACGGTATTTTTAATTTCACACCCACTCCACCATCACCACACTAGCACCACACATAGTCATCTCACAAAACCAGTGCTCCAGCGTAGTCGCCTTGTCGCAGCACGCCCCTTTTCGTAGAGAACTGGGATGGCCCCAATGATGAAGCATGTCACCGTGGGGCAACCCCGGTGAGTGAGGGGACTCTAGAAAGAAATTTTTCTTTCTTACATTTTTGGTACACACTGACTTAGTAAGCAGTAACCACACAACACCCACCAGGTCTCCGGACCCTTCACATAGGGTTCCTGTATTGCAGTTCCGGGAAGTTATTCATGATTTTACGATATGTTAGGGGGATCGCCTTCTTCTCCATATGTTCGCCCAGCATTCTATCCTTCAACGGGGACAACTCAGGAAGTTCCTCTCCTCTCAACAGTACCCCTCTTAACGCATAAGTGACCTGGAGGTAGCGAAAGGTCTCAGACTGTGCCAGCTGATATTCGTTATGCAAGGCTCAAATGACAGTACTTCACTCCCCACCCATAGGTCACCCACCCTCAAGGGGCCAATTAAGTCCCATTTTTCAAAGCACTGTTGTCGTGCCAATAGTCCCAGCTTTGCAGTGTCCCACAGCAGGGTTACCCACATGATCTTATCTCACCCGCTCAGGGCTGTTAGTGCCTCATGCCAGACAAGTAACGTGATCAAAGTCGGTCTCGGGAACGAGCTAGTCTTCCTTCCACCATAGATCACTCGGAAGTAACCTCCCGGTTTCATATTGTAGAGGTCCATTCTATTTACCGGGTCATCTTGGGGCCTATGGACCCAGTGATTGACCACCATGAGCTGGGTCGCCCAGTAGCAATTCTGGAGGAACAGGAGTGCTATCCCACCATCATACCGCTTCTGGTCAACTTAGGGAAAGAGATCCTGGGAGAACCCCCATACCATAGGAGTAAGCAGACTGCGGCGTCCACTGATTGAAAGTATGCAGGAGGCACTGAGTGTGGAATGTTGTAGAGTGCATAAATAAAGCGGGCAGGACCATCATTTTAAAGAGTGATGCTCTTCTCAGGAGGGACAGTGCCAGGGACCTCCAGTGTTGAACATGGTTTCACAAATGCATTAGTGGGGGTTCTAGGGTTCATTCATAAAAAACCTTGGGGTCTTTGGCTATGTAGAT
Organism: Lissotriton helveticus; assembly: GCF_964261635.1. Classification (NCBI taxonomy): domain Eukaryota; kingdom Metazoa; phylum Chordata; class Amphibia; order Caudata; family Salamandridae; genus Lissotriton; species Lissotriton helveticus. The sequence continues at coordinate 237,483,572 of NC_136062.1, read as the reverse complement.
TTCCAGATATCAGAACTGTCAGTTGGGGCAGCGAGTCAGAGTATAGGAGTTTAATCCATGCAAAAAACCAAGGCCCAAATCCCATTTTTACTAAAACTGCATACATGAATGTCCACTCCACCGTATCGAATGCCATCCGTGCATCCAGTGATACCATTGCTGCTTCCTCATGGATATCTGTCGCTCTGCCCATTACTCCATGCAGGCAGTAAGGTTAAGCAGGTTAAATACAGTATTCCTCCCCCACATGAAACTGGATTGGTCAGGGTGGATCAATGACTGTATGACGTGGGTCAACCGGGTCGCTAGCAATTTTGTACTTCTGCGTTTTGCAGTGAAATTGACCTAATAAAAGGCACACTCCTCTGGCGGCTTACCCTCCTTATGGATCACACTATATTGGCTATTCTCTGGTCTCTCAGCAGCAATCCCACTTCACATCTCCCCTCGAAACATCTGTAGGAGAATGGGTGCTCTTTTAGCTGATATAAGTTTGCACAGCTCAATGGGCAGACCATTTGGTCTTTCCACTTTCCCTGAGAGCAGTGCCCGAATGGCATGGACGATCTCACTTACTATAAGATCCTGTTCGAGGGGGTCTTTGTTCTCGGATGTAAGACATAGCACCTGGAGAGTCACACGTCTCCTAAATTGTGGCAGTGGAGGACGGAGTATACATCTGCCTGTAATACACAGAGAAGGCATTCGCTATACCCTGTACCTCACAACTCGGGCACCATCCCTCCCTCTAACTTCAAACACCCATCTCTACGTCGCTTCACGTTTGTCTAGCCATGCAATGCCTGCTGTATCGCCAACCTCATGCTGACACCAAAGCAAATTTGAAAAACTGCCTCGCAGAGATGGCACAATGGATGTCAGAACATTGCCTGAAATTAAACACAGGGAATTCAGAAATCCTGCTATTCAGAGAAGCCAATTTGATTTGGGATATCACCGGGTGGCCACAAACCCTGGGAGATGCCCCAGCACCCAAGCAATGTGCCAAAAACGTGGGCATCCTCATTGATAATACCCTTTCCATGAAGGATCATGTGAGAGCCCTGTATGGAAGGGGCTTTGCAACTCTGAAATTGTTAAGAAGCCTCTTTCCCTGGATTCCATTGGAATGTAGAAGAACAGTCACACAGGTCCTGCTCACTAGCAGGCTAGACTATGGTAATATTCTGTTCTTATGCATGACAGATTACCTTTTTGCACGCCTACAGGTTCTACAAAATGCTGCAGGCAAACTGGTGTGTAATAAAAGGAGATGGAGTTCAGCATTGATGTGCAAAAAATACCTCCACTGGCTACCCATGCGACGTAGAGCAGTGCTTAAGCTGCTCAGTCATGCACATAAGGCACTGCACTGTAGTGGACCAAGAATTCTACAGAATAAAATTGAATTCTATGTTCCCAAGAGGTGCCTTGAAGTACCGAAAAAGAATCACAACCCAAATAGAGCCATACTTACAAATAGCCCATATACCAATTACCAATAATCAGTCAGTTTGCAGTGTAGAAGGTCCAATCGTTTATTACAACAAACAAACTCTGCCAGAGGAGCTCCTTGCGACCTAACCACACGAGGTCCGCCAAGAAGACTGCTGGCACGTTATCAGCAATTCACATATATACTGTTACATTTCGTAGCCGTTACCTAAGATGGAAAAATACAAGCTGGTGTACAGGTTGGTGCAAAGGAAAGACCATATATGGAACACAAAACCCTCCTCAGTATAGCTCAGCTCATTATAGCAAGGTCGAGAGGGTGACTCCCTTCTGCTAACTCTGAGAGAGTCCGAACAGCGCTCCCCTGGAATGTGCTTGCCCAATCTACCCCCACCTATAACCTTGACAGACCTAACGTGCAGAAACAGCAGGTTGCTACAGTTGTACTATTTCACAGGGGAATGGATCTAGAGCATGGACATTGGAAAGGTTTTGTTAGTGCTGAGTGCTGAAAGCAGACTAGGCCACAAAATGGCGCTTGTCGGGTCAAGCTGTGTTTTCGTAAAAGAAAGAATAACGTGCAATAAAGTGTACACGAGTCCCTAAACAGTTATGTGTGCAGGCATATTAGTGTTCGTAGCTTAATATCTGCATAATAGCTACACCACGCTAATTACTAGCAATAACTACATGTTCTACTAGGCCCAGATCGAATTCTGGTTCCTCAAACGCTCCTTTTAGCGTGATGTAGCTAACTCATAGGAAGTACTAATCCTGGAAGACTTCTTCATCAATGGCCATCAACTCACGAATCTCCTGTTGGAGCATCTGAGTCTTAGTGTGGACGGAAGAGGGGGTAAACATGGCTGTCACTTTTGTAGCACAGTAAGAACAGCAAGTCGGTCCACATTGCATACAGAGGCAGCAGGTGAATATGATACCAGCTGCTCCAGCGACTATCATCAATAATTTCCAACCCCAGGTCGATAATAGCCCCCAGAACCAACCAGAAAGTGACCAGGACCCATTCTCAGTGTGCATTTCTGCTGCAATGTGATGTAATTTCTGGATAGCCAAATGAACCGTGGTGGCGGAGTCTGGAATATAAACACAGCAGGAGCTGCCGATCACTCGACATGCTCCTCCCAGATCAGCCAGGATGACGTCATGAACATCCGGTTCTGGAGCGAAACGAGTCTCGTGGCCTGAAGCTCTACAGTGATATTAGTCATGATATTGGTGGTGATATTAATGACATTTTCCACTATCCTAGACAAACGTCTTATCTCCCTACTATTAAAGATCGGCCCCCAGAAAGGGACCAATCCTTTCGTAAAGTCAGTGAACTGTTGCAAGGAGTCTGATCAACTTCAGTCATGTCAAGCTGTCTTCGCTGTCTATTGGAACCCGGTTTTACACTATGGAGCTGGTGTGTTTTATGGTAGTCTGATGGCGCTATATACACGGGGGGTGGTACAAGAAGGACAAGTAACACTGCCCCGCCCATCCTCGCGGTAATCAAGTATAAGCATTCTCCCCACAAACAAAATACACATTTGGTAGTGTCAACAATGGAGGGCTGCTGAAAATCGTATAATTGCAGATACTATTTCCAACCTGTACATGCCCCATACCCTGGACACAGAAATCGGAGGAAGTATTCAAAATAGGGAGAGGCATAATGCGTTCACTAGTGACATTTCTGGCAACAAAATGCTGGAAATACTGAGAATGATTGAAATTAGCAAAGTCATAAAGTTCGTCCTGTAACCAAGTACTGTTCTCGTTAGCAGTATACAAATTCATACAAGCATCTGGGTCCAGCGATCCCTCTCCCCCATTTCCAGCTGGGTCAAATCCCTGGTGTGTCCCAATGTATGCTAGGATCATATTATAATCCTTCTCTGAGTATTGTTTGGGGTTTTCTACATAATGATTATACATAGCAGAGAACATTTGAAACCATGCTTCACAGCTTCCTAAGTAGGACAAGGGCAGAGAGAGAAACAAGTCATGTTTATGCATCACTGATGGTAAGAGCCCACAAACCCAGCAATCGGTCATGTTGGTAGTACTGTGGGTTTGATGGAGTATTTCTACAAATACATTCTTGGCATAAGTCTGGCGATGCCTTTGTTTATGCGGTGCTAAGGTGAACATCAAATACTCGGGCGGGGCAATGGTGGAGGACATTATAGCTTGCATTGGGTACTTATACACTAAATATATGAAAACACCCATAAAGATGGCTAATATAACAGTTATCACTAACACAAAGGCTATTTTCACACGCATCGTCCAAGTGGAAAACATTGGCTCATAAAACGGCAAATATCGCGGTGCAATGGGACGTTCTTCTTCAAGTACAACGCGACCAAAAGGGTACATTCCTAACTAAAAGTCCAAAACTAAACTCGGGCACAGCAGTCCGTCCTGCCAGAGGGTTCTTCTCCCTATGTTCGTCAGAGTCTCACAGGCAGACTCCTATCGTTCATCTCAAAAGAATCAAAGAAATCGTTTCCGAGGGGATTTGATGCACAACCTGGCCGTTTTTCAAGGGTAAGTCTTTCTTTTTGAACAGAGCACAATAACAAAAGTTCCAGCTCTCAACATGTTCAGTCCAGTGTCCCGCTCAGTACCTCAGGCTTGGAATCTAGCAAACCCTTTCTACTCAAGTCTTTCCTTACCTCCTAGCAGTGTTGTCTGAGGCACCGTGATGTTTTTTTGGCCGTAGGTTGTATCGCACATGACCCGGAGTTTCCTGATCAGAAAATAGTAAAGGAGGCACTTTTCTTTCATTGGAGCCTCCGCTCGCGGAAATATCAACAACTGGATTAAGGGCACTTGTGGATTCAGCTGAGACCGGTTTGCCCGATCCCGTTACTCCTTCTTCTTGCATTTGCTCTGTTTCAAGGGACAAATGTAGTGGCTCTCTCAGCTTCCTGGGTCAATATTTCACCAGATCGCAGCTGATCATAGGGAAGCGGAAGTGGCAGTTTCTTCAGATGGGAGACATGTATCCAGTGCTTTCTCCCATCCACTTTTACCGGCGTCTGTGTTGCAAGTAGGATTTGGTGTGGCTCGGACCACCTCGGGGCCAAGCTGGTATCTCGCTCGTACTTCTTAACCAGTACCCACTGGCCAGGTTCCAATCGGTGTCCGGGGCCCTCTGTCGGAAGCTGCTGTACAGAGGCTACCTGCTGATTAATAGAACGGAGGTCTTTAGTCAAAGTATACAAGTAATCGATCAACATAGGGTATTCAACATAAAAAAAAGATCGCGGCCTAGGTACCCCCCATATGTTAGCAGGTCGCCCAAAGACTATCTCATAGGGAGAGAGACCAGAACAGGAATGAGGGCTAAGGGTAGGGTGTCAGGCCACTTTAAACCAGTACTTTCTTGGATCTTAGCCATTTTGAGTTTCAAAATCACATTATATTTCTCCACCAACCCTGCTGACTGGGGGTGTCGGGCTGCATGGATCTTTTGTCGTATTTGTAAGCCATTGCAGATGTGTTTAACAAGGGCCCCCTGGAAGTGCCCCCCATTGTCCGACCAAATCAAACGGGGCAAACCGAATCTTGGTATAAATTCCTTGATAAGGGCCTTTGCTGTAGCCAGGGCAGTGTTCTCTTTAGTTGGGTAGGCCTCAACCCATTTACTGAAGCACACACCACTACTAAAACATAGTTTAAGTTGTTGACGCGCTCCATGTGGATATAATCCATCTGGAGTACTTCAAACAGTAAAGTTGGGGGTGCGAAACTTCCACTCAAAACACTTTCTGCTTTCCCTGGGTTATGTTGCAAACAAACCATACAGTATTGGACTAAACGGACAGCCGTCCTTTGTATGTTAGGATTATTCCATACTGGGTCCAACAAGGCACAAATTCCCTTAGCTCCCACATGGGCTGGGCCATGTGCCATAGTTACAACGGCTTGCACCAGGGCATTGGGCAACAGCCATCTTCGCTTTTCTGTTAAATCAACCCAACAGTTATTCTCATCCAGTCTCCCCACTTCCTTTTCCCACCGTTCCAATTCAGCTGGGGTAGCTTCCTTCTGTAATTCTTTCACACTTTCTATGGTATTATCGAACAAGTCAGACTCCTCCACCCATCTAGCAGAAGACGTTACAAACATATTAGACATCGTGGACTGAGCCGTTTGCTTAGCAATCTGATCTGCAAAAGCGTTCCCCTCGCCCACTTCATCCACCACCGCCTTATGGGCACTACATTTTATTATGGCTAGCTTTTTAGGCTAGGTTAGGGCATCCAACAATCGTAACACCAGTGGGCCATTCTGTATTGTCTGACCATGGGAGGTGAGGAAACCTCGCTCCCTCCACAGTCGCCCAAAGCTATGGGCCACGCCGAAGGCGTATGGACTGTCTGTGTAGATATTGACCTCGAGCCCTTCACTTAGTTCACAAGCTCGTAATAATGCCACCAGTTCGGCAGCCTGAGCTGATCGATAGGGCACTCCAGATGTCTCCACTACCATTTTTAACGTGGTAATTGCATACGCAGCTGTTGTTCCATCTGGTAACTTGAAACAGGACCCATCCACATATAACTCCCCTTGAGGGTCAGAAAGAGGAATGTCTGTGAGGTCAATCCTACCCTTCGTTTCTTCTTCAGTTCGAAATATGCAATCATGTACATCATTTAAATTTTCATTCAAAGGGAGTGGTAGCAATGTGGCAGGATTTAATGTGGCACATCGCGTAATCGTGATATGTTGGGCCAATAGTGTCAATTCATATCCTGTGAGGCGTGCGCTCGTAAGATGCTGTGTTTTAGTCTTATTTAGCAATACATGCACAGCATGTGGTACCATCACCGTTAGGCTAGAATTCAGAACGAGTCCTTCCGACTGTCGGATGGCCACCGCGACAGCTGCTGTGGCCCTCAGACAGCTACGTAGTGCTCTGGCCACGTTATCCAAGGTGGCCGACAAATAAGCGCAAGGTCTTTGCTTACCACCACATTCCTGGGTTAACACTGAAAGCGAGCAACCGTCGACCTCGTGCATGTATAGTACAAAAGGTTTACGGTAGTCAGGAGTACCCAAGACGGGTGCAGAACACAGGGCAGATTTCAAAGAGTTAAAAAAGTGCTGACATTCATCAGTCCAAAGGAGAGGTTCATGCACATCTTTAGTGGTTAACTGCAACAAAGGTTTAGCAAGAAGAGAAAAATTAGGTATCCATTGGCGACAGTAAGAGGTGATGCCAAGAAAAGCACGAACTTCACGCTGGGTACAAGGGACAAACATGTTACAGTTAGTAGTAATACGTTCAGGAGTCAAACGCCTACCCTCCTTCGACAGTAGATGACCTAGGTAGGTTACCTCCTGTCGACAATATTGAAACTTAGACAAGGACACCTTATTCCCCTTTGCCGCCAAATGGTGTAACAATTTAACCGTGGCGTCCTTACAGCCGTCCTCAGTGTCGGACGCAATCAACAAGTCGTCCACGTACTATAAGAGCACGTTACCGTCAGGCAAGACTAGGTCATCCAACAGAGCCTTAAGGGCCTGACTATAGATGCTCGGACTTTCAGTATAGCCTTGGGGTGCGCGACAAATCTGAAGCTTCGGCCAGATAACGAGAATCCGAAGATCTGCCTGCTGTCAGGATGAATGGGGATGCTGAAGAAGGCATTCTTCAGGTCGATGACTGAAAAATATCGAGCAGTTGGTGGGATCATGGTAAGGATAGTGGTGATATCGGTTACCACGGGATACTGTGGTACTACGATCTTATTGACCTCCCCAGATCAATCACAAAACGATATGCATCGACATTCCCCTAGGGTCCTGACTCGGATTATTTCTTCAAAATCGGGAGAATCGGGCTGTTACAAACATTGGCAGCTGTTTCCTCAACCACCCCTTTATCAATTAAGTCCTGGATGATCGAGAGCAAGGCTCGCTCACCCGTCGGTGAGATCTTATACTGGGGTATGCGTGGCAATTTCGCACCCTTCTTCAGCGTAATATGGATGGGAGGGATGTCTAGTTTACCGACATCCGCATCCCCTGTGGCCCATAAGGTTGAAGGAACGGTATCGAACTCAGGCGGGAGAGGTTCATTTTTAGCAAAACATTGTTTCATACTATCAGCGTAGTGCTGTATAGTCAAATAAACACCGTCTGGGGAGCAATAGATTATTGCGTTTAGCCGTTTTAACATATCCAAACCCAATAAATTCTCTCCACAATGCGAAGTTATCAGAAAGGGTGTTTCAATAGTGACAGGACCAATCATGAAGGGGAGAGGTTTAGAGATGGGGCTTACCACTGGGACTCCTGAAAATCCCACAGATACATTATTTTGCCCGGACAGAGCCGCCCCTGGAACCAATGATCGAGCAACTGAACTGTTCATTGCTCCTGTGTCAATTAGAAAATTCTCAGAAGTTCCCATCAACTCCCCCTTCACATAGGGTCCTTGCTGATTGACTGGGATCGACACCTGGCCCCTACTCTGTCCCTGGCTGTCCTATGGGTGGTCGTACCTGTCCTGCTCGCAAAATACGTAATCCTCATTATAGTATTGTCTACTCTGGGGGTTGTCAAAATGGTTCCGTTCCGACTTGCCTTGAGCCGCCTCTTCTCTATGCATATCACTCCGGTCTGGGCCACCCCGTCCGCAGCCTCGTCCCCGAACCGCTCCGTTCTGGGCGAGTAGTAACGGATACTGAGCTTTCCAGTGCCCTTCCTGTTTACAATAAGCACACTGATTTAACCCTAACGGCTGTCCAGCGTCAGCGCCTGCGCCTCTGCCTGCGCCTCGGCCTGTCCCCTCCCCTCTAGATACGGGTCCTCGGACTCCTCTCACTCCCTCTTGTCCTCGAGCGACTTACTGTAACAGTACTCGTGTTTTAAAATCCTTGGCCTTCTTCTCCACTTTATCCTTGCTCTCATTTTCCCTATGCTCGTAATATTGGGCCATGCTTAGTATCACAGAGGGACTGGAGGTAGTCCAGGTACTCTCGGCGGCCTGTAACCGTGCTAAAATTTCGGGTGCCAAATTGGTTACAAACCTATTCACAAACAACTGGACCCCAACTTCCGTCGCGAGATCCTATCCGCTAAAATCAATGAAAACTCCCTCAAACCGAGTGAAGAAGTCAGAAACACTCTCATCCTTCTTCTGTCTACAGGCTGTCAATTTATCCCAGTCAACTTTACGGGGGGAATCAGTGTATGCATGTAAGCTATTATTTTTGCTGGCAAAGTGATAATTTCGTTCCTAGGCTTATCTCCGGGTTTGCGGTCTCGGTCCCATTCTTTTAGTTCGTTCCAAGTCCCGCCTAGTTCTGCAGCGTGATCAGTGTCATGCACCTGTCGCCATATGTCGACCGGCACCAACAATCCGAAAAATAATTCTATATCTGCTAACGCCATTACAGCCGAGGCTGCAGCCTCAGTCAGCTCTTTGTAGTAGGCAGTGGGGTTCTTGCGGGGGTCAGGCAATTGTGATTTTAGGGCAAGAACCTCACTCCTTTTCCACGGAGTGTACACCCATTGCTCCTGAAAACGGGCTTCCACTCGAGCTCTTATAACTTGGTCAGTATTATCACGTGCTTCAGGGACTTCGGGATGAAAAATAGGGTGCACTTCTCTCATGGGGTGCTGGGAAGTCCAATTGGGACTTTTTACAAACATTCTGCCTCGATATTTTACTAATGTGCCGACATTCTTGTACACCTCCACTGGGTCCATGTTAAATGTATGGGTCCAGTCCCGGATGTTGTACAGTATTTGGGGTGCCATCCCATCCTGGAAGCATAGTTCCCAGGCCTCGATAAGATAGCAAGACATTTGGTATAGCGCATGTTGCTGCATGATTGGTTTGAGATCCTTTATGGTACTCCACAAATCAGCTACTGTGTATATATTGTTCCGCATCCATTAAGCCGCCTGATCGGCTACAGCTTCTTTCTCACCATATTCCAAGGAGGCTCTTGTGAATAATCGTCTAGCTTTCATACCCCCATGCTCCTCTAACGGTGTGCGCTCCTTATCTCCTGGGGTTGTACTGGCTGATTGAGAGGTCCAAATGGGACCCGGGGTCCCTAGGACCACTCGAGAAGTTGCCGGGGGCTGCCGGTCGTCAGGGAGAAGGATAGCCGTGTCTCTCGTTGAGGTAGGAGTGGCACGATTAGTATCTAGGGAAATGAGAGACACGTCTGCCTCCGGGGCGGAGGCCAGAGGGGCTGCCACCGGTTGCAGAGGCAGAGCGGGATATACACGCTGAGGTGCATACGGGGGCGGCGGCCGTGTATCCAACAAGTCCTCTATTTTGTCTTCTGCTTCACCTCGAGTCACATAGCTTTTATCTACTTGCAACCTAAACTGTCTGTACGCATATTCGATGTTTTGCTCGGTCCTATTTTTATCATGAGCAATGGCTTTCTGAGTTACAGTCTGCCCTTGTTGTATCTTCATTAATTTCTCGGACCGTATGCGTCTTCGTTTCGCCTCTTTCTGCCATTTGTTAAGAGTATGAAACATGGATTGCCTGCTTCGCTTAGCGAACAGACGTTCCTGCAGATACTGAATCTTTTTCTCATCGAAAGATCCTGTTTTTGGCCACTGGAGTTCTATATTGTCTTTAGTATATTTATTCCACAATGTATTAAATAAAAGGGGTCCAATACCATGCTTACAGTACATATTATGGCTAGGAGTCCCCTCCGGAGGAGCTGGCTGGCTTTCATCCAGCCTTGTACCTCCTCCGCCAACACAGCCAAAGCACAGTTTACTGAAACACGGCATCGCTCTCTTTCTGGACCGACCGCTGAAAAGAAAAGGTATTATTCACAACATTCTCATACACATGGCCATGTTCTGTACTCAAATCCACTCTCACAATCTTGCACAAATAAATGACTGCAGTTTCACATTGACATAAAATAACACAACAAACGTGATTATCAAACAAGAGGTGGAGCCCGTCGACTCCCACCTAGGGAGAACTCTTTCCAAATCTCAAGAAGACCCAAAAGAAATTAAACAGTCTTGTCCTTAGACTGCCCAGAGATAGCCACACAGGTTACTCAAAACCACAGACCATCCTACGGACCATCCGACAGCATTCATGGTTCACCTCCCGAACTATTCCGGCTAAGCCCGCTTTTTCAAGCGTCGCTCTAAATCTGTCTGAGTGCTACCCAATCTCAGCCGCCGGCGTTTCCGAGAGCAGTCCGGCCGGGTGTAAACTTTTCCACAAGTCACACCAAGGCGTCCGGTCTTATTCTCTAGTTATTTCCAAAATCCAAAACAGGAGCGTCTGCCCGTGCAGTCTCAATACTGCCCAGTCAGACCCCCTTTTCGAGTTCTCCGTGGCCAAAAGTCACCAAATTCCATTACCAAATTCAAATCCAAAGGATATCCAACATGAAACAAGACGAATCACTCACCTGGTGCACTCAGGACTGGACTGTTCCCATGAGGCACAGGGTCAGACTGATTTGCATATAGCCATGTCTGAACTGGGGTGGCAGAGTGGGCTAAAGAACGGTGATGGATTAAACCCAGATCCTTTGACTGGGTGTGAGTGTTTGATTGGTTCAGATGCTCCGTCCATTACCACCCCCTTTTGTACCGCTTTTGGCCGCCATAAGTGTGGCAGGGTATGCTCAGACGTGAGTCCCTTGCTCACTTTGCCACTGGATTCAAGCAAGCCGGGCTGAATACGGCTGTAATGCCAGAAACCGGTCATCGGAAGCTTGTTTCCGGTCCAGGGGAGACCACTCAAATTGTAACTTCAGGCCTGGCTTTGCAGCCTAAGTAAGCTGGTGCTAGCACCACTTACGACATATATAAGGTTTCTTATATCTGATGTGCCTGCACTTAAAACCTATAAGTCACCCCTAAGGCTGGCCTTTCAATCCTGATGGCAGGGTGCTTGGTTATAAGTGTGAGGGAGCCCCATGCATGAGCAGGACACCCCTCCAATCATCGGAGTCTATTCTACAGGGTTGTAAGTGAATCAGCCATTACGATACATAGAGTGGCCATTCGTCATTACGCAATAACTAACTCTGAACTGGCTGTAACAAACCATGGCATGTTTGATATCAAACATGTTAAAATCATACCCCAACACCGTAAATGGGGTTGGATGTATAATTACATGCGCTGTTTGCCCCCTCCGGGGAGTCCTCAGTGCTCCCGGTACCAGTCTACCAGAGTCTGACAGCAAGCTATGGCTGCTGCCGATCCCAGACACTATTCTGCCCTACTGCTGCTGAGCAAAGCTCGAGCAGGGAAAGGTAGGACAATAGGTTTCCTGTTACAGGAATGTGTGACGACCTCCAAAACAGGACTTGGGCCATGGTGGGGGTGCTAGCCAGCACCACTAGACTGCTTTGAAGGGCACGTTTGGTGCCCTCCTTGCATACTCCAGTTAGAACCACTTCAGGGAGCCGTTGGCTCCCGGTCCTGCTCAGGCGTGAAACTGGACAAAGGACATGAAAGTATCCTCCCCACTGTCCAGCCCCCTGAATGACCCCAACCCTTTCCTTAGGGTACTTAAGAGCTTTCCTCTGGGCAGGTCTATGGATTCATCGTGGGACAAGATTCAATTCCAAAACCACTTCATTTTCAGCCATGTGGGAACTTTGGACTTCGTTGGACTTCGCTTTGGAAACCGAGACTACACAGGGTAGACTCCTTATGCTCCTATTCTCATTGTCCTGCCAGTCTTCTACCTCGTCTGTGCCTGTCCAGGTTCTTCTACAGGTCTGTGGACATCCAAGACACCCGAAGGAATCTCCTTTGGAGTGATGGAGTAACTCCCCTGCATCTGCAGACACCGCAACAAGGCTGACCGGTCTGCTGTTCCTGACCTCCAATGGACTCTGAAAGGTTCAGCAACACAAGTGGTGGTTCTGCAACTCCCTCAAGGCCCACACTGACTTCTCAGAAAGTTTGAAGTCAGTATCCCTCGTCGTAACCGCTGGAGCAGTACCCCTGTGCACTGCTTCGACTTGCTGTTGCTAAGGCTTGTTGACTGTCTTCACCAGAGATCTTCAGGGTCCATGAACCTCCATCCTCCAGCATCTCTTGCTCCCAAGATCTTTATCCTCATTACATCCTCTGCACCATGGGCCTTCATCTTTGGTGAGCTGCTCAAGGTCCTCTTGCGACTCCTGTGACTCAGGTCTGTGGTTCTCTTGAGGGTCTTCTTTGACTCCAGTGGGCTCTCCTGTTAGCTTGGGCCCTACTCTGACATATCTGTTTGTGGTGAGTCCCTTGGACCTTGCTGATCCCTACACTGCATCTTTTTTATCTGATACGTTTGTTGCCGCTGTCAAGGCTTGTTGGTGCTCCCACCAGACACAGACCACCTGGCTCTTGACATCCGACATGGAACAGCTCGCGAATCGCTCCTGGTCTTCCACAGCGTCGCCTGTTCCACACAGCTACAGGTCCAAGGTCACCGTCAACTCTCCTGCCTCTGCCAACATCGGTGGGCATTCATCTTCTGTCCCCTCTGCTTGCAGGTACCTATCATTCTGAATGCACACTTGGATTCCACTAGACTCTTTCACCTTCTTCGCCAGCAGCATCTTTACTGAAGTCCTCCATTGTAGTCTACCGGGGTTTCCGACGTCCCTTCGCACCTGCAGCCTGCTTCCCTGGTGTAGGTATCATGGTTCACAGGGTATCCACATGTGGGTTAGCTCTCCAACCTTCCATCTTCCACAGGGTTTCTTCAGGGTCCTATGGGAAGGGTCCTCCTTCTTAAAAACTGCTACAGTGACTTCCCTATTGACTTGTGTTGATCACATGGTCATGGTCCCACTCTGCAAACGGCCTCCATGGGGTTCTTGGGTACTTACCATGGGTGGTTCCTTGGGTCCCCAACACTTTTCCGTCTTCTGGGTCCAGTCTCGACTTCCGTCTTGGTCCGCATTCCACTTTATTAGGATATGGTTTGGTCTGCCCCTGGAGACCACTGTGCATTTGTGCTACTTGCGTGTTCTATTACTGTAGTATTGTGTGTTGTGAATTTATCTCTGGGGAAGAGATATTGCAATGTGTTAGTGAGTGTTTATAATAAATACATATTGGTATACCTTACACTGTGTGGTTCTTTTTCTTTTAACTTACACTATATGATTAGTACTAGTAAAACAACCTGCTTTACACTCTTTCTAAACTAAGCCTGACGGCTGCTCTCCACAGCTACCACTTAGAGGGCTTTCTATGGTTGTCTAAGACCACTAAAATCACCAAAGGCATTGTCTGGATTAGTGCAGTCCTGTCCTGGATCTTCCGCTCTAGGTTATCCAATTTAGACCTCTTTTCTTTTCTATGACCCGCCACTAGGGAAATTCCCTACCCCCTAATAACTTTCTTGAATGCCTCCTACTGTATGCTAGCAGAGTCCATCGTCCCTTCATTCTCTGTGACATAGTGTTCTGTAGCTTCCTTGAGTCGTTTTCTGATGTGGGGCACCTTGAGGTACCAGGGGCTAATTACCCTCAGACGAGCCTGGCCTGGGAAACCATGTTCATAATACTCACACACAAGGGAGTGGTCCGAGATGCCTTGAGCCAGATGATCGGTGTCATGAAAACAGGAGAGCTGATGGGCAAGTGTAAAAATATAGTCAATATGTGATAAGCTGCTGTGTGCTCCTGAGTTAAAGGTGTAAGCTGCTTTGTGCTTCTGAGTGAAAGGTGTATTGGCGCGTCGTGGGAAGAGTGCCCTCCATATGTCTATTAGTCCTATTGCAGATAAGCCGTCCCCGAGAGTCGTACCGAGTGTTCCTGTGGGGACCAATCAGCAGTGTGAGAGAGGATCGCATTGGAGTTTTCCTCCCCAGTATCACTCTTCACTCTGGGTGGCTAAGGAGCAGAGCCCCTACCTCTGAGAGGAATTGAGCACGCAGTCTCGTTTTTTTGTAAAGCGAGATTATGTTGAAGAGCTGGCCCTCTCAGAGATTCATGACTGCCACAAAGCTCCTGTGTGCATCATGAGTGACCTGCTGGACTATGAATGGGAAAGAGGAATGCCTTAGTGTATCCCACATGAGTCATCATTTTGTACCCCATCTATTCATTGCCTCATACCTTGTGCCTCGGAGGTGCATCTTGAAGCAGCACTAGTTCATTCAGTAAAGTGCCTTTTTAAATTTTGCAGAACCACTCCCCTTTTTATTTTATCTCCCAAACCATTCACGTTCCAGTAGATGATTTTAAAACTTTTGTTTGACCCCATAGAGGGCATCCCTCCTGGCCATATGGGATAGCCTGATAGGATTTGGATTGTTCACCTCTCCTAGGAGGGCAGAGAGGTGGAAAATCCACTGGTATTTTCATCCCCACCACTGGGATTCTGCTGGTTTTTCCTGTGCCCTCTTCCTGGGACAGGGGTGGTGGAAAATACCCGTTGGACTATGTGTCTCTGGAATAGTGTCATTGCTGCTAGTAGTACATTAAACAAACACAAACAACTCACACAAACACTTGTTACATCCCCCCTTCTCTGCCTCCCTGCATGATGGACTTCAAACTGCCCTCCGCCCAACTATACAGAGTGCGGGACAAGGGAGGGGCTGCGGGACATAAGCTGCGTTTCAGTGGGATTGTAGGGGTGGAGGAGGAGGCCACAAACAGACAATTGACAAGCCCACTAAGGCCCCCACCCGCCATGGCGGGGTGCTACTACCCATGCTGGGAGCATAGTAAGGGTGAGAAGGGGTCCTCAGGTCACTCAGGGCAAGAGATAGACTGCTCTACTGTAGGGGAGTGAGCCCAGGGCCAATGGGGGCATTGATTTCCCACCAGGAAAGGCCCCTGAAGAGGAAAGTGATGTTTTACTTCCCCTGGAGAGGCAACTTCATGCTTTACAGGGGGCTGAGCTTGACCCAGGCACAGGGGATAACAGTGGGGATTGGGTGGAGCCAGTCAGGATATGTTTAATGACGGGGGGGGAAGGAGAGCACTGGGGAGGAGTGGGTCGTGGTGGAGCAGACCCCTGAAGTGCGGTATGGGCGTTGGCAGCAGTTGGTGCCTTACAGTAAAGGGGACTTTTAGGGTGGACACAACGTCTATCAGGGGTTTTTAGAGGAGAATGATCCATGCAAGTGGCTCACCGCAGCAGTGCTTCTACGACCGTGGCGCACATGCTCGAATGGAGTGAGAGGGAGGAGTCAGAGGTGGATTAGGGGTCTGCTCCTCGTGAACCACACAAGGTATATGCTAAACAAAATAAGAGAGGTCAGAAGGAGGGCCAGAGTGTCAGGGCAGTACAGTTTCGAGGAGGGAGAGGATCAGGATCAGATGTCAATCAGATCAGGGCGCTGCACAAGGGCCTACTTCCATGATTGCAGTTAGAGAACGCGTGGCAGGTTCCAGACCCTGGCGAGCACAGTACGCGCATACCCCTGGAAAGAGAAGGCACGCACCAGAACTGTTAGCTGGATTGCGTCGTGGGACCTAGCGGCAGATGGCACAAGAAGGTCCAGGGATCCTTGACTAATAATTTAAATAAACATAGGCAGAAAAGTCAAATTATAATTAGGGCTCCCAGTTTCATGGTATTTATTTTTTTAACATTTCCGTGTGTATTTATCAATATTTAATTTTTGCCCATCTTGTCAGCATTTATCCGTGTCCTTTAAATAGATGCAGTTGTAATATGGTATATTTCCTCATTTATTTAGCTAATAAAGATGTGCTCATACTTCGACTCTGAGCTTCTGTAAATTACAAATTCGTTCGTGCTCAGCCTCCATTTTATAAATTGCCGCCATTTTGTGTTGCCCTCACTCAGGCAGCGCGGTGAACGCGATGTTTTTGTCGCTTCTGCATTCACGTGTCAGGTGGCTTCTTTGCTTATGTTTACTAACGAGTGTCAGGGTCTGGCCGAGTACACTAATTCCTGTCTGAGCTGATTAAATCCCCGTCCGGACTATTTGTTGGCTCACACCATTCTTTCCTCCAGGTTATCTTATCTGCTGTTCTTCGCTACATGTCTCATGTATTCTCCTGTTTCACGACTGTTCTTCTAACACATACAGCTGTGTTTTCTCTGCTTGTAAATTGAATTGTGTGGATTCATTCGATAATTCACTCAAGGGGTCGAGTAACAAATACAACCGGGAAACTTGAGTTACTTTGGGCTTAAAGCATTGTTTGTAACATTTGTTTATGTCTCCTGCTCTTGTGTGATTGCATTTTGCATTGTATTGTAACATATATAAACCTGTGCGCCACGGAGTTAAGTGGCAGTCTCTTTTGAACCTCGTTATACTGACGACATCTAAGACCACTGTACTAGCTGCAGCTAATAAAATTCATCTTCTACGCCAGACGAAGAGTCCGTGTCTCTGTATTCGACAAGGCAGGTGAATCCCGGGGATTTTAGGTGTACCCTGCACCACCGGGCCTTAAGGCTGCGGTTCTCCAACTGGCGCCCAACGTGGGGCCACTTCAGAGGTAGCGGTTAAGCCCGAGGGACGTGAGGAGCCCCGCAAGAAAATTCTGGAGGACGCGCACCACGCGATCGACCCCTGTATGTCGCAAGTGGACCGAAGGTCTTTGACAGCGCGGCTACTCCTTTCCGACGGCTACTGAAGACTGCTGCTCTGAGTGTCGCCCTGCCTTGGACCCTTCTGATGATGTTTGGTAAAGCGAGACGATAGACGGACCTTTGCTGGTGTAGGACGATCCTTAGTTAAGTATTTGGTGGGTCGCTCCCACAATCTTTTGTTTTGTTTTGTTTTGGGGTTTTTGATTCAGTTATTGCAATAACTGAAGCCAAGGGGTAAGTACGTTTGTGCTGTTTCAGTGATTTATACCCCTTGTTGTTTGTGAATAGTTTAGAGAATAAACAATGCCTGGATTGAGTAAATTTAAAAGAATTTGTTGTTTAGGTTCCACAAGGGATTCCCAGTTGGAGGATTCATGTCCGATTCCTCCAGTTGGAACTCCCACTTATGAGCTTTATTCTAAACATGGTATTGGTCCCATTACTTTTAATGAGACATTGGTCCGATACACGAAAAATAGTGGAGTTTTGAGATGGCCCCCAAATGGTAGTTTTGACTCTGCTATACTAGATAATTTGGAAACGATTTTGTTTAAGAGAAAAGCCCGGCCGGCAATGTTTGACTCTTTTCGCCTGTGGCGTAAAGAAGCCAAACAAAGTAAATTAAGCAAGCGAAAAGGGATAAAAAGGCACAAAACATGTCAATTTTAGAGGCCGCTCAACAGTTTAAAAATAATGAAACAGATGGTGCGAATGAAATATCAGAAAGACAGCATCGCATGGCGATAGATAGATGCTATCTGGTGTTGCCTGTTTCCTCTTCAGATAAGAGTAAGGAATTGGAAGAAGATTACTTAATGTCCTGCTTATTGAATTCACCTCCGCCTTATGCCCAAAATGCTACTGCACCTTTGTTGCACCCTCCTGTCATTCAACAAGTGGTTGCTCAACTGCCGATTATTCAGCAACCGGCGCAGTCCGTTAATGCTTCCCTGCCTGTTTCTGCTCAGTCTTTACAGCCTACAATTCAGCCTCCACCTTTACCAATCCCCACTTTCGTTCCCCAGCCGGCTACATTTCAGTCTCCATTACCTTCTGCATCTGTATTACCTCTCATTCTCTCGAGGGACTCCCCTACGTCGCACAGGAGATTAGCTGATGCTGTCTCCAATTACTTCTCTCCTCTTCTCGGGTCTTTGAATCTGTCTCTAGCTTTCTTTAGACGACAATCCCGTTGTCAACTTCCTCTTACGGACGAGAAAGTAGTCTTGGGTTCCCTCGCTCGTGAATGGATTGAGAGAGGAATAGACTATAGTATAGAAGATATTATGAGTTCTTTTCACCAATGGGTAGAGCCCACACAGAGATATGTTTTTAATGTCATGTGTCAGACTCTTATTAAACATTGGGAAGATATAGAGATAGATATAGTTCCTTCTGAACTATTGAAGTTACAAGCCGACTTCGATAAAGGTCTTATTGTAGGGCCACGAGTCGCAGACGCGGTGAAAAAACTCATTGTGTTTCGAACAAAGTTTTTGTCTTTGTCCCTTTCCGAGACTGACCTTACCAAAACTAAAGGTATTAAGAATTATCCGATTCGCGAAGTCCCCCCAGTATGGAGGGACGCGGTGGTTGGTCCACCTGCTGTCCCTGCTCATTTCCAGCGTATATGGGTCCACGAACCCTGGAAAAGATCTAAAGTATTGGCGCTTAAACAAACTCTTCCGGACCCGCGTAAAAATCCGGCTGGATATTATAAGGAATTGTCTCAAACAGTTGACGCTTGTATTATGAATTTGGCCGATATTGATATGTTGTTTGGGAATGTTGTTCCACAAGCATTGTGGGCACTAATCCGTAAGGAAAATCATAATGCTGAGTTAGGTGGTGATTGGGACGCCATTAGAGCCGCTGATGCAGGTCAAGTAGGTGGTGCAAAACCCGATGATTTGATTACGGCCCTACCAGGCAGAATAATTGAATTAATGAAAACTATGATGCCCGCGGTGCGAGTTAATTGGGATAAGTTGGCCGCATGCAAGCAAAAGAAAGATGAGAGCGTTTCGTATTTCTTCACCCGTTTCGAAGAGACGTTTATTGATCATAGTGGTCAGGATTTGAGTACAGAGGGTGGCCAGCGGTTGTTAGTAGACAAGTTTGTATATAACTTACTCCCCGAATTGTCAAATAAATTGAAAAGTTCTGAAAGTGCATGGGCTGTCTCTTCCCCAGCTAAAATACTGGCTACCGCACAGTATTATGAGAATAGAGATAAGGAGGAGAAAGAGAAACAAGAGAAGAAAAATAAAGATTTGAAAACGAAGGTTCTTTTACAGCAAGCTTATTCTCCGCGTTCTGCACAGCCTCAGTTTTCTCAACCCCCACAGTTTCAGAAGGTGTTTCAGAAACCGGAGTATTTCACGCCACGTCTTCCGTTGGGTCCTAATCAATGTGCGTATTGTAGAGAAGAGGGACATTTCAAGAATAGCTGTCTGGTTTTATTACAGCGTAATAATGGGATGTCTGCTCCAAAAGGGCGTGGAAATTCTCAGTCAGGATCTAGAGGTGGAGGACGAGGTGTGTCCTCTCAGGAACAGCGTTCTACTGTTCCATCAACTACGAATTATTTTGATCAACAGAAAGTTCAGTCCACACAGTATTATAATGACGATTATTGTGAAGACAGGGCTGATGATTTTCAGATCGAATAGGACAGCCATGGACAAAGTGAGTGAGTTGTTTCCATTCCAGTAGATCAAAATGGGCCATATGTCACGATCAATACTATGGGTGTTTCAGAACCGTTTCTTTTGGATACTGGTGCGATGAGAAGTTCTATTATGCATACTAAACTCCCTGGGGCACCTTTGTCTGGCTTAATAAATACTTCTGTAGGATTTTCTGGCGCCCCAGTTCGTAATCCGGTTTCTTGTCCCTTGCCTGTTTCGATTGGTCCCTATGATTTGAATGCTCCGCTTATTCTGACAACTGGTTGCGGCGAGAATTTGCTGGGTCTGGATTTATTGAAAAGACATCATGCAACATTGTATTGCTCCCCTTCTGGTGTGCATCTCACGTTGGGTAAGAAATTGACGTCTTCCATGTAGCTATCTCGAGATCAATTCCCACCTGAATTGCTTTCTCTTCCTGAAAGTCTTTGGGCTACAGGCCCCAATGACGTAGGTTGTCTTGCAATCCCACCGTACGTTGTAAAATGTAAAAATGCCGCGCATTCCACAATATCGTATCTCCAATGATGGAGAGAGAGAGCACTTTTGGCTATTGTTGATGATTTCATTCAGAAAGGTGTGGTTGAAGAAACGAGAGGAAATGTTTGTAACAGTCCTGTTCTTCCGATCCTTAAAAGAACTGATCCTTCACAGCCTCCTGTCTATCGATTTGTTATTGACCTTAGGGAGGTCAATAAAATTGTTGTGCCACAGTTTCCTGTTGTTCCGGACATTACGGCTTTGTTGACGATGATTCCTGCTTCGGCAGCTTGGTTTTCGGTTATTGACCTTAAGAATGCCTTCTTTAGCATTCCTATTGCTGAAGAAAGTAGGGATATCTTTGGCTTCTCTCTCGGTGGCCGAAGCTTTAGATTTAAGAGAGCTCCCCAAGGTCATTGTGAAAGTCCCTCTATCTATAGCAAGGCTCTTAAGTCACAACTTGATGATCTTTCTTTGCCTCTTGGCGCTACACTTATTCAGTATGTGGATGATTTGCTGGTGGCTGCTGATACGGAAGATGTGTGTAAGGAAGTGACTGTTGCATTGCTGCATCATTTGTCTGCTCTACAACATAAGGTGTCTCCTTCTAGGTTGCAATATGCCCGCCAAGAGGTTACCTATCTCGGTCATCTCTTGTCGAAGGAGGGAAGGCGATTGACCCCAGAACGCATTCATGCTATTTCACAGATGTCTGTACCCACCAAGCAGAGAGAAGTGCGTGCCTTTTTGGGCATCACTTCCTACTGTAGACAATGGATTCCTAATTTTTCACTTTTGGCGAAACCATTGTTGGCATTAACGTTGAAAGATACGCCACATCCGCTCCCTTGGACGGATGAATGTCAGAAAAGCTTTGTTGACCTACGTGCTGCTCTATGTTCTGCTCCAGTGTTGGGTACCCCAGATTATAGCAAATCCTTTACATTGTATGTTCATGAGAGAGAGGGTTTCGCATTATCAGTTTTGACACAGTTATTTGGAGATAAGCAGAGGCCATGTGCCTATTTCTCTGCTACATTAGACCCAGTAGCTAAAGCTTTGCCCAGTTGTCTCAGAGCTACAGCAGCTGCAGCGATTTCTATCAGACAATCTGCCGGATTAGTGTTGGATAACACACTCATTGTTATGGTTCCACATGCAGTGGATACCTTGTTGAACAGAACCAGAACACAGCATCTTACAAGTGCTCGTTTGTCTGGATACGAGCTGACACTTTTAGCGAGTCATGTGTACATCAAAAGATGTAACACGTTAAATCCAGCTACAATGTTGCCACTGCCAGATGAGAAAGACGTTCAGGAAAAACATGATTGTTTTCTTCGAACGGAAGAAGAAACGAAGGGGAGGATTGATTTGAAGGACACTCCGCTCAAGGACCCGGATGGGACCCTATGGGTGGACGGTTCTTGTTTCAAGCTTCCAAATGGTGAGATCACTTCTGCTTATGCTGTTACTACCTTATGCACAATTGTTGAGACGGCACGTATTGGACATAATTCAGCCCAAGCAGCTGAATTAATAGCCTTGACTAGAGCATG
This sequence comes from Lissotriton helveticus, assembly GCF_964261635.1. Taxonomy (NCBI): domain Eukaryota; kingdom Metazoa; phylum Chordata; class Amphibia; order Caudata; family Salamandridae; genus Lissotriton; species Lissotriton helveticus. The sequence continues at coordinate 237,461,821 of NC_136062.1, read as the reverse complement.
TGTGTTGGCAAAGGGAAAGAGAGTGAATGTGTATACAGACAGCCAGTATGCTTTTGGCATTGCACATAGTTTTGGCAGGTTATGAAGGGAGAGAGGATTCTTTACCTCTCACGGGACAAAGATCCAGCATGGTCAATTAGAGACTGATCTTCTTGAGTCACTTACCTTACCTGCACAGATAGCAATCATCAAGTGCAGCGCACATAAGAAAGTCACAGACGATGTGGGTCGTGGAAATGCGTTTGCAGACGAGGTAGCAAAAACTACAGCTAAAGACACCGCTAGTCGAATGTATGTGGCAGGTCCTGCAAATTGGGTTAGGGAAATTGGAATGTGTGAAGACACGATTGAGAGCGTGAAAACGATTCAGGGAGAAGCAACTGAGAAAGAATTAAGAACGTGGAAAGAGAGTACGGGAATGTTGGACTTGGCGGGTTGTTGGATGGAATTGTCGGAACATCAGCGATGGTTATTACCGGATGCTTATGTATTGCCGGTTGTAACTATCAATCATGCCATTTGTATAGCGCACTACTCACCCGGGAGGGTCTCAAGGTGCTTGGGGGGAGGGGTATGCTACTGCTCGAATAGCCAGGTCTTGAGTTGTTTCCTGAAGGCGAGATGGTCCTGGGTCAGCCGAAGGTGGATGGAGAGGGAGTTCCAAGTCTTGGCAGCCAGGTAAGAGAAGGATCTTCCTCCGGCGGTGGCTCTTCGGATGCGTGGTACGGCTGCGAGGGCGAGGCTGGTGGACCGTAGCTGGCGGGTGGGCGTGTAGAAAGTCAGGCGGTCGTTGAGGTACTTGGGGCCCAGGTCGTGGAGAGACTTGTGTGCGTGGGTGAGGAGCCGGAACGTGATCCTCTTGTCGACGGGGAGCCAGTGCAGGTTCCTCAGGTGGCTGGAGATGTGGCTGCGTCGGGGGACATCCAGGATGAGTCGGGCGGAGGCGTTCTGGATGCGCTGGAGTCTTTTCTGTAGCTTGGCAGTGGTTCCGGCGTAGAGGGCGTTTCCGTAGTCCAGTCGGCTGGTGACGAGTGCCTGGGTGACAGTCTTCCTGGTCTCGGTCGGGATCCAGCGGAAGATCTTGCGAAGCATACGCAGGGAGCTGGGCTCATGGCCCAGCTCACATTAGTGCGAAAGGCATCTGTAAGGTTTTGGCTCCTGTATGGCAGAATGATGGAATTCCGAAATGTGCAGAGAATGTGGTTAAACATTGCATTGTTTGTTTAATGCATAACCCAGGAAAGGGTACCCCAACTCCGGCAGGTCATTTTGCTCCCCCGTCATATCCTTCTGAGGTGTTACAGATCGATTACATTCATATGGCTCGATGCAACAACCTTAAGTATGTTCTGGTGGTGGTATGTGCTTTTTCCCATTGGATAGAGGCATACCCCTTAAAAGATAATACTGCTTTGTCAACTGCTAAAGTGTTGATTAAAGAGTTCTTCCCTAGGTTTGGTTTGCCGCAAATTGTCTGGAGTGACAATGGAAGTGAATTTGTGGGTCAAATTATGCAGAAAGTATGTTCTGGTCTTGGGATCAGACAAAAATTCCATGCGGCAAACCATCCACAGTCACCAGGTTTGGTTGAGTGTTACAATGGTACACTCAAACTTAAAATTAGCTAAGATTCAAGCCAGTACAGGTCTTGCTTGGCCTGATGCCTTGCCCCTAGCTCTTTTGTCAACCAGAACTACTGTACACTCTTGTATGGGACTTAGTCCATATGAAGTGGTATTTGGACGCCCAGCTAATGTTTGGGGTGTCCCTCGCCCCAAGAAAAATTCTGACATACCATATCCTCTGTTGATTGATTATTTGCATGATTTGACTACTAAATTAAGTGTCATTCGTCAACAGGTACAAAGTGCTTTGCCAGAGGCCTCCACGGACCCAGGTCACACTATTCTGCCCGGTGACTGGGTCTGTATTAAGAACTTTCAACGGACAAAGAATCTGGAGCCTCGTTGGTCTACACCTACGCAAGTTTTTCTCGTCACCCGCACGGCTGTGAAAGTGGTCGGCAAGCAAAATTGGGTGCATGGCGTGCACTGTAAAAAAGTGCCACTGCCATTACCCTTTGACCAGTGGAGTCGCAGTGGTATAAGAGAATCGGATACTGCAGCCGTCCCTTGTTTTGTCCCTTTCAGTGATGCTCAAATCTATGGAACCCAGTCTGAGAAAGCAGATGACGACATTCTTCAAGCTGCTGTGCCTACGCACCTTCGAATAGACACTACAGATCCAAAAACGTTATTTAAGGACCAGACAGTGCCGAGCAAAACTCGCTACAACCTAAGGTCGAGAGCTGACCGGAAGAACTGAATATTTTGAACACTTTTTATTATTCAAAAGACATTTTTATATGTATTGATCTCTTGTCTCCTTGTTTTTGTGCGATATTTAGTATTAGATGTGCCATCCGTCTCCGTTGCAGGGTCACGGTAGGAGACTCAGACTGTAACCTGGTTTTTGTTCTTTTAGTAAGTGGCTAGCGCCCCAGGATATACAGACGTACATAGCTGAGTGATTGAAGAAGATTGCCGTGAGCGACATTTTTTTTAGATAAAGATGGATGGTACAACAACCATAGGTAGGGAAGATAGAAAACAAGAAATGAGATTGAAATATTGCAAATCATTGCGTAGTCGATTTGGCGTAACTTTGTGTATTTTTATGTTTTTGTGTATTTTATTAGCTTGCATCGGGTTGGATTGTCCATGTTCTTCACCCGAGAAATGCTGCTAATTCTACAACTTCTTTGCCCGCTTGTCTTTCTGTCTTTTCACATAAAATGCATACTCTACCCCCTCATGAACAGATAAGGAGAGCTGAATATATAAATAATACGTTTATCCAGTTGTTACATCAACACCAATTGGCTATTAATATGACTGACTGTTGGGTGTGCGGTCTTATGCCACATAATGCACAGAAGGGAATGCCTTATTTGGTCCTCCCTTTTTCATATGAAGGTTCGGCTTGGGCTTATCTGACTATGTTTTCGGCCGCATACCACAACAAACTTAGAAATCCTGTAAAAACTACTGGGACTGGGTTGGATTTCAGCCACAGTTCTTTGATCAAAGGTATAGTGGTGATGGCTAAGATTGTAGAAAAGGGCAAAATTCCGTTAGACGAGAAGAGAGCTTATGAAGGAATGTTACCCACTATGTTTCTAGTCTTGGTGACAAAACCAGACAGGGTGAGTCCTCCCCTGTATGGACTGTACCCCATTAAGGTAATCTTTGTCTCCAAGTCAACAGTAAGAAAACTGATAATAAGCAGAATTGTTTACATACCTACATCTTCTCGTCCCCTGATTTCCCTCCATCGGTTCCATCTTAAGGAACGTATTTTGTTTGTAAAGATAGAGCTTATACTTGGCTCCCTTCTAACCTTTCTGGAACCTGTTATGTAGCCTTCCTTCTTCCCCCTACATATTCGGTTCCGTCAGACCACCATAGAATTAGATATAGCTGAGGTATATTTGATGCCAAGGACACGGCAGCCCAAGAAGGAGGGGATTTCCTTAAAGGATTTCTTCCCTTTTGGGGCCCGATGGTTAACAGCAGACACATCAGGCAATTGGTTTGTGTGGTCTCGACCACTATTAATGTTACTGCAGGCGCAATAGGTAACATTACAGCAGAGCTTCGAGCTGATCGTCTCATGACGTTGCAAAATCGAATTGCGTTAGATGTGATCCTAGCAGACCGAGGAGGTGTCTGGACATTGATCGGATCTAGCTGCTGCATTTATATTCCAGACGATGCTCCGGCAGTATACCAAGCCATTTCCAAATTGCATACTATCTCCGAGTCGATTCATCAGGACGAAGGGGATTGGTCTTTTATGGGATGGTTTTGGGGAATACTGTCAACTTGGGGATGGAAGATCCTAACGTTCCTGGGAGCAATCTTGGCCGTCATATTCTCTTGTTGTCTGTGCGTTCAATGTGGTCCTGCAGTGTGTGGCCTACTGGCTACTTTATGCGTTCCACGTCCTGTAACACAGAGGACAGAGAATATTAGGATGATGGTGCAGCAACAGCTTGAGGACTTTATGAACATCGATGCTGATTCCAACTCAGATTAACGTGAGTAGGTTTGTTCTTGCCTGAGTAATGGCAAAAGGAGGGTCTGAGGTTCTGTAAATTGCAAATTCATTTGTGCTCAGCCTCCATTTTGTAAATTGCAGCCATTTTGTGTTGCCCTCACTCAGGCAGCGTGGCGAACGCGATGTTTTTGTCGCTTCTGCATTCACGTGTCAGGTGGCTTCTTTCCTTATGTTTACTAACGAGAGTCAGGGTCTGGCCGAGTACACTAATTCCTGTCTGAGCTGATTAAATCCCCGTCCGGACTATTTGTTGGCTCACACCATTCTTCCCTCCAGGTTATCTTATCTGCTGTCCTTCGCTGCATGTCTCATGTATTCTCCTGTTTCACGACTGTTCTTCTAACACATACAGCTGTGTTTTCTCTGCTTGTAAATTGAATTGTGTGGATTCATTCGATAATTCACTCAAGGGGTCGAGTAACAAATACAACCGGGAAACTTGAGTTACTTTGGGCTTAAAGCATTGTTTGTAACATTTGTTTATGTCTCCTGCTCTTGTGTGATTGCATTTTGCATTGTATTGTAACAAATATAAACCTGTGCGCCACGGAGTTAAGTGGCAGTCTCTTTTGAACCTTGTCATACTGACGACTTCTAAGACCACTGTACTAGCTGCAGGTAATGAAATTCATCTTCTACGCCAGACGAAGAGTCCGTGTCTCTGTATTCGACAAGGCAGGTGAATCCCGGGGATATTAGGCGTACCCTGCGCCACCGGGCCTTAAGGCTGCGGTTCTCCAACTCCTGTTGTGTTTTAGCAAAATAAACAGCCAAATATAACATAACAGCACACTAACAGTTAAATATTGGCATTATACTATAAATGGATGTTGACATATTTCGCTATTTAACGAAACTTCCCATGTAATCTATCTGCTCACCTGTTGGCCTGGAATTAATGAAAGACAGTAGGAAAAGTCACTCAAAAGAAGCCTAAGTTTCTGTATTTTTCATTTCTTAAAAACAAATAAATACAGGAAGCACAGGGTTTTCTGTCTGTAGTCATCTGTAAAAATCAGTAAAAATGGAAAACTGGAAGCCCTAAGTATAAATGAATGCATTCGATGTTGTTTAAAGTCATATTTAGTGTCTGGGCTTTTCAGACCCTTAAACAACAAATGTTGGTATTTTTCCTATTAGAAAGGTGTAAATTCTAGATACTAACGTAGGACACACATGATTTGCCTCTATTAGCCTCCAATTGGTAGAAAAGATGTGCTGGGATGGGCCATCATGAACAACTTGAGGGAAAGCAGCCTGAAGGGAGGTCTGTCCCCCGGGTTATTGGGGGAATATAGGTCTCAGTCTAGCTCAAAGGATTTATATTGCACCATTTTGGGATGGCACCCACCATTTTGTTTGTAGGTGGATACAGTGATTTGGGTTGCATTCTTCTGGTGCCCGTGGCCACGCTTACCAGAAGAATTTATGGAATGTTGCGGAGCAGGGTGTTCGGGGATTAATGCTGGAAGGGAGGTTTGCAGTAGATCTCCATGTGAGGAGATTGCAGTTTCTAGTCCTACTGCATACAGAATAAATCAAGCCTTCATACCTTCAATCTGTGGTACAGCGTCTTTATACTGCCGACAAGTTGCCAGTCAGCAGGACACCCCACGTGTGTCTTTTCCAGATCGTACGTGGCAGAGTGAAGATTCCTGCGCTGACCACCATGAACTCGTCTTGGCAGGTTTTCTCCTGGTCTGCTATTAGAGGTGCTCCCTGGCTCCTGCAACCCACCTCAGAGGTACTGTGCACTTAATTTACTATCAGAGAAGAGGTCCAGCTCAGCTGCGAGTGTCACGCTGACTACTGCCTGACTTTCTCCCTTTTCGTCACTAGGCGTCATATACACCTGGCTATTTTGGATCTGGCCTGCAAGTTACTGCCTGACTTCCTTACAGTGCTTTTTTGCTGCCATGTATGCCAGTGGCCATTTTGGATCGGGTTTCTTGCTATGTTATTGATCTATTCTTTGTGCAGTTGTGCTATCTATGGGGATTTGCACATTGACCTCCATGTGTGTAAAATTTGTGGTGACAAGCACACCAGATCTCCTGAATACACTACAAAAAAGTGCTAGCACATTGGGCACTTTTACTAGGGTGTCGGACTTGTTGCCCGTTCATTCTTTATGCAATTTTCTAACAGTGGAAACTACTGTGATTTGCACACCAACTTCTATGTGTGTCAAATTTGCTGTACAGGTCCATTCTTTATGCAATTGTGCTATCAGTGCAAAGAACAATGATTTGCACACCAACCTCCCTGTGTTTCAAATTTGCAGTGACACGCACACTGGATCTCCTGGTTGCTCTACTCTACAATGCTAACACATTGGGTACTTTTTCTAGGATGGTGCACAGGTTATTAAGATTATGCAAGTGTTCTGTAACAGTATACTTGTACACACATACAATTGACCGCAGACAGTCCTAAATTTTGTGAGTCATTCACGGTGACACACACACCTCTATGCATGTTACCACTCTGCGACACTATGGAACAGGCGATTGCACCACCAGCTACATTTCTTCCTAATCCGGCCTCACCTAAGTCAGATTGGGACAAATGAAAGGATGTTTTTGAAGCATACTTGGATGCCCTCAAATGGGATTCTTTTACACATAAGAAAAAGTTGCCCATTTTCAGGCATTGTTTAGGTTCTGTAATATTGTTAAACACATTCCTAAGGTGGTGGTACTTACAACCGGTGAAGGAGATGGAGTAGAAGATGAGTACGCCACAGCCTATCAAATCCTTAGATTCACTGTTCAAAATATGCAAAAGTGTAACATTAGAAAGACACACATTTTACAAAAGGGTACAGCTACTGGGGGAATCTGCATCCAGCTTTGCGGGTGCATTGACCATTCTAGCAGTCTCATATGAGTACAAGTCATTTGAGGAGGAGATGATAAGGGACCAATTGGTTGAGAAATCTAGTGATAAAAAGGTACAGAAAGCCCTGTTGTCTAAACTTGACATTACAGAACGCTTTAGAGATAGCCACTTGAATTGATAGCACAACGCACTATATGGATCAGATGTCATTGTCTACATCTAAAACATCGTTGCAAAGTTTACTTGCGGGCAAGACCAAGTACAAGACGACCAAAGAGAGGTTGGATCAAGAAAAGGTTGAGAAGAATAAAAAGAGTGGCGAAACATCAACTTACAAGCAGTTGGAGTGCTATAGGTATGGTAGGTCATCTCATCTTGGTAATGCCAGAGTGTGTCCAGCCACAGGTAAGACATGTTCCAAATGATTTACAAAAGGGGCACTTTGGAAGGGATTGCAGATCATCTGGTAAGGAATCGTTTCACAAGGACTCTTCCAGGAAGAAGCACAATGTAAAGCAATCCACTAAGGGAGAATCATCATCCAGCGATGAGCATCAGATCTTCACCATTACTGATGGGGGCATTTGGGAGAGTGGTGTAATTTTGCAAGGATCCAGAAAACCTGTATGTTCAGTAAATATCAATGGGATGGACATTAAGGTCTTGGCAGATTCTGGATCCACATTCATCCTTATTAGCAATAAAGTTTGGAAGGAACTGTTCCAAGTGCAGGGTATTGTTTTAAGAGGTTCTTTGATACGCCCTGTAGGCTATGGTTGAAATGTCATTGATGTTGTGGGTAATTTGATGCTGATTTGTGCTTCAGGGACATATCTGTTGGGGTGGTACAAGCAGGGAAATTTAGGCATTATATTGGATCCCAACTATCTCCATCAGCTTATCCTCTAGAAGAATTATACCCAGGTTCATGCAGTCAAAGACAAAATATGGGAATCCATGTATCATGAAGTTTTCAGGTATGAACTGGCTCTATTTAAAGGCTGTAAACATAAAATAAGGTTGGTTGAAGGGGTTAATGCAGTAGTGTATATAAGGCCTGTACAGTGCCTTTGTCCTTACGGGCTGAGCTGTAACAGGAATTAGACAAATTAAGTGCCAATGATGTAAAAGAACCCATTGAATGCTCTGACTGGGTGGCTCCTGTGGTTCTGGCAATAAAGGCTAATGGTACTTTACAAGTGTGCCCTGAATTGTGTAATCTCAACAAGCACATATGGGTAGATCAATACCCATCACCCAACATTACGGAGATGACCTCTACACTAAAAGGGGGAAAGTGGTTTAGCTTATTGGATATGACATCAGCATATCACCAGATTGACTTAGACCCCAATTCTAGGCATTTCGCGGCATTCATTACCCCAGAGGGTCTGTTCTAAATCAAACATATGCCCATTGGACTTTCTTCTGCCTCTGAAGTTTCCCAGAGGATTGTGGAAAGCATGTTCAAAAGGATTTCTAGGGCGATAGCCTTTCAGGATGATGTGCTTGTGTATGGTGTTGATCAGGAGCAGCACAATGGGTATACTTGCTCTGTACAGTATCTGAACTTTCTAGACTGAAGCGGTTTTTAATTTTTTAACGACTTGGGATGTGATTACTCACTGTGTGGTACTTTTAAATTTGTGCGCGCCACCATTTCTCTTGAGGATCTTGTTTAGCCTGAAGTGGTCTTCGCCACGTTCCACAGGAGCTGTGTGCCGTTCGAGCGGAGGGCGTTATGACGCCATTGCAGGCCCACTGCTCACTTCCGGCCCAGTGGGTAACACTTTCTGTGGTGCCCGGTCTAGTGTTTCATCGCCACCACACTATTTAATTCAAGCAGAGGTGGGCACGCAGCGGACATCAGTAAGTCTGTTTGCCTACACCCTGTACTGTTTAACGATAACTTGCAACGTCATTTTTAAACTGTTGGTATAACGGTATACTTGCTCTGTACAGTTTCTGAGCTTTCTAGACTGAAGCGGTTTTTAATTTGTTAACGACTTGAGGTGTGATTACTCAATCAATCAATTTCAACTTTATTCAGTTTCTGAAAAAAGAAACCATAAAAGTTATCATCACATAGAAATTACATAAAAATGTCATTTTTCCCTCACAATTAAAACACACTCCACAACAATCCATAAAAATCAGTAAATTAAAATACAAATTTCGTATACCAATAAGCATAAGCCATAAATGATAAGCCTGCCAACAAGATTCCACCATCCCAGGCCTTTGACTGAGTTTAAAAGCAAACTTAAACCCTGGCGCATATTAGTATTTAATCGAGACAGGCCCTAGATTTTACCACAGATTTCAGGTAGCCAAGAACGAAAAAGATACACTCATCCTTCAACAGTTGAAAATACGGGAGAGCTGGGCGAGCCTGCTTAAAATCCATCCTCTTCAAGATCGGCACAATAAAACACTTCTGGGGGACCTCATAGAATCTACAGAATAATACAAAGTGTAGCAAATCCTGTGGAGACTCTCTGTCGCAGTCACAGTGTGCTAACTCTTGCCCTCTACTGCTCCCCCCTTGGTATGGCAAGCAGGAGGTGAAAAAGATCCAGTTGAAACCTGGTCAATAAAAAACGTTCATAAAAAGTAAAAACCCCCAGGAGGTAAGCCTCAGTTAATAATGTCGGGCCCAATTCACAGAACTAACTTAAGACCGAATCCTAAACTTACTACCATTTTGGTATTCACAGAAGGCACTAAGGCCCAGATGTAGGTAAAAAATATTTACCGATTCTTAATTACCGAATTTTACCGATTCGGTAATTAAGAATCGGTAAATATGAAGGGTGGACATGTAGGACCATCCAGATGTGTATTTTACCGAATCTGTAAAAATCGGTATTTACCGAATCGGTAAATACCGACCGGTAATGCTCCATTCATTCCTATGGGCTTTGAAGCCCATAGGAATGAATGGGGCATTACCGGTCGGTATTTACCGAATCGGTAAATACCGATTTTGACAAGGGTGCAGGGGGTGTCACTTTGACACCCTCTAGCACCCCCAAAAAAGGGTCGGGGGCCATATGGCAGGCAGACCTGCCCTAAGGGCAGGTCTGCCTGCCATATGGCACAGGTGTGCATGCACACATGTGCATGCACACCTGAATCGGTATTTCACCATCAAATTGAATTTGATGGTAAAATACCGATTTCTTAGGCCTTGTGGGACTCATAAGAGTCCCAGTAACTAAACAAGAAGAATCCTACTACCTGTGTAAAAGGGAGAAACAGGGGGGGAGCACACAGTGTTGTGTAAAATACCCCTCACACACCAACAGGCCCCTTGGTGTCATGCTTCATCATCGGGGTCTTCGCACCCCGCTGAAGGGATGCGGCACGCTTCGACCTACGACTACGCGGGAGCGTTGACAAATCAGACTATGTGTGGTGTGTGTTGAGTGCAAGTGAAGGGTTTTGGATGTGAGTGGGAGGTGTAGTGATAAGTTAAAAAGTACCTGGCTAGTGGGTGAAGTAAAAAGATTTTTATTAAATACCCCTAGCTGGTGCTGTTAAAAAATGTGCAAAGGGACGAGGTATTCTGTCTTAATTAGGGACAGAACCTCTGGTGTGCGTCGACATGTTTCGGTACGGGTGTACCTTCTTCAGGACGGGGCACAACTCCCAACCCTACTCACGTTTTTCTAAAGAAAATGGGTTTCCATTTATTTATAAAAAATGATTACACTCATTAAAGGTGGCTATAATGTGCCTACAGCGGTTATCTGGTACATGTATTTACATGTCCTGAAAAAAGAAAAAACCATTAGGTTTGGTTACCATCTATGGTTGGCTCAGACAGGTGCAGTCACCTGGAGCCCCAAACAGTTCATTAAACCTGTAAAGAAAAAAATGACATACAACATGTAACACATAAGACACACTTAGGATTTTTTGGTTTCATGTTTTGTGAACATACTTGTGATCTTGGTTGGCTATTACCTCATGAGCAAAACTCTGGCATCAAGGTAGGTAGGTGGATCCACAATCTATAAGAATAGAGGAGTGGATTTCAGTGTTGTCGTTTTTACTCACTTTTCAGCTCCTACTGAGGCCCGGTTTTTGTTTTAGAGAAATACTCACGAAATCCGCCTATATTGGCCTCCTTCTACCACCTTGTGCTGCTCCGCCGTGAATGGATTGCGGATGACCTAGGCGGTATAAATAAGGGGTTAAGGCGTGTTCTTATTGGATAATAGGCGGGAACGGTAAATGACCATGTACGGGCGATACCTGTGCGGCCCTCCCCCTCCACGTATGTGGTCGGGTCACATGTAGCATGTACAGCTCTCTTATTCGTTCATTACCGGATTCTGGTAAGTCCAAATAAGGACTTTCCGTTTGTTGTCCACTTACTGGCTGCCCCGTGGCTCGCGCTGATCAGTAGCCCATGTGATGCCTCTGCCGTGTAATTCTCTTCCCTTCGCGCATGCGCATTTGCTGGTACTACGGTGTTCTCTAGCGCATGCGCACGGACCGGATGTTGCGCATGCGCAATGTCTGGTACTCCGGGACTCCCTAGCGCATGCGCATTGGCCGGATGTTAACTGAGTGTGCGCGCTGGAGTTGTAAACCGGCGCTGGTCACTGAGGAAGATTGTGATCATTCAGCCTGAAGTGTATCCTTACTCCTGGTGCAACTGGTCACTAATTATGGCAGATGATTGAAAACATTGGTTTCAAATAGCAGAAAACCGTGTCTGCTTGTAATTTATAAGCATTCTGTGCGTTTCAAAATTTATAATTTATAATAATGATACAGAGAGTGACCCAATGACTTAACTATGATCAATCAATGGGGGGGGGGGGGGGTTTGTAGGTGTCCAATAACTGGTCCTTCTTTTTGTGGGTTATCTGGAGATTTGGCTCCATGGTATGTCATCATTGAGTCCCGTGACATGAGTTGCCAGACGGAACACCCAGCGTTGTTCCTTTTGGAACAGGCCTGTCTCTGACGGTAATCTTTCGATTACGGTCCACCGTAGATCGTTGATGCAGTGCTGGTACGTCAGGAAATGTGCTGCCATCTTGGTTGTTGTTTTTTTGCAGCGTATGTTGCTTTTGTGTTCCCCTATCCTGATCTTGACGGGACGGGTGGTCATGCCCACATACTCTAGTCCACATGGGCAGGTTATTAAGTAGATCACGTTCTTTGTATTGCAGTTTGAGAATTGGCGTTGTTCCCATCTCGTGCCATTTCTGAAGGTTAGATTTTTACTCTTCTGGGTTTGGTGGCAACAGCTGCAATCGCCACATGGGAAGTGACCCTGTATGCCAGTAACATTTTGTCTAGCTGTCTTGCTTTCCTGTGGTCTGGTGTGGACCACGATGTCTTTTATGTTTTTGCCCCTCCGATGTGCATGCATCGGTTTCTCAAAGCTCAGATCTCCACAGTTCAGGATACCCCAATGCTTATCAATGACCTTTGACACTTGGTTTGATATGGTCGAGTAGGTTGTCACGCAGATTGGTCTTTTATTTGTTTCTTTCTCATGGGGGTTTTCTTGTATGAGTGCCTCCCTGTGATTGTTTCTTGCACGCTTCATCGCTTTCTCGATGGTTCTGGTGGGATACTGCCTCTGTATGAGTTTAGTTCTCAAGTCTTTCGCTTGTTGGGTGAATTCACTCAGTTCTGTGCAGTTTCTCCGCAGTCTCAGGAATTGCCCATAGGGCAGATTCTCCCTTAGGTGTCTGGGATGGAAGCTATCATAGCGTAGTAGGCAATTCCTGGACGTCGGTTTGAAGTGGGTGGTGCTTTTCAGCCTCCCGTCCTCGCTGTAAATGTTCAGATCTAGGAAGACCATCGATGTGTTTGAGACGGTACTTGTGAATTTTAGATATTCATTCTGGTTATTGAGCCAGGTTACAAAATTCAAGGCGCTGTTGACATCGCCGTTCCAGATGATAAAAATGTCATCAATGTACCGTTTCCAGGTGCCAATCTGTAAACGGTAGGGGTTGCTTTCATGTAGAATCTTCTGTTCCTCTAAGTGGTAGACGTATAGTCCTGCTAAGCTTGGGGCAAAAGTACTTCCCATACTCGTTCCATGGGATTGTAGATATAGTGTCTCCTTGTACTGAAAATTTTTTTCTTTCAGGGCCATGGTCCGTGCGCATGCGCTAGAGAACACCGTAGTACCAGCAAATGCGCATGCGCGAAGGGAAGAGAATTACACGGCAGAGGCATCACATGGGCTACTGATCAGCGCGAGCCACGGGGCAGCCAGTAAGTGGACAACAAACGGAAAGTCCTTATTTGGACTTACCAGAATCCGGTAATGAACGAATAAGAGAGCTGTACATGCTACATGTGACCCGACCACATACGTGGAGGGGGAGGGCCGCACAGGTATCGCCCGTACATGGTCATTTACCGTTCCCGCCTATTATCCAATAAGAACACGCCTTAACCCCTTATTTATACCGCCTAGGTCATCCGCAATCCATTCACGGCGGAGCAGCACAAGGTGGTAGAAGGAGGCCAATATAGGCGGATTTCGTGAGTATTTCTCTAAAACGGAAACCGGGCCTCAGTAGGAGCTGAAAAGTGAGTAAAAACGACAACACTGAAATCCACTCCTCTATTCTTATAGATTGTGGATCCACCTACCTACCTTGATGCCAGAGTTTTGCTCATGAGGTAATAGCCAACCAAGATCACAAGTATGTTCACAAAACATGAAACCAAAAAATCCTAAGTGTGTCTTATGTGTTACATGTTGTATGTCATTTTTTTCTTTACAGGTTTAATGAACTGTTTGGGGCTCCAGGTGACTGCACCTGTCTGAGCCAACCATAGATGGTAACCAAACCTAATGGTTTTTTCTTTTTTCAGGACATGTAAATACATGTACCAGATAACCGCTGTAGGCACATTATAGCCACCTTTAATGAGTGTAATCATTTTTTATAAATAAATGGAAACCCATTTTCTTTAGAAAAACGTGAGTAGGGTTGGGAGTTGTGCCCCGTCCTGAAGAAGGTACACCCGTACCGAAACATGTCGACGCACACCAGAGGTTCTGTCCCTAATTAAGACAGAATACCTCGTCCCTTTGCACATTTTTTAACAGCACCAGCTAGGGGTATTTAATAAAAATCTTTTTACTTCACCCACTAGCCAGGTACTTTTTAACTTATCACTACACCTCCCACTCACATCCAAAACCCTTCACTTGCACTCAACACACACCACACATAGTCTGATTTGTCAACGCTCCCGCGTAGTCGTAGGTCGAAGCGTGCCGCATCCCTTCAGCGGGGTGCGAAGACCCCGATGATGAAGCATGACACCAAGGGGCCTGTTGGTGTGTGAGGGGTATTTTACACAACACTGTGTGCTCCACCCCTGTTTCTCCCTTTTACACAGGTAGTAGGATTCTTCTTGTTTAGTTACTAGTGCCCGTGGAGTAGGAATCCTACTTTATACTCTACCTCCCCTCTTTGTTAAGTATAGTCTATAGGCAGCGCGCAGCTGCGGGAGCTTGTCCCTCTGACATATTTTGCAACACACACATAATAAGACACACACCCAGGTATAGAAAAGAAGCCAGCGGTCCACCCACAATGGAAGATGAACATGGCCTCACCTTTGCTGAGGACGAGATTGATAGGATTCTAGCAGACAGCAACCTTTTTGAGGGCTTGTGTAATCAGGATACAGGCCCACAAACCAATGATTGGAATGAACTGCTGAACCTCAGGCGCAACCAAATAAAAGCAGCACTGCATGGGCTATTCATGACCCAATACCTGCGTAACAAAATGGCACCTCCAGGCCTGATTGTTAAGAACGAACCACTGATTTTTCAACAAGATCTGATTTTCAAGAAAGAGTGGTCATTAATCTCTTGGCACTGTTCAAGAGATTGGTTGGTCCTTATAATCAAAACAGCTGCCAGGATTACACAGGAACTCAAAATCGAAATAAATAAAATTGAGGTCCAATTGAAAACATACATGTCACCGGAAGACCTGAAAACCAGACTCGAGGAACTTAATCAACAAATGACCGACTTCGAGTTCAACCTAAAACAGAGCAAAACCAACAAATTGACAAAAGATGTGGCGAAGTTCACTCCGGAGAGTGCATACCCTTACACCAAAGCGGACTATGTCCCAAAAAACAACTACAGCGACGCTGACGGCGATACTTCAGACACAGGCTCGTCAGGTTCCAATTCAAGTGGAAACAAAGGCAACAGACAACGTAGAGGAGGATGGCGACAGAGACGCCAACAGTTCCCCAGACAAAGAGGTTGGCGAGGATATCAACCACCAAATCATTTCCAACAATTCATGGGTCCACCGCAATTCACCCCCTTTCAGTTTGGACCAGTGTGGAACCAGGAATACAATGATGGCTACTATGGGCAACAACAACAACCCTATGGAGGGCAACAACAGCCTTTTTTAGGGGCACGCCAGAACACACGGGGGAGGAACCGGAAAGGGACCAATGTGATGTGGGAGGACCAGGAGCAGCCCGATGCTCGAACAACACGAAGCATGACGGGATCACTACCCAATCAACCAACAACCAGCAAGAGGGGGACCTAGTGGTAAACCTCACACCCATCACGTTAACAGTGATGCAGAAAAAAATCCTGAACAAGGGACTAGGGTATGTACCCACCCAGAAACCTGATGTTTTCAAACTTAACATGGAACTCCATGACTTCTTTAGGAAACTAAAACTGCAGGCTTTCTTCAAAGACAAACCTTTACCAGAAGAAAAGACAGATACGGGTCTGAGGCTGAAATCTACCTTCACCCCTCCAGACTCAGGCATCCCCGTAGAAATACTAACTTTTGAAAAGGCAGTAACCACAGAAGTCAATAAACTGGATACGCAAGGGAGAAAGATCTTCCACAATACCAGTGGAGAAGAACAACAAGCCCTACGAGATCTAACTGCCAACCGGGAGCTTGTTATAAAACCTGCTGATAAAGGGGGAGCAATAGTATTGCAAACCCTTGAGAAATATGATGAAGAATGCCAACGTCTCCTGTCGGACGAACGGAACTACAAAGTTTTGGAAAGGGATCCAACAGAACGACTTAGAACAAGGATTGGAGGTATGGTGGAGGAAGGACTAGCCCATGACTGGATTAGTAAAAAGGAAGCTGACTTCCTGCAACAACCCACCCCTAGGATACCATACTTTTATTGTATCCCCAAGATACATAAGGACATCGACAACCCACCCGGAAGACCAATAGTCTCTGGAATTGGGTCTATCCTGGAACCTCTATCGAAATTCTCAGACGCTTTCCTCAGACCGATGGTACAAGCAACGAAAACGTACCTGAAGGATACCAAATCGGTCCTACAACTGTTAGAAACCACAACTTTTGATCCAACCACACAGCTCTTGGTAAGTCTCGACGTGGAGAGCCTGTATACAAGTCTGCCCCACGAAGAGACACTAGAGATCATTGAAGAGGTACTCTTCAGCCACACTTGGAAATACCAGACACCAAGAAACCTGGTCCTAGAGTGTATCACCATGGCCCTGAAAGAATTTTTTTTTCAGTACAAGGAGACACTATATCTACAATCCCATGGAACGAGTATGGGAAGTACTTTTGCCCCAAGCTTAGCAGGACTATACGTCTACCACTTAGAGGAACAGAAGATTCTACATGAAAGCAACCCCTACCGTTTACAGATTGGCACCTGGAAACGGTACATTGATGACATTTTTATCATCTGGAACGGCGATGTCAACAGCGCCTTGAATTTTGTAACCTGGCTCAATAACCAGAATGAATATCTAAAATTCACAAGTACCGTCTCAAACACATCGATGGTCTTCCTAGATCTGAACATTTACAGCGAGGACGGGAGGCTGAAAAGCACCACCCACTTCAAACCGACGTCCAGGAATTGCCTACTACGCTATGATAGCTTCCATCCCAGACACCTAAGGGAGAATCTGCCCTATGGGCAATTCCTGAGACTGCGGAGAAACTGCACAGAACTGAGTGAATTCACCCAACAAGCGAAAGACTTGAGAACTAAACTCATACAGAGGCAGTATCCCACCAGAACCATCGAGAAAGCGATGAAGCGTGCAAGAAACAATCACAGGGAGGCACTCATACAAGAAAACCCCCATGAGAAAGAAACAAATAAAAGACCAATCTGCGTGACAACCTACTCGACCATATCAAACCAAGTGTCAAAGGTCATTGATAAGCATTGGGGTATCCTGAACTGTGGAGATCTGAGCTTTGAGAAACCGATGCATGCACATCGGAGGGGCAAAAACATAAAAGACATCGTGGTCCACACCAGACCACAGGAAAGCAAGACAGCTAGACAAAATGTTACTGGCATACAGGGTCACTTCCCATGTGGCGATTGCAGCTGTTGCCACCAAACCCAGAAGAGTAAAAATCTAACCTTCAGAAATGGCACGAGATGGGAGCAACGCCAATTCTCAAACTGCAATACAAAGAACGTGATCTACTTAATAACCTGCCCATGTGGACTAGAGTATGTGGGCATGACCACCCGTCCCGTCAAGATCAGGATAGGGGAACACAAAAGCAACATACGCTGCAAAAAAACAACAACCAAGATGGCAGCACATTTCCTGACGTACCAGCACTGCATCAACGATCTACGGTGGACCGTAATCGAAAGATTACCGTCAGAGACAGGCCTGTTCCAAAAGGAACAACGCTGGGTGTTCCGTCTGGCAACTCATGTCACGGGACTCAATGATGACATACCATGGAGCCAAATCTCCAGATAACCCACAAAAAGAAGGACCAGTTATTGGACACCTACAAACCCCCCCCCCATTGATTGATCATAGTTAAGTCATTAGGTCACTCTCTGTATCATTATTATAAATTATAAATTTTGAAACGCACAGAATGCTTATAAATTACAAGCAGACACGGTTTTCTGCTATTTGAAACCAATGTTTTCAATCATCTGCCATAATTAGTGACCAGTTGCACCAGGAGTAAGGATACACTTCAGGCTGAATGATCACAATCTTCCTCAGTGACCAGCGCCGGTTTACAACTCCAGCGCGGACACTCAGTTAACATCCGGCCAATGCGCATGCGCTAGGGAGTCCCGGAGTACCAGACATTGCGCATGCGCAACATCCGGTCCGTGCGCATGCGCTAGAGAACACCGTAGTACCAGCAAATGCGCATGCGCGAAGGGAAGAGAATTACACGGCAGAGGCATCACATGGGCTACTGATCAGCGCGAGCCACGGGGCAGCCAGTAAGTGGACAACAAACGGAAAGTCCTTATTTGGACTTACCAGAATCCGGTAATGAACGAATAAGAGAGCTGTACATGCTACATGTGACCCGACCACATACGTGGAGGGGGAGGGCCGCACAGGTATCGCCCGTACATGGTCATTTACCGTTCCCGCCTATTATCCAATAAGAACACGCCTTAACCCCTTATTTATACCGCCTAGGTCATCCGCAATCCATTCACGGCGGAGCAGCACAAGGTGGTAGAAGGAGGCCAATATAGGCGGATTTCGTGAGTATTTCTCTAAAACAAAAACCGGGCCTCAGTAGGAGCTGAAAAGTGAGTAAAAACGACAACACTGAAATCCACTCCTCTATTCTTATAGATTGTGGATCCACCTACCTACCTTGATGCCAGAGTTTTGCTCATGAGGTAATAGCCAACCAAGATCACAAGTATGTTCACAAAACATGAAACCAAAAAATCCTAAGTGTGTCTTATGTGTTACATGTTGTATGTCATTTTTTTCTTTACAGGTTTAATGAACTGTTTGGGGCTCCAGGTGACTGCACCTGTCTGAGCCAACCATAGATGGTAACCAAACCTAATGGTTTTTTCTTTTTTCAGGACATGTAAATACATGTACCAGATAACCGCTGTAGGCACATTATAGCCACCTTTAATGAGTGTAATCATTTTTTATAAATAAATGGAAACCCATTTTCTTTAGAAAAACGTGAGTAGGGTTGGGAGTTGTGCCCCGTCCTGAAGAAGGTACACCCGTACCGAAACATGTCGACGCACACCAGAGGTTCTGTCCCTAATTAAGACAGAATACCTCGTCCCTTTGCACATTTTTTAACAGCACCAGCTAGGGGTATTTAATAAAAATCTTTTTACTTCACCCACTAGCCAGGTACTTTTTAACTTATCACTACACCTCCCACTCACATCCAAAACCCTTCACTTGCACTCAACACACACCACACATAGTCTGATTTGTCAACGCTCCCGTGTAGTCGTAGGTCGAAGCGTGCCGCATCCCTTCAGCGGGGTGCGAAGACCCCGATGATGAAGCATGACACCAAGGGGCCTGTTGGTGTGTGAGGGGTATTTTACACAACACTGTGTGCTCCCCCCCTGTTTCTCCCTTTTACACAGGTAGTAGGATTCTTCTTGTTTAGTTACTAGTGCCCGTGGAGTAGGAATCCTACTTTATACTCTACCTCCCCTCTTTGTTAAGTATACTCATAAGAGTCCCACCTACATATCAATTTTACCGAATCTGTTAAAATACCGGTCGGTAAATTTACCGACCGGTATATTTACAGATTCGGTAAAATTACCGATCGGTAAATTTACCGAACGGTAAATTTACAGATTCTGCCCCCTACATCTCAAAATCCTTTTACCGGTCGGTAACGGCCGAATTCGGCCGTTACCGACCGGTAAAACCCTACCTACATCTGGCCCTTACTCATTTCGGTATTCACAGAAGGCACTTACTCATTTCGGTATTCACAGAAGTTAGGAGTCCTAACTTTAGGACTCCTAAATGCCTTCTGTGAATACTGAAAGAATTAAAGTTAGGATTTTTCTCAGTTTAGGAGTAGTAAAGTTAGGAGTCCTAACTTTACTACTCCTAAACTGAGAAAAATCCTAACTTTAATTCTTTCGGTTTTCACAGAAGGCATTTAGGAGTCCTAAAGTTAGGACTCCTAACTTCTGTGAATACCGAAATGAGTAAGTGCCTTGCGTGAATACCAAAATGAGTAAGTGTCTTCTGTGAATATCAAAATGGTAGTAAGTTTAGGATTTTGTCTTAAGTTACTTCTGTGAATCGGGCCCAACGTTGTCTTTAACATTATAAATGTACGTACACTAGGTTTATGCAGTTCCAGCTCTTCCCTCTCCAGTTTTCTGAGTTTTCCAAAGGACTCCCCTATTATCCCCACATCCTGTTTGGTTATTAGATCAGGGTTAGTGTACAGTTTGCCTCTGCCTAACCTTTCAAAGCTGCCCTTAATGTATCTGAGCCATGGCATGCTAAGCGCGTAAATGAGGGTCATGCCCCCCTTTTTTTTTATCATCTGACTCAGGGTTAATTCCTTATTCAGCCAAGTTTTTAACCAAAACGTTAAGGGACGGAGAGCCAGAACATCACTTAGAAAAGGCACCCCAAGTTCTTTGTGTACCACCATAATAGATGTGCCATGGTGAACACCCAATAAGCATTTCAGCAAGCTGTTCTCGATTACCTGAAGATCATCTATGTGGACGTGCCCCCATATTTCGCTTCGATAGGAAGCTGATGCTACACTCTTCGCTTGATAAATCTTCAGCAGGGCTGCAATGGTTCTCTTTCCTAACTTAGATGCAAAGTTGAAGATGGCCGCATTCACCAGCATGAGAACCCCCATCTTTCTTTGTTTGAGTGGGCCCCATTTTCCACGTGCATCCAAGATGACCCCCAGATATGAGAAAACATCTGTGCGCGATACCTTGGCCAAACCAAACCCTGATTTGAAACAATTTTTTGGGGGCGTGTCCCCACTTGAATGACATAGGATTTTGAATCGTTGATAGATAAGTCCCATCTGCCATAAAAGTGGAAAAGGCTTCAAGTAGGGTTTATAGCCCCATCGCAGTCCTGGATATAAGGACTGTGTCATCCGCATAAAGTAATACAGGGAGGCGGTTCGGCCTATGTGCGGATAGTCAACTCCTGTAGACAAAAGGTCTTTATCTAGGTCGTTCATATATAAATTAAACAAAAAGGAGGCCAAGATACACCATTGACAAACACTTCTTTTGATATCAAAATCACAAGACACATGTAGGTCTTGCGAAAATCAAACGTTGGCCTTGGTTGCGCAAAGAAGGTCTTCTAGAAAGTGAACAATGTTGCTATCTACCCCTATGTATTTCATGGACTGCCACAGTTTGGTCCTATTCACGGGATCGAACTCAGAAGATAAATCCATGAAAGCTAAATAGATGGTACCAGGGAGTGCAACCATATACTTTGCTAATGGTCATAGTGAGGTTTAGGCACTGGGCCACAGTGGACCGGCCTGGGCGGAACCCATATTGGACATTTGATAGAATATCATGTTCCTCTGCCCAACCGGTCAATCCATCTAAAAGCACACGGCCCACCACCTTGACCTCCGAATCTAGCAGCGATATTAGGAAGAGGTGTGGCGCCGCGGCCAGGGCGACTGACTCCGGAATTTGGGGATCACGGTTCGATCCCCGGCACCGGCGGCAGATTAGCCCAGCACCATGTGACTCTGGGCAATAGCTTGCTTAATCTTCCCGACGGCCCCCAGCGCCTAGAGACCCTAACGGGTGATTGTGCGCTTTACAAATGTGGATATTATCTGTCTGTAACAATGTGTGTTATCACGATCCCCCTTCTTGAAGACTGGCACAATGATCGAGGTGGCCCAAGACTCAGGGCAACTCGTCCTTGCCACCACATTAATTACGGTGGTAAGTACCAGGGCCTAGAACGAGGGATCAGATTTAAAAAGATCCGGGGGTATACCGTCAGGACCCGGGGCTTTGTTACTTATCAGCCCAGCAATGCCTCCCTCAACCTCCCCCAACCCAAAAGTCAATATGGTGGAAACTACTTCTCGACCTGACTCACACATCAGCTCGGGGTGTCATGGGGATGAGCCTTGCATTTACACTGTGTTAAGTTAGCATGAGCTCATTAGAAGTTTAAACGCCATTTTTCCTTTCTGCTGCCTTTGCACACGGCACACATTATTATAAATGTTTAAAGTCTAGCGGACTGTTTTGCTTCACACGAGAATAATATGTTTTTCTATACTAGCAGCTTTGCTTGGTAAGCTTTGTCTGAACAGTGAGTGCCGAGGCCTTCAAGGTTATTTCAACACAGTGGCTGTTATTCGGTCTGATCAGCGCACGTTCTAGACATAACATATATGCAGCTGTGGCCACCTCTGATTTTGGCGCGTTTAATAATGCACTGCGCAGGCATGCACACACACTTGGAGAACATTCGCATGCAGAGAGCTGGTGTAGAAAAGGATGTGATCCATTTCTACTAGGACCAGAGGTATGGGGCCGTCCTTGTAAACCCAAGAGACCTTCTGTAGATATAAAATAACCTACAAGCAAGGGAGGGTGATTTCTAGGTGTAATCTAGCCTTTTTTCATTTAGCATTTTAACATGCTTTCTCCCTTTGTATTTTATGGAATAGTAACTATGCTGATAATCTTGTTGCTTGTAATATGTCTGCTTGTATTAGCTAAGATACTGCGCCTGAGAACACGGCATTAGAAATAAATATTTCAAACTTGCACGTGTCTTCATTTACTCCCCGTTTTGGATTGGTATGAGAGTATGACGAAAGACTGTTCATGTATTCCGCATTGCCTGAGGCATTCTGAGTTCCATGTTCTAGGTTGCCTAATAATTGGGGTTATGGAAGAACCAATGAGACACTGATGGCTAGTCTGGTAGGGGATTTTGGCTACTAAGGTGAATTTTGTTACACCCTAATTCACTGAGGTTCCAAGTCTCTATGCACAGTTCTGTGTATGAGCAGAATCCCTGCTACAGGAGGCTCTTAAACATCGCTTTAAAATACAACACCCATTCATCCTCCTTAATGTGTGCGCATATGGCACTACCTTCAGCATGCTCAAAGAAGGGGCTGTTAATGATGCTCAAAAATCTAGCGCTATTCTTCAGAGTACTAGCCTCGGTCAGCTTCCTCCAAGCCTCCTCCTTCAGAGTAGACTAGCGTTTAGCCAGTTTTATCTTGTAATCTTTACGAGAAGCTTTGACCAGGGTCTGATTTCTTGGGCTCCTGTTGAGAGCTTCCCGCAATGTTCTTGCCGCCTTCAAGCAAGAAGAATCAAACCGCATGGGGGTGGGGGAGTCTGTTTTACGGGCCAGGGCACCATAAAGGTCACTTACTCTAGTGGAAATGGTATTGAAGGCACTGATAATCCCCCCTATTGATGTATGCGGCGAGGTACATTTAGCCAGTTCACTAGCGCATAGTTCTGTGACTGAATTATAAAAGGCGTCTGGAGAAATCTGTGTCCAGTTAAGCCTTCTCAAACCATCTGTTGGTCTTGATGACCCCTTTTCCACAGCTCTCCTTTTACATGTCATTAATGGTCCTCGCAATTCAACACACAGGGGGTTATGATCACTGTAAGCGCTTTCTTGTATAAAAAAACACGAAATGAAGAATGTAAGAGAGATGAGATTAGCCTTAAATCAATAATTATACCACACCCTCTCCCTTTAAAGGAAGGAACCACTGCCTTACTACAAGGGTCAGCTAATGACAAAAGGGATATTAAATCCAATTCATGTAGGAGGTTATTCAGAGCACCCCCCTGGGTAGAATTCTCAAAATGCGACCCCCTCACACAAGGGCAACCTAGTTCCCCTAATCTAGTAGCCATCTCTACAAAGATGTATATTGAAGTCCCCTGTAATCATGAGGTTTTGGAGTTCAGTTATACAATGGTGCTTTATAAAAGGATCCAGTAGGCTGATGTTACACCCACCATTCATACTTATTTTATTTTTATTTATTTATTTTATTTATTTGAAAGGTTATATAGCGCTAGCTACACCCTAGGGTGTCAGAGCACTTCACATCAACAATCGAAAATGAGAATAAACAGGAAAGTAGCAATAAACAATATATGAAGCAAATAAAACAAAAACATCACATGAAAATACAAGAGTTAGTTAAAATAAACATATTGTGAAGCATGCAAATAGCGTAAAAGAAAATAATTAATACAAATTAGCAGGGAGGGCTAAGTGGACAGTCTCAGGAGGGGAGACGGTGAGGTAAGGGGAGACCAAGGATCTAATTACCCCAAAAATTTCGTGAGAAGGTGAATTTTAAGGTTTCTCTTGAAGCTGTCATAGGAGGGGTTGCAATGAAGGTCTATGGGGAGGACGTTTCAGATGGTTGGGAGCTGGTATGAGAAGAAGAGTGTTTGTGCTCTCAACGATCGGGCACCGCCAACTTTTTTGAGTTTAGTTGAGAGGTATTTTGGAGTGTCCTGTTAGAGGGCTTTGTGTGTAATACATGCAATTTTATAAGAGGATCTGCCTTCGATGGGGAGCCATTTGAGGGTCTTGAGGGCAGGGGAGATGCGGTCAAAATATTTACCGTTAGTTGCTAATCTAGCAGAGAGATTGAGGACGGATTTGATGGGGGCAAGGTGGATTTTGGGAGTACCGGAGAGAAGGGCATTTCCGTAATCAAATTTGGATAGGACCAGAGATTGGATAATTAGTTTGAAGTCGTCAGCCGGGATAAAAGGTTTGATTTTTTTGAGATGGCGGAGTGTGAAGAGTGCACTTTTTGCGGAGTTTTTTACATGTGAGTTGAGTGTGAGTTTATTGGTGATGGTAATGCTGAGTGATTTGACAGATTCGGCGAGGGAGAGAGAGCAGTTTAGGGCATTGAGGTCGGCGATCCATGTTGGGATGGGGAGAGGGTTATTTTTCGGAGAGAAGAGGATGATCTCGGTTTTGTTAGAGTTGAATTTAAGATGGTTGTTATGGAACCAGGTTTGGATCTTGGTTAGAGTAGTGTTAAGGTAAATGATATCGGCATGGGGTTTAATTTTATAGTACAGTTGGGTGTCATCAGTGTATAGGTGATAGTTGATTTTAGCTTGTTTAAGTATGAGGGTAAGGGGTTCCATAAAGAGGTTGAAGAGGGCGGGGGAAAGGATGGATCCTTGTGGGACACCTAGGGAGACAGAGGTAGGTTTAGAGAGGGTGTTTCGAATTTTAATTTGTTGGGTTCTATGTTTGAAGTAGGATGTGAATCAGGAAAGGACAGTGCCATTAATGCCGAAGCGATCTTTGAGTGCATTGAGTAAGGTTGGGTGGTAAACTGTGTCAAATGCAGCGGTAAGGTCAAGGAGGATGAGTAGGTAGCTCTCACCCTTGTCCAGGGCTAAGTGAATATCATCAACTATGTTATGCAGTGTGGTTTCGGTGCTGCAACCTTTGCGGAAGCCAGATTGAAGGGGGTCTAGAAGGTTAAATGTGTCAATGTATTTGTCTAATTGGTGGAGGGCACATTTTTCGAGGGCTTTGGAGAAGAGGGGGAGATTAGAGATAGGGCTGAGATTGTTAGGGTCATTGGGGTCGGCTTTGGGATTTTTGGGTATAGGGGTGATTTGTACGAGTTGAAGAGAGGTGGGAACATTTCCTGTAGAGAGGGAGGTGTTAATGATGTTTGTCCAGTAGGGGATAATAATGTGTTGGAGATCTTAGACGAGTGCAGACGGGAGAGGGTCTTTTGTGTGGGAGGATGGTTTGAGTTTGGTTAGGATGTTGAAGACTTCCTGTTCAGAAACGTGGTGGAAGTTAAGCCAAGAAGCTTTATTTTTAAGCGGTGGAACACTGGGGAGAGAGTCAGGAGGGGTGTGCGATGGTAGGAGGAGTGAAGGAATCCGAGGTGTGTTCGTATGAAGAGTAGGATAGGGTGTGGTCACCCGAGGGTGTTAAGGGCTGGGTGCGGGCTGAAGGTGGAGGAAAACGATTTTTTCTCTGAACAAGTTGGCGATTTCCTCACATTTGTTAATGGAGGCCACCAGGTTAGGCAGTGCAGGTGAGGTTTGATTTCTAATAATGTTGAACAGTTCTCTAGGTCTGTTTTTGGTGCAAGAGAGTTGAAGACGAAAGAATGATGCTTTTTCCGAGAAGATGTGTTTTTTGTAGGACGATCTTGCATTTCTTAGGAGAGTGAGATGGGATGGGGAAGGGTGTTGTCTCCATGTTCTTTCAGCCAGTCTCAGTGAGCGTCTTTCATTATTAAGGTCAAGGGTGAACCATGATTTGGAGGTGACATTTTTTATTGTTTTTGTTTTTAAGAGGTGCGAGTTTGTCTAAAACCTCAGAGACAGTTTTGTTAAAATGCTCTGTGAGTTCAGTAGCATTAGAGGAGGGGGCGGTGAGACTGAGTTTGGATTGGAGTTCATGTTCTAACGCGCCAGTGGGGTTTGTCTAAGATTTCTAGTCACAGTTGTGGTTTTAGTGTTTTGTTTGGGGGAGGGTGGCGCTGTAGGGTAGATCGAGAACAGGATAAGATGATGCTCAGACAAATCGATGGGGATAATGTTGGATAAGGATGTCAGATCAGGTTTGGAGATGATGGCGTCTAGAGTAGCTCCTTTTGCGTGAGTGGGGGCATTGCAAATCTGTTTGGGTCGCTAATCTCGAGAAGGTTGTTGAGAAGGTTGGTTGCAGGGTCATTTGGTTCATTCCAGTATAGGTTAAGATCTCCAAGGAAGAGTTCGTTGGAGTTGGAAGTTGACGATTTAGTTAAAAGGTCGGATAGTTCTTCGGCAAATGGAAGGGGTTCTCCAGGAGGGTGGTATATGTTATGGAGTCTTATTGGGGGGAGTTTTTTATTTTAAGTTTGGCTCCTAAGTATTCAAAGGTTGTGTAGTCAGTGTTGTTAATTTGGTCGAGTTGTAGATCTTCTTTGTAGATAATTGCTAGCCCCCCCTATTTTATCCAGTTTGTCTTTTCTGAGAATAGAGTAGCCGGGGGGCCAGAAGGTCCAGGATGGGTGTAGAGTGGTCTTTTAGCCAGGTTTCAGTAAGGAAAGCAATGTCAGCATCCTCATTGAGGGTGGTTTTAGCGATTTCGGTAGGATGTCGGACAGGTGAGTGGCAGTTCACGAGCATGCAGGAAAGGGGTTTAGGGTTGTTGTTAGGGGTGGAGAGGAGTTGAATGCTGGTGAGTTGAGGGGGTGGTCTGGGGGAGCTCGGATACTCCGGGCTTCTGCTGGTCCCCAACATGGCAGGAATGTTGGAGTGAGGGGGGAGGGGTCTTTAAGAGGGGGATTGTAAAGTTGGGTGTTGCAGAGGGCAGAGAGGTCAGGCGGAGCAGGTATTCGATGTGCGAAGGGGTCTGTCGGAGCATGGGAGGAGGGGCATAGTTACCCAGTGTTTGGGGTGTGGGCGTTTTTGAAGACTAGTCTTTTGAGCATAAGGCCAAGGGGGGCGTGCTAAAGGTTTGTTTGAATTTATCTGTTTGAAGTCTTTTCTGAGCAGGGTTAGCTCAGTAGCTAGCAAGGATAGATTGTAGTCTAAGTTACGAAGCATCTGGTGGAGGTTGGGGAGGGGTGAGGTGGTGAAGTCTATGCTGAAGGAGGGGTTAGGGATGGAGTGGCTAGGAAGAGAGGGTTGGAAGCTTGGAGTGGTAGTTTTAATAGGGGGTACAATGTGAGTGGTTCAATATTAGGAGGAGGGTTGGGGGAGGCCAGGGGATGATGGTGGTGTATGAGCCGGTGAATGGGGGGGTTGGATGCGACGTGTGATGGTCTGGTAGGGTTGAGGAGGGAAAGGGTGGGTAGGTGGAGAGAAACAATGAGGGGCAAGAGGGGATGCGGAAGTGGAGAAAAGGGTGGAAGTGCAGTTTGAGAAAGAAGGGGTGGTTGCATGAGGGGTAATGGTCGTAAATGGACTAGTTAGGGGGGAGGAGGGATAATAGGTAGATTATGGGGTGTTGGAGTTGGTCGTTCGTTTGGGGATATGGGAGTTTGGAGGAGTGTATTGAAGGGGTGGGGGGGTGGTTCTGGCGATGGGGGTGGGATAGGATTTAGGGTAAGGGCTGTGTTATTACGGGTAGGAGTGTCATGGGGGTGTGGAGTTTGCCTCTGGGGGGCAGAGGAGAGTTGGGAGGGGGCCTGGAGGGGTGCAGGTGAGGGGAGGGGGAGTTGGATTGCGAGAGGGGAAGTTCGAGTGAGGGTGACATGGTAGGAGTCGTTGGACGGGGACTATCATTCGGGAGAGGGTTGGGAGTAGGGGCGGCCGTGGGGGGTCTGGAGGGGTATTGAGACTGAGAGGTTGTTGGAGGGAGAGTAGAAAGTGACAGATGGTCGGAAAGAGTGTTGAAGAGGAGTTCGAAGATTGTGAGGTGCTTCTCGGAGGCTTGAATCAGAATGTTTCCAGTTTTGTAGACGGAAATGGTTAATTCACCAGGGAAAATAGAGGTAGGGCAAGTGGCGAGTTAATGAACATGAGGGATTTTAATCGAGCTATATACAGGCAGGTGTTGTAAGAAGGTGCTCTTCCATTTTGATGGGCGTTTGGTGCAGAAGATGTAGTTAGTTTTAATGGGGGACGTGAGGCTGTGATAGTTATCTTCAATCAGGGTTTCAGGATGTCGGATTAGGAATTTATGTTTGAAGTTCTTTTTGGCATTTTTAGAGAGGCTGGGGGGGTATGGAATTGTCCAAGAGTTGGGACCATGTTTGACGAGTGAGGAGTGATTGTCAGTTAGAGCCTGAGTGTGGGGTGGTGAATGGGTAGGATTGAGGTGGGACATGGTGGGGAGGATTAACTGGGGGAGGAAAGAGTGGTGGGCAAAGAGATGCGGATAAGGGGGGAATTTAGAGGAAGGATATTTGGTGGAGAGTGATGAGTGGGAGTGTGATGGGCGGGTGGAGGGTAGTTCTTTGGGGTTCCAGCAGCGGATCCAGGGGCAGGGTTCAATACATTCAATTTACAGGTACAGTAGAGACAGTACATTCTATGGGTATAGGATCAATACATTCAATTTGCAGGTACATGCAGATATTGATAAACGAAGTGATGAGGCGGTATGGGGAAGAGGAGGAAGCAAGGGTGAAAAATGAAGCTGCGGACTGGAAAGTCGCAAGAGTGTTTTAAGGGGCGGGTCATGAATTCACGCCCGGGTTAGACAGGCCTGTCTGTCGAGGATAGGCTCCGAAAGTACCAGATTCATGGGCGGAAGCGTAGGGATGTGGACTCAGGAATCAGGTCCCAGGTATAGGGCACGGTCTCCTATCGTTGCGGGGTTGAGGCAAGAGGGGCATGGGGCATGCCAGCGCAGAGAGCTGGAATTAGGTAGACGGATGTTCTTCTGTTCAGGGCCCCAAAGAAGCAGGCGGACCACCTGGCTAAGCTCTCAATGAAGAATGGCAGAGTGCGGACAATCAACTCAGGAGGAAAACCCCCGGGGAGGCAGTGGTTCAGCGAGAGCCAAATAGAACATTTTCTGTGGTGGACCAATGTACAGGCAGCGGCGTACTTTCAAGTGCGGCATAAAATGGAGGCAGGGAAACGCTTTCGCAAAACAGAGTGGTAGCAGTGATCCAGGATTCAAACCGAGTCTGCGAACAAGAACAGGGACTTCTGTGGATCTCCACAATGTGGGTCGCCTTGGGCTCAAGTGATGTGCTGAGCTTAAGGGGTACCTGGGCCGTCTCTCATGCTAGTAGAAATCCCTGAAGGAACGACTGGACAACAACGCCCACGACAGCAAAGAGCTCTTCACTATCGTCAAGGAGTTCTCCAACCCCAGCACCGGCACCAACGACATCACTCCGTCACAAGACCTCTGCGACTCCCTCGCCTCGTTCTTCCACCGCAAGATCGCCGACATCCACAAAAGTTTCGGCGCCTCACCCACGCACCCAACCGTCGAACCAATGCCCCCCACCGCCACCCTTCGCACCTGGACAACGGTGACCACCGAAGACACAGCCCGCACGATGAACACCATCCACTCCGGATCACCGACCGACCCCTGCCCACACCACGTCTTCAACAAGGCCGACTCCACCATCGCACCCCAACTCCGGAACATCATCAACGCCTCCTTCAACACCGCCACCTTCCCGGAGAGCTGGAAGCACGGCGAGATCAGCGCCCTCCTGAAGAAACCTACAGCGGACCCCACCGATCTCAAAAACTTCCGCCCCATCTCGCTCCTCCCTTCTCCTGCTAAAGTCATCGAGAAGATCGTCAACAGACAGCTGACCGCCTTCCTCGAGACGAACGGATCCCTCGACCCCTCGCAGTCCGGCTTCAGAGCCAACCACAGCACCGAGACCGCCCTCATCGCAGCCACCGACGACATCCGGACCCTGCTTGACAAGGGGGAAACAGTGACCCTCATCCTCCTGGACCTCTCCGCTGTGTTCGACACGGTCTGCCACCGCACCCTAGTCCAGCGCCTCAGCAACATCGGTATCCAAGAGAAGGCACTGGAGTGGATCATCTCGTTCCTCGCCGGAAGAACACAAAGAGTCCGCCTCCCCCCGTTTCGCTCCGAGGCCACCGAAGTCATCTGCGGCGTCCCGCAAGGATCTTCACTCAGCCCCACCCTCTTCAACATCTACATGAAACCTCTCCGGCTCCTCACCCACGCACACAAGTCTCTCCACGACCTGGGCCCCAAGTACCTCAACGACCGCCTGACCTTCTACACGCCCACCCGCCAGCTACGGTCCACCAGCCTCGCCCTCGCAGCCGTACCACGCATCCGAAGAGCCACCGCCGGAGGAAGATCCTTCTCTTACCTGGCTGCCAAGACTTGGAACTCCCTCTCCATCCACCTTCGGCTGACCCAGGACCATCTCGCCTTCAGGAAACAACTCAAGACCTGGCTATTCGAGCAGTAGCATACCCCTCCCCCCAAGCGCCTTGAGACCCTCCCGGGTGAGTAGTGCGCTATACAAATGGCATGATTGATTGATTGATTGAGTAGTGTAGTGCCAATGATCATACCTACTTGCCAGTAAATCTCGGGGGTTATTTCTTCAAGCTTCAGGCAGGCAGAGGGGATCCAGGACCCGGACCAACCCGGTCCCGGGGGTGGGTACATGTGGAGTTTTTCAATAAAGAAATAAAGAAATAAAGGCCCAGATTTAGGTGTGCAACAAGTTCAAGTGGACAACGAGATGGGGCATCGGATTCATAAATGCTGATGATTATATTGATAGTATTTGGTGGGCTCACCACTCTCATTTATGCTGATGGAGTTTAAATAGTATTTGGCAGGGCTCACCTCCGGTGGAACTGGGGTGAGTCTCCGGCTTCCAGCGATGATCCTGGGATCACAGTTGTCCCCCCTCGTCAGCGTCTCGGTGTCAGTTTCCAAGGATCTATTGGGTCGTCCTCGCGTACGGGACCCAGCCCTTGGTATCAATCCTAGCAAGTCCCCTGGTCAGCCCTTTCAACCAGGAGTGGTCGACCCAAACCGGGACCCAAGCAGCAAGAGCCCACGGCACAGGAGTCAAGTCTTCTTCGGGGGCCGGATCACGAGTGGAACTGCCGGTGCGGACTCGAGAGCCAGGACGTAGGCCAGGGTGCGAGGAAGTCAAGGCGAATCGACGTCGAGTCCTGGGGTGATTTGATACAATATTTATTCCTGTTCCACTCAGTTTTTGTCTACTGGATACAATGTTTCAGTTGGATGGGACAGGTGGGTCGGATGGTCAGGTAATCAGGGGATAAATACCGATTTGGTATTCTCCAACCCAGGAGCTCGGCGAAGGAGCTCCTACTAGGCGGCCATCTTTATGGATTATAAAAGTTGATAAGGCCCAGTTTTCTCGCACCCTTTCTTAAAGCTAGATGTTGTATACAAGGACTTGGTGGAAGAAAAACCTGTATCTGACAATCCATAGCACCAGAGATAAAAAATAACCAGACCACCCTTAGATCTGCCAGTCGTTCAGGGGGAGGCCGGGACAAAAAAAGACTTATAGCCCTCCAAAAATAAACTGCAATCTACCAGCCATGTTTCCTGTAAACAAATCACTTCAATTTGTTTCACAAATGCTATCCACAGTGGGTCAGAGAACTTGTTAGCCAGACCTACGCCATTCCAGAATATAACATTGGTACCATGTCCACACAAACTCTCCCGGTTTTGCCCTGAAGAGTCCAGCCAAACTATAGGGTTCACCAGGTCCGTTAGTGGGGAGCTACCGAGTCAGTTACATGTATCCACTCTAAACAGGGGAGTAAATCTATTTGACAGCTCCAAAGACGATGGACCAAATCCTTGCTGGCATGGAGGCATCTCGGCGGGGTATGCTGTTGTTGCAAACAGATTAGGGTGAACATTCCTGGTGGGTAAAGTTCTCTGCGGCAAGACATCCAATGGGTCCGTGTCGACAAGATTCATGTATATACTCCCTGCATGGTCAGGTTTATAAAGAAAAACGAGTGGCAGCGCCACAATGGCCGACTCGGAGCGTGAGGGATCAGGATGTAACGTTGTAAATAGAATCCTTTCTGCTAGATGTGTCCTATTAAAATTTAGGATAACACAGTCCCCCGATAGTGATTTGTGAGAACTACCAATCCACCTCACTCTTCGCACCATGATAATGTTTTTTTCCACCCTTGTTCCCAGATGTGTATTATATGATAGCCAAAGTAAGACTTTGCTCTTCACCTGGGAGAAGTCTTCTTTCCTACCCCCTGCGAAAGTTGGCACATTCCCCAGTACCACAACATATGGGGTAGATTCTGCAGGCAGGTGTATTACTGGTAGATCTTGGGAATGAACTTCCCCTCCCCTCTGTGGCCGTGCCCCTGTTGGGTGAATCTCTACCTGAGACTGGAACTGTGGCTGCAGAGACAGACTGCTACTGGGACGATGGAATCCACTCTGCATCAGCAATGGGTAACTTTCATTATCTTGTCTGCCCTGTTACTGTGTCTGACCGCTGTCGATTTTTTGTGGGCAGTCCAAATTAGGTGGGTCTAGTAGAGAGCTTTGTACAGGTTGGACGACTGTGCCTCCAGTCGGTACCGATGGAGCAGGGCATTTAAAGTCCAATAAACTCTTTTCGATTGCGGCAAAACAATGGAATATCGGAACCAGCTTTTACTGGGAGAGATTCTAGTGCACCCATCAAGTCTAACTTGGACAATGTTGGTGTAACAGAGGCTGGGGCTTTAGGGAGCAGGATGGGTTTTAGTCTTTTGGCTTTACCCCCCGTTGTTTGGGATTTCCTTTTGGTACCTATCCCTGTCCCTGTCCCTGCTCCTGTACCACCCAGCTCAGTCAGAAGAGAGTTCCCTTGCATAGATACGTTTGATCGTGATGCGTGCATGCTAGACGTAGTAGTTGCAGCCCCCACTTGGGCTCGATTTGATTCAGCTTCAATGTCCCCATGGTTTTCATAATGACGGCTGAAGAAAGAGTCCATCATTGGACTGGGGAATGAAGGGTAGCCCCACTGCCATCATGGATTCCTGTGATATTTAAAAGATTGGATGGATCGTTGTCTATGCTAACCAATAACACAGGTGTATCTGTATGTGTGGAGAATGAAGCGGTAACCGGTGACCTAGAAAGGCGATGATTAACTAGCTTAATCTCCTTGTCCAGGACAGTTGCAGCACGCTGGAGAAACGAGTCCATAGTAGTTACTGAGGCGGTAGTGCCAACTGCAGCCCTTCCAGAGGCTAGCGTCCCTTTGCGTCTGACCATGGTGAATTCAGTGTTAGCGGTTTAAACAATTAGCTGGCAATATGTAGTGCTGTTGCTCGAAGGGGTTGTCAAGTATTAGGGCCTAAATTAGCGGTCTGGCAAGATGCAACTTCAGGATACCCCAGACACAAAAAGCAACCCAATAAGTTGCGTAATTAATTTATACAGATATGGAGCAGGCCAGGCGCCTTCCTATCCTACACCTTGGTCACTGAAGGTTTTGCTAGAAGTCCTGTAGCAGTCTAGGGCAATCAATGGTGCTCCTCTGGGGGTATAAGGCAAAATTCTGATATTGGGCCAAGGGAGTAGGCCCAGCCCAGCCTCTGCCCGGCTAAGATGGGTGCAGATGGGCGCGTCCTTGGCCCGGGCTCAGCCCGGAGCATACCATGCTGCGGGAGCCCTGGCCGCTATTCAAGCGCTCCTGGTGCTCTCTTCGACGTTGTCGGCGTGCGTGCCATGAAGGCTGCTGGGAGGTGTAGTCTGGTCCCCCTCGCGGGACCGGGACCAGGACCAGGAAGAAACCGGCAATCAGGTGTGGCAGCTGGTGGCAAGATCAAAGATAAATGTTCAAAGGCTCCCCTGCTGCGGGAGCCCTGGCCGCTATTCAAACCCCTCCTGGTGCTCTCCTCGACATTGTCGGCGTGCGCCCTGTGAAGGCTGCTGGGAGGTGTAGTTTAGTCCCTCTCGCAGGACGTGGACCAGGAACAAACCGGCAAATCCACAGTGGCTGCTTGTGGCAGCGTGTGGCAAGATCAAAGATAAAATGTTCAAAGGCTCCCCTGATTACTCACTATGTGGTACTTTTAAATTTGTGCACACCACCATTTCTCTTGGGGATCTTATTTAGCCTGAAGTGGTCTTTGCCCTGATCCACCGCGGGTGTGTGCCGTTTGAGCGGAGGGCGTTACAACGCCATTGCAGGCCCCCTGCTCACTCCTGGCCCAGTGGGTGATACTTCTTGTGGTGAGCGGTCTAGTGTTTCAACGCCATCACACTATTTAATTCATACAGATGCGGGCACGCAGCAGACGCACGCAGCAGGCGCCACTGGTGCACCGAAGGCATGCCAAAGGCAAGCCCGTCTGCGCCCGTCCGCGCCTGGCCAGCACCAGGGGCCAGGAACCCTGTATGTTCCTCCAGGGGAACAGGGTGCTATTCCTCCACAGAGATCTTAGCTCTTAGAAAAGCAGTTGACAAATAATGTCTCCATTCCATTACAGTAGGTATGGGAGTCGATGGTTGTGGAAATTGGCATTTCTTTTTTTCTGCGGGAGAGAAGGGAGGGAAGTGCACGGAGGTCCTTGAGCCTGTAAATGACTTTACTTTGCCTGTTTCTAAACTGTAGGTCACTAAGTAAACATAGTCAGGAAATTTGTGAGTTATTAGCTTATCAGAAGCCAGTATGGCTGTTTTTAGTGGAAACCAGGCTGCATGAACAATCCGTGCCGGATTTTCTGGAAGTAGGACCAGAGGGATACGCTATATTGAGAGCAAATAGACCTGAGCAGAGAGGCGGGGTTAGCGGTTATCTTTAAAACAGACTACCAGGTGAAAATGACTAAACTACCAATTTCGGGGTGTGAAGTGGCGTTCTTTACCAAGTCTTTAAATAGCGATTGGTCAGTGGCAGGATTCCCTATTTATGGACCCCGGGTCCAGCGAGAGCATTTATGAATGATCTGGTTGAAATAGTGCCTCCCTATGCTATCCGCTATGCATCTTTTTCAATTATAGAAGACCTGAATTTACATCTGGATAACAAGAATAATCAAGAAATCTGTGAATTTACAAATGGATTACAGGCCCTGGGTCTGCAACAGTTAGTCCATTCTCCCACACATATTAGAGGCCACATTCAAGACAATTTTTTCTCTAACAGAGCTCAAGGAGAGGCTTTGCCACCTGTGTCTGTAGCATGGTCAGATCACTTGATTCTTTCTTTTAAGATCAAGAATCCTTGGAAGGGTCCGGCCAACGGAAACATCCTTCGGAGTCTAGATGGACCCGAAAATGGTCCTTACTAACCCCTGACTATTTTATGGCCAAATTGTCTATGAACTTGCCGGAAATAGAGGTCTCCACCCAGATAGCTGACAAACAAGTTTCTTATTGGATTAAGGAGGCAGTTGACTCCTTAACATCACTCAAACTCTGCAATAGTTCGCATTCAAAACCCTCAGTGGAATGGTTTTCAGAGGAGTTAATAATGCTTAAAAAATGTTTTAATGTCTTGAACGTAGTTGGAGGGTGGACTATCTGCCAGAGAAAAAGCTGAAATATCGAGAAGCGTTAAAACACAACCACAAACAAATCAGGAGAACACGTAGGGTTTTTTATACCCAAAAAATCGAATCCGCAAAAAACGCTCCTAAAAATATTTTTTATATTGTGAAGTAACTTACTTCCCTGGAGCGAGTTACAGCAGTGCTGCTGGCATATTCAAAGTACTGTAATGAAGTAGCTAGTTTCTTTTCAGAACAAATTGAGAAAATATATATTCCACCTTCCCAGAAACTAATAGGAAATATATTTTCACTCCTCTTAAGAGTGAAACTTCACATGAGGGAAGTTTTATTTTCCATCTGCCAGTCGAAAAAGATATACTTCAGCTGATGTCAGTGGTAAAATCAGGCTCCCATAGACATTATCCCTCGAAATATGCTACTACGAGGGTAGGAAGTTATTGCGCCTGTGCTTACTAACTTTCTGAACTCATCGTTCAAGTTTGGGCAGGTCCCTAACAACTGGAAACACGGAATGGTGGTTCTGCAATTGAAGAAACCATCCTTAGATCCCGCGCTTCCAAAAAATTTAAGACCAGTATCACCAGTAAATTGCAGAAAAATTCCTCAACTCCCAACTGCCTAGGTATTTTGAAGAAAAGCAGGTACTTCATGAAACTCAGTTTGGTTTCAGGGCCCGTTATAACCTTACTCCTGGCCTCTGAGGTGCTAAAAATAGCAGCAGATGAAGGTAGGACAGCAGTACTGATGGATTTAAGAGTGGTTTTTCAAACAGTATCCCACGGCTCCTTTTGGAACGGTTATGGGATGCCGGTGTCAGAGGCAGCACATGGGAATGGATCAAGCATTTCCTACAAGACAGATCGTTTCAAGTCCTTCAACGACCCTTTAAGTTGGAGATCCATCCCTTGTCACAAGGGGTGCCACAGGGTTTTGCCCTTAGCCCAATGTTATTTAACGTGTATATGAACCCACTAGTCGATATAGTACTGAAACATGGGTTGAAGCTAATGTCATATGCTGATGACACGCAGCTGATCATCACGTTAGAACAGAAGGATGTAGAGGTTACACCTAAATTCAAATCCTGCTTAATTGATTTAGCTAACTGGATGAATTCCAGTTGCCTTCAATTAAATGCTGGCAAGACTGACATCATAGTTGTTGGTAAACAGCTTTCCATCTGGTCTCTTAGCTGGTGGCCAGTAGAATTAGGGCCGACCCTGGTTCCCAAACCCAATGTACAAAATTTGGGAGTTTGGTTTGATAATACTCTATCTTTTACAGAATAAATATCAGCACAGGCTGGTACTTGCTTTGGCAAGGATGCTAAAGAAAGTTTTAGATCTCTTACCTCTAGATGCTGAAAATACCATTATCCAGTCTCTGATCACATCTCAATTAGATCACTGCAATATTCTCTAGCTAGGGGTCACTAAAAGCAATATGAGAATGCTGCAGAAAGTCCAGAAAGCTGCTGCCCCGATGCTACTGAACATCCCAAGGCGAACCCCAGTGGGAGCAGCACTGAGGGAGCTGCATTGGCTACCGGTGCAGTACAGAGTAATTTTTTAAAGCTCTGTGTTTCTGCCATAGGATTCTGAAAGAGAAAGGACCTAGTTATCTGTGTCCCTTACTCACTCATTACAGACCTAGCCAGAATCTTAGGTCTGTGGGCACGGCTAAGCTGACAGTCCCATATATTTATAAGGGACGCTTATGAGGCAGATCCTTCCGTTTTTTTGCAGCTAAAGCCTGAAATCATCTGCTGTTATAGCTGAGGATGCAGCCCTCAGAAGTGCTGTTTCGCAGAAAACTCAAAACATGGTTCTTTTGTTCTCCTTTGGGGTATTGGTGCTAACTTCTGCTGTCTTGGATTGGCCCCGTTTTCTCTCAGACATGGATGTGGTAGCGCAGGGACACTCTGTTTGGAGTAACCATGCGCTTCATAAGCTTTTAGTCTAATCTAGTTGACTGTTTGTCCAGATTGCCCAGTAGCTGATAATGAAGAGGGAAAAGACTGTAACGCTGAAACTATGTTCAGTATAGAAGGTTACTCTAAGGGTGCCATATCAGAACAAGAGTGGAGAGATGGCCATGATGTAGACCTAGCAATTAGGGATGTCATGAGGGACATAAGTAAAGGTTGGTCAAGTGTGAATTCTATGCATAGTCCCGTTAACAAATATAAACATGTGTTTGACGAACTGTTTGTAGTCAATGGGTTGTTATACTGTGCCTCTTTGTTGGTAGTTCTTGGTGCAATGAGAGTCAAAGTGCTCACTTTAGCTCATGAAGGCCACATAGGCTTGCGGGCTATGAAGAGAAGAATCAGGGAGAATTCGTATGGCTTACTATTGCTGTTGGCCAAGAAGTCAAATTTGTGAAAGATTCCAATTTAGCATGCGTGATTGATTCTCTAGAGTCCTTATTTGCCTGGGAATGGGTGCCCGTGAAGTGCTTTCTGACAAAGGATGTCAGTTTATATCTGCACAACTTGAGGGGTTTTTATGGTTCATGAGCATTCAACACACTAAAAGTCCCTTTATCATGCCAGTAATAACGGTCTCGTTGAGAGATTCAATAGAGTTACCAAAGCAAACGTTCAATTGTCTAAGGCCAATGGGTTGAACTGCAAACTAGAACTCGAAAAGCTGTTGTGGGCGGTGCGCACCACAGCCAATGCAGATACTGAAGTATCAGCATTCATTTTATTGAGGGGATGTGTTCCCTCTTCCAAAATGTTGAGGAGGTGGATGAGTGAGTTTGGGTTGCCTGAAAAGAAAATAAGGGACGTCGGAAGGAAGCGAGTTGAAGCACAAAACAAATATGATCAAACATATCTGAAGCAGGGGTCCAACGAATTTACAGTAAACGTAGGAGATCTTGTGAGAGTGAAATGTTCCAGCATTGTACCCAAGGGAGAGTCAAGATTCTTTAATATCAAGAAAGTTGTGAAAGTCAAAGAAAGTACCGTGAAGCTGGATGATGGCAAATGGTGGAACAACTGTCAGATTGCTGTGTCATGATTGCGCCAAGAGGATGGGCCTGCAGAATAGGTGCCGGAAAAAGGTCTTAATGGTGACAATCTTAGGGAAAAGGCCATGACCTGTCTACCAGGGCAATATGAAGTGACAATGTTGTGGAAAAAGACCATGACCTGCCTGTCAGGGCTATCAGATTGCCAACCAGAGTCTGAGATTATGATTTGCATTAATAACATGAAAACTGTACTATGTCTCTAACCCTTATTTTTCTCAATTTGCTATTTCATTGTTCATGTATGCATGCGCTTCCAAAGCATTACTTAGACATGGTTAAGTATCACCTCTCTGAGCATTATGTACTTTTGTTTTGATACCTGTTCTTTATTCATTGCATAGGGGTAAGGTGCGTTGGGTTGCATTCTTCTGGCGCCCATGGCCACACGCACCACAAGAATGCATAGAATGTTGTCGCGCGGGCGTTGAAGGATTAAACGGTGGAAGGGAGGTTGGCAGTTGATCTCCATGTGAGGATGTTGCAGTTTCTGCTGACTACAGAATAAATCAAGCCTTCATCCCTTCAATCTGCGTTATAGCGTCTTTATAGTTAGCAGCCCATTAGCTTCGCGAGAATTATTTTCC
The DNA here is from genome assembly GCF_964261635.1 of Lissotriton helveticus. Lineage (NCBI taxonomy): Eukaryota > Metazoa > Chordata > Amphibia > Caudata > Salamandridae > Lissotriton > Lissotriton helveticus. The sequence continues at coordinate 237,422,438 of NC_136062.1, read as the reverse complement.
CATCCACCCACCCCTTTTGCTAGTAGTTTGGGAAAGCTAGGTTTTATGTGACGGTCTTTTAGCCAGGCTAGTTGCAAAAGGTGGGCAGGGGCACGATTGGTATTGATTGTCGCTTTGAGACAAGTTCAAGGATGGGGTGGTTGACTCACAAGTTAGCAGGCCTTAACTGAAGATTATTTTGGTTAATATAGGCTAAGCAGGCAGAAAGAGAGGGTCTTAGCAAACCCACACCACACCGGAAGACCTGTTGTTGAAATGTTATGTCATAGGAAGTTCATGCTGAGCAATGATGTTAAAGTTTGAAGGGTATGTTTACTGCGGTTAGGGTTAGGTTTAGGAGAAGAGATTATGGAAACCTGACTGGATGAGGGAGCTCTTTCTCCCAACAACCATTTCAGTTGAAAAAAACAAAAGCCCTGTTTGGGAACATGAAGTCCTCTGATTGGCTGGTCATCGGTGTTGCCAGATGTGGCTATTTCCCACACAAATGGGCAATATATTTCCCATTTGTGCGGGAAATAACTTTCCTGGTGGGGTGCACAAATTTGGACTTTATTATGCCTTGTGTGCGCAACCTTCCAGAATACGGTGACGTTGCCAAACAAAATGTTGCCCAGCTCCTGAACTCTGCAGAGCAGGGCTGTCAATCATTCATAGCACGAAAGTGCTGTGAGAAGTTAGCCTGGCATATAATGTCCACTAGTTCTAGTGGGCACCTTGCACCAGTCTAATCGACCCTTATTGATGGTGGTTGTAAAGTCAACCTTATAGAAAGCTATCCTAGGGGTAGCAGTGATGAGCAGTCTTCAGGCTAAGACTTCAGAGAGTGAATTAAGCCAGTTGTTTTACCAATTATAATTCCTTGAGTTTGATACACAAGGTATATATCAAAAATATATGTTTTTATTCTAAACACAACCCCTCTGCACTCTTTATGAGGTCAGAGGTAAAAGTACAATACAAGTTACTCAATTAGCATACGTATAAGTTGCACAGTATACGTTATGCCCTAGGGGCCTGACAAACCATATACTAAAATAGTGGTATAAGAACCACATGAGAATTAGAAAGCAGGCCTGGGGCCTTTGGAATCACTGGGGCTACTCTAAACAACCAAAGGTTAGGAAGTAGAAGGCCCACGGGAGATGCGTGCAGTGTCTAAACACAGCCGCGGGTTACCATTGACTTCCTATGGGAAACTAACAAGTTACAAGTTTACAATTTAAGGACACTTCCGGATGGACTACGATGGAAACCTTTTAAACTAGGACTCTTTGAGAGTCAAGACCCATTGGAGCACCGGAGTACTCGTGTTACCTCACCCAGGGAAGCCGGGTGCATAGGTCCCTATTCGTGTCGGGTTTCGTCGTCGTTTTCAATGGAGAGCTGCAAGAAGTGCTGCAGGCGATCATAGAAAAAGTGTCTGGGTGGATCCAAGGGTGGATCAAAGATCTGAAGAACCTGAAAGCAGAGGAGACAGAGTCTGGGCCACTAGCCAGTGACCAGGGCGGCGATAGAAAGATGCCGCCAGATGTCGGGTGCTTGCAGGTGAAAAGGTGAAGTTTGTCTCTTCAGCCACGAGGACCAGGAGGTGTCAACGAAAACCAGGAGCTGGATTCGAGCTGTCCCACAAATGACCTAGTTGACTGCGGTGTCGGTATTCCAATCGGACCCAACAAGCCTTGGCAAACGCAACACATGCAGGATGTCAAGATTGGCTTCGGTGCAGACCAGCATGGTCTGAGGAACTTTTCCTTTGTAGGAAAGTTGGAGCAAGCCTGGCGCAACCAGGTAAACAAGTTAGATTCAAAGAAAAGTCTTTGGGGGCTCACTAGCCAACAGGCAAGGAACCACAAAGACTCATCAAGCTGAAATGCAAAAGTAGGGCCCACGTGTCACTCGTGGAGTGGGGGCCTCTGAGCTTCAATGCAAATGGTGCTCGGGTCTGGGGCTTCAAGCACCCCAATGCACAACTTTGAGTTAACTCGTGAAGTGGGTGCAGCTTGCAAAATGTAGGATATCCAGGAGTTCCGGTCCCATGTCTCTTGTGTCCGCCATGGGTCTCAACTTTGCTGTGAGCAAAGGTCAAGGTCAGAGATTTCTGGAAGTCTGTGTCCTGTGTCGCAGATTCTTCAGGATCCGGCAGGAGCCTCGAAAATCAAGACTGGCAAAGTTGCTGTTGGTGCCTGTTTGAATAGGGTGGTCACTCCTTGACCACAAGGGAGATATCTTCCATCTGCAAGTCGAAATGGAATGTCGAAGGTCCAGGATATATGTTTCAGAGTTTCGTCCAGGGTAATCTAAAGTCCTAGGGACTGGGTTCCTATACTTATACTAAGTTTAGGGGCTGGACTACCTTTAAGGTCCCTCCTATGGGTGGACCTGGGAAGGGGTGGTTACACCCCTTTCCCTTTGTCCAGTTTCGTGCCAGAGCTGGGGCAGAGTACCCCAGAAACCGGTTTGAACTGGGAAATGCATGGAGCACCTTGTGTGCCCCAGGCAGTGTCTGGAAAGCATTCACTGAATGCAGCCCTCCCTGCCTCAATACACAAAAGCCTGTCTGGGGAGGTGCCAGCACCTCCTTGAACAGGAAACCTATTGTCCAGGCCTCCCCTGCCGGACTTTAGTCCAGCATCAGGATGGCAGATTTGTGTCTGTGGCAGCAGCATCCATTTTGTGCTGCTGAGGCTCTGTTTAACTTTAAAAGGGTAAACCATTAACTACATGTCTTTCTCCCTCCAGAAGGGTGGAATGCTACCCCCACTGCCAGAACTGGCGAAGGGGGGGTAGTATTCCAAAGTGTTTGACACCTTACACAACATGTTTTGATAAAGCCATACCAAAGTTAGCATTAACCGCGAGGATTATAATGCACTTAAGAGTATATGGTATGGCTATATCTAAGAACAGCTATAAGGAGATGGTTCTGAAAGCTGCAGAGGGGCTCAGCTCATGCTAGGGCACCTTATCACATAAAACCAAGCACTCTGCCTCCAGGATTGTTAAGGCCTGCCATAGGAGTGACTTATAGGTGTATATGTGTCTATATGTATATATAGATATAGGTATACTATATCTAAGTAAGGGGTGATTACACCACCTTACCCAGGCTGTGTGAAGAGACCTGTGGTGTCAGTTTGGAAGGCAAACCAGGGGTGGCACAATACATGCTGCAGCCCCTGGTAGGTCTAGGTTGCACCTATGCCCTGGGTACCTAGGGTACACTATACAGGGGCTCACAAGGGTGACCCAGTAACCAATCTGGTATGTACCTAAAGTACATGGTATCAATTTAGAGAGAGAACAGCTAGGCTGTGGGCCAGATTAGCAGGGCCGCAGCCAGACTAAAGTCGAAAAACCAGAGAATCACAGCACAAAGTGGGGGTAACCATAGGAAGCAGACCCTACTCTACTACAAGTGCTACTTGTGTTGGCCCTGCTAAATGCTGATGGCCTGCCCTCAAGAGTGACTGGACCAATGTGGTCACCAGGGGCAGGCCTGTAATTTTGTTATGGATGGCCTCATGGTGTGGGCAGACCTCAGGCTCGGCTGTCTTGAGAGTCAAATTTGTCTGGTTACTGGTGAGCCCGCCCACCAGCCTGCTGGTATTCTAAGAGCATGTGTGTGTCCCCTCATTTTCAAGAGATAAAAGAAACAGTAAGATAACTCTGGTGGTTAAGAATCTGACTTGAGAGAGCTTTGCTTTGTCTAGTCACAGTTTTGCCTCATTATAAAATAAATAACAAAGAGGTGGGAAACCCCAATATACCCTTGCAGGCTTGGGCAATGCTAATAGTGTTAGGTATGAGGTGCCTTCAAGGGATTTTATTCAGATAAATTACTTTCAGATTTGAAATATTAAGTTCCAATTTTTCTAAATTTTGAAATAATCTGATTGAATTTCACTACAGCTGTGGTCAAATTCTACTGTTCTGGCAGTTAATGCAATGAAGATCTATTAACAAAATAATAAAAGTAAACACAAGATAATATTTTGAAAAATATTTTTCTTATTTATTTTTCATAAATTCATAGGGTACATTTCAATAATTCAAGTTTATTTCAATGCTTACAAATGAACAAGGAGTTTAACGCCTAGGGCCAGATGTAGGACACCAAATACCGGTCGGTAACGGCCGATATTGGCCGTTACAGACCGGTATTTGGTTTGTGAGATGTAGGGGGCCCAAATGTTAACGATTCGTTAAATGTACCGATTCGGTAAAATACCGAATCGGTAAATTTACCGAATCGGTAAATCTATATGTAGGTGGCACTTAAAATAGTACCACAGGCCCTTAAGAATTCGTTATTTACCATGACATATTATGTCATGGTAAATAACGAATTCCTGTGTACATGCACATCTGTGCATGTACACAGGAATTCGTTATTTACATCTGTGCATGTACACATGTGCCATGTGGCACACATACATGCCCTAAGGGCACACAAGCCAGAATCAGGGGTGCAACAGGGTGTCAAAGTGACACCCTGTCCCCCTTGACAATTCGGTAATTGACATTGACATTGATTTCTATGGGCCTTAAGGCCCATAGGAATCAATGGCAATTACCGAATCGGTAAATAACGATTCGGTAATTACTGAATCATACAGATTCGGTAAAAATTACCGAATTTTTTCCTACATCTGATTTACCGAATCTAGAATACTGAATCGGGAAAATTCGGTATTCTAGAGTCGGTAAATCAGATTTACCTACATCGGGCCCTTAATCCTGTAATTCATCTGTAAAAAAGTAAAATCCAAATAAAAACAGAAACCAACATATATCTTTCTTAAATAAAACAGTCACTTAAAAATACATTGACACATGGAGAAATGGACTGTGTAGTCGACGTTTTGGTCTTCTATTTTTTTTACTCCTTTAGACCATCTTCAGGACAACAAAGTTTGCATATGGCAGTGACCCCTAAAACAACATAATGCAATTGATTACACTTATGTCAGTTCTTCTCTTAATATTTAAAAAATTACAGATTACCCGTGTGACAAGGAACAACCTTCTAACCTTAAGGTTTCTTGTTCTCCACTTAGCCTTTTATAAAAGTTGTACTAACCCAAAAGGCCTGATTTGCTTCCTTAACAACGAATGAGACTGTGTACATTTATCGCCCTTTTTGTATTGGTAGATAAATTAATTTCCAAGAGCTTACTTTATGTTATGTGGTCCAGTTTTTTGACCTTGGCAGTATTGTATATGGTCCAGATACACTTGTTGATGGTCCTGGTCTTTTTCTAAAACCAAGGGTGAGCACGTTAATCCACAGTACTTAGTTTTTACATTTGTAGTGACTTTTTCAAAATTACACAAGATGGAACAGTTTTACTTGGTATTTTTTGTCCCCAGGACAAGTAAAACGTTTTCTTTTATGTGCTATCGGCTCCAAATCGTCCTCCTTTGTCTTTTGTCAGCATTTAATGCTTCCAATCTAGAGAAATAACAGTTTGCTTCCTCAATGTTATGGTAATGGTAATCAACATTTGAGTAATATCATTGACTTCTCTTAAGTTAATTGGTTTGAATTTATTGTATCCAAGTCATTATTACTTCTCCGATTTACCAGAAGGGCTTCATACAGACCACTCATTTAAGCTTCTGCTTTTGGTATTAATACTATGGCCCCCATTAGGATGGCGGGCGGACTTTGCCTGCCCGCCACCCTTGCGGAAAACGGGACCGCCCGCCTTAAGGGCGGGGTCCCGACGTTAGCATTAGGATGCGCCCGCCACAGTGGCAGGTGCATCCCTCATTTCTAACATTGTGGCGGGCGGTGCTCACTGCACCACCCGCCACAATGTCAGAAATGCATGTATGCATTTGCATACACGAAGAGGCAGGCACCGCGCGGTGCCTGCTGCTTCGTGTATGCAAATGTTGGGGGGTACCACAGGTACCCCCCCCCTGTGCATCCCCCACCCCTCCACTCTGGGAGCCCACAGGGGGCCCCCAGAGTGAAGACCGCATGCCGATGCCGCCACGGAGAGGCATCTGAATTGGCCCATCGTAATATGGCTGTATTAATCCTTTTCCGCCCCGGCCGCAAGGCGACCGGGGCGGAAAAGCGGCAGACGGTCTTTCCATCCGCCGCGGTCCCCCCGCCATACTAATATGGCGGGGGGAATTCACTTGCGGATGTCGGGCGGATTGCCCCCGCCAGACCGGCGGTGGCTACCGCCAGCCTGGCGGGGGCAATCCGCCCGACATCCTAATGGGCCCCTTAGTTTTTAACTATGACCCAATAGTCAACTCTGTATTGTAAAACGCCTATTTCATGGATTTTGTCTTGGACGTGGGCTTTTTGTGAACTTCGTTGTATCGAGCGACTTGCTGACATGACGCTCATACGTCCATCTAGCTTTGCTGAAAGCTGGGTATAAAATAGCACCCAGGGTCAATGTGGCAGCAGCAAAGCTCCATTTGCCACCTTTCCGGGGAAAAATATGAATTTCTTTTCACATTTGAAGATTCTGTAAATGCCTTGGCATGATACTTAAATGTAACTTAAAATAAAATCCCCAGCATTCATTTCCAACATGGCTTTTCTGTCTTTGTTTATTCTAATTTTCAATCAGATATCCTTAAGGCAGCTCTAGATCACATTTTGTTTTCTTGTTATAGTTACTGTTTAAAGGATGTACTGATGAGGGGAAGAATACCAGCTTTTGGCGATTTTGCTATTTTATTTACTTACTGGGACCTAACAAAATATTGATCATGCTCGTACAAATCCAACCAGGTGGCAACCCTGCTTGTAACATGCAGATCCTAGATTTGTATTGTATAGAAACAGCTTAGTGAGTTACTGCATTTGTCACAGAGAACTTTTAGTTACTAGTAGTTAATAAGTTAAAATTCTCCTAACATAGCACAGTGAACAATAAACGGGCATCAAGGAGCTGTATCAAAACTGCAAGGCATAGCTTTAGACCTTTTTTCCGGTCAGGCATTGGTTATTCCAACGTTGCTAAAAAGGGCCTATTGGGCAATATTAGAGTCTTATCAGCACAAGCAACCATTGCATCATGTTATATATCCCAACTTTGCGTTTCTTCATACCAAGTACTCTTAACATATAATGCTTAGTATGCCTAGTATGCCCTGGATGGATGACATGTGAATCCTACACTGTGGAACACTGATTGCCTTATGTCCAACCCCATGTACATAGATTTATACACTTGCATGATTCATTGCGCTCTGACACCATACAGTAGGATTAATAGCGCTATAAAAGAAATGGAATAAAAAAATTAATTAGTAAGTGGTATTTACATCATCGGTCTACTTACTCATACAGACATACATCTGACATTCTTACAGTGAGTGTATGCATATCTTTTCCATACGTGTGACGAACAAAGTAAAAAATGTGCCTCTACATTAGAGTGTGGTTTAAGCACTTGTGAGGTGAGTGTCTTTGTTTCACTCCATTACATAGATATTTCGGTGTTAGGATTCAGAAAGCATTCAGGCAGGATGGGACTCCTACAAAAGGAGGGCTGGTGGCCCTTTAACTGAGAACTTGGTCTTGGGACCCGATGGCAGAGAGAATAAGAAACCCCCCACAGGTTGCTGCTCTGCAAGTAAGGCAGACAGTGTGCAGCTGCTGCTGAAAAAGTCCTGGTGTCAGCAGATTACAATGGGACAAATTCAGTGTATTTTACTGATGCTACCCCCGATCCGAGATCCATGTCGATAATAGCTGCCAGATCCCCTCACTTACTGCCCTGATGAAAGGAAATGTGTACAGAAGGAGAAAGTGGAAACTGCTGCTGAAGATGAAAGCGATGTTGTGAGATATGCAAACGCATGATTTCAGAAATATGTAGGGATTAAACTGACTTTACAATCTTGGGCTCCCTTCGCCCCGAAGGGCATGTAAAACTGGTCATGCCCGAGCATCCTGCCGTATAAGTGGAGTGCTGCTTTCACTTCCAGTTGACATATATGTGACTATCGATCTCTGTACTCTGCAGAGAGGCCAAGGATTGCATGTGCATTTAATCTGAAATCCTTAATGGCCAGGTGGCTGGCACTCTAAGAAACTCATACTGTTTTCAGCCTGAGGACTCTCAATTGTGCCCATCCTGAACATCCATCCACAATCTGAACTCACCCAGACATCAGCAGGTAACTCAGTTCACAGTATGTACTATACTATAGTCACATGTTGCATGAAAGTAAAAGAACTGAATCCCAACATCTGGAAAAAGCAAATATTCCTGGGGATGAAGTAAAGCATGCGAAATATAAACAGGGACGGCTTAGCTGACATGGATTACCTTGGGGTTTTTACTGTCATTGTTGACAAATCGATAAGTGCTTTTGCCTTTAAAGTTAAGTACATGAATATAGGTAGCCATTTCAAAGTCAGTTTGAGGACCCATCCCATGTAAAGGTCATTGTGGGTGATCAGCATAGGCCAGCTGCACAGGCTCATGAGATTGTCCAGGTCAGCGATGGTATGATAGCGGGACAGCCTGAATGATGAAGGGGAATGGATTGTGATGGGACAAGAGTAGTGATGACAGTGTCAGCAGAGCTGAGAGAGCTTCAGTGTTCTGATGTTGAGTTGAGGGTGTTGCCGAAGGTTCTGGGGAAAAGGGTATTTTACACCCCAAACAGACACTGCTGCTTCATGCCAAGACTGGGAGCTTTCAACTAGTTTGTGCTGCAACATGAAGGCAACAATCCAGGTACTTTATCACGTTTAGTGCCAGATAATGTGGTTATGGTGAAATACCTTGGAGTGGAAGGCAGGGAAGGGAATTGTGAATGTCTCTTTTCTGGCCTCTCATTTTACTGCGGTGACACTAGCGGCTGTCAAAGAGGACTCTCTTTTAATCTTTTACGTTTTTTCACTGTTGCTTCATATTTAAGCGCACTTGATGATTGTCTGCCAAAATGTTTGGTTTTATTGTTGTATCACACTGTCATGAATGCCTTGTAAAATAAGATCTTTTTGTTCGAATTTCTTTAGGCGAATACATAGAATGCACACCTTACCAGACAAGTCATACTGGAATTACTTCAACACAAGAGTTCTTTCTTAATACATGTTTCATTGTGCAGTGCTACCTCTTCAAGATCCATTCAATGGTCTTTTATAGAGCCACACTGTTGAAATAGCTTTGACGTTCCAGTTATTAGATTTTATTAAGACTGATTATAATCTGCTCATGTAGAGTTCATTTATAAGTACCAGGCTCAGTTTGTTTTTGTGGTGACCGATGTGCCAATTAAAAAGTAACAGGGAGGACTAGTTGTCAAAACAAGTGTTTTAATAGAATTAAGGAATGACTGCAGAAGTCCATTGTTGCCCAGTGTACCTTCTCTAACTATATGTATATTAAATAGACTTTAGAATTAACTATAACATGTTTTCTGTAGGCTGTTTTTGAATAATTTGAGAGCTTCATCTTTGAGCTGATATTTGGGCTGATACCACTCTGTGTTGTGCTGAATTGGGGCTTGTACTTGGACAGATTTGGGATTGAGATGGGTTTCAAAATCTGACAACACTGCTGCCATTCATAGTAAAGTCTGTTGCTAGCACTGTTATGGGACTCAACGCTTCAGCCCCCATATCCTGAAAAATCAATTGAAAAGAGACAAAAGAAGGCCATGGTTCCTGTAAGACAGCCACACAAGGATTCTCCAAATAGCAACATTTAAAACAAGCATTTGCAATGCAATAGGTCTCGCAGCATTAAAGTTTGAGTTATTGGCATTGTATATGACAATGTGTTCCATTAAATTTTTTAGCAAAGTCTGTATTGGTGTATAAAGATGATTTGCAAGATGATAGCTGTTGCAAAATATTAAGCAATGTTGGCCGTGGCCTCTCTAAGGCCAGTAGAATTTCTCTTGCCCAAAGATAGGAATTACGTTTCTTGCCACAGTACAAGGAACCTTACCAGGTGCCTGCCTCAGTTTAACCTTTAGACAAACTTGAAATAAATCAGTGTCTGGAGAAGCTTATTGGTACTTCCTGAGATTAATCGAAAACGAGCAGTCGTATCAGTTTGCATCTAAAGACTGGAATATGATATAGCCATACTCACAACCCTGCATACTACTATGACAGCACCTCTAAATGCCATTATCAGTGCTGCTTCGAGACTGATCACCAACTCACGGAAATATGAACCCATGACACCAATTTTAATCAAAATGAAATTACTCGCTCTTTAAGCTTGTTGCCTGTTTTGATCAGCCTACATCATCATTAAAAAACACTTACACTTAAACACTGTGTTTCCCTTTTGATAATTATACTATCTAAATAAATGTGTTGCTCTTTCATTGTGTGTGTGATCATATATGTCAAATGCTTTTACAACCGCCTAGCTTTTTCTGTAAAGAGCTCTAACGTTCACCTACATTATGTCTGTGCTAATAAAAACCTAAAGAAACCAGTGAGTGAGGCAGCATAGAAGAGCTTACTTGCTATATTACACGTGCCAACAGTATTTGCCTCTGCGTAACCCATGTACATACATCAGAAAAACAGTCAAACCGCCTAGGAGTGCTTATCGGCATCTATAACTGAACCAGTGCGTGGCAGACCACAAATACTTACTATTGGTGAGTGTACAATATTGACGCGTTTTGGGTTTCCTCTTTCAATTCACATGTGTCATCTGTCATTTCCTTTCCCCCGATCCCTTCATTTCCTCCCACTCTCCCACGCTCTTATGAAGCTTCGGTGCTTCATTAAACACTTTACTAAGAAAAAGGTGAATCAACATGAAAGAAGCTGCCCTGACTACAGGAATTATGTCCAACATGTTTCCTATGTCAAAAAGTCCGTACTAGTTCCAGGCCCTTAGAGTTACACCGTTCAAGAGTACTCGCCATGACAGTCAGTACCAAAACAATGTTTGCCACATCCCAAAGTTATTTGATGACACCAATCACAGATGCCATTAGATCTGATTCAGGAGAGATACTCCGATTTTATAAGCCAAACAACGAGTGTAGGGATTTAAAATCCGAATGCTCCCCAGATGCGCCGCAATGTGCTGACGTGTGATGAACTACAAAATGATGTCATAGCGTAGACGTTTGTAGTCGCACTCCGGAAGTCCGCGCACGCGCCCTCAGATGGCCAGAGAAGCAGTGCTGGTGACGCGGGGCTCCCATGCCCGAGGGAGAACCCCGCGGAGTCTGCAGAAGTCAACAAAGCCGGTAAGTGGGGCTTAGTTGGAGGGGGGAGGGGGGGTGCGCTTGTGTGTGCGCTTGTGTGTGCAGCGGCGGCGGGGGGGGGAATCTCTGTATGTGTGTGTGTGTAGGTGCGCTCATGTGTGTTTGTGTCTGTTTGTGCGCATGCGTGCAGGGGAGGTGTGCCTGTGTGTTTGCGCTTCCCAGGAGACAGCCACGGCGAGCGCGTTCGCGCGCGCGTGGCCTGCGCCGATCGCCTTTTGCGAGATGCGCGCGGCCAGGTAGTGTCTCCTGGGAAGCAGACCCAGTGACAAAAGATCTCTGGCGAGACAGCGCTTACGCGCTGTTACGCCACGAGACCTAAAAAGGTATATTTTGACTTTGACAATCAATTTTGCTTTGAGAAGAATCTCTGTGGGGAGACTCACTTTTTTTTGTTATTTTTTTTAGTTCAGATTTAAACCATGTGAGGGAGGTCCTTGCCATATGGTCGACCACTACATCTAGAAGAGTGTACTGCATGGTGATAGATATTGATCATAGTAACTCCATACTTTTCAGATTGCAAGTGATTTAGGACTACTGTGTTTATAATTATTTTTATTTTCTTGCAAATCTCTTTCCTTGCTGAGCCTTACCCAAGACCCCTTTCCTCACCTGATCACCCTAAAACTCTGAACCTTTATGGTAAGCGGGATTGGGGATGTCAAGAGGTGGACCATATTTTGTATCACTCTGATCCTGAGGAGCGTTCTTGCAGGAGTGAGCCCTGACAGAATTGCACACCCAAGAATAAAAGCTTCTCTCGGTCTGTTTGTTTGCAAACATGGCCACCATGGATTATGTACTACAGGCTTTAGCATCTGTTTAAAAAGAACAAGTAGATTCTCATGCTGAAACAGTAGCACTTCGGAACAAAATAGAGAGACAACAAAGATATCCTTTTGAAGTATCCATGGGTATTATCCAGGTCCAGGTGTCAGTTCCACCCCCTATTCCGTTGGTCCCCATAGAAAGATGTGCTGGGGATCCCAATAAGGTGCAGGTATTGTTAACACAGATATTGTTGCACTTTTCATGTAAACTATCCTCCTTTCCTATGAATCATTCAAGAGTAGCCTTTGCTATTTCTTATTTGATAGGGGATGTGACTACATGGTCCGTTCTGTTGGTTAGAACCAATGACCCACTGCTCTCTGACTGGTATGCATTTCATACAGAGTTTAAAAGGTTTTTGATAGGAGAGCTAATACCTTTAGTGCAGATAAATAACTCCTAGAATTACAAGGGAAGAAAGATTTAGTGGCATATCTAACTACTTTCAACCGCCTAATAGTCGAAACTGTATGGCCAGAAAAAAACGTATGCCAATGTTCTATCAAGGGGAGTATTCGAAGAATGTCTGCATACAGATTGATCTTCACCCAACCAATTGTACCAATTTGATTAAATTGACCTTAAGATCGAACCATAGTTTGATGGACAGGGTGTTCGACCAAAAAAGGAGATAGGCCATTTGCACGTTTTGATAGGAACTATAGACGATAACAATGAGCAGTGACCAAAGCGTCGAACCTGTGGAAATAGGTGCTGTTCAGTCTCCTCTCTCTAAGGAAAAAAAGAGTCCCACTGATGGAATGGGCAATGATTATACTGTTGGAAAAAAGATAATTTTGTGAGGGAGTGCTGTACAAAACCTTGGATTACTTCCAAGTTTATTAACGTGAAAAAGGCTGCTGTGTCAGTGGTGGAAGAAGATAGGGAGTTATGTACGCTGGAACCAGTTGAGAAACCTGAAAGGAAAGTACCTTCTTTGGCCTTATCGGTACATAAAGACAGTGAGATCCATATTCTGGTTCCCATGATTTTGTAAGATATAGAACAACAACATCAAGTATAGCTAAGGATTGATTCAAGGGCAACAGGCAATTTTTTCATTTGAACAGGAATTAGTTCAGAAATTGGGTTCATTATGAGTCCCTAGACCAGTACCTGAGACAATGCTCTCCGTAGATGGGAAACCTTTGATGTCTGGCCCTATAGTTGAGAAAACGGTTCCCATGACATTTAAAAGTCATGCAGGGCTACAACGGCATGTGGATGAGATTGGTTTTATTATCATTGATGTGCCACAACATGGGATTAGCCTTGGTATACCATGGTTATGGTTCCACAATCCAGTGATAGATTGGAAGCACAAGAAGGTTTGTTTTCACTCAGATGAATGTAGGAAGCGCTGTATCCGAATCACTGCTCCTGATGTGGTAGCTTTTACATATAACATCCAGGTAGTCACAGATGCAGAAAAAGACAATGAACTCCCTGGAAGTTATGAAGCTTATAGTGATATTTTGGTGAAATTGAGGCAGAAAATCTTCCTCCTCACAGGACAAATGACTGTCAGATAGATCTGATTCCCAGGCCAGCAAATCCTCATTTAGAGTTTACACGCTCTCTGAACCAGAGGCACAGCATCATAGGCAATACTTACTCTGCTATATGGTTTATTCATCCCTCACACTCTCCAGCAACCTCTCCTCTTTTTTTTTATATCAACAGCAACTGGGGACCTTCGCATGTGTATAGACTACAGAATGCTGAACAAAAACATTAAAAAAAAACTTTAGCCACTTCCACTCATACCTGTTTTATTAGATCAGGTTAAAGTTACGAAGATCTACACAAAATTGGCTTTAAGTGAGACTTATCATTTGGTGAGAATGAGAGAGAAGGGTGAATGGAAGACGGCTTTCAAAACCCGGTATGTACTTTTTGAGTCTACTGTAATGCCTTTTGGGCTTTGTACAGCCTCTGCTGCGTTCTAATATTTACTCAATGATGCTTTAAAGGATTTTCTGGACCGGTTTCTGGTCGTGTACATAGACCTTTAGTATACTCAAAAGACGAAGAAACGCACACGTCATGTCTCGCTGGTTTTACAGTGCTTAAGAAAACATGATTTGTACTGTAAACTCAGAAAGTGTGAGTTCCATCCGAGAGAGGTGGAGTTTCTGGGAGTTTGGGTTGCACATGGCAGAGTGAAAAGTAAAAGCAGTCCAAGAATGGCAGGTGCCTAGTAGTATGAGAGATGTGCAATGTTTTTTGGCCTTTGCCAACTACTATTGTAGGTTTAGACAACCTTTTTCTCCTGTGGCAGCACTTATTACGAGGTTGCTGAGAAAAAGAATCTTCTTTGTCTGGACCCCAAATGCAGAAGATGCTTTTACTTTCCTCAAATGAGCGTTCACTTCTACTCCCATTTTAGCACATCCAAAACCAGAGGAAACATATGTAGTATAGGCATAAGCCACCGGAGTGGCCATTGGGGCCATTTTGTCACACAGCGACTCTAAGATTGGTCAATTACATCCAGTGACCTACATGACAAAAAAATTAAATCCTGATGAGCTGATTCACACATTGGCTGAAAAAGAACTTCTGGCCATCAAACAAGCCTTTCAAGAATGGAGACTGTATCTATCGGGGCCAGATGCACAGTGATAGTGTACACAGATCAGGGAAACCTTCAGTTTATGAAAACAACAATTGTCACAACACCAAATGCAATGGATACAAGTTTGCCATGAGTTTGATTTCATAATCACGTTTAGTCTAGGGTGTGACAATTGAAAGGTAAATGCCTTATCCAGAAAAGGATGGGAGAGCACTAAAAAAGAGAAACCCGTTGTGCCCATTGTAACCCCCTCAAAGGTTCTATGAGCACTCAAAGTGGAAAACATTCTAGAGGCAGTTAGAAAGACAGGAAAACTAAGTCACTGGAAGAAGTGGACTACTAAAGACCTCTGCAAGAGTATCAAGTATGATTCGCTGTTATATAAAAATAGACTGTACTTACCCATGAAAGAGTTACAGTTGAAAGCATTTGACTGGTGTCACGAGTCTACCCTTGCTGGATATCCTGGGGTTACAAAGACGATAGATCTAATACAAAGGCATTTTTGATGGGAAAAGAAAATATGGCAATGGTTACAAAAATGCAAAGCATGTCCCCGAGCAAAAGCAGATAACTCTGAGTCACGTGGGCTTCTAGAACCTATGCCCACGCCTAGTCAACCATGGAAAGGCATTCGTATGGATTTTATTACTGGTCTCCCAATTCATCAATGGAATAGAGCAACGTTTGTGGTAATAGATAGTCTTATGAAGATGGGCCATTTCCTTCATTGCAAGACCCACAGCAGGCCAAATGGCCCATTTACTGTTATCTCAAGTGGTAAGATTACATGGAATTATTTAAGTTATCATATCAGACTGAGGACCACAGTTTACTGCTCAGTTTTGGCAATCATCGTGCAAGGCTTTAAAGGTTATCGCTGCGCTGTCCACTAGTTTTCACCCTCAGATTGATGGACACACAGAGCATTTGGACCAGACCTTCAAAAAATATTAGCTTTGCTATGCAATAGAAACCACTAAATCATGGGTATCTCTATTGTGGCTTGTTGAACAACACACTATATCTCCCTATTTATGCTACTTATAGATTTCACCCAAATATCTTGCCAGTCACGAAAAAACTCAGATGTATCCAACCAGCCCATGGTGTTGAATCATATTAAAAATCTACAACACATGAAGGTAAAGACTCAACTTTACATGAACATTGCAAAAGATCAGTACAAGAGGTGGGCAGATTGTAGTCACTGTGTTGGTCCACTGTATCAACCAGGGTAAAAGGTGTGGCTATCTACATAGTGTTTTTCCTCCGAAATTTATAGTTCCCAACTCTGTTATCAGACAAGTCAACCCTATGTCGTATAAGCTAAAATTGCCAAACACTTTACATAAAAACCCTGTTTTTCTTAGTAGTCTCCTTAAACCAGCTGTATCAGTAAGATGCAAAGCAGCTCCTCCTTTCCTCAGAGATGGTCAATGGGAATATGAGGTGCACCGCATCCTGGACTCTAAGTTACTGAGGAAAGAATTATGGTACTTGGTGTCATGGAAAGGATATTTTGTTGAGGATGGCACTTGGGAGCCATGCACCAATGTACATGCGCCTCAGGCAGTGCGAGCTTCTCATCTTGCTCACCCTTCAAAACCTGGCTTTAAGAGGCGCTTGGGAGGGGGGCATACTGTCAGGAAATATCCCTCATGGAGCCTCCAGGATCCAGGATATGTGTACATGCACTTAAGTTTTATATGTATTCTCATTTCTTTCACTGGCAAAGCCATTTAGGACTACATATCCCATGTTTCCCATGCCTCAATAAACAGCAGCTGATGGATGGGACTGAAGATAAGAAGGGCTCCTGCGGGGGAGGAGCCTAGCGTGGAACCGAGATGTCCGCGTGAGCAACCAGCTCCTTACACCCCATCCTCCAGCAGAAATATCCTGTAGTATATCCTGCACTTAGCCCCCACCACCAGACGGCTACGAGGTAGCGGTGCCTTCTGCTGTGACCCCGGTCCGCCGTGGACCCACATCGCTGAAGATATGCTGCCTGGCAATTTGCGGCCTCCACGTACCTGAAGCCGGGGGCCGGTGCGACTGCTGGATCCGCTGCCTGCGTGACTGAGGTCAGGCCAAAAACCGTAAGTTGCCGGTCCGGCCCCGGAATTTTGGACCTGTCGTCTGCAGGGGGTCCTGCGGCATACTGGAGTGTCGTCGTGCTATTCATCTGCGACTCCCTGCCTCGGGAGAAGTGCCCGATCTGCCCACGATCTGCTTGGAGAATTAGGGGATAGCGCAGCTCTGTGTGTGGCCTGCTATGAGCGGGCTCCCCCAGGCCGGAATGGAGAGAAGGTGTGAGTGCGCCTAGTGGGGACGCATGATCGGCTGGAACAGCCCAGAGAAGAGGGTTGAACGTGCGTGGCCTGTGCTTTGGGGCTGCGCTGCCTCCTGCCAGTGGGCCATTGCTGCAGCAGGCCTGAGGCACAGCAGCCAGGGGCACCGGGGGCCCAGGACCATCAGCGGTGAGTCTGTGTGGCCTGTGACTGGTTGCGGTAGGGGCATCTGGCTCCTGGGAAGAGGCCCTGTGGTGCAAATTGGGCATCATGATTTTCTATTGACCCTGATGGGATACATGAGACACTGTGGAGTAGGCTTTTCAACAGTGGTGATATAAGGGTAAATACTTACGCTGTTGACGCCACAGCGCTGCTGGTGTTGCTTTTAGGGCCCTAGTATTTAGGACCACAGATGCTGACAGGGGCTGCACAGATCAACTGCTGCATACAGCGGTGCCTCCAGTACTGGGAGCCCGGCATAGCCAGTAAATTTGCCACCTTATGTTGCGGCCTTTAGGCAACACCGTGCTTCCCCTGGAATTAGAGTGCAGCTCCTGGCGGCGCTGGCCCGGCCGCCAAAAGTAAGTGAGAGTCCTGGACTGGCGTTTTGACCTCTGGAACTACCGCACGTGTCTCTGCCGATTGAACCGGGAGCCAGTGAGACTGCCGCACTAGGTGTCTGGAGCGGGACGTGGCTGAGGTGTGACGCTGGGCTGCCGGTGAGCCCTGGGATCCTGGTCAGGGCCAGTAGCCTGGAGCAGTTCTTGGAGGAGGGCCAGATGGCGACCAAGCCAGAAGCTGACAAAGCCAGGCCCAGATCCTTCAAGGGGTCGAAACACATCCAGTCTAACAAGTTAGACCGATACACGATGCCTAAGGGCTCACCCACGGATCTGAGGAGGGCCCAATTGGCAGGGGAAACCTTCTGGGCTCTACTACTGAACCAACGCTTACGGATGTAATGGCGGCGATAAACGGAGTCCAGACATCGTTGAGTCAAAAGATAGAAGCCTTGGACTCCAAGCTGGATACCGGTATGATTGAGGTTAATCTGCTACGGGCAGACCTAACGAAGACAAATGAGAAGATCAATTCGCTCGACATCAAATCGGCCAACCTGATCGACGACGTGGCGATATTGCAACAGGAGGTGCGTGATCTCAAGACCTCAAGGGACCTGACTGATCGAAAGCTTGACAAGTACGAGGGGAGGGCTAGGCGTAATAACATACGCATCCTTGGGGTACCTGATAAATCGGAGGGCCCTGCACCGGACTTGTCTGTGGAAGACATTGTCCTCAATCATCTCAAGCCCAAGGGACTGAGCAACCTATTTACGATCGAACGCGGCCACAGGGTGCCAGGAGGGAGACCCAGGCCTGGGGCCCCCCCTTGCCCGATGATAGCGAGAGTTTTAAACTTCTGAGACAAAGATGTGATTTTGCAGGCATCACGGGCCGGGCCTTCTTTGCGATATGAAAATGCAACACTTTCCTTTTTCCCTGACTTCACCCAGGTGGTACAGAAACAGCGTCAAAGTTTTCTTCCAGTGAAGAAGAGACTCAGGGACAGGGGACTAAAATATGCCATGATGTTCCCGGCCCATCTGCGGATGGAAGTGGAAGGGAAGGCCTGGTTTTTTGACAACCCGGAGGTGCCATCGGACTGGCTGGACAGCAGACATTCAAACGGGCCGGAAGGGAGGGACCGAGGTGGAGAAGGTGATGTGCAGGAGCAGGAATGAAGAAGGCCGTAAGAACTTTCATGCTGCACTGAAGGGACAGGTGGTGGGGCGGCTCCACAGTCTGTTCTCTGATTAGACCCTGTGTTTGTGTTATGACTGTGGAGAAACCCGGGTTCCGGGGATGTGCTTCAGGGGGCTGGAGGGGTTTAAGACTCCCTCAAAATCACTACCTTTAGTTAGTTAATAGATTAGATAAAGGGCGACAGACACACTGCTAGTTGGGGCTGGGCGACAGCCTTATGCAGGGGTGCAGGGAGGGGGGATGGGATCTGGGGCGGGTGGAGATTCTTGAGTTTCACGAACTGTTGCGTGCCCAATGTTTGAACTGCGTTGTTTCATAATGTGTGAAGCAATGATTGCAATTTGTTTTCCTTTTCTTTTTGCATCTGGTGACAAAGCTATGACTGATTTGATTCCTTACCATTATAATGTCAACTGTTAGACGGGGATAGTGGAGAAATGTGATTAGTTGGAATGTGAAAGGCCTCAGCGAAAAGCTTAAGAGGGGAATGGTGAACCAGTTGATCAGGCGGCACTCCCCAGATGTTGTGTTACTACAGGAGACCCATTTAGTTGGTAATCGTTGCATGGCTCTACACAGGGCGTGCGGTATAGGCAGGTCGCACACGCTTGATTCCCCGGGGTCTAGGGGAGTAGGTGTCTTGGTGAAGAACTCCTTTCCCCTAACCATCCAGGCCACATGGTCTGATCCTCGAGGCCGATAGATTGGCGTGTCAGGGCAATGGGAGGGAAAGATGGTGACTTTCATGTCAGTCTATGCCCCACCCGGCCTCCAATCAGATACCTTCCGAGAACTGGGCACTATCTTTTTCACTTTACCGCTGGGTCTGCTGGTGATGGGGGGGGGGACTTTAATGTTTTGGTGGGTGGGTAGGTAGACAGACTCCAGCTCGAACTCTGAGGCCAGCGCAGAGGTGGCTTCCTGACTTTTTAGAAAAAACAGGGCTTATCGATGGTTGGAGGTTGGGAAGGGGCATTTCCGATCACGCACCAATTTGTCTACAGCTGGACACCAGCCAATCCGATGTTAGTAGAGTATCCCCGATTAATGCATGGCACTTGAGGGACCCCGCCGCCAAGAAGGAAGTCATTAACAGCACGGAAAGGTACTTCCGAGAGAATACAGGTTTGGTGTACTTAGCGCAGACCCTGTGAGAGGCGTATAAAACTGTTATTCGAGAGGAGGTTTTATCTTTGGTCTCGGGAAAAGGTAGAAACGGCAGGCCGAAATAGAATGGGCGGAAGCAGAGGTGATCAAGTCGGAGATTGAGGTATCCAGGGACGCGTCTCCGGAAGGTATGCACCGGTTAAGACTGCACCAGGATGAATATAGGAGCCTCGCTAGAGATAGGGCCAGAGCACATCACGATGAGACGCAAAGCAGAATCTATGAACATGGGGATAAAGTGGGAAAGCTGATAGCGTGGCTTGAGAAGGGAGAGTGGGCGTCGCGGCTGGTACGAGAGCTACAGGAAGGTAGCTCTGGGATGATCAATGACCCGCAAGTCATAGCAAATTAATTTGCGGAATACTATGGGGAGGTGTATACTTCCGCTGGGATATACACAGAGGCCGAAAACGACGCAATGATTAAGTACATTAAAATGCCTGTACTTTCGGAAGATAACCGGAAGTACTTAGATTTCCCACTCACGAATGACGGGGTTGCGCAGGCCATTACAGGTGTGAACTCGGGGAAAACCGCGGGCCCAATCCGAATCCCTATCGAACTGTATAAATTGAGTGCTAACAAACTCGCATCTTTGCTTCGCTCCATGTTTATGGAGAGAAAAGAGGGGTGTCAGCTCCCATACCACCAAAGGGTTGCGAATATCATGGTTATTCACAAAGTGGGTAAGCCCAAGACGCTCTGCTCCTCATACAGGCTCATTTAGTTGCTTAACGCCGAACCCAAAGTTCTGGCGAAGCTACTGGCGACGAGCCTGGCTAAGGTCATTACCACCTTGGTCCATCCAGATCAATCCGGCTTCATGCAGCATCGAAATACGGCCCTTAACCTGCGGAGGCTGCATGGGATTGTCCCGACAATACAGGAACCGGCAGTACTGGTGTCTCTAGATGCCAGCATGGCCTTTGATAGGGTTGAGTGGCCATACCTGTTCGCGGTCCTGGGGAAGATGGGCTTTGGACCAGAGTTCATTAATTGGGTCCTTCTTTTGTATTCTGAACCCCTAGCTAGAGTAGTGATGAATAATCGAAAGTCTGCTGACTTTCAGCTGGGCAGAGGCACCAGACAGTGATGCCCCTTGTCCCCGCTTCTATTTGCTCTGGCTCTTGAGCCCTAGGCGGCATGGGTCCGGTGGGACCTATCGATTAGAGGGCTGCGTTGGACACTGGAATGGGAGGACAACATTTTGTTATACGCGGATGATATCCTACTTTACCTCACCAATCCTAGGGGATCCTTGATGTGTTTTCTTGATGTGCTTGCTATATTTGGGAGATACTCCGGTTTTGCAATCAACTGGTGAACCAGTGAAAAGGCACTTTCACAATGGCTGTGCCAAGCTGCAAATCTCTATGCTCCCCTGGTAAGTTTTCCCAGATCGCGAGGGAGGGATGCCCACAGATGGTTCACTCCATAACTGAAGAAATTAAAACTCAAGATTAGACAAAAAGAAAGGAAATGGAGAGCAAACTATTTATCACAGGATAAAGAGATCTACTGCTCCGCCAGGAAAACATATCAAAACATCCTTTAACAACACAAGACTGATTATTTTTCGGCAATGATCATGAACTCTTTGAATAAATCAAAGGAGATATTCGATATTGTAAACGATCTTTGTAATGATGATAGGACAGCTCCCCCTATAATTCCTACTCAAAAACTATGTGACTCTTTGAATGATTTCTTTAGGGAAAAAATCATCACCATTAAACAGAATATACAAAGAAGAAAACAAGCCAAGTATAGCACTCCGTTCAATGTCACATTAGCACATGGCACAGCAATTCCAAAAGCTATGCCTAAGGTCCGTTGTACAGTATATAAGTAATCAAATGTTCACGATTCAAAAAGTGTCCAGTGTATTTCCTTATTTCAATCCAAATTTAGAAATCCAAGTCAGATATATTTTCCAAGATTTTCTTTTATTATGTTTCAATCTTATAATCACAATTTCACAGCACAACATATAATCAGTTCCCCCATTTCAACCTCACTAGACGATATATTTTTTAATCCTCGTACACTGGATACCTTCTCTCCCATAGACCCTAAAACCTTTTCTGAACTCCTTGTACGTGTTAAATCCGGATCGCTTGACGATATCTGCCCGACCCACATTTTAAAAGAAATAGGATTTGCTATCCCACAAAGTATTCTTCCTTTATTAAACAAATCACTTGCACAGGGCAAGGTACCCAGTAGGTTTAAGCATGCCCTGCTGATTCCTTTAACTAAAAAATCTGGCATTGACCCATATGACCTTACCCTACCTATCAAAAATTCTGGAGGCCCATGTGTCTAACTGTCTCTCGAATTTCATCGAATCAACTGAATATCTGGAACCCAATCAGGCAGGCTTTCGCCCATGCCATTCTACCGAGATAGTGATACTTGCGGTCCAGAATACCCTGAGATCTAACGCAGATAGAGACGTCCATCAGGCATTGGTGCTCCTTAATTTGTCGGCTGCGTTCGACACGGTTGACTATTCTATTCTTGTCAACCGTGTTGAGCAGGCCGGCCTCAGGGGCCCTGCTTTGAGTATGCTGAAGTCCTTCATCTCCGAACGTACTCAGTCTGTTAGATTGGGGACATTTATAGCCCCAAAAACTGTCTCTACCTGTGGCGTCCCTCAGGGATCATCTTTGTCTCCGTTGCTTTTCAATTTGTATTTACGCCCTTTACTGCATTCCCTGAAAAATCACAAAGTTACAATCTTTAATTACGCAGATGACTTGCAACTTGTTTTCTCACTGGACTCCCCTGATGCTGTGGTGGAATTTCAGGAAACTATGTCTCATATCCAGAGATGGATGAATCTGAATCACCTCAAACTTAACCCGGGCAAGACAGAACTCGTCTTGCCTAGGAAAAGTTAAATTAGTTGGGGTCCCCATTTCTGGCCATCTGACATGGAAACTTCACCCACTAAATCCCACACAGTTAAGAGCTTAGGGGTGAGGATCTATCGCTTAAAAGTCACATAGGGACGGTAGTTTCATCCAGTTTCTTTCAATTGAGAAAGATAAAGAAAATTGCCCATCTCTTAACCCATTCTGCTTAGATTCAGGTAACTTATGGAACTCCTTGCCACTGTCGCTAAGACAGAGCGACGCTCTTCTCACCTTCAGACAGGCCTTTAAAACATGGCTTTTTAGACAGGCTTATTCTTAAATAAATGTGAAATATACTTTTGTCAAATGTACCTAAGTGTTATGCTGTGTTCTCAAAAACTTCAATAGCGCCATGAAGCCCACGGGCGTACGTGCGCTGAATAAATAAAATTTAACATAACATAACATAATATAACATAACTGGTCAAAATCAGTGCTCTTTGTCCTTAGAGGAGTTCCGCCTGTGATCCCGAGTACCTGCCCGATACAAATTGAACAAACAGGGTTTCAGTATCTTGGTATTTATGTCACGCTTGACCCAAAGTTGAGATTTGCCAAAAATGTTGGCCCCCCTCTGACTCGCTTCAAGGGGGATGTGATGAGATGGAGGGCACACCCTCTCTCCCTATTAAGTAGGGCGGTGCTTTTCAAGATGATGGCCCTTCCCCGATTCCTGCACGCAGTTCAGAATGCAATGGACCCTGTACCGTCATCCTACTTTAGAGACAGAGAGGCCCTTCAGAGGCAGCTTCTTTGGGCCGGCAAGCCCCGCATAGCCTTCTCTAAGCTTACTCTCCCCTGGTACGACGGTGGGATAGGATTTACGGATTTACGGAAATATTATTGGGCCTTTCAATTGGCGGCAGTGAACCATGCCATATACGGGCCTCCCGGGGACCCCGGGTACGCTATGGACCACTGGCAGGTGCCAGGGGGTGACTTCACTAGGGCATTATATGCCAGACCGGGTCGATTCCCCCTTGCGGGACCATCAGCCCACGCAGTGCAGGTGTGGGAAGCGGCCAATCGACATCTCAAGTGGGAAGGGAAACTCACACTTGCCACCCATTGTGGAACTCGGAGAAGCTGGGAAGTCTGTGGAAGTTCAACGGATTTGACAAGTGGGATCTTATTGGGATCGCGCAGATCAAAGATGTACGGGGACGCGACACAGTTCACACGTTCAGTTCCCTCCAGCAACAATACCACCTTCAAGAAAGCGAGCACTACCGCTACCTCCAGGTTAGGCTTGCATTACTCACGCACATCCCTAGAGGCGCTACACTCCCTGACTCCTCCCCCCCTGGAAGATCGAGTACTAGACGGTCACCTCCCGGAAAAGACCATCTCCATAATATACAAAAAATGTATTAATAATATGGAGGACCCGCTGGTCACTATTAGGACACAGTGGGGTGCTGATGGGGTGGAATTGGATGATGAGGATTGGAGGGAGGCAGTCTCCTCCCCAAGAGTGGTGGCTATACTGATGAGGCTCAGGCTAGTGCAATTAAAAATTCTCCACAGGTCATATGTCACAGGGCCCCGTCTGGTTCGAGTGGGTCGGATGGAGAATGGGGAGTGTCGGAGGGGGGTGCGGAGAGCTTGGAACCTTTATGCATAGTTTGTGTCACTGTGCGGGGATTCAGGAATATTGGGTAAAGATCTATGATACGCTACGGGACGTTATGGGGGTAGAGTTAACACCCGAGGGCCGCAGGTGCATCTTGAATGTGTGGGAACCCACGGATATAAGTGTGTATGGGAGACTATGGGTGACGCTGGCATGTATGATTGCCAAATGTAACATTGCTCAATTATGGGGAGCCAGCCAGTCACCCCGGGTCGAAAAGTGGATGGAAGACCTGGATTGGTGCATATTCAGAGAAAGGTCGGATTATGTTGCCAGGGGTTGCAAAGTGGGGGAAGGTCTGGGAGAATTGGAATCGATACCGTGGAGATATTTGTGAACCCCGGATAGGTCAGGTTGAAGTGGAGACGCATGAATCCCTGTGATCCCCTAACGTTTTTCTGTATTTATTATTTTGAAGTATGGAAATGTATTTATGACAAATGTGTATGCGGCTATTGTCACCCGATGTTTTTCTTTGTGATTTTGTTAATAAAAAGATTTATATAAAAAAAAAGAAGGGCTCCTGCACATTGGCTGGCATGCACAATTAATGATCGCATTTCCGTTGTGTTTGAGGTGTTTAAAACCTCAAACACACTGTATTTAAAAAACTGTATAAAAAGGAATTTTGGGAGAACAGAAAGGTACAAGCGGTCCATCATTCACACTATTACTGGCTGTTGTTAAGGTAAAGCTCCTGCCGACTTTAGCCTATGCTACTGAAGTTCAACATGGAAAGGAAGTAGCAGTACTTGAGAGAATGCAAATCAATGCATATAGAACAGTATTTTCTCTACCGAGAAATTCTTCCCCTGCGCAGATTCGCCTAGAGTTTGGCTTACTGCAGCAACGTTTAGCAAGAATGTATGCGACAATAAAACTGTGGTATAAAATTTGATCAAGCTGCCAGAATCCGCTTAATAGCGCCATTTGGGAAGCTCAAGAGAATAATCCACAATCAACTTATTACAAATATTTGCAGCTATCAATAAAGTTTAAAAAGTTGTCAGAGTTATGGAGCTTGAATTTACCATTCACAACATTTCGGTGAATACTAAATAAAGCAGCAAAAAGACACTCGTTAACGGAGGACAAATTTATATTCAGTAAGCTCTCCCATGCCTGGATGGTACTGCAATCCTATACGATTTTACAACCAGCGGCTTATTTGGACATAACATATTCTGTTCATCTAAAAAGGAAATTGCTAGCAATACGCCTTGGGGCACTACCAACTAATGCTGATCAACCCCTCTGGAAATACAGTGGTCCACCATCATGTGCATTATGTGGTGCTCCGAAGCAGGACTTTATTCACCTGATCTTTATATGTCCCATTTTAAAACTAAATCGTCTTTTATTGTTAAAAAATCCTTTTAAAGATAGGGGCATACGCATCTGTAGATCTGCTATATTAAAGTGTCTTAATCCACATGACCCGCAACTCAACTGTAGATAAGCTTTTAATCTTATATGAAAAATTGATTTGACCTAGCATTTTAAATAGTCCTTTATTAAAGAGATGAAACTTTTGATACATGGCTCAATTATTGTTTTATTCAATTGGAACTGGTTTCTGCAGCGAACAACCAGTAAGTGTAATAGGTATATATACTAGTGCTGATACGGTATCATCAAAAGCTGTACATTTTAATAATGGTAATTAATGGTTTTAATATGTACAGTATATGTTCCTCTGCAGACTGATTAATTTTATTGGAATTGTTATGGTTTTAATTAACTTAAACAATAAAGATACATTTGAAATTTGTGTTTGAGGTGGAGGTTTGTGGCCGGTGTCGCTTATCATGGGATGTGGAATGGATTTTCCTTTCGCCGTTTGTATTCATTGCCAGAGCCCCTGACAGTGGCATTTTGGGGTGCTTTTATGTTGTGCTGATGGCCATCATGATGGCTCTCAGGTAGGGAAGTGTTCAGTTAATTTACTTGCCGCCTGTACTGTTTTTCTGAGGTCAATAGACAGAACAAGCTGCACTATAGTGTTACCTGCATATAATTTTGGGGCTTGTTGGACAAAGGGCTTCATGTTTTCACAAGCACATGCATGTGTTCAACTCGTTATTCAAATCAGCGCTCGGATGAGCACTTAAGATTATTGTTTTTGTCTTCAGCTAAAGCCTGCAAACAGATTGTGCTCTGATTTATCATTAAGACTTTGCAGGGGCCTCATTTCTCTTGGTTACAAGACTCTCCTGATCTCACTGTGAGGATTACTTGGTGTTCATGGTGAGCATATGCAAGACATTTTCGTTTTGTGAAAAAAAGTTTTTTTGCCCTCTTAGGCAACTTTATTTGGACATAGAAAAAACCCCAATGAGAACTATAAGAATTACAAAGCGGTACTCAGCAGCTGGTCTAGTCTGACCTCTACGTTTCCTATTGTGAAAAAAACAAGATCCACTTTACTGTGTGTTTGAGACTGAGTATTCCTATCAACCAATATTTATGGAGAAAATATCCTTTACTTTTGGCGTAATAAGTAGAGGCCCTGTTCTTCCACAGTGTAATCAAAACTACCCCCAAAAATCAAGCCCTGGTGGCCAATCCTGATACCTTAATCAGTGACAAATGTCACAGTCATTTATTAATTTTATTTATTTATTTATTTATGTGTTTTATAAAGCGCACAAATACCCAAAGGTGTCTCGGCGCTGCAGACTGACAAGAGCAGAGGGGACAAGATGGATCATTGAATAAAGAGCAAGGTCTTTATCTGTTTCCTGAAAGTGGACATGGAAGGGCTGGTGTTGATGTTGGAGGGAAGCCTGTTCCAAACTTTGGTGGTGGCATGGAGGAACAATCTGTTGCCCCAGGAGTCTTTTTTGTCCGAGGGACAATGAGAAGATTAGTGTTGGATGAGCGGAGTTGTCTGGAGGGAATGTAAGGACAGAGAGACTGCTTGAGAAAATTGGGACCAGTAGTGTGCATGGCTTTGTAAGCAATGCAGAGCGCCTTGAACCTGGCTCTGCTTCTGATTGGTAGCCAGTGGAGTTGGTGAACTGCTTTGGAGATGGGTTTAAATTTGGGGGTGTCTGTCACGAGTCTAACTGCCACATTTTGAAATAGCTGGAGATTATTGATCACTTTTTCTTGTGCGTTGACAAAGAGTCCATTGCAGTAGTCCACTTTGGACATAACAAGTATACTGATCAATGTTTTGGCGGCTGAGGCTGGGAGGTATAGAAGAAGCTTCTTTATGATTTTCATAGTATGAAATGCGGATGAGACTACCGAATTTGCATGGTAAGTGAAGGAAAGTTTGGTGTCGAAGATGACTCCTAGATTCCTAACTTTAGTAACTGGGGAAGGGGGAGTTTCCAGGTCGGCTGGCCACCAAAGAGTTGACCAGGCCGGAGTGAGATTGCCAAAGATTATGACTTCTGTCTTACTGGAGTTCAGCCTCAGGGAGTTGTCCGCCATCCAAGAGCTTATGGCAAGCATTCCTTTCTGAAAGTTGGCTACAACCCTAGCACCATCGTTGTGTATAGCTAACACAAGTTGGGTGTCGTCAGCGTAGGAGGTAATGCCCAGATTAAAGGATTTGGTGACCCTCGCCAAGTCCGACACATAGATGTTGAATATAGTCGGACTTAGCGAGGATCCTTGGGGCACTCCGCATGGGAAGGAAAATGGGGGCGATGTGAAGGTGCCTAGCGTAACAGATTGTGAACGATTGGCTAGGAATGATGATACCAGGGCCCTGGCCATGTGGCTGATTCCTCAGGCAGTGACACGGTCACAACTAGTCTGCAATGAGGAGGAAGTCGTAATCACTTCCGAGGCGTGAGTCAGGTCCGTCTTCCATCCACAGCAATCTGACAGAGTCAGCGGTGGACCGGGGAAGAGGAAAGTGAGGTGAGAGCAACGTGCAGTTTTGAAAACAAATTTTAAAATACAGTGAACAATGCTCGCAGTTAACAATATTCTAGTAGGTTCTAATGGAGCCCTTCGCCGTGCTCTCCAGCGATTAGCGCTGTAAAAATGTCTACCTTGCTTTTCGTGAGACTGAGGTTCATTAAAATTGGCCTACTGTTTTATTAAGGGCATAACCTGTGTACCAATTCGCTATGCTCCTTGATCTAAAAGAGCACAAAAATTTCCCACAGGAATTAGTACTATCTCAGGTTACCATAAGCAAATCCATGAGTGCCAGATCATCATGAATGGGTAGGTTAAGGTCACGAGCCAAGCTTTAAATGCTTCACAAGGGGTAGGGATTTTACCAATGGCATGCTGCCTGCCATCTGTCCTGACTACAATGCCACTAGTTTACTCTCCTCCACTCTCTTCATTACCCCCTTATCAATCCCCTGCTTGAGGAATGATTGAGTATAAATCAAGGTAGTCAGGACCATACCCCTGAACAAAGCTACCCTTACGCTAGCAAAGACTAAAAATAGCATGATAAACAACATCAAGTGGAGAGGTGTGGTGTAGTGGCCAGGGCAGCTGACTTTGGAGCACAGGGTTCACAGGTCGATCCCCGGCTCCCGCGGCAGCACAGCTCAGCCCCATGTGACTCTGGGCAATAGCTCACTTAATTCCCAGCGCCTTGAGACCCGTAAGGGGTAATAGCTCGCGCTTTACAAATACAGATTTATTTATTTATTTATCCACAGCCCACTTGGCAGCCATCACCATCCCTTGATACAACCTCTCTTGGCCAACCTCTGTTCCAGTTCAGTCCAGCTACATGAAAACAATAGCACACAAACTGGCTTATCAAACAAGGACTCAACCAACTATGGTCATGATGCATATCAGAGTTGAGATTACTCACCTCATATATCATTATATCCACTTACTAGTGGCCAAATGCACAAATCTCTCATTCTCTCCCCCCAAAATGAACTGCTTGATATCGGACTGAAGTTAAAAGTATGCAAACCTCACTCTCCGTTTCAATCTCATAAGCACTCTCCCCTCATGAGCTCCTCTTCTGCCCCCTCCCTGTCACACCTTACTTGACACACCTACTCCTGAAGAGTCAATCACACAAATCAATCCCAATGATCCAGAGTATTCTCCCAAAAACATTACTTCTGAAGCACCCTACAAACCCCATCTCTGAATACTCTGTGATCACAGATCCTACAACTTCAAGAGCTACCTGTCCAAAATCTCCAGATCATGATGTTCTAAAGACAATCAAAGATCAATCTACCCAAACAACGTCAAACAATACTCTTACAACTCAGTCACCCATCACAATGAAGCTGCCCTCCTGCACTATATATTTGCCAACTCTAATGCAACTTACAAATCTTCCCTCATTCAAGACTTTGACCTTGATGGTGTTGCACTTACTGAAACCTGGTTCTGCTCATCATCCCTACTGCTATCACACCACTATGATACTCTGGGCCTCATGTACAAAGTGTTGTAACAGTCATAGACCCTCAGGTTTGGTTAACTAGAACACCTTTTGGAATATACAAGACCCATTTCATGTGCCAGAAAAAGATTTCTGACTAGGTAAATGGGTTTAGGAGACATTAAAGAATCGCTGTTTGAAAGGGGCATTTTAAGGATGTCCCTTTGAAGTACTGATTCCTTTACACAGCCACAAAACATGAATATTTCGCCACCAACTTAAAGGAGGTGGCAACCCATCGCCAATGGGAACGGGTCCACAAAGGACCCCTTCTCCTTTTGGAATGGTGAAAAAATATTTTTTAAGATAAGGCAATGGTCCAGTGGACCCCTGATTTAGCTTGATTTTCTTTTTACTTTTTTTTTTAACGCGTCCTGTTTTCAGTTCACAAAAAAAAGATTCTTTACTTAAAAGCAATTACAGACATGATGGTCTGCTGACCCCACTAGGCAACAATGCTTGTGATAGCCAATCATAGTAGTTTGCTATTTGCAACATACCTTATTAATATTTATGAGGCAGGCCAAATTGTGACCCACTATGTTTCTGTATTTTATGAACCGACATATTAATACATAGGTTGGTTTGTAAAATAAAAATGCATTCGGTAAAAGTTAGTGCAAAAATTGCAACCCCTTTTACCTAATACAATACATGAGGAACTACATCTCCACTGTGAAGGTGCAGGAAGAAACTGATATGGTTGCAATGATTCAAAAGGAGTCCCTTATATACAAATGTATTAAATTAATAAACGTCTCCTAGTTACAGTGCATCACTGTGATTATAACCATAACACCAGCTGGACTACTAGGCCGTACAATGTAATATGTTAGTCAAGTTGTGAAAGATATTTCTCCATTGTTTATATGGACATTTGTCAGCTGACATGAAGCACTGAAAGGGAAAAAACATCAACAATACATTTCTAACTTGTGAAGCTCATGTGAGTGCACAATAAGAACCAGGAATCATTGAATATGATTACAAGGTTTCATTTGGATTACAGATCAACCCACTATATATGCAAACAAAGAGTACATCCAAATAAGTACAGCAATACAATAGCTAGAGTGAAATATCTCAGTTGGTAGAGGTGCAACAGAATGAGATACAGAACAGTGATAGCCACAATAATACAGAAACAAAGAAAACTAAATAGGTGTTCAATAAAGAAGCTTCCCTACTGTCTTCTACACATAAATCAAATATAGGGTCATCTATCAATGGTCTTTAATCTGGGAACATAAAAGGTGTCAGCATGATCAGACTTCAGTAGAAGTTTAAAAAAAAAGGAAAAGAGATAAGCGTTTAGCATAAAGTTCCACACTTGCAAGAATAAGACAAGCAGAGAGATCTGTACCTCTCTAAGGCTAAAAGGGAGCTGCCGTGACTCTAACTGTGTGAACATCAATTTAAAAGTAACAAGAGACCGAGATAGTCCTTATCTAAGCTCACACCACCAAGGACCAATCAGCCTAGTACTTGAGTGCATCTTAACATAGCTCCACTTTCCCAATGCATGAGACTGGGGTTCTCAATCTTGAACAGCTTGCCATCCTGGTACATGATAAACAGAAAGCTTCTTTTCCCATTGTTTCTCCACGTTCACTGCCAGGTTTCCCTCTAGACCTCTCGATCAGCAATCTAATATAGACAATAAGCCTTTCTCTAACTAATGAATCAGAGTAACTTTAATCAACCATTTAATGTGCACTTCGAATACATGGTTATACATGCTCAAGTGTAACTTGAAGAATACATTTAAAACGTGAGCAAAAAAGTACATGTTTACATTTGTGAATATAACTTGAAGTGTAGGTGTAAAAACGTGAACAAAATACATGGTTTTATGTTTAATCTTGAACATTAGTGCACACATGAAGAAATCTCTAGTCCCTACAGTAAATATATTTCATAATACATTTGAATGCTTCACTCACGCCAGTGAAGTTAAGGTACACCATAAATCTATTGTGAAATGAACGTATATAATTCCCCTCTCTGTGTCCTGTAAGATTGGAGTCTAATTTGTGCTTCACCATTTCTACACCAGAGAGGCTGAATATATTATACCATTCATTAGGCAGCAAGAGAGTTTTATGAGTGATTTCCTTGATTATAACAATCATCTCACCTCCTCTTCTGAAGACATTGTCCATGGAGGTTTCAAGTGCTGCTAGGAAAATAACAAAGACGCCCACACATCCTTCCTATCAAACAACACCTGTGTAGAACGTTGATCTTCCTTCCCTGTCCATAATAAGAGCTGCTGCTGGAACTGCTTCTTGATGACGCTGGGATTCTCGTATAGATTTTCACTTTACCAATCCAAAGAATCCCTGGCCGACTGGACATTTTAGTCGGTATGGAAGTGGGAAGGAAGTTCGTTAAATTTCATATCCTTTTGGCAAATTTCTAATTCAATACGGTTTAATCTGAAGGACCACTGACTCCGAAGAAAAGTTTAACATTTTATTACATGCACCTCAGCAATTGGTTCAAGTTATAAACTGGCACTAATACAAACATAATCCTACGCAGGAGTTCAATCGACTCAATAAAAGGCAAAGTTAATTCAAGAAGCAGTAGGCATGCAATAGTTGTGCCCACTGGAAAACTCGACTGCATCTGTTCCAATGGGAAAGAAAAAGATTAGTCTGTCCCTACACTAACTCTAAAGTGACATCCCTACTTTTCATCCCTCCCAGGTGAGAGAAAAGGTGTCAGCTGTGAAGGCTCCCTAAGAAGCACTTTCACTTTCCAGGTAAGTAACCTCAATTACTGAGCTCGTTCTAAGATGCTCCTTAGTTTCTCCTGCCTAGTCCAAACTAAGACTGATATCTAATTGGACTGCCTTAGACAGGACCCAGTCTAAGTCCAACTAACCCTAACCCTAGCTTCAAAAGCAACGGACTCTCCACCCTCGGGGCACTTTCCCTAATACAAAATCACAAAACATATGGGTATGCCTATGACACTCCTCCTTCAAGTAGCTACAGCCCCTCGTACTGTACAATGGCTTGGCAGTTCGGACTGGACTGTTCCCATGAGGCATAGGGTCAAGACTGATTTGCATATGGCCATGTCTGAACTGGGGTGGCTTGGTGAGAAAAATAACGATGGATTAAACCCAGATCTATGACTGGGGTGAATGTTTTGCCATTGTGCAACATTCCGTCCATCATCTTGTGTGTTTTGCTGTTCACCCTATGTGGGAAGGGTATGCCCAGACGTGGGTCCCGTGCTCACTAAGCCAATGGAGTCAAGCTATCCTGGCTGGAGACGGCTGATAGCCAGAAACGGGTTCTAGGATGCTTGATTCCGATTCAGGGAAGACATGGCTTGGCAGTTTGGGCTGGACTGTTCGCATGAGGCACAGGGTCAAGACTGATTTGCATATGGTCATGTCTGAACTGGGGTGGCTTGGTGGGCAAAATAACGATGGATTAAACCCAGATCTATGACTGGGGGTGAATGTTTTGCCATTGTGCAACATTATGTCCATTATCTTGTGTGTTTTGCTGTTCACCCTATGTGGGAAGGGTATGCCCACTCGTGGGTCCCGTGCTCACTAAGCCACTGGAGTCAAGCTATCCTGGCTGAAGACGGCTGATAGCCAGAAACTTGTCCTAGGATGCTTGATTCCGGTCCAGGGAAGACATGGCTTGGCAGTTTGGGCTGGACTGTTCCCATGAGGCACAGGGTCAAGACTGATTTGCATATGGCCATGTCTGAACTGGGGTAGCTTGGTGAGAAAAATAACGATGGATTAAACCCAGATCTATGACTGGGGGTGAATGTTTTGCCATTGTGCAGCATTCCGTCCATCATCTTTTGTGTTTTGCTGTTCACCCTATGTGGGAAGGGTATGCCCAGACGTGGGTCCCGTGCTCACTAAGCCACTGGAGTCAAGCTATCCTGGCTGAAGACGGCTGATAGCCAGAAACCGATCCTAGGATGCTTGATTCCGGTCCACAAAAGACATGGCTTGGCAGTTCGGGCTGGGCTGTTCCCATGAGGCACAGGGTCAAGACTGATTTGCATATGGCCATGTCTGAACTGGGGTGGCTTGGTGAGCAAAATAACGATGTATTAAACCCAGATCTATGACTGGGGGTGAATGCTTTGCCATTGTGCAACATTCCGTCCATCATCTTGTGTGTTTTGTTGTTCACCCTATGTGGGAAGGGTATGCCCAGATGTGGGTCCCGTGCTCACTAATCCACTGGAGTCAAGCTATCCTGGCTGAAGACGGCTGATAGCCAGAAACCGATCCTAGGATGCTTGATTCCGGTCCACAAAAGACATGGCTTGGCAGTTCGGGCTGGGCTGTTCCCATGAGGCACAGGGTCAGGACTGATTTGCATATGGCCATGTCTGAACTGGGGTGGCTTGGTGAGCAAAATAATGATGAATTAAACCCAGATCTATGACTGGGGGTGAATGTTTTGCCATTGTGCAACATTCCGTCCATCATCTTGACTGTTTTCCTTGTACTTTTCCAGCATCGATCCTTCTTGAATACATGAATTGAATACATTTGATTTGATTCTTGTTCAAACCAATCTAGCGATGGTTATGTATGGTTGCCGAGGAAGTAAAGGTCTTCCAAAAACCGTTGCTGTGTCCTTGGGTCCCGGGCACCTTCTCTGCCAAATGTTTTATTTTTATTTTATTTTTATTTTTTTATTGAATTTTATGACAGCAGACAGACAGAGAAAACATTGGTAAACTTACATCATAAGGCCAC
Organism: Lissotriton helveticus; assembly: GCF_964261635.1. Classification (NCBI taxonomy): domain Eukaryota; kingdom Metazoa; phylum Chordata; class Amphibia; order Caudata; family Salamandridae; genus Lissotriton; species Lissotriton helveticus. The sequence goes on along the minus strand of NC_136062.1, from coordinate 237,387,865 downwards.
ATTAAACAAAGCAGATCTCCAAAACCAATTTGGCGAAACTAATAACGGACAAAAAAAAGAGAAATGGAATAAACGAATACAATAACAGAGATATTTAGAAATTTCCCTTAAGATCCTATCCAGTTGGTAATAGGAGACCATAATTTATATCCAAAAGTTTTCTTCCTTATACCCTTAATTGTATACAGTGCAATCTCAAGATGGTAAATAGACAGTAATTTAGTTTGCCACTTAATAAAATTCGGTGATTCCTCATCTAACCATTGAGATGTGATACATGAACGATATACAGCCATGCATATAAAAATAAAGCCTTCCTCAGCAGCTGAAATCTTACGGGTATTGCTCTCTTCACATCCAAAAATAACCAATGTTGCTGTTAGCTTTGCTAGGATGCCCAGGTTATTCTTAAAAAAAAACTCTACATCAGAAATAAACGGAAGCAATTTAGGGCAAAAAAAAAACCATATGGGCAGCATCGGCTGCATATAAGCCACAACGGTTACAGTTTATTCCCCGCCCGGAGTTCCATTTAGCCAATTTACCTGGCGTATAGTACAGGTCAAAGACTGACATAAAATGTTGGCTTATCAGTGAACCGTTCAGTATTAGATTGGTGGCCATTTCTATACTTCTCTCCAAATCGACACACTCAATGGTCAATTTATTTTGCCATTTTGCTTCCCTGGCCTCTAAATCGTCCACTATCTTCTCTCGCAGTAATTGATACAAAAACCCCATTTTGTGCCTATCCTTAATCGCTTCAAAAATCGCGATTTTTCCTAATGCAATCAAATTCTTTGATATTTTCTGATCACAAAAGCTACGTACTTGAAGGTATTTAAAAAAATCCATACGTTGCAACCTATACGCCTCCCTTAAATGATCAAAAGAAACAAAATGATTCCTCTGAAACAGATCCCCAAGTTTGCGAATCCCCAAGTTATGCCACCTTGACATCACCTGATCATTAAATATATCTGGTAAAAGGGAACAATTCTGGAGAGGAGTATATAAATTAATATGTGGGCCTATTCCTAATCTCTTTTTAGTTGTCCTCCATATAGCATAAGCAGAATAAAGAATCTTAAATTTGTTTTTTTTATAATAACTTGGTTCTATAATGCGATTTAGACATTGTTTTGCCTCGGCACCTAATAACATCTCATAAATAGATGGAGCAGCAAATTCCTCGGTTGGATCTTCTGGTAATATAAGTACACCCATATGCTGTAATATCGCAATCCAATGATACATCTGAAAATTTGGAATGCCCCAACCTCCTCTCTCTCTAGACAGCGTACATCTCTTAAATGCTCTCCGAGCCCGATGGTAACCCCAAAGAAATCGCGAACACATTCTCTCCATTCGAGTAAAGTAAAAATTAGGTATGAGAAAGGAGATAGCCCGAAATAAATACAGAAACTTAGGAAAAATTAGCATTTTTAGGACATTGCTGCGGCCAAAGAGTGAGAGTTTTAGATTGTTTATTCTATCTAATATTTTATTTGAAGTAGTTATGACCGGATCCAAATTTTCAGGAATAATATCCTCCGTATTAGTTGTAATCTTTATGCCTAAATAGATAGCCTCTTTTTCCAACTTAATGTTCTCTGGACGGCCGGCCTCTGAGTGAATAAGTTGTGTCTTTCCAACGTTTAATTTATAGCCGGATAACCGGCCGAATCTTCAGCTTCTGCTATAATATTAGGTAGTGCAGTGCTGATGTCTGCTGTCAATACCGCGATGTCGTCTGCATACACACAAACTTTCAAATCCCGGTTGAGTATCTGCACAGGTTTAATTAAACTATTCCTTTCCAAAGTAACGATAAACGGGTCAATATATAATGCAAACAGCAAGAGGGAACAGGGACAACCCTGTCTCACCCCCTTGCTATCAATACCTTCCCTGATGCTTTCCCAGACACCCTGATAACAGCAGATGGATGTGAGTACAATGTCTGAATAGCTCTGACTAATTCCGTCGGAAACCCCTTTCTTGCAAGAACAGACCACATAAAACTCCATGAGACCCAGTCGAATGCTTTTTCAGCGTCCAACAGGGCCACACCGACAGGGGAGTTAGTACCCTGCGCCCAGTCCAATAAAGATATTATCCACCTTATATGATCTGTAGTACCTCTGTGCTGTATGAATCCGTGTTGTCTTAAAGAGACTAAACCTGGCATCATATCGTCTAGCCTATTAGCAATAAGTTTAGAATAAATTTTGCTGTCTGAGTTTAATAATGAAATGGGTCTATAAGACCCCAATTCAGTATCCTTTTTACCTTTCTTTTTGAACACCACAATTCTAGCATTAGTCCATGACTGCGGGGCCATCCCCAAAAAGGCTTGTTGACATACTTCTACCAATTCCCTTTTCATCATGTTTCTAAAGGTCCTATAAAATTCCAGAGAGATATTATCCGGGCCCATGGCCTTGCCCGTGGCCAAGCCTACTATTGCTAATTCAATTTCACACCAATCTGACGGTGCCAGCAAAATAATTTTTTGAGCTTCCGACAATGAAGCAGGGATCACATCCTTTAACTATTTATCGGCTTCCGCCCGCCCAGTCTCATCACTATATAACGATTGCTAGAACTCTTGAAAGGAAGTCAAGACGCCTTCCTTAGTCTCTTGCAAAACCCCCTTTAAATCTGTAATTCTAGGAATATCGCTGTAAACAGCTTTCTCCCTTGCCCTTTTTGCCAGCAACCTACCCGTTTTTTCTCCAAACTCATATGCTGTTTCTTTATTTAGTACATACTTTTCAGCAATTTGAGCGGCAATGATAGCATAGGCACTAGCCCTTTTTATAGTAAGATCTCTTTGGACCGCTTGTACTGTGTCTGCTTCGGCACCTAGCCTTATTATATCTGCCAACTTCTTCACGGCAATATACACCTGATCAAAATCCTGTCGGTGTTTAATCCACATCCTTTTACGCTTAAATTTAGAAAAACTAAGGGTTTCTCCACGTACTACTGATTTAAACGCGTCCCAGACTATCTCCTGTGCGGCCGTACCTTTATTAATAACAAAGAATTCCTGAATTATTTTAGCCATAAACTGACAGTACTCCTCATCCAAAAGCAATTTTCTATCAAAGGACCACTGTTGGAACTCCAATTTTTCAGCCGAATCTATGACCAGATCTAGTATGATCGGATTGTGATCCGAAAATAATTTGGGGTGAATCTCAATTTTAGCTTTGGCCAACAGTGCAGATGAAGTAAAAAAATAGTCTAGACGGGCAAATTCTGAGTGAGGGGCAGTAAAAAAGGTAAAAACAGGGTCGTCGGAATGTTTTGAGTTCCACACATCATGCAGGTCATGATACAAAATCAGACCCCCTAAAGCATTAAAAACTAACTTCTTTCTTCCTGTATAGACATGATTAGATCTAACATTCACTCCTGCATCAAGATTAATATTAAGATCACTGCACATTAACAATGGCAGCGTCCACTGTGCTAATTCCAAATTCAAGAAGTTAAAAAGTTCTGCATCATCCAGATTTGGCCCATAAATATTACAAAGTGTAAACCTATATTGGCCAACCCTAAACTCGGAAATAGCCAAACGTCCCCATTTGTCAGCTGCAGTTTTAACACACTCTCCGACTCCCCTTTTTTTAAGTATCGCAACCCCTCTTTTAACACCAGTCTGCTTAGAACATACTACCAGCTCCATACCCATATTCCTAAAATACCCTCTATTGGCCCAAGCAACATGTGTTTCCTGCAAACACAATATATCAATATGCAGTATTTGCACAATTTTAGCTAGAACTTGTCGTTTCTTAGGGTCATTAAGGCCGCATATATTTAACGTGCAATTCTTTATTTTCCTATCCATAAGCATTATTAAAGAAAACCAAATTAATAATGAGGCAATCAATTTTCTTGAATTCGAATACCTTGCAACCACTTTAACGTATTTTGCTTCTTACTATGCTTATCTGCTTTAGATCATTCCTGTCTGCTGCTGTCTTTTTCACCCACTTCCACCAAAATCCCGTGCCCAACCCATTCCCCACCCCATCATACCACCAACACCAACCCTCCCGCCCCTCCCCACCCATCCTCCCCAACTTATGAGGCCCAGGGACCATTAGTCCCTGCAATATATGGAGTGCCGTACCCCTCCCCCCCGCCCCCCCTGGCCACTGACATCAAAATGTAAACTGTTATCACCATATGTCAGAGAGGAAATCCAGACGCCTGGAAAAAAAAAAGGGAACATTTTTACAATCACCAAAGGGGGTTTCCGCCAAGTTTTCCCTGTTTATTTTACTACATTATACCTTACAACACCGCCCCCTATATAGTGTCCAGATAGTCTTTAGCTTGGATTTCTGATCAGAAAAATTTAGTTTAACCTTTAACCATAACCTTACGTTTTGCCGGATTCTGTAAATAAACCACAGCCCCCTTTTTTTTTAAAGTCTGGTATCAATTGTTGCAGATGCAACAGTTTTGAAACTGTGGCCTGACAGAAATCCGGTCTCACGAAAAAACTACAATCCTTGGTAGTAGCTTTCTTGTCTGGTCGTGCCAAAGCGTATAGTTCCTCTCGAGCTAAAAAGTTATTAAAGCAAACTAAGATTGCTCTAGGGAGGGTTTCTTCTCCTTGACGAGGTTTCTTTACTGTGAAAGGAAACCTATGTGCCCTTTGGATTTCCCTGGTCCAATCCCAAGATGTCAGTTCGGGGAAAGCTTCCTTCAGTAGTTCCACAATAAATTTGCGCACATCCGAGCCCTCCTTCTTCTCTGGAACCCCGAGAAAACGTAGATTCTTTCTGCGGGCCTGATTTTCCATCTCCGACAGTTTATAACTCAGATCATCACGATGAGCCTTCAAAGCATCTAACTCTGCTTTTTGTGCAACAGTATAATCCTCGAAAGCTGAGATTCGGGCTTCTGCCTCCGTAACTCTTTCCGCCGTTTCCGTACCTATTTTTATTGCACGTCGTACGGCGTTCTTTACCTTACTGCATGTAGCCTGCATTTTGATATTCTTCGCTTTACTCTCAGCCCTATGGTTCATCGTAAATAGTTGCCAGAGTGATCTCCTGAGGGGGTGGTTTATCTGATACTTTTTTTCACCTTCTGGGTCAACTAAATTTAGCCCTCTAGCTCCTTCTACACTTTCACTAGATGTTAAAGTGCTTTCTGATGTTACCAGTCGTGAACCTTTTTTCTTTTGCCTCTTTACTGTATTAACACTGGAGTTAGGAGAGGCCGTACTTCGTCTTAAGTCCTCATCAAAGCTGCTGCCTTCACTGTAATCCACCCAGTCCTTGCTTATATTCAAGCCCTCATCTGAGGATGCTTCAGACAATGAATAAAAGTTTTCAACAGATTCAGAAATCCCTGTCCCCCCTTGCGCCCCCTCATTTTTAACAGGTAGGTCTTTTCCAGCTACTTGGCGATCCTGGTTGTCCTTTATTAATTCTTCTGAATTTCCAAGGACTCATCTCCCACAATGCAGCTAGCATCGCCTTTTTGCCCTGTTTGTTGCTGCCCCCCATTTAACTCTACCTCAAGGGCTAATTCTATATGGTTCAAAACTTCTTTTAGGGGCAGTTGGTCGCTATTACGACCCAAAGAGACAGTTTCTTCATCCGCTTCCATGAAGCCTTGCGTGAGTTCCAAGTTACGTGCATTCTGCTTTTCAAACACAGCGGGGAGAGTCTGCATTCCTTGCTTAGGTGTACGTAAAGTAACAACATTTTTACCCCGACTTTCGTCTCCCTTTCTCAGATGCGCTTTGACGCTACAATGAGTACTTTGGGTGCTAGGGATATCAAGAACAGTCTCACCTTCTGTACTTGAGCCTTCGATTGATTTCCCTCCTGTTTTTTCCATTAGCACTTCTGTGGCTTGCTCCTTAGTTTTTCCGCTACGAGTGGTAACCTTTGCCACCTCCTTTACATTAGCGGGGGGTTTCGGCGGCATGCTTTTTTTCCGCGTGGCTCCTCCTCGGCCACGAATTACTCCAAGCCGATACCCCAGCAAGCAAAAAGGAAGCTGCCAGAATGGAGCCCTATACCGAGTCAGTAGCCAACTGCCCAGCATCTGTTTCTGCACAAGCTTACCAGGTTTAATCTCCTGCTTTAAGCCACGTTCAGGCTGTGCTTGCTCTCAGCACCACCACCGCTGTTACTCTACTCCAGTCCACTTTTTTCCGATATCTCGGCGTCACCACGCACAGGCAGAGACCAAATTAAAACTGATCCACAAAGTACTTTTTTCTTCTTTCTTTTGCCCTTTAAATAAAAATCGCAATTCTTTCTTCTTATGTTCAACCTTTATCGGCGTCTCTTTAACACAAAAGCCGGTTTACAGTCAGTTTTTAATTTCAGCAAGATACGGAACCGTTCCAACCGTTCCGACCGCGAGTCCTCCTGCGGGTTCAAGCCACGTCAATCTGTACCCGCTCACAGCACCACCGCATCAGCCGCGGCTTCTGCATTGACGTTCTGGCGTCCCGACTTCAACAAAATAATTCAAGCCGCAGAAGAGTTTTGCAGATCGAAGATCTCCGCCTTCCTTCTTGCATTTAATACTCGATCTCTCTAAATGACCGAGTGACTGATTCACCGGAAAAGCATGCAGCGCTCCTCTCCTTAAACCGTTATAAACCACCGACCAGGAGAGAGAAGGTCAGTGCTGCCTACACAGCCCACGCCACGGCCGCCATCTTACCTCAGCCTGCCCAAGTGGCCATCTGCCAAATGTTTTAACCGCACATACCAGTGCACTCCCTTCGTCTCTACTTCTACCAATCTAACTTCTAAACAATGGCTCATTCTACCTAACAAGCTACTTGGCCTTGCACCTGCAAGAGAAATGCATGAGAAACAATCCCTCTGCACGCCCTAAGTTACAATTCGAAATTCAACTGCAAACGTGAGCTTCTTTCCCAAGGTATATTTCCAACTCGACATTTCTAGTCAGGCTAAGAAAACCACAGTTAGGCCTCGGCTAGCGTTTCCATGTCTTAGGACTTTACTCTTTTAAATGCATTTCTAATACAACATCACAAACATTTCATTAATCAATCCTAACATTACATTTCACCTTAGCAACCATTATTCTCATGTTAAAGCATTACGTTTCTGATTAGGCAGCCTACACGTATAATATGGCACGTTCAATCTCAAGGCACAATTTACACACAGAGCAGTTAATTCTAAGTTAATTAAAACATGATTCTCTCAACTAAAGCACTGCATCAACCTGTAAATGATATAAACACACTTCTACATATTGCACTGATCCCCGGCCTAATACTATTTTATAAAATCACACAATAACATGGCCCTCTAAATATGCGGGTGCTGACTACTTGGGACTATGGTGCACCCCTACAATTTTTCAAACAACATGGCGCTCTATCAGTCCCCCCTTTGATGACCTGTGTCATCACAGACTACACCATCCTTAGGGAAAGAACCGACTTAAACAGAACTTGTTGCCATTCTACCTCTCCTGAGGAACTCCATATTTTTCAAATTCTGATATTGACTGTCCTGCAGTCGCACCATTTGTCTCTTTTGCGTTCTCAAAGATCTTTCCAATCTGCTAGACCACTTGTAAGCTCTTATGAAACCCCACAATCCAATCACACATGCCACAACTATGATAAGAGGCTTCAACACATAACCAAGGAATCCTTTACCAAGGTTCGCAAACCAACTCTCCACTTTGCCAAATCCTTTTCCAACCTTTTCCCACACAGTTTCCTCAGTCAAATCCTCAATCTCATAGTGAATTGCAGTGATGTTACTTATATATTTCTCCAGATCTTTGCTGTTGTCTGGTATATAAGTACATTACTCTTGGACCTTCAAAAGTTTACAGACTCCTCCCTCTTTTGCTAGAAGGACGTCTAAAGCAAGGCGATTTTGCAAAACCACCGTCCTTATCGATAACATCTCTCCTTCCACCAACACCAATGACTTTGCTGCATTCATTAACAACTCATCCACAACAGTCGCCAACCTTCTAATCTTCACATCATTCAAATCACTACCAAAGTTGGTATCATTGCTCCAAACATATCTCCAACCACAGCTGCTGCACCTCGTTTCACTCTTGCATGCTGTCCTCCTTCTAAGAGCTCAAAATCTTCTTTATGGTAAATCTTAGGAAAGATGATCGCTAAGTAACACATACCATACCATTTCTCAGGCAATCGCACATAAGCGTTCCTCCCACACACAAAATATACAGTTGGAATTATCTGCACTACACTTTGCAAAAAGTCCTTCGAACAATACTCTAATGTAAAAGTTTGCTCACACGTGGTCTACCCCACATACACATTCTCATAGTACGTCTGTGGACGACTTATGCACAACTTCTCCTTTTGCACCTCATCTAGAGCTATCGGACCATAACTCCCTTTCGCCTTGTGCAAATTCCCTTTATCTGTCCAATCTACTTTATCCTGTCCTGAATCTCGCAACTGCTTTTGTTTCCTGTATCTATCTTCCACTTGATCTATAAATTTCTTCTCTGTATCTGACAACAGACACGTCAGATTATGGCGATGAGCATAAGCTGTGTCCAACTTTTGAGTCGAAATGAAATACATTCTAAGTCTATCCTCTGACTTGTAATAATCATACTTATTCAAATGTTTATAGGCTGGCACCTCAGGAAGAACTGCATCATAATTCGAAAAGAAATACTGAAAATGATTTCGCCCATAAAAAAAGCTAAGCAGCACACTACATGAAATGCCATATGTCAATGGAAGATGATGGTATCTGATACCCTCATCCACTGAAGCTGGCAACTGCATACACACATAACAATCTTTCGCAGCCATCGCATCAATATACTCATTCAACAACTTTGCGTATGCATTAAGCTTGAAGTTACCTCTGGACAGATCTGCATGTAACCTACGACTCTCCTCTACCAGCAAAGCTCTTTCGATTCCTACCTTGACCTCTTCTTTGCTAGGAGTAGTAGGTGTAGGGGTTCCCTCTATCTCCACTGCCTGCTCATGTGGTGCTAAATATGAAACTAAAACTACCAAAATTATGAAGAGTATCACCCCTCCTTTAAGTGTGTCTACTATGCACCTAGCTCTACGGTTTGAGTTTCCAGCCTCCATGGTCTCAGAAATAATTTCAGCTCCTTTGTTCTGCAGATGCTCAGAAGTCTCTCTTCTTCAGATGCTTATGAATCAATTCAGATCACACTTTGGAAAGCTGGAAGTCCCCTTTTGTTTCAGTTCCTTATTTACAGCAAGCAAAGACAACCTTAACCCTTCTCTGTCCTCTGTGGAAAGTCCCTAAATTTCTTCTTCTTCCGCTCGGACATAGGTTAATCACTTATTTACAACAAAGTCTCTTTAATCCAAAATAAGATTTGCTCCAACAGCTTCTAGAACATGCTGCAACAGTTCAAGGCAAAGAACAATTGATTCATGAGATGGAATTTCAGTTCCAAAGGTAGGGAAAATCAGTCTATTCAAGATCAAGTTGCGGATTCTGCTCTGAATCGGAGGGTTTGGAACTGTGATAGTCAGCACCCTTTCAATTTCAAGTCCTGGTACTAACAGCACCACATCCAACTTCACGTTAGGGCTGGTACTAATCACTGTCACTGCCCTTACCCTCCCCGATCTCAGCACTCCTGGCATCAGTCACGATATATGACCACTCTAGAGCAACGTACTTTTGGCAAGGCACTCTCTTTCATCTTGATCTCCTCAGACCTTCACAGGCTTGCTCTTCTTCGCCTTCGTCTGACACTGACTCTTAATAATAATAATAATAAAGAGTTTTATAGAGCGCGAACAGCTGCCTCACAAGGAGGTATCCCGGCGCTGTAGGAACAGACAGGCCATAGAGGTTGTGTGGCATAACTTAGCGTTGTGCAGTGAAAAGCCAGGTTTTTAGCTTTCGTTTAAAACAGGCTTTAGAGGAGGCCTGTTGGAGAGCGGAGGGAAGAGAGTTCCATAGCCCCGCCACATTGGCCGAGAACGTTCTTCCGCCCAACCGTGCCCTTCGCACTCGAGGGACCACAATCTTCACCTGCCCGTTGGAGCGGAGGGACCGAGACTGGTGATACCTGGGGAGTCTAACTTTCGGGTAATTAGGGCAGGTGCCAAACAGGGACCTAAAGGCCAGCGTCAGGGTTTTGAACTTAACCCGGCTGGCCACTGGGAGCCAGTGCATTGCCCGTAGATGCGGAGAGACAGAGTGTTTGAAAGGAATACACCTCAACAGTCTCGCAGCCGCATTCTGCACCGTCTGAAGGCGCTGGATTAGATAACGGGGGAGGCCCAGATAGAGTCCGTTAGCGTAGTCCAGCCTCGATGTTATTGTAGCATGGACCACCATTTTGCGGCACTCTACTGGCAGAAGTCTCAGGATCTTGCGTAGGTTTCTCAGCTTGGTAAGACAGCAACCAGCAACCTGCTGAATATGGGAAGCAAAGGAGAGACTGCTATCCCAGCGGACTCCCAAGTTTTTCGCGCTCTGGCTCGGTGACGGAGGAGTTCCCATTTCTACCGGCCACCATAGTTCTGCAGGGGGGGGCAACCCCTTGCCAAAGAAGATAACCTCAGTCTTCTCAGCATTCAATTTAAGTTTATTGGCGTTCATCCATCCGGCCACATCTCGGAGGCATCCCTTAAAAGTTGCAAAAGCCTCTTCCGACACCTCCGAGTATGGAAACACCAACTGGGTGTCATCAGCATACGAGATTGCTTTGACCCCCCAGTTTGAGATAAGTGTGAACAGAGGAGCCAAATAAACATTAAAAAGTAGCGGGCTTAGTGCCGACCCCTGGGGAGCACCACATTTTAGCTTGGAGGGTTTTGAGACAATCTGATCTAATGCCACCTTCTGTGTTCTCAGTGATAGGTACGACTGAATCCAGCTCAATGCTTGATCTTTTAGCCCTATCTCAGCCAGCCGTTGTATGAGCCTAACATTATCCACCGTATCAAAGGCGGCCGATAGATCCAGGAGAACCAACATAGCTGATTCCCCGGCATCCATCTACCACCTCACTGATTCCGCTACTTCAATCAAAGCAGTCTCCGTGCTGAAGCCCGGTCTAAAACCCGATTGTGTCTCATGTAGGACATCATTGTCTTCTATGAACTTATTCAACTGACGCTGTATTAACTTCTCCAACATTTTCCCGGGGGCTGCTAGGAGAGAGATTGGCCGCAGGTTGTTCAAATCCAGCGGGTCTCCATTTGCTTTTTTTTTCAGTGGAAGGAGAGTGGCATGCTTCCATACTTCAGGGAATAGTCCCGAAGTAATGGACCCATTCCAAATGGACTGAAGAGTGGGAGCCACGAAATCAGTGATAGATTTCCAGAGTTTTGGCGGGCAAGGATCATCAGGAGACCCCGATTTACATTTTTGGAGCTCCTTAATGACTGCATCCAGGTCTATCAGATGGAACTGCTCGAATACTACTGCTGGCCCTGTTTTTACTACAGTGTCCGATCTCTCCGTCCTAACCTCCGGGCCGAAGGAATCGTACACTTTTTGTATCTTGCACTCAAAGAACTCCGAGATGCTGGTACACAGTGACATGGATGGGGGAACCTCTCTTTCTATACAAGTGGGTTTAAAAAAAGATTGAACCACTTTAAAGACTTCCTTGCTTGAGTGCTCTGCTTCTCGGATACTGGTAGCGAAGAAGGCTTTCTTTGCCTTTCTCACTGCCTTCTGCAGATTTTTTAGTGCAGCTTTATACAGATCCCTTTCTACGTCTCCATATCTTACTCTCCATAACCTCTCTAGTTTTTTGCATGCCTTCTTTTCAGCTCTGAGATCACTCGAGAACCAGGGGGCCGATGGAGACTCCCTATGTGAAAATACGCGTTTAGCGGGAGCTACTGAGTCCATCATGCTCTTAATCCAGTTGTTAAATAGTAGCGCGTTAGTATTGCTATCCGTAGTTAACACAGGTTTATTCAGGTCCAGAACCGGGCCCATGGCTGAAGGAATTAGCTTACTCCAATGCCTTTTAATATAAGTGCATTTGGACCTAGCTGGCCTGGGCGTATCTATTTCCACCGAAAAAGGCACAAGAAAATGATCTGACCAAGTCAGTGGAATAGCCGGTTTTGCTTTTACGGTGTCCCCGTTGCTGAAGATTAGATCTAGCGTATGGCCTGCTCTATGTGTAGGGCCCTCATTACACAGCGTCAGACTGGCAGTCAACAGTGTGGACAGTAATGTTTCCGCTAGAGAGCAACTATCCTTATCCACGTGAACATTAAAGTCCCCTAGTAGAAGGAAGTGGGGGTGTAAGAGTGAACTCTGCACAACCGTGTCCAATAATGATTCCAAGCTGGCAGTGGAGCCTCCCGGAGGGCGATAAACTAGTAGCCCAGCCAGTGTGACCTGAGGACTCAGCTGGATACCAAAATGTATTCCTTCCGCTCCTGCTATCTGAAAAGGGGTTGATGAGGTAAGCGTGAAAGCTGCCTTAACTATCACCGCTACACCTCCCCCTGTCTTTGCCTCACCTCGGTTAGCAAAACACATTTTGTACCCCTTAGGGACAGCTAATGCAATAGCCGTCAAGTTATCCTCTCGAAGCCAGGTCTCTGTTAGGAACAGAGCGTCCCACTCATGATCCTCTAGGAGCGACCAGATGTCATCCGCGTGCCTGGGCAGTGATCTACAGTTTAGAAGGGCTGCTTTAAAACACACTGTCCTAAGCACTGCTGTTTTTCCAGGTAAGTCAACGGCCATTATGCCATAGGCCCCTAGTGAAAACCCGCATCGCTCACAAGTCTTCGGTGAGGACCTAGACCCCAGCATCATCATGTGACTCTTCAGACACAGGGGCAAGATCTCTCTCATAGACCAGTCTCAAGTTCAAGCGCCTCTGCCTCTCTGGCCACTGCTCTTCTACTCTGCTTGTTGTCCGGCTTTCTCTTTGCTCTCTCTGCTCTCAACTTCTATCAGCTGAGTCTGACTCTGGACCACTTTCACAGCAACTTCCCCTTTCAGAAGCAGTTTCAGTGTCGCTGCTGTTGTGACCCTCCTCAGCTTGGTCAAGCGAGCAACCAGCTTCTTCAGACGCCCTCACAGCTTTGCTTGTCCCCTCCTGTGGCCCCACCACTTCAGCTGGATTTTCATCAGGGAGAGGAACTGTTTCTTCCGAGGGTGCTGAAACTAGACGTGTGTGCGAAGCATGCACCCAATTCGGCAAACCTCCACCCTTCACTGCAGTGTTTGTCACCAAGATAACTTGATATGGGCCTCTCCAGCGAACATTCAAGCAGCTCTTTCTCATGTGCTTCCGAACCAGCACCCAATCCCCAGGACTCAGGTCGTAACAGAGATCGCTTGCAGCGGGAACCACAGCTGGCTGCACCTGATGGGACACAGAACGGATGACGTCAGCCAGTCCCTTGCAATAATCAAGGATCAGATCATCTGTGATGCTAATCAAGCCTGTCGATGGAACGACTGGTAACCTCATAGCCCTCCCCATTGGTATCTCATGAGGTGAAAGACCTGTTCTCCTGTCTGGGGTACTGTGCATGCTCATCAACATCAACGGCAAAGCATCAGGCCACTTCAGAGATGTAGATGAACTCACTTTTCCCATTGGGGCTTTCAAATCCCATTGACCTGCTCCACTGTCCCAGAAGCCTCTGGACAATAGCTACAATGGAGTCTCTGATCAACATTCAGTGCGGTGCAAAGCATCTTCATGACTTTGCTATGGAAGTGCGTTCCTCTGTCCGATTCCAAAGAAGTCGGGATCCCAAACCTAGGCATGAGTTCCCTCAACAACAGCTTTGGTACCGTGAGTGTATCACACCTGAGAGTAGGGTAAGCCTCCACCCACCTTGAGAACACACACATCACAACCAAGAAGTACCTCAGCCCGTTACACCTAGTCATCTCGATGAAATCCAATTGCATCCTGTTGAAAGGACCCCGCACCTCCCAATGTGACTCATTGTGACCACAGTTTTCTATCAGCATTCATTTGTTGACAGGTAACACATCTCTGACACACAGCTTCTGCCACAGAATGAAATCGAGGATTGTACCACGTTTGTCTGAGCACTCGCACCATAGCATCTCTCCCCAAATGCACTGCATCATGAATCTGCCTTGCCATCGGCATTGGCGAAACTAATAACAGACAAAAAAAAAAGAGAAATGGAATAACCGAATACAATAACAGAGATATTTGGAAATTTCCCTTAAGATCCTATCCAGTTGGTAATAGGAGACCATAATTTATATCCAAAAGTTTTCTTCCTTATACCCTCAATTTTATACAGTGCAATCTCAAGATGATAAATAGACAGTAATTTAGTTTGCCACTTAATAAAATTTGGTGATTCCTCATCTAACCATTGAGATGTGATACATGAACGATATACAGCCATGCATATAAAAATAAAGCCTTCCTCAGCAGCTGAAATCTTACGGGTATTGCTCTCTTCACATCCAAAAATAACCAATGGTGTCGTTAGCTTTGCGAGGATGCCCAGGTTATTCTTTAAAATAAACTCTACATCAGAAATAAACTGAAGCAATTTAGGGCAAAAAAAACACGTATGGGCAACATCGGCTGCATATAAGCCACAACGGTTACAGTTTTTCCCCGCCCGGAGTTCCATTTAGCCAATTTACCTGGCGTATAGTACAGGTCAAAGACTGACATAAAATGTTGGCTTATCAGAGACACCGTTCAGTATTAGATTGGTGGCCATTTCTATAGTTCTCTCCAAATCGACACACTCAATGCTCAATTTATTTTGCTATTTTGCTTCCCTGGCCTCTAAATCGTCCACTATCTTCTCCCGCAGTAATTGTTACAAAACCCCCATTTTTTGCCTATCCTTAATCGCTTTAAAAATCGCGAATTTTCCTAATGCAATCAAATTCTTTGATATTTTCTGATCACAAAAGCTACGTACTTGAAGGTATTTAAAAAAATCCGTACGTTGCAATTTATACGCCTCCCTTAAATGATCAAAAGAAACTAAATGATTCCCCTGAAACAGATCCCCAAGTTTGCGAATCCCCAAGTTATGCCACCTTGACATCACCTGATCATTAAATATATCTGGTAAAAGGGAACAATTTTGGAGAGGAGTATTTAAATTAATATTTGGGCCTATTCCTAATCTCTTTTTAGTTGTCCTCCATATAGCATAAGCAGAATAAAGAATCTTAAATTTGTTTTTTTTATAATAACTTGGTTCTATAATGCGATTTAGACATTGTTTTGCCTTGGCACCTAATAACATCTCATAAATAGATGGAGCAGCAAATTCCTCGGTTGGATCTTCTGGTAATATAAGTACACCCATATGCTGTAATATCGCAATCCAATGATACATCTGAAAATTTGGAATGCCCCAACCTCCTCTCTCTCTAGACAGCGTATATCTCTTAAATGCTCTCCGAGCCCGATGGTAACCCCAAAGAAATCGCGAACACATTCTCTCCATTCGAGTAAAGTAAAAATTAGGTATGAGAAAGGGGATAGCCCGAAATAAATACAAAAACTTAGGAAAAATGAGCATTTTTATGACATTGCTGCGGCCAAAGAGTGAGAGCTTTAGATTGTTTATTCTATCTAATATTTTATTTTAAGTAGTTATGACCGGATCCAAATTTTCAGGAATAATATCCTCCGTATCAGTTGTAATCTTTATGCCTAAATAGATAGCCTAATTTTCAAACTTAATGTTCTCTGGACGGCCGGCCTCTGAGTGAATACGTTGTGTCTTTCCAACGTTTAATTTATAGCCGGATATCCGGCCGAACTCTTCAGCTTCCGCTATAATATTGGGTAGTGCAGTGCTGATGTCTGATGTCAATACCGCGATGTCGTCTGCATACGCACAAACTTTAAAATCCCGGTTGAGTATCTGCAAAGGTTTACAAGAGAGTTGAGAGGTGCACTCAGTGAAGTCAATGATACAAAAAGTCCATCAATTTTATCAATCTTCAATCCTTTCTTTAATGGGTTCTTTGTTTTCACTTTTTTTTAAATACACAGGCACAGCCAACGCGTTTCATTCCCATTAGTGCCTTGGGAATTTCGTCAGGGCATAAAGAAAGGATCATTCAAATCCGATGATCCAAGATGTAGAAGCACCTTCAAGATTGATGCCGTAAAAGCATAGTCTGTGGATTGGCCCAGGTATTCCTAGGAAGTATAGCTGTAACGTTCCGGTAGTCGTGTTCCGATTGTAATTCCACAGGCGGCCCACCACAATATGTGGAGAAAAAGGCAAGACTCTGTTTCGAACCCCCTTCAACAGTCGGTGTAGTGAAGGGGACAGTAGCGCGAGCTAGTAATCAGGCGAAATTCAAACTAGTGGATGAACTAAAATATTCCAACGCGGAACCTGTGATAGGGTGTCCGCGATCTCCTGCTCCTCCCCGTGGAATACTGGAAAGGTTTAATTAAACTATTCCTTTCCAAAGTAACGATAAACGGGTCAATATATAATGCAAACAGCAAGGGGAACAGGGACAACCCTGTCTCGTCCCCCTTGCTATCAGTACCTTCCCTGATGTTTTCCCAGACACCCTGATAACAGCAGATGGATGTGAGTACAATGTCTGAATAGCTCTGACAAATTCCGTCGGAAACCCCTTTCTTGCAAGAACAGACCACATAAAACTCCATGAGACCCTGTCGAACGCTTTTTCAGCGTCCAACAGGGCCACACCGACAGGGGAGTTAGTACCCTGTGCCGAGTCCAATAAAGATACTATCCGCCTTATATTGTTGAAATTGGCAATGTGTATGTACATCAGCGGCGTTCATTTGTGTTCACTGTACCCCTTGTAGTAAACAGAACGGATATCGCTAAACACTGACTGTGTTATCCCGCCAGCATAGACCCATGCACACACGTACACGACAGCCATTTTAGACACCATGGCCTCTCTGCCCGTTTGTTAAACCCCCGGCACCCCTCCCCGCGCGCACTGCTCATGCATCGGCCATAAGACCCTCTCCCTCTGCGTGACCCTGCTCTAGAAGTAGCACTCCTGCTTGACCCACACACCCCCATTTCCTCCCAAGAACACCCTTCCCCTCAGCTGACAACCCCCCCCCCCCCGGCTGCACTTGGCCTCTCGACCCGGTCCTAAGACCAAGCCTCGTGGATGTACAACCCCCTTTTCCCTGCCCAGCATAACAAAACCGTGATACACCAGCCGAAGTGCACGATCTTATCGCCTGCCCAACCTTTGACCTGATCATCCCCTCCTGCCCTCGTGTCCGGTAGGAATGTCCGGCTGAAAGATCACAATCTCTTGTTACAGTCAGGAGGGGAGGATGACATTTGAGCGACTGGTATGGGAATAGGCCTGAAGCTGGGATTCCAAGCATGCCTTTTCCTACTTCAAAGCGTCTTTATTGTAATAAGGAATGTTTGTGCATCATAAACATGTGTATAAAAGACGAAGCCTCAGAGAAACTGGTGTGTGTGTTGGGTAGGGAGGAGAGAGCACACCCTGTAGACACCATGCGGGTACCCGAAATGACAGGCTCTCCTCGTGAGAAATAAAACTCTATTCTTGTTTTCCTGCTCCCAGCGCCCGTCTCTTTATTTGGTAATTGTTCAAGATGGGAACTAAGAGGCGTCTTGCGCCAGCAGCCTGGGCATCAGGAGCGTTATGGGCTGACTTTTCCTCAATTGGCGTCCCAACGCAGGGTCCATCAGCGACATAAGGTCCAGTAAGAGAGGTCCAGACGATGGGGTGAACATCTAAACGATTGGAGTATACCTGCCTTGAGAGGGCCCTCGTCCGGCTGCCGATTGAATGAACTTCACCGATTCTGAACGGACCTCTCTCAAGTGACCTACTGTCCTGACTGGAATCCCACAGGAATGCTGCGGTAAAAACATGGAAGAAAGAGAACGATTGGGCGCTGGAAAAAGGAAGGCGAAGAATTGCCCACACGGTCCGGTCCGGGTAAGATTAAGTAGGACGTCTTTACATCCGATTGGTAGGATGGCTTTATCCATCTGATTGATTGGTTGATTGTACTTGAAGTATTGGTTCCCCGCCCTGGGCAGCGCACCCAAACCCACAGACCACGCACGCAACCTGGGCTTCATCCTGGACTCCTCCCTCTCCATGACCAGACAAGTCAACGCCGTCTCCTCGTCGTGCTTCAACATCCTGCGCATGCTACGTAAGATCTTCCGATGGATCCCCACCGAGACCAGGAAGACGGTCACCCAGGCCCTCGTCACCAGCCGTCTGGACTACGGCAACTCCCTCTACGCCGGAACCACCGCCAAACTCCAGAAGAGACTCCAGCGGATCCAGAACACCTCAGCACGACTCATCCTGGACATCCCCCGATGCAGCCACATCTCCGGACACCTGAGAGACCTGCACTGGCTCCCGGTCAACAAGAGAATCACCTTCCGGCTCCTCACCCACGCACACAAAGCCCTACACAACCAAGGCCCAGGATACCTCAACAGCCGCCTCAACTTCTACGTTCCCAAACGCCAGCTTCGATCGACCAACCACGCCCTCGCCGCCGTCCCCCGCATCCGAAGAGCCACCACAGGAGGAAGGTCCTTCTCCCACCTGGCCGCCAAGACTTGGAACTCCCTTCCGACCCACCTCCGCCTGACCCAGGACCACCTCGCCTTCAGGAAGCAGCTCAAGACCTGGCTGTTCGAGCAGTAGCAGACCCCCTCCCCCCAGCGCCTTGAGACCCTCTGGGTGAGTAGCGCGCTTTATAAATGCTTTGATTGATTGATTGATTGGTTCTCTTTGAGACATTTTCTATTTGCAAACAGCGATGAATAGGAACGTTCCCCTCTCTTTGCAAATAGTTAAGGATAGGTAATGCAGACGTTTGTCCCCCATTGTAATCCGTCATGCCTATTTTTCTCCCCACTGATTGTTTGTTATTGATTCTTATCGATTATTGCTCTTTGAGATATTCTCTGTCTATAAACAGGGAAGAATAGAAATATTCTGCCCCCCTTTTGCAGATAGTGAAGGATAGGTAATGCAGACTTTTGTCCCCGTTGTAATCCGTCATGCCTGTTTTTCTCCCCATTGATTGATTGATTGTCTAGACATTTATTGTTCAAGGAATAGTTCTTTTAAGGTATCCTCTGTTTGCAAATAACGTAGAAAAGAAATATTCTGTCTAATCTTTACAAGTAGTGAAGGGTAGGTAATGCGGACCTTTGTCCCCCGTTGTAATCTCCCGGGCATATCTACTCCCCACTGATTGGTAAACTAGTTCCACCCGGACCATTTATTAGAGGTAGGTCATCTGGCTTGATCAGAGGGCACCCCTAATAAAAAGGACATATGCAATAATAATGAAGTAATCATCGTATCCTGTTAACAGAAACTTTAGCATGAAACACGGCAGAAAAAAAAAAGGGGAAGAAAGAAATAAGAAGGCAAAATCAGTAGGCCACTGACGAGTTTTTTTTTGATTTCGCTACAAATAAGAAAACGTTAGAAATAGCTCACGATAAAACACATGATTTTGCTAGAAATAAGAAACGTTAAGAAATAAGTCCGTAATAAGAAACATGAAAATGGTGAGAGAAGCCAAGCCTGACATCACGGCAGCCACAAGGCAACCAGGCTTCGCCACCCCTCACTGCTCCAAACATGTCTGTCCCACCGCCTGCCACGCCCCAATAACGGTAACATGAGACAGATACAAGTCAACAGAATACCTACCCCCATTCTGGAAACTCCCCAAGTGCAACAGGTTCGCGGCTACGCCCATCCGGAAGACGAGATCTTCGGCACGTGTAGGGCGGGTCCTGCTGCCAGCCGTCGGCCGGAGGTCGTCGAGTAAGGTGGGCCAGAAGAAGAGCCGAGGCCGACGGGATCCGGGCGTCCCCTCTTCTTTCTTCAATAATGGCTGCGACAACACGGGGGGGATGTCTTGCACATGCCACCGACCCCCCCCCCTCGCATCTCCTGGTCCAGCCACGGCTTGGTAGAAGCTCCCCGTACGGCCCTGAAGCGGCACCTTGCAGGCCACCGGGGGGGGGGGATGTCTTCCCTATGCCTCCGACCCCCCCCTCTCATCGCCTGGTCCGGCCATCATGAATATTAGCGCCGAGAAAAACAGCGTGGGGTGCGCTGGGAGGGAGAGGCGGCGCGAACGAGCCTCTCCCACCTCCCCAGGTGGAGGCCCCCAGTGGCACCCCCAACGCTCCACTCACTCGACGAGAGTTCGCCTACTCGTAAAATGCCGGTCGATCCTGCTGGAGCGGGCCCGGCGTGGAGAGATGGCCCGGTTGCTTGTTGATTAAGAAATGAGTCCCACCATCATAAGTGTTCTCCTCGACTTTGAAGATTCTATAAGAGCCACGGTGGCCCCCGACCCCCGCGGACACCCCCGATGGGGAATGACTGCCATGATTTTCCGTGGAACGATGAAGATGTGGCCGCGAGACGTCGGCGCTCCCATGCTGACGCCAGCCTCAGTTTGAATGACTAAAATCCTGCAGATTACAGTTCGGATCAGTTCCGGTGAAAACCCAGTATGACCCGGTAGGAAACAATTGTTGCCTCCCTCCCCCTTTTGACTGATGGTTCATACTGCCGATCCTTTCTGTTACCCTTTAACGGAACTTTTGGACTGCCGAAAGAGGCTCTGGGCCAACCACGAGTTGGTGGAGATTTTGACTTTGCCTGGATCTGCCTGGCTGCTCCCAAAATGGCGCTGGTACAAATGAAACTTTCAACTCCTTGTTGTACCCCGATTGCTCAGCCTTGGTGTCATGAAATATGTATGCAGTTTTTAAACACAATGAATTGATATGGGGTGGGTACTGATTATGTGTTCGGACAATGAATTGAAGTGAGATGGGTACTGATTGAACATTCGGACAATGAATTGTTGTTGAGTTGTGGCGCACCATGATTATTGAAAGTTCGAATTTCAACACTTATGATACCCGCTCACACTGAAATTCCGATATGATTTTATTGCACTTGTCGCACTTTTTATTATGAAATCAACGACCACCGACTCCATTAGGTTTTCCACTAATAAGTATCCCCACGTGTACAGTTCTGGCCGGCCCACTGGGTTGTAGGCCCGTATTTATGCACTGACATTTTTATTAAAGATCTTTGGAAAAAGCAAACGCAGTTGTCACGCGTAAATTGGTAAGTTTCGAATAAATGACCACTATTTCCGATATAACTAGATTACAGGTGAAATGGCTCAGCTCGACTAGTAAAGGGTTAAAAAGTAAAGTACGCAGAAATATTACAAATATGAATGGTCCAGGTTTTTGTTGTATGTGTTCCCTCATTTTTGTACAAGCCTAAAGCAACTGCTAAAGATCCTGGTATTCAGCCTATACTTTATATGCTACCTGTGTCAGGGAAGTTGTTTTAAAAATGCCCCTAAGTCGCCCCGAAGGAGTGCCACCTGACCCCCCCCGCACGAACGACAGCGACACCGTACGGCTGTAGGTTATCACTTTTCCTCAAAGGAGAGCACGAGCTCGCCCCCCACGTTGCACCGACTGCCCTTTTGTTTTGACCCCGCGCACGATCCATAATACCACGCTTGGGCGACCTATGCTACCCACAGGCTTCCGATAATCATCTCTCCCACCCTCAATGGTCCACCTGGGCTTAAACGCCAAATTGGCAGGGACTGCGTCCAGTGGAGATAGCTCGAGTATGTAGTAAGTAAAAGCCTTTTCGAGTTTATGCGCGCTGATGTGTTTTTAAAATGCTGCCCCTGCTCCCCTTCTTTTTCCCCCTTTCTGCAGGTCACATCGGAACGTCGACTAAGGTACGAAAAAGAAAATGGTGATCTAGCGGACAAAAATGGGAAAAAGGGGTTCGATTGTTATACATACACCCGACAAGCGAACAGTGGCTATTTCTCTCCCTGAACTTAGCGCTTGGGAGGACAGCCTGAAGCGGAAACTACAAAATATGACTTCGCTTGGCACCCCGAATAATACAACCAAAAATGACGTGCACTAATGAATAAGCATCCTACAATTAACTAAATAGGGAAAGTTTAAAGAATATTCTGAGGTGAGGTTTACCCAAGTACCCTCCGCTTGGAGGACTAGGAATGTTGCCAGTGTTTAAAATCTCCTACCTCCTTTCGCACCCTCATAGACATAAGAGTCAAAGCTGCCCCATTGTTCTCACAACTGACACCCACTGTTGCCTCAGCCTGGAAACACATTAGCCCGACCAGGTTAGTTCTTGACCAATAGCCAAAAGGCGTAAGTGTGTACAACCAAAAGCCACCAGTAAAGGCAGCCGACGATAAAAGAGAAGAAAAAGGTAAAAAGAGCTTAGGACGCTAAGGATGCGTGACGAAGATCAATACAAAATGGTCAGGCGATTTAGTCGATGTCTCTTCAGTAATTTTGCCCGGCGTTAAACGCCTCTAATACCTTACAAAGATTATCAAATAAAGAGGCAGGCGCTGGAGACAGGAAGACAGGAAACACGTTTTATTCCGACGGAGCAGAACACATCAGATCGGACAACAAGGTATCGTCTCGAGGTGCTCTCTGACAGCCTCTCTGAGACCTGGTCTTTTATACACTGGTTTATGACATGTGACCGTTCTTTATTACAATAAAGACATTGTGAAGTAGTGAAAGATGACATCCTCGGTACCCCCCCCCAGTTCCGGCTCATTCCAACACGTGGCTACAGTAGAGGTCCTCACCCCCCATACAACAGGAGGGGGCTATCACGCAGCTGAGTGTTTCGCCGATTCCTTTGGAATGTGTGCGCCTGATCGAATCTCAAGGGGTGGGGAGGTCATGATCAATAGTAGCTCCTTTGAAAAGGGTCGAGTGCATACAGTAGTGGGCAATAAACTGTATCCTCAGGCCAAGGGATGACCAGCGGTTCGTACAGACAATCGGGCTCAGAGGAAGGGGTCATCAAAGGAGAGGTATTCATGGAAGGAAAGGGTCAGTGTGATCTGTGTGGATAATCGGAAGGAGGTGTTGGTCAGGCGCGGGGTGTGATTCCTAGAGACAGAGTCATGTGGAAGAGGAGGGTTCATGACTTACGCATGTGGATGCGGGGTCAGCCAGAGTGCATGGGGGAGGCTTGCAGGGTCAGGGAAGTGCGCTGATGATCGATCGTGAACAGGGAGATCATGGTACCTAAAATGGCTGTCGTGTATGTTCATACGTGAGTCTGAGGAATGGACAAGCTGACGCAGATGATGTTCAGTTCACGAACTAAAATTCCACAGTCCTTCCTTTTAACATGTCTCGCCAGTTTGTCAATTCGGATCTATCCCCATAAGACCACGTATTTCTATCTCATAGAGGGGACTCATGTGCTCAGTTCTGAAGTCCAAAGTCTTAGGGCACATACAGTTAGAAATGAGTGAACACAAAGGTGGCAGACATTGAATACCTAAGCAGCACCCACACAGTACCACGACTGGTATCAGTATAAATGTAAACAATCTCCATCCCCAGTCCTTCAAAGTGTCCCAAAACCAGCTTCCAAGCGACCATCCTTCTTGCTCTTGGTGAACCTCTGAGGATAGTCTGTGGAGGTGTTCAATTGCTTTGTAGACTGAAGGCGAGTTATCTGGCACGTAGGTGCAACAGCTGGAGCCGATGATGCGGCATGCTCCTCCACGGTCGGCCAGAATCACATCTAGAACAAGGCGGTTTTGGAGAGCCACCAGGCAGACTGCCTGAAGCTCAGCCGTGTTGTTAGCAAGGATGCCAGCCGTGATGTTAATGGTTGTTTCTACTGCCTGAGTTAGGTGTCGGATAGCGCGGCTGTTTGCCATTGGTCCCCACAGAGGAACAAGTCCCTTTGCTGCATCCAGGTACTGTGCTCCGGTGGAGTCGGCTTGTTCAACGTCTCCGGCGCGCTTTTGCCGGTGATGGTAGGCTGAGGCCACATACGTGGGAGGAAGAATGAAGGCGATGTAGCACGTACCCCTCCAACCTTTCGGGAGCCAGGTGTAAGCTTTGGTGCCACAAACAAAGTACATATTCGGAGAAGCAACAAAGCAAGGGGGATCAACTGAGACCAATGTTCTGGTGATGCGGCAGGAACTGTGACCCACCAGCTGCGTTCCCTGGCCTTCGAGACACACGAGTCCTGTGACATTGATGACAGACAGGGCCACGGTCAGGGTGGCAGCCGTTTGCTTCCGCAGGTGGGAGAAGGTGAGTCTGGCTGGATTGTGGAGCACTTGCATTTCGACTCTTTCTTTGGCAGGGATGTTCATAAGGAAGGCGGAACCTGAGGCCACAGGACAAATGGGGGCAGACGTTCTTCCTGTTTTGTTCAGCCAGAACCCATAGTAGAAGTGTGACACTGTCTGACCAGAAGCGGCGTTGTCCTTGTGGCTCTCCTGCAAGAGGATCAACCAGGCGAGGCAGGAGCCATGAACTGAGAAAGGAGAAGGGATGAAAGGTATGGAGTGTTCAGTGGCATGCGGGAGCAACCCGCAGATCCAGCAGTTCGTGGCATTTGTAGCAAGGTTGTGCTGGTGCAGCAGTTGCACGAAGGAATTGTTCCAGAACTCCCAACGCCTCTCTCGGAGCTGAGGCGAAAGGGGGATCAAGTGATGCTCTTTCATGGTGGTTGGCTGTACAGTGGCCAGCAATATCTGATGAGCGGGTGTGCTGTCCTCCAAGATCCAGAAGGAAGTCATGAGGAGGAGGCAAAAGAGGAAAAGGATGAAGTAGGCGATTGTCTTTGATTTGTGCAAATTGTCAGTCTTTGGGTTCCTGTAGTGGGTATTTCCGGTTGCGTCCATCATCTTCTTGTCTGGCGCTTCCATCATCTTCTTGTCTGGCGCTTCCATCATCTTCATCTTCAAGGTGCTCGGTAGTGGGCAGAACCACAGACTTTGTTTAGCTTCTCTCCGGGTGACCCTTGGTTGTTTTAGGTCACCGTTCTGAGATTTTAACGTAGTCCGTGGTCTACTTAGCCGAAGCTCCCCCCTTTCGACGCAGGAAATACCCTTCCCGGGATGGCACAGTGGGATCAGAGAATTTTGCAAGTTCAAGTGCCTCTGTATCAGGATAGCAGTTCAGTGATGGTCGGTCTTTGTTCAGGAGCTCTTCTTGGGTGTCGACATTTTCTGTCGTGGCCAGGGTCGAGGAGACCTTCTTACAGTGATGGCCGTGCAGCCAGTGCCTCTTTCCCTCCACTCGAAGAGCCGTCCGAGTGGTGATCAGTACTTGCCAGGGGCCCGTCCACCGGGGTTCAAAGACTCTTCGCTCGTTGAAAGTTCCGGACTAGAACATAATCTCCCGGTTGGATATCGTGACCGGGGCCCCTGGAAGCATCGGGGATGGCCTGCTGCACCTGTTGATGAATGACAGACAACGTTTTAGTTAATTTGCACAAATAATCTGACAACAGGACGTCGGGGACGTCGTGAATGGAGGTTGGTTTGGGGGCAGTCCAGAGGTTCATTGGTCGCCCAAACACCACCTCGTAGGGGGTCAAGTGGTGCTTAGTGGGAGTGGAGCGCATCGATAGCAATGCCAGTGGGAGGGCATCTGGCCACTTAAGTCCTGTGGTGGCCACTATTTTTGACAGTTTCAGTTTCAGTGTAGCATTGTGTCGCTCAACTAGGCCAGCGGATTGGGGGTGGAAGACCGCATGGAACCTTTGTTTTACTCCCAGCCCCTTCAGGATTAGTTGGATAACTTCAGCTATGAAGTGGGGGCCATTGTCGCTCCATAAAATTCGGCAAAGGCCGTAGCGAGGGAAAAACTCTTTCAGTAGTACTTTGGCAGTAGTCATGGCAGTGTTATCACGGGTTGGATAGGCTTCCACCCATTTGCTGAAGGCGCATACAATGACTAGTACATACTTCAAGCCTTGGCACCTCTCCAGCTGGATGTAATCCATCTGAAGGACTTCAAAGGGGTGGTCGGGGGTCCCAAACCCTCCCCGGGGTACCACAGTTCCTTTCCCGGGGTTGTGTTGTAGGCAGATAAGGCACTGCTGGACCAGGCGTTTGGCCGAGTCGGGGATTTTGTTGTTGTGCCAGACTTTGGAAATGAGTTCAATCATGGGGGCAGAACCTATGTGTGCAGGGGAGTGTGCCATTGTCAGTATGGGGATCAAGTATGAGTCAGGCAGCAACCACTTGTTTGTGTCCTTTGTCCGCCAGCAGCCTTCGTCGTTCTTTAAACCCACCCGTGCCCACTCAGTCTGTTCGTGAGGTGTGCTGGCCGACTGGATGTCCCTAATCGTTTCCCTAGCGTCAGTCCATTTTTCTGCTTGTGACCTGGTCACGTACATGCGTGTCGTCGTCCTATTCTCAGCTGTGGTTCGGGCAGTGATGTCGGCTAGTGCATTTCCTTGTCCAACTAAGTCTGTCACCTTCTTGTGTGCCTGACATTTGATCACTGCTAATCGCTTGGGGAGGAGAACTGCTTCAATCAGGGCGGAGACTAGATCTCCATGGAGAATGGGTGTGCTGTGGGACGTCAGGAATCCCCTTTCCCTCCACAAGAGCCCAAAATGATGAACCACCCCGAAAGCATACTGGCTGTCCGTGTAAATGTTCGCCGTGGTTCCTGCTGCTATGATACATGCTCGTGTGAGGGCAATTAGCTCTGCCGCCTGTGCGGATCGTTGTGTGATGCGGGCGGTTTCAACTACTGTTCGGGCAGTCGTCACCGCATAGGCAGCTGAGGTGGTGCCGTCTGGGAGTTTGATACAAGAACCGTCTACCCATAGTTCTCCATCAGGGTCTGTAAAAGCAGTGTCTCTAAGGTCAATTCTACTTCTGGTCTGTTCGTCCGTAAGGGTCACACAGTTGTTTATAGGGGGCACATCGGGGTCATTTTCAGGCAAGGGCAACAGTGTAGCAGGATTCAAAGTCGTGCATCTCTTAAGAGTGATATGGGGTACAAGTAGAGTCAATTCGTACCCCGTCAGTCGTGCACTAGTCAGGTGTTGAGTCTTGGTCTGGTTCAAAAGGGTGTCAACTGCGTGGGGTACTAACACCGTGAGAGAGTTTGAAAGTACAATTCCCTCACTCTGACGGATAGAGACAGCAGCGGCGGCTACTGCTCGAAGGCAGGCAGGTAAAGCTCTGGCGACTGGGTCAAGAGTGGCAGAGAAGTAGGCACAAGGGCGTTGTTTGGAGCCGATGGGCTGAGTTAGAACAGACAATGCGCATCCCTCCCTTTCGTGAGTGAAGAGAGAGAAGGGCTTGGAGTAATCTGGTGTTCCTAGGACGGGTGCCGAGCAAAGGGCTTCCCGCAACTCCTTAAAGGACGCTTGGCATTCGGGGGTCCAAGGGAGTGGGAAAGGAACATCTTTGGCCAACAGGGAGAGTAGGGGTTTTATGATGAGACTGAAATTTGGCAACCATTGTCGGCAAAAAGAGGTAAGGCCCACCAATGAACGGACTTGCTTCTGTGTTTTTGGGATGGGGGTGTCTAGGATGGTCTGGATTCGGTCGGGTGTAAGTTTCCTCCCTTCTTTGGACAGGAGATGGCCTAGGTAGGTCACTTGAGGTTGGCAGAACTGCAGTTTCTTTTTGGAGACTTTGTGGCCATTCTCCGCAAGAAAATGCAAGAGTTGGATTGTGGCTGTGATTGCAAGAGGAGTGGTGTCGGCCGCCAAAAGGATATCATCGACATATTGGATCAACACCACTCCATCTGGTAGCTGGACGGTGTCCAGCTGTCTTTTGAGGGCCTGGCTGTAGATGCTGGGACTTTCAGTGTAGCCCTGGGGAGCTCTACAAAATCGATACGAACGGTTTTGTAAGGTGAAGCCGAAGAGATAACGGCTATCTGGATGGATGGGGATAGAGAAAAATGCATTCTTGAGATCGATAACGGTGAAGGTGGTGGCAGTGGACGGGATGAGGGTCAGAATGGTGGTGATGTCTGAGACTACGGGGTACTGTGGCACTACCACTTTGTTGACTTCTCGCCGGTCGATGATGAAGCGGTACGCTTTCTCATCTCCCTCGCCTTGCTTCTTAACAATGGGTAGGATAGGGCTGTTGCAAACATTACTAACCACTTCCTCTACCACTCCTGCATCTACCAGGGACTGAATAATCGCTACCAATGCCTTCTCGCCTTCGGGCGATACCCGGTACTGTGGAAGTTGCGGGAGTATGGCGTCTGGTCGAACAGTTATGTGCACAGGATCGATCATCATTCGTCCTACATCCGAGTCGTTGCTGGCCCACAGGTACAGGGGTAGGGTGTCGAGCAAGGATTGGTTAGCATCAGTTATAGAGTACATATGTTGTGCGGGGCAGGATCTGGACATGCTCGGGTTGTCGTACAGGATGACTCGGACACCATCTGGGGAACACCTAATAGTAGCTCGGAAATGTTTTAGTAGATCAATACCCATAATGGCGTCAGGGGAGTTGGAGGAGAGCAGAAATGTTGCGTCCGTGGGGTTGTTTCCTAGGTCAAAAGAGATAGGTACAGACAGGGGATTAGTGGAGGGCGTTCCATCGAAACCTATCGATGTAATGTGTGAGCCAGACAAGGGTGCCCTTGGAATCAGTCGCTTTGATAATACACTACGTGTCGCTCCAGTGTCTACCAAAAATGGAGACTTTGTACCCAGGACCTTAGCGGTGATGTAAGGACCTTGCTGGTCAACACAGAGCTCGACTGGATCCCTCCCTTGCCCTTGGCAGTCCTATGCAAAGTCGCGAGCATTGTCGCAGCCGGACTGTTGGCACTGATTCTGTCGGGGGCGGTCAAATGTGTTCGGTCTGTCAGGTTGGTCACTGTTGGTGTCGTGGGTGTGCCCTCGTCCCTGCCCTCTTGTCCTGGGGCCATTTGCCATATCCCTTGTCTCGTTATTCTTAATCGTTTCTCGGAGGACCGGGCATTGAGACTTCCAGTGGCCAAATCCTTTGCAAAACGCACACTGGTTCTCATCGAGGTCTGTTCGTGGAGCGCCAGGTGTGGGTGTGCGGTCTCTAGGGGGTGGATTTCTAGGGGCATTTGACCGGTAATTTCTCCTATACTGCTCCCTTCCTCGAGTCACTCCCTGTAATTGAGCAATCATCACTCGTTCTTTTTAGTCCTTTTTCTTTCTCTCAGTTGCCCTCTCGTTCTCGTTCTTTTGGTGTTCGTAATACTGAGCCATCTGAAGGATAGCTGCAGGTTTTGAGGCCCCCCAACTACTCTCGCTTGTCTGTAACTTCTGGGAGACCTCTTGTAATAGCCCCTTTACGTAGTTTTGCACGAATAGGTGCTGTCCGGTTGCGGTGGTCATGTCTTGGCCACTGTAATCGGAGAACACTGTCTCAAATCGGGAGAAATACTCTGATACGTCTTCCTGGGGTTTCTGACGGCAAGCCGTGACTATCGACCAGTCTACCTTTCTCTCTGGGATGAATGTCTTTAACTTCTGCACTATTTTGTCCGGGAGTTCCAGTATGTCTTTTACAGGTTTCTTACCGGGCTCTCGCTGCCTATCTAGTTCACCGAGTTGATTCCAGGTATGTCCAAACAGATCTGTGTGGTTGGCCTTCCGGATTTGCTTCCACACGTCAGCCGGCAGACATAACCCAAAAAACAAATCAATGTCCGCTAGAGTCATTATGGTTGAGCCCAAGGCTGTACTTAGTTCGGTATAAAATGCTGTCGGGTTCTTTCTTAAATCGGGCAGGGTTTGCCTAAAGGTTACAATATCTTGTCGATCCCATGGTTGATAAACCCAGTTGTACACAACCCTCCCTTTTGCATCTGCGTGGTTAATATCGTCGTTTGTTCCCTGACCTCTTGGGGGAACCCAGTAGGGGGCGGCTTCTCTGATAGGCATCATAGTGTTGGCTACTTCTAATGGGGGCTCAGCCGTTTCAGAGACTGTGAGCTTAACCTCTGGTTTCTGTTCAGTGAGGTGGCGGAAGACCTCAAGCGTTTGCATGAAGAGGTCCGTCACGTCATGCTCAGTCCCATCTCCAACATCGATCTTTCTATATAGAGCCGTCAGCTTAGCAGGACCCTTAGTTTGATACCTATCCTCATATGCGTTCAGGGTGTGGAAGCTGAACCGTAAAATGAAATGCCATTTGTGGCTACCGGCATGTGAATTGCACATATCCATCGCATATTCTTCGCTCTCTTTCCGTTCTACCAGTGTCTTTGCTATCTTATCAATCCCATCCCGCTCATCTTTGCTCAACCTATTTGGTCTTGCCGTTAGCTGCTTGCTAGTCTCGAGTTCATCTGATGTTGTTACCAATGTGGCTGGTGCGAAGGCCGTAAGGGCCGGGGCACTAGCGCTAAGGTCACCCTCGCCCGCACTCAGGGCTGGTAGGTGCTGTGCCAGTGGCTGGCAGGGGGCATAAGGAGGGGGCATGTAGATGATCGGAGGACCTAGCAGTAACTCGTCGTTTGCCCGTTGTTTGGAGGGCATCTCTGGGTAGAGCGTAGAGGGGGTCCTAACAGGGCATTGGCCTGTCGACCCTGATTCTTGCGTTTGTCTAACTTCCTCTCTCCTTTTTATCTCTTCATCTAGTTCCTTCTGCCTTTCGTAATTCTTTCCCTATTTTTGTTTCTTCTCTTTTCCTTCGTTGCTCTGCTTCTTTGCGCCACATGCCGATACTATCGAGCATAGTGGGTGTTGCCTTATTTATTCTAACGATTCAGAAAAGGGGGTGGTGATGAACAGAGTGTCTGAATTAAGCAGACCACTCTTACCCAGTCCAAAGATCAGGGCTTGATCCATCACCGTTATTTAGCTCACTGCCCCATCCCAGCTCAGAACCTGGCTATATGCAAATTAGTCTGTCCCTGGCCCAGTGCATCATGGGAACAGGGCAGACCAAACTACCAGGCCAATTCTTCACCAGAAAGGAGACAAGCTTCCGGGGACCGGTTTCTGCCATTTCAGGCGTCGTCGGCCCGGCTTGCTTGAATCCTAATGGAGCAGTGAGCAAGGAACTCATGTCTGAGTATACCCTTCCACGCTTATGGTGGACAAAATGATTCAGAAAAGGGGGTGGTGATGAACAGAGTGTCTGAATTAAGCAGACCACTCTTACCCAGTCCAAAGATCAGGGCTTGATCCATCACCGTTATTTAGCTCACTGCCCCATCCCAGCTCAGAACCTGGCTATATGCAAATTAGTCTGTCCCTGGCCCAGTGCATCATGGGAACAGGGCAGACCAAACTACCAAGCCAATTCTTCACCAGAAAGGAGACAAGCTTCTGGGGACCGGTTTCTGCCATTTCAGGCGTCGTCGGCCCGGCTTGCTTGAATCCTGATGGAGCAGTGAGCAAGGGACTCATGTCTGAGTATACCCTTCCACGCTTATGGTGGACAAAATGATTCAGAAAAGGGGGTGGTGATGAACAGAGTGTCTGAATTAAGCAGACCACTCTTACCCAGTCCAAAGATCAGGGCTTGATCCATCACCGTTATTTAGCTCACTGCCCCATCCCAGCTCAGAACCTGGCTATATGCAAATTAGTCTGTCCCTGGCCCAGTGCATCATGGGAACAGGGCAGACCAAACTACCAAGCCAATTCTTCACCAGAAAGGAGACAAGCTTCCGGGGACCGGTTTCTGCCATTTCAGGCGTCGTCGGCCCGGCTTGCTTGAATCCTGATGGAGCAGTGAGCAAGGGACTCATGTCTGAGTATACCCTTCCACGCTTATGGTGGACAAAATGATTCAGAAAAGGGGGTGGTGATGAACAGAGTGTCTGAATTAAGCAGACCACTCTTACCCAGTCCAAAGATCAGGGCTTGATCCATCCCCGTTATTTAGCTCACTGCCCCATCCCAGCTCAGAACCTGGCTATATGCAAATTAGTCTGTCCCTGGCCCAGTGCATCATGGGAACAGGGCAGACCAAACTACCAAGCCAATTCTTCACCAGAAAGGAGACAAGCTTCCGGGGACCGGTTTCTGCCATTTCAGGCGTCGTCGGCCCGGCTTGCTTGAATCCTGATGGAGCAGTGAGCAAGGGACTCATGTCTGAGTATACCCTTCCACGCTTATGGTGGACAAAATGATTCAGAAAAGGGGGTGGTGATGAACAGAGTGTCTGAATTAAGCAGACCACTCTTACCCAGTCCAAAGATCAGGGCTTGATCCCTCACCGTTATTTATCTCACTGCCCCATCCCAGCTCAGAACCTGGCTATATGCAAATTAGTCTGTCCCTGGCCCAGTGCATCATGGGAACAGGGCAGACCAAACTACCAAGCCAATTCTTCACCAGAAAGGAGACAAGCTTCCGGGGACCGGTTTCTGCCATTTCAGGCGTCGTCGGCCCGGCTTGCTTGAATCCTGATGGAGCAGTGAGCAAGGGACTCATGTCTGAGTATACCCTTCCACGCTTATGGTGGACAAAATGATTCAGAAAAGGGGGTGGTGATGAACAGAGTGTCTGAATTAAGCAGACCACTCTTACCCAGTCCAAAGATCAGGGCTTGATCCATCACCGTTATTTAGCTCACTGCCCCATCCCAGCTCAGAACCTGGCTATATGCAAATTAGTCTGTCCCTGGCCCAGTGCATCATGGGAACAGGGCAGACCAAACTACCAAGCCAATTCTTCACCAGAAAGGAGACAAGCTTCCGGGGACCAGTTTCTGCCATTTCAGGCGTCGTCGGCCCAGCTTGCTTGAATCCTGATGGAGCAGTGAGCAAGGGACTCATGTCTGAGTATACCCTTCCACGCTTATGGTGGACAAAATGATTCAGAAAAGGGGGTGGTGATGAACAGAGTGTCTGAATTAAGCAGACCACTCTTACCCAGTCCAAAGATCAGGGCTTGATCCATCACCGTTATTTAGCTCACTGCCCCATCCCAGCTCAGAACCTGGCTATATGCAAATTAGTCTGTCCCTGGCCCAGTGCATCATGGGAACAGGGCAGACCAAACTACCAAGCCAATTCTTCACCAGAAAGGAGACAAGCTTCCGGGGACCGGTTTCTGCCATTTCAGGCGTCGTCGGCCCGGCTTGCTTGAATCCTGATGGAGCAGTGAGCAAGGTACTCATGTCTGAGTATACCCTTCCACGCTTATGGTGGACAAAATGATTCAGAAAAGGGGGTGGTGATGAACAGAGTGTCTGAATTAAGCAGACCACTCTTACCCAGTCCAAAGATCAGGGCTTGATCCATCACCGGTATTTAGCTCACTGCCCCATCCCAGCTCAGAACCTGGCTATATGCAAATTAGTCTGTCCCTGGCCCAGTGCATCATGGGAACAGGGCAGACCAAACTACCAAGCCAATTCTTCACCAGAAAGGAGACAAGCTTCCGGGGACCGGTTTCTGCCATTTCAGGCGTCGTCGGCCCGGCTTGCTTGAATCCTGATGGAGCAGTGAGCAAGGGACTCATGTCTGAGTATACCCTTCCACGCTTATGGTGGACAAAATGATTCAGAAAAGGGGGTGGTGATGAACAGAGTGTCTGAATTAAGCAGACCACTCTTACCCAGTCCAAAGATCAGGGCTTGATCCATCACCGTTATTTAGCTCACTGCCCCATCCCAGCTCAGAACCTGGCTATATGCAAATTAGTCTGTCCCTGGCCCAGTGCATCATGGGAACAGGGCAGACCAAACTACCAAGCCAATTCTTCACCAGAAAGGAGACAAGCTTCCGGGGACCAGTTTCTGCCATTTCAGGCGTCGTCGGCCCAGCTTGCTTGAATCCTGATGGAGCAGTGAGCAAGGGACTCATGTCTGAGTATACCCTTCCACGCTTATGGTGGACAAAATGATTCAGAAAAGGGGGTGGTGATGAACAGAGTGTCTGAATTAAGCAGACCACTCTTACCCAGTCCAAAGATCAGGGCTTGATCCATCACCGTTATTTAGCTCACTGCCCCATCCCAGCTCAGAACCTGGCTATATGCAAATTAGTCTGTCCCTGGCCCAGTGCATCATGGGAACAGGGCAGACCAAACTACCAAGCCAATTCTTCACCAGAAAGGAGACAAGCTTCCGGGGACCGGTTTCTGCCATTTCAGGCGTCGTCGGCCCGGCTTGCTTGAATCCTGATGGAGCAGTGAGCAAGGGACTCATGTCTGAGTATACCCTTCCACGCTTATGGTGGACAAAATGATTCAGAAAAGGGGGTGGTGATGAACAGAGTGTCTGAATTAAGCAGACCACTCTTACCCAGTCCAAAGATCAGGGCTTGATCCCTCACCGTTATTTAGCTCACTGCCCCATCCCAGCTCAGAACCTGGCTATATGCAAATTAGTCTGTCCCTGGCCCAGTGCATCATGGGAACAGGGCAGACCAAACTACCAAGCCAATTCTTCACCAGAAAGGAGACAAGCTTCCGGGGACCGGTTTCTGCCATTTCAGGCGTCGTCGGCCCGGCTTGCTTGAATCCTGATGGAGCAGTGAGCAAGGGACTCATGTCTGAGTATACCCTTCCACGCTTATGGTGGACAAAATGATTCAGAAAAGGGGGTGGTGATGAACAGAGTGTCTGAATTAAGCAGACCACTCTTACCCAGTCCAAAGATCAGGGCTTGATCCATCACCGTTATTTAGCTCACTGCCCCATCCCAGCTCAGAACCTGGCTATATGCAAATTAGTCTGTCCCTGGCCCAGTGCATCATGGGAACAGGGCAGACCAAACTACCAAGCCAATTCTTCACCAGAAAGGAGACAAGCTTCCGGGGACCGGTTTCTGCCATTTCAGGCGTCGTCGGCCCGGCTTGCTTGAATCCTGATGGAGCAGTGAGCAAGGTACTCATGTCTGAGTATACCCTTCCACGCTTATGGTGGACAAAATGATTCAGAAAAGGGGGTGGTGATGAACAGAGTGTCTGAATTAAGCAGACCACTCTTACCCAGTCCAAAGATCAGGGCTTGATCCATCACCGGTATTTAGCTCACTGCCCCATCCCAGCTCAGAACCTGGCTATATGCAAATTAGTCTGTCCCTGGCCCAGTGCATCATGGGAACAGGGCAGACCAAACTACCAAGCCAATTCTTCACCAGAAAGGAGACAAGCTTCCGGGGACCGGTTTCTGCCATTTCAGGCGTCGTCGGCCCGGCTTGCTTGAATCCTGATGGAGCAGTGAGCAAGGGACTCATGTCTGAGTATACCCTTCCACGCTTATGGTGGACAAAATGATTCAGAAAAGGGGGTGGTGATGAACAGAGTGTCTGAATTAAGCAGACCACTCTTACCCAGTCCAAAGATCAGGGCTTGATCCATCACCGTTATTTAGCTCACTGCCCCATCCCAGCTCAGAACCTGGCTATATGCAAATTAGTCTGTCCCTGGCCCAGTGCATCATGGGAACAGGGCAGACCAAACTACCAAGCCAATTCTTGACCAGAAAGGAGACAAGCTTCCGGGGACCAGTTTCTGCCATTTCAGGCGTCGTCGGCCCAGCTTGCTTGAATCCTGATGGAGCAGTGAGCAAGGGACTCATGTCTGAGTATACCCTTCCACGCTTATGGTGGACAAAATGATTCAGAAAAGGGGGTGGTGATGAACAGAGTGTCTGAATTAAGCAGACCACTCTTACCCAGTCCAAAGATCAGGGCTTGATCCCTCACCGTTATTTAGCTCACTGCCCCATCCCAGCTCAGAACCTGGCTATATGCAAATTAGTCTGTCCCTGGCCCAGTGCATCATGGGAACAGGGCAGACCAAACTACCAAGCCAATTCTTCACCAGAAAGGAGACAAGCTTCCGGGGACCGGTTTCTGCCATTTCAGGCGTCGTCGGCCCGGCTTGCTTGAATCCTGATGGAGCAGTGAGCAAGGGACTCATGTCTGAGTATACCCTTCCACGCTTATGGTGGACAAAATGATTCAGAAAAGGGGGTGGTGATGAACAGAGTGTCTGAATTAAGCAGACCACTCTTACCCAGTCCAAAGATCAGGGCTTGATCCATCACCGTTATTTAGCTCACTGCCCCATCCCAGCTCAGAACCTGGCTATATGCAAATTAGTCTGTCCCTGGCCCAGTGCATCATGGGAACAGGGCAGACCAAACTACCAAGCCAATTCTTCACCAGAAAGGAGACAAGCTTCCGGGGACCGGTTTCTGCCATTTCAGGCGTCGTCGGCCCGGCTTGCTTGAATCCTGATGGAGCAGTGAGCAAGGTACTCATGTCTGAGTATACCCTTCCACGCTTATGGTGGACAAAATGATTCAGAAAAGGGGGTGGTGATGAACAGAGTGTCTGAATTAAGCAGACCACTCTTACCCAGTCCAAAGATCAGGGCTTGATCCATCACCGGTATTTAGCTCACTGCCCCATCCCAGCTCAGAACCTGGCTATATGCAAATTAGTCTGTCCCTGGCCCAGTGCATCATGGGAACAGGGCAGACCAAACTACCAAGCCAATTCTTCACCAGAAAGGAGACAAGCTTCCGGGGACCGGTTTCTGCCATTTCAGGCGTCGTCGGCCCGGCTTGCTTGAATCCTGATGGAGCAGTGAGCAAGGGACTCATGTCTGAGTATACCCTTCCACGCTTATGGTGGACAAAATGATTCAGAAAAGGGGGTGGTGATGAACAGAGTGTCTGAATTAAGCAGACCACTCTTACCCAGTCCAAAGATCAGGGCTTGATCCATCACCGTTATTTAGCTCACTGCCCCATCCCAGCTCAGAACCTGGCTATATGCAAATTAGTCTGTCCCTGGCCCAGTGCATCATGGGAACAGGGCAGACCAAACTACCAAGCCAATTCTTGACCAGAAAGGAGACAAGCTTCCGGGGACCAGTTTCTGCCATTTCAGGCGTCGTCGGCCCAGCTTGCTTGAATCCTGATGGAGCAGTGAGCAAGGGACTCATGTCTGAGTATACCCTTCCACGCTTATGGTGGACAAAATGATTCAGAAAAGGGGGTGGTGATGAACAGAGTGTCTGAATTAAGCAGACCACTCTTACCCAGTCCAAAGATCAGGGCTTGATCCATCACCGTTATTTAGCTCACTGCCCCATCCCAGCTCAGAACCTGGCTATATGCAAATTAGTCTGTCCCTGGCCCAGTGCATCATGGGAACAGGGCAGACCAAACTACCAAGCCAATTCTTCACCAGAAAGGAGACAAGCTTCCGGGGACCGGTTTCTGCCATTTCAGGCGTCGTCGGCCCGGCTTGCTTGAATCCTGATGGAGCAGTGAGCAAGGTACTCATGTCTGAGTATACCCTTCCACGCTTATGGTGGACAAAATGATTCAGAAAAGGGGGTGGTGATGAACAGAGTGTCTGAATTAAGCAGACCACTCTTACCCAGTCCAAAGATCAGGGCTTGATCCATCACCGGTATTTAGCTCACTGCCCCATCCCAGCTCAGAACCTGGCTATATGCAAATTAGTCTGTCCCTGGCCCAGTGCATCATGGGAACAGGGCAGACCAAACTACCAAGCCAATTCTTCACCAGAAAGGAGACAAGCTTCCGGGGACCGGTTTCTGCCATTTCAGGCGTCGTCGGTCCGGCTTGCTTGAATCCTGATGGAGCAGTGAGCAAGGGACTCATGTCTGAGTATACCCTTCCACGCTTATGGTGGACAAAATGATTCAGAAAAGGGGGTGGTGATGAACAGAGTGTCTGAATTAAGCAGACCACTCTTACCCAGTCCAAAGATCAGGGCTTGATCCATCACCGTTATTTAGCTCACTGCCCCATCCCAGCTCAGAACCTGGCTATATGCAAATTAGTCTGTCCCTGGCCCAGTGCATCATGAGAACAGGGCAGACCAAACTACCAAGCCAATTCTTCACCAGAAAGGAGACAAGCTTCCGGGGACCGGTTTCTGCAATTTCAGGCGTCGTCGGCCCGGCTTGCTTGAATCCTGATGGAGCAGTGAGCAAGGGACTCATGTCTGAGTATACCCTTCCACGCTTATGGTGGACAAAATGATTCAGAAAAGGGGGTGGTGATGAACAGAGTGTCTGAATTAAGCAGACCACTCTTACCCAGTCCAAAGATCAGGGCTTGATCCATCACCGTTATTTAGCTCACTGCCCCATCCCAGCTCAGAACCTGGCTATATGCAAATTAGTCTGTCCCTGGCCCAGTGCATCATGGGAACAGGGCAGACCAAACTACCAAGCCAATTCTTCACCAGAAAGGAGACAAGCTTCCGGGGACCGGTTTCTGCCATTTCAGGCGTCGTCGGCCCGGCTTGCTTGAATCCTGATGGAGCAGTGAGCAAGGGACTCATGTCTGAGTATACCCTTCCACGCTTATGGTGGACAAAATGATTCAGAAAAGGGGGTGGTGATGAACAGAGTGTCTGAATTAAGCAGACCACTCTTACCCAGTCCAAAGATCAGGGCTTGATCCATCACCGTTATTTAGCTCACTGCCCCATCCCAGCTCAGAACCTGGCTATATGCAAATTAGTCTGTCCCTGGCCCAGTGCATCATGGGAACAGGGCAGACCAAACTACCAAGCCAATTCTTCACCAGAAAGGAGACAAGCTTCCGGGGACCGGTTTCTGCCATTTCAGGCGTCGTCGGCCCGGCTTGCTTGAATCCTGATGGAGCAGTGAGCAACGGACTCATGTCTGAGTATATCCTTCCACGCTTATGGTGGACAAAATGATTCAGAAAAGGGGGTGGTGATGAACA
The DNA here is from genome assembly GCF_964261635.1 of Lissotriton helveticus. Lineage (NCBI taxonomy): Eukaryota > Metazoa > Chordata > Amphibia > Caudata > Salamandridae > Lissotriton > Lissotriton helveticus. The sequence goes on along the minus strand of NC_136062.1, from coordinate 237,349,289 downwards.
GAGTGTCTGAATTAAGCAGACCACTCTTACCCAGTCCAAAGATCAGGGCTTGATCCATCACCGTTATTTAGCTCACTGCCCCATCCCAGCTCAGAACCTGGCTATATGCAAATTAGTCTGTCCCTGGCCCAGTGCATCATGGGAACAGGGCAGACCAAACTACCAAGCCAATTCTTCACCAGAAAGGAGACAAGCTTCCGGGGACCGGTTTCTGCCATTTCAGGCGTCGTCGGCCCGGCTTGCTTGAATCCTGATGGAGCAGTGAGCAAGGGACTCATGTCTGAGTATACCCTTCCACGCTTATGGTGGACAAAATGATTCAGAAAAGGGGGTGGTGATGAACAGAGTGTCTGAATTAAGCAGACCACTCTTACCCAGTCCAAAGATCAGGGCTTGATCCATCACCGTTATTTAGCTCACTGCCCCATCCCAGCTCAGAACCTGGCTATATGCAAATTAGTCTGTCCCTGGCCCAGTGCATCATGGGAACAGGGCAGACCAAACTACCAAGCCAATTCTTCACCAGAAAGGAGACAAGCTTCCGGGGACCGGTTTCTGCCATTTCAGGCTTCAAGCAAGCCGGGCCGAAGACGGCTGTAATGCCAGAAACCGGTCCCCGGAAGCTTGTTTCCTTCCCAGTGTAAGAATTGGCTTTTGTAGTCTGGTCTGCCCTGTTCCCATGATGCACTGGGCCAGGGACAGACTAATTTGCATACAGCCAGGTTCTGAAACTGGGATGGTGCAATGAGCTAAAAAACGGTGTTGGATCTAGCCCTGATCTCTTGACTGGGTGAGAGTACTCTGCTTAATTCAGAGACTCTGTCCATCACCACCCCTTGTTGTAAATAATTTTGTCCACCCCAAGCGTGGAAGGGTATACTCAGATGTGAGTCCCTTGCTCATTGCACCATCAGGATTCAAGCAAGCCGGGCCGAAGACGGCTGTAATGCCAGAAACCGGTCCCCGGAAGCTTGTTTCCTTCCCAGTGTAAGAATTGGCTTTTGTAGTCTGGTCTGCCCTGTTCCCATGATGCTCTGGGCCAGGGACAGACTAATTTGCATACAGCCAGGTTCTGAAACTGGGATGGTGCAATGAGCTAAAAAACGGTGTTGGATCTAGCCCTGATCTCTTGACTGGGTGAGAGTACTCTGCTTAATTCAGAGACTCTGTCCATCACCACCCCTTGTTGTAAATAATTTTATCCACCCTAAGCGTGGAAGGGTATACTCAGATGTGAGTCCCTTGCTCATTGCACCATCAGGATTCAAGCAAGCCGGGACGAAGACGGCTGTAATGCCAGAAACCGGTCCCCGGAAGCTTGTTTCCTTCCCAGTGTAAGAATTGGCTTTTGTAGTCTGGTCTGCCCTGTTCCCATGATGCACTGGGCCAGGGACAGACTAATTTGCATACAGCCAGGTTCTGAAACTGGGATGGTGCAATGAGCTAAAAAACGGTGTTGGATCTAGCCCTGATCTCTTGACTGGGTGAGAGTACTCTGCTTAATTCAGAGACTCTGTCCATCACCACCCCTTGTTGTAAATAATTTTGTCCACCCTAAGCGTGGAAGGGTATACTCAGATGTGAGTCCCTTGCTCATTGCACCATCAGGATTCAAGCAAGCCGGGCCGAAGACGGCTGTAATGCCAGAAACCGGTCCCCGGAAGCTTGTTTCCTTCCCAGTGTAAGAATTGGCTTTTGTAGTCTGGTCTGCCCTGTTCCCATGATGCACTGGGCCAGGGATAGACTAATTTGCATACAGCCAGGTTCTGAAACTGGGATGGTGCAATGAGCTAAAAAACGGTGTTGGATCTAGCCCTGATCTCTTGACTGGGTGAGAGTACTCTGCTTAATTCAGAGACTCTGTCCATCACCACCCCTTGTTGTAAATAATTTTGTCCACCCTAAGCGTGGAAGGGTATACTCAGATGTGAGTCCCTTGCTCATTGCACCATCAGGATTCAAGCAAGCCGGGCCGAAGACGGCTGTAATGCCAGAAACCGGTCCCCGGAAGCTTGTTTCCTTCCCAGTGTAAGAATTGGCTTTTGTAGTCTGGTCTGCCCTGTTCCCATGATGCACTGGGCCAGGGACAGACTAATTTGCATACAGCCAGGTTCTGAAACTGGGATGGTGCAATGAGCTAAAAAACGGTGTTGGATCTAGCCCTGATCTCTTGACTGGGTGAGAGTACTCTGCTTAATTCAGAGACTCTGTCCATCACCACCCCTTGTTGTAAATAATTTTGTCCACCCTAAGCGTGGAAGGGTATACTCAGATGTGAGTCCCTTGCTCATTGCACCATCAGGATTCAAGCAAGCCGGGCCGAAGACGGCTGTAATGCCAGAAACCGGTCCCCGGAAGCTTGTTTCCTTCCCAGTGTAAGAATTGGCTTTTGTAGTCTGGTCTGCCCTGTTCCCATGATGCACTGGGCCAGGGACAGACTAATTTGCATACAGCCAGGTTCTGAAACTGGGATGGTGCAATGAGCTAAAAAACGGTGTTGGATCTAGCCCTGATCTCTTGACTGGGTGAGAGTACTCTGCTTAATTCAGAGACTCTGTCCATCACCACCCCTTGTTGTAAATAATTTTGTCCACCCTAAGCGTGGAAGGGTATACTCAGATGTGAGTCCCTTGCTCATTGCACCATCAGGATTCAAGCAAGCCGGGCCGAAGACGGCTGTAATGCCAGAAACCGGTCCCCGGAAGCTTGTTTCCTTCCCAGTGTAAGAATTGGCTTTTGTAGTCTGGTCTGCCCTGTTCCCATGATGCACTGGGCCAGGGACAGACTAATTTGCATACAGCCAGGTTCTGAAACTGGGATGGTGCAATGAGCTAAAAAACGGTGTTGGATCTAGCCCTGATCTCTTGACTGGGTGAGAGTACTCTGCTTAATTCAGAGACTCTGTCCATCACCACCCCTTGTTGTAAATAATTTTGTCCACCCTAAGCGTGGAAGGGTATACTCAGATGTGAGTCCCTTGCTCATTGCACCATCAGGATTCAAGCAAGCCGGGCCGAAGACGGCTGTAATGCCAGAAACCGGTCCCCGGAAGCTTGTTTCCTTCCCAGTGTAAGAATTGGCTTTTGTAGTCTGGTCTGCCCTGTTCCCATGATGCTCTGGGCCAGGGACAGACTAATTTGCATACAGCCAGGTTCTGAAACTGGGATGGTGCAATGAGCTAAAAAACGGTGTTGGATCTAGCCCTGATCTCTTGACTGGGTGAGAGTACTCTGCTTAATTCAGAGACTCTGTCCATCACCACCCCTTGTTGTAAATAATTTTGTCCACCCTAAGCGTGGAAGGGTATACTCAGATGTGAGTCCCTTGCTCATTGCACCATCAGGATTCAAGCAAGCCGGGCCGAAGACGGCTGTAATGCCAGAAACCGGTCCCCGGAAGCTTGTTTCCTTCCCAGTGTAAGAATTGGCTTTTGTAGTCTGGTCTGCCCTGTTCCCATGATGCACTGGGCCAGGGACAGACTAATTTGCATACAGCCAGGTTCTGAAACTGGGATGGTGCAATGAGCTAAAAAACGGTGTTGGATCTAGCCCTGATCTCTTGACTGGGTGAGAGTACTCTGCATAATTCAGAGACTCTGTCCATCACCACCCCTTGTTGTAAATAATTTTGTCCACCCTAAGCGTGGAAGGGTATACTCAGATGTGAGTCCCTTGCTCATTGCACCATCAGGATTCAAGCAAGCCGGGCCGAAGACGGCTGTAATGCCAGAAACCGGTCCCCGGAAGCTTGTTTCCTTCCCAGTGTAAGAATTGGCTTTTGTAGTCTGGTCTGCCCTGTTCCCATGATGCTCTGGGCCAGGGACAGACTAATTTGCATACAGCCAGGTTCTGAAACTGGGATGGTGCAATGAGCTAAAAAACGGTGTTGGATCTAGCCCTGATCTCTTGACTGGGTGAGAGTACTCTGCTTAATTCAGAGACTCTGTCTATCACCACCCCTTGTTGTAAATAATTTTGTCCACCCTAAGCGTGGAAGGGTATACTCAGATGTGAGTCCCTTGCTCATTGCACCATCAGGATTCAAGCAAGCCGGGCCGAAGACGGCTGTAATGCCAGAAACCGGTCCCCGGAAGCTTGTTTCTTTCCCAGTGTAAGAATTGGCTTTTGTAGTCTGGTCTGCCCTGTTCCCATGATGCACTTGGCCAGGGACAGACTAATTTGCATACAGCCAGGTTCTGAAACTGGGATGGTGCAATGAGCTAAAAAACGGTGTTGGATCTAGCCCTGATCTCTTGACTGGGTGAGAGTACTCTGCTTAATTCAGAGACTCTGTCCATCACCACCCCTTGTTGTAAATAATGTTGTCCACCCTAAGCGTGGAAGGGTATACTCAGATGTGAGTCCCTTGCTCATTGCACCATCAGGATTCAAGCAAGCCGGGCCGAAGACGGCTGTAATGCCAGAAACCGGTCCCCGGAAGCTTGTTTCCTTCCCAGTGTAAGAATTGGCTTTTGTAGTCTGGTCTGCCCTGTTCCCATGATGCACTGGGCCAGGGACAGACTAATTTGCATACAGCCAGGTTCTGAAACTGGGATGGTGCAATGAGCTAAAAAACGGTGTTGGATCTAGCCCTGATCTCTTGACTGGGTGAGAGTACTCTGCTTAATTCAGAGACTCTGTCCATCACCACCCCTTGTTGTAAATAATTTTGTCCACCCTAAGCGTGGAAGGGTATACTCAGATGTGAGTCCCTTGCTCATTGCACCATCAGGATTCAAGCAAGCCGGGCCGAAGACGGCTGTAATGCCAGAAACCGGTCCCCGGAAGCTTGTTTCCTTCCCAGTGTAAGAATTGGCTTTTGTAGTCTGGTCTGCCCTGTTCCCATGATGCACTGGGCCAGGGACAGACTAATTTGCATACAGCCAGGTTCTGAAACTGGGATGGTGCAATGAGCTAAAAAACGGTGTTGGATCTAGCCCTGATCTCTTGACTGGGTGAGAGTACTCTGCTTAATTCAGAGACTCTGTCCATCACCACCCCTTGTTGTAAATAATTTTGTCCACCCTAAGCGTGGAAGGGTATACTCAGATGTGAGTCCCTTGCTCATTGCACCATCAGGATTCAAGCAAGCCGGGCCGAAGACGGCTGTAATGCCAGAAACCGGTCCCCGGAAGCTTGTTTCCTTCCCAGTGTAAGAATTGGCTTTTGTAGTCTGGTCTGCCCTGTTCCCATGATGCTCTGGGCCAGGGACAGACTAATTTGCATACAGCCAGGTTCTGAAACTGGGATGGTGCAATGAGCTAAAAAACGGTGTTGGATCTTGCCCTGATCTCTTGACTGGGTGAGAGTACTCTGCTTAATTCAGAGACTCTGTCCATCACCACCCCTTGTTGTAAATAATTTTGTCCACCCTAAGCGTGGAAGGGTATACTCAGATGTGAGTCCCTTGCTCATTGCACCATCAGGATTCAAGCAAGCCGGGCCGAAGACGGCTGTAATGCCAGAAACGGGTCCCCGGAAGCTTGTTTCCTTCCCAGTGTAAGAATTGGCTTTTGTAGTCTGGTCTGCCCTGTTCCCATGATGCACTTGGCCAGGGACAGACTAATTTGCATACAGCCAGGTTCTGAAACTGGGATGGTGCAATGAGCTAAAAAACGGTGTTGGATCTAGCCCTGATCTCTTGACTGGGTGAGAGTACTCTGCTTAATTCAGAGACTCTGTCCATCACCACCCCTTGTTGTAAATAATTTTGTCCACCCTAAGCGTGGAAGGGTATACTCAGATGTGAGTCCCTTGCTCATTGCACCATCAGGATTCAAGCAAGCCGGGCCGAAGACGGCTGTAATGCCAGAAACCGGTCCCCGGAAGCTTGTTTCCTTCCCAGTGTAAGAATTGGCTTTTGTAGTCTGGTCTGCCCTGTTCCCATGATGCACTGGGCCAGGGACAGACTAATTTGCATACAGCCAGGTTCTGAAACTGGGATGGTGCAATGAGCTAAAAAACGGTGTTGGATCTAGCCCTGATCTCTTGACTGGGTGAGAGTACTCTGCTTAATTCAGAGACTCTGTCCATCACCACCCCTTGTTGTAAATAATTTTGTCCACCCTAAGCGTGGAAGGGTATACTCAGATGTGAGTCCCTTGCTCATTGCACCATCAGGATTCAAGCAAGCCGGGCCGAAGACGGCTGTAATGCCAGAAACCGGTCCCCGGAAGCTTGTTTCCTTCCCAGTGTAAGAATTGGCTTTTGTAGTCTGGTCTGCCCTGTTCCCATGATGCACTGGGCCAGGGACAGACTAATTTGCATACAGCCAGGTTCTGAAACTGGGATGGTGCAATGAGCTAAAAAACGGTGTTGGATCTAGCCCTGATCTCTTGACTGGGTGAGAGTACTCTGCTTAATTCAGAGACTCTGTCCATCACCACCCCTTGTTGTAAATAATTTTGTCCACCCTAAGCGTGGAAGGGTATACTCAGATGTGAGTCCCTTGCTCATTGCACCATCAGGATTCAAGCAAGCCGGGCCGAAGACGGCTGTAATGCCAGAAACCGGTCCCCGGAAGCTTGTTTCCTTCCCAGTGTAAGAATTGGCTTTTGTAGTCTGGTCTGCCCTGTTCCCATGATGCACTGGGCCAGGGACAGACTAATTTGCATACAGCCAGGTTCTGAAACTGGGATGGTGCAATGAGCTAAAAAACGGTGTTGGATCTAGCCCTGATCTCTTGACTGGGTGAGAGTACTCTGCTTAATTCAGAGACTCTGTCCATCACCACCCCTTGTTGTAAATAATTTTGTCCACCCTAAGCGTGGAAGGGTATACTCAGATGTGAGTCCCTTGCTCATTGCACCATCAGGATTCAAGCAAGCCGGGCCGAAGACGGCTGTAATGCCAGAAACCGGTCCCCGGAAGCTTGTTTCCTTCCCAGTGTAAGAATTGGCTTTTGTAGTCTGGTCTGCCCTGTTCCCATGATGCATTGGGCCAGGGACAGACTAATTTGCATACAGCCAGGTTCTGAAACTGGGATGGTGCAATGAGCTAAAAAACGGTGTTGGATCTAGCCCTGATCTCTTGACTGGGTGAGAGTGCTCTGCTTAATTCAGAGACTCTGTCCATCACCACCCCTTGTTGTAAATAATTTTGTCCACCCTAAGCGTGGAAGGGTATACTCAGATGTGAGTCCCTTGCTCATTGCACCATCAGGATTCAAGCAAGCCGGGCCGAAGACGGCTGTAATGCCAGAAACCGGTCCCCGGAAGCTTGTTTCCTTCCCAGTGTAAGAATTGGCTTTTGTAGTCTGGTCTGCCCTGTTCCCATGATGCTCTGGGCCAGGGACAGACTAATTTGCATACAGCCAGGTTCTGAAACTGGGATGGTGCAATGAGCTAAAAAACGGTGTTGGATCTAGCCCTGATCTCTTGACTGGGTGAGAGTACTCTGCTTAATTCAGAGACTCTGTCCATCACCACCCCTTGTTGTAAATAATTTTGTCCACCCTAAGCGTGGAAGGGTATACTCAGATGTGAGTCCCTTGCTCATTGCACCATCAGGATTCAAGCAAGCCGGGACGAAGACGGCTGTAATGCCAGAAACCGGTCCCCGGAAGCTTGTTTCCTTCCCAGTGTAAGAATTGGCTTTTGTAGTCTGGTCTGCCCTGTTCCCATGATGCACTTGGCCAGGGACAGACTAATTTGCATACAGCCAGGTTCTGAAACTGGGATGGTGCAATGAGCTAAAAAACGGTGTTGGATCTAGCCCTGATCTCTTGACTGGGTGAGAGTACTCTGCTTAATTCAGAGACTCTGTCCATCACCACCCCTTGTTGTAAATAATTTTGTCCACCCTAAGCGTGGAAGGGTATACTCAGATGTGAGTCCCTTGCACATTGCACCATCAGGATTCAAGCAAGCCGGGCCGAAGACGGCTGTAATGCCAGAAACCGGTCCCCGGAAGCTTGTTTCCTTCCCAGTGTAAGAATTGGCTTTTGTAGTCTGGTCTGCCCTGTTCCCATGATGCACTGGGCCAGGGACAGACTAATTTGCATACAGTCAGGTTCTGAAACTGGGATGGTGCAATGAGCTAAAAAACGGTGTTGGATCTAGCCCTGATCTCTTGACTGGGTGAGAGTACTCTGCTTAATTCAGAGACTCTGTCCATCACCACCCCTTGTTGTAAATAATTTTGTCCACCCTAAGCGTGGAAGGGTATACTCAGATGTGAGTCCCTTGCTCATTGCACCATCAGGATTCAAGCAAGCCGGGCCGAAGACGGCTGTAATGCCAGAAACCGGTCCCCGGAAGCTTGTTTCCTTCCCAGTGTAAGAATTGGCTTTTGTAGTCTGGTCTGCCCTGTTCCCATGATGCACTGGGCCAGGGACAGACTAATTTGCATACAGCCAGGTTCTGAAACTGGGATGGTGCAATGAGCTAAAAAATGGTGTTGGATCTAGCCCTGATCTCTTGACTGGGTGAGAGTACTCTGCTTAATTCAGAGACTCTGTCCATCACCACCCCTTGTTGTAAATTATTTATTCTAACAGCTGCTTCTAGCGCTTTTATTTTATGATCATCAAAGGAACCTATCAGTGGTCACTGATTTTTGGGGCCCTTTTTCGTATATGTATGCCATAGCTTACTATAAGCTATGGCGACTAGTCCTTGTTTAGTGAACATGTCCTTATTAGGGGTGCCTTCCAATGGAGCTGGATGGTTCATCTCTAATAAGCGGTCCGGGTTGATCCAACTACTGACCAGTGGGGAGAAGATAGGCATGACGGGTTACAACGGGGACAAAAGTCTGCACTACCTATCCTTCACTACTTCGCGAAGACTAGACAGAATATTTTTATTCTGCAGTATTCGCAAATAGGGAATACCCAAAGAGAGAACCAATATCGAACAATTAATGTTCGTTCAATCAAACAATCAGTGGCGAGAAAGAAATAGGCGCGACGGGTTACAATGGGGGCAAAAGCCTGCACTACCTATTCTTCACTATCTGCAAAGGAGGACAGAATACTTTTTACCCTTCCCCGTTTGTAGACAGAGAATTCTCGAGAAAAACAATCCTCGAACAAACAATGTTCGGGCAAACAATCAATCAGTGGGGGAGAAAAGATAGGCACGACGGATTACAACGGGGCAAAAGCCTGCGTTACCTACCCTTCGCTGCATGCAAAGGAAGAGAGAATACTTTTATCCCTCTCAGTTTGCAGACAGAGAATCTCCAAGAGAACCAACAATTCGGAGAGTAATACTAGTATTTTCAACCAAACAATCAAATATTTCTTAGTTTGTCGTGTTACACGACCTTACCCGGACCGTATGGACAGTTTCTCGTCTTCCGCTTCCAGCGCCCGATCGTCCTCTACTCTCTGCTGCTACCGTGGCACTCCTGATGGTTCCCAGTCAGGACCGAAGATCACTCGGGGAGAGGTCTGCTCGGAACCAGTGAAGTTCAGATGATCGGCTGTCAGACGAGGGTCTATCGGACAGGAGCTCTTCCGATCGTTGCAGTCGTTCACTCTGTCGTTGGGACCTCTCCCACCGGATCCACGTGTCGCTGATGGGCCCCACGTTGGGCGCCAATTGACGAAGATCAATACAAAATGGTCAGGCGATTTAGTCGATGTCTCTTCAGTAATTTTGCCCGGCGTTAAACGCCTCTAATACCTTACAAAGATTATCAAATAAAGAGGCAGGCGCTGGAGACAGGAAGACAGGAAACACGTTTTATTCCGACGGAGCAGAACACATCAGATCGGACAACAAGGTATCGTCTTGAGGTGCTCTCTGACAGCCTCTCTGAGACCTGGTCTTTTATACACTGGTTTATGACATGTGACCGTTCTTTATTACAATAAAGACATTGTGAAGTAGTGAAAGATGACATCCTCGGTACCCCCCCCCCCAGTTCCGGCTCATTCCAACACGTGGCTACAGTAGAGGTCCTCACCCCCCATACAACAGGAGGGGGCTATCACGCAGCTGAGTGTTTCGCCGATTCCTTTGGAATGTGTGCGCCTGATCGAATCTCAAGGGGTGGGGAGGTCATGATCAATAGTAGCTCCTTTGAAAAGGGTCGAGTGCATACAGTAGTGGGCAATAAACTGTATCCTCAGGCCAAGGGATGACCAGCGGTTCGTACAGACAATCGGGCTCAGAGGAAGGGGTCATCAAAGGAGAGGTATTCATGGAAGGAAAGGATCAGTGTGATCTGTGTGGATAATCGGAAGGAGGTGTTGGTCAGGCGCGGGGTGTGATTCCTAGAGACAGAGTCATGTGGAAGAGGAGGGTTCATGACTTACGCATGTGGATGCGGGGTCAGCCAGAGTGCATGGGGGAGGCTTGCAGGGTCAGGGAAGTGCGCTGATGATCGATTGTGAACAGGGAGATCATGGTACCTAAAATGGCTGTCGTGTATGTTCATACGTGAGTCTGAGGAATGGACAAGATGGCGCAGATGATGTTCAGTTCACGAACTAAAATTCCACATGCGTAGCATACAGGCAGAGATCATTTTGGCCAATAACTGTTCTATGTTTTGTCTTGAATTTTTGTATATAATACCAGTCACTGTTCTATGTTTTGTCTTGAATTTTTGTAAATAATACGTGTACTGTCTCCCCCACCTGAGTTTGTGTGTACGTAATGTCTGGATCTACGTCTTCCCTCTGCCTGTGTTTCCGTATTACTTGACCCCTGCTGTCCTGTGTTGTGTGCGCACTGAATGACCCATTATTGTACACGTTTCTCTCTTTCTCCCTCTCTCTCTCTCTCTCTCTCTCTCTCTCTCTCTCTCTCTCTCTCCCTCCATGTCATACGTGTACCGAATGATTCGTTTAGAGTGCGCACTCTCACGCTCTCTCACTCTCTCACTCTCTCTCTCTCTCTCTCTCTCTCTCTCTCACTCTCTCTCTCTCTCTCTCTCTCTCTCTCTCTTTCTCTCTCTCTGAGGATCCCACTGTTCCCTCCTCCCTTGTATGATAACGTTGTGCCCCCGGCACAAACCTAATTGGGTCTCTTCGAACACAAAGGTGTTCGGCAAAATTGACAGAAACTAAAACGATTGTAACTTGCCATATTACTACCTCTCCTTTCTGCAAAACGATTGAACCCGAGTTGGTAATGAAGGAAAGGACAGGTAAGACGACTGATGTCCACTAATCTGGCCCGTTTATAGGGGGACTATAACGTCAATGGTCTTCTGTTTTTCAGTTCATTAGAAATGCAATTCCCAATGCCCAGATTGCCTCACCCCTCTGCACTTAAGTGCGAATGTCCAAAGCGTCCTCGCTTCTCCCGATTGACCCCAACTCCCTGTCCAAAGCGTCCTCGCTTCTCCCGATTGACCCCAACTCCCTGTCCAAAGCGCCCTCGCTTCTCCCGATTAACCCCAGCTCCATATCAGCTATCCCCGAAACGTAATTGATGACCTCGATTAACCGTCGCTCCCCAAGAAAAGCATGTTTAACCTCTGCCCCCCTCTCATGATGATAACCCCCTGCTTGCAAGAGTTAGCCGACCCCGAAGGGAAATGTAAGATTGTCAGTACTTGGGTTAAAAAGAAAAAGGGCGAGTCTCTACCTAAGGACTCGATTTCGAGTTTTGATTATATTACACTGTCGATAGGAGTCCAATTTCTCTCCACGTACGTCACGAATGAACGCCAAATAGGCTTACGAATTCAATGGAAATGCCCTCCTACATACTCCATAAGTGATGACTTCTGACTGTGACCGATGAACCTATCCCCCACCTACTTAGGATTGGGGACGGAATTGAGATGTATAAATGTCTTCTCCTGCCAGTTTTTCTAAAACTTGTTTTGTACCCATTCAAAGATACAATCACCGGAGGAGAGGAGCTGGACGTGACGCACAGCCTGGCCACAGATCATGGAGCACGTGTGACCTCAGCCAAAGGTGGAGCCACAGAGCAACGAGACGCGGGACGAGGCACCACTCTCAAACTCGGCAGATTAAGGAATAAAGGGCTGCCTTGAAGCCCTTGATTTGCTGACCCACTCGTGCCTGAAGTCCTGGTCCCTTTTGAGCCCGACTGATGGGCCTGCCTGCTCGTCATCCTTTGCTCCTTTGGTCCCTTGGTGTGTTCAAAGATCTGATCCCACTCCGCCCTCTCTTCCCTTGATTATTCAACAACATCACCCTTTTCGCATAACTTTTGACTATAGAATAAGGTTTTGCCACGGAAGAAGAAAGACACGCAGGTGGCACCCCTAAGAAGATCAGTTAGGAAACAGGACTGTGATCTAGCAGCAGAGGACTGATCGCACCCTGCAACGCGTAAGGATGAATCCGAGCTGGACCTATAGCTCCACTGCCGGTGCTCAACAGCGCCAACGAAAGAAGACGGACTCTGTTAAAAAGACATTGTGACGAAGACCCCCCCCCTTCCTGAACTTTCTACTCACCCCCTTGACTAATTGCTTGTATCGAACTGAATTCCTCCCTCAACCATTTTGTATTGCTTTCAAAAATGTTTCATCGGTCACTCATGTATTTAGTCGTCCAAAAGTCTCTTATAGCACTGATAAGACCCGAAGGTATCAGAGTACTTTTACTGTATGTTGATGTCACCGGAGAGAAAGTCTGAACTTGATTCTATAATGTTTCGGAACATTTTTCTTGATTGACCCCGACTAAGTATTATGCCGATCTCTAGACTTGTATGAATAACCCAACAAATGTAAAATCATATGTACCGCATTCCACCTATCGTATCGACTGTATAGAACTGAACTAGCTTATGTAAAAAAGCGGCGACTGTTGAAAATGGCAATGTATATGTACATAAGCGGCGTTCATTTGTGTTCACTGTACCCCTTGTAGTAAACAGAACGGATATCGCTAAACACTGACTGTGTTATCCCGCCAGCATAGACCCATGCACACACGTACACGACAGCCATTTTAGACACCATGGCCTCTCTGCCCGTTTGTTAAACCCCCGGCACCCCTCCCCGCGCGCACTGCTCATGCATCGGCCATAAGACCCTCTCCCTCTGCGTGACCCTGCTCTAGAAGTAGCCCTCCTGCTTGACCCACACCCCCCCATTTCCTCCCAAGAACACCCTTCCCCTCAGCTGACAACCCCCCCCCCCCCCCGGCTGCACTTGGCCTCTCGACCCGGTCCCAAGTCCTAAGACCAAGCCTCGTGGATGTACATCCCCCTTTTCCCTGCCCAGCATAACAAAACCGTGATACACCAGCCGAAGTGCACGATCTTATCGCCTGCCCAACCTTTGACCTGATCATCCCCTCCTGCCCTCGTGTCCGGTAGGAATGTCCGGCTGAAAGATCACAATCTCTTGTTACAGTCAGGAGGGGAGGATGACATTTGAGCGACTGGTATGGGAATAGGCCTGAAGCTGGGATTCCAAGCATGCCTTTTCCTACTTCAAAGCGTCTTTATTGTAATAAGGAATGTTTGTGCATCATAAACATGTGTATAAAAGACGAAGCCTCAGAGAAACTGGTGTGTGTGTGTTGGGTAGGAAGGAGAGAGCACACCCTGTAGACACCATGCGGGTACCCGAAATGACAGGCTCTCCTCGTGAGAAATAAAACTCTATTCTTGTTTTCCTACTTCCAGCGCCCGTCTCTTTATTTGGTAATTGTTCAAGATGGGAACTAAGAGGCGTCTTGCGCCAGCAGCCTGGGCATCAGGAGCGTTATGGGCTGACTTTTCCTCAATATGATCTGTAGTACCTCTATGCTGTATGAATCCGTGTTGTCTTAAAGAGACTAAACCTGGCATCATATCGTCTAGCCTATTAGCAATAAGTTTAGAATACATTTTGCTGACTGAGTTTAATAATGAAATGGGTCTATAAGACCCCATTTCAGTATCCTTTTTACCTTTCTTTTTGAACAAACACAATTGTAGCATTAGTCCATGACTGCGGGCCATCCCCAAAAAGGCTTGTTGACATACTTCTACCAATTCCCTTTTCATCATGTTCCTAAAGATCCTATAAAATTCCAGTGGGATATTATCCTGGCCCATGGCCTTGCCCGTGGCCAAGCCTAATATTGCTAATTCAATTTCACACCAATCTGGCGGTGCCAGCAAAATCATTTTTTGAGCTTCCGACAATGTAGCAGGGATCACATCCTTTAAGTATTTATCGGCTTCCACCCGCCAAGTCTCATCACTATATAACGATTGATAGAACTCTTGAAAGGTAGTCAAGACGCCTTCCTTAGTCTCTTGCAAAACCCCCTTTAAATCTGTAATTCTAGGAATATCGCTGTAAACAGCTTTCTCCCTTGCCCTTTTTGCCAGCAATCTACCCGTTTTTTCTCCAAACTCATATGCTGTTTCTTTATTTAGTACATACTTTTCAGCAATTTGATCGGCAATGATAGCATAGGCACTAGCCCTTTTTATAGTAAGATCCCTTTGGACCGCTTGTACTGTGTCTGCTTCGGCACCTAGCCTTATTAAATCTACCAACTTCTTCATGGCAATATACACCTGATCAAAATCCTGTCGGTGTTTAATCCACATCCTTTTACGCTTAAATTTAGAAAAAACTAAGGGTTTCTCCACGTACTACTGATTTAAACGCGTCCCAGACTATCTCCTGTGCGGCCGTACCTTTGTTAATAACAAAGAATTCCTGAATTATTTTAGCAATAAACTGACAGTACTCCTCATCCAAAAGCAATTTTCTATCAAAGGACCACTGTTGGAACTCCAATTTTTCAGCCGAATCTATGACCAGATCTAGTATGATCGGATTGTGATCCGAAAATAATTTGGGGTGAATCTCAATTTTAGCTTTGGCCAACAGTGCAGATGAAGTAAAAAAATAGTCTAGACGGGCAAATTTTGAGTGAGGGGCAGTAAAAAAGGTAAAACCAGGGTCATCGGAATGTTTTGAGTTCCACACATCATGCAGGCCATGATCCAAAATCAGACCCCGTAAAGCATTAAAAACTAACTTCTTTCTTCCTGTATAGACATGATTAGATCTAACATTCCATCCTGCATCAAGATTAATATTAAGATCACCGCACATTAACACTGGCAGCGTCCACTGTGCTAATTCCAAATTCAAGAAGTTAAAAAGTTCCGCATCATCCAGATTTGGCCCATAAATATTACAAAGTATAAACGTATATTGGCCAACCCTAAACTCGGAAATAGCCCAACGTCCCCATTTGTCAGCTGCAGTTTTAACACACTCCCCGACTCCCCTTTTTTTCAGTATCGCAACCCCTCTTTTAACACCAGTCTGCTTAGAACATACTACCAGCTCCATACCCCTATTCCTAAAATACCCTCTATTGGCCCAAGCAACATGTGTTTCCTGCAAACACAATATATCAATATGCAGTATTTGCACAATTTTAGCTATAACTTGTCGTTTCTTAGGGTCATTAAGGCCGCATATATTTAACGTGCAAATCTTTATTTTCCTATCCATAAGCATTATTAAAGAAAACCAAATAAATAATGAGGCAATCAATTTTCTTGAATTCGAATACCTTGCAACCACTTTTACGTATTTTCCTTCTTACTACGCTTATCTGCTTTAGATCATTCCTGTCTGCTGCTGTCTTTTCCACCCACTTCCACCAAAATCCCGTGCCCAACCTATTCCCAACCCCATCATACCAGCAACACCAACCCTCCCGCCCCCCCACCTATCCTTCCCAACTTATGAGGCCCATGGACCATTAGTCCCTGCAATATATGGAGTGCCGTACCCCCCCCTCCCCCACCTGGCCACTGACATCAAAATGTAAACTGTTATCACCATATGTCAGAGAGGAAATCCAGACGCCTGAAAAAAAAAAAGGGAACATTTTTACAATCACCAAAGGGGGTTTCCGCCCATTTTCCCCGTTTTTTTTACTACATTATACCTTATAACACCGCCCCCTATATAGTGTCCAGATAGTCTCTAGCTTGAATTTCTGACCAGAAAAATTTAGTTTAACCTTTAACCATAACCTTAAGTTTTGACGGATTCTGTAAATAAACCACAGCCCCCTTTTTTTTAAAGTCTGGTATCAATTGTCGCAGATGCCACCGTTTTGAGACTGTGGCCTGAGAGAAATTCGGTCTCACGAAAAAACTACCATCCTTGGCAGTAGCTTTCTTGTCTGGTCGTGCCAAAGCGTATATGTCCTCTCGAGCTAAAAAGTTATTAAAGCAAACTAAGATTGCTCTAGGGAGGGCTTCTTCTCCTTGATGAGGTTTCTTTACTGTGAAAGGAAACCTATGTGCCCTTTGGAATTCCCTGGTCCAATCCCAAGATGTCAGTTCGGGGAAAGCTTCCTTCAGTAGTTCCACAATAAATTTGCGCACATCCGAGCCCTCCTTCTTCTCTGGAACCCCGAGAAAACGTAGATTATATCTGCGGGCCTGATTTTCCATCTCCGACAGTTTATAACTCAGATCATCACGATGAGCCTTCAAAGCATCTAACTCCGCTTTTTGTGCAACAGTATAATCCACTAAAGCTGAGATTCGGGCTTCTGCCTCCGTAACTCTTTCCGCCGTTTCCGTACCTATTTTTATTGCACGCCGTATGGCGTTCTTTACCTTACTGCATGTAGCCTGCATTTTGATATTCTCCGCTTTACTCTCAGCCCTATGGTTCATCATAAATAGTTGCCAGAGTGATCTCCTGGGGGGGTGGTTTATCTGATACGTTTTTTTCACCTTCTGGGTCAACTAAATTTAGCCCTCTAGCTCCTTCTACACTTTCACTAGATGTTAAAGTGCTTTCTGATGTTACCAGTCGTGAACCTTTTTTCTTTTGCCTCTTTACTGTATTAACACTGGAGTTAGGAGAGGCTGTACTTCGTCTTAAGTCCTCATCAAACCTGCTGCCTTCACTGTAATCCACCCAGTCCTTGCTTATATTCAAGCCCTCATCTGAGAATGCTTCAGACAATGAATAAAAGTTTTCAACAGATTCAGAAATCCCTGTCTCCCCTTGCGCCCCTTCATTTGTAACAGGTAGGTCTTTTCCAGCTACTTGGCGATCCTGGTTGTCCTTTATTAATTCTTCTGAATTTCCAAGTACTCCATCTCCCACAATGCAGCTTGCATCGCCTTTTTGCCCTGTTTGTTGCTGCCCCCCATTTAACTCTACCTCAAGGGCTGATTCTATATGGATCAAAACTTCTTTTAGGGGCAGTTGGTCGCTATTACCACCCAAAGAGACAGTTTCATCATCCGCTTCCATGAAGCCTTGCGTGAGTTCCAAGTTACGCGCATTCTGCTTTTCAAACACAGCGGGGAGAGTCCTTGCTTAGGTGTACGTAAAGTAACAACATTTTTACCCCGACTTTCGTCTCCTTTTCTCAGATGCGCCTTGACGCTACAATGAGTACTTTGGGTGCTAGGGATATCAAGAACAGTTTCACCTTCTGTACTTGAGCCTTCGATTGATTTCCCTCCTGTTTTTTCCATTAGCACTTCTGTGGCTTGCTCCTTGGTTTTTCCGCTACGAGTGGTAACCTTTGCCACCTCCTTTACATTAGCGGGGGTTTCGGCGGCATGCTTTTTTTCCGCGTGGCTCCTCCTCGGCCACGAATTGCTCCAAGCCGATACCCCAGCAAGCAAAAAGGAAGCTGCCAGAATGGAGCCCTATACTGAGTCAGTAGCCAACTGCCCAGCATCTGTTTCTGCACAAGCTTACCACGTTTAATCTCCTGCTTTAAGCCACGATCAGGCTGTGCTTACTCTTAGCACCACCACTGCTGTTACTCTACTCCAGTCCACTTTTTTCCGATATCTCGGCGTCACCACGCACAGGCAGAGACCAAATTAAAACTGATCCACAAAGTAGTTTTTTTTTTCTTTTTTTTTGCCCTTTAAATAAAAATCGCAATTCTTTCTTCTTATGTCCAACCTTTATCGGCGTCTCTTTAACACAAAAGCCGGTTACTCCTGCGGGTTCAAGCCACGTCAATCTGTACCCGCTCACAGCACCACCGCATCAGCCGCAGCTTCTGCATTGACGTTCTGGCGTCCCGACTTCAACAAAATAATTCAAGCCGCAGAAGAGTTTTGCAGATCGAAGATCTCCGCCTTCCTTCTTGCATTCAATACTCGATCTCTTCAAATGACCGAGTGACTGATTCACCGGAAAAGCATACAGCGCTCCTCTCCTTTAACCGTTATAAACCACCGACCAGGAGAGAGAAGGTCAGAGCTGCCTACACAGCCCACGCCACGGCCGCCATCTTGCCTCAGCCTGCCCAAGTGGCCATCTGCCAAATGTTTTAACCGCACATACCAGTGCACTCCCTTCGTCTCTACTCCTACCAATCTAACTTCTAGACAATGGCTCATTCTACCTAACAAGCTACTTGGCCTTGCTCCTGCAAGAGAAATGCATAAGAAACAATCCCTCTGCACGCTCTAAGTTACAATTCGAAATTCAACTGCAAACGTGAGCCTCTTTCCCAAGGTATATTTCCAACTCAACATTTCTAGTCAGGCTAAGAAAACCACAGTTAGGCCTCTGCTAGCGTTTCTATGTCTCAGGCCTTTACTGTTTTGAATGCATTTCTAACACAACAGCACAAACATATCATTAATCAATCCTAACATTACATTTCACCTTAGCAACCATTATTCTCATGTTAAAGCATTATGGGCCAGATGTAGGAGCCCTAATGCCGGTCGGAAACGGTCGATTTTGGCCGTTTCCGACCGTTATTAGGGTTTTCAGATGTAGGGGCATGTTATTTTAAGAATTGGTAATTTTACCGATTCGGTAAATATACCGATTAAGTAAAATACCGAATCGGTATATTTACTGAATCGGTAAATCCATATGTAGCTGACACTCCTACGAGTTCCACAGACCCTTAAGAGTCGGTATTTTACCACACAATCCTATTGTGTGGTAAAATACCGAATTCAGGTGTGCATGTACATCTGTGCATGCACACCTGTGCCATGTGACACACAGACATGCCCGTAGGGCATGTATGTGTGCCACATGTCACACAAGCCTGTACTTGGGGTGCTAGAGGGGACGCTTTGCTGCTTGTGAATTCATCCGACTGGGACTGAGCCAGTTACTGAGCCTTTACTCCTACTTCTCGCGGAACCCGCTCCGCGGGTCCCGCATCGTGAAGGGGGACTTTGTTGTTGCCATCTGCAGGGAACGCTGAGGGAAGTGTGTGTCCACGGGGCTGCGAGCGAGTGCGTGTGCTCGACTGGGACTTCAATTCCCAGGAGCGCCCGCCAGCCAGGATCACCAACACCTGGGCCGCTCTCCCCGACCCCTCCCACCCTTCCACCGAGCAATTTAAAACCATCACCTTTTTGGTCGGTGAGCGGGACGCTTTGCTGCTTGTGAATTCATCCGACTGGGACTGAGCCTTTACTCCTACTTCTCGCGGAACCCGCTCCGCGGGTCCCGCATCGTGAAGGGGGACTTTGTTGTTGCCATCTGCAGGGAACGCTGAGGGAAGTGTGTGTCCACGGGGCTGCGAGCGAGTGCGTGTGCTCGACTGGGACTTCAATTCCCAGGAGCGCCCGCCAGCCAGGATCACCAACACCTGGGCCGCTCTCCCCGACCCCTCCCACCCTTCCACCGAGCAATTTAAAACCATCACCTTTTTGGTCGGTGAGCGGGACGCTTTGCTGCTTGTGAATTCATCCGACTGGGACTGAGCCTTTACTCCTACTTCTCGCGGAACCCGCTCCGCGGGTACCGCATCGTGAAGGGGGACTTTGTTGTTGCCATCTGCAGGGAACGCTGAGGGAAGTGTGTGTCCACGGGGCTGCGAGCGAGTGCGTGTGCTCGACTGGGACTTCAATTCCCAGGAGCGCCCGCCAGCCAGGATCACCAACACCTGGGCCGCTCTCCCCGACCCCTCCCACCCTTCCACCGAGCAATTTAAAACCATCACCTTTTTGGTCGGTGAGCGGGACGCTTTGCTGCTTGTGAATTCATCCGACTGGGACTGAGCCTTTACTCCTACTTCTCGCAGAACCCGCTCCGCGGGTCCCGCATCGTGAAGGGGGACTTTGTTGTTGCCATCTGCAGGGAACGCTGAGGGAAGTGTGTGTCCACGGGGCTGCGAGCGAGTGCGTGTGCTCGACTGGGACTTCAATTCCCAGGAGCGCCCGCCAGCCAGGATCACCAACACCTGGGCCGCTCTCCCCGACCCCTCCCACCCCTTCCACCTCTTGTCCGCATACTCTTTATTAGTCATCAGTACTCCCGCAGCGCGGGAGAGCGCGCGGGAGAAGCCCGGGACAAGGGCGGGACCGTCTGTGGCCGTCCGGGGCCGCAGGAGGCCGGGCTGGGCCACAGTATTGTCATTTGTATTTTAATATTGTATGTTATCTTAACTATTTATATTTTATGGTTGCCCACCGCCTTGCGGCTGCTAGTTTATTAGCATAGCTTATCTGTGTAAATAGCGTGTTAAGTTGCCACCTCCCATATCTGTTCCACCTAGAAAATATGTCATTACGTTCTGGCAAATCACGCATTGTCCAAGTTCAGACTCCTAAAGGCGTGGTCTCGGGCCCATTGGATGCGTTTATTTCTCGTGCCACAGGTATACTTGAAAAAGAAATTACTATGGTAGAAAAACGTCTTTCACTTGACCTACTTAGTGGAAAACGCTCTTCATTGGGTAGGCTGGCTACGATCCCTAGCCCTGTGACACAACCACATGCAGCTTTTAACTGTATTCATTCAGCAACTACTGAGGCTCTAGTACATATAGATAGTGAAGGGGTTGATTAGCTTGCACATACACCAGCCCATATTGAACATAACTTAGATGATCTTGAGGCAAGTAGAGAAACCGCATCTCAAGTTAGCTTTGAATCAGATTACACCTCAGATACGCTCCATTCATCTCCCGAGTCTTCTAAAACAGTTTCCAAAAGGGTGATACAAATGAACTCAGTTGGCGCTGATACGGTAACAAGGAAGAGGAAGCACGACATGAGTTATCTAGGGGGGAGAGAACGCAAAATGCCCAAATTAAAAGTAAAAGAAACCGCCGATAATTCCCATGGCAATTCTACATCACTAGCTATGGGTAATCTTGGCGATAAAAAAAAATGTCCTAGTACTTTTCCCAATATTCCTTGCCCTTCCCTTACCTCGCTTGGATCCTCTGACCCTTGCCCTACCTGTCAAAATAGCGATGAATCACTGTTGGTTAAAATTGAGGCCTTGATGAAAAACCTCTTATTGCCTGTTCTAGAGCGGACCAGGTTAATGACCCAAAAAATCGAATCCCTGGAGGCAGTAGTAAATACTAACTCAGCCCTACTAGCATCCCTAACCGGCTTGAGCCAAGGGGGGGCTAACCCAATACTTCTAGCAAACAATGCTCAAACAAACACTTCCTCATCTTTTAATAATAAACCCCTTGGGGTAGTAACTAATAGACCAATGAGGGGAGGAGATCTTAAGGTTGCACCTAACAACACATCAGTGGCCCCATCCCAACCTATGCACAAGAAGCAGCCTGTGGCCAAACCTGATAGCTTAAACCCCGCTAGACCCCACTCAATTAGACCACCTTCCGTGGCTCAACCCAGTTTGAATACTCCTCGGCCTCTCTTCAAAGGGCCTTTAGCCAATCAAAAACGTAACACGATAAAACCCCTGGTTGAAAAACATCGTAGACACACCAAGCCACGGGCCGATCTCCCTACCGAGGCTGCACTATACACAATAGTTTTGACTGGTGTAGCCCCTCTTCCACCCGGTAAGAGGGAGACTTTTGATGATCTACGCAATAAGGTGACCTTTTGGTTAAATAAAAACCGACCGTTACCCCCCTCTCTGCCAACTGAAATCTTGTTTGTGAGAAGGGTGGACTGGGTAGGCCATGGCACAAAAGATCTGGAGGGTGATTGTATTTTGATTTCGTTTAAGGATCCTTGGGTGGTGGAAATGATTAGTAGAAAAGCGAGGTTTGCCAGACAGGGGGATGTTCAAACGCTGAGCCTATCATATTTTTACCCACATAGGCAGAGTAGTACCCTGACGGGTTTCAGACATGGCCAACCCAACATCAGGAGTTACCCCATCACGAGGACTCCCCAGCCCACGCTCTTCCCATTTCTTTTCAATCAATTTGGCCCATTATCTGATCTTGAGGCCAATGATTGACTCTACTCTCGGTCTTGCATAATTGACCACATAGTAAATCCTGGGTCTTTGCCAGCTAGGCCGTGTAACAAGCCTTCGCAGTTTGTAATTGTAGAGGAAGAGCGAATGGGGGCCCCAATAACAGCAAGTGCTACCATATTACCTTTAAGGGATGTAGAAGTCTCCCGGAAGACAGGGAAAATTCGGAGCACCCCTGGGTGTACCACAAATGGGTGGGATGCTGAGAATAGTCCGGATGCTTTAGTAGCCCTGGACTCGGTGGTACCCCTCGTGGCTCACGCCCCAGAACTACTCACCATTGTCTCCTGGAATGTTGCGGGGGTTAAAAGTCGTATTGATTCAGATGACTGGCTGGAGTTTATAGATAGATATGATTTTATCCTACTCCAGGAAACCTGGGCAACTGAACCAACATTTAGGCAGGGATATATCAATTTCTTTAAACCTGCAATTAGAGGTCCGAAAGGGAGAGCTTCTGGGGGTTTACTGATCTGGGTGAAACAATCCCTGGGATTTCACTCCACAGAAATAACAGTACACAACCCTGACCTTCTTATCATTAAGTTGAGTAAGACTGGTTGTCGGGATATGATCTTGATTAATGTATATGCCCGAGGCTTGCCAGGAGGCCGCTCCCCTCTCCTGTTGGAAACATTGGATCCCATTCTAGATGATCTTGATAGCGATCTTGTAACCCTCCTAGCTGGAGACCTAAACTGCACCTTCGAGCCATTGCATGACTCAGGGGACAGTTGGGGCTACGCGGAGGATGCAGTATGGGGTATTCCTGAACTGTTGCCCTGTAAACCAGTAACTGCTACTGAGGCAGCAGTAAATTGGACGGCTCTTTGCCTCAATAGGGGCTTTCGGGCTGTCAATGGCCGCGCCAAATCAGACCAGGAAGCAAATTTTACATTCGATAACGGGTTAAGAAAATGCCGTATCGATTATATCCTATTAAAACTAGGAGACTGGCCCCTGATGATGGACATG
The DNA here is from genome assembly GCF_964261635.1 of Lissotriton helveticus. Lineage (NCBI taxonomy): Eukaryota > Metazoa > Chordata > Amphibia > Caudata > Salamandridae > Lissotriton > Lissotriton helveticus. The sequence continues at coordinate 237,326,193 of NC_136062.1, read as the reverse complement.
GCAGTTCTCCCCCGCCCAGAAAGTGACCACAACCCCTTGTCCTTAAAACTAAAGTTACCAGGTTTAGTGAGATCTGAGAACCCTGGCACTTCACAGACTGGGGATGCCTTCCTAACCAATGATAGGAAGAGACTAAAATGGTCCAAAATTGTGGAGGATATTACTTTAAGGGATACGGTAGACATAAAAATCAGCAACACATATAGTGAGATGCTGGCATATGATCTTCAAGGGGACAATCCCGAAATGGCTAACAATATTATAAACCTCCACAATCGTTGTTTTGCTGACCTCAAATCCCTGCTTTCAAAACCACGGCCCCAGGCAAACCCCAAAATACCGATCTGTCCCAAGAAATGGTATAACAATAAATGTAGGGAAGCCCATACCAAACTTATCAGTGCGGTTAAGTCCAGAGTTATGATCTCAGTGAAAGAAGCTAGAGTAAATTATAAGAAAATGCAGTGGGAAGCTAAGCGGGTGTGGGAGGATAAGCATTGGTCGGATTTATTGGAGGCTACCACTTCAAATAACCCCATCAAGTTTTGGGAAATAGTTAAGTGGGGGAAAGATCCGGATGCACGCATCCCTGTGAACCATGTGTCCCCTGTGGAATGGGTAACATTTTATTCGACCCAGTTTTGTGCCGAGAACCCCAATCCCCCCAGCATCACGGCGACGGTATCCCAGCCACCCTTGCAAACTAGGATTATTACCTTTTCGGAAAAAGAAGTCGAGCTGGCTATAGGTCTTACAATGCGAGGGAAAGCACCGGGCATGGATCTTATACCAGCCGACTTGTTTAAAACCAACCCCGCCCTATGGATACCCTACCTTACTAAAGTGGCTAATTCAATAGCCGCTGGTGCAAGTATACCAAAATCCTGGAAGGGGGCTGAGATATTACCCATCTACAAAAAGGGCAGTAGGTCAATTCCTGGCAACTATCGCCCGATTAGCCTCATTGATACAACCCAGAAACTCATTGCACGTATGATCTTAGGTAGGGTCCAAGGATGGATCGAACTAGAGGACATACTATCTCCAATGCAGGCGGGCTTCAGATCGGGAACGAGTACCATTGACCAGGTGTTCAGATTTTGTCTGATCTACTGGAAGGTGGTCCAGCTTGGCGGTGGCACAATCTACGCTGCGTTTCTCGATCTGAAGTCCGCGTTCGATCTAGTCCCGAGGGATAAACTGTGGGGAGTCTTGAGGAGTTTGGGAATGCCCGAGGAGTTATTAGTTTTAATAATTAAATTGCATGAAGACAATTTTGCGAGGGTGAGATGGGGCGGCCAGGGGCAAGTGACGGAACACTTCCCAGTAACCCGAGGCGTCCGCCAGGGGTGTGTTCTGGCACCAACCCTTTTTTTATTGTTTATTGACCAAGTGGTCAAATTTTTTAAGGATACCCCAACGGACGCCCCGATGCTAGCAGGACAGCGATTCCCGATGCTCATCTTCGCTGATGACACCCTTCTCCTTTCCCGGACACGTTCTGGCCTACAGCGGGCGTTGGACCGGTTTGGGGAGTTTTGTGTCATCAGCGACCTCAAGGTGAACGTCGGGAAAACCAAGCTTATGGTACTAACAAAGAATCGCCCTGTCCGGTGCACAGTTAGTATGGGTGGCGTTAAACTGGATCAAGTGGAGAATATGGTATATCTAGGGGTCACCCTTGACAGCCGTCTGGGATGGAAAGCACAAGTCGAAGCACAACACCTAAAGCTTGCCCGCCTTACCGGCTGTCTATTAAGTGAACAAAAAAGATCTATCACCAAGCGGGTTTGTCCGGTTCTCAAGATTTATGATGCCAAAATTAACCCAGCAATTTTATATGGTGCAGATTTGTGGGGTTATATGGATCTGATGGGTTTGTTTAAAATACAATGCAAGTTCCTGCGTAACCTAGTGGGTTTGCCACAGTCGACCCCTTCCACCCCTCTCTGCTTGGACATGGGTTGCCCCCCAATTAACGAGATGGCTAGATTTAGATTGGTTGCTTTTTGGAGGCGTTTGTGGACAACCCCTGAACTTACCCTATTTGCCAATGAGGTAGCTGAAGTTAGGTCACTTGGGGGTTCAGGAAAAATTAAATGGTTTAAAATGGTAAAATCTATCCTGACGGATATGGGGCTAGAGCAACTCTGGATATCCCCTTCCACCAGCACTTTTCCATCTAAATTAGCTTTCAAGGAACTGTACTGGGCCACGATTCGCCAGGCTAGAGTCAATGCCTCAAGCTCCACCAATCTCACGGGTAGGTTCCTGTCATTTAAGTTGGACTTGTCCCGTGAACTCTATTGGGATTCAATCTCCAAAACACTGGACAGGAAACTCTACCATCAGTTTCGGGTGGGTGCATTGCCGGTGAATGTATTCACTAAAGGTTGGAAAACGAGTACTATGGACTATTGTAGATGGTGCCCTGGCCACAAGGAAACAATAGGACACTTCTTGTTTGCTTGCCCTAGATATCTAGTACCTAGAGCCAAATGGTTAAAGCCACTGTTCCAGCGCATGCCCATAAGAAAATCCGAAGATGCTATTCGTGTATTAACAACTAACACCTCTGAGTTCATTTCAGTGTGCCTGGCTAAATACCTGGGATGGGCTTGGACATTAAGGTCGAAACCATAGCACATTTACTGTACTGACCATGCAAATGCTCCTCCATGATGTACTGAGCTCTACCAAAACAGGCTGTTCATTTCTGCTCATGCTATCGAAAATTGTTTGGAATCTAACTGTAAACTCTTCCGTTTTTTTTTTGTTTTTTTTTATTTATGAGCTTAATTTTAGTAATTTTCTCCTCAGGTTTGTCTTTTTTGTTATTTAATACTAGTTTTATGAACTTAAAGTTATGTATTTTTAATCAAGCAATGTTTGTTAATGTCTGTCTTTTATGATTTTTTATGAATCGAAATAAAGACTTTAAAACCTGAAAACCTGACACCCCCTGCACCCTTGCAGGATTCGGTATTTACCGAATCGGTAAATACCGAATCGGTAAATACCGAATCGGTATTGCCCATTTTGTCCTATGGGCTTCAAGGCCCATAGGAATCAATGGGCAATACCGATTCGGTATTTACCGAATCGGTAAATACCGAATCTTACAGATTAGGTATTCCTGAATTCAGAATTACCTAAATCTGCCCCCTTCCCATTTACAGACTCTTAAATACAGAATCGGTAAAATTCGGTATTTAAGAGTCTGTAAATGGGAATTACCTACATCTAGGCCTATGTTTCTTATTAGGCAGCCTACATGTGCAACTTGAATATGGCACGTTCACTCTCAAGGCACAATTTATACACAGAGCAGTTAATTCTAAGTTAATTAAAACCTGATTCTCTCAACTAAAGCACTACATCAATCTGTAAATGATATAAACACAATTCTACATATTGCACTGATCCCCTCCAAATACTATTTTATAAAATCACACAATAACATGGCCCTCTAAATATGCGGGTGCTGACTACTTGCGACTATGGTGCACCCCTACAATATTTCAAACAACATGGCGCTCTACCATTCTCATAAAGAAACACCACATGCAAATCTCTAACCACCTAAGGTTGGATTGGTCAGACTACTCTTGATTTGTTTTCCAACTCCTTACCTCAATGCACCCTCCTCATGCAGTCCCTCTTATGCCTCTGTCCTGTAATACGCATGTGGTGTTGCTGGCATTTATTTCCCCAGCTAGTGGTGCTGGTGCCATGCAGAATTGCAGACTATTGTAATTAAAACAGGGCACACTCATATTAGGCACGAAAATGTACATAGATAAATGAAGCACACAGCCAGTCTGCATGTGTGCCTGCCTGTGTCTGCACGTGCTGGAACATTAAAGACGGGTATATTAGCCACCATCCCCCCAAAACAGCACGCGGGCAGCGCCTTGCCGGCAGGGCTCGTGACTAAACACATCAGCACCACTCTGCCCGGGGCCTGCGACCGATGGATAAGGTTCCCAAGCTAACAAGTAAATCTAGTTTTGCTGTTTCTTCGGTTATCCTTCAGGCTACACATCGGTCTTACAGACTGTCATTCTGGAACTAGAAACATTTCCAGTGTCATCTTATCATCTGTTACATCTTTCTCTTCCCTACTTCAGACAACCCCCCCCCATTTCTGTGTGGGTCCTCGCTCAAGAAGAAGGGAACACACATTTGTTTAAAGCCCTGGACTTCAGTAGCATCATCCTGTAGACCAGATGTCTCTAGTGATGTTACACAGCGGAGACTGTCGGGCTGGTTTCGCAGGTCGGTCGGTGTGTGCAGTTTCTTTGGACTGTTTTGGTCAAATCCATGCAGCCTCCCTTACTTATCAAAGCACTTCATACAGCGCGTGTTTGCCCATTAAAACTGCCCAAATTGGCAAACATGGGACGCTTTTTTCGGTATCTAATTCACTAATGGGGGTCACTTCCTTTTTGTGCAGGTGATTATTTCCCGTTACAGTCAGATCCTGCAAACATACCACACTGCTCTTCTTGGAGACAGACTGATATGCCACTTTGTCTGTTTTACTCCTCTGAATGAAACACTGATATTGAAATGGTGACTTACAGTTAAAGAGAGCTTTTTAGTGAGTCCCAGGGGGCAATCAGCAGGAAGTGGCTCAAACCGATGCAGTGATAGTATTTTTCCATAGGTGCCATGAGGCCCAAAACTGAGCACCAAGCACACTCCATTAGCATCCTTGGGGCTTAACACTGTTCAGTAATTACTCCCACGTTCCTTATCAAATCAGGGGGGAAAGGTACATTCAGGGTATAGTTCCCCTTCCATTACCCCAGATAGTTCCTGTATGCTAGGCTATGGGAACAACAAAGTCACTTCAAATGTCTCATAGCTACCTTGGTGTCTGTAAGGGGAAACATCCATTACAACACAGTTATTACCTCGCACTGCTTTTACAACGCAACTGTTACAACGCAACTGCCTTTACATCGCATGCCTTTACAACACATGTCACTACAACGCATTATAAGGTACGTAATGGACATTTTTAAGTTTTAGGGTGGGTATGGGTTTTGCAGTAGTTGGGAATAGTAATTTTTACCCCTACGCTATCCAACACTTTCTTTACTGTTGCACTCACTGGAGTAGGGAATAATACATTTTTACCCTTACAGTACACAACACTTTTCCTACTGTTGCACTCACTGGAGTGGGAATAGTAATTTTTACCCATACGCTATCCAACACTTACCCTACTGTTACACTAAAAGTATTACGAGCTGTAATGGTATGCGCTGTAATGATAAGCATTGTAATGGAATGCGTGTATTGGCAGTTTAAAAAAATGCATTGTAATGGCATGCGCTGTAAAAACACGCGATGTAATCGTAGTTGCGCTGAAAAAACTGCGTTGTAAAAGCATGTGTTGTAATTGTTTGCATTGTAACGTCATATATTCGTTTGTAAGACCTCTATAATACGCAGACTGTTCACAGTCAGTTCAGTTCTTGGACACTTCCCGAGTCACCAGCTGGGGATTGGGACTAGGCTTGGGTGGAAAACTCTGCTCCGCCCACGGTGTTTGTGGAATTCAGGCACTCTGCGCTCTGAGTATTTTCTGCTTGCACACTTGAGATTTGTTTGCCACGATAATCTCCGGCCTCTAGCAAGCTTGCACGATACTCCGAGTGCTCTTGCCGAGCTTTTGGCTGCAACGGCGCCAATGTAGTGCCGATTACAAACGCACCCTTCAGGAAGCTTTTGTGCTCGAGAAGCAGCTGAGGGGCTTTTTGAGGGGATTTAATTCTGTGTTGGAGTTGGGTTTTTTGTGTGAGAAGCTGTTTTTTTCTTTTTTTCCCCATCTGGAACGTAGTGCTCCAGGGACTCCAACTTCCTGTTTTGTCCAGTAGGCTCCTCCCAGTGTTTTGTCCATCTCTTGATTACTTTTCATTTAGATTTGATGCTCGATATATTAACATTGGATTTTTATATTTTAGAGTTCACAAGTAAGCTTAAAAACTGTTGTATAATGGTGTTGTTTGTTTGATTAGGGGCATGCACCAGGATTTATTTATACTTTTAATTGATTTTTAAAATGTATTGTGATGGGTGGCCTGCAGTTGCACTAGGGGCCAATTTATATTTTTGCATGACATTTTTCTTCTTTAGTAAAGTAAAAATATTGCACGGTTTAGTGCATTTTTTCCATGATTTTTTAAAAAGAAATGTGCAATATTCTATTAATTTGCTAAGTGGCGTAGTCTGCCAATGGACCTTCCAGCCGGTAGGCACAGTACTAGTCGTGGGTGCATGAAACAACTCTTTCTGTTGAATTTAAAAATCATTTAGGCCATGGATGGCATTGGATTAAATTACAAAATGTGTATTTTACATTTTTTTCTGCAAACAGTGTAAAGGTGGGGGAATATGTGTGATGCCTTTGGAGGATATGACTTGTTGTTAAAAATGCTGGCCCAGTTGAATTTCATTTTTGCATTGCTGATTTAATGTTATTTTCTCCTGTGTTACCATGCCTCCTTTGTCTGACCAGTGTGTGAGTGTGTCTGCCATATGCCACCATTTGTCTTTGTTCCCCATGCCATGTTGCCAGGGGCCATTTTCTGTATAGTCAGTGTCCATAGGTCTGTATATGTTCTTTGTTTTCCCTGAGTCCGGCTTGTTGTTCGACCACATGGCTGGTGGCCCTTTTGTGTAGGCAGCCAGTGTGTTTTTGCCATTTCCCTGCATGTGTTCTTTGTTGTGACCATGCCAACTTGCTGGTTGTTGTTTGACCACGTGGTTGGTGGCTATTTTGTGCTGTTAGCCAGTGTGCTGTTGCCATGGCCCTGCATGTGTTCATTGTTGTGGCCATGCCTCTGTGCTGATTGTAGTTTGTCCATGTGGCTGGCGGCCATTTTGTGTAACCAGCCAGTGTGCTTTTGCCATTGGCCTGCATGTCTTCTTTGTTACCCATGCCTCCTTTCTCAATGTTGTTGTTTGCCCATGTGGCACTGGCTGACAGACATTTTGTGCATCTAACCGGTGTGCCTTTGCCATTGGCTGGCATGGATGGGTGAGGTATCAGTTTAATAATACGCTTCATGGATCATTGTGGTATAATAAGAATATAATTTTGATGAACAGTGCTTATAAATTATATGGATTTAAAAAAAAAATATATTTTAGACCTCCAATATGTTTCTTCTCATCCTCCCATATAAGCATCAGCAATCATTTTTTTAAAATCATAATTATTCTTTTATTTTTCAATTTTTTTCTTCTTTCTTTAATTTTTTTATTTCACTTACTTAAATTTCTTTTATTTAATATTTTTCTATTAAATGTCAATTTAAATTGGAGTCATTTAAAAAAAATCATATTTGAATTTGAATTCTCATTCTTTTATTAAATGTTGTTTTTCAATTTTGCCTCAGTCGATCCATCATCCATCCTATCCCCCATTGGCGCACAGTAACACAACAGCATTCAGTTTTTTTAGGCATACATTTCCATTTCCTCATGGACACCCTGGCTGCGGTGTACTTTAAACACTTCAACATCATTCATATGTATAATGATGATTATTTAATTTCCCTCTGGACCCCATTGCCTGCCATAGGCGCACACTAACCTCCATTTTTTAAACAATTACTATTCCATTTACCCATGCAGTTCCCTGAGTGCTACAGGTGTCTCCTTTAGTATATATGAACATTAAAAAAAGAGCTCTATCATTCTGTATGTTGTGTGTTATTCTGAAAGGGAATTACATTTTGTAGTAGAGTGGTGTGGTTTGACTTTAAAGTGGTTATTATTACCTAAGTAAACAACCACACTAATATTGCCTTTGTCTGTACTAATTCAAACTGCAACAATTCCACTTTCACAATAATGTTTCTCTTGCTTGTTTACTTTTAGGTGCACAAGAGAAGAGACATTACCCGCAGTAGTGCCAAATAGAAGGTCTGTGCAGTCACACGGCAGTCCTCCAATCTCTTCTTCTTGCGCAGCTTAGTTCAACTGACAACTGAGAGCTTTAACTTGTCCCCAGAGAAAGATGCTTCTAACAAAGTGGTAGGTGAGAAGAAGCAGCTTCCCATCAGTGGCATGTGCCCCGAAATCTTTTTTGGACCACCACTCCTTGTGCCTGCCACACCAGCCTGAAGGAGCAAGTGAGAGAAGCATTCCCACATCAACAACATCGCCCCAACCTAAGCCCAAAAAGACTTTGCTGTCAGTGAAGATGCAACTGCAATCATGGCAACACTGACGAGAAGTGACAGTGAACTTGATGTGCCCCTTTCGCAAAGTAGTACCCAATCATTTCAGGAAACAGAGCAAAGTAGACAGCAGCCACAGCCAGAAATACTACATCATCCTGATTTTGGAGCAGATCAGGAGGTTGAGCTTCCTCCAGAGCACAAACCTTCTCTTTTAAAATCATTGGCTCCCAGATCTCCATCAAGGCAAAGGCAGGGTACTACTCCACCATCTTCTCCAAGCACTACTTCTGATGATGACGATAGGGACATGGAATGGACCCCGGCAGAGTTCAGGAGACGCCAGGAGAGTCAAGGGAAAAGTAGAGTTCCTGTAGACCTTGACTTACGGAAGGGGATGATGAGGACGATGACGACGACAAGAGAGTCATTGTGGAAGATGACACAGAGGAATCCAACATTGCTATTCAACCTGCACCAAGGGATGTGGCACAGGTAGCACCGCCAACTCTCATATTTGCAATGTCAAAGCAGAGACCACCTGCACTAGTAAAGTAGAAGTATGCACTGCAACGAGGCAATAGACGACACACCCACTTATCTCCAGTTTTTCTTCAGGCTTTGGTAGTGGCACAGTAAAAAAGTACTCCTCCCCTGTTTGGGACTTTTTTACAGTTAGCAAAGAAGGGGAGCACATTGCCGTTTGCCATACGAATGTTCGTCAAGGTAAGCCTGGTACACATTAAGGTATTGGAGGGCAAAATGACCCATGTGAAAAAACACTTCTCTTTCAAGTGGAAAGAGCACCTTAAACAAATTGCCGAATGTGGTCGTGGTGGTGAAGGTGAGGAGGAGAGACGGGGAACATCAGCTACAAGTGTAATCACTGTGTGAGGTGATGATGATGAGGAAGAAGTGGGACAAATCTCAAGCAGGCCTGTCCCCAGCAGTGCACCAGCAGAATCACCAGCCTTAGCGACTTCTCAATGGCACAAGACTCAATGTCAACTGGAGACACCACTGAATATAATGACTCCCCCACTATGACGCGCACTGAGCCTACCACCACCTACTTCTCAAAAGTCGCCTGCATTAGTGGCCCCAGAAAAGAAGAAAATAAATACAGGCTACTATTACGGGCATGTTCAGGTAGGACAGCAGCCACCAAACAGCACGTTTGTACAATGGGAAGCTGGTAAAAATGTTAGCGCTGGACCTCCTCCATTTTTCTTTTGTGGATGGAGCAAGATTCTTATAATTTGTGGCAGCTAACTGCCCGAAATGGAAGGTTCCAAGTCAGACCTATTTTCCCAGAGGTCTATTTCAAGTGCTGCACAATGTGCTGCAATTGGTTTGACAAGCTTTGCAGCACAGCATTCTCCACACTATCCACCTGACAACAGACATGTGGACCAGTTGTCAGGCGACTGATTACATGTGCATCACTTGAGCAGCCACTGTGTCACTTTTTTGACACAATTGCGGCACTTCATTTGCTCCATATTTACATGGACACAGGTGCCTCACTGTTTTTTAGGTTCCGTTCTTTTTTACCTGTGTCCGAATCGGCTGCGCCTAGTTAGATTTTAATTTATGCAAGGTAGGTATTCCATCAGAAACGCCTACCGTAATGCTGCCACATCGGTACGTACCACTTCTTAAAATTACTTTGGGTCACTGCTCTGCCAATGAATCACAATCTCACCACCTGCTAGACTCCGGCATAGGGATAATGCATTTACTTTGACTAATTTGTGACATTACGTGCTGATATCACACATACAAGTGGGCACTATGCTCACTTGTATGTGTCTCATCCAGGAGCAATATGTTTGAGCACAAGATGACTGTCACCTTTTCACACTCCAACGCATTGGTCCCCATTCCATAGGCGATGTGTCAGTGAAAACAGACGCATTGCCTCTGCAATGTGATGCAGTGCTGGGGTTCCGTTGGTTTTCCTACCAACTCCAACATTGCTCAAAAAAACTCTGCTCTATGGTGTGTTGTTGTGTAAATGGTGACACAAAGGTTCCTGCTTCAGGAGCAAGTAAACTTGCGCATCGCTGCTTTAACACAGAGATGCATAATTTTCTTATAAATGAGGCCCTAGATCTCTTGTGAGGGGGTAAAGCAAAAGATATCTACCGGTCTTGACCCTGAAGAAAGTTTTAGGAGTGTTCGTTGGCATGCAACAGTGTCCATGTTTGCCATGGAGACATCGCAGCTGTTAACATCTTGGACAAATTTAACAGCACGGTGTATGAATGGCTTTGACCCAGAGGTCTCAGAATTGGATTTGTTGCCACAGACAATAGCAGTAACATAGTCAAGGTCATGTCAGATGGTGGCTATTTCAGGGTCTTGTGTTTTGCTCATTGCATCAACCTGGTGGTACAAGACTTTCTAAAAAAAAAAGAAGATATAGTCAGCAACATACTGATCAATGGCAGAAGAATCTGCACTCATTTCAGCTATTCTTTCAATGCCAGGAAGCTGTAGTGGATTAGTCAGCGTGCTAATAGAGCACCAGTTAAAGCTCTGATACAAGAGGTGCCAACACTTTCGAACTCGACCTATTACATGATGCAGTGTCTGTTTGAGCAGTACAAACATATCAATGAATATGTCATTCAAAGAGGTTGGTATGCAGAAAGGAAAGCTATGACCATGATTTCAGACAAATGGGGCCTACTCAAATGCCTGACATGGATGCTACTCCCTTTTGAGGTTTTCACATGGGAAGTTAGCAAGGAGGACAGTACAATGGGCAAAGCTATCCTGTTGTTGTTTCTGCTACAGGACCAGGTAAAGAAGGTGTCTGAAAGTTTCGCCCCCACAGTTGTGAACAAAAACACCGAAGTGCATGCCTTTGTTGAGGGCTTAATCCTTAGCGTGGCTTGTAATACTAGACTGCAACATGGCATCATCTCGTCCAAACAGTACATCTGTGTCACGCTACTTGATCCACGGTACAAAGAATTCTGCCCGCTTTCATTCTTTTTTTCTGAAGAGGATGTTTCAAAATCCTAGAGTAGAATTGTTGAGCACGCCAGAGACCTAGAAGAAGAATGTCTGGAACTTAGAATCCCACCCTGCAGTTCTGGGGTGCAGCCTTTATCTTCCAGTGAGGGCAACCTCGTCTCAAAGCAGCCAACAATACCATCAACCGGAAAACCGGAAACAACAGCAACAGAACAACTGGAACCAACCTTTACATTGTTGAGGGACTCAATTGGCAGAGCTTAAGTCCAGTGCAGAGGCAATGGAAAAAGATGTTGAGCAAGTAGCAGCACCTGTGACCATCCACAGGATGTTCCAGGAGTATCTGGATGATCCAATAGAGGTATTTGTGAATGAAAAACAGTTGATGAATTGGTATGTGAAGATGCGCCTTCATAGACATTTTTGATTATTTCTTGTTGAACTTCTATCTGTGCCCAGAAAAAAAGTAGCTTATAGAACATTATTATTTTTGTGTCAGATTTATGCTGCCCCTCCATTTTTGTCACATATATATTGCTGGATTGCAGTTGGACCAGTGTGCATTGAAGAAGCCTCCACAATTCCTTCAACACATTGTATTCAATGCCTGCCTCCTTTGCAGGCCTATCCTTTTTTTGCATCACTTAGTAAGGCTGCCTCAAGATCCTTGATTTACAAGAGTACTAATACCAAATTCCAATGTATTACCTGTGTCAAAAATGAATTGTGTACCTACTACCTAACCTACCTTTTCTTGGATTGGGAGAGGTAATTACAGATATTGCAGCAAGTGAGCATATCCTCTGTATAACCCCTGGCTCGTAACCTTTCCAGACTTTCATTTTTACATCTTTCATATTCTTCAGGGGTACTGCATATACGCTTAAGCCGCAGTATTTCCCTGTAGGGAATGCTGGCTATTAGGTGTTTAGGATGTGTGCTTGACGCATGGAGGGTTGATTTCCCTGCTGTAGGTTTCCTATACGCAGTGGTAGTCAATTTGTTATTTTTTACCTGTATCTGAACATCTAAAAACTCAATTGAGCTCGTGCTACATTGAGAAGTAAAGAACAGGTTATAGTCATTTATGTTGATTTTTTCAACAAATTCTTGCGCACTCTGACTATCGCCCCTCCAAACAATAAACACATCGTCTATGAAGCGCAACCATAAACAGATTCTTTGTACCATCTCGTATTGGTATTGTCCCATGAGGACCTGCTTCTCCCAGAATCCCACGTGCAAGCGCGCGTAGCTCGGGGAAAAGCAGGCCCCCATAGCCACCCCTCGTTTCTGTCTGAATAGCTCCTTACCAAAGGAAAAATAATTGTTGTTAAGACACCAAGTAATTAACGACATAAGCATCTTGTTATGTAGCACATACTCTGCTGGACGAGTATTCAGAAAGTGTTCCACACCCCGCAGCCCTTGTTCATGGTTAATGCTAGTGTATAATGACTCAATATCAAGAGTCAGAAGCATTAAGTCATCAGTCCAAGATATGTTGTCAATCCGTTTCAAAAATTCGCCGGTGTCCTTTATGTATGATGGCATGCCTTTGACCAGATCTTGCAGATAAAAATCTATATATTGGCCCACTTGCTCCGTCATACTGTCAATGTCTGATATTATTGGGCGACCTGGTATGGGAGTTTTTCCTTTATGTTGCTTGGGCAACAGGTATAGGAAGGGCATTACTGGGTGAGCCTTATACATGAACTTAAATTCTTCACTTGTTATTAGTCCCTCACTCTTCCACTTTTGCAATTCTTTCTTAATATTGTCCTTGGCTTTGTTGTACGCTTTCAATGATGTTTTTTCATAGCAGTCTTTATTGTCCAACTGCCGCATTGCTTCTGCATCATAATCAACTTTACGCCATAGAAAAATATTTCCACCCTTATCGGATTTTTTCACAACTACATCTGGGCTCCTGTTTATCTTTTCCATCAGATTGATAAACTGCATTTGATGCTGGCTGGGTCTGCATTTATTATGATTTGTTTGGCAGTTTAACTTTTTCATGTCCTCTATAACAAGGTCGTGAAACACGTCTATGGCATCCTTCGGCATTAGAGGGATAAATGTTGATTTAGGCTTGAAGGGGCTTTCTCCTGCGCCCTTTTGTAATCGATTCATTTCTTGCAATTTTGTTTGTGTAGACAACTGTGAGTTGTCTCCTTCTTCATTATTCAGTTCTTGTAATGCCCATAAGGTAGATACTTCTGAAACCAGCAGGTTGGATCCTATTGCAGTGGGTGTTCTTGCTCTTTTTTCATCCCACCCATTTTTCATGGAAAAAAACTTTTTTATTTTTTTTTAATTTTTAAAGACCTTTATTTAGTAGATCACATTATTTAGTAGATCACAGCAAACATTTCTAGCCTACAACCCAGCGGGCCGGCAAACTATCAAAACCTCATTAGTTGCATAGAACAAAGACACAGCCCAGTGCCGTCAACCCGGGGGTACGGCGGCGTTGCAGAGTGTAAGTATATGAGATCCCGAAGGATAAGAAAGGATGAGGAAGGTCACATTTTACAGATTAGCGCGTATAATAAGGTCCATAGCGTTTTAATTTTATATCCAACAAGGAAACAAACAGAAAACAAACCCCCCTTTAACTTGGTCGATAAGTCACATTACTGACGGGTTCAGAGCAGTTCCGGTGCGTAAATGGTACCTAGATGCATGTGAGTGCTCGGAGTCAGGTAGCGATGGTCTGCATTATATGTCCAATGAGCTAGACTGCGCAGTCCGAGGAGGCTCACATATGTTCCCCCGGTACTCGTTCCACCTGGACCATATTTCCACCCATTTGCGAGGACAGCCTCTTGAGACATACACTGTCTTCTCCTGCAGCATGCACCAGTCCATGTCACATTGCCAGTCTCTCAGTTTCGGTGGGTTAGGGTCACCCCACAACCTTGCAATGTTCCGTTTCACCACCATCAGCCCAAGTGTTACCCAAAGTCTCCCTCTGTGCGATAAGTCAGTGGGTTCCCAGATGTTGAGCAGACATCTTTTGGCCTCCAGTCGAATTTCTACCTCCCACACCTCCTGCATGCAGTGCACCACTCTCCCCCAGTACCTTTGCACTTTTTGGCATCCCCACAGGATATGAAAGAAGGTACCCTCTGCACCACATCCCCTTCTGCAGAGTCCGTCCCCACCTTTTCCCATCAATTGTAGCCTCATACATGAGATATAGATTCTATGTAGTATTTTCAGTTGAATTAGGCGCAGTCGGGCTGATATTGCCACCTCACGTGGAGAGGCAAGAGCATATGTCCATTCCTCCTCATCAATTTCCAACCCATCGGCAATCCATTTCTCTTTCAAGGGAAGGAGTAGGTCGGGGGAATTATTGATTAGTTTTTTGTACGTGAGGGATATGGCGTGTTCTGGCATACGTCCATCTAATAGTCTGTCTTCAAGAGGGGAGCTTTGAGGCAGTGTGGTGCCAGGTGGAATGTTTGTCTGAAGGGAGTGTCGCACCTGTAAGTATCTGAAGTATTCGGTGTGCGCCAGTTCGTACGTTGCCTGCATGTGAGCAAATGTGTGAATACCTTTAGGGCCCCAGATGTCTTTTATTTGGGAGATCCCTATCAGGTCCCAGTTCCGGAACCCTTTAGTGCGACCCAGGTTGCCCAACTTTTCTGAAGCCCAGAGTGGTGTAGCCATGGTGAGGACCCCGGACCATCCTAGTTTTTTCTGGGCTATGTGCCATATCTGTACCGAGTGTTGTGTAGGGCCAGTGAGTTGAAGTTTGCCCATTTTAGAGTAGAGTGCAGTTTCATAGTTCCCCCCAGGTAGTTGCCATCTGTCCATCCCATAGGCCGGATCATCACCATCCCCATAAGTCCCTTGATTAATAGCCGAGAGATGGGCTGCCCAGTAGTACTTACGGATGTCGGGGAGGGCTATGCCACCGTCGTACCACCCCAGTGTGAGTTTTGACAATGCAATACGTGGGGCGCCCGCCCAAAGGAGGGTACGCTGAGCCGCCTCAATTGCTGTGAAGTAGGCGATAGGTACCAGGTCTGGATAATTTTGGAGCGCGTAGAGGAACCTAGGCAGCGCCATCATTTTGAACAAGGCAGCTCGGCCTAGTAATGACAATGGCAGGTCCTGCCAGGACTTGGCCTCTCTTTGGAGACGCCGTAGGGGAGGTTGAAGATTACGCTCGTAGGACAGGGCCTTGTCCTTGGAGATGAACACTCCCAGGTATTTGAAGCCGTCCTCAGCTACTGTGATGGGACACGTGTCGGGGAGCCTCGGGGGGTTCCCGCTGAGGACGTAAAGATACGATTTGCTCCAGTTGACTCTGAAGCCGGAATTACGACCAAAGCTCGCGAAGATGTCGAGTGCAGCAAGGATCGACCTCCGTGGCTTGGAGAGGTATAAAAGAATATTGTCTGCGTAGAGGGATATTTTGTATTCCCATCCCTCCGCCCACTCTATTCCCCGAAGGTAGACGTCTTGTCTGATCCAGGCAGCCAGCGGTTCAAGGGAGAGGGCGAACAGGAGGGGGGAAAGGGGGCATCCCTGTCTAGTTCCGCGCTCTAAAGTGAAGACCTCCGACACCTTGTTGTTCACTAGGACCTGTGCAAGCGGGTCCAAATAGAGGAGACGAACCCACGCCATAAAATGGGGTCCGAATCCCAGTTTACGCAGAACAGCGAACATGTACGGCCATTCTAGGGTGTCAAACGCCATGGTGGCGTCCAGGGATACCACAACCGCGTCCTCCTTTAGTCTATGGCATTGCCCAATCACCCCATGTAAGCGTCGGATATTGAGGGCCGTGTTTCGGCGTGGCATAAAGCCTGACTGGTCAGGATGTACCAATGTACTCAGTACTGTTTTAAGCCTATTGGCGAGTGCTTTTGCCAGAATTTTGGGATCAGCGTTGAGGAGGGTAATTGGCCTGTAGGAGGCACAGGATTCAACGGGTTCCCCTCTTTTGGGATTGCCACTCCCTTTCTGCTGGTCTCGAACATGGATTTTAGATGCTTACTAAGAGTATCAGGTTTAATCTTGTACAATTCTATCGGGAGGCCGTTGGGACCCAACGCTTTCCCTGGCCGGAGTTCCATTATCGCACGCTGTATCTCGGCCTCCGTGAGTGGGCTATCAACGGTCTCCCGATCCTCATCCGAGAGACAGGGCATTCGGATATCAGCGAGGAGGGCTATAGAGTCTTCCTCTGGACGGTCAGACACCCTCGTATAGACCTGCTTGTAGTGTCTAGCAAACTCCTTCACTATATCCCTAGGCTCTGTAAGAATCACCCCGGATTGCGTATGTATTAACGGCACTATCTTTCTGGCCAGCTGCTTTTTGTCGAGCCAGGCGATGAGTTTCCCGGCTTTGTCGCCCTGATCATACAACCTACCCATCCTATGTCTAGCTACCGTCTGGGCCTCCTGGGAGACCAGCGCTCTGTATTCTGCCAACTTGATCTGCCACTTATGTCGAACCATCCAGACCCCTTTTTCGACCGCTTCCGCCTCAAGTTCTGCAAGATCCGCCTCAGCCGTAGTGACTTGACAGCGCCGTTCTTGTCTTTTACCCGAGATGGCTGACAGCGCTTCCCCCGTACCACCGTTTTAAACGCCTCCCATACCGTGACAGGGGAGTCTACCGATCCCACATTCTCTTCAAAATATTGTGTGATAGAGGTGTCAAGTTTTCCCCGTGTGTCTTCGTTTTTTAGGTGTCATGGGTTTATTGGCGCTACACACCCCTCCCTCCTGGTTCCAAACGTGATATGTGTAGTTACCGGCGAGTGGTCCGATATGCCTCGAGTTAAGAGTGTTGTTTCTCGTACTACAGTGTGGTGCTGCAGGACGGTGAGGATGTAATTGAGGCATGAGAAGGAGTGATGCGGCCCAGAGAAGAAGGTGAATTGGCTATTCGTGGGATGAAGATGGCGCCAAACGTCAGTGAGTCCGAAGGCCTCAAGAAAGTCAGCCAACCCTTGTTGCCCTTGGGGGAGGTCTCTGGAGGGCTACCTATCTAGGGTGCCTGACACTACAGAATTGAAGTCCCCGCCCAAGATTAACTGACCTTCGGGAAGGGAGAGTAGAAATTTGCCCAGGTCTGCAAAAGCTTGAGCCTGCAAGCCCGGCGGGACGTAGGCCGATAGCAGGTTCAGTGTGTATCCCTCCCATCTCCCTGTGACCACCGTGAAGCGGCCCTGCGGGTCTGATTTAGTGCTATCAATATGGAGGGGCAATGAGCGGCGTACGAGGATTCCCACCCCCTTGAACCTGAGGTGAAGCCGGAGTGCGCAGCGAGAGTGTATCCCCATCTGTTGAGGGCTTGGCATGTGTTACCCAATAAATGAGTTTCTTGCAGCATTACTATGTCAGGTTGGTGCCGTTTAATGAGTTTCAAGACTATAGTGCGCTTGAGTCTGTCCCCAAGTTTGTTTACATTCCAGCTCATTATTTTCAGGCTCTTTTCCCAGTTCCTAGCCATAACCATTACTTTGCAAGCATTCCCTACTTAGCACCACTGAACCATTAAAGACTTCATGAACATTTACTCTGTACGACCATAACAAACCTCAAACTCCCCAGCCCCCCCCGGGGCCCCCCCAGCTGAGAGAATCTCCAACTCCGTGTCCCACCCTGGTTCCCCCCCCCCGAATAAGTGGTCAGTGCAAACATTAACAAGTACAGCAGACAGTTGACTCCATCCCCCCTCCCCGTATCTGCCCCCCACATCCTACCCTCCTCTGCAAAAACAAACCCCCCCCCTCCCAGCCCCCTGCTCCGTGGGTTCCAAACTACCCACCACCCCAATTAGCAGAGCGCCTGTCGCCCAACCCTACCCCGGTGAGACACCGAGGAACTTTAACTCGGGATTAATGCGGCCAGCTCCGTCCCGGCCGCCCTCCCGCAGTGCCCCAAGTCATTCGGCCCCTCAGGCCATGAGTGTATCAGAACAATAAAGGAGCCGTCCCAGAGACCCCGGGCAAGCATCGCGCTGTCGTCTCGGAGTGCCCAGGGCGTACCAACAATTACACTGTATACATTACTGTTCAGCTTCTTCTCAATCCAGTGTGCGCGGCCTCATCTCGCTGTGTTGTCTCCGGGTGAGTCCCAGCGGGGAATATTCGACCTCGAACGCCAGGACCGTTGACTCTGCTCAGCACCCTCCGCTCCCCCCGCCGCCGACCCCGGGGAGGGGTGCCCTGTGTCTCGCCATTGTCCGCCGTTCTGCAGAGGGTGGGCCACAGCCAGCGTCGTGTCGAGCCACTCCTGCACCGCCGCAGGCGAGGTGAAGAAGTGGGACCGGCCGCCATGTATGATCTTCAGTTTAGCAGGAAAGAACATCATGTACCGAATTCCGCGGTCACGTAGTGCCGCCTTGACCCCTTGGAATGAGCGCCGCTCCTGTTGCACCTGCAGCGTAAAGTCCGGGAAGAAGCGAACTGTGGATCCCTCATACTGTAAGTCTCCATGTTGTCTAGCAGCCTGGAGGATCGCATCCCGGTCCCCGTAGTTAAGTATTTTGGCAATAATTGTTCGTGGTGGGGCTCCTGGTTTGGGCTTAGGAATCGGGGCCCGGTGGGCCCGTTCGACAGTGAAGAGGTTGGATAGCCTCTTGGGTTTCAGATGGCGGAGTATCAAATCTTCAAGAAAGAGCTCCGTACTATCACCCTCAAGGTCTTCCGCCACACCAACCACGCGTATGTTGCTCCTCCGAGCCCTGCCTTCTTGGTCATCGAGCCGCAGTGCCAGCTGCCGGTGTTGGTGGACAAGCTCGCAGACCCTGCGTTCGAGCTTCTTCTCCGACTCCTGCAAGGCTTTAATGTCTACTTCGTTGGTTTTGGATC
Source organism: Lissotriton helveticus (assembly GCF_964261635.1). NCBI lineage: Eukaryota > Metazoa > Chordata > Amphibia > Caudata > Salamandridae > Lissotriton > Lissotriton helveticus. The sequence goes on along the minus strand of NC_136062.1, from coordinate 237,307,161 downwards.
GGTCCGTGGTTTTCCCCAGGTCAGTCCGGAGCAGGTTTACTTCGATAGTGATCTTGTCCATCTTCGTTTCAAGGCTAGTGCCGAGGGTCTGGATTGCTGCCATTATGGACGTCAGGGAGGGTTCTGTCTGTCCTGCGTTCTCCTTTGTTGCCCCTACGGGCTGCGTCGGCGTTTTAGGTACCGTGTATTGGTCCAGTTTGTTGGTTTGGGTCACAGGACCCCCTTTGGGCCGCATACTTGATCTGGTGCTCTTGGGATCAGTTGTTCCTTCACCCACCTTTTTCCGGGACAGCGCCAGCTCCGGTCCACTCCCCTCCGCCGACAGACAGCAGCCAGCACTACGGGCCCTTCCCAAGATAGAGCGCAGCGTGGGGCCTACTGTATGGGGTGTACTCCGCGACTTCTCCGCCGCGATGTTTAACTCTTCGGGCCTGCAATAACGCACAGTCGTCCCATCCGCCAGCAGGTATCGCAGTGGTCAAGCCGCCGCCCCAGCCGTGGACGTGTGTCCTCCCTCTAGTGGGCGTCCTCGTGCGCCACTCAGCTGCCGCAAAGTCCAGGGAGGCCACGGGCAGCGCAGGCCGGCCGTCTCCCCCCCTCGCTCAGGTGGCAGCAGCGCGGGGATTAGCAGAGCCCTCCTTACTTCCAGGGTAGGCGCCCAGCTTTACGTCCTATGCCGCTGTGTAGGCCCATCAGGTCCGCAGGGTCTCGCAGGCCGCCTCGCCAAGCGGCCCCAGGGCATCGATATTCCGGCGCCGCTTCAGAGGCCACGCCCCCTGGGTTTCGCGCCTCTCCGTCCGCGGTTTGCGGTAGGCCGAAAGCCGGGACCTCGATTGATTGAGGCAGCGGCTCCCGGGCTCCAGACGCGAGACGCCGGGCCGCCGCCGAGAGTCGAGGCCGCCTCACGGAGTCTCCGTGGGTCCTCCAAGTCTGCAAAAGGCTCAGAGGGAGCACCAAGCCTGAGGGAGCGGGGGGCTGCTGTTGGAGAGCCTCCCGGCTAGGATTTTAGCGGATATCATAGGGGACACAACGGTCCCGGCAGAGCTCGGGAATCAGGCGGCCATTTCCTACGGCACCTGGCCACGCCCCCGCAAAAAACTTTCTTAATTTTAACTTCCTTATAAATTTGAAAATGTCTATTCGTGTGGTGGCATAATTGAAATCTGTATTTGGGCAGTAGTTCAGGCCCAACGCTAACAGCTGTTCTTCTGCTTTTGTAAGAGTCATGGTAGTTAAATTCACTACTGTCTGTTGATCAGCCCTTACTTCTTGCGCCAGAAGTTTTTCTTTTTTTTGGGCTTCTCGCTTGCGTTTCCTCCTGTTTGACCGCCTGATTGTGTCCCGCCTTTTCCGACCTGATTTTGTTCGTTCCGTGGTCTTAAGGTTTTCATCCTGGCTGCCACCAAAAAATCCAATTCCTCCTCCATGCTGGGAGCCACAAAGTCAGTGTCTCTACTGCTATTGCTGCTCGATTCGCTACTCGATCCACTTGTTAATGATTCCGGGTCAGTGTTGGTATCATCTTCATTTACATTTGTAGCACCAGCTTGCAGGGTATTTGGTTTTAAAGTATTTTTCCTTTTCATCTTTCGGAAATTATCATTTTTTTTTGAGAAAGTATATATTTGACCTCTTTGATAACCCTCTTGGTCTCTTGCGAATTTATGTATCTTTCTTGCTATAATTTTATCCTCATATTTTTTTAAGCGATCTTTGATTTCACTCTTTTTTGACGTGATCCAATCTTGTTTCTCGGATTTACACAAATCTATTTCAATTTCTTCGATTTCCGCTATTAATACTAGGCGATCGATGTCTTCATATTTAATTAACATATGTATGAGGTTCATTGATTGTTGTAAATTGCTCTCCCCCCATTCTCGTAGCATCGCCGGATTAGGCTTCTCAAAGCCTAATGCCTATATGCCTATATATATATGAGCGAAAACTTCCTCCCGAAGAACGAAGCAGGACCCAGAGGGGAACAGGTAAAGCAGACTTTATTGCTCTGTGACAGTTCTAGTGGCGGAAAATGCATTTCGGCGTAAAGTGCCTTCTTCAGTGCCCAACACCAGATGCAATCATGCTGACTCGTTTTCTCCTGCTGCCTCGAAGATATTAGGCGTAGGTCCGCTCCTCCCCCAATCAATGCTGCACACCTGTGGAAGTTCGTCGATATGGCCTGAACTACCACTCCCAGGATGCAACATGTTGATAGCAACCCAGGCCGGTGTAATGGGGGGAGTGTGGAGTTTAATCTCTGCTGCGGCCCCATGAGTAGGACACGATGGTGGCTGTAGCTGTCCTCCAAACAACAAGCCTGCTCTCGAACACCTTCTATGAACGCCACAGCCTCCGTAACATCGGGTCCATGGAGCAGGGACCAAAATGCGGGGAACATAGTGCCCAGACAGAGGTGCAATACCTCAACTGCTCGGGGCCCTCCGGAACAGAGGCGGGTACTGGACCAATCCAAAGCTGGAGAATGCATGGTGCCGTGAAGCGGGGCCAGTTTAAGTCCAGACCCTGGACGTGGCGTGGGTTCCTGTAGTGTGCATCTGGCAAGCACAGAAAATATGAGCGAAAACTTCCTCCCGAAGAACGAAGCAGGACCCAGAGGGGAACAGGTAAAGCAGACTTTATTGCTCTGTGACAGTTCTAGTGGCGGCAAATGCATTTCGCCGTAAAGTGCCTTCTTCAGTGCCCAACACCAGATGCAATCATGCTGACTCGTTTTCTCCTGCTGCCTCGAAGATATTAGGCGTAGGTCCGCTCCTTCCCCAATCAATGCCGCACACCTGTGGAAGTTCGTCAATATGGCCTGAACTACCACTCCCAGGATGCAACATGTTGATAGCAACCCAGGCCGGTGTAATGGGGGGAGTGTGGAGTTGAATCTCTGCGGCGGCCCCATGAGTAGGACACGGTGATGGCTGTAGTTGTCCTCCAAACAACGAGCCATATATATATATATATTGATTGTTAAAATTAGCTGCCCAAGATTAATAACATCTTTCAGTGATGAAGAGAAAAAGATCCGAGCCATTGTGAAAAAAAAACTGGCTGATTCTTCTAACTGACAATGTACTTGGTTCTAGACTGTCTGATGGCCCTATTATAACTTTTAGAAGAGCAAAAAATATGGGGACAGTTCTAGACAAAAATAGTCCTGAAACAATCTCCAGCAGTATGTTGCTTAAACCGGCACAAGGGTTCTGAAAATGTCCCAGCTGCAGAGCATGCAAGTTTGGACCCGTTCAGTACTCAAGATGTGTCAATTTCGGGCAGTTATGATTGCAGAACGGAGTATGCTGTGTATGTGCTGACGTGCACCTGTGGATTGAGATACGTTGGAAGTACCAAGCTACAGGTGCATGTCAGGATTTTGCAGCATCTTCGAGCAATTCTGAATTCGGACCCAGCTTATCCAGTGGCACGCCATTTTAAGAGATGTCATAACAACGATGTGGCGTGCCTAACATATGTTTGTGGTGGGAGCTATTCCCAAACCACGAAGGGGTGGTAATCGGGAGCGCCAGTTGCGTCAATTAGAAACTAAGATGATATTGGAATTCGACAGCAAGTGGCCCAATGGGTTAAATAATACTGAGGAATTGCACCATTTCCTGTAGATATTGAGGTTCCCTGGTGTCTACTGAATGTTTTGGTTCTTATGAGAAGTCTCTCTCTCTTTTTTGGAGAAATCTTTTTGCTGGCTTTGGGGATCAAGTTTGAATTTCTTTGCATGATATATAGGTTCCCTAATATCATAGCGATCAATATAATGTGAAATGATATGAATAATTATTATGAGTTTTATTGGCAACAATTTTCATAGAGATTGGACAGCAGATATGTTGTAAATATTTATATACATTTTTTTCCTCCTTTTTTATGTTCAATATTTTACCGCTATGATGATGTTTAAAAATGTTATTGATATTTTTAACAATTTTTATCCAAAAATTTGGTTTCATTGTTGTTAATGATATTGATGGATATTATTTATCATGCGGTTTGCACATTCTATGAGCTATTTGCACAGATTTTTGCACAGTTTTTTGCACAGTAACTTTACAAAACTCTTTTGCTAAATTTTGCACATAAACTCCAGAGATATTAAATACATTTTTAATAATATTGATTATCAAGGGATAAATATGCATAATGAGACTTTCTGTATTTATACAGGAATAAACACCATATTTTTGGCTTTTAATATACAATATAATATGATTTGCAATAGAAGACAGTATGTATGTAAACAGTTATATCTATCTGATCATGTTTTAGGCAGCAGTTGTGTAGTTTACACTCTTGCATATATTGTATCTTATTTTAAGTCGTTCCTTTAGTATTGAATTGATTATCTGTATTTAAACAGTGATTGTATATATTTTCAATAGTGCTGCTATATGTATATCTATTTTTATCGATGTATTCAGCAACTTGAGAAATACAGACAGAGAAATATTTGTATGTATGGAGTTCACATAGTATTTCCTCACTTTCCATGGTCACATGACTAAGCTGGTCTGTGTGCACTTGTAAGCATTTAAAAATGAAAAAGTTTGCTGTGACCGTTGCGTGATCAAGGGCTTTCGTGCCCGAAACACGTCATTTGTAAGACTTGGCAATAAAATAAGAAACATCTTTCAGTACCTGAGTGGTCTTTTCTCCTTCGTTCGCTAGTTCTTTTGAGCTGGAGGTGGGTTTGGAGATTCGTTGGTTGATATATATATATATATATATATATATATATATATATATATATATATATATATATATATAGATAGATATATATATATTACCTACTGGCGATAGCCAGTAGGTATATATAGTTAGGATTTTTTTCCTATGGGATTTTTGAAAATTCTATGTCGAATAACTTTGGCGTTTGAGGAGGGAATTGGCTGAAATTGTCAGGAAAATGGAACATTTTGTTTCTGAGCAGCCCCTGAAAATTTGGGGGGGTTTCGTCAAGGGGGGGCCGAGAAAAAAGGGGGGTCCCAAAACATGTTTTTCCCATGCAATTTTCCATAGGGCGGTTGGCCTCACTTTTAGCCTGAACGGCTGAATGGATTTACACCAAACTTGGCAAAATTGTAGGGACTGGTAGCCCGATGTGCCTTTGCTATGTCTCAAGATATAGGCTCCAGTGGTTTTTACGAAAATTAACTTTGAAAAATATATATTGGGCTACATTGGGCTATATATATGTTGGAGCCCAAATGTAGCCCAATGTAGCCCAATGTAGCCCAATGTAGCCCAAAGATGGCCACCAGAGACAAAAAAAACAAATGTAGCCCAAATATCAGCCAGATGTAGCCCAACTATAGCCCAATGACAGAATGTCCCAGAGTGTTCTAAAGAACAACTAGAGTGCTAACAGTCCTACTTATTACAAAGGTATGGCACACCTGAAGCCATCTTGATTGGAATAAAGTGGTAACTCTTAAAACATTTAATTTAAAAAGGAACAAAATGAGGGGGTTCATTTTGCCATAGAAAGTATGATTAGCGAATATATGACGAAATCCCGCATACCATCAGTCCGCAAAAAAAATCCCGCATGTACTATTAGGCCGCAAATTAAAATAATGAAAACTTTTAGAACGAATATGCCTTTAGCATACACTAAACAACTAAACTACCCTAAACCCTAAAACACTACCCCCAGCATGACCCTACACTACACAAACAGTACAACACTACCCTTAACCCTAAAACACTACCCCCAGCATGACCCTACACTACACAAACACTACAACACTACCCTAAACCCTAAAACACTACCCCCAGCATGACCCTACACTACGCAAACACTACAACACTACCCAAAACCCTAAAACACTACACCCCAGCATGACCCTACACTACGCAAACACTACAACACTACCCTAAACCCTAAAACACTACCCCCAGCATGACCCTACACTACACAAACACTACAACACAACCCTAAACCCTAAAACACTACCCCAGCATGACCCTACACTACGCAAACACTACAACACAACCCTAAACCCTAAAACACTACCCCCAGCATGACCCTACACTACGCAAACACTACAACACTACCCTAAACCCTAAAACACTACCCCCAGCATGACCCTACACTACGCAAACACTACAACACTACCCAAAACCCTAAAACACTACACCCCAGCATGACCCTACACTACTCAAACACTACAACACTACCCTAAACCCTAAAACACTACCCCCAGCATGACCCTACACTACGCAAACACTGCAACACTACCCAAAACCCTAAAACACTACACCCCAGCATGACCCTACACTACGCAAACACTACAACACTACCCTAAACCCTAAAACACTACCCCCAGCATGACCCTACACTACGCAAACACTACAACACTACCCTAAACCCTAAAACACTACCCCCAGCATGACCCTACACTACGCAAACACTACAACACTACCCTAAACCCTAAAACACTACCCCCAGCATGACCCTACACTACGCAAACACTACAACACTACCCTAAACCCTAAAACACTACCCCCAGCATGACCCTACACTACGCAAACACTACAACACTACCCAAAACCCTAAAACACTACCCCCAGCATGACCCTACACTACGCAAACACTACAACACTACCCAAAACCCTAAAACACTACCCCCAGCATGACCCTACACTACGCAAACACTACAACACTACCCTAAACCCTAAAATACTACACCCCAGCATGACCCTACACTACGCAAACACTACAACACTACCCAAAACCCTAAAACACTACCCCCAGCATGACCCTACACTACGCAAACACTACAACACTATCCTAAACCCTAAAACACTACGCCCAGCATGACCCTACACTACGCAAACACTACAACACTACCCTAAACCCTAAAACACTAGCCCCAGCATGACCCTACACTACGCAAACACTACAACACAACCCTAAACCCTAAAACACTACCCCCAGCATGACCCTACACTACGCAAACACTACAACACTACCCTAAACCCTAAAACACTACCCCCAGCATGACCCTACACTACGCAAACACTACAACACAACCCTAAACCCTAAAACACTACCCCCAGCATGACCCTACACTAAACAACCACCACAACTCTACACTACACTAACACAACACTACACTACACAACACTACACTACACTACACAATCACTAACCCACGAAAAAATTAACACAAACCCACTTACCTCTCTCGTCATCGTGGTTTTCACAACGCAAATGCATTTACCATACATGCCTTTAAAACGTAATTCTCTGTAAAGGCATGCGCGATAAATGCACATGCGTTTTGAAAAAATGCGGGATAATGGTATGCGAGGTCAATGACCTTGCGGGATAATGGTATGCGGACTGAAAGTCTGCGGGATAAAAAATGCGGGAAAATGGCTGCAAACCATGATTAGCAGCAGACTTCCCTGGTGAGCACTAGCTTTACTACAGTGATCTAATGAGCAACTAGAGTGCTAACATTCAGAATTTATGGCAAATGTGTGACACATCTGAATGCCTTCTTGACAGAACCAAAGTAAACAAGCATTGAAAATGCAATAGATCTCGCCCTCGTTTAAGTTAAAGCCATTCTGTTTGTAATGAGGTGGCTTTTTAGCTTTGCTTTTATTAGTGTTTTTAAAACTTTCATGTAAATAACATGCATATGTATGCATATATGTATATGTATGCATGCATTTATATTTATATAGATATGCAGATTATATATGTTTATATATGTATATTACCTACTGGCGATAGCCAGTGGGTATATATATAGTTAGGATTTTTTCTCTATGGGATTTCTGAAAATTCTATGTCTAATAACTTTGGCGTTTGCGGACGGAATTGGCTGAAATTTTCAGAAAAATGGCACATTTTGTTTCTGAGCAGCCCCTGAAAATTTGGGGGGGTTTCGTCAAGGGGGGGTCGAGAAAAAAGGGGGGTCCCAAAACGCATTTTTCCCATTCATTTTTCCATAGGGCGGTTGGACTCACTTTTAGCTCGAACGGCTGAATAGATTTACATGAAACTTGGCAAAATTGTAGATATGGTTTGCCCGACGTGCCTTTGCTATGTCTCAATATATGTGCTCCAGTGGATTTTGAGAAATTAACGTTTAAAAAAATATATATATCTGTGACAGCGCTCCGGTTAGCGCCCCGGTTCGCGTAACTGACGCGTAACGGAACTTCGCGAAGCGAAGCTGATTGGCTCTCCGGTGTCTGTCAACATTCTAAACAGTCCGGAGCGGCCGCCATCTTGTCTCTCGGTACGATAGAGAGACAAGATGTGGTGAAAAACGAAGGGGGAAATGAAGGAAAGGGGGCAAGGTAGACCACTCCTGACCCCCTAGGATTGATGAGGGGGATATTAAAGTGCCCCGCGGGGCAAAAAATAAAAAAAAAATTTTTTTTGCGATTTTACGCCGTAGAGGCGCTTCCCGGTACGCGAACCGGGCAGCTAACCGGCAGCGTAGCTGTCAACATTGTAAACAGTCCGGAGCGGCCGCCTTCTTGTCTCTCGGTAGGTTCGAGACACAAGATGTCGTGAAAAAAGAAGGGGGAAATGAAGGAAAGGGGGCAAGGTAAACCCCTCCTGACCCCCTAGGATTGATGAGGGGGATATTAAAGTCCCCCGCGATTTTTCGCGGTAGAGGCGCTTCCCTGGACGCAAACCGGGCAGCTAACCGGCAGCGTAACGGGAGTCCGCCATCTTGTGTTTTTGGAGCGTCCGGTTCGCGTACCGGGTAGCGTCCCGGTAAGCGTAACAAGGGGAAAACCAAGAGAAACAGTAAAAAAAAAATTAAGGGAATAGATTTCCAGCAAACTTGGCAAAATTGTAGGGACTGTTTGTTTGATGTGCCTTTGCAAGGCCTCAAGATATGTGCACGTGTGGATTTTGTCTAATTAAGGTTAAAAAAAATATATATATCTGTAAGCGTGCTCCGGCACGCTTACGTTACGGGTTTTGTTTGCGCTGCAGAGCCGATACGTCACAGTTATGCGACGTGTCATGAGGCATCTCACGTGGCTACGTGGTACGTCACGTAATAAAGAATATATTTTACAGCTATAGATATTAGCTTTTAAAAAACCAATGAAATTCACTGAAAAAACCATAGGTTATAGACCATATATAGTTAGGAATTTGCATTTACAAAACCTTGAAAATTCACTGAAAAAACCATAGGTTAGAGACCATATATAGTTAGCTGGACATTTTATTGACATAAAACCAATGAAATTCCATATATAGTTAGTTGCACTAACTATATATCGCGCACCCGCAATCCACTGCTGATGATGTCACATATTACATCATTCATGACATGGTCAGTGACATCACTGATGACATCACTGATGACATCTCAAATGACATCACTGATGACATCACTGATGACATCTCAAATGACATCACTGATGACATCATCTAGTGTCTGTGTTTTTGTAAAGTTTAAATATGTTTTACATATTGAAGAATGAGTGGATGTATGGAAGACTGAGTGTGTGTGTGGCTGGCTGGGAGGTGTGTGACTCTGTGCATATCAATGTGTACTTGTATCAGTGATTGTATAAGAGAGTAAGTATGTGTTAGTATATGTGTGAAAAGTATGGTGTTCTGTGTTTAACTGTATAGATGAGGAAATCGAAGTGTGATTGATTCTTCACAGGACTGACTAGGTGTATGAGTGCATATGATAGTGTTGTAATAATGAGTGACTGTATGTATGAGTGATTGTATGGGTGAATGAGTGAATGTGTGTGTAGACGTAGGAATCAGTGAGTGCGTATGTAGTAACTGGTATTGGTGTGTCATGATGTCATCAGTGATGTCATTTGAGATGTCATCAGTGATGTCATTTGAGATGTCATCAGTGATGTCATCAGTGATGTCACTGAAGTATGGTGTTCTGTGTTTAACTGTATAGATGAGGAAATGGAAGTGTGATTGATTCTTTACAGGACTGACTAGGTGTGTGAGTAACTCCATACAATCACTCATACATACAGTCACTCATTATTACAACACTATCATATGCACTCATACACCTATGCAGACACTCACACACTGCCACTCATCCATGGAGTTACTCACACACCTAGTCAGTCCTGTAAAGAATCAATCACACTTCCATTTCCTCATCTATACAGTTAAACACAGAACACCATACTTCAGTGACATCACTGATGACATCACTGATGACATCTCAAATGACATCACTGATGACATCTCAAATGACATCACTGATGACATCATGACACACCAATACCAGTTACTACATACGCACTCACTGATTCCTACGTCTACACACACATTCACTCATTCACAAATACAATCACTCATACATACAGTCACTCATTATTACAACACTATCATATGCACTCATACACCTAGTCAGTCCTGTGAAGAATCAATCACACTTCGATTTCCTCATCTATACAGTTAAACACAGAACACCATACTTTTCACACATATACTAACACATACTTACTCTCTTATACAATCACTGATACAAGTACACATTGATATGCACAGAGTCACACACCTCCCAGCCAGCCACACACACACTCAGTCTTCCATACATCCACTCATTCTTCAATATGTAAAACATATTTAAACTTTACAAAAACACAGACACTAGATGATGTCATCAGTGATGTCATTTGAGATGTCATCAGTGATGTCATCAGTGATGTCATTTGAGATGTCATCAGTGATGTCATCAGTGATGTCACTGACCATGTCATGAATGATGTAATATGTGACATCATCAGCAGTGGATTGCGGGTGCGCGATATATAGTTAGTGCAACTAACTATATATGGAATTTCATTGGTTTTATGTCAATAAAATGTCCAGCTAACTATATATGGTCTCTAACCTATGGTTTTTTCAGTGAATTTTCAAGGTTTTGTAAATGCAAATTCCTAACTATATATGGTCTATAACCTATGGTTTTTTCAGTGAATATATATATATATATTATGCATATATATATCCAACAAGAGTTGCCTGGAAAAGGAGAGAGGACCACACACAGGTAAATTGTCTTTGTCGCACTTTTAATTGAGAGAATGCACTCAAAGCATCATATTGCTGTTGCTCAAATAATGTCCATGCCCCGACGCGTTTCGTGTCCAAGCACTTCATCTGGGGACTTAAGACTGCCATACGAAGGAGCAGGCAGTGTTCCGGCACCACTATTCAATTCGATATTTCCCGCCCAACAGGGTGTGACCCCACTCGTAGCTTTCTGGGATATGTAGTGCACGGATATTCCTTCAGTGAGTCGCCTGCTAACTTCTCTGTATTTCTTTAAAATTATTCCCAAGTGGATTGGCACAGCAATTCTGAGACCAGGAGTGGCGCTTTGCATCTTTCAATTTGCATTTGCCTGTCCCATTGCTGACTCGTCATGTGGCGTCCCAGCAGGGCTGTGCAGCGCACAGTGGGGTCTCACTCGCGGCTCAGGCACAGCCGCACACAATCCAACAAGAGTTGCCTGGAAAAGGAGAGAGGACCACACACAGGTAAATTGTCTTTGTCGCACTTTTAATTGAGAGAATGCACTCAAAGCATCATATTGCTGTTGCTCAACTAATGTCCATGTCCCGACTCGTTTCGTGTCCAAGCACTTCATCTGGGGACTTAAGACTGACATACGAAGGAGCAGGTAGTGTTCCGGCACCACTATTCAATTCGATATTTCCCGCCCAACAGGGTGTGACCCCACTCGTAGCTTTCTGGCATATGTAGTGCACGGATATTCCTTCAGTGAGTCGCCTGCTAACTTCTCTGTATTTCTTTAAAATTATTCCCAAGTGGGTTGGCACAGCAATTCTGAGTCCAGGAGTGCCGCTTTGCATCTTTCAATTTGCATTTGCGTGTCCCATTGCTGACTCGTCATGTGGCGTACCAGCAGGGCTGTGCAGCGCACAGCGGGGTCTCACTCGCGGCTCAGGCACAGCCGCACACAATCCAACAAGAGTTGCCTGGAAAAGGAGAGAGGACCACACACAGGTAAATTGTCTTTGTCGCACTTTTAATTGAGAGAATGCACTCAAAGCATCATATTGCTGTTGCTCAAATAATGTCCATGTCCCGACGCGTTTCGTGTCCAAGCACTTCATCTGGGGACTTAAGACTGACATACGAAGGAGCAGGCAGTGTTCCGACACCACTATTCAATTCGATATTTCCCGCCCAACAGGGTGTGACCCCACTCGTAGCTTTCTAACAATATCTACTCATGGGATAAACCTTTCACCAACTGTGACCTCTGCCATATAGCCCCCACCGTCGTTGAACGGGGCGGCCTACAGCTTGGCCTCCTTAACTGTAGATCCCTCCCCAAACATTGTCATGAAATCAACCTCTTGATACACGACCACGCCATCGATATTCTGTTTCTCACGGAAACGTGGCTCACCCCCTGCTCTGACTCTGACATTGTCAATGCCGTACCACCGGGCTATCAAATTTATTCACAGCACCGTCCCCTTGGCAGAGGAGGTGGCCTGGCAATAATTTACAGAGAACGTTTCTCCTGCAGAACCAATGACGGTAAGATCGACGACTGTGAAAGCTGCCACTTTGCCTTACAGCTATCTCCTGTATCCTCCCTCTCCGGCTTACTGATATATCGCCCGCCGGGAGCTCCAGCCAAATTCTCAAGCGCCCTCGTCGACACAATCTCCCAAATGGCATCCACCACCCCCAACTTCCTAATTGTGGGAGACTTGAACCTCCATATGTTAGACCCCAGGGACATAACGGCTTCCGATCTTCTGTCGGACCTCACGTCCTTTGGCATCCGACTAGTGAACTCAGAACCCACCCATGATAAGGGACACCTTCTGGACCCTATCCTCAACAACATTTCCAAGCTCAAAACCCGCACCCCCCTTCCCCTTCCCTGGACAGACCATTTTCTCATACCCATCTACTGGCAGCTTTTTGTCCCACCGACTTTACCGGCCAAAACCCGGATCACTGATCGACGCTGGCACAAACTTTCCCCAGAAAAGTGGGCAGCCACTCTCAGGGTCACCTCTCCATCCCTGGCCGCTGACCCAGTCACTGCAGACACCCAGTTTAACTCCTGGCTCCACCACTCACTTGACGACCTCCTCCCCAAAACAACCACCTTAAGACGAGTCAAAAGAGTAAACCCGGCTCCTTGGTACACACCCGACCTTAACATCTTACGAAAGGAATGCAAAAGAACAGAGCGCTCTTGGAGGAAGGATAAAACCTTAGGAAAGAAAGCCGCCTTTCGCACCTCCTTAAAAAACTACAAAATCGCCCTTCGCAGCTCCAAAAGCTTATATTTTGATGAAAGGATAAAAAGCTCCTCCTGCTCTGCAAGGGAAACCTTCATCATTTTAAAAGAGCTGCTCAAAGTCCCAGATCCGCGCCCTGAGACACTTCCCGACCCTAATATCTCGAAAGAGAAATGTCTCAGGCTGGCCAATTTCTTCGACGAGAAAGTCAAGAAAATTCTTGATTCACTTCCCCCTGTCAATCCCAGCCTCACGGAGGAGAACTGCACTAATCTGCCCCTAACTAACATCCAACTTGACTTTCTCGGGCCGGTAACTATGGAAGAGATCCTTAATACGCTTGCTACTATCAAAAGCGGCTCTCCTAGAGACCCGGTACCATTACGCATCCTAAAAAAAGTGGCCCCCACGATTGCCCCTCCTCTAACCGATCTCATAAACTCCTCACTGCTCTTGGGAAAAGTCCCCCCAGCTGGAAAACAGCAGTTGTCAAGGCGCTCCTAAAAAAACCCTCTCTTGACCCCCTGGACATGTCCAACTATAGGCCTATTTCCCTCCTCCCCGGAATAAGTAAAATCACCGAAAAGCTGGTCAACAAAAAGCTCTCGCAATTTCTTGAGTCTAACAACCTGCTCAGAAGTTCACAAACTGGATTCCGCCCAGGGCAAGGCACTGACATCGCCTTGCTTGCGGCAGTGGAGGAGGCCAGAATCATTCTGGACGAGGGTGGATCAGTGGCAGTGATCCTCCTGGACCTCAGTGCGGCTTTCGACACTGTTAGCCACCCGGTCCTAATCCAGCGACTCAAAAACATAGGGGTGGAGGGCACCGCCCTTGCATGGTTCAAATCATTTCTGGACCAGCGCTCCTTCCAGGTGTGGGAGGACGACACCCACTCTCCCACAACCCCCCTCCAATGTGGAGTACCCCAGGGCTCGTCACTCAGCCCGACATTATTTAATGTCTACATGTCCCCGTTGGAGGAGGTGGTCATCCCGTTTGGAGTGGAAATTGTCAGCTACGAGGATGACACTCAATTAGTGGTGTCTCTGTCTCACCCCAACCAGGAACCCTCTAATCTCCACAGCTGCCTCTCCGAAATCCAGGGCTGGATGAACAGATCTTCGTTAAAACTCAACGGATCTAAGACCGACATCTTACTGCTAGGCCAAAAGGAGAACTCCATCCCTCCTAACATCTGGCCCCCCTGCTTGGGTGAACCCCCTGTCCCCAAGACTGAGATCAAGAGCCTGGGAATCTGGCTAGAAAAAGACCTGTCCTTCAAGACCCAAGCTAAAAAAATTGCGGGGACCTGTTTCGGGCTCCTTAAATCCATCAGGAAAATTCTGCCCCTGCTCCCTCCTGTCTCCCAGAAATTACTTATACAAGGTCTCATCCTTTCAAGGCTGGACTATAGTAATGCCATCTATCTGGGAGCCCCCGAAACAACCCTTAACAAACTGCAAAGGATCCAGAACGCCGCGGCTCGGATCCTCACCAATACGTCGGCAAGATCCTCGGCCAAACCAGCACTTAAGCTCCTCCACTGGCTCCCAGTGAGGGAGCGTGTCAAATTCAAGGCTCTCTGTCTGTCCCACAAACTCCTGCAGGATAAAGGCCCTCCGATCCTGAAAAAATTCATCAGGTCTTACAAAGCCACAAGATCTCTTCGCTCTGACCATGAACACCTGATTACTATCTTCAGAGTGAAGAGAGCTCGCACTGGCGGACGACATTTTTCTGTCAACGCGGCCCGCCTGTGGAACGCCCTCCCCCGCAACCTAAGGATCAAACCAGATCACCTTCGATTCAGAAAATTGCTGAAAACTTACCTATTTCCCTAAATCCCCTCTTTTTCACCCCTCCCTTGATTGTCCTCCTCCTGACTGTCCTGATCGTAGCGCTGGGATGCTTACGGGTTACTACGCGCTTTATAAAACCCCAATAATAATAATAAGTAGTGCACGGATATTCCTTCAGTGAGTCGTCTGCTAACTTCTCTGTATTTCTTTAAAATTATTCCCAAGTGGGTTGGCACAGCAATTCTGAGTCCAGGAGTGCCGCTTTGCATCTTTCAATTTGCATTTGCCTGTCCCATTGCTCACTCGTCATGTGGCGTCCCAGCAGGGCTGTGCAGCGCACAGCGGGGTCTCACTCGCGGCTCAGGCACAGCCGCACACAATCCAACAAGAGTTGCCTGGAAAAGGAGAGAGGACCACACACAGGTAAATTGTCTTTGTTGCACTTTTAATTGAGAGAATGCACTCAAAGCATCATATTGCTGTTGCTCAAATAATGTCCATGTCCCGACGCGTTTCGTGTCCAAGCACTTCATCTGGGGACTTAAGACTGACATACGAAGGAGCAGGCAGTGTTCCGGCACCACTATTCAATTCGATATTTCCCGCCCAACAGGGTGTGACCCCACTCGTAGCTTTCTGGGATATGTAGTGCACGGATATTCCTTCAGTGAGTCGCCTGCTAACTTCTCTGTATTTCTTTAAAAATATTTCCAAGTGGGTTGGCACAGCAATTCTGAGTCCAGGAGTGCTGCTTTGCATCTTTCAATTTGCATTTGCCTGTCCCATTGCTGACTCGTCATGTGGCGTCCCAGCAGGGCTGTGCAGCGCACAGCGGGGTCTCACTCGCGGCTCAGGCACAGCCGCACACAATATATATATATATATAAATATATATATGTATGTATATATATTTTTTTTTTCTCATTTCCATATTGGCTTAAAGGACGAGGACACACTCAAGCAGCAGTTGACTCCTTGTGCAGTCTTTATTCTCTGAAAGACAAACAATCACATTCTGATATCATGCAGCCTGACGCGTTTCAGATCTTCTGCTCCTTAATCATAGGCATAGTTATAAACAGTCCGTAGCATTGACACACTTATATGCAATCAGATACCCCCCTGATAGGCCCCTCAGATGAGCATTGCATGATGGGATTCCCAGCACATGCTTTAACATTCAAACCCCAATGGGTGCTACGTTCCATGAGTCCCAATATCAAAAGCCCTCCAATGGGCCTCAGAATGCGCATAGTCTTTAATCATTCACTGCTGCCCCACATAGGAACTCAACATCATTTCCAGCTCTGTGGCCCTCTTTCAATCATCGAGGTGTTGAAGTCCTCCGGGAGCTCTGAAACGGGTCAGGCTGCATGATATCAGAATGCGATTGTTTGTCTTTAAGAAAATAAACCCTAGGTTTCAGGGACGTTATAGTAAGAAATTATCATTTAAAAAACCATAGAAATTCACTGAAAAAAACACAGGTTTCAAGGACGTTATAGATAGTTGAACATTTCACTCGTACAAAACCAGAGAAATTGGGCTGTTATAGTTAGTTGAGCTAACTATAACTCGAGCCCCTGCAATGCACTGCTGATGACATCACATATTACATCACTCATGACATGGTCAGTGACATCACTGATTACATCACTGATGACACTTCAAAATGACATCACTGATGATATTCATGAATATTGCACTTGGCATACACATTAGACTACGGGATACAGAAGACCCTGACTACTCACACATGACTGGATTTATTTGACTCATATTATGGGGTAATTGCGTGACTTTCACAGAAACACGGATATTACCATATAATGTGTTACTCTGTTGTCTGAGCCCTGATGAAGGAATGAAACACGTTGGCTGATGGCCATTTTTACTCTTATCACTAATACAACTAAGTGAACATTAGTGTACGATTTGGACTTCATTATTGGTGCACTTTCCTTTTCTACAAAAACTCCATCCTCTCTAGATACCAGTGACACTCAACTATTGCGGGTGCTGGGAGCAGAGGCACAGAACTCTAAATTGTTACCGACAGGGATTGAGGTGCTGAACCACAAGTCAGCCGTCAAGGAAATTGTTGTGTTACATGAAAAAAGTTACCTTATAACCCATCAGGTAGTGCATAGAGAATCCAGAGAATGTAAAAAAGATTGTAAAAAAGAAAATGAATACACAAAGGATACAAAAACTAACTGCGAATAAAAATAATAAAAATTATCTTTTGAAAAAAATAATAATCACAAGAGATTTTCACCTTATACCCCATTTCAAAAGTTTCACATATTTCTGCTGTGAGGCAGGCATAAGGATTTTATGCAGTGGCATCTAGAAGTGTCACAGTGCAATCTATGAGATTTCCCTGCGACACTTCTTCTAACCTTTAGTACGTGGAAATAACCATCCTGCATACATTATACCTGACACTGGTAAAATGTGGCGCAGGGTTTTACAAGGGGATGCATGTACCTAGCTGTGTCACCTTGTAAATATAGCGCAATGCGGCACATTGTTCATGTCACGGCTGCGTTACGAAAAGTGAATCAAAAGTGTCACAAGGTCATCATAAATAAGGCCCTATACATCAATTCTGTCCTTGTAATGAACTGATGTCCTACTAATATCTGATCAAAGAAGTCCTGCAATTGATTTTCAATCTAAACGTGCAGGTGACTTGGCTGGTATTAGGTTAAGGGATGTTTTACTCAGCTATAATCTCAGTAGTGGTTGTGGATCACTGTTGCACAGATTTTACAAGTGCAGCAGGGAGGTTTGTTCAATACAATTTAATCTCTCATCAGTTTAGGCCAACTATCCAGCTGGTCTATACATACAATTACGTTAATTTCAAAGTTGGAAGCTCTGAGGTTGACATGGTTGGCCAACCTTAAAATTGTTTAGCTTCAAATGCGAGATAACCATTTGTACCTTCTGAGTCTGTAAAATGAGATTAAGTCCTAAATATAAAGTAGGTACAAGCATCATCCTCAAGCATGTCTATGTTTTCACCTGTTCAGTTTGTACCTCAAGAAGATGCTTGTGGTAGCTACACTGTTTTCTGAAGAATTTCAATATTTAATTTTGGAGAATGTCATTACAAGGTAATTAGCTGCATTGTGAATTGCCAAACATTTAAGCAATTTCTGAAGGCCCAGTGCGGTTTGATTGATTAGTACTAGGTCATCAGCATACACTTGCAGCGAGAGTTTAAATCTTCCTAAGTTTGCTGAAAATTACATTGAAATGGCAGATCTACTAAGTAAAAATGAAATAGGGCCAGAGCAATCAGACATATGTTCTTATAAGAATTTTCAACAGGTATACTAGCTCCAGATTTGCCCAAATCCATTACCCAAGTAGGATAATAGAGTCTCTGTATCAGCGAAGACCATAGTTTGCCAACTTGCAAGTTTGCAAGCTTGCATGTTTGCCAAAAGACAAGAGTGACAATAATATAAAAAACATTGATCAAGTGGAAGTGTTCACAATCTACAGAGGTATAATCAACACTCCTATTTGGCCTGATTCTTGAGAAGTGTGTATAAACCAAGCTGTAGAATAGCCATAATGTCTCCTCTTGAGACTCTAACATTTAAAAACTAGCTGTCTATCATACAAGCTTTAAAGACATTAGAAATAGCTGGTTGAATACCCTTGCTCCGTTTAAGATATATTATTTAATAAATTAGGCTAATTTTCAAGTATCAGTTCCTTGAAGACCACATAGAATTTGTGTATGTGCTTCTCATAAGTCTTTTTTTTAATTCCAATACCAAACTTTTCTTGCTATTAACCAGCAGTAAAGAAATGTTTTAGACAACCAAAAAACAGGAGCCAGTACTATTTACTGGTTACAAAATTTTGGTCGCACTTTGTGATCAGCATTTTTGCAACCAGTAATATATATTTTAAGAATCGGCCTATGAATGAATAGGTCAGTTTTTAAAATTCTGAATCATAATGGGATGTAATCTGACCGACCTCATGAATATAATTAAGGTAGGTCGCAAATTATGACTCACTGCGATTCAAGACCATCACAGGAATAGTGGCTTGTTGGGGTCAGTAGCCCATCATGGGTGTAAATGCTTTTCAATAAGGGAAACTTTTTTTTTAAATAGAGCCCACTTTCCTTAAAGGAAACAGGACTGCATTTAAAAAAAAAGTTTTCCTTTTTTTAAGTTTGTTTAACAGTTAGCAGTGGTCTACTCTTCAACTATTGCATTCACAAAGTGAAACTGTCCCCAAAAGGAGCCCTTCTTTTTGGTGAATGCATTAAAAACTCCTTTGAGGTGTTGGTAAAATTCCAATGCGTTGAGACCAGATTTCAGATTTCTATTTGATATTTGGAAGGGACACTTATAACATGTCCCTTTCGGATATGGAATTGGTATTCATTCGAAATCCCATTTTAGGAGTTGGAAAACCTTTTCTGATTCCTAAAATGGGATTAGAGCATAGAAAAAAAGCATTTTAACAGTCACAAATGCAGAATCAAAGTGTTTTCAATGTTAAAATGCTTTATACATCCGGTCCTAGATTTCCAGGAAATGAAGCCCAAGGATAAAATAACTGCAGAGGTTTCATTGCCAATGCTTGTGACTAATAAGGTTACCAGGACTTCTTAAAGGCATCCTCACTGATTGGAAAGCGGTAGGGTTTCTTGAAATATGTACCCGTTTAATAGTATCGGACTAGTTCCCGAAGTCACTTGTAGGCACACATATTGGTAGACACATTTTTTAGGAGATCAAGTCAATCCATTTCTAAGCTTTTTTTATTCCAGCTATATTGCAATATAGTAATTTGCAGCTACTTTTTTGGCCATCACTGAAAATCGTACTGTAATATTTAGACTGCAATAAAGAAGGGGAATACTTGAGATTTCCCTAGCCTTGGTGTAAGAAAGGCTAGACTTTATTAAAGACACGGAGGTGAGTATTATGCAGTCTTTTCTTGCTGTTTAATAATAGCAGCCAATCAAAAAGAAACGACATTAACCACAAACGTGAGAGAATAACTACAAGACGACCTCACAATAGAAACACCAATAGGACGTCAAGTTAACCAAATAATTGTCCTGACTGAGAACAGAAAATGTTCTTTTCTTGAAGCGAGTTAGTCCGAGTTAGATAAGGAAAAGAATAATAAAACTTAAGTTAAAGAAATAAAAACAGAAAACAAATTCACCTGGCATAGGAACATCAAGCAAGACAAAGTCCCATGGGAGCATGTATTGAAAGAGCCACTTTTGTAGTCTGGCACACTATGATGACCTCCAAATATCACGATTGTAATTGATTTTAGTGTGTTATTTTACCCTAGCCTTAATGTAGGATG
This sequence comes from Lissotriton helveticus, assembly GCF_964261635.1. Lineage (NCBI taxonomy): Eukaryota > Metazoa > Chordata > Amphibia > Caudata > Salamandridae > Lissotriton > Lissotriton helveticus. The sequence continues at coordinate 237,286,702 of NC_136062.1, read as the reverse complement.
GTCCTGCATTTGCCTGTTTAACAGTCTTGCCAAGAGCAGAGCATGTGGGATGTGCATTTGAAGGTGTGCAGTTGTGTAGAAATGTGTCAGTGATGAGAATTATGAGTTCTTACTATTGGCTTTGACCATTCTGTTTTCTGACTTTATCTTGCTTAATGGCAGGACTTGCCTATTGGCTTTGGCATAATCTTATGCCATCTTGCATTAGTGGCCTATGCTTAAGCAACTCCATCTTCTGAGCCTTTCTAGGTGAGAAGTGATGTTTTTCTTTCATTTGTTTCCTGCACTCTGTGTGCTAGTAGAAACCGGTTGTTGTCAGAGGAATGTGCTCACTTTATGCCGGAGTCATAGCAAAGGCCTGATCAACCGGAGGTGTGACCTTGGTACGAAGTGGTACAGGAATCTGATGGGAAAAGGAGGCGGGGCTTGCTAGCAGCTTCGACCAACGTTTTCACTTGTATTAAAGGGGGAGCCTTCACTGGTCTGGTGGAAGTTGGAAGTTGGAAGTGGAAGTTTTGGGAGTTTGGATTCCGAGTGAGGGCAGACGTGTCTATCTTGGATTGAACCCTGATTGCTGAGCTCTGATCCCCGGCTGTGTGAAGACTTCCCCCGGCCAGAAGTGGGCAGTGTGTGCATCAGGTGGTATACTGAGGTTTGTGATTATTGCCATTGTGATGTGAGCCAGTGGCTGTGATCGTTTGAGGTGTTTTTTTTGTGGTGTGGGAGGTGCACATCCAGAGTGATCCTCTACTCGGTATATATATCTTTCTGATCTCTTGCAGGATGTCCAGTGTATCTTACCTTATATCAGTTATTGCTTGTTTATTAATCAGTATAATTATTGATTCATGCCATTTAGATTATAAGTTTGCTCAGTTATTGATTCATGCCTGTAGATTATAGGTTTGCTACATATATTTGAATCTAGTGCATTTGGTATCTGAGAAAGCCTTTGTTTAGAGAGTATTATGTATTAAACCCCAAGCCTTATTCTAAAAGTGATAGTCTTTGCATTTTGTTAAATAAACTCCTTTTCAAAAGGTGCTGTTTGTTTTGTGTTGTAGTCTTGCTGTGCCAGGGGTGGTAAGACATGCTAAAGGTGTATATTATTCAAAGGTGTAATGATATATTTGCCTCCCAGGTGGAAGTGTCGTGATTGGGTGTGGCTTATTGGTGAGAAGACACATTCAAAACAGAGCAGTTGCTAGCTTTCTGTGAAAACGATACCAAAACCATTGAAGATGAAAATCCAGAAGGATCATGTGGAGGAGGAAGCACCAGTAGAGGATGCTGGGACTGCAGAAAAAAACAAACAAGGTGGGTTAAAACTAGCTGTGGGATAATACTCGCCTCCGTGTCTTTAATAACATCTGGCCTTTCTTACACCAAGGCTAGGAAAATCTCATTTTTATTACAAGACCAGAGGCTCTTATTATGCTTGTTCAAAGCAATGCACCAACAGAATCAGATACCTGAGCCATAGGTTTACAATAAAAAGTTTTGAATGTATTAACGTTATACCAATCTGCAGATTTGAGGATGTTGTGAAAGCCTGCACCGGCCCAGATGCCATGAGAGCCATAGCTCCTCTGGCCTAATGGGCACCCTAAAGAAGAAATATCGATTTCAGCTGAGGACATGATCCATGTAACCCAACCGGCTAAAGAGGGAGAGGAAAAGGGCTTATGGGGTTTTTGATAAGACTTTAATAACTGAGAAAAAGAAGAGGGCCTCAAATCTGCGCTTTGTGAAGCATATGTTTTTAGGCAATATCCAATACATCATTTAGGCTAGGAAGGGAGAAAGGGATAATGAACAGTAGATAATTTAGTCTTTTATCCATCTATGAACCTGAAAAGTATCACCATGAGGAGAATATTGAAAAGAAGACACATCCAAAGCTCTAACAACCGACACACGTTTCAGAGATATTAAACACAATAACATTGTTAATTTTGCAAATAACTGTTTTAGAGATAGAAGCCCATTGTCTTGTCATGTAATAAACAAATTCAAACCCAAATTGACATCGCATAATGTTCTGTACTTAGGTAGAGGAGGATTCACATAACATACTCCCTTTAACAGACGACAAACCAAAGGGTGCGCTCCAATGAGTTTTCCATCAACATGGATGTGTTCAGCAAAAATGGCTGACCTATATGTATTGATAGTGCAGTAGGCTTTACCTTGGAAAGCATGAAAGGCTAAAATATTTACCACAAGAGTTACAGCCACTGAAATGGGATCTCCAGGGCATTCCAGGGGTTCTCCAGGAAGATTCAAAATCCTCCAAGCAACTAGAAAGAGGGATCCCTGAAGGATCATATCATGTGAAAGGCCCTGAGGATTGAGTAAGAGACTGTGAAAGTGAGGAAGCCGAACTGGGAGGTCTGACGAGAGTTCTAATAGAGTCGGAAACCAAAGTTGGGCCTGCCAAAAGGGAGTTATTAGGACTAGAGAAGGGTGTTGTCTGAGAGCTTGCACCAGACCTCGAGCAATTAGAAGGAAGGGGGAAGGCATAGAATAGCAAAGGAGGCCAATATTGAAGAAGGGCATCTGTTGCAAGAGCTTGGGGGTCTGGTCTCCAACTGAAAAAGACAGGAAGTTGGGTATTGAGACGGGAATCAAAGATCTATCAACATGGTGACAAAGATTGCAGTAAGACGATTGAACAGTAAAGGATGCAGATGCCAATCACTTGAGCCGTGTAGATGTCTGGAGTACCAACTTACTACTACTTTCATATTGCCTTGAAGGTAGACAGCTCTGACTAATATTTGACGTTAAAGATAATATTCCCAGCAATTGAGACACTGTTGTTCTTGACCGTCTAAACCCGCAACGCCTGTTGTGTTGCCCTTACTAACCACAAGTTTCCCTACTGGCTCACCCGGTGAAGATCCACACCTTCTTCGGTCCGTCACGCCACCTATACTGCTGGGGCTGTCCACGCTGCTCAAGACCACATTGACTGCTATGTCCCCTCACGCTATTTCTAACTTTCAAGCTACTATGATTTTCATCAGGGACTGGATGAGCCACAACCATCTGAAGCTGAACCCAGATAAAACCGAGTTGGTGCTCACGGGTGGCTCTTCCAGTCCCTGGAACTCTTCTTTCTGGCCCTCTACTCTTGGTCCCCCTCCTGTCCCTTCTTCCACGGTTAAGACCCTTGGCATTAAAATTAACAATCAGCTTACCCTCCACTCACAAATCAGTTCTGTCGTTTCTTCTTGCTTTCTGATGCTCCGCACTATTCGCTCTGTCTCCCGGTTCTTTTCCCCACTGGCACTCAAACTCATCATGTCTGCCTTGGTGATCTCCCGGCTAGATTATGGAAAAGGAGAGAGGACCACACACAGGTAAATTGTCTTTGTCGCACTTTTAATTGAGAGAATGCACTCAAAGCATCATATTGCTGTTGCTCAACTAATGTCCATGTCCCGACTCGTTTCGTGTCCAAGCATTTCATCTGGGGACTTAAGACTGACATACGAAGGAGCAGGCAGTGTTCCGGCACCACTATTTAATTCGATATTTCCCGCCCAACAGGGTGTGACCCCACTCGTAGCTTTCTGGCATATGTAGTGCACGGATATTCCTTCAGTGAGTCGCCTGCTAACTTCTCTGTATTTCTTTAAAATTATTCCCAAGTGGGTTGGCACAGCAATTCTGAGTCCAGGAGTGCCGCTTTGCATCTTTCAATTTGCATTTGCCTGTCCCATTGCTGACTCGTCATGTGGCGTACCAGCAGGGCTGTGCAGCGCACAGCGGGGTCTCACTCGCGGCTCAGGCACAGCCGCACACAATCCAACAAGAGTTGCCTGGAAAAGGAGAGAGGACCACACACAGGTAAATTGTCTTTGTCGCACTTTTAATTGAGAGAATGCACTCAAAGCATCATATTGCTGTTGCTCAAATAATGTCCATGTCCCGACGCGTTTCGTGTCCAAGCCCTTCATCTGGGGACTTAAGACTGACATACGAAGGAGCAGGCAGTGTTCCGACACCACTATTCAATTCGATATTTCCCGCCCAACAGGGTGTGACCCCACTCGTAGCTTTCTAACAATATCTACTCATGGGATAAACCTTTCACCAACTGTGACCTCTGCCATATAGCCCCCACCGTCGTTGAACGGGGCGGCCTACAGCTTGGCCTCCTTAACTGTAGATCCCTCCCCAAACATTGTCATGAAATCAACCTCTTGATACATGACCACGCCATCGATATTCTGTTTCTCACGGAAACGTGGCTCACCCCCTGCTCTGACTCTGACATTGTCAATGCCGTACCACCGGGCTATCAAATTTATTCACAGCACCGTCCCCTTGGCAGTGGAGGTGGCCTGGCAATAATTTACAGAGAACGTTTCTCCTGCAGAACCAATGACGGTAAGATCGACGACTGTGAAAGCTGCCACTTTGCCTTACAGCTATCTCCTGTATCCTCCCTCTCCGGCTTACTGATATATCGCCCGCCGGGAGCTCCAGCCAAATTCTCAAGCGCCCTCGTCGACACAATCTCCCAAATGGCATCCACCACCCCCAACTTCCTAATTGTGGGAGACTTGAACCTCCATATGTTAGACCCCAGGGACATAACGGCTTCCGATCTTCTGTCGGACCTCATGTCCTTTGGCATCCGACTAGTGAACTCAGAACCCACCCATGATAAGGGACACCTTCTGGACCCTATCCTCACCAACATTTCCAACCTCAAAACCCGCACCCCCCTTCCCCTTCCCTGGACAGACCATTTTCTCATACCCATCTACTGGCAGCTTTTTGTCCCACCGACTTTACCGGCCAAAACCCGGATCACTGATCGACGCTGGCACAAACTTTCCCCAGAAAAGTGGGCAGCCACTCTCAGGGTCACCTCTCCATCCCTGGCCGCTGACCCAGTCACTGCAGACACCCAGTTTAACTCCTGGCTCCACCACTCACTTGACGACCTCCTCCCCAAAACAACCACCTTAAGACGAGTCAAAAGAGTAAACCCGGCTCCTTGGTACACACCCGACCTTAACATCTTACGAAAGGAATGCAAAAGAACAGAGCGCTCTTGGAGGAAGGATAAAACCTTAGGAAAGAAAGCCGCCTTTCGCACCTCCTTAAAAAACTACAAAATCGCCCTTCGCAGCTCCAAAAGCTTATATTTTGATGAAAGGATAAAAAGCTCCTCCTGCTCTGCAAGGGAAACCTTCATCATTTTAAAAGAGCTGCTCAAAGTCCCAGATCCGCGCCCTGAGACACTTCCCGACCCTAATATCTCGAAAGAGAAATGTCTCAAGCTGGCCAATTTCTTCGACGAGAAAGTCAAGAAAATTCTTGATTCACTTCCCCCTGTCAATCCCAGCCTCACGGAGGAGAACTGCACTAATCTGCCCCTAACTAACATCCAACTTGACTTTCTCGGGCCGGTAACTATGGAAGAGATCCTTAATACGCTTGCTACTATCAAAAGCGGCTCTCCTAGAGACCCGGTACCATTACGCATCCTAAAAAAAGTGGCCCCCACGATTGCCCCTCCTCTAACCAATCTCATAAACTCCTCACTGCTCTTGGGAAAAGTCCCCCCAGCTGGAAAACAGCAGTTGTCAAGGCGCTCCTAAAAAAACCCTCTCTTGACCCCCTGGACATGTCCAACTATAGGCCTATTTCCCTCCTCCCCGGAATAAGTAAAATCACCGAAAAGCTGGTCAACAAAAAGCTCTCGCAATTTCTTGAGTCTAACAACCTGCTCAGAAGTTCAGAAACTGGATTCCGCCCAGGGCAATGCACTGACATCGCCTTGCTTGCGGCAGTGGAGGAGGCCAGAATCATTCTGGACGAGGGTGGATCAGTGGCAGTGATCCTCCTGGACCTCAGTGCGGCTTTCGACACTGTTAGCCACCCGGTCCTAATCCAGCGACTCAAAAACATCGGGGTGGAGGGCACCGCCCTTGCATGGTTCAAATCATTTCTGGACCAGCGCTCCTTCCAGGTGTGGGAGGACGACACCCGCTCTCCCACAACCCCCCTCCAATGTGGAGTACCCCAGGGCTCGTCACTCAGCCCGACATTATTTAATGTCTACATGTCCCCGTTGGAGGAGGTGGTCATCCCGTTTGGAGTGGAAATTGTCAGCTACGCGGATGACACTCAATTAGTGGTGTCTCTGTCTCACCCCAACCAGGAACCCTCTAATCTCCACAGCTGCCTCTCCGAAATCCAGGGCTGGATGAACAGATCTTCGTTAAAACTCAACGGATCTAAGACCGACATCTTACTGCTAGGCCAAAAGGAGAACTCCATCCCTCCTAACATCTGGCCCCCCTGCTTGGGTGAACCCCCTGTCCCCAAGACTGAGATCAAGAGCCTGGGAATCTGGCTAGAAAAAGACCTGTCCTTCAAGACCCAAGCTAAAAAAATTGCGGGGACCTGTTTCGGGCTCCTTAAATCCATCAGGAAAATTCTGCCCCTGCTCCCTCCTGTCTCCCAGAAATTACTTATACAAGGTCTCATCCTTTCAAGGCTGGACTATAGTAATGCCATCTATCTGGGAGCCCCCGAAACAACCCTTAACAAACTGCAAAGGATCCAGAACGCCGCGGCTCGGATCCTCACCAATACGTCGGCAAGATCCTCGGCCAAACCAGCACTTAAGCTCCTCCACTGGCTCCCAGTGAGGGAGCGTGTCAAATTCAGGGCTCTCTGTCTGTCCCACAAATTCCTGCAGGATAAAGGCCCTCCGATCCTGAAAAAATTCATCAGGTCTTACAAAGCCACAAGATCTCTTCGCTCTGACCATGAACACCTGATTACTATCTTCAGAGTGAAGAGAGCTCGCACTGGCGGACGACGTTTTTCTGTCAACGCGGCCCGCCTGTGGAACGCCCTCCCCCGCAACCTAAGGATCAAACCAGATCACCTTTGATTCAGAAAATTGCTGAAAACTTACCTATTTCCCTAAATCCCCTCTTTTTCACCCCTCCCTTGATTGTCCTCCTCCTGACTGTCCTGATCGTAGCGCTGGGATGCTTACGGGTTACTACGCGCTTTATAAAACCCCAATAATAATAATAAGTAGTGCACGGATATTCCTTCAGTGAGTCGCCTGCTAACTTCTCTGTATTTCTTTAAAATTATTCCCAAGTGGGTTGGCACAGCAATTCTGAGTCCAGGAGTGCCGCTTTGCATCTTTCAATTTGCATTTGCCTGTCCCATTGCTCACTCGTCATGTGGCGTCCCAGCAGGACTGTGCAGCGCACAGCGGGGTCTCACTCGCGGCTCAGGCACAGCTGCACACAATCCAACAAGAGTTGCCTGGAAAAGGAGAGAGGACCACACACAGGTAAATTGTCTTTGTTGCACTTTTAATTGAGAGAATGCACTCAAAGCATCATATTGCTGTTGCTCAAATAATGTCCATGTCCCGACGCGTTTCGTGTCCAAGCACTTCATCTGGGGACTTAAGACTGACATACGAAGGAGCAGGCAGTGTTCCGGCACCACTATTCAATTCGATATTTCCCGCCCAACAGGGTGTGACCCCACTCGTAGCTTTCTGGGATATGTAGTGCACGGATATTCCTTCAGTGAGTCGCCTGCTAACTTCTCTGTATTTCTTTAAAATTATTTCCAAGTGGGTTGGCACAGCAATTCTGAGTCCAGGAGTGCTGCTTTGCATCTTTCAATTTGCATTTGCCTGTCCCATTGCTGACTCGTCATGTGGCGTCCCAGCAGGGCTGTGCAGCGCACAGCGGGGTCTCACTCGCGGCTCAGGCACAGCCGCACACAATATATATATATATATATAAATATATATATGTATGTATATATATTTTTTTTTCTCATTTCCATATTGGCTTAAAGGACGAGGACACACTCAAGCAGCAGTTGACTCCTTGTGCAGTCTTTATTCTCTGAAAGACAAACAATCACATTCTGATATCATGCAGCCTGACGCGTTTCAGATCTTCTGCTCCTTAATCATAGGCATAGTTATAAACAGTCTGTAGCATTGACACACTTATATGCAATCAGATACCCCCCTGATAGGCCCCTCAGATGAGCATTTCATGATGGGATTCCCAGCACATGCTTTAACATTCAAACCCCAATGGGTGCTACGTTCCATGAGTCCCAATATCAAAAGCCCTCCAATGGGCCTCAGAATGCGCATAGTCTTTAATCATTCACTGCTGCCCCACATAGGAACTCAACATCATTTCCAGCTCTGTGGCCCTCTTTCAATCATCGAGGTGTTGAAGTCCTCCAGGAGCTCTGAAACGGGTCAGGCTGCATGATATCAGAATGCGATTGTTTGTCTTTCAGAAAATAAACCCTAGGTTTCAGGGACGTTATAGTAAGAAATTATCATTTAAAAAACCATAGAAATTCACTGAAAAAAACACAGGTTTCAAGGACGTTATAGATAGTTGAACATTTCACTCGTACAAAACCAGAGAAATTGGGCTGTTATAGTTAGTTGAGCTAACTATAACTCGAGCCCCTGCAATGCACTGCTGATGACATCACATATTACATCACTCATGACATGGTCAGTGACATCACTGATTACATCACTGATGACACTTCAAAATTACATCACTGATGATATTCATGAATATTGCACTTGGCATACACATTAGACTACGGGATACAGAAGACCCTGACTACTCACACATGACTGGATTTATTTGACTCATATTATGGGGTAATTGCGTGACTTTCACAGAAACACGGATATTACCATATAATGTGTTACTCTGTTGTCTGAGCCCTGATGAAGGAATGAAACACGTTGGCTGATGGCCATTTTTACTCTTATTACTAATACAACTAAGTGAACATTAGTGTACGATTTGGACTTCATTTTTGGTGCACTTTCCTTTTCTACAAAAACTCCATCCTCTCTAGATACCAGTGACACTCAACTATTGCGGGTGCTGGGAGCAGAGGCACAGAACTCTAAATTGTTACCGACAGGGATTGAGGTGCTGAACCACAAGTCAGCCGTCAAGGAAATTGTTATGTTACATGAAAAAAGTTACCTTATAACCCATCAGGTAGTGCATAGAGAATCCAGAGAATGTAAAAAAGATTGTAAAAAAAGAAAATAAATACACAAAGGATACAAAAACTAACTGCGAATAAAAATAATAAAAATTATCTTTTGAAAAAAATAATAATCACAAGAGATTTTCACCTTATACCCCATTTCAAAAGTTTCACATATTTCTGCTGTGAGGCAGGCATAAGGATTTGATGCAGTGGCATCCTAGAAGTGTCACAGTGCAATCTATGAGATTTCCCTGCGACACTTCTTCTAACCTTTAGTACGTGGAAATAACCATCCTGCATACATTATACCTGACACTGGTAAAATGTGGCGCAGGGTTTTACAAGGGGATGCATGTACCTAGCTGTGTCACCTTGTAAATATGGCGCAATGCGGCACATTGTTCATGCCACGGCTGCGTTACGAAAAGTGAATCAAAAGTGTCACAAGGTCATCATAAATAAGGCCCTATACATCAATTCTGTCCTTGTAATGAACTGATGTCCTACTAATATCTGATCAAAGAAGTCCTGCAATTGATTTTCAATCTAAACGTGCAGGTGACTTGGCTGGTATTAGGTTAAGGGATGTTTTACTCAGCTATAATCTCAGTAGTGGTTGTGGATCACTGTTGCACAGATTTTACAAGTGCAGCAGGGAGGTTTGTTCAATACAATTTAATCTCTCATCAGTTTAGGCCAACTATCCAGCTGGTCTATACATACAATTACGTTAATTTCAAAGTTGGAAGCTCTGAGGTTGACATGGTTGGCCAACCTTAAAATTGTTTAGCTTCAAATGCGAGATAACCATTTGTACCTTCTGAGTCTGTAAAATGAGATTAAGTCCTAAATATAAAGTAGGTACAAGCATCATCCTCAAGCATGTCTATGTTTTCACCTGTTCAGTTTGTACCTCAAGAAGATGCTTGTGGTAGCTACACTTTTTTCTGAAGAATTTCAATATTTAATTTTGGAGAATGTCATTACAAGGTAATTAGCTGCATTGTGAATTGCCAAACATTTAAGCAATTTCTGAAGGCCCAGTGCGGTTTGATTGATTAGTACTAGGTCATCAGCATACACTTGCAGCGAGAGTTTAAATCTTCCTAAGTTTGCTGAAAATTACATTGAAATGGCAGATCTACTAAGTAAAAATGAAATAGGGCCAGAGCAATCAGACATATGTTCTTATAAGAATTTTCAACAGGTATACTAGCTCCAGATTTGCCCAAATCCATTACCCAAGTAGGATAATAGAGTCTCTGTATCAGCGAAGACCATAGTTTGCCAACTTGCAAGTTTGCAAGCTTGCATGTTTGCCAAAAGACAAGAGTGACAATAATATAAAAAACATTGATCAAGTGGAAGTGTTCACAATCTACAGAGGTATAATCAACACTCCTATTTGGCCTGATTCTTGAGAAGTGTGTATAAACCAAGCTGTAGAATAGCCATAATGTCTCCTCTTGAGACTCTAACATTTAAAAACTAGCTGTCTATCATACAAGCTTTAAAGACATTAGAAATAGCTGGTTGAATACCCTTGCTCCGTTTAAGATATATTATTTAATAAATTAGGCTAATTTTCAAGTATCAGTTCCTTGAAGATCACATAGAATTTGGGTATGTGCTTCTCATAAGTCTTTTTTTTAATTCCAATACCAAACTTTTCTTGCTATTAACCAGCAGTAAAGAAATGTTTTAGACAACCAAAAAACAGGAGGCAGTACTATTTACTGGTTACAAAATTTTGGTCGCACTTTGTGATCAGCATTTTTGCAACCAGTAATATATATTTTAAGAATCGGCCTATGAATGAATAGGTCAGTTTTTAAAATTCTGAATCATAATGGGATGTAATCTGACCGACCTCATGAATATAATTAAGGTAGGTCGCAAATTATGACTCACTGCGATTCAAGACCATCACAGGAATAGTGGCTTGTTGGGGTCAGTAGCCCATCATGGGTGTAAATGCTTTTCAATAAGGGAAACTTTTTTTTTAAATAGAGCCCACTTTCCTTAAAGGAAACAGGACTGCATTTAAAAAAAAAGTTTTCCTTTTTTTAAGTTTGTTTAACAGTTAGCAGTGGTCTACTCTTCAACTATTGCATTCACAAAGTGAAACTGTCCCCAAAAGGAGCCCTTCTTTTTGGTGAATGCATTAAAAACTCCTTTGAGGTGTTGGTAAAATTCCAATGCTTTGAGACCAGATTTCAGATTTCTATTTGATATTTGGAAGGGACACCTATAACATGCCCCTTTCAGATATGGAATTGGTATTCATTCGAAATCCCATTTTAGGAGTTGAAAAACCTTTTCTGATTCCTAAAATGGGATTAGAGCATAGAAAAAAAGCATTTTAACAGTCACAAATGCAGAATCAAAGTGTTTTCAATGTTAAAATGCTTTATACATCCGGTCCTAGATTTCCAGGAAATGAAGCCCAAGGATAAAATAACTGCAGAGGTTTCATTGCCAATGCTTGTGACTAATAAGGTTACCAGGACTTCTTAAAGGCATCCTCACTGATTGGAAAGCGGTAGGGTTTCTTGAAATATGTACCCGTTTAATAGTATCGGACTAGTTCCCGAAGTCACTTGTAGGCACACATATTGGTAGACACATTTTTTAGGAGATCAAGTCAATCCATTTCTAAGCTTTTTTTATTCCAGCTATATTGCAATATAGTAATTTGCAGCTACTTTTTTGGCCATCACTGAAAATCGTACTGTAATATTTAGACTGCAATAAAGAAGGGGAATACTTGAGATTTCCCTAGCCTTGGTGTAAGAAAGGCTAGACTTTATTAAAGACACGGAGGTGAGTATTATGCAGTCTTTTCTTGCTGTTTAATAATAGCAGCCAATCAAAAAGAAACGACATTAACCACAAACGTGAGAGAATAACTACAAGACGACCTCACAATAGAAACACCAATAGGACGTCAAGTTAACCAAATAATTGTCCTGACTGAGAACAGAAAATGTTCTTTTCTTGAAGCGAGTTAGTCCGAGTTAGATAAGGAAAAGAATAATAAAACTTAAGTTAAAGAAATAAAAACAGAAAACAAATTCACCTGGCATAGGAACATCAAGCAAGACAAAGTCCCATGGGAGCATGTATTGAAAGAGCCACTTTTGTAGTCTGGCACACTATGATGACCTCCAACTATCACAATTGTAATTGATTTTAGTGTGTTATTTTACCCTAGCCTTAATGTAGGATGGTCCTGCATTTGCCTGTTTAACAGTCTTGCCAAGAGCAGAGCATGTGGGATGTGCATTTGAAGGTGTGCAGTTGTGTAGAAATGTGTCAGTGATGAGAATTATGAGTTCTTACTATTGGCTTTGACCATTCTGTTTTCTGACTTTATCTTGCTTAATGGCAGGACTTGCCTATTGGCTTTGGCATAATCTTATGCCATCTTGCATTAGTGGCCTATGCTTAAGCAACTCCATCTTCTGAGCCTTTCTAGGTGAGAAGTGATGTTTTTCTTTCATTTGTTTCCTGCACTCTGTGTGCTAGTAGAAACCGGTTCTTGTCAGAGGAATGTGCTCACTTTATGCCGGAGTCATAGCAAAGGCCTGATCAACCGGAGGTGTGACCTTGGTACGAAGTGGTACAGGAATCTGATGGGAAAAGGAGGCGGGGCTTGCTAGCAGCTTCGACCAACGTTTTCACTTGTATTAAAGGGGGAGCCTTCACTGGTCTGGTGGAAGTTGGAAGTTGGAAGTGGAAGTTTTGGGAGTTTGGATTCCGAGTGAGGGCAGACGTGTCTATCTTGGATTGAACCCTGATTGCTGAGCTCTGATCCCCGGCTGTGTGAAGACTTCCCCCGGCCAGAAGTGGGCAGTGTGTGCATCAGGTGGTATACTGAGGTTTGTGATTATTGCCATTGTGATGTGAGCCAGTGGCTGTGATCGTTTGAGGTGTTTTTTTTGTGGTGTGGGAGGTGCACATCCAGAGTGATCCTCTACTCGGTATATATATCTTTCTGATCTCTTGCAGGATGTCCAGTGTATCTTACCTTATATCAGTTATTGCTTGTTTATTAATCAGTATAATTATTGATTCATGCCATTTAGATTATAAGTTTGCTCAGTTATTGATTCATGCCTGTAGATTATAGGTTTGCTACATATATTTGAATCTAGTGCATTTGGTATCTGAGAAAGCCTTTGTTTAGAGAGTATTATGTATTAAACCCCAAGCCTTATTCTAAAAGTGATAGTCTTTGCATTTTGTTAAATAAACTCCTTTTCAAAAGGTGCTGTTTGTTTTGTGTTGTAGTCTTGCTGTGCCAGGGGTGGTAAGACATGCTAAAGGTGTATATTATTCAAAGGTGTAATGATATATTTGCCTCCCAGGTGGAAGTGTCGTGATTGGGTGTGGCTTATTGGTGAGAAGACACATTCAAAACAGAGCAGTTGCTAGCTTTCTGTGAAAACGATACCAAAACCATTGAAGATGAAAATCCAGAAGGATCATGTGGAGGAGGAAGCACCAGTAGAGGATGCTGGGACTGCAGAAAAAAACAAACAAGGTGGGTTAAAACTAGCTGTGGGATAATACTCGCCTCCGTGTCTTTAATAACATCTGGCCTTTCTTACACCAAGGCTAGGAAAATCTCATTTTTATTACAAGACCAGAGGCTCTTATTATGCTTGTTCAAAGCAATGCACCAACAGAATCAGATACCTGAGCCATAGGTTTACAATAAAAAGTTTTGAATGTATTAACGTTATACCAATCTGCAGATTTGAGGATGTTGTGAAAGCCTGCACCGGCCCAGATGCCATGAGAGCCATAGCTCCTCTGGCCTAATGGGCACCCTAAAGAAGAAATATCGATTTCAGCTGAGGACATGATCCATGTAACCCAACCGGCTAAAGAGGGAGAGGAAAAGGGCTTATGGGGTTTTTGATAAGACTTTAATAACTGAGAAAAAGAAGAGGGCCTCAAATCTGCGCTTTGTGAAGCATATGTTTTTAGGCAATATCCAATACATCATTTAGGCTAGGAAGGGAGAAAGGGATAATGAACAGTAGATAATTTAGTCTTTTATCCATCTATGAACCTGAAAAGTATCACCATGAGGAGAATATTGAAAAGAAGACACATCCAAAGCTCTAACAACCGACACACGTTTCAGAGATATTAAACACAATAACATTGTTAATTTTGCAAATAACTGTTTTAGAGATAGAAGCCCATTGTCTTGTCATGTAATAAACAAATTCAAACCCAAATTGACATCCCATAATGTTCTGTACTTAGGTAGAGGAGGATTCACATAACATACTCCCTTTAACAGACGACAAACCAAAGGGTGCGCTCCAATGAGTTTTCCATCAACATGGATGTGTTCAGCAAAAATGGCTGACCTATATGTATTGATAGTGCAGTAGGCTTTACCTTGGAAAGCATGAAAGGCTAAAATATTTACCACAAGAGTTACAGCCACTGAAATGGGATCTCCAGGGCATTCCAGGGGTTCTCCAGGAAGATTCAAAATCCTCCAAGCAACTAGAAAGAGGGATCCCTGAAGGATCATATCATGTGAAAGGCCCTGAGGATTGAGTAAGAGACTGTGAAAGTGAGGAAGCCGAACTGGGAGGTCTGACGAGAGTTCTAATAGAGTCGGAAACCAAAGTTGGGCCTGCCAAAAGGGACTTATTAGGACTAGAGAAGGGTGTTGTCTGAGAGCTTGCACCAGACCTCGAGCAATTAGAAGGAAGGGGGAAGGCATAGAATAGCAAAGGAGGCCAATATTGAAGAAGGGCATCTGTTGCAAGAGCTTGGGGGTCTGGTCTCCAACTGAAAAAGACAGGAAGTTGGGTATTGAGACGGGAATCAAAGATTTATCAACATGGTGACAAAGATTGCAGTAAGACGATTGAACAGTAAAGGATGCAGATGCCAATCACTTGAGCCGTGTAGATGTCTGGAGTACCAACTTACTACTACTTTCATATTGCCTTGAAGGTAGACAGCTCTGACTAATATTTGACGTTAAAGATAATATTCCCAGCAATTGAGACACTGTTGTTCTTGACCGTCTAAACCCGCAACGCCTGTTGTGTTGCCCTTACTAACCACAAGTTTCCCTACTGGCTCACCCGGTGAAGATCCACACCTTCTTCGGTCCGTCACGCCACCTATACTGCTGGGGCTGTCCACGCTGCTCAAGACCACATTGACTGCTATGTCCCCTCACGCTATTTCTAACTTTCAAGCTACTATGATTTTCATCAGGGACTGGATGAGCCACAACCATCTGAAGCTGAACCCAGATAAAACCGAGTTGGTGCTCACGGGTGGCTCTTCCAGTCCCTGGAACTCTTCTTTCTGGCCCTCTACTCTTGGTCCCCCTCCTGTCCCTTCTTCCACGGTTAAGACCCTTGGCATTAAAATTAACAATCAGCTTACCCTCCACTCACAAATCAGTTCTGTTGTTTCTTCTTGCTTTCTGATGCTCCGCACTATTCGCTCTGTCTCCCGGTTCTTTTCCCCACTGGCACTCAAACTCATCATGTCTGCCTTGGTGATCTCCCGGCTAGATTATGCCAATGCCCTTTACAACGGCATCCCGGCATATAGCCTACGTAAACTCCAGCTTGTGCAGAACCAGGCAACTCGGCTGGTGTATGGCCTCCCCCGTTTCCATCATTCTACACCATTGCTGAAGGCGCTGCACTGGTTGCCTGTTCTGCAACGGTCTCTCTTCAAGACTGGCTGCATGGCTTTTCAGGCACGGCAGGGAACGGCTCCGGCCTTCATTTCCTCCTTATTAAAGGATTATGTCCCCACTAGACAGCTTCGATCATCTTCTCAGTCCCTTCTACAGGTTCCTCGCTATAACAGGAAAAAATGGGGAGGTTCTAATTTTTCTGTTTTGGCCCCCGTATTTTGGAATTCCCTCCCTGACCACCTACGAGCGACCAAGCAATACTCCCTCTTCCGTAAGGGCCTGAAAACTCTTTTGTTCGTTCAGGCCTTCCCACATTAACTGTCCCTTTTTCCTCTGTTCTCCATGCCTCCAAAAGCGCCAAGAAACCGTATGGTGTATGCTGCGCTATACAAGCTTTTTAAATTCAAATTCAATTCTTGATCTCCATGGGCCCGCCCTCTTTAATGCTTCGAACCAACGGAGGTTCCTCCGGCCCACCGCTAAGCACCCAACCCTATATTTCGGTGACCCTCCTCTCCAGATAGACTCCACCTTATAGTCTGCAGCCCTTCCTGATCCATATGTATCCTTTTTGGTCCTGTCATAATTGTGCATGTTGTTCCGATTGTTGTTTTAAGTTGACCTGTGACTGATATAATTCCTATGGATCGCTTTAGGGCATGCCAGACTGACTCACCTAATACTCTTACAGCGGAGGTGACTCTCGGCCCCCCGGGAGAATTCTCGAAGCGTGGGAAAGTGATGTACATTATGCCTAACCGGAAGAGTAAAACTACAGACTCTGATCATCCTCACCCTATTAGTTATTACGTGCTACCTGTCTACATTGGGAGACGTCTCGTACCACTGTCAATTGCCTGAAATGATGGGGACGGGGCCCTTGGCGTGGGGCTGCCCTGGGCCTAATATGTTAAATAATTTCTACTATGTGAATGCTATTACTGATATAAGTTGTTTTTCACTGCACTAGACGATATCATCCTGTCACTAGATAGTGGGGGCACCCACGGCTCTCCACGCACCTCATTAATGTTTGGGAGGGCGACAGGCACTCTGCCTATTTGGGGAGTGGATAGTTTCAAGTCCGCGGGCAGGGGGGCAGGGAGGGGGGCTGAAGGGGGGGGAATGGGAAAGGGGAAGGGCTTGGGGAGGTCATGGGTTGTTGGGAAGTCTGCTCAGACACTGTTATTGTTTTTGGTTTTGTTTCAGTTTACACACAACAGAGAATTATTGAACATGGAACGTACTACTCAGCACTACACGCCCTCACGAAACACTCCGTATTCTCAATTAGAACACACCGACTCCCTCCTCGGAGGGGGATGGACGGTTGAGATGCCTGCTCTGGTATTCCGTTCCCTCTGATTCCTTTTCAGTCTCCACAATACAAGAGTTCTTTAGCCGCGGGCCCAACTGCACTCCACAATATGCCTCCGCGAGGCGCCCATCACTCGATGTTTGCATACATCGGGTCTTTCCAGTACTCATTGGCTCCTTTGAGGCCGCTCTTTCCTTCAGGACATGCTCAGAGCCCCAAACACCACTAATCCGTACACACCTTCCGTTTTTTGAGCCACCATGACACCCCCATTGACGACTTCTCCCTCCCTCATGACGTGGAATGTTAACGGCCTAGGTAGTAAAATAAAGAGAGGGATAGTCACGCAATATCTTAAACGTCACGCTCCAGACCTGGTTCTCCTCCAGGAAACTCACTTGATGGGAAATGCGTGCCAAGCACTGCCCCGGGGAGGCTATAAGCTACTCGTACATGCTGGCTTCACCTCCGGATCAAGAGGGACCGGAATCCTCGTTCGGAAAAACGTTGCACTGACATCTAAAAAGACGTGGGCTGACCCCCTGGGTCATTTCGCTGTGCTAGGGGCCACCTGGGAAGGCAAACTGTTAAATGTTATCTCAGTTTACATCCCTCCAGCCTTAGGCGCAGCTGCTCTGCAGGCCCTACAGCGCATAATGTTAGATCTCCCACAGGCACCACTACTTATTGGAGGAGACTTCAACATGACAATGAACGATATCCAGGATCGACACCCCCAACGCACATCACACAGGTCGGGCTCTGATCTATTTGATTTCACACAAACAATGGGGCTCGAGGACCTATGGCGCGCGTCTCACCCGACTACTTCTTACTTCACACACTACTCCAATGCCCACAACAGCAGCTCTCGCATAGATTATTTGTTATCCCCCACCACTGACCTGGAGTTTTTTCGCCACTCCAAAGGGCTCCCTAGGGGAATCTCAGATCATTCCCCATTAACTGTGGAATTCACGTATCACCGCCAGAGTTCCCGTGGCCCCATAATCATAACACCCTGGCTCCTAAAAATCCCTGACATAAAAGACTGCCTACTAGAGCACAAAGAATATTATTTTGCGGAAAATGTGGGCTCTGTAAAATCGGCCGTGACTATATGGGAGGCGTACAAGGCAGTACTTAAGGGTAAGGCCTTAGCTCTCAAAACTGGCTACACTCACAAACAGAGTGAACACCTAATTCAGGTCGAAACAGACCTGACCCACCTGGAATCACTCCATAATGCACACCCCACAGACGAAACGGCGACTCGCCTCCACGCAAAACAACTGGAATTTAAAGCGCTGGCCCTTGAGAAAGCGCAGGCCAAGCTCTTAAAAACTCACCATCGTGTTTACAAACTGGGAGATAGGGCAGGTAAATTGCTAGCATGGCTCGAAAAGCGTGAGCAGGGATCTCGATGGATCCCAGAGTTGACCTTGCCAGATCAATCTACTGTCACAGACCCGAGCGACATAGCGGAGGCCTTTGCTGTCCACCTGGAGAGAATCTAAACAGCCAGAGCTCATTATGGCGCCGAAGAGTCTAAACTACTTCTGGCCGAGATGAGACTTCCCTCTCTTTCCGAATCTGATGTGCAGGAACTGGAGGCAGACCTCACAGTAGAAGAGGTTGGCAATGCCTTATTTGCCATTCAATCAGGTAAAGCTATGGGCCCCAATGGTGTCCCAATTGAGTTCCTAAAGGGCATGGCAGGTGAGACCCTCCTGCACCTCAAAGCAATGTTCGAGGAGAGTTGGGATGCCGGCCGCCTGCCATTGGACCAGCAGTTGGCATCAATAGTGGTCATCCGTAAACCGAACAAACCGGCCAATGACTGCGGCTCTTACCGACCAATTTCCCTTATTAACTCTGAAGTGAAGGTCCTGGTGAAACTCCTCGCTGCCGGACTTATGACAGTCCTCTCTGCATTGATCCACGAAGATCAGTCGGGCTTCTTACCAGGCCGCAACACAGCACTCAACCTCCGCCGGGTTCACAATGCAATGAGCAGGATACCACTACTTCAAGAGGACGCGGCTATCCTTTCCCTAGCTGCTATCGCTTGCCTTTGATTCTATAGAATGGTCATACCTTTTCGAGGTCCTACTCCGCTATGGTTTTGGTCCTAAATGTATCCAATGGATCCGACTGCTATACACTGATCTTTGGGGTCAAGTATATGTTAATGGACATACGTCCAGACGATTTCCCCTGCACAGAGGTACAAGACAGGGATGCCCTCTGTCCCCTTTGTTGTTCGCACTTACCCTTGAACCTCTGGCTCATTGGGTCAGAACTGACAACTCCATCCGCGGCCTCCGTTGGAATGACGACACGATTGACAAGATCTCGCTCTACGTGGACGACATCCTCGTCTACGTCTCCTCCCCCAAATCCTCTCTTAACAGTCTGCTACACGTCATCACTAACTTTGGTAAATACTCAGGATTTTCCATCAATTGGTCCAAATCACTGTTATACGTTCTTCGTGGCCCGCCCCCTCCCCTCCCACGAGACTACTCCATTGAACTTGCCTAGGAGGGATTTAAATACCTTGGAATCTTTGTCACTCCAGACCCCAAACTATTTTATGACCGCAACCTCAAAGGCCCACTTCAAAGACTCCATACCGACATCTCACATTGAAGATCACTCCTTCTCTCTCTCCCAGGCAGAGCGGCCCTCTTTAAAATGCTTGCACTCCCTCGATTTTTGTATGCCCTGCAAAACTGTCCATTTCCCATAGCTGACTCCTATTTCAATACACTTGAAGGAGACCTCTGCCTTCTCTTATGGGATGGCGGTTCTCCCCGCATCGCTCTCCTTTCACTTACACAAGGGTGGTATGATGGAGGTATCGCCCTCCCAAATGTTAGACTCTATAATTGGGCTACTCAATTGACTGCCACTAACTCCTGGATCTATGGTTCACCCACAAACCCTGCTTTCCACCTAGAGAGATACCAGACGGGCCGTAGGGGCTACCTTGAGGCTCTGTATGGCAAACACTCTCGTACCCGGTTTATAGGCCCGATGTCCCACACAATAACAATTTGGCACTGAGCGACCAAGCGACTTGGGTGGGCTAACACTCTTACATTATCCACCCCACTTTGGACTTCACATAAGCTGGGTTCCCTCTGTCATTATCAGGGCTTTGACAAGTGGGACACAATAGGCATCTCCACTCTGGGCGACATGCTTTACAAGGGCAAAATACTGACATTCGAAGTGCTCCGGAAGACACACGCCTTAGCCCAATCTGAGGCCTTCTGCTATCTCCAAATCAAACATGCCATACTCGCCAACGTCCCTGATCTCTCCTCTCTTCCACAATCCTCGCCCCTCGAGGACAGACTCTTGTCAGAACCCCTCCAGGCTAAAGCGATATCCTACACCTATCGTAAATTATGTAACAACATGCCCAACACCTTCCAGCTTCTACGAGACAAATGGCAGAACGACATCGGTGTCTTGGAGGAAGCTGAATGGCAAGCGGCGCTAATGTCCCCGCGCGAATCTGCTACTAACCACAGATTTAGGCTTATACAATTAAAGATATTGCACAGAACATACATGTCCGCTCCCCTTCTGGCCAGGATTGGTAGACGAACCTCTGACCTTTGCCTCCGTAACTGCGGTCAGATTGGCACCTTCTATCACATTCTCTGCGAATGCCCGGTGATTCTAAACCTGTGGGAGCACGCCATCCACAAGATGGCTGATGCTCTAGGAAAGTCCATCCCTCTGATTCCCAAATGTGAACTTCTCAATGTGTGGGACCCTACAGATCTAACTGCACTCGAACAGCAGTGGGTGGCTCTGGGCTTCCTCTTATTGAAAAGTGAAATAGCAATGCAATGGGGCTCACCTTCTAAACCGCTTTTGATCAGGTGGGTTGCTGCTATGGATGTGTGTATGTTGTCCGAAAAGACGGTTTATAAGGTTAGGGAATGCCCTGGTGTTTGGGATAAGAAATGGGGACAATGGAATACTTTATAGAGGTGAACTTTGTACCTCCCCTTCAACTGATATGGCAATGTCTAGACCGGGTTCCCCCTCGTAATTGTGCCTGTGATACACTGCTGTAATGTACGTATTCTATGTCAAGATTGTAATTCATGATTATCTGCTAATCACTGCCTCTGCTTTTGTTCAATAAAATATATTTTTTTTTTTAAAAAGACAATATTCCCAAAGGCGTTTGGGAAGATCAGCTAAAATCATGGATTTTGTTCCACCAAAATGGTTAATGTGTCGAACAGCTATCAGATTTCCCATGCGTAACAGAAATGCACACTTTGCCTTGTCTTGTAAAGCTTGGATGGCAAAGGAGTCAGCAAGCATCTCTAAACTGTTGCAAGAATGACGCCAGAGGAGACCATGTTCCTCCCGTGAAGAACTGACAACAACTTGTGCCCCACCTGTCCGCCTTGCATTAGATTCTGAGACAAGATCCAGGACTGCAGAGAAAATCGTTCTCTCGTTCTAAGCATATTAGTGTCAGCCACTTGAGGAGTTCTTCCTTGGACTCTGGATCTAAAGAAACGGGGTCTGAATAGGCGAGACACTTGCAAAGGTGACAGATTTGTAATCTCTGCAAGGCACGATAGGAAAGGGGACCTAGACAAATTGCTTGAATTGAGGAGTCCAAAACACCTACCTCCTGGGCTAATGATCTGAAAGAAAAATTGGATAGAGCGAGAGCATGACCAATCTCTTTTTTGGTAAGAGTCACTTTTTGGACTGATAACTGCAGAACAGACCGAGTGGTATCTATTAGAAAACCTAAAAACTTGAGTTGACTGAAAGGAATCAACGTTGATTTTGGATCATTGATAAGAAAACCGAGTTGATGGAGCTTGTCCTGACAAAACTGTAAGGGAGTTATCAAAATCTATTTGTCTTGAACCATGATCAAGAAGTTATCGAGATAAACAATAAGTCTTATTCCTTGTGTCCTGAGGAAGGATACCAAGGGTTTGAGAATCTTGGTTAAGCACCAAGGGGCTGGCGAAAGACTGAAGGGGATAGCTATTTAATTGGAAAAATGAAGTTCCCCATTGGAACTGGAGACAATACCTCTGAGAAGGATGAATCAGAACAGTGTGATAGGCATCTAGAAGATCTAATCTGACCATCCAATCGTCCTGATGAAGGATGTCTCGGAGATGAAGAATGGTCTGCATTTTGTAGTGATAATACACCAGGAAATGAAGACTTTTAAATTTAAGGCAAGGCAAATAAAATTGTTTTTCTTATGAACTAAGAAGATTGTGCTGAGAAAACCTGATGGATCGAAGACTGTTTGTTCTGTGGCCTGTTTGGTTAACAGGGAGGTAATCTCATCTTTTATTTGGGGCGATTGCTGTTGAGAAAAAAGAAGAGGAAGGGGATGATCGAATTAGTGCGTTTGCTGATAGAGCACTATAAGGTAACCTTGAACTGACTGGCTCACCCAGGGATCAAAAGTTAGAGATAACCTAGCATTTAGACAATTTGCTAAACTGCCTCATACGGGAGGAAGGCCAGAAATTAAAGGACTTACCTGAGTACTGGTCTCCTTTTGACTCAGTAGTGTGAGCAAGAAGCGCGCTGAGGGAGTGCTTTCCAGAGATAATCTCCTGAGGTGGCAGCCACCGAGGCAGTGTGATGCCCTGTGAGACCACGGGACAGCGCGAGCCACCGGCTGTGAGTGGGGCCCAGTGATTGCTGAGTAACACTGGAGCCGGACAGAGGCACACGGACCGGATGGGCGCCATCTTGCAGTTCGCGCCATTTTGTGAAGCCGAGGTGAGGAGTGTGGCCTACACATAGTGAGTCTGTGCAGCAGGTGCAAGAAGCGTTTGGAGGGGGCAGTTGCTGGAGTCTACCCCCGTGGCGGGGGCTGCCGAGTTGAAGTGCTACTTTGAGAGACTGCCACGTGGTACGGAGCAGCAGCTGGGAATGGAGTCGAGGGATTGCTGAACAGCAGAGGCGGACTTTGACGAGAGTGGGAATGCACGTAAGCTACTACTACTTGCGGGGACAAGACCCACACGGGTAACCATCTTTGGGGAGATTAGTACTGACTGCATCGGCTTGCAGACGCAAAGACTGATGGCCCTGCACTCCGTCATGCACGTATTGCTCTGCCAGACGCTATGCCATCGCTGGAAAACTGGGAGACCTACCATACTGGCAGTCTATCAAGGTGGAGGTGATACACAGACCCCACAGGTCAGTACACAAATGGCCCTGTCTGGTCGCGTCTTCTGAGCGACCCAGGCAGGTGCAGACCTCTCTAAAATTGACACCACTGCCAGAGCATTGCCTACTCTGGTAACTAACCG
This sequence comes from Lissotriton helveticus, assembly GCF_964261635.1. Classification (NCBI taxonomy): domain Eukaryota; kingdom Metazoa; phylum Chordata; class Amphibia; order Caudata; family Salamandridae; genus Lissotriton; species Lissotriton helveticus. The sequence continues at coordinate 237,263,298 of NC_136062.1, read as the reverse complement.
CGACTGCCCATGGCGCAGCAACTTGTAATGGGCCGGATGCGAGGCAAGATACAACAGGGACCCCTGCACGCGGGCAGCTTGGACCCCGTAAGCATGCATGCTAGAGGGTAGACAGAGCCAACGACCACAGCCCTGGCGGCCAAAATGGACTCAGTACTCGCAGCAGTGGAAAGAATTGGTACTGTGCTAGAACACACCAGAACTTCCCTGGAAACCCGGAAAGATAAGGTCACCTCGGACTTCACATTACTCCATGCAGACCACCGTAAATTGGCCAAAAAAGTCACTACACAAGGCCAAACACTGAAGGAGCTACAGCTTGTCACGCAAAGCCAAACAGCTGCACTGCAAGACTTGATAGACCGCGTTCATGCCCTGGCAGACAGAGGAGAAGATGCGGAGGGACGCTCCCGCCTCAACAACATTCGCGTGGTGGGCCTACCAGAGGGTGAGGACGGACGAAACCCGGGGCAATACATGGAGCTTTGGCTGCAAAATCTCCTACCCCAGGGATCATTGTCAATGCAGTTTGCAATAGAAAGAGCCCACAGCGTGCCGTCACAGAAACACCAACCAGGAGCCAGACCACGACCGTTCATTTTTAAAATGCTCAATTACAGAGACAGAGACGCGGTACTCTGTGAAACACGCAAGATGGAAAGCCTCAACGTTAGCGGCAGCCAAGGTATGCTCTTCCCAGACTACACCGCTCTGGTGCAGCGAGGTAGGAGTAACTATGCAGCAGTGAAGTGCCAGCTCAGAGTTCTAGAACTACCAAACTCATTGCTGTTCCCAGCCTGGCTGCGAGTGGTGATGAAAGAAGGGACCCGCTTCTTTGACTCTCCCGCGGAGGCGTGGGACTGGCTGGCGGAGTCAGGGTTGTGGACGGGTGTGAGGCCTTTGGGCCCAGATGGCGACAACCCAGTGGGCAGGAGAACCAGACGGCGAGGACGGCGAGGCACTATGAGAAAAGCAAAACCAGGGACTGCAGCCACGAGCGCGGAGTAAATAAGGAGGAAAAGACAAGACGCCTTGGAAGCAGTTACAACCCTTGGATCTCCACACCCCAAAGAACGAGATACGTTAGTGGCCAGTGGCTCCTAATCTCCATCAACAGAGATATCTGAGGATCTCGGCCTACCAGAGATAACCCCACAAACTGTGGTTGGCATTATATGACACAGCACCGGCGTGATGGACTCTGACACAGGCCGTTCACGCAAGTAGAACATTGTTTGTTAACGTCTACGATCTTGCTTACAGCTGAGTGGAGGGGTGGGTCTACTGGAATAAATACCATACACACCTCACACAGAGATGATATAGTAACAATGTGCCCGCCAATGGCCACATTAGACATCTTACCATAGGAAACACATTCACCCGAGACGGCATTTAGAACTGCACACTGCCGGTCCCGCAAGACAGTGCAGGTGATTACATAGATGGCACACTACACATACAGGAATTGGGGGGGTAGACATAGCACAACATCACTAGTGTGCGCACCCCAACAGGCAACACACTGACCTGGTGTGCACTACTGAGTTGTTACAGAGGTTTGGATGGACATTTCAGAATGTCCGCCCCAGACGTTATGATGTTTTTAGTTCATTTGTTGTTTTTGTTGCAGCATCCCGACACACTTATACCTGTCCCTTACCTCCATGCCCCGTGGCCCGTCCCGGCCTTGGCACCCCTGTCGATTAACCTCATCAGAAATGACGCGAGCTGACATAATCACATGGAACATACGTGGCATGCACACTCCCATGCGACGCTGTTTCATATCCGCATACCTCCAGAGGCACTCGGTTGGAATTGCCCTACTACAGGAAACACACATGACACAGCTGGAACTAGACAGATTGCGTAGACGCTGGAGGGGACAAGTGTACAGCACGGTATACTCACCACACGCGAGGGGCACATTAATCTGGATGAGAGCAGGCACCCCGTTCATTTGTGCGGACATAGTGACAGACCCTGAAGGTAGATACAGCTTAGTGCGGGGGACACATAACGGCCAACAAATATTGCTGGGCTCAATATATGCCCCAAACACAGATCAGCCCTCATTCCTGACACAGTTATCCACAGTGCTGACCCCTTACATTGGGCTCCTACGGTTGCTAGCTGGGGTTTTCAATTTGGTGCTTGATGTACACATGGACAGATCCTTCCCAACCCTCCGGAAGAAGACAGCGGTATCAAATGTACAGGCGCTCACAGACTGCCTCTCACATTGGGCATTACTAGACATGTGGTGTGTCCTACACCCTAATAAATGTATCTATTCTTATTACTCTGCAGTACATGACTTACATGTGCATCTAGATAGGGTGGTGGGCACCCAGTCCCTAATTCCGCTAGTTGAGGTGTTGGGATACCTAGGGCGGACACACTCCGACCATAACCCTATGAAGCTCCAGCTGAATTGGGAACCGGAACGTCCGTCCATAGCCACTTGGCGACTCCAGCCACCCGCACTGGAAGACCCAGAATTCCGTTCATCCCTGGAGACGGCGGTTCTTGAGTATTTCGAGTTCAATGTAGGGACGGCTGGTGGAATGGGAAGCTCACAAAATTGCTGTCAGGTATCAGTGTCTCGGAGCTACATGGAACATATGTGAACAATTAACGTTACTGGGCACTCGCCTAGAATCACAATTACTCCAATATGAGCGAGAGGATGAAGGCGGAGGCAATCAGGCCATCTGGAGAACCTTAGGACGCAACATGTGGAACTCATGGAGCGACTGCAGTACCACAACTATACAGCCCACACAGCTCGTACACATGCTAGAGCAGACAGAGCGGGCCACCTGCTGGCCTGGCTGCTTTAGATCAAGCCCTGATCTTTTGACTGGGTAGGAGTGTTCTGCTTAATTCAGATACTCTGTCCATCACCACCCCCTTTATGAATCGTTTTGGACACCACAAGTGTGGAAGGGTATGCTCAGATGTGAGTCCCTTGCTCACTGCACCATCAGGATTCAAGCAAGCCGGGCCGAAGACGGCTGTAATGCCAGAAACCGGTCCCCGGAAGCTTGTTTCCTTTCCAGTAAAGAATTGGCTTGGTAGTTTGGCCTGCCCTGTTCCCATGATGCACTGGGCCAGGGTCAGACTAATTTGCATGTAGCCAGGTTCTGAGCTGGGATGGTGCAGTGAGCTAAAAAACGGTGATGGATCAAGCCCCGATCTTTTGACTGGGTAGGAGTGTTCTGCTTAATTCAGATACTCTGTCCATCACCACCCCCTTTATGAATCGTTTTGGCCACCACAAGTGTGGAAGGGTATGCTCAGATGTGAGTCCCTTGCTCACTGCACCATCAGGATTCAAGCAAGCCAGGCCGAAGACGGCTGTAATGCCAGAAACCGGTCCCCGGAAGCTTGTTTCCTTTCCAGTAAAGAATTGGCTTGGTAGTTTGGTCTGCCCTGTTCCCATGATGCACTGGGCCAGGGTCAGACTAATTTGCATGTAGCCAGGTTCTGAGCTGGGATGGTGCAGTGAGCTAAAAAACGGTGATGGCTCAAGCCCTGATCTTTTGACTGGGTAGGAGTGTTCTGCTTAATTCAGATACTCTGTCCATCACCACCCCCTTTATGAATCGTTTTGGCCACCACAAGTGTGGAAGGGTATGCTCAGATGTGAGTCCCTTGCTCACTGCACCATCAGGATTCAAGCAAGCCGGGCCGAAGACGGCTGTAATGCCAGAAACCGGTCCCCGGAAGCTTGTTTCCTTTCCAGTAAAGAATTGGCTTGGTAGTTTGGTCTGCCCTGTTCCCATGATGCACTAGGCCAGGGTCAGACTAATTTGCATGTAGCCAGGTTCTGAGCTGGGATGGTGCAGTGAGCTAAAAAACGGTGATGGATCAAGCCCTGATCTTTTGACTGGGTAGGAGTGTTCTGCTTAATTCAGATACTCTGTCCATCACCACCCCCTTTATGAATCGTTTTGGCCACCACAAGTGTGAAAGGGTATGCTCAGATGTGAGTCCCTTGCTCACTGCACCATCAGGATTCAAGGAAGCCGGGCCGAAGACGGCTGTAATGCCAGAAACCGGTCCCCGGAAGCTTGTTTCCTTTCCAGTAAAGAATTGGCTTGGTAGTTTGGTCTGCCCTGTTCCCATGATGCACTGGGCCAGGGTCAGACTAATTTGCATGTAGCCAGGTTCTGAGCTGGGATGGTGCAGTGAGCTAAAAAACGGTGATGGATCAAGCCCTGATCTTTTGACTGGGTAGGAGTGTTCTGCTTAATTCAGATACTCTGTCCATCACCACCCCCTTTATGAATCGTTTTGGCCACCACAAGTGTGGAAGGGTATGCTCAGATGTGAGTCCCTTGCTCACTGCACCATCAGGATTCAAGCAAGCCGGGCCGAAGACGGCTGTAATGCCAGAAACCGGTCCCGGGAAGCTTGTTTCCTTTCCAGTAAAGAATTGGCTTGGTAGTTTGGCCTGCCCTGTTCCCATGATGCACTGGGCCAGGGTCAGACTAATTTGCATGTAGCCAGGTTCTGAGCTGGGATGGTGCAGTGAGCTAAAAAACGGTGATGGATCAAGCCCTGATCTTTTGACTGGGTAGGAGTGTTCTGCTTAATTCAGATACTCTGTCCATCACCACCCCCTTTATGAATCGTTTTGGCCACCACAAGTGTGGAAGGGTATGCTCAGATGTGAGTCCCTTGCTCACTGCACCATCAGGATTCAAGCAAGCCGGGCCGAAGACGGCTGTAATGCCAGAAACCGGTCCCCGGAAGCTTGTTTCCTTTCCAGTAAAGAATTGGCTTGGTAGTTTGGTCTGCCCTGTTCCCATGATGCACTGGGCCAGGGTCAGACTATTTTACATGTAGCCAGGTTCTGAGCTGGGATGGTCCACTGAGCTAAAAAACGGTGATGGATCAAGCCCTGATCTTTTGACTGGGTAGGAGTGTTCTGCTTAATTCAGATACTCTGTCCATCACCACCCCCTTTATGATTCGTTTTGGCCACCACAAGTGTGGAAGGGTATGCTCAGATGTGAGTCCCTTGGTCACTGCACCATCAGGATTCAAGCAAGCCGGGCCGAAGACGGCTGTAATGCCAGAAACCGGTCCCCGGAAGCTTGTTTCCTTTCCAGTAAAGAATTGGCTTGGTAGTTTGGTCTGCCCTGTTCCCATGATGCACTGGGCCAGGGCAGACTAATTTGCATGTAGCCAGGTTCTGAGCTGGGATGGTGCAGTGAGCTAAAAAAAAGGTGATGGATCAAGCCCTGATCTTTTGACTGGGTAGGAGTGTTCTGCTTAATTCAGATACTCTGTCCATCACCACCCCCTTTATGAATCGTTTTGGCCACCACAAGTGTGGAAGGGTATGCTCAGATGTGAGTCCCTTGCTCACTGCACCATCAGGATTCAAGCAAGCTGGGCCGAAGACGGCTGTAATGCCAGAAACCGGTCCCCGGAAGCTTGTTTCCTTTCTAGTAAAGAATTGGCTTGGTAGTTTGGCCTGCCCTGTTCCCATGATGCACTGGGCCAGGGTCAGACTAATTTGCATGTAGCCAGGTTCTGAGCTGGGATGGTGCAGTGAGCTAAAAAACGGTGATGGATCAAGCCCTGATCTTTTGACTGGGTAGGAGTGTTCTGCTTAATTCAGATACTCTGTCCATCACCACCCCCTTTATGAATCGTTTTGGCCACCACAAGTGTGGAAGGGTATGCTCAGATGTGAGTCCCTTGCTCACTGCACCATCAGGATTCAAGCAAGCCGGGCCGAAGACGGCTGTAATGCCAGAAACCGGTCCCCGGAAGCTTGTTTCCTTTCCAGTAAAGAATTGGCTTGGTAGTTTGGTCTGCCCTGTTCCCATGATGCACTGGGCCAGGGTCAGACTAATTTGCATGTAGCCAGGTTCTGAGCTGGGATGGTCCACTGAGCTAAAAAACGGTGATGGATCAAGCCCTGATCTTTTGACTGGGTAGGAGTGTTCTGCTTAATTCAGATACTCTGTCCATCACCACCCCCTTTATGAATCGTTTTGGCCACCACAAGTGTGGAAGGGTATGCTCAGATGTGAGTCCCTTGCTCACTGCACCATCAGGATTCAAGCAAGCCGGGCCGAAGACGGCTGTAATGCCAGAAACCGGTCCCCGGAAGCTTGTTTCCTTTCCAGTAAAGAATTGGCTTGGTAGTTTGGTCTGCCCTGTTCCCATGATGCACTGGGCCAGGGTCAGACTAATTTGCATGTAGCCAGGTTCTGAGCTGGGATGGTGCAGTGAGCTAAAAAACGGTGATGGATCAAGCCCTGATCTTTTGACTGGGTAGGAGTGTTCTGCTTAATTCAGATACTCTGTCCATCACCACCCCCTTTATGAATCGTTTTGGCCACCACAAGTGTGGAAGGGTATGCTCAGATGTGAGTCCCTTGCTCACTGCACCATCAGGATTCAAGCAAGCCGGGCCGAAGACGGCTGTAATGCCAGAAACCGGTCCCCGGAAGCTTGTTTCCTTTCCAGTAAAGAATTGGCTTGGTAGTTTGGTCTGCCCTGTTCCCATGATGCACTGGGCCAGGGTCAGACTAATTTGCATGTAGCCAGGTTCTGAGCTGGGATGGTGCAGTGAGCTAAAAAACGGTGATGGATCAAGCCCTGATCTTTTGACTGGGTAGGAGTGTTCTGCTTAATTCAGATACTCTGTCCATCACCACCCCCTTTATGAATCGTTTTGGCCACCACAAGTGTGGAAGGGTATGCTCAGATGTGAGTCCCTTGCTCACTGCACCATCAGGATTCAAGCAAGCCGGGCCGAAGACGGCTGTAATGCCAGAATCCGGTCCCCGGAAGCTTGTTTCCTTTCCAGTAAAGAATTGGCTTGGTAGTTTGGTCTGCCCTGTTCCCATGATGCACTGGGCCAGGGTCAGACTAATTTGCATGTAGCCAGGTTCTGAGCTGGGATGGTGCAGTGAGCTAAAAAACGGTGATGGATCAAGCCCTGATCTTTTGACTGGTTAGGAGTGTTCTGCTTAATTCAGATACTCTGTCCATCACCACCCCCTTTATGAATCGTTTTGGCCACCACAAGTGTGGAAGGGTATGCTCAGATGTGAGTCCCTTGCTCACTGCACCATCAGGATTCAAGCAAGCCGGGCCGAAGACGGCTGTAATGCCAGAAACCGGTCCCCGGAAGCTTGTTTCCTTTCCAGTAAAGAATTGGCTTGGTAGTTTGGTCTGCCCTGTTCCCATGATGCACTGGGCCAGGGTCAGACTAATTTGCATGTAGCCAGGTTCTGAGCTGGGATGGTGCAGTGAGCTAAAAAACGGTGATGGATCAAGCCCTGATCTTTTGACTAGGTAGGAGTGTTCTGCTTAATTCAGATACTCTGTCCATCACCACCCCCTTTGTGAATCGTTTTGGCCACCACAAGTGTGGAAGGGTATGCTCAGATGGGAGTCCCTTGCTCACTGCACCATCAGGATTCAAGCAAGCCGGGCCGAAGACGGCTTTAATGCCAGAAACCGGTCCCCGGAAGCTTGTTTCCTTTCCAGTAAAGAATTGGCTTGGTAGTTTGGTCTGCCCTGTTCCCATGATGCACTGGGCCAGGGTCAGACTAATTTGCATGTAGCCAGGTTCTGAGCTGGGATGGTGCAGTGAGCTAAAAAACGGTGATGGATCAAGCCCTGATCTTTTGACTGGGTAGGAGTGTTCTGCTTAATTCAGATACTCTGTCCATCACCACCCCCTTTATGAATCGTTTTGGCCACCACAAGTGTGGAAGGGTATGCTCAGATGTGAGTCCCTTGCTCACTGCACCTTCAGGATTCAAGCAAGCCGGGCTGAAGACGGCTGTAATGCCAGAAACCGGTCCCCGGAAGCTTGTTTCCTTTCCAGTAAAGAATTGGCTTGGTAGTTTGGTCTGCCCTGTTCCCATGATGCACTGGGCCAGGGTCAGACTAATTTGCATGTAGCCAGGTTCTGAGCTGGGATGGTGCAGTGAGCTAAAAAACGGTGATGGATCAAGCCCTGATCTTTTGACTGGGTAGGAGTGTTCTGCTTAATTCAGATACTCTGTCCATCACCACCCCCTTTATGAATCGTTTTGGCCACCACAAGTGTGGAAGGGTATGCTCAGATGTGAGTCCCTTGCTCACTGCACCATCAGGATTCAAGCAAGCCGGGCGGAAGACGGCTGTAATGCCAGAAACCGGTCCCCGGAAGCTTGTTTCCTTTCCAGTAAAGAATTGGCTTGGTAGTTTGGTCTGCCCTGTTCCCATGATGCACTGGGCCAGGGTCAGACTAATTTGCATGTAGCCAGGTTCTGAGCTGGGATGGTACAGTGAGCTAAAAAACGGTGATGGATCAAGCCCTGATCTTTTGACTGGGTAGGAGTGTTCTGCTTAATTCAGATACTCTGTCCATCACCACCCCCTTTATGAATCGTTTTGGCCACCACAAGTGTGGAAGGGTATGCTCAGATGTGAGTCCCTTGCTCACTGCACCATCAGGATTCAAGCAAGCCGGGCCGAAGACGGCTGTAATGCCAGAAACCGGTCCCCGGAAGCTTGTTTCCTTTCCAGTAAAGAATTGGCTTGGTAGTTTGGTCTGCCCTGTTCCCATGATGCACTGGGCCAGGGTCAGACTAATTTGCATGTAGCCAGGTTCTGAGCTGGGATGGTGCAGTGAGCTAAAAAACGGTGATGGATCAAGCCCTGATCTTTTGACTGGGTAGGAGTGTTCTGCTTAATTCAGATACTCTGTCCATCACCACCCCCTTTATGAATCGTTTTGGCCACCACAAGTGTGGAAGGGTATGCTCAGATGTGAGTCCCTTGCTCACTGCACCATCAGGATTCAAGCAAGCCGGGCCGAAGACGGCTGTAATGCCAGAAACCGGTCCCCGGAAGCTTGTTTCCTTTCCAGTAAAGAATTGGCTTGGTAGTTTGGTCTGCCCTGTTCCCATGATGCACTGGGCCAGGGTCAGACTAATTTGCATGTAGCCAGGTTCTGAGCTGGGATGGTGCAGTGAGCTAAAAAACGGTGATGGATCAAGCCCTGATCTTTTGACTGGGTAGGAGTGTTCTGCTTAATTCAGATACTCTGTCCATCACCACCCCCTTTATGAATCGTTTTGGCCACCACAAGTGTGGAAGGGTATGCTCAGATGTGAGTCCCTTGCTCACTGCACCATCAGGATTCAAGCAAGCCGGGCCGAAGACGGCTGTAATGCCAGAAACCGGTCCCCGGAAGCTTGTTTCCTTTCCAGTAAAGAATTGGCTTGGTAGTTTGGTCTGCCCTGTTCCCATGATGCACTGGGCCAGGGTCAGACTAATTTGCATGTAGCCAGGTTCTGAGCTGGGATGGTGCAGTGAGCTAAAAAACGGTGATGGATCAAGCCCTGATCTTTTGACTGGGTAGGAGTGTTCTGCTTAATTCAGATACTCTGTCCATCACCACCCCCTTTATGAATCGTTTTGGCCACCACAAGTGTGGAAGGGTATGCTCAGATGTGAGTCCCTTGCTCACTGCACCATCAGGATTCAAGCAAGCCGGGCCGAAGACGGCTGTAATGCCAGAATCCGGTCCCCGGAAGCTTGTTTCCTTTCCAGTAAAGAATTGGCTTGGTAGTTTGGTCTGCCCTGTTCCCATGATGCACTGGGCCAGGGTCAGACTAATTTGCATGTAGCCAGGTTCTGAGCTGGGATGGTGCAGTGAGCTGAAAAACGGTGATGGATCAAGCCCTGATCTTTTGACTGGTTAGGAGTGTTCTGCTTAATTCAGATACTCTGTCCATCACCACCCCCTTTATGAATCGTTTTGGCCACCACAAGTGTGGAAGGGTATGCTCAGATGTGAGTCCCTTGCTCACTGCACCATCAGGATTCAAGCAAGCCGGGCCGAAGACGGCTGTAATGCCAGAAACCGGTCCCCGGAAGCTTGTTTCCTTTCCAGTAAAGAATTGGCTTGGTAGTTTGGTCTGCCCTGTTCCCATGATGCACTGGGCCAGGGTCAGACTAATTTGCATGTAGCCAGGTTCTGAGCTGGGATGGTGCAGTGAGCTAAAAAACGGTGATGGATCAAGCCCTGATCTTTTGACTGGGTAGGAGTGTTCTGCTTAATTCAGATACTCTGTCCATCACCACCCCCTTTATGAATCGTTTTGGCCACCACAAGTGTGGAAGGGTATGCTCAGATGGGAGTCCCTTGCTCACTGCACCATCAGGATTCAAGCAAGCCGGGCCGAAGACGGCTTTAATGCCAGAAACCGGTCCCCGGAAGCTTGTTTCCTTTCCAGTAAAGAATTGGCTTGGTAGTTTGGTCTGCCCTGTTCCCATGATGCACTGGGCCAGGGTCAGACTAATTTGCATGTAGCCAGGTTCTGAGCTGGGATGGTGCAGTGAGCTAAAAAACGGTGATGGATCAAGCCCTGATCTTTTGACTGGGTAGGAGTGTTCTGCTTAATTCAGATACTCTGTCCATCACCACCCCCTTTATGAATCGTTTTGGCCACCACAAGTGTGGAAGGGTATGCTCAGATGTGAGTCCCTTGCTCACTGCACCATCAGGATTCAAGCAAGCCGGGCCGAAGACGGCTGTAATGCCAGAAACCGGTCCCCGGAAGCTTGTTTCCTTTCCAGTAAAGAATTGGCTTGGTAGTTTGGTCTGCCCTGTTCCCATGATGCACTGGGCCAGGGTCAGACTAATTTGCATGTAGCCAGGTTCTGAGCTGGGATGGTGCAGTGAGCTAAAAAACGGTGATGGATCAAGCCCTGATCTTTTGACTGGGTAGGAGTGTTCTGCTTAATTCAGATACTCTGTCCATCACCACCCCCTTTATGAATCGTTTTGGCCACCACAAGTGTGGAAGGGTATGCTCAGATGGGAGTCCCTTGCTCACTGCACCATCAGGATTCAAGCAAGCCGGGCCGAAGACGGCTTTAATGCCAGAAACCGGTCCCCGGAAGCTTGTTTCCTTTCCAGTAAAGAATTGGCTTGGTAGTTTGGTCTGCCCTGTTCCCATGATGCACTGGGCCAGGGTCAGACTAATTTGCATGTAGCCAGGTTCTGAGCTGGGATGGTGCAGTGAGCTAAAAAACGGTGATGGATCAAGCCCTGATCTTTTGACTGGGTAGGAGTGTTCTGCTTAATTCAGATACTCTGTCCATCACCACCCCCTTTATGAACCGTTTTGGCCACCACAAGTGTGGAAGGGTATGCTCAGATGTGAGTCCCTTGCTCACTGCACCATCAGGATTCAAGCAAGCCGGGCTGAAGACGGCTGTAATGCCAGAAACCGGTCCCCGGAAGCTTGTTTCCTTTCCAGTAAAGAATTGGCTTGGTAGTTTGGTCTGCCCTGTTCCCATGATGCACTGGGCCAGGGTCAGACTAATTTGCATGTAGCCAGGTTCTGAGCTGGGATGGTGCAGTGAGCTAAAAAACGGTGATGGATCAAGCCCTGATCTTTTGACTGGGTAGGAGTGTTCTGCTTAATTCAGATACTCTGTCCATCACCACCCCCTTTATGAATCGTTTTGGCCACCACAAGTGTGGAAGGGTATGCTCAGATGTGAGTCCCTTGCTCACTGCACCATCAGGATTCAAGCAAGCCGGGCGGAAGACGGCTGTAATGCCAGAAACCGGTCCCCGGAAGCTTGTTTCCTTTCCAGTAAAGAATTGGCTTGGTAGTTTGGTCTGCCCTGTTCCCATGATGCACTGGGCCAGGGTCAGACTAATTTGCATGTAGCCAGGTTCTGAGCTGGGATGGTACAGTGAGCTAAAAAACGGTGATGGATCAAGCCCTGATCTTTTGACTGGGTAGGAGTGTTCTGCTTAATTCAGATACTCTGTCCATCACCACCCCCTAAATGAATCGTTTTGGCCACCACAAGTGTGGAAGGGTATGCTCAGATGTGAGTCCCTTGCTCACTGCACCATCAGGATTCAAGCAAGCCGGGCCGAAGACGGCTGTAATGCCAGAAACCGGTCCCCGGAAGCTTGTTTCCTTTCCAGTAAAGAATTGGCTTGGTAGTTTGGTCTGCCCTGTTCCCATGATGCACTGGGCCAGGGTCAGACTAATTTGCATGTAGCCAGGTTCTGAGCTGGGATGGTGCAGTGAGCTAAAAAACGGTGATGGATCAAGCCCTGATCTTTTGACTGGGTAGGAGTGTTCTGCTTAATTCAGATACTCTGTCCATCACCACCCCCTTTATGAATCGTTTTGGCCACCACAAGTGTGGAAGGGTATGCTCAGATGTGAGTCCCTTGCTCACTGCACCATCAGGATTCAAGCAAGCCGGGCCGAAGACGGCTGTAATGCCAGAAACCGGTCCCCGGAAGCTTGTTTCCTTTCCAGTAAAGAATTGGCTTGGTAGTTTGGTCTGCCCTGTTCCCATGATGCACTGGGCCAGGGTCAGACTAATTTGCATGTAGCCAGGTTCTGAGCTGGGATGGTGCAGTGAGCTAAAAAACGGTGATGGATCAAGCCCTGATCTTTTGACTGGGTAGGAGTGTTCTGCTTAATTCAGATACTCTGTCCATCACCACCCCCTTTATGAATCGTTTTGGCCACCACAAGTGTGGAAGGGTATGCTCAGATGTGAGTCCCTTGCTCACTGCACCATCAGGATTCAAGCAAGCCGGGCCGAAGACGGCTGTAATGCCAGAATCCGGTCCCCGGAAGCTTGTTTCCTTTCCAGTAAAGAATTGGCTTGGTAGTTTGGTCTGCCCTGTTCCCATGATGCACTGGGCCAGGGTCAGACTAATTTGCATGTAGCCAGGTTCTGAGCTGGGATGGTGCAGTGAGCTAAAAAACGGTGATGGATCAAGCCCTGATCTTTTGACTGGTTAGGAGTGTTCTGCTTAATTCAGATACTCTGTCCATCACCACCCCCTTTATGAATCGTTTTGGCCACCACAAGTGTGGAAGGGTATGCTCAGATGTGAGTCCCTTGCTCACTGCACCATCAGGATTCAAGCAAGCCGGGCCGAAGACGGCTGTAATGCCAGAAACCGGTCCCCGGAAGCTTGTTTCCTTTCCAGTAAAGAATTGGCTTGGTAGTTTGGTCTGCCCTGTTCCCATGATGCACTGGGCCAGGGTCAGACTAATTTGCATGTAGCCAGGTTCTGAGCTGGGATGGTGCAGTGAGCTAAAAAACGGTGATGGATCAAGCCCTGATCTTTTGACTGGGTAGGAGTGTTCTGCTTAATTCAGATACTCTGTCCATCACCACCCCCTTTATGAATCGTTTTGGCCACCACAAGTGTGGAAGGGTATGCTCAGATGGGAGTCCCTTGCTCACTGCACCATCAGGATTCAAGCAAGCCGGGCCGAAGACGGCTTTAATGCCAGAAACCGGTCCCCGGAAGCTTGTTTCCTTTCCAGTAAAGAATTGGCTTGGTAGTTTGGTCTGCCCTGTTCCCATGATGCACTGGGCCAGGGTCAGACTAATTTGCATGTAGCCAGGTTCTGAGCTGGGATGGTGCAGTGAGCTAAAAAACGGTGATGGATCAAGCCCTGATCTTTTGACTGGGTAGGAGTGTTCTGCTTAATTCAGATACTCTGTCCATCACCACCCCCTTTATGAATCGTTTTGGCCACCACAAGTGTGGAAGGGTATGCTCAGATGTGAGTCCCTTGCTCACTGCACCATCAGGATTCAAGCAAGCCGGGCCGAAGATGGCTGTAATGCCAGAAACCGGTCCCCGGAAGCTTGTTTCCTTTCCAGTAAAGAATTGGCTTGGTAGTTTGGTCTGCCCTGTTCCCATGATGCACTGGGCCAGGGTCAGACTAATTTGCATGTAGCCAGGTTCTGAGCTGGGATGGTGCAGTGAGCTAAAAAACGGTGATGGATCAAGCCCTGATCTTTTGACTGGGTAGGAGTGTTCTGCTTAATTCAGATACTCTGTCCATCACCACCCCCTTTATGAATCGTTTTGGCCACCACAAGTGTGGAAGGGTATGCTCAGATGTGAGTCCCTTGCTCACTGCACCATCAGGATTCAAGCAAGCCGGGCGGAAGACGGCTGTAATGCCAGAAACCGGTCCCCGGAAGCTTGTTTCCTTTCCAGTAAAGAATTGGCTTGGTAGTTTGGTCTGCCTTGTTCCCATGATGCACTGGGCCAGGGTCAGACTAATTTGCATGTAGCCAGGTTCTGAGCTGGGATGGTACAGTGAGCTAAAAAACGGTGATGGATCAAGCCCTGATCTTTTGACTGGGTAGGAGTGTTCTGCTTAATTCAGATACTCTGTCCATCACCACCCCCTTTATGAATCGTTTTGGCCACCACAAGTGTGGAAGGGTATGCTCAGATGTGAGTCCCTTGCTCACTGCACCATCAGGATTCAAGCAAGCCGGGCCGAAGACGGCTGTAATGCCAGAAACCGGTCCCCGGAAGCTTGTTTCCTTTCCAGTAAAGAATTGGCTTGGTAGTTTGGTCTGCCCTGTTCCCATGATGCACTGGGCCAGGGTCAGACTAATTTGCATGTAGCCAGGTTCTGAGCTGGGATGGTGCAGTGAGCTAAAAAACGGTGATGGATCAAGCCCTGATCTTTTGACTGGGTAGGAGTGTTCTGCTTAATTCAGATACTCTGTCCATCACCACCCCCTTTATGAATCGCTTTAGCAGGAGAGTAATCATACCCCAAGCGGAGCCATACACACACCAGAGGGGACCCTGGTATATACACAGCATGAGATACACAGGGTGATGTCAGACCATTATACACAACTGTATCAATCCAAGAGGCGCTGCTCCGGCCCTGATCTAGAGAGATTTGTAAAAGCTATCCTGCTACCCACAGCCTCAGAAGCACACCAGGAGGTGCTTAATGGTCCCCTCACTCTAGAGGAAATTGGGGAGGCGATTGGGTCCATGGCGTCTGGGACAACACCGGACCGAACGGCCTACCTGCCGAATACTACAAGGCCTACCGGGAGCGTCTAGTGCAGCATCTGCATGCCCTTTACTCCACAGCCCTAGAAGAGCACACACTGCCTCCATCAATGCCTGAGGCCTACCTGGTGTCCCTGCTCAAACCAGATAGGGACCCTGAAAGCCTGGGATCGTACAAACCCCTGGCACTCCTCAATGTGGAATATAAAATATTTGCTAAAGTGTTGGTGGAGTGATTGGCACCAGTGGTCCCCGAATTGGTTCACAGCGACCAAAATAGATTTGTACCCAAGCTCAGTACATCACTGAATTTGCGGAGGTTTATTAGGGTGGCGTCGGATAGTGTGCAGGAGTGGCCCAGGCCGGGATGCCTTGTGTTGGACCTCGAGAAGGCCTTTGACTGCTTAGAGTGGAGCTCCCTAGCAGCAGTGCTGTTGCAATATGAGCTGGGCTTGGGATTTCTCCAGATGGTTGACCTATTATACAAAAATCCTACAGTCCGGGTGCGACTGGAGCCATACATCTCTTACGCCATACCAATACGCAGGGGCACCCGGGTGGGGTGCCCGCTATCACCCCTCCTGTTCGCGCACACTATCAAACCCCTGGCAGCGGCATTGCAGGCGACATTGGGAGACGGAATACCCCTAGGAGATGCGATACACCAGGTGTCGTTGTACGCGGATGACCTCCTTGTCTTCGTGAGGGATGTAGAAAATATACCAGCTCAGCTAACACAAACATTGTACGACTTTGCCGCTCTCTCAGGACTCCGAGTAAACAGTAACAAGTCCTGTCTTTATGTATTTGGGGGGGGGGACAAAATACCCAGGTTACATTCTGGATGGTACAAGGTTGCAGTGGAAGGCTGATACCTTCCGCTACCTAGGAATCCAGATATATCGTCAGCCGACAGACCTCAAGTCAGAAGTGCACTTCTGGAAAATGCTTCCACTAACAGTCACTGGCAGGGTAGCACGATCCAAGATGGTGCTCCTTCCCGTCTCCTGCACTACTCTGCTAACCTGCCACTATATGTTCCGGCGTCCTTCTTTACCACACTCACTAAACTGCTTAAGGCCTTTCTCTGGGGAAACGCTCACCACAGGATAGCGTTAGCAAAGTTGTACCTGCCCACTGATCAGGGGGGCCTACTATTTGACTGCATAATTGCAGTAGATAGCCCTCTGGCTCATAGACAGAGCCCGTGAAGACACTGCCACCACACTCCCTCCTCTTTCTCTGGACTATATCACCAAACTTTTTCACCCAGCCACTAAAGCCCCAACGCCTACACCGCTTCGACTTTTGGTGGCATATAAGTGCTACCGTCGCAGTCTGTACCTCACTAGAACGCTAATCCCCTACGCACCGGCCATACCACTAGAGGGTTCCCCTAGCGGGCCTGGAGTGCTTACACCTCTTGAACGTATGGAATGGCACAAAGCCGACATACAGACCCTGGGAGACTTGTACTGGAATGGCACACTCATACCATTTGAATCTCTGGTTGAGGAGGTGGGGCTGCCACTAGGGCAATTCTTGAGACATCGCTCACTGATTACAACACTAATCTTTAGAGGGTGGGACATGAACGTGGAGCTGAGCCAACACCTCACCATATAGTACCTACACGTTATGGGGCATGGCAGGCACTTGATTCGCTGGTTTGCGGCATCCCTCCGAACACACGCAGCGATAAGTCTAGATCCACTCTGCCACAAATGGGAAGCAGATCTGGAGCGTCAACTGGAGGAAATGGAATAGGAAAAGTTAATAAAGAACCCAATATGCATACCCAGAAACATGAGGTTCAGACAAATACAACTGTTGATTGTCCACAGAGCATACCTTACACCCGAGAAGATTAATAGATACTTCCACCGCACGGATGCGGTGTGTCCTCGCTGCACCGAGTCGGGGACTGGACTGGTACACATGCTGTGGAGCTGTCACAAAGTGAGACACTACACACATGTACAAGCCGCAACATACCCTTTGAATGGCCTGTTACACCACTTTCGCAGAACCTCAGTCACAAAAGTTTCATCTAATTTCCTTGACTTGGGATTGGTGGTAGCTAAGCGGCTTCTAACTAAGAGGTGGAAGGCGCAAGACCCGTCGCACATACGGGCATGGCGGTACTCGCTCCTAGCATGGGCCAAAGCAGAGGGAATCGCCATCCTGCGGGAGGAAACGTTGGGGCTACGGAAGGAACCTATAGCGACGCAATGGGAGAGACCACTCTAAATAGAGGGGGACAGCCCTGAGGGACAACCTGAGAATGAGGGAGGCGTGCCTACAGTAAGGGGCGGATAACCCGCAGTAGACATCTGTATTGCCATGTACGCGCACATACACCATCTGACACCTAGGGGGGACATCGCCGTGGTCAGTAGGTGGAGATGGCAGTCTAGACAGTGCCGCAGGATGGGACGATAGAGATGGTGGGGTGCGGGGGGGACAAGGTGAGGGACGATCACACAAAAGTTGGTCTAAGCTTCTGTTAATGGTTTTGAGTTTTGTTTGTTCTTACCTATAACATCTGTTTAGTTGCCCACGCTGAATGATCTGAAAAGACTTTGTACAACACACTAATGGAACCACATCACTAATGCATGGTGTCTTTTACCCTTGATGGAATGGACTACCTGTTGTACTACTGGAACAACCCTAGGGGCCTATAAATGTCTGTGAGAGAGCCACATCTGTGACTTGCATTCAGACACTGCTGCCTGCCATTCATCACTACCAACTGCTGCAGTACCTCTACTCTGGAAACAGTCATGGCTCCGCAGAGGACATCAGGGCCCGTCCCTTCACCACTAAGGAGCTGGAGGTCGTGGTAGATGAGGTCCTTGGCCAGTAGGGGGGGGCTATATGGTGCTTCAGAGGTACTGGTAAGTGTATGAGTAAAAGTTTTAGACTGCTCAGAATGCTCACATTATGTTACAGGAAACTACTATATGCCTGTGAGTGCAAGCCAATGTTAATGCATTTAGATTTTACACTTGAATATGTGGGGAGGATGTCAACATAGACACTGGTGCAGCGCTATTGAAGCCAAACATCACAAATGTTGTGCTGAGAATGGGTCATAAGAAACTGCCTAGCCTAATGACCTCACCTCAGTGTGGTGTATAGCCTTATTCCTCCAGATCCTTGACTGCATGCAATGATGATATGGACACAACGTGGTTTAGCAGTTGTACAGTTACAATGCTGTTTTGAGGAACACTCAATCTGAACACACATTCCCTGTGCCATGTCATGTCATAGTTCATTAAGCATGCATATGATCATTAGTGAGATTTAAAATGTAGAAAGGCCAGAGAGTACTAATTAATGTGTGTACTGCATTGTTATACACCCAATGGAGATGTGGCCATTCTGCACAGGAGTACACGGCCTGTATCTATCACTATTGGTGGCAAATCACCTCTCATACATCTGCTAAATGTACAGTGGACATGTCATCCTTCTTTTGATTCCAGTATGTGTAGAGTCTCACATGTGTATGCACTGTGTCACAATTCTCATTGTACATGCATGTGATTCTTGTGATGGACCAGGCTTTCTGTCAGTGAAAAGTCATCAGGACTGGCAAGTAAATGCCCAATGTTTTATTGCCCCATCACTAAAATGACTTAGAAAAACATATGTGTTGTCCACCATCCTATTTTTGAAGCAGCTATTATATTCCTGAAGAGTACACAAGACAGGCCTACACCTTGTGACAAGAGTGTGAGAATGTAAGATTAGGTCCCTAATTGTGACCTCCATGACACATGTACCTATGCAATGGTCAAGGAGTGTGCAGTCCAAGACACAGTGTGTCTGACAAGTACACAGCATTTACAGTGTATCGTATGTCATGCTCACTCACATAGAGCATCACAGATGAGGCACCGTTTCACCTTGATTTCGGTGCTGGCACTCTGCGTGTGTATGAGATGGGCAGGTAATGTGTCCATCATCATAGATGTTTACATTACAATGAGAATGCTTGGTTCAAGTGTACTATGTGACATGGTCTATGGCCTCAGATGTCAATTGATGTATCTGTGTGCTATGTGTTTACATGCTCCTGTACTTAAGGAAAATATGTCCTTTTATTCCTAAAAAATCTAGAAAGACGGTTGTAATCTCGCTAGTCTTACCTAAGCTAGATTATTGCAATGGCCTACATATTAATAGCCAATCCATTCTCCCAGAGAAAATTGCAAACAGTACAAAATGCCGCTGCAAGACTCGTACTGGATATACCCAAATATCAGTCTGTCAGAACAGTGATTCAGGATCTTCACTGGCTGCCAGTCGGCCAGAGGGTAAAATTTAAGGTGTTGTGTATAGCTCACAAGGCTCTCCATAAAGAAGGTCCTACATTTTTATGGGACCTTTTTAAATGGTATATCCCC
Source organism: Lissotriton helveticus (assembly GCF_964261635.1). Taxonomy (NCBI): domain Eukaryota; kingdom Metazoa; phylum Chordata; class Amphibia; order Caudata; family Salamandridae; genus Lissotriton; species Lissotriton helveticus. The sequence continues at coordinate 237,244,014 of NC_136062.1, read as the reverse complement.
AACAGGCCCCTGAGATAGGCAAATACCCATCTGATGCCTACGGTCAGAATAAAAAAAGTAAGCTGGGGTCGGAGGAGCTTCAGCTACAATACTTCAAAGGAGTGGAACTCTCTCCCATTATATCTGAGGAAACTTCCTACTCTCCTTGAGTTCAGAAAGCAATTAAAGACATGGCTTTTTTAAGAATATTGGTCTGAAACACAGCATGGAGAACCGGAAGCGCCAGACACCTAAGGGTATACGTGCGCTATACAAATTTCAATAACATAACATAACATAACACACTGTTACAAATATTCCTCCTCTTGTCGCCCATGACTACAGCTCCTGGTCCATCAGCGTAAGGCCATATGGAGGGCCATTGCCCGCAAGGTGCGGTCCCTGGGGGTCTCAAACCAATGCCATACACACACCCACAAGAGGTGGGATGACATCTGCTCCCTCAGCAAAAACGTTACAGAAATGACGCTGGGGCTGGTCCCTTGAAGTGGCCGGCTGGCGCACCGGACCATGACCCCACTTTTGGCCCGTATCCCTGCAGTGACAAAGATAGAGCTGAATGGACGCTTTAGGGCACAACAGCAGCAAATTGGGCTTGAGTAGTGTGCAAAGTGTGACTTTGGGTATGAGTGCCTGCATGAATCACAGACCAGAGCAAGGCAGGACCTTTGAGATGTCTTTTGTGTGATGCCATCGATTCTAATTTGCCTCAGTGGCGAGTCCAGAGGTTCAGCATGTGTACAACATTTAAATTCTAATGTGGCGAAATCATTAACGGTGTCATAGCAAGTCGTCTTGACATGTTTTTATCTACCATTATGTGAATGTTGTCTGAACTGAGACCTTCCTACACAGGAAAATACGTTGTGTGAAGTGTGTAGGCCAGTACACTTGTCAGGCTTGTGTGTGCTGTGTGGCTACCACAATAGTGTGTTCATGTGATGATGTGTAAGTGGCTAGAGACATGCACAAATGTAGACTCAGGGTGCAGTGAGTTGGTAGGTATTACACCTGTCCCATGGGTTATGTTTTTCTGAATTATACAGATGACAGCATCACATAAAAACCTTTAGGCTAATATCAGCAGCATGGCGTCACATGATGTAATTTCCTGCCAGAGTGACAGCAAGTGCACACAGGTGCTGATGAGGTAAATGGTGATGATTGCAGTGATGCATTGGCTGATTTGCATTTGCCAATTGTGCACATGGCAACATGACTGGGATGGTTAGACTATGGAATTTTAATGCAAAATAGCTAACCCTGGCTATTGTGAAATTTGTTTGGCACTAGGGCTTAACATGGTTTGATGTGATCATCGGGAATGGCAAATTGTGATGTGACTGAGTTGTTGGATTGTAATTTTATATTGAAAGAATCAAATGTTACTCAGTGTCAGTCCTTAGTATGTGTGCATTGTGGAGGAGTGTTCATATGCATCATTGCATTGTGAAATTGTGGCCACTACTTTTAATCAGTGAGTGAATTATTAGCACAGTGATGTGTAATGGATGTATCAGTCAGCACAACATAGGCATGTCATAGGCCAGACCCTAGGTATTGTCACACATTAGCAGTCCTAATGGAGGCCACTCACAACTTCATCTACAGAAGGCACTCTCATGACTTGGATCATTGACGGCCTGTCAGGCAATTGGAAAGATGTTGGTATGTGTAATGTCACAACACAGAAAGGCCTTGCATCACATTGTCCTTATCATGTTGTTTTGCATGGTCTAGGTGACTACATTGGTACATGGGGCTTATTTGCACTTCATCACCCAAAAATATGTGTCCAGGTGACATATGCAGCAGTGAGTCTCAGAGACATCAACTGGCAGTGAACAGCAGTGAGCATCATGTTAGTGTGCATTTAGAGATATGTGCTGTGCACTTCCATATAATTGATACATCTACAAAGTTGACACTAATGTACAACTTTAGTTGTGCTTCAGTGCCCAACATAGTGGATTAAGGAGGTAATATCACTTGAAAGTGGATAGGTTTCACTTTGTATCTGTGGGGTTCAGTGAACTCATACTTCAAGGGTGAGAAACATAACATATTCATATGATTAGCTCTCTTACCTGCAGGCATGTAGATGTGCCTACAGACGATTGTATGTGATGTTGAAATGTAGATACATGCACAGCAATTTGGCTGTGTCAACGCAACATGGAGCATGACTATTGCCTTAGCATGTCTCCATGCATCAGCTGATGATTGCATACATTTTGAATAAACAGACAGTACATGGAGTAGTTAAATGTGGGAGTTTCAGTCCAAGTATTTGTATTTGCATTAGATATAAAGTTTGTGAGTATGCCACTTTGCTGAACCTATGTCTCTGTCTCTTGCAGCATCTATTGAGGCCAGGGAAGGAGAGGGGCCCGATACCGCTGGGGAAGCTACTAGCACAACTGGTACACGGGTATACAGCGACACTGAGGGGGACCAGCACCTCGTAGGGGTACAGGAGTGCCCGGGAGGATTCCTGTCCAGAAACACCAACCTCCACATTTTCCAACTCCAGCATTGACTCCTCAGAGTTGGCGGGCACAGGAAGTTCAATAAATGCATTTTCGTCTGCCACACCCTGTTCTGTGTCCACCCTCCCTGATGCTACCCAATGTGCTATCCGTGCCTGCAGCCCTCCCCCCCAGGCACCGCTGCCTCTGCCCCTATCTCCCTTGCTGCCCTGTGTGGAGTGCATAGACATTTTGCAGCAGCTGTGTGTGGTTCAGACTGCGCTCCTGAATGCCCTCTAGGATCATGGTAACAAGTTGTCCCAGGTTGTGGCATTCATGGAGGGCATTCATTCAGACGTGGGTGGCCTACACAGAACTGTCCAGTCTTTGTCCTCCACAGTGACTGCAGCCATTCAGCAGTCCCAAGCTCCCAGGCTAGCTCCTGTCCCTTCCGCAACCACACTCTCAATGCCCCCACCTGACCAGAGCACACACACCAGAGCACTCAGGCACCCAGTCATCCACATGCAGCACACAACAACAGCACTCCAAGCGAAGCAGACCCCATACACCATCACCACAGCACACAAAGATCACACATGACCGCACCATAGGAAGCCCATCACAGGACACTCAGAGACATAAGGACAAAGAACATATATCCACATTGCATACCTCAAATTCCTCACCCTCCACGAGCACTCCCATCCCTACACCTGATCCCAAAGCCACACATTTACTTGTGCCTGCCACAACTGCCCCCAAACCCATTAAGAAGGCTGTTTCCCGCAAAACCCTCACCCTCACCCACACCCTTGTGAAGTTTGGACAAGAAAGCAAACTGGGGAGTGCACCTCCACAACAGGGGAGGCAGGGGAAAAGGAAACCCCCACCCCAGCGTACCACCAAGTCTGGTAAATTCCAACGGGAAGATACACCACCACCACCTGCTATACTTTTGGGGAAGTGGGAGACTGTTGGGGCCACCTCACTTCTCACTTGTGGCAAGACACTTGGGGGATATTGGATCCCCAAACAATTGAGACCCAGCTCTCCTCAGTCACCATCAGCCACTGAGCCTCCACACAACATGTAACCGCCTACCCGTGCCACAAATTCACCCAGTCCAACTAGCCCTCAAGCTCCCAAATCCACGGATCCCTCTACCTCAGCCAGTTCTCATCCTCCCAGGTCCAGTCCTCTGACTAGGCCAGACAGTCAGTCCCTTCCCAGTTCAACTTCCACACAACTTTGAAGCCAAGTACCTCTTCACACCTCATTCCTCCCTGAGCAGTGCCTGGACTGCCCATTTCAGGCCCCTATCCTGGAGTGATTCCCATTGCAGTGGAGTGGACTGTGTTACATGTTGAAATTTGGACTTGCTGTTGGCCTTAATGTTTTGCACTTTTAATGCCGAAACAGAGTTTATGTAATAAAATTGTTATTTATGTTCTGAGCTTTGTTGCTGCCCTTGCTAATGATGCAGTGCAATGTATGTGTATATGTTCATTGGTTACATCCTCTGTATGCCACATTCACATTAGCATCTACTTGATTTGCTATGCAGAGGCTGCCAGAGGTTACAGCAATGTTTGTGCTTATTGATTCAGAGGCTTGAGGGTGCAATGATGCTTGTCTGTGATGGTCTACTCTTGTCCTAATCATTCTATTGTGGGGTCTCTAGTTTTGTACACATGTCATTTTTGGATGCTGTACCACAACAGCAGAAAATTCTAATAACATGACGCCTTGAGGGGTATCTATGGAATCTATCTTGAGGTGTACACACCAGTGTAGATGTGTAGTCATTTTGTGTAGGTCTGGCTTCATAGTCACATGGGTACATTTGAATGTGTGCACTTGAATACTCATACAGTGTGATTGTCCTGTCATTAGCTGAAGTATTGATGCGTATGTACTCTTGAGCATGACCCTTACACACATGTATGATCCAATTAATGAATGCCTGTTTGTTTATATGATCAGACACATGCTGGAGATTTTGGGCACATGTATGAGTTGTTTCCAGAGCAATGTGCAGTGTGTCCTTGTGACCTTGCAGTCCTAGGGTACACCTACTTGTTATCCACATCATTTGTGAGTATGCGGGGTGTGTCACTGCAATGTTTGTGTTGTCTGTTTTGGGATCAGCCATGGCTCTGTAACAGGGATTCTGCGCAAACACAGAACTGTGCACAGAGACGTTGGACATCAGTGAATTAGGGTGTGCCAAAACTCACCTTAGTACCCAAAATCCCCTACCAGACTAGCAATCAGTGTCACATTAGCTCTTCGTCCGATAGCAAAGAGATCAATGATTAGACAACCTAGAACATGTGACTTAGGACCATCTCAGGAATGGTGGGAAGTGAGAACACTCTTTTGTTATACGTTCATACCAGTCCACAACAGGAGTAAAATAGAGACACAGTAAGGTTAAAATGTTTATTTTAACGACGTGATCTCAAGTGCAGTATTTTAATCAAAATCAGCATACATATGGATAATAATAATACGGACAGCATGGTTACAATTCCATAAAATACAAAATGAGGAATCATGTTACAATGATAGTGCAAACAGGTGATAAAAGCGCCTATTTAAAACACCCTCCCTATCTAGGAACAATGTATTATAAAACTATAGAAGGTCTCTTGAGCTTTCTTAGGGGGACCCCATTTACCTGTCTGCTCAGTAAGTGTAAATTACATCAGGATCCGTTAGTCTCTCTGCATGCCTGGAATCTTCCAAGTGTGTGCAATTCTGGCATGTGTGCTATGATAAAGCCACCAGAATCCTACTCGGCTTGCAGCTGCCAAATTGTTGTGTCTAGAATGTGTTACACGGACACGCTGATAAACAGGCTCGCACGTTATGATAACCTTTGCGGCATAGCACTCACTCTACAGACTGGGGATACAATGTATGTCTAGAGATGTCGAAAAACAACCCTTTTCTCATGTATAGACCTTCATCAAAGCTAAGTCAGCAAAAACAGCTAAGCAGTGTTGTGTGCAAAAGCAGCAGAAAGGAAAAATGGCGTTTAAACTTCTAATAAGCCATGCTAACTGAACATGCATGCAGAAGGAGGCCTATAAACCATACTACACCCCCCCCCATGTTCGGGGAACACACAGCACTCAGGGCAAACATGATAGAACGCAGAGTTCAAGTTCGAGGAAGACAGAACCAAGTGCAGAAAGTTCGCCGATTTTGAAATTTAGGAGTGAAAATCCAAAATATATTCAAACCAGTGAATCCAAAACGCATGTTGCTGTGGTGTAGGAAAACACCTCAGCTATGTAATGAAAAAGCAAGATAAAAATTAAAAATATTCACGAGTCTAGCACGTGTCTGTGAAGTAAAAAAAGAATTAAAACTTCAGTCCAACAACGTGTAAGCACCAAATGTTGCAACTGCTTCCAACAAGACGTTGTTCTCATCCATGATTATTTCAGCCATCCAATCAAGCAAGGGGAAAGAACATACATGTTCCTCGATTGCCGGAGCCTCTAGCATCATTAGAGGACAACCCAGGCTCACTTCAAGAAAACTGTGATCCAGAAAGTCATTGGCCGCAGTCCAAATGTTCCAAGTGCCTAGAAACCCATGTGCCGCTGCACAGGCCATAATCCCGGTACCAGAACAGTCTATTTCATGAGCAACTAAGGGACTCATTAGTAGATCAAAATCCAGATTAGGAGACACCGTGTTGCAGAGACACAAATCCAGGGCCCATTCGAATTCACAATCCAGGCAATGAAAAATAGGCTGCACGCAAGTGATGAAAGAGACGCGGAAGGTTAGACCATACGCTACACTCAGAGTCGCCAATGGCAGGGCTCCATAGTATTCTAGCATCTGGTCATGCAGGTGGTGCAGCTGGGACTGAACGTCTAGGGGCACATACTGTGCATCCATTTTGCAATAAACAAAATAAAAGCAGAATGCCGGCGCCCAAAGCCAGGAGCAAGGGGAAGCCTCCAAAGACTCTCAAAAAAATCGAATGAAAAAATGCAGGGATCACACTGAATATAGTCTGAAATGAGGTAACAAGGCCAGAGAATGCTACTTTAAAAAAATTTGCCAAGCCAGTAGTCGATGAGGCATTCAGGATTGTGTGGATCAAAGCACCAAAGTGCAAGGGCAGGTCCGTGTTTAATCAAGCATTTACTTCTGTACGAGCATTTGCAATGTGAAGGACGAATGTCTCACGGGCAGATGTAAGGGGAACTTCCTTCTGAGACAAAAGAGCTCTTATTCTCCTCATCTTGTTGAACTCTGCTGTCAAGGTCGGAATCAAGAGCCAGATGGAAACATCAAGCCTGCCATGTGGAAGAGGGAACAACACATTCTTGCAACAAGTAACACGCTGCGAAACGGTAACAATGTAAGCAATACTGGCATGCAACCCACAACACTCTCCATTATTTAATAATGAATAACTACAGTTAGCAAACAGTGTGAATGTAGGTGTAATGGCCGGGACCGGGATGCCTTTCAAAACACACGCTAAATTTGTTGCAATCACATTACAAGAGCTGTGCAACTGAAGATTTCTGCATGTTAATGAATGATCGGGTGTAGAGACACAATCTTCGCCATTTAAAAACACTTCCTTACCATCCCTTAAAAATCTGTAAGTGAATGGGAGGTTCCAAACTTCATGAAGGAATGCTCCACCCAGGGGCTCAAACCCTCCTATAGCATAGTGTTTCGTGCAATTCTCGAATTTGAAAAGAGAGAACAGTAAGGTTATTAACCCGTAGATAAGCCAAACAGCTGAATTTGCAACTGCTACAGAAAATGGCAATGGTTCTAATTTTTCAATATGCAACAGGGAAAACGTGGCATCTTTTATTGACATAAATTGCTGTTTCAAAGTCAAATTAAAAGGCAGAAATAACAAGCTCGTGTTCATGTAATCCTATGGAATGCAACCATTCTTAAGTGTTTGCAAAGTCCAGGCAAACTGCATGACACAACGCAATTGATTTTGCCCATGATCCAACACCGCAACATCTTCTTGTACAATATCGACCACAGATGACACAATATTATCAAATCAGGAAAGGAAGGAACATTTAATTTTTTAGAAGTAGCCAATCCAAAGCATGTTGTTTGTGAAATAGTATCATTCAGAAACAACATATGGTTTGGGATGAGACATGCACGATGCAAAGCCTCAGTGCCTTGCACTTGCCAACCTTTCGAACCCCAAACAGATTTAAGATCAATAGTATCTCTCAACAGTTCATAGCCCCCAACAGCCAATTGGTCTATAAAGGACTTTGAATAAAGTAATTTGGAGTGGGTAAGTCTAACCTTGGAAAATGACTCTCCAGTCAATTTAAAATAAAATGCATTAGGGTTGGATTGATCAAAATCAGTCAAATAGGGGGCGTGGCTTGCAGCCGAGCATGGCGGCAGCATAGAGGACGAGCTCCGTGATTAGAGCGGCCTCTCATTCTATCCGTCTATACATCCGGACCACTATCTACCTCTGTGGGGGTCTACCTGCAACCCGAGACCAGGCGGACTTGACGGCGGTGGCTCCGGTGGCGCTTGAGACCCGAGAGAGCTAGCATTCCCCATGCTTCCACGAGGCCTACGCGCCGGTGCGGATCCAGGGGCTCAGGTGACATCTCGCCCTGACAGGAAGTTCGAGGTGCCGGGGCTGGCAGAACCGGAAGCTCCCGGTGGACGGACGGCGGAGCGACACCGAGCGGGAAATCGGCCGTTTGAGCCAGGAGACAGCAGCGGACCCCCACAAAGCGAAGCAAACGCACTCGGAGAAGGGAGCGGCCTCATCAGAGACCGACCGGCGGAGCTGGAAGACTGTAAGAGACGCTGCTAGCGTCATTGCCTTCGCACTTGAGACCCGGTGAGCGCAGCGTTTGAACGCTCCTGACACTCAGTGCGTCCTCGGCCGGGGGCGCGGAGGCCGCTTGTGAACTGACGAGCCCCGGTGAGCGGACCACGGGCCTCGCGGAGTGGAACCGCGCACGCACCCACACGTGGTCAAAAATCGGGCAAGGTGCATCCCCATCACTCGAGGGCACAGAGACCCTACTGCCACGTGCGGCACACCGACTGCCACGAACTCCCCGAGGCCTACTACACTCGGCGCATTCTTGGGGGCCCATTGGGTGGTGCCCCACCACGTGGCTGTGAGTGGGTACGGACCAGCAGAACATCACTGGGCCACTGCCAGGGGCACACACTTGTGGGCATCGGAACGGAGTGCAACGAAAATCACGGCCCTACAGCCGGGGAGCAGAAATAATCAAGCCGGAGTCGCACGTCACACCGACCGCCACGATGGCCGGGAAAGGATCCAGAGGGGGTGCAGCACAAACCCGCCTAGAGAAGTACGCTTATAACAAAGGGGCGTCTTTGCCGACAGAAGGGCAGCAATCCGGCCGGAAAACAGTGGATGGGGCGGGCGAGAGTCCAAAGGGAACGTTGGATGATGTGATGCGCACCTTGATGCAGGTTCAAACCACAGTGGGCTCCATCTCCACAGAAGTCACATTGCTGAGAGCGGACCTTCACAAAATCTCAGAAAAAGTGGGCTCACTGGAGGTGGTAACGAAATCGCTGGTTGACGATGTATCGGAGTTGCAGACGGCAATGGAACATATCACAGCGGAGAACAAAGCGTTAAAAGAAAAGCTGGACGATCAGGAAGGGAGGTCAAGGAGGAACAACATAAGGATCTTGGGAGTACCGGATTCGGAGGGTACGGAAGCGATGGACCTATTCGTCGAAAGAACTGATCAAAACTGAACTAAAACCCAAGGGCTTGTCGGCGTTCTTTTCAGTGGAAAGAGAGCATAAGGTGCCGGGGGGAAGGCCGCAACTGGGGGCCCCTCCGCGACCCATCCTGGCTCGTATGTTTAACTTTCGTGACAGGGACGCCATCTTGCTGGCAGCACGGCGCTCCCCTCCGATCAGGATACAAAATGCGACTCTTGCCTTCTTACCGGACTACACAGCGGAGGTTGCGCGCCGCCGGAGAACATTCATGGACGTTAAACGAGAACTGAGGTCACGAGACATTCCATACTCCATGATTTTCCCAGCCAGACTGCGGATAGTCGCGGAAAATAAGACTTGGTTCTTTGACACCCCTGAGATGGCACGAGAGTGGCTGGATGGATGGAGGCCGGCTGCCCGGCAACGTAGAGTGGGTAAGACAAACACTGACCGCACCGCGGAGGGTCGCACGAGATCGCTAACCCCGGATCACACGAGAGGGGAACGCTCATCGAGATCAGACAGAGAAGAGAAGGACTCTGACACGGGACAATAGTCACCCGATGATTGGGGTCAGTTGGCGCACGGGGTGATTGCCTGAGAGACAGCCTTGGATATCGGGCGAAGGGCCCTACGAGAGGAGCACGAGAGGCCGCCGATCATGGGGCATTCCTCACCTCAACGAGCAAGTATTGAATTCAAGTTGGGGGATGAGCACTCTGCTAGGTTGGGGGGGCGGACCGTTCTGAATCCGTTTGGCATGAGGGCAGGGAGGGGGGTTGTTCGAGAGGGATTGAGTTTACAAGTTTACACCTCGATACAGGGGGTTGTTGAATGTTTAATGCAGGATGAAGGAACACACTGCGAGATAGCTCTGCGCATAGCTACTGTCGTTTCACGTTACATGTATAGGTATTCCCTAGTGGCGGTCGTGACGGCTGCACCCCGAATTGCACCATGGCGCACACTTTACAGGCTGACGCTCCAGGGGTAGGCCCCCAACTGGTACAGGTGGCCCCATTGCAAATTATGACCTGGAATGCTAGAGGACTGGGGGACAAAATCAAGAGGGGATTAGTGGTACAGGGTATTAAGAGAGCTAATCCAGCACTAGTGCTACTCCAGGAGACACACTTGGTGGGCACTGCTAGTCAGGCATTAAATAGGAAAGGCTACCAAATGATAGTACATTCTGACTTTACCTCGGGATCGAGAGGGACGGGTATTCTACTGCGTAAGTCATCCCCGTTCCTGCTCGCCTCCACGAAAACGGACGACCAGGGCAGATTCGCGGCAGCCTGGGGCCAATGGGAGGGTAAGCCCCTGACTGTAGTATCGGTTTACAGCCCCCCAGCACTACACAGCGTGGCGTTTCCTGCATTGGGGAAGTTCCTACTGGAGCTCCCGGAGGGAGACATGATCGTGGGGGGTGACTTTAATGCTGTCATACATAACACTAAGGACAGATTCCCTGTGCGGCACCGTGCCCCAGCCACCTCCCGATTCAGCGAGTTTGTGGAATCACAGGGATTGGTAGATGTATGGCGTACTATGCACCCCAGTGAACGACAATACACATATTACTCAGCGACACATAACAGCCTGTCACGCATTGACTCCTTCTTCACATTGGGGAGGGTCGCCTCAGTATAGATGCAGTTCAAATCAAACCGAGGGGTATATCTGACCACTCTCCCTTGACCCTCACGCTATCGTGTCCGGAACGGGCGTATAGACGACTGTATCAGCTGCGCCCGGGGTATCTAGCAATCCCAATGATAAAAAAGCAGCTGAAAAAAGTGACCCATGACTATTTTAAGGAAAATGTGTCTTTGGTGGACTCCCCCCCCACCCTTTGGGAAGCGTATAAAACGGTTCTAAGGGGTCATGCTATATCGACTATAGGAGGGTACAGACGCATGCAGGAACAAGAAACCGCGCAATTGGAACTCCACCTGGCTGAGGCGCACGCAGCACACATGACAGATCCGTCACCTGCCACCCTACACTCCCTACGGTTAAGTCAACAACTCCACACTGACCACCTGAAGAGGAGGGCTCTGGAACACCTAACAGCTACAACGCAGACGATATATGATGTAGGGGATAAGGCCAGCAAGCTCCTGGCCTGGCTGGATAAGAAGGGGGGAGGAGCCAGGAGTGTGCTGCAACTAAGAGATAGGGGCGGGGAGCTACACACGCGACCAGAGGCGATAGTAGACCTACTGGTGGGTCACTTTCAGGAGGTTTATACCCCCGAAAATAAAGTCACGACGGAGATGGCGGAGGCAGCATTACACAATGTGCCGACACCAACTTTGTCACAGGAAGCTGTGGATGAACTTGACTCCGACTTCACAGTGGAGGAGGTCCAAGAGGCCGTGAACATGATACTCTCCGGAAAAGCAATGGGCCCCAGCGGTGTCCCGATTGAATGGTGCAAGGTGATGTCGGATACGCTGAGCCCGCACCTGTTAGCTATGTACGAAGACAGTTTAGCCAGGGGGTACTGCCCCATGATCAGCGACAAGCCACCATTGTGGCAATCCCGAAACCTGGCAAGCCACCCGAAGAATGCGGATCCTACCGCCCGATCTCACTCCTCAATATAGAGGCCAAAATACTAGCAAAACTCCTGGCCACCAGGTTGATGCCACACCTCGCCCAGCTGATACACCCGGACCAATCAGGCTTCATGCCACACAGAAGCACGGCATTGAACCTCAGGAGAGTCCATGGTGCAATAGCCCGAGCCTCATTGTTGACTGCACCGACGGCCATTCTATCCTTGGATGCCAGGATGGCATTTGATATGGTGGAGTGGGGCTACCTCCTAGCGGTACTGGCTCATATGGGCTTTGGTCCAAAATATATAGCCTGGGTGCGGCTTTTATATACCGATCCAGTGGCACGAGTGACGGCAAATGGCCATATCTCCCGTGAGATACCACTGAACAGGGGAACGAGGCATGGATGCCCGCTCTCGCCGTTACTCTTTGCTCTAGTCCTCGAACCGCTGGCGGTGGTACTTAGAGCCACTCCGATGCTGCGGGGGATCGCGTGGGGAAACGACTGGAAAGACAGAGTTTCCCTCTACGCTGATGATATGTTGATATACCTCACGGACCCCGAAGAGGGGATCCCAGTACTACTGACACTATGTGAGGCACACGCACGGACATCGGGCTATATGATAAACTGGACCAAATCTGTCATGTACGTGCTGAAGGGTCCTCCCCCCACACTACCGGCTGACTGCCCCTTGCAGACAGCGGACTCATCCTTTAGATATCTGGGCATACACGTCATGCGTGACGCTACAGTCTTTTATGTGAAAAACCTACTGCCTCCATTGACTAGACTCAAGGGAGACGTCAGGCACTGGAAGACCCTTCCGCTGACGTTGTTAGGAAGAGCGGCGCTATTCAAAATGCTGGCGCTGCCTCGATTCTTGTATATACTAGAGAATGCCCCTAGCGTAGTGCCCACAAGTTATATCCGACAGGTGACGGCAGTGGTGAACAGCCTATTGTGGGACGAGCGCCCGCCACGAATAGCGCATGTGAAGCTCACTAGTGGCTGGTATGATGGAGGGATAGTCCTGCCTCACATGCAACTGTACTATTGGGCGGCACAACTGAAAGTCATTAATGGATGGCTTCATGCCCCACAGAACGACCCGGCTTACATGGCGGATAGACATCAGCTACGAATGCCGGGCTTGCTCGCCCTGCTGTATCATAGAGGGAAGGCGAATAAGCTTCTAGGGCCGACCAAACACACAGTGACTCTCTGGCACAGCGCACAGGCAAAGCTTAAATGGAGGGGAGTCATAACGAAAATGACGCCCTTGTGGGACACCAGAGCGCTCGGTAGCCTGAGACAGTCCAAAGGTTTAGATGCATGGGACACCATAGGTATATCTACGGTGGGAGACCTGTGGGCGGCGGGTGGTGTGGTCCCGTTTTCACAACTACAACAGACCTACCAACTAGGCCCCACCGAAACATATCGCTATATCCAAATTCGGCACGCACTCATGACTGCAATACCAACGGGGACCGCGGTTCCGCAGTCATCGCCGTTAGAAGACAGACTGCTAACAGAATTCATGCAAACGGGCGCCACTTCCCTCACATACCGTAAGATACTGCATAATGTCTGACCAGTGGCCCGGTGGCAGTGGGCTGATTGGTCGGTCGCTTGGCGAGCTGCTGCTTCTTCCACCTCCCGCCCCGCTGATTGCGAGCAGTGGCGATTTTCTGGCTACAATTGTTTTTAAATTGTTTTAACCTACCCTTCAAATTGTGCAGGCATCTAAACTTCTTTGGGCATCTAGGGGTGAGCTGCCGGCTGGGCTGACCGGGTCCTTTGCGGGCTCCCAGTGGCAGCGGGCGCCATCTTGGCTTGGGCTTCGTTCTCCACCTCAGCCCCGCCCCCCCCCCCGCCGCTCCACCCCTACTTAGCAGCGCGTTTCCTCGCTCCCCTCGTGTCTGACCAGTGGCCCGGTGGCAGTGGGCTGATTGGTCGGTCGCTTGGCGAGCTGCTGCTTCTTCCACCTCCCGCCCCGCTGATTGCGAGCAGTGGCGATTTTCTGGCTACAATTGTTTTTAAATTGTTTTAACCTACCCTTCAAATTGTGCAGGCATCTAAACTTCTTTGGGCATCTAGGGGTGAGCTGCCGGCTGGGCTGACCGGGTCCTTTGCGGGCTCCCAGTGGCAGCGGGCGCCATCTTGGCTTGGGCTTCGTTCTCCACCTCAGCCCCGCCCCCCCCCCCCCGCCGCTCCACCCCTACTTAGCAGCGCGTTTCCTCGCTCCCCTCGTGTCTGACCAGTGGCCCGGTGGCAGTGGGCTGATTGGTCGGTCGCTTGGCGAGCTGCTGCTTCTTCCACCTCCCGCCCCGCTGATTGCGAGCAGTGGCGATTTTCTGGCTACAATTGTTTTTAAATTGTTTTAACCTACCCTTCAAATTGTGCAGGCATCTAAACTTCTTTGGACATCTAGGGGTGAGCTGCCGGCTGGGCTGACCGGGTCCTTTGCGGGCTCCCAGTGGCAGCGGGCGCCATCTTGGCTTGGGCTTCGTTCTCCACCTCAGCCCCGCCCCCCCCCGCCGCTCCACACGTACTTATACGGATAGCATGAGGCAGCGCAGCGGACGAGCGCAGCGGGCGCGACGAATGCGCGCCGGAGTTGCGCCTGAGTTAAGCCCGTCTGCGCCCGTCCGCGGCCAGCCGGGGCTAGGGGCACGGGACGCTGTTGGTTATACCACCTATACCCCGTCTCAGCTTTGCCTCTTATGGTCCCCCGGCTGCTTAAATTTTACCACGACTACCACCCTACAACATCTTGGCCTATATTGTTCCCCCCCATCCCACCCCCCTAGTTCTGCATCTTTTTCTGTTCCATCTGCCTCCATACCCGTTCCTGCCCCCCCGTCACTCCTTGCCCCTCCTACTCAACAGCCTTCCACCTCGGCTACCCTTCTTAACACCAGGTCCGCTGTAAATCATCAATATGAGCTATTTGATTATCTTGACACCAACGAACTAGACCTCCTGTTTTTAACTGAGACCTGGTTCAAGACCGACTCCCTCCCCAATGTGCTTGCCGCCTTGCCATCTACCTATTCCGCCATTCGTGCGGATCGCTCTGACGGCAAACGGGGAGGTGGAGTGGCGCTAATAGCCCGCACGGACATCACCTTTCATATCCTCCCCTCCCCTCCCATTGCTGACGTTGACCTTCTTGTAGCTCGTTCAACCTCCCAGCAAGTCCCTTTTACTTTTGTCCTCATATACCGCCCCCCCCAGCCTACTCCCTCGTTCCTTCCTGAGATTCAGACTTTGCTGGCCACTCTGGTAGTAAATTACTCCTCTGTACTTGTCCTTGGGGACCTTAATTTCTGGCCCTCCGACCCGGCCGAAAGCCCCCAGTCCAAGGAATTCACTAGCCTCATGGAAAATTTGAATTTTGTACAGCTTATTCACAGTCCTACCCACCAACGTGGCCACACGTTGGACCAAATTTGGACATTAAACATTCCATCCACTTCGCCCATCATCTTACCCTGCCCTTGGTCAGATCACTTTACCATCACCTTCTCCCTTGCTCTATCACTCCCGATCAAGCCCCCCCTTCCTAAAAATACCTGGGTTCGGAAATGGGGTACGGTCAGTATGCCCTCCCTCTGCTCGGCCCTGGCCACGACTTGCCCGGACCTTACTGGCCTGACAGCTGGCCTCCAACTTGCCGCAATTAACAACTGGCTCACGAGGGCTGGAGATAAACTCGCCCCCTTCAGGCGCCTTTCAGTAAAACGGGCCCACGCAGCCAACCGTTGGTTCACCCCCGATCTGAAAGAGAAAAAACTTGCTGCTAGAAGGGCTGAAAGAGTCTGGCGTAGAACTTACGATCCTGCCTTAAAAACCATCTATTTGGCCACTCTGCATACCTATAAAAAGACCATTCTGGAAGCTAAGGCTGAATATTACACCCACCGGATATTGGTTGCGGAGTCACAATCGAAAGAAATTTTCTCCACTGTTCACGAGCTTGCCTCCTCCACCAGAGTCACGTCCACCATTCCCCCGTCCCAACTCCTCTGTGACTCGCTCAATGAGTTTTTTATAGATAAAGTCAAAAAGATTAAACATAACATTCCCCTACCCTCCCCCACTTTCATGGACCCTTCTCCCCCCCCCCCTCTGCTAAATTGTCCAACTTCCCACTCCTTACCATTGATACCCTCGTTCCCCTGCTTCAACGGGTCAAATCAGGCTCGCCTCAGGATTTTCCCACCGCCAACATACTCAGGGAAATCTATTCAGTCTGCCTCACCCCTCCCCTGACCCTCCTCAATGACTCCCTTATTCATGGTCACGTTCCCATCTCACATAAATCTGCGGTTGTCATCCCTATCTTGAAAAAGTTGGACGCTGATCCCCTCTCTGCTTCCAATTACCGCCCTATTTCACTCCTCCCCTACCTTGCTAAGGTACTCGAAACCCACATCACTTCCACGCTGAATACTCATATTGAGACAAATCATTGCCTCTCCCCGTGTCAAGCTGGCTTCCGCCCCCTGCACTCTACCGAAAAGGTGGTCATTTCAGTTATGGACAAGCTGCGTGACGGAATCGACATCAACCGTCCGCAAGCTCTGATTCTCCTTGACCTATCCGCCGCTTTTGACACGGTGAACCACACCATTCTTCTTAACCGTGTCAGGGCGGCGGGGGTTGAGGGCCTAGCCTTTCGTTGGCTACAGTCCTTTCTGGCTGAGAGAACACAGAGTGTCCATTTGGCTGATTTTGCAGCAGCCACCCGTAAGGTAGAGTGCGGGGTCCCCCAAGGCTCATCACTTTCCCCTCTTTTGTTTAACCTTTATATTTTCCCCCTCATTTTTATGTTACAGCAACTGGAGGTCACCGTATTTAATTATGCGGATGATCTCCAGTTAATCTTCAATTTATCCCATTCACCTTCATCCGCTCTGAATGTTCAAACCACCATGACCCTTATTCAAGATTGGATGAACTGCAGTCCCTGGTCTCCCTCCTTTTGGCCCCCCTCCCTTGGTGTCCCTCCACTCCCGGTTCCTAAAGTGAAGACTTTGGGTATCTTTCTTAATCCCCAGCTTTCGGTTCTCCCACAAGTTAACTCTGTGGTCTCTTCATCTTTCTTTTCCCTCAGAGTGATTAGGAAGGTTTCCCGCTTCTTTTCCCCCCCTGCTCTAAAAATCATCATGATGGCCATGGTGTTATCTCGGATAGACTATGGCAACATAGTCTATAACGGAGCCCCTGCATATATGATCCACCGTCTGCAACTGGTGCAGAACCAGGCGGCCCGTCTGATCCATGGCCTTCCCAGATATCATCGGGTTACCCCTTTACTCAAGACCCTGCATTGGCTCCCGATAAGAGAGCGTGCCCTGTTTAAGCTCGGCTGTCTTACTTACCAAGCCAGAGCGGGCACTGCTCCTAAATTCATCTGCTCTCTTATCAAACCATACTGCCCAGGCAGAGAACTCCGCTCGGCCCACTTGGCCCTTCTTACCATCCCCCGCTTTAAAAAGCAGAGGGCGGGCGGAGTGAGATTCGCTGTCCTGGCCCCAACGTTTTGGAACTCCCTCCCAATCGCTCTACGCACCTCCCTCTCGTATCCCCTTTTCCGTAAAAATCTTAAAACTTTTCTGTTCACCCAAGCCTACCCCTAAATCCGTCGCTGCTGCCATCCACTGATCACCACTAGCGCCATGAAACCGTTGGGTATGCGTGCGCTGTACAAATGTTTTTAAATTCAAATTCAAATTGAAATAATCTGCCGGACCCCTTACTCAAATTGCGGGAGAAGTGGGTAGGAGAGCTGGGTGACATGGACGAAACTGAATGGAATGCGGCGCTAGCCTCCCCTAGGGAGGCGGGCATCTCGGCAAGGTTCCGTCTGGTCCAACTGAAGGTCCTACACCGCATATACTTCACAAGGACAACTTTACATAAACTACACAGAGCCGATAACCCGCACTGCCTGAGAGGGTGTGTTGGGGAGGGTACCTTCCTGCATACACTCTGGGAGTGCCCAAAAATTGCAGACTACTGGAGGCGTATAGTGCGCACCATCTCGCAGACGCTTGCCACGACACTGGTGCCAGATCCTCGTATGGCCTTACTACATGTATGGGGACCGACAGACCTCACACGCCAGGGGAGGGTATGGACGACGGTAGGATGCATGGTAGCGAAACGGGATATAGCACAGAAGTGGGGGGCAGCAGAGACACCTACACTGGGCCAGTGGTGCATGAACATGGATATGATTATGGTGACTGAAAGGGCGGTGTACAAAAAGAGGGCTAACCCGCGTAAATGGAATGCCGTCTGGACACCCTGGAATAAATACCGGGGAAACATATGTGACCCTCTGGCAGAAGATGACACAGACAGTTCAGATGGGGAGGAGTCGGATGAATGATGGTGATGAATATGAACCTAGGGGACTCCTTAGCGAGTTTACATGCTGGGGCGGACTTCTGAGAGGGCCTACCTGCACGAACATCTAACACGAGGGGAAGAGCATAACCGTCGGAGAGCAGGTCCTATGTGCAGGGCAGAGCTATAGATTGTTCTTCATTATACTGTATCAAGAGTTTTAGTTCGTTCATAAAATACAAAAGTGAGAGGCACTGATACTCAGTAATTATATTTCTTTGAATGTATAGAATACTCCGATATTGTCGCTGCCGGACCGCTGGTTGTCGGCTAAATAGCTGTGTGAATTACTGCATAACGAATGATTGGACAGGTAGCGGGCCTCCGGGTTGTAGGCGAACTGACTGTACTGATGATGAATGCTAATAAAACTCTTACGAACCATAAAAAAATAAAAAATAAAATTAAAAAATTCGGTAAAATAGGAAAACTTTTTCAGAAACGTTTTAGAGCTGCTTTCTACTGGAGCAGGACAATGTTCCCACTGTGTGAAATTAACCATGCTTCTGAATGAGCCAGTCTTATGCAGAAAATGAGTGCCAAAGTGTTGGTAACAGTACAAATCGCCATAATTTGCAGACTCTAAATATAAATCTTCATCATCGAAGGCAGCATAATATTTCAAATCAGTAAATAAAGCTTCAACCGCTTTTACATCCCAATCATCAGAGCGAATATTTTGTTTAACCATATCCCCCATAGAAACACGACATACATTGGGAACATTAATAACCTCTGTGGGACCATGAATCTGGAACTTTACAGCATCCCATACAATCCCATCTAAAACGGGCCAAGCAGTTATATTCACAAATGTCTGGTCCCTCTTCATGATGTGCGAAGAGGAGTGGGGAGCCAAAATTCCATCAATTACTTGTATGGACGTTCTTTCTTCAACATAGTGCCCAGTGATAAAACGAAAAAAGTATACCACAAATCCTATGGACATGAACAAAAAAATTGCAATCAGTACCAGCCAAATGTAAATCCAAGGTGGGATCAAAAATTTTTTTTAAACCAGGTAGCAAAAATCTAAACTTTTGAAGGGTTCTTTGATGTGTACGAGCCAGTGTCAAATGAAAAACGGGATTGATTAGCCACACGGGTCTCCAAATCAGGCATAGACAAATCAGTTGGGTAAGTATATTCAGTGTCATTGAGAGGATCACCAGCAGGTAGATTCAATATAGGATTCGTAAGTGGACTCATTTCAATAGCAACATCAGGCCCGATGGCAAGATCCGGGGCCAAAACAGAGTGTTGCACCATTGCTGGACACGAAACCGCAGGTGTCATCCTATACAGTATCGGCCACCCTGTGTGGTATCGACATTGTCAATTGAAATGTACCTGTTCCCCTTTCGCCCAGGAAGAGGAGGTAAAATGAGGTTTTTATACCCTGCACTACAAGCACGGCAACTGGGGCTCGATAGGAAGGACAAAATTCTTTTTTGTTGTCGATCTTCTCTCGGACCAGTTCTCCAACCTGGGGTAGCCAGCCGACTACCGGAATCTTCAACGCAGCTTCAGACGTGGAGGGCAAGTGTTCCTTTGCAAGACTGTCTCTGGTCTTTTGTATATTCTTCAAAACATTAGAATGTTCATCTACGTCAAAGGATGCGGCTCCCGCCGCCATGTATTGACCATCAAGGTCCGGAACCAACATCTTGATGCCAAAGAGCATTTTGTATGGGGTCCGTCCACCCAGAGACCTTCTAGGGAGATTATTAAGTGCACGTTGTGCGCTATTCAAGTGGGTGAGCCATTCTCTGCCAGCACCTAACACCGTCGCTGTCAATGATTGCTTTAAGTTATGGTTCATACGCTCCACAACACTATTGCCCTCAGGCCTGTATGGAGACGAAAATTTGACTTGGACCCCCAATGAACCCATGGCATCCATGTACGCCTTAGAAGCGAATGCTGGACCCTGGTCCGAATGGAAGGTGCCACATGCAAAAATTCCCACAAAGACACTCAAATCTCTTGTGACAGTTCTGGCATCAGCGCTCCTTTGAGTCCACACCCACACAAAGCTCTTTCAAGAGTCAACTGCTACTAAGATGTACTTATATGCAGTATCAGAGGAGAAAGGACGGCAGTGATCCAAATAAACTCACGCAAGTGGCTTATTAGATATGTACAACTGAGTTTGGGGTGGGCGTGCAGCACAAGCCTTAATTTGCTGACAAATGCCACATTGAAGGACAAAATCACGTGTCTGTTTATACAAACCCCGCCACCAGTATTGTTGTTGAAGGAGAGATACAGTAGCTGACACGCCGGCATGCGCCGAAGCCATCCCCGCATGGGCTGCTGTAATCAAAGCCTGTCTACGGTCCGCATTGGGAATCAGTCTGTCACCCACGTCGTTAATTCTCACATAAGGAACTTTATCGGGACTTAAGTGATAAGTGAACTTTGAAGGGAAACCCTTAGAATAATTACCTCCCTTCTCAGTCGCGGCAATATCTGCCAAGATGTCATCATCAATCTTACTTTTGAAACGTGTAACCGCTGCCACTGCAAATGTTGCTATTGCTGTCTTTGCAGCTTCGTCTGCGAGACAGTTGCCAACAGTGTGAACTCCTACGCACTGATGACCCAGAGTATGAATTACAAAAACGAGTGGGAGACGTTCTTTAAGTTCCGCCACTCGAACCCAGATCATTTTATGTTTTATTGTGCGACCTTTGGAGTAGCGATAATCATTTTGAGTCCAAAAGGGTAGATTGTCATTGAAAGACTGTACACAGTAGTAGGAATCACTTACAATAAGAGTAGTCACACTGGGGTCCGCAGTACTCCAATGCAAGCATCAGAGAACGTAGTATGCTAATTGGGCGGTACAGTCCCCTAATGTCTGTGTATGCACGACATCGGACTTGAATTCACCATCCACCATTGTGCCAACCACAATTGCACAGGCCGCGGAATACGCGTTTCTAGAACCAGTAGCCGCTTGAGCACTTCCATCAGTGTAAATGATACTACAAAACTCCTCTAGTGGGCGCATAGTCAGAGGAGCAGGATGAACAAACTCATACTGCAAAAACGCCTGAGTCTGCAAAGAGCAATCGAAAACGAACGTTACATCAGGGGATGTCAAGGATGTAGCCTATTGTATCAACCGAGGGTGCAAAGCCTTGGAAATTGGTACACTGGCCTTCGTAGCTGCCTCCAAGGCAGGATACGGAGTAACAACCACAATGCGTTTTCCCTGCTACAGTGCACGTTCCAGGTTGATACGCTGGTCATATTCTGGAATGTATGTACGTCCGTAATTGAAAAAGCCCAGTAAGGATTGTAGTTTTTTCAGCGTTGTGGGAGCTCGCAAAAGTGTGCATTTCTCCAAGAAGTGAGGAGCCAAGCCCCTACCTTCATTGTTGAGCTCGTAGCCCAGGAACAACACTGTGAATTCTGCAATGTGAGATTTTTCAAAGTTACATTTATAGCCAAAGTCCGCAAAATCCTTGAGATGCGGAGTGCGGCTGGAGGCTGTGGGCCGCTTTCCTGCTGCTGAGTGAGCTGTGCCTGGTGAGCCCGGGACCATGCTGGAGGAGGGGCACCCGGCTGCTGAGTCGGGCAGCGGCGGTCTTGTGGTTGCGGTGCCCCTCCACCCCGAGGATCCCTCTTGCTGTTCAGGGACTCCGCTGAAGAGGGCCTGTCTGTCATCGGCCTTGAGGCTGCCTTTTGCCAGGTGGTCCATCCTGCGCAGCCTCTGGGCCTCCCTTCCAGCTGGCAGTCATTACCTTCTGCCTTGAGGCCTGGGGTGACAGGGGAGGCCTGAGATATTCGGCTGCCTGATCGGGCAGCATAGGGCGACAGGGTGGGCCTGGCATTCCCGAGGTGAGCGGGGCTGTGCTGTCGGTGGGCGTCAGGGGCGTTTGGCTGCTAGATCGGGCAGCAGGTTCTGGTTGTTGGGACCTTGTCCCCCCTCCCTCGCTCCATTTTGCTGGTGGCCCCCCTTCCCCAGATGCTGTGAGCCCACGACCGGCTTCCTGATCTCCTGGTTGAGGGGCTGTGTGCTGGTTATCGCCGCGGCGTGGGGTCCTCCTCCCCTCCTTCCTTGGGGAGTGAATGGGGCGGGGGAGCTGCCGGTGGCTCCCCAGGGGCTCTGCCTGATGGCGTCCCTTGGGGTGTGCTGAGGCTGTGCTGTCGCTGGGGGGGCAGAGGGGAACTTCAGCTGCTGGATCAGGCAGCACCGGCTTGACTGGTGGCCCCCCCTGCCTGACTCTGTTGTGGCCCGGCGCTCCTCCGCCTCTTGACTGCCGTTGATCGGTGAGTGGAGCTCCTGTTGGACCACGTGGCTGCTTCGTTGCTGATCCATCATCAGAAGACTCCTTGGGACTGCGCTATCACCCAGGGTGACTTATATCCGACCACCGACTTGGTGCTACAGTGTGTGCCCCATCGTGCATGGCCCTTTAAACTTCGACTGCCATATTTTGGACTGGAGAGGGAACCCCTGATCCACCGACCTGGCACTCAGTGGCGGGGCTGCCGGGTGCAACGGGATACTACTTTGCGTTCCCTCAGTTTCCCCTCCCAGAGCCCATACGTCTGTTTCAGGGGACGAGTGCTGAGGTTGTGTAGGCCAATCCCAGAGGGAGGTATACCCATATTGTACTGAACCTTGCTTTTGGATCCATCGCTGGCCGATCCTGCACTCAGCAATTTTTGTTTGACGGACCCTGCACCTGGGGTCTGACATAGGATCCCTGCTCTACGCCGGGGTTGGCAGCACCTGCTGACAGCTCTGGCGTGCTGTTCTCCCCATTGACGGCCCACCGGGCACTGACACCTGCCTCGCACAACCAGACCAAGATGGACCAATATACCACTACGGAGCGCGGTCTTTTCGAGAAGGGATCCCTGGTACCTCTACTGCCCCTAGCACTGATCTTTCGACTATCCTGCAGGCCATCAACACCTCTCAGGCCTCGGTGGAGGGTAAAATTGGAGAGGTCCGTGTGGACGTGGCCCTCATACGCCAGGATCTTAGAAATGCCGCAGCAAGAATATCTGATGCAGAGTCGCGGACCTCCACGATGGAGGATGAGCTAGGACAGGTGAGAACCCAGATGGCCAGTCAACAAAGCCGCACCTTAGACCTACATCGGTGCGCTGAGGACGCGGAAAATCGTTCGTGGTGAAACAACCTTCACGTTATAGGCTTTCCTGAAGGGATAGAGCAGAGGAAGACAGAGATTTTCATTGAAACATAGCTTAAATCTTGGTTACCCAGTGATGCCTTCACCGCCTGGTTCGCGATCGAACGAGCCTTCCGCTCCCTGGCCCCGAAGCCCCCTAATGGCGCTCCACCTCGCCCTATTATTATTAGAATTCTTAACTTCAGGGACAGAGACAACATCCTTAAGGAAGCGTGGCTCCATGGCCCCTTAAAATTCCAGAACCAGACCATCATGCTCTTCCCCGATTATACAAAAGAAGTCCAAGCGCAACGGCGTACGTACGCCGAGGTCAAACAAAAACTCTGCAATCTCGGACTACGGTATGGACTCCTTTTTCCAGCACGCCTCTGTGTTACTTTTCAGGACGAATCGATTTTCTTCAAGTCACCCCAAGCAGCCTAGACTCGCCAGGAATGCGCATGCGTAGGCTCCCGTGCATGCGCAGTTTCAAGAAGGCGCAATAGACCCGGAAGAGATGTCCCCGCTATAAGGTAAGTGTTTTTTAATCTTATTTAAGGCTTTAATCTATTTAATATTGCGACCGGGAGGTGGGCGGTCGGCAGGCGGCCAAATTCCATTCCGCCCCCGAGTGTGCAGAAATGTGCCCCGTTTTTCAGCCTTCTTTGCGGAAGGCGGAAGGGGCAAATTATCGCACATTCCGTGGGCGGAACGGAAATGTCCGCCCACCCCTAATCAGAACTGACTCCCAGGGGCGGTATGTGACCGTCTCCGGAACTCTTGAGGGCCACTCCCTCTATTTTGCCTCAGTCCATGTTCCCCCCGCTGCCCTTTCCCAGACCCTGCACTGCCTCACTGAGACTATTTCAGCCCTACCCCAGGGACAAACCATCATAGGGGGTGACTTTAATGCAGTCTTACAGCCGCAACTTGACTCGACTGGTGCCTCATCCACGTCACGAATGTCCCACGCCTCCAAACTCTCGGACTGGACCAGAGCTCTTGTCCTCTGTGACGCCTGGCGGATCTGGCACCCCCGGAACAGACAATTTACCCACACCTCCGCGGCCCACCACACCCACTCTCGCACCGACATGTTTCTCCTTCCTGCACTTGATTGCCATCTCATCTCTCATGTTTTGATTCTCCCTCGCGGACTGTCGGACCACCCGCCCCTCTCCTTATGCCTTTGGGTATCACGGACAGCCGTGCGCCAATAAGGCGCTTAAATGCCTGGTTACTCCAGGACCAGCAGTTCAGGGATGTGATTGGGCTGGAGCTCCAACAATACTTCTGGGTCATTCATGGGTCAGTCTCTTCCCCGGGTGTGTTGTGGGAGACTGGCAAGGCAACTCTCCATTGGATGGCTAGAGGTTTGGTTCACTCGAAGCGGAATGAGCAGACTGCCCGTTTGGCTCAGTTGGAAGCACAAGGCCTACGGCTGGAAATGGCTTCTACGGATACATCTGATGCTCGCTCCTCTAGGCAGTTGGCGGCCCTTAGAGATGAAATCCGTAACATCTCTCTGGAGTCAGCTAAGATGATGTGGCACTCTTCCATGGCACACATCTATGGTTGGGGGGATAAAAATGGGAAGCTGCTCCACAACTTGGTCTCCTACCCCAGAGCCCAAAGAATCATCCCTGAAATTCAGGACTCTGCCGGTACCTCTCACTACACGTCACAAACTATCGCCCAAACGTTTGCTGCTTACTATTCCCACCTGTACTCCGCCCAGGTCCCGGAAGCCTCCCTGTCGGCTGTGCTGGAGAGAGCGAACGTCCATCTTCCCTGCCTGACCGAGGTGGAGTCAAAGGAGTTAGATCTCCCCCTTACCTCAGATGAGATTCACGACGCAATCTCACGTCTGAACTCTGGGAATACACCAGGACCTGATGGTTTCCCACTGAAATACTATGCAGCCTTTAGAAACTCCTTAGTCCCTCATCTCACTGAGCTCTTCCGATATGTGGCCGAGAAGGGCGCCTTCCCCCCCGAGATTGACTTAGCCACCATTGTCATTATCCCAAAAACCCAGCCACCTTCACCTTCCTGCAGGGATTACCGCCCAATCTCCTAAATAAATACAGAGATTAAACTTTTTGCAGCAGTGTTAACCCAGCGTCTTTGCATCCTCCTCCTTAAACTAGTCCACCCCGACCAATGCGGCTGCATACCGTCGCAAGGTACTCGGCACTGTATACGGCTTCTGCACCTCACTCTGGCCCACCGCCAACATCTGCCCCCGTACCTTGCTCTATTGCTACTGGACTTCGAAAAGGCCTTCGACGCGGTCAATTGGTCTTACTTGGCGGAGGTTCTCCAACTGATGGGCATGGGCCCCCTGTTCCTGCGCACCGTTCGCGTTCTGTATTCTAATCCGTGGGCTAGGGTCCTTATCAACTGGGCCCTCTCTGATGTGTTCCCGATCAGGAGAGGCACACGTCAAGGGTGTCCTCTCTCACCCTTGCTATTTGCGCTGACCATGGAGCCTCTGGCCTGTCTCATCTGCTCTGACGTGGCGGTCCAAGGCTAGTCCTGGGACCCCTATCATGTGGATAAAATAGTCCTCTATGCGGATGATGTCCTTCTTTTTATGGCTGACCCAGAGCATTCCGGTCCCGCTGTCTAGAGATACTTCGAAGCTATGAAAGCGTTTCCGTACTCTGAATTAACTCCGCCAAATCCACCTTTGTCCCTCCCCACATATCGAGAGCCTGCTTCGAGTGGCAATCCACAATTCCCATCAGGATACAGTCCTTTAAATACCTGGGAATTTTGATAGCCCTCCTACCGGAGTTGGAATGGGCTCTAAATATCACTCCCTGATCTCCAAAGCCAAAACTGATCTTGAATGCTGGCAAGCTCTGACGCTTAATCCCCTAGGCCTTAGCGCCCTTTTTAAAATGATGATTCTCCCTCGCTTCCTTTATAGCCTCCAAAACATTACCCTCTACCTTCCGGGGAGTTGGTTCAGAGATTTTGACGGAGCTCTCACCAGATTCCTCTGGGGGCATGGGAGAATGCGCATTGCCCTGACTCACTGTAGGATCCAGCCCTTCGACGGCGGCATGGGAGTGACTAAATTATACCTTTATTACTTAGCAACCAGACTCCTCGTAGTCCATGATTGGTATACAGGAGGCTGGTCGGACCCGGCCTACCGAACGGAGCTTCGGTGCATGGACTTCCCACAGCTGCATGCCTATCGCTATGGCGTTCCTATACCGCTCACACTCCCCCCGATCACTAGAACAGTTCTGGTGGCTTGGCGATCTGCCCTCCGGCACACCCGTTGGGATAGACGACTTACTCAACACACAACCCTTTAGCAAGTTCACATGGCTCTGAGAGACGTCCTCCCTCATGGGCTTCCGGTCCTGGGAAAACATTGGAATCTCTCTCCTTGGGGATGTTTGGGTGGCAGATCACGTTCGGACCTTTACTGGCTTACAAAAGTGTCATTCCCTCCACACCTCCCAATTCTATTGATACCTCCAACACCGCCACGCACTCACAGCACATATCCCCCGGTACATCAATACCCGAATTCAGCCCGCTAGAGGCGCAGGTACTTATGAGAGACCTGGGGCGGGGAGGGGTCTCGAGTATATACGATCTCTGATTAACAACACCCCGACCAACCTGGACACAGTCGGAGCCCACTGGGAGGGATAGTTGGGCCCCCTGGAAGAAGCGAATTGGCGGGACGCCCTTATGGCCCCCAAAACCCTTACGACTTCCTACAAGCTTCGCCTCATCCAACTATACTACCTCCACACAGCCTACCTCACCCCAGTACGTCTGCATAGGGCACGATTGCGCCCTTTCCCTGACTGTGCTCACTGTGATCAGGCCCCAGCAGATTTGTTCATATGGTGTGGACCTGCCCGGCCCTTGGTCCAGCATAGAAGTGGAGCTTACCCAGATGCTTGGCTGGCAGGTTCCCCACAACCCCATGCGCCTGCTCCTTGGTGTCTACAATGGCTTAGACGGCTCTAGATCCGATAAGCTCTTTTTGGGCACAGCTCTTGCAGTTGCCAAACGCGACATAGCGGCGGCATGGGCAAGCATCAGACCCCCTACCCTGCGGAAGTGGCGGTGAGGGGTGGATTGGTGCGCCACCTAAGAAGAACCCTGTTCGAGGCCCGGGGGTGTCCGAGAAAGTTCCAGAGGATATGGGGCAAGTGGTTGAATTTGCTACCTTCTTAATGTTCTTGCTGCCCGCTAAATCTATACGTACATGTTGCCTTCTATATGGAAATAAGATGATGTACCATTATTCCCTAGAGCTGGATTATGTTGTTTGTTGTACATGGCTATTGTGTATTCATGCTGACATGTGCTGGATTTTACTCTGTTGCGTACATAAAATGCAAATAAAATTTGATTATAACAAAATTAAAATATAGGTAGTTTTTTTATCCGTCACTACTGTCAACCGGAAACGCTAGTGAGGGGGCCGTAGACTGAAATAAGCTCTACTCAAGTGTCTCACAATAAGACCACACTCGTTGGCTGCGCCATGTAACAGGGATTCTGCACAAACACAGAACTGTGCACAGAGACTTAGGACATCAGTGAATTAGGGTGTGCCAAAACTTACCTTAGTACCCAAAATCCCCTACCAGACTAGCAATCTGTGTCACATTAGCTCTTCGCCCTATAGCAAAGAAACCAATGATTAGACAACCTAGAACATGCGACTTAGGACCATCTCAGGAATGGTGGGAAGTGAGAACACTCTTTTGTTATACGTTCATACCAGTCCACAACAAGAGTAAAATAGAGACGTGGTAAGGTTAAAATGTTTATTTTAACGACGTGATCTCAAGCGCAGTATTTTAATCAACATCAGCATACATATGGATATTAATAATACGGACAGCATGGTTACAATTCCATAAAATACAAAAGGAGGAATCATGTTACAATGATAGTGCAAACAGGTGATAAAAGCGCGTACTTAAAACACCCTCCCTATCTAGGAGCTATGTATTATAAAACTATAGAAGGTCTCTTGAGCTTTCTTAGGGGGACCCCATTTATCTGTCCACTCAGTAAGTGTAAATTACATCAGCATCGGTTAGTCTCTCTGCATGCCTGGAATCTTCCAAGTGTGTGCAATACTGGCAAGTGTGCTATGATAAAGGCGCCAGAATCCTACTCAGCTTGCAGCTGCCAAATGTTGTGTCTAGAATGTGTTACACGGACACGCCGATAAACAGGCTCGCACGTTATGATAACCATGGCGGCTTAGCACTCACTGTACAGACTGGGGATACGATGTATGTTTAGAGATGTCGAAAAACAACCCTTTTGTCATGTATAGACCTTCATCAAAGCTAAGTCAGCAAAAACAGCTAAGCAGTGTCCTGTGCAAAAGCAGAAAAAAAGAAAAATGGCGTTAAAACTTCTAATAAACCATGCTAACTTAACATGCACGCAGAAAAAGACCCAAAACCATACTACAGTTTTTTTTTTTTAGTTTTTTTTTATCCTCATTCTGCAATAGTGAGTATACAGAGTTTTCAGGGACCCACTTCTCTGTTCTCTGTTCCTTCACTGCCCCTTTTGTGTTCCGAGAGTTGGCTTTGGGGAGGCTCCCTGTTATTAAGTTCAGAGGGGGTCCCCTTATTTCCATAACTACATTCAATAAATTTGTCAATCCTGGGGGAGCTGACCATCCAGGCCACTCACACAAGCACATTGCCTGTTTATTTATTGCCATCGCATAATCATCGGACTTTGCTTTTTAAGATATATAGTGTAAATCATTCTTTACGGGGCAGATTGGGAGCCCTCCCTATTTCCCAAAAATTATACTTCCTTTTGGATCTCCCTTTCCTATCCATCTTGTTTATCTTATTTACTGAGGCTACCCAATCTCGATGTGTCGGAGGAGCTGAGCTTACCCAATTAATACATATCTGTCTCCGTGCTAGCAGGATTAACATAAACAACAGGTTCTCCTCTTTTTTCGATAAGATATTTGGACCCATGTTTTTAGTCACCCCAAAGATAACAAGATCCATACTTACATCTGTTGCTCTTCCCAGTACTGTGTCTAGAGTCTTACCCACTTCCTCCCAGAATTCGTCGAGCCGGGGGCACTGCCTGAACATGTGCAGGTCGTCTGCTTTTTCCAATCCGCATTTGGGGCAGCTTTTTGTGTTTGAGCCGCTGAATTTAGAAAGCCTCTTCGGGGTACAGTAGGCTCTATGGGTTGTAAAGAGATTATTTCTTCTTAAGGTAGCAGATTTCACAATTGACCAACATTTTTCCATAGATAGTTGCCATGATTTCTGGACCTCCAGCGATGGCAGCTCATTTCCCCAGGTCGCCTCTGGATTCAGGAAGTTCTCTTCCCCTGCTGGAATGAGGGCCCAGTACCAGCGGGATATTTCTTTTTTTATGGGAGTGCTCGTTGTCATCTCTTTCTCTATCACAGCGTTGCCTCTATTGTTTTCCTTCAAAGTTTTTGCCCAGCTGGAAAGCTGGTAATACTTAAATTTTGCCAGATACGCATTTGTCATTGTTGTAAGACTTTCCCAGTCTACTATGGTATTTCCGGCCATTAGTTGGCCCCATTCCGGAATACCCGCTGATTTCAAAGGCGTTGCCAGGCTATCTTTAAGGCACTCTGGTATTCCGGGAGAGCTCCATATTGGTGCGTAATTACTATAGTATGGTATATTCAGGGTGCTTCTTATCTGGTACCATAGTTTCGCTGCTGCTTTAAGGATCTTTAGCTTTACCTTCTTAAAGTACTTCTGGTACCAAAATTTATATAAGAAGTGTCCATCCTTTTCTGTCAGAGCTTGGAGGTAATCTGGATATTGATCGTTATTTTTCAACAGTACCCTTGTAGTCTTAAATTGAAAGGCCCTACAGTACTCCAGTAAGTCTGGGCTTGCTATTCCCCCTTGTACTTTTTTCCTCCTTAGTTTACTCCAAGCTATTCTTGTACTTTTTGCTGACCAAATGAAACTTGCGAGTTCCCCTTGTATCTTCTTTAGGGCTTCCCTCGCAAATTCTAGTGGAATAGTATCGAAGATGTATGTGAATTTGGGAAGTACCGACATTTTAAGTACATTGGATTTTCCAATAAAGGTAAGGGGTAGACCTCCCCATGCTTTTAGCAATTTCCTGACATCAGTGGTAATCCTATCTAGGTTAGTCTTGGTCAATTTGTTCAGATCTTTGATTAGGTCTATTCCCAGGTATCTAATTTTTTCCCTGGTGTAGGTGTTGTTGACTGTGGAGTTCCAGCTCATGATGTCTGCTTTTGACTGTTTTGTTTGATAGCTGGACCCTTCCCCAAATTCAGACAGAGTTTCTTCAATTGATGTGATAGATCCCTCGTAGTTGTTAGTAAAAATCATTAGGTCGTCTGCATATAGGGCGACCTTCTTTTCCCACCCGTGATGTTTGAAAGTAGTAATACTTGGATGCTTTCTAAGACTGTTTGCCAAGGTCTCAATATATAGATTAAAAAGTAGAGGGGAGAGAGGGCAGCCCTATCTCGTCCCTCTCTTTATCTTGATATTCTCTGTTAGACACCCGTTAACTAGAACCTTAGCCTTAGGTGCTCTGTACAGTTCTTTGACCATTCCCTGAAAGTTTTCTCCTAGATTGTACTTCATTAAGGCACAATTTAGGAAGGCCCAGTTCACCCTATCAAAGGCTTTAGCCGCGTTGAGGGTAACTATAGTCAGGGGCGTTTTTTCTGTCGCTGCTATGTCTATGGCCCCAATGAGCTCATGTGTTAAGTCGTACAGCTGCCTGCCCTTCATAAAGCCTTTCTGATCTGTCTTGATTAGGGTTCCGGTTATTTTCCCTAGCCTTTTTGCCATGATTTGTGTGTATATTTTATAGTCACAATTTAGTAACGATGTTGGTCGGTAAGACTCACATTTTGCTGGATTTTTTCCTGGCTTTAATATAATGTTTATTATTGCGTCATCCCATTATTCTGGACGTTTCTCTTTGTCTTGAAATATTATGTTTAGGAGGTCTGTGAGAGGGGCGATCAAGACCTCACTGAGCTTAATGTATAGTTCATTTGGAAGTGCATCTGGGCCTGCCGCTTTCCCCCTCTTTAGGCCTTTCAACACTTCTGTTACTTCTTCTCTTGTGCTCTCCGAGTTTAATTCTTCCTTTTCCTCATTTATAAGCCTTGGGAATTCTTGAGCTTCTAGATATTCTTTGATTTGTTGTTGAGTGGGGTTTGTGTCCTCTGTATATAGTTCTGTGAAGAATTTTGCGAATTCTTCGATAATTACAGTGTCATCTGAGCTTGATTCTGTGATACCTTGTGGCTGGATTTTGACTATCTTGTTCCTGGTTGAGTCGGTTTTCGTTTTCCAGGCCAATAATTTACTACAGCCCTCTCCATACTCGTAGTGCGACAATTTGCTCGCTTCCCATCTCTCCCTCACTTTACCCTCTAATATTCCTGCTAGATTCTCCTTTTGTTTCATCCTGTCAAATTCCAGCTCTCTTTTTCTACCTGCATCATCTTCAGTCTCTATTTGTGTATCCAAATTATTTATAAAGTTTTCTAGCTTTCTTATCTCTTGTTTTGTTGTTTTGTTTTTGTGTGCTGCCAGACTTAGTATTTTCCCCCTAGTTACTGCCTTATATGCGTCCCACATGATTTGCGGTGAGGTTCCCTCTCTGTTGTTTTCAAAATAGGTAACAGACTCTGCCTTGAGTTCTGTTATTATGTGTGGGTCATTTAAAATGGTGCGATCTACCGTCCACCTTGAGGTTGTTTTGTTACTTCCCAATTGAGTTTTTAAAATCACTGCAGAATGATCGGACAAGTGAGCCGGCAGGTGCTCAACTCTTTGTATGTTGTTTACCAGGGATTTATCTACTAAAAAGTAGTCAATTCTGGACTGTAAATTTAGTTTTTTATTCCTAAACGTATAAGCATGTATTTTGTCTCCTTTCCCTTTCCAAATGTCTTCCAGACCTAGATCTCTTTTGCAGATCCCCAGCCCGTCTCTCATTTTTGGTAGGTTTGATTGCTTCAGCGGGGGGGGAACAGTCAGTTTTAATGTTTTGAACTAAGTTAAAATCTCCACCTAGTATTATTGGGGAAGTGGCAGATATTAGTTGTGTGTATACGTTCTGAAGTGGGGCCGGGTCATCCATGTTAGGCCCATAGTAACCCGCAATAGTGTAGGGATTATTGTGAATTTTTACCCCGGTGACCACCCACCTGCCTTTTTTTATCTAGTTCTACTTTCTCTATTTTGGCTTTTAGAGACTTTTTAAATAGGATTGCTATTCCTTTTACAACACAATCTTGATTTGTGCGCACAAAACAATCTACCCATTTTAGTTTTTTTATGATTTCTTCCCACTTTTTTTAAGGAGATGTGTTTCTTGTAAGATTATGATTTCACAGTTTATCACCTTCAGATATTCCAGAATCCGACGTCTTCTGCTTGGCGTTCTGAGACCGTTGACATTCCATGACAGTATGTTAACTCTGTTCACCATTCTTTCTTTTGCCTCCTATTTGCCGTGTCATCCTACCAGGCTTTTGCGACATTTGGCAGCCCCTGATTTCTTCTTTCTCACAGTTTGAGGACTTTTTTAGTTTTTTCCCTATTTTGCTCCCCACCCTTGTGTACATTTATTTTGTTTTGTTTTTCAAGTGATTAAAACTGATCCACGCTGGGGAAGCCTCCCTGTTGTCTTTTTTGGGCAGCAATAATGGGCCCTTTTGAGCTCCGTGTTTGAACCTTTGTAGTGTGAAACGTCCTTTTTTACCGTCTTTTTAGGTCTCGCGACCTATCGATGCGCGCAAAATCCTCGTCAAAACTAGGGCTTTCTGCTGCGGTTTTGTTTAAGTTCACGTGAATCACGTGATCAAACAAGCACGCGCATCAGCCTCCCTCCCTCCTAATTGCATTTTTTTTTAACGGCCACCGCACAGCACATCAAAGGGCTTTGCCCAGCGTGCGCTCTGCGGCTTCTCGGCTTCTCCTCCCCTAATTAGTCATGGCTCAGTTTCCCGGCGCACGCATTTGTTGACATTTTTTTCGCCGCTCTCCCCACTCAGCCCCCTCTCCTGCCCGCCGTGTCGCATTTCTCCTCCCCCCTCCCCTTCTCTGCCTTCCATTCCGTCTTGTTTTAATTTATGTTCCTTCGTCCACACTAATTTTTACTATTATTTATAAGTATTTAGTTTTGCAGCACAATATCATTGGTGCAACAAGGATATTGTGCTGCAAAACTAAATACTTATAAGGTCCCACAAGCGAGACCTATTGGCAATGCCAATGCTTGTTGTTACCTGTTTCTCTCTTCCTTTTTATATATTTTGTTTTGAATTTTCATGATTAATGCTTCGGTTCCATCTGACCTCTCACTTGATCCTTTATTTGCTCGATAAAATTGGCGACTTCATCTGGCTCTCTTATATTATACGTCTTGTTTCCCCACATGATTCGGAGAGCTGCTGGGAATTTCATCTGCACTGTGGCTCCCAGGGTTCTCAATTCTTGCATGTGTTGACCTAGTTCCCACTGCCTGTCCTGGGTTGCTTTTGAGATGTCTGACCGGATACTGAATGACCAACCTCCCTTATCCTGGGGACCATTTTTTAGGGTATCGCTCAGGATTCTCTCCTTGAGTGTGTAGGTTTTAAAGTTTATTAGTATTTTCCTGTGGTTTTTCCTTTCTTTACTTCTTCCATAGGGATCGCGATGCACTCTTTGTATGACCTCTTCCAACCCTACCCTTTTTGTCCATGGGAAGTGTTCCTCCAGGAGTTGAACTATAAACTTCTTAACGTCTGTCCCTTCATGGAGGAGTGTGGCTCGCTGACTACAGCGGCAAACCCTGATGCAGAGATCTAGCCCAGGACCAGGGTTCAATTCCCGTCGCAGCAGTGTCTTGAACTCAAATGTCTGCGGACCCGATAATTCTCGGCACGGTGCCTACTCTAATCATGGGGTCCCACGCTGCAACTCTGGGCAATAGCTTGCTTAGTCTCCACACTGGCCCTAATCGCTATGGATGCCTGGCTTCACCAGGGGGGTGCCCAGGAGCTGGGCGCCTCACAGGAACAGGCCAGGACGGGTTCCTCAGCGGTTTATTCAGCGCGGGGACACACTGGTAAGTGTAACCATGCGCTTTATAAGCTTCACAATTACAATTACAATTTTTTTCTTGGCCTTCTGGTATATTTAAGAGTCTTAGGCTATTTTTTCTCGCCTGATTTTCCAGTGATTCCAGTTTCTCTTTTGTGGTCTTATCGCTTTCTCTCAGGACCCTTATTTCCTTTTGATTTATTTCTACTTTTTTAGTCAATGTCCCAATTTCTGACTCTGCTGCTGTAACTCGATCACTCAGGGCAGTAAATTTAGTATCTAGTACTTCACACACCTCCCGAATTTTACTTTGGTTTACCTCCGAGACTGCAAATTTTGCTCTCATTTCGTCCAGCATTTTTTCTAGGAATTGGTCAGTTGAATTTAAAGTAGGAGAAGCCTTTTGGGCATGGGCACTCGGGTCATTGTCTTGTATCTCAGCTTGTTGCAGGGATGGTGCGGAGTGTAGATCTATACCTGAGGCCGGTGAGCTGGGTACATTCTGAGGTGTTGCTTCGATGGAATTAATGGGTTCGGGTCCCATCCTGTGCTCTGTTCCTATTCGTGTGGCAAGAATAGTATTGGCTACGGTGAGTTCTACTGCTGGGGATGGGTCTGGGTCTGAATCTACAGCTTGAACCCTCCGTTTAATCTTTACCTGCTCCTGTGTCTGCTCCTGAACTTTGAAAAACGATCGAAGGGAACGGGGTTGTTCTGGAGTTTCCCTGACCACCCCCTTTTCCTTCAGAGCCTTCTTCTTGGAGGTTAGTGAGTGTGTGTCTGTTTTTGCGTATTTCCAGTTCTTCCGCTTAGTGCTACGGGGGGCAATAGACTGTTTGATGGCTAGTGGGGTGGTATGCTTAAAGAACTGTCTGTTTCTGAAGCAGTAGCTTGCCCTGCCTTCCCCTGCTTCTGCCAGTGCTCTCCCTTCACCCACTGATACTGCCCCACACACCTCTTTGCTGGTTACCCCCTCTGTGGTCTCCTCCCTGCAGTCTCTTAGGGCTTTTCCTACCCCATCCTTGCCTTTATCCCCCTCAAGCCCGCTTACCCTTTTCATCCGCTGTGGAGCGACGCTTGTCCCAGACACTGCCACTGTTGCTCTGCCTTCTGCTCCTCTGGTTTCCGCGTCTTCCGATTCGCAGTCAGCCTCTCCCCGCTTTGTTAGCTCCCTCTTTCTCTCTGTGGACGTCCCGGTAGGAGTCTTTCCCACGGACCCACACTCGTGTCCACAGTCGTGTCTTGGAGTTAATGCGAGTATGATGATTCCATTGCTGTTGCCACGTTCGTGCTCTGTTTGTTTTCCCCCTCCAGAAGATTGTCTGTGTTAACTGCTGTATTTGCTGCCGCATGTATCAGAGCTTACGTGCTATTCTCTGCTCTTTCTGTCTGAGACAGTACCAGCTCCCCTGCCTCTGTTCCTCCAGCTCCCCTGTCAGCACCCTGGATCGCACCCTGGATCACACCGCGCTCTTCCCCCTTTACTTTTCTTCTTGCGCTACTGTTATCGGTGCTGCTCTCTGTGCTCTCTGTGCCTGCTCCAGCTCCAGCGCGAGTTCCAGCGCGAGTGTTGTTGCTGCCCTTTTTCCACCGGAAGAGGAAAGACACTCTGCTTACAGCTCTTTGGAAGCTCTTCCGGGCTTCCTGTGTGGCCGGCCAGAGCCCAATGTATGTAGACAGCACCGCCGCTGCTTTCAGCTTTCCTCCGGGGATCGGTCCCACAGTTGTGAAGAGGTGAGTGTAACCCCCGCCGCTATTGCTGCAGTCTTTTATCATTCTGGGGCTTCTATTGCTTATGTCAGCGCCTGTTTTTTCCGTGTTTCTTCCGTGTCAAGGCAGTATTTTTCCAGTTCCCGCCTCTTTGTTTTACGGATTGTTTGTTTGTTACGATGCAATTGCAATTATCTTCCAGGAAAAGTGAGAGGATCCAGTCACATCAGTTACCGAGTGAGTTGATTCATAAGAGCGTCCGGACGCTCGGACGTTTCTTTTTCAGCCGTATCTTCTAATTCTGTGGTCGGCTCTACACGGAGCTCCCGACCTCTCCATACTACAGCTCTTGCTTACCTTTGTTCTCACTGTGCTGACTAGCTCAGGTAAACAAACATTATAAGTGACTTTTCATATACATTGATGTCAATTTACACTTTATTTACTCTACTATGTGGTATTCAGAGTCATACCAGCCCCAAGAAGACCATTTGTTGCCTGGACGTTGTGAGTTAATCCTCTATGGAGCATATTCTCAAGAACGTGTGATACCATCACAAAAGTAACTTACCGCAACTTCCAACATCGTAGTCTATCACGGCAAAATTACGCTGTGTTAACAAACCATTCTAAACCCCTCATTACCATGCGATGGTCTCCAGATAACTGACCACGTGAAAATCAATGCCACGCTGCAAAAATGTGAAACACGAACGCAAAAGATCTTGCAATGAGGCCAATCGCGATATAAAAATCTGCGAAAACCAGCGACAAGCCTGCAATTCACACGCATCAGGCGGGAAAAATCACCATCTAAGTAGAAAAAAAACAGACAAACAAATGCCCAACAACAGTGAAGCACAGTGGATGTTGCCGGCTAAAGTACGGAGGGGAACCAGAACCCCACCCGCCACCTGGAGGACCTGTCTGGGAGCTAGGGGTCAGTGAAGGCCAAGAAGAAGAGTAGGAAGAAGCGGTTCAGTCCGCGGGAAAACAGGGTCCTGATAACGGAGATGTTCCAACACCATCAACAACTGTTCGTCACCTCCACTGTGTCATTGGCAATCAAAAATTAACTATGACAGTCCATCGTGGACATGGTGAATGCAATGGGAGTGCTGAAGAGGACAATGGAAGAGGTTAAGAGGCGCTGGAATGACATCAAGCGCAAAATCAAGCTGAAACTCGCCAACAACCAGAAGGCAGCAATGTAGACTGGAGGTGGGAGTCCTGCACCACAGGAGGAGCTGGACGATATGGAGGAAATGGTGTCCACAGACATCAGTCGGGAGACAGTGGCTGGAGTACGAAACTGGACACTGCTCAACATGACCGGACGCAACAGCAGCAGGGTGAGTAACGACCAGGGACTGGGGGGATGGGGGAGATGGGTACAATGGCACACATGCACAATTGAGCTGGGCACATCTGCCTACAAACCATACCCCAGGTCCCAACTCCCACCAAGAAACCAATTTACCCAAGTATGCAACATCTCAGCACTGTATAAGCACAGAAGTCAAAGGCACATCGCAGGAAAGGGATAAGGGGCCTCAAAATCAGAGCAACTGGAGCCACTCCCCACAATGCAGCACACGCACATAACATGCATAGCTCATAAACACTGACAACAATGTGGCACACACCGCAACATGTCCACAACAGAACACAGGACACAGCTGGTGCCGACTGGGTGTAGACACTGGCCAATCACAATTGGCATTGCAAGGAAATGTGAGTTGATAATGTAGAAGTACAAACACACTTGTCTGTTGTTGAAATGTCCACTGTCCCTCATCAAATAGGCAGCTTCTCCCAAACAGCCACGATGTACACAGTCATGCAGTCTGTATATAAACATGTACAATGCAACAACATACATGTGAACACATTGTTAAATTGCATCTCCCCTTCACATTGCAGAGGGAGAATCAACACCTCCTGCAGAGCAGCTCAACCCTCTCTTCTCTGATGACTAAGAGGGCCACCACAGCTTTGGCTCTGACGCCCTCCAAGAGTCCATTGACAGCCTCCACAGCCCACCTCCAGGAGTGGGGAAGCCCAGCTGCAATGAGGATACCCCACCCCCTGCACAGAACACACAGCAGGCAGCACCCATCACCCCGACTGCCTCCCAGGACCCGCACGAAGAACACATGGCCTTCCAATGCCGTGTGTTGGAGTGCCAGGAGCAGCTGGCTGAACAGGTGCGGGTGGGCTTCGACTGCATGGCAGACAAACTAGATACCATACTTGGGTGTCTAAGTCCCATCAGGGACAACTCACGTTCCCTAGCGGACACCCACCGTCCGCTCCATGCTCTCCAATGGACCATGGATGACATCGCTGGAGCCTTGACTCAGAGAATATAACAACTGTCCAGTCAGAGTGGCTCTAGCGATGTCACACTGGAGTTGGGAAATATGTGGATCTTAATGGAGACCATGGAGCAGTTGAATGCGGAATGAGCGGCTGCCACGGCTGCACACCAGTGAGTGGTAGGTGGGTTCCTCAATTACCTCAAATCCATGCTCATGGCATTGCTGTCATAAGGATTGGTGCTGATGCATGCTGCTGCTACTACTACATCCACATCTCCACATCCTGAAGTGTTAGTGCCACACAGTGCGGCAGACCTTCCACCTCCGGCCCCTGAGGTGTCACTGCCACACAGTTCTGGAGACAGAACTTCACCACCCACACGTGAGGCACTTGAAACAGCAGAGGAATCTGCCATCGTGGTAAGAAGGACACAGCATGCATCTCCGCCATAGGGCCTGTTTCTGCTTGGTTCCGCCCTATGCATCACCACCCTCTACTATTCCCCGAGGCACCCTGTGACACTCACCTTGGACCTCGACATGGACTGCTATATTCAGTTTGGTCACTAAGGACACAGCAACCAGACTGCGGACTGAACACTTCCTCTTCCTTTGGACTTGTCATTCCCTGAAGGATTCTGGCCTGCCCTCCACGGGCCAAGATTGTAAAGTGGGGTTTGCATGGCCCGTACTGCTCCAGATGCAACACTCCACTGAATGTGAAGTAAACATTCC
The DNA here is from genome assembly GCF_964261635.1 of Lissotriton helveticus. NCBI lineage: Eukaryota > Metazoa > Chordata > Amphibia > Caudata > Salamandridae > Lissotriton > Lissotriton helveticus. The sequence continues at coordinate 237,204,766 of NC_136062.1, read as the reverse complement.
GAATCACACAGATGTACCATGTCTATGGTTTTCAAGTGTGGAAGTATGGATGAAAGTAGGGTCAGTGAATTCCTCTTATGCCCATGTGATTCATGTCGTTGAACTTTGGTCACAGGGTGACACATTGAACTTTGGTCACAGGGTGACACATTGCCGAATGTTGTCCAGGTGGTGCCCACGCAACAACAGGGAAACACGCATTTGTTACTTCCTTGTCCAGCCCCATACAGAACAACGCCCAGAGCCCCGGGGTCATTGTTCAAACCCTTACGCTGGACTGGCATACACCAGGGCAGCCCACTCCGCTTATGCTCACAGGGGGACAGCAACGCTATATGTCCCAGGTCTTCGCTGTAGGGATCTGCTGTTCACAGGTCTAGTTGTCAGCATGCCAAAACCACTCCCTCAAGGCTGGTGTACACCCACACCACACCCATCCAGCACACGCGTCACTGTACATGTGACCCTGTCAATAAAAAGGGCCAGGCTCACGTTCTCGACTTCATTTCCAACCTTACTCTGGGTGTATCTGTGTGGCGTGCATGAAGGCATGGGGGCCCAGGGGCGTGCAACATCACATTCCGCCGGCCTGAAGGTGACATGATGGCGTCCGCACCACGATACCCAATCATAGAGGGTCCATGACTTGCAGGGCACAGACTTGGTGGCACCAGATACACTGCGTCCGGCACAGGCACACCACCACGGGAAGGTGACTTTCGGTGCACTGAGGTAGGGGCACCTTAAGTGCTGGGCAGGTGTGCTGCCTGTGATGATGCCCCATCCCGGCGGTCCAGACTGCTCACGTTTTGTGTGCCCTGTTGGTCCGCAGTGTAGGCCTGAGCCTGCGGTCAACGGGGGCCTACTGCCACGTGGCGTCGCCTCATGGTTCACAGAGTTAGTGGCACCTATAAGACTGGGCTGGTGTGCAGCCTGAGATGATGCCGGGTGCACTGGTATGTCCTCTGCCATGGTGAAATCAAGACCCAGAATCAAAAGTGAGACCTGGTGGCCGACGGAGTGGGGCTGCATGATATGGAGGGTGCTGTGTCTGATACATTTATTGCGCCTTTGGCTGCGATAAAGTGCCGTTAACTCAGCGATAACTCCTTGAGGATATGCCCCTATGTGTTTTTGCTCTGTACACTCCTCACATGTACAATACTAATGTATACACCACTGCAGTCTAATATGTTCCACTCCATACCTTGCCAGTGTTTGACCCTCCCCACCTCCGTAGTGTGACACTATACTGTGGTAGGATGATCTGTGTCCAGAACCTTTGTGCCCCTCAGCACTGTTTCCCAATTTGTTATGTGCTATTTTATTCTACTTGATTTCACTCATGGTTGCCCATGTACAGTACAGATGAGTTTACAGCACAGTCCTCTATTCAGGTTCAATACATATGTGTTAGCCTGTGTTGTGCAGCATTAGGTGATAGCTAAAGTGTGTATATGTTTACTGAGGGACTGCTACCCATCCTAAGTGTGTAGTGATCTGTATGATGTGATGATTTGTGATGTTAAAGTTCATGGTGGTGAAATCAGATATGTGTGATACTGGTTTTAGTGGTGTTCACACACGGCTTACTTTTGTCAGTTGATGTTGCATTGTTCTTACCAGGTGTGAGTCACCCTAATGTCCAGCTGAGATTGCTATCTGATATGTTTGGATGTGCATATGTTATGAATTTGCTGTTGAGGGATCCAGTCTTTGTCCTGTGTTGGTTCTTTATAGTCACAGGTCAATGTGTGTGTAATGTCTTTTTTAGCATGACATTGTGTGTGAGGAGCTTGGGTATTTGAATGCATTCAGATGTGTGTTGAATTTGTACTGTGCGTTCATTGTGTGCATCGCACTTGCGGCAATGGGTAGTTGTGTTTATTAGTTTGTTCTGTGTGCACAATTGTGCTTTGGCCTCCTATATCTGAACAGTCACTTGACAGGATTGTGCATGTGAATGCTTGTGCAACACATTGACACCATGCTCACTTTGTAACCGGTGGAGTGTCGGGTTGCACACAGTTTGTGGTTATATTTGTTCATTTTTTTTAATTCATTTTGATGATACAGTCTGTGCAGTTGGCCAGAGGAGAAATGTTATCTGTTCCAGAGGGGTCTAGCCTCACATTGCCTATCCACTCTTTTGCTCCACTTGGCCATGCTTGTTGGTTTTCTTTTGGTGTGGTTTGTGATACACGTATTTGGCAATTGGTTTGGGTGGAGCATTGGATCAGACATCCCGAGTGGAACTCAGACATTTGTAGAGGCACACTGGGGTTTGTGTATCAGGGAACTCATATGACCTTATTTTTACCTTTATCAGAGCTTCTCCCAGGTGTAGAGCAGTGAGGTGGAAGATGGGTAGATGAGGGGTATGTGTGAAGGTCATAGTTGAGTTTGAAAGTCAGGGAATGTCACTGTGAGCCATGAGTGTTGTGCTGGTGGCATACACATGTCAGGATAGTTGATACAGATGAAGGACTGTTCACTGTATGGCTTATAACAGTTCATATCATTCTTGTTCAATGTATCACAGGGATACTGCACATATATTACTTTCATACAATTTAATTTCTGTGCCACCCATGTATTATTTGATGTCCTAAGTGTAATGTCATATGTGGTACCTCTTGAATGCCGTGTACATGTGGTACCAGTCATTTTTCCGTGCTTTTCCTGTACTGTGCACTCCACTTTAGAATAGTGTACATGTTATCATACAGTGCTGCTGACTTATGGTTGTATATGAGACAGAGTTAAAGTGTGTGAGCACTATCAAGGACTTAACATGCAGACTGAATATTTCCAAGGTTGTTAATCTGCACAGTGACTCTTCATTTCTTCAATTACTCAGTTATATTCACATGAGTGGAAGGCGGGTGTAAGGAAGAGGAGGGTTGTCATGAGTCTCAGGTCAGAGTTTTCTGCTGTCAAGATGGACTCCTCCTGACACTTTGGCACTCATTCAATACTTTATAGTTGGTGCTACCTTTTTTGAGGTGGAGTAATGGTGTGGAGGGGTTCTGTGATGTGGCAGTGTAGTAAGTGTTGTTGATGTACAGGACATGCTCACATGGTGGCATTTAGTGCAGCAGTACGCAAGTGAGTCAAATGCACACTGGTGCTTATGTGAGTTGGGTGTTTGAGTTAGTAATTTTGTACTGTGTTGCATGGTATGGGCTGTCATTATGTGGTATGGTTTGCCATTGTATGTGATGAACCTACTAATGTCTGCTTGGGGTGTGTGCTGATCTGTAATTATGTGGCAGTGGTGTCTCAAATTATATGTCATTTACCTTGACTCACTGACTCATCCAATACCTTGTTGGACTACTGTGACATACACATACACATCCTCGTTGCTCTGCCCTTCTCTGTTCTACATTGTGTGTGAACTGACCCTTATTTGGATGCAATAATGACTATTGTCATTTTGAAAGGACTCTAGCCTCAATTGTTGCTTTACAATTGCTGATGATCGTAATGAGATGTCACTATAGACAGTGTCCCTGCACATGACTTCTTGCATCAGATATGTTGTGCAGAGTGGTGCCTCTCTTATTAATATGTGGTGTGGAGGTTGTAATGATGATATTGCTTGCCTGGGACAATGTGCTGGACTCCTACAACATTGTGGGCAAGTTTTCCCGCAGCTTTGCCGCTGCGGCGTCGTGACCGCCATGACCGGGCTAGATGCAATAATTTCTATGGAGAGGGGTGCCCTCGATGCTTAGGTAATAATTTACCTACCTGCAAGACATGTATACTTAGACTATGGTATATGTTCCTGTATCCACCAGGGTGTCTGATGTAGACAGGACACGTATTTCAGTGCAACAGTTGTGTGTTGTTGTGTGCGGGGATATGTTTTTTACTTACCCACGGTGTTGACCATGACAGCCACTTATCTGCTGGTATTGGATAAGGTACAGCAGCTGAAGAACTTGTAGAGCAGGATCCATGATGGCCAGGAACGTGTGGAGGTGTCTCAGACTCGAGTTTCTATTGTCGCTGTTTTTGCTTTCGCCATCTAAGAAGAGCTGGTTTCTCCACTGCGTTCTGTTGGGCTAGTTGACGCATTGTGATCTGTCAGGCGATAGAAGGTCATTCCGCACGGCGGGCTTTCTCTATTGGGTCCCTCCACCACTGCTACGGAACAACATTTCTGGCAGATCCGGAAACACTGTGATGGACGGAAAAAGGGCTATCTTTGCCCATTGTAATATGGCGGTCGTGAGAACCGCCACAGGTATAACTAAAATGACATTTTCTGCCACCACTCTAGTGTAGTTCCCATATTCCCAATAGGCTCTGCGCATTGGAATAACATAAACGATAGTTTAGACGTAGGACTGAGGTCGACTAGGTCTCTAGTGAATATGCTAGACTTAATTATGAATGCCAGCTAGCTCAGAGGTCACTAGAAACTTTCTCGAATGAACAGGAAGGTGTTAACTTTCCTGATTAGACAAGAAGGGATTAGCTTCTGACAACCGCATTAACATGACAACTTTGGTCCCCCCAGAATAAGGAGTATATCTCCAGTGCCGTGTAAAAACAATAGACAGCTATTTCACTCAGTCAATCGTTCATGCTTAGTCTCACCAGAGTGCAGAGAAATAGAGAGACGGGCGTTTTCAATAAAAGTTGTTATTTATTGAGCAGTCCTCTTTCTCGTGCAAGAGAAGTGAATTGCCGTAATTGCAATACTTGTCATAAAGTAAAGTGCGTACAGTAAAAGTAGTATTATGAAATAATACTGTAAAAGCATTGATATGGTTTCTGAGCCATATGATACTTAAAATGGATAAAATATATACATACATAAAATCATTGACTAAACGTACTCAACTGGTGCTTCTAAGATACGCCTACCCCGATGTACCCAACCTAAGCCTAGTACGTGGGAAAGAGTAAGTGAGCTGCAGTTTTAAGTTAAGTTAGTTTTGCCAAGAATCTGAATCACGAATTCTCTTAAGGATTTAGTCAGCTCCGTACCTTGTTTATAGAATGAAAGAGGTCTTGTATCTCTTTCTCAGGACTCGATTTCCCAGCAACCCGCGAGGGTGACTGGAAACACTGGAGCTGGATTTCTCGGCAGGAGAAAAGACAGCGTCTCTCTCAGTGTGTCAAATGGGAGGGTCGGCTTCCTTCGGCTCTCGCATCAGCTGGGCTTCGGGCAAGTAGATAGCCGCTCTGCTCCAAACCACCGTGTGTTTGCTTAAGGCAACGTTGGTATATTTATACCTGGAAGGTGCCGAGTTTGACATAAGGTTGGACATAAGACGTCACTAAGTACTTACAGTTCTTTCTGGACTCCAGGAGTTCTTGTTAAAATCAAAACAAAAGCAGGGGGATTTCCCGGGCTGCTGGAGGCTTGGTTTGTTTAAAGAATGCGTTGTACTTTCTAGGAGTCTATGGGAGTAGCCTTGCCGTATTTGGACTGCATTGGCTATGACTAAATATGGATATGATTCTTATGCCTTTATAAGGATATGTTTTGTTATAACCATATAAGGGCATGAATCGGGAATATTTAAATAGGGTCCTAGATACATTCACAACACCCACTCCACGTATTATGTCAATCATTACTAAAATACTAAGCAATACTAAACATATAATGATGCATGTGTTTTCCAACCAACCCCAAAATACATAAGATGCATTTGATATGGTATATGGTATATACACGAAAAATTAGTATTTGTACTGTACGGTTTTCAAGCAGTGGTATCATTCAGATAATGCATATAAATATTGGCTGAATGAATTGCGAAAATTACATTTATGAAATGTCTCTTAATACAGAAAAGGTCGAGACCATTTCATCACATATTTATACAATACTGTACATGTGCTAGAGGCTGAATCAAAATATTGTCTCTAGAGTTTCAAAATAGAAGTTCTGTTCTCTGAGAATAGTTCTACTTTAAGCAGAGTACAGTGTACCAGAAAAAAAGGTAAATATTATGGAAACGGAAAAATAATTTCGCTTTCAGGGGAAAAAATAGTTCCAATTGTTTTCAGTAGTCTTATTTATCAAAACTTAAGGCCGAATTCAGAGTTTAGGGAACTCTGTGTGCACGTTGTTTTAAAAGATATTCTCATTGTTAGGAGAGAACATCATATCAGACAGGCTTGAGAAAAATTGGTCTACAACAGTTGGTGAAAGTTCGATCAAGTTAGAAAAAGCTGCAATAGTGCATATGTGAGAATCATTGCCATCATCGATGTCTGGATCAGCAATGCTCACAGAAGGTTGTACCTGTGTGATGCTTCTTTCATCTCGTACTTCACCGCCACCTAATCGTAATGGTGAAGTCTCAACGAATGCCGTCATCAGAATAGGTAGCCGCTGGGGACACCACATTGCATGAGCCGTTACCGAACCGAGCAAAGTATCGATATCCATAGGTACTTCTGATGGTAGTGTAAGACAGATGTCCAACACGCATTCTTCTCCGCGTAGCAGTCATCGAAGCACAGGTAAGATGCAATCTTGCCAGATTGGTCTGAATGAAAGAAACCAGGTAGTACTCAGATCTCTTAGCCGGGCAAAGCCGAGGACATTAGTGATCCGTTCTCGGTATCGTATAGCCACGATTGTCTCCTCCATTGTAGCCTGAGTTTTGTCTGGGGCTTGACTTGCCATATCGGAGCAGAAGGAACAAAAATTAAATTCCTGCTACGAGTCCCAAAAGAAGAGGCAGTCCGCGAAGACCGAATGCACAAAATTCGGGAAGATGCCCAGAACTGTTTGAAAGGGTGCTAACAGTCCTGAAAAAATGGTCTTACATACATGTGCGATGCCACTGGTATCAGACATGTTTAAAATTTGGCTTAACATTTCTACGAAATGCACGGGGCAATTTGTCGATAATAGGGAATGTATCTCTGCCGCTGTCCTTGCAACTTGCAAATCATACGTCTCTTTGGACGAGGTTAAAGGCACAGTTTTTTGTAAAAAAATAGAATTCATTCTGCTTAAAGTATCAATTTGAATAGAAGAGATATTCACAGAAGGCCATATTGCCGCCTCCATGTCTGGCTTGCTGTTTGGATACAATACTTGCATAGAGCAAATGACCCTGGAAGTCACGGTTACGAGATAGGCTTTTCCTGGCACCATGCCACAACAGCTGCGGTCATTTATTACAACGTAGCTGCCGTTGGAAAGCTGTCGGAAAAAAGGCTCTATATGTGCTGCAGGAGTGCCATGCAGGTGACATTAAAGGTTATTTGATGAACCTTCGCAGGCTCCATGCAAGTTAATACCTTGACACAGAAGTGTACCGCTTAGTGCATTTTTACAGTTATTACCACTAAGAAATACCTATTTTTTCCCTTCAATATAACATTTATGTGTATAAGGTAATTTCCAGGTTGATTTGATGTATCCTTTACCCAACCTTTCATACAGGCCTGCTGGTATATACTTTTGGCAATATTGAAACTGAAAAGTTGTTATCGGAATTGTAATTGTACCATGTATTATCCATTCAATGACAGGTCTCTCTGACATTGTCAATGGTAATCTCTCAAGTTTTTCAATGCTCAGAATCGTATAATCTGCTCCTTTTTCTGCCAAACTGATTTGTTTATCAGTAAGGTTAAAGATAGAAAATAATGACGTTTTGTTGATTAGACGCCATGGCACGTGACCTGAACGCAGATTTTGTAACGTCCAGCCTAGCTGTACAATAGAACGTAATTGGGACTGGCCATGTTGTAACATTAGCAAGTCCTGCTCTATTATATCAATAGCAGATGATACAATGCTGTCCAGTGAATACATTCTGGAGGACAGAGTCGTTAACCCATTGTCCACTACAGACAGTGATTTTTCCAAATTTATACAATCAATTTCTCGTATTTTTTCAGCAGTTTCACTTTGCATTACTTTCCAAACCTCATTGTAAGCTGCGTATATATACCGGCGTATATGAAACGTTTTTGACGCTGTTTGTGAGGTCCCAAAATGGAATCTTGCACGTCAACACCTTCTTTAAGTAAAGTTAAGTGTTGCTTAGTTTCCTGCAGTGTAGATCTTTGTAGCCAATCGAGGCATAGTTTCCCTGCACTGTATGTTGTAACTATTCCTGGATGTTGTCTCTGGGAATATCTCGGGTCTGGCCTGGTCTGTTTGAACCCCTATGTTTTGTTCAGGAATCTATCTTGACAGTTATTAGTGTCTGTGGGCCAGATCAACCATTTTTTCCAATCAGGATTTGTTCTGTTTTGGTGAAAAATATGGGATACGTCTATCTCAACATCTGTAGTGCTATTACTATCAGTCATTGGTTTTGGAATAGACGGTTTGTTTAAGTCTTTTATCTTGGCTAAGCCAAGACAGGTTGTTTGTTGAATGGTGTCATTCAGGAATATTATCTGTGGTGGGATCATGCAGGCTCTAAATAATGATTCTATACCTTGTACCTGCCAGTCTTTTGTACCCCAGATAGTTTTTTTCTCAATATTATTTTTCCAAAATTCAAAACCAAATGTAGACATTTTTTCATAACATTTTTCAGAATAAATCAATTTACTATTTGTCAGCATGTTTTTCAATCCTGTCTTATTTAACATTCTGTAATAAAACGTTTCAGGATCTGTGTTGTTAAACCCTGAGAAGTATGGGAATTTCTCATAAAATGTTTTCGAACTGCCTTTTGGCGGTGTTGGACATGTGTTGGTGTTCCCATTGATTATAAGTAAAAACATTTCTAGGATTAGCAGATTTATGCAAATAGTGATGACCATAATGATTATAACAATACATTTCTTCATAGTTCGATGAACCCTGCAAATAGTCATGTTCTGCGAATTTTGCTGACATTTCTAAATCTGACATCATATTATTAATATTTTCAAAGTCCCAATCATCAGAGAAAGTACTTGGTGTCACAAAGTCACTTAATGAAACCTTGAACTGGTGTGGATATTTCAAGAGCTCTACCGGGCCATAGATTTCGTAATCCGTTTTGTCCCATGCTATACCCCCAGGTATAGGATTGGCTGTGATGTTTACTGATCACAGTTCTCTTTTTTCAATGTGAGAAGATCTTTGATACTTTAGGGCCAAGTTGATGTTCTGACTTGCTGTGTCCATTGTACTATATTTTCCATCAATACATCTACCCAAACATAAAATCATGATGAGCCAAAGTAGGAGGAAAAGTACATCAACACAATCCATAATTCAATCCATGGTGAAATCAGATATGTTTCTTTGAGTTGATGAAAGAGTTCAGTCATTTTTTCTTTGTAAGTTTTGGTTGCTGGCGTTTTTTCATGTTCACTTGGATCATCGGAAAAGTCATCGAAATTGATGAAGTAGCCAGATGCAGTTCTGTCAATTGTTGGAATTGCTTCTGCATTTTCATTTGTCTTTGGATATGTATGTGCAAAGGCTACATCATTGTAGACTGGTGTTTCTTGACGAACTGTTGCAATTTGGGTTTCAAGAGGCACAAGTTCCATGGCTTTGTTGCATAGTCCTTTTTTGTTCACTGTAGGTTTATCAAAAGTGATTAGTCTCTCAGTTTGAACCTCTTGGATTGTAGAAAGATATGGTCTTCTGCTATTTCTTGGGAGTCCACTGGGCCTACTACTTATTATAGGCCACATGATTGTGGTTTTACCAGGTCGATTGATACAACTCTGTTCTCCTTTTTACCAGCAAGGGGCGGTAGTACTACTGATCTTGTTCCGCTGATAGCTAAGACAGGTACTGCTTTTCTGTAAGAAGGCCCAAATTCCTTCTTCACCGCGTTCTTTTCTCTGACCAGATCCCCAATCTTTGGAATCCAGACAGGTCTTGCTGGGACAGGTGGTTTTTCTTCAGTGGTCGTTGGCTTTAGCTTTGTGTTACTAGACTTCTTCTTGTTTCATTTAAGTCCTGTAAAGCAGCCAAACGATCTTTGATGTCAAAGGATTTTTCTTTCACCACTGAAGTCTGACAATCTAAGTCCTGGATTATCATTCTAGTACCGAACAAAAGTTCGTATGTAGTGATACCTTTTAGAGAATTTCTTGGCAGATTATTAAGACTACGTTGGACACTTGTTAGATGTTTGACACACCCATCACCCGAACCTAATACCCTCGCCGTTATAGATTGCTTTATGTCACGTTTTTTTCTTTCCACTACCGCATTACCCTCAGGATGGAAGGGGGAAGAGTACCGCAATGCAATGCCCATGCTGGCCATGGCCTTCTTGTAAGCTCGAGAGCTAAACGCAGGACCCTGGTCAGACTGTAGCATGCCAATTGTGTATGTGCCGATAAAGACTCGCAAATCTTTTATAACAGTTCTGGCGTCAGCCGAGCGCTGGGGCCACATCCAAATGAATCTCGTGCAGGAATCCACTGAGACCATGATATATTTATAGTTGCCATCCCTTTGTAAGGGACCACAGTGGTCCAGGTAAACACATGCTAATGGTTTATCTGAGATTAGAAGGGGCGTCTGTGCTGGTTGTTTCACTGTTGATACTTTCATTTTTTGGCATATTTCACATTCTAAAACATAGTTTCTAGTTTGTTTTCTCATGTGTGGCCACCAATATCTCTGTTTTAATAATAATATTGTGGCGGAAACACCAGCATGTGCAGAAGTGAGCCCTTTGTGTGCCGCTAAAATTAGACCTAACCTGTGTTCCATGTTTGGAATTACTCTATCCCCCACTCCAGGGATTTGAGCAAAAGGAACATTATTCTTATCAGTTTTGTATGAGTACTTTACTGAAAAGCCTTTCGGGAGTGTTTTACCACTGTCTTTTACTGAAGCACTGACAGCTAGCATTATTTCGCTGTCTATTTTTGTTTTTGACCGGGTGACGGCAGCTACGGAAGCCGTTTGGACAGCTGCTTTCGCGGCCTCATCAGCCAATGAATTCCCTGCAACGTGAATGCCATCACGTTGATGACTCAGTGTATGTATCACGTGAGTCTTTTGTAGTTCTTTCTGCAAATGAACTACTTGTTCCCAAAGTTTTTTATGCTTTATTGTGGCACCAGTCTCATCTTTGTAACCATTTTTGATCCATGTCTGCATGTCATTATTGTAAGACTTGACGCAGTAATGCGAATCGCACACTATTAGTGTGGGGAATACGCAATCAGCATTTTCAAGCGCCATCTTTAAAGATCTTATTTCAGCTCGCTGAGCTGTACAGTTTCTGATTGATTCAGTTTTGGTGACCATCGGTCTGAATTTACCTAAGCGCCAGCGACCTTTAACAATCGCGCATGCTGCATTGTAAACTTTTTTTTTCACAACGTAGTGTTGTGCAAATCTGTCCGTGTAGATTACACAGGTGTATTTTTCGAGAGGCAGAATTTCGATTGACAGAGGACATTCACTTTCGTATTCTAGATCTTCTAGTCTTTTCATTTTTGGATCAAAAGCGTGTTTCTCGTCTTCTGCAGCAAGAGAATTTTCCCATTGTATCCATTTTGGATCTAATGCCACTGCATTTGGAATGCATGGTCTTGTTACAGCTTCAAGGGCTGATACTGCTGTTAAAACAGATATGTTCCTTCCTTGGACTAGGGATCTTTCTTTTGCTACAGCAGTTTGAACCGCAGTTAGAATTTTTTCAGTTGAACTGAATTTTATTTCAGCTTGTGTGTACAAATGTGATTTGTAAGCTATTGGTACCGTTTCTCCCTCATTAGAGGTCAGGTACGTGAATCCGCATCTTCCTGGGATGACTCGGATTACAAGGTTGCGTTCATTTGCGCGTGTTTGCAGTTTTGTTTTAGTTAACATGTCTGTTTGTAATGATCTTAAAATTTCTGTATGTTTCTGAGTCCAATTAATTGGTTTGAAATCAGGTTTTATTAATTCATAGAGAGGTTTAACCCTCTCTGCATAATTTAGAATGTATGTTCTTCCGAAATTCAGGAAACCTAGAATTGATTGTAAGTTCTTCAGCATTTTTGGAGCTTAGAGTACTGCACACTTCTCTAAGAAGTTGTCTGCTAGGCTTTTGCCTTCACTTGATAATTCATATCCTAAAAACAGGACAGTTAGATGGGCAATTCGTGACTTTTTAAAGTTGAATTTGTACCCTTCAGCTGCGAACCCAAGTATAATGGTGTTCACTCTTTTCAAGTGTGTCTCCAGGTCGTCGTCTGTAAGATAGATGTCATTGACATAAGATAATGCCTCATCATCATACATTTGTAGTAACTCTGTTACCCTTGCTAAGAATAATCCTGGGCTATTCTTGAATCCCTGTGGGAGTCGACAGAATTGTTTTTGTGACCCCATTGTTGAGAAAGCGGTCAAATACCTACTTTCAGGTGCAATGTTTTGACAAAAGAAACCATTTGAGATATCTAATGTCGTTTTATATTGTTTGCGCACGATGTTATTCATTAGTGCTGCACTGTGTGAGTTTTGTACTGCAAAAGTTTTGCAGCATGAGTTTAGGTGTCTGCAGTCCACAACTAGATGATATGTATCGTCTGGCTTGGAGACAGGAAACAAAGGATTGTTCATTTGTGAGGTGCATGTTTTAATCACCCCCTGGTATTCAAGTTGATCTAAGATCTCCCTGACTTGTTTTTTAGCTTCTTGCTTAACAGGATACTGCCTTTGTGCAGTAGGTTGATTTTTTAACTGAATTTTATGGTGAAGGGAATACTAATCCATTCCTACATGACTTTTATATAATGCAGGGGCTTGGCCACTGCCCATTTTCTGGCAAATGTGTATTTTTTATTAATTGGAATTTGATTTGAGAAGGCAGGCATAATCATTTCTTCGCCATGTGGGCACTCCCAGACAAACTCTGGTCTTTTTCTGCTAGAAGGATATCAGAGCCTTTCGAAAGGTTATCCCAAAAGAGACCCTTTATTTTCCTTGTTTTGTCCCCCTCTATACGTAATGCTATTTCATATAATTTATGGGGTTTTCTAACTCTGGTGTCTGCAGTTTCCACCTGAATGTATTCATTTGTGTCCACTGTCTCCAGAAGATTCATCAGGATCTTGCGAGCTAGGGTCACTTCTGCTGCGCTGTCTAGCACTGTCTGGGCCCACTCTCCGTTTTTCAGTTGTGTCCTCAAAATCCTCAGCATGTTTTATTTTATACTAGCTACCTTCTTTTTTGGAAATTGTAATTTTTTACTTTGATGAGCAGGTTCCTTGTCTTTGGACTTGACGTGCTCTTCCTTGTGTTCTGACCGTCCTCTTCTTTCCGATTTCTGTGAGGAAGTCTGAAAAGATCGAGAGGGACGTGTATCATTATCTTGATATCTGTCAGGTTTTCTTAATTTATCCCTATCTCTAAGGTTGTATCTTTTTTCAGAGGGCTCCCTGTGGGGAGACTTGCCTCTTCGTTCTGGAGATCTATCTCTGGACTGGAACTGTTTTTCTCTTGGAGTAGTTTGTTTATTACCCTCCCACTTCTTTTTTGAAGTATTGAGATTATTTTTAATAAAGGTTTTTTCAGGATTTTCAATTAGTTGGGGTTTTATTGGTTTCCCACCCAAACTATCTCTACCTAATTCTTCATAGAAGTTTTCTATGATTCTGGCAAGTTCAAAAGGTTGTTCTGCTATATCTGTTTCTTTCCATTTTTGGCAGCAAGTAATACCATCAAGTGTTAATTGAACTAATTCTCAATATGCTTTTGTTAATTCTTTTAGTTTAACAAAAAGTTCTTCACTGGACATTTTTTCAATGTCATGGTGTGGTGTATAGCTGTCTAGAACCGGCCATGTTGCTGCTGGTCTACCTAGTGGACCGAACCTGGTGATGTGATTTTGATGTTTTAGGGCGCCATTAAACCAGAGCAGGTGATCTTGGTATGTTAGTGGGATTTCAACGTCCTCGAAAGGAGCGTATTCATCTGGAGATTCCTCTATTTTGTAATAGTTGAAATCTTGTGTCACAGCGTGTGCTGCTGGAAAATGTATCCATGAATAGAATACCTCTGTCTGCCTATATTCATGGGCCTCTACCACAAATAGGACTGTACCACCTCTTGGTGATAGTCTATTTTCTATAAGTTTAAGAGTTATAGTTCTTCTTACGTTTACCGGAATGATTATAACATTCGGGTCATCATTTTGGAGACTTGTGTCATCCGCTAAAAGTTGAGCTGCTATTCTAGCTTTCTCCCTTTCATCGTCACTTTCCACCATTTTTACTGACAGAAAGTTTTTGTTTGCAGAGCAAGTTTCAAGGAAACAAAGATTAGGTGCACAATATTTTAGAACACTGTATCCTTTAACGTTGACTAAACCAAAAACGAATACATAGGATTCTCATCCTACTAAGTTCCGGCGGATATTAACCTTTTACCCACTCCAGACGTCTTTTAGAGTTTTTACGGAAAAAGGGGTCTGTGTGAAAAGCACGACTGAGTTACTCTAGTGTCTTGCGTTAGATTATCGCCTTACCAAACGTTGGGCGCCATGCAGTGTAGTTCCTATATTCCCAATAGGCTCTGCGCATTGGAATAACATAAACGATAGTTTAGACTTAGGACTGAGGTCGACTAGGTCTCTATTGAATATGTTAGACTTAATTATGAATGCCAGCTAGCTCAGAGGTCACTAGAAACTTTCTCGAATGAACAGGAAGGAGTTAACTTTCCTGATTAGACAAGAAGGGATTAGCTTCTGACAACCGCATTAACATGACAACTTTGCTCCCCCCAGAATAAGGAGTATATCTCCAGAGTCGTGTGAAAACAATAGACAGCTATTTCACTCAGTCAATCGTGCATGCTTAGTCTCACCAGAGTGCAGAAAAATAGAGAGACGGGCGTTTTCAATAAAAGTTGTTATTTATTGAGCAGTCCTCTTTCTCGTGCAAGAGAAGTGAATTGCCATAATTGCAATACTTGTCATAAAGTAAAGTGCGTACAGTAAAAGTAGTATTATGAAATAATACTGTAAAAGCATTGATATGGTTTCTGAGCCATATGATACTTAAAATGGATAAAATATATACATACATAAAATCATTGACTAAACGTACTCAACTGGTGCTTCTAAGATACGCCTACCCCGGTGTACCTAACCTAAGCCTGGTACGTGGGAAAGAGTAAGTGAGCTGCAGTTTTAAGTTAAGTTAGTTTTGCCAAGAATCTGACTCAAGGGACCTTTTTAATCTTATTTGCACAGCGAACGGAGGAACGCATTGCCCTAGCGGCTCACCTGTCTTCAGCCAAGCGCATCTTCACTTCTCGGCGCACCCGCTTCGCGGGTGCCCCATCGCCTGCACCAGGAGGGAAATACACCTGCCGTTGAGAGGAGCACAGAAGCGGTAAGGAGGGAGCGGAACCGGGCGTGTGGCTGCAGCGGGGCTGCGAGCGTGCGGGGACTTCAATTCCCAGAAGTCCCTGCTAGACCAAGTGTGAACTTCCGGTCCGCTCTCCCTGCTGGCCCGCCCCCCGCCCTCCTGAGGCTTCAAAACCACACCTACAGGCCAAAGCAAGTGGGACCTTTTTAATCTTATTTGCACAGCGAACGGAGGAACGCATTGCCCTAGCGGCTCACCTGTCTTCAGCCAAGCGCATCTTCACTTCTCGGCGCACCCGCTTCGCGGGTGCCCCATCGCCTGCACCAGGAGGGAAATACACCTGCCGTTGAGAGGAGCACAGAAGCGGTAAGGAGGGAGCGGAACCGGGCGTGTGGCTGCAGCGGGGCTGCGAGCGTGCGGGGACTTCAATTCCCAGAAGTCCCTGCTAGACCGAGTGTGAACTTCCGGTCCGCTCTCCCTGCTGGCCCGCCCCCCGCCCTCCTGAGGCTTCAAAACCACACCTACAGGCCAAAGCAAGTGGGACCTTTTTAATCTTATTTGCACAGCGAACGGAGGAACGCATTGCCCTAGCGGCTCACCTGTCTTCAGCCAAGCGCATCTTCACTTCTCGGCGCACCCGCTTCGCGGGTGCCCCATCGCCTGCACCAGGAGGGAAATACACCTGCCGTTGAGAGGAGCACAGAAGCGGTAAGGAGGGAGCGGAACCGGGCGTGTGGCTGCAGCGGGGCTGCGAGCGTGCGGGGACTTCAATTCCCAGAAGTCCCTGCTAGACCGAGTGTGAACTTCCGGTCCGCTCTCCCTGCTGGCCCGCCCCCCGCCCTCCTGAGGCTTCAAAACCACACCTACAGGCCAAAGCAAGTGGGACCTTTTTAATCTTATTTGCACAGCGAACGGAGGAACGCATTGCCCTAGCGGCTCACCTGTCTTCAGCCAAGCGCATCTTCACTTCTCGGCGCACCCGCTTCGCGGGTGCCCCATCGCCTGCACCAGGAGGGAAATACACCTGCCGTTGAGAGGAGCACAGAAGCGGTAAGGAGGGAGCGGAACCGGGCGTGTGGCTGCAGCGGGGCTGCGAGCGTGCGGGGACTTCAATTCCCAGAAGTCCCTGCTAGACCGAGTGTGAACTTCCGGTCCGCTCTCCCTGCTGGCCCGCCCCCCGCCCTCCTGAGGCTTCAAAACAACACATCACTCCCGCAGCGCGGGACGCAGCCCGGGCTAAGACAGGGCAAAGACTGGGCCGTTTGAGGCCGTTCGAGGACGGCCGAGGACTGGACTGGCCCACTCCCCCTGGACCGTGCGCCCTGACTAGCTCCTCTTTGTAGTAGTAAGTACATTGCCGGGATTGACACTTAAACACAAAATGAATACCCGGGGGAGTCGTAGTAAAACTGCTATGGGGCTCAGCAAGCCTAGCGGGACATTAGATGATTTCCTTGTAAAGACAAATTTAGCAATCGACAATGAGATTACCAAACTGCAGACCAGGGTGTCACTTGAGCTTGATGCCGCACGCAGGCTTTCTCAGACCTTTGCAAATTCTAAAAAATCTTCCCTAGGGAAAATCGCGTCAGCTGTATCCCCACAACATCCGCCTTGTCCTCCTCTATTGTTAATACATGCTGACATTCATTCTGTTCCCCTACTGGCCCCTCTCCCCCTAGAGCCAATACCCACCCCGGTCATTATATCCCCTAACATCTTTGAGGGAACAGCCCTCACTGGAACTGGCAGTGGGCTTGGAGCAAGAATGGCGAGTAACCCCTCGGACACTGTTAAACTTCCCAACTGTTTTGGTCATGTTAAAAATTTTGCCGGTACAACTTCACAAAAGAAAAATAGTATCAGATCTGCCTATGCCCGTAAAAGAAATGCTTATGCCCGTAAAAAAGCTAAAAGTGCAAGGCTCCAGTTTTTCAATAAAAGGCGAATACTACCAATCTTGGGGGACACTACACAAACGCCCAATCAGGATATTAACCCAACTGGGGGGGCCGAGGCGCACATTGCATTAGATGTGCTCCCTGTCCCCACCCATGGGCTTTCCCCCACACATAGCGAGAGCCAAATGGAGAGCGTACAATCTGAGACTGGAAAGGGCAATAGCAAGGGGGATGAAGACGAAGATTTCCTTAAAAAAGTCTGGGCCACATTAAAACAGCTATTGTCACCTCTAGAACTGAGACTTTCGCGTATCGAGAATAACTTACTCGATATGGATAAGACTCTAGTCTCCCTGGCTACCCTCACTCTAAAACATCTGGAATCAACTTATCCTAACATCGTCGAGGGAAGTAATCAGGTTGAGGACGATGGAATTCTTCCGGCCCCTCTACCCAATGTGAGTCCCCCCCCCCTACAAACAATACCTTCGGTCCTGCCTCCACCTTTACCACTACCAAAACCAAATCCAATACCCAAACCACGGTCTAAGTTAAATGTCCCTCCTGCAATAACACCAAGGCTCTCCATACCAATGCCAAAACGTCCAGTAACCCAGACTTCACCCAAGCCTACCACTAATGCTGCCTTTAAGTCCACCAAGACCACTGTCCCCTCTACTGACCACATAGCTAACCAGCACTATGGTCGTCAGAATTTCCGGGGGGGATATATTGATCTCCCTCCTGAAGCGGGCCCCTATGTGGCCATTTTGGCTGGTGTTCCACCACTTGATCCGCATTCTGTGGAGACCCAATGGTCTCTAAAGAATAAGGTGATTCACTGGCTCAATACGAATAGGCGTCCTCCCAACCCCGGCAGGACAGGGGTTCTAATGGCCAGGAGAGTACCATGGGTGGGTCGTACCAATAAGTCTATTCCTGGAGACTGCATAGTGATCTCATTTGCAGACCCCCATACAGCCCAATATATCACTAGATGGGAAAACCAGGAAACTGACCATTCCATCGTCACCAGACCCTTAACCTTTTTCTACCCCCCAAAACAGACCATTGATCCATTTGGGACATGGACATTAGTCCACAACCGTAGAGGGAAAGGATATGGGGATGGCTGGCAACCAACCAACAACTGGTGGGAAGGAGCGCCCACGAGGAATAGGTTTGAATGTCTCGACCAGGTGGATTGACTGGGAAAAAGGCTTGTTGCTCTTCAAACCAACACCCTAGATCCCCTAACAGAGACTACTCGGAATGAAAAACTAAACCCCCCACCCGACGTCTCTAGCACCAAGGGGACGGATTTAGAATTATTAAAAGAGCACACTCTCCCCGCTCAGGTTATTACACAGGCAGATCCTATGCTTTTGAGAGATCTGAAAGGTACAAGGAGGACCAGTGGGCAAAAGCTACATTCAAAGGAAACTGGAAAACCCATGCACTCTCTCATTTCCTGGAATGTAGCAGGCCTAGCCAGTAAGATCACCCATAAACCTTGGCTAGAAACCGTGCAGAAGCATGGCATTATATGCCTACAAGAGTCATGGCTTATAGAGGAAGCACATATGCTAGGTTACCGAACCCTCCATTCACCAGCGGCGCCATCAGTTCAGGGGCGCAATAAGGGGGGCCTGTGCACATATATCTCGAATATAGGGGATATCAAACTCTGTAAATTCACATCTAACCAATATTTTCAAATTATATCATTTAAATGGGGCAATTCGCAAAAGGTAATCCTCGTGAATTTTTACAATAACCTGCCGCCTAACGAAGTGGAATCAACTTTGAATACCATGATCCACCACATCCATAAAATGAGAGACCAAGCCTCTGGGGTACACATAATATTGTGGGTGGGCGATTTTAACTGTACCGTCTGTCCGTCATCCGAGCTAGGTTTGTGCGGCCTATCAGATGTAGGAGAGGACGGTCCCTTACACTTCTCCCATTCCACTGTGGGGTCCCTCCTTAATAACGTTATTTTCACCTTTGATCTCAACTTTATTAATCAAGTATGCTCCCCCCCGGTCCCCTTTGCCCCAACGTTCAATGGCAGAGGCTGCGGATCCACAATTGACTTTGCCCTTATATCATCAACCGACCCAGACTTTGTAACCTTCTGGGAAACGGGGGATGACCCGATGACTGACCACTATCCAATTACCTTTGGGGTAAACCTGACTGATACCAAGGAAAAGGAATCCAGTGGGCCCTCACACCATATTGAGATTTCTCTAGTTAGATCCAACGGGTATGTAATTAAGTGGGAGAAAGTGGATCCTGCATCCTTCCTCCGTAATCTTATGTCCGCTTGTCCTACCGACATATCTACCTGCCTACAGGAAGACATGGACGCAGCGAGCCTTATGGCTGCTTTCTCTAACATTCAGCGCCACATAAAGAATGTACTGACAAGAAACTACAAACCCAAGGGGACCCAGACCCGAGGGTGGTTTGACTCTGGATGTACCTCCACGCTGAAAAATCTAAAGAAAGTTTTGTCTGCGAACCCGAAAGACAGGGTACAAATTCGCCAAGCAAGACGTGATTACAAGCTGGCAATTAATCAACGGCGGGCGACTTTGAAGCAAGAGGCATGGGAATCCTTGGGGGAGGCAGCCAGGTCTAAGGATAGTAATGCTTTCTGGAAAGTCATTAGATCCGTGTATAATTCAAAAGACAGGGATAACTCCATAGAGGTGGCGATAACGGCTGACCTCTGGGTAGAACACTATGGCAACCTTTATTCAAACAAGATACAGGGTAATCCCTTGAAACTTTCTAAGGGGATCTCCCTCATAGATAGTTTAAACCAGGATGACAAACCCACCGCCTCCCCAGTATCTCCTTATCCCATTGATTTAGTATTTACTATATCAGAAGTGGAAGATGCCCTTAGAGAAAGCCCATCAGGTAAAGCCCCAGGCCCGGATCTTACACCAGTGGATGTCTATAAATCAGAACCAGACTTTTGGGTCCCCCTGTTAACCAATGTATTAAACATGGGAAATAAGTGTGGCCTCATTCCCACCTGGTCGGATGCGATCGTAGTACCCATCTTTAAAAAGGGGAATAGGGACGATCCTGCTTGCTACCGCCCAATATCTTTATTGGACGGCCTTATGAAAATAGCTGGAAGGATAGTCCTTAAGAGGATCCAACACTGGGAAGAGGAGAAGAGGGTTATTTCGGAGTGCCAATATGGGTTCAGAAAGGGCCTGGGGACATTGGAGCAATGCTTAAACCTGTCCCTTTTGGTCTCTAAATACACGCAGGCCAAAGAAGGGCACCTCTTTGTCACCTTTGTCGACCTCAGCTCCGCATTTGATTGCGTGGACCATGCGTTGCTTTGGTCGACACTGGAAGACATTGGGGTGGACCATATCATCCTCACATTCATCAAAGAATTATACAGAGAGGCAGGGGCCAGAGTCAGGTTCGGGACCCAGGGGCAATGTTCACAGAAATTTTCAATAAATAGAGGGGTCAGGCAGGGTTGCATACTTGCCCCCTTGCTATTCACATTGTATATAAACTCTATCGCCGACAGTTTAACAACTCTGTCATGCGATTTCCCCACTATATATGGAAGGCCTATACCCATTCTTTTATACGCCGATGACGCGGCCATCATGTCTAGAACTAAGGTAGGCCTGCAGAAGGCTGTAAATGAATTTTCATCTTTTATGGGTAAAAGAAATTTAAAGGTGAACATATCTAAAACTTTCTCCATGCCCTGCTCCCAAAAGAAAAATAGACCAGCATGTACAATATACTTAGACCAGCAAAGGATTGCAGTTACTGATTCTTTTTGCTACTTGGGCATTGTGTTCGATAGGTGGGGTAGGTGGAAACATGCAGTATCAGCCAGGAATCTTGCCTTTGTTCGCGCTATAGGCGCTCTAAGAACCTTTGCTGCAAAAATCGGGGGTAAACCCACTAGGGAAATGCTGCAGATTTACCAGGCAAAGTGTATAGCCACAGCCACATATGGCGCAGGTATATGGGGTGTCGAGAATGTGTCCTCAATTCAAACACGTGAGAACACCTTCATTTGTTACCTATTAGGTGTGCCAAAAACAACGTCGACATTTATGACCCACATCGAGGTCGGTGTTAAATACCTTAGCGATACCATAAAAATATCACCCTGTTTGCTCTGGCATAAGATCTGGACCACAGAACAATGCAAATTGAATAGAAACCTCATTAAAGACTGTATGGCCTTGGATGGGGTATCAAAAATCAAATGGTTACGATATGTTCAAACGATGTTCTCTAATATTGGTCACCCGGAATTTTATGACGAACCAGAGTCTACACAAACCATGACTAGATCTGCCCTTAAAAAATTATTATTTACACACTTAGAGAGCGTACGATGGGACACTAAGAAACACAATGACAACATTCTAACCTACCAGCAAATTACTCCAACGGAAGGTTTGCAATTGTACCTAGGGATTGAAAATGCAACCTATGCTCGTTTTCTCTTAACTAGGCTGCGCCTAGGGATCTTTTTTCGTTTGGTCACTCTGCCAATACAGAACGATTGGGCCTCATCGAAGCTAATATGCCCATGTGATGACCACTCTTTACAGAGTAACATACATATTATGTTCTTCTGCAAACTGTATACTAGCCCGAGAAAATTATTCCTCTTACCCTTACTTAAACGGTTAGGAATAAGAACATGTAAACTTGCATTTTCAAAATTATTGCTCCTAGAAGATGTGAATGTTATCTTTGCTGTCTCTCGTTTTTTAATGGCAGTGATGAAATCCAGAAATACCATGAGTTAAACTGTTATGGGCTGCTTAAATAGACCAGGGCAAAATGATGTCATGCTTTTTAGCACTGAATTAGTCTCTC
Source organism: Lissotriton helveticus (assembly GCF_964261635.1). NCBI lineage: Eukaryota > Metazoa > Chordata > Amphibia > Caudata > Salamandridae > Lissotriton > Lissotriton helveticus. Next base: position 237,182,702 of record NC_136062.1, on the reverse strand, counting down.
ACCCTAGGAGAAATGTATTATCTATTGTTGAAATCATGCATTCCATTAAATATTTCTTTAATATTTTTATATATATTCTTTATGTAGAGACTCTATTTCTGGTTTTATGATCCCTTGAGGAATTTATCTTGGAAACTTTGTCAATATGAATATTCTTTTATTGTTTGTATAAATTTTATTTGTATGCTTTTATGATTTCTCGAAAATCGAATAAAGCTTTTTTGATTTGATTTGATTTGACTCAAGAATTCTCTTAAGGATTTAGTCAGCTCCGTACCTTGGTTATAGAATGAAGGAGGTCTTGTATCTCTTTCTCAGGACTTGATTTCCCAGCAATCCGCGAGGGTGACTGGAAACACTGGAGCTGGATTTCTCGGCAGGAGAAAAGACAGCGTCTCTCTCAGTGCATCAAATGGGAGGGTCGGCTTCCTTCGGCTCTCGCATCAGCTAGGCTTCGGGCAAGTAGATAGCCGCTCTGCTCCAAACCACCGTGTGTTTGCTTAAGGCAACGTTGGTATATTTATACCTGGAAGGTGCCGAGTTTGACATAAGGTTGGACATAAGACGTCACTAAGAACTTACAGTTCTTTCTGGACTACAGGAGTTCTTGTTCAAATCAAAACAAAAGCAGGGGGATTTCCCGGGCTGCTGGAGGCTTGGTTTGTTTAAAGAACGCGTTGTACTTTCTAGGAGTCTATTGGAGTAGCCTTGCCGTATTTGGACTGCATTGGCTATGACTAAATATGGATATGATTCTTATGCCTTTATAAGGATATGTTTTGTTATAACCATATAAGGGCATGAATCGGGAATATTTAAATAGGGTCCTAGATACATTCACAACACCACCAGCATCGCGGTGGTGCCTATGACTGCCATTGTAATCAGCCCCTTATTTGCTAGTTTCAATTTAGCAAGTTTCCATTGGAATTCCCACATGGAGTCCACCTTAACAAAAGTTCAGCATGTAATATGTAATTGAGAAAAATATCAAAGTTCTGTCAGACTAAAAAAACTTTTGCCTTTCTGTCTATTCTGCCCCAGACCTGCAATATAATGTCACTAGCAGTCTCCTTGGTAGCAGCCATTTAAATTAACGCAACTGTGGTGTTGTCTTGGGTTTCTGACATTCATCTCTCCTCAAAAGAGGTGCTAACGCGGCCACGCAACGAGACAAAGCCTTCTCCGATCATTAGCGGATCGGTGTAGGTATCTGTTTTGCTGCTCTGGTGAATAATCTGTGTATTTTAAATATGTTCTGTGTTGCTTTTAAATACTGAATCTGTTGCTTCTTAACTTAGAACTTATGAAGTAATCTACTTTAGGCTTTTAAAATTTGAATTTTGCTCACTTGTACGGGAGCCGGGAAGGAGCTCTGTTTAATGGTCCAGGGGGACTATCAGGCACGCATTAAAAATGGGGTTAGCAGTCTAGCTGTGCCGGCGCTGATGTTCATCTCTCCTCAAAAAAAGGCGGATGACGCGGCCGCGCACCAAGACAAAGCCTCCGATCATTAGCGGATCGGTGTAGGTATCTGTTTTGCTGCTCTGGTGAACAATCTGTGTATTTTAAATATGTTCTGTGTTGCTTTTACACACTGAATCTGCTGCTTCTTAACTCAGAATTTATAAAGTAATCTGCTTTAGGCTTTTAAATTTTGAATTTTGCTCACTTGCACGGGATGCGGGAAGGAGCTCTGTTTAATGCTCCAGGGGGACTATCAGGCACGCACTGAAAACGGGGGTAGCAGTCTAGCTGCGCCGGCCTTGACATTCATCTCTCCTCAAAAGAGGCGGAGGACGCGGCCATGCAGCGGACGCGCACTGGGGGTGTGCCGCTGGCACGCCGAAGGCGCGCCGAAGGCAAGCCGGTCTGCGCCCATCTGTGCCCGACCGGGTCCAGGGGCCAGGGCCCCTGGCCCCCCAACAGGAGGTAGGATCTCCTATACTTTTGATCAGTTATATTATTTCAGAGATACGCTACCTCTCAAATGTTCACACAGGTTAACCAACAACTGTAATAAATGTCCCCGATGCTGTTTTGATCTCGGTACTCTGATCCCGTCCGCTGCGGCTAAACGCCCGGCCTTTTCAATGGCCTTTAAGATGGCTCTTTTAAATTGCCAGTCATTACCTAAACACACTGAACTCTGCTTGCTTCTTAAGGAACATGATTTAGATGCCTTGTTTCTCACCGAAACCTGGCTTTCAAGCGTAACTGATCCAGCGGTAGTACAAGCCTTGACCCCTGGATATGTGATTCAGAGACAGGATCGGGAAGTGAGCAGAGGCAGGGGGCTGGCCATTATTTTTAAAGACAATTTTAACTGGCGGATTACACCCAGCCCGATCCCAGACTGTGAAAGCTGTCTCTTTGCACTCGGCTTCTCCCCTATGTGCACTTTCTCTGAGGGCCTCATTTATCGCCCGCCAGGCCCAATTTGCCTCTTTATCAGGGAGCTCCAGGATTTCCTAGCTAAATCGGTTAACTCTTTTTCTAATTTTTTGGTTTTGGGTGACCTCAATATGCATTTTGATCTATCTTCCTCTGCGGATGCTGAGGCGGTGATAGACAATTTGGGTGCTCTGACACTGAAGTTGAAAGCGCCCGCCCCCACCCACCAGAAAGGCCACCTCCTCGACCCGCTCTTTTCCAATATCGAAAGTCTTGTGGTAGGAAAACATAACCCCCTGCCTTGGTCAGACCATTATATGGTCCCCCTTTTCTGGATCAACCAGGAGGGTAGTCAGCCATGGGAAAAGGGAAACACATGGTGTCGGAACTGGTCTAAACTCTCTGTTGAATCTTAGGACTCTCCCCATGGCAACACCAGACCGGTCCTAGGGGATGACCCATAGCTCGCTAACAACATAGCTAATTTATGGCTGGAACCATCATTAGATACACTTATCCTGGAAATCTGGATGACCAGGAAAAAAGATGGGCCCTGTGTAGTGTGGTACTCCCCCAAACTTAGAGAACAGAAACAATTATGCAAACGCCTGGAGAGTAGCTGGAGAACGGATTTTTCGAGTGTGGAGAAAATTAAATATAGAGAAGCCATTAAAGTATATAAGGCAGAAATTAGAACTGCCCAAGCTTGAGTGTTTTGGAGAAAAGATTACCTCCGCTTTAAATTTTCCCCCGGGAAATTTGTAAAATTGTGAAATCCCTTCGTAAACCCCCTGCTCCCCCATTGGCTTCGGAGGACATCTTAGGACGCTGCATGAAGCTGGCACAACTTTTCCATAACAAAAATTCATGACATCTATTCCACCTTTCCTCCCTTATCAGCTTCCGTAACTACCCCCGAAGAGGCAAAGCCTCGACTGTTGGAGCCTCTCATTGAGACTATCCCTCTGATGGATATGAATTCTTTAAAAACTTACATGGAGCGGTTGAAATCTGGCTCCCCAAGGGATGCTGCATCCCCCATGACTCTCAATCGGGTCTCTGACTCTGTTACGCCAATTATTTTGGAGCTTATTAACATTTCGCTGTACTCAGGGATTGTTCTGTCCTCATGGAAGCGAGCTATGGTCAGAGCCCTATTGAAGAAACCCTCCCTTGACTCTGAAGTCTTTGCTAACTACCGGCCGATTTCATTCCTACCAGGGATTGTAAAGATATGTGAAAAATATGTTAATTCAGTTCTCTCCACATTTTTGGTCTTTGAGGGCAATGTTAGCTCCAAAAGAATGCCATTACGATGTGGGGTGCCGCAGGGCTCCTGCCTGTACCCCACATTTTTTAATGTCTATCTGCGCTCTCTGGACAAGGTGGTTAAACCCTTTGGGGTTAACAGAATTTTCTATGCTGATGATACTCATCTGATTGTGTCCCTCAACAGTCTGGATAATGTTAAGAGCAATTTGACCAGCTGCTTGGAAGAGATCTCCGCATGGATGGATGACTCCTGCCTAAAGCTCAATGCAGCCAGAACCGAGCTGATGCTCTTGGGTAAAACCACTAATATAGACATCAACGCCCTTTGGCCTAAATGTTTAAGGGTGATGCCTACCCCCAAAACTCAAATAAAAAGCCTTGCAGTGTGGCTGAAACACAGCCTGAACTTTAAGGAACAGGCACGCAGGTTGGCAGGGACCTGCTATGGCATTCTAAAAGTGATTAGGAGGGTTCTTCCACTTTTGCGGCTTTCTGCTAGGAAGCTTTTGGTGCAAGCCTTGATCTTCTCGAGGCTTGATTATACCAAAATGCTATACCTAGGGTCTTCAGCCGCAACCATTAAAAAATTGCAAACAGTTCAAAACTGTGAGGCACGACTGCTGATGCAGGGTCACAAGCAGGAGTCAGCTAAACCTTACATTATATCCCTGTATTGGCCTCCAGTGGTCGAGAGAATTCAGTTTAAGGCTTTGTGTATTGCCCATAAGGCACTCTCAGCTAAGGCCCGATGATTCTTCAATCCATTATTTACCCTTACCTCCCTAAAAGATCTTTGCCCTCTGAGAAGAAACATCTAGTAATAGTTCCTAGAGTATACCGAGTTCACAGTGGGGGACGTCTTTTTTCCCTCATCTCTGCTAAATGCTGGAATCAGCTCCCAGATCATATCCGACTCGAGGCCAATCATCTCTCTTTTTGCAAGCAGCTGAAGACTCTGCTGTTTTCTGGAACTCTCTGATCGCTTGGTTGTTTGATGGCTTTGTCTCTAGCGCTGGGAGGCCTTTGGTAGCCATGCGCTTTACAAGTGTCTACTCATTCACTCATTTATTCATTCATTCATTTCTGGCTTTCCCACCTCATGCGTAGCAAGATGTTTCCACTTAGCTGAAATATGGGAGTCAGAAACGCAACCTTGTCTGCATCAGGCCAGCCAGCGGTCCAATAGGCCACAAAGCCTAACGGGTCTCATTTATGCTTTCTTTGTCACTAGGAGGACTCCTTGAACCCCATTGTGTCCCGTCACAATCTGCTAGAGATGCTTTGAAAAGAAGGTATTGGAAGTATTTTAGTACTAAGACAAATGGCTAGAGCTGATGGGTTTTATGGACAAATTAAAGTCTGTCTGTTTGCTTGGACTGTTTTTACTGATAGATTGCTCTAGATGAAAGTACCAAAAGAGGTCTGCATTCTCCACTTACAGGTCAACATTCCCCATCACTGAAAGCCACTTTCAGTTTGTGCTTTAGATGTAAAAATTATTGTCCAATGTTCAAACAACTTTTTTAAAACATTAAGCTCATTTGAGAATATAGACTGCTGTAACAAAAGAGATTCATTATTTGCCATTTCAAAGCTCATTGCCGGAATCTAATTCAAGTTTAACATAAATAGCTACATTGGCTGCATAACTTTAACACCTAATAACTTGCAAATGTTGGGACTGAATGCAATTATGTGTTTTTTTGTTTAAATTAGAAGTGCATGGTTTTTGAGTGAATATTCAAAATGTTTATATACAATACTGTTCAATGTGCTTGCCAACACTTTTCCATAACTTTTTGTTATAAATCTATTGTTTTCGATAGAAAGTTAGTCTTGTTTGTTTTTATTTAGCAACCTTTTTTAACTGCTACCTGCATTTTGTAGTCTACTATTGTCATTTTATATATTGAAAACATGCTTTCAATTGTTCCACTTTTTACACTTACAGTTGTGCTGTTAATTGAATTTTCTTTTTTATAACTTTATTTTTATTGATTATCAAAAAATAGAGACAAATGTTTCATCCGTTACAGTCGTCCTTGGTAGCTACATCATATACACAGTGTTATCATGCCAATATCACATTGTAATAGAGGAAAGTATCTTGCAATGTCTTAGCTCAATACTGTGATCAATACAGTGCATGTTTTACAATTTTCAATAAGCCAATCAAGTATCTAAATGTTCCTTCAATGTCCATTGATGCAGCAGACCCTGGCCACTAAGCCGATGCCGCCCTTCTCCCAATGGAACAAAAAGTTGCTGACGTGGTGTGAGCGAGGTGGTGTTAAGTCCAGAAGTGCTATAGAAAGCCTGATATGACTTGTCAGTGTGGAAGCCCAATGACCTATCCTATACCCGTGGATACTATCCCCGAGTTGGACTGAGAAGCGATGGAGTTGCGAAGGGTGTCAATATATACCTTATAGGGGCCCCAGATATCCTTGTGGCTGGCTGTGCTGGGTAACATGCTGGAATAGATCTCACTATTTGTACTGCAGTGCGCTAAATTATTCAACCAGCCTTACGACATGGGAGAAACTCTGCTGCCCCAGTGTAACGTTATCAATCTTTTTGCCAAAAGAAGGCCAGCGGATGCAAGTTTCCGGACTGTTTTAGGAAAGTTAACTGTGTAGCCCAACCGTGCCACTTCCGGAACAGGAACCAGTGTGAGCCCACGAATGTTCCCTAATGTTTTGTGCACCTGTTCCCAGTATGGGCGTATTCAGGGGCAAGTCCAGGTCAGATGGGCAAAATCAGCGTGCTGAGCACCGCATTTCCGGCATGTGTGTGGCCTATTGGGGTTAATTTTATGCATTTTTGCCGGTGTCATATAAATTCTTCGCAGAAACTTATAGTGTAATAATTTATGGCATGATAACAGACGGCCGATTGGTCGTCCGTAATTGGATGACCCAGATCAGCCTCTCACTCAGCACGAAGCTTGTCGTCTATGAAAGTGACCTGTGCTATGCATAGTTTATAAAATTTGGAAACTATGTGTACTCCACTTTAATTCTCAATGAGGAGAGACAATGGTGCAAATGAGTCAGGCTCCAACGTAAAGCCAACGATCGTGGCTCGTAATGCTGAGTATAGTCTCTTAAGAAAGAATTTGTCCATGAATGTGGCCTCTTGGAAGCGATCATCCTCAGCGGCCGAAAAGATATGTCCACCAGGGTAAAAGTCACCTATCGTGAAAATGTCAAACTTAGTCAGTGTGCGTTGTACAATTTTCTCACCTGTTATGGGGAGCCAACAGGCATTCGGAAGCAGAAGGGCCGATGAGTATAAAACTGAAGTGCCAGTATAGCAGTAGAGCCTGCTCTACGCCTACGCCCAGCTGGTGGTCGAAACCGTTTGTATTTCAACTGGATTCCTGGGTTTGCCCTTGGGCAAAACGGCTTCTAGCCGCTCAGGGAGGACAAAATCAGCCTCTGGGCGCAGACATGGGATCCTTGCGTCTGGGTGGTACCAAGCAAAGGCGTAACTACACTCTGCCACTAAGTAGTATAAATAAAAGTCTGGCACTCCAAATCCGCCCCTATCATATGGTAAAGTGAGTATCTTCTATCTAACATGCGGCCGCCCGCCACCCCAAACCAGCCGGATGAGATGGGATCGTACTGTTAGAAAAAAGAAACTATGGGGCACATTATGATCGCGGACGGACTTGAGTCCGTCCGCAACCATAGAGGAGGAGGGAACCTCCGCATGTCCTGCGGAGTTCCCTCCTGTGCAATTAGGATGTGACCGCCACCCTGGAGGTCACATCCTCTATTTTTAACATTGCGGCGGGTGCGGCTTCAAGCTGCACCCGCAGCAATGTTAAAAATGCACGCATTGCATTTGCATGCACAAAGTGGCAGGCACCGCGCGGTGCCTGCCGCTCTGTGCACGCAAATGCAGGGGGGTACCATAGGTACCCCCCATGTGCACCCCCCACCCCCTCTTCACCCCTGGGGGCCCGCAACGGGCCCCCAAACAAGAATCCGTATGCCTTTGCACGGCGGACATGCCGCCGTGTAAAGGCATTGAAATACAGACATCCTATTATGGTGGACGGTGTCTGAGAGACACCGCCACCATATCAGGCCTTTTCTGCCGCGGTTGTAAGCCAACCGCGGCGGAAAAGCAGCGGACCTAAACCAGGACCCACCAGCCATCCTAATGTGGCGGTAGGTCTCTGGTGGGTCCGCAGAGGATTTTCCGCATCCTCCGGGCCGGCGGTGGCTTCCGCCAGCCCGGAGGATGCGGAAAATCCTCCATCATAATGAGCCCCTATGTGTGAGGGGAATGGGGATATTATTAAAAATATATAAAAAATTGGGTGGGACCATCATCTTAATTATAGTGATTCTGCCTGCCATGGACAGAGGGAGACGTAACCATTTCTCCACTTGAGTCTCCAGCTTCTCAACCGCTTGTCCATAATTAAGTCGAATAATCTGTACCGGGTCCAAGTGTACATGGATACACAGATATTTGGTGGAATCCAAGAACCATTCCAAGGGAAATGCACAATCCCAAGGGGTCGTACTAGTGGGTAAAGAAAAAATATTTGATTTGTGCCAATTAATACCTAACTCAGAGAACTGTCCAAAGCAAAGGATTTCCCGGATGAGCGGGGCTAGGTTCAGGTGTGGCTCTCTGACATAGAGAATAGTATAGTTGGCGTATAATGAAACCAAAATGGGGCCTGAATTAAATTGTAGTCCTCTATGGAGATGTTGTTCCTGAAAGGGCCGTATTAAGGAGTCCATGGCAAGAATTAATAAAAGGGGTGACAGAGGACATTCCTGATGTGTACCACCCGTTAGTGAGAAGGAGCAAGATAAGGTACCGTTTATGCGAAGCCTTTCCGTTGGACAACTATATAATAGGCCTGTAGTGGCTGTAAAGCCAGCTGGCATACCAATACGACGCATGATGGATACAAAGAAGGGCCACTCGAGTGTGTCAAAGGATTTTTCTGTGTCAAGGAAAATTGCCGCAGCAGGAATTTTGGGGTTTATTCGATGCAATACTGCGAACAAGGTCCGCAAATTTAAGGAGGTCGAACGATGTGTGACAAAGCCTGATTGTGCTGGGGAGATGATGAACACCCTTAACTGCGACAGTCTATTAGCGACACATTTAGCGAGTACTTTATAATCTACATTTAGTAGCGAGAGAGGCCTGTATGATCCGCAAAGGGAGGGGACTTTACCGGATTTAGGAAGAAGAATGATAACTGCTGCGCTTAATGTAGGAGGCAGGATCTGTCTTTCTAGGGCCTCAGCATAAACTTCAATCAAGTTTGGTGCTAGAAGGTCTGAAACTGCCTTATAAAACTCCCCGGTAAAGCCATCGAGCCCCACATACCTCATTCATAGTGATGGTTCTGCCATGAATTCCTGCATATTTTTTTCTAGGTAGACTAAGGAAATCCCAGAGAGATAATCCTCCTGTGCGTTCATGTCACTGCCCTGTCTAGAGGCATATATCAGTGGAAGTCGTGAGTAGAGTCCCGTCCCTGTTAAGGATCTCTGTGATACAAGCTTTGCTTTACGGTGGCCTGAGGGTCTGAGCCAGTGTGCAACCTGGGCGATCGCCCTCTTCATAACGACGGGCCGTTTGATATTTACCCAAGTAAAGGATCTCGTGATCCGCTGTTTCTCTGTATTCTGAATTGAGAGCCAGCCTCCTGCCTTGCGAGGTGGATGGGGGAGCGTGCCATGCCACGTTGTCCGGTGCCTCTAGTTCACCTTCTAGCCTGGCTAGTGTTGTGCGTAGAGCCTTGAGTACCCCTGCATGTTTGGAAATGCATACACCGCGGATGTAGGCTTTGAACCCCTCCCTCAGCATAGCCCAGGAGTCCAACGAGCCAGTGTTAATAGTGAAATAGTCCTCTATTGCCTCTCTGACCTCGTGACAGAAAAGGTCATCTAGGAGAGTGCAACCAGGAAAGCGCCACTGCCTCTCGAACCCCTTGGGCGCGGGACTCGGAGAAAAAGTTGGACCGGGGAGTGGTCCGAATATCTTCTAGGAAGTGTATTCAACGCTTGATACCAGGGGGACACACCCAGGGAGATCAACCAGAGATCGATCCTGGTCCATGTGTTGTGTTGCCCTGAGTAATGCGTGTAATTAGTATTGGTAGGATTGCGCCTTCGCCATATGTCTATCAATGAAAACTGGTCGCATAGGTCTCTCAAAGTGCACCACGCCCTAGGTTTAGTATCTGGAGAGGCGGATGTACTATCCAGGTCTGTATTCAAAATGAGATTGAAATCCCCACCTATCATAATCAGAGTGGTTTCTAGTTTGGGAAGTTGTGTGTGTAGTGCATGAAATAATTCCGGGGAGTCAGTGTTGGGGGCGTAGACATATATCAAAGTGACATTGTGACCCATCATGGACCCTACTACAATAGTATATCGGGCCTCCTTATCATTGATGACTAACTGGCAGCTAAAGGGGACTCTCTTATGTATAAGAACTGCTGTGACTCTCGCATGATTACTAAAAGTAGCGAAATACCTGTTGGCACCCCAGCTGGAAGCGAATTGTGCTACATCTGAAACCGGTAAGTGTGTTTCTTGCAGGAAAGCAAAGTCTATATTATGACTGTCTAAGTAATGCACCACCTGCCGTTGTTTACGCTGGTTATTGAGACCTCGGACATTCCACGACAGCAGGGACAAATTAGAGGGACCTGTAATTAAACCCGACTGCGCCATCTGTGAGCTTTAAGAAGTCCAATAGGACAAATGTCATTTTGAAAGCAGTGAACCAGAACCAAGACAACAAGTATGATAAACAATAATAAAATCATTTAAACCTACCCTTATCCCATCCCACCACCCAACCTTACTGCAAAAAAGGCAAGGCATGCCCCATCCTGTAAGCAATAAACAATGTACCAATAAACTTTATATTGGAAGAGCTCTATTATAAATAGGTACATGAGGACCAACCAGAACAAACCCAGGGTATCAACAAAGCGGGGTCGCAATGCAACGTTAGCTGACCAACTGTGAAGTACATATTAAATCAGATCATAATGTATCCCCATGTAGTTCAAGAATCAAAAAGGGGCAACCACACATCAATGTCACCCAACACCGTAGCCTGAGAATAGTTCCAAACTTGCAACTGAGCCGCTATGCGGAGGGGACAGGCCGCCCCTGTCTTAGTGCGACTGGTCATTGTTGCTCTTATAGGTGCGACAGAATTCTTGGACCTCATTCGCGTTGTCAAAAAAACGGACCCGGCCGCCAACCTCCACCCTAAGCCGTGCGGGATAGAGCATGCGGTATTTGGGGCCGAGATTTCGGAGGGTGGCCTTTACCCCGGTAAATTTTCGCCTGGCCTCCTGCACCAATCACTGTGAAGTGTGGATAAAGAGCGATCTTTGAGCCCTGCCAAGTAGTGTCCCCAAGCACTCTGGCCAAGTGCAGAGCTGTGTCCCAATCTCGGAGGTTCGTGATATGGGCTATCAGAGGGCGAGGAGGGAGGCCTGGGTTAGGTCGTGGCCCCAAGGTGTGGTGAGCCCTCTCCACCACAAATCCAGGTGTGAAAGATTCCCTCCCAAGCATGTCTGATAGCAGGGTTTCAACAAAGAGGTTCAGCCAACCCATTGTAGGCCTCCAAAAACCAAGTTTGGTGTTATCGTGTGCCCCAATGGAGGACTAACATGCTACCTTCTGATTCTAAGCCTATGAGGAAGATGTTCTATTGAAACCCATCAGGTGGTGTCAGGTGCTTCTAATCACTAGTAAGCACGTTTTGCCTATACCAAATGAAGCTGATGGGGAAAAGCTACTTAAACTCGAGTGCGGCTCTCTTTGTGGACATGTCCCCAAGGAGCTTGATGTTTTAGCAGCAGTCCTGCCGCTGGACTGCACCACCCCGAGAAAATAGGGGGGCCACGGAACACATGATATGCAAGTTCTTGACGTGGGGTGTAAGCATGCATTTAGGTCAATAGCGACTTCTGGGGCTCATGTGAGACCTTTATTCAGCATGTATTAAGGAAGCATCCATACAGGACTAAAAAGGACTCCAATTCCCACAAGTCAACGTGGAAATCTCATGCAGCCCATTGGGACACACGATAACTCTGAACTTGGTTATTGGAGGACTAAGATGCTACCTTCTGACTCTAAGCCTATGAGGAAGAAGCTCTATCGAAACGCATCAGGAGGTGTCAGGTGCTTCTAATCACCAGTAGGCGCGTTTTGCCTATACCAAATAAAGCTGATGTGGAAAAGCTACTTACACTCAAGTGTGGCTCACTTTGTGGACACCTCCCCAACGAGCTTGATGTTTTAGCAGCAGTCCTGCCGCTGGACTGCACCACCCCGAGAAAATAGGGGGGCCACGGAACACATGATATGCAAGTTTTTGACGTGGGGTGTAAGCATGCATTTAAGGGCAATAGCGACTTCTGGGGCTCATGTGAGAGCCTTTATTCAGCACGTATTAAGGAAGCATCCATACAGGACTAAAAAGGACTCCAATTCCCACAAGTCAACGTGGAAATCTCATGCAGCCCATTAGGGCACACAATAATGCCGAACTTGGTTATTGGAGGACTAACATGCTACCTTCTGACTCTAAGCCTATGAGAAAGATGTATATATATATATATCGCCAGTAGGTATATATAGTTATGATTTTTTTCCTATGGGATTTCTGAAAATTCTATGTCGAATAACTTTGGCGTTTGTGGACGGAATTGGCTGAAAATTTCAGGAAAATGGCACATTTTGTTTCTGAGCAGCCCCTGACAATTGGGGGGGGTTTCGTCAAGGGGGGGCCGAGAAAAAAGGGGGGTCCCAAAACGCGTTTTTCCCATCCATTTTTCCATAGGGCGGTTGGACTCACTTTTAGCTCGAACGGCTGAATGGATTTACACGAAACTTGGCAAAATTGTAGATATGGTTTGCCCGACGTGCCTTTGCTATGTCTCAATATATGTGCTCCAGTGGATTTTGAGAAATTAACGTTTAAAAAAATATATATATCTGTGACAGCGCTCCGGTTAGTGCCCCGGTTCGCGTACCGGACGCGTAACGGAACTTCGCGAAGCGAAGCTGATTGGCTCTCCGGTGTCTGTCAACATTCTAAACAGTCCGGAGCGGCCGCCATCTTGTCTCTCGGTAGGATCGAGAGACAAGATGTGGTGAAAAACGAAGGGGGAAATGAAGGAAAGGGGGCACGGTAGACCCCTCCTGACCCCCTAGGATTGATGAGGGAGATATTAAAGTGCCCCGCGGGGCAAAAAATAAAAAAATAAAAAATTTGCGATTTTTCGCCGTAGAGGCGCGTCCCGGTACGCGAACCGGGCAGCTAACCGGGCAGCTAACCGGCAGCGTAACGGGAGTCTGAGGAGAAGCTGATTGGCTGTCAACATTGTAAACAGTCCGGAGCGGCCGCCATCTTGTCTCTCGGTAGGATCGCGAGACAAGAGGTGAAAAAAAAAGGGGGAAATGAAGGAAAGGGGGTAAGGTAGACCCCTCCTGACCCCCTAGGATTGATGAGGGGGCTATTAAAGAGCCCCGCGGGGCAAAAAAAAAAAAAAATTTGCGATTTTTCGCGGTAGAGGCGCTTCCCGGTACGCGAACCGGGCAGCTAACCGGCAGCGTAACGGGAGTCCGCCATCTTGTGTTTTTGGAGCGTCCGGGTCGCGTACCGGGTAGCGTCCCGGTAAGCGTAACAAGGGGAAAACCAAGAGAAACAGTAAAAAAAAATTTAAGGGAATAGATTTCCACCAAACTTGGCAACATTGTAGGGACTGTTTGTTTGATGTGCCTTTGCAAGGCCTCAAGATATGTGCACGTGTGGATTTTGTCTAATTAAGGTTAAAAAAAATATATATATCTGTAAGCGTGCTCCGGCGCGCTTACGTTACGGGTTTTGTTTGCGCTGCAGAGCCGATACGTCACGGTTATGCGACGCGTCATGAGGCGTCTCACGTGGCTACGTGATACGTCACGTAATAAAGAATATATTTTACAGCTATAGATATTAGCTTTTAAAAAACCAATGAAATTCACTGAAAAAACCATAGGTTATAGACCATATATAGTTAGGAATTTGCATTTACAAAACCTTGAAAATTCACTGAAAAAACCATAGGTTAGAGACCATATATAGTTAGCTGGACATTTTATTGATATAAAACCAATGAAATTCCATATATAGTTAGTTGCACTAACTATATATTTCGCGCATCCGCAATCCAATGCTGATGATGTCACATATTACATCATTCATGACATGGTCAGTGACATCACTGATGACATCACTGATGACATCTCAAATGACATCACTGATGACATCACTGATGACATCTCATTTAACATCAATGATCACACCACTGATGATATACTTCATGTGATAATACAATGCACCTCCTTACACTCTAATATAACCTCTGTTACACCTAGTGTAAAATACAGAGTATCATTTTTGAAACCATTGACACACGAATACCATTTACTACATACGCACTCACTGATTCCTACGTCCACACACACATTCACTCATTCACCCATACAATCACTCGTACATACAGTCACTCATCATTACAACACTATCATATGTACTCATACACCTATGCAGACACTCACACACTGCCACTCATCCATGGAGTTACTCACACACCTAGTCAGTCCTGTAAAGAATCAATCACACTTTCATTTCTTCATCTATACAGTTAAACACAGTTAAACACAGAACAGCTTACATTTTCACAGATATACTAACACATACTTACTCACTTATACAATCAAATCCTTCATCCATACTCTTATACATCCACTCATTCTTCAATATGTAAAACATATTTAAACTTTAAAAAAACACACAGACACTGGATGATGTCATCAGTGATGTCATTTGAGATTTCATCAGTGATGTCATCCGTGATGTCACTGACCATGTCATGAATGATGTAATATGTGACATCATCAGCATTGGATTGCGGATGCGCGAAATATATAGTTAGTGCAACTAACTATATATGGAATTTCATTGGTTTTATATCAATAAAATGTCCAGCTAACTATATATGGTCTCTAACCTATGGTTTTTTCAGTGAATTTTCAAGGTTTTGTAAATGCAAATTCCTAACTATATATGGTCTATAACCTATGGTTTTTTCAGTGAATATATATATAGTTGATTATTTTTCGCCCAAACCGGGCTCAAGGTGAGGTCGTGACCCTCCATAAACACTCAACACGATTTCTCCGTACTGTAGGTACAAAATCCACTTGAGCCCAAATATTCTTTTTTTTTTTTTTTTTTTTTTTTTTTTGAAAACCTTTATTGAACAATGGAAGCTCACAAATACTGGCCTACAACCCCACGGGCTGGCCAGAAACAGAATGGTCAAATAACCAGCATACAAAAAGAAGATCTGCACAGGATTTAACATCAGGAGCACTGGTGAAGCAATAAAACAATCGAGCGTTCAGCAAGAGCAGGATAAGAAAGGTTAAGTTTTCTAGCACGGGGAGGGGACCAAAGGAATAACGGGCCGTATATGAGAATACAAGGGAGGGACCGCGGCAAGCCGCCATTTTATAAACACAACGTAAGAAAATGAAGCCATATAATCAAATCTAGCAAAGGATAAAAACAGAATCAGATCATCAAACAGCAACAGTGGCAACAATCAATCGCGCACACCCACCTCCGCCCCTACCCGAACAAAGAAGACGTATTCAAAAAGCCCCAGCACAAAGACTAAGCAATACGCACCCCAACGGAAAAAGGACACCTCCATAAAGGAGGAAGGGAAGGAGGGAGAAAAGGACAACAAAAGGAACACCCGCCAGACCATGCACCCCCAGGGGGAAAAACAGGACAAAAAAACCGGCATGCGATGGAACAGAAACACGATACCAGAAGAGGCAGCGAACCACAATCAGCCACACACCGGAAGAAGGACAGAAAACCCCCGGGGGAGATACGAGGTGACAGAGTCCCGAAAAAGTGGATACACAAGAGCCATAGAACAAAAAAAGGAAACTAAGGGGGGAAAAAGACCCCCCGACACAAACAGACCCCCCCCACCCACCCCTAAGCCCACCCTGCACCCCTGCAGAAGGCTACGGCCTACCCCCCCGCAGCGTGCCTGTCGCCCTAAATAGAACCCGAAATTTAGTAGAGCAAGGAAAGTTAGAATTAAAAGACAAAAAAGGGGGGGGGGGAAGGAAGGGAAGGAAAGAAGGGAGTAAAGACATACAAACATACACACGGGGGAGGGCCAAAGACAGGAGTAAACGCACCCATCCACCCGCCCGGGTTAAAGGTCCAAGTCCTCGGGAAGCCAAAGAGTATCAGGTCAAAGTCCAGGAGCACTAACCAGTTACACAGAACCATATCAGGACACAAAGATCATCCAAACCGTTCATGAGCTACCGCATATAAGAGCCAGGTTTCATCAGCCCTGACCCGTTTTATCCAAAGCAGTAAGGGTCCGATCCAACGAGGACCCTGCCAGAAAGAACAGAAGGCAGGCAGCAGGAGAGCCCAACGGCAGTCCAAAAAAGTCACAGGAAGAAAAGCACGGAAGATCCAGGAAAATCACAGAATGTAGCAAACGATGCAGGTACAGTTCCAAGGATAGATCCAGAAAAACCGACCCATCCGGGCCGGCACAGGAGACGTCATCGGGCAGTGGTGATTGAGAGGGACCAGGAGAATCATGAAAGTCCGGCAAAACAAAATCCAGCTCCCGGGCCAAGGGCAGAGGAGGCAGCACAGGAGGAGAAGGCGCCGTCAGGTTGCGCACCTCCGGGGCGGCAGCCAGGGCAGAGGCCGCCAGGAGAGTACCAGCCACACCCCGCGATATCAATGCCTCATCCGGTCGCGGGGGCCCGGGAGGCCCGCAGTGAGGAACCGTCTCCAGAGCCAGGAGTGGCGCGGCCACCGAGAGCCGCCAGGATAGCAGGACGTTCAAGATCCCCTTAAGTGCAGGAAAACATTTACAGTACCCGACACCCGGGCCTTGCGGCGGGCCCCCAGTGCTCGTCCGGGCCCGGCCCAAACAATTGGGGTTGGTCGCCATCTTGAGAGCCCGCACAGGCCGCGCGGCCAACAACCTCCGCCGGGGCGGCAGTCAAGCAGAAGAAGTCCCGCCGACAGGCAGAAGAACACCCCGGACAGGAAGGGGGGCCACCAGAAGAAGGGGATTCGCCGGCCCCCCAATGTCGCCAGTCCCGTTCTCCGAGTCCGGGCGGCAAAGAACAAAATGGCCGGACCGGAGAACAAAGGGGGAGGAAGCTGAACACACGAGGAACCCCAATAATGAAGGGCAGCGTCACCATCCCAGGCTGCTGCCACACAGGAGTCTCTCAGCCAGGAACCTCCGGCTCACACGAACAGCGGCCCTCCAATCACCTCCAGCGTGCCCCGAAGGGCAAGCCCGCAGGCTGCATCCGGCCCAGGAGCCGGGACGAAGAACCAGGCCAGTCCGCTCTCGAGTCCCGGGAACGGTCGGGAGCACTGCACCGGACCCACAGCAGCCGGGACAACTGGAACAAGTGGTAAGTGCCTGCAGAGCGTCGGAATAGTACCACACAGCAAGGAGGGCTTCCCGGGGCAGGATAAATGCAGGATAAATGTGAAAAACACAGGCGGGCGAACGGAGCCGAGCTAAAGCGCGGCCATCTCGGTCGCGAGCTAGGCTCCTCCCGAGCCCAAATATTCTTGAAGCGTGAAGTTTAATTAGCCATGCAGCAAGTAAACGCCCAACGCGTTTCAGTGCCTGAGCACCTTGGTCACGGGTAAGGGAACGGTTTACAAAATGGCAATACATATAGTGCAAACCTGTAATAGTAGAAGTAGGACTACTGTGTCTCTACGCTCAGCATTTTTTGGCAGACATATTGAAGTGATGTTGCCAAACGCTATAAAGTCTCAATAAAGTTTTTGTATAGCCATACAAAAAGAACGAATTTAGCATTACTATAATAATAGTTAGGTACTAAATAAAAATACAAGGTGTAATACAGCAAAAATTATATCAAATGCAGGTGCAAAATCAAACATATCCATAATTTACATAGTGAATGACCAGTACAGCCACCATATATGCAAACAATTCATCCACATTGATAATCGTATGGGAAAATTCTCGCTGTTATGCCCCTGTGGGCTTCTAACATCCCAAATCCCCTTGCGGTTTGTAATAGATGCAATGCATGGTGACATAACAAAATTGAATACAAATGTGTGGTGTCGATGGACATTAAATTTGTGCGTCTCAAAGGATGGTTTAGTTTAGAACGTGGAGTGCTGCCAACACTGCAAACCTTGAAACACACGGATGTAAGGGGTAATTTGTTCACACAGTGAATTACGCAAAGAGGAGAATATGTATAAAGTCCAAAGATTCATGCCTTTTATGGCAGCATGCATGAAACTAAGGAGACATCCAATCAGGGCCAGACTGGCCATAGCAGGCACCTGGCATTTCCGGGGGGGGAGGGGCTGACAACAGTGTGGGGGGCCGGTTTTGAGCCCCTGCAATATTGGCCGCTGTAACGAAATCGGCAGGAACCGGCCATGGTAAACAGCTCGGCCGCACCCCCAAACCCCTAGGGGCTGGCCAAGCACTTTGCCACAGCCAGTTTTGGGTCCCAGTCCGGCCCTGCATCTAATTAAGGGCATGTTTGTGCAGCTGAACCGCAAATTTAGCCGAAGATCATGCGCCCGTAGTTAATTGGCTCCTAAAATGAGTGTGCTAACTTGCAAATTTCTAGAAGGGTTCATGAACCCGCATCAAAAAGAAAGAGGATTTTATCTTTCATGTCCAGCGGTGGAAGCACGGAAGCAGGGTGTGGGGGAGCTTACTTAGTTAAAAACTCAACCGTAGCACCAAAGTTTTTTATGCCAAATATAGATGTGACGAGCAAGCAAATACATATGGATAAATGCTGATGGCAATATCATAAACGTGAACCCTAATTATTATTAGACATTGGGGCCGGTAAGTCTGCGTCACTCAAAATGGCCACTCAAAATGGTAGGTGTTATGAAGGAAAAAGAAAAAGCAATGTACTAAAGTGTTCTGTGAGTTGCAATTGTCAGTACTTGTGACTTGCGAGAAACCAGCATTTACAATGCAATGGTCTCGTCTTTGTTTTCATTTATTGTTTTTTTTTATACCGATAAATATATGGTATTGTCATTTACAATGGCAATAGGTAAGCATTAGAGAGTAGTAGAGGGTAATAGCTTAATCTCTCGCAAATGCGAGACCTATTGCATTTGCACCCACACACACACACACACACACCCACACAGAACCCCACACACAGAGCCACACACACACACAGAGCCCCCCCACCCACACACACACAGAGCCATACACACACACACACGCTCTAAAGTAATTGAAGTGAAGTGCTGATCTTCTATACCTAGTTTTGTTATTTGTTTTATATCTCGCATAGACGTACATGCACTTTGTATTGTCAAAACTGTCTCCAGCTAAGACCAATCAACTGTTTTACATGATTATATTCTTTCACATGCGGAACTACTCGAATAGATTATACTACATATTTGTGATAGGCCATACCCGTGTAGGTTTTACCCAACCATGTTTTTTTATGTATCCACCCTTGCTCCATTGTTTGCAATCGATTTTAAAAGTAAATGAATTGTATGTAATTTTAGTTGTACTTTTAAGCTCAAATTAACCGAAATAAAGATATTACTGACTGACTGCTAAGAATCAACAAAGGGATTAGATACCAAATGTTTACCGTTTTTAAGAGTTGCACAAAACATGTATTACACAGACCATTAAATTAATCAATATATCGACCCTTAAATTGTGAAATTTTCGGTTACACATGCCATGATTGAAACTGGGCTCGCCAGGTCACAATCCCCCCCGAGAAGGGCTGTCTTGCACAAAAGGGGGACATTGAGGTGGGGAGAGAGAATTGAGAGGGGGGCTGGTGAAAACAATCAGGCTAAATAAACTGGGGGTGCGGACTAACATTAAGAGTGCAGAAGAAGGCCAACGGGACTGGTGCAGTAAGACAAGGCTAGGGGGCAGACACGGGTAAGAAAAACACACGGCATGTGGTGTAGCTCGCTGTCAAGACGGAGTGAATATACACATGGGAAAAAAATACTGGGGATTACTTTTCCACCCAAAATAAGCCTGCGTTCGTAATACATTCATACACTACCCACTGCTCTCCACAACGGGGGTCGGCAAACGCCACAGCAGAGGCACGCTGCTTTTAGCACTAAACAGCAAGGCAGTGTGTGTGTGAGAACGGGTCGGCCTAGCCTGCGGAACTCTGTAGTAAATAAGCAGGTCCACGTGGTGGGGGTGGAGTAAAGCCAGTGGCAGGGTGTCTGGCTAATAGTGCCTGTAGTAGGAGCAGTGCCGGCGGCCAGAAGTGCCTGCAGGGGTCTGGAGAGCCTCAATCAATCAATCAATCAGAGTACTTGTAGAGCACGCTACTCATCTGTGAGGGTCTCAAGGTGCTGAGGGAAGGGGTGCTGCTGCTGCTCGAAGAGCCAGGTCTTGAGGAGTCCTCTGAAGGCGAGTAGGTTTTGGGTCTGCCGTATGTGGGTTGGGAGGGTGTTCCAGGTCACAATCAGGGAACAGAGGCAAGAAAAAACTAGCACAATCAGGGGGGCAGAGGCAAGATAAACAAGCGCAATCAGGGGGGCAGAGACAAGAATAGCGAGCACAATGAGGGAACAGGCAAGAAAAACTAGCACAATCAGGGAACAGAGGCAAGAAAAATTAGCACAACGAGGGGGCAAAAGGCAAGAAAAGCGAGCACAACCAGGGAACAGAGGCAAGAAAAAAGGGCACAACTAGGGAACAGAGGCAAGAAGAACAAGCACAACCAGGGAACTGAGGCAAGAAATATCACAATCAGGGACCCGAGGCAAGAAAAGCGAGCACAACCAGGGAACAGAGGCAAGAAAAAAGAGCACAACCAGGGAACAGAAGCAAGAAAAGCGAGCACAACCAGGGAACAGAGGCAAGAAAAAAAAGCACATTCAGGGAACAGAGGCAAGAAAACGAGCACAATCAGGGAACAAAGGCAAGAAAAACTAGCACAACCAGGGAAAAGAGGCAAGAAAAATGAGCACAACCAGGGGGAAGAGGCAAGAAAAGCGAGCACAACCAGGGAACAGAGGCAAGAAAAACGAGCACAACCAGAAAATGCGAGACCTATTGCATTTGCACCCACACACAGAGCCACACACACACACAGAGTCACGCACACAGAGCCACACACACACACAGAGCCACACACACACACACAGCCACACACACACAGAGCCACACACAGATACACACACAGCCATACACAGAGCCACACACACACACACACACACACACACAGCCACACACACACACACACAGAGCCACACACACAGAGCCACACATACACATGTTGAAATTAGCAATGTATGTGTACATAAGCGGCGTTCATTTGTGTTCGCTGTACCTCTTGTCGTAAGCAGAATGGATATTGCAAAACACTGACTGTGTTATCCCGCCAGCATAGACCCATGCACATATATATGCAACAGCCATTTTAGGTACCATGGTCTCTCTGTTTGCGATCGACCATCAGCCCCTTCCCTGACCCTGCAAGCATCCCCCATGCACCTTGGCTGCCCCCGCTCTCACATGCACAAGTCATGACCTCCCCTTCCACATGACTCTGTCTCTGGGAATCACACCCCGCGCCTGACCAACACCTCCCTTTCTTCCATGAATACCCCTCCTTTTATGACCCCTTCCTCTGAGCCTGATTGTCTGCACGGACCGCTGGTCATCCCTCAGCCTGAGGATACAGTTCATTGCCCACTACTGTATGCACTCGCCCCTCTTCAAAGGGGGCTACTATTGATCATGACCGCCCCACCCCCTGAGATTCGATCAGGCGCACACATTCCAAAGGAATCAGCAGAACACTCAGCTGCGTGACAGCCCCCTCCTATTGTATGGAGGATCAGGGCCCCTACTGTAGCCACGTGTTGGAATATCTTCATACTTCACAATGTCTTGATTGTAGTGAAGAATGTCTGTGTGCCATAAACCTGTGTATAAAAGACAAAGCCTCAGAGAAACTTTTTAGAGCACCTCCTGAAGACACTATGCGAGTGTCCGAAATGACAGGCTCTCCTCATGAGAAATAAAACTCTATTCTTGTATTCCTGCTTCCAGCGCCCGTCTCTTTATTTGGTAATCGTTCAAGATGGGAACTAAGAGGCGTCCTGCGCCAGCAGCCTGGGCTTCAGGTGTGTTATGGGCTGACTTTTCCACAATTGGCGCCCTAACGAGGGGGCCATCAGCGACATAAGGTCCGGTAAGAGAGGTCCAGACGATGGGGTGAACATCTAAACGATTGGAGTATACCTGCCTTGAGAGGGCCCTCATCCGGCTGCCGATTGAATGAACTTCACCGATTCTGAACGGACCTCTCTCAAGTGACCTACTGTCCTGACTGGAAACCCACAGGAATGCTGCGATAAAAACATGGAGAAAAGAGGCGCTGGAAAAAGGAAGGCGAAGAATTGCCCACATGGTCCGGTCCGGGTAAGGTTAAGTAGGACGTCTTTACGTCTGATTGGTAGGATGGCTTCTCCATCTGATTGATTGATTGATTGTTTTGGAAACAGTATTTAAAATACTGGTATTGTTCATTGATTGGTTCATTTAGCCTCGGTTGCTACTTGAAGTATTGGTTCTCTTGGAGACATTCTCTGTTTGCAAACAGCGACGAATAGGAACGTTCCTCTCTCTTTGCAAATAGTGAAGGATAGGTAATGCGGACTTTTGTCCCCCGTTGTAATCCGTCATGCCTATTTTTCTCCCCACTGATTGATTGGTTGCTCTGTTGCTCTTTGAGACATTCGCTGTCTGCAAATGGGGAAGAATAGGAATATTCTGTCTCCCTTTGCAGATAGTGAAGGGTAGGTAATGCAGACTTTTGTCCCCGTTGTAATCCGTCATGCCTATCTTTTCTCCGCATTTGATTGTTTGTTATCGATTTTTATCGATTATTGCTCTTTGAGATATTCCCTGTCTACAAACGGGGAAGAATAGGAATATTCTGCCTCCCTTTGCAGATAGTGAAGGATAGGTAATGCAGACTTTTGTCTGCATTACCTATCCTTGAGAGGGGGGCTGGTGAAAACAATCAGGCTAAATAAACTGGGGGTGCGGACTAACATTAAGAGTGCAGAAGAAGGCCAACGGGACTGGTGCAGTAAGACAAGGCTAGGGGGCAGACACGGGTAAGAAAAACACACGGCATGTGGTGTAGCTCGCTGTCAAGACGGAGTGAATATACACATGGGAAAAAAATACTGGGGATTACTTTTCCACCCAAAATAAGCCTGCGTCCGTAATACATTCATACACTACCCACTGCTCTCCACAACGGGGGTCGGCAAACGCCACAGCAGAGGCACGCTGCTTTTAGCACTAAACGGCAAGGCAGTGTGTGTGTGAGAACGGGTCGGCCTAGCCTGCGGAACTCTGTAGTAAATAAGCAGGTCCACGTGGTGGGGGTGGAGTAAAGCCAGTGGCAGGGTGTCTGGCTAATAGTGCCTGTAGTAGGAGCAGTGCCGGCGGCCAGAAGTGCCTGCAGGGGTCTGGAGAGCCTCAATCAATCAATCAATCAGAGTACTTGTAGAGCACGCTACTCATCTGTGAGGGTCTCAAGGTGCTGAGGGAAGGGGTGCTGCTGCTGCTCGAAGAGCCAGGTCTTGAGGAGTCCTCTGAAGGCGAGTAGGTTTTGGGTCTGCCGTATGTGGGTTGGGAGGGTGTTCCAGGTCACAATCAGGGAACAGAGGCAAGAAAAAACGAGCACAATCAGGGGGGCAGAGGCAAGATAAACAAGCGCAATCAGGGGGGCAGAGACAAGAATAGCGAGCACAATGAGGGAACAGGCAAGAAAAACTAGCACAATCAGGGAACAGAGGCAAGAAAAATTAGCACAACGAGGGGGCAAAAGGCAAGAAAAGCGAGCACAACCAGGGAACAGAGGCAAGAAAAAAGGGCACAACTAGGGAACAGAGGCAAGAAGAACAAGCACAACCAGGGAACTGAGGCAAGAAATATCACAATCAGGGACCCGAGGCAAGAAAAGCGAGCACAACCAGGGAACAGAGGCAAGAAAAAAGAGCACAACCAGGGAACAGAAGCAAGAAAAGCGAGCACAACCAGGGAACAGAGGCAAGAAAAAAAAGCACATTCAGGGAACAGAGGCAAGAAAACGAGCACAATCAGGGAACAAAGGCAAGAAAAACTAGCACAACCAGGGAAAAGAGGCAAGAAAAATGAGCACAACCAGGGGGAAGAGGCAAGAAAAGCGAGCACAACCAGGGAACAGAGGCAAGAAAAACGAGCACAACCAGAAAATGCGAGACCTATTGCATTTGCACCCACACACAGAGCCACACACACACAGAGTCACGCACACAGAGCCACACACACACACAGAGCCACACACACACACACAGCCACACACACACAGAGCCACACACAGATACACACACAGCCATACACAGAGCCACACACACACACACACACACACACACACACACACAGCCACACACACACACACACAGAGCCACACACACAGAGCCACACATACACATGTTGAAATTAGCAATGTATGTGTACATAAGCGGCGTTTATTTGTGTTCGCTGTACCTCTTGTCGTAAGCAGAATGGATATTGCAAAACACTGACTGTGTTATCCCGCCAGCATAGACCCATGCACATATATATGCAACAGCCATTTTAGGTACCATGGTCTCTCTGTTTGCGATCGACCATCAGCCCCTTCCCTGACCCTGCAAGCATCCCCCATGCACCTTGGCTGCCCCCGCTCTCACATGCACAAGTCATGACCTCCCCTTCCACATGACTCTGTCTCTGGGAATCACACCCCGCGCCTGACCAACACCTCCCTTTCTTCCATGAATACCCCTCCTTTTATGACCCCTTCCTCTGAGCCTGATTGTCTGCACGGACCGCTGGTCATCCCTCAGCCTGAGGATACAGTTCATTGCCCACTACTGTATGCACTCGCCCCTCTTCAAAGGGGGCTACTATTGATCATGACCGCCCCACCCCCTGAGATTCGATCAGGCGCACACATTCCAAAGGAATCAGCAGAACACTCAGCTGCGTGACAGCCCCCTCCTATTGTATGGAGGATCAGGGCCCCTACTGTAGCCACGTGTTGGAATATCTTCATACTTCACAATGTCTTGATTGTAGTGAAGAATGTCTGTGTGCCATAAACCTGTGTATAAAAGACAAAGCCTCAGAGAAACTTTTTAGAGCACCTCCTGAAGACACTATGCGAGTGTCCGAAATGACAGGCTCTCCTCATGAGAAATAAAACTCTATTCTTGTATTCCTGCTTCCAGCGCCCGTCTCTTTATTTGGTAATCGTTCAAGATGGGAACTAAGAGGCGTCCTGCGCCAGCAGCCTGGGCTTCAGGTGTGTTATGGGCTGACTTTTCCACAATTGGCGCCCTAACGAGGGGGCCATCAGCGACATAAGGTCCGGTAAGAGAGGTCCAGACGATGGGGTGAACATCTAAACGATTGGAGTATACCTGCCTTGAGAGGGCCCTCGTCCGGCTGCCGATTGAATGAACTTCACCGATTCTGAACGGACCTCTCTCAAGTGACCTACTGTCCTGACTGGAAACCCACAGGAATGCTGCGATAAAAACATGGAGAAAAGAGGCGCTGGAAAAAGGAAGGCGAAGAATTGCCCACATGGTCCGGTCCGGGTAAGGTTAAGTAGGACGTCTTTACGTCTGATTGGTAGGATGGCTTCTCCATCTGATTGATTGATTGATTGTTTTGGAAACAGTATTTAAAATACTGGTATTGTTCATTGATTGGTTCATTTAGCCTCGGTTGCTACTTGAAGTATTGGTTCTCTTGGAGACATTCTCTGTTTGCAAACAGCGACGAATAGGAACGTTCCTCTCTCTTTGCAAATAGTGAAGGATAGGTAATGCGGACTTTTGTCCCCCGTTGTAATCCTTCATGCCTATTTTTCTCCCCACTGATTGATTGGTTGCTCTGTTGCTCTTTGAGACATTCGCTGTCTGCAAATGGGGAAGAATAGGAATATTCTGTCTCCCTTTGCAGATAGTGAAGGGTAGGTAATGCAGACTTTTGTCCCCGTTGTAATCCGTCATGCCTATCTTTTCTCCGCATTTGATTGTTTGTTATCGATTTTTATCGATTATTGCTCTTTGAGATATTCCCTGTCTACAAACGGGGAAGAATAGGAATATTCTGCCTCCCTTTGCAGATAGTGAAGGATAGGTAATGCAGACTTTTGTCCCCGTTGTAATCCGTCATGCCTGTTTTTTCTCCCCACTGATTGATTGATTGTCTGGACATTTATTGTTCAAGCAATAGTTCTTTTGAGGCATTCTCTGTTTGCAAATAACGTGGAATAGAAATGTTCTGTCTAGTCTTTGCAAGTAAGGAAGGGTAGGTAATGCGGACCTTTGTCCCCCGTTGTAATCTGTCATGCCTATCTACTCCCCACTGATTGATAAACCAGTTCCACCCGGACCATTTATTGGAGGTAGGTCATCTGGCTCGACCAGGAGGGTACCCCTAATACAAAAGGACAAATATAAAAATACGGATTAACCGCTGTATCGTGCTAGCAAATAAAAGAAAAAAAATATATAAAAATCGTTAGGGAAAAGAAAAGGAATGGAGTGAAATCAGTAGGCCGCTGATGAGATCTCTTTTCAACCTCGCTGAAATGGAAACATAGGGAACAACCCCTCAGGAAATATGAAACTGGTGAGGAAAGCCGAACTTAACGCTATGACTTCGAGACAGCTTGGCTTCGCCACCCACCCCGCCCAATTAACGACAAACCTTAGCGAATAATAGAAAATATACAACACTATAGCGAAGTAACAGGCGAAAACGTTTTATTTTTAACAAACAAAAAAAAACATTTAAGCAACTATTTACATGACAAACGGCTGCAATGGCAAACGAAAACCCACAATGCATTTCGCCGTCTGCCTGACGCCGTTCCAGCCCTTCCTTCCCCAAAGTAGCAATGTTGGGCTACTTTGGGCTACTTTCTGGTAGTTTTTGGGCGTTTTAAAGTCTACAAAAACCGTCAGGGGCGGTGGGGTGAAAGGACCACTACGCGAATAGCCCGAAGGCGGCGCCACACGCCAAGGCCTGTCCCCCCCGGATGAACCAAGGGACCCGTTCCTGGGGCCAGGGCGAAGAGCGTCCGGCCGCCATTAACCGGAGGCCCGGCCCGAAACGTACTAGGCGCCACTTCTTCAATAATGGCTGCGACAACACTGGGGGGGGGGATGTCTTGCACATGCCTCCGACCCCCCCCCCTCGTCCTCATCGCCTGGTCCGGCCATAACAAATGTCAAGCGAGACGCCGTGGGGTGCACCGGGAGGGAGAGGCGGCGCGAACGAGCCTCTCCCACCTCCCCAGGTGGAGGCTCCCCAGCTGCACCCTCAACGCTCCTCGCACCCGGCAAAGGGTTCGTCCACTCTTACGGTGCAGCGACGCTCCACGCACCCGGCAAAGGGTTTATCCACTGTAGCGATGCTGCAACACCTCGACCCGGCAGGTTGGAGCCCGTCTGCTCATTTGACCCCGCGATTGACGGTAGCTGCCGAACTCTCAAAATGGCGGTCGACCTTGCAAGAGCGGGCCCAGCATGAAGGAATGGCCCGGTTGCTTGTTGATTCCACCATCATAAAAGTTCTCCTCGACCTTGAAGATTCTAGAGGAGCCGCGGGAGTCCCCGACTCCCGCAGATACCCCCGATGGGGGATGACTGCCATGATTGCCCACGGAACGATGGAAATGTAGCCGCAGGACGTCGGCGCTCCCATGCTGACGCCAGCCTCGATTTGAATGACTAAAATCCTGCAGACTACAGTTCGGAACAGTTCCGGTGAAAAACCCAGTATGACCCGGTAGGGAAAATTGTTGCCTCCCTCCCCCTTTTTGACTGATGGTTCATACTGCCGATCCCTTTCTGTTGCCCTTTAACAGAACTTTTTGGACTGCCGAAAGAGGTTCTGGGCCAACCACGAGCTGGTGGAAATTTTGACTATGCCTGGATCTGCCTGGCTGCACCCAAAATGGCGCTGGTATAAATGAAACTTTCAACTCCTTGTTGTACCCCGATTGCTCAACTTTGGTGTCATGAAATATGCATACAGTTTTTAAAAACAATGTACAGTATGGGATGGGCACTGATTATGTGTTCGGACAATGAATTGAAGTGAGATGGGTGCTGATTGAACATTCGGACAATGAATTGTTGTTAAGTTTGGCGCATCATGATTATTGAAAGTTTGAATTTCGACACTTATGATACTCGCTCACACTAAAATTTCGATATGATTTTATTGCACTTGTCGCACTTTCATTATCAAATCAATGATCACCGACTCCATTAGGTTTTCCACTAATAAGTATCCCCACATGTACAGTTCTGGCCGGCCCACAGGGTTGTAGGCCCGTATTTATGCACCGACATTTTTATTAAAGATTTTTTGGAAAAAACGTACGTAGTTGTCACGTATAAATTGGTACGTTTCGAATAAATGATCACTGTTTCCGATATAACTAAAATACAGGTGAAATGGCTCAGCTCGATTAGTTAAGGGTTAAAAAGTATAATACGCAGAAATATTGCAAATATGAATGATCCAGGATTTTGTTGTATGTACTTTGCACATTTTTGTACAGCCTAAAGCAACCGCTAAAAGACCCTGGAATTCAGCCTATACTTTGTATGCTACCTGTATCAGGAAAACTGTGCTAAAATGCCCCTAAGTCGCCCCGAAGGAGTGCCACCTGGCCTCCCTACATACGGTCCATAATACCACACTTGGGTGACCTATGCTACCCACCGGCTTCCGATAATCATCTCTCCCACACTAAAAGGTCCATCTGGGCTTAAATGCCGAGTTGGCAAGGACTGCGTTCCGTGGAGATAGACCGAGTATGTAGTAAGTAAAAGCCTTTTCGGGTTTATGCGCGCTGATGTGTTTTTAAATGCTGCCCCCGCCCCCCTTCTTTTTCCCTCTTTCTGCAGGTCACTTTGGAACATAGATTAAAAATACGGAAGAAGAAAAAGGTGATCTAACGGACGAAGAGACGGGAAAAAGGCGTTCGATTATGATGCCTACGCACCCCGAATAATACAACCAAAAATAATATGCACTCATGATTAAGCATTCTACACTTAACTAAATAGGGAAAAGTTTAAAATAATATTCTGAGGTGAGGTTTAAACTCTAGTACCCTCCGTTTGGAGGACTAGGAATGTTGTCAGTGTTTAGAAATTACTACATCCTTTCCACACCCTCATGAACCAGAAACTCAGAGCTGCCCCATTATTCTCCAATCGACACCAACTGTTGTCTCAGCCTGGAAACACATTTACTAAAATGACTCGAAAATACCACCGTGAGCATTAGCCCGACCAGGTTAGTTCATGACCAATTGCCAAAGGCGTAAATGTGTACAATCAAAGCCACCAGTAAAAAGACAGCCGACGAATAAAAGAGAAGAAAAGGGTAAAAAGAGCTTAGGATGCTAAGGATGCGCAGCATACAGGAAAAGATCATTTTGGCCAATCACTGTTCTATGTTTTGTCTTGGATTTTTGTACATAATACATGTACTGTCTTCCCCGTCTGAGTTTGTGTATACGTGATGCATGGATCTACGTCATCCCTCTGCCTGTGTCTCCGTATTACTTAACCCCTGTTGTTCTGTGTTGTGCGCGCACTAAATGATCCATTATTGTACACGTCTCTCTCTCTCTCTCTCTCTCTCTCTCTCTTTCTCTCTCCATGTCATACGTGTACCGAATGGACCATTTAGAGTGCGGTCTCTCTCTCTCTCTCTCTCTCTCTCTCTCTCTCTCTCACTCCCTCTCTCTCTCTCTCTTTCTCTCTCTCTCTCTCTCCCTCTCTCTCTCTCTCTCTCTCTCTCTCTCTCTCTCTCTCTCTCACTCTCTAAAGTCCCCCTGTTCCCTCTTTCCTTGTATGGTAACGTTGTGCCCCCCGGCACAACACCTAATTGGGTCTCCTCGAACACAAAGGTGTTTGGAAAAATTGACAGGAACTAAAACGATTGTGACTCGCCATATTACTACCTCTCCTTTTCTGCAAAACGATAGAACCCAAGTTGGTAATGAAGGAAAGGACAGGTAAGACGACGGATGTCCCCTAATCTGGCCTTTTATGGGGGGACTATAACGTCAATGGCCTTCTGTTTTTCGGTTCGCTAAAAATGCAATTCCCAATGCACAGATTACTTCGCTCCTCTGCACTTAAGTGCGGATGTCCAGAGTACCCCACTTCTCCCGATCGACCCCAGCTCCCTGTCCAAAGCGTCCCCGTTTCTCCCGATTGACCCCAGCTCCCTGTCCAAAGCGTCCCCGTTTCCCCCGATTAACCCCAGCTTCATGTCATCTACCCTCGAAAGCGAAATTGATGACCTTGATTAATGGTCGCTCCCCAAGAAAAGCATGTTTTACATCTGCCCCCTCCCCCTTCTTCATGACGATAACGCCCCTGCTTACAAGAGTTAGCCGACCCCGAAGGGAAATGTAAGATTGTCGATACTTGGGTTAAAGGGAAGGGCGAGTCTCTACATAAGGACTCGATTTTGAGTTTGATATAATACACTGTGTATAAAGGTCCAATTTCTCTCCACCTACGTCACGAATGAACGCCAAACAGGTTTATGAATTCAATGGTAATGCCCTCCTACATACTCCATAAGTGATGACTTCTGACTGTGACCGATGAACTTATCCCCCACCTACATAGGATTGGGGACGGAATTGAGATGTATACATGTCTTCTCCTGCCAGTTTTTCTAAAACTTATTTTGTACCCATTCAAAGATACGATCACCGGAGGAGAGGAGCTGGACGTGACGCACAGCCTGGCCACAGATCATGAAGCACGTGTGACCGCGACCAAAGGTGGAGCCACCGAGCAACGAGACGCGGGACGAGGCACCACTCTCAAACTCGGCAGATTAAGGAATAAAGGGCTGCCTTGAAGCCCTCGATTTGCTGCCCCACTCGTGCCTGAAGTCCCCGTCCTTTTTGAGCCCGACCGATGGGCCTGCCTGCTTGTTATCCTTTGCTCCTTTTGGTCCCTTGATGTGCTCAAAGATCTGATCCCACTCCGCCCTCTCTTCCCTTGATTATTCAACAACATCACCCTTTTCGCATGACCTTTTGACTATGGAATGAGGTTTTGCCACAGAAAAAGAAAGACACGCAGGTGCCCAGCATGAGGCACCCCTAAGAACATGAGTTAAGATACAGGACTGTGATCTAACAGCAGAGGACTGATCGCACCCTGCAACGTGTAAGGATGAATCCGAGCTGGACCTATAGCTCCACCGCCGGTGCTCAACAGCGCCAACAAAAGAAGACGGACTCTGTTAAAAAGACATTGTGACGAAAACCCCCTTCCTGAACTTTCTACTCACCCCCTTGACCAAATTGCTTGTATCAACTTGAACTCCTCCCTCAGCCATTTTTTATTGCTTTCTAAAAATGTTTCATCGGTCACCCATGCATCTAGTTTTCCAAAAGTTTCTTACAGCACTGATAAGACCCGAAGGTATCAGAGTACTCTTACTATATGTTGATGTCACCGGAGAGAAAGTCTGAACTTGATTCTATAATGTTTCGGAACCTCTTTTCTTGATTGACTCCGACTAAGTATTATGCCGATCTCTAGACTTGTATGAAGAACCCAACCAGTGTAAATTAACATGTATTGCATTCTGCCTATCGTATCGACTATATAGAGTTGAACTTGCTTATGTAAAAAAGCGGCGACTGTTGAAATTAGCAATGTATGTGTACATAA
This sequence comes from Lissotriton helveticus, assembly GCF_964261635.1. Taxonomy (NCBI): domain Eukaryota; kingdom Metazoa; phylum Chordata; class Amphibia; order Caudata; family Salamandridae; genus Lissotriton; species Lissotriton helveticus. Next base: position 237,151,082 of record NC_136062.1, on the reverse strand, counting down.
GCGGCGTTCATTTGTGTTCGCTGTACCTCTTGTCGTAAGCAGAATGGATATTGCAAAACACTGACTGTGTTATCCCGCCAGCATAGACCCATGCACATATATATGCAACAGCCATTTTAGGTACCATGGTCTCTCTGTTTGCGATCGACCATCAGCCCCTTCCCTGACCCTGCAAGCATCCCCCATGCACCCTGGCTGCCCCCGCTCTCACATGCACAAGTCATGACCTCCCCTTCCACATGACTCTGTCTCTGGGAATCACACCCCGCGCCTGACCAACACCTCCCTTTCTTCCATGAATACCCCTCCTTTTATGACCCCTTCCTCTGAGCCTGATTGTCTGCACGGACCGCTGGTCATCCCTCAGCCTGAGGATACAGTTCATTGCCCACTACTGTATGCACTCGCCCCTCTTCAAAGGGGGCTACTATTGATCATGACCGCCCCACCCCCTGAGATTCGATCAGGCGCACACATTCCAAAGGAATCAGCAGAACACTCAGCTGCGTGACAGCCCCCTCCTATTGTATGGAGGATCAGGGCCCCTACTGTAGCCACGTGTTGGAATATCTTCATACTTCACAATGTCTTGATTGTAGTGAAGAATGTCTGTGTGCCATAAACCTGTGTATAAATGACGAAGCCTCAGAGAAACTTTTTAGAGCACCTCCTGAAGACACTATGCGAGTGTCCGAAATGACAGGCTCTCCTCATGAGAAATAAAACTCTATTCTTGTATTCCTGCTTCCAGCGCCCGTCTCTTTATTTGGTAATCGTTCAAGATGGGAACTAAGAGGCGTCCTGCGCCAGCAGCCTGGGCTTCAGGTGTGTTATGGGCTGACTTTTCCACAATCACACAGAGCCACTTATACACACACAGAGCCACACATACACACACAGAGTTACCCGTTTCAATTACGAAAGCATAAATTACTGGCACTATCAGAAAAGTTTCACCATTGCAGGGGCATAGCATCCATCGGTGCAGGTGGTGCAGTGGCACCAGGAGAGAGAGGCCTGAAGGTTAGCGGCCTCTTGGTGCACCCAGGCTCAGCAGTTATGCTCAGTTTTACAGGCTGGACTTGTTGCTAGAGCTGCACGCGTTTTGTAAGCTCACATATCATTGGCTACAAAGAGGCTGGAAATTTACCGAAAGATAATCTGCTCAGACTCACAGAGCATTAGTGGCGCAGCCTGGAGACCCGGGGTCTTATTTACATCCCCTTGCACCGATGTACAGGAAAAGAGATTATTCCTTTAAAAGTGGTGCAAGGAGAGAGTCAACAGTTGTGGCAGAAGCATACGATTCAAAAAGTGGTGAAAGAGGAAGTGGATGCTGATGGATATGGGAGGAGACTGGCCTGCAGCATGATGCTCTTCCAGCAGGCAGGCCAGGCAGTCTTTCGAATAGCCCATCAAAGCCCGCAACACTAATAGCAGTGACAACCGCTCTTTAACTGGAGATTGATTAATGCGGAAGTGAAGGACGCGGTGGGAGGGCGTGGGGCGGCAGGGATGAGGCAACAATTGCAGACACTGCCGCGTGAAGCTCTTCTCACCTTCAGAAGAGGAGGGGAAAAAGCACACGCTGCAACAAACATCTTACTGACGTCTCGCCTGAGCAAAAATTGGCTGCGTCAGTCTCTGCGGCGATCAATCACTAGAAACTGTGATGGCACGAAGAGACCCCGGGCTTCTAAAATTAGCTGCCTCATTATCAATTGATTTCCGTGGCACGGTATTGTCTTGTTTCACTTTGGAAAAGCGGGGAAAAAGCAGCACGCCTCTTCTATTAATTGCATGGAAACCAGCTGGTTGTGTTTCTTAATTAAAGAGACGCTGTCTCTTTCCAGCCATTTAGAAGCCCCCGTCCCTTTCACATAAATAACGGGAGGAGGGAGGCTCTTCCTCAAATAAAAGTAGGGGGTGAATGAGATCTGGTTCAAGGACCCGCTCCCAAATGAATACATGGAGATCTAGTACTCCTCAAACAAATCAATAAGCAGAGCATAGAACACGCCAAAGATTAGCTGGAACCTGGGACCACTCCTCAAACAAAGGAGCAGAGATGACTTACCAAATGAAACCGTACGAGAGCAGAGAACATTCCAGAAAATACTTCTGCGGGTTTCATGGGGGTCTTGCATGCATGATAGGGCTGGGAGAACCCACTCCCTGATGCTTGAGTGCAAGAAGGAGCATTGCTGGCTCAACACCCCCCCTTTTTTTGGTGGGGGGGCTCTCGGTTTGTCTTCGAGGCACTGTCACAACAGCTTGCATCACCGAGCTCAGACCCACTGCAGGACCCCAGGGGTGAGACGGGCAGCTCTGCGCGGGCTCTGCTGACACCCATGAGATTTTGCAGGAGCAACCGAGGGCAGTGAAGGCGCCAGCTAGGGCTCCAAGGTGAGGGGCAGAGCAGCGGCAGACGCGGAAAGCGGTGGAACGCAGCGGCTATCTTTGAACTGGCTAATTATAAGGTAACAACGTCGCATCGCGATCCTTCTATGTAGCTATACTCTACAAGTGTTTCTTTTATTAGCTGCACTACTGAAGTTTCCCCAATCCATAATAACCACCAAGACACGTCACTTGCCCATAAAAACAAAAGAAGGACGTCCGTAGGAACGTCATTGTGATACATTATAGTAAATACGCGATTTGAGGAGTCTGTGAACAAATCTGTAGCTGCGTGTGTGAAGAAACCAAATGATGGAGATTTGTTGGGGCTGGGAGCACGGCCTGGAATGGAAGTGCCTCGCGGCATATAGGCTTTAAGTGAGATGAAAACACTAAACACAAAGGAACGGGCACCTTACCTCACATGCGGCTCTATGTAGATCCCTGCGATGAGCAGCTGTTCCGTCAGTCAGAGGCTCCCTTCTGCAGCCCCTTATGTGTGCGAGTGAGGAGCGACCGCTCTGCGCACTGCCGGAAGGCAAGAGAGGAACGCTCCACACCACCATGTTTCTCCGAGGTCAAGCAGAAATGGCTCGGAGAAACGGCCCATGATTTTCGGACTGGGGGGTGTGTGTTTCTTTCTCTCCTCTTCCCATTGGCTGGAATGTAAAATTCCAGCCAATGGGAAGAGGAGAGAAAGAAGCAAAAAAAACACGCCCCTCAATCCGAAACGGACAGGGCTTAAAGTGAAGGACAAAGCTCTTCTCCAATGGCAGGCTGCCGTTTAGGAAGCCATCCAATGGAGAAGAGCTGGCTTGTTTAAGCCCCATTCTGGAAGACATAAAATCTCGCCAGCGAGACTGCGCAAGCGCAGCCTATGCAGGCCGAGACCTAAAAAGGGGCAGCAGAAGGGCACCTTTCGTCAACGTGATTCTTAAGGAAATGGATTGTGCCCACTCTCACAGTAGCAAAGCATTATTAGCTGAACTTGTCAGTTAGTAACTATTTACATTAAAGTGGGGCTTACCCACGTGGGACGGTTTCCACTCTACTAGGGATGGCTTCAGGGTTTGGGGTGGGGGCAGACAATAGGTCCATGAATTTGCTGCATGTTCCTCCCAATGCCTCTTTGAGAATGCGCTGTTTGTTTTGGCACTGCGACCCTTGAATAGGAATTGCACAGCAGTCACATTGTGAAAGATATTGCTGGCATTGCCTGTCCTTTACAGGTTTCCTTCTCTCCATTAGCAAGAATTTGCTAAATGCATTTTGCCTCCCAGGTGTTATTGGTCAGATGTTTTTAAAGCCTCTCTTATGGCCTCTTTCCCGGGTTAGTACATCTGCCAAAGAGCAAAGAATTGTCAGGTTCTCATATAGTCTTAGAGCCTGGCGTAGGGGGCTCTACCAGTCATTGTACGCCGGCTCCAGCGGTTGCCTATAACAAGGGAGCGGGCCTTTAATGTCCGGAAGAGCCCGCTACTTAGGGCTCTACGGCTATTAGAACATTCTGCCCCCAGAGGGCAGAATGTTCTAATTATAAAGCAAAGGCCTCGTGGAGCCTGAGGGAGTTGAAATCCCCTCGGGCTCCATGAGGCCTTTGATAAATATTGAAATGTTAATGCTCCAGGCTTCTACCCGCCTGGAGCACTCCATTGTTTTTAATTAGGCTCCCAACAGTCCAATGTTCTAATTCAGATTCACTATTCCAATTTCGTTTTCCTCAATCCCCCTCACCCTGTTCCTGGCATCCCACAGTACAAGTAGTAAGAGGTTACCCTGACGAAAGTCTGCAATGCAAAGACAATCGCAATAACATATCATTGTCACCCCATTTACCTACATTTCTGTTTTGATTGCCTCTATGAGATCACTACATTAGGATCTCAGGATCTATAAATTACACCGGACAATCATCAAGCTCCCTATCGTCCAGGCATGCTTCACCCCAGTGGCCCTGCGCATTTGGAGAATGACATTAGAATTTTCTCTCTCGAAAGATATACTCTTTTCTCAGATTTCCATTCTTCTCCAGCAACCTGGACAGGAATCTTCTATATTGCAAAAATTAGACAGCCCACCTACTTCCCTTTGAGGCAGAAGCTCCATGCCAACATGTGAAGGGGGAACATGTAGAAAGAAAAGCAGAGAACTTGGCCGTGGCGTGGTACAACTTCCTACGATACAGAGAGTAAGGGGTGGAGGAAAACGCTTCTCTTTCCAGGCATCCAAACTTTGGACCGCATTGCATACACACTTACCAAATAGATCGGTCTTCAGGAAGGAAATTAAAACATGGCTTTTATCCCAACCTTAAACATGCCGGTCGTTATGTTTTAATCACTTTACCCAGCGCCAAGACGCCTCAGTAGTAGTGCGCTCTATAAATACCATCAGTCAGTCAGAACTATCATGAGGGGAAAAATACAAAGAAAAAGGAACCACGACCACAGTGGAAGGGTGGTTACCAAAAGCTCTGAAAGGTCTAGGATCAGGGGCAGGTTGTGCTATTTTAAGATTGTACTCATACATTGAGTACAGGTATATTGTGACACTGATATCATGGACAAAATCTCGAAGGACATCATCTGGAAATGTACGCAAGCACACAGGCAGAAGCATAGATTCACTATTCCTAACTCCTCATTTAAGTAGCTTGACAATATATATATATTGACACGGTACCTAGATGTAGAATTACGGATAGAACATCTATATATACCTACCTTCTTATATTTTGCCCCTATATATTTCGTCCCGACATTAGTGTCCCAAAATACAGGACTACATATTCAGGAGCCCCACTATACTTTCATATCATATCTCATGGTGTGCAATTTGTGCTGTTTCCAGTTTTCATCATGACTGAACCTGGGAAAAATATGCAGATGATTGTGCAACAGGTTTACTTTTAGAGGAGATGTTCTACACATGAGGGTGTTGTGGCAAATATACGTTTTAATTTTTAGAAATAAAATATGACATATACATATTAAGAATATGTATGCATGATAAAAATAATAAATATTTCGTTAAACATTATATATACAAAGCAAAGAGTAGTACTGGTTTTGACATGGCCATCTGAAAACATACATTTTCTCAAATTTCAGGGGGCCAAATCACAAAAGCAATCACAAGTACAGGAGGAAATAATAAGGAGTATTCTTTTATCTACTCTTGCATACCTTTGTTATTCAACCCCTATTTTTAAAAGTGAAAAGAGGCACACAGTCCTTTCTATGTGCACTTCGTGGACATGAATATTCTCTGAATATTTCCAATTTAGATATTTTGGGACAAATCACAAAGAAATGTAGGAGTGTATAAAATATATAAGAAATTGGGTTTTTGATTGAGTGGGGTGAAAACTCTTCTCAAGCAACATCAGTAATCTTTTTAGGGTGAACCACAAAAGGAGCTAAATTAACCTGTGCTTAACCCTCCGGCAGCTTGGAACAAAAACAATCAGGCTTAACATTTAGGCAATGTGTAAGGTATGTGTGCCACACACATACAATAATACAGTGAAGACATAACACAAGATAAATCCCATGCCAATTTAGGAAAATAGTATATGTTTTAATAATTAAAATGAGACCAAAATGACAAAAATTCACTTTGTACGACCAGAGGTATGCAATTTTAAATGTTTAAGTAAAAATAGTGCCAAGAAGCAGAAAGCACTAACTGTGGGTATCTGGTCGTGCTAGGCCAGAACAAAGTCACAGCTTCAGGCTGCCCATGATACCGTGCGGAAAGGATTAAGGGAACAGGTTAGTCCTGCTCAGAAAGTTATCTTTCTCAAAGTCTAGTGCGCAGAGGACAAAACCTCAGGAGATCACAGGAGGAGTTCGACTGATGCCTGCAAAGGGTCCAGGGCCTGTGGAGGCACCTCTGTGAGGTCAGGGACTCACTCCAACAGAGGCCAGCAAGGTACAGACAGGGCCAGTTGCGGCAGGTCAGCTGGGCAGTTACAAGGAGGCCTCTGGAGCCTGTTGTGTCCCTGTAGCTCAGAACAGGAGGTCAGCCAACTGACCCTTGTAGCGCTCAGGTTAGCCTATGATGAAGGGATCAGGTCCATATTTCCTTCTGGAAGTACAGGGCAGGCCTCAAGCAGCAGGGCAGTCTGTTGAAGAAAAAGGCAGGCCACAAGCAGCATGTCAGCCACTTTGGAGCCAGGCAGGCCTAAAGCGGCAGGGAAGCCCTCTGGTAGGAGCACAGCAGTCCTCTGTAGAACAGGACAGGCCTTAAGCGGAAATTGGGTGCTTTTTGAGTGGTTCTAAATACACTTTGTCATGACTGCCAGGCCAATAACTGTGTGGATTGATAGGTAAGGGTGTTAAAAATTAAGGGTATTTTAGTAAATAAACTTAAACAGCAGGAGATATGCACAAGGCTGGTACTGAAATGTGCATATTTTCATACACGTGCATTTAATTATCCTCTGCGTGTGTTCATATCACTAAAACCTGGCAGGCATTCAAGCATGACTGCATATTTATTGGGTAAATACATGTGGAAATATACCAGTTTCAGCTTTATTTTTTTCACAATATCCATAATAAATATGGATTAATGCAGATAAAGTTGGCAAAAAATAAATATGGATAAATACAGACGGAAATGACAAAAAAATAAATACCATAAAACCGGGAGCCCTACTTATATGAATTAAAAAGGAAGGTGTAGGCCTGGCAAAAGGTTCATTTTGCACGTTCGAATTTTAAAGAGTTTAAAACTGCCCCGAAGGCTGCAATGGCAGGCCTGTGACTGCTGCCCCTTGGTAGCATTTATTTTACAGGCCCTGGGTACCCGTGGTACCATATATGAGGGATTTACAAGTAAATTAAATACACCAATCAGGTCAATTATACCATGTTTTAGGGGTAGAGCACAAGCCCTTTAACACTGGTTAGCAGTGGTAAAGTGCACAGCAGTGGCATAGCTAGACCTTTGGACGCCTGTGGCGGTCCCTTCCTTTTCCGCAATGTGGCGGCCGCATGTAAGAGCAGGGCGGGTGCTGCCGATTCCTGTGTTTGCCGCCCCAAAATGGCCACTGGTAGGAGCGGAGGCGGAGGCCGCTGCCCCCAAAACTCACACCACCTGGGGTAGACAGCCCCAGCCCCTTGCTGCACCACTGGTGCACAGAGTCAAAAAGCCAACAAAAATGGGTAACAGCTAGAGTGACAAATTTGGAGTGACCCTACAGTGAGGGCCAAGTCCAACAAACGAGCACAGTATTTGATAAATTCGCTGCGGGATCCCAAATCTCCTTCAGGTGTTCTGCCTAGACTTTAATTGAACTATAATGGCCTAAACAGATCCTTCTCTGGCTGTGGCTCCCGGGATTTGAAACTTCCAGCAACTATCAGATTAATTCCCTCTCTGCAGAGCTTCCAATTAGACTTAAAAAACATCTGTTGCACAAGATCAAGGTCAATCATTCTTTTCATAATTGAATGTGCTCCACACCTCCATTTATCTCCAATGTTTTCACCTCTCCATCCATTTACTTACTGAGCTGTTAATTTTTGTTCCTGTCTCCCCTGATTTGTCTCCTCAAACCTCTTGTTTTTTCTGTCATAACATTATGTTTTCATTCCATTATACAAGGGATATGTTTTGCACGCCCCAGAGCAATTGTACCTACTGCTAATATCCAGCGGCATGGTTTGCTCAGCAAGATTGGAAGAATGTAAGTTTCAGATTACCCAAAAATCACGGTGCCATATCTTATTAAACTACATTATGAGAAGCAGGACACAAGTGGGGCTAAAGATGAAGTTGAAAGATAGAGGAGTGTGTATTGGTAGGAGCACTTAAAAAACAATAGTTTTCAAATTAACCAAATATTAAGACAGAGACAAGAGAGTGTATGTGTGTATTTTTGTCAGTGTGGGCATGTAAAAATCCAGGATGAAATTTGACTGATACCTCACCATACCCGACTGAAAGCATCTGCACCCAACTATTTACTATAGGATACATTTTGAAGGGGGTGTTAAACCTCAAACACCCACCCCCAAAGCTATGTCATTGATAATATCTGCTTATCAGCTCTACAGTGCATATGTTGCCCTTTTTTGAAACATTAACACATCGCCATCTAGCCTTACCTGGGGTCTTCGAAGCACTGTATTAAAACTCTGAAATAATGAAATATCTCATTTGAAGGTTGCTGAGAACGAAATAACATAGTTAATAATGGTTTATGATCTATGGTGTGTTTAGCTATTTATTGCTTAAATAAGCAAAAGAAAAATATGTCATTAGGTTTTGCTTGCGCTGTGCTTGTAAAATCTCTCGTATTAAATATATCTTAAAAGGGGGCTCTTATCAGTTCCCATGGCTGAATTACTGTGTTCATTCGCTTTTGTGTGGAACTTTTTTTTTTACTCCCCTGGCAACACGTATTAACAATACTTCTACTAAAGCAGTTCATACTGTTTAAGTCCAATTCACTGTCAAGATAAGATCTCTTTCCATGGAAATGGCAGACAGCTTCTGACAGTATGCTGGAAAGCTTGCTTCTTGTTACTTGTGTAAAACAGATGCTTTACTGTTAGATCTTTTGTGGTATTTCCTATTCATGCCTCAGTACCTTTCTTCGCACTTTGTAGGCAGTTTCAGATACATTTTTTAACTTACTTTTTTTGGTCATTATGATCAAATTCTAAATGAAGTAATCAACATAGTGTGTTAAAATAAAAGTTATTATACATATAGCTATGCTATATTTTACTACTAAATAGGCAGCCACAAGTGCAGTTACCTTGCAGACAACAGGGTTATGATTTGAATAGTCCAGCAGGTGCAGTAGCACCGGGCCCAAAAGTTGTCAGAACTCTTCTAAACACATAATATTGATATTTTACCACTAAACATACAGTCACAATTGCAGCTACTCTTCACTTAAAAAGGACTTGATTTGAATGGTACAGCAGTTGCAGTGGCACCAGGGCCAAAAAATCTAAGAACCCCACTAAACCTAGATTATTGCTAAAATGTAAAACTGAACAGGCAATCACAAGTGCAGTTACCTTGCAGTACAACAAGGTAATGATGTTAATGGTGCAACAGGTGCAGTGACTCCAGGTCCAAAACCTCTAGGCACCCCACTAAACACTTACATTTGCTATATTTTACTACTAAACAGGCAGTCACAAGTGCAGTTACCTTGCAGTTAAAAGGGGCTTGATTTAAATGGTGCAGCAGGTGCAGTGGCAACTGGACCATAACTCCACTAATCACCAAATATTGCTATATTTGGTGATTAGTGGAGTTATGTGCAGTTATCTAGCAAGCGATAGGGTCATGATTTCAACTGTGTAGCAGGGGCAATGGCACCTGGACCAAAAACTCCAGGCACCCACTAAACACTGATTATTGCTATATTTTACATTAAACAGGCAGTCACAAGTACAGTTATCTTTCAGGCACTAGTGTCATGATACGAATGGTGCACCAGGTACAGTGGCACCAGGCCAAAAAGCTGTCAGAACTCTTCTAAACACCTTATATTACTATATTTTACTACTAAACAGACAGTCAAAATTGCAGTTACCTTGCAGGTGAAAGGGGCTTGATTTAAATGGTGCAGCAGGTGCAGTGGCACCGGCGCCATAGGCTGTCATAACTCCACAAAACATCAAATATTGCTATATTGTACTACTAAACAGGCATTGACGAGTTCAGTTATCTTTAAGGTCATCTTTGGGTCATGATTTGAATGGTGCAGCAGGTGCAGTGTCACCGGGCCAAAAAGTTGTCACAATTCCTCTAAACATCTAATATTGCTATATTTTACTACTAAGCAGCAAATCACAATTGCAGTTACCAAGCAATTAAAAGAGGCTTGATTTAAATGGTGGAGCAGGTGCAGTGGCACTAGGGCCAAAAATTGTCATAGCTCCACTAAACACCAAATATTGTTATATTTTACAAATAAAGAGGCTGGCTAGGTGCAGTTATCTAGCAAGCACTCGGGTCATGATTTTAATAGTGCAGCAGGGACATTGGAAATGGGACCAAAAGCTCCAGGCACCCCACTAAGAACTTAATATTGCAATATTTTATTCCTAAACAGGCAACCACACGTGCAATTACCTTGCAGGTAACAGGGTCATGATTTGAATGGTGCAGCAGGTGCAGGAGCACCGGGCCCAAACAATGTCAGAACTCCTCTAAACATATAATATTGCTATATATGACTACTAAACAGGCAGTCACAATCACAGTTACCTTGCAATTAAAAGGGTCTGGTGGCTTAGTAGACTAATGCGTCCACTGTAGTGGCCTGTATTTGACCTCAGGGTCACAAGTCAACATCCTGGCGGGTCCACTTAGCCTATGATCCTTCTGAGGTCGATAAAATGAGTACCATTCAATCAAGCAATCAATCATAGCATTTATAAAGCCCGCTACATACCAGTGAGGGTCTCAAGGCGTTGAGAGGAGGGGGGGGGCGCTGTTATTGTTCAAAGAGCCAGGTCTTGAGAAGTCTCCTGAAGGTTAGGAGGTCTTCGGTCTGCCGCAGGTGGAGGGGAGGGTGTTCCGTGTCTTGGTGGCGAGGTGGGAGAATGATCTGCCGCCGGTGGTCACTCTTCGGATGCGGGGGATGGTGGCGAGGGCAAGGTCTGCAGAGCGGAGCTGGCGGTTGGGGGTGTAGAGGCTGAGACAACTGTTGAGGTACGCTGGTCCGGTGTTGTGGAGTGCCTTGTGTGCGTGGGTGAGGAGTTTGAAGGTTATCCTCTTGTTGATGGGGAGCCAGTGCACATGTCTCAAGTGGGGTGTGATATGGCTGCGGCGGGGGAAGTTGAGGATCAGGCGTGCAGAGGCGTTCTGGATGCGTTGGAGATGTTTTAGGAGTCTGGCAGGGGCTCCAGCGTAGAGAGCGTTTCCGTAGTACAGTCTACTCCTGACGAGGGCCTGGGTGACATTCCTTCTTGTTTCAGTGGGGATCCACTTGAAGATCCTGCGAAGCAAGCGGAGGGTGTTGAAGCAGGAGGAGGAGACGGTGTTGACCAGCTTCGTCATGGAGAGGGTGGAGTCGAGGATGACCCCTAGGTTGCGAGAATGGTCGGTGGGTGTAGTGGGTGCTCCTAGTGCAGTGGCCACCAGGAGTCGTCCCAGGCTGAGGGGGTGGATCCGAAGATGAGGACCTCCATCTTGTTCGAGTTCAGCTTCAGTCGGCTGTTTCTCATCCAGTCGGCGACGGCCTTCATTCCTTCGTGGAGGTTAGTTTTGGCAGTGAGGGGGTCTTTGGTGAGGGAGAGGATCCAGATTGAGTTGGGTAAAAACAAATATCTGTTATTCAGTGTGTGTTATTGAATGGTTCTGCAGGTGCAGTAGGACAAGGACTAAAAGCCCTAAGCACCACACTAAACACCTAGGGTCCATTACAATGTAGGGCGGATTGCCACCGCCCGCACGGCGGTGGCGATCCGTCCTACATCCTACCCCGCTCCCCACCCATTTCCCCCCGACATATTAGTATGGCGGGGGGACCCCAGCGGATGGAAAGACCGTCCACTGCTTTTCCGCCCGGGCGACGAGTCGACCGGGTGGAAAAGGGTTCAATATGGTGACGGTGTTTGCTAGACACCGCCATCCATATTAGTATGTTGGGGGGTGTGGGGTGCAAAAGGGGGTACCTATGGTACCCCCCTGCATTTGTATGCACAGTGCGGCAGGCACCGCGTGGTACCTATCACTTTGTGCATGCAAATGCACAACATGCATTTTTACCCTTGCGGTGGGTGCTGCTGAAAGCACTGCCTGCCTCAATGTTGAAAATGTGTGATGCGCCCGCCAGTGTGGCGGGCGCATCCTAATCTCCCACACGGGACCGCCGCACTTCTGGCGGCCAATCTTGTTTTCCGTCAGGATGGTGGACATTCCTAATAATGCCCCTAATATTGCTATATTTTACTAGTAAACAGGCAGTCACAAGTGCAGTTACCTTACAAACAACCGAGTCATGATTTGAATGGTGCAGTAGGTGCAGTGGCACCGGGCCCCAAAGTTGTCATAACTCCTCTATATACCTAATATTGCTATATTTTACTACTATACAGGCAGACACAATTGTAGTTATTTTGTAGGTAAAAGGGACTTGATTTGAATGGTGCAGCAGGCGCACTGGCACTGTGGCCAAAAGCTATGGGGACCCCACTGAATGCAGAATATTGTTAAATTTTACTACTAAACAGGCCATCACAAGTACAGTTATCTAGCCGGCACTAGGGCCATGATTTGAATGGTGCTGCAGGTGTAATGGCAACGGGGCCAAAAGTTGACAGGACTCCTCTAAACACCAAATATTGCTAAATGTAACTACTAAACTAGCAGTCACAAATGCAGTTATCTTGCAGGCACTAGCGGCATGATTTGAATAGTGCAGCGCCTAGACACCTCCGGGTATTAGCACGCGTTATACATGTAACTTTCATTTCATTTCAGTGGCCCCGGGACCAAAATTTGTCAGAACTCCTCTGTACACACAATATTGCTATTACATGAATTAATTCTATTATTTCTACCTTTCATTTTTAGGTCTCGCCTCTCAATGCGCATGCGCATTGAGCAGAGCGAGACTATAGGGGCTTAAATAAGCTTTAACTAGACTGGCGATTTGATGCTGTGCCCGTGCGCTTTTAGGTCAATGCGCAAGCGCATTGACCTAAAATGCGCGTGCACATCATCAAATCGCCATCTGTTCCCCAGCAGCACTCCTCCCACACCTTTGAAGTGAAGCTTAGCTTCACTTCAAAGGCCCCTGGAGCTTCACACCCTCATCGCCGCTCTCCCCGCTTCGCCCCCTCCCCTGCCCGCCGTGTCCCATTTCTCCTCCCCTTCTCTGTCTTCCCTCCGTCTTGTTTTCCTAGCACCCTCCCACCCCCCATCACCACCCCCCTGTCCCCTACCAGCCTCCACTGAATGTTCAGATTTTTCTGTGAAAGTAACTGGGCTCGTGAGAAGTTACGCTTTTCTCCTTCCAGTCCTAATGTGCATTGAGTGCGGCTCCGGCAGCTTCCAGTTCTGCAGCACTCCGTCTATTGCTTTTGGAAAGCTGCATTTCTGTAATTTTGGCTCTCCCCGCTCCGCCCCCTCCCCTGCCCGCCGTGTCGCTTTTCTCCTCCCCCCTCCCCTTCTCTTCCTTCCCTCCGTCTTGTTTTCCTAGCACCCTCCCACCCCCCACCCCCTGCCCCCTACCAGCCTCCACTGAATGCTCCGATTTTTTATACCAGTCTCAGTTTTCATAACATACGTGGTGGCGGGGAATAGAGGGAATGGCAAGCTGGCTTGTATTTTTACATATTCTAAAATTTCCAAGTAACGGAAAATGTGTAGTATTGAAGCCCAACTTCACTCAGTTTTGCTCCTTTTTTGTATGTAAACAACTGAGAATTAAGCACAGATGTTGTGATTTTTTTTTTAAAATATATACGCATCGAGTCCTAAATACATTTTACACACCGAGCACGTGTCCTTTCACTACTGTTTCCCCCTTTAGCGTGCTTCTGATTTCAAGAGAAACTGGAGTTCTTTTACTTCTGCTTGTCACATCACTTAATGTAGTAGTACTCTGTGCTGCAGGTAAACCGCAGATGTGGCCTAACGACCAGAGCTGCCATCTAAGTCACGTAAATACAAAACATGTTGCATTACAAATGCTATAGGTGTCACATTCGCGAAAGTTATAACTATTGGCATTGTAAATGACAAAGCTATCAATTTAGCTATTTTAAAAACCAACACATAAATACAATTTTTCATTTACAAGACCAATAGCTACAACTTTTCTAATGCGAGACCTATTGCATTTCCAATGCTTGTTCAAAATTTTGCTATTACTTACCCGCACTATACCACTGGTAACAAGCACAAAATATAGCCTTTTTGTACATAAACAAGTCAAAACACTTTCACAGACTTTCTGTAACTTTTATTGTACAATTACCCAGCAAGCCGCAAATTGTAGCAAAAAAAGCTAACTATTAATCACTTAGGCGAAACCTAATGCTTTTACCAGTGCTTGCTTTTAGAGTATGTTTGATTGTTAGCACACCCTACACGACGCCCCACTTTTCCCTTTCCTTTCTTCCCTATTTCCTTTCCTTTCCTTCATTCGTCCCTCACTCTGTCTGACCCTACCTCCTACACACAGTTTCAGTGTCAGAGCGAGATAGAATGTATATTTCTGCCTGCACATCTGCAATGTTGATTTCAGTGCCCTCAGTACATCCCTTCCTGCTTTTTGATTGGAGGGCTGATCTGGGGCTGTGTTACTGATGCGTTTGCGCTTCCTTTTTTGTCACCAGGGCACTTCCCTATCACAAACCCTTGTGGAGTCCCTTTTATGGTACCCCTGTGCAGGTGTATATTATGCCCTTGCAGGGTTTCAATTTGGCATTCCCACATTGGCAAGGGAAAACCTTTTGCCCATGCTATTTTGATGCCAGGGGTGCAGGTTTAAACCCATACTCTGGAAACTGAAAAGTTTGTACACCCCACAAGGATGATCTTTGGGAATGGGTACACATGTTCTGAGAAACAATATACACCCCTAATGCATTTATGGTCACCCATTGCACTCGCCTGTGGGGTGGCCCCAGACTGCCTGAAGTATCGAACTGTGCACCATGCACACTTTCTATTACAAGGACCTTGCACCAGGTTGCATAGTACAGTGCCACAAAGCTTTATTCTTATTTTTGCCATGAACAGCCATGCGATGTCCTAGACATGTTGCAGTGATATATAATGCGGAGGACACCTACTGCAGCAGAGAAGTGATCAGGCAAATTGCTCCATCCTCACTCGCAGATTGTGGTTCTCCTGTGGAAGGATGCTGTCAACATAATGCTATGATGGGGTTGTGTTGGTAACTTGTAAAGTGTTACTCCATCCCTGAAGCCATCTCCAAGTACTGGGAAATGAGAGGGAAATAAGCAATCAGGAAAGAGGGAAGTATGTGGGAGCCTTGAAATAGATTGTTTTTCGCAAAATGTGCATACAGACCAGCTGGTTGAGTGCTATGCGTAACCAATCTTTGGTGTCTGGGCAACACGAAAGGTATTTGGGACAGAAGAGGAAAGGTGGGAGCGACACAGTGTAGGAGATAGAAGCGAGGTGGAGTTGGGTGGTGCAATGCCTGTGAGAGGACTCAAACTCTGGTATAGTAAGAGATTGTGGTAGCCTGGTGGGAAGAGAGAAAGCAACAGAGAGACTGAGAGAAAGTGAGAGAGTGTGTGTGTGTGCGTGCGTGCGTGTGTGTGTGTGTGTGTGTGTGTGTGTGTTTGTCTAGGCTCAGAAGAACCGTTGGTATGCAGGGGGTTGAGTCTGCCCTTCTGACAGTGCCTGTCTCAAGTAACAACTGGCCATGTCACCATGATTGATAGATTTATCTGTAGGCCCGCAAGCTGGAGAAGGAGTTGATGGAAGCGGATTGGGGACAAACACTGAAACTCCCCTTCATTTCCCTCTGTACTCTGCCATCTGGGAGGGCAGAGGTGTCATGGTTCAAGTAGAAGTGCTTCTAATGTTTCTAAGGCCATGTCCTGGCACTCATCTAGTTATGGTGTCCTGAACCATTCTCTGAGAGTACAAGGCCTCATCATATGTGATGACAGCTGTAGTGAGGCCTCTTTACTCTTGGCCTATAGAAGGGCATTGCAGGAGGTACGAAATAGAATACGAGGAAGGACTCAGGTACGGACTCCAGGCCGTTTTGCTCTAGAAGTTCTGGAACTAGGAGTGATAGGAAAATGAGTGAGTGAGTGAGATGTGTCTATCGTGAACAGTGATAAAAACAAAAATATATTACTGTCTCCAGAACTGTAGTAAGATAATTTCACAGTTCAGGTGACTGAAAGAAGTATGAGTGTGGAGTTAATGGTAGGGAGTGGAAAAGTCTGTTGAGGTGCCTCAAAGAGATAATTCTGAGATATTTCAAAAACCGCAGCATACTTAGCGGCAGGACGTAGGGAATTGCGAGGTGCCAGCTCTTTGATGAATGTGTGACTATAAGACGGCACCATCCCGCACGCACTGCATGAAAAGGAAAATCCTCTGACTATGGAAATGAAGGTGGAAAGACAGGTGAGAGCACTAGGCCTCACATTTGTCACGAAGTGCGTGCATGAGTAACAGGCAGGGGCATTGACGAAACAGCCCTGACGAAGGTCTCAGACCCGATTGGGCTCTTGGTGAGGGTCGAAACATGTTGGCAGTAAAGTGAGGGTATAATTGAACAATAGTTTTTCAATAGAACCCTCAATATTTTTGGCTTTAACTCATACCACAGGTACCCATGGAACAAAATAATAATTAGGGTATACCTTGAGGTATTTTTAACAGATCACCTATCCGATTCCCTGCATATCCAGTTTTGCTTTATCTGAGAACTCCCATAACCAGCTATGGTTGAGTCCACCCTGGTAATATCACCTGACCAGGGTGTGGCCAGGCGCCAATGATGAAGCATGTCACGATAAGTGAGTGAGGCGTCTACTCCAAAATCTTTGGATACCCAATCAGAAGAAAACAATCAAGCAGAGAGTACACCTGCCATCCTATTAAAAAGAGGGAGCTGGATATAGTTCCAAGCAACCCCTGTATTAATCAGTTGCCTATGTGATTTAAATATTTTAAAAAAAGGACAGCACCACATAACTGTTCCTCCACTCACTGGTTCAAAAAAGGAACGCTTTCCTGAGTATGCCGTTTTTCAGTCTGCTACATCAGTCTGTCTCACTGAGTTCTCAAATGTGGAAACTACGCCTGTCACGTATTGCATAGAAACATTAAAGTGGTTGGTGTTGCATAGAAGTGTTTGAACACAAACTAGCTTTACCAGCTGGAGAGTGTGTGAACATAGGTTACTTGCACTGTGGTGGACTCTAAAGGGCCCATTAGGATGGCGGGCGGATTGCCAGCCTGGCGGGGGCAATCCGCCTGCCAACCTCTCCTGAATCCCCCCCGCCATATTAGTATGGCGGGTGGACCGCGGCGAACGGAAGACCGTCCTCCGCTTTTCTGCCCTGGTCGACCGCCACAATGCTGGGAATGGAGGATGCCACTACCACGGTGGCATCCTAATCGCCTAATCACCGGTGCAGGACCGCTGCACCACTGGTGGCTAGTTCCTGCACCGCTAGGGTGGCGGGCAGACGGAAGTCCGCCCGCCAAGCTAATGGGCTCCATAATTTGTGTTAAAGAAATTCTATTATTAATTAAAACATTCAACTATTTAAAAATATTTAAACCTAAATTTCCCACTCCAGTCAATGCAACAGTAGGGAAAGTGTTGGATAGTGGAGGGGTAAAAATTACTATTCCCACTCCAGTCAGTGCAAAAGTGGGGAAAGTGTTGGATAGCGGAGAGTTAAAAATTACTTTTTCTACTACAGTCAATTCAAAATTAAAAACAAACAAAATATCAACAACAAATATTTGAAAAACAAAATAAATTAAAAAAAATATATAAATATGTGAAAAATTAAAATACGAATATATTTAATATTATACATTTAACACAAATAAAAACATATTATAATATTAAATACATATCACAAATGCCTACAAATAATATGTTAAGCAAAATATAAAAATATGTTTCAAACAAACAAATATTTTTAGTTAGAAATGATTTATAAACAAAAACATTATTACATACATTTATTTTATTTACATCCTACCCTATAACACCACACAATTCACAACCCAAATCTAAATTAAAAATAAAATGTGCTTCCATAATTAACATCATTAATTAAACAAATATTATTAGTTAAAAATAAATTAAAACACATAAAAATGTGTTAACTTCCCACCCTTTACCCCTATAAACCGCACACCCCAACTAAAATTAATTACACAATTCCCATATTTAATTTTCAATGAATGAAAAATATTAATTAACAACTAATTAATAATTAATTAAACATAAACAAATTACTTCCCACCCTTTACACCTATAAACCCCACAACCCATACCCAAAAATTATTATACAATTTCCATATTACATTATTAATTAAATAATTAATATTAACAACTAATTATTAATTAATTAAAAAATCAATTACTTCCCACCCTTTACCCCTATAAACCTCACAACCAGCACCTAAAATTAATTAAAGTTTTCATATTTAATTTTTGATTCATTAATTAATATTAATAATTGGTTAATTAATATAAAATTAGAATACATTAATAATGTATTAAAAATGAATTACTTATTACAATTAACACTATAAAATCTCAATTAAATAAATATCAAATTACTTACCATCCTATTCCCCTATAAACCGAGAACCCGCTATGTAACTAAAAAAATGAAAAATGTAATTAACATAAAATTAATAACTACAAATAAATGTAACACATATCTTAAATAACATAAATAATATTTATATATACTAAAATATATAACACTAATTAAAAGATTGATATTTTAAACAACTACGGGGTATATTCACAAGAACTTGTGATAACGACCACAAGAGTAGCGTAACAAAACTTTTAACAGCGCAGCCTATCGCAGGAAAATAACCCCGTGGCAACGTGGAATTCACAACGCAGTGGTAGCATGCGATAAACACCAGATAACGCAGCAAATGTCCGCATGAAAATCAACGTCAAGCTGCAAAAATGCAATACGCGAACACAAAAAAACATGCGATGAGGCCAACCACGGTACACAAAGTAGCAAAAACCAGCCACAGCCCTGCAAATCCCACGCTTCTGGCTGGACAATGCATCATAAAAACCACAGAAAAAATACACCAGAAACAAACCAAAGCACGTAGCAACATGGATGCACTGTGACCCAGGGCAGAGGCCAACCCGAACCCCACAACCCCCAAAGACTCCCAGCAAGGAACAACAGGGCCGGGGAAGGACAAGGAGAAGAGGGAGAGAAAGACGGGGTGCAGACCTCAGGAAAACAAGACCAGCGTCACGGAGGTGACAGAACACTACCAACAACTGACCCACAAGCAGACCACCTGGACTGCAGTTGGAGTGCCGAGTAGGCCAATCCAGGAGGCCAATAGGCGCCGGCATGACGTGACTACCTAAACCAGGCACCAACCCGCTGCCAAGAGGAAGGAAGCAATGGCAACAGGAGGTGGCAGTCCAGCGCCACTGGAGGAGCTGAAGGAAACCCAGACCACAGTCATCAGTCTGGAGACAGTGTAAGGAGTACGGACACATCTCGGGAGGACCTGACACAGCATCAACAGGGAGTGCAATGAACCAGGACTGGGGTGACTGGGGGTGATGGGCACAATGGCATACTTGCACAATGAGGTGTAGCACACTGCACACCCACAATCACCCAGAATCATGTCCCAGATCCCCTTGGCACACTGCAGCACACACATATAGGACGAACAGCGCAACCCCATTGACGACAACGTGGAACAACGTGCATAGACAACCTTGCAGAACAGAGGACACAACTGGCTCCACACATGCACAGAAACATGTCTACTACATCTGTCAGAGCCGGAAACTGTGAAATGGAAATGTACGCCTACGACCTCACATAGGTCATGTAGTCCTAATGTACACTGTCCCGCAGAAGAATACAGCACCCCCTAAACAATCACAATGTACATTACTATATAGTCTGCATGCAAACCAGCACAATGCGCAAACATACATGACAACACAATGTCAACATCCACCGCCCCTTCACATCGCAGAGGGGCAAACAACACCTTCAGCAGAACACAAAATACAAGACATCAGTGATGCCGGATAGGACCACCGCACCGTCGACACCGACGCACGACAACAGCCCACGGATAGCTCACACCAGGACCCAGCCATCTAAGCCAATCCGGGGTGAACACCGAGCCTGTAACAGAGCACACAGCAGGAGGCACCTGCAAGCACAGCTGGCTCACAACACTTCACCCACCCATACATGGCACCCCAAATGCCATGTGTCAGCACGCCAAAAGGAGGTGGTGTAACAGGTGTGGGTGGGGGTGGAACCCATGGAATGCGTAACCAGGACACATACGTAGGTGTCTATCACCCTTCAGGGCCCACCCACACCCCACTAAGGAAACCCACACTGCCATAGAGACACATGCAGGTGCACATTCACAGTACATAATCACGCCCAGGTGCGCTCAAATAGCAGTCACACACCCATGCTGGCTCTGCGTATGACGGCCCTGGCCACTCCCCTTACGGATTGAGTGGGTGACGACAAAGCTACATGTCCAAGCTCAAACCTGTTGCCTGCGGTGACATGTCGGCATCCGATGTACACAGCATAATGTAATGTTGTAGGGCCCAGGGCCCCCATGCATACAATAAGACCACAGGGACACACGCAGATATTATGTTGAACTAGCTATGGGCACATTCACCCAGTCCCTTTTTTGGCACGGCCACATGTACAGTGATACCTATGCTGGATGTGTGTGGGGTGAGTGTAAGCCAGTCCGCACGCAATGCCTGGTGCTGGCAACCACTCGAACATTGGACACCAGTGCAATGGAAACAGAAAACACATGCAAAACAGAGTCAACTGCTGAGCAACATGGAGTAAGCTGGAGAAAGTCCAGAGGACAGCCAACATGCAAACAGAAGTATGACCCACAAGCAGACCACCTGGAATGCAGTTGGAGTGCCGAGTAGGCCAATCCAGGAGGCCAATAGGCGCCGGCATGACGTGACTACCTAAACCAGGCACCAACCCGCTGCCAAGAGGAAGGCAGCAATGGCAACAGGAGGTGGCAGTCCAGCGCCACCGGAGGAGCTGGAGGAAACCCGGGCCACAGTCATCAGTGTGGAGACGGTGTAAGGAGTACGGACACATCTCGGGAGGACCTGACACAACATCAGGACTGGGGTGACTGGGGGAGATGGGCACAATGGCATACTTGCACAATGAGGTGTAGCACACTGCACACCCACAATCACCCAGAATCATGTCCCAGATCCCCTTGGCACACTGCATTACACACAAATAGCACGAACAGCGCAACCCCATTGACGACAACGTGGAACAACGTGCATACACAACACTGCAGAACAGAGGACACAAATGGCTCCACACATGCACAGAAACATGCCTACTACATCTGTCAGAGCCGGAAACTGTGAAATGGAAATGTACGCCTACGACCTCACATTGGTCATGTAGTCCAAATGTACACTGTCCCACAGAAGAATACAGCACCCCCCAAACAATCACAATGTACATTGCTATATAGTCTGCATGCAAACCAGCACAATGCACAAACATACATGACAACACAAAGTCAACATCCACCGCCCCTTCACATCGCAGAGGGGCAAACAACACCTTCAGCAGAGCACAAAATACAAGACATCAGCGATGCTGGAGAGGACCACCACACTGCACCGAGGTGGCAGTCCACTGGGGTTGGGACACTAGAGATTAGCGCGCTCATGTGAAGAAAAAGTCTCGATTTGTGTCCCTTCAATATATTCATGATGCAGATGCAGTGGGGTGTGTGAGACCTGACTCATCTTCCCCATCAACGTCTCGGGGCCCCCACACTGTTTGAGGTGACATAGCTGGCAACCGCTCCACAACACAAAACACAATCAGCAACGGACAATGGCCTGAGGTGCACTGAGTCACTGGCACCTGGAGTGCTGAGCAGGGTATCAGGCTGATTATGGCATCCACGACCGGTCTGAGCAACTCTGTAAGTCTGTCAGGACCACCGTTTCAACTCTGGCAGATGGTGCTTGGAAGTGGTCCTTGCGGTGGTGGGGTGTGCCTCCTGCTGTGATGCGACGTCCGGGCCGGTCTGGACTCGCTTTGGTGTGTGAGGTCTGGTGGGACGCATTTGGGCCCGGAGGCTGCGTACAGCACAAGGCCACAGAGAAATGCCGTTGATGACCCCAAGGCCTAAGCTTCAGGTGCCATCCAATGTGCCCAGTACAGAGTTAGTGGCCCCAGATGCACAGCTGCCGGCACAGGCACCAAGCCACGGGATGGTGACTTGCGGTGCCATCAGATGGGCCATGCAACCTGAGGGGGTCACTATCAATGTCCGAGGTGTATGTTGCGGAGGGTTGCGGGGGCAGTGGAAGGTGTCCTCCAGGGCATGACGCCGAAAGGTTTGATTTTATCAGGGAGCAGCAAATGGAGGAGTGGAATACAACAGCCTCATTGCCACCACCAATTCAGTATCAGCTACATGAGGATGAAAACTTCCCCCTAGTCCATAGGCTCAGACACCACCAAAGTTTGACTAGCGAGTGTCCATGAATGTCGGGGAATAGACTTAGTGGCACCGGGGCCATGAGGGGATGCAGTCTGTGATGAAGCCGGTACACTAATATAAACTCGCCATTGCTAAATCATGACTCTGTGACCTACTGGATGGCAGTGTAGGCACCGGTCAGCAGTGGCCCACAGCCATGTGTTGTTGGCTCGCGATGCACAGCGCTAGTGAAACCAGGGCAGTTGTCAGTAGTGTACGAACACCTCTGTAACGATGATCCTTTTCTCTACACACCAGATGCAAGGCATCATCCACCTATGCCTCTCCTTGCACGCAATGATATGTAATCTGCCTTTGCATACTTGATGTTCAGTTCCAAATCTGTGATCTACTCGAGTGCAGACTAGGTCTTAAGCAGTGTAGGCCGGAGGCAGCGGTCAGCACGGGCCATTCACCAAGTGTCACCGGCATAGGTTGGTGGCCCCACCGGACTGCGTAGTTTAGGTTTAGTGGCGGCACGTGTTCAGTCACCTCTGTGACTGTGACCCGGCTTTCATCCGGACTGTGCCGCATCTTCCTCTTACTCCTCTCCATGCGACCACTGGTGTGGACTCTGCCACTCATGATTCGCGACTAGGTGCTGGATGTGAGACCTACTGATCCGCAGGGTAGTCCTGGTTCCTCATCCACATGACACCGGCTGATGTTGAACAGTGTTTGTGGCACCACGTGTCGCCGGCTGGCATTGAACAGGGTTTGTGGCACCACGTTTCGCCGGCTGGCATTGAACAGGGTTTGTGGCACCACATGTTGCCGGCTGGCATTGAACAGGGTTTGTGGCACCGCGTGTCGCAAGTAGACCATATGGAATGATGCCTCACTGATCGGGGCTGGCCCAGATTTAGGGTCACTGCCATTCAGGAGCCAGGACACAGTTTCACATATGGGGCCTACTGGACCGCAGAGGATGATGTTGGAATATGTTAATGAGGAAGGAGTAATGTAGGCCAGCGTCGGGGACCAGCGATATTCTGAGAGGCTGGCAGGGTCGCGGGCATTGGGCTTGGAGCTTACACAGGCACGTGGTGGGCCCTCCTTGACACAGGGCGGTATAGGCTGTTGATCAGTGTGGCCGGGCTGGGCTGGGTCAGGCCTGACGGGTTTGTGGTCCAAGGGGCCGGGGTACAGTAGGTGCATAGGATCGCAGGCAACTCTGCTAACGAGGGTGGCGTAAGCCTCGTGGCGGGGTGGGAGTGCTGCCCTGGCTTTCCGGAAGAGGACAACTCCCAGGGCTTAGTGCTTTTTTATTCACACCCGTACGCTGGCCTGCATACGCTGGGCCATCCCACTCTGCTCACGCTTACAGGGGGGGGGTGTATGTCGCCGTGGATATGGGTGTGTTCTCCATACTGTGGTCTGACCAGCACATCGCCGCCGCTCTTGGCATAGTGTACTTTCCCAATCATGGTTCTACTGCATCCTTCACACATGCCTGGTAGCCACCTCTCCCCACATTCGGCTTTTGTGTGGCTGAAGTGCCATGCCATTGATTCGTCATGTTCACGACTTGCCCAGGTTACCATTGTAAGTTGTTCTATGGTGTCTGGCAGGTGGGCATGTTGTTGTGCATGTTGGTTGTGATTTTGTGATGTGTGCATTGCCAGAGTTGTGGATTGCATGGTTGTGGAGTTGAGGTGAGTCAGGTGTTAATTTGGCACTTGCCAAGGGGCTGTGCATTTCCCTTGGTGCCATCCTGGGAATGCTGTTTGCTGATGGACTGTCGGAGAGTGAAGGGATCATGTACACTGGCTGAGTATTTAGAGGCGACATTGGTGAAGGTCCCACTGTGTTCTGATGTTGCCTGCACATTGCTGTGTGACGTGTGGTTCCTGTTGCGCTGATTGTGTGCTGTGTCACTTTGGGGGCACAGGTGGGACATGTGTGCAGTTGATTGCCCCCAACAGGGTGCTTGAGTCCACATTTGAGCCCGCCCAGGCTATTTTGGGGAAACCGACTTTTGGGTCGAGGGCCGGCACCATGTTTGTGCACACCAACTGTTTATGAGGGTTCATAAGAGACTAGGTAAGTGTCCAGAGCTTCCCACATCCCCCTCGAGGACGCTTTCCAGGGTGAGTATTGTAGCGCCATGTTGTCCGCTCCTGTAAGATGTGTAACCCAGTTGATCCATCCTTTGTAGCTAGTTTTCCTTGGTCTTTCCAGTTGCTTAGTACCATTTTCACAGCTGCTGTTAGTAAAAGGTTCATTAGGTCTTTATCCCGCTCAGTCCTCAAATTCGTGCATATAAATGCTGAAGTAAGGGTGGAGAATTCCATCGCTAGCTTGCACTCATACACATTATTAATGAAATCAAAGATTTTCCCCCAGAATATCTTGAGCGTTGGGCATTTGAAGATAAGGTATGCTAGGTCCCCCTTCTCTTTGTTACGGTTCAAGTAGAGTGAGTCCTCCCTGAGACCTAGCGAGTATAGTCGGGCTGGGGTCCAAAATGCCTTGTGGAGCAGCCAATATTTAGTTTGTGCTAGAACTGGGGTGATCTTATTACTTGAGGCCAAGGCCCACAGAGTTGCCCATTCCTATTCATTGAGTGGGGTGTTGGACTGTTTATCCCAATAGGCTATTGTTTTTTCATTAAGTTTGTTGGCTTTGGGGCGTAATAGCTTGTAGAGATGCGAGACCTGGTGTCCTAGTTTGTTACTGTTTGATACATATCCGAAGATTGAGGGTTGGGCGAGAGTTAGCTTCTTCTTTGATAAGGCTGCTCTTATTTTCAGGAACCTATAGAGTTCAATGTCTTTTAGGTGGTGTCTTGATTTGAGGTCAGAGAAGGTGATGGGGTATTCCCGATTCTCGAGTTGGTGCTGGTAGCAAATGACTACGATATTCTTGCTGCCGATATATCTCATTAACAATATTTGGGCCTCGATATTTCTGTAGTTCAAAATTTCCAACTCTATATTTTGTCGGCACACCGTTTATTTTCTTACCTTATCTTAGTGCCTAATAACTCTCTGAGTAACCCATTCTTAAAGAAGGGAGTTCCTGTTACTCGTGTTGTACCTCATACCCATACATCTTTTCTGATATATGCCATAGTGCATCTTCTGTACATTATTCACTGATGGCAGATCTTAGCCCAACTAATGTTTGTGGTGGAGGGGTACAGGCCTTTGAGTTTTACTCTCCAGCCAACCCTATGGAGTCTTGTCTTTGCCTATACCTTAAGGGGCTCTAGTGTTGTCTTTGTCTACTAATTTAAGTAGACATTCATCCCATTCTGATACACAGATATTATCTCCATCCCATCTCTGATGGTTTTTCAAGACTATTTCCTCAACAGCAGCCCACCTACAAATGTCAACCTTACACTGTCATGCCTGTGGTGCAGGATTACTTTTCCATGATTTTGCTATTTGCTGTTCATCAAAGAGTAGGGTTAGATCTGCAAATGTTAGGCCATTTTATTGGCCTTTTTTTATCTATAACACTTCCAACAATCCCACTCTGGGGTTGCAAGTAATCCCCAATCCCGATTCCTAGTGTATGAGGGAGTACACATCGGTCGGGAATGAAATTAATATCCGAAATAAATGTATCGTGTCTGCAACTTTTTCCCCACATCTAGGACAAACTGTGGGCACTGCATGAAATATTTTTAGTTACTATGGCCCCCATTAGGATGGCGGGCGGACTTTGCCCGCCCGCCATCCTCCCGGTACAAGGGACCGTCCGCCATAAGGGCAGGGGTCCCGTCGTTGGAATTAGGATACACCCTCCACAGTGGCGGGCGCATCCTGTATTTTTACCATTGCGGCGGGCGGTGCTGAAAGCACTGCCCGCCGCAATGGTAAAAATACATGTTGTGCATTTCAAAGCACAACGTGACAGGCACTGCGCGGTGCCTGCCACGTTGTTCTTTGAAATGCTGGGGGGTACCATAGGTACCCCCCATGTGCACCCCCCATGCCCCCGGAGTCGTTGGGGGCCCGCAACGGCCCCCAAAACAGACTCCGCATGCCATTGCAAAATGCCCATTGTAATATGGCTGGCGGTGTCTGATAGACACCGCCACCATATAAACACTTTTCCGCCCCGGTTGCAAGGCGACCGGGGTGGAAAATCGGCGGACGGTCTTACCGTCCGCCGCACCTCCCCAGCCATGTTAATATGGCGGGGTGTCATTTGTGCACGGATGGCGGGTGGATCGCCCCCGGCAGGCCGGCGGTGGCTACCGATCCGCCCGCCATCCTAATGGGCCCCTATGTTACAGAAAGCCATATTTAATGCTCAAATCTCCACCCAGACCTATTTACCATCTGGCCCACACTCCCTTGAGGTCAATCTTCAACATGTCTAATAGAAATATAGAAGTGATCTGTCCTGCTCTGTGCCAAAATTAGCAGTACTGATAGCACAAATTTGTGCCTGAGTGAGGTCTGAGGAGGAATCCCATGTCTTTTAAATATACATGCCCATACATTGAATACCAGAAATTGTCAGAAATCTGTTAGGTTTGTCAGGGACTCTAAAATGTGCAAGCCCCTTATCGTTTATTAGATCTCCCAATGTCACTACGACTCCCTTCTCCATATCTCCATGTAAGTCATGTTGTATTTTGAAATGGGGCATATACCAGCGTAGTATATCCAGTGCATAGGGGGTTTTCATGCCTGTGCATCACAGCAACCTATGCCTGCTATATCTAGCCACCTTCATCAACTTAGCATAGGCCTCATCCTTCCTATGTGGTGCAAGCAGATGTTCCAAGACCCCTGTGGCATCCCTCCCACCTCCCCTTCCACACCCTCCTTACCATTTGAATATTGAAATTATGTGGTGAAAATGTAAAACGTAATAGTTGGCACTTCTCTTTTAGATAATACAAAATAATATAGATACATGCATTAACATCAGTAAAAAGAAATATGGGTTAAATATAGATGGAAATGTCAAAACAATTAATACCACAATACTAGCAAACCTGATTATAAGGGAATTAAGTACTTATTATCATTACTGCTGCATCTTCATCTGAGCTGGAACAGCCCTGCTTTCTGTAACCCTGTACATAATTGAAAATGTGTGTCTCTTGTTTGCAGGCACAGCCTCGTCTAAATTAAAAGGAGCACAATTCTGATGCCGGTATGAAGGTGGCGTAAAAGAAAGATTGTGTGGTAAGAGAATTGACTCCATGTTTATTGCTTACAACTTACTTTAATCAGTTTCAAAAATTGATTTACTCCAGTCAGTTCAAATTCACTTTGCTGGGATCTTAGGCCATTAACCCGTTGACCGAGGCTGGGATTCCGCCGCGGTGCAGGTGATTTATGACTGGGCATGGTCAGGACGGCCCCCGGCCATCCTCCGCACACGCCCACCGTGACGTCGGACGGCCGGGGGCCGTCCGACGCACGCAAAGGGTTAAACTATGATACATTACCATAACGCATACATTATCATAATCCATCCAGTCAATAAAATCTGAATAAATTAAACTTTCACTTTCATCATCAATAAAAATGTTCTCACATCACTTATTACATCTAAAAACTGCACTGGAAACAAAAAAACCTTTGGCTTCTGGCACGATCATATATCATACTTTGTTAAAATTGGTTTTAAAAATCTATGCTTGTTGTCTCATAAAAAAGAAATCCGATGATATATGTAAATTAGAACTTTTCATACTTAATTCAAATGTACATTCATAGAGGGATTTCCTTAGTTACCTCCAAATCTGATATTTCCCAAATATGCACAATTAATGATGGATTCTGATAATCTTTTATGCATTAAAATGATTTTGCATAATAAATTGGCCAATCTTTCAATTTTCTCTACTTTTTCGTATATAAACATAGTAAAAATAACATGAAATCAGTTTGTGTAAAAATGTGCACTGGTGCAAATACTTTTTTGGTCCATTCCATATCACACAAGGTGCAAAAGCTAAACAAATGTACTTACCTAGTTTGTTTGTATGAGTAAAATGTTTTTTTTCTTTAATGCAGTTCTCGGTTGTATTAATAATCTACAAAAGTCCGCATATCTGGATTTAAGCAGTGTGGCCTTTCAAGACTTGAGTAAGTCCCTCAGTAAATCTGAAATCCGCTGAAAGAAATGGTTGTGCTTGATTTCATATTTCAAGTTGAGTGTAAATTGCACTAGGATCCAGGGTGTTTACTTTCCCCCACAAAAATTCTCTACATACTACCTAGAGGAATTTGCATGTTGAACAACGTGGAAAGTAGGATAATGTTTGATTTTGCCAGCCAGTAAGAGATAAATCAGATGTTATCCCCCATTCTAAAAAGGAAAACAAATTTGTCTCTAGAACTTTCACAGTGTCATGCAACTGTGTAGAAATGGTATTTCCTGCAAGATATTCTACCAGTTAATTCCCTAGCTGGATTCGAAATGTGACACTTGGAGTCTGATTCACAAATGGAAATGTACACTCTTTTTTAGTATTTACAAATTACGGGTTAATAGTAAGTTTATGACTGTCGAATTTCCACAGTCGGGGTGGAGAACTACACACATTAAATGATTGACCTATCCTATTTTTTGGTGCAGAGGTCTGCGCCACGACTGCGGAGTCTCCGTAGTCCTAAACTCACTATAACGATCTGCAGAGTCTCAGCTGTTGTAAACTAATATCCTATAGTTTGTGAATTCCAAAAAAGAGTGAACTTACGCAAAAGTGTAAACTTACCTTTGTGAATCAGCTCCTCGTCGTTTTAAGACCTAAGCAGATAGCTTATTCTAGCAGTACTTTCTCGCTGCTATAGGATCTGTGGTTAGATCCTCCATTAATACCTTCTCAGTTTCACCAATTTGCAGTTCCCCCAGCAGTAATGACCTTCAAGCCCTCGCTCTAAAGGTACCAGACCAGAGATTCAGGGTGGTGGGCAGGTCAGTGAGGGAGGAGAACCATTTCAAAACTCCCAGATGAGGTCAGGCTCACTTGCTCTTTCTGCCTTTCTTGCTTTATGCAGTTTTACATTGGCAGAAACGTTGTTTTCTTTTCTAAGCTGTTCCAACCATGGAAATCTTTGAATGTCACTTCCTAGAACTGCACTTCAGTTTCTTCTGTATGCAACATGGAAGAAATGACTCATCATGCAAATACCAGGGCTGCTGAATGAACTTGTTGTCACCATCTGCCCCCTCCTCATATCCTGGGTTGTCAGTGCCTCATTGCTGTTCTAAAGTACGGGTATCCACAAACATAATCACAGGGGCTTAAAAGTGTGGTGTGTGCTGTAACTGAGGGCTGTATTAATGTTGCAGGGTAGGAGCAGGGCAAGGGTTGGTAAGGTGGATTTTAGGGGAGCCAAACATGTACATGTGTGAGTAATTTTGAGGTTTTGTTTTCAGTTCTGCCCTCTAAATTAAGCCCCTAGTTTCTAGAAGGACATAGATTTGACAACAGTATGTTATACCTGAATTTTTATGCTTCTAGAACACACAGTAAGCCTTTTTTGCTTACTGTCGCTTCCTTTGGCAAGCTAAGTATACAGAGGGAGTAAATTGATCATTGAATTGGAATGAAATGGAATCATAGACCACCAGTGGCGGATGGTGACATTTGAAAGTGATGGAGGGTGTAAAAGTTCGGGGTGAGTGCCTGGTGGTGAGTGAGCCTGTCAAGCAAGTCTGACTGCCATAAGGTGGTTCCTCCTCGCTGTTTTTGTAATCAGCATGGTAGATTATGCAAGATAAACAAATGGCCGTACCTGGGGGTACTAAGGCGACAATGGAAAGGTGCAACATTTCACATCTCGTCAGTGGGCGCTACACAACAGCCCTTTCAGTACCTTATCCCCTCTGAAGAATGCTCCCTTATATTACTTTAAATACCAATGTGTGCTGAGGTTTAAAAACAAGTAGCCTCCACTTCCCACAAATCTGAACAAAAAAGTTGAACACGTTAGGTACTAAAATTAGCCACATGTAGATCGACAAATTACCACAATCAACTAGCAAAGCACTTCTGCGCAGCAAAAGATGTGTCCTTCTATTTAAATGTATCAAGAGTGTGTTTTTTAAGAAACAGCAGTGTATGACGCACTTTACCCCAAATTGTTTAAGAGACCCTCATGTCAGGTGCTAGCCCGTGCTTGCTTACCTCGAGCCACACGCCATGTCTATCAATCTTAGATTCCTCTTACGGATGACCTCTGTAATGGACAGGCTCACAATGCATGCACACGCAAGGTAATTAGCCAGTGCAGGTAAGATGGAAAGGGGATGAGTGACAGCCAGAAAACAAGCGACATATACAGGGAACAAGCCTCAAGGCATCCTATGTGACCCCAAGAACACCACCCAGCATGGATGCATGGATGCAATGATAAAGGGGCATGGGACCCTGTTCTGGTCTCGAGGTGGATACCCCGCAAGGGATGCCAGACCACTGCGAGCTGGAGTGTCTGCATGCAGGAGCCTCAGCGTCTCGCATCAGTGTGTCGGCATGGAAGTCCTTTTCTCCTCTCTCTACCTTAGCAACAGATGGTGTATATATACCCAAAGTGATACCCACTGGTGATATGCCTCGCTGTGTCATGTCGAATTAGGATGATGGAAGGAATGACCCTTGAACATAGTTTTTATGCAGGAGATGTTCAGCCTGCTGTCCAGCTGTGATTCCAAGAATCCTCATGCATAATGAATGATGCTTAAGCCTTTCAGAGAAATCCCCAGGTCCTTTAGTCATTACCTCAACTAGGTAAAAGGTCAGTCCTAAGAACTGTTATGTAGTGCAATATGAAGGCGGTGTAGGTTAAAGGTGCATGTAGTACCTGAGCCGATATTGGGGTGCCTATATGGAATATAACACCCACTCCTCATCCGACTGGACGACATACTAAAAAGTGTAACACACTGCTAAATATAATACGTAAATAAGTCTATAAAAATAGCCCTTAAAGATGTAAAAAGTCCAAGAAATGTTAAAAAACATGTATAGCAAGCAATAGAAATTGAGCGTATGTTCGAGGATATAGTTTGAACATAGAGTGACTATAAGCCATGCAGCTTAGACTAAAGCATCTTGTTTAAAATTCCAAATTTGGTTGTTTTTTATAAAAAGGCAGAATTTTCCCAGTACATGATGAGCCAAATGTGTTATGTGTTATGGCTGGGAGACGCAATATCACTGTAACCTACAACCGCATGCGACGATCCCTGCAACACCTCGCAGATCAGGTCAATCGAGCACAGATGTTCCTCCGTATTCACCTGCTAGTGCCATCCGAGGCCTGAGTGTTTGTTGAGGAGCCGGTATCCTTCCCAACAGGAGCAGAAGCATTCCGTGGTAGCTCCAAGAATGCAGACATCAACATTGGAATATGCTGAGGACACTGCAGAACATGGGCCGTTATCAGGTCCAGTAAAGCATCCACGTCCGATGGCGCGATTATTGGAAGTGTCAGACAGAGGTCCAACACACATTCTTGTCCACAGAACAGGCATCAGAAGACAGGTAGAATACAGTTGATTCAGACTGGTCTAAATGACAATAACCAAGACTCACTTAGTTCTCGAAGACGAGGTGTGCCCAGATGTATTACTATGTGATCACGGTATCGGCGCTCCAGGAGCATGCATTCCATTTCATAGGTGACTGAGACATCCATTGTGCAGCAGAAAAAATGACAATCGGGATACCTGCCATTAGAAACAGGATCACCGGAAACCCTCCAAAAATGCTTCCGAAG
Organism: Lissotriton helveticus; assembly: GCF_964261635.1. Classification (NCBI taxonomy): domain Eukaryota; kingdom Metazoa; phylum Chordata; class Amphibia; order Caudata; family Salamandridae; genus Lissotriton; species Lissotriton helveticus. The sequence continues at coordinate 237,118,716 of NC_136062.1, read as the reverse complement.
ACGGAGTGTATAAAGTTGGGAATGACTCGGAGGATTGTCTGGAAGATGCTTAGTAGTCCAGATCCTATGGTCTTAAATAGGTGGACAATACCCGTCGTATTAGACATGATTAGACATGATTATGATACGTTATACCATTTCTGTGAAATGGAAAGGGCAGTTTTTCCATACAAGTGCCTGACGATCATAAGTTTCTCGGGCGGAGGTTAAGAGCACAGTTTGTTGTAAAAGCATGACTTTCATTCGGCTCAGAATATCATACCGTATAAAGGAAACATTCAACAAAGGCCATAACGGTGCCTCCCTGATTGTGAGGGGTTGGTGGAAACAATACTTGCATTCAGCAAGTAACCCTGGAGTTTACAGTGACAAGAGAGTCGATGCCTAGGAGCATCCCACAACAACCTTGATCATTCAGCATCAAGTAACTCCCATTTGAAAGTAACTCGAATACCGGATTGATCACGGCAGCCGGCATCCCTTTCAAGTGACAGGATACGTTTGCAACTGAACCATTACAGGCCCCATAAAAGCATAATATCCTGGCATATGAGAGAGCCGCATACAGTGCTTTTACAGTTAGTACCACTAAGAAACACTTCTGTGTCCCCATTCCTGCATCGAAATCCCAAGACTCCTTGATGAATTCCCTACCCATCGCTTCATATCTGCCTGCCTGTCGTTGTTCTGGGCAATATTGTAACTGGAATGTAGTGACCGGTAGTGTTATGTGGCAATGAATGAACCATTCTGTGGACAGTAACTCTGCCACAGTAAAAGGTAACTTGTCCAATTTTTCAATACATAGCATTGTATATTTCGCTCCTCTTTGTACCATCGTAATCTGTTTTCCAGTCAGGTTGTATGCTGAAAATAGAGACGTACTGTTGATAAATCGCCAAGGCACATTACCAGCGCGCAATGATTGCAGCGTCCAGCTTAACAACATAATAGAATGTAGCTGTGATTGTCTGTGCTGTAGAAGGGACGAGCCGAAGATACGATGCTGCCCAGTCAATAAATCCTGGATGTTAATGTAGTCATACCATTGTCAACTACTGCTAACACTTTTTCTAGGTTAATTCTATCTATCTCACGCAGTATCTCCGCAGCTTCTTGTTGAGATATTTTCCATATTTCATTATATGCAGCATAATAGAAACGTTTCTGACGTGGCTTTCGGTGTCCTAATAAAAAGTGCCTTAAATCCACCTCATCTGAGAGTAAGGATAAGGGCTGTTTCACCTGAGACAGTGTCGAAGTATTTAGCCAATCAAGGCACAACTTCACTACACTGTTTGATGTCACTACCCCGATGTCCTCTTTGTGTATATCGTGGGTCTGGCCTGTAAATACTAAACCCTTCGGTTGTACTCCTGAATCTTGACTGACATCTGTTTGTGTCTGTGGGCCTAACTAACCATCCCTTCCAATTGGGGTCTGATGTGTTGTGCTGCATGATGTCATCTATTGTATACCCTCCACGTGATGTAAAATTGAGGTGTGGGAAACTGTGCGGTGTTCAAATCCTTTTTCTTGGCTAGTCCAAGACAGGAAGTCTGTTGCACAGTTTCATTCAGAAATATTGTTTTTTGCGGGATGAGGCACGCTCTAAATAGTGCTTCTTTTTCCTGAACTTGTCATTCCTTAGAAACCCAAATGGATTTTGTGTCTATTGTGTCTGTCTATAAGTTGAAACCGTGTTTAAACAGTTGGGCAATAAAGGATGCAGAGTAAATCTGTTTGGTGTTAGTCAGCATATTTTTCTGTGCAGATGTAGGTGCAACCCTATAGTAAAATGAGGTCGAGTCAGGAGTGTTAAATCCTGAAAAATATGAAAATTTCTGTGCAAAAGTTTTCGAACTACCTTTTGGTGGTGTTGGACAATGTTACCATTGATGGTATGTGTATAAACATTTCTAGGGATACTTTATTTGTGTAAAAAGTGATGACCATAATGATGATAACAATTATAAAAATCAGATGTGTCTTCTAACAGTTCATTGTTTGAAAATGCGGCAGATTTTTCTAAATCAAACAATATATTATTGACAGTTTCAAAATCCTAATCGAGAATGTACTGGAGGTAATGATATCGTTTAAGGAAACTATAAATAAATGTAGTATTTTCAAAAGTTCTGTCGGACCAAATACATCATAATAAACTCTGTCCTAAACAGTAACTAGTCACAATATCGAAAAAAAATATATCGACTGGACAGAATATCGAGTTTTTGATATCGAATGGACAGAATATCGAATTACAAAAATATAGTAGTGCAGAATATCAAAATACAGGTAAGAAATATCGAATTTCACAATATTGAAGTTAGTAATATCGATTGTTTTTGTGTATTAAGTATATGTGTTAAAATATGTATTTTTTTATAATTTATGTTTGAATTTTGTAAAAATAACGAATTTTATTTTAATTAATTTTTGAGTAATTTAATTCCGTAGCGGGTTGTGGGTTTATAGGGGAATAGGGTGGGAAGAAATTTAATTATAATATATATTTTTTAGTATTATTTAGAATTAATTAATTATATGTTAAAAACAATTTGTGTAATTTAATTCTGTAGTGGGTTGTGGGTTTACGGGGGAATAGGGTGGGAAGTAATTTAATTGAAATAAAGTAATTTATTATTTTATTACTTAGTAATGTAATATTTAATCATTTATATGGTTAATTAAGTTAATCAATTTTTTCATAATTAATTATACATTGATTAATAATAATTAATTGGTAGTTATGTTAAATGTGTAATGTGTTGTTATTAATTAGTAATTAATTAGATAATAATTATTAACAATTATTTGTATGTTAATTAATGATATTATTAATTGCAAATTGTTAATTAATTCATTTTTAATTAATAATGTTCATTTGTTATTATGTTACAATATTGTAGGTGATGTTTATAGGGTAAAATGTTAGTTAATATTAATCATATTTTAGGAGTGGGTATATTAAATTATTCCCCTACACTATCCAACATTTTCCTTACTGTTGCACTCACTGGAGTGGGAATCGTAATTTTTACCCTTCCGCTATCCAACGCTTTCCCTACTGTTGCACTCACTGGAGTGGGAACAGTAATTTTTACCCTCCCTATCCAACGCTTTCCCTACTGTTGCACTCCCTGGAGTGGGAATAGTAATTTTTATCCTCCCGCTATCCAATGCTTTCCCTTACTGTTGCACTCCCTGGAGTGGGAATAGTAATTTTTACCCTCCTGCTATCCAAATCTTTCCCTACTGTTGAAATCCCTGGAGTGGGAATAGTAATTTTATCTTTTACGCTATGCAATTTTTTAGTATTGTTATACTTAATGTAGTGTAAAATATAAAAAAAACATTTTTTAAATACATTTTAATGTTTTAACATATATAATTTCTTTTTATATTTATATAATAGGTTTATTTATATATATGTAATATATTTAAAATTATGTTTTTAACATATAAGTATTAGAAATAATAATTACTTTTTAATATTATTAAGTTAATATATGTAATAAAAAATATAAATGCATTTTTTTAACTTAAATTTATTATTTATTAACTTTAAGGTTATTTAAGTACTTTTAAGTATGTTTTAATTAATTATAGTTATTATTTAATTAATTTTACATTACTTTTAGGACATTTAAAAAAGTCGATATTTTAGCAAAGTATATTATTTACAGCAATATTTAGGATTCAATATTTTTGTACTTACCTGTTTGTGATAGAAATACGATATTCTGGTAGTCGATATTTTGTCAGCGATATTCTGTCAGGTCGATATTTTGATCGTTGATATTCTGTCAGTGATCTGTCCCAAACAATACCATCAGGAATTGGAACAGCTGTAATGTTCATGGAAAACAAGTCTCTTTGTTCATGATGAGATGATGTATGTGGTTTCAGGACCAAGGGGTCCATTAGGATGGCGGACAGATCGCCACCTCCATGCAGGGGGTGGCGATCTGTCCGCCATCCTTGCCCGTCCGCCACCTTTCTTCCCCCCACCATATTACAATGGTGGGGGGACCGTGGCGGAGGGGAAGACCGTCCCCCGCTTTTCCGCCGCGGTCGCCTTGCTTGATATGGTGGCGGTGTCTATCAGACACCGCCAGCCATATTAGGATGGCCTGGGAGGAATGCCTTTCCGATGCAGCAATGCCGCCACGAAAAGGCATACGGTTCCTGCTTTGGGGGCCTGTTGCGGGCCCCCTGGGTGAAGGGGGGGGGTGCACATTGGGGGTACCTATGGTACCCCCTGCGTTTTACAGCACAACATGGCAGGCACCGCGCGGTGCCTGTCATGTTGTGCTGTGAAACGCACAACAAGCATTTTTGCTTTAAGCACCGTCCGACGCAATATCAAAAATGCAAGATGCACCCGCCACTGTGGCGGGTGCATCCTAATTGGGGGCACGGTTCCTCCGCCCGGCCCCCAAGTTCACATTGGATACTGCAGAGCATTCTTGGAGGTAATTTCCAATCACGAGACAGCAGAAAACAGTCACTAGGCTGATCCAGAACAGAAAAAACATTATTGCAGATATTATCCAGAGCTGGAGTCATGGTGTGACTAAATATATATATTTTTTTAAAGTGTAGAATTCATGAATTTGTTGCTTACGGGAAACTGGAGCTGTGTTGTCTCAGGTTCCTTGGGATCAAGAGAGAAGGTGTAAAAATTGATGAAGTAGCTAGAGACAGTTTGAACATTCTTTGGTAGCTCAGCAGGTGCTGGTGAACTGGCAGGTATTTTAACCACCAAAAGGACACTGTTCCTAAAGTAGAGTGCAAAAAGTCACCCATACTTGAGGGTGCAAAAGAGCCTTTGGGGCAATATTTTATTTCGCGGTTTTCAGTCTGCTAAGGGTACAACAGTTACAATATCGCTGCATGTTGACCCTTTTTATCTCATTAATTATTTTGACGCACTTTCTTTTCCTTTTTACCCTCATTGAACCCACACACCCTCATGCACCATCCGGCAGTCGTATAAAAGATCTCTGATGAAGTGACCCTTCGGGGGCCCGTAGGGAATTGCAGCGCCGGCCCTACAAGGAGCAACTGCCCGATGATGACGCATGACACCCCTTGGGGTGTGTGAGGGCAGCAGAGGACAAAGTGTTCTTTCCCCTCACCAGTGGGTATCCCTTACCGAAGGTTTTCTCTTCCTTTTTTTGTATATTTTTCTTTCTAGATGCATGGGAGACTTTTTTGCACCCTCAAGTATGGGTGACTTTTTGCACCCTACTTTAGGAACAGTGACCTTTTGGTGGTTAAAATGTACGTATTAGGAGCATGGACACTAGACCTTTAATAGCTCCTAGGCCCCCCCCTCTTTGTGTGATATATGAACTGGCAGGTATCTATTTTTGAGTATTTAGTCAAATTGATATTTGTGTTTCACTTGAGTTCTGATGTTTAATTTGAACAGGAACGAGTTCTATTTCATTGTTGTAAATTCCTTTTCTTTGTATTGGAGACTCTTTGTACCTTATGAGTCTTTCAGTCTGAACTTCCTGTATGGTAGCAAGAGGAGAGCGTCGGCTACCTAGGAGCCCATGAGGCCTACTATTCAGTATCGGCTGCATAGTGTGGTTTGATCAGATCAAGGGAGATAAATCTCTCTTTTTTTTCGGGCAAGAGGCGGAAGAAGTACTGTTCTGGTTGTTTCAACAGCCAGGACAGGTAAAGGCTTCCTGTATGATGGCCCAAATTCTTTTTTGTGCTCGATCTTTTCTCTGACCAGATCCCTGACTTTTGGGATCCAGACAGGTCTTGCCGTGACTGATTTGACTTCCCCAGCAGCGATGCGCTTGACCTGCACATTGCTTTGTAGTGCGCTGGATTCATTCAGATCCTGTAAAACAGCCAAACATTTATTGATGTCCAATTGTTTTTCATCTGCCACTGTGCCTTCACAATCGAGATAAGGTACCCACATTCTCGTCCCAAATAGGACTTCATAAGGAGTGACACCCCCTAGAGAACTGCTTGGCATATTGGTTTTTTTTTTAACTCTTTTTAATAATCCACACAATTGTTGTGCATACACAGAACAGTAATATTTTATCATTGGTCTCATTTACAGTTGAATTATCTTTTTCTATTGACAAGTCCCGGCCCACCCTAGGAATAAACCCATTTGTTCCCTTCTTCCCTCTTAGAGTCCATGGTATATCTGCTATGTCGACCAGATTTTCTCCCCTTTTTTGGGGCACCCTCTACTTTTAGAAATCACTGATTCTGCTTGCCATCACCAGTCCAGTTCATTTTCCCATTCCTCCAGTCTTGGGGTGGGTATCATCCCCCACATCCTTGCTATATTACGCTTAGCAACCACTGCCAACAGCATCAGCCACTGCTTCACGTTGGGCCAGTCTTCGATGTCCTCAGTTGTTAAAAGGACCCATTTAGGATCTAATGGCACTTCCATATCTACCACCTCTGACATTGCCCTCGTTGTCTTTATCCAATATTCCTGAATGCTCGGGCCCTCCCATAGCAAGTGATAAAAGGATCCCTTCGACACACACCCCCTGCGACAACTCGCAATTTCACACCTGCCTATTCTAAACAACACTGATCTGGGGTTGTACACTCTATGTAACACCTTGAGTTCTATGAGCCAGAATCTGGCACGTATTGCAACCTCCCTTGGGCCCTGGAGTACTTCCACCCATTGATATTCCTCTAAAGTGCTGACGTCTCGTTCCCATGTCTGCCTGATTGTGTTCATGGGAGCTGAGGCATTATTAATTATCTTTCTTTAGAAGAGAGAGATTGTCTTTTCACGTATCTGCTCTGTCAAAACCCTATCTTCTAAAGGTGCAGCCTCTACTATTGTGTTACCTTCCCTGACGTGTTTCCTAAGTGCATGTCCCAATCGTATGTATAGACACCATTCACCCTGCCCCATCTTGTAGTCTCTTTGTAACTCTGTAACCCCTATATACGCCCCTCCTCTCCAAATGTCGCCTAGCATCTCTATTCCTAGCAATTCCCATTTGGCGAGGCTGACCAAGCTTCCTACCTCCGCCAAAAAATCCCCTGCCTAAAGTGGCGTCATTATGGAGAGCTTCTTGGCATATTGTTGAGGAGACGCTGTACCCCATAAATGTGATTGACCCAACTACCTCCCAAACCTAACACCCTAGCTGTTAAAGACTGCTTTAAGTCACGATTTTTCCTCTCCATTACCAAATTTCGCTCAGGATAGTACGGAGAGGAGTACCACAGTGCTACACCCAAGCTTTCCATGGCTTCCTTTTAAGCCCTAGAGCCAAACGCAGGGCCAGGGTCAGAATGTAATGTGCCAACTATGTATGTCTCTATAAAGACACGCAAGTCTTTTATAACAGTTCGAGCGTCAGCTGAGCACTGAGGCCATACCCATAGGAATCTCGAGCATGAATCTACTGCCACCAAGATATATTTGTAAGCCCCATGTGAGTGTAGGGGGCCGCAGTGGTCCAGATAGACAAACGTGAGTGGTCTGTCTGATATTAGCAAAGGTGTCTGCGCTGGACGTGCTACGTTGGAACCATTCATCTGCTGACAGACGTCACATTTTAATACAAAGTTCTTCATCTGTTTTGTTAAACCAGGCCATCAATAGCGGTGTTTCAGTAATGAATCATTCACAGTAATTCCTGCATGTGCAGCACCTAGATCCTCATGTGGAGAATTAAACCTAATCTGTGATCCATATTTGGTATTACTCTATCCCCAACTCCAGGAGTCTGAGCATACGGAATATTGTTTGCATCTAACTTTTAGAAGTATTTGAGTGGAAATGTTTTCGGTACAGCCGAGTTATTGCATGTAGCAATGACAGCAACCTTAATGTCTTCTTCTATTCTCATTTTTAAATGAGTGATTGCAGCTATAGAAGCCGTGCGTACAGCCCCTTTTGCAGCTTCACCAGCCAATGAATTCCCTGCAACGTGAACGCCATCACATTGATGACTCAGCGTATGTATCACGTGAGCTCTCGGTTGTTCGTTTTTCAACTCAGCTACCTGTTCCCATAGCATTTTGTGCTTAATTGTGCCACCTTTTGAGTCCTTAAAGCCAATCTGACCCCAGTAATGAAGATATTCGTTGTATGACTGGACACAGTAAAATGAAACGCACACTATGTATGAGTGAGGGAAATTCCTGATCCCTATTTATTAGTGCAAGTAAAAGGGCTTTTAAATCTGTCAGCTAAGCTGGGCAGTCTCCTAGAGACTGTGTTTTTGTATCACTTGGATGGAACGTGCCGTCTCGCATACGTTCTTTTACAATCGCACAAGCATCACTGTATTGCGGATATATGTCACTACAACGCATGCTTTTACAATGCATGCCTTTACCACTCAACTTTTACAACGCAAGTCGTTACAACGACTTGCGTTGGGGGGCGCTGGATAGTGAATAGTTTAATTTACTATTCCAACTCCAGTCCCCGTGGATAGTAGGGAAGGTTTTGGATAGTAAATTAAACTATTCCCTATCCTACAGCGCCCCCCAGCGCAAGTCGTTGTAACGACTTGTGTTGTAAAAGTTGCGTGGTAAAGGTAGTGCGTGGTAAAAGTTGCGTTGTAAACGCTGTTCCCCCTGTATTGCTATTTACTTCCTATGGCCGGCTCAGTAGATCCGTCAGTGTAAATAACAAATTCATACTGATCCAGAGGCATTATTTAATTTGGGAGAGAATATTCTTGTTCATATTGCAAGAATGCTTGTGTTTTCAACCTTGGGTCATATCTGTATTCCACATCTGTTGCAGTGAGAAAATTAGCCCCTAGTATCCATCTTGGATGTAAAGCCTTAGCATTAGGAATGCTAGCCTTTGTAACAGCCTCTAAAACTGGTCCTGGAGTTGCGACAACTATGCTTTTCCCCTGAGGCAATGCTCTTTCTCTCTTGCTACAGCTATCTGCACTGCTGTCGGAATTTTTTCTGTGGATGTAAAACACATTTCAGAGTTTGTTTACATATGTGATTTGGATGCTATGGGTACCGTTTCGCCTTCATTGAAGGTTAGGTAGGTATACCCGGATTGACCTGCAACAACGTGGACCATCAGATTGCATACGTTTTCACGTGTCTGCAAGTGTTTTGAAGCTATCATATCAGCTTGTAGGGAACGTAGGATGTCTGTGTGTTCCTGTGTCCAATGCCTAACTGAGAAATCAGGTCTTACTAAGTCGTAGAAAGGTTTTACTCTTTCTGCGTAATCCAAAATGTATGTGCTCCCAAAATTTTAAAATCCCAATATGCATTGTAAGTTTATCAAAGATTTAGTAGGTAGGAGCAGCGCACACATTTCTAAAAACGTTTACCTTCACTTGATAGCTCATATCCCAAAACTAGGACATTAAGGTTGGCTATTTTAGGTTTATTAAAGTTGAATTTGTAGCCCTCAGAGGCGAATCCCAGAATTATGGTGCTCACTCTGGTCAAGTGTTCCTTTAAATCATCGTACATCATAGAAATATCTGACCCACAGGACAATGCTTCTTCATCCAAATTTCGAAGTAATTTTGTCACCCTAGCGCTGAACAACCCCGGGCTAATTTTATACCCTTGGGGGAGTCGACACAATTGACGCTGAGAACCGAGCGCTGAGAATGCTGTTAGATACCTGCTTTCAGGCGCTATGTTTTGGCAGAAGAATCCTTTGAGATATCTAGTGTTGTTTTGTATTTTTTCGGCACAATGTTATTCAAATCAAATCAGACTTTAATCAATTTTTGTTTCATAAAAATCATAAAAACATACCAAATGTAATAAATACAATTATTTCATTATATCGCTGTGTTAAAAAATTAAAAACAATCAATTCTGCATCAAATCGTTTTGGAATGTTAAAGTTAAAATTCTCATTGTTTTTCTGCACTTGATTATACTTTTTAAAAATAGAGCTATCTCTCTTGTAACGCATTCATTTTTCAGGATCTGCAATGCAATAAAAGTCGGACGGCATTGGCTCAAGCCCCATTATCTTGGGGGGATGTCCGCGGTTACCGGATATAAGCTGGATTTTTGCCAGTTAATCTGAGCACCAGACACAGTGCCAAAGCGGGCCAGCATGTCGCGCACCCCATGTAGCTCACCCACTGTGTCGCGCAGGAAGATCAGAAGATCGTCCGCATATAATGCTATAAAATGCTGACCTGTTGATGTCTCTAGGCCCCTGTAATCATGGCTGCTCCTGGCCCTGCACGCCAGCAGTTCCATGGACAGAGCAAACAGGAGGGGAGAAAGGGGGCATCCCTGGCTCGTTCCTCTCTCCACCTCCTGTCTAGGTGAGATGACTCTTCCAGTGCTCACACGGGCTGTAGGGGCTGTGTACAGGAGGTGCACCCATTTCAGGAATCTCTCCCCCAGGTCCATCTTGACCAGGACTACGTATAAATATTGCCAATCTAGGCTGTCAAATGCCTTCTCTATGTCCACTGTGAGCACTGCTGCTTCATGCTTGTTGTACCCTTCAGAGTCCATTACCGCTAGAAGTCATCTGATATTTATGGCAGTGTTCCACCCTGGGATGAATCCCGCCTGGTCAGGGTGAACAAGATGAGGCATATGTGACAGTAAGCGAGTCGCGAGGATTTTGCTCAGGATTTTATAGTCCATATTCAACATGGACAATGGTGTAGTCATGGTGTTCCTACTCCGGTTTAGGTATGGGGATAATAAGGGCCTCCTTGGCACTGTCGGGTAACTTCCCCAATTCTCGGGCCTTCTGGTACATTGTAGCCAGGCGAGGAATCAGCGTGTCTACATACGCTGCGTAAAATTCGTTTGGCAGGCCATCAGTACCCGGCGTTTTATTTCGCGCCATTCCCTTGATGGCCACCCGTATCTCCCGTTGTGTAATATCAGCCCCTAATAGCTCTGCAATTTCAGGGGTTAGGCGTGTCAGTGATAGTTCAGTCAGATAGTCCCCCATATCTGCCAGCCCACATGTGCACATTTTTGAATAAAGTGTGGCGTAGTAACGTGCAAAGACCTCGTTAATCTTACCCTGAGCAAAATGTCTGATCCCCCATTTCCCACTTGGGGGGGAGCCTCGGCTCACCGGATTCATCAGCCATGCCAGGAGTGATCCAGCCAAGTCCCTTTCAGTATGTGTGTGTTCTAAATATTTCTTGTAGTCAAAGCTCCTGAGCCTCTCTGTTTGTTTTGCCATCTCCTCCTTGATGTCAAGGAGTGCCCGTTGGAGCTTTGGGTGTCCTTGCTCCTGCGCTCCACCTCTCGGAGAGCTGACTCTGCCCCCTCCACTTCCCTCATAATGACCCTCCTGACTCCTGCGGCATGCGTAATGCACTGACCTCTCAAGACCACCTTGAAAGCATCCCATTCTGTGGCTAGGGATGCCGTTGACCCGGTATTGAGTCGGAAATAATCCGCTATATCGCCCCTGATCTCCTCTCTAAAGCCCTGATCCTCCAGTGTGTCTGGGCGAAGTTGGCACGTGGAGATCGCCGCTGGTGGGTGTGCCCATTTCATCGGATTATGGTCCGAAATGGTGCGTGCCAGATATTCGGCTGATGTGGAGCATCCATAGAGCATAATCAGGCACCTCGTGGACCGCTGAGAAATAGTAGTAGTCCTTGCATTGCGGGTTCAGGGTTCGCCATGCATCTAACAGTCCCCAGCTCTGTTGCCAAGTAGTGAACACATGGGAAGCATGCGCTGCCTGGGAGGTTGGCAGTGGGGGTGGGACCGGTCCTGGAGCACATCGTCTACACTATTGAAGTCGCCCCCCACTACAACAGTACCGGTGAGGTATTGTGCTAATTTGTGGCTTAGTGTCACAAAGAAAGCAGGCTGATCTACTTTTGGGTGTATGCAGTATTCATGGTAATGTCTCGGCCTTTCAGCCATCCCTTGATGGCCACGTAGCGGCCCTCCGGGTCGACTACTGAGTGTAGCAACTGGAACGGGACTCCCGCCTGGACCAACAGTAACACCCCTTGGGCATAGGCTGAGTAAGTGGTGTAGAAGAGCTGCTTTCTCCACCTCCTGTGTAATGCCTGTCCTTCCTTTTGTGTTAGGTGCGTTTCTTGTAGAGGAGCTATCTGGGCTCCCCATCTTCTGATGTATGAGAGGACTTTATGGTGTTTAGTCAGTGTGCATGCCCCTGAGATTCCAGGTCATGTATTTATAGTGTTGGTTGTCAGCCATTGTCAAGTATTACCGTGGTCTGATCACCTCCCAGGCTGAGTGGCACCCACTGCGCCCGTCACCCATTTGAGCCCACATGGTATTCAACATTCTGCAACCCAGTGTTTTTCCCCCCCAATACAATACCAAACTTGTCCCCAAACTCCCACTCCCCCGGATAAGCAGGAAAAAAAAAAACATCCAAACTTGTTTAGAGAGTCTACAAGTGACTGCTTGTAGGTTAGTCAGTCAGTCCCAGAGGTCTACCCCACAGCACTTCCCCCTTAGTTACCACAGTACCTCTATGAAACAACAGGTGAGCCCCATCATATTCAAGTCCTGCACTTTCCAGTCTGCCAGACCTCACCGTCAGATGACTGCGTCTGCATTCTGCAAATTGACACTCGAAAGCGGCTCACTCTGAGCCTCAGAGTCGCTGGACCCCCCCCTCGGAGCCGGTGCCCTCCGCGTGGTCGCTGTCATCAGGAGGGTCCTTGCTCCGCACCCCACCGCTGATCTGGGCCACCACTTGCATCTCGTACAGCTGCTCGAGCTGTGTCTCCTCTTGCTATGGCGCCAGAGACTCTGTCCCAGCCCTCCGAGTCCTGGAACGTGGTCCTTGTGATCCTCTTTTTGCCGGGTTTCGTGGTGGTCCTGCTCCGTCATAGCGCTCCAACCAGTCGGACGCCTCTTACGGGGTTTTGAAGCTGTCACCACTCGGAGCATAGCCGGGTACTGAGTCACATATTTGTAGTCCAGTTGGCGCAGCCTCTGCTTCACGTCCAGGTAGGATCCTCTTCGCCTTTTCACCTCTCGCAAAAATTCTAGGAAGATGCGCACCGTAGAGTTGTGCACTTGCTTGTCTCCCTTGAGGCGTGCCTGGGTCAGGATGTGATCTCTGTCTTTGTAATGTAGGAGTATTGCTATCACCACTCATGGTGGAGCTCCTGGCAGGGGCAGCCTCGCGGGGATGCAGTGCGCCAATTCTAGGGCAAAGAAGTTTGATAATCCGTCTAGTGCTATCTCTTCTTTGAGCCACTTCTCAAGGTAGGCCATCATGTTGCGGCCTTCAAGTTTTTTACGGTAGGCACACAATCCACAGGTTGCTTCTGCGGGATCTGTTTTCCGCATCTTCAGCTCTATCCTCCAGTGTCCGCACTTTTGTTTCCAACAGAGCAATTCGTTGTTTCATGGCAGTGAGCGCTGGTATTGCTTCAGTGAGCTCCCCTTCATTCGACTTGACCCGGTCCGCCAGTTTTCTATGGTCCTCTCGGAGCAGCCCCATGTCTAATATCAATGAGTCAATTTTACTTTCAAGGCGCTCACTGAATGTGGTGATAGCCTGTACAATATCCTGCAGTGTGGGAACTACAAGGGGTACCCCCTGCTGCGAGGCCTACCTGCCTGCTCTCGTCCGCAGGTGCGTTCATGGTGGGGTCTTCTCTGTCCTTCTTTTTGGGGGGTTTCCCCATGTTGTCTTCATGTCCTGTGGTGCTCCTGTTATTGCTCGTGCTCATGGGGAACCGCAAATCATCTCCACCTGTCACGTGCCTGTCTCCTCCAGCAAGCACTCACACGGATGCCTCCCTCCCTCACCCACCTCTCAGGTTGATGATGGTGCCAGTTGCTGTGTGATACACTCAAAGTTTTAGGCCCAGGCGTGAAGCACCGCTGCAGGCCCCTGCACCCTCTGTCCCAGGCAAAGACCGGGACACGCAATACTCCTCACCGGGCAAGGTCTTCACCAAAGGTGTGTGCGTTCTCCGGCCCCGTGCCCTAAAGTCATGCGGGGGTAGACAACGTCATCTTCACCTCCCCTTCCAGCGGTACAGGCGGGGGGCCCAGAGACCTCCTCAGCTTCGTCCCCGTCTGGGCCCACTGCTCCGCCACTCCACATGCTGCCGCACTCGCTCCAGGCGAATGTCCAGTTATATACTCCGTGGGGCCATCCCATGGTCTACAGATGGCAGGTCTCCTCTAGAAAGCCCTTCTCAGGGGCCTCCAAGCCCGGCGCACTATCTTGTACCGGAGGCGAGAAGGAGGGAAAACCCCAAGCCTCCGGTTAGTCCACACTAGTCCATCAGTTCTGGGCCCGTCGATCGCTATGCATCAGTCTCGCCGCCACCTTACCGCTGTGCTGAACCATAGGCGGTGTGCTTGACTCCTCAGGTGCACTATTGAAGGAAGCCTATCCAGGTGCCCCCAGCCCGTTGCGCTGCTCCTGGCAAGGGGTGGAACGGAGGGTACCCCAGCACTTGAACTTCACACTGCATTACAGACGGCCGGTGTTCGTTTCGTCTTCCTTAGCTCCCGCCGGGCGCCGCCATCTTGGTTTGACGCTTGGCCGCGCTCACCACAATTAACTTCTGGCAGTCTCCAGCTGCGAGGGATGCTTGCTTCTTGTCCAGAGCACTCCATCTTTTCCCTCAGCTGCGGGGGTGCGCTGTGGGGCACCGTGCCCCGTACGGGGGTTCAGGATGGACTTTGATGGCGGCTGGCCGATGGAAGCTATTTATTTATTTAGTTTTTTCTATAGCACGAACATGACCCTACATAGGGTGTCAGAGCGCTTCACAGGAGCATTTCAACAATCCGAAACTTATAGATTACAAGATATGACTGATTTGAGCTGCTCACTCCATCGGCACCAAGCCACGCCCTTCAAGCCTCATTAGCTTAGAATATGTATAATTCATCTACTCCTTATTGCCTTGTAAAACTTGCAGAAAAGAACAACGTGTATTGTAGATTGCTGGGAGACCTTGTCACAAGGACATCTACATAATGTTTTAGACCAATCGTTTATTGTTGGAAAGCTGACCAGATGAAGGAATGTACTTAGTCTGAAACGAGTCAAAACAAGTCTGACGTACCTGCTTTGAATAATAATTAGATATGACTGGATACCAGGAGTACTTAACAGCAATTGGTTTGAGAGTACAGATGGATGAGAGGCCTCCATAGCAAATCTAAGTGCCTCCAAGTGAGCCATACATGTTTTTTGAAAGCTTTTCTGGAGATAGAATCCATGGATGGGGGATCGTGCAAAACCAAAAGTCCTTCCTCAATGGCAATTTCTATACTTGGGTTTTCCTTATTCTCAAAAAAAGGGGATTTCACAACCCAACAAAAAGCAGTGCTATCCTTATTTTTACTCGCCTCTTGTAAATCCGCCTAGGCCTTATCTTTGAGTTCGCTTTTAAGTAATTTCAGAGCAAGCATGTATTCCCTTCTATACTCCCTAATTTCCTTACAGTCCCTAATAGTTTTGCGTAGGGCTTCTTTTAGGATTGAGTAAACTTTTGTGCGTTTGTCATCAAACCACCCTAGAATCTTACCCTGGCTTTTGGTCTTAATCTTTAGAGTGCTTCTAAATGACTCCGCAATCTGCATGTAGGATTCCATGATTTCTTCTGGTACTGCAGACGTATCTAAGCAAACTTCAAAGTTTGTATAATTACTTTTTACAATTTTTTCCGTGAACTCAGCTGGCACTAGCTTGTCCCACCTCAGGGAGAAGCCGTTATGTTTATCCAAAGCTAAGTCACGGACCGCTTAAACCCTTTTTCTCTGTGTAAATCGCAACAGTAATTTTAGATATGATCATACTCAGAGGAAAGTGATGGCTTATAGCAGTCATGTGTACTTTATAGTCAAGGAGTCTGATTGCATATCTATTAGGGATAAGTATGTAATCTATAATGGATCTCAGGCCTCTTCCAGTAAAAGTCTAAGTAAAGGGAAGTGGTGGTGGACATAATAAATTGGTGAAATCAAGATCTAGTGCGAATAACATTCTGTTAAGAAGGTCCCCATATGAGGAATGTGGGAAATGAGGTAGGTTACAATGATTATCGCCCATTAATCCACAAGTGATATAATTGACCAATCAGCACGGTGCAATATCAAAATCCCGCCCCCAAATAATGTAACCATCGTCTGTCTGATCGTTCTGTACCGTATGTATATCATTCATTAGTTGCTTCAAAATATCCCCACACACTCTCTCTTGGAGCATTATTATAAAAATTGATCAACACAAAACAATTCCTTTTATCCAACCTTAAGATCGCAATTTGGGAGTACGTTTCTGACTTCATGAGTAGTGTTTTGTGCGTGCTCAACATATTTGAAATGTAGATGCTAAGACCTCCCTTAGACTTTCCGTGGCTTGACGGAATAGCAGGTGTGTGAAAGGTCTTAAAACCATTACTATGGAGTGGATCCACAGACCATGTTTCCTGGAGACAGAATATATCAAAATCCCTGATAAAATTAAGCCATTAAGGGTTATCCAGTTTGGATCGTATGCCCGCAATATTCCAAAATACAACAGAGACACTAGACCCAAAATTGTTACACCCATTTACCGAGACTTGCAGTGTGATATCGTGGGAAGGGACCTCATCTCTCAAGTTATTTACTTGGGCCAGTCCTATATCCCTCCCTGATATAAAGGTGTCCAATCCCCTGTGAGCGCTCCTTGCACTAATATCCCCACTTTCGATGCCTGCTCCAATGTTATTTGAGGGAAGCACGCTAGGACTGTAGTCGACTGTAGCTGATGTTGGGTAATCATACAGTCTATCATTAACAGGTGTAAGTCAATCTATTTCTTCAAGAGAAGGGAGGAGTTCAAAACGATTTTCCACTGCCACATTATTACATGGGGCTACTGCTCTCATTGATGGCTCTTTCTGGCTTACCCCTTCAAAGTCTAGATGGAGGTCGATAAAAGAAGCCCAAAGAGAGTATGTTAATGCCAATTGGCATTACTAGGACATTGCCTGCCCTCCAAAGGATATTCTCCACTAACTGCGGGGTCTTAAATGTCAATATCACACTGTCTCCATGGAGGGTTTTATAATCTTTACCAATCCAATTAACCCTATGGGCCATCTTGAATTCCATAAAAAGCTGTTCTATAAGCCCTATTTTTGTGCCCAACCAATGCGAGGATTTATTCCTTAAAGTGTCCCATGCTTCTGTCTCTTGTGACCGCAATCTAGATACATTTGCCAAGATAACTGTGTATGGTGTTACTGCTGGGGGCAAATCCAAGCGGACCGAATCAGCTTTGTCTGGCCTATAGGATGTAGGTATGGTATTGTTAAAGTTCTGTATCAGACTTGAGTTGCCCATGCGTGTACAGGTGTCCCAATGTGTATTTCCAGTAAGTTGGGGAATATCTAAAGAAGATGTGTCGATAGCTCCTGGTCTCACAGGTTCTAGCCTGAGATAGTTAATAATGCTAGGCCCTCTAGCTTTTGTGGACTGCATTACAGCGTAAGATTCAGTATGATTTACTGGCAAATGGTTGAACCAAGATACCTGCTCTGGATTGCTATGCTGTGATATCTGGTAGTCCGCTCCTTGGCTAACAGGACAACTGACCAGTCACACTTCTATCCGGGCAAATTGTTCCTCCAGTGATATCATTGAGGTTTGTACAAAGGAATCTAATTTTTCCACTAAGGAGGTGAGGTTGCCTAAGTTAAAAGTCAGAGAGATGGCCTTTTCACTGCTTCCCGCTTCGGACGGGATACGTTTCAACCTAGCTTTAGGCACTTTTTTACGTATGTTAGGTGGAACATGCCTGGGAGTCCTACTAATGGTCCCTTCCTTATATGGGATCGCACTTATCTTACTCGCATTAGAAGGTATTCTGTGGCACTTTGTGGGGGACTGAATGGTGAAGTCTACTTCACTGAGTGTAATGTGATCTGACATGTTAACAATGCAACCATTCTGGAGAATAGCACCTCGTGGGGATTTTAGAGGTGCCACTGGAGGAGTTTCAGGGGATTTTGTCACCTTCAATGCCCTTTACACCTAATGTTCTTGTAATCAGTGTCTCCTCCACAGTGGTTATCTGTTTCTCTATGGCCCCCATTAACCCTGTAAGGTAACTCATTAGTGTGTGATGGATTTTTGCTACTCCCTTTTTAGCAGGTGAGGGGCGAACAGTGGAAGCCCTTCTCTTCCCCATACTTAAATCCCTAAACTCCTCCCACAAACAGACAGGCCTTTGCCCGGGCGCGCCCGCGTGCGTCCTGCCTGCAGGAGCCCACACTTCACTTTATAGCGCCTCCGGGCGCAGGATGGTTCCGTGAGCGGCTCTGGCCGCGGCTCCAGCTGGGACCTGTTGAGTGTCCCCCTTCAGGCACAAGTACGGCAAAGTGGCAAAACAAACACAGGCATCCCGCACTGCAGGAGCCCGCACTTCACTTTATAGTGCCTCCGGGCTCAGGATGGTTCCGTGGGCAGCTCCGGCTGCAGTGAGGGGTGGGGCCTGTAGTGTGTCCCCCTTCAGGCACAAGTACGGCAAAGCGGCAAAACAAACACAATGTTATTCATTAATACGGCACTATGTGCATTCTGTACTGCAAATGTTTTTGTGCATGAGTTAAGATGTCTATGATCTAAAACTAGACAATATGAATTAACAGGCTTCTTTACGGGAAACAAAGCATTATTCGTTGGGGAGGTGCAAGTTTCTAGTACACCTTGGTATTCAAGTTGATCTAAGATCTCCCTGACCTGTTTTTTTGCTTCCTTTTTTATTGGGTACTGTGTCCGTGGAACTGAATTGGTTTTCACTGGGATTATGTGGTGAGCTCACTCAGTATCCCACCCAACATGGTTACGATAAAGTGCTGGAGCAAGGGCTACCTCCCACTCCTGTGCGTATGTATGTTTTAAGTAAATTGGAACGTGGTCGGAAAAAGATGGTAAAATTACAATTTCTCCCTTTGGGCAATCCACAACATTTGCAAACGGCCAATCTTGTTCAGGTCATAGCCATAAGTCAAGTTCTCCCAAAATAAACCTTTAACTTTTCTGGGTGTGTCTCCCTCCATTTGGAGTGTTATTTCATGTAACCTATGTGGAGCACTTACCGTCATATCAGGTGTTTCCACTGTGATGTACTCATTCAACTCTGCTGTCACCAGACATTCCCTCAGGTCCTGGCAAGCTATTGTTACTTCTGCTGTGCTGTCTATCATCATAAGTGCCCATTCCCCGTTCAGTAGTTCAGTCCTCAAAATTCTGGGAATGTCTAACTTGGATACCTGCTACTTTCTTCTTTTTAAACTGAGGTTTAGATTGTGGATTGTCTTCTGTTTTTGAAGTGTAGCTTGAATTGCGTGGCGTGTTGCTTGGCTTTGTACGCTCTTCTTGTCTGTGTTTTGACCATCCTTCTCTCTCTGAGTTTCTTGGTGAACCCTGAAAGGAATGGGAGGAACATGTATCAGTATCCTAATAACTGTCAGTTTTTTAAATGTTATTCCTATTCCAAAGGTTGTATTTCCTTTCGGAAGGCTCCTGTAGAGGAGACCCACTCCTGTACTGAGATCTCTTCTTATGTTTTTTATTGTTCTTATCCCATTTCTTCTTAGAAGAATCAGGTGATTGCTTTGTGTTATCCTTCTCAGGACCACTCATGAGTTGAGGTTTTAATGCTCTAGCTCCCAAACTATCCCTACCTAATTCAGCATAGGTGCTTTTAATAGTTTTAGGTAATTCACGTTCCTGTTGTAAAGGAGTGAAATACCTTAGGCATTGGCGTATTGCCACTGCTGCTGCCTCCCCTTTTATGTCTGCTAATATTATAGATGATACCGGGGCAAAATTGCCTAGCAATTTCATCCCTAAGTTCAGAGCAGGTTCTGCTCCAAAATCAGTCTGTATTTGTCTTAATACGTCTGGTACTACTGCTAGTGAAAGGATACCATGAGTTCTGGCATATATTGTAGCAAAAACTGCACACCAAGTGGTACAATCCTCTATCTGGGGAGCTATGCACATGGACAAGCAGATTGTAGGCATTCTAGTTTTTTTTTTAGGGATTCTATGTGGAAATACTGTTTCTAGCTGTGTTATTTTCTGAGCTATCCAGAATGGCATTTGTTCACGTTTAGTGGGCATTTTACCCATAACTGCATTTAGTCTTTGTGGTGTAATTTTAGTTGTAGATCCCTAAATGGGTCCTGCTTATGTAGCTCTTGTTGGCTGAATTTTGAGTGTTCACATCACAAATTGTGTTAAATTTCTGTAAAGTTTTATTATATCTTTGTGAAGTGTACGTAAGTCTGCTACTGGCATTATGTCACTGTCTGGATGCTGTGTGTAAGCCGCAAGGACAGACCAAGTGGCCCGTCTCTTCCAAGTGGACCTAATCTTTTATTTATTTTTTAAATATCTTTTTATTGTAACACAACAAATCATTGCAGTACATCATCAAGCTTACAAGCACAAATAAGTGTTGGTATCACTTTTCCCCTCCTATCTTGCCACAACCAAGTGGACCTAGTCTTGCTTTATTTCTTGTATGGGGAAGGGCGCCTTTAAAACAGTTTATGTGCTCCTGGTAGGTGAGCGGAATTTCAATGTCGTACGGACTGTATTCATCTGGTGGTTCTTCTTCGGCGTAAGAATGAAATGTATGTGTTTGTGCATCTGCTTGTAAGAATGTAACCCATGTTACCCCTGTTCTATATGATTCGTGAGCCTCAATCACGAAACTTACTGTCCCACCCCTAGCTGGGAAATCGTATTCAGCTAGTTTTAAGATAAGGGCAGTTCTAAAATTTTCTGAAAAGTTAATTTCCCCTTCAAGTTCTTCCTCAATTATCGCACATTGTGCTAACACTGTGGTGTCTCCTTCAGTCATTGTTGAAAAAGTTGCTCAAGGAAGAGTTTCAAGGAAACTGAGATAAGGTTTTATGCACAAATATAGGTACAGGTTGTCCTTCAAGCTTGATAAACCTACAGCCGAAAAATAGAAATTTTTGCCTACTCAGCTGTGGCAGGAAAGTTCCCTTCTCACTTCAGAAGTCTCTGAAGTAATGTGAGTCGGGTTCTCTGAGAAAAGCACAACTAAACTACTCAAATTTGACTGTTAAATAAGTACCAAAACCAACGTTGGCTGCGCCATGTCATGTGGTTCCTATAAACCTATATAGGATCTGCGCATTTAGACAACATACACTGCAGGCTTGGTGTCCAAAATGATTCCGGACACCCCCACCGAGTATATCAGCCTGTATACCAGCTAGCTCACAGTGCCACTAGAAACCCCTCTTACCAAGGAGAGAATAGTGCTCGGCAACTATCGAACATGACAACTCTGTCCCATCAGGGATCGTGGAAACAATCCTACTTTTCACTCAGTCACTCGTGCTCACTTTGTCTCAAAGAGAGATACACAGAATAAATGGTGGGGACGTTTCTCAAAAGGTATTTATTAAACCAGGGTAATTCTAGTATAAAATAGGTGTGCTGAAACAACCATTAGATAGTAACAGATTTAAATGATTATAAGCATTAACAGAGTAAAAGGATTGTAGATGTCTACCATAGTGCTAAAACGATAAATACAGGCAAGTATAAAAATACATGACAGTAATAAAAGGGGTACTCCTATGATTTGTCCCTAACTGGATGTACCTGAATATACCTAGCTTGGATGTGGGTGTAAAGCCAAGAATCCCTCTAGGATAAAGTGAAACCCCATTACCTGAAGTGAGAGACGTGGGACACCGTTCTGGTCTTGATGTGGATAACCCGTAAGGGATGTCAGACCACTGCGAGCTGGAGTGTCAGCTTGCAGGAGCCTCAACGTCTTGCGTCAATGTGTCGGCATGGAAGTCCTTTTCTGCTCTCTCTTCCTTAGCAAGAAATGGTGTATATATACCCAAAGTGATACCCCCTGGCCCTTGTACATAGTTTTTATGCAGGAGATGTTCTGCCAGCTGTACAGCTGTGATTCCAAGAATCCTCATGCATAATGAATGAGGCTTAGGCCTTTTGGAGAAATCCCCAGGTCCTCTAATCATTACCTAAACTAGGTAAAAGGTCAGTCCTAAGAACCGTTATGTAGTGCAATATGAGGGCAATGTAGGTTAAAGGTGCATGTAGTACCTGAGCCGATATTGGGGCACTTATATGGAATATAACAACTGATTTCAATTATTAGGCTCCAGCCACAAATCCAAATCCAATTCCAAAATACGTGGGCCAAAGGGAATAGAAGTAATGCCCACCGTTACCACCATGAAGACAACCCCTGCACCTGCAACCGCTGAGAGCTACATGCGCCTCCAACCTGCAACTCTTACATTAGCAGGATAGAAATGAGGCAGGGTGAATTCGATAGTAAGAGCAGTGTGGGAGCCAACACCGCAGCTAAAGAAAGAGGAGCAGGTAGTCCAATGTGGTATGGTGTGATAGAGTGCGGTACAGTCTCGAACGATATGGAGGGGCTGGCACAGGCGAGATGGCAGCTAACGCTTTCATGGCCATTGCGGTTTTCCAGTACCAAGTTCCAAACAGAACCAAGCCAGTATGCTAGGCCTGCAGCACCCTACTATAGCACCCCTGCACCCCCTGAGCCACTACCCACAAAATGCTGGATGACTGTTCTCTCGTTTCACTCCCTCACTCGGGAGCAGAAGCAATGGGACGACCAATGAAAGGCACAATGCCCTGGTCATCAAAGACAGTCAGAGCACCAACAAGGGTCACTCCACCCCTGCCTTCAGTGGCCTCCAGTACCATTCCTGGCTGCTGGAACTCTACTGGGAAGTTAGAATAAGCGCAGCAAACCTGCGTCAACAGCCCACGCTTCCTTGCTGCTCACAGTTTGCTGCTCTGCTGCATACTGAAAGTCATGTGACGAAGCTCAGCTGCTTCTATTTACACCAAATTCGGGGCTGGGGGGACCAACCATAGGGGGGCAATGGCCCAAAGTTTCCACAAAGGAGCTGCCAGTGTAGGCCACACAATCTGGTTATGCCGTTAGTCTCTCTTATGTAAACATTAGGAGTGCTTAGAAAAGGTTTCACCTAAGGTGACGACTTGTGTGCTTTTAGGCAATCATTTGTTGAACATATCAAACTAAACACTGGTAGTAAATTTGTGATAAGAAAACAAGACTGAAATCCAATAAGCATTTGCTGTTACCTATGGGGTAGGGAATATCCAGTTTTATAGCCCGCTGAGCAAAATATGGTGTTGTGGTAAAGGTATGGTACTTGAAACAAGGAGTCCTGCACTGTGGTGTTGGTACTCCTGCTTCACAAAATTGTTTGATCATAGTCATACAATGTGGTATGCCTTTGTCTCCATAATTACCATTATGTGAGAGAGACGAAAAAGCTAGTGAAGGCTCAAACCAAGTTTGAGCCTGATACCTTGCTGTGGCTTAACTTGAGGTTATCTTGGATGTTCGAGCCCAAAACTAGTCAAGCTTTCAAGTGCCTCTGCCTGTCCTACATACTCTAACCTCATGGGCCAAGATTTAAAGACATCCTCAACTTATGATGTAAAACAAGTGAGAGAATGAAATACCCATAGAGTGGGTGAATTGCACAATGTAAAATCAGAAAACCTGGGTTCAATCTCGGCACCCTTTTATTACCAAATTGTGCGACCCTTGGCAATTGTTTTATTTTACTTTGCCTCCTTTTCCTTCAGCATCACATGAGAGCTCTTTAAAATAAATGTGTTGAGGAAAAGTGCGGCACAAAAACTTATTTTGTGTTTGATTTAATAGACTATAATGTTGCTCCAAGTACGAGAAAAACCTAGGTCATACACATGACAATTGACCTGCCTCTTGGTTCACTATGTTGTCAGCGATGGGTGGAAGGCATGAATGTTTCTAAGTTCATGTTTGAAACTATCACTTCTAATAAAGGGCACTCAATACAGTAATATAATCTGAGGTATTAAGGTGAAATACTTCCATGTATTAGAGAAATACATGTATTTGAATTTTGGAGAGACTTTTGGCATGATTTAGAATTTGGCAGGCAGAGTACTACATCGCAGATACAGCGGAGTAGCTTGCCACCCAACCCCTGGAGACGTCTCCTTTATCTAGAGAAAGGTAAACCTTAAGTATTCTTAAGTATTCTGTTGACGGAAACTCTGTTGACTCTGTCGATGGAATGATTCTTCTGAAGGCCTGACAGAGTAGGGGCCATAGGGGGAAAGACTTTACACCACCCAATCTATTTAGGGAGGAGAGTGTAATATCTTTTTTCTTCCTGACATTCACCACCAGGAAAAAGTTGGTGGGAGAGGACAGGAAAAATAAGGACCTCTACATCCTCAGAGGAAATTAGTAGGCCTGGGTGAAATTAACGTAGTCGCGCTATGCAAACCTCCGCGAAACCATAAAAAATCTCCTCCAGGACACGGAAATTCCGCAAACACGTGGAATTGCTTGACCCGCCCATTCGCTATGTGTTTTTGCGTGCTCGCTGGGAAATATGTTGCTAACTTGCCCATGCGGTCGCTAATGGGCGCGACCATCTTGTTTTTTACTTGTCCCGCCGGTTTGCGATGCCTATTTCCTGTCCCGGGTCGCATATTGCAGGCTCCCCTCCATTCGCAATGAGTATTTCCAGTTCGGGAATGCGTATTACGTGTTCACGATGATTTTTGCGTGTCAGGGGGAAATATCACGCAAACTGGCCCATGCAGTCACAACCGGCGCGGCCATCTTGTTTTTCACTCTATTGCTATGGTTCTGGGCCTGGTTTTCTATCCTACCTCTATCTTTGCAATTCTTTGTTTCTGTACACTTTTTTAAAAATCTTTTTTATTTATTATCTATCTCTGTATTTTCCTGATTCTGTATTTTGAGTTTTTTCTACTTTTTCTACTACTTTTTTTTACTCTTTTGGTATAAGTTGCTGTTTCTTTTACTTACTTTTCTAATTCCTCCCTTTTCTTTTCCATGAGTCCTGGAACCATGGACCAAGGTAGAGGGCAAGGCCAAGGGAAAGGGCAAGGCTTCCCGTAGCCGCAGCGGCGCCCAAACGGGGTGCAGGCATGGGCCTTATTTGGTGAGGCGGAGGTGGCCTTACTCGTTTTTGTTCTCCAGCGCCACCTCTCCTTAACCCTGGCAACAGGCGACAGGCCTAGGTCCAGGTACGGGCTCCGGGGGCGTTGCCAGCGGTGGGGAACGGTGCGCCGGGCAGTGTTTCGCTGCTCTGGGGTCCGACGCACTGATACCCAGCTGATGCACCGGTGGTCCGATATCCTGGACCGGGACCAGGACCTGCTGGACCTGCTAGGAGTGGCGGTCCTGAGGCTTGGTGAATAGCTATTTAATATGACTACTTTGTGTTCTTCTGCTCTGTGTTATATATTGTGAATAATTTCTTTTTCCCCGAACAGCAAGAATGCTGCTGCTTACATTGCAGGTAAATTACATTTAAAAATCTTGTGTGATCGTTATGACACAGGTGCTCGACGCTACAAATCTGACTTATTTGCAACTTTGCGCTCGCTTGGCATCATTATGTACGAGTTTACTTTAGAGAACTTCTGTTAAGTAATGCTAGGAGACTCTAGTCCTTCCATTGTCCTCCTGCCACTAAGAAGAGATGGTGGTGGATTGATAGGCTTAGTTACTTGTTATTAGTAGGTAATTCTTTTGTGGTCTCCGTGACGCATCCTCTGTCACGTCACGTGTTGCTGAGTGCTGCTTATCCCAGTAATTAGTAGAACCTTTTGTAGTTTGTTCATTGAGTGGTAATATAGGCTTATTATCACTAGCAGAACATCAGCAGGAAGCAACCAAATCTACAATTTGGTGTATGCAAAAATGTATGCATGTGTCCTCCATCTATGCATTTTTAGGCTTAAAATAAATGGAAATGCAGACTAAGGGGCCTATTACGATTGCGGTTTTTCCGCATCCTCCGGGCCGGCAGAAGCCACCGCCGGCCCGGAGGATGCAGAAAAACCGCAGCGGACCCACCAAAGACCCACCGCCACATTAGGATGGCTGGTGGGTCCTGGTTTCCGTCCGCAGCTTTTCCGCCGCGGTTGGCTTACAACCGCGGCGGAAAAGCTCTAATATGGTGGCGGTGTCTCTCAGACACCGTCTGCCATATTAGGATGGGCTGTAAAAAATGCTTTTCCGCGGCAGGTTTTCCGCCGTGGAAAAGCATGTGTAACTTCACTGCGGGGGCCGTTACGGGCCCCCTGGGTGAAGGGGGTGGGGGGTGCACATGGGTTGTACCTATGGTACCCCCCTGCATTTGTATGCAGAAATCGGCATGCACCGCACGGTGCCTGCCGCTTTCTGCATACAAATGCAATGTATGCATTTTTACCATTGCGGCGGATGCAGCTTGAAGCCGCACCCGCCGCAATGGTAAAAATAGAGTATGTGACCGCCAGGGTGGCGGTCACATCCTAATTGCACAGGAGGGAACTCCGCAGGCCATGCGGAGGTTCCCTCCTACTCTATGGTGGCGGACGGACTCAGGTCTATCCGCCATCATAATCGGCCCCTTAGTTAACAATTGGCCCATCTGGAATAGGTGGGCTAGGTCAAGTGGTACGTAGGCTTAGTTAGTATTTTGGAATCAGAATGGAAAACTGGAATAGTGTTCATAAATATATTGAATAATAACAAGACGGACCGCAAATCCCGCAATACTAGTTGACCAGTTTAGATGGGTCAATTTTATTGCAATTGCTGTTTCCATAAATGTTTTTGGAGCGTTTTTAAAAATATTTTATTTATTTCACACCAATCATCCATGATTGTCTCTTTCTTTCTTACATCTTTCATGATCAGCACCCAGGGGCAGGAAGACTGGGTTGGAGTCGAAAGGGAGCTGGAGAAGATGTCTCCCAGGGCCAGGAACGCTCCTCTACCGAGGGCTCTGCTGCTATCCCCAGTAAGTTCTCCTTTTGTTAATATTGATAATTATACTTCCCTAACTTTTACTGCACAAGCACCTTATTTTTTCTGAAATATTATTTCGATTTCCTAAGTCTATTTTTTACAAAATCTTCTTCAATGTTCAATCTAGACAATCAGTTTCTAAATTCTTGTTATCCCTCCTTCTAACTGCCTCTGCTATGACTCTACTACTATTAGTCTGTCTGTAGCTAAGCTTGCCAAGGGGGCCACTCTTTATTTGAAAGGTTTTAAATAAAACTCCTATTCACCAATCGCTCTAGCCACTGAGTCCAGTCCTTTGGGTTGTCCTCTTCTAATCTTATTAATCTTGAGGCTTTTCGTAAATTTCCACCAACAAAATGCCCAACCAGATATTTGACTATTTTTGATAGGATAGTACATACTACTACTGTTGTAGGGATTCTGCACACACAGAACTATGCAACAGGCGTTGTTGATAGGAGGATGGACCTTACTCATACCTCACCCACAATCCCCTGACCGACTAGCTATAGTGTCTCATTAGCTCCCCGAACCTCCCAAAGAAACCCAATGATTAGACAACCCAGGACATAACACTACACTCCCAACCTCTCAGAGTTGTGGAAGCAATGCACACCCTTTCGCTCACTCACTCGTTTAAGTCCACACCAAATATCACAGAGTCTATGTAAGTTCAAAAAGTTTATTTTCAACTAACAAGCTCTGTACGTTGTTCTACAATGCAGTATACGAACCAGCACCAACAGCAAAATGCATAAGATTAAAACAATAAACATTGTTACAACTACAAGTCCAGATAAGACAAAAGAGGAAATCATGATAACTGAACAGTAGTTGAAGAACTACCCTCCCCTTGGCAGGAATATAGTTTATATAAAATTATAAATGAAGCACTCTGAGCGAATTCTGGGGGACCCCTCAATTTAGAAGAACCTAGAAGTCTGGTTACATCTTAAGCTCTTCAAGGCTCTGTTTCGTAGAAGGGAATCTTCCATCTGTAATGAGAAAAATGGTGCGCGTTAGTATATTGCAAGCATTTCTCAGTCGTGCCAAAAGTGTAGCATGTTATGGCTAAGCAATACAGACTGACCACCAGAACTCCATTACAAAGTTGCTTGGTTTTCGAACGTGTACGCAGCGCTCAGGCAGTAGCAGTACTAGCTTATGTGGGCTCAAAGGCTTCTTACACAACAAGCTGCGAGGTAACGTGCGCAAAAATAAAAGACACAAAGCTAAAATGGTTGCGGGGCTCATGCTAACTTAGCAACAAGACTAGCATGACGCTAGAGACCATAACAGTACTAGTGTCTACTCTACTCTAGTAGTACCAGATTTGTACTAGTGATGTCTGTTGTATATGTATGTATTTTGTTTCAATCTTGTTAGTGAAAAAGTAATAAATAGGGGGAGGAGTATAAGGCATCTAAAACATGTGTAATGTTTTTTTCTAGGTTTACCACCAACCACCAGTGCCAGGGCCAGGGGCGATGGCGACGCGGCCATTCCTGAGGGGGCAGGAGATGCAGCACCTGGGGTAAGACAGCAGCAGTGGCGGGTGGTGGCAAGTTATCCTTACTTATTGACATTACACTCTCTGCAAGGGTGTACACTGTACTGTTGAGACTTAGTAGGTAAGAAGTTGTTGTGAACAACAGTTGAAGAAGACACCCTTTACTTAGCATTAGCAATAGCATAAGCGCGGGAGTTTAGTAACCAATAGCCCCTTCTATCTGACTTCAACTCAGCTGTGAAGGTTTTATGGAGAAGACTAAAATTAAGATCAGATGACCTTGATGGGTGTGTTGAACAAAAAGGGAAAGAAAGGTGGAAGGAGGAAGGATGGGCCAGCACCCTCCATGCACTCAATGCCGGACGATCTCACACCTGCTTCCTGGCCGCCCGAAGCGAACCCAGGGACCCTTCCCCTGCTGGAGCTGCAGCTTCACCAGCCTCGAAGGCATCAAACCACCCACCCAGAAAAGACACAACCACCTCAGGTCATCCTACTCAATACCTGCTCCGCCAGGAAACACTCCATCGAACTCTGGGACCTACTCGACTCCACCTCCCCAGACGTCGCCCTCCTGGCGGAGACCTCGCTGAACCCCTCCTCGGCACCCGACATTGCCATAGCCATCCCTGATGGCTACAAGGTCACCCGCAGAGACCGCTCCAACGGAGCAGGAGGAGGAAAAACACCGCCAAACACCTGCACTTCCAGATCCACACTGATCCCAACACCACCGTCAGAGGCACCCTCATCTACAGACCCCCCGGACCATGGCCACAGTTCAGCGACACCATCGCCACTTTGTCAGCACATACCCCCTTGCCTCCAAAGACTACATCCTCCTCGGGGACCTGAACTTCCACCACGAGAACAACAATGACAACAACTCCACAGTCCTGATTGACAACCTCGCCAACCTCGGTCTCAGACAGCTCGTCACTACACCCACCTACTCTGCCTGCCACACGCTTGACCCCATCTTCTCCACAAGCTCCCACGTCTCCTTCAGCCACACCACCGAACTCCGCTGGTCCGACCACCTCTACATCCACTTCACCTTCCAGAAACCCACCACGCACCACCACACCCAACAGATCCCTCGCTGATGCTGGAGCAAAGTCAATGAAGACCAGCTAAAACCCGCCCTCGCCGGAAGCCCACCTGTCGACCCCACCGACCGCGACATCGCCGCCCGCAACCTTAGACAGTGGATCGACGAATGTAGCAACTCCCTCGCCCGCTTAAGAAACCCTCCAACAGACACACCAATAAGAAAGCAAGCTGGTTCACCATGGACCTCAAGACCTCCAAGCAAATGAGCCGACAACTAGAGAAGAAATGGCACTGCGAACAGACACCAGACAGCCACGCAGCCCACAAGAGCGCCATCAGCCAACATCATCAAAGACGGACTAGTCAACAACGCACACAACACCAAAGAGCTCTTCAACATCATGAAGGAACTCTCCAACCCCAGCTCCAACACTAACGACATCCCACCCTCGCAAGACCTGTGCGACGCCCTTGCCACCTTCTTCCACCACAAGATCGCAGACATCCACGACAGCTTTAACACCCTGACTGCCCCGACAATCACCGAGACCTCTGACCTCACGACCACCATCATCACCGACCCCCTGCTCGCCTGGACCAACATAAACGACGACGAAACCATCAAATTCATGAACATCATCCACTCCGGCTCCCCGTCAGACATATGGCAATACAACATCTTCAACAAAGCCAGCCCCACCATCGCACCCCAGCTCCGCAAGGCCATCAACATTTCCTTCGAGACCGCGACATTCCAGGAAAGCTGGAAGCACGTCCAAATCAACGCCCTACTCAAAAACCCAAGGCGGACCCCAAAGACCTCAAGAACTTCTGATCCATCTCCCTGCTCCCATTCCCAGCGAAGGTCATCGAGAAGACCGTCAACAGACAACTGACCCGCTACCTCGAGGAGAACAGCATCCTGGATCCGTCCCAGTCCGGGTTTCGCCTCAACCACAGCACTGAAACTGCCCTCATCGCTGCTACAGATGACATCAGATTCCTACTAGACAACGGCGAAACCGCGGCCTTCATCCTCCTGGACACTGTCTGCCACCACACACTATGCACACGCCTCCACAATGCCGGAATCCGAGACAAAGCACTGGACTGGACCACCTCCATCCTCTCCGGCAGAACCCAGAGCATCCGCCTCCCCCTTTCCGGTCCGGAGCCACCGAGATCACCTGCAGCATACCCCAAGCTCGTCCCTCAGCCCAACACTGTTCAACTTCCACATGGCACCACTCGCTCATGTCGCATGATGGCATAACCTCAACATCATCTCCTACGCCGACGACATCCAGCTGATCCTGTCCCTCACCAATGACCCCCTCACCGCCAAATCCAACCTTCATGAAGGAATGAGAGCCGTCGCAGAGTGGATGAAGATCATCGACCTGAAGCTGAACTCATTAAGTATAATGGGGTGACCCTATAACCCTCAGAACCTGGGCAGGTAATTAAACAAACAATAATGGTTCTGTCGGGGGGGGGACATTTCAATTTAACATGGTACTTAATTCTTCAATTGCAATTATATGTCCCAGGAGGGGTAAATACGTAGTAAGACAAATAAATTAACAATGACCGAAATGATGAGAAAGTAAACTTTAGTATTCAACTTTCTCATAGGTTTTGACTAAATAAAGCATTAGGTGTGCTGTCCAATATACAGGAAGACGTATACAATGCATACAACAAGTGGTGTAGATCGTGGTTTGTTGATAGACAATTACAGGTTACACAACATGTATACATAAAAATGAACACATACCTAACCCTAAGGCTGTCCAACCTGTTCTC
This sequence comes from Lissotriton helveticus, assembly GCF_964261635.1. Taxonomy (NCBI): domain Eukaryota; kingdom Metazoa; phylum Chordata; class Amphibia; order Caudata; family Salamandridae; genus Lissotriton; species Lissotriton helveticus. The sequence goes on along the minus strand of NC_136062.1, from coordinate 237,087,466 downwards.
AGTCCTGATAAAGACCCGCCCCAGATGCACATAGTCAGCGCATCACTACTAGGTTTGAAACGTCGACGTACTCTGCTATATATCTAACTGCGCAAAGTCCGATAGGAACAAAATAAATCATTTATTGCCAAAAGACTATTGTGATTACAGTTAAGCTTGAAAAATTTAATTTTTATGTATACATGTTGTGTAACCTGTAATTGTCTGTCACAAACCACGATCTAGACCACTTGTTGTATTCATTGTGTATGTATTCTTGTATATAGGACAGCACACTAGGGGCCAGATGTAGAAGCCTAAATACCGGTCGGTAACGGCCGATTTTGGCCGTTACCGACCGGTATTTAAGAATTGGCATGTAGGGGCATTTATTTTACAGATTCGGTAAATGTACCGAATCGGTAAATTTACCGATTCTGTAAAATACCGAATCGGTAATTTTACCGATTCGGTAAATCCAAATGTAGGTGGGACTCTTCTGAGTCCCAAAGGCCATACAGATTCGGTATTTTACCACCCAATTCAATTGGGTGGTAAAATACCGAATCCAGGTGTGCATGCACACGTATGCCATGTGACCGACAGACAGATATGCCCTTAGGGCATATCTGTGTGCCACATGGCACACATGCCTGTATTTGGGGTGCTAGAGGGTGTCAAAGTCAAAGTGACACCCCCTGCACCCTGGCAGGAATCAGTATTTACCGATTCGGTAATCACCGAATTGGTATTTCCCATTGATTCCTATGGGCTTCACAGCCCATAGGAATCAATAGGAAATACCAATTCGGTATTTACCGAATCGGTAAATACCGAATATTAAAGATTCGGTATTTCAATTTCTAGAAATACCTATATCTCCCCCCTTCCTATTTACCGATTCATAAATACCGAATCGGTAAAATTCGGTATTTATGAATCGGTAAATACGAATTACCTACATCTAGCCCCTAATGTTTATTTAGTCAAAACCTATGAGAAAGTTGTATACTAAAGATTTACTTTCTCATCATTTAGGTCAGTGTTCATTTATTTGTCTTACTGCATATGTCCCCCCCATAGACATATAATTGCAATTGAAGTATTAAGTACCATGTTAAATTGAAGCTGAACTCAGACAAGATGGAAGTCCTCATCCTCGGCTCCACTCCCTCGGCGTGGGACGACTCCTGGTGGCCGGCCACACTGGGAGTAGCACCTACACCCACAGACCACGCATGCAACCTAGGCTTCATCCACGACTCTACACTCTCCATGACCAAGAAGCTCAACGTCATCTCGTCCTCCTGCTTCAACACCCTCCGCATGCTCCGCAAGATCTACAGGTGGATCCCCACCGAAACAAGAAGAACGGTCACCCAGGCCCTCGTCAGCAGCAGGCTAGACTACGGCAACGACCTCTATGCAGGAACCTCGCCAAAACTCCTGAAACAACTACAATGCATACAGAACGCCTCTGCACGCTTGATCCTTGACATCACTCACCGCAGCCACATCACAGCCCACCTGAGAGACCTGCACTGGCTTCCTGTCAACAAGAAGATCACCTTCAAGCTCTTCACCCACGCACACAAGGCACTCCACAAAACCGGACCGGCATACCTCAACAGCCGACTCACCTTCTACACCCCGAACCGCCAGCTCTGCTCTGCCGACCTCGCTCTTGCCACCGTACCACGCATCTGAGGAGCAAACTCCGGCTGCAGATCGTTCTCCCACCTCGCCGCCAAAACCTGGAACACCCTCCCCATCCTCCTGCGGCAGACACAGGATCTCCTCACCTTCAGGAGGCTACTCAAGACCTGGCTTTTTGAGCAGTAGCAGCACCCCTCCCCGCAGCGCCTTGAGACTCTCACAGGTGAGTAATGCGCTTTACAAATGCTATGATTGATTGATTGTTAGGCGAGATGTAATATTTATGACTGGCGGAGAAGGATACGTGGGATGCATGCATAGGTGGTTGATAGGAATCAGATACATGGGTGGTTGAAGGATGGGTGGAAGGTAAAAGAAAAGATGCCTGCCTGTGTGGGTGAAACTGTGTGGTGGAGGATAGCAAGAATCCTCAGTGGTGTTTGGGTCAAACTCAAACCCAAGGCAAGCAAGGAAGGAAAGGAGGACGCATGGGTGGTGGTTTAAAAAAAAAAAAGAATAAATGTTTGTTGGTGAAACAAAGTAAGGTTTGTTGAGGGATTAAGAAGAATGATAGACGTTTACTTTGAATGGATGGATGCCTAGATGGCATTCATCATAGATAGCATAGCTAGAGACTGTCACTGGATGAAGAGTCTTAGTTTGAAGAGAATGTGAACGAAACCGCGCCAGAGTAGCAAAGCCGAGGAGAATATAAGTTGTATTTTCAGAATACTCCCTTGACCCACAGTAGTTTGCAAGCATAGCATATATTTATTGTGTTTGTATGTAGTTATCATCAAGCACCTTCCTTCGACTCAGAGGACAACTCCCTACCTATGTTAAAACATTTTCGACTGTGTCAGCTAGCCTGCCATGGGTGACCTATCGGCTGGTTACACGATCAATCAAAACAAAGTACCTCATGGCTTCCCATATATAAGCAATGATCATTGGATCAGATATCATCTGCCTTTTTCTAGTAGACAAGGCAGGGTGAAAGTGAAATTAAGCAGTTGCCCTTGAGTACGGCCAGTACCACCCTTAATAGAAAAATACAAGCTTCCTGACCTGCTGACAGTAGTAAATAAAACAAACGTGAGTCTGCGTCATGACTCTAGTATGTTTGTCTTGGGCGCAGGCTGACTGAGCTGGCATGCCGGCTACAACAAAGTCACGTTAATTTGGCAAAACAAGAAAGAAGAAGAAGACTGGTGTAATGTGTAGTCGAGTCCTTACATAGTGCTAGTATAATGTCAGAAACTCCCACAAATGTTAGAGGCCGAGGAAGTGGGAGGATACATACATACCACAAATGTTATATACCATGCTTGCTAGTGCTACTGTGCCACTATGTGTTGAGGTCATTTGTGTTACTGTTTTGCTAAGATATTGGTTAATAGTTTTTTTTCTTTCTTGATATAGCTACTCCTTCCCAAGAAAAACCATCCAGGAAGGAGTTGACAGCCATGGCCCGGTGCCGGAAGCTGGAGGCCATCTGCCAAGAATACCGGCGGCTGGTGGCTCTGGCGATGGAGGAGGCAGCAGCAGCTGCAACCTCCTCAAATGCTCTGGGTCCCAGCCAGGCCTTCCAGTTTTAAGGCACCACGGTCAGCCAGCCGCCCGCCACCGCCCTTCAATATCCAGAACTGCTGCCCCCCCCACTGTGGATGCAACTGCAGGACATATGCGTACCGCATGCTCTTCCGGAATGCGCGCCTAGAGGAGCAGTTAGAGGAGGTGAAGAACAACCTCAAGGTCCTGGAGAAGGCAAACCGAAGATCCCGCCAATAACTTGACCCTGTTGCATTGCCCCTTTTTTCATCCATTTTTTTGCTGGGTGGGAATTGGGCGTTGTGTTTGGGGTTTATAGATATTTTGAACATTGGTTGGGGTTAGGGAGAGGGGTGGGATTTTTTACATAGTTTATTTTTGTTAGGGCATTACATTATATTTCTACTTAAACATAGCACTACGTTATTAATATTTTCTGGGGAGGTTATTGTTTTACGTCACAAACATGGTTTCCTTGCTGCTGCAGGGCCCCACCCAGTGTTGGATCTAATAATCGCCGATTTTGTTACACACAAACAGATAGATGTGGTACCCCTCACTGAGTGACTTGTCCTACTAGTACTGTCAGTCTCTCCTCCTAGTCCATTATTATACCTCCCCCAAACTTCTTATCTTACCTGTGATTGATGTTTAAGTTAGGCGCAGTGATGGCTGCATGGTGACAATGGTTTGGTTTTCCAAGAGAATGAACATGCCATTGTGCTGGTAGCAGTAGACACTGGCAGTAGCATTTGCAAAAAAGAAAATGAGACAATCAGTCGCCTGAGACTCTGGGAGGAGTAGTAGAACGAAGTAAATAAAACATAATGGTGGCGGGGATAGCCTAGTACAACAAGTTACAAACTGTAGTTGTGTCGAGTCACTCAACTAGGCCTACATTCGACATAATTGTAACCTTTAGCACTGTGTGTAGTATGATGACAAATCCAATCGATGCCAACAATTAATGATGATGGATTAGGTTCCTTTAGTAAAAAAGTTACCTCGCAAATATACTGATCATGGGTGGGCAAGCAGAAGATCCTCGCCCTGCCTTGAAATTGAATTAGTGTTGCTAATGCCACATCCGCCCCAGCATGCGTGTGATCAATTATTGGTGTACATTTCATTTAGTCACACCTCAATAAATCACACAGCCCAGGGGAAGAGGGTTAGGGTTTGATGAATGGTTGGGAAGGGGGGTTTGGGGAAAAGTTTGCCAAAGAAAAACAGTACGCATGGACAAACAACAAAACACAATCTTTGTAGACGACCATATCCATAAATCTGTTAAGGGAGAAAAAGGAAATGCATGCATGATGATGATAACTTGATGGTTAATGATAAGTATTACTTCCCAACTACTACTAGACAATTAGACAGTACAGGGCTACAGTATATTATGCAATTTGCCTTGCCTGTCTGCCCTCAGGGAGACTGAAATTACATACAGTTTCTGTTCTGTTGTACCGACCTGGGCTTACTTTTAAAGATAGCAAAGAAAATGTAAAAATAGCTGTAGGGATGAATTAGAAGCAGAGAGCAAACATAATAATAACAACAACACACAGTAGTAATGATTGAAGACAACAAATTATTCAAATTATTTAAAAGATTATGAAAGTTGATGCGGTTACTGTATGTTATCCTGGTCAAAATGGGGAGTTGCATCTCGGCATTCCTCTTGGTCCTCCCTTCCATGGACACTCTGGCCATCAATTTTGGGTGACGCCACTGCCTGCCTGGCATTGGTAAGGTAATTGTGAGTTGTTTTCCCAGTGTAGCTCAGGGTAAGGCCGGCCCGTAATTGTAGATGGAAAAACAAAAGGGATATTGATAAATCAAGTAGTAAAAATTAATAAATTACGGTGGAGTGCTACAAGAACGCTTTTTTAGAGGCGGCATGGAAACATCATGTCTACTCTAGTCTGTTTCCAGCATTACCCTCCAACTACAACAGGACAAAGCAGGCCCACGGCACCCGTGACCCATCCTCCATTTAGCGTACATTTTTTGACGTAGGCAGACAAAGCACATATACAGCAACACAGCATTTTACAAATTAATTTACTAAATCAATGCACCGCTGTCAGTCATACCACCACACTCGACTCCACCACTACACAGACATGTAGGTCTACAGTGGTTGTTGTTGACTTGTTTACCTATTATGCCGCTCATGAAACGCCCTGACTTAGTCCATCAATCATCTCCGATCCTACTGAGTGACTGCAAAGATATTATGTCACTGTGGTCATCATCATGGAGTTGTCCAACTCAGTGTGCAGTGTACAGATTGAGTCCCCTTTCCATATTCAAATTGCAATGGATCAGCCTGCAGTAGAAGTAAAGGTTTGTTACTAAAAAACAAGAAGGGAAACAAACATTACCTTCAGTTACTTTTAGTGTGTAGATTAGGTAATAGTACACAATGAATTAACTTCATGCACAACAAACAACAACAACACAAATCACTCAGTCAGCGTCCAATGCATGGCATCATTCAGAATAATTACCTGTTTCTTCTCATCTTCAGTTAATGGGCAGTCTCTCTCTGCTCGGAAAGGAGGATAGCTATAGTAGTCATCATCATGTTCCACTTCTTTTGGAGGAACTCAACGAGGCAAGATTTTCTTTTTTCTTCTAATATGGTACTTCCAATCATCATCTGGCTTGAGGGCAATGGATTTAGGGTGATTTAGGGGGATAGAGGAGCAGGACTTGGAGGAGTGGATTGAAATGCAGACAGCTGAAACTCATATATGGCAATAAAAGACTAGAAGACAGTGGTGATGGATTTGTTGTGATTCGTAGTTTCGAACCCGAAAGACAGGCACATAAATAAAAGTAAATAAGGGAGGAAGACAGTAAGAAGTGCAAGCCTAGTTGACAGAGAAGTATAGCTCGTCCTCAAACTCTGGGGGTTCAACCAAAATTAGGTAATCATCATCTAACACGCTACTTCTGTCACCTGAGCCGGTATCCTCATCTTCCTGCGTTGATTCATGTATTGTGTAATTCGGTGCTATAAATTGCTGATTCATTTTGATCATGGTTAACGGCTACATGTTTTGGGGCGAGAGACTGGTCTTTTTCACTGTCACAATGGAACCAGCAGTACTGAAAACACGTTCAGAAGAGACATTTGTGACAGGGCAAGCACGATAGTTTATCGCCAGCCTGCTAAGCACTGGCCATGAGCCCCTTTTGCCATACCAATTCTGCAAGGGGTTTTGATCAATGTAGACCTCTTTTGGGTCATCTAGATAGGCCTGGACCATGCGCTCAATGTTCAGGGGTGCTACACTTTGTTCGGCCTCTTTTGTCTTTGCATCAGCACTAGACCTAGCAAGTCCTTGCTGTAAATACCAATCCTTTGCCGTTTTTACTGGTGCTGGTGATGATCCGGTTCTTGCTGTTGTCGATAGTGTTGTTGGTGACAGCTGTGAGCCAAACGCACTGCCCTCAGGATGTGAAGTTGAACTTGACGCCGGGTGCCCTGCTGCAGTACTTGTTGTTGTGGGTTTGAGTAGCGGGCCTTTAATTATGAGCTGTTCATTTTCCAATTTACTGGCTGCCTCAGCTATCCAAGTTTTGTACCGACCAACATCCACTTCTGAAACAGGAAATAATGTCTTACTGTTCAGTGCCCATTTGAACAGTGGATCCAGAATTGTGGCACAAATGTAATGTTCTTGTGACAAAATCTTAGTTTGTATACTTGCATTTTCAGTTAAGCGACAGGATAAGCTCTCCACGAACTCATATGCTTCTTTTTTTTTCTCCACACCTATGTACGCTTCAGACACCTCTTTCATCTGTTGCTCTAGCATGTGCAACAATGGGATAGTTTGGCCCATAGTACAGTCCTCCTTGCTGACTTCATGTGTGCATTTAACTGGGCACCATTGGTCCATCTGAAGGGTCATGCCTTTCGCAGTAGCATCCGCCCGTCGCATGACATATTCATTGATTGGTCTGTACTGCTCCAACAGACGGTCAAGCATGTCATACATTTGAGTTCCAATGTGTTGCCACCTCCTGGATGACTGATTTGACTGGCATTCTATAGTCACGTTGAATGATCCTCAGCTGCTTCTGGGCTTTAAAAGAATGGCTGAAATGAGTACATATTCTGCGGCAGGTGGTCAGTAAGTTGCCGACTATGGCTTCTTTTTTCAGAAAGTCTTGACCCATAATGTCAATGCAGTGCGCCAAACACGGGACCCTGATATAGGCACCAATTTTCATGGCCTTAAGTACATTACTTCCATTATCCTTGGCAACAAAACCAATGATAAGCCCTCTTGGGCGCAGCCATTTAAAGACCTTGCTGTTAAACTCTTCCAAAATGTTTGCAGCAGTATGAGATTTCTCCATGGCGAACATGGCTACAGCTGCATGTTTCTGAGTAGCATTAAAAATCTCAGCCATGTCAACAGCACCGACTTCCGATAGATTTTCTCTAACCCCCACAAAAGAGACCCAGTGTGCAGTAATGCATATGTAATCAGTGGCTTGGCAACTGGTCCACATGTTTGTTTTCAGGTGGATATAGTGAACAGCACTCTGCTGTAAAGCTTGTCCAACCAATTCCAGCACAATAGGACCAGCTGGTACCCTTCCATTTAGAATTATAAAGTACTAGTTACTTGATTGGCCGGTGCACAGCTGTGTGTAGTCTCTGGTTTTTGTTTTAAACAAGAATTATTGAAGTTAGTTTAGGTGCTCCCAAGGTATCGTCTTCACCCTAGGGACGAATGAATTCAATAATGTATAATGGTGCTGTCAATTGAAAATTGATGGCATCCCCTAGGGCACACTTGTGTTGGGGTAATGTACCTCCATATAACTATGAAATAATGTTTGCTTCAGTCTTGTAGAAGTTCAAAAATGAAGTTTTTATTCTCTGTTCATTGATGTTTGTTGCTCCACATAATCAATAAAGATTCTGTTTTACAATTTTTTCAACAGTGGCATTTTCAGCTCCGATGCATTTCGGGTATACGCCGTGTTATAAATGAAAGTGTTCGTTTGCCGAGTGCTCGGTGGTCGGGTTGTTGGGTTAGTTGATTGCAATCAACTAACCCGACCACCGAGCACTCGGCAAACGAACACTTTCATTTATGAACGAACACGGCGTTTTACTCAAATGCTCCCAGACTAAGGGTTATACCTGAAATGCATCGGAGACAGACAATGCAGGCCGATGGCAAAAAGCACACTGTCTGGCTTCAAAATGGCCACCAGCCTCATGGGCAGGCCCACAAGAAGCCCAGTCCACAAAGGAAACACATGCAGGCCTATATGGCAAAAGCGGTACAAAAGGGGGTGGTGATGGACGGAACATCTGAACCAATTAAACACTCACACCCAGTCAAAAGATCTGGGTTTGATCCATCACCGTTCTGTAGCCCACTCTGCCACCCCAGTTCAGACATGGCCGTATGCAAATCAGTCTGACCCTGTGCCTCATGGGAACAGTCCAGCCCGAACTGCCAAGCCATGCCTTCCCTGGACCGGAAGCAAGCTTCCGAGGACCGGTTTCTGGCATTACAGCCGTCTTCAGCCCGGCTTGCTTGAATCCAGTGGCAAAGTGAGCAAGGGACTCACGTCTGAGCATACCCTGCCACACTTATGCCAGCAAAAGCAGTACAAAAGGGGGTGGTGATGGACGGAGCATTGGAACCAATGAAACACTCACACCCAGTCAAAAGATCTGGGTTTAATCCATCACCGTTCTTTAGCCCACTCTGCCACCCCAGTTCAGACATGGCCATATGCAAATCAGTCTGACCCTGTGCCTCATGGGAACAGTCCAGCCCGAACTGTCAAGCCATGCCTTCCCTGGACCGGAAACAAGCTTCCGAGGACCGGTTTCTGGCATTACAGCCGTCTTCAGCCCGGCTTGCTTGAATCCAGTGGCAAAGTGAGCAAGGGTCTCACGTCTGAGCATACCCTGCCACACTTATGGCAGCCAAAGCGGTACAAAAGGGGGTGGTGATGGACGGAGCATCTGAACCAATCAAACACTCACACCCAGTCAAAAGATCTGGGTTTGATCCATCACTGTTCTTTAGCCCACTCTGCCGCCCCAGTTCAGACATGGCCATATGCAAATCAGTCTGACCCTGTGCCTCATGGGAACAGTCCAGCCCGAACTGCCAAGCCATGCCTTCCCTGGACCGGAAACAAGCTTCCGAGGACCGGTTTCTGGCATTACAGCCGTCTTCAGCCCGGCTTGCTTGAAGCCAGTGGCAGAGTGGGCTAAAGAACGGTGATGGATTAAACCCAGATCTTTTGACTGGGTGTGAGTGTTTGATTGGTTCAGATGCTCCGTCCATCACCACCCCCTTTTGTACCGCTTGTGGCCTCCATAAGTGTGGCAGGGTATGCTCAGACGTGAGTCCCTTGCTCACTTTGCCACTGCGATGAGATTGAAAGCATCTGCTACTGAGTTCCTTGTGGGTCCAGAAATTTTCAGGCAACAATAAAAATGTCACAATAACTCTGGTGACTAATGTTCCTGCTGGAGAGAGATTGGAGTTTTGCCTGGTGCCAGTTTCCACTCATGCTTAAGTAGCACAGAGGGTGAATATGCCTGCTGCAAAGAACAAGTACCATGCAGATCACAACTTTATTTTATGTAGATTGCTTAGTGGGTTACTGCTTTTGTCACAGAGATCCTTTTGTTTCTTGCAGTTCATAAGTTATAGCCCTAATGTAGCAAAGTGACCTATGAACTGTCATCAAAAGTTGCATGCAAACTGCATGATATTGGTTAGAACGTTATGTTTCCCCCCAATCTCTTTATTATCCTAATTTCCCAAAAAAGTTAACTTGGTTAGAAATACATTCTTATTAGTAAAGCTAACTTCTAGTTACATTTTAAATTCTGTGTTTGAGCTTCTCCAGATCAGACACTCTCAAAATATACTATCTACTAGTATCAGGGACACGTGACTCCGACACCTTGTAATCCTCATTGTCTTATGTAACATTTCCTTTAGACTGATGTACATAAGTATGAATCGTTGGCTCAGTATTATGTATGATGTAAAGTACTTTGACACCTTACACTGATATGAGTAGCACTATAAAACAAATAAAATGAATGTGATAGAGAGCCTATGAAGAGATGAAGGGCATCAGCGTAGCTTGTAAGTATGGGTGAATTTTGCGGATTTGCGGTCCGTGAAATCTCGCGAAATCTCAAAAAAATCTTCGAGTTTGTGAACAAGTTTGCGAACTCGCGAATTTCCACAAATTGGGTAAATCTATTGTAGTGTAGTTCCTATATTCCCAATAGGCTCTGCGCATTGGATTAATATAAACATAGTGTAGACACAGGACTGAGGTCAACTAGGTCTCTACTGACTATATTAGACTTAATTAGTTTTGCCAGCTAGCTCAGAGGTCATTAGAAAATTTCTCGAGTAAACAAGGAGGAGTTTAACTTCCCTGGATAGACAAGAAGGGATTAGCTTCTGACAACCATATAACATGACAACTTTGCTCCCTCAGAATAAAGAGTGTATCTCTAGAGTCGTGTGAAAACAATAGACAACTATTTCACTCAGTCAATCGTGTGTACTTAGTTTCACCAGAGTGCAGAGAAATAGAGAGACGGGCGTTTTCAATAAAAGGTGTTATTTATTGAGCAGTCTTCTTTCTCATGCAAGAGAAATGAATTGCCACAATTGCAATACTTATCATGAAGTAAAGTGCGTACAGTAAAAGGAGTATTATGAAATAATACTGTAAAAGCATTGATATGGTTTCTTAGCCATATGATACTTTAAAATGGATAAAATATATACATACATAAAAACATTGACTAACGTACTCAACTGGTGCTTCTAATCTACGCCTACCCCGGTGTACCTGACCTCAGCCTAATACGTGGGAAGGAGTAAGTAAGTTGCAGTTTAAGTTAAGTTGGGTTTTTGCCAAGGATCTGATTCAAGAATTCTCTTAAGGGTTTAGTCAGCTCCGTACCTTGGTTCTTAGAATGAAGGAGGTCTTGTATCTCTCTCTCAGGACTCGATATCCCAGCCACCCGCAAGGGTGGCTGGAAACACCGGAGCTGGATTTTCTCGGCTGGAGAAAAAGACAGCGTCTTTTTTAGTGCGTCAAAAGGGAGGGGCGGCTTCCTTCGGCTCCTCGCATCAGCTGGGCTTCCGGGCAAGTAGATAGCCCCTCTGCTCCAAACCACTGTGTGTTTGCTTAAGGCAACGGTGGTATATTTATACCTGAAAGGTGCCGGGTTTGACGTAAGGTTGGACATAAGACGTCACCAAGAACTAACAGTCCTTTCTGACTCTAGGAGTTCTTGTGCAAATCAAAACAAGAGCAGGGGGATTTCCCGGGCTGCTGGAGGCTTGGTTTGTTTAAAGAACGCGTTGTACTTTCTAGGAGTCTAGGGGAGTAGCCTTGCCGTATTTGGACTGCATGGGCTATTACTAAATATGGATATGATTCTTATGCCTTTATAAGGATATTATTTATTATAGCCACATAAGGGCATACATTGGGAATATCGAATTAGGGTCCTAGATAGAAACACAACACTATAGTGCTTTTCCTACACTACAGCTGCATAAAGGCCAAAAGAGTTGTGTCCAGTGACCAAGTGTGTTTGTAACTTTGCCATCGCGCCGAGGTCCCTCGAGTGAGCTGTCCATCACAGTGGGGGAAAGGGCGGAAAGACGTTGCATACCCTAGTGTGTGTGGCGGGGCTAAACGGGCGGGGCTTCTATGCGAGTATACATGCCTCTTGCTTATAAAGGGTCAGAGGCCGATCAGAGCAGCAGATGAGGAGAAAGCAACCTCCTGGTCACAGGAAGTACACGGGGATTGCGCTCGAGAAACTTGTGGATGCAAAGACCTCCATCAAGGATTACAGCTAATTGTAGACGGTAGATCTGGGGAGAAAGAACACCTGCCTAGCCTCAACCGTGCTCACTAGTTTTTTGGGCTGATTATAATGAGTTACTGAATTTGAGCTTCAACTCGGGCACCCATTTATATCTGTAAGTGCTTCCTGTTGAGGTTTAATTTTTGTGACACGAAGATGCCACCGTTTCGTGCCATACCTCTACTCAACTGGAGTACTTTCTACTGGCTAATCAGTAAGTGCTACCTCGTTGGGTAAATGTATAGTGCTTTTCCTACACTACAGCTGCGTAAAGGCCAAAAGAGTTATGTCCAGTGACCACGTGTGTTTTGTAACTTTGCCACCACGCGAGGTCCCTCGAGTGAGCTGTCCATCACAGTGGGGGAAAGGGCGGATAGACATTGCATACCCTAGTGTGTGTGTTGCAGGGCCAAACGGGCGGGGCTTCTCTGCGATTTCACATGCCTCCTGTTTATAAAGGGTCAGAGGCCGATCAAAGCAGCAGATGAGGAGAAAGCAGCCTCCTGGTCACAGGAAGAACACGGGGATTGCGCTCTAGAAACTCGTGGCTGCAAAGACCTCCATCAAGGATTACAGCTAATTGTAGACGATAGATCTGGGGAAAAAGCACACCTGCCTAGCCTCGACCGTGCTCACTAGTTTTTTGGGCTGATTATAAAGCATTACTGAATTGAGCTTCAACTCGGGCACCTGCTTTATTTATATCTGTAAGTGCTTCCTGTTGAAGTTTAATTTTTGTGACAGGAGCATAGTGCCAGAATAAATCCTGCCTTCATATTTATCCACGAAGATGGTACCGTGTTGTCCCATACCTCTACTCATCTGGAGTACTTTCTACTGGCTAATCAGTAAGTGCTACCTCGCTGGGTAAATAAATATATGTGAAGAAAAAAAAATCCACCCACGAGTGGATTTGCGGGTTTTTCGGCAATTTCGCGAGATTCGTGAAATTGCCGAAAATCTACAAATTCCGTGAGCTGAACGGATTTTCGGCCCATACTTAGTAGCGTGGTAGTAAGGGAATTTGTGGTGAAGGAGGTGTTGGGGGGCGTCAAGTGCAGACAAATATTGCTGCACTGGGCGCCACTCGTGCTTAAGCCGGCCCTGTATTGATAGTAACCACGGTGGTGGTTCCTTTAAATGTACAGAGATGACTGATGGGCTGAAGTTCATAGCTACATTTGGCAAACACAGTGGTGGCTCCTCTGCTAAGGTGGAGGAGCGTCGTCCCACTACTTTTATGCAGTATGACTAAAGGAAAAATAAAATAATAATAACCCAGTTATTATCATTTTATTGTTTCCAGGTGCTTTGCGGGTGGGGCCGCTCTTCTCTCAGAGCAGGGTAGGGGAGGAGTGTTTTGCCCACTCCAAGTGCGACTGAATGCTTGGCTGGCCATCTGGGACAGGCCAAACATTCATGCACACTTTGCATGTTCTCCACGCAGCCTACGTGGAGAACATACACAGGTCCTCAGTCCCCGTCTGAGCGCCGGACCACAGCACTCAGACCAATCACAACGCTGCATTGCAGCATTGCAGCGTTGTGATTGTTCAGGGGAGCCTGGGTGTGCTTCCTGGTTCCTGGCCCGAGTTCGACGGAGGAGAGACAGAGCAGAGATGTGAGACGCAGCGATAAGGTAAGTGATTTTTTTTTACATTCCCCTTCCTCCTCCTCCTCCTCCCCCCCCCTGCCTCACCACCCCCGATCTGTGCCGGCCGCCACTGGGCGAACAGTATTCCATCACAGTGATGGGGGTAATGGCCTCCTTCTCTCTGACAGACTGTATTCCGCCCCCCAAACTATAAAATGGACTTTTCATCATATTTTTACATGTATGGTGTACAATGTCTTTAAAGATTGTAGGCTTTCTTCCCTTTACGTCAGTTAACGTGTAAATAAATGCAATCCTGTTTGTTTAACATCTTTGTGAAAGTTAGTGCTCAGTAAACAGCAGCCCAGAGCTGCAGTTCAGTAGAGGGCCACATGTAAAGGTCAGCACTGAGCCGCACAATGAGGATCCCTGTTAAAGGGTGAGAGTGACAGGTTCAGAAGTGCAAAGAGGAAAAGGTTCGGGTAACACAGGCGCCAACACACTTCTGTGCGGATGGAGCTAGTAACAATAGGGTCACTTTTCCTTTTGACGCACGTGTGCTATACACTTCTCTTTGTGCGGTCCCTTTAGAGGTGGAGGAGCCAAGACATCACTGGGAGAGCGGTCTAAGCAGAGCCAGGGGTCTCTCGTGGCTGTAAGATTTAAAGCAGGGGCAAAGAAGTGAACAAAAAAATTACATGTAAATGATAGGAGAAACATCATGTAAAAAATAAGAAAACCCAATCAGATAAAGAATAGGTACTTTTTTCTTGTACCCTTGTATGTTTCTTTAGTGCACCTAATTATATTACTTCACGGAAATCTGTTGAAAAACGTTCCTTGCCACCTCCAATGGGCTTACAACACCGTCATGGCTGTAGTCAAGAGATGTCAGCTTGTTGCCTGCACTGCATTTATGGCCAGTGATGTTTGTGAATCAACTGTGATTTTTGAACCTTACTAACTGTGACGTTTAAAGATATATTAGCACAGAAGTTCTGTAATTATTGGATATAAAACGAAATTAGGTTAAATGTTTACCTTTATGAAATAGAAAAATAAATAAATAAATAAATACATTTTGAATATCACAGTGTTGTCTATTATACACTATAAGTTATATGTTTTCATATAGTGTTGATTACCATGTCATGTCTGTTTAGGTCCATAGTTTTATTCATGTTCCCTAAACATTTTGTTCTCAACTATCTATCCCGGTTTCGGAACTCTAGTCGGGGATGGCTCTTGTTTTCTCACCTCATGCATTTAAGTACCCAACTTACAATTGATATATGCTTGAGGAATGATTGTGCTATCCATGAAAGTGTGCTGAACTTATATTAAGTTTCTGGAGAAGGGCTGGTATAGCCTTGTTGACATAATTTTGAGTATATTGTCTCAGATCATTATTTTTTATGTTACAGACTTACTATTTTCCTCTAGAGATGAGAAAAATATGTGGTTGGTAGGAGAAAATGTTGAAAAGAAAAAATAATGAACAGAAAGTAGTGAGAGTATATATATATAAATATATATATATATATATATGCTTTTTATCATATTTTGTTGGGGTTCTATGTATATCCTTTAAATATTGATCTATTCCTGAATGTTTTCAGTTGTTAAAGATATGGGGTTCTGGTGGTTATTGTGTTTTGTCCTGCACCCACTTTACTATGAAATAGTGAGTTACTTCCCTCGCCTCCAAAACACTTAATGAGTGCCTTGACCTAACCCTGCACTAGGAGTTAGTGAGCTCCTCTAAACAAGAGTTACTGAGTCCGTTGATCTAAAGGTGGACTACGACTTAGTGAGTGCCTTTCTTTGCATTGAAAACACTTATTGAACGCCTTCACCTAAATACAGACTTTGTGTTAGTGAGCTCCTTCCTTTATCTAGAAAACACTTACTAAGCGTATTAACTTAACTCCGTAATTCAGACTTAAGGCAGTGATCTTCAAACTTTTTAATGGCGCGCCCCCAATGAAAAAATACAATTAATCGGGCCTCGCTCAGAATTTTTCACAATTGTTGTATTAAATTGGCAATGTTTAAATATGTCTCAACTTATTTTAAATATGAGACATATTTAAACATTGCAGTTAAATCATGTTACCGTTTTAAAAATGTAACCAAATACATGATTGCCAAACATTCTATTCTGGTTAGGCAGGCCTTACTAACTCATGAAAGTATCCACAGTGTGATTATTTAAAATGGGGTTGGGAGTTTTGAAGAATATTTGGAGCCCCTTCCCTACTGACACATATTCTCAGCTAGGATATAAATGACAGAAGACGTTAGTGATAGCCTATTACAGAGCAGCTTACCTCCGCTCATGTCCCCACCCCCCTGCTTAAAACAAAGCACTGCTATCAGCATAATGCTTTTTTTGGCCAGAGCCTGACGCCCCCCCCCCTGGGATCTCTTGAGGACACCCTAGAAAGGCTTGTCCCCCAGTGAAAACACTTACTGAGTGTGTTGTCCTAAACAGTAACTATGATGAGTTAGTGGGTGCCTTCCCTCACTTAGAAAACACATATTGAGTGCCCTAACCTCACCGACGACCATGAGATGGCGAGTGCCTTCCCTGTCCTCCACAACACATATTTATTAAATACTTTAACTTTACCCCAAACTATGCCCTCCCTCCCTGCCTAGGAAACTCTTACTGGGTTATGCAATGAGTTATAAGCATAACTTCAGACAAGGACTTGGCAAGTACCTTCTCTTACCTCGGAGACAAATATTGTATGCCTCACCAGACCTTTCCTAATGTGTTGCTTGATATAAGCTCAACTCAAGAGCTAGCAAGGGCTGTGATACATCTGCAGGACCGTGAATGTAATAAATACTCTGTTGACTGGTTTACTGTTGTCGCCCACTCCTGGACTGTGAGTTCTTTAATCTACAAATCTTTTAGCACTTATTTTCAATCACAGGGCCAGCTTTAGGGCAGTGCGACCTGTGTGGCCCCAGTGGCACTGACCTGAAGGGGTGGCCTGACCTCAGTGGGGGGCGCTGTGGTTAGCAATAACTTACAATTTAAAAACAGTTCCTTGTGCCTCCAGATTTCAGGCAGCAATAAAAATGTCAAGATAACTCTTGTGATTAATGTTCCTGCTAGAGAGATTAGAGTTTTTTATAGTTGCAATTTTCACTCCTTATAAAGTAGGGTAGTGGGTTAATATGCCTGCTGCAAAGAACAAACTTGAATTTAAAGTGGCTAGCTGAGTGGATTCATAAACCTAGCCTTTACCAGTGCTTTAAAACAAATGAAAAGTATGAGAGAGAGAGAGTGGCTATGGAGAGATGAGGGGCCCTTTGCCGGGTGGTAGTGAGCAATCTAAGGAGGAGGCCATTGAGGGGAGGGGGGAGGGGGGTGCTAAAAAAGATTGTTGCACCAGGCGCCACCAGGGGGAAAACAGGCCCTGTTCAATGAACAGTGAACTAAACGTCATCATTATCCACGGATTAATCCGCTCGAGGGACCCCTGCGGAGGAAATTACTGGAGTTGAGAATTTTCATCCAAATGAGTCTAACAGGGTAATAGTTGGCTCGCAAGTCCATTAGGGTACAGCCATTGGTATCTGTAGTTGTGGACTTTCAAGTTCTTCCCTGTCCAATCAGATGTTCTGTTCTACATATTCTGAAGGATCATGCAACATCATCTCCACAGATCACAAACACTTTGAACGTGTATGCTGAGAAACGCTGTGAACACAATATCAATTTTGGAAATACTTGTATAGTTTCTATGGCATGTATTTTAGAAACAACGAAACACTAATGCACATGAGATTCTGTCCGGGTTCCAGGTGTTGGATGAGGAGGTGCCTGGGCCATAACATTGAAATAAGCACTGGCAAAGAAATCGGTCATACTTCGGCAAGCATGCTATGTTTTTACAATTTTTTGGGCACATATACGCGGTATCCATTAAAAGAAAAAAATGACCAACTACAAAAATACATTAAATAAAATGGGAAATTAGAGGCATACATTAAAGAGGAGATTGGCCTTCCAGCCCTGACACTGAAGTGCACTTCTTTTTAGGTGGATGTGCCCATGTGCTAGGGTTTGACCAACTTGGAGAGAAGACCAATAAAGGCTCAAGTAGTCTGAACCATTGTCCCTGTGGGCAGGGGTGTTCAGAAGCAAATTGTGAATGACATCGGAACAGACTAATGAAGAACCCCTCTATGCCCATACATATCTATGTATTTTTATTATGATTATGAATTTTGAGGAAAATATAAGGATCACAAACCATCTAAAACTGTCTGTAGGCTCGACCTAAAAAAAGCAGATGTTATGTTGATTATTGAAAGTGTAGGAGATCCATGGAAATAAATGACCCCTAACGATTATGACCGTCACGTGACGATTGGGATAGAGTAAAGCATTCTTTCGAATTCTCCAAAGGACTATAGAGGAATCGAGAAAACACGAGTTTGATCTTGAGAAATATAATTTTTATTAATTATCTAAGATACAAATAGACACCATCTAAAACGAAGTCCATTCGTATGAAAGTTTATTTATATGTTTTTTTTAACCGGAGAATAAACATGAGTAGCCCCATTTGAAACATGCATTCACCCAGTCATCTGCAAGATTGTGAGAGGTTTCAGTCGTGTTGAAGAGTGTGAATTACTGAGTGAATTTTCCCGTTTACAGCACTACACGCACCCTGGCATCTAGAAAAAATATACCCGTATGGAACAAGTTACAGTCACTTACATAAATTACATACATGACAACATTTTAGAAGAGAAAATTGGGAGATTCTAAAAAAGAATCGGGAAAATGTAATTCCCACATTGATTTCCATAGACGTCGAGGCAATTTCAGTGGGGCAATTTCAGTTTGGGGTGCATCCAGAATTAATTGGCTTTTTTGCTTCAATCATCGCTAGTCTCCCTTCCGAATCGGGACTATTGAAATCCACGGATTTAGGCAGTGACGTAATTTACCTATAATTTAGGTGCATCCAGAATTAATTGGCTTCTTTGCTTCAATCATTCGTTCATCCAACCACTCGCTCGACCCCATCCCTAGTGCCATTGCCATTGAATTCTATACCCTTTCTCTTCCCTATTGGACCACTCTGGTCAACCTCTCCCTCTGTCAAGGCTCCCTTCCTGTTCCCTTCAAATCTGGGCAGGTCACCCCTTTGCTTAAAAAGCCCACTGCGGATGCAAATGACCTCAACAACTTCCGCCCCATCACTAACCTACCCTTTCTTGCGAAGATCACAGAAAGATGTGTTGCGAAACAACTCTCTCGTCATATCAAGGACAATGATCTTCTTGACAATTTTCAGTCCGGCTTCATCCAAAACTGCAGCACTGAAACTGACGGGCTGAGAATTTTAGACTCGGGGGGTCTTGTCTTCTAATTCTCCTTGACCTTTCGGCAGCCTTTGAAACTGTCAACCACAACACTCTCCTCAATATTCTTCAACAGAGAATGGGCATGGAGGGCACTGTGCTCAAATGGTTTGCTTCCTTCCTCTCTGACAGATCCCAAAGGATCAAAATAGCGGACAGTCTTTCATCGCCTTTGGGGGTGGGTCAAGGTGTTGCCCAAGGCTCTATTCTTGCACCCACATTGTTCAATCTCTATTTGGAACCTCTGGGAAATCTCTTAAGTAAATTTGGGGTCAACTATCACCTCTACGCTGACGACACTCAAATTTACCTCAAGGTTGCCTCCACTCACGATCTCTCTCTCCTAAGCTCTACCCTCGACTCCATTCATAACTGAATGTCAACACATCAACTGATTCTGAATCCCTCCAAAACTGAGTTCCTCCTCCTCTCCTCCTCACTTTCTCCTCCCCCGGTGCAATCATGGATGGACCAGATGAATCTGCTGAACAATAAACCCATCATTGTCAACAGCGCAAAATCCCTTGGTGTCATACTCGACACAAAACTCAATCTACTCTCCCACATTAATTCAATTGCAAAGTCTGCCCGATACCAACTGCGTCTTCTTTGGGGGATTCGTCGCTTCTTCCCGGTGCATGACCTTAAAACCCTGGCCCAATCGCTGGTCCTCTCCAGACTGGACTACTGCCATTCTCTTCTGACTGGCCTCCCCAAATCCCAACTTTCCCCCCTGAAGTCTGTTCTACATTCAGCAGCTCGTTTTATTTATGGGGCCAAAAGAAGCGACCACATCACTCCCATGTTATCCTCCCTCCGCTGGCTTCCCATCGAGGCTAGAGCTATCTACAAGACTGCCTGCATCACCCATAAAGCCTTGCACTACTCCTCTCCACGCTACCTGGCGAATAAATTGAAACTCTCTGGAGGCTCTAGACCATCACGAAATGCGGAAAATCTACTGCTTGAACCTCCCACTTTCAAGAAGGAGAGATCGATGGCTCAATCCTTTTCAGGCAGCGCAGTGAGAATCTGGAACTCACTTCCGCCTCAGCTCCGGACCACCACCTCCTCCCAGGCCTTCAAAACTGACCTCAAAGTTCTCCTTCTTCAAAGACATTTCCAAATGTAATCCATGCCCTCTCTTTTATCTGAAGGAAGCCCTTCAACTACTGAAAAATCTACTATGGAAGTGTCTTCCCAGTGTGTTCTTGTGGTTTGAGAGTCTGCCTTTTATTGCAGTATTATCCTTCTTCCTGTATCTGGGACTCGTGTGTAACATGCACCCGTCACTTTCTCCTGTAACACACTGTTTTCTACCTCTTACATTTGTTTGTTTCGATACCTGCACAAGTGCCACCAGTGCCTACGTAACGTTTGTTCTTGTGCTGTAGTGTCCTCCATATTTTGCAGTATTATACCTCTATGTTTATTTTGTATGCTTTCTGTAACCTGCACACGTCACTTTTTCCTCCTGCAATACAACGTTTGCTACCTCTTGTATTTTGTTGGCTCACGATTGTCACTTTTGTAATGCACCGTTTGCTACCTCTTATATTTTGTTGGCTCACGATTGTCACTTTTGTAATGCATCGTTTGCTACCTCTTGTATTTTGTTGGCTCACGATTGTCACTTTTGTAATGCACCGTTTGCTACCTCTTATATTTTGTTGGCGCACGATGTCATTTTTGCTTCATTTAATGTAACGTTTGCCTTTGTATTTTGCTCACGTGTAATGTTCTCATGTATCAGTTCTGTTCCTATTGTGAAGCGCTCTGACACCTTCGGGTAAAGTCCGCGCTATATAAAAATGCATAAATAAATAATAAAAAAAATCATCGCTAGTCTCCCTTCCGAATCGGGACTATTGAAATCCACGGATTTAGGCAGTGACATAATTTACCTATAATTTAGATGAACTGATAACATTCTGTCTCTACGCGACTATGATGACGCAGCTTCTCTCCCGCTCATGAGGGAGTGGCACCGGACGGGTGTCTGGTCATTTATATACTATGCAAGGTGCTGCACGCGCAGCGCCTAAGACAACCACAACCGCCACCTCCCACACACACACGTCTTCAGAATTGGCTCTATGTTACAAGAGCGTGGTCTTGAAATGCCAGTCCGGCCCTTGATGCGGACACCGGGTCCTAATCTGGGGTCAGATCTATCTTTATTGAGGTGAACTGGTTCCACTGGCTGTATCCTCCCGAGACGCCCCAGTCACGTGACGCGGTTGATTCTTACTGATAAGACGAAAAGGGCCAGTTTCGGAAATAAGAAGAGCCGGGAGAACTGGAATCACAGAAACCGAACGCGGAGCTGCCGCATTTCTCGCATTCCCCCTACTCACCACTCTTAGTAACCAGCCGGGTATCTCACCACCTCACACAGCCATGTGACTGAATCCCACTGACACCAGGGTGTGGCTCCCAGGGGTCCCGTGGCAGGCGTCAGCCTAGTGTCCGCAGCTGCAGACACCACCAAGCGTTCTAAACGTGAGAAAGGTCTCCACTAACCAGGGCAACATATCCACGATGCTAAATTGGACACAGAATGCCTCCATGACGAACAGTAAAGGCCCACCTAAAATGAGATGTGGAGCGACTCTTGGTGGACTGCAAAACAGTTAAATTAAAATTAAAATAGACTTGCTAGGGTTGTGACTACACAACACTTTTTAATAACTCTTGTTTTTGTAGCCTTACAAAAAATGTGTCTGCCCTTTCTAAACGTTGTAAATAACATATGTTAATGCAAAATAATAAGGAACGCTTAATGTTGCACACTATAGCCATAAAAATCAGCGCCTCTGACTACAGCAATAACGACTGCAATCAGTAAACGATCACAAAGAACTGATCAGCAAACCTTGCAATCAGTGCACAAGTCCTAAAAAGAGAAGTAGGGGGACTAACCAAGTTGGGCAGTATTCAAGTGACTTCATGGTGCGTGACATTCACGTCACAAGACATAACAGAAACTGACATCACAAGAAGTGGCATCAGATCTTAAGACCTCACACATATGTTTAACAGGTCTTTCATGAGTACATTGGAAGAGTTACAATATTTATCAAAAAAGATTTTGCATCAGGGTTGTGCCAAAAAGTGATGCAACCTGGATGCAAAATCTGGTCCTCAACTTATACATTGAGGTCCTCATTTATGAAAACTGTTACTTCGCTGCATGAAAACAGCGACGCAACAGTTTTCACTGCACCCTCCTTGCAACACCATGGATTTGCACCCATATGATTTATTGTCAGTGTACAATGTGTACCTGTGATATAAAGCGCTCTGACACCACACATTGGCATGAGTAGCGCTAAAGCCCCAGAAAAGAAATAAAACAAAACTGTAGCATTTCAATTGTTAGGACCTGATTTCGGCAGACTGGTTACTTTGTCACAACATTGGATATAATAGTATTTATATTTCGGCGGACAGGATATCCATTACTGTTGTCACGGAGTAACCCGCCTGCCATGATCTAAATCAGGCCCTTAGTTGTGTAAAAACTGGGACAGACCAACACATCTGACATTGTGACTGTGTATGCAAATCTCTTATATACAGGTACTGAACAAAGTCAAAGGCATGCCTCTCTTCAGTAACTGTGAATAAGCTGTGGGCCTTTATTTCCCCTGCATTACATTTAGGTGCAGGCGCTGCTAAATGAGTCCTGGTGTTTGAAATTTACACAGGGACAAGTTTAATACATTTCTGTGGGGCCCAACCTCAAGGCAGGGTTGACGGCGTCCATTCTGTGAAAAGAATGGGAAGACGCTGCCATCTTCCTAAGTTTGCCCTGAACTTGTGCCCGGCCTTCAATGTAAATCACTAAATTAACCTGGGCTCAACCAGAGCAGATAGGCTTATCTTTGGGGCAAATTGCAAAGTAGTTATGCAGTACTTAAACAGTAAAAAGGTAGAAATGAAAACAATTAAAAATCCCAAAACTATTAAGTTAAACAAAATTCGAATGTAGTGATCTTTAATTATTGGAAAAATACTCTTTCTGCAGGGTCTCTTCAGATTCTTTTGCCTTCTTGTTGAACTCTATTGTTGCTGGCTATAGAGCTCTGTGCATCTTACCCCTGCTAACTGGTTGTAAAGTTCCTGTGCACATCATTTCAGCATGGTAAAACCAGTAAACACTGGTTTGGTTTATTTAATTTGTCTATAAGTCCTTAGTATGTGATACCAAAGGTATCCATGGCCTCCTAATGAAATGGGACGCGAGGAGTTGTTTGCCGGGGGTTACTTTCCTTTGAAACATCCGAATCCTATTGAGACCTGTGCCCCAGGATCCTTCGCCAGCCACCCGCATTATCTTGCAGCCTCTTAGCACTGTGCCAATCTCGCGCTCTCCCTGGTGGGACTCTATGTCCCAGGGAGCCCCGCGCTAATCGACCACAGCTGCAGGGGGAGGAGTCACCAGCCACAGAAAAGCGGCGCAGCCTTCCCGCGGCACGGGCCAAGGGCGGGCCCGTCCTTGCCCGTCATTGACCAGAGGTGACCGGGCCGGGCCACCCCTCTTGGCTTCCATCCCTGGGAGTAAGGTAACTTTTCACGATGCCTACAACTAATGCTCCCGTTGATACCCAGAGAAAACGTGCAGCAACGTTGCCTACAGCAATTGACCTAATGCTACAGAAGGCGATTGGGGTAGTCACTACAGAAATTGAACTCACAGAAAGACGTTTATCTATTACCCCTGACTTTTCTCCCTTGGTAGCATCGACCTCAGCTAATGCTGTAAACCTTCCCTAATTATCTGTACATGAATGTCCCCCTTTGCAAGCCTCTGTGCCAACCCCTACACCTAGAGTAGAATTTACTGGAGAGGGTACTGCTAAAATAGCTAAGAGGGACAGGAAGAGAAAGCAGGGCAACACTTGGGGACACAAGGGGAAAAAGGTAGGGGATGGGAATGCAAAAGGAACTTTAAATACCCTTAGACCAGAGAACTGTTTGGGTAATAACTATGCGTCTCTGGTAGCCCAACCATATCCATCTTGGGCCCAAACATTACTATCAGATCTCCTTACTCAATATAGAATCATTGTGAAGGAAGAGATTGCCCCACTTTTTGATCATATCCAACATCTAGTAGCTAGTGTCGGTAAAACTCAGGTCACCAGCCAACAGAGCACCAATACCAACACACTACCTAGATGTCAAATAAGAGCTGAGATCCATCAGAATTTTCCTGAGACTCGACAAATTCGATCCAACCCAGAAACCATTTTTGGTCCCTGTCCCAGTTCCTTCTGAAAAGGTAGCTTCTATTACAAAAATGGTAGACAAGTCCATCCCCCAATTGGTTGGGCAAGCCCCGATAGAGACCCATCCCCATCCGCAAGCAGGGAGGAAGGTCCAAAAACAAAACCAGTGTACAGGGGCAAACTCAATTTGTAATGTGGAAATGGGTAATACATCCACAGAGGGGAACAGAGGTGGGACCCTCTTATTCAGAGAAACACAAAAACCGTCCCTTCCAACTATTAATCTACCCCCAGCGGCAGCTCCATATGTAGTTATTCTCGCTGGAATTCCCAAACTCAAACAAGGCCAAAACGAGTCACAATTAGAACTCAGAAATAAGATATTGTTTTGGATGTCTACATACAAACAATTCCCTTATAACAGGGCTGGTGAGATCTTGATGGTGCCTAGGGTGGCATGGGTGGACTCTACAAAAAAACATTCCCTGGGGACTGTGTGATTATTAATTTCAAGCACCCTGAAGTCGTCCGTAGTTTGATATTTCATCCTACCCGCCTTTTAGGTCAACAAACTGCCATCAGATCATTTACTCTGGACTCTTTTTACCATTCTCCCCGAAATACAGGTGTAGTTTATACCCCCCTGATCTGTGGTAGTTGGCGTATGGATTCTCACATAATTCCCCCAAATGTTCCGTCCATATTTAATATTCCTGTGTCAAACCAGTTCGCCCCTCTGTAGGATGTAGACTGACTGAGAGGCCCGGAAGTCTCTAATAAATATAAACTTGGAATGTAGGCCCCTGAATCTTCGTCTGATTTAATCCAGGTTTATAGACAGCCCATTGCGAATACTGGGGAGGGCACAGAGGTACAGGAGCAGGATACTTCTCCCTGTAAGAGGTTATACGAATCTGGTGGTTCTCATACCACTATGTATGCTGCTCTAGCTCCTGTCCACCTGGACTCTACAGGGGGAGGGGGGAGACTTCCCAGGAGAATAAACTTAAAATTCTTTCCTGGAATTTGGCAGGACTATCTAATAAAATTGCCTGCCTCGACTGGGGGGTCTTTCATAGACCAATATGATTTTTGCCTACTTCAGGAGATGTGGGCAAGAGAGGAGACTGTAAGATTGGGCTTTGCGTCATTTAATCACTTGTCATCGATGGGGGAAAGAGGTAGACCATATGGAGGTTTATCTATATTGGTAGCATCACATTTGGGTTGTACGGTGACACAATTAACTACTCCAACTATAGACCCTCAGTGTGTCACACTCACTCACTCACTCACATCCAATCTCAGGGTGACTTTTATCAACGTTTATTCTCGCCCTGTTAAGATTGGGAAAGAATCTATAACTTTGGACCTGCTTGATACTTTTATCCCCACCGTTTCTGGTGATAGCCTATTGATCATTGCAGGTGATTTTAATTGCCAATATGAGCCCTTACCTGCCATTGGAAATTCTTTAACCATAGAAAAAGATGAGCAATGGTCTATACCTGAGTTCCAAATTACTCCAATTAAGGCTTGGTCACCACTGGCTCTCCAATTGAACATAATAACTACGGCCCACTCTATGAGAGCCTGCAATGGACGCACCGAGTCCGATCGCGAAGGTAAGGCCACATTCAATCGCAATGGCCAAACATCTCCAATAGATTATATCCTTGTCGAGACAAGGACATGGCCTACGGTCACCGATTTTGAGATTTTATTCCGAAATGACAGTGACCATAACGCTCTGGTTCTAAACCTGAGACTACCTGACACTGGCATTTCCCAAGGGAGTAAACCAACCCAGAACAGCGAACTGAATCTTTCTAATAATAGAAAAAGGCTCAAATGGCCCCAGGTAAAACAATCTCTAGATAAAATGAGTGCCTTATATTCAGTTGTCTATAAGACCTTTATGGAGATTAGTGGTTGTATTGAGCTCGGACAAGAAGAGATGGCAAACAAAATCCCTAAACTACATCTGGGCTTGGTGGCAGCATTGGCTGATCTACTCAATCCAGTAGTGACCAAACATAGGCTAAATCAGAAGACCCAGTCATGGTTTGATGAAAACTGTAAAATGGCTTAGTCTCTTTTAATTCAGTCAATTAAAACCCCAGCTAGGAGCCTAGTAAAATTCAGGAGTGAGGAAAAGTGTCTTTCTGATCGGCATCATTTGTACCGGGACTCCATTGCTTTTTCATTGCCATCTCATGTCAAACACTTCCACACGACCCACCTGGTCATTTCTGCTGATGCCTGAGGAAAATTCTAACTGACACGACAAAAACCATCTTGCAGCCTGCATTTCTGCCCAGGAACTGTCACACACCCAACCCCCCTGTTCTTTGCAGTTCAACTGAAAGCCACGAGACACTCACACCCTGAGTAGATGATTTATTTTCCATCTCCTGCTACCAGCCTGACACTGTGATCAGGTTATCTGGACAATGGTGTGACTGCTGGCCCTTGATCAGGGTGATTAAACAATGACTTGAAAGACCAGGCTTTGATCAACTGAACAATGACCTAAAAGACTGAGCTTTGATCAAAGCCGAGTGAACAATGATTTGTGTACCAAGCCTTGACCAGGTCACTATCTACAAACATCGTCTGGATCTGGTTATTAACTGCAAACACTGCCCTGATTCAACAATGAACTAACAGCCAAAAGACTGGCATACAAAAGTATAAAAGGCTTGTAAGCTGCAGAGTGAAGCAGCAGCCTCCTCTGTCTTGTCTCTGACTAGCTTGGGACTCTGTTCCATAGCCCGGGCTATTGAATAAATCTGGGTTTCTCCTGCAGACGAAGGCTCCTGTGTCTCCTTTTACTACGTATGAAGGGTATGGAAGATTTGGGCGGTTCCACCGCCGCCGAGACCCAGTAAGTGGGTTATTCCGGTTCTTCAGGAGGAAGGAATATAAGCAGGCTATTGCAGAGGCTAAGCAGCAATGGGAAAACAATAGATGGGACAAGATAAAAAGTGCCCTGGTTAATAGGAACATGCGGGAATTCTGGGCATTAGTGAGAACTGGCAGTAGCTATGGTTATGTTGCAGATGAGCCGAGTATTTTATCCGAGAGATGGAGGGAACACTTTGGGACGTTGTATTCGACAAAAGTAGGTTCCTTTATGAGCCTTGTAACCCCCCCTGAATAACCACAATGACTTCCCATTCAGCCTGGAAGACGCTCCCACATTGTCCACTTGTAAACCAGTAGTAGGCACAAAGATCACACTGTTGGAGGTGGAGGGTGCGATAAGGTGACTCTCGGTAGGAATTGCCCCTGGTAGTGATAAAATCCCCAGGGATTTTTATAGAGACCAACCTGCGATCTAGACCCCGTACTTCTGTCTGATGTTTAATGCCATACTTCAGGGCTCCCCATACCTGAAACCTGGCTGGGGGCGGAAATTGTCCCAGTATTTAAAAAGGGCGCCCCATTAATCCCTGCAAATTACCGCCCGATCAGTTTGATCGAGGTGAGTCAAAAACTCTTTGCACGGATTATTCTCGATCGCCTCCAGACCTGTATGGAGCCCTTACCAAGCCGGATTTAGGGAAAAAACATCCACCGTAGACCAACTCCTAAGACTGCAACTTCTACATTGGAAAACAGTGAAAGTAGAGGGTGGCAGCCTCTACTTAATTTTTGTCGATCTCAAGACGGCATTCAATCTGGTACCCCGGGATATTCTGTGGGAAATTCTGGCGGATATGGGGATTCCAATCTATCTTCTTAATATTCTCAAGAGACTCCATTTAAACAACTTTGTGCAGGTCAGAAGTGGTAAAAGGGGTGCCCTGACACCGAGGTTTGTGGTCAATAGAGGAGTGCGACAGGGATGTGTCCTGGCGCCCACCCTTTTCTGTCTCTTTGTTAATGCCCTAATTGCTCATCTCAAAGGGGTCAAAGATATCGATGCACCCAAGCTACGAAATGAGCAGGTAGTGGCACTTATGTTTGCCGATGACACCCTCCTACTTTCCAAATCCCCAATGGGAATACAGCGTGCCCTAGATAGTTTTGCCAGCTTTTGCGAGAAAAGGGGGTTGGAGATTAACACCTTGAAGACAAAGTACATGATCTGTAATCCACCAAAAATTACTCATTCCAATCCTTCTCTAAATGGTATCAACTTGGATAGGGTTAATGTATTCGAATACCTGGGTATTACCCTTATTGACAACATGGAGTGGGGCCCTCAGATAGCCAAAGCTAAACCTAGCTGGTAGAGACAACAGGAGGTGTTTTAAAATTGCACAGGGAATCCACCTCCAAACCAGTTGCCTCCATTTTGGAAATTTATAAAGCTCAAGCCCGGGGAGCCATTTTATATGGGGCAGAACTGTGGGGACACTGTTCAACTGAATATATCCTCAAGGCAGAAAACTGCTTTTTGAGATATTTGTTGTCTCTCCCAGTCAGTACTCCCCTTATCCCTCAAAGACTGGACCTAGGTATCAGACCCATAGACGAAGAAATTGGTCTTCGCCCTTCATCATATTGTCGTAGACTATGGGTAACCCTAGAATGGA
Source organism: Lissotriton helveticus (assembly GCF_964261635.1). Taxonomy (NCBI): domain Eukaryota; kingdom Metazoa; phylum Chordata; class Amphibia; order Caudata; family Salamandridae; genus Lissotriton; species Lissotriton helveticus. Next base: position 237,058,597 of record NC_136062.1, on the reverse strand, counting down.
GGTATTTTAATGAGGAAGATAAAGAACTTATGGGACTCCCTGGGAGAGACAAAATCCAATGGTTTGCATACATGAGAAATGAGAGCAAGAGGTTAGGCTACCCGGATTTTTGGAGTAACCCTGAAGTAGCTTGTATGAAGGTGTCCGGTGCTGATTTGGTGAAATTCCATCGCAACCATCAGCTGGAGGATATTGTCACTAACACTATGCTGGGTTCCATAACTCTAGACTTTCTAAGTAATAAAGATGAGTACAAACTTGAGCCATTTATGGATGAGATTGTTCCTAGTGAAGCAAGGAAACTCTATGTCCAATTTAGACATGGCACACTACCAATAAGGGTTTTCTCGCACAAATGGTCTCACAATAAATCGCTAGCATGTCCAGTATGTGGTGCAAAGGAGGAGTCTGAGCCCCATGTTCTCTTTTTCTGCCCATCCTATAAGAATATTAGGCAGCGATGGCTCATTCAATTGTATAGAAACTTGGGGCTCAAGCAGTACCATCAGGCACTCAGGATTTTAAAATGTGATACTTCCCTACCAGTTGTATTCTCTGTTACTTGGTATTTACAAGCCTTGTGGCGGAGGTGCTGGTCATTCATTAATAACAATTCCCGCGGACAATGTTCTGTTTAGCCTAGCCCGTTGTGTGAAATCTGTGTTCGGCCTGTACATTATTTTTAACTTGTATATATCTCCTTTACCTTTTTATCCTATTTTACCTTTTAACTTTTATGAAATGTAAATTGTGTACTTTTGTAACAAACGGAGATACACATAGCTGTAATGATGTTTTTATTGATGGTATTTTGTATTTTGTATCTTTTAAGGTCTTTGACCGAAATAAAGATTACTTGAATTGAATCGAAATGCTACCAGTGGACTGCAACATTAATTGTGCCATCCACTGTAGCAGCATTGTAAAACATGTCTCTAGGCCTACCATCGTTGCCTGGCTGTGCATTTTAAACAGCAAATTCAACCTTTCAAAATAATCCCTTTTTGACAAGTCCAAACCTTCCGTTTATATATTAATACAACACCCCTAAGTAGGCCTTGTTGCCCACATGGCAGGGTGCATGGTATTTAAAAGTAGAACATGTAAAATCTCAATGCTAAACATGTCCTTACAGTTCAAGTTCAAGGTTTATTTAAATTGCCCGGTTACTTTAAACCCTTACAATGAAGTTTAACAGGCAATAAATACATATATAGCCATCAGTTTAAAAGAATGTAAGAGCTTAGAACAGATAGTACCAGTAACAGTGAACAGATTTAAAAGGCTCCAATAAGTGTACATTATTGGTTAGTGTAGTAACAAGTGGAATAATACAAACTAGTTTTCAGCATGGTGATTACTCTTCACCACAATAAGACAATTGGAGGGCGAAAGGATCCTTAGCGCTGTTTGTGGGTCAAGAGCTGGGGTGCCCATAGATTTGAACAGGTTTGGATTCTTACACCAACATTTATTGGCCGGTATGAGCAAGTTTTTAAAAGAAAATTAAAAAACCTTTACATCAGCTAAAAACAAGCAAGATCACTATAAGCTGTAGGATTGGCCAAACAGATCTAATAGAATCCACAGCATCGGCTGAGGACCTGTTAGGCATCCCTTTCCCATAGTGTGCAAAACAATAGTGATGTCAGGCCATTAGCTACTGGTGAGGCCCAATTGATTAAATTGCCCCCGTGAGACTTAGTCAGTAGATTACAGCAGAGTGATGCTAGAGTTTGGCTGTGTGTCTTATGATGTGAACCTCGCGTAAGCCATGTGCACAATCAGGCTGCGACTGTCCAAAGGCAATTACAGACTAGCCGCGGGCCCTCCGTGAGAGATGTTGGGGGACAAGGAGATAGGCATTAGAATGTCCAGTCTTACCATTTTCTTTTCAACCTCCAAAAGTAATTTTATTCGCTGGCAGTTCAGCTGCGGGTTCTCTAGAGCGTAGCAGGCCAACATAGCCTGCCTCCCCATGCATATTCCTCTTTGGTTAAAGGGAGCTCTTAACAGCTGTCCTGTTCCCCCAATAGCTCCTTGCAAGAGCAAATTACATGTGGCATGTCTTCCTTGCTGTTGATGCATACACGGCAAACATTCAGTGGTCTCTTCTGCTGCCAAGGAGGGAGATGAAAAAGGAAGGGGAGTAAGCCTCGAAGGTACTTCAGGAACTTCCCCTTGCTGCTTTTTTTGTACTCTTTGTTAAAGTATTGTTGGTGTGTGATTGTTCTGTAATTTACATTTATCCGGGCATGGGCTCTGTGTGCTAAGGTGGCCTTATCTTCAATCAGTGAAAGGGAGCTTATTGTTTTCCTGGGAAGTATTTTGAAGGCCAAGTGACTGATGGGAGTTTCCCAGAGCTGGGTTAACCAGGCAACTAGAAGTGATGCCTAGAGGTAGTCTCCGGCAGCTCTGGTGTCCCTGCTCTGAAGCTTCTGCCACAGGTAAGAATTCAAAGTGTTGACGTCTGCCTTCCTAATTTTGTTTCAGCAGGTTATCTGCTTTTGCAGACCTAACTCTAACCTAATTTGGGATGGGGAGATGTAATTTGGGGGACTGAAAATTATTCTGTGCACTCACGTCATTGTGCTGTCCAGTATCCTGGGGTCTCTCCCTCTGAGAGGTTCACTTCCATATGTCATGGTCGGTAGTAGTTTAACTTGCACTACTCAAGAAAGAGTCGTCAATATTGGTCCTGCAAAATCGTTTAATCCTTTAAAAAATGTTTTAAAATAATGGTCAATGCATGGCATCTCTATTTTACGACCTCTTTCTGTAGGGCAAGTGAGCCATTCATGTCAGTGTGAAGCAAAATAGGCATAGTCAGTAAGACTCGAGGCTTATGCCAGTCAGCCAGTTTGCGTCAAAGTTTGTTATAGTCAACATTGACAAAGGTTAACCTTTAGTCGATGAAGCAAAGGTGCAGAGGCATTCTAAATGCCTTAGCTGTGTCAGTCAGGAAAGATGGGGCAAGAGTGTTTGTTGTAGTGCCAGTCAGCTTAGAGAAACCAGCAGTGTCCCAGCAAAGTATTTGGACTGGGTGGGATGTAGGCCATTAAGTGGTAGTTTTTATACAGATTTTAACGCTGCTGTTGAATATAGGCGAGATTATAGAGCCTCTACATGAGGTTCATGGTGCGACCTCAAGCCTTATTCCGGAATAGACAGGATCCAATGCCTTCATCCAGTGTTCTACTTTGTACTTGAAGAGGGCAGGGGATCCTGTTTGGGCCTGGAGCCCATTCTCTTCTCTTCTGCCCGATGCTATTTGGCATCTGATTAGTTTGACATGTATTAGTTAAGAAGCCAGTGGTTGACCAGCTGCATATTGGAACAGGGCTGACCTACAAGGATCTGCCAGCAAGTACGGTCCCCCGCTGTACTATTTCATTAATTTTAATCGAGATGAACACAGCAGTTCTCCTCACTTATCCAGCGGCGTGTTGCATGACCCTAAGATGGCGTCTACTTTTTGTTGCAGTAGTATTTACTCCCCTCACGCTGACCTAACATCACCGTGCATAAGCGTCCCTCACAATTGCTCTGCCGCTATCAAGGGAAGCCCACATAATTCTTCCATTGTTGAGTGGTTCAAGCTTTTGCAGTTACCTGACATCATAATCGTGCCTGCATATCTGGTTCCTGGAAGCTTTGCCCCCGAGCACACAACAACCATCCAGCAAGGCTCTACCTCCTTCCATTCTACACGAGAGCCCCACGAGTCAGAAGGTGAGCTGAGCACTTAACAGGACAGATTCATGCCGCAGCCCTTATGCCACCAAAAAGTAGCCACCAAGGTCTCCAACTACTGAGACATCCTGCCTGGACTGACAATGACGATGCCCCATGGGCGGATTCTAAAACTGTTATACCACGCAATACATCATTATACCTACATTTACCACCATAGTGTGTGCCCTTTACCAAAGCACTCCTTCTCCCCTTGTTGGGGAGAGATCCTGCTTTCATACCCAGGCGTCTCAGAGACCCCCCTGAGAGAGTCCACAGCATCAAGGGAGCCGCACACAGCGGAGGTGTGGGACTGGCACCCCTTGCCAAAGCACTCCTTCTCCCCTTGTTTGGGTGGGATCCAGTATTTATGCCCTGGAGTTTTAGAGACCACTCTGAGAGAGTGAGCAAAGAGAGCCAAACTCAGTGGAAGTGAGGGAATGATACCTCTTCCACTGGGATCACAGCACACCGGACGTCGGACACTGTTTCTCCTTGTCTCCCGGTTGTGTTTTCCTTCACCTTCCCCACCTCTTTCCCTCTCTCATTCTTGGTCTACCTCCCCTGCTCATATCCCCTCTCCCCTGAATCTCTCTCCCCTTGCCTGCTTTTTTCCTTTACATCCATGTTTTTAATGCATGTAACTTCGCTCCAGTAACTCATGTAACTTGTAACTATGCTCTGTAACAATGTTCGTTCTCATGTAAAGCTCTCTGATACCTCCGAGTCTAGCCAGCACTATATAAAACATTTCAAATCAAATAAGGGCTGCATGTCCTTGCTGTGAAAATGCCCTAAAAGCAATTTTCAATGTAGCAGGATTTGCTGGTCCATAGCACAGCACTGGTATGCAATTTTAGGTTTAATAAATGTTATTGCCAGCTAGGTAACAGCTACAAATAAATGTTTTCATCTTTTAAAAATATTTATTACAAGGCTAACTCATTGTTCAAATCAAATTTGTAATAAGTATTTTGGAAAGGGGACTTCTAGAAAAGTTATCTTTGCCCTGCTGATAAAATGAAGCATCTTCTAGCATGATGTTTTTCTATTTTACAATTTACTTGTGATCACTGTTTTTGTGCTCAGCATAAAGACTTTGAATGGAGTCAATAACCACCATTGACGAGGAGGCCAGGACTGAGACATTAACGAGGTTATATTAGGTAATAGCAACCTGGCAGGCCATCTTAGACTTTGTGATCCCATTGGAGATTCATACATTTGATTAAGAAGTACATTTGGAATAGTAAAGGTGCTGAGTAGGTTAGATCTTGTTTGATACCTATTAAAGTGAAGGCAGTGCCCGAGACAACGGTTGCCACACGTAAAGAGAAATACTCACAAAGCCATTAAAAACACTGCACTCCTTCTGGACATGACCTTTGGCTTAGTGGAGATCTTTGAGAGAACAGTGGGGTGGCAGGATAAAAGAACACCAACTAGCTTTCAACCTGCTCCATAACCTATCCATTATTGTGACAAAGCTTAGTGTGAGCATGATGACATGAGGCATAAGGAAAATGTGATTTCACATCCGGTGTGCTTGAACCCAGTACATATTTATAAATATGGCTATGGAGAATCCATGCTACCCAGTTCCAGGGCCTGGCAGCGGTGCTGACGAGAGGAAGATGCAAAAAACGGCATGAGTAGGTTGAAGACCAGAAGGAAAGAAAGACACAGGGGAAAAAAACAAGAGTGATAGGAAGGTCGTCCAATGCTGGAACAAAGGGCCAGTGAGTGCCAAAAACAGAGAAACTAGACCAAGGTCACAGATTTCTAGTCCTATGGTTATATTAGGTGTACGTGATCAGCTTTTTACTTTTCCTTATGTCCTGCTAGCATTTGGTTACTGTTTTATGCTCAGTGAAGTACCATGAGGGTACAGCGAATTCCTCTTGCTGTAATTGTTTTCTATTTTAAATGTTTCCTGCACATTTTAGTCATGCTGTGCCTCTCTTGGGGCCATCAGAATCAATGGAAGACCACCATGATTTGAAGAGGAATGAAATAGAACCTCGAGGAAATCACATTAGCAATTGTCAGTTCTACAGGCCACCTTAGATCTTGATATTGTATTGTGCATTTCTACATGTGGTAGGAACGGAATCTGGGAGAGAGATTGTCTTTGATTCGTCATCTTGATTATTTCACCTCCTAGTTGAAGGTAGGGGGGTAGGCTCTGGGACGATAATCATTTTCATGATGTTTCATGCTGTGTCAAACAAAGATGAGTATCTTCCCTCCAGTCCTCGTCATGTTGTTAGCTTCAAGCGTTCGACGAAGCGGAGCCCCTCCCACGATCAAGGCAGACCGGAGAAATAAGTGAAAGCAATGCGCCAGGCGCTTCGAGAGGGCTCACCATGAAAACATCGACTATCCAGCCTTCATTAGCCCCTTCAACTAGGAGGTGAAATAATCAAGATGACGAATCAAAGACAATTGTGCACAACCTACTTAAGGAACATTTGACACTCACCATCAGAGACTACAGCTTCCAGCATGCCTGGGAGCATAGCATGATGAGCCACGCCCACTTAGGACGGCCCCGTTTTGAATAAATTGCATTCAAATCGAATTGGTGAGTGTGATGTGTACTTTGTTTATGTCCATGAAGAAGGGGCGTGTCTGCCCCGAAACGCGTCGGACTTCTGAACAAACCTTTGGAGGGAGGCTGTGAGATCGAGTGGGGCTAATGAAGGCTGGATAGTCGATGTTTTCATGGTGAGCCCTCTCGAAGCGCCTGGCGCATTGCTTTCACTTTTTTCTCCGGTCTGCCTTGATCGTGGGAGGGGCTCCGCTTCGTCGAACGCTTGAAGCTAACAACATGACGAGGACTGGAGCGAAGATACTCATCTTTGTTTGACACAGCATGAAACATCATGAAAATGATTATCGTCCCAGAGCCTACCCCCCTACCTTCAACTAGGAGGTGAAATAATCAAGATGACGAATCAAAGACAATTGTGCACAACCTACTTAAGGAACATTTGACACTCACCATCAGAGACTACAGCTTCCAGCATGCCTGGGAGCATAGCATGATGAGCCACGCCCACTTAGGACGGCCCCGTTTTGAATAAATTGCATTCAAATCGAAATGGTGAGTGTGATGTGTACTTTGTTTATGTCCATGAAGAAGGGGCGTGTCTGCCCCGAAACGCGTCGGACTTCTGAACAAACCTTTGGGGGGAGGCTGTGAGATCGAGTGGGGCTAATGAAGGCTGGATAGTCGATGTTTTCATGGTGAGCCCTCTCGAATCGCCTGGCGCATTGCTTTCACTTATTTCTCCGGTCTGCCTTGATCATGGGAGGGGCTCCGCTTCGTCAAACGCTTGAAGCTAACAACATGACGAGGACTGGAGCGAAGATACTCATCTTTGTTTGACACAGCATGAAACATCATGAAAATGATTATCGTCCCAGAGCCTTCCCCCCTACCTTCAACTAGGAGGTGAAATAATCAAGATGGCGAATTAAAGACAATTGTGCACAACCTACTTAAGGAACATTTGACACTCACCATCAGAGACTACAGCTTCCAGCATGCCTGGGAGCATAGCATGATGAGCCACGCCCACTTAGGACGGCCCCGTTTTGAATAAATTGCATTCAAATCGAATTGGTGAGTGTGATGTGTACTTTGTTTATGTCCATGAAGAAGGGGCGTGTCTGCCCCGAAACGCATCGGACTTCTGAACAAACCTTTGGAGGGAGGCTGTGAGATCGAGTGGGGCTAATGAAGGCTGGATAGTCGATGTTTTCATGGTGAGCCCTCTCGAAGCGCCTGGCGCATTGCTTTTATATATATATATATATATATATATATATATATATATATATATATATATATATATATATATCCAAACAAACCTCCAGCAGAACTGTAGGAAGAGACACACGCGGGGAACTCAGGAAGAAACCTTTAATTGAACACGCAGGTAAGGCATAATGCATTTCGACTATGAAGTCTTCCTCAGACGCCCCTGCTGAAACGACAAACAGTCCAGCGCTTCCACTTAAAGTCCACCTGCATTTCTCCTATTGGTTAGAGAAAGCACCTCCCCTGCCATGTGATCGCTCACCTGCTGTAGTGCTGTTGGTACTACAGCACCCAGAATGCAACATCCCTGGGTTGGTGCTGCGAGGGAAATGAAGAAATAATGTCCATGTGGCTGTGGTGCACTGCAGGGTGGAGCGCACTGTTGTTGAATACAAATAAATGTCCTCGGGCTTCCCTGTGTCCCCGCATTCATCTGTGCCGCTGCAGCACCAATCTACGGAGTCCTAGGCTGGAATAATGTCCAATCCTACCCGTGAAGTCACGAAACTGCAGTGAGTAAACTCTTCATGACTGGCGCTGGAGAGGTGTGCTGCTGCTGTCCGATGCCTCGGTTACAAAAAAGAAAGCTGCTTGCGCAGAAGCCAGTGATGCAGCAGTCACGTTAGTCAGATGTGGTCTCTTGAAGCGTCTCTGGCTGACGCTGTAAATATCCAAACAAACCTCCAGCAGAACTGTAGGAAGAGACACACGCGGGGAACTCAGGAAGAAACCTTTAATTGAACACGCAGGTAAGGCATAATGCATTTCGACTATGAAGTCTTCCTCAGACGCCCCTGCTGAAACGACAAACAGTCCAGCGCTTCCACTTAAAGTCCACCTGCATTTCTCCTATTGGTTAGAGAAAGCACCTCCCCTGCCATGTGATCGCTCACCTGCTGTAGTGCTGTTGGTACTACAGCACCCAGAATGCAACATCCCTGGGTTGGTGCTGCGAGGGGAATGAAGAAATAATGTCCATGTGGCTGTGGTGCACTGCAGGGTGGAGCGCACTGTTGTTGAATACAAATAAATGTCCTCGGGCTTCCCTGTGTCCCCGCATTCATCTGTGCCGCTGCAGCACCAATCTACGGAGTCCTAGGCTGGAATAATGTCCAATCCTACCCGTGAAGTCACGAAACTGCAGTGAGTAAACTCTTCATGACTGGCGCTGGAGAGGTGTGCTGCTGCTGTCCGATGCCTCGGTTACAAAAAAAAAAGCTGCTTGCGCAGAAGCCAGTGATGCAGCAGTCACGTTAGTCAGATGTGGTCTCTTGAAGCGTCTCTGGCTGACGCTGTAAATATCCAAACAAACCTCCAGCAGAACTGTAGGAAGAGACACATATATATATATATATATATATATATATATATATATATACAATCCAATCCTTAATCCCTTTGTTGAAATAAGGCGTCGACACCGTGGGAATCAGTTATCAAAGAAGAGTTGTTTTATTCCAGAACGAAGTGGCTTGCCGTGTTTCGGCGGGGAACCCGCCTTGTTCACAACATCTTAACACTTTGGGGTCGACTACGATGGCGGACGGAAGGACGACCGCCGGCCTGGAGTAGGCGGAAAATGCCTTTTTCCAGTCCGCCTGCCGCGGTCACTCCATCCGCCATATTAGGATGGGAAACACTGTCAAAAGTCCGTACGCGGCGGAAGAGCACGCACCGCCGCGGAACTACACCCGACCCCGCGGCGGACGTAACCAATCCAGAGACACCGCCGTACGGAATGACGTCTCCGACCGTCCTCTAAATCACGATGGCGGAAAACACACATCAAATCGTAGCGGAAAAACAACCTGCCTGAACATGGCGGTTTCCCCACAGCGAAGATTCAACACATTGCAGAGATACCCACCACAAGCAGCTCGCAGTCATGGACCCAGCGCTACATGCATTTCCGATACTCTTCGTGCTCCACCACCAGCAAGTCATGGACCATCATCGACGATGACGCAGGTACGCCAACACACCAATTGCTGTCGGAAGGGGAGTACCTGCCAGGGCTTGGGAGGGGGAGTGTCATGTTTGAGAAACTTCATTTACGATCGCACCAATATATCCACAATTCAAGTACACAACCAGGAATGACAACGACAAACCACTACACATGATTGACTTGATTTATTAAACATAATAGGGGTATAATCTTACAGTAGCCAAGAGCATGGGCATTGGGTACAACAGAGCAGGTACATCAGAAGCAGCACATGAGAGGGTCTATGAGCATCAACAATCCATGTCAAGGCACAGGTACATTAGAGGCAGCACATGAGAGGGCACAATGCAGTATCAGAACAGCAACAGGGCAGTGTTCGTAACAGAGCAGGTACATCTGAGTTAGTACATGAGAGGGGCTAAGTGCATCAACAGTCCATAGCACAGAGCAGGTACATCACTGGCAGCAAGTGAGAGGGGTTAAGTGCATCAACAGTCCATGGCAAGGCACAGGTACATCAGAGGCAGCACATGAGAGGGCACAATGCAGTATCAGAACAGCAACGGGGCAGTGGTCGTAACAGAGCAGGTACATCAGAGGCAGCACATGAGGGGGTCTATGAGCATCAACAGTCCATGGCACAGAGCATGTACATCAGAGGCAGCACATGAGAGGGCACAATGCAGTATCAGAACAGCAACAGGGCAGTGTTCGTAACAGAGCAGGTACATCTGAGTTAGTACATGAGAGGGGCTAAGTGCATCAACAGTCCATAGCACAGAGCAGGTACATCACTGGCAGCAAGTGAGAGGGGTTAAGTGCATCAACAGTCCATGGCAAGGCACAGGTACATCAGAGGCAGCACATGAGAGGGCACAATGCAGTATCAGAACAGCAACGGGGCAGTGGTCGTAACAGAGCAGGTACATCAGAGGCAGCACATGAGGGGGTCTATGAGCATCAACAGTCCATGGCAAGGCACAGGTACATCAGAGGCAGCACATGAGAGGGCACAATGCAGTATCAGAACAGCAACAGGGCAGTGGTCGTAACAGTGCAGGTACATCACTGGCAGCACATGAGAGGGGCTAAGTGCATCAACAGTCCATAGCACAGAGCAGGTAAATCTGAGTCAGTACATGAGAGGGGCTAAGTGCATCAACAGTCCATAGCACAGAGCAGGTACATCACTGGCAGCACGTGAGAGGGGCTAAGTGCATCAACAGTCCATAGCACAGAGCAGGTACATCTGAGTCAGTACATGAGAGGGGCTAAGTGCATCAACAGTCCATAGGACAGGACAGGTAAATCACTGGCAACACAAGTACGTTGGTCAAGCAACCCGTCCCAAGGACATCAATAATGCAAGGGTGGTTACAATGGACAATCTACACACCAAGTCAAATGACATGTGAGTGATGGGAACTAAACCTCACATCACAGAATCTGGTGGACTGCTTGAACTACTCGCCTCGAACAGACTGCAAGCACCAGAAACAGGAGTGTGAGACACAGCCATAGCTCTAGTGACTAACACATGAGCCATAGACCCAGACACACTGCCAGCACCAGAAACAGGAGTGTGAGACACAGCCACAGCTGTAGTGACTGACACATGAGCCATAGACCCAGACATACTGCCTGCACCAGAAACAGGAGTGTGAGACACAGCCACAGATCTACTCACGACACATGAGCCATAGACCCAGACACACTGCCGGCACCAGAAACAGGAGTGTGAGACACAGCCACAGCTGTAGTGACTGACACATGAGCCATAGACCCAGACACACTGCCAGCACCAGAAACAGGAGTGTGAGACACAGCCACAGATCTACTCACGGACACATGAGCCATAGACCCAGACACACTGCCAGCACCAGAAACAGGAGTGTGAGACACAGCCACAGTTGTAGTGACTGACACATGAGCCATAGACCCATACACACTGCCAGCACCAGAAACAGGAGTGTGAGACACAGCCACAGATCTAGTGACTGACACATGAGCCATAGACCCAGACACACTGCCAGCACCAGAAACAGGAGTGTGAGACACAGCCACAGCTCTAGTGACTGACACATGAGCCATAGACCTAGACACACTGCCAGCACCAGAAACAAGAGTGTGAGACACAGCCACAGATCTAGTGACTGACACATGAGCCATAGACCCAGACACACTGCCAGCACCAGAAACAGGAGTGAGACACAGCCACAGATCTACTGACTGACACATGAGCCATAGACCCAGACACACTGCCAGCACCAGACACAGGAGTGTGAGACACAGTCACAGATCTACTGACTGACACATGAGCCATAGACCCAGACACACTGCCAGCACCAGAAACAGGAGGGCACAACTGACACAGTGCTACTACATGATGCATTACAGCGAACAACAGACACAGTGCCACTATCTGACACATGAGAGTGAACTGCAGCTGCGCCACTAGGACCACTGAAATGATGAGCCACAGGGCTGTATGGGCCAGGAGGCAGGGTGGCTCTGGGAGCCGGGGATAGCTGTACTGGAGCGACATCGGGGTGGTCAGCTGTGAATGGTGTGTGTCTACGTTTCTTAGGGATATGTAAGGGCACCCTGCACATGACTAGACTGGTAAGTGGTGCGGCCTCATCTGAAACATCACCCATCAAAGGTGGATCATGTGCTGGTGGGGGTCTGCTCTCTGGGGACTTGCTGGACCCTGCTTGTCGTTTGCTGTGGGCCTGCCTTCTGCCCTCTGCATCATGTGTAGTGGGGGATGCAACAACAGTGTACTCCTTCCTCTGTTTCTGCGAGGCGTGGATGGGAGTAGAGGTATGGGGGACTCCAATGCTGACACATGTGTTTTACATTCTTTCAACAACATCAGCCTCAGTGCTGCCAGGGGTGATGTATGCCTGTCCTTGATGGAGCTTGTGTCTATGGGAGAACCCTTGGCCCTGAGATGTGCCTTGGCCGTAGGAGGTTATACAAAAGGGGGTGGTGATGGACGGAGCATCTGAATCAATCAAACACATACACCCAGTCAAAAGATCTGGGTTTAATCCATCGTAGGAGGTGTCCTGTCTCTGGAATGTCCCTGATCCCTGGGCGGTGCACTGTCCCTGGGAGCAGACTTGTCCATTGTAGTGTACCTGTCATTTGAAGCGACCTTGTCCTTGGGAGTGTCCCTGCTAATCTTGGGAGGTGGACTTTCCTTTGAAGCGTCCTTGTCCTTGTGAGTGTCCCTGCTCTTGGGAGTTGGCCTTTCCTTTGAGGCGTCCTTGTCCTTGGGAGTGTCCCTGCTAATCTTGGGAGGTGGCCTTTCCTTTGAAGCATCCTTGTCCTTGGGAGTGTCCCTGCTCTTGGGAGTTGGCCTTTCCTTTGAAGCGTCCTTGTCCCTGGGAGTGTCCCTGCTCTTGGGAGGTGGCCTTTCCTTTGAAGCGTCCTTGTCCTTGGGAGTGTCCCTGCTCTTGGGAGTTGCCCTTTCCTTTGAAGCGTCCTTGTCCTTGGGAGTGTCCCTGCTCTTGGGAGTTGCCCTTTCCTTTGAAGCGTCCTTGTCCTTGGGAGTGTCCCTGCTCTTGGGAGTTGCCCTTTTCTTTGAAGCGTCCTTGTCCTCGGGAGTGTCCCTGCTCTTGGGAGTAGCCCTTTCCTTTGTAGTGTCCTTGTCCTTGGGAGTGTCCCTGGACTTGGGAGGTGCCCTTGCCTTGGGAGTACCTTTTGTGGGGTATGCCTGTGTAGCATGTGAAGCCATTTCCCCCAACACCCCTTGAGGATCCTGTGTGTCAACTCCAGTGTAGCTCACATCGTCTTCGTTGAAAGATTTCCCAGTCCTAGGGGATGGTGTCTGTGCCCTCCGTGCCCAGCCTTGCTGCCTGTGGCTGCTTCTAGTGCAATAACCTGAAAATGATGCCTGGTCTGAAAATTCACTCTCCCCTCAGACATCAAGTGGTGTGGATGGGGGAACAGGAGTAGCACCCTGTCTATGCGACTGTAGAATGGCTGAAGACACAGTGTTTGCTAATGACTGAACTGTTCTGTGGAGACCAGCAACATCGCCATGCATCCCCTCCATGAATGCCACCACCTGCCCCAACTTCCTATCGTGGTCTTGGAATGCATTGATCATGTTGGTCTGCCCTACACAAAGCTGTCGCAGCAGATCAACTGCCTCAGCACAAAGTGCACTTTGTGTCACAGGGGCAGGGTCTGCGGTGCCTGCACCGAAGGCAACTCTGCTCCCCCTACTCTGGCGAGCACGAGCAGTACTTGTTGCAGTTGGTGGCAGTGTGGGCCCTGTGTGCTGTGTCCCGACTGAAGGTGTTGATTGCCCACTCCCTGTCTGTGACAACAGTGCTGACTCACCAACACTATCTGAAGATGAGGACGATGGTGTTTCCACATGTGAGTCCTCAGGGACGGTTCTGTCCCCCTCTCCGGGGCTGCCCTCTTCAGTGTCAGTCTGCGTGTGTGTGATTTCAGATCCGGATGCATTGCCACCACTCATCTCCATCGTCTGTGGGTCAGTGCCCTCTGCCAAAGCTGAAAGAGAGCAAAAAGAGGTTTACCTAAGTGCCACACTCACGTACTGAAGGTTACAAAATCACTACTTTCCTTACAGTCGAATAACATGTAGCACCCATCCTGCACATGACCCACCCCTACCAGACATTCTCATATCAAAGAACCGGTGTTGGCTGTGAAACATGTACATCATACAAACAGGGCAAGTGCATGCAGACCACCACACATGTCATGCCATGGGACCACAGACCTCAACGGCATGTCCTGGAACCCTCAACTACAAAGCAAGTGGTATGTCCTCCTGTCGGACATGGAGGCTACCGCTCACTCCGCTAATGGCACCAACATGCAATTGCAGCAAAACAAACGCACCACGGATGTCACTACTGTGTCTGAGCACCAATACATGCATGCACTCACAAGTCACAGACACATACAGTCTGCTTACCACTAGTTTACTGTTGATCCCCTCTCAGCCGGGCGGACAGGTCAGGATGCGTCACCGCAATGATACGGTACATTAGAGGGGTCATGGTGCGTCGGGCCAGACGGGTTGATCTTGGAATCATCCCCAGTGTCATCTCGGCAACATTCTTGCTTAGCCTGGATAAGTTGTCCAGCGCTTGTGGCAGTGTGTGTGTCGTCTATTGCACACCCCCACTGCCCGTACATCACGTGCTATGGTCCTCCACACAGCCTTGCAAAGGTGCAGCTTGACCTACCATCATGGGAGACAAGAGGAGAACGTCTGTGGACAGTTTGACATTCACAAACATATTAGAAACACGTATCTTCATGCTGGAATGCTAAGTACAACACATGTGAAGGTCCCACAGCCCAACCTCAAGCTTGCAGAAGCCAGGAGTCAGTGACCACCTCATGCCCACCAACATGTTCCACACTGCACTTACCACCTGTCCGGGGGCACCGTAGAGCCGTTCATAGTGGCTGAGCACACCGTCCACAAGGACATCCAGCTCCACTGCGGTGAAGGGACAAGACTGGATCTCTCGCACTCTCTGCATGGCAAGGTTCAGGACTGTGGCACTACAGCAGCAGTTGTTGGTTAGCTCAGCAGCAGCAGGTCAAGGTGATGGTCGCAGGCAGCAGTTGTTGGATAGCTCAGCAGCAGCAGGTCGAGGTGATGGTCGCAGGCAGCAGTTGTTGGATAGCTCAGCAGCAGCAGGTCGAGGTGATGGTCGCAGGCAGCAGTTGTTGGACAGCTCAGCAGCAGCAGGTCGAGGTGATGGTCGCAGACAGCAGTGGCTGAAAGCAGTGAATGTGTGCTGCAGAAATTCACACATATATAGGGCCCTGAGCTCATATCAGTGGCACACATCTGCAGCAATTGGTTTTCCCTGGTGCCTCATTCAAAAAGAGCCAATGACTAGCCCTGGTGTGGCGGTGCACGGCTTCCGCTATTTATGAATGCACATACGCGCCCCGCGTTACCTGTTTCCATTGGCTACATGTGCACGGACCGTCACGGTCACACATCGGCAACCGCATGTGTGCGCTACCGCGACGGTGCATCATTTGAAAAAAATCACTCACTGGCGTTGCTATGGCGGTGCACACATTCCGCGGGGGCGGAGCAGACTAGCACATACATTTGAATATGCAATTCCGAAATGGCAGTTGATACCCCCCCTTACAGTCACATTTCAGCACCCAACGCAGACCGCCGGTCCTGGCCGGTCACCCACCGCTGGGTGCTGGCCGGTCACCCACCGCCGGTCCTGTCCGGTCACCCACCGCTGGGTGCTGGCCGGTTACACACTGCCAGCACCCGGCGGTGGGTCACCGACCAGCACTGGCGGTGTGTGACCGGCCAGTACCCGGCGGTGGGTGACCGGCCAGGCCCATCCATGCCATGGTGACCTCAATGCACAGGCCGATCACCCACCGCCAGCACCCAGTGGTGTGTGACTGGCCAGCACCCGGCGGTGGAAGACCGGCCAGGACCGGTGGTGCGTGACCGGCCAGGACCGGCGGTGGGTGACCGGCCAGGCCCATCCATACCATGGTGACCTCCATGCACAGGCCAATCACCCACCGCCAGCACCCGGCGGTGTGTGACCGGCCAGCACCTGGCGGTGTTTGACCGGCCAGGACCGGCGGTGTGTGACCGGCCAGGACCGGCGGTGGGTGACCGGCCAGGCCCATCCATGCCATGGTGACCTCAATGCACAGGCTGATCACCCACCGCCAGCACCCGGCGGTGTGTGACCGGCCAGGACCGGCGGTGGGTGACCGGCCAGGCCCATCCATGCCATGGTAACCTCAATGCACAGGCCGATCACCCACCGCCAGCACCAGGCGGTGGAAGACCAGCCAGGAACGGCAGTCGGTGACCGGCCAGGACCGGCGGTGTGTGACCGGCTAGCACCCGGCGGTGGGTGACCTGCCAGCACCCGGCGGTGGAAGACCGGCCAGAACCGGCAGTGGGTGACCGGCCAGGACCGGCGGTGGAAGACTGGCCAGGAACGGCGGTGGGTGACCAGCCAGGACCGGCGGTGTGTGACTGGCCAGGACCGGCGGTCTGCGGTGGGTGCTGCAATGTGACTGTAAGGGGGGGTATCAACTGCCATTTCGAATTGCATATTCAAAAGTATGTGTTAGCCTGCACCGCCCCCGCGGAATGCGTGCACCGCTATAGCGACGCCACTGAGTGATCATTTTCAAATGATGCACCGTCGCGGTAGTACGCACATGCGTTTTGCGGGGTGTGACCGTGATGGTCCTTGACAATACAGCATATGTCATGCACAATAGCCGGAACAACGAACAACTTCTTTGTAGGTGGAAGCCGTCCACACATGGCGTATGTACACACACAGCATGTCTCCACACACATGTCATGTTGATAGTTGTACATGTGTGTTAGGACATGTCCAGAATGCTGCAAGAATTATGATGTCAAGTCAATGGCCCATGGCTACGTGTGTCTTTCATGTCCATTTTTTGCATGTGTGTTCATACTATTGACCTTGCCAGTGGTTAACAAACGCTATTGATGTGCACCCAAGTTGCGTCAGATGTGCATGGCGACGTGTTAACGTCTGGGTTTGGCGGACACACGTTTCCATTTCTACACATCTACACAGTACATCAAGGGTGTCTAACCACATTCAGAAGCTGTTGTGAGTGTGTGGTTTGTGTGTGCAAGTAACACTGATGGGGGTATACATGCATTCTGTATATGCGTATGTGTGTTGCCTGTTGTGTGCCCATGCATGTCATGTGAGGATGCCCTGCATTGTAGGTGGGGTCAGGGGTGCATGAAGACAAGGAGGGTGTGTTCCATGTTCGTGTTGTGTGTGCACGTGCATGTGTATCTGTGGTGACGCTTGTCCACATTTGGGCCCTCAGTCATGTGTTGTTGGTAGTTCTTTCGACATGTGTGCACGTTACATTGGACATGTTTGCACACATGATGTTGTTTGTGGGTGAACATTGTTTTTGTAGTTATCTGTATTGCATTAAATATTGGTCACCTCACACATATAATCATTGTCTGCAACATGTCTTATTTGCATTGTGTTGGTCAACATGTGATAGTGTGGCACAGCTATGCGTTGTTGGTCAATTGACATCTACTCCCACACAGGAGGGCTCCAAATGTGCATCAACCATACACTGTGCTGGAGACATGGTTGACGAGGAGGTGATCCGCAAATTCTGGCTTGATCGACGTAGATTGCTGGAGCTTGTAGCCCAATCGTCACCTCATCTGTAGCCACGCAGAATATATCCTGGAGCTATTACACCCACAGCAAAGGTGACGGCGGCACTTCACTTCTTTGCAACTGGCACCTTCCAGTACACAGTTGGACATGCCGGGGGGATGTCACAATCCATGTTCAGCATGGTACTGCGGGATGTTCTGAATGCCATGATGCTTTACAAGGATGATTACATCCATTTTCCACGGCCAGCAGAGTTGGCAGCAGTCAAAGGGGACTTCTGTGCCCTGGCCCAGATACCACACGTAGTGGGTTCCATTGATGGCACACATATTGGTCTCATTCCACCCCAGGCACGTGAACCTGTATATCGCAATAGAAAGCACTACCATTCGATCAATGTGCAAGTGGTGTGCCTGGCTGACAATAATGTGGTAAATCAAATTTACTTATTACCTCATTTCTGAATTTCTATGCTTAATAAATCATAACTTCTTGTCAATGCAAAGCGAGGAGTCCGTGGTGCTCAAATGAAGGAGGAGAAGACCAATAACTCGAGTTAAGGGGAGCGCTTCCAGCACCAAGCGGGCACAGGAGCAATCTCTCAAGTCCCTCTCTTGAAGTGGGGTTTTTTATTTTCAACAGCAGAATATTTATACAGTCTTGGTCACAAGGCAAAATAGAGGAACAAACAGGTTGTGGCAGATAGAGGAACAAAGATCAGCAAAAGGAGCAGAGTGTGAAGAAATGGGGGCGTGTCTTAGGCTTCGTGAGGGGACTTGCGATGTGAAATACTCTGACAGTTGGAAGGGGGAGGCTTCCTCATTTGGGGGTTTGTGCTCGTGCTTCATGTCAGAAACATGAACCATCTCTGCGGGGGAGCAGGAACTCATGTACTGGTTTCCCGGACTTGGCAGAAACCACAGAGACAGATGGTGAAAATGAGGAAGGCCAGGTGCAGGGGTGTCGTGCTCGTGCTTGGGACACCAAAGGGTGAATTAAAAACAAAATGGTGCCGGCTTTTAATGTGGGCAATTATTAATCGCGCAAAGGGGATCGCGCAAAGGGGCATAATTAGATCGCGCAGAGGGCAGCGAAGGGGCATAATGATAGATTTTATTTCCACATTCCCTCCTTGCCCCAGAGTGTACCTACATTATATCTCAATTTGCATGAGATCATTTATACATTCTTGTAACATTATTCTTTCCCTTTCTCTCTGCTGGACAAGTGGTTTAGGAATGCATTTTGCAGCGCATAGACCGCACAGGGCAGGACCACATTGGATGCAAAGGCAGCATCCAGTTATTATCAGGAATATTATACCTGCTGCTGACAGCAGTTGCCATCCCCAGGACGATATTATCTTCCAGAACCAGTCAGACCACGTCCAAGTGATCGTTCTTTTATGTCTGACATGGGGCACTAGGAGGTCTCGGTGGTAAGTGGATGGGGCCACAAAGACAGGGGGTAACAGGAATGCTATATAGCAAGTTCCCCCCCAGTTCAAGGGCAGGTGCACATATGCCGTTTGGCCACAGATGAAATAAGTATGGCGAGATGCTAGAAATGAGGACTTTCCTCTGTCTTCAAAACTTATAATGGTATGACAGTCACTGTGTCCTAATGGAACAGAGCCATTTTTCTGGATGCACAGGTGTCCTTTTACTGGTGAGACCGAGATGGAAGGGGGACCAGCATTCTTTTTAGGTTTGGTATTTAACATCTTGTAGGACATGGTCATGTTCCCTTGCTTGTATTCTTCACTTTCTAGGACTGTACCAGTCGCCTGAGGATCTCCCTCCTTATTAGGGTAACAGGCAGTATTGAGTACCTTGTTTAAATCCCCCCAAGGCCACCCATTCTTGCATGAATTATTTCCGTCAGGGCAGGAGGTGGGGGTAGTATCGTCAGCTGTTATTAGGGCGAACCAGGCTTCACAAGTTCCATTATAGGAGAATGGGAAAGGAAAAAGAGGCATCCCTCCCTTTTTCTGATGAGGTGGGATGCGGCCACATATCCAACAATTGGTGCTATTACTGGCCTGCTGAGTGTGGTGTAGCATCTGTATGAAGGTATTGTTTCGCAAGGCTAGTCTATGGGCTTGTCTATGAGGGGGTAGGTCGTGATAGGTGTGTTCCTGAGTGCTGTTGGGTGTATGAGAGGTGTGTTGTATTGGAGGAAAAACAGTGTGGAGAATCCAACCAAGACACGTCATAACTGCCATGAGGAAAAATAATACTGTCAAACATATAATAGGACCATTATGTCTTTTTCTAGAGTTCATTTTTTTTTCTCCCACATAGTTAAGGTGTTAAAATCCATTCCCATGCTCCAACCGCTTCACCACTGGACCGACGCCCAATGGACTTAATTAGCCAGAGTCCGAATGGCAGACCTTAACTTTGATTTGTAATCCTGTTGTGGGGTTAGTTTCAAAGGCAATAAAGATTGTTCAGTCACAATGTCAGTGGGATTGGCAGGGCCATCAGCAACAGTGTCTTTTTGTCCAAAATGTTTCCGGCAGTGGCTTGCGTGGAGCCAGCCCTTCCTGCCCTCGACCTTCACTGCTGTCCGTGTTGTTAGTAGTACGAGTCTTGGCTTCTTCCACCTGGGCTGGAGGGGACTGGTCCGGTCGAAGTTCCTCATGAGGACCCAGTCCCCGGGTCGGATGGCGTGTCCTTCCGGGTTGGTTTTGTCAGGGAAGGTGGCAGCAACCTGAGAACGACAAGATTGGAGTGCAGACATCAAGGAAGCCAGGTAGTCAGTCAGCATAGTACTGTCAACATCAGTTATTCTTTTAGGCCTTGGCGTACCCCACATATTTGGTGGTCTACCAAAGACCACTTCATATGGAGATAAGCCAGTTCTGGAATGGGCTACCATACGCATGTAGAAGAGGGCAACCGGTAAGGCTACCATCCAGTCCACGCCTTTGTCAGTGCATATCTTGGCCAATTTTGTCTTCAAAGTTTGGTTGTGCCTTTCTACTAGACCTGCTGCCTGAGGATGTCTTACACAGTGAAACTTCCAAGTGTACCCTAACAGAAGAGACACTTGCTTCATGAGTTCAGAGGAGAAGGGCTGGCCGTTGTCTGAGTAGATGACGCGGGGCAACCCATATCTCGGGAAATATTCTCTTACTAGTTGCTTAGCAGTTGTCGTTGCAGTGTAATCTGGGACGGGATAGGCTTCTGTCCATCTGATCAGAGCACACACTACAACTAGCACATACTTGTGACCTCTACATCTCTCCATCTGGATATAGTCCATCTGGAGAACTTCAAATGGATGGTCAGGGGGTTGGAATCCTCCCTGTTCCACCTTTGTGCCTTTTCCTGGGTTGAACTGATTACAAATCATGCACGTTTTAACTTCTTGTTTGGCTGCAGCTCTCAAATGTTTGTTTTGCCATATATTCTGTATGCTGTCTAACATTGCTTTTTCTCCCAGATACGCTGGTCCATGTATGGTGTTTACCATAACCTGTACCATGGCATCCTGTAGAAACCATACTGCTCTTTCAGGTGTCATCCAGCCTTGATCTGTAAGGACCCCTCCTTTTTCCTTCCATTCTAGCAGTTCCTGTGGTGTGGCGTGACTTTGGACATCCTGGATGTCAGAAAAGGGGTCTCGTATTGTATATTGGCGGTGTGGTATACTTAATTCTGTGTTTGCTGCTAACTTGGCTGCACTGTCTGCAGAATCATTCCCTTTTGATATTTCATCTGTTCCTTTTGTGTGCGCTTTACATTTTAGCACTGCGATTTTCTCTGGTAACTGACTGGCCTCTAAGAGGGTAGTGATGAGTGTAGCATGCTGTATTCTGGACCCATGTGATGTGAGAAATCCTCTCTCTTTCCATAATGTACCGAAGTTGTGTACAACTCCAAAGGCATATTGTGAATCAGTGTAGATGTTAACTGACTTTCCTTTTGCTAAGTGACATGCTCGTGTTAGGGCTATGAGTTCTGCTGCCTGTGCCGACAGTATCTCTATCTTGTGTGCTTCTAAAGTGTCTGTACCATTTGTGACGGCATAGGCTGCTGCTAATTCTCCTGTGGGGAGTTTCATACATGAACCATCAACAAAGAGTGTCATTTCTGCCTTAGCAAGGGGAGTATCTTGAAAATATGGTCTTGGTTTGGTCACTAAATCAATTATGTCAATACAATCGTGAATTTCTTCAGTAGGAGAGGTCAGTGGCAACTGTGTTGCTGGGTTTAAAATGTTGCAGCGTCTAATCTCAATGTGTGGCTGAAAAAGTGTCATCTCATATCCGGTGAGTCTGGCTATTGTCAGATGCTGTGTTTGTGTTCTGTTTAACAGAAGTTCTACAGCGTGTGGGACCTGAACTATCAGATGATGTCCCAATACAATAGAATCGCTTTGTCTAATAGCTTGTGCAGTAGCTGCTACTGATTTTAGACATGCAGGCAATGCTTGTGCTACTGGATCTAATGTGCTTGAAAAATAACCACATAGTTTATGTTTGTCTGCTTGAAGTTGGGTCAGAACTGATAGTGCTGTACCTGAGTTTTCTGTTACAAATAATGTAAAATCTTTGGTGTAATTAGGTGTTGCCAGCACTGGGGCTTGACACATAGCTTTTTTAAGAGACTGAAAGGCTTGTGTGTGTTCATCTGTCCAGGGTAATTGTGGAGTAGCGCCAGCTTCGAGTGTTGTCAGCTGCACTAACGGTTTGGAAATGAGCGCAAATTATGGGATCCACTGTCTACAATATGAGGTGAGACCAACAAAAGCTCGAACTTGTTTCTGTGTTGTTGGTTGTGGTATTTGTTGTATGAGTTGGATGCGTTCCTGTGTAAGCTGCCTACCCTCCTTTGACAGCAAGTGCCCTAAGTATGCCACTTGCTGTAAACAAAATTGGAGCTTACCAGGGGAAACTTTATGGCCATTTGCAGCTAGGAATTCTAGTACTAGTAGTGATGCTTCAGCACATGCTGCGTCAGATCTGGCCGTAATGAGGATATCATCAACATATTGTAGTATGGCTGTATCCGTGGGCATTTGAACAGTATCTAGTTGTCTTTTTAATGCTTGGCTATATACGCTTGGACTCTCTGTGAAACCTTGAGGAGCTCTTGTGAATTGGAAACTTCGTCCTTGTAAGGAGAAGCCAAAAAGGTATTGACTGTCTAGGTGAATTAGGGCCAGATGTAGGTAGGGTTTTACCGGTCGGTAACGGCCGAATTCGGCCGTTACCGACCGGTAAAAGGATTTTGACATGTAGGGGGCAGAATCGGTAAATTTACCGTTGGGTAAATTTACCGATCGGTAATTTTACCGAATCTGTAAATATACCGGTCGGTAAATTTACCGACCGGTATTTTTACAGAATCGGTAAAATTGATATGTAGGTGGGACTCTTATGAGTCCCACAAGGCCTAAGAAATCGGTATTTTACCATCAAATTCAATTTGATGGTGAAATACCGATTCAGGTGTGCATGCACATGTGTGCATGCACACCTGTGCCATATGACAGGCAGACCTGCCCTTAGGGCAGGTATGCCTGCCATATGGCCCCCGACCCTTTTTTGGGGGTGCTAGAGGGTGTCAAAGTGACACCCCCTGCACCCTTGTCAAAATCGGTATTTACCGATTCGGTAAATACCGACCGGTAATGCCCCATTCATTCCTATGGGCTTCAAAGCCCATAGGAATGAATGGAGCATTACCGGTCGGTATTTACCGATTCGGTAAATACCGATTTTTACCGAATCGGTAAAATACACATCTGGATGGACCTACATGTCCACCCTTCATATTTACCGATTCTTAATTACCGAATCGGTAAAATTCGGTAATTAAGAATCGGTAAATATTTTTTACCTACATCTGGGCCTAGGTATGCTAAAGAATGCGTTTTTCAAGTCAATGACTGAAAAATGCGTTGCTTCCGCATCTATGGCTGTGAGTAGGGTGGAGATGTCTGGAACCACAGGGTGTTGTGGAACGACACATTTATTGAGCTCTCTCAAATCCACCACTAGTCTGTAGACAGGTGGTGTTCCTGGTTACACTTTTTTATGAACTGGTAAAACAGGGGAATTGCAAATGTTAGAAGTTGTTTACTTAATCACACCTGACTGTATTAGGTCCTGAATAATTAACATTAATGCTTGTTCAGCCTGAGGTGGAATTTTGTATTGCCTTATGCGTGGTAGTTGGGCTCCCTCTTTCAGTGTAAACTTGTGAGGTGTTATTTCCATACATCCTACTGTGGTGGAATCAGTGGCCCACAGGGTGTGTGGCAAATCTTTCAAACGCTCATCTAATTCTCTACTTGTGTAGTGGCCCTTGAAATCTCGCAGAAATAGTCTGACATCTGTAGGTGAGCAAACAATGACATCTCCTAATTCTTTCAATGTTTTTATACCAAGCAAGTTTTCTGGACATGATTTATGTCAATATAAGATCTGTAGTTGTCATGAGGGGACCAACCTGCAAGGGCAGTGGCTTTGACGTGACGTTTGTCACAGGTTGTCCCGAGAAACCCAGAGAAATACTTTTTGAACCCGAGAGAGGAGCCTCTGGGACCTCTTGATGGCTTATTGTTGTTTTACTGGCCCCAGTGTCTCGTAGAAACTTCCTATCCTCCCCAAGAAGTCGGACCTCTATAAATGGACCTGTCTGATCTACTGGAATGGGGATTAGGGGCAGTTTGTCATCTTCTCTCTCTGGGCAACATCATGAGAAATCTGGGTAATATTCAGTGTAGGCGCTGTCTATAATATTCATTTGGGCCATTTGTGTTGTCAGTGGAACTGAAGGTGTTGAACTGTCTAGGGAACCATTCTGTTTTGGCTGATATGGGCGTGGCTGGGTCTTACCAGTAGCCAAATTGTGCTTTAAGACAGGGCAATCTCTAACGAAGTGTCCCATCTTTTTGCAAAAATTACAAGTGCTTTTTATATTTGTCTGGCTACTTGGTGTCTGTTGACGCTGGGGTGCAGTTTGGGCTACTAATGCTTTCATCTTTGTGTCTTTCATGCGTTTCTTATCATTTTCTTCTTCATCCCTAATGCGATTCTGGTGGTATTGTAGCATTTGTAATACCTGTGGAGGTGTATGTGCTTGCCAGGTACTTTCTACTTTTAGTACTCTGTCCTTAATGGCTGGCAAGGCGTTATCTACTAATTTGGAAACAAACAGATGCGGGTAAGCTTCACTTGTCGGCGTAAGGCCGCTATTTACCGCAAAACACTTTTCAAGTCTAGTGTAATAATCTCCTATGTCTTCACCATGTTTCTGTTTGCAGGAGGAAATGGCATCCCAGTCCTCCTTTTTCACTGTTAGTAACTGTGGTAGCACCTTTAAAATAGTGCCAGGAAGTGCTTTTAGTCTGTCTCCTATACCTTGACCTACTACTCTAGTATTTTCGTCATTCTGAAGTTCAGTCCATCTAATGTGTTCACCTGCTACTTCCCAATCTTTTTCTCTTAGTTTGTCATATATACCTGATGGCAACAATAATTTCAGAATTGCTGTGATATCAGAAAGAGTATATGTTCCCATCATTAATACATCTCCTAATTCCTTAAAGAATCCAGCAGGATCCTTTAAGTGGGAGGGAACCATCTCTTTCATCCTTAGTAACTCAAGTTTTGTCAAGGGTACATAAATGAAGACGCGTTGTAGCGCTCCATTTGTGTCAGCTCTGGGGTGGACCTCTCTCATGGGGAACTGGCGTGTTTGAGGAAGTCTATTAGTTGATCCACATGTATTATGGGGAGATCTATATCCAGTCACTTTCTGGTATTTCTGTCTAAAATCTATAAATGTGTTGAGAAAAACTGAACTATTGTGGAGGAACATGTTATCAGCGCAGTCAGACAGAAAATCTTCGAGTCTTGGATCATGTTTAAAATGAGTGTCATTGAGTGTGATGAGATGTTGTACCATGTAGAGACTTGCTAATCTTTGATGTGAGCGTGGTAATGCTAGAAAAAGCTGGGCTATGAGATCATTGTCATATATCTTATATTGAGAGACCCATAGGGTCGCAGTTCTGGCTATTTCCTCCTCCTCCGGTGTAAGCGGAGGTTCCTGGTCTAACCAGTAGTCTAATGCATTGGATGTATTTTCAAATAACTCATCTGGAGATGACCGTTCAGAGTGACCTTGGTGGAATGTAGGCGGGGGTGTTTGTGAATTAGGGGCGGAAGAACGAACGGGTAGGACTTTTTCAGTAGGTTCAGTAATTTCCTCCTCAAGTTTCTTATTCTTTTCATTTGTTTGCAAGTTTTGCAGTATACGGGTCACATTACGGGTGAACCTGTCTAGTGCATCATTTATAAGTTCTAGACTAGTGTGGTCGGATGCGGAATCTAATAAGTCAAAAAGTGAAATTGGTACATCTCTTTCCTCTGCTTGTATGTGTTTTATGAAACAGCAAAGGAGGAACCTATACATGTGCATTTTTACAGGGTGTGATCTTCTTGTAGTCATAGCGTTAGTGGCTCGTGAGTTCTCTCCAGTACGAAGAAACTCAGAGGCCGCTTGAAGAAACGTGTCAATTGCTGGTAGATGTCTTATTTCTTCCCAGGAGTCATGAAGTATTTTACTTATTCGGCCCGCCTCCCCTGTGTTGCTCGGAGTCGGGTCATAGGGGCAGTCAGGAATTGTTTTACCTGGGTCTGGACCTACGGCACCCCCTTCTGAAGTGAGAGGTGGTGCGTTATGTTGTGAAAGGGGTGGCGGAGGCAGAGGGTGTTGAATGACTGGAACTTCATAGGGTGGTGGAGTATCTAAGAGAAAATTAGTAAAAGTATCCTCTGGTAGTGGGGCTGTAGGCTGTGCTGATGCAATGTTAAGGTTTTCAGGTGCAGATGGCAATACAGGATAAAAACCAGTAGAAATGGCTGATTGTTCCCTTTTATTCCTTTCACTAACTACTTCTTTCCCTATTTCTTGTAACTGTTCTTTCTTGGCCTGCTCTGACATTCTCTTACCCTTTTCAACTTTATGCAATTCCTTCTGTTGCCTCCTATGGGCTTCTTTTCTCCATAATTCTACTGAGTCACTCTGTGACTGGCGGACTCTCTTTTTCTTCCATAACTGTTCCTCTAATTTCATAATACACTCCGTATCAAAACTACCATTTTCAGGCCATCTATATCTGAGTTCTAGGTCTTTAGTATACTCTACCCATAGATCACAATAAATAAGTGCACCGACACCATGTTTTGCATACATGAAGTGTCCTGGAGTATCCCGAGGAGGAAGGGGAATTTCCTTCTCAAGAATACTCCTTTTGGTTGCCATCTTACGTATTTTCGAGAAAATAGGCATGATGGCAAGACTTTCAAAGATTTTAGAAGTGAGAAAAACACAAACAGAACAAATATCTTTACCGTACCCACGAAAGAGGTGAGTCCGTCTTTTATACTAGTTTAGTAGTCCTCACAAAATAAGTGAGAAACCCACAAAAAACATGTATCTTTACCATGCCCACAAGGTAGTGAGTCCGTCTTTTATACTAGTTTTAGTAGTCCTCATCAAAGATAGGTGAGAAACCAACAAAACGCGTATCTTTACCGCCCCCACAAAAGCTGTGGGTTCGTTTTTATACTTTTCAACAGTACTCACCGAAAAATAACTGGAAGGCCTCTTGAAGATTCTGGGAAAACGCGGCGCGCAGTTTCAAGGTGGGATTTGTAGAACCTCGTACTCGTCTGCTTCGCAGGTTGGGCTTTGGTTTAGGACGTTCCGCTATTTCCTCACCGCCTCGTGTGGATGCTGGGCCGCATTCGGTCCCCCTCTTCGCCTCGAGGGAGTTAGCGGGAATTCCCCGCGTTGTGCACTTTTGAAGTCTGTCAACGGTCAGGAGGGGACTGTACCGGGTCCAATATCGCCGGCGCGTGGGGGAAAGGGAATGTCCCTGTTCCGGGCGCCAAATAATGTGGTAAATTAAATTTACTTATTACCTCATTTCTGAATTTCTATGCTTAATAAATCATAATTTCTTGTCAATGCAAAGCGAGGAGTCCGTGGTGCTCAAATGAAGGAGGAGAAGACCAATAACTCGAGTTAAGGGGAGCGCTTCCAGCACCAAGCGGGCACAGGAGCAATGTCTAAAGTCCCTCTCTTGAAGTGGGGGTTTTTATTTTCAACAGCAGAATATTTATACAGTCTTGGTCACGAGGCAAAATAGAGGAACAAACAGGTCGTGGCAGATAGAGGAACAAACATCAGCAAAAGGAGCAGAGTGTGAAGAAATGGGGGCGTGTCTTAGGCTTCGTGAGGGGACTTGCGATGTGAAATAGTCTGACAGTTGGAAGGGGAGGCTTCCTCATTTGGGGGTTTGTGCTCGTGCTTCATGTCAGAAACATGAACCTTATCTGCGGGGGAGCAGGAACTCATGTACTGGTTTCCCGGACTTGGCAGACACCACAGAGACAGATGGTGAAAATGAGGAAGGCCGGGTGCAGGGGTGTCGTGCTCGTGCTCGGGGTCTTGGGACACCAAAGGGTGAATTAAAAACAAAATGGTGCCGGCTTTTAATGTGGGCAATTATTAATCGCGCAAAGGGGATCGCGCAAAGGGGCATAATTAGATCGCGCAGAGGGCAGCGAAGGGGCATAATTATAGATTTTATTTCCACAACAACATCATCTCCCATGTGTGTGCCAGATTTCCAGGCTCCGTACATGACTCATACATCCTGCGGAGCAGCATTGTCCCCCAACTGATGGCTAATCTGCCTCCAGAACATGTGTGGCTTGTAGGTGAGTATGCTGTGAGGACAATTGTGTTGTATGTGTGGCATGGTGTTCCCACCAATCATGGTAATGATATTTGTGTCTGTCATCCCCCCACCTAGGCGACTCTGCGTACCCAAACCGGCCTTGGCTGCTGAGCCCCATACGGAATCCTACTACCCCTGGTGAAATGCGTTATAATGATGCCCATGGGAGGACACGTCGAGTGGTGGAACGTACTTTTGGACTGCTGAAGTCTAGGTTTCGCTGCCTGGACAAAACCGGAGGGGCCCTGCCATACTCACCAGGCAAAGGATGCAAAATCGTGATTGCCTGCTGCATGCTCCACAACCTGGCCTTGCGCAATAACATTGAACTGATCATGGACCCTGAAGACCAACAGGTTGCTCCGCCTCCCATCCCACCCATGACCACTGATGAGGATAGTGGTGAGGAAGAAGGTGTGGACCAGAGGCGTCATCCCATTGATCGCTATTTTCCTTGAATGTGAGTAACTACCTCTTGTGCAGCTAGACAATGCGGGATGTATGTTTGCTGGTGAAGTGTGGATGTGGTGTGTCTATGCTGCCTGTTCTGGTATGTTCTGTTTGCAAATGTGTGTGGTAGATGGTGTACATGCAAAGCTCCCTGATGTGTGTCCTGTGATCCACTTAATTGGTGATGAGTGTGGTTTGTGGGATGTTGCAGTACAGTGTGTTGTGATGGGTGTGAATCACTTTCCTGACCTGTGTTTGTTGTTCTCTCATTATCCCTAGGTCACTCCCACAGAGGCATAATTTTCAACAACATTGATCCCTTCACCTGGTAACGACAAATTCTAAGACAATCATGTGATTAAAACATGGAGGTCACACAGCATTGAAGGCCCGATGTAGGTAAATCTAATTTACCACTTCTAAAATACCGAATCATACCGATTCGGTATTTAAGAAGTGGTAAATTAGAGGGGGGGAAATGTAGATAATTCTGATTCGGTAAATACCGAATCTGTAAGATTCGGTATTTACCGATTCTGTAAATACCGAATCGGTATCCCCCATTGATTCCTATGGGCCTTGAAGCCCATAGGAATCAATGTGGAATACCGAATCGGTATTTACCGATTCGGTAATTACCTATTCTTGCAAGGGTGCAGGGGGTGTCACTTTGACATCCTCTAGCACCCCAATTACAGGCTTGTGGCATTAGGGCATGTCTGTGTGCCACATGGCACAGGTGTGCATGCACAGATGTGCATGCACACCTGGATTCGGTATTTTACCACCCAATTGGATTGAGTGGTAAAATACCGACTCTTGAAGGCCTGTGGCACTCTTCAGAGTGCCACCTACATCTCTATTTACCGATTCTGTACATTTACCGATTCGGTATTTTACTGAATTGGTAAATGTACAGAATTGGTAAAATTACCGAATCTGTACTTATGTAGCCCCCTACATAAGAAAACCGTAATACCGGTCGGAAACGGCCGAATTTGGCCGTTTCCGACACGTTATTAGGGCTCCTACATCGGGCCCTTAGTGTTTACGTGATGTTTATTAACAGGTTGTGTATTGATGTTGGTGCATATTTACAAGTAGGTGTGGGGGGGGAGTGAGAGTTGAAGGTCATGGCAGATGAAAACACCGTGGGGACACCACATTGTGTGATGTTCACCTAGTCCAACAGACGTGTGCCAATGCTTGGCATTGTGGGGCAGGATAGTTGGCAGGGTGAATGGCAGGCTCATGCAAGGGTGAAGTCAGTGGCGGCCCCTCTTAGAGCGGGTAGATGGGGCATTTCCACTGCTCTCAGCTGGATCCAGCCTCGGACGGCCCCTCCGTCTTGGAGCCGGAGTAGAGACAGCTGTGGGTGCAGGTTGGTCAGGGGCCACCTCCCTGTCTGTGGGCTCAGGTGTGGGTGGCGGTGGTGTTGGTGACCTGTCCCGCTGGGCACTTGGGTGAGGGGGTCGTGGTGTGGCGCGGGATAACCAATCCCTCCACAGAGCAGTTTGCTGGCCCATGAGGTCCACAATTTGGCCAATGCGTGTGTCAATGGGCCACAACAGCTGGCTGTTCTCTTGCGAGTCTTGGTGGGCCCGATCGGACTGTGCCTGCGACCGCTCATAGGAGGCATGGACTCTGGCGATGGCTTCCAGGGTCTCGGCCCCAGGATGGGGTGGGTGTCCTTCCCCACCTCGCCTAACAGCTGCACTCCTGGTTGTGAGCTGTGGCCTCACCTGTGTCCTCTCCTGTCCACTCTCCCTGCTTGCCTGGGATGTCGATGGCCCATCATCTTGCGATGGGTCAGGCAGGGTGGCACTGGCAGGAGTGGTGGTGGTGGTGGTGGTGGTGGTGGTGACTGCACAGCTCACAATAGCAGGTGTTGGTGTAGTGACCCAGGCCAAGGTGGTGGAGGCAGGGATGTCCTGGGAGCCTGATTGCCCTGGGAGTCTGCTTGGGCCCGCATCGTCCTCTGCACCCGAGCTGGCAATTGGATCGTCCCCAGAGAGTCCGTGCTGTGAGGGGGGCGACTGGTGCTGGCGGTTGCTGCTTTCGCCGGTCAAGTTGCGATCACCTGAGGGACAAGATTTTTAGAATCAATGCTGTGGACATGACATGTTTTTGGTACCAACATTACAAATCACTATGTAATCAGGACATGGTTGTTGTTGACATCATGTTGTTGTGGTTGACAGTACAGGCCTATACGGTGGCGTGGAGGTGGGAAGGCAATACTTGGATATGTGTGGTCCTGTTCTGCTATTGGATGTTCCCCCTGTGAAGATGTCTATCTACCTGTCAG
Source organism: Lissotriton helveticus (assembly GCF_964261635.1). Taxonomy (NCBI): domain Eukaryota; kingdom Metazoa; phylum Chordata; class Amphibia; order Caudata; family Salamandridae; genus Lissotriton; species Lissotriton helveticus. Next base: position 237,027,362 of record NC_136062.1, on the reverse strand, counting down.
TTTGCAGGAGGAGATGCAGTGGCCAGCAAATGGTGTGATGACTCAATCTTGCTCTGGGATGTGACATGGGGGCCTGTTGGGAGTTGTAGTGCTAGTCTCTCACACACCCCACCCACCTCTCACACACTCCCCACCCACCACCACCCTCCCTGTGGACATGGGGGCCTGTGGGGAGTTGTAGTGCTGGTCTCTCACACCCCCACCCACCACCACCCTCCCTGTCGACATGGGGGCCTGTTGAGAGTTGTAGTGCTGGTCTCTCACACACCCCACCCACCACCACCCTCCCTGTGGACATGGGGGGCTGTGGGGAGTTGTAGTGCTGGTCTCTCCCACCCCCCACCCACCACCACCCTCCCTGTGGACATGGGGGCCTGTTGGGAGTTGTAGTGCTGGTCTCTCACACACCCCACACACCTTTCACACACACCCCACCCACCACCACCCTCCCTGTAGACATGGGGGCCTGTGGGGAGTTGTAGTGCTGGTCTCTCACACCCCCCACCCACCTCTCAAACCCCCCACCACCCTCCCTGTGGACATGGGGGCATGTGGGGAGTTGTAGTGCTGGTCTCTCCCACCCCCACCCACCACCACCCTCCCTGTCGACATGGGGGCCTGTTGAGAGTTGTAGTGCTGGTCTCTCACACACCCCACCCACCACCACCCTCTCTGTGGACATGGGGGCCTGTGGGGAGTTGTAGTGCTGGTCTCTCACACCCCCTCCCACCATCACCCTCCCTGTCGACATGGGGGCCTGTTGGGAGTTGTAGTGCTGGTCTCTCACACACCCCACCCACCACCACCCTCCCTGTGGACATGGGCGCCTGTGGGGAGTTGTAGTGCTGGTCTCTCACACCCCCCACCTACCACCACCCTCCCTGTCGACATGGGGGCCTGTTGGGAGTTGTGGTGCTTGCTGCTTTGACAACATGCAAGGTTGGGAACGTAGGAGGCAACATTTGTGTTTGGTCATGGTGGGTGCATTTGAGCCCAGGACTTCACATTTGGGTGACTATGTGGCCCACATGCATGGATTGGAGTCTGGGAGATGTGTGTTGGCAAGTTGTGCAAGGCAGACCATGGCAGTGTGATAGTGGTCATTGGTTTGTACTTACCAGCCTCTAGCCCCTCTTTGATTCCTTCCAGGCTCTCAGGGTGTAGTATGCCCAGCTCCTTCTCCTCCCATTCTGCATATGGTATGGCTCCGGGGGAGTGCCGCCGCCAGTGTGGTGTGCCCGCAGGTGGTTCTTTGCCCTATTGCCTTTCACCCTTGTCTTGAGGTCGTGCCACCGCCTCTGGATCTCGTGTTTGGTGCGTGGCACGGTCACTGACGCATTCACTCTGGTCACTATCCTGTCCCACATGTTGTTTTTGGTTGCCACGGTGGTCTGCTGGACTAGGGTACCGAAGAGATGTGGTTCGACACGGATGATTTCATCCACCATGACCTTCAACTCACTGTCTTTGGTGCCATGGTGTGTGATGTGCAAGGTGTTGGTGGGGTGGGGTGGGATGTGCAGGTGTGTGGTGTGTAGGGATGGTGTGGTGGGTGTTTGTGTGGTGGGTGTGTTTGTGTGCAGGTTGTATGTGTGTTTTTGTGTATCTGCTGTTAGTGGTATTCTGCCTCTTGCTTGCAGCTATGCTGTGATGCAAATGATTGTGGTTGTGGGAGGGATCCATTTTATAGTCTGTGTGGTGGTTGTGTCCCAATGGTTGTTGCCAGTCAGGTGTACTGTGGGTGTGGTGCCTTGGGTGCATTTTTCGGTGCATGGGGGGGGGGGGGGGGTCATTGGGGCGTGTAGTTGCTGGGGGTGGGTGTTTCTAGTGGGTGGGTGTCCTGTTTAGTGTGTTTTCTATTTACATCCGTCAGCCATTTTGTAATCGGTTTGACGCCAGGGATGGTGTTCGTGTGGTCCTTCTGCAGTCATGCTCCGATTGTCGATGCATTGTTTCCGCAGCGGTAGAGGAAGGTGGTGAGTTCCGTTGGAATGGCAGCGTTATCCTAATCGCGAGGCTGGAGCCTCCGCAGGTATGGCGGCAGTTGTGCCTGTTCCCGCGGTCATGTTTGTCCGCGGCGGAGGGTGTTTCTTTGGTACCGTCCGCTTGCGGTGGTCTTTGGTGTGCCCCGTCCGCCGCGGACGGTGTTTGATGTGATCCGTCCGCCGCGGTCGGAGTTTCTTGACATTATTATCCTAATCGCAACCGCGGATTATCCGCGGTGCGGTCGGGAGTGGTTTTGCCGCTACCATGGAGGACGGGACACATTTCCGTCCGCAATCCAAATAGGCCCCTTAGTGCGGCGTGCAATATATACAAAGTTTTGGGAGCTTGTTCGTGTCATGGAATGGTTGCCATGGTGTATATATATATATATATATATATATATATATATGATTGAAGCTTGTTTCTTCTCCAAAGTCCAAAAGAAAAGATACCGCACTCAAGGTAGGGGGGCTCGCACAAGACTTTATTCGGCAGAGCGAGAAACAAGCATGAAATTTTGAATATATCAGGGCACGATGTAAGGATATTTGAGAAGGGACACCTGCCGATACACGGCTAGATGTTGGTATGTTTGTGGTTTAAAAACGTAACCAAACAATTCATGTAAATATAAATGCACATGGAATATGTTCACGCATTCTACCGTTTGAAACGGTTTACGATAATATCACAGCATTATTGTCAACAATATGTTTTAATAAGAAAAAACGTAGACCTATGTCGTCTTTTAAATGGCGCTTGAATTCGTAAGAGGAATTTTGTCCCTTTTCTGTTTCATTGCCCGTTTTCAATAATGCTTTATATACACTGTCTTATGACTGAATGAGTGACACGGAAGAAGGCTTTACGCCGAAACGTTTGTTGTTTCTCGGTCTGCCGAATAAAGTCCTGTGCGAGCCCGAATAAAGTCTTGTGCGAGCCCCCCTACCTTGAGTTCGGTATCTTTTCTTTTGGATTTTGGAGAAGAAACAAGCTTCAATTGTAAATCAGTCTGTCACGACCGCAACCGGCACCCGCCAAAAAGAAGTGCACTGTTTGGGTGAAAGTGACACACGGAGCGTTGATATATACATATATGTGAAACCTTGAGTTTGTGTTTACAACATGAAATCATGCACTTGCACTTTAATTATTGAATTGTTTTTAACAAGTGACCTTATTGAAGTATGTTTACTCTTATTTAGGGATTTTAACATTTGTTTACGTGTATATCTGCTTTTAAGCAGAATGATAAATGATAACGACATTCGTGAGTGCCTGGATGATTTCCATATGAACGCAATTGGAGTTGGAATCTTATTTTCAATAGGGAGCGACGTGGCTGATTGTCGCAGAACCAGGCACCGCCGGCGTTTTGGTAGCACGCCAGATTGAATTGCCGATTCAAGAAAACAAACAAAGACAGGCGCGCCCCCCGCAACGACCCAGCGGACCTGCAAATTGTTTGCGTGTGGTGTAACCGAGGAAAGGCAGTCTTCTGCAGCCCGGGGATCGGAGGGTCCTAGCGCTTCGGTAAGTCAGCCCAACTCGCAACACACACTCGCTTTTCTTTCACGGGTCTTTGTAACTAGGCAAACGGGAGCCGGCTTACGATACTTCCCCTTTTATTGTGTTCGACGGAGAGCCAATTTTTCCGCTGGTTATCTAGCGGGAAGTATTTAAACAAAGGGAAATATCTATCGAATATCGTAAGGCTCAGCTATGAGCGATGAGGAATATGCAGCCAGAGAACTCGAGGCAGTTAAACTTTTTGAAGATTCTGTGCAACCTAGATCGGATAAAGGGGGGGCGGCTGTCCCTACTGGAAACCCGGATCTGACTAAAAACCTGCAAACATATGAAAAATTGAAAAAAAGAGAAATATTCCGCTGGTGGGAGGTGGCCTCATTACGCTGTTATCTTGAAGTAAGCAGAATTCCACAAGGACTCCGCATAATGATTTCCCCCTCCTCTGAAAATTCGGATATAGAAATGCTTGAGGAATGGGCTGAGAACAGTGCTGGAAGTTAAAAAAACATGATGCAAATACTCCTCAAATATGCGGAAAAGGAACGACTGGAAGTAATTGATAAACTGAAAGATCTAAATGAGATACTAAGCAAACATGACAAAAAACTTAGAATTGATAAATTTAAATCTGATCTTAAGCCCAAACTGGAAAAATATGAGAAACGCATCAAAGATAGAAAGTCCACAAAATTCATAAGAGATCGCATCGATTATGAGACAGGGCGGATTTACACATTCGCCAAGAAATTCGACATGGCCAGGCGCCAGAAAATCTTCAGTGGACAAACTGTCCAACAGACGCCGATGCAGAGTGATGCAAGTTCAGAAACGGGCTCAGAACAGTAATCTGACGACGGCAGTCGAAAAGGACCAAATGATGTACGACTGCCAGTTGCGGATGAATTCCGTTTTATGATCATGGAGCAACAGTCAGACCATCGGATGGGAAAAGGAAGAGGATGGGGAAGGGCTCGAGGAAAAGAAGACAAAGACGAGGGGGCGAGGGGTACAGGAGGAGCACAAGGGTGGCAAACAAAAAGATCTCTGCGCTCGAACAGCAAGAAATAGCCACCTTATCTAACAAAGACTCTACAATCATCAATTTGAGCTCTGTACCGTTGACTAGCGAGGATGAGATAATCTTAAAATTAGGTCTTTCCTACTGTGATACTAATGAGTTTAACTACCCGAACAGCAGGATGGACCTTTACCGGTATATTAGGAAACTCAATTTGACGAAAATGCATGCTATTAAAATCAGCAATTCTAGATTGAGCTCAGAAACAGAGCAGGATACCGCACAGCCTTTCCTCAGTGTTAATGAGTTACCTGCTCTGACGGATATGATAGAACTAATGGATGACACCTCTAATGAGGAGAATATTGACAATACTGTATGTGTAAATGACTTACTAGCTAGTGATCACACGCCGTTCAGAGCTGCATCCAAGTTCCTTCCACAAACTTTGAAAGACAATGTAGACCTGTTTGGTAAAAATGTAACTAAAGATCTTAAAAATGTATATTTCCAAGAAAATCAAAAGAAATATAAAATGAATCCTAGGAAAGCTCTTTTCCACTAAACAGTAAAGAAACTACAGATGGAAGATGGCCTCTTAGTGAAACCTTCGGACAAAGGAGGGAACGTAGTTCTCTGGGGAAAAGAACAATACAAAAAAGAAGCAATGGGACAATTATCTGACCACAGCTGTTATAAGTGAATAAGCCCCAGGGAATATGAAAACGTAATTGTGGAGTTCTATGGAAGACTGGATCACTGGAAGGAAACTGGTTTGCTCAGTTGGGATGAACACAAATACATCAAACAAGACAATCCTGTGATTCCAGTCTTCTATATGTTACCGAAAATCCACAAAAACTCCACTAGTCCACCAGGGAGGCCCATCATTTCATCATGTGGCAGTCTATTCGAGAATGCTTCGAGATATATAGACTATTTTCTGAATCCTATTGTCAGAACACTCCCATCTTACTTAAAGGATTCCACCGATTTTCTAAAATGTATTTTTGACATCTGTTGGGACCCCATAACTATAGTACTTATGACATTAGACATCTCAACCTTATACACTAGTATAAGACACACAGACGGTCTCAGAGCGTGTGAGCATTATCTTAATAGGAGACCGATACGTCTTGCATCCCAGAATAGAATGATCCTTGAAATAATGGAATGGTGTCTAACTAAAAACATCTTTCTCTTTGGCAGTGATCTGTACATCCAGGAGCGGGGGACCGCGATGGGCACCTGCTTTGCCCCCAGTTATGCCAATTTACATCTAGGCTACTGGGAGGAGCGGCTGCTCAGAGGGGGTCCTTTTGACCACTGGTCGGAACATATCTTATTATGGGTTAGATATATTGATGATGTCTTCGTGCTGTGGCAGGGCACGGAGACATCTATCAACCTGTTTATCAAAGAAATAAATCAGAACTCTCTGAATTTGGAATTTGTGGGGAATTCCAGCAAAACTTCTATTGATTTTCTCGATATCAGTATTACCCCTCAGGGTAAAAAGTTAGAGACCACTGTGTTCCGAAAAAATACTGCTGGGAATTCAATCCTGCACGCCGAGAGCGCCCACCCAACGGCATTAATAAGAAGTATTCCGTTTGGGGAATATTACAGGGCAAGGCGTACCTGCAGTAATGATGAACAGTACAACACTATAGAGATTGAAATGACCCAGAGGTTCCTAGAAAGAGGATATAGCGAGACGGTCCTTAAGGGTGCTTCCAACAAGGCCAGAAGGTTAACTAGACACAACCTATTTGAGCCTTCTAGAACTCAAAAATTAAATAAAGGACAGCATGATCAAGGTAGTTCAAGATTCATCACTACATTTAACACCAAGCATAAGGAAGTAAGAACTATCCTTATAAAACACTGGTATCTGATTAAAAATGATCCGGTGTTGTCTAAATCTTTAAAAGATTTAATTGTACAAAGTGAGTTCTCTGATAAGAAAAAAAGTAATGCAGACTGGCTGAAACCCAAACCTGGTTTTAAAAGGTGTTTTAAATGCAAAAGCGTGCCAACATGGAATGAATCGCACGGATTTTAAGACATCTTTTAACAAGATCATGAAAATGAAAAGTACCATTACTTGTAAAAGCGAGTACGTAGTTTATTTACTACAGTGCCCATGCCCCAAGATTTATATCGGTAGCACGATTTTACCTGTACACCAGCGAATCCTTCAGCACAGAAGAGCTATAGTTAATCAGGATAGGTCTTACCCAGTGGCCCGACACTTTGAATTGTACCATCAAAGTGACCCTGTAGGCCTACAGTACTCATGCATTGCAGAGGTTCCTAAGAAGAGGAGAGGGGGAGATAGGAAAAGTGAACTTAGAAGACTTGAGACTTATTTTATACTAGAATTTAATTGTAGGGAGCCACAGGGATTGAATGTTGATGAAGACCTTTACACATGCTTAAACTGATTAACTGTACATATAATGAATTGTTTTTTCAACCTCGAGTATACCGGAACTGCATTTGGAAACTTTTTGTTAATGATTTTAATTGACAGAATTTTTCAATTTTAATTGTCTTTATTTTGGTACCCTTCTTTTTAAATTGCATGGTTAGTAGTATATGGTTCTGAAATAGAACTGGCTCAGGGACGGATGTATTGTGATGAGTAATGCTGTTTTTTGTTATATGCACGGACACTTTAGATAAAAAAAATTCTTGCCGAAGTGCAATATAAGTGGACAGTTTACATATATGAGGTACTGCTGTTGATATTGAAGCATTAGCACTTTATTGAAATTGAGACGCACTTTAGCACTGGCACTTTATTATCTTCATGTGCAATATATAGATACATGTTTACAGTAAAAGATTACTAGTTTACAGAAGCACTTGCCCTTTATGACTAATAAATAAGGTTGATTTGATAGATTAGCATTACCATCTATATAAGTCCCACTTTGATCTATGAGGTATATATGATCAGTAGAGCCACGAGGCGAATCTAACCAAAATTCAGTTGTTTATCGTTAAATACATTATGGCAAATACGCAAGAAATATTGTGGTACAAGCTAGGAATAATCTCTAATTGTTAAGAAGGTCCCATTTGTTGAGATAGGCACTGGCCTCTGGAAACTGTGAACCCTTGAGTTTGTGTTTACAACATGAAATCATGCATTTGCACTTTAATTATTGAATTGTTTTTTACAAGTGACCTTATTGAAGTATGTTTACTCTTATTTAGGGATTTTAACATTTGTTTACGTGTATATCTGCTTTTAAGCAGAATAACAAATGTCTATACCCGAAAAATACCCCTTTTCCGACGTATTTAAAAATGTTAAAATGGTCGCCGTATTTACCCACAGCTGAATTCTTGCGAGTCCTTTTACAGTTTTTACTACTTTTTACATGCATTAAAGAAGGGTACCATGATAACGCAAAAACATTGTGATCAAGGGAGCTTGACTCCCGAAACGCGTTGATGAAATTGCTGTAACATAATAAAGAAGCCTAAGAAAACGACATTCGTGAGTGCCTGGATGATTTCCATATGAACGCAATTGGAGTTGGAATCTTATTTTCAATATAAATATATATATATATATATATATATATATATATCGATGCTTCTAATTTCCAAGGATATTTAATCCATAAAGAACGTAGCACACGCAGGGGGTAGTTCCAAGAAGGTTTTTAATGCAGGAACTTTACAGCAACAAGACGCGTTTCGCCATCGGGCTTTGTCAAATTGTGCAGAGAGCCGAGGCGCCCGTCTGCTTTAAAAAAACGTCATTCTGAATGTAGAGTGCAACAAAGGACTAACATGCAGAAGTCTAAAGTGGCCGCCATCTTGTAACGATGGAAATGTCACAGAAGGTGAACATACAGGCAGCCCTGGTGTAAGTGCAACCAATATTAACCAATGTAAATACATGTATATCATAAACATTCATTGCAACGGTCTGGTAAAACCTAACGCGTTGTTTTTTCATCTGCTGTGGTCCAAATATATGCACATCTCATAAAATTCAGCCCTGGATGGGCGTATCTGAAGCGAAAACATGATTACAAGACGCGCACTGGGATTAAATACATAGCGCCAAAAACCATACTACAATAGTATTGTATTCATACTCGTTATAAATATAACTATACATAAATATATAGGCGCATATAAGGGTGGGACCCACATAGAGTCACACTCCTGTGTTTGTCCAACTTTCTGCACGTCAAAGTTAATGTAGCCCTGTATGGGCAAATCTGTATTGGTCGCTTCAAATACATGAAATACTCCTCTAATAATCAGAATGACCATACTTGATGTAAGATATACCATACAATAACACCAATGTATCAGAAAAAATCATAAATACGGGATACAGATATTCTAAATGCAAGGAAAAGCTCTAAGGTACAGTGATAATCCTTCAATTACAAAAATAAATCTTCAACCTAGATGTACTGATAATTCCTCATGCATATTTAAACCGTGTGGAATTTTACTTTGCAAGTCAATTATATACCTGGATTCCAGCCGTCTTAATTTTAAGAGGCGGCCCCCCCCTCTGATGTTAGCCGGTACACTATCGAGACATGTATATGTTAACAGATCCCTGTTACTTTTATGCATCTTTTCAAAGTGCCTGGCTACTGGGTAGGATTCATCTTTGTTAGCAATTGCACGCATGTGCTCCAAAATTCTGAGTTTCACGGCATTGGTCGTGCTGCCAATATATCTCAAGCCACAAGGGCACGTGAGACAATAGATGGCATATGGCGTGGAACAAGTTAGGAATTTCGTTATTCGTTTGGGAATTGCCAAGCCAGGTATTTTATATGTAAGCGTCCGCTTACTATATTTACACGCCTTGCACCTGCCACACGGATAAAAACCACTGAGAACAGGCAATTTGGGGGTTACTGTCTGAGTCTGATGATGACTGGAGACTAACTGGTCTCTGAGTGATCTGGCCTTTCTAAAAGTGACCAAAGGATTGGTAGGTAAGTCAGCCTTGATGGTATTATCTGTCAATAAGATATTCCAATTTTTCTTAAGTATCTTCTTGATTTGCCCTGCATCCTGAGAGAAAGTAGTGATAAGGCGAAAGGAACCATTGTTAGCTTTCACTGGCTTTTTAGGCTGCAACAGCTCATGTCGTCTCATCTTCTTGGCTCTCTCATATGCACGTGCCAGAACACTGTCACTGTAACCCCTTATTCTGAATCTCTGTAAACTTGAGTCAGCTGCCCTTTTGAAGTCATCCTCATTGGAATTGTTCCTTCTTAATCTTAACAATTCTCCATACGGGATGCTCTCAATTAGTGGACATGGATGACTACTCGTAGCAAAGAGAGTGGAGTTACCAGCCGTTTCCTTTCTGTATAGTTTGGTCTGCATTTTTCCATCCTTGTCAATATATACTGTAAGATCTAGATAATTCACAGATGTTTGACTGATGTGACCGGAAAATCTAAGATTCACATCGTTTCTGTTAAGAGCATCAACAAAAGTACTCGCTGTTTCTATAGGGTTCTCTAAGATAATAAAAAGATCGTCTATGTAACGATGCCACCCTATGATCCGGTTATTCCATTCATGATTCTCGTTGCTCCAGGCCACCTTATACAGAAAGGAAACGGCTGGTAACTCCACTCTCTTTGCTACGAGTAGTCATCCACGTCCACTAATTGAGAGCATCCCGTATGGAGAATTGTTAAGATTAAGAAGGAACAATTCCAATGAGGATGACTTCGAAAGGGCAGCTGACTCAAGTTTACAGAGATTCAGAATAAGGGGTTACAGTGACAGTGTTCTGGCACGTGCATATGAGAGAGCCAAGAAGATGAGACGACATGAGCTGTTGCAGCCTAAAAAGCCAGTGAAAGCTAACAATGGTTCCTTTCGCCTTATCACTACTTTCTCTCAGGATGCAGGGCAAATCAAGAAGATACTTAAGAAAAATTGGAATATCTTATTGACAGATAATACCATCAAGGCTGACTTACCTACCAATCCTTTGGTCACTTTTAGAAAGGCCAGATCACTCAGAGACCAGTTAGTCTCCAGTCATCATCAGACTCAGACAGTAACCCCCAAATTGCCTGTTCTCAGTGGTTTTTATCCGTGTGGCAGATGCAAGGCGTGTAAATATAGTAAGCGGACGCTTACATATAAAATACCTGGCTTGGCAATTCCCAAACGAATAACGAAATTCCTAACTTGTTCCACGCCATATGCCATCTATTGTCTCACGTGCCCTTGTGGCTTGAGATATATTGGCAGCACGACCAATGCCGTGAAACTCAGAATTTTGGAGCACATGCGTGCAATTGCTAACAAAGATGAATCCTACCCAGTAGCCTGGCACTTTGAAAAGATGCATAAAAGTAACAGGGATCTGTTAACATATACATGTCTCGATAGTGTACCGGCTAACATCAGAGGGGGGGACCGCCTCTTAAAATTAAGACGGCTGGAATCCAGGTATATAATTGACTTGCAAAGTAAAATTCCACACGGTTTAAATATGCATGAGGAATTATCAGTACATTTAGGTTGATGATTTATTTTTGTAATTGAAGGATTATCACTGTACCTTAGAGCTTTTCCTTGCATTTAGAATATCTGTATCCCGTATTTATGATTTATTCTGATACATTGGTGTTATTGTATGGTATATCTTACATCAAGTATGGTCATTCTGATTATTAGAGGAGTATTTCATGTATTTGAAGTGACCAATACAGATTTGCCCATACAGGGCTACATTAACTTTGACGTGCAGAAAGTTGGACAAACACAGGAGTGTGACTCTATGTGGGTCCCACCCTTATATGCGCCTATATATTTATGTATAGTTATATTTATAACGAGTATGAATACAATACTATTGTAGTATGGTTTTTGGCGCTATGTATTTAATCCCAGTGCGCGTCTTGCAATCATGTTTTCGCTTCAGATACGCCCATCCAGGGCTGAATTTTATGAGATGTGCATATATTTGGACCACAGCAGATGAAAAAACAACGCGTTAGGTTTTACCAGACCGTTGCAATGAATGTTTATGATATACATGTATTTACATTGGTTAATATTGGTTGCACTTACACCAGGGCTGCCTGTATGTTCACCTTCTGTGACATTTCCATCGTTACAAGATGGCGGCCACTTTAGACTTCTGCATGTTAGTCCTTTGTTGCACTCTACATTCAGAATGACGTTTTTTAAAGCAGACGGGCGCCTCGGCTCTCTGCACAATTTGACAAAGCCCGATGGCGAAACGCGTCTTGTTGCTGTAAAGTTCCTGCATTAAAAACCTTCTTGGAACTACCCCCTGCGTGTGCTACGTTCTTTATGGATTAAATATCCTTGGAAATTAGAAGCATCGATTACTTCAACGGGCACACCCCCGTTTTGTGTGCACCCGCTCGTGTGTGCATCTGGCTGGTGTTCTGGAGCTGGTATATATATATATATATATATATATATATATATATATATATATATATATATATATATATATATATATATATATATATATATATATATACATATATATATATATATATATATATATATATATGTAAAAATATATGTGTGTGTATATATATATATATATATATATATATATATATATATATATATATATATATATATCTATAGCTCCAAACTCGCCTTTTACTTCAAATCCAAAACTCGAACAGACAAGCGTAGAGCCAGGTTTTTCTTAGTGCATTATTTTATTTTGCCAATGCCGCCATCATATATCATATATATATATATAAATACCCATTACTGCTCCCGAGGAAGAAGGCATGTACACAAGGCTGTCAGGATATGGCTTTTTTATTTTCTTGGGTCTCCCACGACCCCGAGATTAGCGACGCGTTTATATATATATATCCAAAGGACTCGAACTACAGCAACCTCCAGGCGGCGATGAAGGAGAAACGGACCCTACAGTGTCAGGCAAGATGTTTTATTTAAACCTTCTCTTCACGAACGATCAACACACACATATCTATATATCTAAGACATTTCCCCTTCATTAAGAGAAGGCCCGACCAATTAAATTCCTTGGTGTTGGAGAGTAGGGTCTGCTTTCTATGGTTACCCCCACCTTTTGCTGTTTCACTGGTTTTTCGACTTCAGTATGGATGTGGCCCTGCTAATCAGGCCCACAACCTAGCTGTTCTCTCTCTAAATTGATACCATGTACTTTAGGTACATACCAGATTGGTTACTGGGTCACCCTTGTGAGCCCCTGTATATGGTACCTTAGGTACCCAGGGCATAGGTGCACCCTAGGCCTACCAGGGGCTTCAGCATGTATTGTGCCACCCCTGATTAGCCTTCCAAACTGACACCACAGGTCTGTACTTACAGCCTGGGTAAGGTGGTGTAATCACCCCTTACTTAGATATAGTATCTACCTTATATATATAGACACTTAGGGCCAGATGTAGGTCGCCAAATACCGGTCGGTAACGGCCGAATTCGGCCGTTACCGACCGGTATTTGGTGATTGAGATGTAGGGGCCATAATTACACAGATTCGGTAAATTTACCGAATCGGTAAAATTACCGATTCTGTAAAATACCGAATCGGTAATTTTACCAATTCAGTAAATCCCAGATGTAGGTAGCACTGTTCACAGTGCTACAGGCCTTCAGAATTCGGTATTTTACCACCCAATCCTATTGGGTGGTAAAATACCGAATTCAGGTGTGCATGCACATCTGTGCATGCACACCTGTGCCATGTGACACACAGACATGCCCTTAGGGCTTGTATGTGTGCCACATGGCACACATGCCTGTACTTGGGGTGCTACAGGGTGTCAAAGTGACACCCCCTGCACCCTTGCAGGATTCGGTATTTACCGAATCTTTAAATACCGAATTGGTATTTCACATTGATTCCTATGGGCTTCAAGGCCCATAGGAATCAATGTGAAATACTGGCCTTAAGAAGGTTGTTAGTTCAGAACTCCCTGTAGAATGTTTGCTTGGCAATGACCTAGAGACTTCAGCCTGGTCTGAAGTGGAATTTAGGACACACGCAGAGATTTTAGGTATCTCAGCACATGTTCTTGCAGTGACTAGGTCACAGGTAAAAAAAGTGCAACACTGAACAGGCACTGGATTCTGGAATAATGAACCAGTTGCCTACCAGGAAAATGAGCTGTAGGGTTTAGGCTGTGCCTTCCCCCTGCCTCAGAGTGAGGATCAGCCTTCTGAGGAAGCTGATTGTGAGCCTGAAGAAGGAACTGTCCTAGAAGAACTTGAACCTGATCAGGTTGAGTTTCTTGGGACAGGGGGACCTTCCAGGGCAGATCTGAGGCAGGCGGAGTTGGACTGCCCTTCTCTTGAACCCCTCAGACAGCAAGCTGCTGCTGAGGCTGCAGGGAATACTAGTGGCACCCATATGGTTTACTGGGATGAAGGGCTCCTGTATTCAGAGGGTGGAGACCCCAAGACCCCTGCTTCCAGGAGGTTGGTCATACCTTTGGCATTCAGGGGCTTCCTTTTGACACTAGCCTGTGATATTCCTCCTGCAGGACATCTTGGCCAGATCTTGGCCAGAACAAAACTTGGGACAGGCTTGTCCCTCACTTTCACTGGCCCTACATGTCAGAAGACACAAAGGAGTTTTGTCGCTCCTGTTTAACCTGCCAAGCCAGTGGCAAAGCAGGTGGCACTACAAAGACCCCTCTTAAACCACTGCCTGTGGTGGGTGTTCCCTTTGAAAGAGTAGGGACTGCCATTGTTGGACCAATGGATCCCCAAACAGCCTCTAGGCACAGGTTTATCCTGGTGGTGGTAGATCATGCCACCAGGTACCCAGAAGCCATACCACTTAGGACCACTACAGCACCTGTTGTGGCAAGAACCCTCTTGGGAGTTTTCTCGCAAGAGTGGGTTTCCCTAAGGAGGTTGTATCAGACAGAGGTGCAAACTTTATGTCTAGTTACTTAACTGTAATGTGGAAGGAGTGTGGAGTGTGGAGTTAACTATAAGCTCACCACACCCTATCACCCACAGTGCAATGGTCTGGTTGAAAGATTCAACAAGACCTTAAAGGGTAAGATTAAGGGTCTCCCAGAAAAGCCCAGGCGGAGATGGGATATCCTGCTACCCTGCCTTTTGTTTGCATACAGGGAGGTTCCTCAGAAGGGGGTTGGCTACAGCCCATTTGAACTTTTGTTTGGGCACCCTGTCAGAGGCCCATTGTGTCTAGTGAAGGAGGGATGGGAGTTACCTCTCAAACCCCCTAAACATGACATTGTGGACTATATACTTGGTCTCCGCTCCCGGATGGCTGAGTACATGAAAAAGGCAACCAAAAATCTGGAGGCCAGTCAGGACTTACAGAAAGCCTGGCATGACCAAAAGGCTGTCCTGACTGTTTACCAGCCAGGACAGAAAGTGTGGGTGTTGGAGCCTGTGGCCCCAGGAGCACTCCAAGACAAATGGAGTGGACCCCACACTATTGTTGAACAGAAGGGAGAGGTAACCTATTTGGTAGATCTTGGAACTCCTTGGAGCCCCCATAGGGTGCTTCATGTCAACAGACTGAAACCATATGTTGACAGGGCAGTCATGGGCTTGCTCACGGCTACTACTGATGAAGGACAGGAGGAAGAGAGTGACCCTGCCCCAGACCTGCTTTCTCAGAACCCTGATGATGGGTCAGTTGATGGTGTAGCCTTGGCAGGCAGCCTCACTGACCAGCAGCAAGGTGACTGCAGACAAGTTCTGCAGCAATACAGACATATGTCTTCACTGACTCCAAGTCAGACTGCCTGGTGCACTCATGAAGTGGACACTGGGGCAGTCAGCCTGTTAAAAACAAGATTTACAGGCAACCTAATCATGTCAGGGACTGTATCAGGACAAAAGTCCAGAACATTTTGAAATTGGGAGTGATTGAGCCCTCAGAGAGCCCTTGGGCCAGTCAAGTAGTCCTTGTGCCAAAACCTCACACCCACGGTGGCAAGAGAGAGATGGGGTTGTGGTAAACTACAGAGGTCTCAATGCTGTCACTAAGACAGATGTCCATCCAATACCCAGAGCAGATGAGCTCATAGATAAGTTGGCCTCCACCAAATATCTGAGCACATTTGATCTGACAGCTGGCTACTGGCAAATCAGGCTAGCTGATGAGGCTAAGCCAAAGACAGCATTTTCAACCCCTAGTGGGCATTATCAGTTTGTGGTGATGCCCTTTGGTCTGAAAAATGCACCTGCCACATTTCAAAGGTTGGTGAACAAAGTCCTTTCAGGCCTGGATGACTACTGTGCAGTTTATCTTGATGATATTGCTGTCTTTAGCTCCACCTGGGAAGATCGCCTGATCCACCTGAAAAATGTTTTGGAGGCCCTGTAAAAAGCAGGCCTAACTATTAAGGCTACTAAGTGCCGGATAAGGCAGAGTCCGGTTGTGTACCTGGGCCACCTTGTAGGTGGAGGCCAGGTTCAACCATTGCAGAGCAAAATCCAGACCATAATGGACTGGGTGGCTTGCACCCAACCACCCAAACTCAGGTCAGAGTTTTCTCGGGCCTGACTGGGGACTGGGGAGATTTGTCAAGGGGTATGGTTCCATAGTGACACCCCTGAATGACTTAACTTCTAAAAGAATGCCTAAAAAATGTCAGTGGACAGTCAGCTGTCAAAAGGCTTTTGATGTCCTAAAGCAGGCCATGT
Source organism: Lissotriton helveticus (assembly GCF_964261635.1). Taxonomy (NCBI): domain Eukaryota; kingdom Metazoa; phylum Chordata; class Amphibia; order Caudata; family Salamandridae; genus Lissotriton; species Lissotriton helveticus. Next base: position 237,011,128 of record NC_136062.1, on the reverse strand, counting down.
GCACTGCACCAATTCAGAAAATTCCTAATTACTCCAAAGGATTCATTATTCAAACAGATGCTTCTGAGTTGGAGGTATGGGCTGTGCTATCACAATTGAATGAAGAAGGTCAGGATCAGCCAGTAGCTTTTATTAGTAGAAGGCTGACCCCTAGAGAGAGACGTTGGTCAGCTATTGAGAGGGAGGCCTTTGCTCTGGTCTGGGCCCTGAAGAAGCTGAGGCCATACTTATTTGGTACTCACTTCACAGTTCAGACAGACCATAGGCCCTTCTTGTGGCTAAAACAGATGAAGGGTGAAAATCCCAAACTGCTCAGGTGGCCCATTTCCCTACAGGGGATGGACTATACAGTGGAACATAGACCTGGGAGTAACCATGCCAATGCAGATGGACTCTCCAGATATTTTCACTTAGAACATGAAGACTCAACTGGTCAAGGTTAGTTTAATGTCCCTGCGTTGGGGGCGGGGGGTGTAGGAGAGTAGGGTCTGCTTCCTATGGTACCATATACCATGTACTTTAGGTACATACCAGATTGGTTACTGGGTCACCCTTGTGAGCCCCTGTATATGGTACCTTAGGTACCCAGGGCATAGGTGCACCCTAGGCCTACCAGGGGCTTCAGCATGTATTGTGCCACCCCTGGTTAGCCTTCCAAACTGACACCACAGGTCTGTACTTACAGCCTGGGTAAGGTGGTGCAATCACCCCTTACTTAGATATAGTATCTACCTTATATATATAGACACTTAGGGCCAGATGTAGGTCGCCAAATACCGGTCGGTAACGGCCGAATTCGGCCGTTACCGACCGGTATTTGGTGAGTGAGATGTAGGGGCCATAATTACACAGATTCGGTAAATTTACCGAATCGGTAAAATTACCGATTCTGTAAAATACCGAATCGGTAATTTTACCAATTCAGTAAATCCCAGATGTAGGTAGCACTGTTCACAGTGCTACAGGCCTTCAGAATTCGGTATTTTACCACCCAATCCTATTGGGTGGTAAAATACCGAATTCAGGTGTGCATGCACATCTGTGCATGTACACCTGTGCCATGTGACACACAGACATGCCCTTAGGGCATGTATGTGTGCCACATGGCACACATGCCTGTACTTGGGGTGCTACAGGGTGTCAAAGTGACACCCCCTACACTCTTGCAGGATTCGGTATTTACCGAATCTTTAAATACCGAATCGGTATTTCACATTGATTCCTATGGGCTTCAAGGCCCATAGGAATCAATGTGAAATACCGATTCGGTATTTACAGATTCGGTAAATACCGACTCTTACAGATTCGGTAATTTTTCACCTACATGTGCCTCCTTCCTGTTTACCGACTCTTAAATACCGATTCGGTATGAGTCGGTATTTTGGAGTCGGTAAATAGAAATTACCTACATCTGGCCCATAGTAACCTATAAGTCACTCCAATGGCAGGCCTTGAAAATCCTAGAGGCAGAGTGCTTGGTTTTGTGTGAGAGGGTGCCCTAGCAAGAGCTGAGCCCCTATGCAGCTTCCGGAACCATCTCCTTATAGCTGTTCTATGAAATAGCCATACCATATACTCTTAAGTGCATTATAATCCTCGCGGTTAATGCTAATTTTGGTTTGGCTTTATCAAAACATGTTGTGTAAGGTGTCAAAAACTGTGGAATACTACACCACCAGTTCTGGCGGCGGGGGTAGCATTCCACCCTTCTAGAGGGAGAAGACATGTAGTTATTGGTAAACCTGGTTAAAGTTAAACAGAGCCCCAGCATCACAAAATGGATGCTGCTGCCACAGACACGAGTCTTCCCTCCTGCTGCTGGACGAAACTCCGGCAGGGGAGGCCAAACAATAGGTTTCCTGTCCAGGGAGGTGCTAGCACATCCCTAGACAGGCTTTAGTGTATTGGTGCAGGGTGGGTTGCATTCAGTGAATGCTTTTCAGACACTGCCCGGGGCAAACAAGGTGCTTCATGAAGCTCCCAGTCCCGGATGCTGGGGCACTCTGGCCCAGCTCTGGTACGAAACTGGACAAAGGGGAAGGGGTGTAACCATCCCCTCCCCAGGTCCACCCATAGGAGGGACCTTAGAGTTGGTCCAACCCCTAAACTTGCTATAAGTATAGAACCCCAGTCCTGAGGACTTTAGATTACCGTGGACTAAACTCTGATACGTAATTCCTGGAACTTTGACATTCCATTTCGACTGGAAGACGGAACAATCTCCCTTGTGGTCAAGGAGTGACCACCCTGTCCAAACAGGCACCAACAGCATCTTTGCGAGTCTGCATTTTTGAGGCTCCCGCCGGATCCCAAAGAATCTGTGACACAAGTTATAGACTTCCAGACATCTCTGATGCTGACCTGCTCTCCCAGCAAAGCTGAGACCTGTGGCGGACACGACAGACGTGGGACCGGAACTCCTGGACATCCTGCATTTTTGCTACTGCACCTACTTCCTGAGTAATTCTGTAGTTGTGCATTGGGTTATTTGAAGCCCCTGCCCCAAGCACCTTTTGCACCAAAGGTCAGAGGCACACACTCCACGAGTGTCCCGTGGGCTCGCTCAGTGTATTTCAGTTTGGCGAGTCTTTGCGGTTCCTAGTCCATTAGCTAATGAGCCCCCACGAAGACCAATCTCCACTTTAATTAGCTTTCCTGGTTGCTCCAGGCTTGCTCCCACTCCTCTCCAAAGGAGGAGTTCCTCAGACCTTGCTGGTCTCCACCGAAACCCATCTTGCGTGGATTGCGTTTGCCAAGGCTTGTTGGGTCCAATCCAGATACCAACACCGCACTCATCTAGATCCTTTGTGGAACAGCTCGAATCTAGCTCTTGGTTGGCGTCATAGCCTCCTGGTCCTTGTGGCTGAAGAGACAAGCTTCACCTTTTTACCTGTAATCACCCGACATCGGCTGGCATCTTCCTATCGCCACCCTGGTCACTGGCTAGTGACACAGACCTTGTGTCCTCTGCTTTCAGGTTCTTCACATCTCCAATTCACGCTTGGATCCACCCGGACACTTTTCCTCTGGTCGCCTGCAGCACTTCTTCACAACTCTCCATTGGAATCGACGACGAAACCTGACACCAAAAGACACCTATGCACCCGGCTTTCCTGGATGTGGTAACACGAGTACTCCGGTGCTCTGGTGGGTCTTAACTCTTGAAGTGTCCTAGTCTAAAAGGGTTCCATCGTAGTTCACCTAGAAGTGCCCTTAAATTGTAATTTTGTAACTTGTTCATTCTCCATAGAAAGTCAATGGTAACCCGCGGCTGTGTTTAGACACTGCACACATCTCCCGTGGGCCTCCTACATCCTAACCTTTGGTGGTTCTAGGCAGCCCCAGCGATTCCACAGGCCCTAGGCCTGCTTTCTAACGCTCACATGGTTCTTATACCACTATTTTAGTATATGGTTTGTGACACCCCTAGGGCATAACGTATACTGTACAACTTATCGTATGCTAGTTAAGTTCCTTGTATTGTACTTTTACCTCTGACCTCATAAAGAGTCCAGAGGGGTTGTGTTTACAATAAATACACATATATTTGATATATACCTTGTGTGGTGTGCTTTTTCATTTGTTCTTTCAAGAGATTATAATTGGTAAAACAACTTGTTTAACTCGTCCCCAAGTCTTAGCCTGAAGGCTGCTCTCCACAGCTACCATTAGGATAGCTTTCTATAAGGTTCACTTTATAACCTACCATCAATAAGGGTCATTTGGACTGGTGCAAGGTGCCCACTAGAATAGTGGACATCATATACCAGGCCAACTTCTCACATTGGTGTGCAGCGGATGGGATAAGAGCTTGCGTTGTTTTAACAAATAATCTTGAGAATATCATTAGAAAAAAACACATCAAGGTACCAGTAGGTACATATAGATCAAGCTTATACTACATAAGTTCTACTGAACTTAGAAGTTGTAGGTGGTGAGGGTCTAGCACAGCCTGACTACAACTCCTAGAGAGGTTCTAGTAGGAAACCAAGTAGTATAGGTAGGTGCACACACCACACCTCACTAGTCATGGCTTTAAAGGCAGGGCCTAGTGTGCCTCTGCAAGAAAACAGCCAAGTGATGCCTTCTGAGTATAACACATTCTCTTTCCAAGAGTTAAGAGGTTTGTGTGCCATAAGGAAATTAAAGCAAGGACAGAGTCCCACCACCCAACGCCTGATAGATATCTTAGTGGTAGATGACTTAGCCAAAGCATCAGAGCCAGATACCCAAGGTAGTAAGGAGGGAGACCATCCATCATCAGAAGAAGATCCTAGTGGGGCTCTCCACCAGGACTCTGAGGATGATGAGGCTGCATACCAGGAAGTGGTTAATGAACCCAACCTGGAAGACACAGGGCTACCTGCAGATGAAGAGGGCCTACCAAGGCCTCCCTCTATCCCCCCACGTAGGCCTACTGGTGGACCTAGAAGGGCAAGATCACCTTCAGAATCTAACCATTCTGGTTCATCAATAGGGTCCTCTGCCTCATCTCATAGGAGAAGAAGTTCTCCTGAGAGGAGGGAACATGAAGATAGGCTGAAAGAAGTCCAGCTTAGGATCAAGTGGCAAGAAATTGCCCTTGAGAAAGAGACCCTGGCTCTTGAAAGAGAGAGACAAAAGAGGGGACTAGAGTCCCCTGGTGGCAGCAATAACCCTAGTGGTAGGGATAGGTCTTATGACCATAGAAACCTAAACAAGATTGTCCCTCCCTATCACACTGGAGATGACATCCACAAATGGATCACTGCACTTGAAAGGGCCTGCAAAGTACAGAAGGTACCCCAGGAACAGTGGGCGGCAATCTTGTGGCTCTTCTTTGCAGACAAAGATAGAGATAATCTCCTCACTGTAAGAGAAGAGGATGCTGATGATTACAAAGTCCTGAAGAGTGCTCTAACAGATGGGGTTGGCCTAACCACTGAACGGTATAGGTTGCAGTTCAGAGACACCCAGAAGGCACAGACTCAGGACTGGACTGACTTTGTAGATTGTGCTACTAAGGCTCTGGGAGGCTGGTTACTGGGTAGTAAAGTGTGTGACTATACAGGATTGTATAATCTAATCATGAAAGAACAAATTTTTAATAATTGTCAGAACCAGTTGTTGCATCAGCACTTGGTTGACTCTGATCTGACCTCTCCACAAGAATTGGGTAAAATGTGTCAGAACCAGGGTGAAGCAGAAGGTACAGATCCAAGGTGGTGACCAGAAGACGCAAGACCAAAAGGGTGGGGAGAAAGCTAAAGACCATAAGTCTTCACAAGGTCCCTAAAAAGTTTCTAATGGTGGGGGTCCCCAGCAATCCAAAAATAAATAAGGTCCAAAGAAACCATGGCGTAAGGATTGTAAGAGTAATAGTCACTGGACTAGTGATTGCACACAAAAGGAGACAGCTCCAGCCACCATTGCCCCTAAGGCAACTGTTCCCCCTAGTTCAGCTCCAAGTGATGGTTCTCAACAGAAGGGTGTAGTAGGGTTAACCCTGGGAACTGAGATGGGTTCTGGCCTAGTCAGGACACCAACTCAAGCTGTTTTGATCTGTGATGGAGGCATGGATATGTCCTCCTCTGTGAGTCCCAGTAATCTGAACAAGTACAGATAAACTCCTTTAGTCAATGAGAAACAGGCCAAGGCCTACAGAGACACAGGTGCCAGTGTCACAATGGTGATAACTGACTTTGCGAACCCTGGACACATCATACTTGGTGAAACCTACCAAGTGACCAATGCTAGCAATATCACTACTACACATAGTATGGCAGTTGTTCATTTCTCCTAGTGAGGGCTAACTGGCCTTAAGAAGGTTGTTAGTTCAGAACTCCCTGTAGAATGTTTGCTTGGCAATGACCTAGAGACTTCAGCCTGGTCTGAAGTGGAATTTAGGACACACGCAGAAATTTTAGGTATCTCAGCACATGTTCTTGCAGTGACTAGGTCACAGGTCAAAACGTGCAACACTGAACAGGCACTGGATTCTGGAATAATGAACCAGTTGCCTACCAGGAAAATGAGCTGTAGGGTTAAGGCTATGCCTTCCCCCTGCCTCAGAGTGAGGATCAGCCTTCTGAGGAAGCTGATTGTGAGCCTGAAGAAGGAACTGTCCTAGAAGAACTTAAACCTGATCAGGTTGAGTTTCTTGGGACAGGGGGACCTTCCAGGGCTGATCTGAGGCAGGCGGAGTTGGACTGCCCTTCTCTTGAACCCCTCAGACAGCAAGCTGCTGCTGAGGCTGCAGGGAATACTAGTGGCACCCATAAGGTTTACTGGGATGAAGGGCTCCTGTATTCCGAGGGTGGAGACCCCAAGACCCCTGCTTCCAGGAGGTTGGTCATACCTTTGGCATTCAGGGGCTTCCTTTTGATACTAGCCCGTGATATTCCTCCTGCAGGACATCTTGGCCAGAACAAAACTTGGGACAGGCTTGTCCCTCACTTTCACTGGCCCTAAATGTCAGAAGACACAAAGGAGTTTTGTCGCTCCTGTGTAACCTGCCAAGCCAGTGGCAAAGCAGGTGGCACTACAAAGACCCCTCTTATACCACTACCTGTGGTGGGGGTTCCCTTTGAAAGAGTCGGGATTGCCGTTGTTGGACCAATGGATCGCCGAACAGCCTCTGGGCACAGGTTTATCCTGGTGGTGGTGGATCATGCCACCAGGTACCCAGAAGGACCACTACAGCACCTGTTGTGGCAAGAGCCCTCTTGGGAGTTTTCTCGCAAGAGTGGGTTTCCCTAAGGAGGTTGTATCAGACAGAAGTGCAAACTTTATGTCTAGTTACTTAACTGTAATGTGGAAGGAGTGTGGAGTTAACTATAAGCTCACCACACCCTATCACCCACAGTGCAATGGTCTGGTTGAAAGATTCAACAAGACCTTAAAGGGTATGATTAAGGGTCTCCCAGAAAAGCCCAGGCGGAGATGGGATATCCTGCTACCCTGCATTTGTTTGGATACAGGGAGGTTCCTCAGAAGTGTTAAAATCTGGTTTGCGATGTCAACATAATCGGCGCCACCTTGTCCCCACTCAGGCCCGTACGCTCTAGTAAGCAGCAGCCATTTTGAAAGCCATGGCCCCTCTTCCCCTCGCCGATCACCAGCGTGTTCCCCATGCGCTGCGAACACCCCCGCACCCTCTGACCACCCCCGCTCTCTCATGCATGGCCCCCCCCAGCGCGACCCTTCCTCGGAAGCGCATTTCACCCCCCCCTCCGGCCAACACCTCCCCGTCCTTTGATGAACCCCCCTCCCTCTGCCCTACCCCGCTCCCAAGCCACCACCTGGCCCTGCAGCTGCCGTTTATTGGCCCCCTTCCTGTAAGCAGTTGCCCCGATTCAAAGAATCTCCGACTAATCAAAGGCCTCCCACCCCGTGCGACCCGATCAGATACTCCGCTCCAGGAACCGACACAGTATCCTGTTGTGGAATAGCCGTCACTTACTGTAGATATGTGTGGGAACGAGCTTGAAGTGGGGATTCCAAGGATGTCTTTCCATACATCAAAGCCTTAAAAAGAATGTGCCACATGTAATAAAGCTATAAACCTGTGTATAAAAGGCCAGGCCTCAGAGATGCAGTTAGAGCACCTCGAGAAGATTCCCTGTTGGTCTGATCTGACGTGTTCTCCTCCGGAGAGAATAAACCTTTGTTTCCTGACTTCCAGTCTCCAGCGCCTGCCTCTTCATTGAATTATACTTTGTGGGATAAGAGGTGACATCGCCGAGCAATACTTAAAGTTATTTCGTTCATTGATTTCCCTCCTGCTTTACAATTGGCGTCCCAAGCGTGGGGCCCATCAGCGACACGTGGATCCAGTGGGAGAGGTCCTGACGACAGAGTGAACGACTGCAACGATCGGGAGAGCTCCTGTCCGATAGACCCTCGTCTGACAGCCGATCATCCGAACTTCACTGGTTCCGAACCGACCTCTCTCGAGTGATCTACGGTCCTGACTGGGAACCATCAGGAGTGCTGCGGCAATATCGGAGATTGGAGGACGATCGGGCGCTGGACGCGGAAGACGAGAAACAGCCCATGCGGTCCGGGTAAGGTCGTGTAAAAACGACAAATTGCGAAACGATGATGGTTCTTTGAGACATTCGCTGCTTACAACCGAGGAAGAGTACAAATACTCTATCTTCCTTTGTGGATAGTGAAGGGTGGGTAACGCGGACTTTTGTCCCCCTTTGTAATCTGTCGTGCCTATCTTTTCTCCCCACTGTTTGTTTGATTGATTGATTGTCAGGGTAGCTCCCTTTTCTTTGATTGTCAGAGTAGCTCCTTTTTGAGGCATTCCCTGTCTGCAAACGGCGAGGGATAGAAATATTTTCTCTCCCTTTACAGATAGTGAAGGATAGGTAGCGCGGACTTTTGTCCCCCTTTGTAATCTGTCGTGCCTATCTACTCCCCACTGATTATTTATTTGGATCTAGTTCTCTTGAAGCATTCACTGTCTGCAAACAACGTAGAATAGCAATATTCTGTCTAGCCTTTGCAAGCAGTGAAAAGATAGGTAGTGCGGACCTTTGTCCCCCCTTTTTGTAATCTGTCATGCCTGTCTTCTCCCCACTGATTGGTAATTGGTTCTACCCGGACCGTTTATTAGAGGTAGATCATCCGGCTCCACCGGAGGGCACCCCTAATAAAAAGGACATGTATATAGAATACGGATTAGCCGCTGTATCTTTCTAGCAAACTATGGCATAAAAAATTGCTAAGAAAAACGAAAGAAATCGAACAAAATCAGTAGGCCACTGATGAGATCCTTTTTACCCCGCTAAAATAGAAGTACTAAGAATAGCCCCTTACGAGAAATATGAAACTAGTGGGAGGAGCCAAGTTCGAAGCCGCGATGGACGCAAGGCAGCTCGACTCCTCCGTCCCCGCTGCCCAAACATGTCTGCCCCACCGCCCACCACGCCCAATAACGGCAACATGATACAAATAAAAGTTAACAGATACCTACCCCCATTCCGGAAACTCCCGAAGTGCAGCAGGTCCGCAGCTACGCCCATCCGGAAGACGAGGCCCCCGGCACGTATAGGGCGGGGCCTTGCTGGCAGCCATCGGCCGAAGAGGTCGTTGGGTGGATGGCCCGGAAGCACCACGGCCACGATGTTGTTGTACTGGCCTTCCCATTCGTCCACCCTGAGGTGGCATCCAGCGAGCCACGGGTGGGGGGGGGTGAATGCCTTGCTGATGACCCCCCCCTCTTATTGCCTGGTCCGACCATCACATATACCTGCGCCAGGAGACGGCGTGGGGTGCACTGGGAGGGAGAGGCGGCGCGAACGAGCCTCCCCCACCTCCCCAGGTGGAGGTTCCTCAGCTGCACCCCAGCGCTTCACTAGGCCAGCTGAGTTGCGCCCGCTCTTGCGGCACAGTGCCTCGCTCGGCCAGCTGAGTCTCACCCGCTCTTGCGGCACAGTGCCTCACTCGGCCGGTTGAGTTTCGCCTGCTCTTGCGGCTACAGCGTCTCACCCACCATCCGGCTGAATTGCACCCACTCTTGCGGTACAGCGACAGGCGGCTGCCACGGAGCTCACGAAATGGCGGTCGGCTCCACAGACTTGGGCCTGGCCTGCAAGGATGGCTCTGGGCAACCCTGGAACTCGGATGCTTGACTGCTAGGGCATGGGCCCCATTCCCGAAAGCGTCCCCTCAGCCTTGAAGATTCTACAAGAGTCACCGGGGCCCCCGACTCCCGCAGGCTTCCGGTGGGGAGCGACTGCCATGATTGCTCGCGGAATGGCCACGACGTAGCCACGGGATGGTGGTGCTCTCATGCTGATGCCAGCTTCAGTCTGAAACATCCAGAAACACTGTAGACTACCAATTCGATCAGTTCAGGTGGAGCCCCAACATGACCCGGTAGGGAAGAACTTGCCCTCCCCTCTTTGACTGATGGTTCTTGTTGCCTGTCCCTTCTGTTGTCATTTAACTGAACTTTTTGGACTGCCGAAAAGGGTTCTGGTCCGACCGCTGGTTGGTGGAGACATTTTGACTATATTCTGGACCTGCCCGGCCTCGCCCAAAATGCCGTCGGTATAAATGAGACTCGCAACTCCTTGATGTGTACTTGTTGCTCAGCCTTGATATCATGAGATATGTATGCAGTTTTGGAGCACATGGCGGGCGGGGACGGGTACTGATTGAACATTTGGACATCCCTACTGATATTAAGTTCTGATGTATTATTGATTACTGTACTATTGAAAGTTCGAATTAACGTTACTCATGGTACTTGCCCGCAAATGTATATCTAGATAATTTCATTGTAACTGGTCCTGTCGTACCTTGAGTATAAAATTAACGTCCACCGATTCCGCAACTGTTAGACACCTTAGTTCCTGCAACCTAATGGCCCGCCCGTTACATTTTTCTACAGTGTAAATGTCCCCTCATCATATACGATTCCAGTTTGCTCCGTGGCCGGCCCACGTGATTGTAGGCCCGTATTTATATACTGACATTTTTGCAATAAAGAGTTTTCGAAGGAAGTATGGAATCAGCGTCATAACAATCATCTAGGTTGGTAGGGTTTTTTAATAATGGCTGTTATTCCCAAACAATAGAAGACAGATAATGCAGACCCTTTGTCTGAATTTTGGATTGATTGAAATTTGTATCCGTCACACCTGCCTTTTTCCAGAATTGTTAGAAAATGGTCGACCGTAGCTTAAAGTATCTGCCGAATGTAAGGTGTGGTATTTTGTCCCATAAAATACGACCAATTGAGAAACAAATATACGAAGAGGGAACTCGAATTTAGAGACAAACAAAATGAAACATTTTTGGCATCATAAGAAGGGGAGGATATGTTACACAGAAAAATAATGCGAAAGGGATAGCCAAGATCTGTTGTATCACACGTACCTGCAGCTAGTCTGATACATGGTAAGTAGAAGCTTTTTCGTGTTTGCGCGCGCTGACGTGCTCTGAATGCTGTATCCCCCCCCTTTTTTTTCCTCCTCTGTAGGTTACATCGGAGTTCCGACTGAAGAATGGAGTGGACATGGACCGCACCGTGCTCCATGTAGGGAAAGACATAGACAAGCGCTGTGAGATATTGCATGGAGTGCAGACCATCACTGGGAACGTGAAAAATTGTATGGTGTGACTGTGCGTACGTGCCCTGATTGTACGGTATGAATGTGTATGTATTGCATATGCCCGGGTCGTTGGAGAGAACGTCTTTTGTATGACTGAAATGCTGGTCTACCGATCAAGGGGATGGGGAAATAAGCCCGAATATGGTAACTCCTTGTCTGAAGAAACAACTCTCCCTCAGTCCAGGGGTTGGGGATATTGGCATGTTTTAGATTCACCACATAAAAAATCAAAAAAATCAGAGGTGTACCACTGAACGCCCGACCGATACCCCTCCTCTGTCCCGGTTTTTGATCACCACCTGCCCAGAGGTTGGAAGGCTCCACCGTGAGTATAAGCACGACTGGACTAATGTCCGACCGGAAAAAGAGGAGTAAGTATTTTTTTTAAATGAGGCCTCCAACAAAATTGCCCAGAAAGGGAGGGGAGTGAAATGTCCGACACCCCCCCCCCAAAAAGAATTACGGAGAATACTGAAAATACGCAGCACGCATAGAAAAAGGAAAGGAAAAGAAAGGTCCCCTTACCCAAAATAAGCTCTGCGTCTTCGTCTTAGATTTCTGCGTTTGATGTATGTACTGTCACACCCTATCCGGTATTTGTGTGTACGTGAACGTTGAATTTATGTTTTCCCTCAGCTTGTGTTCTTGTACGTAAACCTGACCCGTGTTGCTCTATGTTGTGTGTGCACCAAGTAGCCTATTATCGTACACGTTTGTCTCTCTCTCTCCCTCGTTTTATGTCGTACGTGTACCAAATAGCCTACTTGATGCGCACGTCTCTCTCTCTCTCTCTCTCTCTCTCTCTCTCTCTTTCTTTCTTTCTTCCTCGCTGAAGGACCCTTGCCCTCTTTTAAATAAGTAACGACACTGTACCTCCTCGGTATATGTATAATTGGCTTAAACTCGAACAAATTATCAGAAACAAAACGACCGTATTTTGCCACACTACTACCTCTCCTTTCTGTAAAATGATGGAACTTAATTGGCTGAGAAAGAAAGGACAGGTAAGACGACTGATGTCCCCCAATCTGGCCCTTTTTACGGGAACTATACGTCAGTGGTTTTTGTTGTTTTAGGGCTCTAACAACCCCACCTCCATCGCTCAGATCGCCCCGCCCATTGCCCAAAAGTAGAACGTCTAAACACTCCCATTCCTCCAGAATAGTCCCAGTTCTGTACTAGCCGTCCCTGGATATTTTAAGAAATAACTGATGACCTTGTTTTTGAAGATGCATCGCTTAAAACTGATAAAGGTTAACCATTGTCTCCAGCAAGAAAAATGTTTAGCGTGTGTTCCTCCCCGAACAGATACTTGTGAGCCCATGACAATAGCACCTCGCACTTTTTCATAAACTTAGCCGTCCCTGGAGAAAAATATGAATCCACAAGGCTTGTGTTAGAAAGACGAGTCTCTACCAAAGAAGCCGGTTCGACCCTTCCTCGGAAGCGCATTTCACCCCCCCTCCGGCCAACACCTCCCCGTCCTTTGATGAACCCCCCTCCCTCTGCCCTACCCCGCTCCCAAGCCACCACCTGGCCCTGCAGCTGCCGTTTATTGGCCCCCTTCCTGTAAGCAGTTGCCCCGATTCAAAGAATCTCCGACTAATCAAAGGCCTCCCACCCCGTGCGACCCGATCAGATACTCCGCTCCAGGAACCGACACAGTATCCTGTTGTGGAATAGCCGTCACTTACTGTAGATATGTGTGGGAACGAGCTTGAAGTGGGGATTCCAAGGATGTCTTTCCGTACATCAAAGCCTTAACAAGAATGTGCCACATGTAATAAAGCTATAAACCTGTGTATAAAAGGCCAGGCCTCAGAGATGCAGTTAGAGCACCTCGAGAAGATTCCCTGTTGGTCTGATCTGACGTGTTCTCCTCCGGAGAGAATAAACCTTTGTTTCCTGCCTTCCAGTCTCAAGCGCCTGCCTCTTCATTGAATTATACTTTGTGGGATAAGAGGCGACATCGCCGAGCACTACTTAAAGTTATTTCGTTCATTGATTGCCCTCCTGCTTTACAGAAGGGGGTTGGCTACAGCCCATTTGAACTTTTGTTTGGGCACCCTGTCAGAGGCCCATTGTGTCTAGTGAAGGAGGGATGGGAGTTACCTCTCAAACCCCCTAAACATGACATTGTGGACTATATACTTGGTCTCCGCTCCCGGATGGCTGAGTACATGAAAAAGGCAACCAAAAATCTGGAGGCCAGTCAGGACTTACAGAAAGCCTGGCATGACCAAAAGGCTGTCCTGGCTGTTTACCAGCCAGGACAGAAAGTGTGGGTGTTGGAGCCTGTGGCCCCAGGAGCACTCCAAGACAAATGGAGTGGACCCCACACTATTGTTGAACAGAAGGGAGAGGTAACCTATTTGGTAGATCTTGGAACTCCCTGGAGCCCCCATAGGGTGCTTCATGTCAACAGACTGAAACCATATGTTGACAGGGCAGTCATGGGCTTGCTCATGGCTACTGATGAAGGACAGGAGGAAGAGAGTGACCCTCCCCCAGACCTCCTTTCTCAGAACCCTGATGATGGGTCAGTTGATGGTGTAGCCTTGGCAGGCAGCCTCACTGACCAGCAGCAAAGTGACTGCAGACAACCTCTGCAGCAATACAGACATGTGTCTTCACTGACTCCAAGTCAGACTGCCTGGTGCACTCATGAAGTGGACACTGGGGCAGTCAGCCTGTTAAAAACAAGATTTACAGGCAACCTAATCATGTCAGGGACTGCATCAGGACAAAAGTCCAGAAAATTTTGAAATTGGGAGTGATTGAGCCCTCAGAGAGCCCTTGGGCCAGTCAAGTAGTCCTTGTGCCAAAACCTCACACCCACGGTGGCAAGAGAGAGATGGGGTTGTGTGTAAACTACAGAGGTCTCAATGCTGTCACTAAGACAGATGTCCATCCAATACCCAGAGCAGATGAGCTCATAGATAAGTTGGCCTCCACCAAATATCTGAGCACATTTGATCTGACAGCTGGCTACTGGCAAATCAGGTTAGCTGATTAAGCTAAGCCAAAGACAGCATTTTGAACCCCTAGTGGGCATTATCAGTTTGTGGTGATGCCCTTTGGTCTGCAAAAATGCACCTGCCACATTTCAAAGGTTGGTGAACAAAGTCCTTTCAGGCCTGGATGAATACTGTGCAGTTTATCTTGATGATATTGCTGTCTTTAGCTCCACCTGGGAAGATCGCCTGATCCACCTGAAAAATGTTTTGGAGGCCCTGTAAAAAGCAGGCCTAACTATTAAGGCTACTAAGTGCCAGATAGGGCAGAGTCAGGTTGTGTACCTGGGCCACCTTGTAGGTGGAGGCCAGGTTCAACCATTGCAGAGCTAAATCCAGACCATAATGGACTGGGTGGCTTGCACCCAACCACCCAAACTCAGGTCAGAGTTTTCTTGGGCCTGACTGGGGACTGGGGAGATTTGTCAAGGGGTATGGTTCCATAGTGACACCCCTGAATGACTTAACTTCTAAAAGAATGCCTAAAAAATTTCAGTGGACAGTCAGCTGCCAAAAGGCTTTTGATGTCTTAAAGCAGGCCATGTGCACTGCACCAATTCTGAAAATTCCTAATTACTCCAAAGGATTCATTATTCAAACAGATGCTTCTGAGTTGGAGGTATGGGCTGTGCTATCACAATTGAATGAAGGAAGTCAGGATCAGCCAGTAGCTTTTATTAGTAGAAGGCTGACCCCTAGAGAGAGACGTTGGTCAGCTATTGAGAGGGAGGCCTTTGCTCTGGTCTGGGCCTGAAGAAGCTGAGGCCATACTTATTTGGTACTCACTTCACAGTTCAGACAGACCATAGGCCCTTCTTGTGGCTAAAACAGATGAAGGGTGAAAATCCAAAACTGCTCAGGTGGCCCATTTCCCTACAGGGGATGGACTATACAGTGGAACATAGACCTGGGAGTAACCATGCCAATGCAGATGGACTCTCCAGATATTTTCACTTAGAACATGAAGACTCAACTGGTCGAGGTTAGTTTAATGTCCCTGCGTTGGCGGCGGGGGGGGTGTAGGAGAGTAGGGTCTGCTTCCTATGGTACCATATACCATGTACTTTAGGTACATACCAGATTAGTTACTGGGTCACCCTTGTGAGCCCCTGTATATGGTACCTTAGGTACCCAGGGCATAGGTGCACCCTAGGCCTACCAGGGGCTTCAGCATGTATTGTGCCACCGCTGGTTAGCCTTCCAAACTGACACCACAGGTCTGTACTTACAGCCTGGGTAAGGTGGTGTAATCACCCCTTACTTAGATATAGTATCTACCTTATATATATAGACACTTAGGGCCAGATGTAGGTCGCCAAATACCGGTCGGTAACGGCCGAATTCAGCCGTTACCGACCGGTATTTGGTGATTGAGATGTAGGGGCCATAATTACACAGATTCAGTAAATTTACCGAATCGGTAAAATTACGATTCTGTAAAATACCGAATCGGTAATTTTACCAATTCAGTAAATCCCAGATGTAGGTAGCACTGTTCACAGTGCTAGAGGCCTTCAGAATTCGGTATTTTACCACCCAATCCTTTTGGGTGGTAAAATACCGAATTCAGGTGTGCATGCACATCTGTGCATGCACACCTGTGCCATGTGACACACAGACATGCCCTTAGGGCTTGTATGTGTGCCACATGGCACACATGCCTGTACTTGGGGTGCTACAGGGTGTCAAAGTGACACCCCCTGCACCCTTGCAGGATTCGGTATTTACCGAATCTTTAAATACCGAATCGGTATTTCACATTGATTCCTATGGGCTTCAAGGCCCATAGGAATCAATGTGAAATACCGATTCGGTATTTACAGATTCGGTAAATACCGACTCTTACAGATTCGGTAATTTTTCACCTACATCTGCCTCCTTCCTATATTAAATTTCAGTGGACAGTCAGCTGTCAAAAGGCTTTTGATGTCCTAAAGCAGGCCATGTGCACTGCACCAATTCTGAAAATTCCTAATTACTCCAAAGGATTCATTATTCAAACAGATGCTTCTGAGTTGGAGGTATGGGCTGTGCTATCACAATTGAATGAAGAAGGTCAGGATCAGCCAGTAGCTTTTATTAGTAGAAGGCTGACCCCTAGAAAGAGACGTTGGTCAGCTATTGAGAGGGAGGCCTTTGCTCTGGTCTGGGCCCTGAAGAAGCTGAGGCCATACTTATTTGGTACTCACTTCACAGTTCAGACAGACCATAGGCCCTTCTTGTGGCTAAAACAGATGAAGGGTGAAAATCCCAAACTGCTCAGGTGGCCCATTTCCCTACAGGGGATGGACTATACAGTGGAACATAGACCTGGGAGTAACCATGCCAATGCAGATGGACTCTCCAGATATTTTCACTTAGAACATGAAGACTCAACTGGTCAAGGTTAGTTTAATGTCCCTGCGTTGGGGGGGGGGGGTGTAGGAGAGTAGGGTCTGCTTCCTATGGTTAACCCCACTTTTTGCTGTGTTTCACTGGTTTTTCGACTTCAGTATGGCTGTGACCCTGCTAATCAGGCCCACAGCCTAGCTGTTCTCTCTCTAAATTGATACCATGTACTTTAGGTACATACCAGATTGGTTACTGGGTCACCCTTGTGAGCCCCTGTATATGGTACCTTAGGGACCCAGGGCATAGGTGCACCCTAGGCGTACCAGGGGCTGAAACATGTATTGTGCCACCCCTGGTTAGCCTTCCAAACTGACACCACAGGTCTGTACTTACAGCCTGGGTAAGGTGGTGTAATCACCCCTTAGTTAGATATAGTATATCTACATCTACCTTATATATAGACACATAGTAACCAATAAGTCACTCCTATGGCAGGCCTTGACAATCCTGGAGGCAGAGTGCTTGGTTTTGTGTGAGAGGGTGCCCTAGCATGAGCTGAGCCCCTCTGCAGCTTTCAGAACCATCTCCTTATAGCTGTTCTATGATATAGCCATACCATATACTCTAGAGTGCATTATAATTAGGGTTCCCGGTTTTATGGTATTTATTTTTTTGCCATTTCCGTCTGTATTTATCCATATTTATTTTTTGGGCATTTTTTCTGTATTTATCCACATTTATTTTTGAGACAAGCAAAAAACGAAGCTACAGCCAGTATTTTTCCACATTTATTTAAATTGACAATGCACACCTGGGCCCGGTTGTTATTAGTCAACACAATACATTCATATGAAAACTTTGCCATTGTAGTACAAGCACATGTGCATTTCAAGAGACTTTGCAGACAATGGGGCTCTTTCTGGTTTGTTAATGAAATGAAGACCACTGAAAACCCGTTCAATATTTGCTGATGATACTGGAATGGCCAAGAGATTCAAAGAAAGATTACACTGTGTTGGCCATTCTTGCTTCTGAGAATGCCAGTATGTCATTGCACTGATGTCTTTTTGTGGGATAGGGTGCATTACATATTTCTTGAATTCTTCTTCTACAACATTCATTACATCATCAGAGGCTCCAACCAACATAAATAAATCTTTGTAATCATTGAAATCCTGACTAAACTGAACTTTCTTGAATGGGTCCAGGATTGTAACCCGTTTACAATAAGAGCTGTAACTCATTTGCCCAGTTATGTTACGAGTTAGGACAGCATCCAACTTGTTTTTCAGTGCATCTTTAAAAGTAATCATCTCTTTTATGAGGGCATTTGCTTTTTTTGTGGTAACATTTGCAATAGACTGGCGATCATTGGGTCTTGCATATAGTCTTTTGCATATTGTCTTGGCTATTAACAAAAATGGAGATGAAGTGGCTTTCAATTTTAATCATGGAATGGTAGCAATAAGTGACTGGATGTCCACAAATTGCTTAAAGCTTAACTCCGATAAAACGGAGGTGATGTTGTTTGGTAACCTTTCCCCAGCTTGGTCACCCACCTGGTGGCCTGCCACCCTGGTACCACCTCCGTCCCCAGTGACCATGGCAAGAAATCTGGGAGTCTCACTGGACACCAAACTCACTCTTATGCACCATGCCAATGCGGTAGAATCATCCTCTTTTTACACCATGAGAATGATCAAAAAACTCCTCCCTTATCTTCCCATGAGCATGGCCAGAACACTGGTCAGTGCACTAGTGATATCTCGCATTGACTTCTGTAACGTGCTTTTAGTCAATGCTCAGGAAGGAGTCATAAAAAAGCTACAGTTGGTGCAGAATGCTGCAGCCAGACTGATCACGGCCACCCCCAAGTATACCCCTATCTCTGGCACTATTGAACAGCTTCATTGGTTGCCAGTAAAGAAAAGAGTTAAATTTAAAGCACTCTGCATTGCGTATAAGGCAATTCATTCTCAAGGACCTGCTTTCTTAAAGGATGCATTCTGCCCCTACAATCCTGTCAGATCCCTCCGCTCTTCCACCGCTGGTCTTGTGCAAGTCCCAAGGACTAAGAAGGTCTCTTGGGGCGATAGGTCCTTTATAGTGACCACCACCAAACTCTGGAACAGTCTTCCAAGCCAGATCAAAACCTGTACTTCCCGTCTTTCTTTCCGCAAACAGATAAAGACTTGGCTTTTCAAACAATAATTACTCATGGACAAGCACAGTGGACACTCAGCGCCGAGACACCCTCGGGTATTTGAGCACTTAACAAATTTCCTAAAATAAATTTAAAAAAAAATATTCTACATCTATGGCTGAATATATTTGGTGGGCATGTGTATCTTCTGACTTAAGCTTTTTCTGAATGTTGATGAAACCAGTGAGGGTTTTAACAATGAAATGCAACTTCACATAGAAAGATTGATGGTTTGCACTGTTGGGGCCAAGGAGTTTACGTAGGTGATCAATTTTGGATCCAGTGGCTTCTTCATTGTTTACAAAAGAAAGGAAGTAGTGCCATATTTCCAAAAGTCTTACTACTCCCTCATACCAGCTGAACCATCGTATCACAACAACTGCCCTTGGATATCTCATTCTTCCGTCTACATTTCCTTGCGAATAAATGCGTTTTAAGTTTCACGCATACTTACATACTGCTCCAGACTTTATAACAAAATCATACATGTCCCGGTTCTCAGCCTGAGAAAGAGCATAGGAAACAGCAGGATGTATAAGATGATATGGATCTTTAACATGGATGGAATTAACCCTCTGAGCAGCGTGCAAATCTTTTACTGCCTTTGTCATATAGGATGCAGAATCAGAACATATTGCAACAAGATCATGCCATGATTTGCCCAACTTTTGAAGCACACTGTATACAATTAAGGCAATTTTAGCAGAATTACACTCATCAGATACAGTGATGTCAACCAAGGCTGAGCGGCGACCGTTTTCTTCATCATCACAGTAATATGTGACCAATGTTCCAATGGCTGGGTCACCATGCACCTCCATGGTTTTGTCAATTGTTAAAGAGATAGGGACATTTGCTACAGTTTGACGTATGTTTCCGAGCTGTGCTTCAAACACTTCGGGGAGATATTTCTCATACATTTGGCTGGATTTGAACATTGTCCTTGCTGCAGGGCACAGCTGCCTAATCAGGTCTTCAATTGGACCATCAGTCTGGTGAAGTGGAACACCAACTTCACACAGAGCTTTCACAAACTTGTGCGGGATATTCGTAGGCCTCTTCAATATTTTGCCATGCACGAGTTGTTCATTACTCCATGGTCATTTGCTTCCTGTGGGCCTTCTTTACAACTGGAGCAGAAAGTCTCTCGTGGGTTTTGCTGCTCAGGTGGGCTTTGATATTATCCGCTGCCCTGTTTTCAATGTCAGCAGTTGTTTAACATGACTTGCAGGTGAACATTTTCATCCCTTTAAGGGATATGGCTTAAAATTCTGCATACTCATGTACATAATCGTCAATGTCCTTGCGTTTGCGGCCCATCTCTATAAATGTAAGGATTCAACAATTAAGCAGCCATGGGCTTGATGTTTAAAATACTGTATGTGACCTTGACAAAATACAAAGCCATTATCTGCACTGCGGAATTGGGTATGTAGATATTCAAATCTATCAATGTTTCCCGTTGATCTTAGCTTGTACATTTTTAGTTGCAACTAGTTTCTTCTTTATCAAAATATGTTCACAGAAACCAATTGTTTGTTCATTGATATATTCACACACTCACTCAATAAGTTGATTTATAGAGCTCAGCTAACCCGAGAGGGTGTCTAGGCACTTTGAGGGTCTGAGAGACTCATTTAAATAGCCAGGTCTTAAAATCAATTTGAAATTACAGAATAGATGGGGCGGGCTGGAGTGGGAGGTTGTTCCACGTCTTCACTGTGAGATAGGAGGTGAACCATCCTCTGCTTGTTTTATGATGTGCTTTTGCTCTGAAGAGTTACCCTCACCGTAGGTGTACACCATACTGACTTAAAACTAGGCGTTTTATCGACCTGATAAGGATGAAAGGATGAGTGGACCCACCGGATTCAAATCTGACAACCTCTCTTTTAAACAGCGTGCGAATAATTACATGGAAGTGCAAAGGTAAGGTAAACGGGGCACCTCAAGGAAGTATTGAACCCTAAACTTAACAGGCTTACCTTAATAAATGTTAAACAGGAAGTGACGTCAAGACCTTGCAGCAGCAGGAGAGTGCAACACACTGAAAGCAAGACACACAAAGGCTTTAAATGGCGGCATTAGCTATTGTTGTTCGCCTACATTCTGAGTTCTGTGAAAGTTTAAACCTTGGACGACAAGCAGACAATGAAACATAGCGCTTACATTTACTACCAAGAACAGAACGTGTTTTTTTTACTCTTTCTATGTTTTTCAAGGCAAGTAAAGTTACTTTCTAGTATGTCATGCTTCCCTTGATGGAAATGTATTTACAAATGTTTTCTTCTGTGTCAATTTGCAGTACATGATTTTTAGACTGTACGTGCCTAGAGCCAAAAAATAAATTACGTTGTCCTGGTTAAAAAGAATAAAATACTACCTGAAACCAAACCTAAAACACAACTTACAAGTTCCAAGATGTAATTGGCTTCAAATAGAATTTACTCAATAGTAGTTCTCGAGAGGTACTCATAATATAAATAGGTCAGTGGGTTACTGCTTTTGTCAGAGAGAACCTATTGTTATTTGCAGGTAATAAGTAAAAATATTAACATAGAACAGTGAGCTATTAACTGTCATGTACGAGCAGTATGCAAATTGCAAGGTATAAGTTAGAGCGTTATGGTTTTTCTTCCAGTCTTTGATTATCCTAATGTGGCAAAACAGGGTTCATTTGGGTAGAAATCAATTCTAATTATTAAAGAGACTCCCCAACCATGGTATTAAGTTTTAAATTCTGAGTTTGTTTCTCCAGACCAATAACTATTAAACTATGCTGCCTACTAGTATAGTTGTCATGTGACTCCTATACCTTGTAGTCCTTTGTTGCAAACTAGGATATTTTGCCATTAATGTTTGAACTACTCTTGTGGAAAAAGGGAGAAGAATTGCTGATGACAGAAACTCCATGGCTGGGAGACAAATGGCTTGCAATTCCACTTTTAAGGATATTTAGGACATTCTATGATTAGAAATGCATCCCACTTTGTGAATGTATTTTAATTTCAATAACACATATTAAAACTTACATAAACATGTGTATCCATAGGTTAAATTAAATAACGTAATACGCTGTAACCGTTTAGTAAAATGGGAAACAAATGCTAAATATTGGGATATTGTGCTCTTTCTGACACACTTCGGACTCCACCCACGGACCCAATCCACCCACTGATTCTCTGCCCACAGTTTCCCTACTTTTTCCCCCCACTTTGACCACTGGTGTGACGAGAGCATGATACTGCATCTCGACCCTGGAAGACCAGTGATGTCTACATACTGGCCGCTGCTGGGCTGAATTTCCCTTTAATCCATACATGCCAACATTTCAGAAAAGCAAATAGGGAGATAAAAAAAAAAAAAATCAGGAGAATGGGGCCTTGAATCGGGTTACTGGCATGTATGGGCTTTGGAAGTGTGCTGCTGCAGGATTGGACCAGGGCCGGCTCTAGGCTCATGGTGGCCCTGTGCAGGGAGCATAGGTGGGGGCCCCGGAAGAGGGGGTCCAGAAGGGGCGGAGCTCAGGAAGGTGTTTTAATAATACGTCCAGAAAAGTCGTTAGATGATTGACCAGTACCTGCGGCTGCTCCTACCCTTCCGAATTCGTCTCAGAACGATACAATTTAGGAGGAGGAGGGCATTGTGACACACAACATGGGGGACTGGGCGCATCTGTGACCTGCATGGTGCATGCTTCACTTTGCAGCTGGGACATCACATTTAACTCTGTCTGTCTCTTTATACTTTGTATGAGTGACTGAGGCCGGCCTGTAACTAGACTGCACACAGATCTCGCCAGTCGCCAGCAAATGTATTCACCACCAAAGTTAATAAGAAAAAAAAAATAAAAATCAACTTCTTTTCACATCAATGTATTGTATTGTAATTGCATTTATATTGCGCTTACTACCCCTTACAAGGCGTTGAAGCGATTTTTCTGTAAGTAGCACGCTACTCCGGAACTCATAAAGGATTATTGGTGAATTAGTATAGTGGAATATGAAAGTAATTTGAGTGGTGGATATTAGTTATTCGGATTGAGAAGGATAGAAGAAGGAAAAAAGCTTAGCGTTTATATAGCGCTTTTTACCCCTAATGGGGTGTTGAAGCACTTTTTGGCAAGTAGCACGCTACTCTGGAACCCATAACGCATAGTGGGTAATTAGTATATTGAAATATGAAAGTAATTTGAATGGTGGATATTATTCATTCAATTAGATTGAGAAGGATAGCGGAGGGAAAGAGGAGGGAAAAGGTTTGCATTTATATATCGCTTGTTACCCCTGATGGGGTGCTGAAGCGCTTTTGTTTTGGCGAGTTAGCACGCTACTCCGCATCAGCCACAGCTGTAACCCTACTGGCACCAAGATAATAAAGTGAGTAATAGATATCTCCAACTCAAATATTAGTTTAAATGCATTTTGAAAATGCAACCATTTTTCTCCAAACATCACCTTTAGAGTTCTGAAAATTCAGACATTTCTTCCTTAAATATGGGCTTTTAAATGTTGGTATACATATAAAAGTCAACCAAGTAAAAGCTATAATATTAGTAGGCTGGGAAGGAAACACAGAAGAGCTACTCACAGGGAGATAGAGAGCTACTAGCAGCTCAGGAGGCACTCGTTGGAGACCCCTGTAGATGATACAAACCGCATAGCTACCTTCCTAAACCACTCAGAAAGTGCTTGGGCCTCACAATGTGTAGGAGAGCAGTATACAAATACTTAACTAAAAAACAATTTCAGGAACTGGGTGTGGTCTCGGAAGCAACCATAGTAAATGCCCACCTCACCCAATATGCTACTGAGATTTTTTTTAAAGTAGATGCCAGAGATACGTTGTTGATGCACACAACATAATAAATCTGGAACGGAGCTAACACTAATTTGGCACATTGTATGTATGAACAGGACAATAATTAAGCTCAAGCTAGGTTGATCGCCTTGGATAACTTTACAGATAATTGCAGTAAACATGCAAAACTGACAAAGCATTTGGATGGATGGCAGGATATGGCTCTCACATACCCAACGTATTTTTTGTACAGGGCAAAACTGTGGCAGACCTGGTGCACATGAATTTCCCCTCCACAACAAAACTTACGAATGTTCAAAGCAGAAGCCTGGGTTGGGGCTTAAGATATACCACACTCGCTAATAAATGTAAACAGGGGTGCACTCACAGGAAGGGCACGGCGCTCGATAAATGCAGCTCCACTAATGAAATAAATAAGTGATTCTGAACAATATTTAAGGCACATGCCATTCCGGGGTGAATCCTCGCAAAGAGGGGGCGGGGCGGAGGTGGTAAAGCACAACCACCTCTAATGAGACAACCGCACATTGCAAATACTTTCACAATGCAGGATAAGGACACCCTTTCATGCACACATTCTACAACCTTCATTTAGGTCGTAGATGACTAGGAATAAACAAACAGTTGCAGTTGTGCATTTTTGCTGCAGCGTTGCACCTATTTCTCCCCTCTGCAGAGGATGATTCTTGTGTCTTTATACCCAGCCCGCCCCTGTCTACCAAGGGCTTACCCATGCGTGTTTTCCATCAGAGTGTTTGCTCTGGGGGCTGTAGTTAAAGTAGGCGCCGTTAGTCTCTCTACCTACCCCTATTGTAATCGGCGTGTTCCTATGACCCTGCCCCCACCCCCACCCCCTCTGTATGCTGCATGCTGTAAAGAATCCTACACAACGAGCACACGGGTGCAAATTCGAACAGGACACACAGTTATATCAATGCAAGGCGATTTTGGGCACATCAATATATTGTGAGAGGAAGATCTGCTACATATTTGGCTCCCACCCCTGTCATGTGCTCGACACAGTAGCACTGTCCCTCCATCGGCACCCCACTCGCACTCCCCCTGCTCCTGTGCTGGGTTTCCCTCCCTGATGAACCTACAAATTAAATCCACTACTCTCAACACACTTCCTCATCAATGTACCGGGCAAAGTCAATCCAATCCGCTGGTTTCTAGCCTCGAGTCGAAAGGTACATTCAACAAAGTTTCCAGGCTACTTACAAGACAAACAACGTAGACTTCTAGGCATACATTGGAAATCTGGAGCAATTTACCAGCTTAATTTACTCTGTGACAATAAACTGTTCTTAAATTCCGAACAGCTAAAAACGGCAATGCGAGCACCCAGTAAATTAACCGACCTCGAGTGTTATGTACGCCACCAGGCCTTTACACAACATCATGACAGGGCCTCATCGATCGCACTCCACTCGAGTCACAGGTGACAAAACCGTGCCCCATAATTAGGAGGTTGTTGTCGAAGTTTTGCACTCGCTTATCTTTCTCTTTGCCACTTTAGTGTTTCTCGTTGTCTCCGACTTACCTGAGGCCTGCAGCTTCGGTGATTGGCATGGGCCGGCTTCAGAAGACCAAGGCCAGCAATTTGTTGAATTATGGTTTTGCCGTCTTTGTGCATGGGACAATCCGGCCGCCTCACGTGAAGTCACTGCGCATGACAATACTGGCCCGGCCCTGCCCCCACCACCCTGAGGCTGAAAACCACTCAGCTGCGTGCCGTGCAAAATTGCATCACGTACGCAACCATTTAATTAATGAGGCGCTGCGGCGGGCGTTACTTTGAAAGTACGTTTCAGACGAACCTTGCTGTCAGTGAATCAATGTATTGCCAAGGGGGCCCCTAGAGCTCTGAGGCCCCCCGCAATGCGGGGGCCTGTGTTACGCCCTTGTGCGCCCGGTCTCTCATCCTGCGTCTAGGGGAAGTCATTACGATCCTTCCGATCCTCGTCGTGGCGGCCCCTGGGGTTTGGCGGCCCTGTGCAGGTGCGCACTTTGCACATGCCTAGGGCCGGCCCTGATTGGACATTTGAAACCCAAATGCACGTTTTTTTTTTACCTTTCCGAAGCATGCAGCGCAATGGCAGGCAGAGAGAGGGTGATGCAAGTGTTGTGCACTGGCCTGGCAGGTTGCTTGCAGTGCATGCTCCCCCCCCCAGTGACAGCCCGGGCTGAAACAGCTTCCTGTGCACACACACAGACGCCCCCCCTACTTCACAGGTCTTTAAAAGACCATTCACTTGTTAATGACGCTTTGTTGATTTTTCACTCCTTCTAGAGCCCCTGCATGGTCACTGACTATTGCTGGAAGAATTGGCACTTTACACAATACCAAGCGCTGTCAGCTGAAACTCCGAGGAATCGGGTTTTTGCTTGCAGGAATCGGGAGGCGGGAGACTAGCCCTGAAATCGGTAGTCTCACGCCTGAATCGGGAGTGTTGGCATGTCAGCTTTAATCACTTCTCATCATGCATGCAGCAACCAGTGACAAAACTGCTCGTGCATAGTTAATCCATTTAAACAGCTGCTGCTACAAATCTGCAGGCCAAGACTTTCCCCGGCAAGATGCTGGTGAGGGTGTGAAGTGCCAGCCTTATGGCAGATAATTAGGGCTACATGTGCCGCTGGAAATTAATTAGAACTCGGAAAAAATGTGCCTGTATGTATTTGTATTGTATTTGAGCTTGTAAAGCGCACTGCTACCCGTCCGTAGGTTTCCTGGCGCTGTATAACTCTGGGGAACCCGTCCTGGCTTTCCCTGTGGGATGGTCCCTGCTGGGAGTCCCCAAGGTGGAGCCAGGCATCCCCGGAATTGATGGGGCCGTTGTGGAGATTAGGCAAGCTAATGCCCAGAGTTGCAGAGTGCGACCCCTGGTTAGAGTAGGCACCGAAGCAAGAATTATCAAGTCCGCTGACCCAAGTCCACGACCCTGCCGCGTCGGGAATTGAACCCTGGTCCCGGGCCGATTTCTGCTCCCGGGTCTGCCGCCTCTAACCAGTGAGCCACACTCCTCCACTTTGGAAGCATGCTGCAAAGGCTTGTCACGGGGAAGCCTGGAAAATATTTAATTCTGGGGCAGGTTAGAATAGAGGCTGCACGATGTTTTATACCCACAACTGAATAGCAGAACTAGTAATTCGTTAGATTTTCAAGGGTGAACAGCTGAGGGAGACACACTGCATCCCAGAGGGACAGAATCATGGCTCTCGAGTCTGTCTGACCCCTATCCTGCTCACCCCCACCCCCAGTTCGTTAACCTCATGCTAAGTAGGCAATCAATCATGTAATGGTGCGACGGGGGGCCCTTTCCCTCCACCCCCGCTATA
Organism: Lissotriton helveticus; assembly: GCF_964261635.1. NCBI lineage: Eukaryota > Metazoa > Chordata > Amphibia > Caudata > Salamandridae > Lissotriton > Lissotriton helveticus. The sequence goes on along the minus strand of NC_136062.1, from coordinate 236,984,306 downwards.
AACTATTAAGCTTTCCTGTTCTTGAAACACTGCAGACTCCGAGCCTTAATGATACTATGGGACACATTTGGGGTTTCAAAAACGTACATTCAAACAATCCTTCAGCAGAATTTTCACACATTATACACACTACAAATGTCTGAAAGTTGCTATGAGTTTTCCTTTTTTGTTTTTACTAGGGCTTTAATTATGTGTTTTTTTTAAATTATACGGTGCGAGATTCAGAGCTGCTGATAAGTTTTGCGGTTGTCTAAAAAGGTTCATCCAGCTCGGCAACATATGTTATCAAACTTCGACAAATCATTGCAAAACACGTGGCATAAAAGAACCGAACTCACCAGTCTGGCTTCCGTGGCGTGAAGTTGGCCAAGTCCTGATACTATGGGAAACAAGGCACCCTGTGGCATGCAACACACACAGTAATTCAGAAAATAAACGACAACAACCCCCACCTTGCCCTCACCCACATGACGACGGAGAATACGATCCTCTGCTGCAGCCGGGGCATACGGGAGGGGGGGGCAGGGGAAATCCTCTTACCTTGCCTGTAGAAGCGACGGCGGGCTGGTGCAGAGCTTAAATGGTGGAGCCCTGGAGATGCCGAACGTCAAGAGAAGGGCCGGTGCAGGTACAAAAGCTGATGGTAGCAGGAAGGCGTCTTCAAACCGGGCAGGGAAAGAAGAAATACAGTCAGGTGAGCCCCCAAATAAAGGGAAAAAGTTATGAGGGCGAGGCCGGAGGTGTTGGCAGGTGGGGGACAGAATCATTGCTCTCGAGTCGGTCTGACCCCTATTCCGCCCCCCCAGTTTGTTAACCTCATACTAAGTAGGCAATCAATCGTGGAATGGCGCGACGGCGGGCCCTCTCCCTTCACCCCCCCTTAAAACTATTAAGCTTTTCTGTTCTTGAGACACTGCAGGCTCAGAGCCTTAATAATACTATGGGACACAAGGCACCCTGCGGCATTCAACAAACACGGTAATTAAGAAAATCAAGGATAAGCATGGACGAATTTTGCGAATTCGCGATCCGCGAATTTGCGGATTTGCGAACTCGCGATCTGCAAAATTCGCGAATTTGTGCGAATTTGCGGATTTTTTTATTTTTGCGTGTTCGCGGGGCTCTTGGCGTGTTCGCGGGGTGCTTTGCGTGTTCGCGGGGTTTTTTTTGTGCGAGACCGCGATGCGCCCTCCTGTTCATCACTGCCACCCTCTCGGTTTTTTTGTGCCCTTCTGCCCTCTGCCCCACTCGTTTTTGTGCCATTCTGCCCTCTGCCCCACTCGTTGTTGTGCCCTTGTGCCCCTTGCCCTACTCGTTTTTGTGCCATTCTGCCCTCTGCCCCAATTGCTGTTGTGCCCTTGTGCCCCTTGCCCCAATCGCTGTTGTGCCCTTGTGCCCCTTGCCCCACTCGTTGTTGTGCCCTTGTGCCCCTTGCCCCACTCGTTGTTGTGCCCTTGTGCCCCTTGCCCCACTCGTTGCTGTGCCCTTCTGCCCTCTGCCCCACTCTGTGACCTTTTGCCCTCTGCCCCACTCCTGTTTTATTTTAGAATGGCGCCGGCAAGCTGCCAGCGCCATTCTAAAATAGTTACTAAGTTAGCTTCATCAGGAAGCACTAATAGATAAAATAAAGCAGGTGCTCGAGCACCTGCATTTTATCTATTAGTGCTTCCTGTTGAAGCTAACTTAGTAACTATTTTAGAATGGTGCTGGCAGCTTGCCGGCGCCGTTCTAAAATAGTTACAAGCTTGAAGCTTGAACTTTTGCCCCCCGGATCCGTTCCGCTCGCGGGTTCGCAGATTTTCGGCAAATTCGCAAATTTTGCGCCCATGCTTAATCAAGGATAACAACTCTCACCTCCCCCTTACCCACATGACGACGGAGAATACGATCCTCTGCTGCTGCCGGGGAATACGGGGGGACAGGGAAAATCATCTTATCTTGCCTGTAGAAACGGCGCGGGCTGGTGCAGAGCTTGAGTGGCAGAGCCCTGGAGATGCTGAATGTCAAGAGAATGGCCGGTGCAGGTACAAAAGCTGATGGTGGCAGGAAGGCGTCTTCAAACCGGGCAGGGAAAGAAGAAATACAGTCAGGTGAGCCCCCAAATAAAGGGAAAAAGTTATGAGGGCGAGGCCGGAGGTGTTGGCACGCCCACACACATAGGCTTGATTCTGACGAAGATTGGCTCAGGGGAACGGCCGTCCTTTAAAGACCATGTGCCAATAGGTCCACATGAGGGCCCTGAAAGACCGTGATTGGAAGGGATTAAAATGAATTCCCAGGGGCGTACAAAGGAAATAGCATGCAGCGGCAGCGCAGCAACATTTGCCAGTGTTTTGCCGTTTCTAAATATAAATACAGACAAAAGAAATATAGATTTCAGACTGTATTTATATGTAAATATCCATAAAAATCGAAAACCAGGTGCCCTAATTATAATCCTCGCGGCTAATGCTAACTTTGATTTGGCTTTATCAAAAAATGTTGTGTAAGGTGTCAAATACTTTGGAATACTACTCCCCCCCCCTGCCAGTTCTGGCAGTGGGGGTAGCATTCCACCCTTCTAAAGGGAGAAGACATGTAGTTACTGGTAAACCCGGTTAAAGTTAAACAGAGCCCCAGCATCACAAAATGGATGCTGCTGCCACAGACATGAGTCTGCCCTCCTGCTGCTGGATGAAACTCTGGCAGGGGAGGCCTGGACAATAGGTTTCCTGTCCAGGGAGGTGCTAGCACCTCCCCAGACAGACTTTAGTGTATTGGGGCAGGGTGGGTTGCATTCAGTGAATGCTTTTCAGACACTGCCTGGGGCACACAAGGTGCTCCATGTATTTCCCAGTTCAAACCGGTTGCTGGGGCACTCAGCCCCAGCTCTGGCACGAAACTGGACAAAGGGGAAGGGGTGTAATAACCTCCTCCCCAGGTCCACCCATAGGAGGGACCTTAGAGTTAGTCCAACCCCTAAACCTGCTATAAGTATAGAACCCCTAGGACTTTAGATTACCCTGGCCGAAACTCTGATACATAATTCCTGGACCTTCGACATTCCATTTCGACTGGAAGACGGATGAATCTACCTTGTGGTCAAGGAGTGACCACCCTGTCAAAACAGGCACCAACAGCATCTTTTCCGGTCTGTATTTTCGAGGTTCCTGCCAGGTCCCAAAGAATCTGTGACACAGGTCATAGACTTCCAGACATCTCTGATGCTGACCTGCACTCCCAGAAAAGCTGAGACCCACGGTGGACACGAGAGACGTGGGACCGGAACTCCTGGACATCCTGCATTTTTGCTACTACGCCTACTTCCTGAGGAATTCCGAAGTTGTGCATTGGGATATTTGAAGCTCCTCTTCCAAGCACCTTTTGCACCAAAGCTCAGAGGCCCACACTCCACGAGTGTCCCGTGGGCCCGCTCAGTGTATTTCAGCTTGATGCGTCTTTGCGGTTCCTAGTCCATTAGCTAATGAGCCCCCACAAAGACCAATCTCCACTTTCTTTAGCTTTCCTGATTGCTCCAGAATTGCTCCCACTCCTCTCCAAAGGAGGAGTTCCTCAAGCCTTGCTAGTCTGCACTGAAGCCCATCTTGACATCTTGCGTGGATTGCATTTGCCAAGGCTTGTTGGGTCCAATCCGGATACTGACACTGCAGTAAACTACATCCTATATGGGACAGCTCGAATCCAGCTCCTGGTTGTCGTCGACACCTCCTGATGTTCGTGGCTGAAGAGACAAGCTTCACCTTTTTACCTGAAATCGCCCGACATCGGCTGGCATCTTCCTATCGCCATCCTGGTCACAGGCTAGTGACCCAGACTCTGTCTCCTTTGCTTTCAGGTTCTTCACATCTCCGATCCACCCTTGGATCCGCCCGGATACTTTTCCTCTGGTCGCCTGCAGCACTTCGCAGCTCTCCATTGGAATCGACGACAAAACCAGACACTGAAAGATACCTATGCACCCGGCTTCCCTGGGTGAGGTAACACGAGTACTCCGGTGCTCTCGTGGGTCTTGACTCTCAAAGTGTCCTAGTCTGAAAGGGTTCCATCGTAGTTCACCTAGAAGTGCCCTTAAATTGTAATTTTTTAACTTGTTCGTTCTCCATAGAAAGTAAATGGTAACCCGCGGATGTGTTTAGACACTGCACGCATCTCCGGTGGGCCTCCTACATCCTAACCTTTGGTGGTTCTAGGCAGCCCCAGCTATTTTCCAGGCTGTAGGCCTGCTTTGTAACTCTCACGTGGTTCTTATACCACTATTTTAGTATATGGTTTGTGAGGCCCCTAGGGCATCACATATTCTGTGCAACTTATCGTATGCTAATTAAGTTCCTTGTATTGTACTTTTACCTCTGACCTCATAAAGAGTCCAGAGGGGATGTGTTTAGAATAAATACATATATATTTGATATAGACCTTGTGTGGTGTGCTTTCATTTGATCATTCAAGAGATCATAATTGGTAAACAACTTGCTTAAAACGTCTCCAAGTCTTAGCCTGAAGGCTACTCTCCACAGCTACCACTAGGATCGCTTTCTATAAGGTTGACTTTATAACCTACCATCTATAAGGGTCATTTGGACTGGCGCAAGGTGCCCACTTGAATAGTGGACATCATATACCAGGCCAACATCTCACACTTGGGACATTTAATTTTATTCAGCACTTGCTCACATGAACGCGTTTCGGCTGATCAATCAGCATTTGTGAACCTAAAAGTATTGTTTTTTTCTTAGTTTAAATATCCTCCACATGCTTGTAATTACATAGACAAGCAACTATCTCATTTGTGTCATATACATGGTCATGAGTTTGACAAGAGAGCCGGCGGACAAGATGGCTGCACTCCCGTGAGGCTCAGTTAGCCTGGGAACATCATCCAACACAATCCTCCCTCCTAACGTGGCAAAAACTGTCCACAAACATGGGATGCCTTGCGTGAGACACTGCAGAGACAGTGAGTCGACTGAAGAATCAAAATCTGCCTTTTCGGACACTCAACACAGTGAGTCCCATGTCTGCGGCCTCTGGCCACCCAAGATGGTGACGGGAAGAGCGTACTAGCTGAGTCCTCACAGCTCTGATTTGCCGCCCAGTGCAACTGTGAGAAGATCCCCAAGGCCGCCGCTGCCGAGGGCCAGTGCTCACTCACCGTGGTGCTGGAAGGCGGGTAGCCTGCCGGCTGCTAGGATCGGAGATCGCTGAACACTGCTGAGACTGCGAGAGGTAGGCCTTGGGCTGGTGCTAGGACGAGATTGGGTCATGCCTTCGCTGTCTCCCCCCGAACAATTGTAACCAACTCCGGTGGCCTGGGCAGCCGGAGCCCTGCTGGAGCGTGCCACGGGCTGGGCGCTGCGAGACTTGCGTGGCCCTCGAGACACTGTGCAGAGGCGGGTGAGAGGTGCCCCACTGAAACCCATACAGAGGCCTTGCTGTCGTGAAACAGCTGACGGGGTTTGCAGAACATGTCACCTGCCCCCTCATGCGGGTCACCCTGAAGCGCGGCATGAGTCCACCCTCTGCAGAGCCTAAAGTCAGAAAGGGTGAGGAGAAGAACTGGGCCACAGAGAGACTGCCACTATCCCCCATACTTGTGTGAAGGCACACAACAGTGCTAGCTGAACTGAAGAGATCGAAGGAACCCAAGAGCTAAGCTACATTGACCGCGGGATCCCCGGCCTGTGGAGAAACCCGCAAATCATGGGCCGCACTGACGGTAGGCAGGCCAAACTCCAATTCACAGCCCGCAAAAACAACGCAAATATGGCTGAGGACATGGACTCATGCCAGGAAGAAGAGCGCACAGCCTCAAATGATCCACAGGACACAGATATAAAAGAACTCCTCATTGCAAGTCGCCAAAGTCTCAACTCTATTGAGACCAAGATGGACTCCATGAACGTGCGCATGGATGACATTGCACAACGACTGTATAAACACGATGGTCGCTTCAACAAAGCGTAGCAGCGCTTATCTGCTCTTGACGATTCCACTTCTGATAACTGCAGATGCCTCCAAAAAATGGATAAACTGTTAAAAATCATTGCAGCTAAGAATGAACACTTGGAGGCACACTCACGAAGAAATAAAGTGCGTATAATGGGTATCCCAGAGTCCACCGCTACAACCCGCATGGAGGACTATGTGGAACGACTATTGCTTGGCCTGTTCGACACGGAGGCGCTTTCTACGGTTATGGTGGTTGATAGGGCCCACCGCTCACTGGGGGGCAAGACCACCGCCGGACACCCCCCCTGCCCCATAATACCGTGACTGCTCACCTATAAGAACCGCAACGTGATCCTGAGACTTGCTAGGGAAAAGCAAGACCTAATCTACGATGTGAACAAACTCTCGATCTACCCGGATTTGACCATGGTGGTGCAAGAAGCACGCAAGAAGTTTCTTCCGATCAAGCGGTAGCTCCAGCAAGCCAAAATACAATACGTGATGCTCTACCCTGCCAGATTCAAATCCCCTATCGTGGAAAGACACACATCTTTAACAGCCCGCAACAGGCTCAGGACTTTCTGAAGACAATGTATTCTGTTGTATTTAGGGCATTAATTGCTGTATGTCCGAATATATTGTTATTACCAGTCTTAGGATGTTAAGAGATCCACCTCTGGCACATTGTTTCAGGGTTGCTAATTAATATATCCTACTGGAGGGGGCAGCATTTAATCAGAAACAATAGGAACAGCTTGAAGAAAAGTGGGGTGGGGGGAGGGACACTATCCAACTATGGGTTTGGGTCGTGGTTGTGGGACAGGGATGGGTTGGCTTTATGGGTAATACAAACGACAATACTGCACAGACAAGCCCTAAGCACACCGACTACAAGGATCCATTTAAAATCACTATGATAGATCACACAGACTCACCCAGAACTGGAGAAGGCAGAGCAGGCCGGGAGATTCCAAGAGCAGGCCAGATCACTAATTACACCTTCCTGACGTGTAATGTGTGAGGTCTTTGCGACCCCCGCAAGCGCAGTCAGATCTTAGGATATTTAGACAGACAACAAGTACGGGTGGCCAGAGACAAGAGATGTGCTTAGATCCTAAGGAAATGCCTACTTTTGGGAAGAAATGGGCGGCACACAGTTGCTTCTCTTCCTACTTGACGTACACCAGGGGCACTGCTATCCTTATTAAGGATAGCTTGAGATATTGCCCGTTGGCAGAATTACAGGACTTGCAGAGCAGATACAGTGTGATGTGGGATAGACTGGCCAGACATACGGGGACCCTGGTAAGCTGCTACACTTCCAACATCGATGACACCAGTTATTTTGACATGAAATGGGGTCATATCCTGGCAATAAGGTCCATCTTTATCATAAGGGGAGGGGATTTTGATTTAACACTAGACTCACACGCTGACCGTTACCACAGCACCCCAGTCACATACCCACAGGCAACCAAACACCTCACAGGTATCATGACAGATCATCAACTCTTCGGTGCCTGGAGGCCCCTACACCCATCACACAGGGAAGGAACCGTCCATTCTAGCGTGCACTCCAGCTGGTCCCATATAGATTTATGGTTGATGTTCAGAGGCCTAAATACGTGGCTCCAAGAGGTGACACACCTGGAGTGAACCTTCTCAGATCACTCCCCTGTTCTCATGAGATTGGCCCTGCCAGGCAACAAATCTCCATACCGTTCCCGGCGACTCCAGCCAACAACCCTGCTAGATTGCGCCTTTTGGGAAGAACTACGCCAGGAAATTCTTGAGTTCTTCCAACACAATAAAGATAGTGTCTCAACACTGGCATGTGATTGGGAGAGCTTCAAGGTCACTATTAGAGGGTTGTGTATAGCTACAAGCAGAGGGATTTTGAAGTCCATCAAGGAACCCTAACTAGAATAGAGATAGACATAAAAAAAGAGGAGTTTCTGGCCTCCGCCCCTTCCCGAAAACAGAGGGCACAGCTTAAAGAACTACTAACTGAGTACACAAGAGAGGCGGACCGGGAGGTCAAATTCCGCTCCATATAGCATGTGGCCAGATCATATGGCGAGGACAAACGCCCCAGTAGAGCCCTGTCCAAAGCAACTAGACCCCCTAGATTCGCTAATCAAATTATGGAAATAATAGATGAAACAGAAAATAGGAATATTGAGTCACAGGAGATCCTTAATATTTTTACTACCTATTATGCTAAACTCTACCACATACGTAAAAGGCCCCTCCCGACATAGCAGCCTACTTCGAAGATACCGCCCTTGGGGGGGATTAGCGATTCACGCAGAGAATTCCTGTCTGCTGAAATTGAGGAGGATGAGATCCGGGTCGCAATAATGGGTCTGCGCTCCTGTAAGGACCCGGGGCCCGATTGACTTTTATAAATGCTACATAGGCGAATTAGCCCCATTCCTTAAACAGCTATTTGAGGAGGTTAGAATTAGTGGGACTTTACCCGTGTCCATGCAGCAGGCCATGATCATATCCCTACTCAAGCCGAACAAAGAGGCCAGCAACTGTGAGGCCTTCAGGCTCCTGTCGCTCATTAACTGTGACACCAAGATCCTGGCCAACGTCGTGGTAAATAGGTTGACGTTGCTGATGGAGGGACTGGTCTTCCCAGACCAGGCAGGCTTCATCCCCGGCAGGGCCACATCTCGTAAACTGCGCACAACTTTTGTGCTGCTTCATGACATAGATCCTGAGACTAGCGCAGAAGGTATATTCTTAGATGCCACAAAAGCATTTGATTCCCTGGAGTAGGACTACACATTTGCAATTCTGGTAAGGATGGGACTCCCCCAGCCATTCCCGGCATGGATAAGGCTGTTGTAAGCACCACCTGTGGCTATTATACAGATTAACAGCGTGTACTCCCCGCAGAGCCCCCTCATGCGAGGCACATATCAAGTCTGTCCCTTATCTCCGTTGCTATTCGCCCTCGCCATAGAACCCCTCACGGCCAAAATACAACAAAATCACGGGAATATGCCATACCATACCCCACACAGCAGATACTAATATCGCTGTATGCTGATGATGTCACTCTTTATATACAGGAGCCATAGATTAGCCTTAACCCGATCCTGCGGGAATTCATCAGATTCGGCTCCTTCTCCGGGATAGGGATTAACTGGAGCAAATCCCAGATCTTTCTGCTCACCCTCAACATGGTTCAATTCACTCCTGATTTTCCCTTGAAATGGTGCCATGCCGAAAAAAAATATTTGGGTGTGACAATACCCAGAACTAAGGAAGCAATGCTTTGCGCAAACTATGGCTGTTATGATCTGATGTAGATACTAGATTGGAATACAACCACTTGAAATATGTGAGCTACTTGTCCGTGATGTGTATATATATGCAGCATTGATGTATGTTACATCTTCATGTAAGTTGAGAAACTTGATAAATAAAGTTTTAAAAAATATATATATATATACATGGTATGTGTTCGCACCATTGATTGCAAAAATGAAAATAAAGCACAATAAAACCATTTTTTTAAAGTGCAGTAGTGGAAAATGTTAATGTCTTTTTAGTATTTCGGTGCCCTAAATGCAGGAGACTTTCACAGGCAGTGTATTTACTTTAAATGTGCTTTTCATTGTGCAGTCTCTACAAATACAAAACGTGCAGCCCACGGCTTCCAAAACACGCATTGTTTAGACACATATTTCAAGTAATCCACAAATAGCTTGCATAAATACACTGTCTGCTCAAAAGCCATTGTCGTCTCCTTCATTATTGGCTTCCAGAGCGCTGCATTTCACTGGCGAACCAGCAGCCATTCTTCCTATTTAGTCATTTATACAACACTGTTGGTAAATGTCACTCTCTTGTTAACCACTTGCTGCCAGACAGAAATGCAGAAACTTTTCTCCTAGTTTTATACTTCATTTGCAGCGCTCACATTTTATTGCTGCTTGTTGGTCTGCTGGAACAGTCACCTTTTTAAAGCCAGTGCTGACAGTCGATAAAAAGATCCCTTTGAACCCCTGCTCGGCAAATGCCAACAGCAGTGCCCGGCTCCAATCACTGCCATAAATACAAAAAGTAAAACATATTAATATATATGTGCACTATAAAAACAAAGGTTACAGGAAAGTTATAGTTATGCTCAGATTTCACTTATAGAAAACCATTGAAATTCAGCAGTTATAGTTACCTGAGCTAACTATAACATATGCCCCCGCGAATGCACTGCAAATGACCACACATATTACATCACTCTTGACATGGTCAGTGACATCACCGATGATATCACTGATGACATCTCAAATTACATCAATGAATATATCATCGAGTAAGTGTTAGTGTTTTCTAAGAGGTTATGATTGTTAAACATATATACTAAGCTACTACACGTGTTAAATTAGTATACTAGGTGTACTACTAATAAGTGATACTATTTATAACATGTTATCTGAGTGGCTGTGTGACTGTGTGTATCTGTGTGTCTGTGGGTGCGTGAGTGCCTGTGTAGGTTTGTGAGTGGCTCAATAAGTGTGTGAAAGGCTGTATGAATGAGTGACTGGGTGTGAAAGTGGCTGTATGGTTAAGTGAGTTGCTGTATTGGAGAGTGAGTGTATGTGTGAATGACTGTATGGGTGTGTGAGTGGATATGTCAGTGCAAGTGCATGTATGGCTGTGTGAATGGTTGTGTAAGTGGTTATGTGGGTATGTGAGTGTGTGTGTGAGTGATTGTATGGGTGAGTGAGTAGCTGTGTTGGGAGGCTGTATAGACGAATGAGTGGGAGTGGGAGTGGCTGTATAGGTAAATAAGTGGGTATATGAGTAGGTGTATGGGTGAGTGACTGGTTATATGAGTAGCTGTTTGTGTGAGTGTTTGGCTCTATGAGTGATTGAGTGGGTGTGTGAGTGGCTCTATGGGTGAGTGAGTGTTTGAGTGAGCACCTGTTTGGGTCTGTGAATGGGTATGGGAGGGGATTAATTGAACGGTCTCGATAATAAAGAGACAGGTTGCATAACTGTACTGTTTTGGTCGGCTGACACATCGCTTCAGCAATATCATTGCCCAGCCATTTTGATCAACAGGGCTGCTCCTCCTCACTGCCTCGTTTCTACTAATCACATAAATAGCTGCTAAGGGCCACGGCAATAGAAAGAGGACTACACTTGACAACAAAAAAGGGACTACAGTGGCAGTCTGAGACAGGGTCGACAAGTTGGCAGCCATCTTGGAATGGTTTGGTCCAACTAAAGTTCTAACTGAAAGTAGGTTTGGTTTGTACTAGTGGTATAAGGTCTCTCTAGCTTCCGTATTGCCTATCCATGCCATTTCATCTAGTTTTCTCTTTGGGTTCCACACAAACTAGTCATGGTCTTAAGGAATCAGAGGATTGTAAAGGTCCCAGCAGGGTCTACTGTAGGACTCTTGTCTGCTGCATATGGCTGGTTACGACAATGAATAAAAGGGAAGTCCTCTTAATATCATCTATGAACCATGGGTTTCCCACCGAAGCCACTACCAACGGTCAATAGCCACGCTATCAAAATGGATTTAAGCCCTGACCTCTCAGGTCCCAATGCTTTCATCATCAACTACCCATCCAACCTTTCAAAAAACGCAGCCAAAAACCATAAGCATCACTTGCTAAGGTCTAGGCACGAAACTTTCATCTCAAACGTCTTTTAGTGTGCAAGCAAAGGTAGTAGAGTTAATGACCTTATTTTCTACACCAGAAAAAGAGCTTGTTGGCGTAAAGTCCTCCACTCTATGCTCCGAATATCATGTACCATTAAAACACCCCATGGTCTCAAAGTGACTACAGCTCCTTCGCCCACACTCAACGCCAATGCCACCATCACCCTCTATAACAATGGGATCATCCTTATACAAGAGTCTAATGCCAATCTGATTAAGATAGCCGTCCCTTAAGCACTCGGCCTCGGTGAAGTCCAATGACACCCACCCGCTTTCTTCCAGCATTCAGGTCATCACCAGTCCTCCCCCCACCTCTCAGTCTAGACCCTCACTCCCTTTGAACTACTCCTCCTGCCAGATGTTCACAGTGCGGCCTGGTCCCCTGTGGAGTATCGCCAACCTTCTAGTCCCTCGACCTAACAGGTGATAAACATCTCAGGGAATCTCGTTGCACAACCAGCTAGTCTGGTTCTTTCTGCTTCTTGCACGGAGAGCTCACCCAGTTCCCTATTTTCTTTGCCCCAGCAAGTGAGGGACATCTCTAGTCCTCTCGACTTACTGTCAACTAGCCTGACCCCTTCTGCTCCGCGCGCGGACAGATCCCCAGGTGACCTTGTATCTTTGCCTTCATCAATTGATCACTCTTCCCTCATCCCCGCCTAAGCCACATACCATGCGGGTGAATGGACTAATGCCCTACTCCCACCATGATTTGTCATACCCTCGATCTCCGGTAGGACTTGCTCAGGACCCTCTGAGATATGGCCTGACCACTGTCGCTAACGCTACATCTCTGGCTCCCGACCATGATTTGTCATACCCTCAATCTCCCGTAGGAATTGCTCAGGACCCTCAGAGATATGTTCAGACCACTGTCGCTAATGCTACATCTTTGATTCCCAAGGTTCACTGTTCCCCGCTAGTTCCACACGTTGAACTCCCTCCCCCAGGAACAACTATCCACCACCTTAGTGCACGCAGGCTTACACAGAGACTCCCCCTCTCTTTCAACACAACCTATACCCCTTTCAGACTTATGTACGCGCCTTGATGATATATATCTCCAGCTGCACCTTCTCACTACCGAACTACATGACCTAAAAGTCCCTTCAATAAATCTTTTCCCAATGATCAGTTCCATTCTCACCTCTGCGAATCGGTCTAGAACCTCCCCTAGTGATAGTGAATGCTTGGGACAGTTGTTAGCCTCTGCTGTCTTGCAAACCATTCCCTTAGCTAACGCGCCCACACGGCCCAGAAGAGCTGAGACCTTGACGTCCAATGATCTCAATGACATTCACAACTCCTACTCGACTAGGTCCAGTCCCAACTTGACCCCGCCGAAACACATACAAACCATCCATCCTAACCTGCACAGAGAACCTCCTCATAATCTTAGAGTCATCAATAAAGACAATCTCATGTGAGTGAATGTCACCCAGACTCCTTCAGCCACACATCCTCCACGTTTGAAATGTGTACTACTCAATTGCAGGTCAGCCAGCAAACATGCCTCTGAAATATTCGACCTAATTCAACACAATGATCTTGACATCATCATCCTTACTGAATCCTGGCTAAATCCAGCCTCCAATCCTATTTTAGACCTCCTTGTACTTCCTACTAAAGACATAATTAGGCTAGACAGAGTTAGGAAGCATGGAGGGGGCTTAGCCTGCATTCATGGGAACACACTCTCGATTTCCCACATAGAGTCCTCTCCGCCCTCTGCCTGTGAATATCCTTGTCTCAACATCGCAAGGAACAACCGGCCGGTCTGCAAACTTCACACCTTTTATCAACCTCCAGAAGACAACCTCCCCTTCATTGAACAACTATTGGAGATCATCTCGAGTAATGTTGACTCAGCCATGTCCCAAATCTTTCTTGGCGATTTCAATCTCCACTGGTCTAATCCTAATGACCAAGCGGTTATTTGCCGTAAAGACTTTTTAAAGGATCATGATCTTAAGCAGCACTGTGACCAACCAACACACAACAAAGGTGAAACTTTAGACCTCATTATCTCAAAAGGGCAGTCCATCACACTGGAATCCATTACCCCTTGCGACTGGACGGACCACCACTGCATTCTCTTCGATATCAAAATGGAGGTGAAGTTGAGGAAGGTTCATCCAACGAAACCTAAGATCTGGTAAAGGGATTTCAGATCAATAAACTAAGTTGAATTAGCTGCCCACTGTAAAAGTGCCCTCTCCTCCCAAGCCGACTTGTGTGAGGTTCAGTTACTCACCGACGCTTACAACTCGGCCATCTCTAACATCTTGGATGACATTGCACCACTTCAACTAAAAAAATACCTCAACAAAAAAATCCAAACCATGGTACCACGACAATCTAAAGACGGAACGACACAACCTTAGTGCAACTGAACGAGCCTGGAAGTCAAATCCCTCCCTGGAACACCTAACATTCCTTAGAGATGTCAGGAGTATTTACAAAAAGCAAATGAAGTGCGCTAAGGCAGGTTACTTCAGACTACAACTTGATCAAGCCGCTAATCGCCCCAAGAAACTCTTTGAATTGGTCAAACAACAATCAACTGGGGATACAATTCACTCTGTCTCCAATGTCAGCCCACCATGTGGCAATTAATGTTCTGCTTTCTTCATTGAGAAATCAAGACTCATCTTCAGTCAACTTGCCTCCAAGAAGGCTCTACTGCCAGTTTCTGGGTCTGCACCACCTCTTGTCATAGAAAAGCCCAATCTCACACGCCTGATCATCAAGAATAAGGCCTCATGGAGCACCTTTACCCCCTTCAGTGAAAAAGACATCAATAGGATTCTTCAGAACATCAATCCATCCAACCACTTCAATGACCCATTGCTGCTGACCATTTTCAAAGAGATCAAGAATGCTCTCATCCCCACTTGGACAAAGATAGTAAACGCTTCTCTATCCCAAGGCATGATCCCAGACTGTCTAAAAGCAGCGCAGGTATCACCCATACAAAAAAAACAACCTCAAAGAAATCTGACCTCAATTATTTCCACGCCATATCTAACATCCCCACTCTAGCTAAACTACTAAAAAAATGTGAACAATCCCAACTTTGTGCTCACATGGAGAATGTCCAATTCCTTAAACAACATCAATCAGGCTTTCGGGAGGGGCGCAGCACAGAATCGGCACTCACTCACGTTATTGGCGACATATTAAATATACTCGATCAAAATGACTCCTGCCTCCTGATCCTCATTGATCTTTCCTCCGCATTCGACACGGTTAATCATGACAATCTCCTTTCCACTCTGAAGAACAGGATGGGATTCTCTGGTCTGGTGCTACAATAGTTCTCCTCCTTCCTCCACCACAGCACACAAAGAGTTAAGCCAAACCAGTCCCTCTCCCAGCCCTCTCCAGTACTTATGGATGTCCCCCAAGGGTCCGCCCTCTCTCCTATCCTTTTCAAATTCTTTTTGCAACCTTTTGCTAATTCTCTAAATGACATGAACATTCCCTTCCATATGTACGCTGACGACACACAACTTTACCTTAAAATCTCATCCCTGGATAACATCATTTCACTCAACTCTACCTTAACGTCTACTCAAAATTGGTTAACTGAGAACCACCTCCTGCTCAACACTGCCAAAACTGAATTCCTTCTCATCTCTCCTCCGAACCACCCC
Source organism: Lissotriton helveticus (assembly GCF_964261635.1). Taxonomy (NCBI): domain Eukaryota; kingdom Metazoa; phylum Chordata; class Amphibia; order Caudata; family Salamandridae; genus Lissotriton; species Lissotriton helveticus. Next base: position 236,969,012 of record NC_136062.1, on the reverse strand, counting down.
TTCAAACTAGACCTTTGGTTGACTCACTTCACTGCTTTCAATTGCACCCCTCTCACCACAGACTGTGCCAAATCACTTGGAATCACCTTGGACAAGCACCTGGATATGAAAAATCATCTCAGCAGCGTATGTAAGGGAGCTAATCACTTGATGAGGACACTCAGAAATATCAAGCCCTTCCTTCCACAAAATGATTTCAAACAAGCGGTCCAAGCACTGGTCTTACCGAGGCTAGATTATGACAGTGCTACGCTCTGTGGCCTTCCCAAGTACACCCTGGCTCCACCGAGGTCAGCACTGAACGTTGCGGCCAGACTAGCTACCGGTAACAAACGAAATGAGCACATTTCCCCAGTCCTAAAGTCTCTCAAATGGTTGCCCTACAAAGTCCGAATCCAGTTAAAGATTATCGTTCTAGCACACAAAGCCCTGCACAACAACACCCCTAGGTACCTAGCACAAAAGCTAGAATTGTCATGTGGCGAGAGAGCTTCGAGAAGCGCTAACAACTTCCTCCTGAAACCACGTATCATGAATAAAAAGAGAACTCGTCGTCGAGCCTTCACAGATGCTGCACCAAAGATCTGGAACTCTCTTCCACCGGATTTGCGCATAATATCATCAATAACTGCTTTCAAACTTGAAGTCAAAACATTCCTAATGAACAAATTCGTACCTTAATTTGACCGATGTGCATTCGTGTGCAACCACTGATCCTACAACAGTTGTTGATTGACTCTACATCCTTTTTACCATCCTGTGTTTTTGCTCTCTGCTCCTCTCGAATGTAAGGTTTGCCACCATAGCAGCCTGTTATTGACCTGTTTATTTCATTACTCGCTGTGTACCACCTGTTTGTGAATATTGTGACTATAACTGTTTGGTATCCTTATCTGATATAGTTACTGGAGCTGTATTCTCCCTCTCTTCTCGTTGTGTATCACCTGTATGGGATTTTTGTGACTACAACTGTTTGGCATTCTTACTTGATATCGCTACTGGAGTAGTACTCTCCCTTTCATCCTTTTGTAAAGCGCTCTGATATCCCTCGGGATCTGATTCGGGCTATATAAAACTTTGTTAAATAAATAAATAAATAAAAAAGTATCCAAGTGGGTGCATGAGTAGTTGTTTGGGTAGGTGAGTGGTTCTGTTGAGAGGCTATATGTGAGAAAGGGGGCATGGCCTCCGATGACCTCTCAGCAATCCCACTGTGTGGGACTTACTGGAGGTAGCAGGAGGAGTTCTTAGTCCCCAAGGACCTTCAGCATCCAAGGGGATTTCTTCTCCCAACCAATAGTGTGCCAGGAGGCGCGTTTTCAGAGTGGTGGAGAAAAGGTGCACGGCCTCCAAAAAACTCTCAGCAATCCCACTGTTTGGAACTTACTGGAGGCAACAGAAGGGATTCTTGGCACCCAAGGACCCTCAGCATCCAAGGGGACTTCATCCCTCAACAAGTATTGCGCAAGGAGGTACGTTTGCAGACTGGTGGAGAAAGGGGGTGGGCATCTGATGAGCTGCATCAGGATTTGCGGTTACACAGGGGACAGGGGTTGTGCTGAGCACAGCTGGGGATCTGCGATTCCTACGCATTGAGAAAGAAACTTTATAAAGCAACTTATTGGCCGTTATGTCTCCCTCTGGCACCCTTCTAACACACCCACGGGGTCAGAGTATCTCTATCCTGCCTCTTTATTCACTTTTCACAGATTTTTTCAGCTTTTCAATACATAAAATGGCAGCTGCAACTTCCCAGTTAGGTTGCGGCCAGTCAATCAGGGTCCTGCTGTGGCACGTGGAGCCACAGATCCACCATTGTGGATCCCCAGAAGATCCGCAACCCCGATATCAAAATTTGGATTTTGTTTAATATCTCTAAAACTATTGCGCAGATTTACATCAAAATACCAAAAGGCAGTGCTCTGGACCAGAATCTACCTTTCTACCAAATTTGGTGTATTTCCGTCCAATGGTTCGGACTGTAGTCGTGTCTAAAGTCCCTATGGGAATTAACATGGGGAAACCGCATTTTGCCCCCCCCCCCTTTTATCGAGGGTTAAATTAGTTGGGGAAAGTTTATGAAGATTCGTCAAAGTGTGCCAAAGTTGTGGAAAAAACAAAAATGCTCTTTCTATGGAATTTAGGTCCTAACCTGACCTACTGGCAACTGCCAGTAGGTCAGTGGCAGCCACCACAACACGAAGGTGGTAGTCCTGGGACAGATGGATGAATGGGAGGGCGGGGGGGAGGGAGGGAGGAATGGGGCAGTCATAATTTAAAACGTACCTTTCGTTGCTGCCTCCGATGGGCACCAAGGTGCTCTCCCAGCGGTCTTTGGGCAGGCAGAGGCTGCTCAGCCAGTCCAGACGCTGTTCTCATGCTATGACAGAAGCACCAGGATTGGTTTGAACAGTCTGCTTTGCCACTCAGACACTGCCTTGTAGCCTGTGGCTTTTCTCCAACCTGACTGTGAACACATCTGAGTTGGAAAAATAGAAGTGCAAATGTATGTCTGGCCAACCTAGGATGGCTAACCAAACTTACATGAACACTTCTAAGTGTCCACCACCTGCCTGTCATGGCCTAACGCCGGCCCGCCCAACACACATGCCAGAGCCAGTCACAGAAAAATAAAATTATATAGTCTCATTATCATTTCATTTTTCTTTGACTGACTCTCACGAGTGGGGGGCGCTCCTCCACCATCACTGAGGAGCTGCCCCTGCAGTAGGCTGTATATCCATATATATATATATATATATATATATATATATATATATATATATATATATATATATATATATATATAGAGAGAGAGAGAGAGAGATATATATATATAAAAAAATATATATATATATATTTAGACATTTCCCATTAACTCACCGTGTGGATTACATCGACGAAACCCTGCTGTGCATAATGTGCTGTGAACTGGCTGACTGTTGTTGGGACACCACTGTGTGTCGGGTATGCTAATCACTGAATGGGCTCCCTGACTAGATCCAGCGCTTTGTGTCGAACAGCAGGGGAGAGCAGCGCACGTAACGGAGGCAATATACCCTTAAGAGGAGGGAAAAGGGGCCGTGCCATCACCGTGAAGGAGTGATGACGTGAACATCTAAAAGAACCCCAGGTGAAACTGCCTGCAATTTGAAACTGGCACTGAGGAAAGCGGTAACGCTGAAACGCGTCTGCCTGAAGTTTCGCATTAAGGACATTGCGCTTTTGTTGGTGAAGAATAAAGCAATTGTGTATTTGCCTTGGCTGTGTCAGATTCCTTTTTCTGCTGGAAGAGGGATTGGTAACGATATATATATATTGTTATAGTTAGATCAGATGTTCCTTGGGAACAGCTTTTTTTGTTTTGTTTTGCTAATAAGTTTGGCACCGTTGGATGAATCTCCATGAAACTTTCTGAAAAGGTAGTGCTTTTGGATTACTTTGTGCATGGAAAGACGCGGGGTGCATCCGTAATGCGGGATATGAAAAAAATTGGGGTCCCACAATGCAAAATCCCCATGCATTATCTATTAACTTTTTAATGCAAAAAACTTCTGAATGTAAGTACACCAAATTGTGCAGGAAGTTAGATCTTGGTCCACAGATTGTGCTTTTTGGTATTTGGTGTAAAATCTGTTTCATAGTTTCTGAGGAATGAAGGATAAAAAATAATTGTATATCTGGACTGTTGGGTCCATAAGAGGGTTGAGAGACTCTTGTGGTAGTGCCCGTTTAAAAACGTAGTGTTCTGATTTGCTTAGGGAGCTTTATTTCACCTTAGGCCATCTGACTCCCACAGGAGTTAGACTCCTGAGGGAGTGAGCGCTCTGACTTGCTGCCTGCAAAATAAGAAAAATGTTGCTGACAGCCATTACAGGACTCGGGGCCTTAGTCCCCTGTCCTGAAATAAAAAAAGAAAAATAGTATAAGGGGGCTCCCTATGGGGAGGACCAAGAGGGACACCCTTCAGCAGCAAAAAACTATTAAAAAAATGGCAAAAAGTGCTTCAATCCCACAGGACTCACACAGGACTGAAAATAAAATGGCAGCCGGGCCATATTCATAACGTTTATGCCCCCAGGTGCCTACCCCCAAGTCTGCATTCATAAACGCAAGGGAGGCTGTGTGCCTCCCCTCCCCAAGCCTTCAGAGGCCCCGGACCAGAAATTCATTTATATGGGGAGAGGGGCCGTGAGGCCAGCTTCCTGCAGCCTCTAAAATCCCCGGGGACCCCGCCCCGGGAATGGCATTCTACAAAATGGGGAGGCGGACTGCGGGACACCCTCCTCGAACCTCAAAATGCTCCAGTAAGACGACCCCTGGGGCTGAAATTACTTAAAATATGGAGGAGGCAACAAGGCCCCCCTGCCTGATCCATTAAAGACTCGGAGCCTAACCCCAGGCCGATTGCTTCAAGAGAGGGGGGGCCACACCGCTCCCCTTTCTGAGCCATCAATGGCCCGGGAACCCCACCCTCCTGGGCCAACTCACATATGTCCTGGGGAGCCCACCCAGGGAAATCTGTATTTGCTCTTGCTTAGCAGGAGCATTTTCAAAACTGCTCCGAAGAGGCAAACACCAATTCCCCTACCAGTAGGCGGGTGCTTTAAAAATGCTCCTGCCCATTGGGTGCAGACTTTTGATCTGTTTCCCTGCCCACACAGATGAGGGCAGCAAAGCAAATTGAAATATTGATTCCTCTCATAGGGAGCAGCAATAGTAGCTGCTCCCTGAGGGTGGGAGCAGTGCCGTCTCCCACTGCATGAAGGGAACCAAGTGAGATGTGGGTGCTCTTTGGCCCCCCTCATGGCTTCCAACAAGTGTGTGGTGGGTGACCTGGATGATGAAGGGTGGTACTGAGTGGTGACTGATGGGTTTCCTTACTCGATTAGGATAGGTCAGGATTAGTTAATTTCACTTCCCTTGGGCTTTAGTTCTGTTTTCCAGTTGGGAGGTCTCCGTTGCATCACATAGTTCTTTTTTTGTGCAGACCCATAGATACTTATTTGTGTGTCATTGAGTATATAGGGAGTGTGTCTATGCTTGGTCTTAAAATATTTCCCTTAGGCCCCCACCCACTGTGTTGTTTTTGTTGTTCCTGAGCAGTTTCACAGCTGCGGGCCTGTTTTATAGCAGATAATGAATTTGCTTCTGACCCCCTCAAGTAGGCTGGTCTTGCTCTAGCTCTTTATAAACTCTATTTTTAGTCTATCCCACTAGTCAATTCCGGTTTAGTTGTCAGACTGATCCCATGCAGAACTAAACATGGCGGAGAATCATGGCCTAGCCTTTGATGACATGGACTTGCAACTTATTCTAGCCAATCATCATAGTTTGTTAAACACCGTACCATCAGTTATTAGCACCAATGAGGACGAATGGGGCAACATTCTTGGGCTCAAGAAGTCCCAATCATGAACAGCAATACATGGTACCATCATGGCGGAGTACCTGAGGGGTAATTGTGCTCCAACAGGACTCATTGTCACTAATACTCCGAGACTATTCTTGAAAGATAAAGAATTCCTTAGAGATTGGTCTCTCATCGCATGCCGGTGTACCAGAGACTGGCTGATTCTTATTATTAAAACATCAAAAAGGATAGCCGATACCATCCTCATAGAAATTCAAATCCTAGAATCTCAAATTAAGACCACTATCTCAAGTACAGCTTTCAAGAAGAATCAGGATGAAACCAACAAGAACAACAAAGAGTTTAAGGACTCTACTCTTTTTACAAAGATAGAGAAATTTAGAAAAGATCTGAACAAATTCTCATTTGAAAAGGTATACCCTTACACGAGCGACTCTTTTTTTCCACCAGAATACAACAGGAATGGTCGTAGGATCGGATCTACCTATGGCACTTCAAGCTCTGAAGATAATCCCAGCGACTCTGACTCCTCCAATAGGATTAGTGCTCCCCATAGAGGATGAGGCAACCAACAAAAATGGAGGGGCAACCCTCAGAATCAATCTCAGCAGTGGTGGCCTCCAAATCCATGGCAATTTGGTGGACTAAGCTTTCCTCAACAGGTGGGACCATTCCCTCCACCCCATTTCCCGAAGTCAACAACCTCACACTGGAGCCCACCATCAACATCAACATCCACGAGGAACTTGAGGAGCAATGTGAGCAAGAACAAACGACAGGAGCAAGCGAGATCGAGCACGGAGACGGGCTTGTGATCAATCTGAGCTTGCCAGCACTCACTCCTATAGAAGAAAAAGCCCTCAATAGAGGATTGGGCTTTGTCCCCACCCATAAAAATGATCCTATTGACACACAAATTGAAGTGGCTAAATTCTTTCGGAAGGTGAGGTTGCATTTTTTCTTTGCCAAACAATCTAAGGAAGAGACACAGGTGAGAGATACCAACACGGGACTAAAAAAACAGTCCACGTTCAATCCTCCATCACATACTATGCCACCACAAGTGTTAGCTTTCGAACAAGCCATAGAGAAAGAACTTAATCTTCTTCTGTCACGTAATCCAGATGGGTATTACAACTTCCCCAAAATTGAACAACGCTCTTTGACACTGAATGATGATCTTATCATCAAACCAGCTGACAAGGGCGGCGCGATCGTCCTTATGGTTATCAGTATGTACCGCACTGAGTGCCTTCGACAATTAAGTGACAGGAAATCATATTGTCCTCTGGCGACTGATCCCACTGCTGGTTTGAAAGCTACAATTAACAACATGGTGGAAGAGGCACTGGCAGAGGGGTGGATTACCTCACAAGAGGCAGGCTATCTATGCACAGAACATCCGGTGATGCCGTATTTTTTTTATTCTTCCGAAGGTGCACAAGAAGCAGAGGCCACCTCCAGGGCGGCCAATTATCTCTGGCATAGGGTCAGTTTTAGAGCCACTTTCCACCTTTGTGGACCATTTTTTACGACCTATGGTGAAAGAAATGCCCACGTTTCTTCAGGACACGACGAATGTCTTACGACTCTTACCAGAGATTGAATTTGATACCCCCTCTGATTATCTCCTATTCTTTGACGTAGAATCACTGTATAAGTCCATTCCTCATGATCTAACTTTTGAAGTGATCTCTTCTCTGTTGACATCTCGTGACTTAGACAGTATAACACCTGTACATTTCATCATGGCTTGTGCCACCCTGGCTATGAAAGACAATTTTTTTAAATTTGAAGACACGGTGTACCTACAGACTTCGGGCACCAGTATGGGCAGTATTTTTGCCCCGAGTCTGGACAACCTATACGTCCATCATTTTGAACAAGAACATATACTTACCACAACCAACCCTTTTTCCAACTCGGTTTGGTTGTGGAAGAGATATATTGATGACGTCTTGGTGGTTTGGCGAGGTAGTATTGATGACTTGCAAGAATTTCTGGCGTGGCTTAAAAACAGGAACGAGTTCCTGCGGTTTACTGTCGAATTCGACAAGAAAAAACTAGCCTTCTTGGATCTCATGATTTTCTCTACTCCTGACGGATTACAATCAGAATTGTATAGAAAACCCATGGCCAGAAATTATTTACTTTGTTATGATAGTCATCATCCCCAATCCCTTAGGGACAATTTGCCCTATGGGAAATTCTTAAGAGTACAGAGAAATTTCTCTACTGCCATAGGCTTCAAGGAACACTCCACTGCACTGCAAAAACAACTGTGCCTTAGAAAATATCCACTGAAATTGATACACCGTTCTTTGAAACGCGCCAGGAATAACAACCGTGCAGCACTTCTAGAACCCCCTTTGCCAAAACAGAATTCACAAAGGTTGACTTTTGTTAGTACTTTTGGGTCTCTGTCTAATAACATCAAGAAGATAGTCAAGAAACATTGGTCTATACTGAACACCGGCCAAGAGTCTGTCAGTCCTCCCCTCTTTGCGTTCAAAAGGGGTCCTAACTTGCGAGATCAGGCAGTACATACAAGACCTAGAAACAAGATACCAAGGGCTCTTGGTACCATTTGGAATCTCCCGCCAGTTCTAGGACATCATCCATGCGGCTCCTGTACAGCTTGCCCACAAACCAAAAAGTCCCTTGAGAATGACATTGGCACAACTAGACCTTGGGTACAGAAAAGATTCACAAACTGTAACAGCGACAAGCTGATTTACTTAATCATGTGCCCATGCCAGCTGAAGTACGTGGGTATGACCACACGGAAAATTAAGATCAGAATTTCCGAACATAAAAGCACGATAAGATGTAAGAAGCAGGCCACCAAGCTGACCAATCACTTTTTGGAGGCCCAACATGACCCTTCGGCATTTTACTGGACGGTCCTAGAACAGCCTTTTAGTCCGGACCATGTCACTGACCTTTCTAGATAGCTCTTGGTCAGAGAGCAGAAATGGGTCTTTAGACTAGGCAGCGATAAGACAGGACAAAACGATGAGATTCCCTGGTCTATTCTATGAGTAGAGCCCTCTTTACATAGTAGTTTCATTCGAATACATCCATAGTCCAGAACCCTTTACCAAATGTTGCATTTATAGAGAGTTCCATAGAGGTTTTAGCTATATTGACCTCATATCAGGACCTCTCAGTTCTGGCACCTTGATCCCTCATAGAGACATAGAGGAGTACTCCACCGGGACATTACTAACCTGACTCCTATAGCCTATTAAACTGTTGATATGGTGGATCTATATGATATGACTGCCTTCATGTCATTTCTATGTTCCCTCTCCCATACCATTAGGTTTTATTATCATGCTGCATTACATTCTTTGTGGCTTTGCGTTCTTGACAGTATCTAATATGGAGTACAGTCCCCGACATGATTGAGCCTTAATTTCGGCATATTACTAGTATATATTTTGCACTTTCTGGCAGTTTTTCATGTCCGGTATTAATAATAGCACTTACCATGGCACGTCTTGCCTAGTCACCCCTGGGCTTTATGCTCCGCAATGTGGTAGGAGCTCGAATATCTCATTGACAGGGCTACTACTACAACTCCCAAGCCTCCTTGCTTCTACGTCAGTCTCGTGATACTGATTCAGAAAAGGGGGTGGTGATGAACAGAGTGCCTGAATTAAGCAGACCACTCTTACCCAGTCCAAAGATCAGGGCTTGATCCATCACCGTTTTTTAGCTCACTGCACCATCCCAGCTCAGAACTTGGCTATATGCAAATTAGTCTGTTCCTGTCCCAGTGCATGATGGGAACAGGGCAAACCAAACTACCAAGCCAATTCTTATACTGGGAAGGAAACAAGCTTCCGGGGACCGGTTTCTGCCAGTCTCTGCTTGGTAGTTTGGTCTGCCCTGTTCCCATGATGCACTGGGCCAGGGACAGACTAATTTGCATATAGCCAGGTTCTGAGCTGGGATGGGGCAGTGAGCTAAATAACGGTGATGGATCAAGCCCTGATCTTTGGACTGGGTAAGAGTGGTCTGCTTACTTCAGACACTCTGTTCATCACCACCCCCTTTTCTGAATCATTTTGTCCACCATAAGCATGGAAGGGTATACTCAGACATGAGTCCCTTGCTCACTGCTCCATCAGGATTCAAGCAAGCCGGGCCGACGACGCCTGAAATGGCAGAAACCGGTCCCCGGAAGCTTGTCTCCTTTCTGGTGAAGAATTGGCTTGGTAGTTTGGTCTGCCCTGTTCCCATGATGCACTGGGCCAGGGACAGACTAATTTGCATATAGCCAGGTTCTGAGCTGGGATGGGGCAGTGAGCTAAATAACGGTGATGGATCAAGCCCTGATCTTTGGACTGGGTAAGAGTGGTCTGCTTAATTCAGACACTCTGTTCATCACCACCCCCTTTTCTGAATCAGTCTCGTGATACTTACATGGCGAGCGGGGCTGACGAGCGGCACTTGATATGTGGTATTTTATTTGTCGGGTCTACAGTGAGCCTTTGGCATCGTGATTCTGAATAGGATTATTCGTGTTAAATTAATCTTCACGTCTTTTATTGATGCTCACTTTACATCGGTCCATATTATGACATCACGTGAGTGTCGTCACATGACATGGAGCCACCCCCCTGTGTTCTTTGCTCCGTCAGATAATAGGAGTTCGATTATAACATAGAACAAGGCTACTACTACAACTTCCAAGCCTCCTTGCTCGCACGTTAGTCTCGCGATACTTTTATAGCGAATGGGGCTGACGAGCGGTATTCAATGGATGGTATTTTATTTTTCAAATCTAGAACAAACCTCGAACATCGGGATTATGTTTAGGATTATTTGTGTCAAATTAATCTTTAAATCCTTTATTTATGCTCATTTTTTATCGGGCCACATCATGACATCACGTGACTGTGGTCACGTGACAAGGGGCCAACCAATACCAAGCGTCCACAATAAGAATGGCGGATCATTCTACGATCGGTACCTCCCCAGTCGGCTTAGATGCCGGCGTGAAGTACCGACGGAGAGGTAAGCGGCCGTTCGACAGTTTCCCCTGCTGCTTTCGCCTCATTCTACCGAGCCGCCAGGCTGCTGGCATAATCTTTAAGTAGTCAAGAAGGTAGCGCTCAAGAATCAGTTTAGGCAGCCTTTGGTCATTTTAGGCGCATACTGGCTCCAGTTTCAATGAGCACTTCTTCTTTTTTCTCTGTCTTTTCTCTATGTCTTTGTTGTTAGCAGTACAACTTTCTGCTCTATTCGACTAAGTGGATGTCGTGGCGCTATTTTCTAGAGCAAGTCTGAGGAATATCCCTGGACTAACTTTAAGGCAACAGGTTATGTGGTAGTATCACTATGAACACAAATTATTCATACACGTGCTCTTATGAAACAGGCCAAAACTAAAATATAACGTTTACACTCTTTTTTATTAAAATATACTCAAATTATTTCATATTAAAATTTCAGAAGAAACAAATATTCTGAAAACATACATTATACAGACATCTTTTACATTCAAATAAAATACATTAAAATAAAATACATAAAAAAGTTTCTTGTCAATACCTAAAAAACCACCTAGTGCATTACATACATTTCACATAGCAGTAATTTTCAATTAAAAAAAGTGGAATTTTATACAAAACAACCAGAACATCCCTTATAGTCAAATGGTTCGAAGGATATTTCTACCAATTCATGAGATCCAATAGCCTTGAGCAAATCATATATTTCTACCAGAATTTATAGATTGACATATTACTGGTATCCTTTGGGCTTTACTTGGATTCTTTAGTTAATCAATGCGTCGACGAGTTTCGGTGTAGGTACCGTTGATAAGGTTACACCTTCCTCAGGACAAATTATATACGGGGTCCTCAATTTCATATGTTGGGAATCCTTCTGTATATTTAGAAAGATAACCGTCAGTCAAGGACACTATTGTGATTAAACAATCAATGCCTAACACTGCACAGATAATATTCATAATTAGTTTCTAATGTATTAGCTGTGGTAGCATCTATACTTAATTAGTTGCTTACACCTGTATTTTATAATCACATAGTCTTCAATACGCCAAGAAACATATTATTATCAATACATTATACATAATCCACGAATATTCATTTACAGGTATTTTGTGATTTCTTTTGTACTTCAGTAAGATAACCATCAGTGAACGACACTCTTGCGATTTAACAAACAGTGCCTGACACTAAACAGGTAACATTCACATTGTAATTCCTTGTATCTTGAATCAGGTTTGAATCCCTATACACATCTCTGGGTCCTCCATTATATTTCAGTTGTTGGCCTTATGGACCCTGCCCCCCACCAGGTTACCCACCATGTGAAGTATGGATAACTACCAACCTAAATATTTTTGTAACTCTGGCGTGGTCTTTTTGTGTCTCTCACCCGATGTCATCAAATATCTCACCCTTCTATTAAGCATGATTTCTGATTCAATGTCTAGGTTCTGGGGGAATTATGGAAACAACCTTAATAGTTTCTACGCTCGATAGAGACATTTATTTGTTTTTTTGTTTTATATTTTTTATAATCACCTACCCATCTTCTCACAGGAGATACTCGTAACGGCGTCTCATATGCCCAAACTCCCAAGTTATAGGGTCTGGCGTCTCTTCATTCAAGTGTGGTTTCCTTTTTATCTACAATATACTGGGAATTTCAAAGGGGAACCATTAGAATCACATCATGATTCCGTATTTATTTACCTAATTATTGTCTGGGTTTTAATCTGTTATTTTTCTTACCTTTTTTTTGTAACACGGTCTTGGAACTTAATTTCCTCTCTGGTGTAGATTAGATTTGTGTTAATGATTCCCTTTCCTTTTCGGTATTTGAAGATTTTTCCCTTCTGTTTAGATGTGCCGATATCTATTTCCTAGAGGATGTACAGTATCATATTTATCATTACCCAATTTTACCTCTTGCATAATAGTATTGTCTCTTTTCAGATTCTGATCAATTATCCTTACCTTCTATTGTCTGTGCCATTTGCTGTTTATAAAGGTTTCATCTGGACACGGAGGTTGTATAGTACGTTCCTCAGAGTGGTTCTAGAACTGGATATGTTCTATGGGGAAGATAACATGCCTATATTTCATATTCGTTCTTCATCTCAAACTCAGTTTATATTAGTTTCGCATGACTAACCCCCGTTTTTCTTACACTTTCTACCATTTTAACCCCATAGGGGACGGGTTTTTTTTGGTTTGTATTGATGTTATGGTTCTTACCTCCCCATTATTGTACCCCGTTCTAGTTCTTACTGCGGGCTTCCCTATCTCTTTTCCCAAGTTCGTTGTGGTTGAGGAACACCTTTGATGCTTTTCTCGACTTAACTTTACACTCCGATCAGTAGATACGAGTGTGGTAACTTTTCTTTGGCTATTTACACTGTGCACTCAATGCTCCATATGCCCAAGGGACCCCATCTTAATCTGCGCATAGTTAAATGGTGCTCCCTGGTAAGCGGTTCTTTGCGTAGCGATCTACTCCCACTTTTCTACCCGGTTTTACTGGCGGCGCTCGAAGAACCTTTCCCATTACATACCTTCCAAACTGCCGCTGTCGTCTTAACCTCGTGTCCTTCTCGCCGGTTGATAATTCACGATCTGTCCTAGCTCGTGTCTTTTTAAAGTATCAAGATTTAATTGATATCAGGTGTTACAGGTTTCTCCTCTGGTTTTTCGCCTGCGCTATACATTCGCGCATGCGTACTACCCCCCGCGTTCGGTGCTGAGGGTGCGGCCATCTTTGAAGAGGACGATTTTTCCTCAGATACAAGGATACGCATCCTGATCCTTCCATTTACGATTGACTTAAATTAAGTTCACGAAGCTACCGGCCCAAATCTTATAATCGTAGGACACTAGTGTGTGTCAGATGATGGTCCTTTAATTTTCGGCATATGTCGAATTCTTTGCGCATGCGCGTTGTTCACTATTGAAGTTAGTATACCCGCGGATATCAGAAACAGGAACGGGTGGCATCATTCTTATTTATTAATATACGGAGTCAGATGTACCTCTACCTGGCTGATTCCATTTCACTCCCTGGCTAATTCCTTTTCACTCATGAATAACACCATATCTGGTGCTGAGTGTATATCTATTAGTAATACTTTTACTCACCATTTTCGTTCCTATTCCGTCCTTTTTTAAATTCACCCCTTATAGAAGTTCTCTATCCTTACAAAGAATCGTAAAGTATAATAATATTTTTTCTGTCGTGTGTACAATGTTAATTGACTTATGAAATCAATGGATATGCTTGTATGTATGACTTTGCAACCCAATGTTTTTGGGCACTGATCGAATTATACCAAATATCCAGTTACTTATGTATGAAAATAAAATACCCACTGGATCTATGAACTATAATGATTTAAGTTATGTTGTGCTTATGTTTGACATTTGATGCTTACTAAACCAATAGACTCTGACCATCCTTACACGTACTTTCTTAACTGACCCAGGTCAGAGAGTTTGTAGGGTCTTCCCCGTTATAACTCATCATTGGTCCAGCAATCAGTATAAGTGTTTAGAAAAGGCATGTGTTACTAATGCACCATAGGTGTGCAGAGCTTTTGAACATGTTACAAATATCTGCATTGAAAAGAACCCTGTGTGCAGGTGATAGCTGATGACTTGTGTTCCTCATGTTCTATAAAAGTTTTTTGGTACTGCAGCAATAAGTCTCCAGCTGGGAAAAGATTATACAAACTACATACTAAGGGATCGATTATGATGTCATCCGGAAAGGCTTCGAATGGCATTCGATTAGTCCGAATTCGATTCGGAAGCCGGCTTTCGGACAAACTCAGACACTTTTCTCCGCAAGCGATTACGATGGTTGCTCTACAAAAATTATAGATATTTTTCAAATGCTCCATTGGTGTATTTTGTATGAGAGTTTCATTGTCTGCAAACAGTGTAGTACAGAGTAAATTGTCTCCATTGAGTAAACACTGTTTACAGTACCAAATTTATGGAGTTGTTGGAATTCTGGCACTCCGCGCTCCATGGTGGAATTCCTGGATTCTGCTAACTGGTGCAATGAGGAGTTTCTGTTTCCGTTCGCTTGCTCAAGATTTGTTTTGGTGCTTGCTTGCAAGCGCCACAATATTTTCGGGCTGCTAGCAAGCCTGTACAAGACTTTGCGCCCGCTCACACAGCTTCCCCTCACGACTGCTCCAATACAGTGGTGCCCAAAAATGGCAAACGCACCACTCGAGTAGCTTTTGTGCTGAAGAAGCTGCTAAATCAGCAAGGAAGTGTCCCAGAGACTCCAACTTCCTGTTCCTATGTAGCAGGCTCATTCCAGTGCTTCGTCCATCTCCTGATCAGTTTTCATTTGGATTTGGAGCTGGAAGGATCATGTTATTTGTCTGCTGCATATATACCATTGAATTGAAGGACTTCATATTTGAGAGTTCACAACTAAGTTCAAAAACTCTTGTATAAAGGTGTTGTTTGATAGCGGGCATGCACCAGTATTTATTTGTACTTTTATTAGATTTTTCAAATTTACTGTGGTGTGTGGCCTGTAGTTTTAGGAAGGGCCTAGTTATATTTTTGCATTTAATTTTTCTTCGGTTGTCAAGGATCAATGTTGCAGAGTTCAATACATTTTCTGCATGTTTGTTAAATTTGCAACATTTATTTATTTTACTATGTGGCCATCCAGTCAGTAGGCCTAGGCTAGTACTAGTCATGGGTGCATAAAACAACTGCTTCTGTGGTGTATGTTGTTTAAAAACATCATTTAGGGCTGAGATGAGATTGGATTAAATGAAAAACGTGTTGGTTCTTTTTGTATTTCACTTCTTTTGTGTACCAAAAGTGTATGTGTAGGGTGATATTTGATGCTTTGGGAGGATGTGTGTTATAAAGTTTTATAGGTCAGTTAATTTTAGTTTTTGCCATTGATGAATTAATAGCGTTTTCTTCAGTGTTACCATGCCTCCTTTGTATGGCCAGCGAGCATGCTTGCCACTGGCCATCATTTGTCTTGGCTCTACATGCCATGTGGCCAGGGGCAATTTTGTGGAGCCTGTGTCCATAGGCCTGAATGACTTCTCTTTGCTCCCCATGCCTCCCTGCTTGCTGTTGTTGTTTGACCATGTGTCTGCAGCCATTTTGTGCATCAATTTATATCTTTATATTTTTTATTTCAATCCATAGCGTAGTTAAACAATTACAGTTCATATGGCCAAGTATGGGCAGAACAATATGAACAACATATGAAAATCATGGTTTTCTCCAATTCATAGGGTGCAGAGAGATAATTGATCATATAGCAAAAGCTTAAATACACGTAAAAATTAATATCAACTGTATACAGATTGCTTTACTGTTTCATGTGCTCTATCATTAGGCTACCCAGATGTTCAGGCTCATTTTCTGCCTCCGTGGCCCTTTAAGAGAGTACAAGCTGTGTTCAAGATCATAAATGGCATAGAAGTTAGCTCGCCATATCTCGAAAGTGGGTGGTTCCTTCTGTAACCAAGTGGAAGATATACAGAGTTGAGCAACCCCAGTTGCCATAAATATCAAGTAACTAAATTGCTGAGTGGTCTGTCTAGTTGTGAAACTGTCTCTTAAGCACAGTAGCATAGTTATAGGAGTAGTATTAATTCCTACACCTGCCACCTCTGCTGAAAAAGTTTCCATTTGCCCCAGAAGATGTCTTAGTTGAACACAAGTATAAAACATATGAAGAATGTGTTCCTGCTCTGCTCTCTGGAGGCTAAACAACCCATATGAAAAAACATCACGCATTCCGGTGAGAGGAGCACCTTAAAAAAATAGCTTAACTTTCTCCCGGTGAGGAGAGCTCAGGAACATCAGCTACAAGTCCAATCACTGTGGGATGTGATGACAAAGAAGAGGGTGATATCCTCACGCAAAGCCGCCCTGTCCCCAGTAGTTCTCCAGCATAATGACCCATCTCAGTGACATAACAATGGCACAAGCAGACTCTGAGTCAGATGGAGACACCACTGCATATAGTGACTGCTCCACCACGAAGTACACTGAGTCTACCACCACCTACTTCTTAAAAGTCGCCTGCGTCAGTGGCCCCCAGAAAATAAGAAAATAAAGACTAATATTAAGTGCATATTTAGGCAGGAGGGGCCTTGTGACCGCAATCACTGTCAAACACGATAACCTAAGTGACCTCCTGGAACACAGGATGGGGCTGTCCGGGCCTATAATAAACTGGTTCTTTTTGTTCCTTCAGAACTGATCTCAAAGCTACAAGGTGAACCAATCCCTGTTCCATTCTGCTCCGGTCATTCTGGGGGTTCCCCATGTCTTAGTACTCTCTCCCACACTCTTTAACTTGTTCATGGAGCCTCTGACAGAAATTATGAAAGCATCCAGCGTTAACTATCACATGTATGCGGACGATACCCAACTATACTTGAAGATCGCCTCAGCCGAGGACATTCGGTTCCTCAACTCAGTTCTGCTGGATACACAAAGTTGGCTGACACGTAACCATCTGAAGCTAAATGCTCTAAAAATGGAATTCCTCCTAATCTCACCCCACAAACAATCTTCGATCCTGGAACAATGGCTGACTCAGCTTACGGGTCTTAACTATAGACCTCACTTCATTGATTCGGCATCCTCCCCTGGTATTATATTAGACAAAAGTCTGAACATGCAGAAGCACATCAGTTCCCTCACCAAAGGAGCGAACTTCCAACTCAGCATCCTAAGGAAGCTCAAACCCTTTCTCCCTGCTAATGACCTAAAGCTTGCAGTGCAAGCATTAGTGATCTCTAAGCTGGACTATGGTAGAGCAATGCTTTGCGGCTTGCCCAGAGTGAAGATTGCCCCTCGCAGGGTGGTCCTCAAATCTGCTGCTAGGCTCATTACTGGAACTAAAAAAATACAACCACGTTTCCCTGGACTTGTTGGCTCTGAATTGGCTTCCATATGAAGCTCGTTTTAGATAAAAATTGCATGCATGGCAAACAAAGCCATCCACTTCAAGATCCTGCTGTACCTTGCTTGGAAACTGGAACTCTCATGGGGTTCGAGAGCCTCCAGTAGCGCCAACACACTTTTGCTCAAACCACAAAAATGTAAGAAAACAATACCTAGAATCGAGCCTTCTCAGGTATGGCTCCGAAGATTTGGAACTCCCTTTCACTGTCCTTTTCAAAAAAGAAGTCAAAGGGCTCCTGATGAAGAAATGTCTGCCGCAGTTGGGCTTCCCCATCTGAGTCTGGGACATAGATGTGGATTTGTGGCCCAGCTGCTGGCTCACAAGAATGTCAGACATTATAAGACTGTGAATTATTTGCTTTGTTGATTCTGTGATGTTTGATTGTACCTCTCTCGTTGCATAAACTGTAAAGCGCTCTGATACCCTAGATGGTCATGTTCGCGTTATATAAAACTTTATAAATAAATGAATAAATAAATCACCCAATGGCACGTTTGTACAATGGGAAGCTGGCAAAAATGTTAGCGCTGAATTTGGATTCTTAGAATTTGTGGCAGCCATCTGCCTGAAATGGAAGGATCCAAGTTGACCTAATTTTGCCAGAGTTGCTGTTCTTTTTCTGCATCATTATGTGCGACAATTGGTTGGACAAGCTTTGCAGCAAAGTGTTGTTCACGAATATGCCACGTTAGTTCACATGCCATTAGAGAGCGGTCATTACAACGACCACGCTGTTACATTGCATACCATTGCAACTCAAGTCGGAACAGCCAACTGCTGTAGGGAGGTTGCTGGATTTTGGAATAGTATAATTTACTATTCCAACTCCAGTCTGGGCAACAGTAGGGAAGGTGTTGGATTTTAAAATCAACACCTTCTGCCTCCTACAGCAAGTCGTTGTTCCGACTTGCGTTGTAATAGTATGCGATGTAACAACATGGTGGTTGTAATGACTGTGTTGTAATGGCATGCGTTCTATCACATGCGTGGAAAAGATTCTTAATGTTGTTCACACTATCCACCTGATGACAGACATATAAACCAGTTTACATGAGCATCACTGCACACTGATCTCTTTTGCCGGGGTAAAACAAAAGCTATCTACAGGTCTTGGCGCTGAAGAAAGTTTTCAGAGTGTTCGGTGGCATGCAACGGTAGCCAGTTTCGCCGTGGAGAAATCACATTCACCTGGAAACATCTTGGATGAATTGTAATCATTGCCACGAACAATGGCTGTAACATAGTCAAGGCCACGGCAGGCAGCGGCTATATCAGGGCCTTGTGTTTAGCGCATAGCATCAACCTAGAAGACATAGTCAACAACATACTGACCACCTGCAAAAAGAATCTGCACTCATTACAGCCATTCTTTTAAAGCCTGAAAGTAGTTGCAGATTATTTAGCATTCTAATAGAGTACGAGTTAAAGCCCTGATACAGGAGGTGCCAACACGCTGGAACTTGACCTATTACATGTTGCAACGTCTGTTTGAGTAGTACAGACAGATCAATGATTATGTCATTCAAAGAGGACGGGGTGCAATTGGGAAAGCTATGACCATGGATGTGGACAAATGGGGTCTAGTCAAATGCCTGACACAGGTGCTACTCGCTTTTGAGGTTTTCACACTGGAAGTTTTCAAGGAGGACAGTACGATGGGGCAAGCTATCCCGCTGTTGCATCTGCTACAGGACCAGCTAAAGAAGGTGGCCAAAAGGTTCACACTCGCAGGTGTGAACGAAAACACAGAAGTGCACTCCTTGGTTGAGAGCTTAATCTTTCAATTGGCTTGTAATGCAAGGCTGCAAAATGACATAATCTCGTCTGAAGAGTACCTCTGTACCACCCTGCTTGATCGATGGTGCAATAGAATTCTGGCCCCTTTCCTTCATTTTTCTGAAGGGGATGTTTCAAAGCTGGAGATGGAGACCTAGAAGAAGAACAGCTGAAACTTAGAGTTCAATTCCTTACTTCCTGAGTACAGCCTTCAACTTCCAGAGAGGCCAGTCTTGTCTCATAGCAGCCATCACAAGCAACCAGAACACTAACAACAACAGCAACAGAAGAATAAGCCCAACCTCTGCAATGGCTTGGTTTCATGTGGCAGGTCTTAAGTCCAAAGCAGAGACGAAGGCAAAAGCGGTTGAGCAAGTGGCAGCACCAATGACCATTCAGAGAATATTCCAGGAATATCTGGATAATCCAAGAGCTTTATGAGGATCAAAACCCATTGATGTATTGGTATGGGAAGACGCACCAAGGGCTAGAGCTCAGCAGGCTGGCAATAAAGTATCTGGCTAGTCCTGTAGTCAGTGTGTCTTCTGATCATGAGTTCCGTTCAGCAGTTGTAACAGTGAGAACAGCCTATCATCTCAAAATGTGGAGAGATTGACCATGGCCAAAATGAACCAACATTCCATACCACACAATTACACCATTCCTGAAACATCACAGGAGGAGGAGGAGGATGATTGATCAGTAACGAGTGTGTTAGCTGACCAACTTCTGGGTGAACCACCTGAGTTTGAGGACGAACTCTACTTTCTGGACTGAGAACGCTAGTGCCACCATATAACGTTTTCATTTTTTCTCGTAGAACTTCTTTCTTTGCAACCAAAAAGCAAGTAGTGTGTGGAACATTATGTTTGTGTCAGTTTTATACTGCCCCACCCTTTTTTAGTCACATACATGGCTTAATTAGAGTTGGACCAGTGTGCAGTGAAGGATCCTCCAAAATTCCTTCATGACATAGGAGACAAAGCCTGCATCCCTGGCATGCCTACACTTTTTTGCATCACTTAGCAGAGCTGCCCCAGAAAATCATTGATTTGCATGAGTGCCAATAACAGATTGTAATGTGTACCTACAATGTGTACCTACAACCTAACCTGTCTGTGCTTGGATTGGAAGAGACAACTACAACTATTGTAACAATGAATGAGTGATTATGAGGGATGATTGATGATTTATGTGGTGGCAGACAGTGAGGAAGGGTGTTTACATAATAGCACACTTGATTTTGATGAATTACAATATTTGGTGCCTGATGGGTGATCATTTTTCCTGAAGTTGATTGGCCTTTGAAACTTACTTAGCGAAAATGTACCTATACAGTCTACTCATTTTTTGGGGTTCTTCAGGGACCAGACTGGTTACTTTAGTTAACAAACACAAACCTATACAAAATACTGCAGGTCTGTTTCTCTACTTGTTCTTCAACAGCAGTGCACTACACATCTATCTTGCTCGGGTCGGGTCTGGGATAGAGTTACGTGGAGTAAGGAGGAGGATGAAGGACTCAGGCGGTACTACCTCATCAACAGCAAGAAGAAGGAAGATATCAACTTCAAAGGGAAAACATCACTCTGAGACCTAGTGGTACTCAGCTATGTGGAATGGAAAGAGGTGCATTGATTTGGGAAATGCTGCTGAGTGTGTGTGTTGCACTGGTGGCAAAAGTGAAACTCGGTTTCCTCTTGTGATTTTTACTCGTCGTCTGAGTCTTCTTGGTACACTTCTCATGAAGCTTACCTTCCTTCTATCCTCCTTGACTCTACAAGTTTCTGTTTTACAATCTGCAGGCTTTCTCCTCTCCTGCGCGAAATAAAGGTGAAAGCTGACTTCCACGCCCCTGCTTACCAACCAGACTGGTCCAGACAGGCACCCTACAGTGACAGACATTCCACAGGAGAATGCAGATGCACAGTCCAATTTAGTAATACAGTATCATTTTTCCTGTAACAATCATATTTTTAGAACTGGGTGGGTTCAATTCAATTATCCATATGTTGATTTTTTTTAAACCTAGAAGATAGAACATTTAGATATTTGATAATTTGGGTCTCTGGGTCAGAAAACTGTTTGTAATGCATTCAACCGTACTGTGTCATACTCATGCCTCCGTTTCTTTCCACAACAGATTGATGATGATGATTTGTTGCTCATCGCCCTGATGAATATTGTTCTTGTGTTGTGTTTGTCTTTGTCACACCTTTCCCCAAATCCCCTTTCCCATCCATTCAATCTATCAAAGGAGGGAAGTAGAAGCAATCTGGGGCCCCCACTTAGCCTCCGAATATATTACACAAAATAAAAAAAGAGTGGAGCTTTTAGGCATAAAGGAATCTAGATAAAAAATATGTATAGGGCACTCAACAGCTATTTTCTGCCTTTGGTATGTATTTTGCCAGTGGCGTAATCCTGGTTGGTAGCATCATCAGGAGGTGATCCAGAGGTACTAGTTGGGATCTACTTTGTGAAAAATGTGATTTAAAATTACCTCGTTATCATAGACTCAAATTTATTAAAAAAAAATGATAAGGGTAAGCTTAAAAATAATGTTGGATGTGGAAAATAGGACCTGCAATATGTCCTTCACATCACTGTCAATAAGGTTGAAAGAATGGTCTACATGTTTCAGCCGACAAGCGGAGGGAAAGGATAATCCCCCATTCTTTTTTCTATTTTACTCACGTCAGGTGGCATACTATACCCATGATCTGATTATTCCACCGGTGTATTCATTCCGGCAAGCGAGAAAGCATTCGTTCTCAGCTGTAAATTAATGAGAAAAGTTAGTTTGCATATAATGCCAGACATTGTGTCATATGTCTAGATGTCATCCTATAGATGTGTGGTCTCAAGTTAGTTCTATGCTCCTGATGATGGTTGCATTATATTCGTAAGCTCTTTGCATTGAGCAAGATTCTGTGTACTTTCTACTAAGAATAAGAATCTACACCTGACTGTCATTACTCCATGTCTGTTTGAAACATATGAAATCTTCTACGTTATTTTTAACCAATCAAGGTATATATCGAAATGTGATCAATAAAGATAAGGAAGGTACCCCAAGTATTAATTTCTGGTCCAAGAGGGAGGGAAAGAGAGATAGGCAAAGACTATAGAGAATCCTCTATCTGACCTATATTTCTTTCCGACGCAGCCTACGGCTACAAATGCCCCACAATGAACAAAATATCTTGTCCTAGCTATAGAGAAATCATATAGATATGACAATGTTAATTAGATAGAAAATATTCTTTTATTTTTTTACATATGTTTGACATTATTCTTTTATTTTTTTAGATATCTTTGTTATTTTTCATTTTCAAAAGTCGCACACCAATTCAAGTTAAATACAACAAATAGCATAGAATTATTTCAACTGCAACATCAAAGCATTTCCTGAATTCAAACAATATGTGCAAATCACTAAATCATTTCATTGTCATATGCAGCCGTCATAACTATTGGTTTTCCTGTATATATCTCTAGAAGGATTCCCAAGGAGGAAAGGTCGACGTACGTTTCGGTGGTGTACAGGTACTTTTCACCACCTTCATCAGGACCAGTGTTAAACTTGTACAATAGTAAAAAGAAGCAGGGGTATTTGAAGGAACAGTAGTTCAGTCCTATCTGTGGCTTTAGTCATCAAATGCCTCTGATTGGGAGCTGAGGACACAATATCTCTTTATTCAAATAAGGTCTATAAGGATGCAACCAGGAACAAGCAGTTTGTTGATCTGAAAAAAGCTTCACTTATAAATTAAAAAAACGTGGAGCTTCATCATGCAGAGGGTAAAATCCCACACTCTTTGAGTGTCCAAAGGTCAAACATATTCCTCAAAGCAGAAGCTTGTGACTTGTATGGCGTCCCAGCCAAGTATCCAGAATGTGTTCCTATACATATTCAGTTTGTAAGTGTTGGTTGACCATGATTAGTGACCTATATCACACTAGGGTTTATGCATACAATTTCATCAACGTTATTATAAAGATTGGGGTTCCACTTTCCTCCATGTATGTTAATTAGATGTTGACCGGCCTGTGGTGATTGTAATTATCCCATTCAGTCATGTAACACATGTAAATACGTGTCCTAAAGATCGTCATTAGTTTAAAAACAGTTTTCTGTAAAATGATTAAACATGGTCCCACAAAGAGTAGTTTTGGAAGTTTGATGGACAGCCAAGTACATAAGGCAGCAACAAAAGAGCAGAGTACAATGCTGAATGAAAGATGTCATACTAGGCTTTCTCTTCATATGCCTAACCAGCACCATGAGTTTCTGAATTTGGCATGGGCAAGCCTTGTCTATGGCCCTCTCAAAGATGGTGGATTATCCAGGAAATCCTATTTGAAATTTCCAATTCAAGACAAGCAGTGAAACGGATGGGTATCATCATCGTCCGCAAGACTATCCGGTAGGAAGGTAAATTGCTGCTGGAAGAAGCAACTAGGGGAAAATGGAGGTTAGGGAAGAGAAAGAGAAATACAGGATTCTATAGTAGTTGTAAAGTCCTAGATGCCTCTCGCATGCATTGCTTACCTTAAGTAGGATGTTAGTCTTACATTCAGTTTAATACAGAAGCACAATTAATAAGAAAATTGAAATACTGCTTTCCAGCCTCAGAATGTAGTGGGCCGCTGATGAAAGCCAAACACAACAGCATCCTTTCCAGTATCCGGGTTACAGTGGGAGACTGTCAGCAACAGCAGGTGGAAGTACACAGCAAAAGAAGCAAACTCTCCTAAAAATAGTACATAGAAGAAAAGTAAGGACAAAAAGAAGAAAGGAATCAAGGGAACCGATAGGGAGAAGAAAACAAAGGTGCAACAGATGGGGGGAGGGTAGGAGGCAAACTGTGGCACAAGCAGAACACCCATGTGTCACGTCGTCATGCCTGACCCTGGTCTTTGTACAGGGCAGGCGGAGGCGGAAGGGGAGGAGCCGGAAGGGGAGAAGGAAAGGCAGTATGGCGATTGCAGAGATGGAATAAAGAGGTGCCGTCCAGAGCTCTGTGTGCGAGTCTTCCTTGGGGGGCCCGAAAACATTTCACTGGCGACGAGGGTGGGATCCTAGTGACCCACCGCTTCTGCCTCCTCGCTGCAGCGTCCTCGGGTGAGCGTGCAGCCGAAGACCAGCTCGTCTAGCGCGCGATGCAAAAAAGATTGCGAAATGCGCACGGAATCGTGTGGAGGATCGCGCACTGCTTGAGCGCTGTGCTACAAAGACTGGAGCTACACAAAGGGTGAGTCTAAAGCAGCGACGACCCTTATGAGAGGCAGTAGGGAAGACTGAAGCAGATACTAAAGATAAAGACCCACGTCTTCCCCGGCGGTCATCTTTGAGTCAGGCACTGTGCTTAGGACAATACTGGCTCTCATCCCGGCGGCCATCTTGAAGTCAGGTAATCACATAAAATCTTTAAAAAAAATGGTGAATTCCTGCAAATAAAGCCTCGCCCGGCCTGGGGAGCCTGTATCTCTGCTCAGGATGTCAGTAGAAGCTGACACTTCACGTCCAGCTGCCATGGGATCCACCCAGCAAGCCCCGCAACCACGTCCAATGTTGCTAGGAGTGTCAGATCTGCGCCCACCAGAGCCTCTAGATCTGAAGTCCGGGAATAGCATGGGACCCAAATGGAAGAGCTGGGCTGAGGATTTCTAGGATTTCATGACGGGGTCTCAAGTGCAAGATTCTAAGCAGAAACTGATAGCTCTGCGAAATTTGATGGGGAAAGACATTGCACAGATCATCAAAGAATTGCCTGCTGCCAGCGCCACCTCATATGAAGACGTGAAAGGAGCTCTAGATTGGACGTTTCTCCACAAACGAAACTTAGACTACGATCGGTATATGTTCAACCTTGCCTCACAAGAAAAGGACGAACCAATGTGTGATTTCATTGTTCGCATTCGGCGCCTAGCCCGGTATTGCGAATTCGACACGTTCAACACCGAAGACGCGCTGCGACTGCGCATTATTGAAGGGTGCCAGTCAGAATCACTATGCCGCCGATTGTTAAAGAAACACTACACGCTTGAAGAAATAGAGGAACTCACTCGCATCAATGATCAAGCGGAAGACCATGCCAAGAAGATGGAAGCCAGCAAGTCTGAAAAAAGGAGCAAGCTTTCCGAATGCAGTGTCACACAGACTCGAAGCGCCGTTCCGACCGCCGCAAGTCGGGAAGACCGACACAGACCCTCCGTGAAACCTCTCCGCGCAGCGGAACCCGAAGCAGTCGGACAAGCAGACCAGCCTCAAAATGCTACAGATGCGGACAGGACTACCCACACTCAGGACAGTGTCCTGCCATAGGACAGCAGTGTCACCGCTGTGGAAGAGAAAATCATTTCGAAGTGGCCTGTCAAACGCGACGGTCGGAAATGAAGATGGCCAAGTCAAGCTCAGAAAACCGCCACCATGCAAGAGCAGTAAGGGGAAGGAAAAGCCGCTCATCCAGTTCATCAAGGTCGAGCGTCCAGTCAGTTAGCTCATACAGATCCCAGAGGTTGACGTCCCGGGAATCGTCGTCTCCCACAGCTGTCTCGCAGGACAGCGATGAGTACGTGTGCATGGTGTCAGACCCCCACAGACTGAAGAAATACCCAAGATTGAACATTCAAATAGGGAGGTACCCCGCCAAGTTTGTACTAGACTCAGGAGCGTCACTGAACTACATATGTGCCATGGAATATCAAAGCATGAAACCCCAGCCAAAACTGGAACCGGCCGCTGTCCGAGTCTACACCTGGATGTCCAGGAAACCCTTACCATGCCTGGAACAGTTCCGCACGACTCTGACCTATAAGGACAGACAGATCCAAGCCCACATCCATGTGATCGAGGGTCCTGACGCAGCGGATTGTCTTCTCAGTCTGCCGACAGCAGAAAGCCTCAAACTTGTCGAACTTTTATACACGGTGGATGACTCCCCGGACATCGTCAACAAGTTCCCAAATCTCTTCAAAGGCCTTAGGAAGCGCCACCAGTTCAAAGTCAAACTACATACCAACGAGCAAATATCACCGATAGAGCAACCACAGGAAGGTGCCGTTTCATCTGCAACAGGCAGGAGATGACGAGCTACAGGACTTGCTGAGGACAGATATCATTGAACGATCTTCAGGGCCCACTCCCTGGGTTTCACCAGTGGTGGTAGTGACCAAGAAAGGACAAGAAAACAAAGTACGCTTGTGTGTGGACATATGTGCCTCGAATACGGCTAATGAGAGAGAACGACATCCCGGACCTCATATCAGTGATATGATTTCTCGTCTCAATGGGGCAACTGTTTTCTCAAAGCTGGATCTCAACAGGGATACCACCAGCTGGAACTGCATGAGAAATCCTGCTACATTACCACCTTTACCACCCATCGAGGCCTGTTCTGCTATAAACGCTTAAACTTTGGAATATCCTCAGCCGCTGAGATCTTTCAGGAAGCCATCCGGCGGGTAATCCAGGGCATCCCAAATGCCTTTAACTACAGTGACGATATCCTGGTCTTTGGGGAAAATCAAGCGGAACATGATAAAGCCTTAGACCGAGTGTGCCACGCCCTGCGCAATGCTAACCTCACACCAAATCCGGATAAATGTGAATTCCACAAGTCCACACTAAAATTCTATGGACATATCTTTTCCAAAGATGGCATGAAACTAGACCCTGAGAAAGTGTCTGCCCTTGCGGGCACTCCACAGCCACTGGACATTAGTGACCTCCGCTCTTTCCTGGGAATGGCAAGCTATGCCCGCTACATTAAGGACTATGCTACCATCAGCTACCCGCTCAGAGAACTCACCCGCCATGGTCAGCAATTCCTGTGGTCACCCGCGTGTGAGCATGCGTTCAATAAAATCAAGAAGGCTGTGAGCACCGCTATCAATTTAGCATACTTCGACACTAAAACAAAGACTGAAATCACAGTGGACGCCAGCCCTGTAGGTTTGGGCGCCATCCTGGCACAGTAGACCAATGAAGCAGACCAACGTCATGTTGTCGCTTATGCCAGTCGCAGTCTCACTGATACGGAGAAGGCTTACTCACAACCTGAGAAAGAGAGCCTTGCGGTTGTTTGGGCCTGTGAACACTTTCACCCGTTTGTATACGGGACACATTTCACATCATCACAGACCACCAAGCGCTTATCACCATGTTTTGCAACCCACGGGCAAAGATGCCCCCACGAATAGAAAGATGGGGTCTACGGTTGCAAGACTACATTTACACCATCGTCCATAAAGCTGGAAAGGCGGAAAACCCAGCGGACTACATGTCACGGCACCCACAGTCCCACAACCTAGAACGATGCTCTGTAGCAGAGGAATACATTCACTTCGTCATTGACAATGCATGCCCTCCGACAGTGCCACTAGAAGATATTCATGAAGCATCTGCTCAAGATTCCACCATTCAGGCCATCATGGTCCGGATACACACCAACTCATGGAGACATCTGGACAACAGTCACCAGGATGCAGCTGCTGATACTCAGGAACTCGTGGCGTTCAAACACGTCCAAGAAGAACTATCAATCAGCACGGATGGTTTATTGCTGAGAGGAGGGAGGATAGTCATTCCTCAGCGACTGCGACAGGGGGTCATCAACTTAGCTCACGAAGGGCACAGAGGAGTCGTAGCCATCAAGAAAGCACTCCGAGAACGCGTTTGGTTCCCATTACTTGATCAAATGGTGGAGGCCACACTTAAGGACTGCGCCTCATGTCAGTTAGTGGGACAAGACGAAACGCCAGCCCCTTTGCAGATGTCTGAACTACCCGATGGGGTGTGGCAACAAGTGGCTATTGACTTCTTTGGTCCATTGAAATCAGGCAGATATATCATCGTCATTATGGATGAATACTCTCGCTTTCCCATTGCGCATCAAGTGTCCTCCACAAAAGTGACGGCTGTCATCCCCGTCATCGATGAAACGTTCGCAGCATGGGGAATCCCCATAGGAGTAAAAACAGATAACGGGCCACCGTTTAACGGTCATTAATTTGCCGAGTTTGCAAAACATCTCAACTTTAAACATCGGAAGATTACTCCCTTATGGCCTCAAGCCAACGGTATGGTTGAACGATTCATGGGTACCCTCAAGAAGACGGTTCAGCAAGCAGAACTCGCTCACCGCGACATCCAGCAAGCGTGGAATGAAGTGTTGCGAGCATACCGGACCACACCGCACAGTACCATGAACCAATGCCCTGCCACCCTGATGCTTGGGCGAGTTCCCCACACGCGGCTGCCCGCCTCAAACACCATCATGCAATCTCGAACCGTGCCCACCAATCATGATACCCTGGTGAAACTGGACCAGGAAAAGAAATCAAAGATGAAGGACTATGCTGATCAACGCAGGCATGCGCGACAGATGGGCATTCATGAAGGAGACTGGGTGCTGGTGAAACGCGACCGTAGAACAAAGGCAGACAGTCGATACCTCGTACACCGATTGCAAGTCTCCAATCGGAAAGGGACTATGACCACAGCTGAGTCTGAAGTCAAACGGATAACCCAAAACGTATCCCACTTCAAAAGATGCAATCCCTCTGCTCACACTCGAGTCCAGGACTGTGGCTCCGGCACGGACTCATCGAGCCAAGGAGGAAACAGTGATGGAGAGCGCCCCAGCTCAGTGAGGCTTGAAGATGCCAGGGACTGCCATACTCCGGAACAGGCGCGAATCAGCCGTCCACGAAGACCAGTCAAGCGACCTGTTCGACTCATTGAAGAACTCTGAGAGACAGTAAGCATTATTGTACAAAAGGGGAATGTGTCATGTCGTCCTGCTTGACCTTGGTGTTTGTACAGGGTAGGCGGAGGCGGAAGGGGAGGAGCCGGAAGGGGAGAAGGAAAGGCAGTATGGCGATTGCACCGATGGAATAAAGAGGTGCCGTCCAGAGCTCCGTGTGCGAGCCTTCCTTGGGTGGGCCCGAAAACATTTCACTATGCAACTACACAACATGTTGCCAGGCAGGGATCACATGGTGAGATGGTATTTGGTGCTGCTGCTGTCTAATGTGCCCTTGAAGTGTATTGCACAACCCAGAAGTGAATTCTTACCAAGGTTAGTGGTCTAGTTTCTAATATGTTTTTTGATCTTCCATTACCCTGTTCTCCATAGCTTCCAGTGTAACCCTGCTCTTCTCTTGAGGGTATGTTGATACCTGTATGAGGTGTTACATGTGATAGCCTCAGTGTGTGCAGCTTTTGTACTGGCAACTCTTTATCCATTTCTTCCCAGTACCGCCCTTACTACCCCTCGCCTAGGGTTTGTCAGGGTGAAAGTTAGTCATTAGACGAGGTGTGTGAACAGAAACAAAATGCTCTCTCTGACTTGTTGTACCGCTTCTAACCTATCAGATATAGACAGCACCACTCGTGGATTATGGAATGAAGATTCTCCTCTACTTCATACCATTATTCAAAAAAGTTGACAGCAGGCACTATGTCTCAGCTGATTTTGAGAGTTAAATTCTGGAAATGGGGGAAGGTGCCAATGTCTAGAAAGTAGAAAGTGAAGAGCTGTTTTCCCTGTGGAAAAGGACACCCAAATCTAGGAGCGAACTTCAGTTGTGTACCAGATACAAGCAGTATTTTGAGGACAAGTGACCAGGTCAACCTATACATAAAGCGGAGTGCTCTTCCTCTAGGGGTATTGGCAAATCTCATATATGCTGCATTGGCCCTTTGTACATTAAGACCAAAGTCTTGTTGTGGGATATATGTCGTTACAACGCGTGCTTTTTCCACGCATGCCTTTACAACGCAGGTTTTACAACGCAAGTCGTTACAACAACTTGCGTTGGGCGGCGCTGGATAGTGGAATAGTTTAATTTACTGTTCCAACTCCAGTCCCCGTGGATAGTAGGGAAGGTTTTGGATAGTAAATTAAACTATTCCCTATCCTACAGCACCCCCCAGCGCAAGTCGTTGTAACGACTTGCGTTGTAATACCTGCGTTGTAAAGGTACTGCGTGGAAAAAGTTTCGTTGTAAAGGATGTTTCCCCTTGTTGTGTAGTCTGAATGCTTTGTAATAAATCTGCACCTTTGCAACAAGCTCTCATATTTCTTCTGTAATAAAATCACCTTCATATGCAGCAACTTCGACCTTTGAGGGGACAGTCGTAACTGACCTTCCTATCACAGCCGATGAATGAACCCTGACCTTGTGGTCTTCGATATTGTTGCTACCATGAAGACCATACACTTGGGGGCTCCATCTGACCCTTGTCCCCACCACACCTTTACCAATTGACTCCTACCGACCAGGAAGCACTAACACCCATTCTCAGAGCCTCCATTGATTGAGGCGCATTTCCGGACACCTGAAAAACATGCAACCGTCATGCCCCTGCTCAAGAAACTATCCTCTGACCAAGCCAAGCTTTACAATTACATACCCATCTCTCTCCTAACAACCGGGCCTTAGCCTCAGAAGGGGCATTTGAGGGCAGGGTCAGCCCATATACATCTTTGCCTCCCTCCCCACCAAATGACAGAGGCAGCAGGCACATTATTTAGTTTAAACTCAGTTGTTTTTTTCAAAACTGCATTCACAATTAAATGCACATAATCTAATCAGAGATAAAACATGATGGAGTTCTAAATGGAAATGATCAATAAAAATGCCTTTGTTATCTTGTTACATCCATTTTCAGTGGCTTTAGAGACAGAGGATAAATGTCAGGCTTTGTCTTCTGACAAATTGCGGCTTATTTTTTTAAATGGCAATGTTGTTTACTTTTCTTTCTCTAACTGCAAAGTGAGAGAACTTTGTGAAGGAAGCAATATGATAATCTCACTGGGGTACAGGCAGGGCCACTGGAATTATGTGGCAGGAGAGGCCAAATTATGCTGCAAGGTTGACTAAATTATGCGACAAGAAAACACAAATTATGAGCCATAATTTGGCGAGATGCTGTGTTGGAAAGATACCTTCTTACCTTTCACGTTTGGTATGTCAAACAAGGAATTTCCAGTGTGAAAAGACTGCACAACCGTTCAGGGCATTAATTCATGTTGTTCTTAAGACAGCAACTTTCCTGACAATTCCTATTTTCGATACATAAGTAGTTGTCACTACCTAAACCTACCAGCCATTTAGGAGCAATGTCCAATCAGGAAACTGCATATCCCAATATGGCATAGTGCTTTGATTAGCCTATTGTGTTGTAGCAGAGCCATCACAAGTCAGGTACGACTTACATTTCACTGACATTACTCCTGCCTACCGTAGCCCGTTGTGCATTATAGCCTGATGAGCTAATGTATCTGCTCTAGAAATCTTTATTTTGATTGCAGGAGCCAGTTCGTTTGTAAGGTGATTGTGCCTGCTGCAGAGAGATGACAATATCCTAACTAGCAGTAGTGTAAATCTGAAAGTTATCCAGTATACCATGCCATGTCACAAAGGGCCACTATAACAGACTATCTGTATTTAAAAAATGGTTTAATATATAGATAACCCTGTCAGGGCCAACTCCTCAGGATTCAGATCCTTGAACAAAATATTGCGGAAACCATAATCAGGGCATCTCAGGCTGAAAGTGTTTGTACTATAATTGACTTCTCTAGAATTTTGTAATTTAAGATCAGTGTAGTTTGAATCAGTTTTTTAAAATGTATTGACTCTTTTGAAATTCGGCTTTATCTTTATCTAATTTATGGTCATACTAAATAAATTACTGCTAAGAGATCCTATGTAATAATGTACTATTGCATAGTACTTGGTGAACATTTGGGATGTTGTTTTCATTGGAAGTAGTGTGGGAATGCTAGTTGAAAGGAATTTTATGGATCCTCACGAATTCTGGGATTTTCCTTTCTAGAAATATGAGGAAAGTATGTGATTTAACCAAAGTCTGGTGCTTGCAGAGCATTCTGGGTAAGGGAAGATATTAGGATCCATGCAAGCCACCCCACCCCAGACTCACTTTTGTGCCATGTTTTCAGAAATGTCCAAGCATGGCAGGATTCTCTGGGTTCTGAGCGAGCCTCAGCCTAAATACCACAGCTACCCACATAGTCAGAATTGATCACTTTGTTAGACAACATCTTGATGTTACCTTGTTTCTTAGGAGGCTTAATTAGCTGTTCCTTTCATGAGTGATACTCCAGTAACACATGTAGGGGTCTAGTGTTATCGTGAGAAGTATTGGAACTATATGTTGTAGACGATTTGTGGATCTCCACAGATTCCATTAGCACGGTCTGCTTTTACTTTTGCTTTCCTGTGTAACAGCATGCACAGTATGCTGCGCAATACAGCAACACAAAAAATCAAACTTGGGACTCATATATATTGCGCCCCAACTTTGATTTTGGAAAGAAATATGTTTCTGGTGTTTTTTTCGATAAATATTTTTTTCCAGTCCTGTGGATGACCCATTGAAATCCATCTAATTGTGAAGGTAGTGTGGTGGACCTCAACGGGATGTCATCTGCCCTAAAGCAGTTCAAATCCACCCAATACATGAAGCCTTATGTCCTGTTCAACAAGAATTGACAACAAACTGCAAAGATATGATGACCACATTGCACTAACTTCTTTGTTCTGTGATCATATAGGACTTCTCCAGTTCCAGGAGGATGGAAGCCTGCTGGGACTGGGGAACATCGAAAAGCACAGTGGTCAAAGAAAGGTGGCAGGTGTTGCTTATAGCCAAGGGAAAGCTTCTGTTGCCATACATGGTTGAAGGAAAAAGGCCTAGAGAGTGAATAAAAAATATTAAGTAATACAGAAAAAAGTGAACATAGGAGAGAAGATTGAGAGAAAAAAATTAATTATTGTACATTTTAAGTGGAATTTATAGCTTATCCTGTCTTGGCCAATACACTTAGCCCAATTTGATCTCAATTCACATTTTTGACTTTATTTTCTAAATGGGATCTTAGTGTAAGATCTAAAAAACCACCTTGCATAGTGGTCTTTAAATTCCTAATAAGGTCTAACCACTGTTACTTGATCATCAATTTCTGTCTGTAACGCAATTGGTGCTCATGTAAAGCGCTCTGATACCTTTGGGTCTAGTTCCTCTACATAAAACTCCCCCCAAAAAACATTGTGTTTTGCAAAATGTTTAACAATGGCAACCCCATGTTACTTGTTACTATATGCTCTTGGTGAGAAGATCTGACACATTTTCTTTTAATGCATATCAGTCATGTCCACATTTGCTGGAATAGTCCCTGGAAAGTACAACCTACTTGCTGAGAATTCCAGGTTCTTTAAAGGAGCTGATTTGGCTTTTGAGTGTACATTTAAATATGGCAGTCTCTTAACAGTTTCTTAACATGAAGCTTGACTTGTATCTACATCTGAAGGAATGCTGAACAATCCCTCTGCAAGTAAATATCTTCTAGAACACATTGTAGGCATCCATGCTTTCTACATTCACCACTTCAAAAAGTGCATGCTCCTGCAAGTAATGGTAGCCACATTAAAGGTGCCACCTAGAGGATTCTATGCAGGTAGTCTACTGCATGTGAAAGAGTGGAGATTGTCCATAATTCCTAAGTGGAGGACTCTGTAGCATCCAAATGGGAAGCACCATGTAAGCAGCATCCAAGAGAGGTATTATCAGAGAGCAAGATTCTAGATGCAAACTATGAAACCCCCACTCAGACCTTTAAAGGCAGTGCTACTGCCTTCCCATTTACGACTCTTCTAACTGGAGTTCTCAGCCAGGCCACAAACCTCAAATAGACCCATCCTGAGCTCATACAATCACCTATCCTTTACCATGCCTACCTGTCTTGCTGTTCGATATCTAAGGAAGGTCTCCTTTTGTACAACACAGAAGAACAGATGTTGCCAACTCCTTCTGTTTCAAGTAGGTATAACTCATTGAATAATAAATATTCTTGAATCCGACATTCTTAAAATTCATTTATTGCTAGAAAAAAATTTCTTTTAATGCAACATTTCCTTTTGTATTTTATAAAACAGAAGTACATTTTCATAGTTCATATCAAAGTAGTATGAATTACCAATTCAATTTGTCAAAAACAAGAATATTTCCATGACAAGACATTTATAACAGGACAACCAACACTCCATGCCAAACATGCTAAAATTTCACATTCATACTGTGATCTATCAAACTTCCTTCACTCTACAATATTCACACCAAAACACATTAAAACCATGACATTTTATTCAACCTAATCATATTCTAAGGTGCACAATGAATTGCCGAATGATATACTCAGAGCTGTCTAATTGCCCAGCTGAACACAATGAGTAATTGTATTTAATCTATAGAACGCACTTTAAACTTTTCTGATCCATTTCATACACTAGTAATCCTTTACATAATCTGTAGTTATTTTTTCAGATTAAAACCCAGGTTGCAGTTGTCCCAGTAGTTTAAAGTGTTTTGTAAACCACTCCTCTCCTGCCCTGCTCTGAAAGCGGAGCAGGCCCGTCCCCCTGTCTTCCCGCAACGCAGCACGAAGAATAAAATAATAATAACGGAATAAAATGTATTATCATTTTATGTTTCGCGCTTTGCACTGCTCAAAAGCAGTGAGGCGACGCTCCTCCGCCATAGCCATAGCAGAGGAGTCACCACTGTGAAATGGTAAACACACTGTTTGCCGCTAATTTCCCAAAATGTTCTTGACGGATATGCTCCAAACTCTCTGTAAAGGTATTTTACATTAGTGGCAAGTTAAATTAAAATTTACGAAGTTGGGGGGAATTTGGAAACTCCACACAAAGCAGATGAAGTTTATTTACTTTACGTGAGGTAATGTTTGTCTTTTCTTGCCTTCCAGCTGTGATGATTTCTTGATGTAGAATGTCCCAGATAGGACATCCTTCAGTGTGGAGGCAGAACGTCCAACACCTGAAGGAAGGGATGTGGGAGGGAGGGCTGTGAACTGAGACCACCTTTTTTTTTTTACAAATGTACTTTGCATTTCAGAAAGCTTGAATAGTTTAGAAAATTCACAAAGTTGTAAGTCAGCCTACTTTACAATTTTATACCCTTCTTCTTTCAACCCCATCTCAATTTTAGGGTTTAAAGTTGGGTTGTGAAATGTTGATTGAGTGTGCTTTAATACGGACCTTAAAAAATCCACATATTCCTTCACATACACTCACATTGTATGCACCCTGAAAGTCGAAACCAGACCATCGATGGCACAGAACTTCAAGAACTGAATTCCAAATTCAAAATTATATACAGGTAAGTATAGATTTTCTATATGTTACTACACATATGTGTACATGCATGATATATATATTCAAGGTATGTAGATGTGGAGTTAGGAATAGTAAATCTGTACTTCCCTATAAGCACCTTCTGTTCAATAGTCTGTCCTTGATATTCGTGTACGCCAATATTCAGGGGGATCGATATTTAATATTATAACCAGTATTTGGGAAAATGCACCTACAGCGCACTGCTTTAATGTTTCGTCATAGCTGAGAGCCATGGCTTCCTAAAAATATACTTCTGGTTGCTGACCTGCCCAGAAAAGGTCTTAGAGAACTAATCAACCGATGCCTCACGACCACCTCAGCAAACACAAGCTCCTCAACTCCATGTAGTCCCAATTCAGGCCTAATCACAGTGCAGAAGCAGCAGTCATCGCCACCAAAGACAAAATATGCATTATCCTTGACAGAGTAGACACAGCAGCCCTCTTTGTTATGGGCCTCTCTGCAGGCATCTGCACAAGATTGCCATCCATGGACCCGTTCTCCTCTGGAACTACTCTTTATTAATGAATAGAACACAAACTGTCAGTTTAACACCTTGCTCCTCGGTAGTTCGCAAACTCATCTGCAGAGTGTCTAAAGGCTCATCGATCAGCCCAAGCCTCTTTATCTCATATTTGTTGCTTCTGGCCAATGTCCTATGTGTTCACAACATAAACATTCTCTCCTACGCAGATGACACACAACTCATACTGTCCCTCTCAGACAAGGCCTTCAGCACAAGAAACAAGTTCACCACCTGCATGACTGAAGTTGCTAACTAGATGGAAGCCAACTTCCTCAAACCTCAACACCGACAATACACAAGTGGTGACCTTGGGCAAGAACACCTCACCATGGCAATCCAACTTGTGCCGATCGAACTCGGACCCACAACCACAACTCATGGAAGGAACCTCGGAATAATCATCATCAACAAACTGGACATGGCTGCACAAGTCAACACTGTGACTGCATCCTGCTTCCACACACTGAAGATGCTGAGGAAAATCTTTGAACGGTTCCCAAGCAACACTAGGAAAACTGTCACTCAAGCCCTAGTCACTAGCAAGTTGGTCTTTGAGAACATACTAGGATCAGCAACTCACTAGAAGACTACAATTCATCCAGAACTCAGCAGCCAGACTCATCCTCAAACTCCCACACAGAACACACATCACACCATGCCTCTGGGAAGTACACTGGCTCCTTCTGCATTCCTGTCTCCCCCTATCACCCCCATTGCCTAAGATCCCTCTCGACCTACGCCGGCCGTCGTTGACCTGACTGGCTCACCGCACAATATTTCACAGCAGCCCCGTAGGCGGCCCAGCTGGGATTACCTCTTCTGGTGCCTGCAGGTGCAGGATTTAGTCAGCCTTTAGCTCCCACATAGTGGGAAGCCACATTCTGCACTCTTGGAGGTGTCTGTCCTCCTGTCTCCCGCCATCACAGCCATTCCCAAGACCCCCGGCTGACTGCACTACATTTCCCAGCAGCCCCAAAGGTAGGGCCAGCTGGAATTACCTCTTCTCGTGCCTCCAGGCACAAGATTTAGTCAGCCTGTGGCTCCCGGATTGCGGGAAGCCACCTTCTGCACTCTTGGAGGAGGTATCTGCCCTCCTGTTTCCTGCCATCATCATCATCTCCTAAGACCCCCTCCTGACCACGCTGGCCAGCCGTGACTGTACCCGCTAACGCAGTACATTTCTCAGCAGCCCCGGAGGCAGGGCCAGCTGGGATTACCTCTTCTTACACCTTCCAAGGCAGGATTTTGTCAGTCTGCAGCTCCCGAATCACGGAACTTGCACGGCGGCACCCAGGCAAAGCCCAGGCCAAGGTCGGGCACATCTGTGTCTGTCTGAGCCCAGAGGAGGCTGGGCTGGGTCACCCATCTTTCGCTTGACCCTAGCTGGAGGTACTGTACCCCCTGTACCTGTGCCACTTTCTGTCCCAGCCCCTGCACTGCCTGCTGTCCCTGCGCCACCTGTTGTCCCTGCATCACCCTCTGTCACTGTGCTGTCTTCTGTCCCTGTGCCGCCGGCTGTCCCTGCGCTGCCTGCTGTTCCTGAGCCAACCTCTGTCCCTGCGCTGCCTGCTGTACCTGCACTTCCTTCAGTCACTGTCCCTGCACCACCTGCTGTCCCTGTGCCACCTGCTGACCCTGCCCCACCTGCCATCAATGTGCTGCCCTCTGTCTTAGTCCCTTTGCTGCCTGCTGCCCCTGCACCGCCTGCTGTCACTGCTCCACCTGCTGTACATGCACCATCTTCTGTCCCTGCCCCAGTGCTGCCTGCTGCCCCTGTGCCACCTTCTGTCCCTGCCCCTTCACTGCCTGCTGCCCCTGCACTACCTGCTGTTCTTGTCCCTCCTGCTGTACCTGTACCACCTTCTGTCCCTGCCCATGTGCTGCCTGCAGTCCCTGCATCACCCGCAGTCCCTGCACCACCTGCAGTCCCTGTGCCACCTGCAGTCCCTGCGCTGTCTGCTGTCCCTGCACTGCCTGCTGCCCCTGCGCC
This sequence comes from Lissotriton helveticus, assembly GCF_964261635.1. Taxonomy (NCBI): domain Eukaryota; kingdom Metazoa; phylum Chordata; class Amphibia; order Caudata; family Salamandridae; genus Lissotriton; species Lissotriton helveticus. The sequence continues at coordinate 236,931,128 of NC_136062.1, read as the reverse complement.
GCCTGCACTAGGATCAGTACCACCAATGTAGGATGCAGCATGACCATGCAGCAGATGCATGCAGCAAGCGTGCCACCAACTCACCACCAGCAGTTGTACAACACCCAGCGCCTGGAGCCATGGCTCTCCCACCACCTGACAGTACACCGCCAAGGAATTTCTGGACCTGGATGTCAAAACAGCGGTGTCTCCTCCTCCCCACGATCCACCAAAGGACCATTCACCTGCTGAAACTGCCACTTCTCCTGCATCACAACCTATGGAAGATCTTGCACCTCTCCTGCCCACAAGACCACCCTACGAATGCTCCATTGCATCCTGCTCAACGCCCTCTCATTCTGCAAACATTCCAAAGATTCAGGGACACCATCAGCACCCTCTCCACTGAAACATGGCTCAACCCCTCCTAGAACCCCGACATCACTGCTGCCACTCCTGAAGGGTACAAGATGATACTCCGTGACCATGCCAAAATACAAGGTGAAGGCATCCCCATCATCTTCTAGGAAACCATCAGATGCGCCATCACCAATGACAACCCCACACCTCTCATGGAACACCTCAACTTCCTACTACAAACAGTTGCGAAGACCACGATAAGGGGAACCCTTGGCTACAGACCGCTGGGACCCAGAACAACATTTGCGACACAATCCCCAACCTCATCACCCCCCTAGCAATCGACTCACACCACTACATCCTACTCAGCGGCCTAAACCTCTACATCGACAACCCAAACAATACCAACTCCATCGCCCTCCTGGTGAATCTGAACAACATCAGCCTAACCCAACTAGTCACCGAACCCACGCACAAAGCCGGACACACTCGACCCCATCTTCAATTACAGCGACATAATCAAATTCAGCCACACCACAGAACTCACCTGGACTGACCACAACATCTTCCAGCACTCCAACACTCGGCCTCATATCTTCTGCCACTGTAGCTGGAGCAAAGTCACCGAGACTCAGTGGTAACAGACCCTCACCACCTCAAAACCTAAAGCCTCAACAGACCTCAATCAGGCAGCCATGAGCTTCGCTGCCTGGATCACCAACTGCGCCGACAGAGTCGCCTCACTGAAACCTACTAAAAGCAACAAGAGCCCCAAACATGCCAGCTGGTACACCCCAGAACTCAGGAGCACCAAGAGCACTGCCACCAACTGGAGAAACAATGGCGCACCACCAAGAAACCTGTCGACAGAGCAGCTCACAAAACAGCAATCAGCAACTATCACCAGCACATCAAGAAAGCAATCAACACCACCAGCATCGCCTCCGCTGTCAACCACACTGTAGAACTCTACAAAATAGTCAAAGAATTTTCCAACCCGATAGCCACAGAGAACACCATCCACCCCTCCCAAGAACTCTGCAACACCCTCTCAGACCACTTCCACAGCAAACTCACCAACATCTACAACAATTTCATCATCCAAACCGCCACCATCAGCCTTGACAAGCTCAACCAACCAGCGAACATCATCCAAAGCATCACCACCTGGTCACCAATCACCACCCTGACCACCTGAGCTATCATATCTTCCATCCACTCCGGGGTGCCCACCGAACCCTGCCCCCACCACCTTTTCATCCTCGCAATGAACCCAAATAGAACACAATTCACTTGCCTACTTAACACCTCCATGTCCACTGCAATCTTCCTTGACAGATGGAAACAAGCAGACATCAAACTTCTCCTAAAGAACGCCTCCACTGAATTTTCATCCAATCTCCCTGCTCCTCTACCTATCCAAAGTTCTTGAGAAAGCCAGTAGCACACTGAATTCCTGGAACAAAACCACCTACTGGACACCTCTCAATCAGGATTTCGTGCCAACCACAGCACTGAGACCGCACTGATTGCCACCACAGATGACGTCAGAATATTCCTCAACCATGGAGAAACAACAGCTCTGATCCTCTACCTCGCTACAGCGTTCAACATAGTCTCCCACACCACCCTCATAAACAGACTCCACAACATAGGCAAGACGCCCTCATCATATGCGGCTTACCACAACGATCATCCCTCAGTCCCACCCTGTTCAACATCTCCATGACCCCTCTCTCAACATATTCTCCTACTCAGACGACACGCAACTTATCCTCGCGCTCACCGAGGATCCCGCCAATGCCAAAACCGACCTGCAACGCCAAGACCAATATAGCCGACAAACTCACCTTCGACAAAACTGAAGTACTGATCTACAGGAAGAGCACCTCCGCATGGGACCACAGCTGGTGGCCTGCAGAACTCGAACCCACACCAACCAACCACGCACGCAACCTTGGCATCATCCTCGACAGCCAACTGACCAGGAAATGACAAGCTAATGCTGTCGCCTCCTCCTGCTTTCACACACTAAGCATGCTCTATAGAATCTTCAGATGGATCCCAACCAACACCAGAAAGACCTTCACTTAAGCCCTCATCACCAACCGCCTTGACAACGGCAGCGCCCTTCATGCCGGCATCTCCATCCAGTTCCCCAGAACATCCTAGACCATATCAAAAGGCTGCAGCCAGACTCACCCTGGACCTCCTCAAATAAACCCACTTTACTAATGCTGATTAATTGATTGATTGACTGGCTCCCAATACATGAACATGCTCCATTAAAACTCCTCACACAACCATTCAAGGCACTTCACAACTCAGGCCTCAGCTAACTGAATAGTCGCATCACCTTCCACCAACCACCCAGACCCCTCTGCTCCACAGCAGTCCTACTTGCACGCATCTCACGCATATACAGAACCAGATCAAGAGGATGTGCATACTTTTACATCACTCCTAAAGTGTGGAAAAACCTCCCACTCGATAGCAGAGCCTCCACCTCTCTTCTTGAATTCTGCAAGAAGCTGAAGACCTGAATTTTCAATTAACCAACCGACCATAAGCAGGACTAGGTACACAAACCTGCTCAGAGTCAGGATACCCTTGTGGGTGAGAGAACATTCTACAAATGCACATAACATAACCTCTGCAACAGATGGCACCAGATATGGAGAAACCCTGAAAGGGGGCATAGAGGGGAGAATACAATAATAGCAAAAGAATGGTGAGACCCCCAATTAAACTATGTATAGATTTATTGTAGGAGAATTGTGCGAAGCCCAGACATGAACTCTAATCCTCTTATCTCGTCATGAGGAAAGACCTCAGATAATGTTAACGTGTCTATTTAGTCTTTTCTTCTTTCCCTTTGTTTACAGGTAGTAGCTTGTAGACAACAGATGATTGGTCCCCATCCGTTTCATTAATTCCTTCCAGAAGAGAGCTTTGAATTGGGCTCCTCGATCTCCGTGTGTGGACTGTGGAGACCAGCAGGCTATGAAATTTGATGATATCTACGAATGCATGAGATGTTATATTTTCCCGAGGTTTTTATGAACATGATCCGGTAGATCATGCCCTTAGGCACGACAAGTACCTACCAACTTATCAGCTCGAGCAAAAGAAACAAACACGTTGTGACACATGCATCTCTCTCAAATTTACCTGGAGTTAGTGTGTCTTGGGCACCCAAAAAACCTGTCAGAGACTCTTAGGTATTTAACTTTATTGTTTTGAGGTCTGACAGCTTTTCGGCACAAGAAATGGACAGTGTTGTTTAGAACTTTATTTTAAGCCAAATGCTTTCTGTTGTCGACCCTGAAGTGTCGAAGATAATTTTTCTCTCTCACTACAAGAGAGCTACGAACAGTTATTTTATACCATCCAAAGCATTTCTCCTGAGACAAATTAACATTGTAACCCATCATGTCCGGTGGGAGAAATAATACAATACTCACTTTAAAGCCTAAAGCTACTGTGCCCTTTCACTGAGCATCAGCTACATAAATGAATACTGAGGACGTGTGATAAGTGTTTGTGTAGCTCTGCTCGGAGCCATGCTTCTCTCTGCTGATGTCCTGGAATTATTGAAGATCCGTTCTCTCTCATTTCGAGAGAGCTATGAACAGTTATTTTATACCATCCAAATGGTTTATTTGGATAAAAATACTAGAAGCATTCTATCATAATGTGTGATAAATGCTGTACACGTGTTTGCACAATAATGAAATCAAATGCATCAACTATTGGAAATGAATAACAACTTATATGGTCCTAGGACTCAATGAGCCACTAACCAAATGTAAAATATAATGGTGCTACTGACAGACATATAGGCAAAATATAGAACAGAGCCAGCTCCGGTGCTGTAGGAAATTTTGTTCAATGGAATAAAATGGCCGAACTTTATTGAATTAACGATATTTATTGAATTACATCCATCTGACCTAGGTAGTTCAACAATAAAGTCTATGGAGAGGATCATACATGGCTGAGAAGGTGTGAGCAGAGGCTCTAGACCTCCTGTAGGTTTTACATGTTATGTTCAGCATTGGGTTGGGCACATGTTGAACACTGTTGTATCTTTCTCTTTACGGCATCAGGCATATGCCACCAAATATGTCTCTAAACTAGATCCAACATATTCTTGGTCCCATTATGTATTGCCGCTGGACAGTCATGTTACCAACGGAGAGCGTCTATTTGTAACTCTGGGAACAGAAGAGATACTGCCTCTTATTAGTATGATAGATCAACATTTCTGTCAGTTCTTCTTTTACCGACTGATCAAGATCTCTTTTTATTGTGATTCAGACATGGATTTTAAAAGTAAAAAATTACCTTAGCCTGCTGGTAATTGCAGGCAGGAAGTTAGGAGCAAGAGTAGATGGAGTTGTTTCTTTGGCCCGGTGGGCCAAAACATCAGCCTTGCCATGCCAATGTCCCAGTTGGTAGATAATTCCATATTGGAATCGGTAAAAGAGGAGGGTATACCAAGCACCTTGAGCATTAGCACATTTCATTCATTGTAGATATAGTAGGTTCCTGTGACCAGTTCATAAACGTATGGGGTAAGGGACCCGATAATGGTAGAAACATTCTAGGTGGAATGGCGGAAGAAATTTGAAAATCCTAAACAACTTTAGATCCCTTCATCAATGATGGACAAAGCCATTTCTGAACTGCAGGCACCTTGTTGATATCCTTGCCAAAAGCTTGTGCTCACATTAAAAATCCCAAGAAGGTTATCCTTGATGTCTCAAAAAGACATTTTTCATGCTTTTCATGTAATGCTTGTTGCTTCAGACTTGAAAATATTTCAAGAACATGATATGAGTGTTGTGTTTGATCTTTGGAAAACATCAGAATATACTAAAGATATTCAATATCGAAGGTGTCCAGGAGGGCAAGGAAAATATTGACAAAGTGCTGAAATGCTGCAGGAGCATTACACATCCCAATCAGCATTACCCAAAACTCAAATTACAGTAGCATGTACTGAATTCCATCTCTCACTCATCTGATGTTGGATGCGCAGTATGTTGAAGGCGCCTCTTAAATCCAGATTGGAAAATATGGTAACCGTCTTTATCTGATCCAATAACATTGAAATATTATGGGTTCATATGTGGCTACATATGTTGGCCAGGCACAATGCCAGGTTTCAACTATCCAAGCTACGAACCCGATGAGTATGCTCACCCACCCAGTGCCAATGGCCCGGCAGGAGGCTAAACAAGCAGCAGAAGAACAAACCAGCGGAAAATAGGTGTTACCAAAGAGAGAGAAAAGCTAAATTCTCTGACAGATGTAAGGCATCATATGTCTCTCTGTTGCAGTGCAGTATTTTGTTTCAGTTGGAAATAGGGCACTGAATATGATGGAGCAAATTACTATGGTGCTGGTATCACTGTTTGAAAAAAAACATTCATAAGGACATTTAAAAACTGCTTAACATTTTCTGAATCCCTACCTTGTACCAAAAATACCAGGGGTCTTCTCAGCTTCCGCGGGGCAGTGGTAGACTAGCAGCAACTGCGGGAGGAAATTTGCTTCGAAAAAGAGAAAGTTCTCCTAACAACGATACAGGTAAGGAAGGTGCTGACAATGGAAGAAAGAAACCAAGGGAACTGACAGGGAGTACAAAACGAAGGTGCACTTGATGGTAAGTCTGGTGCAAAGTGTGAGGGAACTTTTATAATCTGGCTAGAGGTTTGTGTCTGCTAGATCATAGGTTTCAGTGGACTGTTGTTTGCAGAGGAGCTTCTACAAATTGGGTTACACAGGGGACCTTTAACATGTGATAAAATGGAACAAAGGCGACAGTCTGTTTCAAAGCTGGACACATGATTCAAGCTTGTATTAAACATCCTCAGAAGAATGTAGAAATAGCTCAATGCCCCAAAACAGAGAAGAAGGTAGAGGTTGGTTGACTTCCTAATACTGAATCATTTATGAATAACAGTGATAATCCTTCTACTGCTTGGTATAAGATCAGAGGGAGGAAAAGAAGTAAATATTATAAAATTGTCAGATACTGGCACCTTTGGTTCTAGACTGTGCAATATTGATAGTAATAATAAGAGAGTTAAGTAGTTAGAAATCAGTGTTAAGAAGGCTCTTGCAATGACTGGAATGGTTGATGGCTCGCCCTTAATTTATGGTCTGATACTGAAACCTTTTACATAATAGCCTCTCCAAATTGCATAGCACTTTTTGGAATCTCTTTTTGACGAGGCATTGTTTGTATGGTAACTAATCAACTTGAATAACATCCTTGTAATGACAATTATGTCAAGGTCATTGTTATGCTTCAGGGAGATATTGGTCAGCCAAGATAAGATACATCAAATTTGATTGCTAACCTTTCGTCAGTGCCACTTCAGTACCATGCCAATTCTGTAACCTATTTTAAGCCGAAGGCTTCTACACTTCCCTCTCATAGGAAATATGATTGCACTATATCAACCAACATGGGTGCCATAGTATGAATGTATGGTTTAACAGAAGAAGAGTAGGAGATACTGAAGACTTATTTCCATAAGAATTCTCAAATTTGCTTATTGTATTTATCATCTGCTGTGGCATCTTTGTTTTTTAAACCTATGGATGAACAAGCACTTTGACCTTATTTTTGCTTTTTTATTGAACAGATTCTAAGAAAATACATACGTTATTGTAAAAAAGAACCGTTGTTATTTGTCTACACCGTTTTAATATTCAGTAGATCCAACCAATTCATCAAGGGAGTGCCACATCGTCTTATATTAACATTATGACAAAAAGTGCATAATAACGCTAAAATAAAGTGTTTTTATGCTGCAACAGATATTTATTCCACATAACAACTCCACATAAAATGTACTGATAGCATATTCAGGGTTCGCCGTATAAGGCCATTACTCAAACAATTACTGCAGTTGTATAAGTCACTTACTAGAAGGCCTGCACTGTGTATTAGGAGACTTCCCCATTTCCCAGTTAATGGGCAAACACAATATGGAAAATTATATTTACAATATAAAGTGCTCCAATGCAATAAAAGAAGGCATCATTCCAAAGCACTAATACCTGGATATTTAAAGTGCATCGAAAATACAGTACATGAATATGCTTGATATTTAAAGTGCACAGAAAATACAGAACATAGATATACACCCTCCGCCCCACATAAAAGATTAAAGTACAAGAGCAGTTACTCCACCGAAATGCAGCAGTTAGATAACATTCAGTCATACTTCGAGACAATGGACTCTCCTCAATATTAAACTGCATAGAAAATACAGTACATCGATTTATTCCATCAGCCCCATGAAAAACGAAGTGCAAAGCAATGATTTCACAGGGATGCAACAGCTGAATAACATACAAAAATACTTCATAACTGTGCCTCCTTCTCAATAAAGTGCTTACACAGTGCTTCCGAAGCACCTGCAGCAAAATAGAAACATTAGTCTTTAAAATGTCTGCAGAATCACACGCTGTAAAAGGACTACACATCTTCACTGAGAGTTTTCAAGAAATTCTAATGATTTCCAGATAGCTGCGTACCTGTGAACATTCACAGTTTATCTCACATATGCTTCTTCAAAGGCTTTCGTTCTTATAATTTTTTCAAGACAGCACTGCAAAGTTGGAATATTTGTCGTTCTCCAATATTGAAGTATAAAAGAGTGTGCTACCATTATGCTATTGAACTAAAATATTGCAGAAAGTTATTTACTTTACGACAATCAATGGAGCTGCCAAACACTAGCTGGTGTCTTCCTAGATTGCACACCTTTACTAAGGCCTAAGAAAATCTCCTCCCAGAATTGCGACTTATTGGGATATGCATAAATTCTGTGACGCCAATCACCCGTTCCATCGCGTTGACAGCAAAAACATTGATCGGGAGCTGACGGGAATATTTTATGCAGAGCTTGTTGAGGATAATATGACATCCGTCGGGACAGAAAGGGGATCCTATTGAAGTTCGCCGCCCCAAGGGATTTGTGACCCATCTCCGAAATAACCTGCCAATCTCCCTTTGATAACCTACTTTTAGTCTTCTCATAGATTTTCCCCAAAATTCGGCAATTAAAAAATCTTGATCAGAATATATCCGCACATTTCTGTACCAATTGCTGATTCCTATCAGCTCACTCTTGACTAGGGAACAAATACATGTCTGGGCCTCTTTACTCAACTCCTGATAGTTAGCTGTTAAAAACTAGTTATCTGGAGAAAGCTAAACGCGCACAGTGCCCCATGACGCAGGATTAGCTCTTCCCATTTAATCTAATTATGGCCAAAGAAAAATACTCCTATCTCTATAAAACCTTTACATTTCCAAAATCCTAACGTTGCCTGAAATACATTCAAACCAAAACATTTGCAAACTTATAGTTGGACAAACCTATGACAAGCTTGAACTTGCTGTAATCTAAACAAAGTGCTGATTTGATTTTCCAACTCCAGTAGTACCTTGTATCTAGTGTTCTTCGAAAGTTTGGCGGACTTTAAGAAGGCTGGCGAGTCGATTGCTAATTCTTGCATAATACTCTTCAATAAAAAATCATCCAGCACTCCAGTCCTTTAATGAATCGTGCTATAGTATCAAGCAAAGCTCCCTGGTAGTAAGTCTGAAAATGGGGAAGCTGTAAGCTACCCTGTGTTTTATCCAAATGAAGAATTGACTATTTAACCCTTGGGCTTTCATATTCCATACCAAACTTCTAACAAGGAAATATTAGAATATGAACTAATAATTTTAATAGGTAAATTAGAAAACAGAAATAAAAATAGGGGTAATATGGACATCTTACTACCCTACCTACCAATGTCAACGGATGTAGAGCCCAATAAGCTCTGAACTTTCCGGAGCATAGTGGTTTAAATCAGTTGGAAAAATTTGGGCTATCTATTAGTAACAAAGATCCCTAGATATCAGATTGGGTGCTGGGAGTTACCCGGATGCTGCAGAGCTGGTGGAAGATCATTAGATGATGCATGAAATAGAAGCAACTCTGTTTTACCTTGGTTGACCTTGTGCCCACCTATATTGGTAATTCCTTGAAACCGGTCGAGTGCCCCCTAAATATTAGCCCTATCGGCCTTTAGGTATAAAATGATATCCTCTGCAAATAATTTTATTTTCGTCATCCTATCTATTGCTAAACAAATAGACTCTATGCTATAAATCATCTCTACTAGGTCTACTAGGTTCTCAAAAAAAAAGGTAAAAAGGAGAGGAGACATAGGGCACCCCTTTTGGGTACCTCTATTAATTTGCACAACCCCCCCCCCCCCCTTTCTTTGAGTTTATAATAAATTTGACCTCCACACACTGATATAGTTTTCTAAGCATTTTTATAAATTTATCAGTAAAGCCACATTTTCCCAGACTGCAGAAAAGGGCATCCTAATTAACCGGGGCAAAGGCCTTTTTGAGTCCATCATCACTATCGCTGCCCAGGTTTGATTACTTGTAAAGTAAACTATAGTGTGGACTAAAAAGATTGTATTTGCCACCCCAAGCCTATTAGATTTGAATCCACTCTGATCTTTATCAATCAAAGTTTGACCTGTGGCAATAATACGAGCTGCCCCAACTTTTTTTTGTTTACACTTCCTTATTGGCATTTAATCGAAAATCTCCACATGGTGTACAGGATACAATAATGGACATGTTCATAAAGTGGACGGACAGCTACATCCCATCATGCATACACTGGCAATATTCTGGTAGCAGGTCATACAGTGATATGGAGGGGGTAGCAGGCCTTAGGGCTAAAATAGGATACTTACCCAGAGGAACCAAGTGCACCCTGTCTTGTAGAGGAGTAGCCAATATGTGCATCCAAAACTAAAACAAAACAGTAACTTTTGAAACCCTCTGGCTGGCGATGCCATGTACAGACAATTGGAATTGCGGTAACGAGCGTGGCAGGAACATACTACAAACATGGGGATAAGGACAAGTGATTGCTCCAGGGGAGGAAAGGGAGTGGGGTTAACTTCCACGTAATCCACCCTGGAGAGCATAGATGTATGGCGAGCGTATGTGTAGAAAGGAATGGGGCGCCCAGTAGTACAATCTGGTCAGCTTCTTAGCCCACCGAAGGACATCTACATCCTAGGGGGGAAATGAGGGTGGGGGGAGATTCAGGGTGTTGCGCAATTTGAGGACATAGGTATCCCTCATCGCAGCTGCTCCTCCCCCCTCTCAATCTGCGACCATGTGTCATGGCGTCCGCTTCTGCCAGAGTCCATTTGTGAGTCACCTAAAAGTACGTGGGCGGATGGTGGGCCTTCCAGGCCATGGCAATTAAGCACTTTAGGAGGACCAATGTCAGATTGGCTAGCTTCACGTAATGTTTGGTGAGTTTGGTGTGCTTTGTTATGCCCAAGAGACATACAAGTGGGTGTGGTCGCATCTGGACATTGATCACTGTCGACAGATGTACCATCTCCTGGATCCATATCTGCAGCAGCGGTGGGCATTCCCAGACCATGTGTAGAAACATAGCATCTGTGTGGCCACCTCTCAGGCATGCCGGGAACACCGCCGGAAACATTTCGTGCGGATGCTGCAGTGTTTGATGCAAAAAATTGAATTGCGCGAATTTTAGTCGGGCATCGCGCAAAACTTGACCACTTCTTAGTGGTCAATTCCATGCCTAGGCAGTGATCCCATTTGGGCTTGCCCTGGGTTAGAAATTCCCTGCATCCCCCCTGTAATGCTGAGTCAATGCCGAAAGTAGCTGGTAAACTAGCCTTTGTGTTAAAAAGCACTGAAAGTGCAGTGGCAATTCGGCCTGCCCGGTGCCCACATGTCTCCGATCATAGCCATAATTGCATGGTGTGCAAGAAAAAGGCCTGCTCCAAGCACGTAGAGTTCCTACAGCCCACGAAAGGAGAGCAGAGCACCATCGCTGTATAGGTCATTCAGCCAGGTGAGCCCGAGTTCTCACCATGGAGAAAAATCATGGACCCCCAGCAACATTTTTGTGGCTGGCCTGCTCCAGTGGGTCAGCAGAGGTACATATAAAGCCATTGCATGTCTGGGCTGCACATATACAATCCAAATGAGCCTGGCCATGAGCATGGACCTACCCAGTCCTTTGGCAGCCATTCCAGCACATCCATGCCCCTGAAGTCTGTCTAAACAAGGCCACCATACCCGTTCCATCTCCGAACTGCCAGCGCAAAGACCACTGCAGTTGAACTGCTGAGAAATAGAGCTCCTGTTCTGGGACCCCAATCCCCCCTCGTGCATGGGGTGCTGAAGCATGTGAATTGAAACCTCCTTCCCAGAGGGTCCCCAAAAGAGATCAGACTCATCATAGTCCTAAAAGAAGGATTGAGTCACTGGCAGAGCCGCAAAAAAGTATAAGAGCTGCGGAAGAACCAGCATCTTTGCTACTGATTCCCTATCCCATGAGTGAAAGGATCAAAACAACAGAACCAGATGATTGGGTATCGATTTGCGCTGGGTTGTAAATTGTAATTTCCACAATATCAGGATGCTCATAGGGATAAGGGTGATGTCCATCCAACCATCACCAATAATGCAGAATAACTCCACACCATTAACATTAAGTTCGTTGTATCTAGACGCCGCTTTTTGGACTGTGTTCCTCCATGACTGCGATACTAATCTCAGGATTGTGAGGTCAATCCCTTTACATGGGTAGATACTTTGTTAACACATGATGTACTTAAATTCTTGGATATTTGGAGTCAACTTTATTGAGCTTATTCACCTAATATTTACTTGCTTCTCTTTGCAGTCTTGTATGATATATTATATTATACAGTGTGGTTATTTGGACTGTGGCGTACAATACACCTTTTGATTAAATTGCCCTGATGAAGTCTATGGCGTATTTCGATCAAAGACGAAACACGTGTTGGCTAGGATCCAAATGAATGCTGCTTTGAAAAAATAAAAAGTAGAAGAAAAAGCATACGTGTGGACACACTTTTTTTGGACTCTTACTGAATACATTGGGCCTTTCTTGCTCGGGATACAACGACCTTAGTGTTAATGGTGTGGAGTTATTCTGCATTATTGGTGATGATTGGAAAGCTAGACGCCGCTTTTTGGACTGGGTTACTCCGTGACTGCAATTCTGATCTCAGGATTGTGAGGCCAATCCCTTTACATGGGGAGATACTTTGTTAACACATGATGTACTTAAATTCATTGGATATTTGGAGTCAACTTTATTGAGCTTATTCACCTAATATTTACTTGCTTCTCTTTGGAGTCCTGTATGATATATTATATTATACAGTGTGGTTATTTGGACTGTGGCGTATAATACACCTTTTAATTAAATTGCCCTGATGAAGTCTATGGCGTATTTCACTCAAAGACGAAATGCATGTTGGCTAGGATCCAAATGAATGTTGCTTTGAAAAAATAAAAAGAAGAAGAAAAAGCATACGTGTGGGCACACTTTTTTTGGACTCTTACTGAATACATTGGACGTTTATTGCTCGGGATACAATGTACTTAGCCATAAGTGAAAGGGTAAGTCGGGTCCAGAAGTGAATGGAATGGCGAATGAAGGTCAGGGCCTTACCATGATTATCATCTAGCAAGTCTGTATCTTTGTGGTAAATGTTGACGCCAAGGTAGCGAAAGGTTCAAATCTCCAAGGGAAGCGTCCAACGTCCGGCACTTCTCATAGCTCCGGCTCAATCCAGTGTAAAGCGAAGGCACGTTACTTTCCCCAGTTCACCTTGAGGCTACCATCTCTTTGAAGAGATCAAGTATATCATAAAGGGCTGGTAGTATGCTGACATGGTCTCTGAGGTATACTAATACATCATCAGCATATAGGGATACAGTGAGACTGCCCTGTCCCACTTTGATACCTCGACAGGGCCTCTGGCGCGCAGCATGGCAGCAAGCGGCTCCATAGCTAGCATGAAAATGACTGGAGATAAAGAGCATCCTTGATGGGTCCTCTTGCTTATGTAAAAAGATCACAAGATCTGATGGCCGGTGAGGACTCGTGCCTGCTGGGCAGTAGAAAAGAGCTTGACCCAACCCAGGAAGTTAAGGCCCATCCCAAGCACCCCCAGTACCTGTACTAGATAGGACCATCTCAGCATATCAAACGCTTTTTTGAAACCCAGGGAAACTGCCACCAGAATGTTGCCCCCCGTACATCGTATCCATGATGTGTCACAGGTGCTTAATGTTGGATTGTGTTGTTGTTTGTGGCACAAACCCACATTGGTCCGACTGAACAAGGGAGCTAAGCATCGGAAGCAGCCCATTAGCACGGGCCTTACTCAAGATTTTGTTGTCAATGTTCAACATTGACAACGGGCAATAAGAGTTCATCTCAACGGGTTCCCTGCCCGGTTTCAGAATAACTACTATGAGGGCTTCACGTAAGGAGCTCGGCAGAACACCCTGGTGATGTGCCTCTTGGTAGACCTCCAGCATGTGAGGAGCACGGATGGCCTCCAAAGCGGCATAATACTGGACAGGGAACCCGTCTGTGCCCGGGGTCTTACCGTGCGATTTGTCAGGTTGAGCTCCTCTATCTGGAGAGATTGCTTCAAGTTCAAGAACTGTGATGTGGTCAAGCTTGAACGTGCCACTGCTCGTAGATAGTCTGGCACTTGCGTCAAGGAGGGTTCCTGGGAGAAGAATGCAACTGCTCGTAATACTGCCTGAACACTTCTTCATTAGTTGCCTGAGTGTTTCTCACACGGCCTGCACTATCATATATGGCGCCGTTCAGGGTCCTGGGGGTCTAGGGTCACAGCAACCACGCCAACATGCGCCCCGGCTTATCGTCGTTAGCATGCTGGTAGGCTAGGGAGGATCTATAATCAATATCACAGAGCTGCTTCACCTCCTCCTGATACTGATGACGCAGGGTCGACAGATGGGGACATGCGTCAAACGGCGACACCGCCTTGAGCTCCAGGGTCCACAAGCATGTCCCAAAAGATCTCACGTTATGAATGAGAGACGAATAAAATATCTATGTCATGATGATGCAGTTCCTCCTCATGACCACCTTCATGGCATTCCACACCAACCCACGGGAACCTACTGAACCTGTGGTCTCCTCAAAATTCCAGGACATGTGTGCGGCTATAGTGTCTCTGTATACTGTGTCCTGCAAGGCTTCTATCCAAAGCCCCCATGTCAGAATAGGAGCCCTTCTTCCTCCACCCACTAGAATGTCACCTGGATCAGATTTTGGTTGAGAGGGTCCTACCCAGGTATTCAGAGCTATGTATGAGAAGCCAGCAGTGTGTATTACAGAAGAAGTAATCTAGCCGAGTATAAACCTGATGTTCCGGTGCATAGTAAGAGTACCCACCTACCCAGGGTGCCCCAAGCACCAGACATCGTGCAGATTGGATGACCTAGACCATTGCTGCAAGTGTTTTGTTGCCTAGATACCCGGTGTGCTCTGGAGTGGGGGTACCAATCGATCCAAGGCAGTATCCTGTATGCAATTAAAGTATCCTCCACACCACCTCCAGAAACATGCCCTGAGAGGTATTGAATGCACACAGGGACACGATGGAGAAGTGGCGCCCATCCAAGGCACCCTTGAAGACCACACAACAGCTCTCCCTGTCAGCAAGGACTCCAGACTTCATGAAGGGTACCTCCGTTGTGACCCAAATAATGACCCCTAGGTATAAGCTGAGTAGCCAGTACCATATACCTGTTAACTCCACCGCCTACTAACTTTGTCAAGCGCTCTTGTGGTCAGCTGGGTCTCCTGGAGACAAGAGAAATGAATATGCCTGTGCTGAAGGTAGGCCTACACCATGCGTCTCCTGGCAGGAGTTGCAATACCACAGATGTTTCAAGTTAAAGCATTAAATGTAGTAGCCATGATAATAAACTGTGTGTCTAGAGACCCCCAGGACCCATGCCCTCCACCCGTCCCACTACAGCCCTCCCATCACTCTGGACACCCCTCCAACCAACCAAAAAGTAAAGAACAACCAATTCTGAGAAAAAACTCTCCTATCTCATGCATGAGTGCCTTCCAACGCCATGCCACAACCCAGCAAACCTTTTAACTGGTACACAAGAAATGCCTGCAACATTAATTCTGCCCATGTGGAATACTCTGGCAGGGACAGGCCAAGTGAGGCAGTATGGAGCGTGAAAGTGTCAATGTTCGAAGCATTCGACGTGTGAGCCCATGTCGGATGTCAGATGGTGTAGAATACAGCCTCCCCAGTCAATGAGGCTTTCCTTCAGGGGAGTATCAAACCTGTGAGAAATCCTACCTCACCAGGTCCTCCACCTCGCAGGCAGGAGGATCTCCCTTACCAATCGTGGAGTGACTTTCTGGCACTGATGGCTCCCAGCAGTCAATGGAGCGAGCCACCCAAGTCTGATCTCGGCTCTGAAAGGTGCTCAGTGGATGGAGGTGCAAAGGAGTTCATGCTGTGTAGGGAACCCTCCGACACAGCTGGGGATTGCTCCGCTGCCACTTGATCCATGGTTGGTTTCACATTGTGGGATCTGCGTTTGCGCTGTCTTGACTTGGGCACCAGCCAATCTCCAGCACTTCAGTCCTTGGGTGGATTACGAACCAGATATTTCGCATGAAGATAGGTCCATACATCTTCTGGTGATTGGAATATGTGGATCGTTTTGCCATCGATCACTCTGTGCTTCGCTAGAAACAAGAGAGGATTACACATAGGACAACATTAATTCGATTTTTAATCCTATGGTGTATGTCAGCGTGTGAAAGGTTGTCGACGTTTCGACCCCTGGTTATAAGGGTGAGTGGGTCCTCATTCTGGGGTCTTCCTCAGGACAGGTAGGTAGAGCACACAAAAGGTCGGCTGCGGATGACCGATCTTTGTTGGTGGCCCTCAGGCTCATTTATATCTGTATTCTCTTTTCAATAGATCCAATTCCATGATGTTATGTGGTTGTGGCCGGTAGGTAGACACCCACATCCGAGTCAATCTGGAGTATGAGTTGGTGAATGTATCACCAAAGTATGCGTCTTGCCTTCAGAGTGTCGTACGCTCATCGACTGGGCTGCATCATGGAATTGGATCTATTGAAAAGAGAATATTGATATAAATGAGCCTGACGGCCACCAACAAATTCCGGGCATCCGCAGATGACCTTTTGTGTGCTCTACCTACCTGTCCTGAGGAAGACCCCAGAATGAGGACTGACTCACCCTTATAACCAGGGGTCGAAACGTCGACAACCTTTCACACGCTGACATACACCATAGGATTGAAAATCGAATTAATGTTGTCCTATGTGTAATGTTTCTGAAGGGACTTTCAGACCGAACCTAGGCTGTAAAGGTTATATTGAACAGGATTGAATTGTGTTCATATCACTATACCTTTACCCCATCCCTCACAGACCCAACCACCCTTACTCCTTTCCAACTTTTCTTGCACCTAGAGCACTGTACTATATTGTATATACTGACACTGTTAAGAAAATGCTTGGACATATACATGAACTTTCTGATTTATAAGAAGCATGTATCAAAGATCTGATGATCAAATTGAATGAATTAAATTCCTTTTTGTTTAAATACAAACTTAACTCTTTGTATGGTCTATTGTTTTAAGTATTGTTAAATGTTTTCACTATATCGACCATTCCTCTAATGTACCTAACACCAGCGTAGGCACCCTTGCGCCAAGTTGCAAGTGTTCCTGAGCTGCAGGGGCAATTAAGGGGTAGAGAGCAATGCCACCGGAGCCTCAGAAAAAGTGAAGCTCTGGTGGCGGTAGGGATTTGTAAATATGGCCATTAGTTGGATCGAAAGTGAGTGAAGTTGGGGTGATTATGCGATAACAGAAGCCTGTTTTGAGTGCCACAGGGCAAGCAGAAGCTGCTAGTTGCAACCGTGGTTGTATGACACAACCACGCATGCCTAAACCATGCATACTTAAACACGGTCTGAACCACAATCACATCTTTACCACACATGACTTTACCACACATGCTTTTACAACAAATTATGTTATGATTGCTAAAGGGATATGCATGGTAAATCAAACACCCAAGCCCCCCCACCCTGCACCCTAACACCTGATACTCCAGCCCTGCAATTCACCCCAGTTCAGCCCTTAAAACTATCCTGACACCTCACCCCGAACCCTAACACCTGGCCCCTGCCTCAAAGCTATCCAGGCCCCCCCTGAGCCCTAAAATCCTACCCCTGACAAAAATGTACCCGACCCTCCCACACAGAGCCCTAAAACCCTGCCCCCTGCCAAAACCCTACCTCTCTCTAAATAACTGAGCCCTAAAACTGACCTCCACACCTGAGCCCTTAAACCCGGCCACAGCCATTAAAACTACCCCTTCGCCCCTGCCCTGAGGCCTAAAACCCTGCCTCTTTCTGAAAACTCCCTGGACCACATCCCCCTGCTTTGAGCCCTAGAACATATCTCCACCCCTGAAAACTGCCCCTTCCCGCCCCTTGAGCCCTAGAACACGGTCCCAGCTCCTTAAAACTACCCAAGCCCCCTGCACTGAGCCCTAAAACCCTGCCTCCTCCCAAAAAACTCCAAACAGAAGGGCCCCCCCCAAAAAAGAGGATATAGGCAGGTTCGCGGGGGGAATAACCCATATAATCTACAAATGCAGAAGAGAACCCTGCCAAAATTTATTTGTACACGGCCCTATAAAGGGTCCTAGATATCGATCAAGAAAATGGAACAACCCAGACAAGAGTCAAGGAGAAAAAACCATGGTATGTGAAGAATTAATTGTATTATTTATTTATTTGTCATTTTTTCTTTTCTTTAAATTCGTAATTAAGTGAAAAAGTGCTACAAAAGTTTATGAATCATTTCATTCAATAAACATTAGAATCATTTCATTATGTAAACATCAAATAAAACCAATAGATCACATATATAATATATCCACAGTCCCACATCAACCATTCAATCTCACAGTCATAACAACACCATCTTCATTCATACACATACAACAAATCTCAATCACAATTCTACATATAGTCACAATGTTACATTAATGCCACTAAATTGATAGATGACCAAGCGATTGACAGATCATCCAGCGAATCAAAAGGTGGAGGCAGGGCATACAAAGGGGATTGAAGATGGAAAAAACAGTCTTGTTGCCCACAAAAATAATGCCAACGCGCATTTGGTGTCCGGCCCAGTGGGGGGCCACACCTTCGTCAGGGCGGTGATGTAACACGGAGTGTGGGACAAAACATCTGAGAATGAAAAATATATGTAGACATCCATGTCAATATTACATATAACTGAATACATACATAATTAAGAATCTCTCTTCATGATAACACAATTAAATTAATTTGTTAATTTTCCATCTCATGTAATATATATCTCCAAGGCTCTTCAGGAAGTCCGTATTCTATATTGCTATTTAAATTTGAAAACACTATCATAAGGAAAAATTCTCAAAACCCAGAGAGGGAAGTCCAAACACACAAGGACACCTCCAATAGAAAGCATATACATCCACAAGTGATTCTCAAGTTATCGGGCATATAGATGGACGAGCCCAGTCCATACGTTCAGCAAACAATCACAAAGGGTCTGTCTTCTTCATAGAAGCGATGATGGTAACAAATACAGACTATAAAACATATATATCAAATCATAAACACAAACACACACCATTCGAGACACTTGACCAACATATCAACTTATTCTACAATGTGCAAGGATCAAGGGCTATGGGGGAGAGGAAAAGGAGGTCTTAGATCATAAAATCTCTAAGGAGTGCCATGTCCTCCATAACACACTAAAACACGTATTAAAACCAGCCCACTTCTGAACTCTGAATGGTTTCGGGGGCTAGTCCCCAACATAACTTTATATGCGGCCATATATTACGGTCTCAAAATGCATCGGAAAAAGCCATACGTTGTAGTCAAACTCACCATAAAAGGTCTAGGCAAAGGTATGGGCCAGGATACTCAGAAGGTCCGGTGCGGCGACTAAGTGTTCACCGCTCCTTCGTTTTCTTTTCTAATGATGAGCCGCTAAGTCGATAATTCAAGGTCTGACGTCCTCAATAATAAGATTCTGTTTAGGGTAAGTAAGGGATGAGATACATCAGGATCTATCAGGGCATTGCTTATAATGAGACCAGGAGAAGAGGCATGGGTATACGCCCACCCCCCGGGTGGCACTTATGGACACATTCAACACGACTAGAGGTGGTCAAATGCGGACCTACCTGTATTTGAGAAAATATTATCCGTGGTGAAATCCGTTTATTTTGTAAAATGTCATCAGAAAGATCGACGCGTTGAGGAGCTCAAAAAAGAGTGCGGCAGGCAGGCTGGCATCACCAAAGTTAAGAGGTTGTAACCTGAGAAAACATATAAGATCGGAGTGAATACCATCGCCCAGGTATAGTTCCCTAAGGGGCCAGGTAACTAACACGCCACGGTCTGTATTGGAACACAGCTAAATAGCGGAGGGTTTATAAACCGTCCCCCCGATAGATCCTAAGGAGACATCCCACAACATTAAAAAATGAACAGAAGTGGATATACCTATATTTGAGGAAAAACTCTCCGTGGTGGATTCCAATTTCTAAAATCAGAAGTCGTCACAAGGATCAAAACTCTCAGGAGTCCATAAATAAATGATACAGGCAGGCTGGAGTCACCTGGAATAAAGGATCATAACCTGGGATAACATAAGAAATAGATATGAGTGCCATCGCCCGGGAGTAATTCCAGATAACACCGGGAATTAACAAGCCCAGATCTATAACGGAACCGTACTAAATAATGGATGGAACCGACAAACGCTCGGCTTACCTGGCTCGATAGGGTAGAGTCGCTCGACTTCTCCGTACAAGAGGCACGTACGTGAATGATGTCACCGGAACCATTAGGAGGGGAGCGATCTAGATACGCTTTTAAAGCCATATACCGGGAAGTTGCACCAATCAGAACTAACGGGAGGCGAGCAAAACACCAAACGGCCTGTTCCCGCAAAGATAGACATGGGACTGTTCCTAGCTCGATCCCGACCAGCCGCCGACGGCGGTCATCTTAGAAAGGCGTCATCGTAATAGGAAGATGACCTCAGGCCAGATACCTAGAAATAACGGTACACGCCAAGTCATGGAACTAATTTAAAGTAACCATACTTCTATAGGAGACAGCTCTAAACATATGAAGTAGATAAAGCTATGGGCAAATAGAATGATATCATTTCGTATACGGCGTCACAGAGGCCAACCTGGTCTTCCAGGCAGCGAATAATTCACGACTAACTGACCCAACGGGGTCCCTATGCCTAAATCGGAGAGTACTCCATAATGAGTTATATCAAACAGTCGGAACTTCATATATTTGCTAGTAATAGGGGGCCAGAAAAATAAATTCCCGCCACGGTAGGCCAACTATATGGGCCAATGATAACCAGCTACTGGATCATTTATGATTGGTGGCTAAAAGGCCCAAGATGGTTTAGGATCTCTATATATCCATCTGACAGCACTCCAATAGGCATACAATAGACCCACAGGGGATGGAATAATACGCTCATATGACTAATAATAAATAAATGTTATCAACCCACATGCCTTCGATATAAGCATAATTATAACCAGACCTAGGGCTAATCTTCTGGATCATCAAGGGTAATTCACTCAGAGTACAATATTTAGAAAATGGCATTGGCCCATGGGCATTCCTCATTCAGCCCTCTCTTTACAGAGTTCAAATAGAAAATCCAGAAAACATCCCTCTTTTTACGCATAGCGGTAGGGTCCACTCCTGCAGGCACCTGAATTCTCTCCAGGATTAACCATTTGAGGTCATTTTCTGTATGGTTAGCCTCCTGCCAATGCATTACCATGGGGGCTGAGGTCTTGACATTACAAATATTGAATTTATGTTCTCCTATTCGTATGCGGCACTCACATCCTGTTTCGCCCACATAAGATTTATTACATGGGCATAGGATCACGTATATCACATTGGGAGTGCGGCAGTTAGTCATTTTCCTGTTATGCGCCACCGAGATCATGCGCTCACTCGTGGTGATAGTATCGCCAATCAGAGCATTAGAGCAGGCCTGACAATTCCAGCATCGATGGTTGCCATAGATAGGATTCAAATTGTCAATGGCACTTAGTTGATGTTGAGGCATTTCAATCAATTTGCCTTTCGCCAGGTAATTTTTCAGATTCCTATTCCTCCGAAAAGCAAAAATAGGTTTGGGGAGAGTCAGCCGACTGTCTCCCAAATTTAAAAGATGCCAGCAAGAATTAATCGTCTGCCTCAATTTGTGATCCAGATTTGAATGACGGGTAATACACACCAGTTTGTCCTGTGGCGCCCTTTCCTTAGGTGAGAACATCAACTCCCTATCAATATATCTAGCCCGTTTAAGGGAATCCTTGATTAGTTTTGCTGGATATCCTCGATAGGCCAGTATTTCTTTTAGAATGTCGGCTTGGACAAGAAAGTCTTTGATGTTTGAACAGTTCCTCCGAATATGGAGGAACTGACTGAAGGGAATGCTGTCCCGTTGGCAGCGAGGGCGAAAGCTGCCATATTGTAGCAAAGTGTTCCTTGCCGTGGGTTTCGTGTAAAGGGAAACCTCTCCTGATGTTCGATCCAGATGTCCAGAAACTCAATTCGGACATTACTGGCATGGCCAGTGAATTTTAAATTGGAGTCAGCGGCATTAAGCCACATGATGAATTCATTAAGTGAGTCATGGTCTCTTCCATATAAAGAAAATGTCATTGATAAATTGTGATCAGGATCGTAAATTTTCATGGAAGGGGGCCATCTCATTGTAGATGTGAATGTTTTCAAAATGCCCCATATAAAGGCAAGCTATGCTAGGAGCACAGCTAGCCCCCATGCTGACTCCACCAGTCTGTCTGAAAAAGATGTTATTAAATTCAAAGTAATTCTCGTACAAAACCACTTCCAAGCATTGTAAAATAAATGGAGGATTGCTCATATCCAGTTTAGTGGATAGAATTTCTGCGATCACATTCAGGGCTCCACTTTGGGGGATGTTAGAATATAATGGTTTCAAGTCTAGGGTCGATAGAAGCTCTCTGTCATCCAAATATGGAATGCCTACAATTTTTTCGATAAAATGGCCAGTATCTTTAACATAGGACTCCAGGTCACTAACCATAGGTTTCAAGAATCGGTCAATATATTTTGACAAAGGCTCCGTCGCAGAGCCTATGGGGGAAACAATGGGTCTTAGGGGGGGATTTGATATGTTTTTATGGGTCTTTGGAACCCCATAGATGATAGGCATGCTAGTAAACTTGGGGGTTAGGTATTCCGCCTGCTCCTCACATATATAGCCCATATTGACCACCTGTTCAACTAGAGTGAGGACCCTGCGCTTCAAGGCAGGTTCAGGATTCATCATAATTTTCTTGTAATGTTCAGGGAAAGATAAGAGCGCATTCATCTTCTCAATATATATAGGGTATCAAAAATAACCATTCCCCCGTCCTTATCACAGGGTTTAATCGTGAGTCGTCTGTCTTCCTTTAGATTTTTAAGCATGTTCTCTTCATGTCTAGGGAGATTCGGGGATGGCATAGGTACATATTTGATCAACTTGTCAACCTTCATGGTGACCGCTTTTACAAAAATTCCCACCTCAGGGCCCACAGTGTCAAGGTTAGGAGTAAAGATGGAAGGAGGCTTCAGTCCAGATCGATTCTCGCTCTTCTCAAATGCTGGTCTGTCAAGAAAGAATTTTTTTAATCTTATTTTCCTAACGAACATTTGTAGGTCTCTGATAAATTAGAATTTGTTAAAATTAGAGGATGGCACAAATGATAGGTCTCTCGATAGAAGATCAACAGATACCGGGTCAATTTCTTGGTTCGATAAATTGAATACTGGTATAGACTTTATGTTGTCAAGTATTGTTGGTGTCTTGTTTGAATGTACATCTGGGGCTGACCCGGACCCTGATGGTAATTCCTCTGCTGGGGGGGCCGAGATCTGGGACGAAAGTTGCCCCGGCGATTGGCTAAAAAACGGTTCTGTGGAACGCTCCTTTCAAAGTTTCCCTGTCTATTTTGAGGGTTGGGGTTGTAACTTTGGCCGAAGTTGGAATCATATTCTTCTTGTACCTCTCCCTCCGAATCAGTGGTGTCGGAGAAAGTAGTTACTCTTTTACTACCCCATCTTTGGGTATGGTTACAGGAGTTGGATTCATCCGTGTTTGTATAAAACCCAGCAATCAAATATGGGTAGGCGCGTTCTTGTGAGAACATGCGAATGTCCTTTCTGAATTTTTCTGTTTTCCTCTTTAAGAGGTATTCAGAAAAGGAATCAAGTTTTATGTTAATCTCTTCCAGCTTCTTTTTGCCAAGTTCCACCGCGTTTCCCTCCTTTAGTTTTTCTTCCAGTTCATTAATTTCTTTATTGAGGATGGCTATGACCTCCCTGGCGGTCTCAATGATGAGCATCATCCAGTCCCTGGAGCAGAGGTTAGACATTAAAGCCCACCGCTCCAGGAACTGTCTGATCTCAGCAAAAAGACCCAGTATATTTCGGACCCGAAGTCCGATGGGGATAGTGCCTGCTCTAAGGTAATCCGGCATATACTGGGCATGGAATTCAGTTCGCTTGGATTTCTTTTTCAAGTTTAATAACTTGGTCCACTCACCCTCTAGTCCTTTGGAAAGGGTGAACTCTTGATTACTACCAGCTGTTAGACCAATCATTTTGGCAAAATCGTCATCCGAAAATCCGAATGTTTTGATAATTTCCATCTTCCAGTTGATATGGTCAAGTCTCTCAAGAGAAATACAAACAACAGATGTAAATACAAAGAAAAATACAAGAATAAATTTACAACAGTTCCTACTTCGTAGAAACACAATCATACAAAACAGCCTCCTCCAATAAATGTGCCTTCATACATGCCTCGGTCAAACCATTCTCCCTGGGCTAGAAAGAACAAGAAACCCCACAGCACAGGGCTGTAAATAAAATCCAAACAGAAGGGGGCCCCCTCAAAAAACGACCTGACCCCACCTGCCCTGAGCCTTAAAACCAGCCCGCCCTGCCCATAAAACTACCTGACCTCCCTGAGCTCTAAAACCGACACGGCCTGCCCTTAAAACTACCCCTTTCCCTCATCCACCCTGGAGCCTAGTACCCTGCCCCCTGCCAAAAACTACCCTGACCCCAGCCCCCACCCTGAGTCCAAAGAATTGCCCCCACCCCTAAAACGGCCCCTTCCCCCTGCCCGAGCCTCAAAACCCAGCACTAGCCCTTAAAACTATCCTGACCCTTCAGCCCTCAGCTCTAAAAACCCTGCCTCCTGCCAAAATAACTCTCCCCACCCCCATGCACCCAAAAACCGACCCCACCCATAAAAAATTACCCCCAAACCCGGCCTAAGCCCCACTTACCTGGCCACGTCTGGACCTTCTTCTTTCGATCCTTCCTGTTCCTCTCCCGGCCCATCAGCAAATCTAGGTCGCTGTCTGCCTTAACCACGCATAAGGCAGATGTGTTTTTAGGCAAGCATTGTTCCACTTGCATGGAAATGGCACGAGTGGCTCAGCCCCAGTGCCAACCTTCTCCCTAGAAAATCTTGGACTGCTTGGGTTGAGCAGTCCAAGGCCTTCTAGGGAGAAGGTAGGCACAGGGGCGTGAACACAGGCTCACAACTCAAAATATGCACAGCACCAGCAATAAATGATTGTCCAGTCAAATACTTGCTTTTATGAAAAAAATCAGTATTTATATTAACCGTGGGCAGAGAACTCCGCTCTGCCCACGGAGTGCGCAGAGATTTGCCTGCTCTGCATTCCGCAGAGAACACAAATCTCTGCACACAGTGAAAACTGCGCTCGCACATGCGCAGTTTTCACTGAGTACACGATGAAGCGGAGGAGGACAGCCCAGGGACACCACAGCTAAGGTAAGGTGCCCTTTTATTTATTTTAAACTCATTTTTTAAAAAGTTGTAACAATTTACATTTATAATAGGGCAGGTGGATAGGCGAGTGGTTTAGCGGAGCTACACGGAGTTTCACAGAGTTTGTTCTCGACTCTGTGGCGCTCCGAGTAGCCCCACGACGCCCACAACGCCCACTACACCCAGGGTTAATTTATATATGACCACAAAGTAAAATGCAACTTTCACACACAATCCACACAGTCCCCTCATGTCAGAGCTCTGGTGTTAACCGAGTCCCAATCCCCTCTAGCTAGCAGTACTGGCTATTCCCATTAACTATAGACAACATTGGGGTTAAGCGGCAGCCTCATTAGTAGTGCAAGTCTCTTTATTAAATTCAAAAATGTTCCAGTGTTAAGTGTTATGTGGCAAGCAAATTCCACAGTTGCCGTCTGCTCCATAAATCAATCTTACCCACACCATCAGAATCAGAGTGACCAGAGTCTGAGTGTACCCTATTATGCGGGTGCTGAAGCTGCAGCATCTGCCTCCAGTAAGTCTTTTACGTGCGGCATGATAGGGATGTGCTGGGTGTCCTCAAGTTACTCACATGTGGTTCTGCAGCCGCAGCCACCAGCTTCTCAATGCTCCTACAATATTTGGCATGTTCCTTGGGATCCTCCCCACAGGTGCATGGGAGTGTGACCTTCCTGGTGCTGGTTCTCCATCATGAGGTGGGCCTGCTCATGTCACCACGGCACCTCCTTCCTCTATAAAGGGTCTCAACCAGATAATGCCCCCTGCCTAGTCCTGGTCCTCCTCCCAATCATACAGGGGCACCGTTCCTCCTCTGTGTTCAGTCTATGGCCTGATCAGCCCCACAGCAATCTTCATGGTGGCCCCACCTGGCCTACGGGCAATGAGTAAATGGATGCATTTTCCACTGTAAAAACAAACACGTACAGCCAAAAAAAAAACTTTCTGAATTGGGTCCATGGTGTTTGATAGGTATGTGCACCCTGGCAAACATATATATTAATTGCTGACAGGAAGAAAATGGCTTTACTCAGGATCTGTTTCTCCATTAGGGCTCTGGTCTGAAATTCGTACACGTTTATCTAAATAAATAGATTTATTTAGAGATATGATCGTATCTCTACACACATTGATGTATTTAAGTCTGGTCTGTCAATCCCATGCTGCCTACACAAGCTCTTTATGAAGCGGGAGAAGGAACCTAGGCAGTAATCATATTTTTGCTCTGTGATGCACAATGCAGGACTTACAGTTCTAAAACCCTTCTTTTTCATTGTAGTCTATGATGGTTTCTACTGTAGGCCACTGACATTGTCAGTGTCACTGTTTCGTGAATCTGAGTCTGTATAACTGCGTGAGGCCAGATATCCGTCATTCACAGGCAAAGATCTTGTGATTTGTTTCCTATGGGAACTGTATCGATATTCCTATTTCTGACCCTTGTCCCGTTAATAATTCACTAATGGCCATACAACGGCACAGAAACCCGTTTTCTGATTAGGTCATAGCGCATGCTACCATGTTAGGCAAGCACTATTCCTCCAGCCCCCATAGAAAGCATACCGAGTTCTCAAAACAAATCAAACCTCCAGCAACCTGGGAAATCCCCCGCAGCTATTGTTTTGATTTAACCAAGAACTCCAGTAAAGAATGTACGAACGACCAGTTCTTATGACATCCTTATTGACGTATTTATGTCCATCCTTACGTCAATCTCGGCACCTTTCAGGTATAAATATTACCGACATTGCCCTAAGCAAACACACGGTGGTGGTGACGAGATTGGAGCAGCGATACTTGCCGAGGAGTCCAGCTGATGCAGGAAGCCCACGGACACTGCCCCTCCCTTTTGACGCGCTGAGAGAGAGACGCTGCCTTTTCTCTTGCCGAGAAATCCAGCTCCGGCGTTCCTAGCCGCCCTTGCGGGCAACTGGGATATCGAGTCCTGAGATAGAGATACCAGCCCTCCAGCCTTCTAAATGAACTGAATAACCCTTCACAGAGAATTCTTGAATCAGATCCTTGGCAAAGCAAACTTAACTAAAACTGCTACTTATCTACTCCCGCCCACGTATTAGGCTTAGGTCAGGTACACCGGGGTAGGCGTAGTTAGAAGCACCAGTTGAGTACGATTAGTCAATGTATATATGTATATAACTTTTATCCATTTTAAGTATTATATGGCTAAGAAACCATATCAATGCTTTTACAGTATTATTTTATAATTTTGTTTTTACTGTATGCACTTTACTTAACTATAAGTATTGCAATGATAACGATTCATTTCTCTTGTACGAGAAAAGAGACTGATCAATAAATAACACCTTTATGTTGAACACGCCCGTCTCTTCCTTTTCTCTACAATCTGGTGAAACTAAGAATGCACGTACTGACTGAGTAAAATAAGTTGTCTTTTGTTTTCACACGACTCTAGAGATATACTCTCGATTAGTGAGAGCAAAGTTGTCATGTTCTATGGTTGTCAGAAACTAAATCCCTTCTTGTCTATCCAGGGAGGTTAAACTCCTCCTTGCCTATTCGAGAAAGTTTCTAGTGAACTCTGAGCTAGCTGGCACACACATAACTTTAAGTCTAATATCGTCAGTAGAAGACCTAGTTAACCACAGTCCTACGTCTATACTATTGAAGATATTATTCCAATGCGCAGAGCCTATTGGGAAAATAGGAACTACACTACATGGCGCCCAACGGTTTGGATAGGCGATAAATCTAACGTAAGACATTAGAGTAACTCAGTCGTGCTTTTTCACACAGACCCCTTTTTCCCATAATACTCCAAAGACGTCTGGAGTGGGTGAAAGGTTAAATCCGCCAAACTTCGTAGGAGGAGACTCCTATGTATGGTTCTTGGTTTATTCAACGTTGAAGGATACACTGTTCCAAAATATTGTGCATCTAATCTTTGTTTCCATAGAAACCTGATCTGCAAATAAACAAAATAATCTTCCTGACAGTAAAATGTCAGAAACTGAAGAAGAAAGGGAGACAGCTAGAATAGCAGCTCAACTCCTAGCGAATGACAGAAGTCTCCTACAGCAAGACCCGGAGGCAATACTCATCCCGGTCAACATAAGAAAAACTATAACCTTAAAACGTATAGAAAATGGACTAACACCGAGATGTGGTACAGTCATATTCGTAATTGAGGCACACGAATATCGGCAGACAGAGGTATTCTACTCATGGATAAACTTTCCAGCAGCAAACGCTGTAACAAAAGAGTTCCACTATTATAAAATAGAGGAACCACCGGATATCTACACTCCTTTCGAGGAAGTGGAGATACCACTCAAATACCAAGAGCACCTGCTCTGGTTTAATGGCGCCCTAAAACATAATAATCACATCACCAGGCTCGGTCCACTAGGTAGACCAGGAGCAACGTGGCCGGTCCTAGCCGGATACACACCACATCCAGACATTGAAGAAATGTCTGCACCAGATCTTTTAGCACAGCTAAAACAACTAATTAAAATACACAGACAATTAGTCCAATATATAATGCGGCCTTCTAAATCCCAGGTACTGAACTGAATAACCCCTCACAGAGAATTCTTGAATCAGATCCTTGGCAAAGCAAACTTAACTAAAACTGCTACTTATCTACTCCCGCCCACGTATAAGGCTTAGGTCAGGTACACCGGGGTAGGCGTAGTTAGAAGCACCAGTTGAGTACGATTAGTCAATGTATATATGTATATAACTTTTATCCATTTTAAGTATTATATGGCTAAGAAACCATATCAATGCTTTTACAGTATTATTTTATAATTTTGTTTTTACTGTATGCACTTTACTTAACTATAAGTATTGCAATGATAGCGATTCATTTCTCTTGTACGAGAAAAGAGACTGATCAATAAATGTAGTGTAGTTCCTATCTTCCCAATAGGCTCTGCGCATTGGAATAATACCTACAGCAGTAAAGGCCTAGGCCAGACGTTAACTAGGTCTACTACTGTCGATACTAGACTTAAGTTTTGGGTTTGCCAGCGTAGCTCAGAGTTCGCTAGAAACTTTCTCGAATGTTCAAGGAGGAATTAACTTCCCTGATTAGACAAGAAGGGATTTAGTTTCTGACAACCATAGAACATGACAACTTTGCTCTCCCCTAATCAAGAGTCAATCTCGAGAGTCGTGTGAACAAAAGGCAAATTATTTTACTCAGTCAGTACGTGCATTCTTAGTCTCATCAGAATGTAGAGAAAAGGAAGAGACGGGCTTGTTCAATAAAAAGGTGTTATTTATTGATCAGTCTCTTTTCTCATACAAGAGAAATGGATCGATATTATTGCAATACTTATAGTTAAGTAAAGTGCATACATTAAAAGCAATAGTATAAAGTAATACTGTAAAAACATTGATATGGTTTCTAAGCCATATGATGTTTAAAATGAATAAAATATATTTACATACACATATACATTTGACTAAACGTACTCAACTGGAGTTTCTAAATACGCCTACCCCGTGTACCTGACCTAAGCCTAATACGTGGGCGGGAATAGAAAGTTACAGTTTAAGTTAAGTTTGTTTTTGCCAAGTGAATAACTAAAGAATTCTCTGTGAGGGGCTATTCAGTTCTGTACCTGGAAGTTAGGATGAATGAGGAATGGTATCTCTCTCTCTGGTCTCGATATTCCAGGCTGCCTGCGAGGGCTACCCGGAAACGCCGGTGCTGGATTCTCGGCAGGAGAAAGCAGCTTCTCTCAGCGCGTCAGGAAGGCGGGGCTGCTGCCAGCGGGGTCTGCTCTGCTCTCGGCTTCGGCAAGTATGGCTGCTCCGTCTCGTCACCACGCGTGTGTTTGCATAGGGCAAGATAGGTAATATTTATACCTTTAAGGTGCCGAGATTGACGTAAGGATGGACATAGATACGTCAATAAAGATGTCATACGATTTGCTCGTTAGCACATTCTTTTACAAAAATTCTCGGTGAAATCAAAACAATGGCCGCAGGGTTTTGCCCAGGTTGTCATAGGTTTGATTTGTTATGAGAACTCCGTATGCCTTATCAGGGGCTGGAGGAATATCGCTTGTCTAATTAGATCGCAAGCGTTATGACCTAATCAGATAACACGTTCCTGTGCCGTAGAGTGACTGCGTCAGATAACGGTATCTGCATCATGGGGAATTTCTGCCTCATGGGCTGACTGCTAGTTAACTTGTTGGTTTGTTTAACTAGAATAGGGTCAGGAATAGGGGGATCGATTCAGAACCGATAGGAATACATGACACCCACTCCACGCTAACTATGGACATATTTACTAATCTAGGCATAGTATAACATAGTACAACATACTATAGAGTAGTGTGTATACCTTACCACCCCAAAATACATAAATGCATTTTGAAATTTTCAAATATACTGAAAAAAATTGCAGACATATATATATGGTATGCACTCAAGCTGTAGAAAAATGCCAAAGTAATCGCATTTGTATACATTATTGCTTATTTGGTATATTAGAATTACACATGAAATGATTTCTGACAGAAAAAAGTTTCGAGATCATTCCATCACAGAATAAAATATGTTTATGAACATGCCAGCGGGCAGCTAATGTCTATAAGCTATCTAAAAAAAAATGTTTTTGTATTAGAAACCTTAGTTCTTTAAGAATAGTTCTTACTTTAAGCAGAAGATAGTGTCCCGAAAAATATGCAAAAATATTTTGGGGCTGCTGGAAAAACTGCTGTCCGTGAACTGGAGCGAAAATGTTCATGTGACTTTATTTTTAAAGTTGAAGGCCGAATTCAGGGAACGCCGTGTGCGAGCTTGCTCAAAAGTTTCTATTTCTGTTCGGGTGAGAACATCATATCATTTAGGCTTTCGAAAAAACTGTCAACAGCTTCCTGGGAAAGTTCCACTAACTCGGAAATAGGTGTAATCATGCATTCTTGCGCATGATTGTCTCCATTGACATTCTGATTTGCATTACTGACAGAAGGTCGTACCTGTTCGATGCTGCTTTCATCTTGAACTTCACTACCCATCAATCGTAGTGGTGAAGCTTCCACGAATGCCGTCATCAGGATTGGTAGCCTTTGAGGGCAGCACAAAGCATGAACCTTAATCGGGCTCAACAATGTTTCTGCATCCATCGGCGCATCCGATTGTAGCGTCAGACAGGTGTCTAACACGCATTCTTCTCCGCATAGCAGACACCTCTACAGGTAAAACACATCTTTGCCACATTGGTCGAAATGATAGAAACCAAGTCATGTTCAGGTCTCTAAGCCGGGAGAGTCCCAGGATTTTTGATATCCGGTCCCGGTATCCAATGGCTAGGATTGTTTCTTCCCTTGTCGCAAGAGTTTTGTCTGTGACATGGGTTGCCATAACGAAAAATAAGGACTAAGAATAGGATTCCTGCAATTAGTCCCAGGATCAGGGAAAGTCCGCCAAAAATCGAATGGACGAAATCTGGAAGAATACCCAGTATGGCTTTGAATGGTGTTAATGCCATCGAAAATACTGTCTTAAATACCTTTGAGACCCCATTGGTATCAGAAATATTTAAGATTTCATTCAGGATTTCCGCGAAATGTACGGGGGAATTAGTTGATAATAATGTATGTATTTCTGCAGTCGTCCTTGCGACTTGTAGATCATACGTTTCTTTTGATGACGAGAGCCTGGTAGGCGTCTGAAGAAGGACTGTTTTCATTCTGCTTAAAGTATCTATTCGAATAGAAGTAATTTTCAAATCGGGCCATGCCCTTGCCTCCCTGTCTGGGAAGGAGCTGGGGAACAATGTGCGTCCACAGAACTTGACCTTCGCAGTAGTAGTTACTAGATAAGGAGTCCCGGGCATAAGACTACAACATCTGCGGTCTACAATAAGAATGTAACTCCCATTATAGAGTCTTTGAAAGAATGGTTCTATTTCTGTTGCAGGTGCGCCTTGCTGGTGACATGAAAGGTTGTATGAATTCCCTTCACAGGCTCCATGCAAACTAACTCCGTTACACAGAAGCGTGCCGCTTAGTGACATCTCACAATTGTTGCCACTAAGAAACACTTTCTGTCCTTTATTACTGACACATGCATGTGAATAGGGCAGGTTCCAAGTTGTTTTAAGGTACCCCTTTCCCAATTTCTCGTACATGCCAGCCTGTATATATTTTTGGCAGTATTGAAACCTGAAGGTTGAGATTGAAATATTTATGATTCCGTGTATTATCCATTCACTGACAGGTCGTTCTGACATTGTCATTGGTAATCTTTCTAGTTTTTCAATGCTCAAGATTGTATAATCAGCACCCTTTTGTGCCATACCGATTTGTCTATCAGTAAGGTTAAAGATTTGGAATAGTGACGTTGTGTTGATTAAACGCCAAGGCACATAGCCTGAACGCAGATTTTGTAACGTCCAGCCAAGCTGTACAATAGAACGCAATTGTGACTGACCATGTTGTAATAACAGTAAGTCTTGCGATAATATATCGATTGCTGACGACACAATGCTGTCCAATGAAAAAATTCTGGAGGACAGAGTCATTAACCCATTGTCCACTACAGAAAGTGATTTTTCCAAATTAATACGGTCAATTTCCCGTATTCTCTCTGCTGTTTCAATTTGAGTAACCTTCCAGGCCTCATTGTATGCTGCATATACAGAGGCTGCTATGAAACGTTTTTGACGCTGTTTGCGTGGTCCCAAAGTGAAATCACGCAAGTCAGCACCATCAGTAAGTAAAGTTAGGTGTTGCTTAATTTCAGCCAGTGTGGAAGTTTGTAGCCATTGAAGGCATAATTTGCCCACACTGTAGGTGGTAATTATCCCTGGGTGATGTCTTTGGGGATATCTAGGGTCTGGCCTGTTCATTTTGAAACCCTGTGTTTTGTTCAGGAATCTGTCTTGACAGTTATTAGTATCTGTGGGCCAGATCAACCACTGTTTCCAATTTGGATGTGTTCTGTTTTGGTTTAATATATGGTTTACGTCTATCTCTTCATCTGTATCAGAGTTATTGCTAAACATTGTTGGCTTTGGAATAGACGCTTTAATTAAATCTTTGATTTTGGCTAGACCAAGACAGGTGGTTTGTTGAACAGTGTCATTTAAAAATATCATTTGTTCTGGGATCATGCAGGCTCTAAACAAAGCTTCTATACCCTGTACTTGCCAATCTTTTGTACCCCAAACACTTTTCAATTCAACATTTTTGTCCCAATAATCAAAACCAAAAGTATTCATTTGTTCGAAAAATGAGTCTGAATATAACAATTTTGTGTTGGTTATCATGGTTTTGGTTCCTGTCTTGTTTGACAATTTAAAATAAAATGCTTCAGCATTACTTGTGTTAAAACCTGAAAAATATGAATATTTGTCGTAAACGGTTCTTGAGCTCCCTTTTGGAGGTGTTGCACAATGTTCCCATTGATTATAATTTAAAACATTTCTAGGTTGTGCAGATCTATGTAAAAAGTGGTTACCATAGTGGTTATAGCAATACATACTGTCATAATTTGTAGAACCCTGCAAATAATCATGTTTGGTAAATTTAGCAGACATTACTAAGTCAGACATCATGTTATTAATGCTTTCGAAGTCCCAATCATCAGCAAATGAGTTTGGTTTTGCAAAGTCACTCAATGAGATCTTAATTTGGTGTGGATATTTCAGGATCTCGACCGGACCGTAAATTTCATAGTCAGTGTTGTCCCAGGCTACCCCACCAGGTATTGGATTGGCTGTGAAGTTGGCTGAAGAAAGTTCTCTTTTCTCGACGTGTGAAGATGTGTGTGGTTTGAGGATCAAGTTGATTTTCTGACTTGCTGTGTCCATTTTAGCATATTTTCCCTCAATGAAGCGTCCCAAAGTAAGTACCATGATGAGCCAAAGTATGAGGATAAATGCACCAAAACCCACCCAAAATTCAATCCATGGAGAAATCAGATATGTTTCTTTCAGTTGTTTCAAAAGTTCCTTAGCTTTGTCTTTAAAGGATTTTGATGATGGCTGTGTCTTTGATTCACTGAAGCCTTCAGAGGAATCATCGAAGTTTATGAAGTAGCCGGATGCAGTTCTGTCAATTGTTCCAATTGGTTCAGGATTTTTGTTTCTTGCATTGTCACTTGGTACTTCATTATAGAGTGGTGTGTCTCTGCTAAATGTTTTTATTTGGGTTTTCAGAGGTCTTAGTTCTATTGCATTATTGCATAGTCCTTGTTGTTCTTCTGTAGGCGTTTCGAATGTGATGAGCCTCTTCGTTAGGACCTCTTTACTGGTAGCAAACCTTGGTGTTCTGCTACTTATTGGAAATCCACTTGGCCTACTGTTTGTTATCGGCCACATGTTGTGGTTTTACCAGGTCGATGGATACAACTCGGTTCTCCTTTTTACCAGCAAGTGGCGGTAGTACAACTGATCTTGTCCCGTTGACAGACAAGACAGGAACTGCTTTTCTGTAAGAAGGCCCAAATTCCTTCTTTACCGCGATCTTTTCCCTGACTAGATCCCCGACTTTTGGAATCCAGACAGGTCTTGCTGGGACAGGTGGTGGTTCTTCAGTGGTTGTTGGCTGTTGTTTCAACTTTATGTTGCTCAGGTCTTTTCTTGTTTTGTTTAAGTCCTGCAAAATAGCCAAACGGTCTTTGATATCAAAGCTTTTTTCCTCCACCACTGAAGTCTGACTATCAATGTCAGAGATCATCATCCTAGTTCCAAATAATAATTCGTACGCACTGAATCCCTTCAGAGAATTTCTTGGCAAGTTATTGAGACTACGTTGGACACTTATTAAATGTTTGACCCACCCAGCTCCCGAACCTAATATCCTTTCCGCTATAGATTGCTTTATGTCTTGGTTTTTTCTTTACACCATCCCGTACCCTCAGGAAGGAAGTGAGAAGATTCCCGCTGGACTGTGCTCATTCGGCCATGTTTCCCCCCAGGCTGGTGGGCCTGAGTGAAAACAATGGTCGAACGTAGCATGCTCTTAGCGTATATGCCATTTAGACTCGCAAATCTTTGTATAACAGTCCGGACGTCAGCCGAGTGCTGGTGATCTACATTATAAGTGGAAACTAGCCTGTATATGTTAATCGCAAGCCATTCTTTTTACTGGTAATATTATCTGCCGTAATACGACGAGGTATCAAACTGTTTCTCTCTCCACTGCGATCTCTATTGCAGTTTGGGCAGCGTTTTACAAACATGGTGTGACGCAGGCTCATGCCTGGCCACCAGTACCGTGATTGTAATTCTTCCAGTGAATTTTTTAATTTAAGGTGTCTGAGACCCTCGCCCATGTGTGCGTCTGCGATTAACAGGTTTCTCCTGTCCATGTTTTGTCGTGTATTTCTATAGGTTCTGAATCGATCCCCCTATTCCTGACCCTATTCTGGTTAAACTAACTATCAAGTTAACTAACAGTCAGCCCATGAGGCAAGAAAACCCCCATGATGCAGATACCGTTATCTGACGCAGTCACACTACGGCACAGGAACGTGTTATCTGATTAGGTCATAACGCTTGAGATCTAATTAGACAAGCGACATTCCTCCAGCCCCTGATAAGGCATACGACGTTCTCATAACAAATCAAACCTATGACAACCTGGATAATCCGTGCGGCCATTGTTTTGATTTCACAGAGAACTTTTGCAAAAGAATGTGCTAACGAGCAAGTCGTATGACATCTTTATTGACGTACCTATGTCCATCCTTACGTCAATCTCGGCACCTTTAAGGTATAAATATTGCCGACCTTGCCCTATGCAAACACACGCGTGGTGACAAAACGGAGCAGCCACACTTGCCGAAGCCGAGAGCAGAAGCAGACCCCGCTGGCAGCAGCCCCGCCTTCCTGACGCGCTGAGAGACGCGCTGCTATCTCAAGCCGAGAGACCCAGCACCGGCGCTTTCGGGCAGCCCTCGCAGGCAGCCTGGAATATTGAGAGCAGAGAAAGAGATACCATTCCTCATTCATCCTAAATTCCAGGTACAGAACTGAATAACCCCTCACAGAGAATTCTTTAGTTATTCACTTGGCAAAACCAAACTTAACTTAAACTGTAACTTTCTGTTCCCGCCCACGCATTAGACTTAGGTCAGGTACACGGGGTAGGCGTATTTAGAAACACCAGTTGAGTACGTTTAGTCAAATGTATATGTGTATGTAAATATATTTTAATCATTTTAAACATCATATGGCTCAGAAACCATATCAATGTTTTTACAGTATTATTTTATACTATTGCTTTTAATGTATGCACTTTACTTAACTATAAGTATTGCAATAATATCGATCCATTTCTCTTGTATGAGAAAAGAGACTGATCAATAAATAACACCTTTTTATTGAACACGCCCGTCTCTTCCTTTTCTCTACATTCTGATGAGACTAAGAATGCACGTACTGACTGAGTAAAATAATTGCCTTGTGCTCACACGACTCTCGAGATTGACTCTTGATTAGGGGAGAGCAAAGTTGTCATGTTCTATGGTTGTCAGAAACTAAATCCCTTCTTGTCTAATCAGGGAAGTTAATCCTTCCTTGAACATTCGAGAAAGTTTCTAGCGAACTCTGAGCTTAGCTGGCAAACCCAAAAATTAAGTCTAGTATCGACAGTAGTAGACCTAGTTAACGTCTGGCCTAGGCCTTTACTGCTGTAGGTACTATTCCAATGCGCAGAGCCTATTGGGAAAATAGGAACTACACTACATGGCGCCCAACGCGTTTGGAAAGGGCGATAAAACTAACGTAAGACATTTAGAGTAACTCAGTCCTGCTTTCTCACTCAGACCCCTTTTCCCAAAAACTCCAAAGACGTCTGGAGTGGGTGAAAGGTTATATCCTCCAAAACCTCGCAGGAGGGAACTCCTATGTATGGTTCTTGGTATAGTCAACGTTGAAGGATAAACAGTTCCAAAATATTGTACATCTAATCTTTGTTCCATAAAGAAACCTGATCTGCAAACAAACATAATACCATCCTGTCTGTAAAATGGCAGAGAGTGATGATGAAAGAGAGGCAGTTAGATTAGCAACTGAACTCGCAGATGCTGATGCTACCATGCAAGCAGCAGACGCGGATATAATACTCATTCCGGTCATTAAAAGGAGATCTATAACCTTAAAACTTATAGAAAATGGACTGACACCTAGAGGTGGCACAGTCATATTCGTAATCGAGGCACACGAATATCGGCAGACAGAGGTATACTATTCATGGATACATTTTCCAGCAGCAAATGCTGTAACAAAGTACTTCCACTATTACAAAGTAGAGGAACCTCCTGAAACGTACACTCCTTTCGAGGAGGTGGAAGTACCACTCAAATTCCAAGAGCATTTGCTCTTATTTGATGGCGCCCTAAAACATAATAATCACATTACAAGGCTCGGTCCTTTAGGAAGACCAGGAGCAACGTGGCCGGTCTTAGCCGGATACACACCACATCCAGACATCGAAAGAATGCCTGCAGCAGAGCTGTTAATACAGCTAAAACAACTACTAAAAATTCATAGACAATTAGTTCAGTATGTAATGCGGACTTCAACAATTCAGCCAGCGATTAAACTTCCACAGCTGACCCCTCACCAGGGGAACACAAATAAAATTACACCACAGAACATCCAATCCTGCCTAGGCAAAGTTCCAGCTAAACGGGAACAGATACCATTCTGGTTGGCACAGAAAATTACCCAAATAGAGGCGGTGTTTCCTGACACCACCCCGCTGGAAAAACACAGGATTCTGACTATATGTCTCCCAATGGGAATCGCACCACACATAGAGGACTGTGACACTTGGGGTACAGTCTTTGCTTCAATCTACACAAAAACGCACGGTGTTCCTTCCATTTCGGTGATACCAGATGTGCTAAAACAAATTCAAGATGAATACGGTCCAGAACCTGCTTTAACTCTTGGTATGAAATTACTAAAAGACTTCAAGCAGGTCTCGGCTATATTATTAGCCAACATAAAAGGTGAAGCAGCAAACGTGGCGATCCGCCAGAGGTTAAAAGAGACAGATATAGCAGACCAACCAGCTGAAATTGCCAGAATCATAGAAAAATCCTATGAAGAACTAGGCAGAGATAGTCTAGGTGGAATACCAGTAAAACCGCAACTGACTACAAGTCCAGAAAAAATATTTTTTAATAATAATAATTCACCAAAAAAGAACTGGGATGGAAATAAACAATCCAATCCTAAAGAAAAGAAATTCCAGTCCAGAGGAAGGTCTCCGAGGCGAAGAGAGAAATCTCCAAACCAAAGACAGAGGTCACCACAGAGTGACCCCTCTGGGAATAGATATAACCTTAGAAATAGGGATAATATTAAAAAACCTGATAGATATCAAGACATTGATACACGTCCCTCTCAATCTTTTCAGAATTCCTCGCAGAAATCGGAAAGAAGAGGACGATCAGAAGAGCACGCCAAGTCCAAAGACAAGGAATCTGCTCAGCTAAAAAAGAAATTACAATTTCCAAAAAAGAAGGTAGCCAGTATCAAGGTAGTTAACAATGCCGAGAATACTGAGGACACAACTGAAAAACGGAGAGTGGGCTCAGACAATGCTAGACAGCGCAGCAGAGGTGAGCATAGCTCGCAAAGTCCTTATGAATCATCTGGAGACAGTGGACACGAATGAATACCTTCAAGTGGAAACTGCAGACACCAGAGTTAGCAAGCCCCACAAGATATACGAGATAACATTACGTATAGAGGGAGATAAGACTAGGAAAATAAGGGGACTATTTTGGGATAACCTCTCCAAAGGCTATGACATCCTTCTAGCTGAAAAAGACTGGCCACCAGAGTTTGTCAGGGAGTGCCCGCATGGCGAAGAAGTAATTATGCCTGCCTTCTCGAATCAAATACCGATTCATAAAAAATACACACTTGCTAGAAAGTGGGCAGTGGCCTTAGCACCTGCTTTATATAAAAATCATGTAGGATGGGATGAGGACTCCCCTCCTCACAAAATCCAGTTAAAATCACAACCTACTGCACAAAGGCAGTACCCAATTAAGCAAGAAGCTAAAAAACAGGTAAATGAAATACTAGATCAGCTAGAATACCAGGGGGTGATTGAAACTTGCACCTCACAAATGAACAATCCTTTGTTTCCGGTCTCCAAACCAGACAATTCATACCGTCTAGTTTTGGATTACCGACACCTTAACACATGTTGCAAAACCTTTGCAGTGCAAAACTCACACAGTGCTGCACTAATGAATAACATAGTGCGCAAAAAATACAAAACAACCTTGGACATCTCCAATGGATTCTTTTGTCAAAACATAGCACCAGAGAGCAGATATTTAACTGCATTCTCAGTAAATGGCACTCAAAAACAATTCTGTCGGTTAGCCCAGGGGTACAAGAACAGCCCGGGGGTATTCTCAGCGAGAGTAACAGAATTACTACAACTATATGATGATGAAGCATTATCTTATGTCGATGACATTTACTTAACAGATGATGACTTGGAGACTCACTTGAAAAGGGTGAACACCATAATACTTGGGTTCGCTGCAGAGGGTTACAAATTCAACTTTAAAAAATCCAGAATTGCCCATCTGACGGTCCTATTCTTAGGATATGAGTTATCAAGTGAAGGCAAAAGCCTGGCAGACAATTTCCTAGAGAAATGTGCCGTAATCCAAGCTCCTAAAACACTAAAAAACCTACAGTCAATTCTAGGCTTCCTAAATTTCGGAAGAACATACATTGCAAATTACGCAGAAAGGGTCAAACCCCTTTATGATCTAATTAAACCAGACTTTAAAAGATCCAATTGGACTCAAACACACACAGAAATTTTGAGATCCTTACAAACAAACATGCTAATTAAAACAAAATTAGAAACCCGTGATAATACACGCAACCTTGTGATCCGAATCATCCCAGGGAGATGCGGATTCACATACCTAACCTCTAATGAGGGCGATAAGGTACCAATTGCATTCAAATCACACATGTACACAGAAGCTGAACAGAAATTCAGTAATACAGAAAAAATCATTTGTGCAGTTCAAACCGCAATAGCTAGAGAAAAAGACATAGCTGACGGTAGACATATCACAGTCAGAACAGCAGAATCAGCCTTTGAGGCACTAACAGCACCGTGTAATTTACCAACAACAACATTGAATCCGGAATGGATACAATGGGTGAATTCAATCACAATGGACAAAGTATACTACTTCTTTGATCCAGAACTAGAAGAATTAAAAAATCTAAAATATGAAAAGACGTATCCTCTGCCAATCGACATTCTGCCTCTACGACATTACGCCTGTGTAATCTATACAGACGGACATGCTCAACCCTCCGTTTGGGGAGAACAAGCATACAACCCCACATGTGAGATTACAAAAGAAGTGTGGCGCGGAGGTAAATTAAGACCTCTATTAACAAAATCACACTCAGTAGAAACTAATTCAGAAAAACAAACTGAAATAATAGCTTTGAAAATGGCGCTAGATAATGCGGATCGCGAATTCCCGACACTTATAGTGTCAGATTCATATTACTGCGTCAAATCATACAACAAGGATTTGCAGACATGGATTCAAAACGGTTACAAAGATGACACAGATGCACCAATAAAGCAGAAACTGCTCTGGGAACAAGTAGCTCTTTTGAAAAAAGAACTACCAAAGACTCACGTGACACACTCACTGAGTCATCAGCGTGATGGCGTTCACGTTGTGGGGAATTCATTGGCTGAAGCAGCCGCAGCGGCAGCCACTAAACCGGCTCCCGTAGATCGAAAAAAGCGTACATTAAAATACATTGACGGTGAAACAATGCTGGCGGTGAAAACGTCATCAAAAGGCGACTGCTCAGCGTTACCGATCAACTATCCACTCAATTATACATACATAATCGATGCAAACTCCGTCCCTTTTGCTCGAATCCCTGGAGTGGGGGATAGAGTGATTCCAAACATGGACAGGAGAAACTTGTTAATCGCAGACGCACACATGGGCGAGGGTCTCAGACACCTTAAATTAAAAGATTCTCTGGAAGAATTACAATCACGGTACTGGTGGCCAGGCATGAGCCTGCACTACACCATGTTTGTAAAAAACTGCCCAAACTGCAACAGAGATCGCAGTGGGGAGAGAAGCAGTTTAATACCTCGTCGTATCAAGGCAGATAATATTACCAGCAAAAAGAATGGCTTGCGATTAACATATACAGGCTAGTTTCCACTTATAATGTAGATCACCAGCACTCGGCTGACGTCCAGACTATTATACAAGATTTGCGAGTCTAAATGGCATATACGCTAAGAGCATGCTACGTTCGACCATTGTTTTCACTCAGGCAATCCAGCCTGGGGGGGAAACATGGCCAAATGAGCACAGCCCAGCGGGAATCTTCTCACTTCCTTCCTGAGGGTACGGGATGGTGTAAAGAAAAAACCAAGGCAGAAAGCAATCTATAATGGAAAGGATATTAGGTTCGGGAGCTGGGTGGGTCAAACATCTAATAAGTGTCCAACGTAGTCTAAATAACTTGCCAAGAAATTCTCTGAAGGGATTCAGTCCGTACGAATTATTATTCGGAACTAGGATGTTGATCTCTGACCTTGATAGTCAGACTTCAGTGGTAATAGAAAAAACCTTTGATGTCAAAGACCGTTTGGCTATTTTGCAGGACTTAAACAAAACAAGAAAAGACCTGAGCAACATACAGTTGAAACAACAGCCAACGACCACTGAAGAATCACCACCTGTCCCAGCAAGACCTGTCTGGATTCCAAAAGTCGGGGATCTAGTCAGGGAGAAGATCGCGGTAAAGAAGGAATTTGGGCCTTCTTACAGAAAAGCAGTTCCTGTCTTGTCTGTCAACGGGACAAGATCAGTTGTACTACCGCCACTTGCTGGAAAAAAGGAGAACCGAGTTGTATCCATCGACCTGGTAAAACCACAACATGTGGCCGATAACAAACAGTAGGCCAAGTGGACTCCCAATAAGTAGCAGAACACCAAGGTTTGCTACCAGTACAGAGGTCCTAACAAAAAGGCTCATCACATTCGAAACGCCTGCAGAAGAACAACAAGGACTATGCAACAATGCAATAGAACTAAGACCTCTGAAAACCCAAATAAAAACATTTAGCAGAGACACACCGATCTATACTGAAGTACCAAGTGAAAATGCAAAAAACAAAAATCCTGAACCAATTGGAACAATTGACAGAACTGCATCTGGTTACTTCATCAACTTCGATGATTCCTCTGACGGCTTCAGTGAATCAAAGACACAGCCATCATCAAAATCCTTTAAAGACAAAGCGAAGGAACTTTTGAAACATCTGAAAGAAACATATCTGATTTCTCCTTGGATTGAATTTTGGGTGGGTTTTGGCGCATTTATCCTCATACTTTGGCTCATCATGGTAT
Organism: Lissotriton helveticus; assembly: GCF_964261635.1. Taxonomy (NCBI): domain Eukaryota; kingdom Metazoa; phylum Chordata; class Amphibia; order Caudata; family Salamandridae; genus Lissotriton; species Lissotriton helveticus. The sequence goes on along the minus strand of NC_136062.1, from coordinate 236,888,435 downwards.
TTACTTTGGGACGCTTCATTGAGGGAAAATATGCTAAAATGGACACAGCAAGTCAGAACATCAACTTGGTCCTCAAACCACACACATCTTCACACGTCGAGAAAAGAGAACTTTCTCCAGAACTTTCTTCAGCCAACTTCACAGCCAATCCGATACCTGGTGGGGTAGCCTGGGACAACACTGACTATGAAATTTATGGTCCGGTCGAGATCCTGAAATATCCACACCAAATCAAGATCTCCTTGAGTGATTTTGCAAAACCAAACTCATTTGCTGATGATTGGGACTTCGAAAGCATCAACAATATGATGTCGGACTTAGTAATGTCTGCTAAATTTACAAAACATGATTATTTGCAAGGTTCTACAAATTATGATAGTATGTATTGCTATAACCATTATGGTAACCATTTTTTGCATAAATCTGCACAACCTAGAAATGTTTTAAATTATAATCAATGGGAACATTGTGCTACACCTCCAAAAGGGAGCTCTAGAACTGTTTATGACAAATATTCATATTTTTCAGGTTTTAACACAAGTAATGCTGAAACATTTTATTTTAAATTGTCAAACAAGACAGGGATGAAAACCATGATAACCAACACAAAATTGATATATTCAGATTCATTCTTCGAAAAAATGAATACTTTTGGATTTGATTATTGGGACAAAAATGTTGATTTGAAAAGTGTTTGGGGTACAAAAGAATGGCAAGTACAGGGTTTAGAAGCTTTGTTTAGAGCCTGCATGATCCCAGAACAAATGATATTTTTAAATGACACTGTTCAACAAACCACCTGTCTTGGCTTAGCCAAAATCAAAGATTTAATTAAACCGTCTATTCCAAAGCCAACAATGTTTAGCAATAGCTCTGATACAGATGAAGAGATAGACGTAAACCATATACTAAACCAAAACAGAACACATCCTGATTGGAAACAATGGTTGATCTGGCCCACAGATACAAATTACTGTCAAGATAGAATCCTGAATAAAACACAGGGTTTCAAAATGACCAGGCCAGACCCTAGATATCCCCAAAGACATCACCCAGGGATAATAACAACCTACAGTGTGGGCAAATTATGCCTTCAATGGCTACAAACTTCCACACTGCCTGAAATTAAGCAACACCTAACTTTACTTACTGATGGTGCTGACTTGCGTGATTTCATAATGGGACCACGCAAACAGCGTCAAAAGCGTTTCATAGCAGCCTCTGTATATGCAGCATACAATGAGGCCTGGAAGGTTACTCAAATTGAGACAGCAGAAAGAATACGGGAAATTGACCGTATCAATTTGGAAAAATCACTATCTGTAGTGGACAATGGGTTAATGACTCTGTCCTCCAGAATTTTTTCATTGGACAGCATTGTGTCTTCAGCAATCGATATATTATCGCAAGACTTACTGTTATTACAACATGGTCAGTCACAATTGCGTTCTATAGTACAGCTTGGCTGGACGTTACAAAATCTGCGTTCAGGCTATGTGCCTTGGCGTTTAATCAACACAACGTCACTATTCCAAATCTTTAACCTTACTGATAGACAAATCGGTATGGCGCAAAAGGGTGCTGATTATACAATCTTGAGCATTGAAAAACTAGAAAGATTACCAATGACAATGTCAGAACGACCTGTCAGTGAATGGATAATCCACGGAATCATAAATATTCCAATCTCAACCTTCAGGTTTCAATACTGCCAAAAATATATACAGGCTGGCATGTACGAGAAATTGGGAAAGGGGTACCTTAAAACAACTTGGAACCTGCCCTATTCACATGCATGTGTCAGTAATAAAGGACAGAAAGTGTTTCTTAGTGGCAACAATTGTGCTATGTCACTAAGCGGCACGCTTCTGTGTAACGGAATTAGTTTGCATGGAGCCTGTGAAGGGAATTCATACAACCTTTCATGTCACCAGCAAGGCGCACCTGCAACTGAAATAGAACCATTCTTTCAAAGACTCTATAATGGGAGTTACATTCTTATTGTAGACCGCAGATGTTGCAGTCTTATGCCCGGGACTCCTTATCTAGTAACTACAACGGCGAAGGTCAAGTGCTGTGGACGTTCTTTATTCCCCAGCTCCTTTCCAGACAGGGAGGCAAGGGCATGGCCCAGCTTGAAAATTACTTCTATTCGAATAGATACTTTAAGCAGAATGAAAACAGTGCTTCTTCAGACGCCTACAAGGCTCACGTCATCAAAAGAAACGTATGATCTACAAGTCGCAAGGACGACTACAGAGATACATACATTATTATCAACTAATTCCCCCGTACATTTCGCGGAAATCCTGAGCGAAATCTTAAATATTTCTGATACCAATGGGATCTCAGGGGTATTTAAGAAAGTATTTTCGATGGCATTAACACCATTCAAAGCCATACTGGGTATTTTTCCAGATTTCGTCCATTCGATTTTTGGCGGACGTCCCCTGATCCTGGGACTAATTGCAGGAATCCTATTCCTAGTCCTTATTTTTCGTTATGGCAACCCATGTCACAGATCAAACTCTCGCGACAATGGAAGATACGATCCTAGCCATTGGATACCGGGACCGGATATCAAAAATCCTGGGACTCTCCCGGCTTAGAGACCTAAACATGACTTGGTTTCTATCATTTCGACCAATGTGGCAAAGGTGTGTTTTACCTGTACTTAGGTGTCTGCTATGCGGAGAAGAATGCGTGTTAGACACCTGTCTGACGCTACAATCGGATGCGCCAGTGGATGCAGATACACTGTTGGTTCCTACCAAGGTTCACGCTTTGTGCTGCCCTCAAAGGCTGCCAATCCTGATGACGGCATTCCTGGAATCTTCACCACTGCGATTGAAGAGTAGTGAAGTTCAAGATGAAAGCAGCATCGAACAGGTACGACCTCTGTCAGCAATGCGAATCAGAATGTCAATGGAGACAATCATGCGCACGAATGCATGGTTACACCTATTCCCGACTTAGTGGAACTTTCCCATGAAGCTGTTGACAGTTTTTTCGAAAGCCTGAATGATATGATGTTCTCTCCAGAACAGAAATAGAGACTTTTGAGTAAACTCGCACACGGCGTTCCCTGAATTCGGCCTTCAACTTTTAAAAATAAAGTCACATGAACAATTACAATCCAGTTCACGGACAGCAATTTTTTTAGCAAGCCCCTAAAATATTTTTCTTCCTATATTTTTTCCGGGACACTGATCTTCTGCTTAAAGTAAGAAACTATTCCTAGAGAACTAAGATTTCTATTTTTAGATACTTTATATAGACTTTAGCTGCCCGCTGGTATGTTCACAAATATTTTATTATGTGATGAAATGGTCTCGAACTTCCTTTCTGTATAGCCATATTAAGAGCCATTTCATGTGTATTTCTCATATACCAATTAGCAATAATGCATAAAAATGCGTGTTTACTTTTGCATTTAATTCATAGCTTAAGTGCATACAATATATATGACTGCAATTTTTCAGTATATTTGAAAATTTCGAAATGCATTTATGTATTTTGGGGTGGTAAGGTATACACTATACTCTATAGTATGTTGTACTATGTTATACTATGCATAGATTAGTAGATATGACCATAGTTAGCGTGGAGTGGGTGTCGTGTATTTCTATAGGTTCTGAATCGATCCCCCTATTCCTGACCCTATTCTGGTTAAACTAACTATCAAGTTAACTAACAGTCAGCCCATGAGGCAAGAAAACCCCCATGATGCAGATACCGTTATCTGACGCAGTCACACTACGGCACAGGAACGTGTTATCTGATTAGGTCATAACGCTTGAGATCTAATTAGACAAGCGACATTCCTCCAGCCCCTGATAAGGCATACGACGTTCTCATAACAAATCAAACCTATGACAACCTGGATAATCCGTGCGGCCATTGTTTTGATTTCACAGAGAACTTTTGCAAAAGAATGTGCTAACGAGCAAGTCGTATGGCATCTTTATTGACGTACCTATGTCCATCCTTACGTCAATCTCGGCACCTTTAAGGTATAAATATTGCCGACCTTGCCCTATGCAAACACACGCGTGGTGACGAGACGGAGCAGCCACACTTGCCGAAGCCGAGAGCAGAAGCAGACCCCGCTGGCAGCAGCCCCGCCTTCCTGACGCGCTGAGAGACGCGCTGCTATCTCAAGCCGAGAGACCCAGCACCGGCGCTTTCGGGCAGCCCTCGCAGGCAGCCTGGAATATCGAGAGCAGAGAAAGAGATACCATTCCTCATTCATCCTAAATTCCAGGTACAGAACTGAATAACCCCTCACAGAGAATTCTTTAGTTATTCACTTGGCAAAACCAAACTTAACTTAAACTGTAACTTTCTATTCCCGCCCACGCATTAGACTTAGGTCAGGTACACGGGGTAGGCGTATTTAGAAACACCAGTTGAGTACGTTTAGTCAAATGTATATGTGTATGTAAATATATTTTAATCATTTTAAACATCATATGGCTCAGAAACCATATCAATGTTTTTACAGTATTATTTTATACTATTGCTTTTAATGTATGCACTTTACTTAACTATAAGTATTGCAATAATATCGATCCATTTCTCTTGTATGAGAAAAGAGACTGATCAATAAATAACACCTTTTTATTGAACACGCCCGTCTCTTCCTTTTCTCTACATTCTGATGAGACTAAGAATGCACGTACTGACTGAGTAAAATAATTGCCTTGTGCTCACACGACTCTCGAGATTGACTCTTGATTAGGGGAGAGCAAAGTTGTCATGTTCTATGGTTGTCAGAAACTAAATCCCTTCTTGTCTAATCAGGGAAGTTAATCCTTCCTTGAACATTCGAGAAAGTTTCTAGCGAACTCTGAGCTTAGCTGGCAAACCCAAAAATTAAGTCTAGTATCGACAGTAGTAGACCTAGTTAACGTCTGGCCTAGGCCTTTACTGCTGTAGGTACTATTCCAATGCGCAGAGCCTATTGGGAAAATAGGAACTACACTACAGTTTGGAATCACTCTATCCCCCACTCCAGGGATTCGAGCAAAAGGGACGGAGTTTGCATCGATTATGTATGTATAATTGAGTGGATAGTTGATCGGTAACGCTGAGCAGTCGCCTTTTGATGACGTTTTCACCGCCAGCACTGTTTCACCGTCAATGTATTTTAATGTACGCTTTTTTCGAACTACGGGAGCCGATTTAGTGGCTGCCGCTGCGGCTGTTTTAGCCAATGAATTCCCTACAACGTGAACGCCATCACGTTGATGACTCAGTGAGTGAGTCACGTGAGTCTTTGGTAGCTCTTTATGTAAAAGGGCTATTTGTTCCCAGAGCAGTTTCTGCTTTATTGGTGCATCTGTGTCATCTTTGTAACCGTTTTGAATCCATGTCTGCAAATCGCTGTTATATGATTTGACGCAGTAATATGAATCTGACACTATAAGTGTCGGGAATTCGCGATCCGCATTATCTAGCGCCATTTTCAATGCTATTATTTCAGTTTGTTGTTCTGAATTACTTTCTACTGAGTGTGTCTTTGTTAATAGAGGTTTTAGTTTACCTCCGCGCCACACTTCTTTTGTAATCTCACATGTGGGGTTGTATGCTTGTTCTCCCCAAACGGACGGTTGAGCATGTCCGTCTGTATAGATTACACAGGCGTAATGTCGTAGAGGCAGAATGTCGATTGACAGAGGATATGTTTCTTCATATTCTAGATTTTTTAATTTTTCTAGTTCTGGATCAAAGTAGTAGTACACTTTGTCCGTTGTGATAGAATTCACCCATTGTATCCATTCCGGATTCAATGCTGTTGTTGGTAGATTCCACGGTGTTGTTAGTGCTTCAAAGGCTGATTTTGCTGTTCTGACTGTGATATGTCTACCGTCCGCTTGATCTTTCTCTCTAGCTATTGCGGTTTGAACTGCATGAACAATTTTTTCTTTGTTGCTGAATTTCTGTTCAGCTTCTGTGTACAAGTGTGATTTGAATGCAATTGGTACCTTTTTCCCCCTCATTAGAGGTTAGGTATGTGAATCCGCATCTCCCTGGGATGACTCGAATCACAAGATTGCGTGTGTTATCACGTGTTTCTAATTTTGTTTTAATTAGCATGTCTGTTTATAAGGATCTCAGAATTTCTGTGTGTATTTGAGTCCAATTGGATTTTTTAAAATCTGGTTTAATTAGATCATAAAGGGGTTTGACCCTTTCTGCGTATTTTGCAATGTATGTTCTTCCGAAATTTAGGAAGCCTAGAATTGACTGTAGGTTTTTTAGTGTTCTAGGTGCTTGGAGTACGGCACATTTCTCTAGGAAATTGTCAGCCAGGCTTTTGCCTTCACTTGATAATTCATATCCTAAGAACAGGACTGTCAGATGGGCAATTCTGGACTTTTTAAAGTTGAATTTGTAACCCTCTGCTGCGAACCCAAGTATTATGGTGTTCACTCTTTTCAAGTGAGTCTCCAAGTCATCATCTGTTAAGTAAATGTCATCGACATAAGATAATGCTTCATGTTCAAGTTCAAGTTCAGGCATTTATAAAGCGCACTACTCACCCAGAGGGTCTCAAGGCGCTAGGGGGAGGGGATCACTGTTTATCGAATAGCCAAGTTTTCAGTTCTTTTCTGAAGGAGATGTGATTCTGAGTAAGGCGGAGGTGGGTGGGGAGTGAGTTCCAGGTCTTGGCGGCCAGGAAGGAGAAGGATCTGCCACCCATGGTGGTTTTTCGGATGCGCGGGACTGCGGCGAGGGCTTGATTGAATGATCTTAGTTGGCGGGTGGGATAGTAGAAGGACAGTCGGGTGTTGAGGCATTCGGGTCCTAGATTATAAAGGGCCTTGTGTGCGTGGGTAAGAAGGCGGAAAGTGATTCTTTTGTTGACGGGAAGCCAGTGGAGGTTTTTTAAGTGACCGGTGATGTGTTCTTGGCGTGGGATGTCTAATATGAGTCTCGCTGATGCGTTTTGAATGCGCTGGAGCTTTTTCTGCAATTTTGTTGTAATTCCGGCGTAGAGTGTGTTGCCATAGTCCAGTCGACTTGTGACCAGTGCATGGGTGACAGTCTTTCTTGTTTCGAGGGGGATCCAGCGGAAGATCTTTTTGAGAATGCGAAGGACGTTGAAGCAGGAGGACGATACCGCGTTGACTTGTCTGGACATTGAGAGAGAGGAGTCTAGAATGAAGCCAAGGTTACGTGCATGGTCTGTGGGTGTGGGCGCTGATCCCAAAGCGGAAGGCCACCAGGAGTCGTCCCAAGCTGAGGGGGAGGATCCAAGGATGAGCACCTCCGTTTTGTCTGAGTTGAGTTTTAAGCGGCTCTGTTTCATCCATTCGGCTACTTCTTTCATACCTTCGTGAAGGTTGTTTTTGGCGGTGTTGGGGTCTTTGGTGAGGGAAAGGATTAGCTGGGTGTCGTCGGCGTAGGAGATGATGTTGAGGTTGTGTTGACGTGCGATGGAGGCGAGGGGACTCATGTAGACGTTGAAGAGGGTGGGACTGAGTGAGGAGCCTTGAGGTACGCCGCAGATGACTTCGGTGGACTCGGAGTAGAAAGGGGGGAGTCGGACTCTCTGGGTTCTTCCGGCTAGGAACGAGATGATCCAGTCCAAGGCTTTTCCTTGTATGCCGATGTTGTAGAGGCGTTGTATGAGGGTGTTGTGACAGACAGTGTCGAAGGCGGCGGAGAGGTCGAGTAGAATGAGGGCCACTGTTTCACCGTTGTCCAGGAGTGCTCGGATGTCGTCGGTCGCCGCAATGAGGGCGGTTTCGGTGCTGTGTTTGGCTCGGAAGCCGTTTTGTGAGGGATCCAGGGAGTTGTTGGATTCGAGGAAGGCTGCGAGTTGGTTGTTGACGGCTTTCTCGATGACTTTGGCCGGGAAAGGGAGGAGGGAAATGGGTCGGTAGTTTTTCAGTTCTGAGGGGTCTGCTGTTGGTTTTTTCAGAAGGGCGCTGAGTTCGGCGTGTTTCCATATTTCTGGAAAGGAGGCGGAGTTGAAGGAGCAGTTGATGACATCGCGGAGTTGGGGGGCGATGATGGAGTCAGCTTTGTTGAAGATGTAGTGGGGACAGGGGTCCGAGGGTGAGCCAGAGTGGATTGAGTTCATGAGGCGAATGGTATCTTCAGTGGTGATTGGGTTCCAGGACTTGAGGTAGTTAGTTGGAGGGGTGGGAACAGAAGGGGGTGGGGTGAGTTGGTCATTGGGAGTATTCATGAAGCTGTTGTGGATGTCGGCGATTTTGTTGTAGAAGAAGGAGGATAGCGCATCGCAGAGGTCCTGGGAGTTAGTGATGTCGTTGGATGCTGCGGGAGGGTTGGTGAATTCTTTGACGATATTGAAGAGTTCCTTGCTGTTATGGGAGTTGTTGTCGAGACGGTCCTTAAATGCTGATTTCTTGGCGGATCGAATCAGTTGGTGGTGTTTGCGGGTGGCTGTCTTGAGGGAGGCCATGTTGTCTGAGGTTGGTTCTTTTCTCCAGTTCTTCTCCAGGGTGCGGCATGTCTTCTTGGATTTTTTAAGGTCGTCATTGAACCAGGGAGCCCTTTTGCTGAATGATTTCAACTGGTGTTTTTTCAGGGGTGCTAGTTCGTCCGCACTGTTGGTGATCCATTGCCTGAGGTTTGTGGCCGCTTGGTCTGGGTCCGTTGTTAGGGTGGGAGTGTTTTGGCTGAGTGATGTGAGGAGTTGGTCGGTGGTGATATTGTTCCATTTTCTTCGGGGAATGGGTTGTGGACGGTTGTGGGTCAGGGTTGTTTTGTAGCTGAAGTGAACACAGCTGTGATCCGTCCAGTGGAGAGCTGTAGTGTGATCGAAGGAGATGTGCTTGCTGGAGGTGAAGATAGGGTCGAGCGTGTGTCCGGCTGTGTGAGTGGGGGTGTTAACAAGTTGTTTGAGTCCGAGATTGGACAGGTTGTCCAGAAGGGTGGTGGTGTTGTTGTCGAGAGTGTTGTCAAGGTGGTAGTTGAGGTCTCCTAGGAGAATGTAGTTCTCGGATGCGATTGCGTGCGGGCTGACGAAGTCAGTGATGTCGTCACTGAATTGAGATCGGGTGCCTGGGGGTCTGTAAATGAGGGTTCCTCTGAGTGTGGTCCTGGGGTCGGTGTGGATCTGGAAGTGGAGGTGTTCGGCGGTTGCAAGATTGTCGTCAGAGCTGGTTGTAATTTTGATGGTGTTTCTATGGACGATGGCTATGCCTCCTCCAGTTTTGTTAATGGTGCGGTCTTTTCGAATGATCTTGTATGTGTCCGGTATGGCTATGGCGATGTCGGGGGCAGAAGATGTATTCATCCATGTTTCAGTGAGGAAGGCGATGTCAGGAGATGTAGAGTCGATTAGGTCCCAGAGTTCGGTTGCGTGTCTGTGGACCGAGCGGGTGTTCAGTAGGATGCATTTCAAGTCGTTGGGTTCGGAGCTGTGTGTGGAGGAAGTGTGTTTGGTGAGGGTCCTGACGCAGTTGAACTTACAGGAGAGGCAGGAGAATGGGCCGTGGGTACGTCCTGGGGTAGCTTGGCAGCAGAGTGGGGTGCGTCCGGCGTTGAGGGCGAGGAGAGTAGCGGCATCATAAGTTACTCTGGGGGATTGGGAGCGGCATAGGGCAGGGGGACGGGCTCTGGGCGCGGTCCAGGCGCAGACGGGCGTAGACGGGCTTACCTTTGGCGCACCTTCGGCGCGCATGGGGCGCGAAACTCTGCGCGTGAACGCTGCGCGCTGATGCATTAGTCATATATGGATGGTGGAGGGGGCGGAGCGTGGGAGGGGCAGCAGGGAGGCGGGAGCGAGGTCCAGGGAGGGTCAGGGACGGTCAGCAAATCAACAAAATGGCTGTGTGGTAAACAAACGTTACGAGCGTCTCAGCCAACAAAAGCCACACTGAAATTGGAGCGCTATGCAGGGCAAGACTATCTGAGGCCAGCAGAGGAAAGCGCTATATCAGGTGAGGTTACAAAGCGCTATGCAGGGCTAATAACTAATCACCACACTCGACATGTAATTCTGTTAGGCAGCAAGGCACAGCAGTGTGACAAAGCGCAGCGCAGCTTTGAATTCCTGAAAATAATGAAAATAAAAACAAATGCGAGGCAGAATTCAGCTTCAATAAATACGATACCAGCCAGGAGAGGAGAGGAGGGAGGGAGCGACCGTTTCTGGTGTTAGCAGGGCGGTCACAGTTCACTACGAGGATGTGGGCAGCCTGTAACTCTGTGGGTGGGAGGGGCAGCAGGGAGGCGGGAGCGAGGTCCAGGGAGGGTCAGGGACGGTCAGCAATTCAACAAAATGGCTGTGTGGTAAACAAACGTTACGAGCGTCTCAGCCAACAAAAGCCACACTGAAATTGGAGCGCTATGCAGGGCAAGACTATCTGAGGCCAGCAGAGGAAAGCGCTATATCAGGTGAGGTTACAAAGCGCTATGCAGGGCTAATAACTAATCACCACACTCGACATGTAATTCTGTTAGGCAGCAAGGCACAGCAGTGTGACAAAGCGCAGCGCAGCTTTGAATTCCTGAAAATAATGAAAATAAAAACAAATGCGAGGCAGAATTCAGCTTCAATAAATACGATACCAGCCAGGAGAGGAGAGGAGGGAGGGAGCGACCGTTTCTGGTGTTAGCAGGGCGGTCACAGTTCACTACGAGGATGTGGGCAGCCTGTAACTCTGTGGGTGGGAGGGGCAGCAGGGAGGCGGGAGCGAGGTCCAGGGAGGGTCAGGGACGGTCAGCAAATCAACAAAATGGCTGTGTGGTAAACAAACGTTACGAGCGTCTCAGCCAACAAAAGCCACACTGAAATTGGAGCGCTATGCAGGGCAAGACTATCTGAGGCCAGCAGAGGAAAGCGCTATATCAGGTGAGGTTACAAAGCGCTATGCAGGGCTAATAACTAATCACCACACTCGACATGTAATTCTGTTAGGCAGCAAGGCACAGCAGTGTGACAAAGCGCAGCGCAGCTTTGAATTCCTGAAAATAATGAAAATAAAAACAAATGCGAGGCAGAATTCAGCTTCAATAAATACGATACCAGCCAGGAGAGGAGAGGAGGGAGGGAGCGACCGTTTCTGGTGTTAGCAGGGCGGTCACATCATCATCATCATATAGATGAAGTAATTCTGTTACTCTCGCTGAGAATACCCCCGGGCTGTTCTTGTACCCCTGGGCTAACCGACAGAATTGTTTTTGAGTGCCATTTACTGAGAATGCAGTTAAATATCTGCTCTCTGGTGCTATGTTTTGACAAAAGAATCCATTGGAGATGTCCAAAGTTGTTTTGCAACATGTGTTAAGGTGTCGGTAATCCAAAACTAGACGATATGAATTGTCTGGTTTGGAGACCGGAAACAAAGGGTTGTTCATTTGTGAGGTGCAAGTTTCAATCACCCCCTGGTATTCTAGCTGATCTAGTATTTCATTTACCTGTTTTTTAGCTTCTTGCTTAATTGGGTACTGCCTTTGTGCAGTAGGTTGTGATTTTAACTGGATTTTGTGAGGAGGGGAGTCCTCATCCCATCCTACATGATTTTTATATAAAGCAGGTGCTAGAGCCACTGCCCACTTTCTATCAAGTGTGTATTTTTTATGAATTGGGATATGATTTGAGAAGGCAGGCATAATTACTTCTTCGCCATGAGGGCACTCCCTGACAAACTCTGGTATATCATAGCCCTTGGAGAGATTATCCCAAAATAGTCCCCTTATTTTCCTAGTCTTATCTCCCTCTATACGTAATGTTATCTCGTATATCTTGTGAGGTTTGCTAACCCTGGTGTCTGCAGTTTCCACTTGAAGATATTCATTCGTGTCCACTGTCTCCAGATGATTCATAAGGACTTTGCGAGCTATGCTCACTTCTGCTGCGCTGTCTAGCATTGTCTGAGCCCATTCTCCGTTTTTCAGTTGTGTCCTCAGTATTCTCGGCATTGTTAACTACCTTGATACTGGCTACCTTCTTTTTTGGAAATTGTAATTTCTTTTTTAGCTGAGCAGGTTCCTTGTCTTTGGACTTGGTGTGATCTTCTCTTTGTTCTGATCGTCCTCTTCTTTCCGATTTCTGCGAGGAATTCTGAAAAGATTGAGAGGGACGTGTATCAATGTCTTGATATCTATCAGGCTTCTTTATATTATCCCTATTTCTAAGGTTATATCTTTTCCCAGAGGGGTCACTCTGGGGTGACCTGTGTCTCTGGTTCGGAGATTTCTCCCTTCGCCTAGGAGACCTTCCTCGGGACTGGAATTTCTTTTCTTTTGGATTGGATTGTTTGTTTCCATCCCAGTTCTTTTTTGGTGAATTATTATTAAAAAATATTTTTTCTGGACTTTCAGTCAGTTGCGGTTTTACTGGTATTCCACCTAAACTATCTCTACCTAGTTCCTCATAGGATTTTTCTATGATTCTGGCAATTTCAGCTGGTTGGTCTGCTATATCTGTCTCTTTTAACCTCTGGCGGATCGCCACGTTGGCTGCTTCACCTTTTATGTTGGCTAATAATATAGCCGAGACCTGCTTGAAGTCTTTCAGTAATTTCATACCAAGAGTTAAAGCGGGCTCTGGACCGTATTCGTCTTGAATTTGTTTTAGCACATCTGGTATCACCGAAATGGATGGAACACCGTGCGTTTTTGTGTAGATGGAAGCAAAGACTGTACCCCAAGTGTCACAGTCCTCAATGTGTGGTGCGATTCCCATTGGGAGACAGATACTCAGAATCCTGTGTTTTTCTAATGGGGTGGTGTCAGGAAACACCGCCTCTATTTGGGTAATTTTCTGTGCCAACCAGAATGGTATTTGTTCCCGTTTAGCCGGTACTTTACCTAGGCAAGACTGGATGTTCTGTGGTGTAATTTTATTTGTGTTCCCCTGGTGAGGGGTCAGCTGTGGAAGTTTAATCGCTGGCTGAATTGTTGAAGTCCGCATCACATACTGAACTAATTGTCTATGAATTTTTATTAATTGTTTTAGTTGTACTAAAAGATCTGCTGCAGGCATTCTTTCGAAGTCTGGATGTGGTGTGTATCCGGCTAGGACCGGCCACGTTGCTCCTGGTCTACCTAAAGGACCGAGCCTGGTGATGTGATTATTATGTTTTAGGGCGCCATCAAATAAGAGCAAATGCTCTTGGAATTTGAGTGGTACTTCCACCTCCTCAAAAGGAGTGTACTCATTAGGAGGTTCCTCTATTTTGTAATAGTGGAAGTACTTTGTTACAGCATTAGCTGCTGGAAAATGTATCCATGAATAATATACCTTTGTCTGCCGATATTCGTGTGCCTCAATTACGAATATGACTGTGCCACCTCTAGGTGTCAGTCCATTTTCTATAAGTTTTAGAGTTATAGATCTCCTTTTGATGACCGGAATGAGTATTATATCCGCGTCTGCTGCTTGCATGGTAGCATCAGCATCTGCGAGTTCAGTTGCTAATCTAACTGCCTCTCTTTCTTCTTCATTTTCTGACATTTTACTGTCCTGAAGGTTATTTTGTTTGTTTGCAGATCAGGTTTCTTATGGAAACAGAGATTAGATGCACAATATTTTGGAACTGTTTATCCTTCAACGTTGACTATACCAAGAACCATACATAGGAGTTCCCTCCTGCGAGGTTTTGGAGGATATTACCTTTCACCCACTCCAGACGTCTTTGGAGTATTGTGGGAAAAGGGGTCTGAGTGAGAAAGCACGACTGAGTTACTCTAAATGTCTTACGTTAGTTTTATCGCCCTTTCCAAACGCGTTGGGCGCCATGTAGTGTAGTTCCTATTTTCCCAATAGGCTCTGCGCATTGGAATAATACCTACAGCAGTAAAGGCCTAGGCCAGACGTTAACTAGGTCTACTACTGTCGATACTAGACTTAAGTTTTGGGTTTGCCAGCGTAGCTCAGAGTTCGCTAGAAACTTTCTCGAATGTTCAAGGAGGAATTAACTTCCCTGATTAGACAAGAAGGGATTTAGTTTCTGACAACCATTGAACATGACAACTTTGCTCTCCCCTAATCAAGAGTCAATCTCGAGAGTCGTGTGAACAAAAGGCAAATTATTTTACTCAGTCAGTACGTGCATTCTTAGTCTCATCAGAATGTAGAGAAAAGGAAGAGACGGGCGTGTTCAATAAAAAGGTGTTATTTATTGATCAGTCTCTTTTCTCATACAAGAGAAATGGATCGATATTATTGCAATACTTATAGTTAAGTAAAGTGCATACATTAAAAGCAATAGTATAAAGTAATACTGTAAAAACATTGATATGGTTTCTAAGCCATATGATGTTTAAAATGAATAAAATATATTTACATACACATATACATTTGACTAAACGTACTCAACTGGTGTTTCTAAATACGCCTACCCCGTGTACCTGACCTAAGCCTAATACGTGGGCGGGAATAGAAAGTTACAGTTTAAGTTAAGTTTGTTTTTGCCAAGTGAATAACTAAAGAATTCTCTGTGAGGGGCTATTCAGTTCTGTACCTGGAAGTTAGGATGAATGAGGAATGGTATCTCTCTCTCTGGTCTCGATATTCCAGGCTGCCTGCGAGGGCTACCCGGAAACGCCGGTGCTGGATTCTCGGCAGGAGAAAGCAGCTTCTCTCAGCGCGTCAGGAAGGCGGGGCTGCTGCCAGCGGGGTCTGCTCTGCTCTCGGCTTCGGCAAGTATGGCTGCTCCGTCTCGTCACCACGCGTGTGTTTGCATAGGGCAAGATCGGTAATATTTATACCTTTAAGGTGCCGAGATTGACGTAAGGATGGACATAGATACGTCAATAAAGATGTCATACAATTTGCTCGTTAGCACATTCTTTTACTAAAGTTCTCGGTGAAATCAAAACAATGGCCGCAGGGTTTTGCCCAGGTTGTCATAGGTTTGATTTGTTATGAGAACTCCGTATGCCTTATCAGGGGCTGGAGGAATATCGCTTGTCTAATTAGATCGCAAGCGTTATGACCTAATCAGATAACATGTTCCTGTGCCGTAGAGTGACTGCGTCAGATAACGGTATCTGCATCATGGGGAATTTCTGCCTCATGGGCTGACTGCTAGTTAACTTGTTGGTTTGTTTAACTAGAATAGGGTCAGGAATAGGGGGATCGATTCAGAACCGATAGGAATACATGACAATCCCAGGTACTGAACTGAATAACCCCTCACAGAGAATTCTTGAATCAGATCCTTGGCAAAGCAAACTTAACTAAAACTGCTACTTATCTACTCCCGCCCACGTATTAGGCTTAGGTCAGGTACACCGGGGTAGGCGTAGTTAGAAGCACCAGTTGAGTACGATTAGTCAATGTATATATGTATATAACTTTTATCCATTTTAAGTATTATATGGCTAAGAAACCATATCAATGCTTTTACAGTATTATTTTATAATTTTGTTTTTACTGTATGCACTTTACTTAACTATAAGTATTGCAATGATAGCGATTCATTTCTCTTGTACGAGAAAAGAGACTGATCAATAAATAACACCTTTATGTTGAACACGCCCGTCTCTTCCTTTTCTCTACAATCTGGTGAAACTAAGAATGCACGTACTGACTGAGTAAAATAAGTTGTCTTTTGTTTTCACACGACTCTAGAGATATACTCTCGATTAGTGAGAGCAAAGTTGTCATGTTCTATGGTTGTCAGAAACTAAATCCCTTCTTGTCTATCCAGGGAGGTTAAACTCCTCCTTGCCTATTCGAGAAAGTTTCTAGTGAACTCTGAGCTAGCTGGCACACACATAACTTTAAGTCTAATATCGTCAGTAGAAGACCTAGTTAACCACAGTCCTACGTCTATACTATTGAAGATATTATTCCAATGCGCAGAGCCTATTGGGAAAATAGGAACTACACTACATGGCGCCCAACGGTTTGGATAGGCGATAAATCTAACGTAAGACATTAGAGTAACTCAGTCGTGCTTTTTCACACAGACCCCTTTTTCCCATAATACTCCAAAGACGTCTGGAGTGGGTGAAAGGTTAAATCCGCCAAACTTCGTAGGAGGAGACTCCTATGTATGGTTCTTGGTTTATTCAACGTTGAAGGATACACTGTTCCAAAATATTGTGCATCTAATCTATGTTTCCATAGAAACCTGATCTGCAAATAAACAAAATAATCTTCCTGACAGTAAAATGTCAGAAACTGAAGAAGAAAGGGAGACAGCTAGAATAGCAGCTCAACTCCTAGCGAATGACAGAAGTCTCCTACAGCAAGACCCGGAGGCAATACTCATCCCGGTCAACATAAGAAAAACTATAACCTTAAAACGTATAGAAAATGGACTAACACCGAGATGTGGTACAGTCATATTCGTAATTGAGGCACACGAATATCGGCAGACAGAGGTATTCTACTCATGGATAAACTTTCCAGCAGCAAACGCTGTAACAAAAGAGTTCCACTATTATAAAATAGAGGAACCACCGGATATCTACACTCCTTTCGAGGAAGTGGAGATACCACTCAAATACCAAGAGCACCTGCTCTGGTTTAATGGCGCCCTAAAACATAATAATCACATCACCAGGCTCGGTCCACTAGGTAGACCAGGAGCAACGTGGCCGGTCCTAGCCGGATACACACCACATCCAGACATTGAAGAAATGTCTGCACCAGATCTTTTAGCACAGCTAAAACAACTAATTAAAATACACAGACAATTAGTCCAATATATAATGCGGACTTCAACAGTCCAACCAGCTATTAAAATTCCACAGCTGACCCCTCATCAGGGGAACACAAATAAAATTACACCACAGAACATACAGTCCTGTCTAGGTAAAGTACCCGCAAAACGGGAACAAATTCCATTCTGGTTAGCACAAAAAATCACTCAAATAGAGGCGGTATTTCCGGATACCACCGCTCTTGAGAAACACAGGATTCTGACTATCTGTCTTCCAATGGGAATCGCACCACATGTGGAGGACTGTGACACTTGGGGTACAGTCTTTGCTTCCGTTTACACAAAAACACATGGTGTTCCATCCATGTCAGTAATACCAGATGTGCTAAAACAAATTCAAGATGAATACGGTCCAGAACCTGCTTTAACTCTTGGTATGAAATTACTAAAAGACTTCAAGCAGGTCTCGGCAATATTACTAGCCAATATAAAGGGAGAAGCAGCAAATGTGGCAATCCGCCAGAGGTTGAAAGAGACAGATATAGCAGACCAACCATTTGAAATTGCCAGAATCATAGAAAAATCCTATGAAGAACTAGGAAGAGATAGTTTGGGTGGAATACCTGTGAAACCCCAACTAATTGAAAATCCTGAAAAGGTATTTATTAAAAATAATCTAAACACTGAAAAAAAGAGCTGGGATGGAAATAAACAATCCACCCCTAAAGAAAAAAGATTCCAAACCAGAGGAAGGTCTCCTCGGCGGAGAGAAAGATCTCCGGACCAAGGACGCAAGTCTCCCCAAAGGGAGCCCTCTGTGAAAAAATACAACCTTAGAAATAGGGATAATATAAAGAAACCTGACAGATATCAAGATATTGATACACGTCCCTCTCAATCTTTTCAGACTTCCTCACAGAAATCGGAAAGAAGAGGACGATCAGAACACAGGGAAGAGCACGTCAAGTCCAAAGACAAGGAACCTGCTCATCAAAATAAAAAATTACAATTTCCAAAGAAGAAGGTAGCCAGTATTAAAGTAATCAACCATGCCGAGAATACTGAGGACACAGCTGAAAAACGGAGAATGGGCTCAGACAATGCTAGACAGCGCAGCAGAAGTGAGCATAGCTCGCAAGATCCTGATGAATCATCTGGAGACAGTGGACACAAATGAATACATTCAGGTGGAAACTGCAGATACTAGAGTTAGCAAACCTCATAAAATATATGAAATAACATTGCGTATAGAGGGGGATAAGACTAGGAAAATAAGGGGTCTATTTTGGGATAATCTCTCTAAAGGCTATGACATCCTTCTAGCTGAAAAAGACTGGCCACCAGAGTTTGTCAGGGAGTGCCCTCATGGCGAAGAAATAATTATGCCTGCCTTCTCTAATCATATTCCAATACATAAAAAGTATACACTTGCAAGAAAGTGGGCAGTAGCCCAAGCTCCTGCATTATATAAAAATCATGTGGGATGGGATGAGGACTCTCCTCCTCACAAAATCCAGTTAAAATCACAACCTACTGCGTAGAGGCAGTACCCAATTAGGCAAGAAGCTAAAAACAGGTAAAAGAGATCCTAGATCAACTTGAATACCAGGGGGTGATTGAAACTTGCACCTCACAAATGAACAATCCTTTGTTTCCTGTCTCCAAACCAGATGATTCATATTGTCTTGTTTTGGACTACAGACACTTGAACTCATGTTGCAAAACTTTTGCAGTGCAAAACTCACACAGTGCAGCACTAATGAATAACATAGTGCGCAAAAAATTCTTTTGTCAAAATATAGCACCAGAAAGCAGATATTTGACCGCGTTCTCAATAAATGGCTCGCAAAAAAATTTCTGTCGTTTACCACAGGGGTTCAAGAATAGCCCAGGATTATTCTCAGCGAGAGTAACAGAGTTACTACAAATATATGATGACGAGGCATTATCTTATGTCGATCTCAAAAGGTAGAGAGTTTCCCAGGGACCAGAAAGGACTGGGTATCAACAATTTTAACAAAAAAGAAATCCTTTCTGTGTATTAGTCTTTCTAAAGTGACCAACAGGCCTACACATTTGACTCATTTGCTGTTACTTTTAAGTTTTAAGCAGTTTTTCAACATTAGTACACCACACTAGAATGTCATTTTAGTTACTCTCAAAGTTTTTTATTTAAAATGTTTTTTTCGTAAAAACTTTTTTTTATGTATAAAAAAGAAGAACATATATATTCACAAACTTTATATCACGCTTTAAATCATTTAAAAAGTGTGCTCTGTTACACTTGTAACTACTATCTAACAATTCCGGGTTACGGTTTCTAGTTCAGAGTCACACTTGGTTCAAACAATATTTGTGTATTCACATTCAATAAATCAAAACAATACAATTCATTAATAGTTAATAAGTCCTATTTGTCGACGCGTTTCGGTGCGTAGATTGCATTTGTGGCACCTTCCTCAGGACAGACGAAATTAAAACAAACGTGATAGCTTCTTTCTAAAAAAGGAAAGAATAAGTATAATCAATATATTTTCCTAAAGAGAGTTTTTATTCTAGTTGTGGGCTAATTTACAAGTGGTTGCTTTTGAATATATTGGGTCCCCTTACTTGAAATTTTAGGGATTTAGGTCCTTGTATTGATCTTTCAGGACTGCTTTGTTCCTATGTGGCGTTACGTTTCTCCTTGGTAGCGCCAAAATCTTATTCTTTTATTCACTTTCTACAAAAAGAAAAGACAAGCAGGGAATTTAAGCTCCATGCTAGAGATAATGGTATTGGCTGGTGCATCCATATTTCATAATTTACTCACTTATAGAGATTTTATATATCCCTTTAAAATATGGGTGTCTGTCAAAGCTGGTACTGTTTTCCAGTCTGGCCCTCAAGCGATTTGGTGGTATTACTTTGCCACATACATTTGATGATGTTACTGCGCCTATAGACAACACATTAATTAATTAAAGAGTTTTTGGCCTACTTGTTTGGGTAGATTTGGTTTAGAGGAGTAATTTGGCTGATACTCACCTGGCAAGTATTACTCAATGCTTACACTCTGGCACTTTCTTTATTACACCCTCTCCAGTGGTGTCTGTCAACCTGTATTTGGAGTGACATAGTGGTGTATTTAAGTATCATCACCTCCACCATGTTCTAAAAACCCTATCTTCTGTGCTTCTAGGGCAATTTGGTATGTCCTACATACCTTGTTAATTTGACAGGTTTGGCATAGGTCCAGAGTGCGCCTTGACTTTTTGTTTGGAGCGAGGTCTGTTCTTTTACCTGGAAGATTAATAGATCATCTTAGAATAGAAGCAGCGACGTATTGATATTCAGTCTGTATATTTCATCTGCCGCCTGGACATGGGCATCTACTGTTTACTTTTCACCCAATGTCTCGCTCTCTGAAACCCCATAATCTTTCATTGTTATTCCTGGGAGCGGGTCCCTTACCCTGCGCCTGTTGTTACAGAGCATTCAGCCCCAATTTGTGTTCATTATTCTCACTGGCGGAAAAAGTTCCCCGCTATTAACCTACTGCTTACGATGGTGCATGGACTATTGCCGTCCTCCTGCTCAAATGGTGCAGCCCCCATCAGCTATTCCATTCCCTGGACTATTACCGTCCTCATACTCTGGTAGCGCAGCCCCCGTCTGCTATTACAGCCCCCGCACGCTTACCTTCTCATTTGCCGGCACCGAGAAAATCGCTTGCGACCGCTTCCTGCTTTGGCTGCTTTCGATTGAGCTAGTAACATTAAGTCCGCCTTAAATACCCGTACGCATCCTAAATAGGATAGCAATTATCTCGTTAATTGATGTAAATTGCTTTTATTTCGCGGCAAAATTCGGCGCCATTTTAGTAGTTTTATTATCCCTATATGACTACCGAGCCACGAGTTCGAGTCCCCCGTGTTCCCGACTCTAATCCTCATTATTTAATTAATTTTATTTTTCAGGGGCATCATGTCCCTGCGCTCACTTTATATCTATGCCATATTCTCGCCATAGTGTTGTTTCGCCACTTAGTTTACGTGTATAATTGTCTGCGCCCATCTGTTGGCGCCATTTTAGTAGTTCGCGGTGTTTGTTATGAACTACATAGTCTCGAGTTCGAGACTACTGTGGATGCACAAACTCACTGTACCACTAACTGAATTTTATATTATAGGTAATTTGGGGTCTTATTTGCTCTACCTCGCCCTGGCATGAGTTTATTTTTCTTTTATTTTTT
Organism: Lissotriton helveticus; assembly: GCF_964261635.1. Classification (NCBI taxonomy): domain Eukaryota; kingdom Metazoa; phylum Chordata; class Amphibia; order Caudata; family Salamandridae; genus Lissotriton; species Lissotriton helveticus. The sequence continues at coordinate 236,867,600 of NC_136062.1, read as the reverse complement.
AGAAAAAGAGCAAAATTGCTCGTTTTGACCATAAAACCTAAAAACTGTAATGATCAGATAGTTATGGTAAATGACTATAATGGCTTTAGTAACAAAGTGAAGAATCTGATAAACAAAAATTGGACAATACTAAACAAAGTAGGAATAACACCTATGAGTAAACCCATATACGCGTACAGAAGGAATAAGACCATAAGAAACCATTTAGTACAAACCTTTAAAGAACCGAAAAGAGGAGGACAACTAGATGTTGTAAGCAACAACCCCATCAGGGGCAATTTACCCTGTGGTTCTTGCTCGCACTGCAAAAATATCATCAAAACTGACAAATTAGAAGTGCAGGGCATTACCCATTGGATGAACGAACACGTAAATTGTCGTACGGCCAATGTAGTGTACCTGGTGCTTTGCCCTTGTAACAAATGTTACATTGGTGAGACGGGCCGCGAAATGCGTCTACGACTCACGGAACATCGTTCCGCAGTAAGAAATAAAAAAAAGAATGCCCCACTAGTTGATCATTGGACAGCGCAAAATCACAGTCTAGATGACATCAAGTGGTTTATACTGGAAAAGATCAAGATATCAGTAAGAGGGGGCGATTTAAATAAAAAACGTAAACAGAGGGAACAATTCTACATGTCCAAATTTAAGTCATACTATCATGGATTAAATGGACGGGAGGAGTGGGACAGAATGATTCGGTAATTACCCCACAGGATACCATACTTTGTACCCTGGTACACTTTTACTGAAGTCTGTATAAAATGTAACATATGCTATGCATCCTTGTACTCCATCTGTATCATTGCAAATTAATTGAATAATTTTCAATCCAGGTATATTTCTACTTAAGTCTGTATAAAGTGTAATATAGACGATGTACTTCTGTACTCCTTTTATATCAGTGCAAATTGGATGTATTGCTGAGTAACTACGAATTATCCATTGTTTTTAACATCACTATGGCATTTGTTAAATCACATAAAAATGCAATAATTGGTATCCATCTGAGACACGAGGCATGCGCTGGTATCGAAAGTATGGCAAAAAAATTTTTTGTCTAGAAATTAATGTATGGTCAAAACGAGCAATTTTGCTCTTTTTCTAAAAAATAAAAGAAAAATAAACTCATGCCAGGGCGAGGTAGAGCAAATAAGACCCCAAATTACCTATAATATAAAATTCAGTTAGTGGTACAGTGAGTTTGTGCATCCACAGTAGTCTCGAACTCGAGACTATGTAGTTCATAACAAACACCGCGAACTACTAAAATGGCGCCAACAGATGGGCGCAGACAATTATACACGTAAACTAAGTGGCGAAACAACACTATGGCGAGAATATGGCATAGATATAAAGTGAGCGCAGGGACATGATGCCCCTGAAAAATAAAATTAATTAAATAATGAGGATTAGAGTCGGGAACACGGGGGACTCGAACTCGTGGCTCGGTAGTCATATAGGGATAATAAAACTACTAAAATGGCGCCGAATTTTGCCGCGAAATAAAAGCAATTTACATCAATTAACGAGATAATTGCTATCCTATTTAGGATGCGTACGGGTATTTAAGGCGGACTTAATGTTACTAGCTCAATCGAAAGCAGCCAAAGCAGGAAGCGGTCGCAAGCGATTTTCTCGGTGCCGGCAAATGAGAAGGTAAGCGTGCGGGGGCTGTAATAGCAGACGGGGGCTGCGCTACCAGAGTATGAGGACGGTAATAGTCCAGGGAATGGAATAGCTGATGGGGGCTGCACCATTTGAGCAGGAGGACGGCAATAGTCCATGCACCATCGTAAGCAGTAGGTTAATAGCGGGGAACTTTTTCCGCCAGTGAGAATAATGAACACAAATTGGGGCTGAATGCTCTGTAACAACAGGCGCAGGGTAAGGGACCCGCTCCCAGGAATAACAATGAAAGATTATGGGGTTTCAGAGAGCGAGACATTGGGTGAAAAGTAAACAGTAGATGCCCATGTCCAGGCGGCAGATGAAATATACAGACTGAATATCAATACGTCGCTGCTTCTATTCTAAGATGATCTATTAATCTTCCAGGTAAAAGAACAGACCTCGCTCCAAACAAAAAGTCAAGGCGCACTCTGGACCTATGCCAAACCTGTCAAATTAACAAGGTATGTAGGACATACCAAATTGCCCTAGAAGCACAGAAGATAGGGTTTTTAGAACATGGTGGAGGTGATGATACTTAAATACACCACTATGTCACTCCAAATACAGGTTGACAGACACCACTGGAGAGGGTGTAATAAAGAAAGTGCCAGAGTGTAAGCATTGAGTAATACTTGCCAGGTGAGTATCAGCCAAATTACTCCTCTAAACCAAATCTACCCAAACAAGTAGGCCAAAAACTCTTTAATTAATTAATGTGTTGTCTATAGGCGCAGTAACATCATCAAATGTATGTGGCAAAGTAATACCACCAAATCGCTTGAGGGCCAGACTGGAAAACAGTACCAGCTTTGACAGACACCCATATTTTAAAGGGATATATAAAATCTCTATAAGTGAGTAAATTATGAAATATGGATGCACCAGCCAATACCATTATCTCTAGCATGGAGCTTAAATTCCCTGCTTGTCTTTTCTTTTTGTAGAAAGTGAATAAAAGAATAAGATTTTGGCGCTACCAAGGAGAAACGTAACGCCACATAGGAACAAAGCAGTCCTGAAAGATCAATACAAGGACCTAAATCCCTAAAATTTCAAGTAAGGGGACCCAATATATTCAAAAGCAACCACTTGTAAATTAGCCCACAACTAGAATAAAAACTCTCTTTAGGAAAATATATTGATTATACTTATTCTTTCCTTTTTTAGAAAGAAGCTATCACGTTTGTTTTAATTTCGTCTGTCCTGAGGAAGGTGCCACAAATGCAATCTACGCACCGAAACGCGTCGACAAATAGGACTTATTAACTATTAATGAATTGTATTGTTTTGATTTATTGAATGTGAATACACAAATATTGTTTGAACCAAGTGTGACTCTGAACTAGAAACCGTAACCCGGAATTGTTAGATAGTAGTTACAAGTGTAACAGAGCACACTTTTTAAATGATTTAAAGCGTGATATAAAGTTTGTGAATATATATGTTCTTCTTTTTTATACATAAAAAAAAGTTTTTACGAAAAAAACATTTTAAATAAAAAACTTTGAGAGTAACTAAAATGACATTCTAGTGTGGTGTACTAATGTTGAAAAACTGCTTAAAACTTAAAAGTAACAGCAAATGAGTCAAATGTGTAGGCCTGTTGGTCACTTTAGAAAGACTAATACACAGAAAGGATTTCTTTTTTGTTAAAATTATCTTATGTCGATGACATCTATCTAACAGATGATGACTTGGATACTCACTTGAAAAGAGTGAACACCATAATACTTGGGTTCGCAGCAGAGGGTTACAAATTCAACTTTAAAAAGTCAAGAATTGCCCATCTAACTGTCCTATTTTTAGGATATGAATTATCAAGTGAAGGCAAAAGCCTGGCTGACAATTTCCTAGAGAAATGTGCTGTAATCCAAGCACCAAGAACACTAAAAAACTTACAATCAATTCTAGGTTTCCTAAATTTCGGAAGAACTTACATTATAAATTATGCAGAGAGGGTTAAACCCCTCTATGATTTAATAAAACCAGATTTTAAAAGAATCAACTGGACTCAAAAACACACAGAAATTTTGAGATCTTTACAAACAGACATGTTAGTTAAAACAAAACTACAAACACGTGACAACACACGCAATCTTGTGATTCGAGTCATCCCAGGAAGATGCGGATTCACATACCTGACCTCTAATGAGGGAGAAAAGGTACCAATAGCATACAAATAACACGTGTACACAGAAGCTGAAAAGAGGTTCAGCATTAAAGAAAACATTGTTCATACGGTTCAAACGGCTGTAGCAAGAGAAAAAGACCAAGCCGACGGTAGACGTATTACAGTCAGAACAGCAGAATCAGCTTTTGAGGCATTAACAACCCCATGTAATTTACCGACAACAGCATTGAATCCAGAATGGGTACAATGGGTAAATTCTATTGCTACAGACAAAATAAAATACTATTTTGATCCGGAATTGAATGAATTAAAATATCTAGAATATGAAAGAGAATATCCTCTGCCAATCGACATTCTGCCTTTACGACAGTACGCCTGTGTAATCTATACAGACGGACATGCTCAACCCTCAGTTTGGGGAGAGCAAGCATACAACGCCACATGCGAGATTATAAAAGACATGTGGCGCGGAGGTAAACTGAGACCTCTATTTACAAAAACACACTCAGTAGAAAATAACTCAGAACAACAAACTGAAATAATAGCGTTAAAAATGGCGCTAGATAATGCCGATCGCGAATTCCCGACACTTATAGTGTGCGACTCGTATTGCTGCGTCAAATCATACAATAACGATTTACAGAAATGGATTCAAAATGGTTACAAAGATGACACAGGTGCAACAATAAAGCAAAAATCGCTTTGGGAACAAGTAGTTATTTTACAGAAAGAACTACCAAAAACTAAGGTGATACATTCACTGAGTCATCAACGTGATGGCGTTCACGTTGCAGGGAATTCATTGGCTGAGACAGCCACAGCGGTAGCAACTAAATCGGCTTCCGTAGCTACAAAAAAGCGTTCAGTAAAATACATTGACGGTGAAACAGTGCTGGCGGTGAAAACGTCATCAAAAGGCGACTGCTCAGCGTTACCGATCAACTATCCACTCAATTATACATACATAATCGATGCAAACTCCGTTCCTTTCGCTCGAATCCCTGGAGTGGGGGATAGAGTGATTCCAAACATGAACAGGAGAGTCTTGTTAATAGTAGACGCACATATTGGCGAGGGTCTTAGACATCGCACAATTAAGGATTCTCTAGCAGAATTACAATCAACATACTGGTGGCCAGGAATGAGTCTGGACCAACACCTATTCGCGAGAAATTGTTCAAACTGCAACAGAGATCGCAGTGGTGAACGAAACGGTGTATTCCCATGGCTTTTGCTCAATAAGGAATAGGCTAACAACATAAACTCACCCAGTATGAATAATGTGTCTTATTAACATGTAGAGACTATTTTCACTTGTAATGTAGACCCCAACTTTCGGCTGACGTCTGAACTGTTATAAAAGATTTGCGAGTCTATAATGGCATATACGCTAGAAGCATGCTACGTCCTGACCAAAATCTTTCCTTTAGCTCTAAAAAGCTTGTGGGGGGGGTGCTTGGCCAGAATGAGCATTGCATTGCGGGACTCTTCTCACTTCCTTCCTGAGGGAAACGGGATGGTGTAAAGAAAAAACCAAGGCATAGAGCAATCGGTAACAGCAAAGGTATTAGGTTCGGGAGCTGGGTGGGTCAAACATCTAATAAGTGTCCAACGTAGTCTAAACAATCTGCCAAGAAATTCTCTGAGAGGTCTCAGTCCGTACGAACTATTGTTTGGGACTAGAATGTTAGTCCAGGACTTAGATAGTCAGACTTCAGTGGTTAAAGAAAAATGCTTTGATATCAAAGATCGCTTGGCTATTTTACAGGACTTAAATGAAACAAGAAGAGACCTGAGCAACATAAAGTTGAAACAACAGCCAACAACCACTGAAGAGAAACCACCTGTCCCAGCAAGGCCTGTCTGGATTCCAAAAATCGGGGATCTGGTCAGAGAGAAGATCGCGGTAAAGAAGGAATTTGGGCCTTCTTACAGAAAAGCAGTTCCTGTCTTGTCTGTCAACGGGACGAGATCAGTAGTATTACCGCCCCTTGCTGGTAAAAAGGAGAACCGAGTTGTATCCATCGACCTGGTTAAACCACAATCATGTGGCCGATAACAAGTAGTAGGCCAAGTGGACTCCCAAGAAGTAGCAGAACACCAAAGTTTGCTACAAATACAGAGGTTCAAACTGAAAGACTAATCACATTTGATAAACCTACAGTGAAACAACAAGGACTATGCAACAAAGCAATGGAACCTAAACCTCTTGAAACCCAAATCAAAGCTTTACATCAAGAAACTCCATTCTACAGTGATGTAACCACAGACTATGCTAATGAAACAAAGCAAATTCTAAAAGCAAAAAGTAATCCAGAAGCAATTGAAACAATTGACAGAACAGCATCCGACTACTTCATCAACTTCGATGATTTTTCTGAGGATCTGAATGAACCTGACGATCATCCAACGAAAAGAACTTTTAAAGACAAAGCAAAGGAACTTTTTCATCAACTAAAAGAAACCTATCTGATTTCTCCATGGATTGAAATTTGGGTGGCATTTGGTGCATTTATCCTCATACTTTGGCTCATCATGGTACTATGCTTGGGACATTTCATTGAGGGAAAATATGCTAAAATGGACACAGCAAGCCAGAATATCAACTTGGTCCTTAAACCACACACATCTTCACACGTCGAGAAAAGAGAACTTTCGTCTGTAAACTTCACAGCCAATCCTATACCCGGCGGGGTAGCATGAGACAAAACTGAATATGAAATATATGGTCCGGTTGAACTCCTGAAGTATCCACACCAATTTAAGATTTCATTGAGTGACTTTGTAAAACCAAGCACATTTGCTGATGATTGGGACTTTGAAAGTATTAATAATATGATGTCTGATCTAGTGATGTCAGCTAAATTTACAGAACATGATTATTTACAAGGTTCATCTAATTACGATCAAATGTTTTGCTATAACCATTATGGTAACCATTATCTGCATAAATCTACTCAGCCTAGAAATGTTTTAAATTTTAACCAGTGGGAACATTGTGAAACTCCACCAAAAGGCAGTTCAAAAACATTTTTTGATAAATATTCATACTTTTCCGGGTTTAACACAAGTAATGCAGAAACATTCTATTTCAAATTGTTAAATAAGACAGGAGTGAAAACCATGCTTACAAACACAACATTGATATATTCAGACTCATTTTTTGATAAAATGAATACATTTGGTTTTGATTTCTGGAACAATAACATTGAAACGAAAACGATCTGGGGCACAAAAGATTGGCAAGTGCAAGTTATAGAATCATTATTTAGAGCCTGCATGATCCCAGAACAAATTATATTTTTGAATGACACAATTCAGCAGACCACCTGTCTTGGTCTAGCCAAAATCAAAGACTTAAACAAACCGTCTATTCCAAAGCCAACAATTGATAGTAATAGCACCTCTGATGTTGAGATAGACATAACCAGTATTTTAAACCAAAACAGAACACATCCTGAATGGAAACAATGGTTGATCTGGCCCACAGACACAAATAACTGTCAAGACAGATTCCTGAACAAAATACAGGGGTTCACATTGACCAGGCCAGACCCAAGATACTCCCAGAGACAACATCCAGGGATAGTAACTACTTACAGTGTGGGAAAGCTCTGCCTTCAGTGGCTACATACATCCACACTGGCAGAAATTAAGCAACATCTAACTTTACTTAAAGAAGGTGCTGACTTGCGCGATTTCATTATGGGACCACGCAAACAGCGTCAAAAACGTTTCATAGCGGCCTCTATATATGCAGCTTATAACGAAGCTTGGAAAGAAACTCAAATTGAGACAGCAGAAAAAATACGGGAAATTGACCGTGTTAATTTGGAAAAATCACTTTCTGTTGTGGACAATGGGTTAATGACTCTGTCTTCCAGAATATATTCACTCGACAGTATTGTGTCTTCAGCAATCGATATAATAGAGCAAGACTTACTGATGTTACAACACGGTCAGTCTCAATTACGTTCTATTGTACAGCTTGGCTGGACGTTACAAAATCTGCGTTCAGGCTATGTGCCTTGGCGTTTAATCAACACAACGTCACTGTTTAATATCTTTAACCTTACTGATAAACAAATCAGTTTGGCACAGAAGGGTGCTGACTATACAATTCTGAGCATTGAAAAACTTGAGAGATTACCTTTGACAATGTCAGAACGACCTGTCATTGAATGGATAAGACATGGGATAATAAATATTCCAATAACAACTTTCCAGTTTCAATACTGCCAAAAATATATACAGGCAGGCCAGTATGAAAGGTTGGGTAAAGGATACATTAAGTCGACATGGGACTTGCCCTATACACACACATGTGTTAGTAATAAAGGACGGAGTGTATTTCTTAGTGGCAATAATTGTGCAAAGTCACTAAGTGGTATACTTCTGTGTCAGGGTTTAAGTTTGCATGGGGCCTGTGAAGGGACTTCAAATAACCTTTCATGTCACCAGCTAGGCACACCTGCAACACGAATAGAACCATTCTTTAGGAGACTCTCGAACGGGAGTTACATTCTAATTGTAGATCGCAGATGTTGCAGTCTAATGCCCGGAAAACCTTATCTCGTAAGCGTGACTACCAGGGTCATGTGCTGTGAAAGAGTATTGTTCCCGAACGATACTCCAGACAGGGAGGCAAGGTTATGGCCCAGTTTTAATTTCTCTTCTATTCGAATTGATACTTTAAGCAGAATGAAGACTGTGCTCCTACAGACGCGAACCAGGTTGACGTCATCAAAAGAAACGTATGATCTCCAAGTTGCAAGGACAACGGCAGAGATTCATTCACTGCTATCAACTAATAGCCCCCTACACTTCGCAGAAATACTAAACGAAATCTTAAATATTTTTGATACAAGTGGTATCGCAAGTGTATTTAAGACAGTTTTGTCAGGAGCTTTGACCCCATTCAAAGCCATCCTTGGTATTTTTCCAGACTTTATCCATTCCCTCTTTGGCGGACTACCTCTCCTGTTGGGACTAGTAGCAGGCGTCCTATTTTTGCTACTTTTGCTTCGATATGGCAAACCGTGTCACAGACATGACTCCTTCAACAATGGAAGAAACGATCCTAGCTATACGCTACCGGGACCGCATAACTAAAGTCCTTGGACTAGCACGGCTACGAGATTTAAATATGACCTGGTTTCTTTCATTCAGACCTTTGTGGCAGACTTGTGTTATGCCTGTATTAAGGTGCTTGCTATGCGGCGAAGAATGCGTGTTGGACACCTGTCTCACACTACAATCAGAAGTGCCATTGGATGCAGAGACTTTGTTGAGTCCAGTAAAGGCTCATGCATTGTGCTGTCCCCAGCGGCTACCAATCCTGATGACGGCATTCGTGGAGACTTCACCACTGCGATTGAAGGGTAGCGAAGTACAAGATGAAAGCAGCATCGATCAGGTACGACCATCTTCCAGCTATGCTGATCAAACCATCAATGAAAGCAATCATGCTCATGAATGCATGGTAGCGTCATTTTCCAACCTTGTCGAACTCTCACCAGAAGCTGTTGACTGTTTTTTCGAACATCTCAATGATATGATGTTTTCACCGGAACAGAGAGAATGACTTTGAGCAAAAATTGCACACAGCGTTCCCTGAACTCTGAATTTGGCCTTCAAATTTGATAACGAAGCAACTAAGAATTTTTTTCGAGTCTGCTCCTGCAAACAGGAACTTTTTTTCCAACATCCAAAATATTTACCTTTTGGGCACTTATCTTCTGCTTAAAGTGAACTATTCTTAGAGAACAGAAACTTCTATTTTAGATAACTCTAGGAAACATTACCTCGACCTCTAGGTTATTTATTCATACGAATGCATTTCTATGTGATGAAATGGTCTCGCACTTTTTCTTCTGTATTAAGAGCCATTTCATGTGTTATTTTCGCAAATCATTCATGCTGTTATAAGAAATATGCATCCCCTTTTTGAATGATTACACTGCTTACATGCATACAGTAACTATATTCATTTTACATGTATTACGCTAATATGCAAATTAATGTATTTTGGGGCTGTTTAAAGACACATTCAAATGTTAGTTATGTTTACTATGCTTAGGTTAGTAAATATGGCCATAGATTCCGTGGAGTGGGTGTGATATGTTTCCTATGGGAACTGTATCGCTATTCCTATTTCTGACCCTTGTCCAGTTAATAATTCACTAATGGCCATACAACGGCACAGAAACCCGTTTTCTGATTAGGTCATAGCGCATGCTACCATGTTAGGCAAGCACTATTCCTCCAGCCCCCATAGAAAGCATACCGAGTTCTCAAAACAAATCAAACCTCCAGCAACCTGGGAAATCCCCTGCAGCTATTGTTTTGATTTAACCAAGAACTCCAGTAAAGAATGTACGAACGACCAGTTCTTATGACATCCTTATTGACGTATTTATGTCCATCCTTACGTCAATCTCGGCACCTTTCAGGTATAAATATTACCGACATTGCCCTAAGCAAACACACGGTGGTGGTGACGAGATTGGAGCAGCGATACTTGCCGAGGAGCCCAGCTGATGCAGGAAGCCCACGGACACTGCCCCTCCCTTTTGACGCGCTGAGAGAGAGACGCTGCCTTTTCTCTTGCCGAGAAATCCAGCTCCGGCGTTCCTAGCCGCCCTTGCGGGCAACTGGGATATCGAGTCCTGAGATAGAGATACCAGCCCTCCAGCCTTCTAAATCCCAGGTACTGAACTGAATAACCCCTCACAGAGAATTCTTGAATCAGATCCTTGGCAAAGCAAACTTAACTAAAACTGCTACTTATCTACTCCCGCCCACGTATTAGGCTTAGGTCAGGTACACTGGGGTAGGCGTAGTTAGAAGCACCAGTTGAGTATGATTAGTCAATGTATATATGTATATAACTTTTATCCATTTTAAGTATTATATGGCTAAGAAACCATATCAAAGCTTTTACAGTATTATTTTATAATTCTGTTTTTACTGTATGCACTTTACTTAACTATAAGTATTGCAATGATAGCGATTCATTTCTCTTGTATGAGAAAAGAGACTGATCAATAAATAACACCTTTTTGTTGAACACGCCCGTCTCTTCCTTTTCTCTACAATCTGGTGAAACTAAGAATGCACGTACTGACTGAGTAAAATAAGTTGTCTTTTGTTTTCACACGACTCTAGAGATATACTCTTGATTAGGGGAGAGCAAAGTTGTCATGTTCTATGGTTGTCAGAAACTAAATCCCTTCTTGTCTATCCAGGGAGGTTAAACTCCTCCTTGCCTATTCGAGAAAGTTTCTAGTGAACTCTGAGCTAGCTGGCACACACATAACTTTAAGTCTAATATCGTCAGTAGAAGACCTAGTTAACCACAGTCCTACGTCTATACTATTGTAGATATTATTCCAATGCGCAGAGCCTATTGGGAAAATAGGAACTACACTACAATCTCACCCTTTTCCATTCATCAAATGGAAGGACTGGATAGAAGGACTTGTGATTGGTGCCTTGTCCTCAGTAACTGTAAGTGTTTCAATGCTAATCTTGTGTTATGTATATTCTACTGAGATCCCTGGTCACACTAACCTCCCCCACTGTGACATCCCAGGCCATTGCATGCAAGTCACTGGCCCCTTCAGGACTTGAACTGCAGTATTTGCTCCACCGCAAAATTGATCCAAAAGACGAGCAGGGTTTTTGTTCCTTTGCGAAGTTGATTCAAATATCTGAGTCATGGCAAAGGGAGAAATACATCCTTATAGTAAACACAGTTATGGTGCTAAAAACTAGCCCAATCTTCATGTCCTTAACAATAATGCCAAAACACATGGATTGATTTAAGAACAATGAATGTTAAAAACGTATAGGTAGTGCATGCCAGCAATTTAGTTCCCCTTTTATTTCACGTGTTACTTACTCTTGTATTCCCTAAGAATATTCGATTTTTCATTATGTTGTCCTTCTATATTTTTTCATGCATCTTTTTACTGATGTATAGTGCATACTTTGAGTCTGCCAGGTGTTTATGGAGGGCTTTTATTGAGGGTTCTGGTGCTGAGACTCAAACAAGCAAAGCTAAGTGCTTGTCAGTGGGTTGGCCTCTCTGCAGAGCACACAGAACCATTGTCATGTATTCCACTGGCAATTGACATTCTGTGAAAATGTGTGTGAAGGGGGTACACTTATGTCAAAATATTTACAAGGTAAGAGTATACGAAAATAAACTGCTAAAATGGGAGTGAGTGCAGTGTATGTTGGGGTAGTAAAGTGAGGGAGATGCGAGAAAGGCCACGAGGGGAGAGTAAAAGGGGATGCCGAAGAGGTAAGAGATGAGGTTGAAGGGGTGCAGATAGTCGAGACGTGAAGAGAAAAAGGGCATACATATGCAACATAAAGCGCACATAAATGAATGCCAGTACTCCGTCCACAAGCCTCCATAATATTTAATTCACAGTTTCATAACTTCAAAATTGAAACATTTTCTTCCAAAGTCGATGCTGCATGCAGTGCAAGACACTGGGCAAGCACACACTTTAAAGGGTCTGAATTGTTGCGCTGGACAATTTGTACATTACAGTAACTGTTGAACAAATTAATGCAGCAAGATATGGTGCAGTTTTTAATTGTGTTTAATTTTTTCAAGACTACACGTCCCCACTGCTTTATAAACCTTGCTGATTCACCAACTTTATTTGCTTTAACATGCACCAACTTTTGTCAATTTTTTTGCTCGGGAGGAGGTTACCCCCAGAAACCAAGTTTATCCATTAGGCTTGTTGCTTGCTTTACTTCCTACATGAAAGTCATACCCAACATTTATGCCTCACCACTTTAAAATGTCACCAGCTGCACTGGAATTTTGTACGAACGGTCTTCGACAACAATGACTAAAAGCTCTCTGTAGGCAAGACGTAAAAATGTTAAGAAATGTGTGAGCTTCATGACTTGAGAGTACATTTCTTCAATGTGCATCTAAATGTAATACGTGATCAGCTTTGTAGTCATACAGTGACATTTTTACATTTGTGCAGGAGTGATTAGCCAAAGGAGCAAAGGGGTTGTCAGACAGGGGGGAAATATTTCCTCCCTCAAAAATATTTCTATACAATTCTTTTTTGAATTGCATTGGAATGACGCTACAGAATCCTAATCTCATCAAAAGGTATATTTACCTAAAAGAGGCAGCCAGATCAGCTATTAATATCCACTGTGTCTATAACTGTCTATGTTTATTGAAGAAATGAGAACAGAATGCTTCAAAGCAGCCTATGCTGTTTATAACTGCAGAGCAAGCAATGTTGATCCATAATAGCAGCCTCTGCTGGTAGGTAGGGTAGTCAAATTCTAAAGGGCAAGCCATGATGGGTGGTATTTCAGGGCAGTTTACGCTGCTTCGAACTGCAGGGCAGTATACTGCTCAATGCTGCAGAGCAGTCTCTGTTGCTTGGTAGTTCAGCTTAGTTTATTCTGGTTTGTACTGCAAGGCAACCAGTGCTGTTGCATACTGCGGGGTAAATATAGAAAATATCAAGGACCCCCTGACAATGTAAGGAACTTCTAGGACAGGAACCATTTTCCTGCTCGGAGACTACGCGCTTTCTTTATCGTTTATCAGGAGCGCTATTATCCATATCCTTTCACACTACTCTTGGCCTCTGGAATCCACTAAGCCAAAGAAAGAATATCCTTTATTATATCAATAAACATATGACACAAGACTTATCAAGACCGCGATCTCCGTGGAGTGTTCCTGGTCTATTAAATAATAGTACCACAGACTCTCATCCTACAGAATTATACATCAAGAAGACTGTATTCAGATCAACAAATAGAGTCTCATATAACCATAAAATAATAAGTATTGAACAGGAATTTAACATAGATAACAAGCACCAGTCTCACCTTCTGTATATCGTCGGTGTTGAAATATACAGGAATCTGTGGCTCTATTCCCAGAAGAAGGCGCAGTTATAGCGTCGAAACGCACGTCGGAACTTATTGCCACGTCAATATTTGTTGAACTACATAAAGAGAGTCTCCCTTTTTTAATATTGTGATTTTTATATTGTATATTTTATGTTTATAATTAACTGTTGAATTTACTGTGTTTTTAACCTTTCATGTTTAATAAAATAGAACCTATTTTATATAATTTCTACTTGCTTGACATTGCATTTTCTGTTGACTTTGAATGACAATTTAATCATAGACGTATAGCATTTCTGACTGTCTAGGATGATGCCCACACTGCATACTGCGGGGTAACCAATATTGACTATCACCGCAGAGGAGCCTATGCTTGTAAAGTAATGCAGGGCAGTTTATGCGGGTCATTCCTGCAAGGCAGTTTATGCTGTTCAGTACTGCAAGGCAAATTGTTCTTGTCAATTATACAGTAAAGACAATACTGGCCAATACTGCAGGACAGTCTACGCTGGTCATTATGACAGAACAGTCTCCAGGCCGATACAGAAGGGCAGTTTAGAGTGGATAAAGGAGGCATGCTAAAGCCGCGATAGTTTTTCGACACTGGTCCATGCTGGATGAGAATGAGCCCCAGTACACTTACACTAAGATATTCGTGTGGAATCACACTGCTGAGAGTGAAACCTATACTCTTCACTCTCCCAGGTTAGATGTATAATAAACTTAAGTCGTGGTAGATGTATGAAAAATAAATATTCTATTTTTCTACTGGTCTTCCTTACCATTTTCAGCTTTGTAGTGTAGATTCTATGGCAATCAGTCCTAGACGCAAATCCCAGAGTCCACGTAACCCCCTTATACCCGACACTTATTCTGTCCAGTACTGCTGAAAAGTTTACTCTTGGAAGAATTGTAGGACGGTGTATTTTAGTGTCGACTGCAAGGACGGCCTGCACTGGTCAGCTCCGCAGAGCATTCTTTGCTTGCCGTTGCTGCAGGGACCTCTATGCTACATGCATTGTAATGCATCATCTGTCCAGTACTGCAAGAAAGCCTTTGCTGCTCGGAGCTGCTTTGTACACAGCCAATGGTGTGTGGTTTGGCAGGACAGCATATTGTATGTTATTTGGCAAAGCTGCTTATGGTGGGGGCCCCTATGGTGTGTGGTTTGGCGGGCCGCCTATGGTGTGTGGTTTGGCGGGGCCGCCTATGGTGTGTGGTTTTGAGAGCCCCCCTATGGTGTGTGGTTTAGCAGGGCCCCCTATGGTGTGTGGTTTGGGGTGGCCCCTAGGGTGTGTGTTTTGGTGGGACGCCAATGGTGTGTGGTTTGGCTGGCCTCCTATGGTGTGTGGTTTGGAGGGGCAGCATATGGTGTGTGGTTTGGCAGGTCGCCTATAGTGTGTTGTTTGGCATGGCTGCCTATGGTGTGTGGTTTGTCAGAGCTACCTATGGTGTGTGGTTTGGTGGGCCGCCTATCGTGTGTTGTTTGGAGGGGCAGCATATGGTGTGTTGTTTGGCACAGCTGCCTATGGTGTGTGGTTTGGCAGGGCTGCCTATGGTGTGTGGTTTGGAGGGGCAGCATATTGTTTGTGGTTTGGCGGGCCGCCTATGGTGTGTTGTTTGGCAACTGCCTATGGTGTGTGGTTTGGCGGGGTTGCCTATGGTGTGTGGTTTGGCGGGCCGCCTATGGCATGTTGTTTGGCATGGCTGCCTATGGTGTGTGGTTTGGCGGGCCGCCTATGGTGTGTTGCTTGGCACGGCTGCCTATGGTGTGTGATTTCCCACGGGTGCCTATGGTGTGTGGTTTGGCAGGACTGCCTATGGTGTGTGGTTTGGCGGGGCAGCCTATGGTGTGTGGTTTGGCGGGCCAGCCTATGGTGTGTGGTTTTGTGGAGCCACCTATGGTGTGAGGCTGCCTATGGTGTGTGGTTTGACACAGCTGTTTATGGTGTGTGGTTTAGTAGGGCCACCGATGGTGTGTGGCCTTGCAGGGCCACCTACGGTGTGTCGTATGGTAGGGCCGCCTATGGTGTATGGTTTGGCAGAGGCACCTATGGTGTGTGGTTTGGCAGGGCCTCTATGGTGTGTGGTTTGACAGGTTCCCAATAGTGTGTGGTTTGGCACGGCAACCTATAGTGTGTGGTTTGGCAGGGCTGCCTATGGTGTGTTGTTTGACAGGGCAGTCTATGGTGTGTGGTTTGGCAGGGCAGCCTATGGTGTGTGGTTTGGCTGGGCGGCCTATGGTGTGTGGTTTGGCAGGGCAATCTATGCTCCTCACTACTAGAAGCACTGTGCTGGTTGGCAATGCTGGTTAGTATTATGAGGGTGACCATGCTAGTTGGTACTGCAGGTAACACTTTGCTGGTTGGTTCTGCAGAACAGGCTATAACCCTTGGCATTGCAGGGCAACCTATTTTGGTGTGTAATGCAGGGTAGGCTATGCTGCTGATGGGTACTGCAATGTAGATTATACTGTTCATTAATGCAGAGGTGTCTATGCTGGTCTGTACTGGCGGACGTTTATACTGGTCAGCATTGTACGGGTGCCACTACTGGTCGGTGTAAAAGGGCAACCTGTGTAAGTTGGTGTTGTTATGTTATGTTATGTTATGTTATGTTATGTTATGTTATGTTATGATTTTATTTATATAGCGCACGGCTACTCAACAAGAGTGTCCCGGCGCTTTCAGAGGGCGGCTCAGCAATTAAAAAACATAACAGAGAACAAAGAAGGAGAAACAAAACATGAGGAGAAAAGAAAAACAGCCTAGAGATTAAAAAGCCAGGTCTTCAGGTTTTTCCTGAACAGGAGCAAGCTAGAAATGCTGCGTAAAGCAAGGGGCAAAGAGTTCCACAACTGGGGGGCCTTAAAGCTGAAAGAGCGACCCCCGATGCGAGCCCTCCTTACACGGGGCACCTTGGCCAGGAACAAGGATTCCGACCGCAAGGAGCGGGCCGGACGGTAGAAGGTAAGTCTGCGCTGCAGATACTTAGCACCGGAGCCAGAAAGTGCCTTATGCACCAACGTTAGCGTTTTAAACATTATCCGCTTTCGGATAGGGAGCCAGTGAAGTGACTGTAGCACCCCAGATGTTCTTGCCCGCCTAGGAAGGCCGTAGATGGCGCGGGCCGCAGAGTTCTGCGCCACCTGCAGCCTTTGAATCAGATATTCCGGAAGACCAAAATAGAGAGCATTAGCGTAGTCCAGTCTAGATCCTATGAGAGCTTGGACAATGATCTTCCTATGCTCCTCTGTAAGCAGGGGTAGGAACTTCCGGAGCATCTTAAGGATGCCAAAGCAGGTGCCCGTCAGACCAAGAATGTGCGATCTGAACGTGAGGTCTTTATCGACCTTGACACCGAGATTTTTGGCAGCCACAGACGGCTGGGCGGGGGGGCACATATCAGCCGGCCACCAGTCACGCCATTCCGGTTCCGACGCGCACCCAAATAGCAGAACCTCTGATTTACTAGAGTTGGCCTTGAGACCATTCTGCTGAAACCAGCCAAAAACCCTCTTTAGACAGCCCCGAATGCTCTCCCCGTCGAATGATTGATCTTTCCTGCAGGTCAAGAGCAGCCTATGCTTGTTCATGACAGAGGCAAGTCTACACTTATTACTGGAACAGAACATCAGATTTGACCTAGCTACTAATCCGATTAATTCTGCCAGATGGATCTTCACTGGTCAAAATATGAGTGGGTATCCATTTTGGGTCATAATGAGGATATATGAGGCATGCAAAAAAGTGAACCAATATACACAAACCCACCGTTTTCCCCATATTATCCTGTCTTTGATTAGTGTTCTACCACTGGATGTATATTTTACACTTAGGGGTCGATTAGGATGGCGGACGGACCTGCGTCCGTCCGGCACCCCAGAGTAGGAGGGACCGTCCGCAGGGGCAGCGGCGGTCCCTCCTGTGCAATTAGGTTGTGACCGCCACCCTGGCGGTCACATCCTGTATTTTTAACATTGCGGCGGGTGCTGCTTCAAGCAGCACCCGCCGCAAGGTTAAAAATGAAAGCAGTGCATTTGCATGCACAAAGCGGCAGGCACCTCGAGGTGCCTGCCGCTTCGTGCACGCAAATGCAGGGGGGTACCATAGCTACCCCCCATGTGCACCCCTCACCCCCCCTTCACCCCTGGGGGCCCGCAACGGGCCCCCAAACAAAAGTCCGTATGCCTTTTCACGACGGAAATGCCGCCGTGGAAAGGCATAGAAATGCTGACATCCTAATATGCCTGGCGGTGTCTAATAGACACCGCCAGACATGTTAGAGCTTTTCCGCCGCGGTCGGAAAGCGACCGCGGCAGAAAAGCTGCGGACGGTCTTCCTGACCCCCAGCCATCCTAATCTGGCGGGGGGTCTGTAAAGGCTCCGCAGCGGTTTTTCCGCATCCTCCGGGCCGGTGGACTCTTCCGCCGGCCCGGAGGATGCGGAAAAACCGCTATCCTAATGAGGGCCTTAGTGCGGTAGATGTTTCCAGACGATAAGTTGGGCTTTCTCCATAGCCAATGATTTTGTTTCTCTGTGTTCCTTGACTTTTGGGTCTGCCTATATCTATTTTTCTTATTGGCGAGTACACACATCTTCATGGCATTGTTTCGCTTGCATAGACGTGGCTAGAAATGTAGGAGATACGGTCATGTTTGTAAGGATAGTCCTGTCTTGTATGCTCCTTTTTACATACATTGTCCCATCTACACGAAAATCACGGTTCTGGACAGGTGACCATTTACCTAGTAGTTTGCTCTGTCCCTTCATAAACAGGCGCTTGGTATTTTATCACAATCCCTGTACATAAACACGTCCTCAAGGAATGCATAATTATTCTGTATAAGGGTCACCACTTTTTTCATCCTTGGCCAACAAACCCGCCATGTATGATCGCATTGTTCAGAAAAACATTTATGATTGTTTTCAAACCATTTATGATTGTTTTCAAAACATTTATGATTCCCCTGGTAGATCAGCATAAAAAGGTAGCGGCGGCCCCGTTGCCGACGATTCAGAAGAAACAGATAACAGTAGTTCCGGTATTAGCTGACAAGAGGAGGAAGGTTATAACGGCACAGGCTGGTAAGAAGGAGGTACCAGTATATAAGGGTAGCTATATAAATCTTCCCCCTGATTGTGCACCCTATGTGGTGGTTCTTACCAACGTACCACCTTTAGTCCCTAGCCCGTCCACGCCACACCATGAAACTGATGATTCCTTAAAAAACAAAACTATTTCATGGTTACACAGACAGTGCGGGTTTCCTCTCAATTACTCTGACCAAATATTAAGTTCTAGAAGAGTAAAATGGATTGGCAATTCAAGGAAAATACATAAGGGCGATTGTGTCATAGTTAACTTTAGACACCCACAACATGTTGCAACTGTCTTACTTAGAGCTGCTTCTTTAACCCCATACGAAGAGAAAGTGCATGTGCACCCATTGGGATACTTTTATAAACACCTGAATAAAGCACCTCAGGTTATTAACAGAGGTAGACCCTTTTCCCCCATTTTCCATCCGACTTTTGAGGTTCCAATACATAATAGATTTCAAGCTCTAAGCTCTTTGGACCTGAATGATTGACAGCAAAGGTTAGTGGGTTTAATTTGAACACACACGGGGATATGTTAAACAAGATGTCGTGTTGGGGTAATACTGATACTGAGCCAATAATGAATGAGGCCCCGATTGTTTTTACCAACATTTGGCCAAAGTTAGTGCCTGATGTTGAGAGGGATGCAGCTACTTTGATAGATACTTGCACCAGGCAAACAGACATTGATAGGGTGGCAGCCACTCCGACAGACACCTGGACCAGGAATACTACTGCAGGCTCAGCCGAAGATGGGCCGGACCTGATTGTAGATCTGGTATATGGTAACCAGACCAGTATCTCCAAAAGTTGTATTAGGGGGACAACAACCATGGTGAGCTGGAATATAGCAGGTTGGGCATCCAAGGAAAACAATCGAGGTTGGGTGGACCTGGTTAGGTCATATGATATCCTCTGTTTGCAAGAAACATGGTGCACCAGTAAACCTAGCGTTGATGGCTTTGTTTGTTACAGCTTGGAAGCTTTAGAATCTAGACACGGTCGAGCAAAGGGTGGTTTGCTTTTTTTGTTGTCCGTTCATTTATCGCTTACAGTTGTTAAACATATAACGGTAGGAACACACTCACAAATCCTGTGGGTTAAAGATAAAGATGGTCACGAGGTGGTGTTAATATATTTTTATAATAACATTTTTAATAATACCCGACATCTAGTTATTGAGGAGCTAGAAAAAGCACTTGTGAAGCTTGTAGCCGAAGCAAAATGTCCTTTTAATATCATCTGGTTAGGTGATTTTAATCTTTCCATTTGTCCCTTGTCACTTTCTAGGGCTTGTGGAGTATTAGACAATAGTGATAATAACATATCACATTTTCCGCATAATGCCTATGGTGACTCTATTAGTAATTTCATGGCAACATATGATTTAGAGCTACTGCAACCTGGCAAGGACGCGGATGGCCAAATTATTCCCACTTATACGGGAAGGAATTGTAACTCCCTCATTGATCATGTTATGGCGTCATCTTTTATTGCGCCAAATTTTCTGACCTCAGTAATCCAGGACCCTACACTTAGTGATCACAACCGTATTGTTATGGAAACTGAGATATGGAAGTGTAGTAGACAGCAGGTGACCAGAAGTTTGTGTAACATTGAACTGCATAGGCGAAATGGAACACGGTTACGATGGAAAGGGGAAAAATCGGCAACTGTCATGAGCATGATCATATCCAAATCATTGGTTGAAATTGAAGGCATTCTGAATATGGGTAGTACATCTACTGTTATCATGGACAATTTTATTAAAATTAATAAAACTATTGAGGATGTTTTTACTAATAGCAGGAATGTCAAGTCCTCTCAGGGAAAGGGTTGGTTTGATCATGCATGTACCGCTATCTTAACTCGACTGAAACAGGCCCTAGGAGTTAGACCAAGGGACAAAATTCTGGTTGTTCACCTGAGATCTGAATATAAATTGGCATTGTCTAGAAGAAAGAAGGACTTACAACAAGAAGCGTGGGATAACCTAAAGCGGGCGGCAGAAATCTCAGATAACTGCCTGTTTTGGTCTACAGTAAATTCTCCTTTTCTTAGGGATGTTAAAGTACCACACCTTGTATCCAATGTTGGTAGCGAGGCCTGGATCTCCCATTTATCAGCCATATTTCAAGGAACTGGTTTTACTGATGTCGAACCAAGAATTTGGCCCATAGTCCCTCTAGACATTACCCTCTTAGAAGTTGAAAACAGCATCAAGTCTAGCAAGGGGGGAAAAGCGCTGGGTCCAGATGGGGTACCCATCGACGTCTATAAGACAGTCCCACAGTTGTGGGGACCCATACTTACACTGGCACTGAATGCAGCCGTAACAACCCAGATTCCACCTACATGGGGTGATTCCATCATTGTCCCTATATATAAGAAAGGGGACAAGGCGGCAGCTAGTAATTATCGCCTGATCAGTTTGATTGACTCCTCAGTAAAAATTATGAGCAGGGTGCTGTTGTTTAGGCTGGAAGAGTGGGCGGAAAAAAATTAGATCTTGGCAAACTCCCAATATGGTTTCAGAAAGGGGCGAGGAACACTTGATCAATGCCTGAACTTAGATCTAATTATCGGAAAGTATACCAGGGCCAAGCCAGGCACTTTATATCTTTGCTTTGCAGATCTAAGCAGTGCATTTGACTTTGTGGACCATTCCATCTTATGGCCAGTCCTGTTGGAACTCGGCGCACCAGAGGCTATCATTTTCTTCCTAGCAAGATTATATGATAGAATGCAAACTTGTGTGCGTTTCGGGGTAGGAGGGGAGTGTACCCCAAATTTTGAAGTAAAACGCGGGATAAGACAGGGCTGTGTCTTAGCCCCTTTTTTGTTTACTCCATTTAGTAACGCGGTCGATATGGTCCTGAAAACAGTCAAAGCAGATGCCCCCCAGATTGGCGGAACAGGTGTCCCAGTTCTGCCTTATGCAGACGATGCTGTGCTCCTGTCCCGGACTCCGATAGGTCTGCAGCGACTGATGGACCAGTTTTCCGATTTTATCAGCAAACGGAGGCTCGTCATTAATACGAGTGAAACTCACACTATGGTTTGTGGTGCTAGAGTTAAGAAAAATCATGCCTTTTTCATTGATGGGGTGAAAGTTCAGGACATGGATAAATTATGTTATCTGGGCGTCCTCTTTTCTCATGATGGTAGTTGGTCTCATGATTTAATTAATGTTAGGTCCAAAATGAAGAAAAGTGCCTATGGTATTTTTAAATTTGCCACTAAGATCGGCGACAGAAGAATCAGTGACATGATCCAAATATATAATGCGAGAAGTGTTTCCATCGCATTATACGGGGCGGGGCTGTGGGGCTATACTAACACTGACTCCTTGCAAAGGGAGGGAAATTGTTTTGTTAAAAAATTGCTTTGTGCTCCCACTTCAGCCTCCACTGATTTGACCCATAGGGAAGTTGGGGTTGCCCACTTAAGTGACCTGATTTTGTTTAGGCCACTAATGGTATGGCGCGCCATCTGGATTAAGGAAGAGAGAGCCTTTAACCAGTCTGTCATTGGGGACTGCCTTAAACTGGATAATTTTTTGAAGATACCATGGCTCAAATATATTGTGGACAGTTTTCAAATTATATATAGACTCCATATAGTGGCAGATCCAGGTTCTGCTGGAAACTATTCAAAGTTAGACATGAAACAAATGTTCATGATGTATAGAGCCCAAACACGTGTAGCATTAAGTGGACGCCTCACTTCAGTTATTCTGTATAATAAATATATGCAAAGTGAGGGCTTCCAATTGTACTTGAGTCAGGTAACCAAACCAGCTCATAGGTTTGTTCTGACTAGACTTAGACTTGGGTTGGCTCATGGGTTGGTGGCTTTCCCACAATTAAAAAAGCATCCAGTTGGACCATGCCCATGAGATGGTCACTCGAAACAGAGCACCCTGCACTTTATGCTAATTTGTACTCTTTTTATGAACTTGAGGATTGTTTATCTAAAACCAATTTTTAAAAAATATGCTATTTTTAATGTGGAGGATGCCATGAAACTGATTTATGAATTGAATTCTCCGGACAAATGTTTTTACATTGCCATGTTTTTATGTAAGTCAATGCAGCTTAGGAAAAGCATGATTTTTTAATTTTGTTATATCTGTATAATTGTGTAATCATTTTGCTTATGTGCTTTTATGGTTATTGTTCTTTTAATGCACCGAATAAAGCTTCATGAAATGAAATGAAATGATTGTTTTTAAAACATATCAATTCTAGAAGAAACCTTGAAGTGACCACTCTAGTATATAAGACCCTTATTGCCCCCTGCAAATTAGAGGAGAATTCCTTCCACCCTGACATAGGGTTCTGCATACTGAATCTTCGACTTGCAGCGGTCTGACATCCCTTGCGTGGTGTCATCTTCAGAGCTGAGACGGGGTCCTTTACTCTCTACCATCAGATGAGGGGTTGGAGCTTCCCTAATGGATTCTTGGCCATTTACGTATATGCACACATACATGCTACACCTACATATATAGGCTAGGTACATTTAGGTAAAGTATGTAGGGAATGCATTATAGGAGTATACAAGTACTACTGTCGTATCTGAGCTATATATGTTCATCTTCTTAGCACTATGGTAGAAATGTATCTAGTGTTTACTATATTAGTACTGGCAATTTCTTTTGTATGCTTCTGTCTCCTAATTGTCACAGCAAATATGTGTTACACAAGACTGTCGCTGGACCAATAAATACTTATTGAAACGTCCTAATCGCCATCCTGCATATTTTCTGAAAATGAGTAAGCACGAGTGACTGAGCGAAAAGTACTTACAGTGTTCCACGATCCCTGGGGAAATCAGGGTTGTCATGTTCAGTAGTTGCCAGAAACTATCTCCACCACTGTAGGATACAGAGGGGTGGTAGTAGCACTGTAGAGCTAGCAAATCTAACGGCTGACGTACCTTGTGGGGGTGTCTGGAGTAAGTTTGGACACCAAGCCTTCAGTTTAGGTCATCCAAAACGTGCAGGTCCTGGGGATTCCTAGGAACTACACGACATAACCAGAATCTGCCTGGATGTATGACAAAAATATTCTCAGACACTCTTTCCATACAATTTACATGTCTCCTTTTGTGCAGGCAGGGTGTTGTTGCTGTAGGGTAAGCTTTGTGATGCAGAACATCTACATGGAGGCATCATGGATTTATTTAACTGTATATATTTTTATTTATGTATTAATTTAAATTCTTTGGGAAAGTGCCAGGGAGGGCACTCCATCACAAACGTGACGGAGTAACCTGCCTGACAAATCTTCGGTATGTTCACCTCATTTAGAGTTGGGCGGACCATCAGCTTTCCATTGGCTCTGCCAACAGAATGCTTTCTCCAATTGCCAGACGGAGCAGGGGCCGTTAGAGGTAGCACATTAGACTACTTGCCCTATTTTGGGTGGTCGATGGAAAATCTGGTGTTGAGGGTCAGATAATGAATATTGGCTCCCAACTTCCAGGGAAAAAACACACAACGTGGCCATCCACCAAGCGTTTTGCACCTTGACAGGAACTGCCATCACAATGGTTCTGATGGAGCAGGGTTTTCACGAAATAAAATCTGCTCGGATTGAACTCCTCATCGTGCGACTCATTAACCAAATGTTGTGAAATTAACTGCGCAAGGGTAAATGAAAACTGTGCAAGCATGTGCTGGGAGTGTTAGCGTAGGTGGCAAATGCACATGACTAATGTAGAAAATAAGACAAAAGTCGAGAGTTTATTTTTCACTAACAACCAGAAAATAATAAGCATCATGTAAGAGGAGGGAACAAGGGAAAGCATTCAAAGAGCGTCTAATAGTGGAGTTTTATAAAACAATAACACTTGTATTTGTTTTCTCTAGAGTGTACTTACTGCCCTGTAGAAAAGGCCTAACAGTCATTTTAGAATTAACATGGCATATTAGAAATGTACAATGGAGAAAGAAAAATGTGATGTGTCCTTCGCAAGTTCCTGATGATGGCCAAGGTTGCGCAGAGAGGAAAATTGATTAAAAAGATGGAACTTCCTTGCCGAACGGAGCATGTGGATATTTGTACTACAAATTGATGCATGAGTGAGATGGAGAAACAAACAAAACACTGAAGCTTGATATTAGAGTTTCCTCTGCTGGAAGCTGATTACAATGTGCGAAGTTAAACAAAGGTACATTTAAACGTTAGAGACGTCGAGAGTGGTGTGACTTAACACCCCCTGTTTTGACCAATGAAAAAGCATAAAACCATGTGAGATGACACAATGAGGGTTGGATTTTAGTGAATTTAGCGTATAACTAGTAGTAGCGAGAGGGTGTGGCTGGAGCGCGTTTCCCTTACTTTGAGAGAGGAGAGAGCTGTGTTGCTGTTTCCTAATTCTATGGGCTGGCTGTTCTGTTGTTCCTGACTCTTTGACTTTGCTCCTTAACTCTTCTTGAGGGGCTTAGCTTACTCTCATGGCCAGAGTGTAGCTTTTCAGATTTCTAGAACCTCGTATGATTGGTGAGTATGATATTCTAAATTTGCATAAAATCTACTTTCAAAGGTCTTTAATCTTTTGTCTGTAAGCCTTTCCACGCACTCATTGCGCTGAGATTTGAGATGCACTATTGATTTTTATTTTGCTAATGTTTCTTTGTGTGATGACCTATGATTCGAGCTGTATTGTACTTGATGAGCAATTCCCATTTATTTAGATAAAACGTTTTTAAACTTTCAAAGACTTTGGCATTATTAGGATCATTGATTTAGTTGTATGAAAGATTATTCTATTTTAAATTATGATCTTATTTTGCCAAATTCAAATTAACTTATTAAGATTCATTGTTAAGAAAGAAGATAAATAGAATGAACAAATTGGTAGGTTTGGTTTAAACTCACCCAGCGTACTAGGAACTGTAGGGTTATTGAATAGGGTCCAGATGATAACATTTGTCAGTTCCTGAACACTGGATCAGTTCCTATCAAAGTACAGGGATCATTGTAGGGCCAGCAGTGATATCGAAATGTGTCAGATGGTAGTCCATCAGGGTGGCAAACATAATGTCCTCCACCACCCTGACAGACTTTACTCCAGCTGCCAAAATTGTAATCTGTCTTTTAGTTATTTAGCAATATTAACCAGACAAGACTGAAGTTGGCTAGGAGCTTCTTGGCACAGCTCCCACCAGGGCTCCACATCAGAGGTAGACAAGATCTTCCCCAGGCAACAGCCTTAACATCAGGAGTAGACAAGACGTTCCATGCCTGCCAATTTCCAGACTCTTAAAACTGCCACCCTGACTTGTGGCACACGCTGGGCTTACATCGTGGTCTAGGTGGGTTGGGATCCTAATAAAGAATTCCTTTCCGTTGATAATCCAGGTTACTTGGTCGGACCAGAGAGGCAGGTATGTTGGAGTTTCGGGGCAACTGGGGGGAAGGAAAGTCACCTTCCTGTCAATATATGTGCCACTGGGCCTTCAGTCAGATACTTTTAAAGATTTGAGTGCCATTTTTCTGACCCTGCCCCTGGGACTCCTAGTGCTGGGGGAAGAATTCAACGCAGTACTCGATGGGGGGATAGATAGGTACCCGGCAAGGATACATACACTATCACAGAGGTGATAGTGTATGTATCCTGCACTGGGGTTGATTGATAGTTGGAGGCTACATAATCCGACACAGAGGCACTTTACTCATGTGTCCGCCGCACACAATAGTATGTCCAGACTGGATTACATATTGCTACCGGCGGCTATGGCAGACACAATTAGGGACGCAAGATACCTAGGCAGGGGCATCTCCGATCATTCCCCGATGTGGCTACAGGTTGAGTTTGGGCAACCAGCAGTTGGTAGGGTAGCACCGATTAACGCATGGCATCTGAAGGATCCGGCCACTAATAAGGAGCTACTCCGGGTCTCGGAGTGCTATTTTCAGGAGAATGTGGGCACTGTCGACTCAGCACAGACCCTATGGGAGGCATATAAAGTGAAGGGTGAGGTCCTCTCGTTAGTTGCGGGCAAGAAAAAGAAACATCAGGCGGAGATGACAGGGTTGAGGCTGAAGTGGTTGAGCTGGAGGAACGGGTGGCTGAGTCTGCCACTCAGAAAGACCTCCACCTGCTGAGTTTAAAGCAAGACGAATACAAGGGCCTCTCTAGGGAAGGAGCAATTTCTCATAACCAAGCCATACAAAGTCGAATATACGAACACAGAGACAAAGCCGGCAAGCGGATCGCCTGGTTGGAAAGTGGAGAATGGGCAACTAGATTGGTGCCGGAGCTAGACGGGTCGGGACCCGATAAAATAACAGATCCGCAGGCAGTGGCGGATGCATTCTCTGAGTATTTCGGGGACGTATACGCCATGGATGGTGGTTTTACAGAGGACGAAAATGGTGAGATGATCAGGGATATCTGCAAGCCAAGCCGTGCTTGTCGGATGAAAATAGGGAATATCTCGACTCCTCTTTTACAGATGATGAAGTTGCGCAAGCGACTAGGGGCATAAAATCCGGGAAGGCAACGGTCCAAATGGGATACCAATAGAATTATATAAACTAAATGCCCATAAAATCGTTCTGCATATTCGGGTCATGTTCCTAGAAAGTAAGGAGTCGGGTCAACTGCCGTATGACCAACGAGTAGCAAATAATGTGGTCATTCACAAGACAGGCAAGAATAGGACATCTCCTTCCTCGTATATGCCCATCTCGCTTCTCAATGCTGAGCCCAAGATCTTAGCGAAGTTGCTCGCCACCAGATTGGTTAAGGTCACTACAACCTTGGTACATCCCGATCAATCCGGCTTTATGCCGCGTCGTAACACGGCCCTGAATCTGCGGAGACTACACGGGATAATGGGTGGTTCCCAAAAGATATTGGAGCCAGCTGTATTGGTGTCCTTAGATGCCACTATGGCATTTGATAAGGTCGAATGGACCTATTTATTTGCGGTTTTGGCTAAGTTGGGCTTCGGCCGGGAGTTTATTGGGTGGGTTTGACTTTTGTACACCACTCCCTTGGCAAGAGTGTTCGTAAATAATTGTAAATCTGCTGATTTCTCCCTTGGGAGAGGCATGAGACAGGGATGCCCGTTGTCCCCACTGCTCTTCGCTCTGGCGCTGGAGCCTCTGGCGGCATGGGTCAGATGGGACCGGTCAATACGCGGCTTGCGGTGGGGGCCAGAGTGGGAGGTTAAGATTTCGCTCTATGCGGATGATATCCTGTTATACCTAACCAACCCCAGGGCGTCCTTGAGTAATTTTTTAGATGTCCTGGCCATATTTAGCAGATACTCCGGATTCGCTATAAACTGGTCAAAGTCGGTGCTGTTTGTGCTATCAGGGGCGCCGCCTGTGATTCCACAGTCGTGCCCTATAAAGATTGAACCGGTGAAATTTAAATATTTAGGCATGTATATAACATTGGACCCGAAGATGAGATGTATTAATAATCTAGGGCCCCCTCTTCAACCGGTTTAGAAAGGACGTGGAGCGCTGGAAAGCTCTCCCACTATCACTGCTGGGGAGGGCGGTACTATTCAAGATGATGGCTTTGCCTAGGTTCTTGTATGTACTCCCGAATACAATGGATCCGGTGCCGATATCCTACTTTAAGGAGATTGAGATACTTCAGAGACAGCTCCTTTGGGATGGCAGACCTCGTATAGCATTTGTCAAACTGACCCTCCCGTGGTACGATGGGGGCATCGGTCTCCCAGATTTGAGGAAGTATTACTGGGCCTCACACCTTGCGTTGGTGAACCACGTGGTCTATGGGCCCCCTGGAGACCCAGGCTATGCCATGGAGCGTGGGCAGGCACCGGGTGGAGATATCACCAGAGCCTTATATGCCAGGCCCGGTAGATTCACGCTGGCGGGCCCAACGGCACATGCTGTTCATGTTTGGCACGTTGCTACCAGAAGTTTGGGTTGGGAGGGACGATTGACGTTGGCCACCCCCCTGTTTTGCTCGGAGAAGCTTGGGAGTTTGTGGAAATCTAAAGGGTTTGATAAATGGGACCTTATTGGAATTAACCAGATCAGGGATGTGTGGGGTGGGGGCAGTGTGCAGACATTTGAATCTTTACAACGACAATACAGTCTGAATGATAATGTGCATTTCCAACACCGCCAGGTTAGACAAGCCCTGCTTGCCCACATCCCTGGAGAGGCGGTGCTTCCGGAGGCCTCTCCTCTCGAGGATCGAGTGCTAGATGGTCACATCCCTGAAAAGACTATCTCCTTAATATACAAGAAGCTGATAAATAATATGGAGGACGCGTTGGAACGTGTTAGAGCATTGTGGGGGACAGATGGATTAGATTTAGACGATGAGGACTGGGTAGAGGCAGTCTCCTCCCCTAAGGTGGTTGCAGTTCAGATGAGGCTTAGATTCGTGCAACTCAAGATTTTACATAGGTCATACATCACAGGGCCTAGACTAGCACACATGAGGCATGCGGTGAGCGGAGAATATAGAAGAGGCTGTGGAGAACTTGGCACATTTATACATATCCTTTGGCACTGTGAAGGAGTGCAGAACTTCTGGGCAAAGATACATGATGAGATGACAGAAGTATTGGGGGAAGAGATACAACCGGAGGCCCGAAGATGTATATTGAATATATGGGAACCCACGGATTTGAACGGGTATCTGAAGCAATGGGTAACATTGGCATGTATGGTGGCAAAGCGGAATATAGCTCAGTTGTGGGGAGCCAGCCAGCCACCCCGGATTACTAAATTGGTTGAAGATCTAGATTGGTGTATGCTCAGAGAGAGAGCAGTGTACGTGGCCAGGGGTTGTCCAGAAAAGTGGGGAAAGATATGGGGAGCTTGGAATAGTCATCGTGGTGAAATATGCACACCCCCTATGCGACAAATAGAAGCAGAGACACACGAAACCCCATGATCCCAAAAGCTATGCATATTGTAATACAAACTTTTGTGTGAATGGCAAATCAAACCTCATAATGACGACGTTTCTTGTTCACATGTTGCTATTGTTTGTATTGCTTCTTTATTTTCAATAAAAAGAATTAAAAACAAAAAAAACTGCCACCCTGACTGCCACAGGGTTGCTGGATTTCTGGTGGGCCACGCTATCTGGGCTGAAATTTTTGGGCATAATATGACCACATGGACTTGTACTTACTCGCTGGTGTAGTGCCTCCCCGAGTCACAGCCATCACTGTTTGGGCCCATGTGTATGCTTCTGGAAGCAGTCCTGAGCTGTTCCATGCTTATGAATGAGGGATGTTGATTCAGACGTCTGACATATGACCAAACTGAGCCACTGACTCAGTCCAGTCTACGATTGGGAATATTTCTACATTAGGAAAATGTTTAGACTGGGAAGAGGTCAGGTTGCATGAAATCTATCCCATAACATATGCTAATCATAGCCCTTGACGGCCATATTGGTGTAGAAGGATGCCTCGCACAAAATTAAAGAACTGGGCATGCACTATATTTACATAAAATTTACATAATCTCATTAATCTGTTTATAATGAAGCTTTTATTAGTAGTTTTAATCGTAACCTGTTTCATGTTACATGTTCTTATGAAATGTATTTGTGTTCTTATGGGATCCTCTTGGTAACTTTGCCTATGTAAACTCCTTGTAGGAAGTTGGAACCTGTGCTCATGCGAAGGGCTCTGTTATCCATTTGGTTCATGTTTGCGCTCTATAAACCTGCATAAATAAATAAATAAACCAGTCACTGACAGCCTGGTCACCTTGCTCCTTTATATCCTTTGCTGCTTTTTGTCTGGTGTTTGCAGTAGCCAATCCTTCGGGTGGCACCAGCCACAAGTTGAAGAAAGCAGCCTTGTTCACGTCAGTTGTTGCATTCCTTGCAAAGGTTTCTATTTGTTTTCTTGGTACTGACGAAACATGAGCAAATGACTCCTTTTGGGAGCAGCTCAACAGTGCAGAGCTAGTGTGTGGTTTGTCTTTGCTAGAAACACCTGCTCTGCCTCCTCTTACAACACAGAACCTTCAAAGGTCACCTAAGAGATGTCCAATGTTATGTATGAGGAAGGGCGCCTTCCAGACTTAAAAAGCAAAACGACAAACATCAAGAGAGTCAGACGCTCCGCATTCTTTGAAGACAAAACAAAAGAACCCCTACACGGACTCCTGACTTAGGGTAAATATGAAAGGGTGTGTACACATTTCAAACAAAGAGGTATGCAAAAGGGTATATTCAGAAGATCACCATTGTAGAACCCCACCATGGAGACTGTGTGGATGAAGGCAGGCATAGCTGGTCACATGGAATAGAAGGTGTGTGATGGATTGCACCTGAAGAGGGTGGGAGTTACTTAATATTGGAAAGGATGATAGGCAGTGAGTGGAAAACTAAGGGGCCGATTCACAGAACTAACTTAAGACAAAATCTTAAACTTACTACTTTTGGTATTCACAGAAGTTAGGATTTTGTCTTAAGTTTGTCTTAAGACAGACTTAAGACAGACTAAAGACAGACTTAAGTTAGGATTTTGTCTTAAGTCTGTCTTAAGAGAAACTTAAGACAAAATTCTAACTTCTGTGAATACCAAAAGTAGTAAGTTTAGGATTTTGTCTTAAGTTAGTTCTGTGAATCGGGCCCTAAGGGTTTTGGGTTGGCTGCTGGTTGGGAGGAATTACAGTGCTGCGTTGTCATGTTGCAGTGCAATGGTGGCTAGAAGTATGAATAATCGGGCGCCCCTTTACTAAAAAATGAACTACAACACAGCCGAGTGCTATTCTTTGCCCCCTCCCAATGGGCCAAAAACAGTCCACAAGCAAGAGACAAAAATGCTGTGCCACCAAATAAACGTATGGCAACTAAACATTTACGGCGCGGTTCACAAAGGGTTTTTATTTACCCTATCAATGAAACTTGCTCATGCAAATGATCTGATCTGTGAGTGAACATTCCCTTTCCAAATTCGTAAAACATTAAATTGCACTCGTAAGGGATTTTCCTGTGCATAATGTCTGTCACTGTGGTGTCGTTTTTGGCTTGAATAAATCTCCTCCTAGGCGTGGAGGGTTAACATTACAGAATTGGGATGCCCCAGAAGCTAATGTGGTTGTTGATATTCACAAACGTCTCCAAGACCCATTCCTGGGAACAGCGATTTATTAGTGTCCAGAGCAGTTTTTATGATACCAATAAGTAGTGCATTAATTGAAAGTTGTTTCACGTCTGTCATGTTTCACTATGTACAATTATGCATGCAGAACGGCCTCTTGATGCACATAAGTGAGAATTCACAAAGGTTTTCTAGGCGTATTCCTAGAAATATTCTGCTGTTGCAGTAGTATCTCGCAGCATACATTCAGTAACCAGACCCCTAGTCCACTAATACATGTCCACATTCAGGGCATAGTTGGCTATATGAGACATAGGGACACATTTTGGTATGCTCATGGGTAGGTCAGTTGCCTGCATGCCGTACTGGATGTGCCGTGGGATTCTAAGTCATTCAGTTCCAAAAGAAGCCAGGAGGGAGACGCACATTAAAGTCTTATTGGAGCATACTTGATTTGCTGTTACAAAGAAATTATGCTCCTAAGGACTGTGTCCAGCCCTAAAGTCTGTCAATGGAAAAGGTGGATTCTGCTCGCACCATGTGGTGCTGACTTTGGGTAGTTGTCCTATAGGCCGCAAATATGTGAAGTTGGAAGTGACGACATTCGACCATGGTGAGGAACGCCAACATATAGTCGACATCAAAGTGGACAGTGGAGTGTTCTGAAGTCCAACTGGGAAGGTGCCACCAGGCATCCTCAGCATACAGAGCAAGGCACCGTGATTCAACTTTGATGCAACATAGTCATTCAAGACGGTGACACACAAAGGAGCTAAGACGACACACCAGATGAAGTTGGACAAATTCACCCAGCCAAAGCAGGATACCCTTATAGAAGAAGAGCAACAACACTCACAAGCATGGGGGCGTAGGAGCGCCCACCGTACAGGACTTAATGACAGCGATCCAAGGGGTGAAAACTACATTCGAAAATAAAATTGACACTGTCGCGACGAAGGTAACGTTGATCCGCGCAGATCTTAGCAAATTGGAATATCGAGTTTGAGCCACTGAAGACTCCATTGCGATGCTCCAGTCCTATAATAAAGCAGTTGAAACCACAGTTTCAAAGTTCCAACTGCTCTCTAGGACTATGGAGGAGAGGCTTGAGGACCATGAAGGACATGCCCGTAGAAATAATGTGCGGATTTTAGGGGTACTGGAGCAGGCCTAGGGATGCTCCGTAGATCTTTTTGTGGAAGAACTTATCACAATGCGCGTACAGCCTCGTACTCTCTCCAATTTCTTCTCAGAGGAGCAGGACTATTGAATTCCGGGAGTTAAGCCCTGGTCCAGGGCGCCCCCGCGGCCTATCCTAGCTAGGATTTTTAACTTAAAGGACAGGGATGTCATATTTCAAACCGCCGGTGCATCCTTTTCACTCAAGTATGATAACGCATCAATAACTTTTGTTCTGGACTTTACTGCGCAGGTCCTGAAGAAACGTCGCTTATTTTAGGAGGTTAAAAAAGTGCTATGGGACCAGAATCTGAAATATGCAATGCTGTCCCCGGCAAAACTCCAGGTAATAGCAGAGGCAAATACATGGTTTTTTGAAACCCCGGAACAAGCCTGGGAATGGTTGGATGGATGGAGGACTGCGGGTAAAGTGCTCTACAACTCCCCCCGACAACAGGAGGACAAATAAAGATGATATCAGAGACATCAACAAGAGAAAGAAACTTCAGGGACTGGAGATTAAGGTACAACTGCTTAATCAGCGAATTGCATATAATTCCAGTGGTCTACAACTGCGGAACTCTTGGACTATTTGAACATTATATGTCCGCGGAAGACTCAGACGGAGACCAGAAGATGGTAGCTGCGGAGCCGGATCTTTCCAGAGCTATGGTCATTGTTGTGACATCACACATTTGTTAAACTCCAAGTATACAGATTTGAACTGGCAATACTATTGAACGATTGGGTTATAGGGTCGTCACGAGTGATGGACCAGGGAAACATGCTCTCCAAATGCAAGTTATGAGGGAGGGATCACACAGACGTCTGCAAAGTTGGGGGGATGGGCAGTTTTAAATCCACAATGCAGGGAGGCAGGGAGGGGGGAGCATGATATATGGTTTTGAGTTGTTGTTTATTTAACTGTGGGAAATGGCATATATACAAGTGGCAATACAAGAAGTAGGTCTCCAGAAAATATTGGTTGTAGAATGGGCGGGTATCGACACTCCAACTAGGTCCAACACACACTACACTTGGCCAAGTAGACAACACGAGGCCTCAGGCAAGGCCTTGGCAGAGTTTTTGTCAGCCATGGGACTTATAGGTATCTGGCATTTGCATAACCCTCAGACCTGTCAATACACCTTCCATTCCGGGGCCCATGGTAGTCTCTCATGTATAGACTAAATGTTCGGGGCAATTTCCCTTTTTTGCGGGGGTGAATCACCTCCCATGGGGCATATCTGATCATTCCCCACTGAGTTTGACCTATGGGGGTAAACAAGACGCAACTATAGTCCAATGGTGATTAGCTCTTGATATTTACAGGTGCCAGCTATTCCCGGGTCAGGGAAGGCATGGCTTGGCAGTTCGGGCTGGACTGTTCCCATGAGGCACATGGTCAGACTGATTTGAATATGGCCATGTCTGAACTGGGGTGGCAGAGTGGGCTAAAGAACGGTGATGGATTAAACCCAGATCTGTTGACTGGGTGTAAGTGTTTGATTGGTTCAGATGCTCCGTCCATCACCACCCCCTTTTGTACCACTTCGTTCGCCATAAGTTGGCAGGGTATGCTCAGACGTGAGTCCCTTGCTCACTTTGCCACTGGGTTCAAGCAAGTCGGGCTGAAGACGGCTGAAATGCCAGAAACCGGTCCTCGGAAGCTTGTTTCCGGTCCAGGGAAGGCATGGCTTGGCAGTTCGGGCTGGACTGTTCCCATGAGGCACAGGGTCAGACTGATTTGCATATGGCCATGTCTGAACTGGGGTGGCAGAGTGGGCTAAAGAACGGTGATGGATTAAACCCAGATCTGTTGACTGGGTGTGAGTGTTTGATTGGTTCAGATGCTCCGTCCATCACCGCCCCCTTTTGTACCACTTTGTTCGCCATAAGTTGGCAGGGTATGCTAAGACGTGAGTCCCTTGCTCACTTTGCCACTGGATTCAAGCAAGCCGGGCTGAAGACGGCTGAAATGCCAGAAACCGGTCCTCGGAAGCTTGTTTCCGGTCCAGGGAAGTCATGGCTTGGCAGATCGGGCTGGACTGTTCCTATGAGGTACAGGGTCAGACTGATTTGCCTATGGCCATGTCTGAACTGGGGTGGCAGAGTGGGCTAAAGAACGGTGATGGATTAAACCCAGATCTGTTGACTGGGTGTGAGTGTTTGATTGGTTCAGATGCTCCGTCCATCACCGCCCCCTTTTGTACCACTTTGTTCGCAATAAGTTGGCAGGGTATGCTAAGACGTGAGTCCCTTGCTCACTTTGCCACTGGATTCAAGCAAGCCGGGCTGAAGACGGCTGAAATGCCAGAAACCGGTCCTCGGAAGCTTGTTTCCGGTCCAGGGAAGTCATGGCTTGGCAGATCGGGCTGGACTGTTCCTATGAGGTACAGGGTCAGACTGATTTGCCTATGGCCATGTCTGAACTGGGGTGGCAGAGTGGGCTAAAGAACGGTGATGGATTAAACCCAGATCTGTTGACTGGGTGTGAGTGTTTGACTGGTTCAGATGCTCCGTCCATCACCACCCCCTTTTGTACCAGCTATTAAAAGAGGCATATTGACAGCTTCCAAAAATTACTTTGAAGAAAACAAGGAGTCAGTAGATTCGGCCCAGATATTATGGGAAGCTTATAAGGCAGTCATCAGGGTCCAGGGAGTCTCATTGATAGCCGGTCATAAGAAGGAGAGGCAGAAACAATTGTTAGAGATTGAAGCATAAATCCGAGAATTAGAAACTGTACTGCAGATATTGGTCACCCCCGACCTACAGCATAAACTGCATATTAAACAAAAGGCATACAGATACATTGCTGAAGAAGCTGCCAAAGCACAGAACTGTGCATCCCAACAACAAATCTACGAGGTTGGAGACAAAGCTGGAAAATTGTTGGCATGGTTAGACAAGAAGGAAAGGGCCTCCAGGTGGGTTGTCGAGATCAACCCAGGTATGGGTACACCAGTGAGAAACAGGCAGCAGATAGTGGAGACCTTTGCGACCTATTATGAACACCTTCGCATGCCATCTCAATTGACCTCTCCAGCCAATGCACAGGGATTATTAGCCCCCATTGGTCTTTCATCCATCGGGGTGGACGACAGAGAGAATCTCAAACTATATCTCACAAGATCAAAATAGAGCAGGCAATAGGTGCCTTAGGACCCGGTAAAGCGATGGGCCTAAACAGCCTGCTGAATGAAATATTTAAATTATATGCATCAGCGGTGGCTCCGCATTTGCTATCTATGTATCAAGAAAGTGTACGGAAGGAGAAGCTGCCCAATGATTACCAAATATAGTGGTGATACTCAAGACTGGGAAGTTGCCAGACAAATGTGCGTCTTATAGACCCATTTCGCTGTTAAACGCGGAAGCTAAGATCTTAGCTAAAATTTTCTCGACATGACTAGCTCCATTGCTGCACAAGCTGATTCATCCAGATCAATCCGGATTTATGTCGGGACGGAACACCTCTCTGAATCTCCTCCGCTTCCATGCGGTATTAGGGAGGGCCATCACTGTTAGGGAAGAGGGGTTGTACTATCTCTCTACGCCAAAATGCGTTCGATATGATTGAGTGACCCTACTTATTTGCGGTCTTGGAGTGGTTTGGATTTGGGGAAAAATTCTTGCCATGGGTCTGGCTTCTATACTCAGAACCACAAGCCCAGGTATTAGTCAATGGTGGCAGGTCAAGGCCTTTCAATTTACATAGAGGAACGAGACAGGGTTGTCCCTTTTCCCCATTAATTTTTGCCCTAGTATCGGAACTTTTGGTAATTTGGATACGAGGCGACCCGATAATAAGAGGATTAAACTGGACAGAAGACTGAGAGGATCCAATTTCGCTTTACGCAGGTGATATCCTTTTTTACTTAGCTAGACACTACACCTCCCTACACAGAGTACTACATATTTTCACACTATTTAAAAAATACTCGGGTTATCGTATAAATTGGGACAATTTGGTTCTGTATGTCATCTTTGGACCATGTCCCCGACTTCCTAGATCCTGTGAGGGATTCGGATATCTAGGGGTCTATATCACCACAGACCAGACAGTCTTTTATGACCGCAATCTGGACCCCCTCTCCGACGACTCCGAGAAGACGTGAAACACTGGAGGTCTTTGCCCCAATCGTTACTGGGCAGAGCGACGTTACATAAAATGATGGCGCTCCCCAGATTTGTTTACATTTTACAAAATATGCCCTACTTAGTGCCCCCAAAATATTTTCAAACCCTACATGCGGAGGTAAGGACACTTCTCTGGGGTGGAGGAATCCCGCGAATAGCGCAAAATAAACTCATTAAGGACTGGTACTATGGTGGGATCGCCCTCCAAGCACTGCAGTATTAATATTGGGCTTCACAGTTAACGGTGATAAACAAATGGGTACATATAAAGCAGACTGAGCCTGCGTACAGACTAAATAGGCAGAACATGAGCCCAGGAGGTTTCTCTAGAGCACACTACAGTGGCAAACACTATACACCAACATACACTCCTACAGTCTGGATTTGGCACAGAGCATCAGTGACACTGGGATGGAAAGACAAGATCACTTTAGCCACTCAGGTATGGGATTCACTCCGATTAGGACTATTAGCGTGTCAATCAGGCTTCGACAAATGGGACTGTATTGGCCTCTCGAGGGTGGGCGGCCTGTGGAGGGGAGGGAAAATCAAGCCCTTTGTAGATCTCCCCAGGGAGTACGAGTTGTCCCAGACTGTAGTTTTTCTTTACCTTCAGATAAGTTATGCCTTAACAAAAGTTATTCCCCTGGGCACGAATCTTCCGGAATCCATCCCTCTGGAGGACAGACTCCTAGATGATTACCTCAAAGATAAAGCAATATCCTTGACTTATCGGAAATTGCTCAGTAATTTGCCTGATACCCTACAGAAAATTCAGGCAAAATGGGAGGAAGATGTGGGACCCTTTACTGATGAAGAGTGGCTTGAGGTACTTGCATCCCCCCTAGTGGTAGCCATCTGATCTAGAGTTAAACTAGTCCAGTTGAAAATATTGCACAGAACATATTACACACCTATTACACTGGTCAAAATGGGTAAAATACACTCACCCCACTGTCCCAGGTAATGTGGGCCTATTGGTAAGTTTTTACACTTGTAGTGGGACTGCCCAAAAATACAAGAATACTAGGGGAAGAGTACTGCATGCATGCTTACTGTGTGCGGGAAACAGAAGGAGCAATCTCCCCAGTGCTGTTTATTAAATGTTTGGGACTAGACAGACCTAATAGCAGGAGAGAGAATCTTGGTCATGCTGGGTTTCATAGTGGCAAAACCAACATCGCAAGGATGAGGAGAGCAGAACAGGCACCAACACTAAAAGACTGGATGTATATTGGCTAAGAGGGTTGTGTATGAGAGTAGAGGATGCCCATATAAATGGACCAAGGTATGGGGAGAGTGGAATTCCGTGAGAGGAGAGATTTGTCCTTCAGTCAGTACCAATGCCCCGACTACAGGGGAATAAGAACAAACACAGTGTAACCAGCCATATAAATGATAAATGTGATGAGTGATAATTTTAAAGAAATTAGGCCAATGTTGACACTACTGCTGTATTACTGCTGTGCTACTGATGAATACATATCATTATGTAACTTGATTTTGCATTTCGCACTCAATTTACCCTTTTTAATAAAAAAGAATTTTTTTAAAATAATAATGGTGATTTGTTACTTCTATGTGTTGCAGAAGCACACATAGAAGTAGCAAATTGTAAATATTTAATGCTTGTTTACGTTCAGTAAGGGACCCTTTCCTGCACATAAACAATTATTAATGGCTTTTTGTTCACTCTATCTATGCTTCAGAATGCAGCACACATAGAAAAAGCAAAAACGAGGAGAAATAAAAGTATTTGTCCTTGTTGCACAATTTTAACGCCTGCTATTACATGGAATTAGTTTTTGGCAGCGCCTCAGATTAACACAACCTTGTAAATCTGGGGCAGCGTCAAAATGTAATTGCTGTTACTTTGGAATGCCCACAGCAACACCCATTGCTTGCTCCTTTCACGCAAAGTGATGCGTGTATAGGGACCATATTTACAAGGCCACTCAAAGTAGCTTAGCACCACTTTGTACATATGAGAATGTCACAGCACCACCAGGATGTCGCTAAAAGTGCCGTTCTATTGGTTCTATCCCCTTGTAAATATACCCCTTGTGGTTCTTGTGGTTTGAGAGTCTGCCATTTATTGAGGTATTATCCTTCTACCTGTGTTTTGGACTCTTGCGTAACATGCACATGTCACTTTCTCTTGTAACACACTGTTTTCTACCTCTTACTTTTGTTTGTTTTTGATACCTGCACAAGTGCCACCAGTGCCTACGTAACGTTTGTACTTGTGCTTGAGTGTCCTCCTTATATTGCAGTATTATACCTCTGTTTATTTTGTATGCTTTTGTAACCTGCACACGTCACTTTTTCCTCCTGCAATGCACCGTGTGCTACCTCCTGTATTTTGTTCGCTCACGATTGTCACTTTTGTAATGCACCGTTTGCTACCTCTTGTATTTTGTTGGTTCACGAGTGTCACTTTTGTATTGCACCGTTTGCTACCTCTTGTATTTTGCTGGCTCACGATTGTCATTTTTGCCTCATTTAATGTAACGTTTGCTTTTGTTTTTTGCTCACTTGTAATGTTCTCATGTATCTGTTCTGTTCCTTTTGTGAAGTGCTCTGACACCTTCGGGTAAAGTCCGCGCTATATAAAAACGCATAAATAAATAAATAAACCCCTGGGTTCAACTCTACATCGATGATACTACCAAGTAATGTTAGTGAGGCTTTTGTGGCTGCAAATGGTAGCTTGTGTAAGTGAAAAAGGGCTTCTTTCGCCCTATCCGACCAAAAGGAGGGGGACCTTTATGTTTTTTGTGAAAATTTGTTTTCCCTGCTCCTTTTTACTTCCCCTCATTCAAGATCAACTTGACTTTTTCAATTCGGCTGAATATTTACTTATTGGTAGTCACCCCTGTGGGGTTTCTACCGCTTTCCTTTTAACCATCTTATCTCTTGTCAAGGAGCAGTATTATGCATCCAGTGAAAATAACTCACCTGTGCCCCCACTGTATAAATAAAACACACTGCTGCGTTTATATCAAATATGCACTATCACAGACCAGTACTTTGTACCAAGCCATACCAGAGCAGATTACCATACAACACATCATTGGCCAACAAGCATATTGAAAAACTGATCACGCAAACAGAACTATAAATGCAGTTAAATATCTGAAATCCACATCAAAAATAACTTTTCCCATTTCATAAAATGTTATAAAAAGAACCATATCTGCCTACATTCCTGGTTATTATTACCATCGGTGAAACAAGGAGTAGTTGAGGCCTGGCAATGGAGTCAGTACCTTGGTTACTGTAACTCCATCTGAAAGTGTATACAATCTATATTAGTCACTGGATCAAAAGGTAGTAGACGAGAGGCTCTTAAAGGGATGGCCCAGCCCTACCTCTTCCTGCCACTGACTGACATGGACCTGCCCGTCCTTTTTCCAGGAGGATTTGCCCAGACGAACTTGCTCAGTAGGGATGCAAGGAGTGCTTAAATTTTGATGCAGCAGAAGACTGGCCAATTTCTCAACACTACTAATTTGCAAATCTAATAATTCTCTGGGCCCATAACATAACCTTAACTGCCATTGGTCCTCCAATGGATCTTTTATGTGAGCTAACAGGGACTTGGATATTTAGAAAACGTGATGCAATTCCTTATGATGAAAATGCACAATACGGTGAGCAGACAAAATATCGAGATTTTATCATCGACCTACAATAATATCGAAGTTATAATATTGAAGGGACAGAATATAGAAGGTAAGTAATATCGATTTTTTTAATATCGAAAGGACAGAATTTCGAAGGTAAGTAATATCGATTTTGTTAATATCCATGTAAGTAATATCGAAGTTACTAATATCGATGTTAGTAATATCGATGTTACTAATATTGATTTTGATATGATTTTTATGCATATTATTATGTATTTAATATGTATGAGTTCTTTTTTTTTATATATTTAAGTAAATCATGTATTTTAGTACCGTAGCCGGTTGTGGGTTTATAGGGGAATAGGGTGGGAAGTAATTTAATTAAACTACATTAATTATTAATTTTTAGGAATTAATAATGAATTTTAATTAATTTTTGTGTGTAAGTTCTGTAGCGGGTTCTGGATTTATAGGGGAATAGGGTGGGAAGTAATTTAAATGTAATTAAGTAGTAATTTATTTTCATTACTTGGTATTGCTAATTTATAATATTGTTATTTGATTTTTAATTGGTAATGAATTTTTATTAATTGGTAATTCATTTTAATTAATTGATTAATCGATAATTATGTTAAGTGTATTATTTTATTATTTCAGTTTGTTGTGTGTTTATAGGGGAATACTGTGTAAAGTAATTGATATGTAATTAAGTAATTATTAAATTTATAGTTGGGTATTGATAGTTAATTTATTGGATATTAATTGTTAATTGATAATTATTTAAAGGTATAATTTTTTGGTTATGAAAATTAATTTATTGTTGTTTAATCATTAATTGGCAATTAAGTATTACTAAATAATATGTATTGATATTTTGTATTCATAAGTAATTATTAATTGGCAATTAATATTTGATCATTCATATTTTTGGTATAGCAAATTATTTAATTGTTTAATATTAGTTAATTGGTAATTACTTTTTAATAGTTAATTTTTTTTGTTATAAAAAATATTTTATTGTTCAATGTTTATTAATTGGTAATTAATATGTATTAAGTATTATTAATTGGTATTATTATTGATTTATTGTTATTTAATTCATTGTTAATTATTTTTTTAATAATTACTTATTGGTATTTGTAAATAGTTTAGATTCATTTGATAATTAATTTATTAAATATTTTAAAAATTTATTTATTTATAAGTATATTATTTTTAACGTCTACGCTATCCAACACTTTCCCTACTGTTGCACTCTCTGGAATCTGAATAGTAATTTTTATGCCTAAGCTATCCGACACTTTCCCTACTGTTGCACTCTCTGGAGTGGGAATAATAATTGTTACCCCTACGCTATCCAACACTTTCCCTACTGTTGCACTCTCTTGAGTTGGAATAGTAATTTGTACCCCTACGCTATCCAACACTTTTCCTACTGTTGCACTCTCTGGAGTTGGAATAGTAATTTTTACCCCTACCCTACCCAACATTTTCCTTACTGTTGTTTTTTTGGGAGTTGGAATAGTATTTTTTTCCCTCTGTTACTTAATATTTTTAGTATTGTTTTTGTTAATGTAGTATATAATAAATATGTAATGTTTTTAATTTGTTTTGCATAATTATTTAATTTTTATTTATGTTATTTTATGTGTATAGAAGAATGTGTTATTTATAATATTTTTAATTATTTATTAGTTATTAAAATAATTATTCAAACTTTTTAGGTAAGTATCTAATTACATATTATATGTATAAGTTTAATTAATTTTATATTAACTTATGTATATTTCTTATTAATTTTAAATATTATAACATATTGTTAACTATGTTTATTATATTTTTAAGTATTATTTAATTTATTTTATATTTTTTTTTATTAAAAAACTATAAAAAATTTAATGCAATATTTTTGACATTGATATATTTTTTTCAATATTTTTGTACTTACCATGTTGTAGATAGGATGTCGATATTGTTGACATCGATATTTTTGCTCCGATGTTTATGTAGGTCGATATTTTGTCTTTTGATATTTTGTCAGACATTCGCCAAATACATGCTAATGACCATCAACCAATTCACAATTGTTACCAATATTCATAAGACTTACGACAAGAAAGTTTACTGAGAAAATGACTCAATTATGATATAGTTTATTCATGTAAGTTATTTACCTAAAGTCTCAATTTGAATGGTCAGGAAACATGAAATCAGTCAATTAGCAAAATTAGCCACACAATGCCAACCATATACAACAAAGAAAACATTTGTTGGTTGCCTGGGGAGAGAATGAGAGAGATACAAGGGAAAAATCGAGATTTTGTGTTTAGATCATTCAAACCAAATATGCAGAGTCAAAGCACAATGTGCCACAGGAAAGAGTCAGTAAACCTTTCAGCTGAAAGGTTTCCACCTGCACACTTCACCAGCAAGCAAAATCTAGGTTTAAGTCAGTTCAGGAATGATCAATTCAAATGGTTTGGCATTAAAGGGAAATTAGAGTTCGGTCCGAC
The DNA here is from genome assembly GCF_964261635.1 of Lissotriton helveticus. Taxonomy (NCBI): domain Eukaryota; kingdom Metazoa; phylum Chordata; class Amphibia; order Caudata; family Salamandridae; genus Lissotriton; species Lissotriton helveticus. The sequence continues at coordinate 236,824,236 of NC_136062.1, read as the reverse complement.
AGCATGCCAGGCAGGAAAATAGAAAATGACAGTCATTGGAAGTAGAATTGCTCCATGCTCCATGGAGCAATTATACTTACAAAAGGTTTCATTTACGCCAACATAGTATACCTTTTTGTCATCCCATATGATTTCCATTGATTATCCACAGTGGGCTGTTCATGGTGCGAACAAAACCTCACTAAACAATCCAGAGGCATTAAGTCCTCCTTTTTCAAAGTCATTGAATTCAATTATTTTATATTTCCATCTTTTCCTCTGAAGTAAGAAAATTCACTTTGTTCACTGTCTGTCCATTCCCAGACGCTCTCTCTGGGTTTGCAATTTTATTGTTACATTTCTGTCAAAAGTGTTGCTGAATAAAAAGAGAATTCTTTGTCCTAGAGCACAGGAAAGAAACTTCACGAAAAATTCTCACAGCATTTAAAGTGACTACTTTAACTAGATTCTTCCTTTCGAACAAGGAAAGAAAAGCATCTGAGGCCTACATGAAAATGTGCTGAATCATTAAGTTATGATTAATATAAAACACACATTAATATAAGTATTTCAGAAGTTGCATGTCAGTATTAGGCAATACTAAAATTATTTGCATGCGTATCATTTTCAAAACGTGATCATGAATTACACATTTTGATTTCATGACATTAGAATAAGCTGTAAGTTGTCATACTAATGATTATTTCTAAATTCGACCCTTTTAGTATTTTCATTACTTTAATATATAGACATTACTTTTTTTACACATATTTTAAGGTTGTTATCACCACATTTTCTATGTTAATTAGTTTACATTCTCAATCTATGTGATTACATGCATAGGAAAATAAACATTCTCTTTTTTTATTTATGTTTTCGTATTTCAATGTTTCAAAACACTCCTGCATGCTTTTACGATGCAGTAGCAAACCTCATGTTTTTCGTTTCAGCCAATTTACCCGTTTTCATCAAGAGTTTATTATGGTATATATTTTTAATGGTGAGAATTGATAGAGGAAACCAGTATTAAGCTTTTACGCTCCATCGGTAGGTCTATCTCTCACCCACGGGCTCCTGGGTGCTGTAGTTCTCCTGGCCTCCATCACAACAGGGTAAATATCCTTTGGCGTCCCACGCAGCATGGATACAGATGTGCATAAATAGCCCTTTTAGGAGGTGGGCTCTCCTCTCTTCCACGGCCAGATGGGAGATGTAGTTCTCCTGGCCCCCACCACAAATGGGTAAAGATCCTTCAGTGTCAGCTGGGTCTTCCACTATTGGAAATGTGGCAGTTCCCCCACTTTCAAATGAGGAGTGGGAACGTCAAGTTTGGTGGGATGGAGCCCTGCTACAAATCAGAGTAGTTCCAATTCTGCAAATACCTAAAAGTGATAGCAAGATATTTAATATCTAAAATGTGGTCAGTGCAATAGACTCTATCAAAAATGTTCCTGGCCAATCTAAGAATGTTTTGAGCTCGCAGCAGCACCTACGATTTGTTCAAAGCTCCTATTATAAGTGATATGGGATGCCGGAAAGAACATGTTGATCTGTTGACTCACTGCATGAGTCTCTGCTAAGTCATGTAGCTTAAGTATACTATTCTATGTAGGCATCCAGTCCCTGACACATAGGATAGCTTAGCTAAATGTGCCTGTTTTGCAATCACCTGTACCCAATCTTGTGTTTGTACCGCCCATTTTGTAAGTCACAAGTCTGCAAAAGCCTAAGTGAGGGCCCTACTCAAGATAGCTTGATCTTTAATATCTAAAATGTGGTCAGTGCACTAGATGCTGTCAAAAACGTTCCTGACCAAATCAAGAAAGCAGTACTGCCTACTTTGCAATGTATATATAGCGAAGTTATGGGCCACCAGCATCTATAGCGTGGAGTGTTCGCCATCATCTCTCATTCCACTCTCAAGTCTGCACTGCAAAACCTTTCTAGTTGGTCCTCCTTTCTACTTTGCATTAATTTTCATCCATCATTTGCCATTGGCTCACAACTCCATCTCTCTTATTTCGTGGCTCCTTATTGGCTGGTGCTCCTGATCCATCATTTCCGTTTTCAAGCGAGGAGCACCGACCAACTACAGTTTCCTTACACTGCAGGGCTTTATCTATTTGTTTGAGGACTCTTTTTAGGTCTCGCCCTGGAATAAGCATCCAAAGGATGCCTTCCAGGGACGGAGACGTATAGTCACCTGTCTGGAGGGAAGGACGGACGAGAAGGTGCACGCGCTTCTCCCCGGCTGGATTCAGCTGCTTGCACGCGCACACTCACGCATGCGCACATCACAGCCGCGCACATCACAGTCACAGCCACACCTCCTCCCTCCCCCCCCCTTCTCCGCCGCACCTACACACACACACAGAGCAGGCTGTTCACAACACATGCACACGCAGGCAGACACGAGCGCACACATACAGACACACACTACACCTCCCCAGGCCCCCCCCCCCGCCGCCGCCGCCGCCGCCCGCACACGAGAGTACACGCACAGACAATCCCCCCCCCCCCGCGCCCCGCCCCGCCCCGCCTGCAAGCTCTCACTTACCGGCTCGGTGTGCAGGTTCCTGGGCCGTCTTTTGGCACGCCGCAGGGGTCTCCTCACCACTCGGGAGCCCCGTGTTGCCTCTGTTGCCATGCAGTCTGCCCTCGCTCTTTCGCCCGGTCTCTCTGAAGCGCCCCGGGACTTCAGCGTGGAGCCTGCATGTTTCCGACGTCCTCCTCGGCGGTTACTTCCTGTTTCTTTGACGAGCCCCGCCCACGTCCAAACAAAGGCTGCCTGACTTCCAGAGTGCGCCCGCGCCAAGCGCATGCAGGTTTTGAGGAGAGCAGCTGTAGAGTGTGGACGTGGGAGCCCATGTGAGTATTGCTTTCATTTTGCTGGTCTTCTCCCTTCCAACCAACATTGGAGTTTCATCGTATTTGACATCATCAGCATGACCGTCTGTTTTTCACAACACTTGGTGAGTCTGTGACAAATGAGAATGAACCAGCTATACATAGTGCACTTCATTCAGTTATGTCTTTAAATTCCCTGGGTCTTCCTACTCATCAGCTAAGAGAAAATGTCCTCTGTTCTCCATTGTAGGACTGTAGGTCCCTGCGGCAAAGTGTGGCAAAAACTTCATCTGGGGAGTGCTAGCCTATGTGGACAAAGGGAGTCTTGTGACTCGTACCTGGCCTTCAGTACTTCCCAGTAGGACCATTTACCCCTCAGTTGAGCCAAGACCATCATAAAGTCTAAAACTAGGCGCAAGGACAGATCAATGACACAGGGGTTTTCTGATCCCGAATGCTTTCTTGCTTTGCCTCTAACATCTCTGTACCCACTCTCTGCGTGTGCCTGATTCCCTCTCCCTTACAATGCCCCCTGCTTGTTTAGACCGCATTTAGTTCATAGCCCTACTCAATTCCGAATGAGTGTCTGAGCACTTTACAAGTAAAAACAGCATAGGAGAGCAGGAAACCTCTTTACACTGAAACTGAAGAAATACTAAACCATGGATTGCTACCATAAAAAGTCACCCAAAAGTAAAATGGTAGATTAGATGGCACAAATAGTAACAGCGTGGAAGAATTGATAGATATGCTATAAAAAAGCAAAATTGGGGAGGTTTGTCCGCACCTCCCACTCCTCTTCTGCACAAGCATTGTATACCCTGCCTCTAGGTGAAGTAAAAGCTGCATAGAACCGCTGAAATTCGCAGACGAATTATGAGTGATGACGCGGTTTCTAGTTCTGTTTTGCATACCCTCCCATATTGGAAGTAATGAGTGTTTGGTTATCACGTAGCTCTGTCGATCCTCTGGCTGTATTGGCCTCGTTTTTCGACTATACCCAATTCCATGCATTACTTCTCTGTTTTCCACGGGGATGTGTCAAGGGCCTACACATTCGTGATAAGAGATCAGTAATAGCAGGTGTGAGTTAGCGTATATGTAACAGCGATCTTGGGGTGGAGACGTTTACTGATGTGACTGACCTATGAACATGGCACTTGCGCTGTCTGTCGCCACAAGGATCCGCCTAGTGCAAATCTCGAACCTATTTATATCTACTCTGTAACCCTATAAGTTACATGCTTGGCTCGTCTGACTGTCCACATTTATCACAACGAAAACTATAAATCGCGAAAGCAACTAAGAGCCAGCCCTGCACCCAGTGTAAAGGAGATTATGAAAAACGTGTTTTGTAAAAACAAAAAAAAAATACTGGACATAAAGAAACGGATTCTAGCCGTTGAATAGCCGTATTTAGGGGGTGGGAGTGTCCTATTCACACGCAGGGACTAGGCCCCGATGATATTCGAGGTTACCCAACCGACAAATGTGTACCCAGAGGGATGCCTGCTGAAGGGCACCCACGTATAATTGCTGTATGTGTTTCTACACGAAAGGTGCAGCCTAAAAACTGCTGGGAACGGCTACATGCGACCCATCGCCCTCTGTTGCAACACATTGCTCTCTAAAACACACACTTCTGATCTATGCCTTGGGTCTTGGCTAATCGAGAGCCCAGAGCCTCGCTTTCCCTGCATCCATGTACAAATCCATAGACGATGCGGTCTTGTTTCTTAGTACTCTGTTGTGTTTTGCACAGACTGCGCGTTGACAAAAACTCCATAAAAAGATGATATTGAGCTTCTAAAAGAGAATTGAGTTAAGGTTGCAAACGACTTTCCTTTTGCTCCTTAAATGTAAAGGACATGCAGACGTAGTAGTCGCATTGTTTGCTGCTGTCCCGTCGCAGTTATTACAGTACTGGAGATCTGTTGTGGAGAACTTTTTTAACACTAATTTGAGGCTAGTAAACATGCTTGCTCTCCAGCCCTTTGGGGGGGACCCAGTCCCCTCTGCACTTCAAGCCGGCCCCTTCATTGAAGCCGGTCTGGGGTTGCTTTTGTTGCCTTTTAGAGGAGAGGGTTCGCAGGGTAGCAGTTCGGTCTGGACAGTCCCTTTTGGTACTGCGTCAGAGCTCTCGTCAGGAGACAACAGCATCTTGCACTACACGTTCCCCTGCCATACTGCCAATGAGTAGCAACGCAACTACTGACCATCACACTCAAAGTGTGACAATTCTGGGGCTGAATTCTTTGTGTGTCCAAGAGTTGTCATGCACCAATGAAAATGACAAAATCACTCTTGTGAATAATGGAGTTCTGACTGGAGCAAGAATAACGTTTTGTTTAGTGAGTTTTCACGAAAGAACATGAACCACGCATATTATCAAAACTGTATTTAATGTGGATTAGCTGTCAATTACTGTTTTTTACTAAGTTAGTGACAATTCATTTCTGGTGCTTTGAGCAGTTTTAGGATTTAGAGTTTTTCGTTGCTCAAATGGTTGCGATAGTTGATATTTATGTTTCCCTTCTCTTCATTTCTTGATTTTGCTCGCGAGAAAATGTCACTCATAGTCATTGAATGTCACTCATAATTACGATGAAATTATGAAAATGACACACATAAGCAATCTGAAACCTTGGCAGCCCAACAATTGATTTACGCCGATGAGGCGAGCAATCTTCGGTACTTTTCCCAGTAGACGTATCAACCACCATGGGTCAGAGTTTGCCACTTTATCTCGGTGCTTAACAGAATCTGTTCTTCCACTCCCTGGTGAAGAAAGAATGAAGACCTGAACACCTGGCTCTCAGTACTGGTCGTGTCTCACCCCAGACGGAGCGTGGCTTCCACCAGCCTGCGTGGTAGTTACCAGCGTGGGTGTTTTACTGCATTCGGCGACACGTGAGTTTGTAATTCATAATAAAAAATATACAAGGCAAACTTAAAAGTTTACTCAGAATGAGTACATCCAATGAATAAACACAATCGTAAAAGCGCAGACGGTACCAGGGCAAACTTTTAGCCTAATGTGCACGTAAATACAAATGTTGCATTACAAATGCTATAGGTGTCACATTTGCGAAAGTTATAACTATTGGCATTGTAAATGACAAAGCTATTAATTTAGCTATTTTCAAAACCAACACATAAATGAACATTTGGTGAATTACCATTAAAATATTTGACTTTTTTACTAAGATATTATTGTACTCCTTTATGCAAACAAAATTTAGATACTGCATAAATAACTTTAATAAAACATATTTTATATGTAGCTTTTTATGTAAAAAAAAAACTATAGCACAAAGCAAAAAACAATTGCCATTTACAATGCTAATAGCTCAAATTTAAATAATGCGAGACCTATTGCATTGCAAATGCTTGTTTTATACTAGCACCCCCATCACACTTTCACTTTAATAGTGGCCACGCCCCTTTCATTAGACATGGCACGGATCGTCTAAAGAAAGGTGCAAGGCCGCAATTAAAGTGAAGGCGCAGCGAGAGGCGCTTCACGGGTGGCCCTGCAGATACATTTTATGTAGCCGGGCGCTGTGCTTTGTTTCACCAAGGCGCCTATCAGCCATCAGTTGCTCACAATGGAAGGTTTCTGCTTTCCAGTACCTTCTGTATGACTGTCGGTGTTAATGCTTCACACTTAGGTGTTCAAATGTCTCAGTAATTACCCAGGGCTTCGGAACCTATTGTGTTTATACCACTCTAAAGGGACGAACAACATATAGGCGATTGTACCTTAGCCTTTCTACTATTTCTTTCAAAAGCTGCAACACGCACGGCTGCAGAATCGTTCCGGTTTACTTTTAGACACCAGTTAAAGTACTTTCTAGGAACTGCAGACAAATGGTGCGCTACGTTTAAACAAGCACAATAAACAGTCTCTGAATATATGAATGTCGACTCCACTTCCTGTGACCATAATGACTCTCACCGTTGAATATTAAGGCCCATTTATGATAATGTAACTGCTTTAGAAAGAGCCTTAGCTTTATGCGCTTTATAACTCTTCTACATATTGCTTTACTTTCAAGTGTAAATTTAAATTACTAAAAAAAAAGAAACAATCTAAGACTGTGTTTTCTGAATTCTTCAGGAATGCCTGCCTCAAACAATGGAACCTGCGGTGTTGATGTTGAGAGACAGGCGAATGTATCTGCTTATATCGCCCAATGAAAGCAATCACATAGCCTTACTGCATTTTACATGTTTCATGCAGAAAAGATAGATATGCTCCTCTTGAAAACAATTTAGACATGCACCTCCTACAGACAGTGTAAACGTGCACCTCGCACAGACATGATTGTGAACATGTGGTCAGTTGCACTGCTCTGCCAAATAAAAGGGACTTCTACCTCCAAAAGACAGCATAGGTGGGTACCATCCACAGACAACGTAGCTCCCACAGAAAACACGGGCCTGTGCCACACGCAGACAAAGTGGACATGCACCTTTTACATAAAATATAGATGTGTTCTTCTCACAGGCAATAAATATGGTGGGCATGTACCTCCCAAAGAACACTTGCATTTGTACCTCTCACATACATGATTAGCAAATCATTTCCAGAAGTAAGAAGGACTTGTATTTCCCATACGGATTCACACTTCCAAAAAACAATACGGCCCGGTACTGTCCACGGAAATACCCATAACATCTATCATTGAAATTAAGAAGAAGTCCTCAAGAATGAGAACTCTCTGTAATCATATGTTACACTTTGATGGGCTACAATGGTGTACTGGGAGGAAGTGCATGGGAAGTGACAGAAAGTTTAAACAAGGATTGGCAATGCAATATGTTTCGCAGTACTGAAAGTTTGAGCCATTGGCGTTGACAATAATAATATCACGCCAATAGCTCAAATATTCAATAATGCGAGACCTATTGCATTGCAAATGCTTATTTCTTATGCTTCTGCACTGTGGGGCAACTGACAATTTTTAACATGTAGCCCACCACGCAAATTCACAATGCTCATGTTTGCTTTTCATGTGTCATGCTTCGGAAGATGTAAAAACAACTGCTGCTCTGAGCAAGCATGTTCCAATAGCACTAATAAACCTTTTAAAAAGCACTGATAATATGGAAGCAACATGGAATAGAATAGGGCGCTCCACTTTCAAGGGAAGAGATGGAATAGAATCTGGCACTCCACTTTCACAGTGAAAATCTCTCCGGCATATGGCTAATCTAGAATTTGGGCGACTGGAATCTGTCCAAATTGCATAAACTGGGGCTCTTCTCATCAGACAGTTGTTGGACTTGCTATGAGAATGTGGGCAGGTGCGGTTCGTGTCAGGGAAAAGAGGGACGATAGAGATAAATGTGAAACATTAAAAAACTTACCACCAGCCCTCTGTCGCGCTCATCTGCTGCCCTCCTCTTCTGAAGTTACAGGCTCCCAGCCTGCCCTGCGGCCAATCCTGAAGCTGCTCTATCATGAGCGCAGCTTCAGGATTGGCCTGAGCTCCCTCAATTTGCACTCCAGGACAGACTGTGAGTTAGTGCCTGCTCTCTCCAACCCAGTAGCATTGCTGTGTTGGAGAGAATTTTCACTGTGTACGGCAGTTTGGCCGCCTGAGATGGCCGGCCAAACCGTCATGTGCAGTGATGGGAGTGCACATACCACTCCCTTCAGTGCCTGCCTCTCATCGCTGTGGCCCCACTCCCAAGAATCGGCACAAGGAAGATAAAACGATAATAAAACGGGTTTTAAACCCATTTTATTATCGTTTTATTTTTCATGTAAAGTGGTTCAACCAGTAGCGGCCCGTGGTGGTAGTGCTGCCAGGCGCTGACGTGGGGCGGGGGATGGGCAGGGTGGGGGATAGTAAACTCTGGAATACGGCCGCACCGAGGTAAGTACACAAGCAAATAAATAAAATGTATTTTGCTGCTCACGCTGCATCGCCATCGTCCTAGGATGCTTGTTTCCAGTCCAGGGAGGACCTGGCTTGGCATTTCGGGTTGGACTGTTCCCATAAGGCACAGGGTCAAGAATGATTTGAATATGGCTAGGTTCAAACTGGAATGGCATGGTGAGCAAGAAAAGGATGGATTTAGGCCCAGAACACTGTACTGTGGTGAATGTATGACATTGTTCTGCATTCTGTCCATCAACTGTTGTTTTTGCATCTGTGTAGTAGGTTCGAACTAAATTAGCTCTATACAAAAGCAACCAACTCTGTGAACCATATTACCCTCTGGTGCTTTATAGCTTCTGAGATATGAGGTTGCCAATGGGACCACCAAAATGTGTCAATTGTTTTCAAAAATCTCTATAGGTTGTCCTATATTTTAGACTGCATCCTACTAATATATTTTAGACTATCATCCAATTAATATCGTTTTGTGCTGTTAATAAACACATCAATGAATTAAAGAATTTAAATGAATGATTGAAAGCTTTTAAAGCGATAATTCAGTAGTTCCCACTGTGGTGTGCATGCCATGGTGTGACTACCACTAGGACAAATGCATCCTTTCATTCTACAGTGATTGATACATGGAAGTTATTTATTTGGGTAATAGTAACACCTATAATGTACATGACATAAACTATAATTCTGTGCTATTAAACAACACATCAAGAACAAGCTATTTTTACATAAGGCCATGTACCAGTCAGGTAAAAATGAGGGGGTTCCTCCCACACTTGTTTTAGCAAATATAGCAATAAATGATGATTTTTTAAACACATTACAGCATTAATATTGACCGAGACCATGTAAGAGTTTGAGGATGAGGGGAGATGATTCTCCCAAAGAGAAATTGTTGGGGAATGTACGGCCAAATGGTATGCTTAAAACTCTTAAAGGTCCAGTTGTGTAGGGAAGACAGGAGCGGTTCTTCTTATAAATTATAAAAATATTATAAAATCTGCTGGTAAACTATACAATTCAGATACTATAGAATGAAGAACAGCCAGGCATCTTCATATTTCTGTTATGTAGGTATCTGGCAAGGAGTAATAATTTGCCTTTGTGCCTTGTACGTGGCCTCATGCAACTGTACATACCAGATCAACAGATTTATCATTGGAACATACAGACATGTCCTTATATCTCACAGAAGATTAGGCACATATCAAATGAATATAAATAAAACAATCAAGGCTGTAAATGACCCACCAGCAACAGGCTTAAATAATACCATGTTTTTCAGACAAATGTAGAGAATCAATTCATCCCCTGAGGGTACAGGTAAATACCAGTCTTTATAAAAGTCAAATTCTCTTTTTAATTGGAGGTGAATGTTCCTGTGACACTTTACTCTCTCTTGTTTTCTATAAAGAACTTGTCAGAAGGTGCTTGTCAATGCTGTGCATCACGTGGTGCATTTCAACCTTTTTTATGGGTGATCATTCTAGTGAAGTCTTCATCAGGACGTTGATACTTATACAAATGTTTCACTCTGGCTTTAGAGGGTTCTGTTCCCCCATTACAACTTTAATGGTAGTTTTTTACAGATATACAGTTCCTCAAACTCTCTCCGCACATTTGTAGAGACTGCTTGATTTTTTCTTTGACAGAAGAATTCTAGAACAGTATTCATTGCTCTCCTGCATGCAACCCATGTTGGCTGATTCCTGGCGCTTTGCAACGAGTGGAAGAATAGTATGTTTTAAGCACATTAGGTCAAAAGAATTGGTCATAAACATCTAGGATTTAAAGTTTGCTTTCCAGGGGGCCGTGGGGATACCTATGTCAAATATGTACAATGGAATAGGGTATAGGGAAAATTAAATAAATCAATAAATCCTATTCAGTTGTCTGTCAACATCCCTTGACGCCCCACCCCACAGCCCCACTGTGCTTACCTGAACCGGCCGCTGGCCACGAAGTCTCAGCAGTCGTAAACGTACTATTATGTCTTGGTTTGTGAATACAAAAACCCCCATCTTTTACCTTGCTACAGAGTTGCACCGACGGAGGACTGCACAATCACCAGCGCGCCACTGCAGCGCTTCTTTCTACTTCTTGCCGCACCCGCTCCGCGGGTGCCGCTTCGCTGTGTGTGGCGGGGCTGAAATAGCGTGGAGAGGAGTCCGGGTGCTGAGAGGCTAACAGGCGGGTCTGGGCGTGTGTGACCAGCGGGGCTGCGAGCGTGCGGGGACTTCAATACCCAGAAGTCCCTGCAAGACCGTTCCGGTCCGCTCTCCCTGCCGGCCCGCCCCCCGCCCTCTACGCCCCTATTTAAGATCTAATAACTCCCGCAGCGCGGGACGCAGCGTGGGCGAAGACGGGGCAAAGACTGGGCCGTTTCAGGCCGTTCCAGACCGAATAAGACCGGACCGGGCCATCCCCCTTGGTTGTGGTTCATTCAACACGTAGCAAAACTTGTCTACATATTAATTTTTTTAAGGGAAACATTAGAATCCTGCAACATGTCTGTTCGAGCAACACGAAGCCAAGCCGCAAAAAATGGCAAAAAGGTTACTGGGACACTTGATGCTTTTATCACACGAACAAGCCTGTCGATAGATAATGAGATCACTAAACTCCAGCACAGAGTTTCTTTAGAGCTGGAGTCTGCTAGGAAATTGTCAATAGAACTGGCACTGAAAAAGAAATCTTCCTTGGGTCATATTGCGAACTCCAAAACGCCGGAGCGGGTTACTGGCCCTGTTCCCATAATTACCTTGGCTGAAATCCACTCTATCAAGGAGGGGGTAGCTTCTGCTGACATCTCAGAAGTAAGTAGCAATGATCCAACTGATAGCTTAGTTCTAGAAAACACCTTACCCCCTGAACCCTCTATTGAATCCAACCAGGGGGTCCTAGTACTGGGGGGAACTGGCCCAAATGTTACTTGTGATAATGCTAAACCACCACCAAAACGTAAACGTAAACACCTTTCAGTCTATGCTAGAAAGAAGGCCAAGGTAGCATCAAATCAAACTTTTTCGGGGGGTTTTGAACAGCCGACCACTAGCACAAATACAGGGACTGATCCCACTGCCCCTATTGACCAATGTACCACGGACAATACATGGCTGTCCAACCCGGTACAAAGCACGGATACCCAAATAGAAGAGGGTGAGAATATCTCTATATCTAGGCATTCTACACAAGGGGACAGGGAAGAATTTTTGAAAATAGTGTGGGAAACGCTTAAAGTATTGTTGAGGCCACTAGAAGTCAGGTTAGCTGGTATTGAAAATCAACTACTTGAAGTAGAGAAGAGGGTTATCACGTTAGCGAGTATAAGCCTTAATGGCAATGATAATGATGGGCCCATACACGTTCAAACTTTACCAGTGGCTGCTACTCCAAATACTAATCCCTTTAGCGTTCTAAAACAAAAAGAAGGGGTAGCCAAAAATAAAAATTCTAACTTGAAAGCCACCATCCAAGCAGCACCTACTTCTATAGTTTTGAATGGGCCAATGGCAAACAACACTGCATCCCAGCCTTCTGGGACTGCTCAAAGTAATAAACCACAGCCAGCAAATGCCTCCACAACTAATCCCCTGGCCACTAAATCTTCTGCTCCCCAGAAGCCAGTGGAGATAACCAGATCCCACCAGGTCTCTAAGAAACCTGTGCACGATAGGTCCCGGATACATAGAACCGACTCAAACAACCATCAGATAGTGTACCCCAAAAATAATTTTAGGGGAGGATATATTGATTTGCCACCAGATGCCAGTCCATTTGTTATAGTCCTCACTGGTGTCCCCGAATTACAAAACCACAATGAAGAGAACTTTGCTTCACTGAAAAATAAGGTGATTTACTGGTTAAATTCACATAAACCGATTCCAAATCACATGAGAAGCAAAATCCTGATGGTACGCAGGGTTCCATGGGTTGGACAAATGACTAAGTCAGTTCAGGGGGACTGTATAGTTGTGTCGTTTGAGGAACCGCATAGTGCGGAACAAATCTGTGCATGGAAGTCTTATGGAGATACATTCCCTATTACAGCTAGACCACTTTCTTTTTTTTAGCCTCCTCCTCCCAGAATTCAAAAGCAAGGTCCTGGTTGGAACGCCCCTAATCTGTTTCATGGTTATGTACCAAATACAGCCAGACAAGTAGAGCTTAATGCGTGGTCTGGGGTCCCAACGTTCAATAGGTTTAGTTGTTTGGACGCGGTGGACTGACTGGAAACCATGCCTAACTGTATTCCTATGCTCTATGATTTGTATTGCACACTGGGAGTGGGGCAGGATCTTCACAGATTAGGGACAACTAATCCTTATAACCAAATTAGCTCTGAAGGAACTTCAGTCATGCCAATAGAACGTCATGGTGAAATTCCTACTCGAATAATAAGGGCAGTGGAATCCAATGATGAGAACAAAATAAACAACATACACTCAACTACTACTGCTACACCATCCCTATTAGTGCCCACAGCTAACTGTGACCCTTTAAATAAACCATCAATTCCTGAACTGAAATTTTTATCCTGGAATATTGCTGGAGTTGGAAAAAACTTGAAGGACCCTGATTGGGCGGATTACATCGATTCTGGTGAAATCTCCCTTTTGCAGGAAACATGGGCCATGGAAACCCCACATAGGATGGGCTTTAAAACTTTCGATAAAGTGGCAACTCAATCAGAGAGGGGAAGACCGTCGGGGGGTCTTATCGTCTGGATTAAAATTACACTATCTATAAAGGCTGAAAGTATAGATACAGGAACTCCGGATATACTAGCCTTAAAGATCACAACTGCAACAGGGCACCAATATTATATTATTAACATTTATAATAGACCCATAGGTCACTCTAGGGTTTCACCCACGCTGGAAAATTTGGATTCATTCCTTAAAACAGTAGTCGGTGATGTTCCAGTAATATTGGGGGGTGACTTGAATTGTAATTACGAACCGATCCTTGGCATTACTGAGGCTCTTGAGGATGAAGATCTTGCCTATAATATCCCTCAGCTCGAGACTGCTATACACGTCAAGTGCACTACGTTAGCCGCTCAAATTCTAAGACTAACAGTTGAACATGGTCTTCGAGCTTGCAATGGCCGCCTTCCATCTGATCTATCTAAACAACCAACCTTTGTAAAATCTGTAAGTAGGCTTGACTTTATTCTTGTATCACTAAGCATTTGGCACTTTATGATGGACTTCAGAGTATCTAACAGGGTTGAGAGTGATCATTTTCCCCTGGAACTGCACATTGAAGCACGTATGTTTATTGATTCTATGCCTACTGAAGTTGCAGATGTTCCATGCGAATCTGTTCACGTTAATAATAACAGACGTGCTCTAAAATGGCCGCATTTATTATCAGATGGCACAACTCTTGCAGCTGTTTATTCTCTCCTTGATTCAACCTTTAGCCCCATAGTCGATACTCCCCTCCTATCTGAGAACTATGCACATTTTGTTGAATTGCATAAAATCTTCTTTGACAAACTCAGGATTCACATGTCTAAAATGCCAAAGAAGAACCAGCAAAATATAAGGATGGGCTGCCATGGGAAGCTTTGGTTCAATCGTTCATGTAAGATGGCTAAAAGGAGTCTTCTAACTACAATAAGAGAGGGCTCTAAATTGGATGTCAAACTTGCAAGGGAAGAATACAAGCGCGTCTTGAAGGACTCCAAAAAAGCATGGGAAGAGCTTCTTTGGGCAGATATGCTGGCTGCTGCCAAAACAAATGACAATGTCGGATTTTGGAGGTTGGTTGCTAATGGGGGGCATGCAGGAAGAGTAGTTAATGACACTTTTTTGGATGAACTAACATGGGTAAATTACTTCACATCCCTGTACAAAAAATATGATAGTGCACCTGCTGAGGCCACTTGGTCACCTCCACCCCCTGAATGCCTTGATTTCACCTTGGAAGAAACCACGAAGGCAATTAACGACCTAAAAAGCAGTAAAGCCCCAGGTCCGGATAAAATACCTGGTGACCTTTACAAACATGCAACCGAAGTCTGGGCTCCTTATATTAATTATTTATTTAATGTTTTATCTATTGATTGCTCTTTTCCTGAAAGCTGGCGTGCAGCAGAAGTTGTGCTAATTTTTAAAAAGGGTAGTAAATCTGATCCCTCTAATTATAGACCTATCAGCTTAATGGACACCCTGCAGAAACTCTATGCCAAACACTTATTATATAGAATGAATGATTGGCTGGAGGAGTCAAAAATATTTACTAAATTTCAGGCAGGCTTTAGGTCCAAGATCAGTACACTAGACCAGGTCTTCAGATTCTGTTGTATTTACTGGAAGTACGTACATGTTAGGAAGGGTCATTTGTATGTAGCGTTTGTTGATCTTAGAGCTGCATTTGATCTCGTTCCTAGAAAATTGCTCTGGAGTTCCTTAAACAAAGCCGGGATGCCAGGGTGCCTGTTAAGCCAGATAATTGAATTACATGCTAGAAACCATGCCAACATTAGATGGGGACCAAATGGCGAACTGTCCCGCGATATTCCAATCGAGCGCGGAGTTCGCCAGGGTTGTGTCCTGGCCCCCACTCTATTTTCCATATTTGTTAATGATATTCCTGAATATTTAAATGCCTGTAACAACGATTCACCTCAGCTGAATGGAGAGAGAGTGCCTGCGTTGCTCTTCGCAGATGATACCATCCTCATCTCCCAGACTAAGAGGGGTCTCCAGATACTCTTAAACTCATTCAGTGGTTACTGTGAAAAAAAAGGCCTGGAAATAAACACTAGCAAAACTAAATGTATGGCATTAAACCCTAGCAGACCAGATAGAGGGATTTTAACTCTTAATGGACAAACGCTTGGGGTCGTTGACAACTTTTCTTACTTGGGGGTGGTAATTGACTCAAAGTTAACATGGAAGGCCCAACTTGAGAAGAGTAGGGTGGTATATGCTCAAAATGTAAAACCCATCATGAGTAAATTGAATGCTAGTGTAAGCAAGAGTGCCACACCTGCTCTTGAACTGTTTAAATTTAAAATCCAATCTGCCACTCTATATGGGGCTGAAATATGGGGTCCCTGGGCCAGAGAGTGTTTCCAAGGTATGGACAATAAATTCATGAGATCTATTGTAAGAGTTCCTACTAGCACCCCCTTAATCCCACTCCAATTTGACCTAAATTTTAAACGAACTGATCATTTTACAATTCTAAGACCCTTGATGTTCTGGATTAGAGTTTGGTCCACCCCAGAATTGTTGGACTATAGGAACTGTCTCCAAGAGGTACTAAACCTCGACACTTTTAATTCCATCCCATGGTATGGGCACGTAAAAAAATGGTTTAGACTGCTGGGGTTGCATTCCTTTTGGGAACACCCGGAGAACCTGCCACCATATGCAAAAACCATGGTGAAGAGAGTTTTTTGGTCCTATATGAATAACAAGGTTGTATATGAGAGTAGAACTGGTACTTTAATCAATGAATTTTTATTGTTTAAAACTGAACCCTGTTTTGAAACATTTCTGGATGAAATTGAGCCTTCTGTGGCTAAGACCCTTTACTTGAAATTTAGATACGGGATTCTTATGTTAACTTCTAACCTTGAGCGATGGGCAAAGAAAAATGCTGAATGTATAACTGGCAACAGCAGAATATGTCCTATGTGCTCTGTTTCCTGTCTGGAGAATGAAATTCACATGCTCTTTGTATGTAACGCTTACACAAAAGCACGGAAAAATGGCTAAAACCCATGTGTGCTCTCCTAGGAACTAGAAGTTGTCATACTGCATATAGGATTGTTAAAACAAATTCTGACCAGTTCATTGTGTTCAGTATTAGCAGGTTTTTAACTTCAGTTTTTTTTATTCGAAAAAAATTGGGTCAAATGCTCTGAAAAATTATGATACATTGTCCAAAGAGGCATACTCAGTGTGCATTTCTGCTGTTAAATTCAATCATGCTAAATGATATATTTTTGTTGACCCTTTTTAAGGAAAAAATGCTTATGCATGTTTTTTATGAATTGTTAATTGGAATTTAAACTCTTTCAATTCGTGTATGTATATTCATGTGTCTTTTATGGCTATTTTTGCCGAAATAAAGATTTAAATAAAAATAAAAACCCCCATAAACTTACACAAAAGTGTTAGTTACCTTAGTGAATCAGGCCTGGAGTTGTAAAATTTAAGCCCATTAGGGTTTAAAGTAGGATTTAAAAAACACATTACCTGGGGCCGCCTAGAATTAAGAAATCATAGCAGACAGTCAAATCTTTGACTCTGCATAGCTCTGAAGCCACCGACATTTGTAATGTTTACTGTAAGCTTTTGTCAAACGTCTCATTATCGCTTGGTTATTCTCGGTTCTTTGCAGGGGGCACGCATTCTATTGTCCTCTCTTGTTGCAATTGACACCTTACACCTGTAAGCTTCACGGAGAGCCCAGAAGCAAGCACCCTACAACTGCTGATCTGTGTTACTATTATTATAATCTCCAACCTGTGCAACACACACAACTCTCTGGAGCAGAGAACAAAACGCTTCATTCAGTCCATTGCACTTTCATGGAATTTTCCAGTTAGATCAAAATTTCAGGTTAGATGAACTTGGCAAGTTTAGAGCTATATTATTTGACTATTTTATTTCACGATTTCTAAATGTAGTAAATAACTTGTGACCAGTAGACCACACAGATGTCAGCAGCAAGCACTTGACTTGCTAAACCATCTATCATTTCCTCTCTGTAAAATGTGTGGCGTTCCATCACATTTTATTTCCATTCCAATTCCATTTCTACCAAAGCTGTCAAATGGACCCATTTAACGAATGACCACTTCAACAAGTTTGCATGCTGGGACTTGTTAGCTGACTTTCATCGTTGTATGTATGAGCTTAAACATCCTGGCATGAAAGTGCTGTTGGCTAACATAACATCATTGGCTAACAATTGCAAATGTGGCAAGTATAAAAACATTATGTCAAAAACACACATGGCTCTAAAGACTGAGCTTTTCACCTTACTAATGTTCCTTTTTCGGATTGCATGTGTGCACATGTGTTATGACGCATGTGCATGATTGGCTTGCAATCCAGGAATCTACCACTAAATAAAACCCATTCCAAGATTACTGCCTATATGCCTGTATGCATTGTGATGCAAGCGTACACGTGCATAAGGATGCTTGCTCACCTATCAGTTGTTTTGTGCACATCTTCATGGGGCAAAATGCAGGTGAAACACAAAAAGTGATGGGAAAAATGCTTGCAATTGTCTAACCACAGGCGATCGCTCAGGGTAGCATCACAACCCATTGTTATTTTGCTCACTGTGCCACCACAGTTTGGACTCAGCCGTATGCAAATCAGCCTCAACCACCCTCCTCATGAGAATAGTCCGGCCGGAACTGCCAGGCTAGGTACTCTCTGAACCGGAACACTAGCAACCCAGGACCAGTTTTATCCTAGCAATAACCTACACATAAACATAATAGTTAACATCCACCATGTTGGGGGACAGATTCACAAACTGCCTAGGGGACAGATTCACAAACTGCCTAGAGGGCTAGGGTAAGCTTGGAGCATGAACAATTTACAGGGAATGAGGACTAGCCAGAAACATGGATTTTCATAAAAAGGGTAGAGAAGCCTCATGATTGTCCTAAAATAATGTACAGCCATTGAAAAGCAGCAACATGGGCTCCTGTTGATGGGTTAGTGGGATGGAGTTAAGGCAGCACATGAGAATGCATGGCTCTGCATGATGGAATCTGTAGTAAAATGTAAAATCTCATGAAACTCAGGGTATTCCAAAAATAAATTAATTCAATAAGGAAGCATAGTCACTTGAACTAGATTGATCCAACCCATCCAGAAGAGGGTGATAACAGATCACAGTTTTTTCACCCAGAGTAGACGATGACAGGCTAGCAGTGAGCCCAGCAATACACCTACACCTCCACTTCCCAGTAGAGAACAGTAAGGTACAGCACTCCACAGCCCTGAAATTCAAAATACCACTGTCCTACTGCTCCTACTAATTTAGAAAGACTGAGCGTTTGGGCAGCATAAGCTTCAAAACTATGGGGGACTGTGTCCGCTCATACCATCAGAATATGTTGACCTAGTTCCTGGCTAGCTCACAGTCTACCATTTGGAACTCTAACCCTACAAGGTAACTGTTGGTGTCTGCAACCTCAAAACATGATGAACCTGATATCTCCAAGGAAATCGTGGAAACAGATCTACCTTTTTGTTGTTAACTCAGGCATTCCCAAAGGGAGACACAAGAAATACACAAATTGGTATTTCAAATATTTATTGAAGCAATTTTATACTTGTGTAAAACATGTGTGCTGCAATGATTAGTAGAAGAAAACAAAGCATAGTTACCAGCATTACGAGAATGATGAAAAAGATTAATAATTCAACCATTATAGTTATTGGATGAATTAAATGAATACTTACAATGGTACCCCTACCCAGCACTACCTATACTAGAGAACATAAGCTGGATGCAATTCTGCACAATACCTTAGAGTGGACTAACTTCCCATTTACCTGTGCGCATGTGCCATCTGGTAACCAGTTTGATGAACAACAGGCCGTCGTCTCTCTCGGGATAGTGATGAGATTCAGCTGGGCTAGAACTCATGCATGGGTCGACCACAACGATCCATAGAAATGCTCCTCTGTCAAAGAGAGGTTTGGTGCAGTTTATATAATAAAACTGTATCCATTGGTTCTGTGCCTGAGCTCTGGCTCGGCTGTCATTGTTGATTCTACCCACCCAGAGCTGTTGCCAAACGGACAACAACAAACAAGGACAGTTTGCGTAGTGTATCCAATCCTTGGACATATTGTTCTAAGGTATGATAATGTGCTCACGACAAAACTTTTCTATAAGCAAATCTTTTTCAAATATACTATCTCATATGGGTGAGAAAGCAAATGTGTGATAAAGGTCATCGTTTAAACTATGTAAATATGAAAAATGTAAATGGAAGTGTTTGTGCACCGGGCCTATTAACCTCACAACACCGCCATCACAATTCAGAGACCATTTCTACTATCCAGCACTCCATCATTAATGATTCAATTCATATGTCTGCTTTACAATTTAAATACATTTTGCAGACATGGAACTGTCTAGTCACCTTCACACAAATTCCACAAGAGAAACTCTTTCAGAACATATCTAACAGCCGCTCCTTAGATTCCCAGAATATCCTGTTCCTCCACAACATCTAAAGTCACTATTTGCAGCTGCAAGTGACATCTTCATGACTGTTTTAACAGTTCCTTGAAGAATGCCTTTTTTCTAGGCTTCTGGAAGTAAGTCATTGAGATATTTCTGCTTAAGAACCTTTCCCTGGGAGACATTGTTCCTGACATTAAAATCTTCAGCAACAACTGGCCCTGCTTGAGGTGTAGGGCTTTTCAGAATCTAACATTCTAATGAAAGAGAAACAAGCGAGTCACAGCATCGAGATGGTGGTCCTATTGGCCCTTGATGATCTTCTGCAGCTCATTGCTTAAGGAGAAACTGGCATTCTAGTTCTCTTAAACTTGTTGTCTGAAAACGAGACCGAACCTCACAATATCCTGCTAAAGGCCCTGGAAACATTAGGTATCCCAGTACGGTCCTAGAGTGGATAAAATCTTTCATTTGAGAGACAACACAAGAGGTCACACTTCTCACGTTCTCTTTGAATGTACACAACATCACTTCCAGGATCTCAAAATCCTATTGTCCTTTCTGTTTAACATTTGCTTGCACTTCCTTGACCAGTTGATAGACCAAGAAGGGGTGTGATTTAATATGAATGATGATAATGCTTAGGTTACTTTCAGAACTGAGATCATGCCTCTGGGTGTGTGGCAGTGTTCAGTTTCCCTGTCAGGATGACCATCTGTGCTGAGCCCAGGACTTTGATTAACTTCAAAGAGGTCTGCCTACCACAGGAAATTGTTAGCTAACTCCTGGTCAAAGTTCCTTCTTTGTTCCCCTAGTCAATCAGCTACTAATCCCAGTAGGCGAGGAGCTGCCTCCAGAACTTGTTTAGTGTTACTACAGGGAAGGAGTTGTTAATTTTCCTGACCATCACTATGGTGTGGGCACACAGTCTGTCGACAAGAGAAGAAGAGGTACACTATCTTGGATTTTGGCAGAGACTGGCATAATGGCACTGTGGGATTAATTGTAGTAGGGAAGTCAGGAAGTGCTGCAACAAAGGGCAGTGCTGCCACTGGGTACTTTTATCCTATTCATTAGGTAGGGGTCAAGAGGCACCCTTGCCCATGTGGTATCACTCCTCCTGCACCCTGTGTGGGAGGCTTGCGGAATCAAGCACACATCTCAGTGCCTTCCTGGCTGTTCATGGGACTCAGTGCCCCATAGGCTTGACAACATTCGTGGCATGGTAATTATGCCCGGGGCCTTAGCTCACTGAGTCATTAAACACCAAAGTATAAACAGTAACATCCCCCATGGCCTTCAGGCTGAGACATCATGACTATGGTGATATTTGGGCTGACTCATAGGCATATGACTGTGGGGATATTTGGGCTGACTCATCAAGATTTGGGAACACTATTTATGCTGTACTCAAACAAGGAGGCAGTGCTTGACTTACTCATTGGTTGAAGAGAACAGATCCTCTCCAGCAATCCCGCTCATCGAACATCTCCATGACCGGGCCGAGTTTCTTCTGCATTGCGGTTTTTCTGCGAATCTCCGACACTGCAGACATCTTCTCCCATGCAAATCCAGTGACCCAGCGAACTCCATCCTGCAACGCAGCACAACTCTGCTGCGGATCTCCAACGCTGCATTTTCTCCCTTGCAAATCCAATGAGATAGTGAACGCCATTCTTGTAAAGCTGCAGCTAAAAGGAGAAAACATGATTAAGTACCATCCTTAAGGTTAGTGCACTAACAGAAAGCGTATGAACCAAAGATTATTTTTTTTATGCTAAAAATCAGGAAACTGGACAACTCTTGAACATTTAGCCATTGTGGGTATTATTTAACGTGCATACTGTTGCCTTGATATTAGAACCCAGTGGCAATCTTAGATGTCATCCTCTATTTTGCTGTAGTCTGTGAATCTAAAAGCATACTCTTGCATACCTTGTGCCAAGTGTTGAACAAACAAGATGTACCTTAGTGTGTGATGTGAAAACACGATATAGCTTCTACCAGGATTGCCACAACTCCAAGGGTAACAGTTGGTCATTGGAAGTTTATGCAGCAATAGATACACTATTGTGTAAGGGACTCTAAGTAAGCATGTCAAAGGCAGGAGGAACATTTCACGAGTACTCATTTGTTGAACAACCTCTCTACTTGTATCCACAGTACAGCTAACCGTGTACTACATTATATACATATCACTGCAACGCTCACCAGGACTGAGAAGAGATGTACATACGACTACAAAAAAACGGTGGCTGAGCTCGAAGGCACATAACTCTCTCTGTTTTTTATTTTGTCACAACCCTCCTTCCCTTCTAGGGCGGCAGTTGATTTACAGTTACAATTCCCTGATCAGACCCCACCATAAGAGAGAGAGGAGCTCCAGCATCATCTCTGCGGACAAGAGCCAGGTGAGTGGCATGACAAACCTCATCCACAGGCTGGTGCCAGGCATAAAGGTGGAACCCACCGGACCCCCAGAGAAATCTTCCTGTATATGTGGAAAAACAGAAGAGGAGTGCAACTGCTGTCTGTGACCTAAGAAGAGCCTAGAATAATGAACATTCTCTCCCTTTTGTGCCCAGAATAAAGTGGTAGACTCCTAGGTTCATAAGCCTGACCTCCTGTTCAGGCTACAGGTACACAACAAGATACAAGAGAACTTTTCTGCAACTGCCCAGCTAACTGCACCTGCCCTGGACCCTGCTGCTGGCCTCTGCTGAAATTAATATTGTCTCCCAAGTGCTGTCCCCAAGTTTCTCGATCCTTGGCTGGTGTCAAAGAGTACTCCTCCTAACATTTCCTGAAAGCTGGGACTTAGAAACTTTTTGGCTCCAAAGACTTCTGTAGGAACGGGACCAATCTGTCTTGACGATCAAACCAAG
Source organism: Lissotriton helveticus (assembly GCF_964261635.1). Lineage (NCBI taxonomy): Eukaryota > Metazoa > Chordata > Amphibia > Caudata > Salamandridae > Lissotriton > Lissotriton helveticus. The sequence goes on along the minus strand of NC_136062.1, from coordinate 236,801,435 downwards.
GTGCATTGCCGCTGGCCCAAATATTTAGGTTGAGCCCCTTGGAGCTTTACTGCAGCAGCAAATCCGAGTCTGCAGGACCTAGCAAAGACGCCCTCTTTGGTTACAGCATGCAGCCTTCCCTGACGAAAGAATGTGAACTTAAAAAAAATGACTACGTTTAAAGGTGGAAATCTACAGCAGGCGAAGGCAGCACAAGTAGCCGGCTTGCAAGAGACCTTCTCCCGGTGCAACATTTGGATTTCACCTGCGCTGAGCTTTCCTGCTAAAAGTCATCAGCTTTACAAAGAACTTGTCCAGCACTTGTCGAACGACTTGCAGCCCTCTTCGGCCACAGCCTTTTGCCTTGCCCCACAGAAGATTTTTCACTTCTACTCCAGAGACTAAGTCGGAAGGTAAAACATCTGACCAGGTCCCACTCCATCATGGTCATCCTAGGTACTGGTCAAGTTCAACCAGATGAATGCAGTTGACACGTAACAATTTTTTGTTATGCCACTGCCTCGCTTGACACTGATTACCATGGCATATACGGGCAGGCAGGATGCCCTGTGCGTGGAAGGCAGGAGAGGTACAGGGAGCACCGGTGGTCCTCCTCGTTCCTATCAGACTCTTACTTGGCAGTGGCCGGCCTGCATGTATTATCCCCTGCATCCCCATTTGTTTCCTGGGGGAGTAGAGCCAAAGAGGCTCCTCTGGGGTCCCCATTACCAGAATAAATCCTCTTCCCAGAATCCTCTAGCAAGGGTTCATGGGATATGGATTCCCAATCCAAGATGGCGGTTGTCCATAGACTATTAATGAGTCTTCCCAGTCCATTATAGTGTCATCCTTCCTGATGTCATTTATTGGGCTCTCGGGTATAAAAGGAACTCATAATTATTTTTCCTTACATTGGAATGCTTCAGAAGGCTTGTCGTTAACCTCTTCGCTCCTATTTGGTTTACAGTTATTCCTGGTTCCTGTTCGGTATTTGTTTCCCTAGTATTCCTGCATATTCCTTAGCCTGCTCTTTGTTGCTGGCCTGTTCTATGGATTCCTTGCCTGTTAATGGAACCCATCGTCCTCCCCTGAACTACTCTGCCATCCTTTGAGGTTTTGTGCCCATTGTTTTTTCCTTCATCAAGGGCTTTTTCTGAAAGGCACTATCTGCTGTGATGCTATCCAGTTCTGGCAGCATCATGGCTACTAGAAGGGGTTGCCCATATCTCTGGCAGGCCAGGACCATCAATACTTGGACCTCCCGATCCAACCACCACTAAGGAACTTCAGCTAGTCATCATTCTCCGGAGAAAGGAAATTTGTTGCTCTAGTTTCATATTTAAAAGTTGAAGTTTCATAATTCCGGTTTGCTGCTATTGGATTTTTGTTGTGTTGGCGTCATTTACTCTATTTTTCTAAATCAGTTTTGGATTTTTGTTGTGTTGTGTTTTAGATTAAATTACTCTTTTGATACTGCGTAAATAGTTAACATACTGGGGCCTATTTACAAGCACCTTGCACCACCGGTGTGTCACTTTTTGTGACGCACCGGTGACACATTCTCCTGCCGATTATTACCAAGTACAGGAAAAACCACCATGCATGGTTTATCCTGTCCTTGTAAATATGGCCCCTTTGTATGCAGCACTTTGCGTGAAAGGGGCGTTCCATGGGTGTTCATGTGGGTGTTCCCACGCAACACCCATGGAACTTGACACATTTCCAGATTTATGAGAAATCGTAAACCTGGAAACGCGTCTGAATGCTAGGAAGATGCAACAAGGAGAAATGTATTAATTTCTCCTAGTTTTTTCCTCTCTCTATGCGTGCTGCAATCTGCAGCACACATAAAACGTGGAATTCAGCTCTGGTGATTGTTTATGTGCAGGAAGGAGCCCCTTCCTGCACATAAGCAATCATTTAGAAAAATTACGTTTTGCAAGTCCTATGTGTGCTAATGCAGCACACAAAGAAGTTGAAAAACACCATTTCAGATTGTTTATGTGCAGGAAGGGAAACAATCATCCCCGTGACGCTGGCATCCTTGCACCACGGTGCAAGGATGCCTACATTGGCGCATGGCAGGCTATTGTGCTCCAGCGCTGGGGAAAGCACAAGCATGCAACATCTTTTTGTAAATATGTTGCATCCTTGCACTTTGAAAGTGCCGCAGCAATGGGCTTGCGGTGCAGCGCCACTTTCTTGTAAATGAGGGCCATTGCCTCTGAGTTAAGCCTACCTGCTCAGTGTTATAGCTACCAGGGGGTTGAGCTCTGGGTGATTTTGTGACTAGGAACTTTAAATTTCACCCTGACAAGGACTGTGGTTATTACTTGAGGTGGGTACTCACCCCTCAACTAATTCCCCAATTTCTTATACTTAGGTATCTGCGTGCAAACTCTTTACAAATAAATTATACCCTAACATGACCCAACCCAACATGAAGAACCATCTGCCTACAGCAGAGAGCAGCAAAGGCTTTAAATGAGCCTAATGCCAGATCATCCATTAGCTATTGCTGCTTGCAGAAGAGCTAGGAGGAGATGCACAGGCCCATGGCCATGGTGTTCGTTTATTCCTAGCTCTCCTCACTGCTCCCTGTGCTAGTGGGGTGTGTGCTTCCACTAGCTATATATCCTGAAGTGTCTCTTGAACATCACTATTTGCCTGTCAGGTGCAACAACACAACTATTTCCAATGTGACTGGAAGGTTATGCCATATCCTATAGCCAATTAAAAGAGAATTTGGAGCATGGCCACAGAAGATATGAATAATGATTGTCTATATACCTTACCAATCAAACATGGAGCATGGAACGACAGACATAACAGTTTGCGTTCTTGTGTTGTTTAATACTAAAGGAAATACACTATACTGTTGCCTATCAAAAGCTCTACATAAGTGCTACAGAAAAGTTCATTTATGATGTAAAAACATACAAATTAATCAACTATGTTATTCTGCAAGAGTCTTATTTTTGCTAACTTTAATTTACTGTTTCAAGATAGCCAACAGATATTTTGGAACAGGAACTTAAACAAAGCAAAGCAAATAGGTTTTGACTGTACAATCTATTAATTTTGTGAATTGTTTTTGCTTTCTTAGGTAGCCCAAATGCCACTCTGAGATGGCCACTGTCGATGCCAGACAGCCCTGGCTGCAAATGGAATTTGTTAAAAATAAAACAAATAAACAAAGCATGCAGGCATATCTCCCACACGTCCACATGCACACGTGGGTAGCCATCTTAGAATAGTCAGAAAAAACATTTTAAGATGTCTGCCTGCCGACTGTGCCGGGAGCTGCAAAAAGTTAAAGTAAATAAAGGAAACCCGGAGTGGTGTTGACGGGGGGAGGGGCTGGTGGTGAAGAGGACGCATAGGACAGGAGAAAGGAAGAAAGGAGGAGGACTGGAAGCAGGGAGAGCGAGTGAGAGAAAAGAGTCCTCCAAATCAATGCCTGACATCTGCAGCAGAAGGTTACATCATCAGTCCACTGTAAGACCAAAATGATCCTGGGTGGGACAAACATAAGATTGGGGAGGAAAGCCTTCGAATCCGGAGCAAAGAAGTGAGACAGACAACTATGCCACCAAGTATGAGCAAGGAACTGACCCAAAACCACTTTTAGTGAATGTAATGTCCAGTACTAGAAACGAAACGTCCTGCCAACAGACAGCTAAGCTGGCTAGCTGACACATACAAATTAGCTCTTCACTCTAGTAGTTGAGTGGTACTACAGGTTTACTTATCTGTTATGGTTTTGCATATCACATTGCTCGAAGCAAGTATGCTTCACTTAGATACACAGGTCTCTCTCCCTCCTTTGGGTCTGAATAGCTCTGGGAATTATACACGGGGAAAGTGCATCAGCACTGCATGCTGCTGATTCAAAACACAACATGTTTCTAATAGCACAACCCAGGCCCCTTTTATTAAAATGTGGAGGGTGCCAGAAAGAACAAAGTGCAGTTTGCAGCTCTCAGGTTGTTTTCAGATTTACTCTGAGAATGCTGCTGGTAAATCTTTTCTTAACATTCAAAATGTAAAATGGTTAACTTTAAAGGCCAGCTGTGTAGTTGTGGTGAAGGGCCTGAAGGCCCTAGCAGATGGCATCATAGTCGACTACCAGTGTTGCCTATTATTAGAGGTAGCTTTATAAATGTACTGTACAATTCTATCCTGCTAAGGCGTTTTGGAAGTGAGAAAGACCATTGATCTGTTAAATAATTTATCTTTCTTTTCTTAACACTTTATTACATTTTTGAGTGATACAACCGAGAAAAAAAGAGCTCAGCAAACTTCATCATATGCATCTTATACTTTTCATAGAACTATCGGAGCCACTTGACCCAACAATTTGTGTTATGGCTGCGTGAGCACAGTATCTTCCAAACATTCAGGGGCGGCTCGTCGAGGGAGTGCTGCGGGGTGGTGGGCAGGGTGCGTGGGGGGCAGGGTGGGGAGTATGAAACTCCGGCATACGGCCGAACCGAGTTAAGTACATAAATAAATAAATAGAACAAATTACATTGCGTGCGCTGCAACCCAATTGGCGATGCAGCGTGTGCAATATAATTTGTTTTATTTATTTATTTATGTACTTCACTCGGTTCGACCGTATGCCAGAGTTTACTACCCCCACCCCACTGCCCCGCAGCACTCCCTCGAGGAGCCGCCACTGCAAACATTGCCGCCATGTATCCCTTAATCCAACTCATTTTTATTGTCACTCTCCCTCCCGGATGGTCTGAGATGTTTCATTAGTTTTACCCAAACCCTTGCTTATCGCTCATTGCCTCCCTTTGACCGGCAAGATAAGTTCTCAGAGGGCCTCTAATGTCCCTGGGGCATGAGCTCCTGGGCAACAATTGCAATAAGGTTCTAAGTTATCATTGTATGATGCTAGAAATGTGAGCCAAGTGTCTACAGTAGGTTGGGGACCCCTACCCCATGACAAAGCATCACATGTTTCCCCCAGTAACAGGGCCAGGCTAGAGTGTTTTGTTATCCTTTTATTATGACCTAGTAGTGCCTGCAGGGCTACTGGCTGATGTACCAAGTCCACGATGTTGCTTAGTACTTGATACAACCTGGACCAGTCATTTGCAGTCATCACACTGTTCCATGACAAATGTATAAAGTCTGCCGCTGCTTTATTACATCTCTCAAATGCGCCACTGTCCCGCATTTCATTTCTGTTAAAAATGGGATTTCTGGTTGGCTAAGGCATGCGCCTAAGCCAGGCAGAAACCACCACTCTAGTCAGGGCAAGGCAATTACATGCTGAAGATAACCCCTGCCTACCCCCTAGGTAGCTTGGCACGAGCAGTCAGGCTTATCCCAGAGGCAATGTGTAAAGCATTTGTGCAACACACACACACAGCAGCGACACACTAGGCACACCACTAAAACACCTATATCAAAAATAGCCTTTGTATTACTCATAAAACACATTAGAACGTAATCACATATATACACTGTGCCACCTGGCACTTAGTATGACTTTACAGGAATTATATACACGACTGGGCCAATCGGGCCACTGACATAACCATCATAATTCACGTTAGTGAAGACAGCCAGTAACTACTGGTAATAATGCACTTAGCACAAAGCATGAGGCAATAAACTCATAAAAGGACTCAGCATAGAATATTAGGAAGAACATCAGCAGTGCACCTTGGTACCCAATAGTAGCGTGCGCATATTACCAACTCAGCATTAAAAGCATTATGCATGAATGCGGGGTGCCTATGCACCAAACCTGAACATGATAAGCAGTACACCATAGTCCAACCGATAAAAGGCGTACACATTACTATGTGTGGCTATGGCAGCTTCCCTCCCTGTCCTGTGAGGCAGCCTCCAAATTTCTGCTGCGGGGGCCCGTCCTGGGATGGCCCTGAAATGCCCCTCTCAACACGAGGCCTCCAAACTGTCCCCCTAGCTGCTTATACAGCAGATGCATGGCCCATAATACACAGAGGAACGGCACTGCTACCAACAGGTGGCGCAATGCCCTCGAGGGAGGGAAGGCCTCACTTGGTCTCCCCCGCATAGGCAATCCCCCCCAATGTCTGAACTCACCCTCACTCCGGCGAGTCCGGGCCAAAAAAAGCTGATGTGTGGCCACCCGATGGCCACGGCACTGCAGCCTTGCATCTCTTCTTCACTGGTTGATGCGCCAAGGTCGGGCGCTTATAGGATAGGCGTCCCAGGCCGGCTCTTCTGCCCTCACTCTCCGCTGTTGAGAACCACACAGGGCTCTCCCTCGTCAACACGGGAGCCCCGCCCACAACCAGGCGTTCTTCGCTTGGCTACCTGCTCCGGTCTGGCTTCCTCTGGTCGGCCTCCCCCATGGTCAGGCTACCCTGCCTGACTTCCGGTCCACGGGCTGCTTCTCAAAGGGCACAGAGCTTATGAGCGCAATGAAAAGAACGAAGGGCTCCACATGCTCTGTCAGGAAATCTGGGAGCAGTATTCAAAAGTGGACAAGCAGAGTGCACACCACATGTTTAGCACCGAAGTCAAAAGGGGCAGAGATGGGCCCAGGCAGGCCAGCTCACAGGGCCCTCTAGCAGAGGGGAAGTCCTTTGTGGCGGTTCCTCCTGGCGCCCAGCTGTCCTTGGTCAAGTATGCACAATCACATGGGGTCACAGCCCCAATATTTATACCACTTTCAGTCTTTGTTCTGCCCTCGCACAGGGCACTGGACCTAGTCCAAACAAGTTCTGGGGGCACTTAACTAGTGCACAACAGTCCCCATTGTCAGTGTAGGCTCTGGCCACAGACACACGACAGGGGGCAGAGCCAACATTGTGTAGGGCAGGCACAGGCCTATTCAGGGTCAGGTGCTATTCCTCCCACTACTCCAAATGCAGATTGGCCTATTCAGCCTAGCATTGACTCACCCAGCTCCTCTGGAGCCACTGCATCTCCCCAGCCCCTGTCATCCAGAGTCAGACATGCAGTACACAACAGGCAGGCACAAAGACACATAGCTCACAGAAATGCCCACTTCTGAAAGTGGCATTTCTAAAATATTGATAATAAATCTGCGAACACCATTATGCAGCAGTTATTACCCTATTCCAAACATGCCAAACTTGATGATGCTACCCCTCTCATATCAGGAGTTACCACTGAAACACATATATGGGAATCCCCAATGAATTCTTATGAGAGGACAGCCTCACAGTAGTGAGAAATCAAATAGGCTGATTGTCACTACTAGGACACGCCGCACAGTTAAGGCACATGTCCTACCTTTTACCTACATAGCACTCTGCCCATAGGGCTAGCTAGGGCCTACCTTAGGGGTGATTGATGTTTAGTAAAAGGGGAGTCACAGACGTGGCAACCACTTTATGTGCCATGTCACGGAGGTAGCGAACTGCGCATGCAGGCCCTGCAATGGCAGAGGCCTGAGACAGGGTTGAAATGCTACTTTGGTGGGTGGCGCAAGCAGCGTTGCAAGCCCACCAGTAGCATTTAATTTAGAGGCCCGGGTATATGAGATACCACTTTACAAGGGACTGATAGGTAAATTAAATTCACCAAACAGGTGTAGACCAATGTTACCAAGTTTACCATAGCGAGCACATGCACTTTAACACTGAACAGCAGTGATAAAGTGCCCAGAATCCTAAAACCATCAACACCAAGTCATAAAAAATACCAGGAGGAAGGCAAAAAGTTCCGGGATGACCCTGCAAAAAGGGCCAAATTCAACAATTTCTATATAGTTTAACTTGGGTGTAATAGCTTTGATGGAGAGAATTACAATGCAACAATCTATGCCTGCCATTCATAGAGACCTCCTTAGTTTTGCCACTGCAATATTCCCAGTGCGCATCCGTTAAGCGGTTACCTATGTCCACCTCCCAGAGATTCCTAGACAGTGGTCTACACTAGGCATGTCTCTTAAAGTGGTGGTGTACATAGCAGTAACATTTTTGGTATTTAACGAGCCAGCAGCTGCAAAGCTCAACAGCCTCCAATCTGCCTGTTCCTTGCGGTAGGCAAGGAACACCTTTATCACCGCCTCCGGCAACCTGATATATGTAAATATCGCTAATGGTGTAGAGCTGCCCTATTTTAGATATTCAGTTAAGGGAATAAAGCTCCCTCCCAAGCATGAGAACTTGTATGTCCTGTAAATAACGAATCACAGAGGGTCCCTGGTAACGGGTTATTTAGGGTTGCGTATCAGTTTTTTATATGGGTGAGGAAAATTGAATTTTGCCCTGTTATGTGTCCTTACGTGTTCCCCAACATGTAATATATGTGCATGATCGCTATGCATTTCCCCTCTATGGCCGATAATCTAGACGCATTTGCAGTTGCGTCCAACGTTAATATGTCAGTTATCCAGTCCTCCGTGAAAGCAACGTGAATTAGGCTTTTAGGCCTATGTTGCCAACGTCTTTACATGGTGCACGTTAAATCATCAAGATGCACCCGTTTCTAGGCCTCACTGGATCCGGACACCAGATTCAGGCCTCAAGTCTCCTGAAATGCTCCGAGAGATGCAGCCCCGCCCGCATCCCTGACCCTTCACTTACTTCCTGCCAAGCAACGCGGTGCCCGGACTCGGCCTGCCTGCCAAGAATATGTTATGCCTACAGTTATCTGTTCAGCTCCCCGGCTTCACATTCCTAGCTAACGAACAGCATAAACATATCAATCTACAGTCTAGTCTTTCTGTCTCCATGCAAGTGAATTACTGAATTAGTATCCATAGAAGATCCATAGCTCACGCAATACCTGAAGGAATATATGCAGACACTAGCTTTTAGTGACAAGTAGCCTTTGCTCTGATGACTTTTAGAATCAAGCAACATGTACTCCAAACACAAGATATCAGATACGCTATAGGTACAGGTCGTTCTGACATCCCAGACTTTAGTCTCCTCTACTAGTGCTAGGAGTCAGCGCCCCCAGCTCTCCCCAGTTACACGTCATGACTCGTTTTGCACGCACCAGTAGGTTAAAGGTTCCAGCTGCACATGTAGCCCCTCCATGTGTCCACCCATTTATGACACTTCTGTGACGTCTGCATCACACACTTCCGTGCACGCCCTGTGCACGCCTTCCTTTCACGCCCATATGTTCTTATCTTTCGTTTGTCACTTGTTACGCCTACTGTATTCAATGCAACTGTACAGTTCTACTATATATATTGTATGATGTCAAAGAAATGTTGAATGTCCCTTCCTGAACCTTAGTAGGTGACGGAACCCGATATCCATTGGCTCGAGCCACTTAATTAAAGCCCGTATGACTCAGATACCTCGGACTCTGCCTCTTATTTATTGAGCTATCCTTTTCATTTAATGCATAGAAAAATAGTACCGGTAATTTATTTATTTACCACATGGGGAGTACATGCCTTCCACCCCAGAGATCCAGGCCAGGCCTCTCCATACCCATATTATGCAGTCCACTACCTGCATGCTCTCGGAGTCTTCATGATAACATTAGCTTGTGTATGTGGGCCTGACAAACCTAGACGTGTCTCTTTATGAGACCGGTATGTTCTGTACTGTTTCAGCAGTGCATCCAGTAATTCTGTTTTTTTGTATAGTCTCTCGAGATTTCCAGTATTATGTTTTCGATGTATTATGTTTTCGATGTACTAGGTAGTATCTGTTCGAACTGTTTTTAATGTGTTTTGATGTCGTGGTATGAATGATTTGTTTTGCTATTCATTACTGTGTTTATTGTGTTCAAGTCCAAGTACGTTCAAATATGCCTTTGTTTTCAAAGTTACGTCAGATAAGAACCAGAAAAGGGATACTCGAAGAATCAGTTCCTGTCCCACCTAGGGACAGTCCTGGACATTTCATGTATCATAAACATGGCTTAGATGCCATACTGTACTTAGACTTATGGGCAGACTATACCAAACATCTGGAAGAGAAATATAGATGGCCTGTTTCAGGAACCTGGGATGCCGAGTGCATCATGAGAGTAGAGGAAGCATTATGGAAAAAGAAAGCCAGACAGTCCCAGAAAGATGCCATAGAATTGTGGCGTAAAGAATCGCATAAAAGAACAGAAAAAGAATTCAGGAAAGCAGAACTAAGTAGGGAATCATCAGAAAAAGCCCAAGAACGGGAACTACTAGAAGAAGGTGAACGAGTTAAAGCAGAACAGTTAGACAGACAAAGAAATGCCCTTATTAAAGGCATGTATCCCCTTCTCGCCGAGGGCCTGCCTAAGGCGACCCCGGATGCACCCTGTAATTTACCGCCACCATTGGTCCCGACTAAGCTACGTCATAAACCGACCGCAGCTGAAATTTTCCTTTCTTCCTATTTAGACGACACTGTCCCAGAATATGCAAATCCGAATCCTACCCCGCCTATTCAACCTCTCAACCCTGTTAATAACGTAATCACTGTTCCTCCAGCCACTGGTCCCGGGAATCCTTTTAATCCGCCAGTAACCCAGGACCAACCCACATTACGTTTGCCTACTTTACCAGTCACATTACCAGCAACGTCGCACACAGTATTAGTTGACGATTCAAGTTCAGGAGGAGCAGGGGGAGGTATTGCTATCACCCCGCCTCAAGTAAAACGAATGACGCTGAGAGACGCAGCATTACAGCGCACGCCAAAAATGGCTACATACGCAGCCCTCAAACAATACCTCACTGATTGTAGATATGACCCAGTGCCAGGCGAAGATCACATGATATTATATTCCGTACGTCTACGACGAGTTGCAAGTTATTTGGCTATCATGCCAGAAATGAGGGAACATTTAGACAGAATATATCATTTCATCAGAACAGGACAAGGACCAGAAAGTATTCACGAGGCTATGGCACACAGGAAAGTCGAGACTCAAAATATGATCTTGCAGTTTTTGATAAACTGTTTAATAAGAGAACAAGACCAGCCTGGTAAAGATAAAGATGAGATGAGGGCCCTGACAAAATGGAGTGACAATATAGCAGACGGAAAACACAGTAAACAAGGTAGTATAGAAACCATGTATAGAAAGATTCGTAAAGAAATTCTAGGCATACACGAAAGGGAGAAAGCAGCAAGAGGAACCGAGAAAGAGAATGACACTTCAGACGAAGATGTAGACATAGAGAACCCAGACAGAATAGCGTATGTCGGTAGGACGAGACCTTTTGACAGACACACACGCCTAGAATGTAAGAAAACTTTTCTTCCTCCCGTACCAGAACAGTGTTCTCTTGAGCATTTATTTCAAGCTACCGACAGAGTTCTGAAACTACGAATAGGTTACAGTGAGCTTAGTGCCATGCATGAACAGGAACTAGCCCGATCAGCAGTGCAATGGACTAGTGATTCTAGCACATTTTCAGACGAAGTTGTGGCCCAAACATTTCTGAAACTATCCCCAGACGAACAGCGACTGGTGGGTATGTACATGATCCAGCACCTCATTACACTGTACGAAAGTCAGCATTCTGATCCAGGTCCCCTATATAATGTATTGGACGAGTTACTCCTAAACAGAGGGAAAGGCCTAGGTACCGATTTGATTAATGTCATTTTAGAACAACGCCACAAGTACAGAACGTTCCTGACTCCACATTTTGTTCCTGTTCTACCCCCAGTAAGGAAGACATTTTACATAGACAGACAGAATCCCTTGCGAGAAGTCCATCCTGTTAAGGGAACGGGAGGTACGCTCGAACGAGTATTTGTTTACACCCCTTTAACGAAAATAGAACTACTGGAAATGAAAAAGTTAGTGCCCTGTCACGATAAAGATCCAGCAGGGTTCCACCGTGAATTAAAAGACATGCTCCGCATGGGAGAATACACGTATCCCGATATCATTAAAATGTTAAAGGTCCTGTTGCCTGCGGGCATATACGAAAAACTTAAAGAAAAGGAATGGGAGGTGGGAGAGAAAAAGATTGACTGGGCAGAATTAGAGAACGAAGATAACACACGAGTTCCTGGTACTGGTCTTGGGGAAAAAGCCAAAGCATTGCCCGAGTTGTTAATACAAGTTTTGCCAAGATTATTAACCACGAAAAAGGAAGACTGGGATGCCATCTCAGCCTGTAAACAGAAACAAGACGAAGACACTAGTGATTTTTATTCTAGATTTGAGAAATGTTTCATTATTAACAGCGGCTTGAAAACAAGTAGTGAGTCGTATCCACATCTTTTTGTTACCAAATTAGTAGAGAATTCTTTACCACAAGTTAAAAATCGAGTACTGAAAGTTGAGAGTACCTGGCAAGCTAATACCCCGTCCCAAATGTTACAAATGTTACAGTACCACCAGAACCGAATCAGAGAAGAGCAAGAACACGAAAGGAGACGTATGAAAGACACGAAAATGAAAGTACTGGTGGCACAGTCTGTTCCAGTTGATAGTCAGAAGAGGGGTACGACTCAGACCAGTCATTCTGCAGCTCCCGTTAAAGGGACATGCAATTACTGTAAACAGCCAGGTCACTATATAAACGAATGTGCAGTTCTGAAACACAACATAGCTACTGGTAAGACGAAAGAGAGACCGCGTCCTCCTAGACAGGAACATGTTCCACAAAACACGCAACCACCGCAGAACGCACAACAGACAGTAACAGTACCGCAGCCTATAGCTGCCACACAACACGTTACACAGCAGATGTACCAGTACGCACAGTCAGATTATCCAGAATATCAGCAGTATTCATGAAACAGCCTAGAGAGAGAGGTTGGCTTGCCTCTCATCGAGGTTCCTGTAGATCAAGAAGGTCCCTATGTACACAGCCAAGTATTAGGGAAAGACAGAAAGTTTCTGATTGATACAGGGGCAAGTAGGACTACCATCAGTCATGACGAGGTTCCAGGGGCCCCTCTCTCAGGCTCAAGAAATGTTTCCCTGGGATTTTCAGGAAAGCCTATTGTAAATGAAATATCGAAACCAGTTTCCCTAGAAGTCGGTCCATTGTCCCGAACTACAGACTTGTTACTTACGAAATCATGTCCAGAAAACTTACTTGGTATTAAAACATTGAAAGAACTAGGTGCCGTGATTTGTTGTTCTCCGGAAGGAGTGAGATTGTTTTTACGTGATTTTAAAGGACATTATGTGTTAAGAGATTTTGATCCAAGATTATTGAATGTACCACAGCATTTATGGGCGCAAGGTCCAACGGATGTAGGTTGTATGCACATTACACCATACCGTGTCACTCTGAAACAAGGAGTTGTACTACCACGAATCCGACAATACAAGTTGCCACCTGAGGCTGTAGCAGCCTTATCAAAAATCATTGACGAGCTCATTGCTCAAGGAGTGGTTGTAGAAACTGACTCCAATGTATGTAATTCTCCTATCATTCCGATTCTTAAACGCACTGACCCAAATGCACCTCCAGTTTATCGACTAGTGATTGACCTTCGAGAACTTATTAAATGTATTATACCCCAGTACCCAGTGGTTCCAGATATCTCTTCCCTATTGACTGCCATTGATTCCGAAGCAGCGTTCTTTACTGTTATCGATCTCAAGAACGCCTTCTTTAGTGTACCCATCCATCCAGACAGCCAGTTCCTTTTCGGATTCTGTTTAAATGGAAGAAGCTATAAATTCACACGTGCACCTCAAGGGTTCACAGAAAGTCCCAGTATTTACAGTCAAGCACTGAAACGACAACTAGATAGTATTCACATGCCAACTGACACTGCCCTGCTCCAGTATGTCGATGATCTATTGATCACTGCCCGTACAGAACGTGACTGCGAACGTGCGTCACTGACAGTCTTGTATTTTCTGGCAGAAATGGGGCACAAGGTGTCCCCTTCGAAACTGCAATTCTGTGTCCAGCAAGTGGTATACCTTGGACACTTGCTGTCCAAGAGGGGTAGACAGTTGACACCTGACCGTATCCAGTTAATTGCACATCTTCCACAGCCCAAGACACAGAAGGAGGTACGAGCTTTTATCGGCCTCACTTCTTACTGCAGACAATGGATCCCTCAGTACGCATATCTAGCCAAGCCACTGATACAGTTGACAACACAGGAGGCAGCGACATCGACTGTCCTCCCTTGGACCCAGGAACACACACTTCGAAGAATTAAAGAAAGCTTTATGTCAAGCACCTGTTTTAGCGACACCAAACTACAGCAAACCTTTTACACTTTTTGTCACCGAACGTGATGGTACAGCATTGTCTGTTCTCACACAAGATCAAGCAGGACAACACAAGCCTTGTGCTTATTTTTCTAGCACATTAGATCCAGTAGCCCAGGCTTTGCCTGCGTGCCTCAGATCAGTTGCCGCCACAGCTTTAGCTATCAGACAAAGTGATTCCATAGTGTTAGGACACTCCCTGACAGTACAGGTTCCACACTCTGTGGAAGTTCTTTTAAACCGAACACAGACTCAGCACTTGACAATTGCACGATTGACAGGATATGAACTGACACTGTTTCAGCCACACATAGAGATCAGACGTTGTAACATATTAAATCCTGCTATACTGTTACCCTCGATTACCTCAAACCCTGCGACACATGACTGTGTGGAAGTTATTAACACCATGACGAAGCCAAGACAAGACTTGACGGATATTGCATTACCAGACCCAGACCTGACACTTTATGTGGATGGTTCATGTATGAGAACAAGTACAGGAGAGTTAGTAGCAGCATATGCAGTGACTACTGAAACTGAAGTTATAGAAACATATCGTATTGACACCCTGTCTGCTCAAGCAGCAGAGCTCATCGCTCTGACCCAAGCCTGCATACGAGCCAAGAACCTGAAAGTAAATATATATACAGATTCACGTTATGCATTCGGAGTCGTTCACGACTTTGGAGTCCTCTGGCAAGAAAGAGGGTTTATGACCTCTCATGGAGCCAAGATCCAGCATGGCCCCCTCATTCAAGCTCTGTTAGAAGCAATACATTTACCTACAGCTATAGCGATTATGAAGTGCAAAGCACATACGAGAGTCACTGACACCATTTCCCAGGGTAACGACCTGGCAGATCGAACAGCCAAACTTACAGCTCAGACTCCAGACATTCCAGCTGATACGACAAAGACAGACGTTTCAGTCCCGACAACTTGCATGACAGTCAAGGATCCTACACAAGATGTACTAGACATACAGACACATGCTACTCCAGACGAAATCAAGAAATGGTCTGAACAAGGAGGGGTCCAGACAGATCAGGGATGGTTGACGAAGGGAAAAGCCACATGGTTTCTCCCCGACTCTATGGTTCAAGTCATTATTAATACAGCACATAGTCCAGCACACTTAGGAGAAAAAGCCATGTTAGACAGCATCCAGAACCTATGGTTTAACAAGCATTTACGAGCAGCAGCGAAGCAGAAAGTACGTACCTGCATGATCTGTTGTCAGTTCAATCCAGGTAAAGGTGTCCCCGTGGAACAAGGTGGATTTCATCCTCCTGACCATCCTTTTGAAGTCCTCCAGATGGATTATATCCAGATGGATCGATGTCGAGGATTCAAGTATGTCCTCATAGTTGTATGCGCTCTGTCCAGATGGACAGAAGCATATCCAGTCTCAGATTATACTCCCGTGACCACTGCCAAGCAGTTGGTACGTGAGTTTTTCCCTCGATACGGTTTACCCCGTGTCGTGTATTCAGATAATGGACAGCCATTCTCGTCCGAACTCATGAAACAGGTATCACTTTTGTTAGGGTACCAGTGGAAATTCCACTGTGTACGACACCCCGAGGCAGCTGGCCTCGTCGAGCGCCACAATCAAACTCTGAAAATACGAATAGCGAAGGTCTGTGCAGAAAAAGGTGTACATTGGATGGTAGCCCTGCCGGTTGCCCTCTTCTATATGCGAATGGTCGCTCACTCCAGATCTGGATTGTCACCCTATGAAGTAGTTTTCGGTCGTCCCCCAAACATGTGGGGTACACCTATGCCTCGTAAAATCACCGATGTTGACAGTAACATGCTGACAGATTACCTAGCTTCCTTGATGTCTGCACTACTCTCTTGTCGTTCACAGGTCGCGGCTGCCTTTCCAGACAACACCCAGGTGAAACCGCACGAGGTCGTTCCAGGAGATCTAGTTCTGGTTCGGAATTTTGATCGTTCAAGTCCTCTGGAGCCCCGCTGGAAGGAGCCAAAACTCGTTCTGATGACCACAAGGACCGCCGTAAAGCTAGAAGGAAGAAAAGGCTGGCTCCATTCCAGTCACATCAAGCGTTTCCATGGACCGTGTCCAAAGACTTTTTTCAAGGACTGCCCCGATACTGACTCTAAACTTCCCCTGTTAGAGAAAACTCCGCAGCAGGAGTATAAACTGAAACTAAGGTCTAGTAAGTCAGACAGCGTTTAATTGTTTAAGTCCCCCTCGGGTGAAGCGGTTAGACAGGTTTCTGACATGTATGAGATAGACCCACATAGTGAGAGAGATAGACGAAACGTCAAGAAAACGAAATATTGTAAAAGTCTACGAAGCAGATGTATCGTTACCTTATTGTTTATGTTTATTCTGAGTCTTACGATCACATGTATAAGTTATATGCTACATGTATTTTTCCCTCCTCTTGGTTCACATTCACACCTTTCCTCTAATGATACTGTAGAACACACATTTAGTGAACTACCCCCTCACGAGTTGTCCTATCGACTTGCAATGCGCAACAATACTTTTATTCGTATGTTACACTATTCACATGAGACCAGCAATGCCACTAATTGCTGGGTATGTGGTCGACTTCCCCCTTACCAGACAGTGAAGGGAGTTCTACCACTCTTTCCCTATCCGTTTTCACACAATGGTTCGTGTGGAGCATGGTTTACGTTAACGTCATCTTTAGACGACAAGTCCACAGCTTCCCTTCTGAATACAGTCATGAATGAAACCTGTTTCCCAGACAAGGACGGTCTTTCTCATAGGACAGGGATAGATTTAGAAAATGAAGTATATGATCTAGGTAATTTTTCCTCTAACCTCATGGTTTTGAATGTTCAGTCCAATTCAGACTTGCCTTCTATAACAGTTCTACCAGTGAAAGGCGAATTATGTGTTAGAAAGAATGGTTCAGTACATCTAGGACACAGTGATTGTACTACTATGGTCGAGTACAGTGACAGTGGGAAATCTACTTTCAAAGCTTCACGTCATTCCTATTTTATATGTGGTCAGACCGCTTATGTACGTTTGCCCCTAGATTGGGATGGAACATGTTACATTGCATTCCTACTGCCACCAGTTTTCCTAGCCCCATCTGATTATCACCGAAATACCCATCTAGTACACGTCAGACATAGAAGGGAGATCGAGTCCCCAATTGTCGATCAGACTGAAACTGCATTGGAACAGTATACGGATTTCAATAAAGGTTTCTTTTTTTTCATAGGTCCCGTCCAGAATAGTAAATTAATACGCAGGTTAACCAGAACCCTTGAAGCAGTAGTGAATGAGACTACTTCCGCCCTAGGTAACTTAACAGAAGAGCAGTCTGCTATGAGA
This sequence comes from Lissotriton helveticus, assembly GCF_964261635.1. Classification (NCBI taxonomy): domain Eukaryota; kingdom Metazoa; phylum Chordata; class Amphibia; order Caudata; family Salamandridae; genus Lissotriton; species Lissotriton helveticus. The sequence continues at coordinate 236,783,980 of NC_136062.1, read as the reverse complement.
TTTGTTGTTCTTCAGAACCGCCTTGTCCTTGACGTCATCCTGGCCGATAGGGGCGGAGCTTGTAGAGTCATCGGATCTAGTTGTTGCGTTTTCATTCCTAATAACGCACCGTCTGTGTATTCAGCAATAACTAGACTTCATAAAATAGCTCATCAGCTACACCAGAATCCAGGCACCTGGACTTGGTCCGGCTGGCTCTGGAGTGTAATATCTGCACGGGCGGGAGGACACTCCTTCCGGGCTCTATCTGTGTCTCTCTGGAATGCTCTCCATAGTACCATCAGGAACCTACAAGACCATAGGGTGTTTAGGAAGGCAGTTGAGACCTTGCTCTTCCCCTGATTATTCCCAGATGCATCCTTTCCCGCCTTTCAGTCGTTTTGTTGCAGATCTAGCGCTGGGATGCCCCTACCGCTGGGGCAGCCATGCTCTCTACAAATCTGATAACATAACATGTATGAAACTATTTTGCATTCACAAACGGTGCAAATCACTAAATTTGACCATTTGCAAATGCAAAATAGCCTTTCAAGATGTATGAAACGCTTTGTAGTCACAATTTTAAGTAATCAAAATTTTTTGCAGTTACTTAAAAATGCAAATGCAAATAGGGAATTGTAATTCACAATTTTGTAAGCACATGTACCAAGCATTTTCTAAATGCAAACTGTTCATTTAAGAAATGCTATTTCCATCGACTCCAAGTTGATGGTCACCATGTGCAATTTTTGACAAATGCACAAAAATTAATTTTTCATAGTGTCATGTAGTGCACACATGCCCTCAGGGCATGTGTGCGATGTACATGTGCACATTTCTTTTGTGGGGTGCTCCAGGTAGGTCTTAGGTTTCTGGGCACCCTTGGTTTTGCATTTCCTAATTTTCGATTACCAATTAGGTCATCACATATTAAGTAAAACAAAACCATTCGCACATATGGGCCTTTAGGCCCATAGGAACAAATGGATTAGTATTACCTAATAGCGATTACCTAATTGCGATTGCGAGTCTTTAGGAATTGCTATTATGTAATTGCTATTTTCTTACACACCATTTTGCATTCCTTAAATAGCAATTACTTAAAATCGCTATTTAAAGAATGCAAAATGTATTTTTGATACATATGTCCCATAGTGCCTTCAATTTCTCTTATTGCCTCACCTGTAATTAGGATGTGCCCAGAAGACTGAAGTGGAATGGGCACTTTATGACAAGTTCACCAACAGATGTGATCGCTTTCTATAATCCGGAAGGCAGTTTATAATTATGCTACGCAGACGCATCGCAATCTTGTCAGTACTAGAACTGTAAAAGCAGTGATAAATTTGTAAAAACATAAGTGTTGGGGCTCTTGTCAGGAGGCGGCTTGCACCAACCCATTTCTCCTGTAATGCCTCCTGAAACAGAGCCAAGTACTAACTGTTAGACCTGGCATCTTTGGCGTGGTTTTCCACTATCTTTTTGCCTCTACCTCCTGTATTTTTGATGCTGTGCTGGATTTCGATTTTGCTGGTTTAGATGCTTTGGAGACTCTGCCACTATTGATCAGTGCCAGCGTGTAAGTGCTCCCTATGTAAATTGTTATTATGATTGGATATACATGATTGGCATATTTGTATCACCAGGAAGTCCCTAGTAAAGTGCACTGGGTGTGCCAGGGCTGGTGATGACAGATGCTACTAGTGGGCCTGCAGCACTGATTGTGCCACCCACATGAGTAGCCCTAAAATGGTGTCTCAGGCCTGCCACCACAGTGCCTGCATGCAGTCTGTGGACTGCCATGTCCTCCTGGTCAGTGTCCCCACTGACCAGGCCTAACCCTTCCCTTTTTGTGCACATTAGTCACCCCTATGGAAGGTCCAAGGTACCCTCCTGGGCAGGTTGCAGTGCATGTGAAAGGTAGAGCATGTACTGGTGCAGGTGACAAGCTCTGGTAGTGAATGGCAGCCATTTTCGTTTTTCACTATTATAAGGCTATCTTGCTCCATAGATTAACATGGGGGATGCTGGCTACAGTGGCTACCAGCATTTCTTCTCATAGGAACAAGATAGGACATAAGAGTCTAGTATCCCTGAACTCAGAATTTAATAACATATCTTTTAGGAAAGGTTGTTTTTTAATCCTGTGTTTGAGAACAGCACTTTTAGAAAGTTGCTGTTCTCTTGTCTGACCCTTCTGTGTGCCCTGGCCTGTTTGTGTATTGACTGTCTGGTTTGAGAGGGACAGGGGCTGGGAATTCCCCAGGAGGCTGGCTGAGTCAGCCCTAGGCTGAATGACTGCATTTGCAACTTGAGTCGTGGGAGGAGATAGCACCTGGGCCTGAATAGGGCTGTGCCTGCCTTCCACAATGCTGGCTCCACCTCCTGCTGGGCGGCTGATGACCCTGCCCCTCACTCTGAAAGGAAAGGAGAAGCCAGGAAAACAAAGTGCTCAAGCAACACCCAGAACTGGTTCAGACCGGGCTCAGGCCCACTTGCACAAAGAGAACAAAGACTTTTAGAGGTATAAGTACAGGACCCCTGACAACATAAAAATTAGATCATCCTGGAATCAAGAAGGAACCTCTGCCAAGGAGAAAGCTGAAACTGAAGAAGGAAGACTGTCCTGCTGTTGCTCTGCTGCACTGACCTGCTGTTGCTTTGCTGCCAAGGAGAGGGGAAGGACTTTGCTGTTGTGCTGTGTCCCCTGTCTTGGAGGAATCTCCAAGGGCCTGAGAAGAGCTGGCTCCCTGTCCTGAAGTCCCAGGAACAAAAGGACTTCACCCCCAGCTTCCCTGAACTCTGCTGAGAGAGTTCTGTCCTTCCTACAGTGCTTGATCCAGTTGTGGGGCCTCTGGAAGTTGTACCTGTGCTGGGAAGCTTGAAAACTAAGCTTGCAAGACTTTTGCAATTGAAAAGTTATCGCATCGCTCGCTGCGGAGCGCATCCCCGACAGTGCGAGGAAATTCCTGCCGCTACGAAGGCCGAGACCGTTGCAGCGCTTGTTGCCGCTGCCAGAGCCGTCGCATCCTTCGTTTGCGGGACGCACCAGACCCGTGCGGGAATGTCTAACATCGCTGCGAGTATCGTCGCAGAGCCTGTCGTCGCTGGGTGAGATCGCCGCACCGCTTGCTCTCGGACCGCATCACGTCGCTGCAAGTGTCGTCGCAGAAGCCATCACGTCGAGGAGCTGCGAGAGAGAAGATCACCGCTGGTCCGCGCATCGTCGCCCCGAAGATCGTCGCAACTCCCAAGATCGTCGCCTCGTGCCTTTGCGAGAACAAACTTCCTACAGAACCTCCGCACCGGAATCCATACAAGTGACCTTCCTCCCCATACAGACCGGATTCGTCGCAACACGCCCGCGGCTGCAGCGGGGCTGTCGCAAACGCCTCCCCAGGGTCTCAGGAGCAACGCATCGCTTGTTTTCCACCACACCAGCTTCTGCTTTTGGAACTTTGTCGCATTTAAAGGTACTGTTGGCTCAACGTGACGCAACTGTGAACTTTTCACGCATCTGTGAATTTTTATCGCAACCTAAAGAACTCTTTTGAAACCATAGTCTTGAACTGTGTATGTTGGATTTTTGTTGTTTTGGTCTTGTGTAGTTTAGATTAAATACCTTTATTTTTTTAAACTGTTGTGGAGTCAGTTTGTGGTGTTTTCACTGTGTTACTGTGAGTGTTGGTACAAATACTTTACACATTGCCTTTGGTTAGCCTAGACTGCTCGTGCCAAGCTACCTAGAGGGTGAGCAGAGGTTATCTCAGAGGGTTTCCTCCTTGCCCTGACTAGAAGCAAGGGTCCCTATTTGGACACTGGTACCTACCTCTGCCAACTAGAGACCCCCATTTCTAACATTGCTGGTCAGCAGTGGGATATTAAACTTGTATTTGTACTAGACCCACAGTGATTGGTGTACATCACTAGTGAATGCAGACCACTACGCCACCGCATACTACTGGTTTTTGATTTTTGACTCTATTTTTGAGTAACTCTTCTAAAACATCATGTCTTTGAATGGAAAGACACCCAGTATGGAGGTAGAACTAGAGTTTCGCATTGAGGATCTGTATTCTTACAAAGTTACACAGCTTCAGCAATTCTGCAACAAGTTTGAGTGCCCCATAAAGAGCGGCTACAGGAAGGATGAGCTGCAAAGAATCTTGAAGGCCCATTGGGAGGCACAAGAGGGAAATTATGTTAGTGCAAGAAATGGTTTTCAAGTCACAGATCTGCCAGTGGGCAGAGTAGGCTCAGGAGCTGGCAGCAATCACTCCGGTAGGGGCCTCACCCCAGAAGAGTTACAAGAAAATCAGAGAGAGAGAGAGAATATGACTTGGAAGTAATGAAAATGAAAATGAGGCAATTGGAATTGGAGAAAGAAAGGGCAGCGGAAGACAAGAAAGAGGCCCGTGCCCTAGAGGAGAAGAAATTGCTTTTGGCTCATGAGTTGAGCCTGAGAGAACTGGATCTTAAAGCCAAGGAGGTAGATGCCAGTTCAAATGGTGGCAGCGCGCAGCCAGTGCATGGGGGTAAAGTATATACAGAATTATCATAGGAGTGAGGATATTTATGCCTGAGATTGCATTAAGAATGAATGGTGTGGAGGAGGAGCCTAGCCTGCAGCCGAGATGGCCGCCTAGTCTCTCGGCTCCGTCGACCCTTGTGCCTTTCTTCACTATCCTGCCGCATATCCTGTGCCTTCACACAACAAGTGAGCTCGAGAAGTGCTCCTGATCACGTCGATGTGCTTCCCGGTGCAATCCGAGCGCTACCGGTGGTGAGGCGTCCCTGCTCTCTTCCCGGCCCTTCGAGGGAACGCAGCCGGGCCATAGCCTGTGGGGTACGGCCGGAAGCGGCCACAACAACAGCGACCGCCGTGGTGGAGGAGGAGCCGGTCGGCTGGAATTGCATTGCTGCGCTGGGCTTATCGCCGCAGCGCTTCCCTCCGCTCGGCGACCCTACGCGCCTGGAAACTTTGTACCGGCGCTCACACATTGTATCCTTGCACAGTTTGGAGGTGACGGGTCTGCTTCTTTGTTGCTCTCCCACGTAGCGGACGCCATTTTCCGCATCGGGCACCCAGCGCCTGCAAGCGGAGTCATCTGCTCGTTTCGGGAGCTGATTGTTTGCCGGCATTACCACAGTTGGAGCTGCTTCATGATCAGCTGTCCTCATGTTTCTGTCCCAGCGGTGCCTCGCAGATCCTCTGCAGAATTGTTGTAAGTCAATGATTGAAAATGGCGACTTGCTTTCGGAAATGCTCTGCTGCCGTTCGCCCTGGACGGGGGACAATGCTGCATCCTCCAGTCCGGATACACCGCTGGGGCCCCGTGATGTTTTGGATGCTTTGGAGGATCTAAGGATTGCCTTTCGTGACGCTGCCCAAGGATTGGGGGACCGGCTCGATGCGATTTCACCGGCTGGCCGTGATTGCCTTTCAGTGCTGCACACTATGCCACATCCTCACCCGGTTTACGGTGGATTGTCTACCCTGGAGCGTGTGGAGGCGATAGCTGGTCAGGCCTCAGTTTCCGCTGCAGTACTCTCCGTAGTTGATTTGAGGAGGTCTGGCGATAATGATCTTTCTCGATGGCTGGTGCATCTGCTTCGGACGCCATGTTTTCCATTTCCTTTGTCTTCTGGTGGCGTGCCTCTTTGCTTCTTCCTGGATTTGATGCTCTTGCCTCGGCCTGCTGCTACGGTTGAACTTTTGCTTTGTCTTGCTTCCCACTGTACTATCTTCGGGCAAGCAGCAGTGGCTTCTATTGACTTTTGTGACCGACCTCCCAGCCAGTGTGACTCATCTCAAGTGCCTCGACTTCTGCAATGGATTTCACGGTTGCCTTCTCCGTCCACGTTGGCTGTTTTAGACCTGGACTCCGCTGTCATGCTGGATCGAAGGGGACAGGGCTGAGGATGTTCCTCCTTTTTGTTGCAACCTGCTGTGTGTATTGCTGGGGCTGTAATGGACAATTGTTGGAGGTAAATATTGGTTAGGTACTGGGGCGGGGTCCGGGGTTGGGTGGCCGCGGGTTTAAGTGCTGATTGTTTTGGTTATTTCTCTGGCCCTCCTCCGGTCTTATGTGATTCTCTTTTTCCTTCTTTTCCTTTCTTCTGAATTTCGGGTACTCCTTTGGGGTGACAGACACACTGCTAGGGGGGGGGTAGGCCGTAGCCTCTGCATGCGTGTAGGGTGGGGGGTGGGCGGGGGGGGGGTTTCTTTGTTCGTTTCAGTTTCTATGGGCCTCAATTTTTCTTCTTCCTCTTTTACTCTTTTCTTCTCCTATTTCCTTGGGTCATGGGGTGGATTGGGAGATGTGGGTAGTAGCTGGGGTGTATTGTACTGTGTGTTTCTCATTTATCCTGACATACTCGCCTCCAGCCATTTGTTTTATGGATAATGTTTGCTGATTTTTCTGATGATCGTTGCCCACTTCTGTCCTGGACGTATTGTTTGGACTCTGATCCTTCTTGACTTCTATTGCTTTGGACACGTTCAAAAAAAAAAAAACTTTAAAATTAAACCTTCACTTATCCTGCTTCTCGGCAGCGCAATTACTTATAGTGTAACTCGGATTAATTGTGCTTGCTTGCTGTGCTGCTGAGTCGCCTAACTGCTTGCTACTGTGCTTTAAATGTTGTCGAGGCCGGCCCGTGGGTTGTAGGCCCGTATTTGTTTACTTATATTGTCTAATAAAGGTTTTCAAAAAAAAAAAAAAAAATTAATGGTGTGCCTGATCAGCATTGGGGGGCGGGCCTGTGGAAACATTTTGAGGCTTCTGGGAGGAGTGCTCTAGAGCCCTTAGAAATGGCAGGTGCCATGACCTACCCCAATATGAAGGAGGCCTTATGTCTCAGGTATGGCCTTACTCCAGAGCAGTATAGACTGCAGTTTAGAAACTCTAAGAAGAGAGAGTCTGAGACTTGGATGGAGTGTGTGAATTTGTACTCGCGTGCACTGGAAGGTTGGATGAAGGGCAGTAAACTAACTGATTTTAAGGGGTTGTTGCATTTAATCAGTTGGGCGCACTTGAGTAGTCTTTGTGTTCCAGAGCTGCGCCAGCATATTTTAGACAGCAAGCTGACAGACCCCATTGAGCTTGCTAAGGAGGCGGACCGCTGGACCAGTACCAGGGTCCACAGAGGAATTGTGGGTACCACAGCCAAAGGTGGGCAGGGTCCCCAGCAGAAGAGTGGGGTGGACAAGGGTAACCAAAAGGAGTTCTCACAAAGGCCCCAAAATAGTTCCCAGGGAAAGGAATCCCAACCCCCAGACCTAGAGAGCCATGGCCCCCGAAGGGCAAGCGGGACACTAGAGATAACAGAGACAACAGAGCTCCACCTACCTGCTATCACTGCAACGAGGTGGGCCACATTGCTCCCAACTGTCCCAAAAAGAAAACAGCACCCACTGGTGCTCCAGCCCCAGGGTTAGCGAGTATAGCTTTGGACGGGGATTTGATGTCCAGTGGGGAGGAAGGCTTAGCAGTTATGTCCCTTGTCTCTCTAGGAGACCAAGAGATGGTCCAGGAAACCTTACTGCCCCTGAACACTAAGAAATATGGGCAGAAGGTGACCATCAATGGGAGGGAGATAGAGGCTCTGAGAGACACCGGCGCCAGCGTGACATCCGTGAGGTGTCAGTGGGTGTCTGAAGAGCAAATCATCCCTGATGTACTCCGCCCTGTAGTGGCAGCTGACAGCTCAGTGCACCTCTGCAAGTTGGCACGTGTTCCCTTTGAATGGGGGGGAGTCTCTGGTCTTTTGTAAGTGGTTGTCAGTGATGCCTTGCCTGTGGACTGTCTGCTAGGTAACAACCTGGAGAGTTCTCCATGGAAGGATGTAGAACACAGAACTCATTTGGAGATGTTCGGTTTGCCTGCGTGGATCTGTGTGACCACGCGTGCTATGGCAGCCAGTAGGGGTGACTCAGCAGAACTGGAGCCTGAAACAGTGGCCCAGAGACCTGCCAAGAGAAGAAGGGGCATGGGGTGCGGGAAACCTGCCCCAGCAGTTCCCATGGTCCAGGAAGGAGCAGAACCCGAGGGGGATGCCCTGGAACCTACAGGGGAACAGGTGGCCGAACTGGGGGACCTGCCTCAGCTGACCCATTGGCAGCAGGAAGGTGGTCCCTCCAGGGAGGAATTCTGCCAGGCGCAGAAAGAATGCCCTTCCCTCATTGGTCTGCGACAACAGGCTGCAGACCAGCAGGTGGAGCGTCCAGAGATCACTTTATCTACTGGGAGGATGACTTGTTGTATAGTGAGTCTAAGTTTGCTGAGCCCGGTGCAGCCCGTGTGCTGGTGGTACCCGAGCGCTTCAGAAACTTCCTAATGGGTCTGGCTCATGACGTGCCTCTCGCAGGACATCTGGGGCAAGACAAGACCCTAAACAGGCTTGTCACCCACTTCCACTGGCTCCAGATGAGGAAGCACGTTGGTTCCTTTTGTAGGTCTTGCCAAACCTGTTAAGCCAGTGGCAAGACTGGAATGAAGTTGAAAGCACCCCTCTAACCCTTTCCAGTGGTGAGCACCCCTTTCGAGCGGGTGGGCATAGACATTGTCGGGCCCCTGGACCCCAGGACAGCCTTAGGCAACAGGTTCATCCTATTCTTGGTGGACCATGCCACCCGGTACCCGGAGGCAGTCCCTCTCAGGACAATCACAGCACCCGTGGTGGGCCGTGCATTGATGGGGATCTTTTCCCGTGTGGGGTTCCCCAGAGAGGTGGTCTCCGACCGGGGTACCAACTTCATCTCTAGGTACATGAAGTCTCTGTGGGAGGATTGTGGGGTAACTTATAAGTTCACCACTCCTTACCACCCTCAAGGAAATGGGTTGGTTGAAAGGTTCAACCGGACCCTGAAAGGTATGATTATGGGCCTAGCGGAGCCCATGAGACGGAAGTGGGACGTCTTGTTACCATGCCTGTTGTTTGCCTACAGGGAGGTGCCTCAGAAGTCCTTAGGGTTCAGTCCATTGAACTCATGTATGGCCACCCTGTTAGAGGACCTCTCAAACTGGTGAAGGAGGGGTGGGAGAAATCCCGTGGGAAAACCCCCCAGGATGTGTTCAACTCTGTGCTGGCCATTCGCAACCAGACACAACGCTTCAGGAAGCTCGCTCAGGAGAACCTGGAAGCTAGCCAGAAAGAAATTAAAAGATGGTACGACCAGAATACCACTCTGGTCGAATTTCAACCTGGGCAGAAAGTGTGGGTGATGGCGCCAGTGGAGCCTTGTGCGCTCCAAGACAAGTGGACAGGGCCATATGAGGTGGTGTAAAAGGAAAAGTGAGGTAACCTACTTGGTTAACCTGAGGACTCCCAGGCAGCTCCTGAGAGTCTTGCATGTGAACCGCCTCTACCCACACTTTGAGAGGTCTGCAGTGACAATGCTCATGGCTACAGATGCAGGAGGGGAGGAGGATAGTGATCCTCTCCCTGACCTCCTGGCAGCTAAGGAGCATGACGGGTCAGTGGATGGTGTGGTCCTCTCGCCCACCCTGACCCCAGAACAGCAAAGAGACTGTCGCCAGGTGTTGGGTCAGTTTTCCTCTCTGTTCTCCCTGACCGCAGGTGTCACCAATTGGTACGTACATGATGTGGACACTGGAGATAGTCTGCCTGTGAAACACAAATTTTACAAGGTAGCTGACAAGGTCAGGGCCAGCATCAAGGAAGAAGTTTCCAAGATGTTGGCACTAGGGGTGATTGAGCCCTCCAGCAGCCCCTGGGCTAGCCCAGTGGTCTTGGTACCCAAAGCTGCTGCGCCCGATGCTACTCCAGAACCCCGGTTTTGTGTGGACTACTGTGGGCTCAATGCGGTCACGAAGACTGATGCACACCCCATCCCCAGAGCTGATAAGCTCGTGGATCGGTTGAGAGCTGCCCAGTACCTCAGTACCTTTGATTTGACCTCTGGGTACTGGCAGATTGCCTTAACTGATGGGGCCAAAGAGAGGTCTGCATTCTCAACGCCAGAGAGGCACTTCCAGTTCCGAGTCATGCCCTGTGGGTTGAAGAATGCCCCTGCCACCTTCCAGAGACTGGTTAACCACGCACTGACCGGGCTGGAGGAATTCAGCGCCGCATACCTGGATGACATTGCTGTGTTCAGCTCCACGTGGGAGGAACACTTGCAACACCTCTGTGAAGTGTTGAAGGCTCTGCAAAGGGCAGGCCTCACTATCAAGGCCAGCAAGTGCCAGATAGGGCAGGGATCTGTGGTGTATTTGCGACACCAGGTGGTGGGCGGCCAGGTGGCGCCCCTACAGGCAAAGATTGATACCATTCAGGCTTGGGAGCCCCCCAAGACACAGTCAGAGGTTAGAGCCTTTTTGGGTCTCACCACAGGCCCCTCAGATGGTTAATGCAAATGAGGGGAGAGAACCCAAAACTGTTGAAATGGTACATCTCCCTACAGGGAATGGACTTTACGGTGGAACACCGCCCTGGTACAGAACACGCCGATGCTGATGGTCTGTCCAGATTTTTCTGTCTTAGTGAAGAGGACCGCCAAGTGGGTGGGTAGTTCTTCCCACTTTCAGCTGGAGGGGACACGTGTTAGACCTGGCATCTTTGGCGTGGTTTTTCCCTATCTTTTTGCCTCTACCTCCTGTATTTTTGATGCTGTGCTGGATTTCGTTTTTGCTGGTTTAGATGCTTTGGAAACTCTGCCACTACTGATCAGTGCCAGAGTGTAAGTGCTCACTATGTAAATTGTTAGTATGATTGGATATACATGATTGGCATATTTGTATCACCAGGAAGTCCCTAGTAAAGTGCACTGGGTGTGCCAGGGCTGGTGATGACAGATGCTACTAGTGGGCCTGCAGCACTGACTGTGCCACCCACATGAGTAGCCCTAAAATGGTGTCTCAGGCCTGCCACCACAGTGCCTGCATGCAGTCTGTGGACTGCCATGTCCTCCTGGTCAGTGTCCCCACTGACCAGGCCTAACCCTTCCCTTTTTGTGCACATTAGTCACCCCTATGGAAGGCCCTAGGTACCCTCCTGGGCAGGGTGCAGTGCATGTGAAAGGTAGAGCATGTACTGGTGCAGGTGACAAGCTCTGATAGTGAATGGCAGCCATTTTCGTTTTTCACTATTATAAGGCTATCTTGCTCGATAGATTAACATGGGGGATGCTGGCTACAGTGGCTACCAGCATTTCTTCTCATAGGAACAAGATAAGACATAAGAGTCTAGTATCCGTGAACTCAGAATTTAATAACACATCTTTTAGGAAAGGTTGTTTTTAAATCCTGTGTTTGAGAACAGCACTTTTAGAAAGTTGTTGTTCTCTTGTCTGACCCTTCTGTGTGCCTTGGCCTGTTTGTGTATTGGCTGTCTGGTTTGAGAGTGACAGGGGCTGGGGATTCCCCAGGAGGCTGGCTGAGTCAGCCCTAGGCTGAATGACTGCATTTGCAACTTGAGTCGTGGGAGGAGATAGCACCTGGGCCTGAATAGGGCTGTGCCTGTCTTCCAAAATGCTGGCTCCACCTCCTGCTGGGCGGCTGACGACCCTGCCCCTCACTCTGAAAGGAAAGGAGAAGCCAGGAAAACAAAGTGTTCAAGCAACAACCAGAACTGGTTCAGACCGGGCTCAGGCCCACTTGCACAAAGTGAACAAATACTTTTTGGGGTATAAGTACAGGACCCCTGACAACAGAAAATTAGATCATCCTGGAATCAAGAAGGAACCTCTGCCAAGGAGAAAGCTGAAACTGAAGAAGGAAGACTGTCCTGCCGTTGCTCTGCTGCACTGACCTGCTGTTGCTTTGCTGCCAAGGAGAGGGGAAGGACTTTGCTGTTGTGCTGTGTCCCCTGTCTTGAAGGAATCTCCAAGGGTCTGAGAAGAGCTGGCTCCCTGTCCTGAAGTCCCAGGAACAAAAGGACTTCACCCCCCAGCTTCCCTGAACTCTGCTGAGAGAGTTATGTCCTTCCTGGAGTGCTTGATCGAGTTGTGAGGCCTCTGGAAGTTGTACCTGTGCTGGGAAGCTTGAAAACTAAGCTTGCAAGACTTTTGCAATTGAAAAGTTATCGCATCGCTCGCTGCGGAGAGCATCCCCGACAGTGCGAGGAAATTCCCGCCGCTACGAAGGCCGAGACCGTCGCAGCGCCTGTTGCCGCTGCCAGAGCCGTCGCATCCTTCATTTGCGGGACACACCAGACCGGTGCGGGAATGTCTAACATCGCTGCGAGTATCGTCGCAGAGCCTGTCGTCGCTGGGTGAGATCGCCGCACCGCTTGCTCGCAGACCGCATCACGTCGCTGCGAGTGTCGTCGCAGAAGCCATCACGTCGAGGAGCTGCGAGAGAGAAGATCACCGCTGGTCCGCGCATTGTCGCCCTGAAGATCGTCGCAACTCCCAAGATCGTCACCTCGTGCCTTTGCAAATACAAACTTCGTACGGAACCTCCGCACTGGAATCCATACAAGTGGCCTTCCTCCCCATACAGACCGGATTCATCGCAACACGCCTGCTGCTGCAGTGGGGCTGTCGCAAACGCCTCCCCAGGGTCTCAGGAGGAACACATTGCTTGTTTTCCACCGCACCAGCTTCTGCTTTTTGAACGTTGTCGCATTTAAAGGTACTGTTGGCTCAACGTGACGCAACTGTGAACTTTTCACGCATCTGTGAATTTTTATCGCAACCTTAAGAACTCTTTTGAAACCATATCTTGAACTGTGTATGTTGGATTTTTGTCGTTTTGGTCTTGTGTAGTTTAGATGAAATACCTTTATTTTTCTAAACTGTTGTGGAGTCAGTTTGTGGTGTTTTCACTGTGTTACTGTGAGTGTTGGTACAAATACTTTACCCATTGCCTCTGGTTAGCCTAGACTGCTTGTGCCAAGCTACCTAGAGGGTGAGCAGAGGTTATCCCAGAGGGTTTCCTCCTTGCCCCGACTAGAAGCAAGGGTCCCTATTTGGACAGTGGTACCTACCTCTGCCAACTAGAGACCCCCATTTCTAATACTAACCATGAATGGGTAGAGGACTTGGCGTAATGGCCAGAGCTGCTGGGGAACCAGGTTCGAGTCTTGGCGCTGGCTCAACATTCTGGACAAATCACTTAATCTCCTGTGCCTACAAAAAATGAGTGTGAATGGTGCTAATGAAAAGCGTTACAATTGGATCGAGTTAGTGCTATTAGCGCTGGTGTTGACTATTAACTGCCGGTTCTCAGCACCAGAAACCACTGGCTCAAATTAGGCACTGTGTGTAAGATTTAGAACAATACATTGAAGAATTTTCAGATGTAAGACTCTGGTTTAGCTACATTTGAGACATGATAGCCATCTAGCAAGTTAAACTCTCCCATCACTTCTTTTCTATGCTATGAATTTTTCCCTATTTACGTTCTCATACTCTATTTCAGTTACATTCTCTCATTTTGTGTTGGAGCAATTTTACTTGTTCATTCAGGGGATTTTCTAGAAATTGCGTCTACTCAGTGAGGCCTTTCTTTGTAGGGTACAAGCGTTGGCTCTTCTTCTTTAGTTACTGTGTCCCTGGCTGCTGTCCCTTCAGTATGTGCCTTCCAGCATGAACTACGATTTAGCAAAACGTCAGAGTTAACTACAGTGACGTCACACACATCGACGTCTAATGATATCAAAGAGTTGAACCTTGGTTGGCTGCTGAGTGACGATGGAAAACTAAGAAATGTAAGGGGTCCTTAGAGTCTTGTTTACTTCATGACCTCTGAAATACGGGGCGGCAAGAGCAATGGCAGAGGTAATAAATAGCAAACCAGCAGTGCCCTTTTATACCAATGGCTAAGGAAAACAGAGGTCCATTTCCTAGGTTTCTTTTGTTGCAGGGATTCTGCGAAACACACAGAACTATGCGTAGGATTAGTGGACCTTAGCATATGGGGACTGAGTCTTACTACCACCTTAGCACTCATGAGCCCAGGACTGACTCGCTATAGGGCCTCACTTGCCCTCCCACTCACTCACAGAGGAACAAGTGATTATACACCCCAGAACACAACACTCCGGACTCCCTCGCGAATCACGGTTGCAAGACACTGCCTTTTGATCACACTCTTGTACTCATCCACAATAAGTTCTGACAGAGACACGAACAAGTTTCAAATATTTATTTTAACTAATGTGCTCTATTATGCAGTATATGTACCACAATAAGCAGAAAAATGCATAACACAGATACGGCCAGCATAGCAAGTAGTCCGTAAATCATAAAAGGAGCTGTCATCGTGAAAGACATCACAGCCTTACCTCCCTTCCCTTGTATGGAAGCAATTTGATTATATATTAGAAGATCTCTGGGCGTTGTCCGCAGACCCTGTACCTCAGACTGTAGATGTTAGATCTGCATCATAGGTGCAGTCATGCTCTTTTTCCTGGAATGGTCCCTCTCCAAGTGTGTGCTACCAATCCGTATATTCCAATAAGACCAAAGTACATATTCCCAAACACCAGTAGCATCTTTATGTTTGTCTAGGTGCTAGGGCCTGACCAGAACAGAATAACAAGGGACATTGCTGTTCAACCTTATTCACAATGTTCAGACTAAATCCCAGGAACCTGCAAAGTTTGAAAATAACTGTAGGTTCTTGTGTGAAAGTTTCAAAAGAGGCATATGCAAAATAAACGCATGTAGTAACGTGCGCCAAGCAGCGGACAGTCTGTAGCGTGCTCATTCTAAGACAGGGAAGACTACAGTGTCCCCATGGGCCATGTGGCACTTTCTTGACGTCACTTTTGTTCTCCAGGAAGCTATCTCATTACTATTTCTCCTTAGTCTAGTGTCCTCCTAACTGGCTCAACAACAACATATTTCTGATTCCAGCCACATGGGTTGCCTGGCTGTTCTAGCTGCAGATGAAGTTTGATGGGGGAGTGCCTATTGATCGAGGGGGATTCCAGATATTGCCGGGGCCTGGAGACCATGATAGGTGACAGGAGGTGTCCTGGTGGTGCTAGATGAATCTGAATTGATTGTAATGGCTGTCTGTGTCTATGTTCCGGTAATCCTACTGCGCCACAACCTTTGTCTGCAGGGGAGTATAGCCAGAATCTGGAACCACCCCTACCTTGCTCCAATTCAGGAAAGAGTCGAAGCACACCTTTTTTTTTAAACGCTACACCACAAAGTAGTAGCAGTACACTCTTACTCCCAGAAATTAGCTATGCCTCCAAACAATTGGACGTAAATCACAACTTTGTATTAAATTAAACTTTTGAGTAAGTTTAATACTTTTCGGCACTCACAAACTGCTCTTTTGCAGTAAATTATACTTTTTCAGTAAGACTACTCCCTACTTCCATTATATTGTATAGGATGGTGTTGCAGTATCGGGAGCTGGCCATGTGTAGTGCTGGATTTACTACAAAAGTGTAAGATAACACAAAAGTACAGTTTATGAATACTAAAACGTAGTAAACTTAATCAAAAGTGTAAATTTGCTCAAAAGTGTAAGTTAACATTGTGAATCAGCCCCTTGTTTTTGGTATCCTTAACTTTGACCCTGCCCGCTCTACTGCCTTTTGTCTAGGTTTGGGCTATACAAATAAAACATACATCATGTGACATGGTCTCCTGCTTTTGGTGTTAAGTAATTCTGCTTGGGGGTAGGGGAGCACAAAGGCAACAACTGGCCTGCACTGTCCCATGAATAGGATGCTGGAGGTCAAGGTTGTTGCTCCTTGGATAGGTGCTAACCTCTCCATACACCCTGTCACCCACACACCTTTTGCTTTTGTAAACCTGCTCATCAAAGTAAAAAATTACAATTTCCAAGAAAGAAGGTAGCCAGCATTAAAATAATCAAACATGTCAAGGATACTGAGGACACAGCTGAAAAACGGAGAGTGGGCCCAGACAGTGCTAGACAGCGCAGCAGAAGTGACCATAGCTCGCAAGATCCTGATGAATCATCTAGAGACAGTGGACACGAATGAATACATTCAAGTGGAAACTGCAGACAGTAGAGTTAGCAAACCTCATAAAATATACAAGATAACATTACGTATAGAGGGAGATAAGACTAGGAAAGTAAGGGGTCTATTTTGGGATAACCTTTCAAAAGGCTATGACATCCTTTTAGCTGAAAAGGACTGGCCACCAGAGTTTGTCAGGGAATGCCCTCATGGCGAAGAAATGATTATGCCTGCCTTCTCAAATCACATTCCAATTCATAAAAAATATACACTTGCAAGAAAGTGGGCAGTAGCCCAAGCTCCTGCATTATATAAAAATCATGTAGGATGGGATGAGGACTCTCCTCCTCACAAAATCCAATTAAAAAATCAACCAACTGCACAAAGGCAATACCCAATTAAGCAAGGAGCTAAAAACCAGGTCAGGGAGATCTTAGATCAACTTGAATACCAGGGGGTGATTGAAACATGCACCTCACAAATGAACAATCCTTTGTTTCCTGTCTCCAAGCCCGACGATTCATATCGTCTAGTTTTGGACTACAGACACCTTAACTCATGTTGCAAGACATTTGCAGTACAAAACTCACACAGTGCAGCACTAATGAATAACATCGTGCGCAAAAAATACAAAACAACATTAGACATCTCTAATGGATTCTTTTGTCAAAACATTGCTTCTGAAAGCAGGTATTTGACCACTTTCTCAATAATGGGCTCGCAGAAAAATTTCTGTCGACTCCCACAGGGGTTCAAGAATAGCCCAGGATTATTCTCAGCAAGAGTAACAGAGTTACTACAAATGTATGATGATGAGGCATTATCTTATGTCGATGACATCTATCTAACAGATGATGACTTGGATACTCACTTGAAAAGAGTGAACACCATAATACTTGGGTTCGCATCAGAGGGTTACAAATTCAACTTTAAAAAGTCACGAATTGCCCATCTGACTGTCCTATTTTTAGGCTATGAATTATCAAGTGAAGGCAAAAGCCTAGCAGACAATTTCTTAGAGAAGTGTGCTGTACTCTAAGCACCAAAAACGCTGAGGAACTTACAATCAATACTAGGTTTCCTGAATTTCAGAAGAACATACATTCTAAATTATGCAGAGAGGGTTAAACCTCTCTATGAATTAATAAAACCTGATTTTAAACCAATCAATTGGACTCAAAAACACACAGAAATTTTGAGATCTTTGCAAACAGACATGTTAGCAAAAACAAAATTGCAAACTCGCGATAATACACGCAACCTTGTAATCCGAGTCATCCCAGGAAGATGCGGATTCATGTACCTGACCTCTAATGAGGGAGAAAAGGTACCAATAGCATACAAATCACACTTGTACTCACAAGCTGAAAAAACATTCAGTCTTGCGAAAAATGATGTAAATAAGGTTCAAACAGCTGTAGCAAAAGAAAGAGCCCAAGCCCAAGGCAGACAGATTACTGTTTTAACAGCAGAATCAGCCTTCGAGGCATTAACAAGCCCATGTAATTTAACTACCGTGGCATTAGATCCAAAATGGATACAATGGGAAAATTCTCTTGCTACAGAAAAAGTGAAATACTATTTTGACCCGGAAATGAAAAAATTTAAATATCTAACATATGAAAAAGAATATCCTCTGCCTAACGACATTCTGCCCATACAACTTTACGCCTGCGTAATATACACAAACAGTTATGCAGAACCCTCAGTTTGGGGAAAACAAGCTTATACCGCTACGTGCGAGGTTGTCAAATGCCGGTGGCGCGGAGGTAAATTGAGACCACTGGTAACAATGTCACAATCTGTAAAAGACAATTCGGGTCAACTGAATTAATAGCTTTAAATATGGCGCTCGACATTGCCGATCGCGAATTCCCGACACTAATAGTGTGCGATTCGCATTCCTGCGTCAAATCATACAATGAAGACTTGCAGAAATGGGTTGAAAACGGTTACAAAGATGACACAGGTGCCACAATTAAGCAAAAATCTCTTTGGGAACAAGTAGTTCTTGTAAAGAAAGAACTACAAAAGACTCACGTGATACATACATTGAGTCATCAGCGTGATGGCGTTCACGCTGCAGGGAATTCATTGGCTGAGACAGCCACAGCGGAAGCAACTAAACCGGCTTCCGTAGCCACAAAAAAGCGTTCAGAAAAATACGTAGACGGGGAAACCATGCTGGCGGTAAAAACGTCTTTAAAAGGCGACTGTGCAGCATTACCCGTGAACTATCCACTCAGTTATACATACATAATCGATGCAAACTCCGTTCCTTTTGCTCGAATCCCTGGAGTGGGGGATAGAGTGATTCCAAACACGAACAGGAGAGTCTTGCTCACAGCAGACGCACACATGGGTGAAGGTCTAGGGCACCGAAGGATCAAGGAATCTCTGACAGAATTACAATCAGAATACTGGTGGCCGGGAATGAGCGTGGATAATCACAAATTTGCAAAAAACGGTCAAAACTGCAACAGAGATCGCAGTGGCGAACCGGCCGAAGTAGTACCAGAACACCTAGTAGAAAGCATAAGGCAATTTATTCGCATAATTAAACAGGAAACATGCGTCCCCATGTATATTATTTAAGACTAGATTTACTTAAAATGTAGACACCAGCGCTCGGCTGACGCCAGAACTGTTATAAAAGGTTTGCGAGTCTATATCGGCATATACGCAACTGGCATGCTACATTCTGAACAGGGTCCTGCTTTTAGCTCTCGAGCTTATAAGGAGGCCATGACCAGCATGGGCATTGCATTGCAGTACTCTTTGCCCCATCCATCCTGAGGGAAACGGGATTGTGGAAAGAAAAAACCGAGACATAAAGCAAGCTATAACGGCGAGGGTATTAGGTACGGGTATTGGGTGGGTCCAACATTTAACAAGTGTCCAACGTAGTCTTAACAATCTGCCAAGAAATTCTCTAAAAGGTTTCAGTCCGTATGAACTATTGTTCGGGACTAGAATGCATATTCAGGACCTCGATAGTCAGACTTCAGTGGTAGAAGAAAAATGCTTTGATATCAAAGATCGTTTGGCTATTTTACAGCACTTAAATGAAACAAGAAAAGACCTGAGCAACGTAAAGCTAAAACACCAGCCAACAGCCACTGAAGAGAAACCACCTGTCCCAGCAAGGCCTGTCTGGATTCCAAAGATTGGGGATCTGGTCAGAGAGAAGATCGCGGTGAAGAAGGAATTTGGGCCTTCTTACAGAAAAGCAGTACCTATCTTAGCTGTCAACGGAACAAGATCAGTTGTACTACCGCCCCTTGCTGGTAAAAAGGAGAACCGAGTTGTATCGATCGACCTGGTAAAACCACAATCATGTGGCCGATAATAAGTAGTAGGCCCAGTGGACTCCCAAGAAATAGCAGAAGACCAAATCTTGCTACAAACCAAGAGGTTCAAACTGAGAGACTAATCACATTTGATAAACCTACAGTGATTAAAAAGGGACTGTGCAATAATGCCATGGAACATGTGCCTCTTGATGCCCAAATTGAAACAGTTCATCATGAAACACCTGTCTACAACGATGTAGCCACAGACTATGCTAATGAAACAAAGAAAATTCCAAAAGCAAATAAAAATCCGGAAGCAATTCCAACAATTGACAGAACTGCATCTGGCTACTTCATCAATTTCGATGACTTTTCTGAGGATCCAAGCGTACCTGAAGAACAGCCAACAACAAAATATTTTAAAGACAAAGCAAAAGAACTCTTTCATCAACTCAAAGAAACCTATCTGATTTCTCCATGGATTGAATTTTGGATTGTGTTAGGTGTACTTTTCCTCCTGCTTTGGCTTATCATGGTTCTTTGTTTGGGAAAAGTCATCTCACATCGAGAAAAGAGAACTATCATCCGTGAATGTCACAGCCAATCCAATACCCGGTGGGGTAGCTTGGGACAAAACAGATTACGATATTTATGGCCCGGTCGAGCTCTTGAAGTATCCACACCAGTTCAAAATGTCATTAAGTGACTTTGTGAAACCAAGCACATTCTCTGATGATTGGGACTTTGAAAGTATTAATGATATGATGTCAGACTTAGTGATGTCAGCAAAATTTACAGAACATGATTACTTGCAGGGTTCATCTAATTATGACGAATTGTACTGCTACAACCACTTTGCACATCACTATTTGCATAAATCTGCTCAACCTAGAAATGTTTTAAATTATAATCAATGGGAACATTGTGCAACTCCACCAAAAGGTAGTTCAAAAACATTTTATGAGAAATTCCCATACTTCTCAGGGTTTAACACAAGTGAAGCAGAAGCATTTTATTTCAGAATGTTAAATAAGACAGGAATGAAAACAATGCTGACAAACACTAAATTAATCTATTCAGAAGCATTTTTTGAAAAAATTACTACATTCGGTTTTGATTTTTGGAAAAACAATATTGAAACAAAAACCATCTGGGGTACCAAAGATTGGCAGGTCCAAGGTATAGAATCATTATTTAGAGCCTGCATGATCCCAGAACAAATTATATTCTTGAATGATACCATTGAACAGACAACCTGTCTTGGCCTAGCCAAAATTAAAGACTTGAACAAACCGTCTATTCCAAAGCCAACACCTGACAATAATAGCACTACAGATGTTGAGATAGACATATCCCATATTTTTAACCAAAACAGAAAACATCCTGATTGGAAGAAATGGTTGATCTGGCCCACAGACACAAATAACTGTCAAGATAGATTCCTGAACAAAATACAGGGGTTCAAATTGACCAGGCCAGACCCTAGATACTCCCAGAGATAACATCCAGGGATAGTTACAACATACAGTGTAGGAAAACTCTGCCTCGAATGGCTACAGAAATCCACACTGGCAGAAATTAAGCAACACTTGACTTTACTTAAAGACGGTGCTGACTTGCGTGATTTCATAATGGGACCACGCAAACAGCGTCAAAAACGTTTCATAGGCGCCGGTATATATGCAGCTTACAACGAAGCTTGGAAAATAATGCAAATTGAAACAGCAGAAAAAATACGGGAAATTGACCGTATAAATTTGGAAAAATCACTTTCTGTTGTGGACAATGGGTTAATGACTGTCTTCCAGAATATATTCACTGGACAGCATTGTATCATCTGCTATAGATATAATAGAACAGGACTTGTTAATGTTACAACATGGTCAGTCCCAATTACGTTCTATTGTACAGCTTGGCTGGACGTTACAAAATCTGCGTTCAGGCTACGTGCCTTGGCGTTTAATCAACACAACGTCATTATTCTCTATCTTTAACCTTACTGATACACAAATCAGCTTGGCACAGAAAGGAGCAGAATATACAATTCTGAGCATTGAAAAACTAGAGAGATTACCATTGACAATGTCAGAACGACCTGTCATTGAATGGATAATACACGGAATAATAACTATTCCGATAACAACTTTTAAATTTAAATTCTGTCAAGAATATATACCAGCAGGCCAGTATGAAAGGTTGGGTAAAGGGTACATTAAGTCATCATGGAAATTACCTTACACACACACATGTTATAGTGAAAAGGAACAGAATGTATTTCTTAGTGGTAATAATTGTAAAAGGTCACTGAGTGGTATACTTCTGTGTCAAGGTATTAACCTGCATGGGGCCTGTGAGGGGACTTCAAATAACCTTTCATGTCACCAGCATGGCACACCTGCAACTCGAATAGAGCCATTCTTTAGACGGCTTTCTAACGGGAGCTATATTCTAATAGTGGACCACAGATGTTGTGGCATGGTGCCAGGAAAAGCTTATCTAGTTAGCGTTAGTTCCATGGTCACTTGCTGTATGCAAGTATTGTTTCCAAACAGCACTCCAGACAGGGAGGAAAACATTTGGCCATTTTTGAATATCTCTTCTATTCGAATTGATACTTAAAGCAGAATAAAGTCTGTCCTTTTGCAGACAACTGTGCCCTTGACGTCATCAAAAGAAACGTATGATCTGCAAGTCGCAAGGACAACGGCAGAGATACATCCTTTTATCAGCAAATTGCCCCCTACATTTCGCAGAAATGTTAAGCCAAATCCTAAATATGTCCGATACTGGAGGTATCCCACATGTATTTAAGACAATTTTTTCGGGACTGTTAACACCCTTCACAACAGTTCTGGGCATTTTTCCTAATTTTGTCCATTCTGTCTTTGGTGGCCTACCACTCCTGTTGTAACTCGTAGCAGGCATTTTATTTTTGATTCTCCTGCTTCGTTATGGCAAGCCAAAACGTTGACAAGACTGCAGCAACAATGGAAGAAACGATCCTAGCTATACGCTATCGGGACCGCATAACTAAAGTCCTTGGATTAGCCCGGCTAAGAGATCTGAATATGACCTGGTTTCTTTCATTCAGACCCATCTGGCAGAATTGTATCTTACCTGTGCTTCGATGTATGCAATGCGGAGAAGAATGCGTGTTGGACGTCTGTCTTACACTACAATCAGAAGTACCATTGGATACAGATACTTTGCTAAGTCCTGTAATGGCTCATGCATCGTGTTGTCCCCAGCGGTTACCCATCCTGATGACGGCATTCGTTGAGACTTCACCACTGCGATTAAAGGGTAGTGAAATACGAGATGAGAGCAACATCACCCAGGTACGACCTTCTGTGAGCACTGCTGATCCTGTCATCGATGATAGCAATCATGCTCACAACTGCACAGTTGCGGCATTTTCCAACTTGGTCGAACTTTCACCTGAAGCGTAAACTGCTTTTTTGAAAGTCTGTCTGAAATGATGTTTTCCCCCGAACAAAAAGAATAACTTTTAAGCAAACTAGTACACAGCGTTCCCTGAACTCTGAATTTGGCCTTCGGCTTTGATAAACAGAAGCTACTGAACATATTTGGAACTATAATTTTTTTTCCTCTCTCCCCTGAAAGCGAATTTTTTTTTCCCGATTCCAAAATATAACTGTATTTATATGTGATGGAATGGTCTCGCACCTTTTTTTCTGTATTAAGAGCCATTTCATGTGTAAATTTCGCAAATCATTCATGCTGATATATATATGCATCCTTTATAGTGAATGATTACACTGCTTGAAAAACATACAGTACCTATAATCATTTTCATGTATTTCGCATACACCATTTCAAATGCAAAAAATGTATTTTGGGGTGGGTTGGTATACACGTGCACCTTTTATGTTTACTATTGCTTAAGTTTTAGTAATGATGGACATTAATTCGTGGAGTGGGTGTAGTGTGTTATCTAGGAAACCTGAATCGATATTCCTATTTTATGCCCTTGTCCGGTTATAATCAATAATATCCATACAACGGCATAATAATCATATTCATAATTCAGTCGTAGCACATGCTGTCACATTAAGCAAGGCTACTTCTCCGGCCCCCTAGCAAGCAGACCGAGTTCTCTAAACAAAACCAAGCCTCCAGCAACCTGGGAAATCCCCCTTGCCTTTGTTTTGATTTCATCCTAGAACTCCTGTAAAGCACTGTAAGAACGGCCAGTTCTTAGTGACATCTATATTGACGTCTTATGTCCAACCTTATGTCAAACCCAGGCACCTTTCAGGTATAAATATACCAACGTTGCCTTAAGCAAACACACGGTGGTAATTCTGGAGCAGAGCAGCTATCTACTTCCGAAAGCCCAGCTGATGCGAGAGCCCACGGACGCTGCCCCTCCTCCTTGACGCGCTGAGAAAGACGCTGTCTTTTCTCCTGCCGAGAAATCCAGCTCCGGCGTTTCCAGCCTACCCTTGCGGGTTGCTGGGATATCGAGTCCTGAGAGAGAGATACCAGACCTCCTGCTTTCTATTACCCAGGTACGGAACTGACTAAACCCTTACAGAGAATTCTTGAGTCAGATTCTTGGCAAAACAAACTTAACTTAAACTGCTACTTACTTACTCCCTCCCACGTATTAGGCTTAGGTAAGGTACAACGGGGTAGGCGTATTTAGAAGCACCAGTTGAGTACGATTAGTCAATGTATATATGTATGTATATATTTTATCTATTTTACAGTATCATATGGCTAAGAAACCATACCAATGCTTTTACAGTATTATTTTATAATCCTCCTTTTACTGTACGCACTTTACTTTACCATGAGCATTACAATCGTGGCAATTCATTTCTCTTGTATGAGGAAGAAGACTGCTCAATAAATAACACCTTTTATTGAAAACGCCCGTCTCTCTTTTCTCTGCATTCTGGTGAAACTAAGTACGCACATTTGACTGAGTGAAATAGCTGTCTTTTGTTTTCACACGACTCTAGAGATACACTCTTATTCAGGGAGAGCAAAGTTGTCATGTTTTATGGTTTTCAGAAGCTAATCCCTTCTTGTCTATCCAGGGAGGTTAAACTCCTCCTCGTTTATTCGAGAAAATTTCTAGTGACCTCTGAGCTAGCTGGCAAACCTTAAGTCTAATATAGTCAGTAGAGATCTAGATAACCTCAGTCCTACGTCTACACTACTGAATATATTATTCCAATGCGCAGAGCCTATTGGGAATATAGGAACTACACTACACTTTTGCTGCAATGCTGCTGAACTGTATTTCTGGCATGCATTTTTTCTCTTCACTTTTTTCTCCGAACCATGTTCTTCAATCACTCGCAGTCTGGATGCTCTGACCCTCTCTCGTCAGTGGTAGTTCATTTAGAGCAGACTAGTACAGTAGCAGCCTGATTGGATCTGGAGTGGCGATGCAGATGGGCACTGGGGGGGTGATGTAAAAAGAAAAACAAAATGTAAAAAACGTGCCTTCTCGCTGCTCTCCTGCATGTCGTCCTAATCTCTCCTCTCAGGGGATGAAACAGGAAGCAGCTAGGCTCCCTGCCCTTAGCCAATCACAATGCTGCAATATAGAGCTGTGATTGGTCTGAGCACCGTGGACCGGCGCTCAGCCAGGGAATGGGGCCCTAGGCATGTTCTCCACCTGCTTTGAGAACATGAGAAGTGCACATGACTGCTTTGGACGGCCCCAGAGGTCTGGCCATAAAGTAATTGCGCACTTGGGGTGGGAAAACCAGTCCTCCCCTGCTCAAAGAGCAGAGCAGCCCCGCCCACCCCCAAAGCTGTGCAACAGGAACAAATACAATGAAAATAACCTTGAATTATTATCAGTGTATTTGTTCTTTCTTTCACTGCTTTGCAGCAGTGGGCTGACACTCCTCCTCCTTAGCAGAGAAGCCGCCACTGGACTGGTAGCTACGTTGATGCCAAGGATGCTAATCCAGATGGGTCAGCAATGAAGTAATGATGGTAAGGTGGTGTGGGTTCTAGACAGGTGGTCTTTTGGCTGGGTAAACAGATCGATAACTTGAAGCCAACGCAAGGTGCATGGTGGTAAGTTGAAGTGGGGTGGAGGCTGACAAGGGAGTCACATAAGGACCAGAATTGGGTGAGTCTTTGTTAGGACCTGCCTTCTAGTTGGAGCTTCATTCAATGGACTCCCAGCAAGGCAAGGGTTCAATGTTGTGGGATAAGGAGCACACTGTGCAGCCTTGAAAGACATTGCCAGGGGACTAAGCAACATGGGGAGACAGTGTGTACAACGCAGTCATTACATCGCAGTTCCTGTACAACACAGTTGTTACAACAACCACGTTGTTAGAACGCGATGCCTTTACAACGCAATTCATTATATCGACTTGTTGTAGGGGGCGCTCTAACATAAGGAATAGTATGATTTACTATTCCATCACCTTCCCTACTGTTGCACAGGCTGGAGTTGGAATAGTAAATTATACTATTCCTAAGTCCAGCGCGCCCCTATAGCAAGTCAATCTAATGAATTGCGTTGTAAAGGTATTGCGTTCTAACAATGCGGTTGTTTTAACGACCGCGTTGTGAAGGAATGCGATATTATAGCATGCGATGTAACATGCTATATTCCAACATGGTTATTGTGGAGAAAAATGGAATGGTGGTATAAACCATCTGGTATTTTTGAGATTGTCTCAGACCGAGAGCGATTGTAGCCAGGTGGGAGCAGCTGCTGAGAGAGCTTAACACCAGACCACATATAGGAATGGATTGGAACTGGTAGAGGTGGAAAGTGGTCTCTGTTAAGTCGTGTGTCTAGTTATTGAAAGCTGAGTTCTGAGAGCCAGAAGGGCTAGGCTAGGTAGAAAACAGTGTTGCAGGGCCATTGGCATTAAGAGACCAGAGTTAATTTGTGTATGTATATAAACCAATAGATAACTACGCTGTCGAGGTCTGAACTTGTAGGGATTGTCACACCTGAGATACATCACTGCTTTGCAAACAATTTCATCATTTACTGCAGTATTCTCAATAGAAAATGCTTTCAGTTTTCTACTTTTATTCTATCAAGACGGCGTTTAATGTGCCACACATTTAGCATAAATTCAGGATATTAGCACTCTTGTTGCTCTTTAGAACACTGCAGTAAAACTGCTGATCACCAGGGAGTTAACTGCCAGTTTGCTGCTGGTGTTGAAAGTGCATGTTTCAGTCTTCATGTCAGAATGCTTTAATGAAATAGAAGAGGAAGATATTTGAGAACTCACTTAAAAGGTGTCATAATTTTTCTTTCTACATCACTGACTATAATTTCTATGACAAACTGAACTACCTCATATTGTTCCTTCCTAAATTAAATGTTTTATGTTTTACAGGTTGATTCAATCAACATGGCTTCATGTTTTGTCATAAGTAAAATCGTTAGCACTCTAGTTGTTCTTTAGAACACTCTGGGAGGCTGCAGTAAACACAAAGGGAATCAACTGTCAGACTTCATTTTCATATGGCTGAGAAAGATAGTGCGAATTTACAGAAAATATGCTATCATTTTATCTCCTGGAGCACCTTACAAAACCTTGATGGGGGAATCATGAGAAAACAGTTTTCTCTCAAACATGGTTCTTGAAATTCCAACAGAAGGTTTTTCCACAGGGTAAAATTACCATAGAACACACCACAATTCCCGAAATAAGTATGGTACCATCAACTACTGATTTTTATTATAACTAAAATCTGTAATCACCCTTTATACGTTCTCCTTTTTGTGATCCTCAAATCCTGCCATTTACTACTGAAAGGGCCGGACCCATAAGTTCTGTTATTTCTAGAATCCCAATCAGATGGTTCTTTTAAGCAACATGTAAGCGTAGAGGCAAGAAAAGTCGTTATTGTTACTCGTCAATTCAACAGGAAATTCTCTTGGCACATAGTAACCACAGACAACTATGTAAGGTTAGTTAGTTTGTTACAAAGGCAAAAATAGCTGAATATAGAGACACATCAACACAAGAGTGTAAAAATACATCGAAATTAGCATAAAACCGACTCTGCGTATCAGTCAGAGGAGTTGAAACAAAAGCAGAACAGTTAGCTCAAGAAGTAGAATACAGAAGATCAAAAAGCAAGAGTCAAGTTTCCCTGGAAGGGTGTTGGTGCATATAAAGCATATAATCAATCCCTACTCTACCACTACAATGGCATCCCTACTTAAGCATATTCCAAGGCAAGGCCTAAAGGTGTCTGTCTTTGGAGTCTCCCAAAGAGGTCTCTCTACAATAATGGGTCATGTAGCATAAAGGTACTGACACAGAGCTCGTTCTAAGATGCTCTCTCTTCAAAGATAGAGTGCGGGCACTTTCTCTACTTGCAACCTTCCTATATTGCAGGCGTCCACCGACACCCATGCGGCTAAGGTCTCCAGGGCAAGCAATACAGTTGATAGTGGACATCCCTGTCTTGTACCCCGTTGAATCTGGAAAGAAGCAGAGACTGCGCCAGCCACTCGGACCAAGGCAGTCAAATCTGTATAGAGAAGGCAAATGTAAGATAAAAACTGCAGACCAAAATGAAGCTGTCGAAGTAAGGCAAATAAATATGCCCAGCTGACTGAGTCAGAGACCTTCTCTATATCAGCCAATAAGACCACTGTTCTCCTCTCCAAGCAGTCAGATATGACTATTGCAGTACAAACACGCCAGATATTATGGCGTGTGGATCTATGTAGCATAGAGCCGGCTTAATCCGGATGGACTAGATCAGTAACATATTTCATTAACCTACTGGCCAGTGTCTTTGGTAGGAGTTTCACCTCTATGTTGAGGTGAGAAATAGGGCGATATGAGAAATGGTCTTTGGATGGGTGACCCAGTTTAAGGAGGGCCACAATTTCTGAATGTCTCCAACCTGGTGTAAGCTCCGGTTCCCTGACTACTGAGTGAATGACTCCCAGTAGATATTTCCTGAGTTGCGACATTTGGAGTTTTGGCGCTGTGGCCTTCCCAGCCTTCATCTCTGTCAGTGCCGTGGATAGTTTCTCTTCAGTGATCATTTAATCTAATATTGCATGGGCCATGTCCGACAGTGAGGAAGAGAGCAGGGCCTTAATAAATGCTAGACTCTGGTATATATCCAATGTGTCTCTTCAAACTTATAATTCACCAAAGAAGGCAGCAACATATTGGGCTACCATTCTTGGATTTGATAGTACGATGAAATGACAGCAGCTAGTCCCCGGCCACAAACTGCACGAGGACATGGCCCGACCGCTTCCGCAATCTGTCCAAGGGATCCACTGCAGTGCAGCCTCCACTATCGGGAAGTCTACTCTGATCTAGGACAGCCTTCACCTAGGCACTATAAGATAGTTTGACATATGGCCAGTCGTTGCTCCAACGTATGGATCTATTGCCAGGGCCCAAGAGATTTCGTCTCTCCTGTCCCTCCTGCTTGCAGTGGTTAATGGGAGCATCACTATGCGACATACACCAATCAGTCACAATCATCCCAGACTAGGGTGTCCTATTTCAGCAACCAGGCTCTTCCTGTAACCCGGGGCCCCGAGCGTGCACCATGTGCCTTATGCCTGAGGGGGGGTGGGCTGTTGTCCGGAAGGCACGGCCAAAGACAGCCCTGTGGCCCAATTCAAAGAGGACTCGAGGGATCCCCTTTGCCACCAGTGGGCCCCGACCACTGGGCCTGTGTCCACTTCCCTCCCCCCAGAACCCTCCCAAGTCCAGGCCTGGAGCAACAATGGCCCACCCCAGGGCCTACGGACCCAAGGCTCCCAAGTGTGCTTAGATCATGTAGCCGGGCCCGTCTCACTTCCAGCACTCACAACTGCAGGAAAGCCCAGCCAAATCTCGGTGGAAACAGGGCCTGGCCACGCCCACGCTTCACCTAGTGCCAGGCAGCCCACTTCGGCATGGGGACCTCCACCATCCGCCACCCATTCTGTCAGAGGTATTGTAGCAGGGGCCAAGGCCGCACAATATCACTTCTGGAGCGTCGCACCAACCTCCAATGCCCGACCGGAGGCTGCAGTCATGACCCATCCAGCATCTGCCTGCTCCCCATCAGGCCTCACTGCAGAGCTCTGGCCTAAGCCGACACAGGCCATCGGGCCCTCCTTCACTGCAGCGGGCCCCGTGCAGCCTTTTGCAGCGCCCATGGGTGTTCAGCAGTTTTCGCTGCATCCCAGACGGTGTTGGGGATGTCCACAAATGGATTTGGGTAGGAAGTTGTCAGATAAGTTGATTGACTGTCAGGAGCCACGCTATCAAGCCGTCCGCCATGTTGACCCGCTAGGCCATGCTCCTTGTAAGGTCATTTTCTATCACCATATAGCATGGCAGTTACATTTGTTTAACCATCTTATGAAATGCTTTCAGCCAGACTTGGTGAATAAGGTATTCTGAAGACCCCAGCACACATGCAGTACAATGTATGTCTGGAATCTTTGAAAACCAATGGAATATACATTTGAGAACTGTTATGTTCCTGTGTGAAGAAGACAGAATAAAGATCTCAACACTACAAAATTCTGTGCACAAACTCAAAACATATGGCCAGAAGACTTGATGAGCAGAAGTGGAGAAGTTGGCGGTGCTCCAATAGTCTCCTAAAACTGTTTAAAATCTAAGCAAAACAGTGGCCGTGTTTTGGCTCTGCATTGAAACCATTTCAATATGCTTGGCTACGTTGGCTAGGCTTACTCTCCCACGCTGTTTTGACATATTACAGTAATACCCCATTAGGGAGTAAATAGGTAATAGGTCAATTATTAGTTACATAGACATGTCAGGCTGGTGAAATTCATGGGATTTTAACACTCGCTCTTTTTCTAGGCTAATTTGTTTTACAAGACATACATAAACAAGCATTGGAAATGCAATAGGTCTCGCAGCATTAGAGTTAGTGCATTTAGAATTGTTTATGGGTTTTTTGTTGTAAATCTTTTGCATTTTTATTTTTTGTAGCCAATGCTAAAGAATTACAAATCAAAAAAGCAATAAACATTTGTAAAAGCTTTAAC
Source organism: Lissotriton helveticus (assembly GCF_964261635.1). NCBI lineage: Eukaryota > Metazoa > Chordata > Amphibia > Caudata > Salamandridae > Lissotriton > Lissotriton helveticus. The sequence continues at coordinate 236,753,776 of NC_136062.1, read as the reverse complement.
TAAAAATCCTGTGAGACCTATTGCACTGTGTGAGGGTGAGGTGTTGAGGGTGAGTGAGGGTGGGGGTGAGTGAGGAGTTGAGTGTGAGTGAGGTGTTGAGGGTGAGTGAGGTGTTGAGGGTGAGTGAGAGTGAGAGTGAGTGAGGGTGAGGGTGAGGGAGGGTTATTGTGAGTTAGGGTGAGGGGTTGAGGGTGGGTGAGGGTGAGGGTGAGGTGTTGAGGGTGAGTGAGGATGAGTGAGGGTGAGTGAGGGGTTGAGGGTGAGTGAGGGTGAGTGAGGGTGACTGAGTGTGAGTGAGAGTGACTGAGTGTGAGTGAGTGTGAGTGAGGGTGAGTGAGTTATGAGACGCCTCACGCCTGTATCATAGTGAGGTGCAAAAGGAGACGCACGGTGCGAGAACCTTACAAATATGAAAAGCTTGCAGCATGCCAGATGCTAGGATGCGCGGGCGTGTGTGAGATACAGGTACACGCGCGAGAAGCCCTGATGTGGAGCGGGAAATGCACAATGATGAGCATAGTTCGATATACAGAACGAGGTGGCTGTGTGTGGGTGGTACTCAGAAGTGTGGTGTTTGCGATGAACACAGCACGAGAGCCCGAGGGAGATACTTGAAAACTGTGAGAAACATTTCCAAGCGAGTACACCGCACGAGGTCACAAAAGAGCAGTGCATGAGATGCTCACAACACAAGCACAACAAACTCAAGTATGTGGGAGACAAACACATGAAGCATTTTGTATGTAATGCGTGGGGCTCCTCACACACGGGAAGGTGGAGAAGGAATAGAAACACAGAAGTGTGAGGTGGGAAAAGATCGTTTAACATGGGAAACTGGTGTGAGGTGCCAACAAACGAGCCCTGTGTGTGATTTTACCACACAGGGTAACCCTGGTGTGAGAATACGAGCGTGTACAGTGCGTGTGAACCGCTCAGAGCGCGAGAGGCTCACACACACGGGTGTGAGATAGACGCCGAGTATGGGCGAGTCTGACGCTCTCGAGACGCCTGGTGTGTGCCTGTGATGCCCCTGTAAAGCGCTCTGACACCTTGGATAATATTCGCGCTATATAAAATCGCATTAAATAAAATAAATGAAAAAAATAACATGGAAGATGCTCACAGACGCAGGAATAGTGTGAGATACTCGGAAACATAAGCGTGTTGTGTGTGACTCTCAAAAACAAAGTGTGTGAGGTGAACACCGGTACCATGCCTGTACGAGATTCAGGGTGCGTGAGATATACTCAAACACGTGGCGCCCGGTGCGTGAAATGTGTAGAGCTGCGACAAGCATTGTGTAGAGCTGCGACAAGCATAGTGCGTGCGACGCTCACAGGCAGGAGAACCGAGCTGCCCAGCCCACCCCCTCCCCCAGGTAGAGACTGAGGCCGGAGTCGTACACAGAAGCCGAATGCACGTGCGACACAACTGCAAAGACCACGAACAGTACTAGGGTCTTATGGAGAAATAACCCCCTGGGGACTGTAACTGGTAGTCAGACCGTGGGAGTTGCACCGATTTTATGGTATACGCCAAAATAATGCAGTTTAATAGGGCATTCTCGAAATCATGTACTCCTCCTGCCTAGACGTGTAGCCATATGCGATAGTTCTTGTATTGAAGGTGCAAAATGCGTTGTACGAGGCAAATAGAAAAGAATAAAAACAATAAGGTTCGGAGGTGGTAATACACGTTTAATCTCATTTCCATACAACACAAGGGCTTCTGTATAAATATGCTCAGATTCAAAAAAACATTTGTGTACGCGAAATGAGTGTCATTTCTCCCACCGAAGCCTAACAAATACTGCAGGAATAAAATATATCAATCATGTACAAACAGAGGAATCCGGGGTGAGGCGTTCAGGCTGGCTACTTGCATATCTCGTTCGAAGCAACAAAAGACTTGCGCTTCGTGTTGCCGCCACCCGTGGTGACTGGAAAGCCATTTTAAGTGAGCGAGAAGGAAGGCGAAAGATAATGGCCGATGCACAGGCTTCAAAGCGTGAGGCGGCTTTCTCTGCAGTGCTGACTCAGGGGAGGGGGCGGAGCGGGGCAGAGCGGCATGTGGGTGTGAAGAAGCCGGGCCTTTGAAGTGAAGCTAAGCTTCACTTCAAAGGTGTCGGAGGAATGCGGGCGGCTGTGCACGCGCTTTTAAGCTCAATGCACATGCGCATTGAGCTTAAAAGTCACGGGCACTGCAAGGAATCGCCACGATTCCTTGCAAGTTAGATAAAGAGTCGATGAGCCCCTATAGTCTCGCTTGCTCGATGCGCATGCGCATCGACAGGCGAGACCTAAAAAGAAGTATGCACTTTTGTAAAGTAATTGAAACAAATCCCATGGTAAGGTGATTCTACAGTAAGACATGAATGTGATTTTGGGGACTATGAGAAGATCAGGCGATGCTGAATATCGGAACTACAGCTTTTTTTCATTTCAATGATTTTATTAGTTTTATAACAAGGAAATGACAAACAAAAGTTGTATGTTACATTAGTGTAGAGCGCATGTGGAACCAACAGGTACACATGTGGTTAGTACTTCACTAACATCCGGACTAGTACACATGACATCTTATGTAGAATGATGATAAAACAATGCTAAATTAAACAAGGCTAAGAAATAAAAATAAAAAGATAAGTAGATAAACAGCAAAGTGGTCAACATGTAGGCTTGAAGCACAGCAGGTCTTCTTGAGCAGCAGGTCGTAACTGCATAGAATATAGCATATAGCGAAGACCAAGAGCTGTATTAGGAGACAGGACACATTTGGGGGTATGAAAAGGCAATATTCAACTAGACAGGATGTTAGGAGGTGGAAGTGGGCTTTAAGTGTTCTATAAATGACTGGTTATGTCTTAAAAATTGCGACACTACATGTTCTACAGCTTCAAGCGAGTAGGTAAAGATCCCGGAACCCCATCAGACGTACATTTTGAAAAAGTTAGACGCTGTAGTTTGTAAACACGTTAGCCCTGAAGGAGTCACCCTTTGGCACGCCTGTACTGAAAAAACATGACTTACAGGAAATGAACTTTGATTCGCAGATGAGAGATAAACCACAAGACGTTTGGAAAGAAGCGAGTTACAGAGTATGCACGCACTTTCATACTTTTCATTGGGGAAGTATGAGGGTAGGGCAGTCAGTGTCGAAATACAGTCAGTACCAGGGGATAATACACCCGGTTTGAGCTCAGCAGAAAGCCCTCTTCATTAGTTTAGATATGGTATAACCTTATTGATTTTGTTGAATTACATTCAGAGGTCTACTAATGGGACATTTATCTCAGCAGTGAAATATAAACATCTTGGTATAGACATGTAATCCTTTATCAAATACCGTACATTTCAACACTTTGGGGCATACTTACAAGGCCATTGTGCCACTTTTAACATGGGAAAAGTGACGCATGTGACTTGTAAATAAGCCCCTTAATTTTTTTTATAGAGTTTTATATAGCGCAAACTTGATCCGAATTGGGTATCAGAGCACTTTACATAGCTCCAGTTGCATTACATGAGGACACATTAATTTTTTGTTAGACATGGCGAGATTAAGTGATTTGCCCAGAATCACAGGGCCTGATTCACAGAACTAACTTAAGACAAAATCCAAAACTTACGACCATTTTGGTATTCACAGAAGGCATTTACTCATTTTGGTATTCACAGGAGGCACTTACTCATTTCGGTATTCACAGAAGTTAGGAGTCCTAACTTTAGGACTCCTAAATGCCTCTGTGAATACCGAAAGTCTTAAAGTTAGGATTTTTCTCAGTATAGGAGTCCTAAAATTAGGAGTCCTAACTTTACTACTCCTAAACACCGGCGTAGCTAGGGGGGGACGAGAGGGGGCGGTCCGCCCCGGCAGCACAATTTTCAGGGCGGCAGCCGCGCGGCACTGGCCCCTTGCGGCGGCTTTTATAATTTATTTGGGCACACTCAGTGTCCCCAAATAAATTATAAAGGCTGCCGCAAGGGGCCAGTGCCAAGCGGCCTCTGCCCGCACGCTGAAGTGCAAGCTCTGTGCATACACATGACCAGCTTGCAAAAAGCTCCAGTGGGTGCACCTCTTGACGTGCAGCCCACGACTTCCGGTGCTGCCAGGGAGAGGGCGTGCAGGGGTTGGATGGATTCAAATGTGTCAGCGGGAATCGACCCCTCCCGCGAGCAGCAGGGGGGCACCAAAGCCCAGCAGAAGATGAGACCCAGGAACAGGGCATCCCGAGGGCCACAGGATTTGCAGAAGGCCGTCCCACCTCTACCGACACTCCGTGCAGTCAACCCTCGGGTCTGCATGGGCTACCGCGAGGCAATGCATCGATCAGGCCTCAAGCCACAGTCACGTCACTCTGGGCCCAAAGGATCTTAGACACTTTACTGCCTCGATCGGGCAGCACCAGCCACATGAGACCGCTCAGCACAGGTACGCAGACTGGCCAAAGTGACTAGGGTGGTCCACCCTCCAATTTAGTGACACCCCTCTCCTCACCCCCCCCCCCACACCCCCCCTTTCCTCGAGCTTCTGTTCTTCCACTGCCTGCCGGTCACAAGGAGCAAAGAGTATAAAATCGATGACCTCACAGAAATTCTGTAGACTTTTTAAAGCTCTTTGTGTATTTTCTGTTGAGTGTTGCAGTTTCCATATTTTTACTTTACATAACATTCAAATATTGTGGCATTTTCATCATCCTTAGAAGAATGAGATGCGTTAGTAGAGCAGGAGACTCTGTAGTTTTAGAAGGAGCAGTGTTTTGAAGGTGGGAATGGCATTTCACAGGTGAGATGTTGTTTAAGACTAGAAGGTGTACTTTAAAGGTAGGACAGCAGAGTCGGTCTGAAGAGGCAGTTTTTAAAACCGGAGTGTAGTGTGTGAGTTTTGGTGATATAATGTAAGGGTAGAAGGAGTAATTTAAAGGTTGGATTGTTTAAATATAGGATGGGAGGCAGAGGTAGTAGGAGTATGGAGTAGTTTGGGTGTTGAAGGGGTAATTATGTTTGTATGCATTTATTGATCTAGCACATTCTAAATTCAGTACACTTGTGAGCAGATTTACCAAGATTCACACTATGCGCAATAGTCTCTCTTGCACAACCAACATTAGCATTGTATTGTATTTACTGCACATTGTGCCACAGTGATGGCATCAGCCACACACATGCAAATAACTCTGTTATTTGTGACAATATATATGATTTTTCAGTTATGCAAAGACAGAGAAACAATACTTTGTATGAGTTTTGTGTTTTGAGTAAACCCTCGAATACAATTCTTTCATGCAGACAGCCTCCTAAGGGTAAATTGGGCACTGTTTGTAATTTTAGCAAATATCACACCTAATATGCTTTGAAATATTTTGAAATTTCCCATTGTCTGTTGTTTGTACTGGGCTACTCTAGTTTTTATGGCTTTAGTTTAGTTGATATGGCTTTGCTTGGAGTTCTAGGCCTAATGTTCTTACATATATATATTATAAGTTATGGAATAATAAAAAGTAAGATGAGAGAGGGTGAATTTCAGTATCAGTAAATAAGACCAGTTCTAGAAATCCTTGGTATAGTTAAAGGCAAGGGGCATGGGGTATTAAGGCTGACATTGTGACATCGAAGATTTGCTCAGGTAAAATGGGTCATGCTGAGTGCACAGGGTAAGTTGATACTGGGAGACTGAGTATAGGAGTAGTAGGTAGGAGGTGGGGACAGTTTGAAAGTTGGAAGGATTTAGGGGACAGAAGGGATGTGACAAAATATAGGGTAGCTTCGGTGCTGGGGAGGAAGTAGGAAGGGAATAGTTTACAACCGGAGATAGTTTCAGCATTGAAGGGGTAGTTTGAAGGTGGAGTTCGCATGAAGGTAGGGGTAGTTTGTTTGAAGGGGTGACTTTGTTCTAGAAGGTAGTGCGTGGAGATGCTCCGACTGTATGCAGAGTTCTTTGACAATAGGAAGTAGTTTGAGAGGAGGGGTAGTCTAAAAGTATGGGGTAGCGAGAAGATGGGGTAGTTTTAGTGATGGAGAGGTTGTTTTGGTGCAGTTTGGGTGAAGGAGGTTAGGTTGAAAGGGGAGCGATCATTTGAGCATAGAAGTGCTAGACTGAAGGCAGAAAGGGATAGTGTGTGGGAAGATTGGGATATCTGATGGTTGGGATAGGGTAAGGGGCAGTATCGAGTAAAAGTGTATTAGCCCTGACTGTGTATTAGTACCATTTAAAATTAGTTTTAGCCACACTGCAAAGCATCTGCACTACTGTACAGCATGGCTACAAAGCATTGCCAAAGCAATAGCTCTCATAAGCAAGACCTTTTGGCTTTGTCAGTGCTTGTTTTTTATTACAGCATCAGCTCAGTAAAGTAAGTCTGTGCTGAAGTGGACATTTAATGCTGAAGAGTGAATGTGGCAAGCAACACCTGTGTGTTCTTAATAACACACAAAAAAAGAGCGTGGGCGATATGAAGTTGCAGTGACCTTGGCATTACTCATGTGGAGGACATGCACATACCGTGATATCAGGACTCACATTCAATGACTTTGCTTTCTAAACTTTCAGGAATATTGAAACGAGGCACCTTGGGTGCAATTCATTTTAATATTACATTGGGAAACTGTTATTAGTATACATTGCCACGGTTCCTTCTGCAGATTCCGTGGGCTGTCCCCTCCTAGTATGCCCTTTCCCCCCCACAAAAATATGAAAATATTTCTATAGATTTTCACATATTTTTTGCGGGCATGTGGCTGTCTCTAGTGACAGTTGCAGGGTCAAGGCTGTCTCTATGATGGGCCACGGGTCAGATCCCCCTTCTGGCCTCTGTAGGTAAAAATGCATTTTTCACATTCTACTGCATTCTCTGGCCTGACACTTGACAGTCTTTAAAAACTCACACTACTACACTGTAGTGACCGTAGGCGACACTGAGTTGGTGTTAAATGCTCTCTGTTTGGCAGGAGGGAGGAGTAGGATGGTTACACTGCTCTCTCTTGGGATGGGGGGCCAGGGTATGCAGTTCTTCTGCGGCTGTGGCAGTGGATGGCTCCACTGCTCTCTCCTGGGAGGGGCACGTGGGATGGCTTCTACTGAGCTCTCATGGGGGGCTTGTGGGGAGTGAGAAGGTTTCCACTGCAGGGCTGGTACTGCCCCAACTGCAGAACTCAAGTTAGTCTAGTGATCAGGTACATTGGCCTCACCTGTAGTATCTTGAAGGTGCTGCCAGGGGAATCGTGGTGAAACCCAGTGTTGTGGACCGGTCTGCAGACATTACTGAGGTCATGGACGGGCAGATAGGGGACAGGGAACAAGGGTCCTGCACAAGCTGTGTTGTTACGAGTGAGATGTCTCAAACAGGGTAGGTAGAACTGATGTAAGTTTTGGGTTTCCTTCTGCTTTTCCTTCAGCGGCGTAGCTAGGTGGGGGCGGTCCGTCCCAGGCGGCACTATTTTGGGGACGGGGTCTGTCTAGCCCTGGACCGTGTCATGTATGTGCATGTAACTTGCATGATCGAGGTAACTATTAGCGACGATACAATGTGTCCCTCGGTCCTCTTTCAGGTGCTACCCGCCCTTTTTCCCCAGCACCCCCGAGGGGGGGGCGGCAATATGAAGGAGAGACCCGGGCGCCACAAGCTCTAGCTACGCCCCTGCTCCTAAACTGAGAAAAATCCTAACTTTAAGACTCCTAAATGCCTCACAGAAGGCATTTAGGAGTCCAGAAGTTAGGATTAAACAATCACTTGGTGTGGTCTAAGCTGCGGTCAAGCACTCTTAACACTTGGATCTCCCTTAAGCATGCTGACAAAAAGCTGAGGGAGTGCAGCATGTAATACATTGTTGCTATTGTACATATACTTTTTGGGTGGGAAAAACCTTTGATATTACCAGTCATTCCAAATAAAACCACGGCACTTGTTCCTAAAAATAAATAAATAAATAATAAAATCCATGTCCTCCCCAGGGACGCATTTAAAAGATATCAACATTATATTACATCACTAATGAAACTGTGTTTACTAGATATACAGTAATGCTATATAAGAATAATCCTGCCCACAACGTTCTCGGAATCCTGTGTTTCTAACCATTCTTCTCTGATACTCTTGAATGCATTTCCCTAGTTCATGTTTACAATCACGAGTTGGGACCCATATTTTTTGGGACGAGTTGGGTCTTTCTGTAACAACTTATTCGGGTTCCTGGCACTTTGCCAGGCTGTGGATCCTTCAGGTAACCCCTTTGAATAGTTTACTAAATCTGTAGGAGAGATCCAAAAGGAATTAGGGTCAGGTAGGGTTGAAAGATCGCTTTTATTGGACAGGACGATTCACTTCCAAAGTCAAACTACTGACGCCACAAACTGGACTTACTAACTCTTTTGGGTGAGTTTCGACTTCAGACACTGCTGCCCTTGCTGCCGGTGATGCTAGCCCTGTACACCCGGCTCCAGTTCTTTTACGCTCCACCAGGAACATGGAAATTAGTAAGACTCTGGCTGATAAGTGAAGAGACAATTGTAGGTTGTTTTCTTCTTTTTTAGGTCTCGCGACCTATCGATGCGCGCATGCGCATCGAGCGGAGCGAGAATTCAAGTGGCCAAAATCCTCTTCAAACTAAGGGCTTTCAGCCCCGCGGTTTTCTTGCAGTTCACGTGAATCACGTGAGCAAACATGCACGCGCATTCACGGCCAGGGCTTCTCCTCCCGTAATTATTCCGGCCGTACTTTCAGTTTCCCGCTTCTCCTCCCCTAATCATTCATTCCTGGCCGCTCACAGCACATCAAAGGGCTTCGCCCAGCGTGCGCTCTGCATTCTCTCTTCTATCAACAATATTCCCTCCCGTGCTTCCCCACATACAGCTATTAACTGCATCCGTTTCCTTAGCAGCATTCGTGACCTTCCATCCTGCCTGCTGCAGTCACTGTTCTTTCCCTTCATTTGTACATTCTGGTACTGTTCTCATGTACTCGCCTGTCAGAGTATTTCTAACTCTCCCTTCTTTTCTTCCTACATCTAAAGCCGATTTCTTTTCTGTCCCTTCTCATCCAGTCCAGCTGGGTCTGCCCTCTACCACTTTCTATTTTCTCAGTGATTCTGCGCTTCTCTCGCTCATTCACTTTCTGTTTCTCCATCGCCTCCCACGACCTCTCTCTGGTTGTCCTCGCTATCTCTCGCACTCCCACGTTTTTTCTTGAGTTTATCCCTCTCTTTCTCGCGCCTCATCTCTTTCTTTTCCCACTCTTTCTTCATTTCCCTCCCTCTCTTGCCTCCTGACTTTCCTTCTCCATGCTCTTTCCTTCGCAACCCTACTCTTGTTACTTTTCCCTTCTACCCTTCTCTAGCTGTCTCCTTTCTTGCCTCGCATTCTCTTTCTCTATATTTTCTTTTTCTCCTGCTCCCTTCTCTCACCCTGCATATCCTCAATGTATATATGTCATCCATCAATGTATATATGTCGTCCACTCTCTCCTACACCCCACTCCCTCCTACACCCCACTCCCTACAAGACGTACGCATTTAGTATATAAAAGTATGCAGATGCATTTGCATAAATATTCCCGATTGTGCGCGTTTGCAATATGTGCGAGATGAGCAAGACATTGGAAACAGAAACATCAAGGCATTGTATTTCCAGTGATTGCTTGCAATACGCCATTTTATTTTCTATAGAATAAAGAGGATCATGGTAATTTTTACAAATTGCACCACATTTCCAATTTACATGTGTATGCGGATTGCTCCAACCCCCCTGCCCCCTCACTTCCTGGCCGCAGCAGCGCGCAGTGCCGCACTGCAGTAAAGTTGTAAATACCTTCCGCAGCTGTCTGCCAGCCTGCAGTGAAATACTGTCTTTGTTCGACATTTCTCTTCTCAGGCCGATCGTAAAACTTTCCAGCCCCAACGCCTCACTTTAAAACACACCCCTTTTAACAAAACAAAGCTGCAACCAGGCCTTTTGGCTGAAACGATGTCTACTACCACAGTTATTGTACTAAAACTATTTCCAGTTTAGGTCACTTAAAGATTCTGGCCCCCGTGCTTTTTTTTGTTTTGAACTGGCAAACTCGTATTTTCTTTGCCTCCAAGAATAAACAATATAAACTTTGAAGTGGCATTTTGTTTCAAGTGGTTTTTGTCACACCTCCGTCACAGCATGCCTGTGTACTTCAAAGGCTTATCACTTCACACGGCCGGCCGCAGGCCGTGCAACCAGAGCACTTCAGTTGGTGCGCAGCCCCCCTCCCAGCACTGCCTTGTTACTCTCGGCAGCCGTGAGTCCCTAAACACTTTTTATATTTAATTAGCAGCAGCAGCATTTCTCCTGCGCCAGGCCACATCAAAGGCTCTGTGCCACTTTCACCCACACAGCAACACTTACAGACACGCAACGCCACTCACACCCACGCAAACCCACTATCATCCACGCAACACCACACTCACCCACGCAACGCCACTCACCCAAGCAACACCACTCACACACGCAACGCAACTCACCCACGCAACCCCACTCATCCACGCAACCCCACTCATCCACGCAACCCCACTCATCGACGCAACGCGACTCATCCATGCAACGCCACTCACACATGCAACGGCACTCACCCACGCAACACCACTCACCCACGCAACACCACTCACCCACGCAACACCACTCACACATGCAACACCACTCACCCACGCAGCGCCACTCACTCACTCACTCACGCAAAGCCACTCACACCCACGCAGTGCCACTTTCACCCACACAGCACCACTTTCAGACACGCAACGCCACTCACACCCACGCAAGCCCACTATCACCCACGCAATGCCACACTCACCCAAGCAATGCCACTCACCCAAGCAACACCACTCACACACGCAACACAACTCACCCACGCAACGCCACTCATCCACGCAACGCCACTCACACACGCAACGCCACTCACACACGCAACGCCACTCACACACGCAACACCACTCACACATGCAACGCCACTCACACATGCAACGCCACTCACACATGCAACGCCACTCACACATGCAACGCCACTCACACACGCAACGTCACTCACACACGCAACGCCACTCACACACGCAACGCCACTCACACATGCAACGCCACTCACACACGCAACGCCACTCACACATGCAACGCCACTCACACATGCAACGCCACTCACACATGCAACGCCACTCACACACGCAACGCCACTCACACACGCACTGCCACTCACACATGCAACGCCACTCACCCACGCAACGCAACTCACTCAAAGCCACTCACACACACGCAGTGCCACTTTCACCCACACTGTGCAGTGCACAATAGGTCTCGCAGTAGGAAAGTTGGAGCTATTGGTTTTGTAAATGACAAAGCCCTTTATGTTTTTAAAATGAAAACAAAAATAAAAGGCATTGTTATTTGCAATTGTAATAGCTCTGATAGAGCAAGCATCGCATCGCGACTTGCTCGAGTCATGAACCTCGCCCGTGTGTAATCAATTAATAATTTGTACGTCTTACTAATCTTTTATTTTCATATTCAAACAAGGTAGAGGAAGCTTGCATACGTGTATTTCTAATACAACTAATCCATGTCTTTAAAATGGCCGCCGCTTAGTAAATGGCTTCTGCGCATGCGTCAGTCACACTCACGTGACCTGACGAAGTTATAAATTTGGAGGGAAAGGGTGCGCATGCGTAATACACAGCTTTCGTGAATAACGTGGTAATGCTCTTGTGAAACGTGTATATGTTGCTAACATTTAAACTGCATAGTATATTTTTATAATGATAAGTTTGAAATACAAGACCAATGATGTGTTTACATACATTTATTTCTATGTATTAATTTGTTCTCGCTTACTTTTCATGTACCGCGGGAAATGGGGGTCTGACTGAGCCAGGAACCATCTTGAAGGTCCCTTCTGCGCAGGTCATGAAGCCTGGGGAAGTTCAGCCTTGAACAGTGGAACTCAGCCAGCTGGCAGAGATGGGCAAGATGCTCCTGAGAAAATGACCTGCGACCCAGCAGGACAGAGTCATGTGTGCCCATATTGAAACAATTGTTAACAATTCACTGTATTCCACTGGACTTTCTCATGAGAACCCCAATCTCGCTAGGCGGTACCCAGAGATGCAAAGTAGGCCTCTAAATAGTCTATTCTGATTGGTGTGTTACCCAAATCCTACCTTAGGACCAATCCAAATTGAGGGATTCTGACACTTTGCAACATTGGGGGGTGGTACACCGTCCCCAAACAGTATAACTACCCTGGGTTCACCTAGGGAATTTGTCCGACTTGTCTGGTTTAGCTGACCTGTCACTGACCCAACGCACTCAATAGGTGACTGAAGATACAGAGCACTGCAGAGTACTCTGTCCGAAATTGACCATAGACTAAGGTTTTACTAAACCTTAAAGTGCTGGCGGAGCACTTTGCTGGGAGTTCGCTGACCCAATCGGGGTCGTGATCGATAGCTGCAGAGAGGGTGGAGCGCAGGCGTTGCTTCCAAACTGCGGGTGCGGTCCTGTCCTGAGCGGTCCTGTCCTGAGCGGTCCTGTCCTGAGGGGTTCCTATCCTGAGGGTCCTGTCCTGATCCTAATCTGGTCTTCCTGTCCTGTCCTGGGTGTCCATTCTGCACCTGCTGTCCATTGAGGGGTATCCTTCCTTGAGGGTTTCCTGTTCTTAACTGACCCGTGGCCAGGGTTTGGTTTCCACACCAGTCTAGGTAAATATCACTCCGAATCTCTTGAAATCTTGCACCTTTCTATTTTCGGTCTTTTGCTTTAATAAAGACATACCTTTGCACATGTTAATTTTCCATGCTTTTGCCGCAACCATTGAAACCTAAAGTCATTGCATATTTTCATAACGTGTTCCTATGTTACCCTACCTGTTAGAAATCATATTTTGCATTGCAGTTTGTCATTTCCTGATATGGTCTAGGACTTCCTTGCTTAAATTGTCTAAAGAACTCTTGCCTTAAAATCATAGCGTGTCTCTCTCCATAGACTCTCCTAGTTGTATAAATGTCCCGAACTCCTGTCTCATTGTTCTGAGATAATTCTAGAATACCAGTCCTAATCGAAGCCTGTCCTATCTCTAGTGATTCATCTTAAACGTTCTAGAATTCCTGATCCTTCATTTGAACTGTGTCCTGATTCCCTTAGATTATAAATGGTTGCTCTGACTTATTTGCTATTTAGCTACGTACTTTATGCTATTCTGATTATCGATTGCTTATTTACTGTGAATTTGATGTTTTCTGAATTTTACTAAATTAGATAAAGACTTTAAAACTTCCAGTTGTCCGTGGTCATTTTACAAAAGTATTGAATGATATTTTGGGTTTGTATTTTGCTGCCTTTCCTTTTACAGCTAGCTCTCTGATCCATTGTGGTCATAGGTACCCGTGTCGGTGGATGGTAAGTCGGGTACTCTGAGGAATAACGAAAGGAACTCACACATATCTGATAGCAGAGCGTGAGGTCATCTGATCAATGTATATGGTGTTTTGAAATATATGGGCCCGAAGCCAGAAGTGGCGAAATTATTGGTCGGGTGACCCCGCGCGCTCCATCAGTATTTCTGGTAGCAGAGGTATGGTTAGCGACTAGTTAAAGGTTAGGCAGGATTAGTTAGACTAGTCAAGTCGGTAGCTGCTAGTATATTAATGCTGCTACAAAAGCGGCCGTTTCGAAGAACTGATCACTCTTTTGAAAGGTGTTGCTTTTGAAATTTATGAATTGTTTTACCATTGTTATTCTTGTTCTTATATTGTTATATGTATTAATCCAAGCATATGTAAATCCCCGGGGAATTGAATAGGCAAGTGGTGAATAGAATCCATTGCCTTGAGGTCGCAGGCTCAAGGAAGGTTAGGTGCAGGTTAGGTACAACCAGGAAGCACTAACTAGGGTTTTTCTGAATACGTGTGTGAATAAATGTTAGTAACGAGGTTCAATGGCAAAATTCCAATAGTGGCGTAACCTAGTAAGGGTCACATCGGAAGAGTAGCAGGTTCATCGGAGCTTGGGTGAAAGCAGAGGAGTCCGCCGGGAAACCTTAGACTCGGATATATCCCGGGAAAGTGGATGGGTCTAGGGGAGTAACAGGTTCACTGATGCTAGAGTGAAGGGTAGGCGGAAGAGATCTACCCGAAGCGCGTGAAAAGTAAATGGAAGTAGTTTACTTGCAGTAAGACAAACTCTTTTTCTGTCTAGACACTTGAGCACTGTGGCGAATGTGTATTCGTTGTAAAATAACCAAGCACTAGCACTTTAGAAAGAAAGAAAGTTTCCGTTACCTTGTGAAGGGAGGGAGTCAGTCGCGAAGCGTCTCTGACGTCACTCTGTGCCGCGCTGGGATTGGTAGAAACAGCGGGCGGGTAGCGGAGCTGGAATTGTGAAGGAGGGGTGAGCGCCGAAGCATGAGAACTGTCTCGCGAAAAGGCCGCGCACCCATTGGCCGAAAATATTTGAACGCGTGCACCCCATTGGTCGCACGGAATTGCAAGACGCATTCTGATTGGAGGTAACTTTGTAAACAAAGTTAAGCGTAGAAATCGTATGTGGCACTCGTATTGTCCAGAGACTAGACCCGATCCAAGAAACCAAGGGTTTGAAAGGGATCAGTGGAAAGCCAATAGATACAATATTATGTACGGAACCAAGAGAAAAATGTCCCTTGTAAATAAGATGAAGAATTACTTCAAAAAGGACAAGCCGATTAAAACTAGAGAGGGCATTGTTATTCCAGCACCTAATACTCCCGCTTCTTTCATGATGTTTGACAGAGGGTATAATACCTGTGTGTGGTTAGAAAATTGGGCAAAATACACAAAAGACGACGGGATAATGGCCTTTCCGTTAGAAGGTACCTTTAATGGCAGGATCTTATTTAACTTAAGAACCCGAATGAATGAATTACATCCCAGACCGAGACTAACGCAGTATGAGGCATTAGAGGAATGGGAGATCGAGGCTTTCCAACGAGAAAAGCCGTGAATGGATAAAGGGCTGACAAAGTATTACCCAAAACTAAGACAAGAATCCCGAGATAAAAAAATGAAACAATGGAGACAGAGCATGATTGTTGAGGGACTGTTTCCCATGATGCCAGCAGAAGATCCTCCTGGGGGGGGAAAAAGAACAGAAAAGACTAAACATTGGGGGCCCCTGGGAGAGTCAGATGACGAATTGTTAGATGATATGTGCATGAGAAGTCCGCCTCCTTATAATGAGGGACACCGACCTTCGAGTGCAGGAGATATTCCCCGGAGACCCCTACAAAGGGAAGAGGTCAGATCCGCAAGTGTAGGAGGGGATTATATAATTCCTCCTTATACTGAGAATCTAGGACCCATAGAACCCAGAAGTATTTACCCCAGGAGACCCGTAGGTGGAGAGACAGGATATTCACGTGAAGGAGAGTTTTTCCCTCGTTCCCCTTATGGAGGAGAGGTGAGGTCCGTAGGTTCAGGAATGCCGTTATTACAGCCCCAGAATGAGGAAGATCCAAGAATTCTAGGCACAGGAAGTCTGTTTCCGAAGCCTAACTATGGCGGAGGGCCGAGTGAGACTCATCCCACTGCCCCGAGTTATGCTCCCATTCTGACCCCGCAGGTGTTACATGGAAACTCCTTGGACAGGTTATTAGAAGAGAAAGAGCGAGAAGCGCTGGGGAATCAGCGAGCTGAAATAATACGGAAAATGTCACAGCTAAATGCAAGTCCCGAAGCCTTGACGATCCCAGTAACAATCGGACCGGTGGTTCCGTTGTATGGGGACCGTCAAGGAAGTCCGAAACCTCCTGTAATTACTCCTGTCATTGCACCGACCAGACCAGAGCCCTTAATTATAGACGACCAGACCAGTGAGTGCGAGTCGGAGGTCTCGCTGCTAGATCTGCCCATTAGGAAGACTGGGAGAAGGATACCGAAGCCGCACACGTTTAGTACGAGGGCAATTCAGATGGAATCGACCTCGGGTACTAGGAGTGTCACATTGGTGACTCCTGAAGAAATCGAACGATGGAGTCAGGAATTGGAAAAGCAAACGTCCCCAACGAAACCTTTAGATCTTTACAAGCTGAGAATAGAAATAGAGGAATTGATGGCAGGAAACGTAGGATTAGACAGACTAAATACCTACTCCGAAGACGAAATGCTGTTTATCTGCAAAAGTCTCACCCGAAATACCCGAGTACTTCATGAAAAACTGACAGACACTGCTGCTAGCATGGGTATAGATATTTCAAGATCGAAACCGCTGCAAAAACCCTATAGAGCAGATTTCTCAGACAAAGATTTGGAAAACTTGAATGCTTCAGGAAAGAAAGCACAGGTCAAGGAACTATTGTCAGTATTGCAAAAATGGGGAGATGTGGAAAGGTGGAAAGCTAGATGGGCCAAGAAAAAGGATGAGGCCAGGTCTAGGCAGGCAACTCCCGAATTTTTGCTAAAAGAAGCTGAAAAACCAGAACAGTTATGCCCTATGCGCGAAGTACCAGGTGGAAAGTATGTGCACGTTCCATGGTCCAGACAGGATATTGTGTCCTTTACTAACGATTTCCCGAAATTGCGCGAAAAGCCAGTTGACTGGTACAGGCAGGTGGAAAGGTTCGTAAAGGTGCAAAAATGCCTGTGGAAAGACCTGGATGGGTTTTTCGACATTGTGGTCCCGGTAGATCTGTGGACCGAGTGTAAAATAGCCATAGCTTGGCCTAGTGAGGAATACCCGAGAGATGGAAACACAGGGGAACCATCGAAAGAAGTGATGAAAAAATATGAACAAGTAATACAGCATTTGAAAGTAAAAGTGCCAGCAAAGGAAACTGATTGGACCAAGATAGATAGAACAACACAGGAAAGAGACGAGACAGTGCACTCCTTTTATGAAAGGCTGTTGCAGGTGTTCAAAACATACAACGGTATAGACAACATTGAGATGAAGGATATGACACATTTTATTTACAGGTTTGTAAATGGTTTAAGACCCGAAATTTGTCAGTGGATAAAAGATAACAAAATCTGTTGGCATACTAAAAAGATGGATGAGGTCCTGCGGTACGCAAAGTACTGCGAGGACGAGATGGCAGAAAAGAAAAAGGCTCTCAAGGAGAAGGTTATGTGGGCTCAAGTGAAGCTCGCAGAACAGCAGGAAAAACAGTTGAATAAAATGGCCAAATCCAATGAGAATAAAAGTCCTGGGGGAGGGAGTGGAGGAAAGCCCCGGCCCAAAATGAGCAGGGAGGAGGCAATGAAGAAATTTCCCTGCCACCAGTGCGGGGAAATTGGACACTGGCGAAACGAGTGTGCTTATCTGCAGGATGATAACTCCCAAACACCTGATTTAATTCCACAGACGCAGAAAGAAAGACCAAGAAAGACACAACAACAGGTAAAAACGATTCAGTTGCCCAGAGCACCAAAGCAAGTATTTAAAGGAAAATCACCACAGGGTGATGACATAGAAGTCTGGGGATGCGATGAGAACAGAAATACAGCAACTTCGCAGTATTTACTCAATGATACCTTCCTTTGTGATGACCAGTACTGACGGGGCCTGAGAGGGGAGGACAAGGAGTGCGTACTTGGCGCCTCCTTGCCGGTAGACCAGTCCGGACCATACATTGAAGGAAAGGTTGACGGAAATGATGTCACTTTTCTGTTGGACACTGGCGCTACCCGTTCTACTGTAAGGACAGTGGACGTTCCAAACCTACCCCTCTCGGGAGAAGCCATCCAAGTAGTGGGTGTATCTAATCAATTGATTAGTACTCCTGTTACCGAGCCCATGGAGATCTCAATTGGAAACTTTAAAGAAATGCATAGATTTGTCGTTTGTGACACCAGTCCAGTGAACTTACTGGGACGTGATTTGCTGTGCAAAATGAACTGTATCATCTTTTGCACACCAAAGGGTGTTGAAATTCAGACCCCAGATGAAGATGGCATTTATAAATTAATGTTAATCAGACCTGACTCAGAAATTAAACGGATGACTATGCAGGATTTGCCCAAAGAACTCCAAGAAACAGTGAAGCCAGAGGTATGGGACTTTACCGGAAAGGATGTAGGATTAATGAAAAACGTAGACCCCATACAGATAGCCATCAAGGACAATGCAGTGTATCCTAATACTAAACCCTACAGAATGAATGCAGAAGTGAGAGCAGGTGTTGCCCTGGAAATACAGAAATTGCTAGAAGGAAACATCATACAGGAAGTAATGAGTAGCCCATGCAACTCACCGATTATGGGCATCAAAAAGCCTAGTGGCAAGTACAGAGTAGTGCAGGACCTAAGAAAGGTAAACAAAATAGTGGTTCCTTGCTGCCCTATTGTCCCGAACCCAGCAGTAATTCTGTACCAGATTCCCTGGGATGCTGAGTGGTTCACTGTGATAGACCTGTGTCATGCATTCTTTTCCATTCCCTTGCATCCAGACAGCAAATTTCTTTTCTCATTTGCCTTCAACAGTCACGTGTATGTCTGGAACAGGGTCCCCCAGGGGTACACAGAGAGCCCCTCTATCTTTAATCAGATCTTGAAAAAATGTTTGGAAACTTTGGTCTTACCTCGAAATTCTGTCTTGGTGCAATACATTGACGACCTCTTAGTGGCGTCCAAAAGTCATAGGGACTGTGTAATTGACACCATTGCCCTACTGAATCACCTGGGTGAGAAGGGCCATAAAGTGGCCCCTGAGAAATTACAGTTCTGTACAAAATCAGTGAAATATCTGGGGCACCAGATAGAGAAAGGCGTCAGGAAAGTAACGTCAGAAAGAGTAAGGATAATTCAAAAGATGCAGTTGCCCCGCACTCAGAAAGAAATCAGAATGTTCCTTGGAGTGATAGGTTACTGCAGGCAATGGATTGTGGGATTTGCAGTCCTAGCTAGACCCTTGATAAAAATGACCAAGAGAGGAGCACCAGATATTGTAGAATGGGATGATGAAAGCTTAATGGCCTTCACAAAACTGCGAGATTGTCTGTGTACAGCCCCTGCATTGGGAATGCCAGACTACTCCAAGGAATTTGCCCTATTCTGTGACACCCGCGATAATTGCGCGTTGTCAGTCCTAACTCAAGAACATGGCACAACCAGAAGGCCAGTGGCATATTTCTCTGCCACCCTGGATCCAGTGGCTGCTGGATTGCCAGGATGCCTGAAAGCAGTAGCCGCTACTTGCACAAGTCTAGAGCAGAGCGAATCCATTGTCATGGGACATCCTGTAACTGTGTATGTTCCCCATGGAGTGGTAATTTTGTTAACAAGAACGAAAACTCAGTATCTCACCCCTAGTCGGCTGACTAAATACGAGAGGATTCTCGTGGGTGCTGCGAATGTAAACATTGTCAGGTGCAACATTCTGAACCCCGCCACTCTGCTTCCAGACTCAATGGATATGGAAGGTGGGGGGGAAGAGGAACATAACTGCATTGATTTAACAGAATTTTGTACAAAACCACGCCCAGACATTAAAGAAACACCTTTGCCTAAACATGACATGGAATTGTTTGTAGATGGTTCATGCCTAAGACATGAACAAGGAGGCCTGAGTGCTGCCTATGCAGTAGTCTCCTTAACCAAAATAGTAGAAGCAGGTTATCTATATGGAGTAAAGTCTGCACAAGTAGCCGAATTGATCGCTATGATAAAAGCGTGCAAAATTGGGAAAAACGTACGCCTAACAGTGTATACTGACAGTCAGTACTGTTTTGGAGTTGTGCATGACTTTGGCCAATTATGGCTACAGAGGGAGTTCCTGACTTCATCAGGTACCCCTATTCGAAATGGAAAAGTTGTTCAAGACCTTTTAGAGGCAATCCAATTACCAAAGGAATTGGCAGTGGTCAAGTGTACTGCCCATAAGAGGGACATTGACTCTGTATCATTGGGAAATGGTTTTGCTGATCAAGTGGCACAATTATGCGCCAGGGATCGATATATCATAAATCCAAAACGGGGAGGGCCCGGAACCAGCTGCCAACTTCAGGTGTTTGAAGAAGTGCCTACATGGGATGAAGTGAGAGAATGGCAGCAGGCGGCACCGTGGCAAGAGAGAGAGAAGTGGAAGGAAGAAGGGTGTAGACCAAGACGTGAGGATGGTGTCATCTTGGGCCCAAATGGTATGCCTGTGTTACCCAGACACTTGCTTGGCACTATGGCAAGATTGATACATGAAGGATCACACATTGGTAGGGACGCCATGATTCTGATATTCCAACAGACTTGGTACAGTAAGAAGTTCAGGAAGGTAGCAGAGTCCCTCTGCCAGAGGTGCCTGTCATGTCAAAAGATGAACCCAGGCAAGAAAACAATGGTGGAACTAGGGAAAATTGGGAGGTCAGGGGGTCCCTTTGTGAGAATACAGGTTGATTTCATCACTATGCCCCGTTGTGAAGGGAAGCGTTATGTCCTTGTCATTGTCTGCCTATTTTCAAAATGGGTGGAAGCTTACCCTACTCCCCAAAGTGACGCACTGACAGTAGCAAAGTGTTTACTGAAAGAACTGATACCTAGATTCGGGGTTCCAGTCACGATTGAATCAGATAAAGGCCGACATTTTCAGAATGATGTGATCGACCAACTCTGTAAAGCCTTTGGGATCTCGCAAAAACTCCACTGTGCATATCGTCCAGAGGCATCTGGAGTAGTGGAACAAATAAACGGGACCATCAAGACGAGACTAGCGAAATTATGTGATGCATCTGGCATGACCTGGGTAAAGGCCCTGCCTCTGGTTCTGATGGGACTCCGAAGTATTCCAGACCGGAAGACAGGCCTGAGCCCCCATGAAATTCTGATGGGAAGAGTAATGAGACAAGCATGGGTACCAGGAAGCAAATTGTTGAGTATTACTGATGATTTGGTGCTTGAATACTGCAAGAGATTAGGTGACCAAGTGCGTTATATCTCTCGCCAGATCGGAGAAGACGCCGTCGCCAATCCAACGACTCCTCTCCACAAACTGGTTCCCGGAGACTGGGTCAAAATAAAGAAGCACACTCGGTCGAGCTGCCTGGAACCGAGGTGGGGAGAGAAGCGCCAAGTGATCCTGGTAACGACCACAGCAGTGAAGTGTGCAGGTGTTCCCCAGTGGATCCACGCAAGCCACACCCAGAAGGTACTACCCGACAAAGAGCCTGGAGAAGAAGACGGTCCAGCAGAGGGGCCTGCAGAAGCAAGACCCGAAGTAACTGACGACGTACAGCCCAGTACCAGTCAAACTGAAGGGTCCGCAGATGTTGGTCCAGGAGTAGTTGATGACGAACTACCAAGAGTCCAGCCTGCTGAAGGGTTCCCAAAAGTTGGTCCAGAAGTAGCTGACAAGCATATGGCCAGATGAGTGGATACCATTGATTGACCTTACCGAAGACCCCATCAGAACAAGCGAACGAATTTGGAAAGGTAGAGAGTGGAATAGAGAGGAAAAGCAAGGCACAGGCGAAGAACCTCAGACTCTTGAAATTCACATCAAAACTGAGGAAGGAGAAGGTCAGACAGGGACTGAGCAAATCATTGATACACCTCCCCAAACTCCAGAAGGGGGAAAACAACAGATTAGACCTAGTAAAGAGATTCGAGTGGAAGAAAGTCAAGAGATCGAAGTGCTCGAACAGGATCAGACAGGGTTAGGAGAAAGTGTTCAGGAAACAGAAACAGAGACATTTGCAGAAGAAATAGATGCAAGTCCTGGAACTAGTGAGATAGGAAGGGACGAAGAAGCAGAATTGCCACAAACTAATGAAAAGAAAAGGGCAAGAGAAGAGAACAAGGTCTCAGTGCCAACCAAAAGACTTAAGAAAAGAAAGCACATTGAGCCTGGATTCATAAAGAAATTGAGGCTGAGGATAAAAACGGTAGAAGAAAAACGTGCAGAAGAAAGAAGAAGTGCTCGCATAGCAGAACAACCAGAAGACACTTCCAAAAGAAGGAGCGATCGAATCAAAAGACAAAACAAAAAGTACAAGTCTCTTGAATGGACGCTCGTTTTGGAAGAATTTGAAGATCTTGATATAACTGACGAAAGCGACGGAGAACCCGTCCCTGAGTACTCTGCCGAAGAAGAAGACGAGCCACCGTGAATTTGCACAAAGTAAGCTACTGGTGTAAAGTCACAAAGAGGGGTCGAGAAACTTCTTCTGAGCCAAAATGTCTGATTCAAGCGTGAATGGTAGACCTAGTTGCAGTCGTTGCAAAACATGCTGCAAGGTATGTGTATGTAGTATAGTTATACTGATATTAGTTTGGATAGGACTAACAGTTTTCATTCCCTTTGCGGTGAGCAAACATACTAACGTTGACCCTACTGAGATTGTAAATACTGACAATGAGGAGCTGACAACACAGAGTGTAGCAAGACATGAGAGAGCACATAGACAAACAAAACAAGACTTAGAAGCATCAGATGAGAGAGGACTACAGTATCATGGAGTTAAGAATAAGACACATTTAAATGTTTTCGCAAACTTGTTAATACACTATGTAGAGACTATGGAAATTGAAGATTGCTATGTCTGCATGAAGCTACCTACCTCTGTAGCTGAAGGCGTGACATACCATCACCTGCCCCTAACATATGGAATTTCCTCTAGCATTTTAGCTAGCTTATTTTACAAAAGAGGACCGTTACAGTACTATTACTCAAACAATGACGTGATCTTTTCTGAACTCCCTATACGTGGGAACTTGAATCCTGTACATACTAAAAGTGACGTTACTCGCTATATGGGCGAATACTTTCTGACTATAGGTAATATAGACATAGGTGACGCACACAGAGATAACTTGACCTGTTCTTTGCGTGAGCAGGAAAAGATGTTCCTGAACATGGCAGAGAAGAGGAGAATAAAAATAAAAAGAAAGGCAGATGACGAAACACAGAAAAGGCCAAAATGGGCTGAGAACATGGAAGGCACCTCAAATGGTGGGGCGGGTCCTGCTCTGTTGCTGGATTTTGAAAAGAAAGGAAAGCTATGTCTTCACCGCGAGAAGACTAGCTATTATAATAACATTTTCATTGGTTCCAGTGAATGTGAACATAATTACAAGGTAATTGGAGGTTGGGGTTTCAAAAATGGGTCAGAGCCTGTGTTTCCTGGAATTTATTATATTTGTGGGGACAAGGCTTATTTCAAATTGCCGGATCACTGGTATGGAAGCTGCTATTTTGGCATTGTCTTCCCGAAAATATACCATGTAAACAAAGTTGCTGGAAGCAGTGAAAATACTAATGGCTTAGTGCGTAGTAGAAGAGAAAGCATAGGTGAAATAATGGGTAGTATTTTCAGTGCACTGATACCTGGAGTGGGAGTGGTTCTGAACACTCACAGAATTTGCAAATTATCCACTATAGTGGATGTGTTGTCTACTGACACAGCTCATGGATTTCTGCTGGTCAATACCGAAATGGTTGCGATCAGATCAATGGTTTTGCAGAACAGACTTGCTCTTGACACCTTATTAGCAAAAGAGGGCGGAGTCTGCCGGATGTTGAAGGCGCAACATTGTTGCACTTATATTCCGGACAAAAGTGTGCAGCTCAAAAGATACGTGAAAAACATTACTAATTTGGAAAGGGAACTTAAACCACTCGAGGTTGACAGTGCCTGGAAGAGACTGGTAAATGGTCTCTCAAATGTAGGTCATTGGTTTGCTAGCTTAGGTAAAAGCTTATTGTTCAAGGTACTGATGCCAATTGGAATTATAGGTCTTATCCTATTTTTCATATTTGTCTGTTGCAAGTGTCGTAAACACACCGGAAAGCATCAAGTGAATGGTAGAGGAGTGAAAAGAAGTGTGGATGAGCTTGAATTAGAGGAAATTAATAATCAGATATACAAAAGGGTGAAAAATTCTCACCCTACCAAAAATGAGAAAGAAAAGCTGAATCGCTTGATGGAAGAGATAGAGTTGTATAAGGTGTGAAGAAGTTAGCATCTGGTTCCATTATTTTTGTGATGATAGTAAATATCATCAAAGAGGGGATTGATAGAGCAAGCATCGCATCGCGACTTGCTCGAGTCATGAACCTCGCCCGTGTGTAATCAATTAATAATTTGTACGTCTTACTAATCTTTTATTTTCATATTCAAACAAGGTAGAGGAAGCTTGCATACGTGTATTTCTAATACAACTAATCCATGTCTTTAAAATGGCCGCCGCTTAGTAAATGGCTTCTGCGCATGCGTCAGTCACACTCACGTGACCTGACGTAGTTATAAATTTGGAGGGAAAGGGTGCGCATGCGTAATACACAGCTTTCGTGAATAACGTGGTAATGCTCTTGTGAAACGTGTATATGTTGCTAACATTTAAACTGCATAGTATATTTTTATAATGATAAGTTTGAAATACAAGACCAATGATGTGTTTACATACATTTATTTCTATGTATTAATTTGTTCTCGCTTACTTTTCATGTACCGCGGGAAATGGGGGTCTGACTGAGCCAGGAACCATCTTGAAGGTCCCTTCTGCGCAGGTCATGAAGCCTGGGGAAGTTCAGCCTTGAACAGTGGAACTCAGCCAGCTGGCAGAGATGGGCAAGATGCTCCTGAGAAAATGACCTGCGACCCAGCAGGACAGAGTCATGTGTGCCCATATTGAAACAATTGTTAACAATTCACTGTATTCCACTGGACTTTCTCATGAGAACCCCAATCTCGCTAGGCGGTACCCAGAGATGCAAAGTAGGCCTCTAAATAGTCTATTCTGATTGGTGTGTTACCCAAATCCTACCTTAGGACCAATCCAAATTGAGGGATTCTGACACTTTGCAACATTGGGGGGTGGTACACCGTCCCCAAACAGTATAACTACCCTGGGTTCACCTAGGGAATTTGTCCGACTTGTCTGGTTTAGCTGACCTGTCACTGACCCAACGCACTCAATAGGTGACTGAAGATACAGAGCACTGCAGAGTACTCTGTCCGAAATTGACCATAGACTAAGGTTTTACTAAACCTTAAAGTGCTGGCGGAGCACTTTGCTGGGAGTTCGCTGACCCAATCGGGGTCGTGATCGATAGCTGCAGAGAGGGTGGAGCGCAGGCGTTGCTTCCAAACTGCGGGTGCGGTCCTGTCCTGAGCGGTCCTGTCCTGAGCGGTCCTGTCCTGAGGGGTTCCTATCCTGAGGGTCCTGTCCTGATCCTAATCTGGTCTTCCTGTCCTGTCCTGGGTGTCCATTCTGCACCTGCTGTACATTGAGGGGTATCCTTCCTTGAGGGTTTCCTGTTCTTAACTGACCCGTGGCCAGGGTTTGGTTTCCACACCAGTCTAGGTAAATATCACTCCGAATCTCTTGAAATCTTGCACCTTTCTATTTTCGGTCTTTTGCTTTAATAAAGACATACCTTTGCACATGTTAATTTTCCATGCTTTTGCCGCAACCATTGAAACCTAAAGTCATTGCATATTTTCATAACGTGTTCCTATGTTACCCTACCTGTTAGAAATCATATTTTGCATTGAAGTTTGTCATTTCCTGATATGGTCTAGGACTTCCTTGCTTAAATTGTCTAAAGAACTCTTGCCTTAAAATCATAGCGTGTCTCTCTCCATAGACTCTCCTAGTTGTATAAATGTCCCGAACTCCTGTCTCATTGTTCTGAGATAATTCTAGAATACCAGTCCTAATCGAAGCCTGTCCTATCTCTAGTGATTCATCTTAAACGTTCTAGAATTCCTGATCCTTCATTTGAACTGTGTCCTGATTCCCTTAGATTATAAATGGTTGCTCTGACTTATTTGCTATTTAGCTACGTACTTTATGCTATTCTGATTATCGATTGCTTATTTACTGTGAATTTGATGTTTTCTGAATTTTACTAAATTAGATAAAGACTTTAAAACTTCCAGTTGTCCGTGGTCATTTTACAAAAGTATTGAATGATATTTTGGGTTTGTATTTTGCTGCCTTTCCTTTTATAGCTAGCTCTCTGATCCATTGTGGTCATAGGTACCCGTGTCGGTGGATGGTAAGTCGGGTACTCTGAGGAATAACGAAAGGAACTCACACATATCTGATAGCAGAGCGTGAGGTCATCTGATCAATGTATATGGTGTTTTGAAATATATGGGCCCGAAGCCAGAAGTGGCGAAATTATTGGTCGGGTGACCCCGCGCGCTCCATCAGCTCCAACTTTCCTACTGCGAGACCTATTGGCAACGCCAGTGCTTGTTTTATTAACCACAGTTTCAATTACATTTTGTTTACCAATTTTCAACCAGTATAACGTATCAATGGTGTATGGGGTAGACTCCTCCGGAGCTACCACCAGTCACAGCAATTAGAATGTTGGTGGGGGCACTAAAGTTAATTGGTTAAACGAAAACCCCTCTTTGCCAAGGGACTTGCCACAACTGGAGCTATTCCTTGCCTGGGATAAGATTGGAATATCCAAGCTTGGGGATGTGTGGAATGCAATCCACATGTTGTCATATGAACAGGTATGAGGTAGTTTGAGATTCACGTATCTCAGTTTTATCCCTATCTCCAGCTAAGTTATGAACTCGAAAGACACAGAGACAAACTTGATCCGTTACCAGACTTAAACCCCCTGGAGTCTAAACAACTAATAGACTGGTTGGAATTTAAATGTACTTTCAGATTATATAAATTGTTACCAGTTAGTTCCTTCATCCCTCCTACTGGTGCTGTGAGATCAATGGGAGCAGGACATAGGAATCTTGGAAGACGAGGAATGGATGACAGCAAAGATCTGTGAGGTTCTGTAATTCTTGAGTCTGACTCCATTTTGTTCTGTGCCACCATTTTGTGTTGCCCTCACGTAGGCCTGTAAAGGTAACCTGGCGAACGAAGTGGCCTGGCCTTCTTAGTTCATGTATACATTAACTAGGTTTCTTTTTGACTCTGAAATGAACTGTATGAAACTGACCTCTTCACCTGAAACTGACCTCGCAAGGCCAATTTCCCTGATCGATCTTTATCTGAGATTGCCAATTAATGCTCAGGACATCGTTAACTTTTTAGTTTCCTTGCACGTGCTTTATCTTGTTCAGCATCTGTTACTGTTTCTTTTTTATGTTTCTTCATTACATGGGTTATGCTTTCAATTATAGGTTTGTCCGGCTTGTGGAGATTGAATTTGGGACATTCCTAATAATTAACTTTTGGGTTGGGATACTGTAAATTGAGTTTTTGCTATGTGATACTTTGTTTGAAAATGTATCTTATTGGCTAGAATTGTGTGCAGTGGGTGTACATTTATAATGTGAATATTGGGTATAAAAGGAGACGTCTCGCCTTAGTAAAATGAGCAGTCGCCTGAGAATTTACACCGTGATGTATTTCTAGGATCACTGTTACTAGCTGCAGCTAATAAACTTGGTCTCTGAAGCCATCCAGAAGTATTCCGTGTCTTTGAATACCAAGACAGGTGAACTCGAAGATCTTAGGCGTGCCCCTGACGCCGCTGGGTCAAACCCCGGTTCTTCAACTGGCGCCCAACATGGGGCGACTTCAGCGGTACTGGTCCAAGCCCGAAGATTGTGAGGAGCCCCGTGTGGAAATTCTGGAGGACGGCCGCCACTTCATTGACCCCTGCATGTCGACGTGGACCGAAGGTTTTTTCTGCGAGGCTTCCCCTTTCCGACGGCTGCGAAGGACTGCTGCCCTGACTGTCGCCCTGTCTTGGACCCTCTTGTGATGATTTGTAAGGCGAGACGTTAGACGGTCTTCTGGTGGCATGACAGACATTTTGGTTAAGTATAAGTGGGTCGCTCCCACGACTTTGTTTTGTTTCTTGGTTTTGATTCGGCCATTGCAATAGTCGAAGCCGAGGGGTTCGTATATTTACGAGTGAATCATTTTTGATAACCCCTTGAACATCCAAATAAAATCACAAGAGGGGATCTGGAGCTCATCAAACGGGCCTTCCTTCTGGATAGGAGGATGCAGAGAGAGGAAGTGGAGCTCCAGAAACAAAGTGTGAGGAAATGCGCCATGCTAAAAACTTGTGAAACTATAGAACCGTACCTTTCTGGCTCATTGACCTCCCATGAAAAATATCTCCTAACAAGGTTCAGGCTAAATATATTTCATCATCTGCTGATCAGACCAAAATCAGACACTTTTAATAAATTGGCAGCTCCCTGTGGCTGCGACGGAAAGTCCCCACAGGATATGCTGCATTTTATATTTTTATGTAAGTTTTATGAATTCCCACGCAAGCGTTATCTAGTATCACTTTTAAAAAAACTGAATTTTTTACAAATCAGACCGGCGTTAATGTACTTACAACTTTTGTATAGCGACTGTATCCTCCAAATTAAGGAATTTTTTAAATTGACTGTCAAAATGAGAAATTTTTTGGACCAGTAATGACTCACTGTGAACTTTGTATTACTCATAACCCCATTTTTTGTCTTGATCCTACTCTATGGAAGAAAGTAGATCTTATTTCACTATTGGCACTTTATATGACATGTACATTTACTTGTGACATGATTTTATACTGTATGTGTACTTTTTATGGTTTGCAATATAACCGAAATAAAGTTTTATTGAAAAAAAAAAAAAGATAACCCCTTGAAGTTTCAAGCAAGACTAGCGAGCTAAAGATGCCTGGTTTTGGCAAAATTAGGAAATGGTTTTGTTGTAGTTGTAATAAGGATTCCCGATTGGAGGATTCGTGTTCGATACCTCCGGTTGGAACTCCAACCTATGAGCTCTATTTAAAGCATGTTGTGGGTCCCATTACCTTTAATGAAGTATGGGTCCGTTATACAAGGAAAGATGGTGTTTTACGATGGCCCCAACATGGTAGTTTTGAATCAGATGTTTTAGATAACCTAGAAGTTGTGCTATTTAAGAAGAAAGCCCGGCCGGAGATGTTTGACTCTTTCCGCCTTTGGCGTAAGGAAGCCAAACAGCGAGAAATTAAGCAAGCTAAGAGAGATAGGAAGGAAAGGAATATGTCAGTAATGCAGGCTGCTAGGCAGTTTAAGGAAGATGAAGAAGATCGTGCAATGGAAGTGTCAGATAGACAACATTGCATGGCCATTGACAAATGTTACCCGGCTTTGCCACCTCCCCTTTAAAATGTGACTGAAGACCCTGAAAAGGATCCTTTGATGTCACATTTACTGAGAATACCACCCCCTTATGTGCAGGGTGCTACTGCACCTTCGTTACCTCCAGTTGTTGCACCCCTTGTTGTCGTTCAACCCCCTGTTGTTGTTCCGCCACCTGTTGCTTCACAGGTGGTTCTTCCTTCCGCGGCGCAGCCCCCTCCAGGGCAGCCAGCTTTGTCACCAGCTTTGCCTCAAACTCCTTTGCCTTACACTCCTTTATCTTCGACTTCTCTTATTTCTGTCCCTACGTCTCTCTTGCCTCAAAACACTTTGTCTCCGGTCCTCATGTCAACTTCTTCTCCTTCTGCTCGGCAACGAATGGCTGAGACTGTCACTAGTCTTTTGTCTCCTTTCTTTGAGTCACTAAATATGACCCCTGTTTCTGAACGTAAGCAGAGACGTAGTCAGCTTCCAGGCCCCGAAGAGCGGGCAGTGTTAGATCTTCTTGCTCGTAAATGGGTTTCGAATGCCTCCAAGTACGGTCCACAAGTGGTTATGGATATCTTCCTACAGTGGGAGGCACCAAAACAAAGGTATGTTTTTGATGTCATGTGTACCTTCCTTCGTCAGGAGTGGGAAGATAATGAGTT
The DNA here is from genome assembly GCF_964261635.1 of Lissotriton helveticus. Classification (NCBI taxonomy): domain Eukaryota; kingdom Metazoa; phylum Chordata; class Amphibia; order Caudata; family Salamandridae; genus Lissotriton; species Lissotriton helveticus. Next base: position 236,724,103 of record NC_136062.1, on the reverse strand, counting down.
GGGTTCAATTCCATTGGAATTGATTAATGTTCAGTCTGAATTTGCTAAAGGAACGATAGTGGGTTCCGATGTTGAGGAAGCGGTAGCGACACTTCTCACTTTTAGGTCTAGACTTCCACCTCAGTTATTGTTCGAACCTGACCCTTCTGTTAGGAGAAAAGTGAAGCAGTATCCTATGAGAGAGGTCCCCCTGTATGGAGAGAGGCAGTTGTGGCTGATGCCGCTCATGGTATTGTGGCTGCACCGGCTCATTTTTAGCGAGTGTGGGTACATGTCCCTTGGAAGAGAGCTGAGGTCCTGGCTCTTAAGCAGACCTTGCCTGACCCCTGTAAAAATCCTGCTGGTTATTACAAGGAGTTGTCTCAGACAGTTGATGCATGTGTTATGAATTAAGCTGACATAGATATGTTGATGGGTAATGTAGTTCCTCAACCCTTGTGGGCGAAGATCCGTCATGAGGATCACGCGCCAGAGTTAGGAGATACCTGGGTTAATATTACTGCTGCAGATGGTCGGCAGGTAGGAGGTGCCAAACCTGAACCCTTAGTTGCAGAACTACCTGGTAGGATTATTAATTTAATGAAAACTATGATGCCTCCTTTGTGGGTGAATTGGGACAAGTTAGCAGCATGCAAACAAAAGAAAGATGAGAGTGTGTCTGATTTCTTTACTAGGTTCGAGGAAACATTCATTGATCATAGTGGTCAGGACATGAGTACAGAAGGTGGTCAGAGGTTGTTTGTAGATAAGTTTGTTTTTAATTTACTTCCTGAACTTTCTACTTAGTTAAAAGATTCTGAGAGTTCATGGGCTGTTTCTTCTTCAGCCCAGATATTGACTACTGCACAATACTATGAGAATAGAGATAAAGATGAGACGGATAAAGTAGAGAAGAAGACTAGAGAATTAAAAACGAAAGTTCTTCTGCAGCAGGCTTATCCGCCTCACCCTAATCAGCGTCAGTTTCAGCAACTCCCACAGTTTCAGAAACTGTTGCAGAAGCCTGAGTCTTTTGCTTCGCAACTCCCGCTAGGACCTAATCAGTGTGCTTATTGTAAAGAGGAAGGTCACTTCAAGAATAGTAGCCCGATCTTGCTACAGCGTGCAAATGGTATGTCTGGTCTGAGAGGTCGTGGTGGTTACCAACAAGTACCTAGGGGTAGGGGACGTGGTACGTTTCCCCAGAATGAACGTTCCTTTTCCCCTCAGATTTCTATAAATTATTTTGACCAACAGAATGTTCGACCGTTCAGTCCGCTCAGCACTACACTGATGATTATTATGTTGGAAGTGAGAGTGCTGGTTTTAATGATAGTTAGGACAGCCATGGACAAAGGGAGGGAGTAGTGTCAGTTCCAGTAGACCAGAGTGGATCTTATGTTGAAGTGATTACATCAGGTGTGGCAGAACCTTTTCTTTTGGATACTGGTGCAGCAAAGAGTTCTATCATGCACTCTAAACTTCCTGGCGCACCCTTGTCTGGCTTGACTAATGTTTCGGTAGGATTTTCTGGCGCCCCAGTTCGTAACCCGGTTTCTTGTCCTTTGCTCCTTTCTATTGGTCCTTGAAAATTGGAGGCTCCCCTTATTCTAACGACTCGCTGTGGCGAGAATTTGTTGGGTTTGGACTTATTGAAAAGATTGCATGCAACATTACATTGTTCTCCTTTGGGAGTACATCTTACAGTGGGTAAGAAAGTGATTTCCCCAATGTATCTGTCTAAGGATCCCCTTCCACTAGAACTGCGTTCTCTCCCTGATACACTTTGGGCTACAGGTCCTAATGATGTTGGTCTCTTGCAGATTCCACCTTACGTTGTTACCCTTAAGTCGAATGCTAAATTACCTCGCATTCCTCAGTACAAAATTTCCAGTGATGGCGAAAGAGCTGTTTTAGCGATTATCTATGATTTGGTTGAGAAAGGTGTGGTTGAAGAAACGAGAGGCAATGTGTGTAATAGTCCTGTTCTGCCTGTCCTTAAGCGTACTGACTCTTCTCAGCCACCTGTGTATCGGTTTGTGATTGACCTTCGAGAGGTTAATAAGATTGTTGTGCCACAGTTTCCTGTTGTTCCAGACATTACTGCTTTATTGACTATGTTCCCTGCCTCAGCTGCTTGGTTTTCTGTTATTGATCTGAAGAACTCTTTCTTCAGTATTCCGATTGCTGAGGAAAGTAGGGATATTTTTGGCTTCTCAGTTTCCGGTTTAAACGCGCTCCTCAAGGTTATTGTGAGAGTCCCTCCATTTATAGTCAGGCTTTGAAAACTCAGCTTGATACTTTTGCATTGTCTTCTGGTGCTACTTTTATCCAGTATGTTGATGATCTGTTGGTTGCTGCTTATGATGAAGAGATTTGTAAAGAAGTTACTCTTTCTTTGTTGCGACACCTGTCTGACCTTCATCATAAAGTGTCACCTTCGAAGTTGCAGTATTGCCGAAAAGAAGTGACCTACTTAGGTCATCTCTTGTCGAAGGAGGGAAGACGATTGACCCCAGAGCGTATTCAAGCGATTGCCCAAATGACTGTGCCATGCACACAGAGAGAGGTGCGTGCCTTCTTAGGTATCACCTCGTATTGTAGACAGTGGATTCCGAATTTTTCTTTGCTAGCGAAACCTTTGTTGGCACTTACTCTTAAGGACACACCACACCCTCTTCCTTGGTGTGACGAATGTCAGGAGAGTTTTTCTGAATTGCGTGATGCATTGTGTTCTGCTCCGGTGTTGGGTACCCCGACTATAGTAAACCTTTACACTTTATGTACATGAGAGAGAAGGTTGTGCGTTGTCAGTGTTGACGCAACAATTTGGAGACAAGCAGCGCCCATGTGCGTATTTTTCAGCTACTTTAAATCCGGTAGCTAGGGCATTGCCTAGTTGTCTAAGAGCAACAGCGGTAGCGGCTGTTTCTATTCGACAGTCTGCTGGTCTGGTATTGGATAATACATTGATTGTGATGGTTCCACATTCAGTAGATACCCTATTGAACAGAACAAAGACTCAACATCTTACCAGTGCACGTTTGTCAGGTTATGAGTTGACGCTTTTGGCTAGTCATGTGCACATCAAGCGGTGCAACACATTCAATCCAGCTACATTGTTGCCAATTTTTGTAGAGGCAGATGTTCAGGAACAGCATGATTGTTTTCTCCGGACAGAGGAGGAAACTAAGGGTAGAGTTGATCTGAAAGATACTCCTCTTTCGAATCCTGATGGTACCCTATGGGTAGATGGTTCGTGCTTTAAGCTTCCGAATGGAGAGACGACTGCAGCATATGCTGTCACAACTTTGCACACGATTGTTGAAACAGCACGTATTGCACAGAATTCAGCACAGGCAGCGGAGTTGATAGCATTGACTAGAGCGTGTGTGTTGTCAAAAGGAAAGAGAGTGAATGTTTTTACTGATAGCCAATATGCATTTGGCGTGGCTCACAGTTTTGGTCGTTTGTGGAAAGAGAGAGGTACGAAAATTCAACATGGAAAATAAGTGAGTGAACTTCTTGAATCACTTACTTTCCCGACTCAAATAGCGATAGTAAAGTGTAGTGCGCATAAGAAGATTACGGATGATGTGGGTCGAGGGAAAGCGTTTGCAGATGAAGTGGCGAGAGAAACAGCGAAAGATGTGACGAGTCGGATGTATGTTGCAGGTCCTGCCAGATGGGTTGTGGAAGGAGGAATGTGTGAAGATACAACAGAAAGTGTGAAGATGATTCAGGTGGAAGCTACTGAGATAGAATTGAGTATGTGGAGAGAGAGTGCGAGAATGTTGAATTCAACAGGCTGTTGGGTTGAGTTGTCAGAGCACCGGCGATGGTTGTTGCCGGATGCATATGTGCTCCCGATGGTTACTATGGCTCATGGGTTGGCTCACATTAGTTCAAAAGGGATATGTAAGTTGTTGGCTCCGGTATGGCAGAATGGTGGAATTCCTAAGTGTGCTGAGAATTTGGTTAAACACTGCATGATTTGCTTGATGCATAATCCTGGAAAGGGAACCCCAACTCCAGCGGGTCATTTTCCTCTTCCAACGTATCCGGTTGAGGTGCTGCAGATAGACTACATTCATATGGAAAGATGCAATAACTTGAAGTATGTCCTTGTGGTTGTTTGTGCCTTTTCCAGATGGATAGAGGCCTACCCCCTAAAGGATATTACTGCCTTGTCTACAGCCAAGGTCCTGCTCAAAGAATTTTTTCCCAGATATGGCCTGCCGAGGATGGTATGGAGTGATAATGGAAGTGAATTTGTGGGTCAGATTATGAAGGAAGTATGTGCGGGTCTGGGTATTAAACAGAAATTTCACGCTGCAAATCACCCCCAGTCAGCAGGCCTGGTCGAGTGCTATAATGGCACTCTGAAGCTGAAGTTGGCCAAGGTGCAAGCGAGCTCTGGTCTTACATGGCCCGATGCCTTACCATTGGCACTTTTGTCCACGAGAACGACAGTACATTCTCGCGTGGGACTTAGCCCATACAAGATTGTTTTTGGACGCCCGGCGAATGTCTGGGGTGTGCCGAGGCCTAAGAAGTACAGTGATATCGAATACCCTATGTTGGTTAACTACTTACATGATTTGACTGCTAAATTGCGTGTTCTTCACCAACAGGTCCATGACACTTTGCCTTCAGTTTCTATAGACGCAGGCCACACGATTCAACCTGGCGACTGGATTCTAACCAGGAATTTCCAGAGGTCAAAGAGCTTGGAACCAAGATATCCGGTCCATACCAAGTCCTGTTATCAACTCGGACTGCTATTAAGGTGTTCGGCAAGAAAAACTGGGTACATGGTACCCATTGCAAGAAGATACCTTTGCCCTTACTGTACGATAAGTGGGTCCGGGAAGGTGATGCCGATTCCGAGAGTGAAAGGGTTCCAAAATTTGTACCTTTTAGCGATGCACATCTGGAATGGACTCAGTCAGAACGTGCGGATAATGAAGTCTTGCAAGAAGCTGTGCCGCCGTGTTTGAGATTTGATACTACACATCCAGAGACACTCTTTCAGGATCAAACTGTGCCTGGTAAAGAACGATACAACTTAAGGTCAAAAAAGGACAAATAAAATTTGAATTTTTTTGTGAATTACATTCTTTCAGACAAGAGACTATTTTCTTTTTCTTTTTTGAGCCACCAACCGGGTTCAGCTGCAGGGTCGCGGTATAAGACTTAAGGGGTGGCCCGCGTATTGACGAAAGGTCTGCGGTTCTAGGGACGTCTAGGACGCCTGGACGCACACTTGAGTGAAGAAGGAAAATTGCCGCGAGCAGCACATTAGAGGATGGAGTCTGTTGTAACTGAAAGAGATGTTGAGAGAATAGATCTTAAGACAAGATTTTGTACATTGATATGTAGCAAATGTTTTATAATATTGTGCTTTTTGATGTTTTTAAGTAACACATTAGCTTGTGTGGGTTGGATTGTCTAAACAGGCGTTTTTGCTTCCCACTACTGCTTCAGACTATCATAGAACGAGATATGGTAGAGGTGTCTTCAATCAGGAAGATACTGCAGCACATGAAGTAGGAGATTTCTTCAAGGGCTTCCTGCCCTTTTGGGGTCCTATGATCAATAGTAGGTATATTCGACAGCTTGTCCACGTTGTTGAAGCTACTATTAATGAGACAGCAGGTGCTCTTAGTAGTGTTACAGCTGAGCTTCAAGCGGACCGCCTTATGACTTTTCAGAATCGTATGGTATTAGACATCGTACTTGCAGATCGAGGAGGAGTATGTAAATTGATTGGATCCAGTTGCTGTGTTTACATACCAGATAATGCCCCTACAGTATACCAAGCCATCTCTAGGTTGCATAAGATCTCTGATTCTATCCATGTAGACGAAGGAGACTGGTCATTGACGGGATGGTTTTGGGGACTGCTGTCTAAGTGGGGATGGAAGATTCTGACATTCCTTGGTATGGTTTCAGCCATCCTTTTCTCTTGTTGTCTTTGCATCCAGTGTGGTCCCGCCATTTGTAGTCTTTGTGCTACTATGTGTGTTCGGAGATCTATCCCGAGAGAAGTAGAGAATAATAAAATGATGCTATACCAACACTTTGATGACCTAATGAATATTGATATAGACCTAGATTCAGATTAACATGAGTCTTAGGTTATTGCCTACGTAATGGCAAAAGGACGGTCTGAGGTTCTGTAATTCTCGAGTCTGACTCCATTTTGTTCTGTGCCACCATTTTGTGTTGCCCTCACGTAGGCCTGTAAAGGTAACCTGGCGAACGAAGTGGCCTGGCCTTCTTAGTTCATGTATACATTAACTAGGTATCTTTTTGACTCTGAAATGAACTGTAAGACACTGACCTCTTCACCTGAAACTGACCTCGTAAAGCCAATTTCCCTGATCGATCTTTATCTGAGATTGCCAATTAATGCTCAGGACATCGTTAACTTTTTAGTTTCCTTGCACGTGCTTTATCTTGTTCAGCATCTGTTACTGTTTTTTTTTTAATGTTTCTTCATTACATGGGTTATGCTTTCAATTATAGGTTTGTCCGGCTTGTGGAGATTGAATTTGGGACATTCCTAATAATTAACTTTTGGGTTGGGATACTGTAAATTGAGTTTTTGCTATGTGATACTTTGTTTGAAAATGTATCTTATTGTCTAGGATTTTGTGCAGTGGGTGTACATTTATAATGTGAATATTGGGTATAAATGGAGACGTCTCGCCTTAATAAAATGAGCAGTCTCCTGAGAATTTACACCGTGATGTATTTCTAGGATCACTGTTACTAGCTGCAGCTAATAAACTTGGTCTCTGACGCCATCCAGAAGTATTCCGTGTCTTTGAATACCAAGACAGGTGAACTCGAAGATCTTAGGCGTGCCCCCGACGCCGCTGGGTTAAACCCCGGTTCTTCAGCGGCCAGACAGGCAGTCATGTTGGCAAGGCTGCACATCTTCCAATTCAAACACTTTCACAGAGAAGACTGCACGCCAGAGAAGATGTGGAGAATGGGATGGGAGTCGACCCTATCTTTCTAAGATGAAGACGGAATAGACGTTCATTCATACATACACTCTGGGGCTGCTAGTCATCCTGGCCCTGAATATTCAACACTTTTGTGATTGCCACACCCTTTGACAAAAGTCCTAAATTATCGATCTTTAAAATCTTGCAAGATTGGGATGGTAACAAGGGGACCACTACACTGATTAGAATTGGGTTATTTTTGTTCAAGAGAGACATTTCTCTATACTGGAGGATTCGTCCAGCACCCCTGATTGCTGAACGGTTACTTGCTATTGATTACTGCGCAGTAGCTGATGAATTGGTCTACAAGCCTAAGTATACCCTCATAAACATCACAAGATATGGGGGGCATTTGGAAATCATTTTGTAAATGTGAGATTGGCACTCGGGCTGCTTCAAAGGAAGACTGAGACTTGAGGGAGAATTGGGGCAGGACTTGGGAAGAGATTGCAGGGGCAAGAAGATGTTAGTAAATATCTGTGTAGTTGGGTCTGCTGATGAACGAGTGGTGAAGTTAGATTGCAAGGTGTATTTTATTTAATTTTCTTGTCACTTTCTTTCTAACACAAATGCCAAAAAACTGAGATTTAGAATAAAATCCCAAATTTAAATTAATGAGATGGTAATGTTCCTGATTGAAACCCTTACAGATATCTGCACTCCTTGACTTAGAAGCTTCAGTGATTTTTATGAATCCCAAATATGCGTCAGATTATAATCTGAATTTACTAATGGAAAAAAAGAAGGGAATGTGTGAGAACCGTGGACAGTTCTTTCTGCACATCTGGTGATATTGTTCACAAAATGGCTTCGGTGTCACTGGTCACAACCTCAAAAGTTTGACTTTTTTTATTTATTGAAGCTCCAGCGTTTACAGCATTTATAATAATCTGGTGTAATCCTCACCAGATGGCTCAGGAAACATAAGACTCAAATACGGTGGACTGATGCTACTATACCATTTTATTCTAAATATTGTCACGAGAATTGTTTTTCAGTTACAAAAGTGATTTCAGTAACAATGGTCACTGAATTATCTGGCTTGTTGGAAGAGTTAGTATCTGATAATACTGATGTTGCTGAAGTATTCTGTGAGAAAGGGCCAGAGAAGTTACCTCCTCACAACACTGGCAGATATATGCTCTCACAAGAGAAACAAATACAAGAATATATCAAAGTCAATTTAGCAAAAGGAATTATGAGACACTCTACTTTATCTGAGGAGGCCCAATTTATTGTTTCAAAACCTCATGTTGAATTACAGAGAATTTAATGCCATAACCATCATTCAAAATAGAAATCCTTTGCCACTCATTTTTGCCTTATTGTATCAGTTTAAACCAACAGCATGGTTTACTAAATTGGATTTAAGAAGAGGACGTAACGTGGTACATATCAGAAAAGTAGAAAAACTTAGGATGCCATTTAATGGCAAATACAGCCATTTCGATTATCTGTTACATCGTTGGAGTCAGGGCCAGCGTTAGCGCTGGTGTCGCCCGGTGTGACAATGTTTGTTGGTGTTGCCCCCCATCCCCACCCTCCTTTTCACAGTGCTCCTCAAGTCTCCATTACCACTCTCTTTAAGATGCTTTTAATTAGTAATATAGCGTCACTCATACCAGTCTAGGGTGCCAGAGCACTTTGCATCACACACACATTATCCAGAGACAATCAATTATACATGTGTAAATCAGTGTATAGGAAATATTACATAAGCCAGAGGGCTACATGGTGTAGGAGTCCCAAGTCATCTATACTGGTAGGAAGTATAGTTTAAGAGTGCTTGGTCTGGAGAAGCACACACTCAGAATTGAAAACGTTACATAATTGGGGGTTCTCTCTAATAATAGAAATCGATTTCAACCCAAATGAACTCTTGTGCAACATTAATCTATGCTCCAATCTATACTTTGCAGTGTGCCTGTAATTCTTTGATGAAAGTGAATAATTCACTGTTCTATATTAGGATTATAATTTATACACTGCAAGTAACACAAGGATTTTTCTTCGTAAAGCATCAACCCACTGACCTATTTTTATTATATGCTCTTTGTGATCAGCATGGTAAACTCCAATCTCTCTCCAAGAAGAACATTAATCACTGGAGTTATTTTGACATTTTTATTGTTGCGGTGGCACCGGTCGCACCGCCCTAGAGCTAGGCCTGGTTGGGGTTATGTAATTCTCTTGATGCTCAGCATTTCTTAAATTATATCCTTCGAGATTTTCTTGATCAGTATGCTGCAGTTTATTTGGATGTGATTTTAATATATTCAAATAAGATGAATGAACACCTCTAGTAGGTGCACAAAGTACTACAATGACTAAAAGAACATTAGTTATGCACTAAGTAACCTAAATGTATATTTGGAGTTACAAGTTTCAACTTTACAGGATATTCTTTACCATCGCAAGGCATAAACATGGATAAGGAAAAGAGTGAAAGCACTCTTAGACTTTCCCATACCTCAGAATATCAGAGATTCAATGTTTTGCGGAGTTTCCTATAGATAGTTTATTCCAGCATTCTCCTCTACCTTTGTGCCAATACTCCACTCACCTGAGATCCAGGATCAAAGACAGTACATCATATACCCCGTGATAACAACCCCCGGCACGCGGTAGTCACAAGCGTCGACGGCTGGTGCCTACGAGAGTAGCAGGGTTAGAAGGAGGGAGAGGGAGGGAGTAGGAAAGCCAATACTCTCGGACTCGTCACCACCCGCAGTCACACACTTCAGCCAGAAGTTCAAACATCCCTGCGACTGGATTTCTCTGAAAAGATACAGAGTAACAATTAGAATTTAGACCGCAGGAAATAAAGCCTGAGTCAATATCTGTTTTATCCCTCTAGTAAACACTCACCCATTTACACCAGAATCAATACAAAAGTTTCCACGCTTCAAGTGAACTCACTGACAGCACTAAGAGTGGTAATACTTTATCCCCATGAGGTCACAATCCTAGGATGGCAAGGAAGCAAATCCAAAATCCTATTACTGCAAGAGGATAAGATTGCAACACTAGTATTTAGTAATGTTCAGACCCTTGGTATCCTCGTATGAATGAATGTTTTATGATTGGTTTGATTATGAAGAATTACTTGTAGAAGTCGTAGGCTCAGCGCACCTGAAAGTTGATTGTTATTGTTCTTTTTGTTTCCTCTAGGGCAGAGAAGCTGTCGAGGATTATGAAGCAGGAGTGGGTTAATCAAGCGATTGAACAATTTCTTTGATGTTTCCTGACACATATCATGAAGATTGGGTGCAATTGATTCTTACTGCAGAATATGTGCAAACATATCTGTCACCAGAGTTTTCCAATGATAGATACAGACTGTGGTGGCTCATGTAATGGACCGTTAAGGCGCTGCTTCCCCACTGCAAACTGTCACCTGTATTAATTACTGTACCATTTATTTTTGCATTTTTTTTCTCTCTTGCTATGCTGTGTTACTTGGGTGCTTGAGAACAGTGGGATCAATCCTGTTGATTGGTAGGCTGCAGGGATGAAATGAAATGCGCATGTCGGGTTGGCAGGTCTCTTACTGTGACCAATCCGATAGGCGCACTTGACTTCAGGCCTCTTGAGCCCAAACAAAGCAACCTCGATGTTGGTCATAACAGTATTAAAAAGTTAGCGAAGCCTAGAATGTCTATTCTTACCTAGATTATATTAAAAATATGTGTATGTTTATGGAAACGTGCGGTAAGCATACACACATAAACAGATCCAGATTCACACAAAAACACAGCTACACATCCACACAGACACATGCACAAGCACATGCAAATATATGAGTAAACATAATCAAAAAGAAATCCACACAAAAACATAAACCCCCAGATTCATGAAAGCAACATTCTGCGAATTCCAAATTGCGAAAATTACCGAAACGCAATTTAGAATTCGCAGAATAGGATTCATGTAGAAAAGCGATCAAAAAAAGCGAATCGCAATCGGCTGCAATTGCCGTTTGCGATTTCACATAAATCGCAAAAAAATCACAGAATCGCCCTTTTTCCGTGTTGAAATTTCGATCTCGCAATTACCGAATTCGCTAATTGCGAGATCGCAAAAACGGGAAGTCGCATTTCGAGCACAATGATGACATCACAACCAGGAAGTACGCAGTTTCCTGCCTCATTCTGCTCACTGAGCCTGAAAGTGGAAGCAGCACTTGCCAAAGCTCCACAACAGAGCACCTCCAGCAGCAAACCAGGACAGAATCAACCCCAGAAAATGTCCCAGGAAGCAGCAGGGAGCAGTACCCCTGGAAGAAAAAGGAAGATAAAGTTTTCTGAGCAGGAACTCGAATATTTAATTGAGGGAGTCACCAAGGACCTTGACCGGCTCTTCGGGAAGGATTCAAGGAGGGTGCCTGAGGCGGACAAACAGCGGATTTGGCTGCGCATCCGCGCTAAGGTCAATGCAGTGGGAGTGATCCAGCGCTCCAAAGACGAACTCAAAAAGAGGTGGTATGACCTCAGAGGGCGTGCAAAAGAAAGAATTGCAGAGAGGCTGGGGGAGCGAACTGAAACCGGAGGAGGAGAGCCCACCGTACCACCCAACACCCCACTGGAGGACCTTCTGAGGACACCCTGAATCCCCAAGCATGCATGGGGGTCACCCGGCTGGACTCATCCTGACCCACCCAACAATCCCAAGGTAAGTGTCATGCGACTGCGACCCTGTCCCCTGACAATGGCCATGACTCCAGGGCTACCCATTAGAAAACCCCAGTCATGCTGGCCATGCACACCAGAAATGCCCAATTGCATTGTGGGACTTGTAGTGTGACCACAATTTCCAGATAGCCCCATACAGCCAGACCTGTCAAGTGAGAGTCATTCCTAAAGCCAGTAAGGGAATTCTAGCCTGCATGCATGTAGCAACCTCCCATGTGCAAGAAACATGTCATTATTTACGGTCGCATTTACATCACAGGTGGCACAGAACAACCCAGCTCAGACAGCGAGGCCCTACATATTGACGACAACCCAGAGGACACCGAGGGAGAGGGCTGTCCTTCACACCAACCAGGACCATCACAGGCAGCACCAGCAGCAGTAGTACCACCACCTGCCCCTGTGGTCAGTGCCACCCCTGCAGCCACATGTGCGCCACAATCAGCCGGTATAACACCCATGGCAGTGGCACAGGCCACAACAGTTGCAGCCCGGATGCAGACAAGGCGCACAGCCACTGTGCGATCACAGTCCAGTGGACTGGTGAGGGAGCAGCGCGACACAACATCACGCACTGACAGGGGGGGAAATATCCTAGAACCTGGCCTGTCCATTGAACGTCGCATGCTCCGAGTCCATCAGAAGCAGGCACGTCACTTGGCTGCCATCCACCTGCAGCTGCACAATACTGCTCGTAATGTGGGACAGCTCACTGACAGCATGCAACTCATGACCGCTGCTGTCCAGGAAAATACCAGGTCCTGATGTCCCAGCAGGATGTCAACCGCCGCCACCACCGCCAGCTGCTGACCCGCCTGTCAGCGTACACACGCTCTAATCACATCATCGGGAATGCCACCTCCCAACTCTTGCGTCGCTCCCTAGCGATGCAAATACAAATGGTGCAGTGCTGCCAGGACGTCGCTAGGGCACTGGAGCAAGTCACCACAGCAGTGCAGGGTCTGCAGGTGACTGGCCATGGACCAGCTAGTAGGGGGGATAATGCCAGCGAGGGCAATTCCAGCCACAGCAGCCTGTCGTTGCCGCTGGTGACTGTACCCCGCCGCAGCACCAGGCCCACTGCAGCCTCACAGGCTAATGCAGAGGTGGAGGAAGTCGAAAGGCGACTTGGAGTGTCTGTCCGGTGGCGCCACTGACTCTTCCTTATGTACCTGCAGGGCCATGCTGATGATACAAGCATGCCCTCATCACAAACATGGGGATGTATGAGTCAATACAGCTCTCATGCAATGTAAAAATATTATGACTACATTATTGTGAAAAAAACAATAAGGTTTAATATGCACAAGTTAATCTGACTCATGTCATTATTCCATTCATCATGCATGAGTGAAGTGTCGGTGAGGGGAGTGGGTGCACTAGAAACAGTTCAATGTGATTTGGTTGCGGTGCCTGTGTCCTTCAGCAGGATTCTCCCCCGTGCATGATGCACATGTGCAGGTGGGCGGTTGTCCCCGTCCGACTCACTGCCAGAGAACTCTACAGGTATCCTCCGCTTCGTAGCAATGTTGTGGAGTATTGCAAACAGGGCCATGATGCGGCAGCAGACTTCAGGCTGGTATTTGAGTGCCCCACCAGTCTTGTGCAAGATGCGGAATCGGCTCTTCAAAATCCCAAATGTCCGCTCAATGCAATTTCTTGTGCGGATGTGTGCAGCATTGTAACACCGTTGCTGTGGTGTGGCAGGGTTGAGGTATGGGGTGAGGAGGTACTCACGGAGACCGTAGGCGCTGTCACCTGAATGAAAGGAGCAGAGGGTGAGTGCCTGTTATGCGCAGCTACATGGTCGCGATGTACTGTTTGTTGGCATGTGTACTTACCTAGAAGGTGTCCTTCGCCAAAGTCTCCCCTGGCCAGTCGTGTGTACATGCCGCTGTGCCGGAATATGAACGAGTCATGTGTGCTCCCCGGGTATTATGCCACTATGTCCGTGATGATTGTCTTGGCGTTGCAGACCATCTGGATATTCAGTGAGTGGTAGAACTTGCGGTTCCGGTACATGTATTCTGTTTGTGCTGGTGGGCAGATGTGGATGTGGGTACAGTCAATGCATCCAATGACATGGGGGAATTGCGCAATGTTGTAAAAATCAAGCTTGGTTTGATTCAAGTCCTGTTGGGTGGACGGGAATTTGATGTAATGGTGTAGCCGCGTCTGCATGGACTCCAGGAAACTGTTTAGGCAGCGTGACATGGTGCTCTGGGAGATCCCCCCTGCAACGGCAACTATCCCCTGGAAGCTTCCCTAGGCTAGGAGGTGCAGGCTGCACAAGACCTGGACATAGGTGGGCACGGCATTGGTCCTCCTTGTTGGGTGCTGCATCAGGGGGTCAAGGTCCCAAATGAGCTTTGTAATCATTGCCCCATTCAGCCGGTACTTTGAGTAGATTTGCTCCTCAGTTTGGCCCAGAAGTGTGATCCGCTGGCGGAAAATTCGCTCCTGGATCCTGCGTCTGTTCCTTGCTTCAGCCTGGAGCCTTCGCCGCCTTACCACCATGTAGAGTTCTGGCATTGTGAATGTCCTCATGCTCCTACTGTACCTCCTTAAGTGTGTTTGAACAGCCCCGCACCTGTGGCAAATTAGGATTTTTTTTAACTTCATGGTTACCACCTGGTTTTGCTTCTCCTTAATTTGCGCCTCGCAAAATGCGATTTTGGGGTTTTTTGCAATTTGCGATTTTTCATGCATTGGGTTTGCGAATAATTTGCAAATTCGCAAAGAAAATCACAGATTAGTTGGGAACTCGCTATTTCCGATTCGCTAAGGGGGTTCCACCTTGATTCTGCGATTTTCTTTGCGAATTCGCAAATTATGTTTTGCGAATTCGCAATTTGGTCATGTTTTGTTTCATGATTTGCGACTTATGGAATTGCGATCGCAATAGCTATTTTGCAGCTATTGCGATCGCAATTTGGGTTGATGAATCTGGCTGAAAGACACTAAGAGCAACACACATAGAGCGCACTGAAACCTTCACACATCCTCAGAAACATAATCACACATACATAGGTTAAGGCATTATGGTTCCCTATTTTGATGGTTTCTTTGAGCATTGGTTGTCCCTTTTTTAATAGCATATATATGAATATAAATATTTATTTCATAGTCGACATTTTGGTGCCCAGTGGGAAATTTCGAGTTTACTAATCACCTTTCCATAGTACATGCTTAGTCCATGTAAGGTGTACTCCAGCTTCACCTTGGGTTTATGCACTTTACTATGTGCATGCCGCATCGTTGGCCTAATATAAGACTAATTGTATCTAAATGTTTTGTTACAGACTTACTGAACTATATTTTAGCTACAATCGTTACGTGTCTAGTCCTCTAATATAAGAACACCAACATGAAATGTAATTTACAAACAAATAGTGCAGCATTTGTTCTTAATGTATAATGTCACTATTCATAGAAACAACGCCCCAAAACAGTGATGAACATGCATTGATGGAAACAGTTGAATGTACTGTTTTGGTGTGCATTTACAGCTGCTCGTTAACATATATACATAATATCGCCGGTATTGTGTTAAAGCGGTTCTCCTCATTCCTACAAAACAATTCTCAAAGTGTCCGGATCAGCCATGCCCTAGCCAACAAGACGCCAGTCACGATCGGGGCACCCCAAGGTTCAACTCTTTCCCACACGTGTTCTACCTGTACATGGAACCCCTGACTGAAATCCTCAAACTTTCTAACATCTCCTACCATATGTATGCTGATGATATGCAACTTTACATGAAAATTGCCTCACCCGAAGACATCAGCACCATCAATAACACCTTGCCTAAAACACAACATTTGCTGACTTGTAACCACCTCAAACTTAATGCCATCAAAACTGAAATCCTCTTAATCTCTCCACCCAATTCCATCTGTAACATCAAAGATTAGCTCCTACATTTTACAGCCTTGAACTGTACCCCTAATATCATCAAATCAGCAAATTCCCTGAGAATAATACTGAACGACAACCTATCCATGCAGAACCACATTAGCGCTTCCACCAAAGGGACAAACTACCAACTTCATGCATTAAGGAAAGTAAAACCCTTACTTCCAATTGTAGATATCAAAACAGTGGTTCAAGCACTTGTGATCTACAAAGTTGACTATGGGAATGCTACCTTGTGAGCCTCCTGAAAGTAAAACTAGCACCTTTGAGGGCTACCCTGAATGAGGCTGCTTTGCTCATCACAGGCATTAACGTAAGTGATCATATCACCCCTGTCCTACATACCTTGAACTGGCTACCTTATGAGAATAGGAACCATATAATTTCCAACGCTAAGAGAAAACTAGAATGGAATTAATCTACATTCTAAACTGTTTCAAATGAGTAAACAAGATTTTGTAGCATCTAAAACTTCAGGCCATAATTATATGTGTATATACTCGCCTGGGAATTATTGCTAAATTCTATCCTCAACCATCTTGCTATTAAACAAAAAATAACTAATATTCCAGGAGATACAAAGGCTATAGTCTATCGATCAATAACTCTAGCAGAAAGGTAGTACCAGAAATCACTGAGAAATCTACCAAACAACCCTCGATCAGAAGAGCGGGATAGCCAGATCAAATATCTGAAACTTCAACACTGGGAATTAAGACTATTTATCAAGAAAAGGCATGAATCAGACTTTATGAGGCAAAAAAGTCGAATAATCCCAAATTATAATTGTCGTCTAATGAATTTGGGACTCAGGCATGTAGAATAGTCAGTGATTATTTTACCCCAAATGATACACTGGAAATCCATATAAACATAGGAGCTGGAAATAATCATTTTGGAGTTCAAAAGGTGAACGACTAATAAAGACGCCTTGACATGTTGTGTTCATTATGTGTATCATGTCACCTTTGCTGCACGTTTAAAGACAAAAGTCAAATGTCAGACTATGTCATCAGACGATTTGTTGGTTATTCGAAAAACTGGTGTTTTACTTTTGTTTCTCTGACTGCAGACAGAGAAGAAAAGGGACCTAGATGACAATTGTGTTGAGGTACAGAAAGTGAAAGGAAAGGCAGTACTGTAGGACATTTAACTGCCTGTAAATGAACTATACCCATATTTAAAAATATTCAAAATTAGAAAATAAAAAATGAATCTCATTTATTTGTAATTCTGAAGTGTGATAGAAACAAAGATTTTAATAGGAACAAAACAAATCAAGACGCTTTACTTAGTGATGCACAAATGATGAAAGTTCGCTGAAATCCGATTTCTATACATTATTGTTTGTGCTCTATATCATTTTACCACGAAAACTGCATGTCTATGCAAATCGAGTGCCACTTGAAGGCAAAATGTCAGTGCGCCACCACAAGTGCTCCATAGTTCACCACCTACTACATACCACACCCTTTCTACTCTCCTGCTGAATGGGAGTGCCTCATTTGCTACACTTATTCTTTGTCTGACACTTGGATTTTTCACAAACCCTATGACTTCAGTGATGTAACATTGCTGGAAGTACTCTGAAAATTGTTACAGCAGCACTACATATAAAAGATCTCTTCACAGTTAATACTTCAGCAGCACTACATATAAAAGATCTCTTCACAGTTAATACTTCTTTCTCAATTTGGATTGAACTGTATCCAAATGGAATACTTTGAATTTTCAACAAGAAGTTGTCAGCTTCATAAAACAGAGTCAGCTATCACATGCAGCAGGCCCAAATGACTTACCTTTGACTGTTATCAAACATGACCCAATGTTACGAAGTTCTTTTTAAATTTACTTAATTTCAAAATTAATAAAAAGCAGACGGATTTTACCAGCTTGGAAAGATTGAATTATATACCTGATTCAAAAACTGTTTGTTCACAGCACCTCTTGATTCCAAAGGCAAGATGTTTATAAAATCCTTATTTAATAATTTGTCCACCTGGGTGAATGAAAAAAATCTCCTACATAAAATTGTCATAAATTCTCAAACTGAGGAATAGATTACTCCCTTTTAGAAGTAAAATTGCCTTATATAAAGAGACCGTCTTAAAAATTACATTGCCAAGTAAGGACCTTCTATCTCCCAAGATGTCTACTCAGAATAGATTAAAGCAGAGAAACCATTTTGGCTCCAAAAAATATATATTTTTATTGGCATATCTATTCATACAGTTCCATTATTCTCATATAAACATTTGAGAAGTAGTAATTGTTGAGTACATTCTACAGGTGTTCTTCCCATTCGGGTAGTAGGCTTAATGCCGGTAACATTTCGTATACAACCAATGCAGTCTGGATTTTTTTGTGGGGAGTGGCCCTTTGGGCAAGGGTCGCTCCCCTTTGGGGGCAATATGTTTTGGCTGTCTGCACGCTCTTAGGAGGCCAGATCTTGCCATTTTTTTAGTGGCTCCCACTAGACCACAATGGATTAATTTGTGGGGAGTGGCCCCTTGGACAAGGGTCGCTCCCCTTTATGGGAGGATGATTGTAACCATTTCTGCCCTCTTTGGGTGGCAAATCAGCAGTATGTTTTTAGGCCCATCGGCTCCCAAGGGGGCAGAAGCCACTAGACACCAGGGGTTTTAAAATGTTGGTGTTGGGGAGTGGCCTTTTGGGCAAGGGTTGCTCCCCTTTTATGGGGGTGAATATTTTATTTACACTCTTAGGCCCACATACCCCGTAGCATGGCTGGTGGATTGTGTGTGGACTGGTGCATTATTTGCATATGTGATTGTAATTTTCTTTCCCTTTTTTATTCTAGTGTCAATTTTGATTATTGTTTGTGGTGTCAGCAGTGGTTGTTCTGCAGTTGTGCGTAGTTGCATTTATTTGGTAAGAAAAACATTTTTGTTTTGTTTACTCCAAATGAGTATTATTGTCATGCATGAATGAATTTATTTGTAAGTGGTGTCATATTGGCAGCATATTTAGTTAGTGTTTTTTGCATTGTCATGTGTAATTTTCTTTTCTGTTTTTTTTTAGTGGGATATTGTTGATCCTTACTGTGTCTGTGCAGAGTAGGTGGTGGCGAGTCTAGCTGCTTCTGGCAAGTGAGTGGTATAGTTTTAGAGTATGTAGGTCTTTGTGATAAAGACTCATTTTGTTTAATACTTATTTTACAAAGTGTAAGTTGTTGTTGACTTGTTTGACAAGTTACCTTTAAGTAAGGATAATGGCTAGCCGTTGAATAACTGCTCAGCAGGTGGCTGGTATGCTTTTTGAATCTTCCTCTGACCATGATTATGAGACTGACAGTGAGTCTGCAGGAGAGGAGGGAGAGGAAGATTCAGGCAGTGAGTTTTCTCTCCACATGGAATCATTGGATGATGAAGCTACTCCTAGTGCAGATGAAGCTACTCTCAGTGCGGATGATTTGCCTGTTTTAGAGGACGGCACTGATTTTTTTTTTTTTTTTTTTTTTTTAATGTTTTTATTGCAGAATTACCAACAATCTCCAAGGTCAGGTGACCAGTCTCCCTCTCACAATACAAGGCACTATGCAGTTGTAAATCAGTACACAGCCGTTCAGCCCACATCCCGGAGAATGGGCGGCGCACCAACAGACCCCATCAGGAGTCCTCACGTAGCGATCGGAGGGACACCAGGTCAACAGCACAGTTTTGTATCTGCTTTTATTGTATTGTAGTATATTTATATAGCGCAACCTGTCACCGCAAAGGGCATCCTGGCGCTTGAACAGTGAACCAGCAGATACAGCAACTTAGCCTGTCCTGGGGAAGAGGTAGGTTTTTAACGCCTTTCTGAAGGCTAAGAGATCCTCAAGACTCCTTAAGGAAAGCGGCAGGGAGTTCCAGAGTTTGGCCGCCGCTACTCTGAACGATCGGCCACCCATCCTCACTCTCTGAAAGCGCGGTACTACTAGTAGCCTGGATGAAGAGGAGCGTAGAGCTCGGGATGGAAGGTACCAAGCGAACATTTTCCGCAACGGGACCGGGCCCAGGCCATGAATGGCCCTGAACACAATACACGCTGCTATTACCTATCAAACTCCCCCCTCCCCCTCCCCACCGCCAGTACTTCCCCATCGGTACATTATGCCGTGCCCGGACCCCCAGTGTCCGCATTGTTAGGTCTATGCTTATGCTCTTCTAGAACAGTCGGCCGTGAGCGACTCACTTCTTCTATTCCTCGTCAACACCGGTGTGCCGCCCTACTCATCATCCGCTGGGGGTCCTGAAGAGTTTCCCTATCATAAGTGTCCCCTTTGGTGTGTCTGCCGTGTCCCAATAACTCCGCCCCCAAACCCCTCCCTCCCCCGCTGCCTCTGATGTGGGTGGTATCTATAAGGTCTAAAAGGATGACACACTGCCCATCGGGGTCAGACATTTGGCCTCCCAGGCCTCATGGAACTTCCTCTTCCAAGAACCCCTCCCCTTCATCCTTGAGCAACAGGTCATTCAGATCCTGCACAAGCATTTCCCACGCCCTTGCAAGCTCTAAGCTCTTCTCGTTACCAGTCCTCGTGGCCTGCCGCATTCTGATCGCACTCTCACATTTGGACCATTTCCGCAACTCATTCGACCATCTCCGAACAGAAGGGCCCTCTCTGGATTTCCAGGCCAGGTAATTTCCCTTTGCGCCAGCATGAGTCCCAGGTCGATAAACTTACTCGTGATTTTGGTCTTCGCCGTGTGCGGGAACCACAGCAATATGCACGCGGCCATATCAAATTCCACTTCCCTCTCCGTGACTGCATTCAGGAGTTCCCCCACTTCCGCCCAGTATGTCCCCAATTGCGGGCAGCTCCACAGCATATGTTCTAGCTCGACCCCAGGTACCAAGCATCTCGGACATGCCGCATCCTGTACCCGAAAGTGCCTTCTAGGTTTTCCCGGTGTCAGGTATGCCCTATGCAATATAAAGAAGTGTATCTGCTGAAAGCGGGCGTTCCTACTACCCTTCCATGTTCTTTCCCAAATATGGCCCCAAACCGGGTCTGGTATGGGCTTACCTATACTTTCTTCCCATTTTCCTTTTAGCGCAGGTAACGGAGCAATACCCTCGTTCAACATTCTTGAATGAATACAGGTCACCGCCTTTACTGTACCCGCAGCCATCACCACGTATTGGCAGGCCATGGTCGTGTCAGGCTCTGCCAGTCCCCCCCTCCAGTGCTTTTGTATCGCCGTCGTTACCGCGGCATGCAAGAGGTAGCTCCCATCAGAGAGCCCAAACTGGTCCTGTAATACCCGAAAGGGAACCAGCATCCCGTCGGCATAGAGATCTCCCATCATCTGCAGTCCCAGGTCTTCCCATTCCGCCAACAGAGACCAATCTCCTCCGTGAGGCAGTGCCGTCAACATTCCTATAGGGATCTCAGGGGCGTATGAGCGGGCAGTCCCCGTCCTCTTTAGGCTCCTAAGCCAACACAGCCGGAGGGTGTTCTCCTCCATCGTGAGATCCCCCACTCCCAGCTTCTGCTGCATGACATTGTAAGACAGGATGTGCCACTGAATACCTTTCCCCCGTCCATGGTCGGGGCCCCTAAACTCTCTTGCGATGTTCTGCGTTAGTATCTGAAGCTGAGCTGCTAGGTAGTACAGTTCAAAATCGGGGACCGCCATCCCCCCCTCAAGTTTGGGTCTATGCAACGTATCCAACGCCACTCTGCGCCTGCCCTGGCCCCAAAGGAAAGTAATGATCAGCGATCGCAAATCCTTAAAAACCTGCTGAGGGATCCAGATCGGCAGGGTGCGGAAATAGTAGAGCAACCGCGGCAGAGCCACCATTTTCAACAACGCTATCCGACCTAGCACTGACAAAGGGAGTGTGGCCCAAAATGTCATGCTGCCCCTCAACGCCCGTACGCATCGGCCTATGTTGCCCTCCAGTAGGTCAGCAACTTCATGATAAATCCTGACCCCCAGGTAGGTAAAGCATGCGCCCTCCCAGACCACATTGATCGCTAGAGGGGGGTACAGTACATTCCTCTTCAGCGGAAAAATGCAGGTCTTAGTCCAGTTCACCTTGAGGCCCGACAGGCTGCCAAACCGGGAGAGCATTTCCGTCGCCCCCCGTAGGGCATCTTCCGTGTCCTCCAAATAGAGCAGCAAATCATCCGCATACAATGAGATATGATGGTTTTCCCCACTGCATCGGATTCCCGGGTACGGTACTCCCGTTCGCGCCTGTGCCGCCAGGGGTTCCATCGCCAAAGCGAACAGGAGAGGGGACAGCGAGCAGCCCTGCCTCGTTCCTCTGTGCACTGGATACGTGGGCGATATTGCCGGTCCCAGTCGTACCCTGGCCGTTGCCTCAGCATACAGGACCTTCGTCCAGCGGCCAAAGCCACCTCCCAGGCGAGCTTCTCTAGGACCCTAGCAAGATAATGCCATTCCAGGCTATCAAATGCCTTCTCGATATCCACCGAAAGCACTGCGGATCTATGCTCCAGGGCCTGAGCGCCAGCCATCACACGGAGCAAGCGGCGGATATTAAGGGAAGTATTCCTGGTAAGGATGAACCCTGCTTGGTCCTCATGGACCAATGTGGTCATGTGCGGCAGTAATCTAGTGGCCAGTATACGGCTCAAGATCTTGTAATCCACCGTCAGCATAGACAGTGGCCGATATGATGTTACTTCTGAGGCTTCTTTACCTGGTTTCAGCAGCGGTATCACTAAGGCTTCCCTCATCGATTGGGGGAGGCGTCCCAAGGTCTGAGCTTCGGAATATACTACTAAGAGTCGCGGCGCTAAAACATCTACGAATTTCGCATAGAATTCGATCGGCAGACCATCCACCCCCGGCGTCTTATTTCGAACCATCTGTTTAATGGCCACCCGAATCTCCGCCAAAGTTATCGGGCCGCCCAATACTTTCGCCGTCTCGTCATCCAGTGCTGGGAGCTGAACCGCGTCTAGGTAGTCGTCTATCGCAGCGCCGTCTGCCTCCAGTTGGCTCTCATATAGAGTCGTATAGTAGGACTGGAAGCGAGTCAAAACCGCAGTCTGGGAATAGACCACCTCCCCCGACCCCGTTTTAATGCTCATGACCGGGCAACCCCTAGGTTCTGGGTTAGGGAGTTTTGCAAGAAGAGTGCCCACCTTATCTCTCTCCCCGTGCACCTTGGTGAGGTATAGCTTGTAATCATAGCATCTTAGCCTTTCTGTTTCAGTCGCCATTGCCTCTTTCGCTTCCAATATCCTGCCCTGTAGTTCCGGTCGCTCAGGCCTGCGCCTCTCTAGATCTCTCAGCGCACCTTCTGCCTTCTCCAGATCAGCCACCACCGTCGTTCTGACATTCGAGAATCTACCCATGCACACACCTCTCACCACCACCTTCATCGCATCCCATTCCACCGCCCTCATTGCAGTCGTGCTCTCATTCTCGTCAAAATACTGTTTAATGCCCCGTTGGACCGTAGCGCTAAACACTGGGTCTTCTAATGTATCAGGGCGCAGCCTCCAAGTTGGTACCGCAGACCGCACCCGCTGCCATTGCACTGTCATTAGCATGGGATTGTGGTCAGATATGGTCCTAGCCAGATACTCCGTGTGCATTATCATGGCTGCCAGGGGGCCACTACATAGTATAGAGTCTATTCTAACATGTAAGGCATGCAGCGCTGAAAAGAAAGAGTAGTCCCTAACTTCTGGATGTTGCTCCCTCCACACGTCCACAAGGCCCCATCTCTCCTGCCAGTCTCTCCTATGCGCGGCCAACCTCCGAACCGGAGAGTCAGTCAGCGGCGGGTGCGATCTATCTCGCGTCACATCAGTGATTGAATTAAAATCTCCCCCCACTATAATAGGGCCCGCTAGGAAGTGTGCCAACAACCCGGAGAGTTTATCAAAGAAACTGGCCTGGTCGATGTTAGGGGCATATATACTGCTCAGCACTACTTCCCTCCCATACAGCCTGCCCTCCACTACCACAAATCGGCCCTCGGGGTCCACTAGCTGATTCGTAACCTGGAATGGGACTCCCACTCTCACCCATATCAGTACCCCTCTGGCAAACGCTGAATATGTTGTTCCAAACACTTGGCCACGCCACCTCTTTTGCAACGCAGTACATTCCTCCCTGGTCAGGTGGGTCTCCTGCAATAATGCAATCTGGATGCCACGTCTCACCAAGTAAGCGTGCACCTTGCTTCTCCGGGACATCGTGCGGAGTCCACGGACGTTCAATGTAAGGCTTTTTAAATCAGGTAACGTTCCCATTGCCACTGTTCCCCCTCCCTTCCGGCAGCATCATTTGGGCCCCCACATCGCGGCAGCGGTCCCCCCAACTTGAAACATCCCAAAAAACGTTCCCAACCCCTCTCCCCAGAACAGGTCCCAATAAGAAAGCATCAGTCCCCATCCAAACATAGAACATCTCACACGATCCACTACTCTGTGGTCGTCACCACAGAGAGCCTTAAGGGCAATGAGGGGAGGCTCGGGCCGACCCGGGACAAGCCGGGTCCCAGCTCCAAGCCCAAGATCCCTTATAACAAGTGCAACAGAGTACCTGCGAGTCCGTCAGACATCCCATACAGTCCGCTCCAGCAGGAGCCACACGGGAGGCCCGCACTGCAATAATCACTCATTGAACAACCCATCTGAAGTTTGCGGGGTGACCTTCGGCCCCACGGAGCTATCCGCCTCCGACAGTTCTTCCCCAGATTTTCTGCTCTCCACTTCCGAGTCTGAGTCGTCCAATTCCTTCTCCTGTTGCGAGCCCGTGATGATCGCCGTAGCCGCCAGCGCCCCCTTCCTGTCCTCCGCCATCCCAGCAGTTTGCTGTGCCAGTTTGAGTTTGTTTTTCTTGCGGAGGCGTTGGGATTTTCGAACCCGCACGGGCTTCTGTCGTTCCCAGTCTCCCCTATGTGGGCGGTCTGTGCCCGCGCGGTACAACTCCAGCCAGGTCCACGCCTCATCAGGGGTCTGGAAGAATTGGGTCTTTCCGTCCAGGATTACTGCAATTTGGCCGGGAAGAGCAGGGAATACTGAATACCCTCGTCTCTCAGCTCTTTCTTCACGGCCAAAAACGACGCCCTGTTCCTCTGGACCTCCTGCGTGTAGTCTGGGAAGATCGTGACCGAGCTGTTGTCTATTTTAAAGGGGCCCACCGAGCGTGCTCTTTGTATTAGGAAGTCACGGTCCTTGAAGTGCAAGAGTCTGATCACCAGCGGCCGCGGAGGGCGTCCCTGCATGGGCGGGCGAGACGGGACCCTGTGTGCACGTTCCAGGGAGAAGAACGGAGATAAGCCCTCCGGAGCCACGACTGTTTTCAACCAGTTCTCCATGTAGGCCACGGCATCGTCCCCCTCAATTTTTTCTGGCATGCCCACCACCCGGATGTTGTTCCTCCGGTTACGGCTTTCGGAATCCTCCGCCCGTTTCTCCAGCGTCGCCAGCCTTTCCAGGATATCAGACAATTTGCGTTCTGCAGTGACCACCGCTGGTTTCAGTTCCGAGAGCAGTTGTGCATTATCCTTAACCTTGTCGGATAGTTTCGCATGATCCGCCCTCAGCAGACCTAGTCCCGTGGCCACCTGAGCAATGTCCTGATGAAGGGAGTCCTTGGTTGCTGCAATCGCATCCAATATGCCGTCCAGCCGCGCGTTCAGTCGTAGTTCCTGCGCTGATGCATCCTGCGCTGGTGGTGAGCCCCCGACCGCGTTCGGCATGGCCAGCTGGCCGCTACCCCTTTCCCCGCACACGTTACCGCTATTGGCAGCCATCTGGGCAACCGCGGGTATAGCCGCTGGGCAGCTCTCGATTGACCGGCCAGGTCAAAGTCCCCTCCACCGGGTGGTTGCCCCCTGAGTCTTTCCTCCGCTCCGCAATCTCAGGTGTCCGTCCTAGGGATGTCCGCTGCTCCAAGTGAACGGGCCGCACTCCGCTCGAGGGGCCGCTCTCACAATCCGAAGGGGCCTCCCCCCGGCTCCCCAAGCGGAACCCCCCCGACGGAGCCCAGGGCAGGGCGTCGACCACAACCCTCAGGCACTCAGATCAGGGCAGCCCCACCTAGGCGCGGGCGCTTCAGTCCTGCAGTGCAGCAAGGCGATCCCCTTCGCCACCTGGGTCCCGATCCCTGTGGCGGCCCTGCCTCAGCTGCACGAGCTCGTGCTCACATGTGCCGTTCCCCTCTCAGAGAGCAGTCGCATCTGCCAGGCCACGTCGTGTGGTCCCCCTCCAGGCTCTCGCTCACCGCTCGCGGGTCGGGGTCTCCTTTGCGCCACCGCCGTCGCCGTCAGGCAGAGTCTCCTCCGCGGGCAGAGTCCGCCGTGCTGCTCCGTTACCGGCTCCTCAGCTCCGGCCCGAATTCCGGAGCTCCGACCCCGCTCCGGGTCCCCACCGCCATATGGGGATCAGGTGTCTCCGCAGGGGACCGCTCCCCGGTGAAATGGCCGCCGGCACCAGCAGCGGGGGGGTGGGCTCTCCGCTAGTAACCCAGGGTTCGCGGCCCCCCGTACTGTGCTCCCTCTGCAGCTCCTCTTCCCCGCGCCGCAAGGGCAGCACCCGCTAGGGATCTCCGAGCGCCTCCCACGCTGTACCACAGCCGCAGTCCTCCGCAGTCCTCTGCTCAGCTACCGCTGCTCGGAACGGCCGCCATCTTGGGCTCTTTGTTTGCTTTCCCGCAGGCCGCCGGTAGCCGATCGTCTCTCTGTCTCTGGCGATCTGCTGGTCAACGAATGTCACCCTCTGATCGTCCGGTGGTTAAAGCTCGGTTTCTGAGCCATCTGCCCGCCTAGAAGCGCAGGAATCCAGGATAATTGTGGGATCAGGCACGGAGCATTAGGCTCACGCCGCCATCCTGATCGGCGACCAAGCCACGCCCCCCTTAGAGGAGGGCACTGATGTGCCGATTGCGCAAGAGGCATCTGGATTGCAGCCTGGGGCTGTAAGGCTTCCCATTGGTAGTGCTGGACTCTGGGTTGATCCAAACATGGTGCATCCGGTGTTGTCTGCCTTTAGTGGTAATGCAGGGTGTAGAGTGAATTGTGAAAATGTTTTGCCTTTGCAGGTTTTTCAGTTGTTTATGGATGATGTATGTTTGGCTGAGATAGTTGAGTAGACTAATTTGTATGCTGAACAATTTTTGATGGACAACAGTGCCAGACTTAGGCCCCGCTTTAGAGCTACCCAGTGGACTCCCACAAAACTGGATGAGATGAAGATGTTTTTGGGTTTGACTTTTTTGATGGGCTTCATATTGGTCTACCAGTCCCCTGATGCCAACGGCCATATTTCCTGCAATTATAAGTCGTGATCGGTATTTACTTTTATTTTGGATGCTGCATTTTGTTGATAATGCTTTGGCATTGCTACGAGATCACCCTGACTGTGACCGTCTTTTTAAGATTCGGCCTGCAGAGCACTCGACTACCTCCAAAAAGATCTAAGTTTTTGAAACACTTTGGGCCATATTATCAAGAAAGGGCGATATATTATCAAAGCTTTTATCAGCAGGAAACTGCCGCTATAGCGGCGATAATGGGCTTGATAATATGCCCTTGTGAATTCCAATAGAAGCCCAGGTTCTGGTGTTAACCTGGGCTTCTATGGGAATTCACAAGGTCATATTATCAAGCCTGTTATCGCCGCTTTAGCGGCAGTTTCCTGCCGATAAAAGCGGAGATAATATAGCGCCCCTTTCTTGATAATATCGCCCCCTGTTTTTAAATTGCCTGCACCTTTATTGACATCTTTTTATTAACATTGCTTTGGCATGAGTTTGCTTAACCTAGTACACGCACGCAGCTATTCAACTACTAGACAGTATCTTACCTGCACACATGGAGGCAAATCTCATTTTGAGGCTACTGTTTTTTTAACGTGGGAAATATAGGTGACCAGGGACATAATTGTTTCAACCAACCATTTCGCCAGCTTGTTTAGTGCCCGGTCCCCGGTCCGCCGCGGCTTGTGCCATTTGTGTGGAGGGACCTAGGGCCTTTTTCCCTCATTTCCCGTCTGGAACCGGCAGTTGCGAGCTGGTTGGCGGTCTAGTTGGGCTGTCCTCCCCTCTGACTATTTAAAAGCAGCAAGGGGTGCGAACACGCTTTGGACGCGTGCAGCGGCACTCTGGTGGCGCGTCAATGGCGCGCCAAAGGCAAACCCATCTGCGCCAGACCGCCGACAGCTGCCAGAATCGCTGCTCCTTCAACAACAAAGGTAATAGGTCGGTTACAGTACCAATTAGCCATTTACTATGGCTTTTCTGTGCTATTCTAGTGCTGAATTAAAATCTTTAAACAAGCCCACTGTTGTTTTAAAATCAAGAATCCTACCATGTGCCGAGAAGCCCTTAGTGCCTCTAATGGTAGACGCTCAGATCTCTATGAAGACATCACCCATGGTACTTACTTCCTGCCACAAGGGAAAAAGAACCTTACCTGATCCCCTGTGTCAACTGCAGGGCCTTTATTTGAACGCGCGGTCAATCCCCAAACATGCTCTGGAACTATTAAAATCAGGATAAACCAGATATTTGTTTCATAACTGAAACATGGCTCCATGAGCATACATCTCCAGACATAGCGACTGCTTTTACACCGATATATCAGCTAACTAGATTGGATGTATGACATCACAATGCATGCTTTTACTCCGCATGCCATTACAATGCAGTTTTTACAACGCAAGTCGTGACAACGACTTGCGTTGGGGGGCGCTGGATAGTGGAATAGTTTAATTTTCTATTCCAACTCCAGTCCCCGTGGATAGTAGGGAAAGTGTTGGATAGAAAATTCAACTATTCCCTATCCTACAGCACCCTCCAGCGCAAGTCTTTGTAACGACTTGCGTTGTAATAGCTGCATCGTAATGGTAGTGCGGAGTAAAAGTTGCGTTGTAAAGGATGTTCCCCAACTAGATTAGATAGAGAAGCAGGGAGAGGGGGGTAAGCTGTGGCCACTATGGGAAAATTAGGAATTACTGTTTTAGATTCTTGAAATATGGAGAAAGTGGAAATATTGATTTTTAAAAGTATGACCCTGGCATCTGTAATATGGACCGGGGCCTTAGTTTATAGACCCCCTGGCCAAAAAAACAATTTTGTAAATCTCCTAGTGGAATTTATTGCCCCATATGTTCTCTGCGCGAAAAACGTCATCCTCATAGGTGATTTTAATTACCATGTGGACCTATCATAGAGTCCAGATACTGATCAACTGTTAACTTCATTACAGACACTAGGACTGAAGCAACTGGTAGTGGGTCCTACCCATCAGGCCGGCCATATTCTTGAATTATTGTTCACAAACTCAACTAAATTTACTGTTGAGCAACCTCTACCGCTACTTTGGTCGGATCACTACCTGTTAAAATTCAGTTTTTTAATGGATGGCCAAACAGTTAGTGAGTCCCTTTTTAGTTTCCATGCCTGTTAGGGCCGATCATGTGACCCGGAAGACACGATCACGTGGGCCGCTGAGCTAGGTACTAGTCGGGCGCCCACTCCCGCGTTTAATGCTCTTTGGATCGGAAAGAGTACAGAGGCTCTACGTGTTTACTTTGGAATCCACAGAGTTGGCAGGCACCGCAATTACGATTTAAGAGGACGGTGAACCACCCTGTTATGGACCAGCAGCGAGTGTTGACTAAGGAATATCACTGTTTTACCAGGAGGTTATCTAGTCCCCATGATGTTTTCTGGAGACCACGCTTCAGTAGGAATAGTAGTTCTCTAATCACCCTTGTCGTGAGGAGGCCAAGATTCCTGCAGGCCGAAACGCATCCGCGTCGATACGCCATTTTTTGACAAGAGGAGTCTGTTGATACGTTGTACTTGAGTGAACATTCTTTGTTGAACACAATCTAAAATTTTGATTAAAAAATGTGTAGAATCGATTGTGTTGGTACACTACTTCCTCTTAGTGGACCCCCTGAGTGAATAGGGGGGCACTCTCTTTAATTTAATAGTTCTTCGCTGGGTGAAAAAAGAAAGAGAGAAAAAAAGAATTGCCTGTATGTAATAGAGTGTGTGTTTTCTTGTTTTTTTGTACTAAAGAATGTGTATATAGATATTCTTTTGAAACTGAGATGTATGTATATTTGTGCATTTGATACGATAAAATGTAAATAATATGGAGAAAAACGGATTACTTTAAAGTACAGATTACTACAAATAAAATTAGTAATCACTACGATGACTAGGCATGTGATCTTTTGTATATAAAATAATCCAAAAATTAGGATTGAGAATTGTGTTCAACCAATCAGGGAATCAATATCCCTTGATTTGTATAGGATTTCGGTTTTGATCCCTCCCGACCATTTTTTCTCTTTGAACCAATAGTTAGCCACGACAAGAACAGCGCTTTAGTTAGGCCCTGGCGTAAAGTCACCTCCTCATCCTTTTCTACGTACTTTAATGCTGATACTGATGAATGGCTTTTGAAGAAGCTATAAAATCTTCCTTGGACATAGTAGCACCCATGTCAAGGATCAAGACCAAGAGTAAAATATCTCCATGGTTCACATCAGCATTAAAAGCTGAGAAACTGTCAAATAGAACGGCTTTGAAGGAACACAAAAACTATTACAGATCAAACCAAATATAAAGAAATCCATTGCTCCTATTTAAATAATATCAAGCAGGCTAAAAAGCTTTATCTAGTGGAGAGGATAAACAATGCCTCCAACTCCAGCAAAGAGTTATATAAAATTTTAAATGAGTTTACAACTCCTCAAGTTAGTCAGCAGATCGCTCTCCCCACACAAGACTGGGTTGGAAGGATATCTTCCTTTTTTGATGAAAAGGTGAAATCTATCTACAGATCGTTCCCTAAGGAAAACACCAATAAGACAGAAATATACCTAGATGGAAAGAACCAAATATCGGTGCCTTTGTTGGTCGAATTCAAATCTGTGACCTTTGAACAAGTATTGGAAGTTATAGCCAAGATTAAATCGGGCTTTCCTGCTGACCCCCTTCCCCCTCGCATTTGTATGCAATTAACAGCTGAAATGAGCTATTCTGAGAAGAAGCCAACACTAGATGCCAGCGAACCAGGTAACTACTGTTCCATCTCGCTACCACTTATTTCGGGAAGGCGCTCGAAGCCCTGGTAAATAAACAACTTACTAGTCACCTGAAAAGCCATGGACTTCTTGACTCTTCACAATGAAGGCTTTGTTCGGCGCATAGCACCGAAACTGCAGTAGTCAAGATGGTAGACAACATCAGGATGGCTCTGGATAAAAGAGAATAAGCTATGCTGGTTCTCTTGGACCTGTCAGCTGCCTTCGACACCATCTCCCATGACATTTTAATACAACGGCTCTGGAAGATGGGAGTCCAAGGGAAAGCCCTGGATTGGTTCAAAAATGATCTAAAGGACCATTCCAGCACTGTGCATCTGGCCACTTTGGCCGCATGTAGTAGACCAGTAAGTATTGGAGTCCCCAAGAGGTCTATCCTGAGCCCTATGCTTTTTAATCTTTATGTAACACTGTTGGCCAAGATAATCAAATCGTATGGATCTGAAGCAGTATCATATGCTGACGACACCCAGCTCCTGATCACATTTGGTGTTGACCCTACAGATACAATGATTCAGTTTAAAAACTGTATGACCTACATCAACAGCTTGATGGGCCAAAATAAATTACAGCTAAATGGCAGTAAAACCGAGATCATTCTGTTCGGCAAGGCCGATGAGTTTTGATCTAGCAGGAGGTGGCCCCAGGTGCTGGGTCCGTGTCCGTCCCCAAAACAATCAGTGTGCAATTTGAGAATAACGATTGACAATAAGCTTCCCATGTAAAATCACATGAACCGTGTTTTGGGCACTTGTTATAGTATCATGCGGAAGCTATGTAAAATCTTTAAATGGCTACCAACTGAAATCAGGAAGCCATTGGTCAGGGATTAGTTGTGAGCCGCATGGATTACGGAAATGCATTGCTAGCCTCACTAAATGAGGTTCTTTTCTCCAAGTTGCAGATTTTGCAGAACACTGTGGCCAGACTGATCTTGAATCTACCTCCAAGGTCCCCCTCATGCCCTAGTTTAAGGCTCCTCTACTTGCTTCCAGTCAGGAAAAGAGGTCATTTTAAAATCTTATGCCTAACACATGGAAGTATCTATGGTACTGGGCCTGGCTACCTAACAAAACAACTTAAAAGATACCAGCCTCAAAGAAGTTTAAGGTCCTGTTCAAAGTTTCTCCTTTCTCCAATACGAGTTCGCACTACACAAAATGGGGGTCGATCTTTCTCTTTTCTTGTCCCTCATCTCTGGAATACGCTGCCACTCCATCTTTCTTCTATCTCAGACAACCTGCGTTTCCGCAAGGAATTGCAAACATGGCTGTTTTAAGTGAAACTCTATATGATCTAGTTTTGGAATCTCCGCAAGCGCCATGAGACCTCCCGGTAATATGTGCGCTATATAAGATTCTTTGACTTTGTTCTTGATCACTTTGTAGATCGATTTTCGGAGATCTACAGTCCAGGGAAAGAAATAGTTGTTGATGAGTTTTGGTCCTGTTCAAGGCCGTTTGCTTTTTAGGCAGTACATTCCTAGCAAGAGGGCACGTTATGGAATTAAGATGTATATGTTGTGTGAGAGTAGGAAAGGATATGTCTATAATTTCCGGGTGTACAATGGTAAGGATTCCACTATTGACCCCCCTGGTTGTCCGTCCACTTTAGGTGTTTCAGAGAAAATTGTGTGGGAACTTGGTAGAGGACTGTTTAACAGAGGTCACCATTTGTATCTTGAAAACTCCTACACTGCTTGCAATTGTTTAAGGAATTGTTCAAAGTGGACACTTTTGCTGTGGCACAATCCGCTCTAACCGTAAAGGTTACCAAAAGAGTTTGTTTGCAAAAAGCTTCAGAGGGGACAGTGCAGTGCCTTGCGTAGTGAGGAACTGCTAGCTGTGAAATTTGTGGACAGGAGGGATGTGTACATGCTGACTACCCTCCATGATGAGAGTACTTCACCTATGACTGTTTGGGGTCAGGTTGCTGAAGCACGCAAACCTGTGTGCATTGAGAGACTACAATAAGCACATGGGTGGTGTCAATAGAGTAGATCAGAGGTTGGAACCTTACATTGCTGTTCGTAAGGCTTACATTTGGTATAAGAAGTTGGCCATCAATCTCTTCAATTTAGCAACTTTTAATGCTTTCGTTGTGTTCAAGGAGTGTTCTCCTGCATCAAAGATGACTTTTGTTCAGTTTCATAAGTCTGTGATAGGCAGCCTTGTTGTTGTGGAACAGGCAAGTGTTCCTAGAGTTGGAGTGGTGAAGGATGTAGCTAGATTGAAATAGCACCACTTTCCCAATGTAATTCTTCCCACAACCCAAATAACCAATCCCTGTAAGGGATGTGGAGTCTGTTTGCGAAAAGGTATGCTGAAGGAGAGTTTTATGCACTGTGGCGATTGTCCTTGTAATCCTGGGCTGTGTGTGCCCACATGTTTCAGATTGTATCACACTCAAAAGAGTTTTTGGGAGCAACCATGAGTCTAATAGTGTACTGCCTGGTCTCTATGGTTTCATATAGGTGTTGTTCAGTTTCACTGTTGGCATTAGAAAGATGTCTTCAGTTACTGCTGTTGTTCTTGTAGTTATAGTTATGTGTCTAGTTGCAATTTGTTTGTGTTTTTTATCTTGTTAAAATAATTGATGACAGTGTGCATGGACTGGCGCTTGGCTGACTGTGTGCGTGGACTGATGCTTGGCTGGCAGTGTGCGTGGGCTGGCGCTTCACTGGCGGTGTGCATGGACTGGCACTTGGCTGGCGGTGTGCGTGGGCTGGTGCTTGGCTGGTGGTGTGCGTGGACTGGTGCTTGGCTGGCGGTGTGCATGGACTGGTGCTTGGCTGGCGGTGGGCATGGGCTGGTGCTTGGCTGGCGGTATGCGTGGTCTGGTGCTTGGCTGGCGGTGTGCGTGGGCTGGTGCTTGGCTGGCGATATATGTGTGGGCTGGCATTTGGCTGGCAGTGTGTCAGTAGTGATTTGCTGCTGGTCATTACACACCACTGCGGACACTGTTAACCACCAGCTGGTGTGATAGCTGTGTCAGTCATGTGAGCGTATGAAAGTGATGGGGCCTTGAATGGCACTGTCTGTTGATGTGAATGTTGTAAGGTGCTGGGCCCACGGCTGGCGGTGTGAATGGTCTTGTGTGTCAAGTTTGAAAGGTGTGTGAATGGCCTGTAAAGAGGTTGGTGCCTCGCTGTGGCTTTACAGCTCACAAGCTGTGAGTCATTGGTTCAGGTTATTAACCTTTTAATTAATACCAGTACATTTCCTTTTTGTGAAATATAAAATATACATTTTGATCCTTTCACTCACCTTCGTGCCAAATCCAACCAGTATGTGTGTGTACTTGAGGAACAGATGAATAGGCAGTCATATTTGTATCATCTGTCTTCCTGTGCTACTGTGTAGTCTGTCTCTAGGGAAAATTTACCAACTTTAGATATTTCTGTAAAGTAAAAAAAAATGGGGAGTGCTGGATGGTGTGCCTCTCATGGACCCCAACACGTTTTTTTACTCACAATACCATGCAAACCTCAAAATGTGACTATAGTCACGCATTTTCCTTGCATTACTGTGTCATAATAATCTGTTGTCTGAAAAACCTCAAATTTCCTCCCACCCAGCGTGCCCCCAGGTCTCCCGATAAAAATGATACCTCACGTGGGTTAAGTACCCGTGACAGGTAAGGGACCAAAACCTATTGAGTAACCCTGGGCGTAGTGTGCGGAGTGGGGCTCCGCGGAGCTACGCGAAGTGGGCACACAACTACGCCCACCCGCGCACTCCGCGTAGCCCCACTCCGCGCCGCCCGCCTCCCTCCCGCCCTCCCTAAATACATCAATAAAAGTATAAAAAGCTATTAAAAACACTTACCTTGTCTGCCGCTTCCCGGGGCTCCCTCTCGCCGTCCCGCGATTCGCGCCGCCACCGACCCGGATACTAATGCGCATGCGCGGGCGGCCGCGCATGCTCATTCCTCATGAGAAATGCGCATGCGCGGCCGCCCGCGCATGCGCATTAGGACCCGAAATGGCGGCGAGAATCGCGGGACGGCGAGAGAGAGCCCCGGGGACGCGGCAGACAAGGTAAGTGTTTTTAATAGCTTTTCATACTTTTATTGATGTATTTAGGGAGGGCGGGAGGGAGGCGGGTGGCGGCCGGCTACGCACCGTCTGCGGAGCGCGCGTAGTGCCGCCTGGCTACGCCCGCTACGCAAAATGCGTAGGAGACGGCACTCCGTGCACTCCGTGCACGGAGCGTAGCTGGCCGCCCACCCTTACTATTGAGGCAACATCAAAATTACCTATCACAAAGCAACCTGGTTTTGCAAGGGGGGGTCCCATGAGTTTTTGGCGCCGGGCTCGGCGCCCATCTACGGAAAATTACTAAACCACAAATTTCTTGAAACTAGACAACGGGGGAATCCAGCAAGGTATGGCTTGCGTGGGTCCCCCAAAGTTCTCCTACCCAGAATCCCCTACAGACCTCAAATTTTGCTGAAAAAATCTAATTTTTCTCAAATTTCTGTGTGGGAAAGTTCTGGAATCTGCGTTGATCCACAAATTTCCTCCCACCCAGTGTTCCCTAGGTCTCCCGATAAAAATGGTACCTCACTCACGTGGGTGGGTCAAGGACCCGCGACAGGCAAGGGCCCAAACCCTATTGAGGCGACATCAAAATTACCTATCACAAACCAACATGGTTTTGCAAGGGGGGGGGGGTCCCATGAGTTTCTGGCCCGGGCACGGCGGCCATCTATGGAAACCTACCAAGCCCACATATTTCTTGGAACTAGACACCTGGGGAAGTCCAGCGAGGGATGGCTTGCATGGGTCCGCCAACATTCTCCTACCCAAAATCCCCTGCAAACCTCAAATTTCACAGAAAAAAATAACTTTTTTCTCAAATTTCTGTGTGGGAAAGTTCTGGAATCTGCATGGATCCACAAATTTCCTTAACACCCAGCGTCCCCCCAGGTCTCCCAATAAAAATGGTACCTCACTCGTGTGGGTGGGTCAAGGACCCGCAACAGGCAAGGGCCCAAAATCTATTGAGGCGACATCAAAATTACCTATCATAAACCAACCTGGTTTTGCAAGAGGGGGTCCCATGAGTTTTTGGCCCGGGGCTTGACGGCCATCTAGGGAAACGTACCAAACCCACACATTTCTGGAAATTAGACACCCGGGGGAGTCCTGCGAGGTGTAGCTTGCGTGGGTCCCCTAACATTCTCCTACCCAGAATCCCCTGCAAACCGCAAATTTTGCAGATAAAATGTTCTCAAATTTCTATCTGGGAAAATTCTGGAATCTGCGTGGATCCACAAATTTTCTCCCACCCAGCGGTCCCCCAGGTCTCTCGATTAAAATGGTGCCTCACTTGCGTGGGTGGGTCAAGGACCCGTGACAGACAAGGACCCAAAACCTATTGAGGCAACATCAAAATTACCTATCACAAAACTACCTGGTTTTGGGGGGGCACCTGAGATTTGGCCCTGGGCTCGGCGGCCATCTTGGGAAAGTACCAAAGTCAAACATTTCTGAAAACTAGACACCCGGGGGAGTCCAATGGGGTATGGCAGTATATGTGAGTGTTGGAATATATAAATGACTATATGTGAGATTGAGTCAATGTGAGAGTGGCTGTATGGATGAGTGTGTGCTTGTATCAGTGACTGTAAAAGAGAGTAAATATGTGTTAGTATCTGTATGAATAAGTGAGGTGGTGTGTGTATAACTGTATAGGTGAGTAAATGGGAGTGTGATTGATTCTTTGCATGACTGACTAGGTGTGTGAGTAACTCTATGGATGAGTGGCGGTGTGTGAGTGTCTGTATAGGTGTATGAGGGCATACAATAGTGGTGTATTGATGAGTGACCACACGTATGAGTGACTGTGTGGGTGAATAAGTGGATGTGTGTGTAGACCTAGGAATCAGTGAGGGGGTATGTAGTAACTGCTATTGGTGAGGCTATGGTTTCGAAAATGGTAGTCTGTATTTTAGAGTGGGTGTACCAAAGGTTATACTAGGGTGTGAGGACGTGCACCAGATTATCTTGTGGATGATGTAATTGGTGATTTCATCAGTGATGCAATTTGTAGGTGTGGGCAGAATTTGCATAGTCGCGTTACGCAAAGTTCATCGAAACGGTAAAAAATATCTGCAAGCTATGCAGAATTCCACAAGCATGCAGAATTGCGTGTTCAGCCCGTTCGCGATGCGTTTTTCCTGTTCGGGGATGCTGTTTGCATGCTTGGGGGGGGGATATCTCATGAACTTGCCCATGCTGTCGCCAATTGGTGCGGCCATCTTGTGTTACTTGTCCCGCCCGCTCTCGATGCGTGTTTCCTGTTCGCGACCATGGATGTCAGATGGCACGTCCGAATGACGTGTTCGCGGATCGCGCAGTCGGCTACCAAAATCTCGTGGTGCACGCGAATGGAAAGGAAAACTCATTGGCGAATGCAGGAATCCCAGTAAGTCACTACCACATGCGCAAACACGCATTTTGAAAGCGCAAACACGGCAAAAATTGCGCTATGCAGCGGATCGCGGACTTTATGGCAATTCCGTGTTCTACGCAGAATGAGGAATTGCCAAAATTGTGCAAATTCCACGAGCAGAGTGGGATTTACCGCCCAGGTCTAGTAATTTGAGATGTCAACACTGATGTCACTGACCATCTCATGAATGATGTAATATGTGACGTCATCAGCAGTACATTGCGGGGGCGCGAGTTATAGTTAGCTCAACTAACTATAACAGCCGAATTTCTCTGGTTTTGTACGAGTGAAATGTCCAACTAACTATAACGTTCCTGAAACCTGTGGTTTTTTCAGTGGCTTTCGAAGTTTTTTAAATGTTAATTTCTAACTATAACATCCCTGAAAACTATGTTTTTTTCAGTGAATTTCAAAGGTTTTTTAAATGCTAATTTCTAACTATAACGTCCCTGAAACCTATGGTTTTTTAGTGAATTTCCAAAGGTTTTTTAAATGCTTATTTCTAACTATGCCTACATCGGTAGGACATGTGCAGGAAGAGGAAGAAAGGTGTAGAAACAAGCAAGAGAAATGCAGAACGAGGCAACAGAAGTCCAGAATGAGGTAGAAATATGTAGAAAGAAGCAAGAGATATGCAGAAAGAACAAACTGAAGTACAGAAAGAGGACTTGTTGCAAAGTCATCCTGTGCCCTAGGCACCCCTCAATGTTTTGCTGACTGGTACTGGTGATAACTGACACTGACTGACCCTGGGCTCTACATAACCTAGCCCAGAGCCAGTAAAAGACATTTAGAATACCATGAAAACACCTACATACACAAGGGTACACTATGGGTGCGGTACCCCTGTGTTTGGCATCACCCCCACTCTAAGGCCCTAGTACATAATAGGGCATGGGGATTAAAACTGCCTCCAAGTCCCTAGAATATCCAGAGACGGCCCGCCGTGCTTCGAGCCGTCAGGAAGTGTTTGTTGCTGGCTCCTTATCCCGGTATTAAGGTAACGATCCCGCAATTTCAGGGACCGGTTTTACGACCAATATGAAGCAGCATTGCCCTATCCGCTCCTTCTAGAGTGACATCTTTTGCATTCTCCCTTTTGTCAGTCCGAAGGAGTTATTCTAAAATCCTGGATAAGGAATCTTCAGGAATTAGCTGAAGTCTTGCGTTGAAGCCCTATCCTTCCTTGCCGGAAACTGCTCCATATTTAGAAAAAACAGCCTTTTTTATCTGTATTTAACAACAGGTGTACTGTCCCACACCACTCGTCCATCTTCGCCCTGATGAAGGTGTAGCCCCGGCCGGGGCTAGACACGGAAACGCGTGTTGGCATTGTTCCTGTGGGGGCAGCTGGATTGTATCTACACCTACCCCCTGGATGATTATTCTTAACCTGTCATTCGATCATTTTGTGGCCGTTGTTTCTGCCCTGATGCACTTGTTGATGTGATGTGTATGTGTGATGTTTTGGAATGGATGATAGTATGATTGTGATGTGTGAATATGATGTGTGGTACATGATCAATGTATTTATGTTTTACTAAATCTTGGATTTGTACTGTATCTAATTTTTGCTGAAAAATTTGAAGAAATGTTTTTTGCGAAGTTGAAAAATAAAATATAAAAGGACTATATACTTTGATAAACTCTAGTTGATCTTTGATCATAGCTCTGGTCTGCTCCGGTGTGTGCTTACTAGGATCAGGACCCTCTCTTAAGGCCTTATTGAAATTGCTGGGCAGGTATGTTCTTGTTGTTAGTTGCCCTGGGCTCTACATAACCAAGCCCAGAGCCAGTGCTATGCTGAAAGACAATTAGACTACCATGAAAACACCTACATACACAAGGGTACACTATGGGTTGCGGTACCCCTGTGATTGGCATTACCTCTCCTGTAAGGCCCTAGTACATAATAGGGCAGGGGGATTAAAACTACCTCTAAGTCCCTAGCACATAATAGGGCATGGCAGTTTAGAGGCCAGCCGCCCTTTTCTTCACTTGCATGTGTGCACTGCTGAGCCTGAGGTCAGTTTAAAAGTTGCCCTGTGTGTGCAGAA
Organism: Lissotriton helveticus; assembly: GCF_964261635.1. NCBI lineage: Eukaryota > Metazoa > Chordata > Amphibia > Caudata > Salamandridae > Lissotriton > Lissotriton helveticus. The sequence continues at coordinate 236,684,923 of NC_136062.1, read as the reverse complement.
AGAGGCAAGAGAGGTGCAGAAAGAGGCAAGAGTGATACAGAAAGAGGGAAGAAGGGTGCAGAAAGAGGCAAGAGAGGTGCAGAAAGAGGCAAGAGAAGTACAGAAAGAGGCACCAGAGGTGCACAAAGGAGAAACAGGGATGCAGAAAGAGAGAAGAGAGGTGCCGAAAGAGGCAAGAGGGGTGCAGAAATCTGCCAGTAATGTGCAGAAAGAAGCAAGAGCATTGCAGTAAGAAACAACAGAGGTGCAGAAGGAGGCACGAGGGGTACAGAAAGGGGTAAAGGAAGAGCAGAAACAAGCAAAAGAGATGTGGAAAGTGGCTAGAGGGGTATAGAAAGAGGCAAGAGAGATGCAGAAAGAAGCAAGAGAGGTGCACAAAGAGGGAAGAAGGGTACAGAAAGAGGAATGTGGGGTTTAGAAAGAAGCAAGAGATGTATAGAAAGAAGTAAGAGAAGTGCAGAAAGAAACAACAGAGGTGCAGAAAGTAGCAAGAGCAGTGCAGAAAGAACCAACAGAGGTATAGAAAGAGGCACAAGGGGTGCAGAATGAGGCAAGAGAAGTGCAGAAAGACGCAAAAGAGGTGCAGAAAGAGGCAAGAGAGGTGCAGGAAGAGGGAAGAGGGGTGCATAAAGAGGCAAGCGGGGTGCAGAAACAGGTAGGAGAGCTGCAGATAAAGGATACAGAAAGAGGCAGAAGGGCACAGAAAGAAGCAAGAGACGTGCAGAAAGTTTTAACAGAGGTACAGAGAGAGGCAAGAGACGCAGAAACAGGCAGGAAAGATGCAGAAAAAGGGAACAGGGGTGGTGCAGAAAGAGACAAGAAAGGTGCATAAAGAGGTAAGAGGGTGCAGAAAGAGGCAAGAGAGGTACAGGAAAAAGCAGGTGAGCTGCATAAAGAGGCATAAAGAGGCAACAGAGGTGCGGAAAGATGCAAGAGAGGTGCAGAAACAAGAAAGAGAAGTGCAGAAAGAGGCAAGAGAATTGCTGAAAGAAGCAAGAGAGGTGTAGAAAGAAGCAAGAGAAGTACCGGAAGAGGCAAGTGAGGTACAGAAAGAGGCAAGAGGGATGTGAAAAAGGGAAGAAGGCTGCAGAAAGAAGCAAGAGAGGTGCAGAAAGAGGAAAGAGGAGTGCAGAAAGAGGCAAGAGGGGTGCAGAAAGAAGCAAGGGGGTGTAGAAAGAAGCAAGAGACCTGTAGAAAGAAACAAAAGAGGTGCAGAAAGAAGGAACAGAGGTGCAGAGAGAGTCAAGAAATGTGCAGAAAGAGGGAAAAGGAGTGCCGAAAGAGGCACAAGGGGTGCAGACAGACGCAAAAGAAGTGCAGAAAGAAGCAACAGAGGTGCAGAAAGGGGACAGAGATGTCGAGAGAGGCAAGGGGCAGCAGAAAGCAAGAGAGGTACAGAAAGAAAGAAAACAAGTGCAGAATAAGGAACAGACGTGCAGAAAGAGGCAAAAGGGGTGCAGAAAGAGGGAAGTGGGATGGAGAAAGAGGCAAGGTGTAGAAAAAAGCAAAAGACCTGTAGAAAGAAACAAAAGAAGTGCAGAAAGAAGGAACGAAGGTGCAGAGAGAGGCAAGAAAGGTGCAGAAAGGAGGAACAGAGGTGCAGAGAGAGGCACGAAAGATGCTGAAAGAGGGAAAAGGGGTACAGAAAGAGGCACGAGGGGTACAGAAAGAAGTAAGAGAAGTGCAGAAACAAGCAACAGAGGTGAAGAAAGAGGCAAGAGGAGTGAAGAAAGAGAGAAGATGGTGAAGAAAGTGGCACTAGGGGTGCTGAAAGGGGCACAAGGGTTACAGAAAGAAGTAAGAAAAGTACAGAAAGAAGCAGCAGAGATGCAGAACGAGGGATGAGGAGGGGAAAAAGAGGTAACAGAAGTGCAGAAAAAAGCAACAGAGAAGTAGAAAGAGGGATGAAGGGTGGGGAAAGAGGCAAGAGGGGTACAGAAAGAAACAAAAGAAGTGAAGAAAGACAGAACAGAGGTACAGAAAGAGGCAATAGAGGTGCAAAAAGAGGGAAGAGTGGTGCAGAAAGAGGCACAAGGGTTGCAGAAAGAAGGGACATAGGTACAGAAAGAAGCACAAGAACTGCAGAAATAAGCAACAGAGGTACAGTAAGAGGGATGCGGGGTGGAGAAAGAGGCAAGAGAAGTACAGAAAGAAGCAACAAAGATGCAAAAAGGGGGAACAGGGGTAGAGAAAGTGGCAAAAGCAGTCCAGAAAGAAGAAAGAGAGGTGCAGAAATAAATAAAAGAAGAGCAGAAACAAGGAACATAGGGGTAGAAAGAAGCAAGGGAGGTGCAGAAAGAGGGAAGAAGGATGTAGAAAGAAGCACGAGTGGTGTAGAAAGAAGCAAAGACGTGCAGCAAGAAGCAAGAGTGGTGCAGAAAGAAGCAACAGGTGCAGAAAGAGGCAAGAGGGTGCAAAAAGAGGGAGAGTGGTACCAAAAGAGGCACGAGGGGTATAGAAAGAAGCAAGAGATGTACAGAAAGAAACAAAAGAAATGCAGAAAGAAGGGACAGGGGTGAAGAGACAGGGAATAGGGATGGAGAAAGGTACAAGGGGGTCCAGAAAGAAGCAAGACAGCTGCAGAAAGAAACACAATAAGTGCACAAAAGAAGGAACAGAGGTGCAGAAAGAGGATAGTTTGGGGCACAAAGAGGAAAAAGAGGTGCAGAAAGAGGCAAGAGGGGTACAGAAAGAAACAAAAGAAGTGAAGAAAGACAGAACAGAGGTACAGAAAGAGGCAATAGAGGTGCAAAAAGAGGGAAGAGTGGTGCAGAAAGAGGCACAAGGGTTGCAGAAAGAAGGGACATAGGTACAGAAAGAAGCACGAGAACTGCAGAAATAAGCAACAGAGGTACAGTAAGAGGGATGCGGGGTGGAGAAAGAGGCAAGAGAAGTACAGAAAGAAGCAACAAAGATGCAAAAAGGGGTAACAGGGGTAGAGAAAGTGGCAAAAGCAGTCCAGAAAGAAGAAAGAGAGGTGCAGAAATAAATAAAAGAAGAGCAGAAACAAGGAACATAGGGGTAGAAAGAAGCAAGGGAGGTGCAGAAAGAGGGAAGAAGGATGTAGAAAGAAGCACGAGTGGTGTAGAAAGAAGCAAAGAAGTGCAGCAAGAAGCAAGAGTGGTGCAGAAAGAAGCAACAGGTGCAGAAAGAGGCAAGAGGGTGCAAAAAGAGGGAGAGTGGTACCAAAAGAGGCACGATGGGTATAAAAAGAAGCAAGAGATGTACAGAAAGAAACAAAAGAAGTGCAGAAAGAAGTGACAGGGGTGAAGAGACAGGGAATAGGGATGGAGAAAGGTACAAGGGGATGCAGAAAGAAGCAAGACAGCTGCAGAAAGAAACACAATAAGTGCACAAAAGAAGGAACAAAGGTGCAGAAAGAGGATAGTTTGGGGCAGAAAGAGGAAAAAGAGGTGCAGAAAGAAGTGAGAGGTGCAGAAAGAAACAAAAGAAGTACAGAAAGAAGGAACAGAGGTGCAGAAGGAGGCAAGAGGAGTGCAGAAAGAGGGATGATGGGTGCAGAAAGAGGCACGGGGATGCAGAAAGAAGCAAGAGAGATGCGCAAAGAAGCAAGAGAAATGTAGAAAAAAGCTACAGAGATGCAGAAAGGGGGAAGTGGGGTGAAGAGGCAAGAGGGATACAGAAAGAAACAAGAGAAGTAAAAAAAGAAGGAACAAAGGTGCAGAAAGAGGCAATAAGGGAGCAGAAAGAGGGAAGAGGGGTGAGAAAGAGGCATGAGGGGTACAGAAAGAAGCAAGAGGCATGCAGAAAGAAGCAAGAGAGTTGTAGAAAGAAACAAAAGAAGTACAGAAAGAAGGAACAGAGGTGCAGAAAGAGGCAAGAGGGGTGCAGAAAGAGGGAAGAGCGGGCAGAAAGAGGCACAAGGGTTGCAGAAAGAAGGGACAGAGGTGCCGAAAGAAGTAAGAGACGTGCGGAAAGAATCAACATATATGCAAAAAGGGGAACAGGGGTAGAGAAAGTGGCATGAGGGGTACAGAAAGAAACTAAAGAAGTGCAGAAAGAAGGAACAGAGTTGCAAAAAGATGCAAGAGGGGTACAGAAAGAGGAGTGAGGGGTGCAGAAAGAAGCAAGAGAGGTGCAGAAAGAAACAAAAGAAGTACAAAAAGAAGGAACAGAGTTGCAGAAAGAGTCAAGAGGGGTGCAGAAAGAGGAATGAGTGGTGCAGAAAGAAGCACGAGTGGTGCAGAAAGAAGCAAGAGAGGTATAGAAAAATGCAAGAAGACTGCAGAAAGGATCAACAGAGGTACAAAAAAGGCAAGAGGGGTATAAAAAGAGGGAATAGGGGTGCAGAAAGAGGCACGAGGGGTGCAGAAAAGAAGCATGATACATGCAGAAAGAAACAAAATAAGTACAAAAAGAAGGAACAGATGTGCAGAAAGGGGCAACGGGTGCAGAAAGGGGGTAGAGGGGTGGAAAAAGAGGCAAGGCGGTACAGAAAGAAGCATGAGAGCTGCTGAAAGAATCAAAAGAAGCACAGAAAGAAGGAACAGAGGTGCAGAACGAGACAAGAGGGGTGCAGACAGAGGCAAAAGGGGTGCAGAAAGAAGAGAAGTGCAGAAAGAAACAAAAGAAGTGCAGAAAGAAGGAACAGAGGTGCAGAAAGAGGCTATAGGGGTGCAGAAAGAGGCAAAAGGGGTGCAGAAAGAAGCAAGAGAGGTGCAGAAAGAAACAAAAGAAGTATAGAAAGAAGGAACAGAGTTGCAGCAAGAGGTAAGAGGGGTACAGAAAGAGGAGTGAGGGGTGCAGAAAGAAGCACGAGTGGTGCAGAAAGAAGCAAGAGCGGTATAGAAAGAAGCAAGAAGAGTGCAGAAAGGAGCAACAGAGAGTACTGAAAGAGGCAAGAGGGGTACAAAAAGAGGGAAGAGGGGTGCAGAAAAAAGCATGAGAGCTGCAGAAAGAAATAAAAGAAGTGAAGAAAGACAGAACAGAGGTACAGAAAGAGGCAATAGAGGTGCAAAAAGAGGGAAGAGCGGTGCAGAAAGAGGCACAAGGGTTGCAGAAAGAAGGGACATAGGTACAGAAAGAAGCACGAGAACTGCAGAAATAAGCAACAGAGGTACAGCAAGAGGGATGCGGGGTGGAGAAACAGGCAAGAAAAGTACAGAAAGAAGCAACAAAGATGCAAAAAGGGGGAACAGGTGTGGAGAAAGTGGCAAAAGCAGTCCAGAAAGAAGAAAGAGAGGGACAAAAATAAATAAAAGAAGAGCAGAAACAAGGAACATAGGGGTAGAAAGAAGCAAGGGAGGTGCAGAAAGAGGGAAGAAGGATGTAGAAAGAAGCACGAGTGGTGTAGAAAGAAGCAAAGATGTGCAGCAAGAAGCAAGAGTGGTGCAGAAAGAAGCAACAGGTGCGGAAAGAGGCAAGAGGGTGCAAAAAGAGGGTAGAGTGGTACCAAAAGAGGCACAAGGGGTATAGAAAGAGATGTACAGAAAGAAACAAAAGAAGTGCAGAAAGAAGGGACAGGGGTGAAGAAAGAGGGAATAGGGATGGAGAAAGGTACAAGGGGGTGCAGAAAGAAGCAAGACAGCTGCAGAAAGAAACACAATAAGTGCACAAAAGAAGGAACAGAGGTGCAGAAAGAGGCAAGATGGGGCAGAAAGAGGAAAAAGAGGTGCAGAAAGAAGTGAGAGGTGCAGAAAGAAACAAAAGAAGTACAGAAAGAAGGAACAGAGGTGCAGAAGGAGGAAAGAGGAGTGCAGAAGGAGGAAAGAGGAGTGCAGAAAGAGGGATGATGGGTGCAGAAAGAGGCACGGGGGATGCAGAAAGAAGCAAGAGAGATGCGCAAAGAAGCAAGAGAAATGTAGAAAAAAGCTACAGAGATGCAGAAAGGGGGAAGTGGGGTGAAGAGGCAAGAGGGATACAGAAAGAAACAAGAGAAGGAAAAAAAGAAGGAACAAAGGTGCAGAAAGAGGCAATAAGGGAGCAGAAAGAGGGAATAGGGGTGAGAAAGAGGCATGAGGGGTCCAGAAAGAAGCAAGAGGCATGCAGAAAGAAGCAGGAGAGTTGTAGAAAGAAACAAAAGAAGTACAGAAAGAAGGAACAGAGGTGCAGAAAGAGGCAAGAGGGGTGCAGAAAGAGGGAAGAGCGGACAGAAAGAGGCACAAGGGTTGCAGAAAGAAGGGACAGAGGTGCCGAAAGAAGCAAGAGACATGCGGAAAAGAAGCAACATATATGCAAAAAGGGGAACAGGGGTAGAGAAAGTGGCATGAGGGGTACAGAAAGAAACTAAAGAAGTGCAGAAAAAAGGAACAGAGTTGCAAAAAGATGCAAGAGGGGTGAGGGGTGAGGGGTGCAGAAAGAAGCAAGAGAGGTACAGAAAGAAACAAAAGAAGTACAAAAGAAGGAACAGAGTTATAGAAAGAGTCAAGAGGGGTGCAGAAAGAGGAATGAGCGGTGCAGAAAGAAGCACGAGTGGTGCAGAAAGAAGTAAGAGAGGTATAGAAAAATGCAAGAAGAGTGCAGAAAGGAGCAACAGAGGTACAAAAAAGGCAAGAGGGGCACAAAAAGAGGGAAGAGGGGTACAGAAAGAGGCACGAGGGGTGCAGAAAAGAAGCAAGATACGTGCAGAAAGAAACAAAAAAAGTACAAAAAGAAGGAACAGATGTGCAGAAAGGGGCAACGGGTGCAGATAGGGGGTAGAGGGGTGGAAAAAGAGGCAAGGCGGTACAGAAAGAAGCATGAGAGCTGCAGAAAGAATCAAAAGAAGCACAGAAAGAAGGAACAGAGGTGCAGACCGAGGCAAGAGGGGTGCAGACAGAGGCAAAAGGGGTGCAGAAAGAAGAGAGGTGCAGAAAGAAACAAAAGAAGTGCAGAAAGAAAGAACAGAGGTGCAGAAAGAGGCAATAGGGGTGCAGAAAGAGGCAAAAGGGGTGCAGAAAGAAGCAAGAGAGGTGCAGAAAGACACAAAAGAAGTATAGAAAGAAGGAACAGAGTTGCAGAAAGAGGTAAGAAGGGTACAGAAAGAGGAGTGAGGGGTACAGAAAGAAGCACGAGTGGTGCAGAAAGAAGCAAGAGCGGTATAGAAAGAAGCAAGAAGAGTGCAGAAAGGAGCAACAGAGAGTACTGAGAGAGGCAAGAGGGGTACAAAAAGAGGCAAGATGGTGCAGAAAAAAGCATGAGAGCTGCAGAAAGAAACAAAATAAGTGCAGAATGAAGGAACAGCGGTACGGAAAGAGGCAAGAAGGGTGCAGAGAGAGGCACAAGGGTTGCAGAAAGAGGAGACAGAGGTGCAGAAAGAATCAAGCTCCCCCACATTTCTTTTTTAAAATCATGTTTAATTTTTAAAGCCCCGGGAGGTGGCAATCCCAAGACTGCATGGGGGAGGCATAAGCCCCTCCATGCATTTTAATTACAATAAAGCCCCAGGGAAGTGGCAGTCCCCGGGACTGGGGGGGGGCTGCATGCCCCCGCCTGTAATCAGCATGACCCTGGGGTGGTGGCGGTCTCCATGGCTGCAGATGCCCCCATGGGTCCCGGCACTATATTTTGTGATTGCCTGGGGGCAAAGCAGGTGCCCATGGCTGACCCTCTAAGCTATCTAAAGAGCTCATTATTAAAAATAAAGATGTTATTTTATAAGCATAGCCTTATCATTTCTAATAGCAGTGTTTAATCTCCTGAGGCTTGAGCAGGCAGAACACAAAGGTAGTTTCTGTGATTGTCGGCGTTTTTGCACCTTACTATTTGCACAATTAGGACCAGATTCACTTATTGAAATACCTTGCAACACTGATTTCTGTTTTTATGAATACCTGATTTTAACTGAGTTCTGTCTTAAAATAGCCTGTTTTGATTGCTAATTCAATGCTTTTATTCACGTGCAACTGGTGCTCATAGGGGGGCTGAGGGGGATCTGAATTACGGAGGGCCGCCATCTTGGGGAGGCTTTCCCTGTCCTGCTGTTCAAAATGCGGCTGGTGCGAGTGCACAGCGGGCACACCGCCGGCGCGCCAAAGGCAAGCCCGTCTGGCCCATCGACACTGGGCCCGCGCATAGCACTAGGATCCCTGGCAGTTTTGGATCAGGTATGTCCCCTCCACGCTACTATGATAGATCAACACTGCTGGAGCTAAATGGTGGGGGAACGGGCAGTGACTGTATCAGTCCCCGCCCGCCGCCACTACCAGCACCCGGCCCCCAGAAGCAGGACCGGGTGAAGAGGAGGGCGCCGCCCTCGCCGAAGAGCAGCGCTGAAGAGAGCCCGGTCTCGCCTGGGAGACTCACCATTGCCACTGACCTGGGGAGGTCACCACCTGGGCCCTGGGACTGCCGCAGCACGAGCGCTGCTTTCCTGCCGCCACCAGGACTCTCTGCCTCCCTTCTGCCTGCCGCTTCACGACCATCGCGGCGAGGCAGGAGATCGGGAACTACAGTTCCCAGCACCGCTTGCGCCTAGGAAGGCGCGCATCCTGTCCCGCCCCCAGAGGTGCGCTTAAGGCCAGCGCGAGCCCCGGGGGAGCGGGGGACTCACCATTGCCACTGACCTGGGGAGGTCACCACCTGGGCCCTGGGACTGCCGCAGCACGAGCGCTGCTTTCCTGCCGCCACCAGGACTCTCTGCCTCCCTTCTGCCTGCCGCTTCACGACCATCGCGGCGAGGCAGGAGATCGGGAACTACAGTTCCCAGCACCGCTTGCGCCTAGGAAGGCGCGCATCCTGTCCCGCCCCCAGAGGTGCGCTTAAGGCCAGCGCGAGCCCCGGGGGAGCGGGGGACTCACCATTGCCACTGACCTGGGGAGGTCACCACCTGGGCCCTGGGACTGCCGCAGCACGAGCGCTGCTTTCCTGCCGCCACCAGGACTCTCTGCCTCCCTTCTGCCTGCCGCTTCACGACCATCGCGGCGAGGCAGGAGATCGGGAACTACAGTTCCCAGCACCGCTTGCGCCTAGGAAGGCGCGCATCCTGTCCCGCCCCCGGAGGTGCGCTTAAGGCCAGCGCGAGCCCCCGTGTCGCGGGATCGCGCAGGGTCGGCGCCCGGGGCAAAGCCCAGGCAAAGGGCGGGCCCTCTACGGCCCTCAGCGGCACGAGAAGGACGGGGACGGGCCAGACCCCTTGGCATTTCTGCTAAAGAAGGTACAGTGCCCATTTTCGTTTGTAGAAGATTCAAGGACATCTTGTTTTATCAATTTAGCAACACTACATAAAGTATGACTTCCAAGGGGGCCTATCCAATCTTCCTCCAAAAAGGTCGCCCGGGCCAGGAATTGGACACGTTCACTCAGAGCCATCTGACCCTAACCACTATTAGTGATACAGATTCGGATGACTGTCGTCAACTCTTAGATCCAATTCAAACCCTCCCACAATCCTCTGTCAGGACAGAAAAAGTGTCTTATTGGGAGGAATTAAATGCTTTGTGCGGGACAAATTTTACTCCAGTTATAGCCCTTTCCCCCGTAAAAGGCTCTACTATCGACCCTCGCGCAGATAAACATTGTGAGTCACCCCCATCACCCAAGGAGGATAGCAGTCAAATTATTGGACTTACACAGGGCCATTGTGCAAAAAGGAAGCACGACAAAACAGACTGTACTGATTCCTCATCGTTCGCCATTAATCCTATTCCATCCAAGGCGCACACTGGAACGTTGGAGGACGAAGCAGCATCCTCCCACCTACAACTATTGCCCCACTTCGAATTGATGTTAAGATCTGTACTATCACCCCTGCTTGACCAAATCAACATCTTAGGGGATAGGTTGACAAGCCTAGAGGCTATTATTAAAGCCAATTCTTTCCCACCTGCTATACCTAACTGTTCCACTTCTCCTACTGTCCCCAAAGTGCCTCTCATTATAAAAACTGTCCCAACTGTAAGTACTAAAACCGCCCATACATCTGTACGACCTCCTAAGAGAAAATCTCCAATTGCCACCAAAATTCCTCGTAAATCAGTGTTATCTAATTCTTCTGCTACTAGAGCAGAACTTAACAGAGCAGCTTGTATAAATTTGCCTCCAGAAGCAGCACCCTTTGTGCTTGTTCTTGCAGGAGTACCTCCATCTACCCACGGGAAACCTGAAAGCCATCAGGACCTATATCACAAAGTCCGTTTTTGGCTATCAAAAAATAGACCCCTCCCACCTAATAAAAACGGTGGCATCCTGAGCGTCAGAAGGGTGGGCTGGCTGGGGTCATCAGCTAAAGAAATTCCCGGGGACTTAATTCTAGTTAAATTTAGGGACAGGCACACAGTCCCCTATTTACGATCCTGTAAGCCCCATGAAAAAGATGGCTCCATTTCCGTTTGGGATCTCTATGATTTTTATCCGAGTACCCCACCCATCCCCTCACCAAGATCAACAGCCCCGCGCAATTATTTGTTAGGAAGGGATCCTATCAATTACCAACTCTCCTATCCCTATTAGATCAGCTCTGGTTATGAGAAACCACCTAACTGTTCCACTTCTCCTACTGTCCCCAAAGTGCCTCTCATTATAAAAACTGTCCCAACTGTAAGTACTAAAACCGCCCATACATCTGTACGACCTCCTAAGAGAAAATCTCCAATTGCCACCAAAATTCCTCGTAAACCAGTGTTATCTAATTCTTCTGCTACTAGAGCAGAACTTAACAGAGCAGCTTGTATAAATTTGCCTCCAGAAGCAGCACCCTTTGTGCTTGTTCTTGCAGGAGTACCTCCATCTACCCACGGGAAACCTGAAAGCCATCAGGACCTATATCACAAAGTCAGTTTTTGGCTATCAAAAAATAGACCCCTCCCACCTAATAAAAACGGTGGCATCCTGAGCGTCAGAAGGGTGGGCTGGCTGGGGTCATCAGCTAAAGAAATTCCCGGGGACTTAATTCTAGTTAAATTTAGGGACAGGCACACAGTCCCCTATTTACGATCCTGTAAGCCCCATGAAAAAGATGGCTCCATTTCCGTTTGGGATCTCTATGATTTTTATCCGAGTACCCCACCCATCCCCTCACCAAGATCAACAGCCCCACGCAATTATTTGTTAGGAAGGGATCCTATCAATTACCAACTCTCCTATCCCTATTAGATCAGCTCTGGTTATGAGAAACCGGTAGTAAATGTTTTTGGAAATTAGTATCATGTAAATATGTACCGTGTTTTTTATTGCAGCTTGTATTTTTTATATTGATGTATACTTTTATTATTTCTTTGTGGAATCGAATAAAGTTATATTTGATTTTTTTGATTTTGACTGTATCAGTCTTTCATTGGATGTGCTGCCAGCTCTCCTTCCAGAAGCATGCCCCAAATGCAGAATGGCCGTACCAAAGATCTTATTTCACCCTGTCTTCTCAAAGGTTGCTAATACTGCAGGGCTGGTTGGAGGCATGAACCAAATACTCAAATGCATAATGTTCAATGCTAGATCCCTGGTCAAGCATAGCCTGGAGTGTGCAAGGCTAATAGAGGAAGAGGAGATAAAAATTGCTTTCATTACAGAATCCTGGATGGACAATTCTTCTGGGCCAGATATAGTGAAGGCTACCCCTCCTGGGTTTTTATGCTATATGTTAGACAGGCCTCATAAGAAAGGGGGGGTCTGGCTGTGATCTACCACGGTTCAATCAAGGCAGCCTTTCAGCCTACCGTTATGGAGGCATGCGAAGTGCTATTCTTTAATTTGTAGGTATCCCATCACCCCACTTTTAAAGAATGCTTGCTGTACAGGCCACCAGGACACCCAAACTAATTTTTAGCCACACTGGGCAATGTACTGGAAGAAGGTCTATATACAGATGCCTAAACGGTTATGGGAGATTTCAATTTTTATTTAAAGGCACTTTATGTCCCAGACACCTTGGCCCTGAATGACATAATGAACGGCGCGAACTTAAGGCAGCTAGTAGCCGGGCCTACTCATGAGGCAGGGCATACCTTAGATGGTATTTTTCCAACCATCAGGTATCAAGTTTATGGGACTACTGCCACTCATCTGGTCGGAACACACCGCTGTCCGATTCGAGCAGTCATTAATGGGGTTGAGCATAAGAGGCCAGTGCCCTAAAAGCCCCATAACCACCAGAGAATGGAATAAAGTTGAAGTGGCAGATTTGCAGGAGCTTCTAACTGCCACAGCAGGGCATCTGCCAGTGGGCATGAATAAAACCTCTGCAGTGTATACGAATTAGCTGGAACAAGCGGGTAAGATATTAGCTCCAGCTCAGTCTCTGCGCCCATAAAGATCGCTACCTTCTGCACCATGGTTCACAGAGAATCTGAGAACTCAGAAACTCAAGTGTAAAAGGCTGGAATGGAACTGGAGGAAGGGCTATGGTGAAACCAAGAAAACTCTGTATAAACTCAGTCTGGAAAATTACCAACAACTTATCTTTGCAGCTAAACAAATGTATTTTGCGACCCGCATTGATCTTGCAAAGAACTCAGCGAATGAGCTATTTAGAACGATCTCCAATCTAGCTTCACCAAGTCAGGCGAAAATTCAGCCCCGTCAGGAACTTTGCCAAGTTTCTTCTTGACTAAAGTAGAGTCCATCTTCTGTGCCTTTAGGGGGTCAAGGACTGGGGGAATTGAGGCAAGTGCAGAGGAACCAAAATTAACAACAGCTCCCAGTGGCACGTTTGAGAAATTCTCACCTGTGTCCCTTGAAGACATTCAAGAGCTCCTCACAGCAGCCAACTCAGGGTCACCCTACGACCCATGCTCAGTGGCAGTGGCCAAGCTGGCTCTGATCCCCATTGTGACAATGCTACAACTAATTTTTAAGGGCATGTATGAATTGGGCAGTTTCCTATATGTTGGAAATTAGCATCTATTCTGGCCCTATTGAAAAAACCCAGTCTGGATCCTAAGGTCCCATCTCTAGGCTTCCACTTCCAGCAAAACTAATAGAAAAAAATATGAACATACAACTCAGTACTTTTTTAGCAGAGACACAAGCTTTGGATTCCTCCCAATATGGTTTTAGGGAGCACCATAGTACTGAAATTGCCCTCATTAAAGCCACAGATGAGATCAGGAGAACTGTGGATCGAGGCGGCATGGCAGCTTTGGTGTTGCTGTATCTGTCCTTTGCCTGTGATATGGTCCATCATGATATCTTGATGGACCTTCTAAAGGCATACGGGATCCTTGGGAAGGCCTGGGATCTTCTTAGATCCTTTCTATCCGGTAGAAGACAAGTTGTGGCTCTTGGAGACTATCAGTCTAAACCTTTTTTACTGCCCTGTGGGGTGCCACAGGGCTTCTCCCTTAGCCCCATGCTTTTTAATGTTTATGTTTCCTCATTGGCACCGATAGTCAGGGCGTTTGGATTTGGCCTGACATCATATGCAGATGACACCCAAATTGTGGTGTCCTTGCTACCTGGAAACGAGGCAGGACTAGTCAATCGATTCCAGGAATGCATGCTATCAGTGGGGAGTTGGATGGCAGAGAACTGCCTAAACTCAACACGGATAAAACCGAGGTTATGTTGTTCGGCAATGATATTAACTTCCGGACTCCAAATTGCTGGCCTGCGTCGATGGGCTCTCTCCCCTTGCCCACAAATAAGGTGAAAAACCTGGGTGTCATAATGGATGAAGGTCTCAACTTTAGTCAACAGGTTAATTCTATAGCATCAAAAACCTATGTGTTAAAAACAATCAGAAAAATACTGCTGTTTTTGCCCCCAAGTAGCCGGCAAACAGTAGTCACAAGTCTCGCAATGTCGAGATTGGACTACTGTAACAGTTTGTACCTTAACGCTCAACAAAGGCTCCTGAATAAACTCCAAATACTACAGAATGCAGCAGCCAGACTGATCTTTGGCACACCTCGATTTGCACCCATTACCAAGGAAATTAAGAAACTACACTGGCTACCGGTAAGGAACCGAGTTCGCTTCAAGACTCTTTGTTTAGTTTTCAAAGCACTGCACAGCTCAGGATCGGATTATTTAAATCAGCACTTTCATTGGTACACACCGGAAAGGCAACTACGTTCATTAGGGGCAAGGCTGGTCTCAGTTCCACGTATAAAAAAGTTCAATGAGGTGGCAGAAGCTTTACCTGCAGTGCGGCTAAAGCCTGGAATAACCTGCCTTTCCAACTAAGATGCACCACAAACCTTCTAGCCTTTAGGAAAAGCCTCAAGACCTGTTTTTTTGCCCAATAAATCTCTCCCATTTATTTTGTCACAGGAGATGTAACTTGCGCCAGGACACCCCAGGGTAAGAGCCGCGCTGTATAAATATCACTAACGTAACATAACATAACATAACATCCTGTTATGCTCTGTGTATTTAATAGGACGCATTCTCAAATAGTATTCAACAGCAATATCAAACATCAGAAAGTGTGTGAAATTCTGTTTAAACACTAGCATCTGATTAAGAATAACTGTTTTAGAACGAATAGTACCTAATCGTCCGCAATTAACTTTCAGAATAGCGAAAACCATTTAAGATCAGTTAGTAAGAAGCGAACTGGTACCTGTACATGCGAGGGTTACTTGGTTAACAAGAAAAAAAGGTTTTACTAAGTACATAAAGTGCAAATCATGTAAATATGGCAAAAACAGAACCAAAATCCTAACCCTTTTCAAGAAAACGTTGAAAATCAAAGGTCACTTAACATACAAAACTTTGTTTGCTGTATATATGTTGGAATGCCCTAGCCTTAAGCAATATGTGGGGAGCACTACACTCCCAGTACATCAACGTATTTTACAACATCTTAGAGCTATAATTAACCAGAATAAAAGTTATCTGGTAGCGTGGCACTTAGAAAAGTTACATCATAGTGACCCTACCGGATTCACATACAGCTGTCTAGCACATGTGCCCGAAAAGAAAAGAAGAAGGGACCGAGAAAGAGCTTTACGTAGGCTGGAGACCCACTATATATTGGAACGAGGTTGTTAGAAACCTCACGATTTCAATATTGATGAAGAATTATACACTTATCTAGGGTAGCCTGCCTCATATCCGCACATTTTTTGCATGTACATCTGTTTGCAATTTTTTGCAATTTTTTTGTTTATATTAGTTAGTGATTTTTGTGACAAGGTAGTAACACAGTATTTTACTCCATTGTGTTGGGTTTCTTTTCTTTTTTGCTTTCATTTAGATGGCTATCTATCGAAATAATGAGATTATGGAAGTAAGGCCTGAAAGTGCTTACATGACTACTATATTTAGAGTTCCCTCTGGTATATGCATTTCAGGGCTAGTACACTGATGATTTACTTGGGTACTTACCGCAGACATATATGAAATTATATATTTGCACTGGCACTTTTGATACACTACGATGAGTTTTATGAGTACTTAGCTTATACACATGCGAGTATATTGCCCTTGCATCTCAGGTACATTATGAAAATATTTCAGAAATGTCATTCTTGTATAATGTACCATACATTGCATTATGTACAGTGATATGTAAGTCTGTAAACCAATCAGGTTACATTTGCAACCAGTCGAATGTTTTAAAGCTGATTTGTGAATCTCAAACGTATATTTAGCCATTCAGATATGGCACCAAATTGACTGTGTAAAACGTTTGTCAGCTTCTGTGTTGGTATGGTCACATGGTATATAATGAAAAAAAAGAATTGTGAACAATGTTGTGAGAAAACACTCGAAATGTGTTGACTAAGCGTTCATCTCGAATAAAATTCTAAGGAGCCACGATTGGAGTGCTGTGGTTTCTGTGGAGTTTACACATACAGGAACTTTTCTGTTTTATATATATACATATATATCAATGCATGAATCAAGAGGGGGTCTGTACAACAGAAATTGTTGCAATACAGTAAATAATGAGCTTTACTTGTGGTGGATATTAATCTACAGTCTAGGATCCACCATTCAACTTCAAGGAGTAACTGATACGTTTCGGTCCAATAAAGAGCAATTTCGATATAATGTCCTTTCTAGCCATAATATAGATTGTTTTCATCTTTTTTTTTTTTGAGCTTCAGCTAAAACCTTTTAAATTGTACCAGTCTCCATTGGTTTATCGGCAACACTAGCTAGACTTAGCACTTCTACCTGAACAGTGGCATAGCACTGTAGTGGTCAACAGCATTCTGCTGTCCATGAGAATTTCAGTCTTTCTATTTGCAGTTTTAAATCAATAATGCATTAGAGTGGTGTTCCTATTAACCACCAATGCAAGGACATCTTTCAGCTCTTCCTGTATGGCTGATAAAAAGCATCAGCTCAATTAGTCCATGCAGCCTCTGATTTGAATAAGTGACTGACATAGGTAACTACATTTTGTGGTCTCTGGAGACAGGTCATTAATCGGGATATGTCCTGACTGAACTGTTTGTCTTTTCCCAGCGATCACCTGGAAGTGTTTCAAAAAGGTCTTGTGATTCAACAACCACTCATTACTGTTTAATTTGAGTTGTATAACCAATATCCCTGTGACTTTTGAAAGATACTGGAAAATGAAAGATACTTTCGGCACATCTGAGGAAAACTGAAAAATGTGGGATACAAAAATGCAAGGTATGTAGTGTCAAAAAGACAGAAATTTATGCAGATCCCTGTACATTTTCTGGTGGTACTAAATGCACAGACCAGCAACAGAATCCCGTTGATGAACTCTAGGAGGATATTGATAATTTGAAACCCCCCAATAGTGTTGTCTGTGATGTTACTCCCACTAATGTCCTGCACTAAAATAAATGACTGGGTTTTATAACTTATTAAGGCAGTCCATTACAGGCAGTCTTAAGAACTTCCTGGATCTCGGCTAGCACTTGAGCTATAGCCTACAGAAGATTTGAGTTCAGGCTCATATTAGGCCCTGCAGAATGTGAGGAACTGCAACATTGTAGGCCCGATTCCCAAAGGTAAACTTACACATCTGTGTAAGTTTCTACTTTTCTGTATTCACAAAGGTAAACTTAGACCAAAAGACTAACTTTACTACTTTTCGGTATTCACAAAGGTAAACTTAAACCAAAAGTCTAACTTTTCTAGTAGTAACTTTACCTTTGTGAATACCGAAAAGTTGTAAAGTTGAACTTTTGGTCTAAGTTGGACTATTGGTTTAACTTTACCTTTGTAAATACCAAAAAGTAGTAAAGTTAGACTTTTGGTCTAACTTTACCTTTGTGAATTGGGCCCTGTGAATCTAACATTAGCAACCGAAACTCCATAAACATATTGCCCAGTATGTAGTGTCAAAAAGACTGAAAATTATGAGGATACCTGTAAATTTTCTGGTGGTACTAAATGCACAAACAATTTGCTTCCTCCCATTAGTTAGACTTTTGGTCTAACTTTACCTTTGTGAATCGGGCCCTGTGAATCTAATGTTATCAATCGCAAATCCACTGACTTATTGCCCAGTGTTTTCTAGTCACACAGGAAGGAATGGTTTGAACCTCTGGGAAAATAGGTAAAGGGATACAAAAGAAACCCAGATTCATAACATTACTCGTCTCCTTTCGGAATGACCAGGAGACTCGTCTTCCTCTAGAAAAGGCTGGTATCAGGCATCATAAAATATTGCCTACAGAAATGCAACATATAGTGCAACATATAGTGTGAACAGACCTTCTGTAAAAAATGGTTCTATGTTTTGTTAAATCAGAAAGTAGTGAGTTGATGTGAGGAACTAGCCATCGTATATTACAGGATTTGCTATGCACCTATGATGCTGATGTGCAAGAAATGGGAGACCCAATGGAGCCATGGAAGTACACCAAAGATAACTCGCTGAAATTTATCAAGGTTCTGGAACAGAAGTCTCCTTCTAGAATAGAATATGAAGCGAACGGCCAAATATAAATAATAACAAAGGTGCAGGATAATAGCCCAATGTAAACTTCCAATGAGAGCTGGAAATCTCTGCACGGCCCAACTTACCAGGTATCTTTCCACAGCTGTGTACACCTCTTTCGTGAGTTCTCCCTAACCTGACCCAGAAAGAGATCATAGTGAAAATAGAAGTCCCCAGCTGCGCTGCTTGGATATCCTAATGAGCTTCCTTTGCCCCCTTAACCCAGAGTTTCCATGTACACTTTTTACCCATGCCACCTTCCCTTTGAGTCACTATCCGACCCGCAGGTGAATTATTCCTGTCTGCAAGCCAGCATCACACTCTTGGCTTTCCTTGTCTCTCTCAACCTGACATACCTTCAAAAAGATTATCTAATCGAGAATGATTTCATTGAGTTGGGGGTGGAGAAAGCCATGTTGGCTTTCTCATTACCATCCTACCTTTAGTAGCCTCATTTCCTCAGACAGGGCCTGTGGCATAGGGTACTGACAGAGCACCGGGCGGAAGTCATAGGGCTGAGTTACCTAGGAGACCCACAAAGGTGTCTGCTTTACATTAGAGGAAGATAAACCTTGCCTCTGTACTCTTGCCTGACCTTAGTAATCAGATATAGTATTAACCCCTTCGATGCTGATGAAGGAGCGGTTCCGTCATCAGCATTGGTTGGGCTGTGCTGATGACGGAACCGCTCCGTCATCAGCACAGCCCCCAGGGGGAGCGCTGGCTCTCCCCCCTGGGGCATTGATGATGGTCGCTTGAGCAGGGATGGCAGCGGAAGATTTTCGGCTGCCACCCCCGGGCCCCCCCACGCTTCCTGATGACGTCAGCGCACACATGACTGGGGGTGAGTGTTTGATTTGTTCAAACGCTCCGTCCATCATCCCCTTTTGTATCGCTTTGTTCGCCCTAAGTGTGGCAGGGTATGCTCAGACGTGAGTCCCTTGTTCACTTGGCCACTGGATTCAAGATAGCCTGGCTGATGAGGATTATGACTCCGAAACTGGTCCCAGGATGCTTGTTTCCAGTCCAGGGAAGACATGGCTTGGCAGTTCGGGCTGGACTGTTCCCATAAGGCACAGGGTCAGACTGATTTGCATATAGCCATGTCTGAACTGGGGTGGCTGAGTGAACTAAAGAATGGTGATGGATTAAACCCAGATCAGTTGACTGGGGGTGAGTGTTTGATTTGTTCAAACGCTCCGTCCATCATCCCCTTTTGTATCGCTTTGTTCGCCCTAAGTGTGGCAGGGTATGCTCAGACGTGAGTCCCTTGTTCACTTGGCCACTGGATTCAAGATAGCCTGGCTGATGAGGATTATGAATCCGAAACCGGTCCCAGGATGCTTGTTTCCGGTCCAGGGAAGACATAGCTTGGCAGTTCGGGCTGGACTGTTCCCATAAGGCCCTGTACAGGGTCAGACTGATTTCCATAGCCATGTCTGAACTGGGGTGGCTGAGTGAACTAAAGAATGGTGATGGATTAAACCCAGATCAGTTGACTGGGGGTGAGTGTTTGATTTGTTCAAACGCTCCGTCCATCATCTCCTTTTGTATCGCTTGGCTCTCCCCCCTGGGGCATTGATGATGGTCGCTTGAGCAGGGATGGCAGCGGAAACCCTGGCCCCCCCCACGCTTCCTGATGACGTCAGCGCACACAGCGCGCGCCAACGTCATCAGGAAGCGCTGGACACGCTAGAAACCATTTGTTTCCAGAGCGTCTAGGATCAGGAGGTGAGTTTGGGCCTCCGGTGGGGTGGGGGGGGCATTTTGTGGAGCCTTGAGGCATCGGGGGGGAGGAAGCAGTGTTTCTCTCCCCTGATGTCCCAATGCAGGGCATTCCTGGTGCACGATCGCACACAGCGTCGCGATCGTGCACCAGGAATGCCCCACTAGACACCAGGAATTTCTTTATTAGTTTTAAAAATGTGTGCAGGAAGCGAACCCTTGGGCAAGGGTCGCTTCCTTAGGGGCCATATATATTTTCAGACTTTTCTGCCCCCCATGGGGCAGATCAGCCGTTTTTTTGGGCCGATCTGCACCCAGGGGGGACAGAAAAGCCCACTGGAGCCAGGGATTTTCTTTTATTCGAAATCGGAAGCAAACCCTTGGGCATTGGAAAAAATATATATTTTGCCCCCTCTGGGGGCAGGTCGGTTTTTTAATTTGGCCTTTTTGCCCCCGGGAGGGGCAGAAAATCCCACTAGACACCAGGGAATTCTTGTATTTTTTAATGGAAGCGACCCCTTGGGCAAGGGTCGCTTCCTAAGGGGGCAAATTTATTTTCAGACTTTTCTGCCCTCCCTGGGACAGATCTGCAGTTTTTTTTTGGCCGATTCTGAACCCAGGGGGGGGTAGAAAAGCCCACTAGAGCCAGGGAATTTGTTTTTAGTAAAATTGGAAGCGACCCCTTGGGCAAGGGTCGCTTCCTTGGGCCCACATTTTTTTTAAAGTATATTCTGCCTATCTGGGGGCAGAATGTTTTTTTAATTTGGTCTTTCTGCCCCCAGGGGGGGGCAGAAAACCCCACTAGACACAAGGGAATTCTTTTATTTTTAAATGGAAGCGACCCCTTGGGCAAGGGTCGCTTCCTGGAGGCCCAAATTGAAAAAATATATATATTCTGTGCCCCCTGGGGACAGACAGCCTGATTTTTTTGGTGTTTTCTGGCCCTAGGCCACTAGTGCCAGGGATGTAAAAATAAATATTGTGCTTGCTTCCAGGGGACATATATTTGTTTATGTGTAATCAGCCCTTTCTGCCCCCATTTGTGTAGTGACATAGCCTGTGACATAGCCTGTTATAATGTGTATTGTTTTTCTTGTAAAGTGTAATGTTTTATTTTCCCGTTTTTTGTTCTTGTTCAAGGCTTTTGCTCTTTCGACTGCTGCAGTGTGCGGTTTCGTTACTGGTTGTTCTGCTGTTTGTGTAGTTGCATGTATTTGGTAAGAGACCTTTTTTGTACTATTTCAATGTAAATGTGTTTTTTGCAAAGTGTGTAATAATACCAGTATGTTTGGTTTCTGTTTTTTGTGATTGTAAAACATGTTTTGCATTTGTGCTTGATGTGTATTTTGTTTTCTGTTGATTTATGTGTTTTTTCTTCTTTCTAGTGGGATATCGTTGACTATTTGCTGTGTCTTTGCAGAGTAGGTGCTGGTGAGTGTAGCTGTCTCTTGTAAGTAAATTGTATAGTTTTTCAGTATATAGATCTTTGTGATAAAGGCTTACATTTTTTTACCTACTTTGCACAGTGTTGGTTATTGAGTTGTTTGTGCAGTCTCCTTTCTTAGTAAGGATAATGGCAAGCCGCCGGATTACTGCTCAGCAAGTTGTTGGAATGCTTTTTGATTCTTCCTCTGACCACGGTCCAGAGACTGACTCTGATTCTGAGGCAGAGGTGGGAGGTGAAGATTCAGGTAGTGAGTTTTCTCTCCACCTGGCATCATCTGATGATGAAGATACTCTGAGTGCTGATGAAGCTACTTTTGGTATGGATGAAGTGCCTGTGTTAGAGGAGGACATTGCTGTGCCAATAGTGCGGCAAGAGGCATCTGGGGTGCAGCCTGGGGCTGCTAGACTTCCCGTTGGTATAGTGAGACAAGAGGCAGCTGGGCGGCAGCCTGGGGCTGCAAGACTTCCCGTTGAAAGTTCTGACCTCTGGGTTGCCCCAGGCATGGTGCAGCTGGCATTGCCAGACTTTACTGGTGTTCTAGGGTGTAGGGTGAACACTGAAAACTTGTTGCCAATTGATTTTTTTCAGTTATTCATGGATGATGTGTTTTGGCAGAGATTGTTGAGCAGACTAATTTGTATGCAGAACAGTTTTTGAGGGAGAACAGTGCCAGCCTTAAGCCCCACACTAGAGCTACCCGGTGGACTCCCACAAATCTGGAAGAGATGAAAAAGTTATTGGGTTTAAGTTTTTTGATGGGCTTGCTTAGGAAGCCATCAATGACTTCATATTGGTCTACTAGTCCCTTGATGGCAACTGCTATATTTCCGGCAGTCATGAGTCGTGATAGGTATTTGCATCTGCTTCGGATGATGCATTTTGTCGATAATGGTTTAGCTTTGCCACGAGATCACCCTGATTGTGACCGTCTTTTCAAGATTCGGCCTGTCATTCATCACTTTGTTGAGCGATTTTCTGAGATCTATGCTCCTGGGATAGAAATTGCAGTGGATGAATCTTTGGAGTTGTTCAAGGGCCGCTTGTTTTTTAGGCAATACATTCCTAGTAAGAGGGCATGCTATGGAATTAAGCTGTATATCTGTGTGACAGTCGGACTGGATATGTCTCTAATTTCAGGGTGTACACCGGTAAGGAATCCAGGATTAACCCCCCTGGTTGTCCGTCCACTTTTGGAGTGACTGAGAAAATTGTGTGGGAACTTGGTAGAGGAGTATTTAACAAAGGCCATCATTTATATGTAGATAACTTCTACACTGGTGTGCGGTTGGTCAGGAATTGGCCAAAGTGGACACTGTTGCTTGTGGCACAATCCGCTCTAACCATAAAGGTTTCCCTTGTTTGTCAAAAGCTTGCCCGGGGACAGTGCAGTGCATTGCGTTGCTAGGAGCTTCTAGCTGTGAAGTTTTCAGACAGGAGAGATGTCTACATGTTGACTACCATACATGATAAAAGCACTGATTTGGTGACTGTTTGGGGTCAGGTTGCAGAAGCACGCAAACCTGTGTGCATTTTAGACTATAATAGGCACATGGCTGGTATTGACAGAGTAGATCAGCGGTTGGAACCGTATGCTGCTCTTCGTAAGGCTTTTATTTAACAACAAGGGGTGGTGATGGACAGAGTTTCTGAATTAAGCAGAATACTCTCACCCAGTCAAGAGATCAGGGCTAGATCCAACACCGTTTTTTAGCTCACTGCACCATCCCAGTTCAGAACCTGGCTATATGCAAATTAGTCTGTTCCTGTCCCAGTGCATGATGGGAACAGGGCAAACCAAACTACCAAGCCAATTCTTACACTGGGAAGGAAACAAGCTTCCGGGGACCGGTTTCTGGCATTTCAGCCGTCGTCGGCCCGGCTTGCTTGAATCCTGATGGTGCAATGAGCAAGGGACTCACATCTGAGTATACCCTTCCACGCTTAGGGTGGACAAAATATTTAACAACAAGGGGTGGTGATGGACAGAGTTTCTGAATTAAGCAGAATACTCTCACCCAGTCAAGAGATCAGGGCTAGATCCAACACCGTTTTTTAGCTCACTGCACCATCCCAGTTCAGAACCTGGCTATATGCAAATTAGTCGGTTCCTGTCCCAGTGCATGATGGGAACAGGGCAAACCAAACTACCAAGCCAATTCTTACACTGGGAAGGAAACAAGCTTCCGGGGACCGGTTTCTGGCATTTCAGCCGTCGTCGGCCCGGCTTGCTTGAATCCTGATGGTGCAATGAGCAAGGGACTCACATCTGAGTATACCCTTCCACGCTTAGGGTGGACAAAATATTTAACAACAAGGGGTGGTGATGGACAGAGTTTCTGAATTAAGCAGAATACTCTCACCCAGTCAAGAGATCAGGGCTAGATCCAACACCGTTTTTTAGCTCACTGCACCATCCCAGTTCAGAACCTGGCTATATGCAAATTAGTCTGTTCCTGTCCCAGTGCATGATGGGAACAGGGCAAACCAAACTACCAAGCCAATTCTTACACTGGGAAGGAAACAAGCTTCCGGGGACCGGTTTCTGGCATTTCAGCCGTCGTCGGCCCGGCTTGCTTGAATCCTGATGGTGCAATGAGCAAGGGACTCACATCTGAGTATACCCTTCCACGCTTAGGGTGGACAAAATATTTAACAACAAGGGGTGGTGATGGACAGAGTTTCTGAATTAAGCAGAATACTCTCACCCAGTCAAGAGATCAGGGCTAGATCCAACACCGTTTTTTAGCTCACTGCACCATCCCAGTTCAGAACCTGGCTATATGCAAATTAGTCTGTTCCTGTCCCAGTGCATGATGGGAACAGGGCAAACCAAACTACCAAGCCAATTCTTACACTGGGAAGGAAACAAGCTTCCGGGGACCGGTTTCTGGCATTTCAGCCGTCGTCGGCCCGGCTTGCTTGAATCCTGATGGTGCAATGAGCAAGGGACTCACATCTGAGTATACCCTTCCACGCTTAGGGTGGACAAAATATTTAACAACAAGGGGTGGTGATGGACAGAGTTTCTGAATTAAGCAGAATACTCTCACCCAGTCAAGAGATCAGGGCTAGATCCAACACCGTTTTTTAGCTCACTGCACCATCCCAGTTCAGAACCTGGCTATATGCAAATTAGTCTGTTCCTGTCCCAGTGCATGATGGGAACAGGGCAAACCAAACTACCAAGCCAATTCTTACACTGGGAAGGAAACAAGCTTCCGGGGACCGGTTTCTGGCATTTCAGCCGTCGTCGGCCCGGCTTGCTTGAATCCTGATGGTGCAATGAGCAAGGGACTCACATCTGAGTATACCCTTCCACGCTAAGGCTTACATTTGGTACAAGAAGTTGGCTATCTATCTTTTCCACTTGGCAACCTTTAATGCTTTTGTTGTGTTCCAGCAATCTTGTCCTCAGTCAAAGATGAC
The DNA here is from genome assembly GCF_964261635.1 of Lissotriton helveticus. Classification (NCBI taxonomy): domain Eukaryota; kingdom Metazoa; phylum Chordata; class Amphibia; order Caudata; family Salamandridae; genus Lissotriton; species Lissotriton helveticus. The sequence goes on along the minus strand of NC_136062.1, from coordinate 236,660,579 downwards.
CTTTGTAAAGTTTCAGGAGTCTGTAATAGGCAGCCTTGTTTTAGTGGAACAGGCAAGTGTTCCTAGAGTTGGAGTGGTTGAGGATGTTGCCAGATTGAAAGATTGCCACTTTCCTGATCAAATTCCAACTACATCTTCAAAAGACTTTCCCAGTTGGAGATGTAGAGTCTGTTGGTGAAGAGGTTTGCGGAAGGAGGTTCGTATGTACTGCCCCGACTGTCCTTCTAACCCTGGGCTGTGCGTACCTGCTTGTTTTAGAATGTACCACACGCAAAAGAATTTTTGGGAACATCCATGATTGGTAAAGTAAACTGCCTGGCCTCTATTCTTTAATACTTATTGTTCAGTTTCAAAGTTGCCATTTGTGTAGTGTATTTAGTTTTAGTTTTTGTGTTAGTAGATTTGTATCAATTTGCAATTTGTTTGTGTTTTTTATTTATATTTAAAAAAAATCAAAAATATGATGTTGGTTTGCGTGTAGTGGCGATTGTTTGGCGGTGTTCATGGTCTGGCACTTGGCTGGCGGTGTCTGTGGACTGGTGCTTGGCTGGCGGTATGTGTGGACTGGTGCTTGGCTGGTGGTGTGCGTGGTCTTGCGCTTGCCTGGTGGTGTGTTTGGCTGGTGGTGTGCCTGGACTGGTGCTTGGCTGGCGGTGTGTGTGGAGTGGCGGTTTCCTGGTGGTGTGTGTGGACTGGTGCTTGGCTGGCGGTGTGCGTGGTCTGGTGCTTGGCTGGCAGTGTGCATGGTCTTGCGCTTGCCTGGTGGTGTGTTTTGTCCGGTGCTTGGCAGGTGGTGTGTGTGGACTGGCGCTCGGCTGGTGGTGTGTGAGAAGTGACTGTCATATAGCTACTGTTTATCTTTATAATGTGTTAAGTTAGCATAGGCTTATTAAATGTTTAAACGCCATTTTTCCTTTTGCTGCTTCTGCACACGACACTTAATTGTTGATTTAGCTTTCAACCTAGAAGTCCGTTGTGGTTTACATGAGAATAATATGTTATTGCTCTGATATCAGCTTTGCTTAATAAACTATGTCTGTACAGAGAGTGCTGAAGCTTCAGGAATAACACGATACAGAATTGTTATGAGGTCTGATCTCCGCACCTTCATAGACATAACATAAGTGCAGCTTCTGCCAAATTTAGGCTTTAGGCGGGTTTTTTATTGCTTTGCTTGGAGCACACATATACACTTGATGCGGTTCGCATGCAGAGAGAGCTGGTGGAAGCAGATGTGATCTCTTCATACTAGGATCTTGAGGTATGGGCCCGCCCTGCTAAAACCCAAAGAGACCTTCTTAGTTATTAATATAATATGCTAGTTAGGGAGGGTGAGAAATGGGTGTTGTTAACCCTTATTCATAACAGCATGTTAACATGCTGTCACCTTTTGCTTTCTATGGACTAGTAACTATGCTGATAACTTTGCTTCTGATAATATGTTTCCTTGTATTATCTAAGATACTGCGTTTGAGAAAACGGCATTAGTAAATAAATATTTCAAATGTGCACGTGTCCTCATTTACTCCACGTTCTGGTTTGAAATGATTGTATAACGAAAGAGTGTTCATATGTTCCACGTGACCTGAGTTATTGTAAGTTCATGTTCTGGTTTGTCTAAACATTGGGAGTTTGTTATGACCAATGAGACACTGTAGCTAGCCTGGTAAGGGGTTTTGGGCACTGAGGTGAGTTTTGGGTCACCCTAATTCACCGAGGTTCCAAATCTCTATGCACAGTTCTGTGGGAGAACGGAAACCCTGCGACATGGCGCCCAACCGTTGGTGGTCTTATATCATGACACTCGAGTAGTATATCATTCAAACCTTAACCCCTTCACTTTCGTTTCCGGAAACGGTGGTGTCGGATAAACCTACCTATTTTTTTAAATAGGTCTTTTCAAGCTCGAATCTTTCTAAAACTGTTTCCTTGAATTCCTACCCAGTTGTGCTACAAAGTTTGCTTTGTTTTTCTAAGTTCCTGTGTTATCATGGCCCAGCCTGTGGACATCCCGCAGCATAGTCGCATTGCGGTGCGCAACCATTTACGGAATTTCCTGGTCCCACTGGAAGGCTTGGCTGTGGTTTTGGTAGTGAGTGCGGATGCAGCTTACCCATACGAACTGTTTTATTTGTGGGTGACGTTTCCGGCAGTGGACGCTAATTCTGGTGAGTTCCACAACTACACTGCCTCACCTGTACCGAATGAATATACTCCGTACAGGACACTGGAAATACCTATTGATCATTGGCAGCATCGCATTTGGTTTGGTGGCGCCCTACCCCATTCGTTAACTGCTCCGAGGTTAGGTCCTTTGTCCATTCCAGGTGCAAATTGGCCTGTTTTGGCTGGATTTACTCCTCATCCTCAACGCGGCAATTGTACCCTAGCAGAGGTACGTCGGCTACATGAAGTTTCCGTAGCCATGATTCGTGCATTAGTGCAATACATAGGTCGTCATCTCCAGGGTGGACCCCCGGGCGGCTCTTCCAGCTGAACATGGCGGATTGAAGCTCAATCCGGTTATGGTCAATGCAGTGTTTGGTAAGCGACCAGATGATAAGGATGACTTTCCTTTTTGGCTTGCCGAGAAATTTGATCAACTGGAAGCAGTATTTCCTAACACGACTCCAGGTGAAAAACATAGAATCTTGACGTTTAGTTTACCTAAAGATTTAGCTCCCGAACTCGTTGACTGTGAGAGCTGGGGGAGGACTTTTGCGGCTGTTTATACGAGGTGTTTCGGCACCCCGTCTATGGCTGTACTGCCTACGATCATTAAACGTGTTCAAGACGATCACGGACCGGAAGCAGCGGTTGAATTGGGTATGCGCCTGTGTAGCTCCTTTGAAATAGTTTGCGATCTCGTACTTACTAATGTCAAGGGGGAAGCTGTGAACTTTCAGGTGTTTAACGCGTTGGCAGCTCTTCCCGATGCCAAAAAGCCCCGCCAGTTAGCGAGAATTGTAGTGGCTGCTTATAAAACAGTGGGTCGCACAAGTAAGGGTCTAAAATATTTTTCTGACAAAGAGAAAAAACAACCACAGGGGCAGTCTGCTCAGGCAGATGTCCAGCCCAAGCTCAAAAAACAAAATTGGCCAAAGAAACAGAATCAGGGGAAGCAGAAACAGCAGACTCAAGAATCTTATCCTGCGGCTCAAGTACCTGCGCCGACTGAGAGAGTTTATGACTTGCGCGATCGCGCGCCGATTAAATCACCTAATCGATTTCAGGTTTCTGATCAACGCTCTCCTCGTTCCTTTCAGGACTCACTGGCTCCGAAGACCGGTGGTGGAGGAGGCGAAAGAGGAAGGGGTGGTCAGCAAGGACGCGGCCAACCCCGCCAGACAGACGGCACAGGGAAGCAGGAGGACTCTACGCCAAAGAGACCGCAGTTTGCGAAAAAGAAAGTCGCAGCATTAACAGCGCATCGATATGCCACAGATAGTGAGAACGCGGCTTCGGAATCTGACGTGGGCTCTGACCTTGCTGGACAGCGCGGCGGAGATTACCATAGTGAGAGAGGCCCTCCGTCCACTACTGAGGGTGACAGCAACTGATGTATACGTTGTGGTAGAAACCGCCGATACACGACTTGCTCCCCCTGATAGACTTTATGAAATTGTCCTGTTGATAGAAGGTGACATACAACGTACCATCAAAGGGGTATTTTGGGAAAATCTTTCGTCTATGTATGACATTTGGCTTTCGGAGGCTGACTGGCCCCCACCTTTTGTGCTCGCGGCGCCGCGAGGGGAGGAGGTAATCCTCCCGAGTTTCGCGAACACTGTCTCGAAAGAGCATGCGCAGCATTTTGCAGAAGAGTGGGCTAGGGCTCTGGCGCCGGCTCTGTACCGCAACCAATGTGGATGGGATAAATTGTCCCCATGCCACGAGATTCCGTTGCGGTCTCAGCCGCAGCCTCAACCTCAATATCCCATTCGACGTGAAGCCAAGGCTTCCGTCGCGGAAATCCTTGAACAATTGGAATATCAGGGACTTATTGAAACATGTGTGTCACCGATGAATAATCCTCTTTTTACTGTGACCAAGCCTGATGGATCGTATCGTTTGGTATTGGATTACCGGCATTTGAACTCGCATTGCCGTAACTGTGCAGTTCAGAATACTCACGACTCTGCCCTAGTGGATAGTCTAGTGCGTAAGCATTTTAAAACAACGCTTGACATTTCCAATGGTTTCTATGCCCACAGATTGGATAGCTTTAGCTCCCAAAGGACCAGTTTTACATGCGCTGGGGTCCAAAAACAATTCCGGCGTCTCCCAATGGGCTATAAGAATAGTCCTGGTATATTTACCGCCCGCATAGTCTCTCTTTTGGAGAGGATCGACCCAGATGCTTACTCGTATGTGGATGACATATATCTCACAGACGACGAAATTTGGGAGCATCTGTGTCGTGTAAATTCGATTATTTGTAACTTTGCAGACATGGGTTACAAATTTAACTTTGTAAAATCGCACATTGCTGAGTACACAGTGTTGTTCCTGGGCTATGAGCTCAACAATGAAGGTAGAGGTTTGGCTCCTCACTTCTTGGAGAAATGCGCTCAGTTGCGCGCTCCTACAACCTTGAAAAAATTACAGTCTTTGCTGGGCTTTTTAAATTTCGGGAGGACATACATTCCGGAATATGCCCAGCGTATCAAGCCTTTGTATGCTTTGATACAACCAACTTTTTCCAAATCATGCTGGCTGCCTGAGCACTCAGCCATCTTGCAATCCTTGCAGGCTGATCTGCTCGCTTCTAAATTCTTACTGACTCGTGATAACCACACCAACCTGGTGATAAGAATTATTCCTGGGACAGTGGGTTTCACGTACCTCACTTTTAATGAAGGAGACACAGTACCTATTGCTTACAAGTCACACTTGTACACTTCGGCTGAAATGCGGTTTCCCACTGTGGAAAAGGTTTTAACAGCTGTGCAGATGGCGATTCTTAAGGAACGAGCTCTGTCACAGGGGAACGCATGTTGGTTGTTACACCCTGTCCTCATTTGGAGGCAGTCACGAAAGCCAGTGTACCAAATTCAAAAGCTTTGCACCCTCGGTGGATTCAATGGGCTGCGTCCTTGACGTCACGGATGTCACGTTTATTTTTGACGCCTCGTTACGGTCGCAAGAGTACTTGCAGTATGAATTCGTTCATCCTGCTCCTCTAGCTATGCGACCTTTGGAGGACTTCCATTGCATCATTTACACTGATGGTTCGGCGCAGGTTGCGCATGGCTCTAAACACGCCTACGTTTCCGCATGCGCCATTGTGGTCGGTGCCATGGTGAACAATGAGTTCCAGTCCAAGGCAGTACACACGCAGCCACTAGGGGACTGCACCGCACAATTGGCAGAGCTTCGTGCTCTCTTACTAGCGTTGGAGTACGCTGATCCTAGTGTGACTACTCTTATTGTGAGTGATTCTTACTACTGTGTACAGTTTTACAATGAAAACTTGTTCTTTTGGATTCAGAATGATTTTCGTGATTCCAAGGGTAGCACAATAAAACACAAGATGATCTGGGTTCGAGTGGCTGAGCTTAAAGCTACAATGCAACTCGTCTTTGTAATTCATACTCTCGGCCATCAGCGTGTAGGAGTCCACGCTGTCGGTAACTCGCTTGCTGATGAAGCAGCAAAATCAGCGGTGTCTACATACTTAGTTGCAGCAGTTACTCAGTCCAACAGTAAGATTGATGATGACATCTTGGCGGCTGTTGCTGCCACTGAGAAAGGAGGTAAACATCCTACGGGGTTCCCTTCGAAGTACACATACCACTTAAGTCCCGAAAAGGTTCCTTTTGTGAAAATTCCTGATGTTGGAGAACGTTTGATTCCCAAATCGGATCGCAGGGCTGACTTGATTACAGCGGCGCATGAAGGTGTGGCGTCTGCGCATGCGGGCGTCTCAGCCACTGTAACTCAATTACAACAACGTTTCTGGTGGCGGGGGCTATACAAACAGACGCGAGATTATGTCCTTCAATGTGACATTTGCCAGCAGATTAAACCTTCGACTGCTGCGCATCCGCCACAGACACAGTTGTACATTTCTAATAAACCGCTAGGTTGTGTTTATTTAGATCACTGCGGTCCTTTTTCCTCTGATTCTGCGTATAAGTACATCTTAGTAGCAGTCATGCACACGCTTTGTGTGGGTCTGGCCCCATCGCAGCGCTGATTCACGAACTGTCATTAGAGATTTGCGTGTCTTTGTAGGGATTTTTGCCTGTGGTACCTTCCATTCGGATCAGGGTCCGGCTTTCGCCTCTAAGGCGTATAAGGATGCCATGACTTCGATGGGGGTCCAAGTCAAGTTTTCGTCTCCCTACAGACCTGAGGGTAATAGTGTAGTGGAGCGAATGCACCGTGATTTAAAGCAATCTTTGACAGCTCGAGTTATAGGCACTGGCAGAAACTGGCTGGCCCACCTCAATGGCGTGCAGCGTGCTCTTAATAATCTCCCTAGAAGGTCTCTGGGTGGGCGGACCCCATACGAAATGCTCTTTGGCATCAAGATGTACGTCCCTGACCTTGACGGTCCAGACTGCGTGGCTCGCGCCACAACCTTTGACATAGATGAACATTGCAATGTTTTACAGGATCTACAAAAGACCAGAGACAGTCTTGCTAAGGAACATTTGCCCTCCACATCGGATGTTGCATTGCAGATCCCGGTAGTTGGCTGGCTTCCCCAAGTTGGAGAACTGGTTCGAGAGAAGACCGAAAACAAGAAAGAATTTGGTCCTTCCTATCGAGCTCCGGTTCCAGTACTTGGCGTGAAGGGCACAAGAACAGTCATTTTACCACCACTTCCTGGTCGTAAGGAAAACAGGTTTATCTCAATTGACAATGTCAAGATACGCAGAGTGGCCGATTCTTCTTAGCATGACACCGGCAGTTTCCTGTCCTTCCATTGTGAGAAATTCAGTTTTGACCTCTGCTTCTAATCCTGAAACTGAAGTGGCCATCGAATTGCCTGCAATTTCCAGTCCTTTATTAAATACTTTGCCTGGTACTGACCATGATGAAATAGACTACACTTACCCCACTGACTTATCCATGCCTGACCTGCAAGCACGTTTGGCCGCAGAATCCAGATTTTCATTTGACACTGTTTCCAATGCCTCGAAGAAACCCTCACATTTTGCAGTTTATGCCAGCTTATTTAAAAAACATTTTTTGATTCCCCCTTGGACATATATTTGGCTGGTGCTTTTTTCAATTTACCTTTTTATGTCAATTGGGTTTGTGTTTTATTTTTTCCGGATTATAAATGGACACTATGTCGAGGAAAGAACATGCATTCGCCATCTCAATGGAACTTTGGCCCCCCTTTCCTCATCGCATTCTGCACACAGGCTGAAAAGGGACTTGACATTTGTTAATATCACTGCTTGGCCTGTCCTTGATGGGATAGTGTGGGATGCCGTTAGATTTCAAATTCATGGCCCTACTGAGGTTGTTAATGTCCCTAATGTGCTTAGAGTGAACATGGGGGATGTAGTGAAACAAAACATACGTTCTGATGATTGGGATGTTCAGGCCGTTGAGTCTTTGTTTTCTGATTTGAAATACTATGCTGCCTTTGATGCTGAGGATTTGTACTTGGAATCTGCTATTTATGGTGATTTGTTTTGCTTTCAACATTTTGGCAATCACTTCTTACATAAAACTACTTCCAGAAGGAATACTGTAAATTATACGCAATGGGAGCATAGCCCCGCTCCTAAACATGGCAGTTCAAGTACTTTTTTGAAAATGAACACTTATTTTACTGACTTCAATCAGTCTAATCCCGAGTACTTTTATTTCAAAATGACACAGAAGCCTATGTCCAAGGTTAGACTTACCGATACCAAATTATTGTACTAGAAGTCCTTCCTTGATCAGCTGGCTGTTGGCGGCTATGAATTATGGAAGGAAACTATTGACTTAAAATCTGTTTGGGGTTCTAAAGGCTGGCAGGTACAAGGCACTGAGGCTTTGCACCGTGCTTGTCTCATCCCGAATCAAATGTTGTTTTTGAATTCCTCAATTTCACAGACAACATGCTTTGGATTGGCTACTTCTAAAAAATTAAATACTCCAACCATCCCTGAGTTAGAAGAATATTCTGGCTGGAGTAATTATACTCGGTTTTCGATTAGGGACTTACAGACCCTATTGCTGAATTCATCCTTTAACATATCCAGTATGGATCCAAAAGGTTGGCTGATGTGGCACAGAAGTGCTGATTAATGACAGCGCCGTTTTCTGGGTTTGTCTGAGGGCTTTACACAGGTTAGGCCTGATCCACGTTTTGAAACTGACCATTCTGTCACGACTTACTCAGTGGGCAAATTATGTCAAAATTGGCTGACGCATTCTAAATTATCTGCAGTTAAATTACATCTTGCGAAGCTAAATGATGATTTAGATTTAAATGATTTCATTAAAGGCCCGGCTAGTGGTAGATCAAAAAGGTGGATATATGCTGTTTACAATGAAATCTGGAAGACATCACAGATTGACGCGGCGACACGCCTTAGAGCTATAGGTCAAGCTAATCTAGAAAAAGTGCTTGCAGTGGTAGACAATAGCATTAACATGCTTTCTTCCTGCATTAACACGTTAGATAATATTGTGTCTTCTGTTGTGGACATTGTGCAGGATGAAGTATCTGTATTGTACCATGGTCAAAATCAATTACGTTCTATCATGCAATTTGTGTGGACCCTACAAACACTTAAGTCTGGCAAGGTGCCATGGACCTACATGAATGTCTCCTCTCTCTTTGCCCCCTTTAATTTAACTGACAAGCAGCGCTTGCTTTCTATGCGAGATGCATCCTTTTCTATGTTACATATTGAGAGATTAGAGTCCTTGCCTTTTTCTGTGGCAGAGGCCACCGCTGCAACATGGCTTATCCACGGTTTAATAACATTACCGTTTGCTTTGTATAAATTTACAAATTGTATGCGATATGTTGCTATAGGTCGATATGAACCGTTGGGTAGTGCATTTCTCCATGAAGTCTGGTCCCTTCCTTTCACTTATAGATGTTTGAAAGACGGACAGGAGGTTTATCTGAATGGGGAGGAGTGTACAGAAACACCAGATCACTTGTTAATGTGTAGGCACATACAATTGCACGGTTCTTGTAACCAGGGCCGGCCAAACTTAGCCTGTGTTTTAAAGGGGACTCCAGTTCCTGCAATCACCCCGACTTTTACCTTGCTGGGAAACGGAAGTTATTTACTTTTAAATAATGAAGATTGTTGCGGGTTAATTAAAGGTGTTGCTTATGTGGTAACGGTAACTGAGCGTGTCGTTTGCAGCAAAAATGTGCTGTACCCACCCACGCATGGGAACGGGGATGTTTCCATCTGGCCGCGCATCCCAACCTTGAAAGCGGAGTTCAATGGCATGAGCAGAATAAGAGCTCTATTGTCCCAAAAAGAAGTGGCCTTGAGTTCGGCTAGAGAAACATTTGTACTTCACATAGCTAACACCCGTACAGAGGTTCAAGCCCTTTTAAATACTGATTTACCGTTGCATTTCAGCGAACTGGTTCATTCTATCTTTAACGCTTCCTCGACGACGGGGCTTTTTTAAAATAGTTAGCAGTGGTCTCGTGACTTCATTTGAGAAAATATTTGGAGTCATTCCTGCTTTCTTCCATTCCATTTTTTCAAGTCTGTTTGGTGGATTCCCGGTTTTACTGGCACTAGCGGCTGGCGTCCTGGTAATTTTTTATTTCTTTAAATATGGATGCCCTTCGTGTGCAAGAAGCCGCGCAACCTCTCCTGGCACTGTTTCGCAACAGGATGCTTGAATATTATGGCACACTGCCGCTTGCGACTTTAAGCACGGCGTTTGGATTATCGTTTCGATTTTCCTATTTCACCTGTGTCCAGCCTGTATTTCATTGCCTGAGCTGTGATTTTGACTGGGCCATTGATTTGTGTCTCTGCAAGACGGTTTCTCCTGACGTCGATTTTAATCAGCTGATGTGTCCCGTCGTGGCTCACGAGTTGGTTTGTTCTGGCGATAGGATCATGGCCTTGGCATTGATGCATGGACTAATGGGTCCCTGGAACATACTCGCAGCAGCGCAGGATTTCTTGGCACAGAGCTTTATTGAGAACCCACCGAGTTGTCCTCTGATGGTGATAGAGGCTCCGGTACTAGAAGAGCACGTATGTTCTTTCCCACTATTGAATTGGATGGCTGAACTGTTTTCGGATGAAGACGGTGATTTCATGTTGGAGGCTGTTGCTGCATATTTTGCATATTCGGTCTTGCCTTAAAAAACTTTCTTGGTTTATGATGATGCCACCTTTTTCTTTGCATTTTTTCACCTCCCAGACCTATTGACTTGAGTGCTGTTGAACACAGTATTGACATTTTGGTTTTTTGATTTGGTTCATGTATTTTTTCCATCACTTATTACGATTATAACATTGTTCATCGTTCTTGAACTCTGCTTTCATGAAGTTGGCCTTATCTTATCTTATCTTATCTTGTCCGTGCTCGGATCATGGGGGGATGTCATATAGCTACTGTTTATCTTTATAATGTGTTAAGTTAGCATAGGCTTATTAAATGTTTAAACACCATTTTTCCTTTTGCTGCTTCTGCACACGACACTTAATTGTTGATTTTGCTTTCAACCTAGATGTCCGTTGTGGTTTACATGAGAATAATATGTTATTGCTCTGATATCAGCTTTGCTTAATAAACTATGTCTGTACAGAGAGTGCTGAAGCTTCAGGAATAACACGATACAGAATTGTTATGAGGTCTGATCTCCGCACCTTCATAGACATAACATAGGTGCAGCTTCTGCCAAATTTAGGCTTTAGGCGGGTTTTATATTGCTTTGCTTGGAGCACACATACACACTTGATGCGGTTCGCATGCAGAGAGAACTGGTGGAAGCAGATGTGATCTCTTCATACTAGGATCTTGAGGTATGGGCCCGCCCTGCTAAAACCCAAAGAGACCTTCTTAGTTATTAATATAATATGCTAGTTAGGGAGGGTGAGAAATAGGTGTTGTTAACCCTTATTCATAACAGCATGTTAACATGCTGTCACCTTTTGCTTTCTATGGACTAGTAACTATGCTGATAACTTTGCTTCTGATAATATGTTTCCTTGTATTATCTAAGATACTGCGTTTGAGAAAACGGCATTAGTAAATAAATATTTCAAATGTGCACGTGTCCTCATTTACTCCACGTTCTCGTTTGAAATGATTGTATAACGAAAGAGTGTTCATATGTTCCACGTGACCTGAGGTATTGTAAGTTCATGTTCTGGTTTGTCTAAACATTGGGAGTTTGTTATGACCAATGAGACACTGTAGCTAGCCTGGTAAGGGGTTTTGGGCACTGAGGTGAGTTTTGGGTGACCCTAATTCACCGAGGTTCCAAATCTCTATGCACAGTTCTGTGGGAGAACGGAAACCCTGCGACGTGACTTAATGCTGGTCACTACACACATTGCTAGCTGAGCGCCACTCCATGCAATCCATGAGTTTGTGTAGTTGCTGTGTCAGGAATGTGGGCGTGTGAAAGTGATTGGCCCTTGAATGGCGCTGTCTGCTGGTGGAAGTGTAGTAATGTGATGGGTCCGCGGCTGGCCGTGTGGATGTTTTGTATGTGTCAAATGTATGAAAGGTGTATGAATGGCCTGTAAAGAGGTTGGTGCCTTGTCGTGGCTTTATAGCTCACGAGCTGTGAGTCAATGGTTCAGTTTCCGCATCCTTTCAATTATTAACAGTGCACTTCATTTTTTGTGAAATCGCTTGCTAATACAATTGTATATACTGAACCATCACTCACCCTCGTGCCAAATCCAACCAGTATGTGTGTGTGTTTGAGGACTTATGGATGTGTAGTAATTGTTTTTTTGTTTTGTTTTTTTGAAGCAGGGTGCACCTTGTCGCTTTTTTTTTTAATGTTGTGATGTGTTGCTTTCGTGCCTGGTGGTGTGAATGGTCTTCTGTGTATCAGGTATGAAAGGTGTGTGAATGGCCTGTAAAGCGGTTGGTGCCTTGAAGTGGCTTTACAGCTCACGAGCTGCGAGTCATTGGTTCAGTTTTTTTGTCCATGTAATTGACAGTGCATTTTCATTTTTGTGAAATCTCTTATTAAAAAATGTTATACACTGAACCATCACTCACCCTCGTGCCACATCCAACCAGTATGTGTGTGTGTTTGAGGAATAGATGGCTGTGCAGGGATCTTGGTCTTTTTAGTCTCCCTGCCAAGGTGTACATTCCACCTACGAATAACCTACCAATTGTAGATATTGTTGAAAACCCATCGGAGTACATGGTGATGTCTCTCTGGTGAAATCTAACCAGTTATTTTATCCACAATATCCTGCAAAACTCACAATGTCTGTCATATTTTCCTTGCAATATTGCACCCAAATTGTCACGCTGCAGAACTAAACAACTAATTTTGTCAAAATTATTTGGTTTTGCTAGCGTGGTCACATGGGTTTTTCACTCCGTGCTTGGTGGCCATCTAGGGAAACCTACCAAACCCACACATTTCTGGAAAGTAGACACCCGGGGGCTTCCAAGGAGGTATGGCTTGCCTGGATCCTCTAACGTTCCTTTACCCAGAATCCCTTGCAAACCTCACTTTTAGCGGAAAAAATCTGATTTTTCACACATTTTTGTGTGGGAAAGCGTGGCATCACTGGGCTCACACACATTTCATCCCTCCCAGCGTTCCCCCAGATCTCCCAATAAAAATGGTACGGTGGAAACTTTAAAATTACCTATAGAAAAACTACCTGTTTTTTGGGGGGGACCTGAGTTTTTTGCCCCGGGCTCGGTGGCCATCTTGGGAAACTACCAAACCCAAATATTTTTAAAACTAGACACCCGGGGGAGTTCAGCAAGGTATGGCATGCGAAGGTCCCCAACATTTTCCTACCCAGAATTCCCTACAAACCTCAAATTTAGGTTAAAAAAATATTTTTCCATAAATCTTTGCATGGGATCTCCATGCCGGCACAAGTGTCCTACCATCCAGCGTTCCCCTTGTTCTTCCGAGTAAAATGATACCTCACTTGTGTGGGTGGGCCAAAGGCCTGTGACTAGGAAGAGCATGCGCATTTCTCGCGAGAAATACGCATGCGTGGGCGCCGCGCATGCGCATTAGTATCCAAGATGGCGGCGCGATTACAAGAGGGAGCCCCGGGGACGCAGCGGACAAAGTAAGTGGTTTTTATTAATTTTTAAAAGTTAATTTAAGTATTTAGGGAGGGCGGGAGGGAGTCCGGTGGCGGGCAACTTCGCTACGCCCACGGATTGGGCGTAGTGTTGCCTGCTACGCCTACTGCTCAAAGGGCAAAGTAGGCAACACCACGCCCATTCCGTGGGCGTAGCGAAGTACTTAGCCCAGGGTTAAACAGAACCTGGTGGGAGGCAGTCGAGTCACCCCATCCTGAATTCCCCTGGGTGTCTAGTTTTTAAAAATGTATAGGTTTGCTAGGTTTCCCTAGGTGACGGCAGAGCCTGGGTTAAAAAACTACAGATTGGCACTTTGCCAAAAAAGGGCCATTTTTCACTGCGAAACTGAGGTGCAACCATGTTGCGTTTTGCGCCGTTTCCTGTCGCTGGCACTAGGCTGACCCATGCAAGTGAGATATCATTTTTCTCAGAAGACTTTGGGGAACGCGGGGTGGGGGGTAATTTGTTGATACACACAGATTCCAGAACTTTCCACCACAGAAATGTGAGGAAAATGTGTTTTTTTGGTCAATTTTTTAGGTTTGCAAGAGATTCTGGGTAACAGAACCTGGTGGGAGGCAGGTGAGTCACCCCATCCTGAATTTCCCTGGGTGTCTACTTTTCAAAAATTTATAGCTTTGCTAGGTTTTCCTGGGTGCCGGCAGAGCTAGAGTTCAAAAACTACAACTAGGCACTTTGCCAAAAAAGGGTCATTTTTCACTGCGAAATTGAGGTGCGACCATGTTGCGTTTTGCGCCGTTTCCTGTCGCAGGCACAAGGCTGACCCATGCAAGTAAGGTACCATTTTTCTCAGACGACTTTGGGAAATGCGGGGTGGGTGGAAATTTGTTGATCCACGCAGATTCCAGAACTTTACACCACAGAAATGGGAGGAAAATACCTTTTTTTGGTCAATTTTTTAGGTTTGCAAGGGATTCTAGGTAACAGAACCTGGTGGGAGGCAGTCGAGTCACCCCATCCTGAATTTCCCTGGGTGTCTAGTTTTCAAAAATGTATAGGTTTGCTCAGGGGCGCAACTAGGTCTTAAGTTCGGGGGGGGCTGACATGGCATAAAAAGGGGCGTGGTTAACATGTTAATGGGGCGGGGCTAAAATGGCAGAAAATCAGGATCGGATAATGCTCAGGCCAAGCTAAGAAAAAGAAGTGGCAAATTCTGCATTCAAAACTGGACAACAATCAGTTTTATGAGAAGTAAATTGGAGAACAGAGGGTAATGTGAACCATTTATATAACAGACAAGGGATTTGTTCATCTTGCAATAAAGTGTCACTCAAATACATTATATTGTCTCACAATGATATTATGTAGACGGTTAAAATTACACCCTTTTTTCTAATGGAATGCCCATGAAACTGGGTCTAAAGAGCCCAGAACAACATGCTACTCTCTGAAAAACCTAGACTGTTCACAGATATAATTCACACAAAAAAGGGGACTCTGTCCACCCCCCAAAGACAAAGAAGGAATTTGAGATTTTGCAATGTGTACATTTGCAGTGTTGTTACAAACTACAGTATCAATAAACATTAATTTATTGGCAGTACAGACATTAAAGCATGGTGCTTTAATGTACAGGCATAATAATCATGCTGGAATTCAGAGGGTGCATGAGAAATAATAAAGCATTTACATTTTGATAATATCATGTTACATTTGCTGTTCTTCGCACTTACTACCCCATATGAGGTGTTGAAGCGATTTTTGGTGGGTAGCACACTACTCTGGAACCCAAACAGAATTAGTGGGGACTGATATAGGAAAATATTAAATTAATCTGAGTGGTGGAGATCTTAGTCTGTTATTTGTATTGAAAAGGAATAGTGGAGCAATAGAAGAAAGAAGGAAGGGTCTGGAATGTGTTTTTTTGGGGGGGTAACAGCAGTAGGAAGGGGTTTGGGATGGAGGTGGAAGAGTCGGAGTGAAAGGTTTAGAAAGGCTTATTTGGGCGATCTGAATACTGAAAAAGGTATGAGATGATGGAAGGAGGGGTAGAGGATAGAAGAGTATGGGGTTTAGGATGAATGAAAGAGTGTAGGTAGAGAATATACTGATAGAGGTATGGGGTTAAAAATAGGGCAGTGCATTGGAGAGAGTAGTAGAGTGAGGTTTGAGATGAATCGGGTGGAGGTAGGGAATATATTGCGAGAGATATATGGTGACATCTAGGGTAGTGCAAAGTAATAAACATAAAGATACTTAAGTACATGAAAGGTATCTAAATGCATAAGGAAGGAAATCTATGTAGAATAAAGTTGCATTTAATAAACTAAGACTTTCAAATGTTGTTGTACTTGTGTGTTTGTGTAAGGTGTTAGATCATTCTGTACCATTACAGACCACTATCCCGCCTGAAATAAAGGAAAAAGCTAAAAACCTGTATTTTCACACAATAGTTCCTTCCACCAAGCTGAATCTGTTATAAGTTTCATATCTATAGCACCAAGAGGCTCCTAGCGTACATGTTTAACAAATGGCCAAATAATACCAAAGAATGAAGAAAATAACAAAATGAGACCACACACAAGCCAATTTATCTAGTAAACAAAATATGAAATGAAACTAATAAAAAGTAATTATCACAGTCTAGACTCATGGCCTGGGAACAAGCCTGGTGTTATATATCAGCTTAACACATTGGGCCTGGCTTCAGATGGAGGAAATTCTTACAAAGAACCAGTAGCTGTCGGTGGTGGGAGTGCTGCCGGGCGGTGATGTGGGGTGGGGCGGGGCAGGGTGAGGGGTAGAAAACTATGGAATACGGCCAAATACAGGTAAGTAAACATAAAAATAAATAAAATGAATTTTATTGCACGCACTGCATCGCCAAATGCGATGCAGTGCGCACAACAAAATTTGTTTTATTTATTTTCATGTTCTTAAAATGTGTATTATGATGATATAACAATTGAATTACTGCACAGTGAATATTTAAGATTGGCAGGTATTATCGGTCTTTATTGAGATAGAGGGTGAATCGAAGAAAAACAAGAAAATAAACTAAAAATCCACAAATAAACTTACAAACCTGTCTACAATACACATACTCCCAATCCAAACCTAGGACATGGTAGACATATTCGGCCATCATCTGTTTTTACAGTACTGCAGACTTCTTTAGAAAGGCCGATCCTACCCCTTGACTGGATGTAGTAGAAGTGGGCCCCATATGCTTCAAACATCATCCCGGACAGGGACACCCCACCTGTGGCACAACTGGCCGGGGCCACTCTGCAGATAAGGGGGCGTGTTCTGCTTCACATCAGCATCACATCTCTTGCAAGGACATGCCAGGGCCACCACCGCCTCAAGGCCACTTGCTGAGAATGCGGCTACGATCTGCTTCGCAACAGCATCACTTGCAAGTACCACCCATTCATAGTACCTCTGCTTCTCAACAGCATCACTTTGCAAGTACCACCCATCCATAGTACCTCTGCTTCGCAACAGCATCACTTGCAAGTACCACCCATCCATAGCACCTCTGCTTCGCAACAGCATCACTTGCAAGTACCACCCATTCATAGTACCTCTGCTTCTCAACAGCATCACTTTGCAAGTACCACCCATCCATAGTACCTCTGCTTCTCAACAGCATCACTTGCAAGTACCACCCATCCATAGCACCTGTGCTTCGCAACAGCATCACTTGCAAGTACCACCCATCCATAGCACCTCTGCTTCGCAACAGCATCACTTGCAAGTACCACCCATCCATAGCACCTCTGCTTTGCAACAGCATCACTGGCAAGTACCACCCATCCATAGTACCTCTGCTTCGCAACAGCATCACTTGCAAGTACCACCCATCCATAGCACCTCTGCTTGGCAACAGCATCACTTGCAAGTCCCACCCATCCATAGCACCTCTGCTTCTCAACAGCATCACTTGCAAGTACCACCCATCCATAGTACCTCTGCTTCGCAACAGCATCACTTGCAAGTACCACCCATCCATAGCACATCTGCTTCGCAACAGCATCACTTGCAAGTACCACCCATCCATAGCACCTCTGCTTCGCAACAGCATCACTTGCAAGTCCCACCCATCCATAGCACCTCTGCTTCTCAACAGCATCACTTGCAAGTACCACCCATCCTTAGTACCTCTGCTTCGCAACAGCATCACTTGCAAGTACCACCCATCCATAGCACCTCTGCTTCGCAACAGCATCACTTGCAAGTCCCACCCATCCATAGCACCTCTTCTTCTCAACAGCATCACTTGCAAGTACCACCCGTCCATAGCACCTCCGCTTCTCAACAGCATCATTTGCAAGTACCACCCATCCATAGTACCTCTGCTTCGCCACAGCATCACTTGCAAGTACCACCCATCCATAGCACCTCTTCTTCTCAACAGCATCACTTGCAAGTACCACCCATCCATAGTACCTCTGCTTCGCAACAGCATCACTTGCAAGTACCACCCATCCATAGTACCACTGTCCGGCCCACTCAGCAGACACGGGGGCAGGTATGTGTGGCATCACTGCCCCAAGCCCACACAGCTGAACTGAGGCCTAGCACGCGCCCCTGACCACCACCTCCATCACACTTGTGGTGTAAGGTGAGGACACACCAGGTGTTGCAAAACTTCACAGCCATAATTCTCAACGCAGGATCTCTGCTCTCACTTCACCATGTTACCCTACAGCCCACCCAGGAGTGCAGAAACCAAATCAAAGCACCTACATCCATCAATGCAAACATTGTGGGGAACCAGGGCCTAACATTTTATTTCCAACCAAGTAACACCCTTCATTGGCAATATTTGTTAAAAATAATAAAATCGGATTGATCATAGAACGGACCAGTCAAGCATTAAATTAAAGAGTTGCTTTTCCCTCGGCTGCTAGCACCTTCCTATTAGAAGTTGGGCCACTGTTGACAGCATCTGGTGACAGCCCCACCCCAGGCACCAACTGTAGGTGCTTCCATTCTCCCTACCTCAATGTGCCGCTTTCATAGCCAGCACGAGCACTGAAACCAGTGCCAAAACCCACTAGGAGCTATATCCGTGCTTACGCACATTCACAGCTCCTCTCCACCCCAACAATCCCTTCCAACCAATGAAGGGGCCATAGGACACAATGAGCAGCACTATCGTGCACCCCTATTCACTGTGTCCAGTCAGGAAACTGATAATGCTTGTAAACCTGGGATGTAAGGCGCACAGCGGAAGGTCACATGAAGAATGCCCGTACAGTACCCACAGGTTGCGAGTGTGGTGCTCTTCACAGAGCCCTTTAACATTTACCATTGCAATGTGTCTCCCCTCCTCACGTAGATCTGCGGTTTGAGCAACGCTCCAAGTACAGGCTGGATACAAGTAAGGACAGCTCCTAAGGAAAAAAAATCAGTTGAGGTGTTCCTCGAAAAGCTGTGTCCAAAATGCCCAGGGCAGGTGGGGCCTCACTTGAGAGAGTGTGAAGATGTGCACAGCAGGGGTAAAGGGATGGCCAGTGCAGGTGACGCTTTTCCTTTGTAAAGGAATTCCTGCTGGCGTCATATCTCCCTGCTGTGCACATCTTCACACTCCATGCTGCACAGCACATCAAACGTGCTTAAGTGAAATCCCCTGCTTCAGGCAAGGAAATCACCTCGGTGGCACCCCTCTGAAAGAAAACAAAAGGTAGGGGGCAGGGAGGGTTGCTGAAACCGTCAGAGGATAGCTGCCTCCGGCTGGTTCTGGGCCTCTCTGAAGGGGTCATTAAAATCACAATCTCGGATTCTAAACCATCCGAGAATAAAAGTGGAGCCTTAATGCAAATGAAAGTGGGAAAACGGTTTTCGTACTTTCATTATTTTACATCATTGTAAACCAGGAAAGTATGTTGTGCTGTCATCTGAACCTTGGCAGCCCGGGCTGGAGATTACGACGGGGGGGGCTGAAGCCCGCTCAGCCCAATGGGTGTTGCGCGCCTGGGTTTGCTAGGTTTCCCTAGGTGCCGGCAAAGCTAGGGTTAAGAAACTACAGGTATGCACTTTGCCCAAAAAGGGCCATTTTTCACTGCGAAATTGAGGTGCGACCACGTTGCGTTTTTCGCCATTTCCTGTCGCAGGCACTAGGATGACCCACGCAAGTGAGGTACCATTTTTCTTAGAAGACTTGGGAAACGCGGGGTGGGTGGAAATTTGTTGATCCACGCAAATTCCAGAACTTTCCACCACAGAAATATGAGGAAAATGTGTTTTTTGTCAATTTTTCAGGTTTGCTAAGGAATTCTGGGTAACAAAACCTGGTGGGAAGCAGTCAGGTCACCCCATCCTGGATTCCCCAGAGTGTCTACTTTTAAAAAATGTATAGGTTTGCTAGGTTTCCCTAGGTGCCGGCTGAACTAGGGTACAAAAACTACAGCTAGGCACTCTGACAAAAAAGGGTCATTTTTCACTGCGAAAATTGAGGTGTGACCACGTTGTGTTTTGTGCCGTTTCCTGTCGCAGGCACAAGGCCGACCCACACAAGTGAGGTACCATTTTTATCGGGAGACTTAGAGTAATTCAGATTTGTAAAGCAACTGTTGAGTTTTGATGCATTTCTGCCTCGACTTGACCCGAAGGTTTAGGAGTGTCTTACATGAGCACTAGTTATATCACACAAGGTTGCATTCATGTTTTTATTCACGCCCATCAGGCTGCAGGATTATGGCAGTTCATTTTGCATTACATTTTTGTAATCCAGGCGGGGACTCTTTCCTAAGAAACAATAAATCAATGTCTCTCAATCACAGCACATTTTCTCCTTGTGCAGGGGACCATTCATTATTTCTCATGCCTAGAACAGACATTCCTCTCATTCATAGCTATCACGTTTTTGGATGGCTTAAGTGTGACATTTCTATGTGTGCAGTGTGTTTATCTGTGACATTCCAAGGTTTATCTGTGACACTTTACTGTGAGTGAATTCTAACCTTCTGTCTTAGATGATGGTCTAAAAGGGGACTTGAACAAGCTGTAACAGCCTGAAGCCATGGTACACCTGACGTGGATAGTGGCATATCAGACCTGACCCTGTGAGCCACAGAGCATTCATAAGTTGAACCTGAACGGGCATTCAGTTGCTTCCAGTCTCTCTCTCATATTGTCTCCCCCTCCTTGGCCCTTTCTCCTTTCATGGCTCTTTTTATTTCTCTCTCAGTCTCTTCCCCCATATCCACACTCCTTGTCTCATTATTTCCTACACTTGAACATCTCCTCTCCTGCCCTCTCCTTCATTTGCCTACTTATTTCCCTGGTGAAATCTTCCTTTCTCAAAACATAACATAACACAGTCACCTGGCATCCATGACAAGTGAAATACCCTACCTGGTTTTATGAGAGAGGTTGTTCTGATCTGCTTGCCCTAATGTGCTTGTACCGAGGGATCTACCGCAGATTCTGATAGTGACTTATTTGGATGTTATTGTGGGACCAGCTACTGGTGTTCTACCTGCACAGAATGGGAAGTGAGGGCAGGAGTGGGCATGCTGAGTGGGAGAGGGGTGTTCTAGATCCAAGGGGCATATTAACAAGGGCAGTATCGCCGCTTTAGCAGCACTTTTTGCCTCTAAAGCAGCGATATTCTCATCGCCCTATTTACAAGGTGGTGCTAACATGCATTAGTGCATGTTAGCACCCGTTTTCTCGACGCCTCACTTTGCATCTCTAATGAGATGCAAAGTGGGCGTCACTGGGCGTACCCCTGACGGACTACCTTGTAAAATATCGCTAGATGTACATCGCGATATTTACAAGGGTGTCCGCGCATTTTAGCAGACATCAGTTTTTGCCGAAAACCACGGTTTTCGCCATAAACTAACATCTGCTAAAATGCTGACTTACCTATACCTAACTATGGGGGTGGACTATGCTGGTACGACCACAGGGTCGTATCAGCAAGGTTGTCGCTGTTTTCCATGGAGCATCGCTGGAAAACAGCACCATTGCTTGAAAATGTTTGCAATTGCGCTATGCGTTGTTGATACAGCGATAGCATGGCGATAATTGCCAGCGATAGCCGACGATAAATAAGTTATCGCTAAGAGCGGCCAGTGATAATTATTGCTGCCGCTTGATAATATGCCCCTGAGTATCATGAATAATTTACTTGCCTAGGAGCACCTGCTACTAAGCACTGCCATCAGAAACAAGGAAAGACCAGAGTCTTAGATGGGAGAACAGAGGTATAAATCATGACAGCGCTGAGAGCCCTCTGATCTAGCAGAAGCAGAGTTCACTGCAGCCCCTCTAAAGTCTGGAGAGGGAAATAAACTGTGTGGGAGGAGTGGGAAGGCTCGGATTACTGTGCCAACTGATAGCATGGAAAAACAAGCAATGGCAAGGCCAGTAGGTCTTGTCAATCCGAGGTCTATTGGCATTGTCACAATCAATGCCTCTTAGCCATGTTGAATAGCAGCACGGCTGCTGTTCATCATTGCTGAAAGTCATGTATAAAAGTGCTATGGCCCAGCCTGTGCTGTAGTTTGAACTCACATATTTGAAATTGTGATAATAAAGAAAAAGGTTTTGGTGAATTAAAATATTTGGGCACGAGCTCACAAGGGGCAGCTCTTAAAAAAACTGAAAAGTGCCAGAGCAGAAACTGCCTGAGGCCAGATCCTACAGCTGCTGCTTTCCCTGGCCATTTCCCAAGGGCATGCCCCAACAACAAATCCTGTTTTTGTCTGCTTCAGGAGCAGTGTGCTCTGTTGCGACTCATCTGCCAGAAGCTGGCAATTATGTTTAAATAAGAGGAGCCTGAACTGTGCAAGTGGAAATTAAATTAAAGTTAAATACAAAAAGAGAACATGTGGGTGGAGCCTGGCTTGATAAACAACATGCCTCATGAAACGGCATTTTTGAAGCCTTGCTACATTTCGAAATGTTGGTTATTTCAGAATTGTTTTAAATAATGAAACACCATAAACAAATTAGAAAACATAACAGAAACGGTGTGAGGGAGGGTGAGGAGGTAAATAATAAAGCCAATCTGAGAAGGAAAATAAGCAACAGAGTTGGGGTAGGTGGGAGGAGACAGAGTAAGTGAAAATTACGAGCGCTTGTGTGGAGTGCTCAGAGACAGAGAGAAAAGTAGCTCCTAAATTGAATGTAGTGGATGGACACGATTACTTGTTCCATGCTCTTGGGGAGGGCCAAACACAGGAAGAGGCATGATGCATTCATGCTATGGACAAACGGGAACGAAGGATACATAAGTGACGATGGAGCGAACAAATGGTAAGCCTATGGGTGGGCTGAAGCCCAGTGAATTGAAAACAACATGTCCCTTCGAGACAGCGCATGCGTTGAGTAACCGACACCTTAAAACGTGGTTCCCTAAAAGTGGAAGGACACAGATAAATTTCCATGCTCCATGGAAGCGGCAGACACAAGATGGACAAGTAAGAAGGCAATAGTGAGTGACAATAAAACCAGCCAATGGTAAGCAATGGGAAAGCCCCTCTATGTTCTTTGTAAGCCCACAATGTCTTTTGCATTGTCTGGTAGACTCGCCCTAATAATAGTGCTTTGTAGCCCTCAAAATAGCTGCCATTATTACCCAATAATACTAATTTTAGTAACATCGAACAATGACAGGCTGAGGAGGCCCCATCTGGATTACAACAACACATGCCCTGCAGGTTGCACACAGATTCTGCAGCCAGCACACTAACCCACCAGTCTAACTGATTTGCTTAAAGAATGTTTGTGATCACTTGACTCACCTAAGACCTTCAACGGGTCACCAGGACTGATCTGGAGCACGTTTCCCAGGAACGGCAGCGGGACAGGCCTAATAGTTTGCCGGTGCGAGGGATATCACAGCCTCCGCAGCTCTAGCACCAGCAGGATGGCGGCTCCTCCCAGCAGCACCAATAACCAGGCAGGACAGTTCACCCCGGCGAGAGAAACTATCCAGACGTGTGTACTCTCACTGCACACTAAACATGGACAACCCTGCGTTCGAAATAAAAAAAAAGCTTGATTAGAACATCATTTGTAAGAGAAATAGAAATTTCGCAATAAGAAATAACAAGAATTTTGCAACACTGTATTGTCAAAGACAGAAAATAAGCCAAATAAGGGAGTCACCTCAGTCTAGAATAAACAGGCGCTCACTGACAACACTGCTCATTTTCAGAACCAGACCACGAACCTTCTCTACCCAGCCTAGGTTCAACGGCCACATTCATCTTAATATTGTTAAAAAAAAAGTCAAATTATTTATTTTTAAGTTTTATTGAAGCGACTCCAATACCAGTTCACACAAATTCACTTTGTGGGTCAGTTCAAAGAGGCCAGTTTAAAGAGAAAGAAAATGTCCCGGGGGTTTAGGGGTAATTGGTCCCTGCTCTCTGTAAAGCTAAACACGGAAAAGAGACCTGACACATGCATGCCTTGGACCAATGGGGAGAAACAATAATGGAGCGACATTGTAGCCAGCAAATGGCAACCCAAAGGGCAGGCTGAAACCCACAACAGTAGATACAGAACATCTTGTTTCGAGACAGTGCATGTGCGCCGTCTAGAGCCGAGACCTAATGAGATAGAAGGGATTAGATTACAAAAAATTATTTATACATAGCAGCAGTTGAGTAAAGCAGCGTGCATGAGGTGAAAGAAGATCGGACCGCCTCCATGTGGAAACGAAGAGACCCCAGAACTTTGCATTTTGTACATTATTCTAAAACCGTTTCAGGGCATTAAAAAATATTGCTTTAATTTTTAAAGGTCCATACAGCTAGTAGCAAAACAAAACATATTTTCTCAAGTGGTCATGAGCAACTGCAGAGACATGCTGACTGCAGAGTCTGGATAGGTTCGAGAGGCTGCAGGTGAAGGCCTGGCTCCTCTACTAACTGCAGAGTTAATCGCCAGTATAGACAGGTCATGAGCTATAAAAAATGTACAGGTGGTACCTGTGTCGGAAAACAATTGACAATGAAGGTGCGCCGGGATCATCCATGTGATGCATCAGAGACTCTTGATATCGTTTATGTGTAGTCCGACCAGTGAGACTCACAACAGAACAAGCAGGCTCGGTTTGACTGATCTTAAGTCAGACCCAGATTTACATGTCAGTGTTACTATAAGGCCGAGATTGAACCCGTTGTAAGCATGCCCTGACGCCACACAAATTAAGCTCACCTCAGATGGATGATAAAATTGGCAACATGACGGCCATAACAACGGCCCATCCCG
Source organism: Lissotriton helveticus (assembly GCF_964261635.1). Lineage (NCBI taxonomy): Eukaryota > Metazoa > Chordata > Amphibia > Caudata > Salamandridae > Lissotriton > Lissotriton helveticus. Next base: position 236,636,123 of record NC_136062.1, on the reverse strand, counting down.
TGAATTATACGCCATATACTATTGAAAAACAAGCACTAAATAGGGGCGAGCCAACAGCACACGAGGGTGAAAAGCCGCCTAATTGGGGCAATAATAAACAGATAATTCGAATACAAGCATAAGTACACACAAAACCGGGAGTAAATGGTCATGACAACGAACGAGTACAGTGTAAGAGCCCGGACAGTATCTCGGATAGTACACTAGACAACATCCTGGAGAATACTAATATAAATTCAAGTCAAGCTAGAATAATACCATCATCAACATCCATTTGTGAAAGCATTATGGACCAACCCGGGGTAGTGAGTCAGCATCTCCTGATAACCAGGAATTAATACGGGAGATAGGTACAAGACCCTATAGTTATATGAACGATACTTGCAAAGAAAAACCCCAAAAATCAATCAACACCAAGACAACAGAGTCAGCAATTAAAATTTTTTAAAAAGGAGGAATCCGGTAACACAGATCATTTCTGCGATTCATGGCTGGAGCCTCAATCAAAATCAATTAATAAAGAGATAATGCAAGTATCAGATGCAATATTCAATTCCATGAAACAAACAACAAATAATCCAACATTAATCTATCAACTAGGAAGGCAGAAAACAAAAGAAGATTTAACATGTACCTCAGGACAGATAACATAAGGTGGAACAAACTTAGGAAGTGGCTATGGTAAGCAAATAAATGAAAATATATTTAGCAACGAAGCAATAAACTTGAATGGAGACACAAAATGTAAGCATACAAAATCAATCAACAACAACATAGCACCAGTAAATGGTACATTGAATAAAAACCAAATAGAGGGCTATCAAATGGAAAAATTGCAGGGCAAACAACAAACAATAATTGAGATATCAAGTTCATGCGCACAGATAGAGCAAGAATACAACGAACCATTGAGCAAAATAAATAATAATAAGGAAGAACAGATGGTCCACATGGACACGGAGCATAGAGTGGAAAATAATAAAACTACAGCTAATCCACAAAATCACAAGGTCGAGTGGGGCTACCTGGTAGGCAATAATGTCATTCAACCGTCTACAGCTGGAATACAGGATTCAGATTATTCCCTGGAATATCTTACAAATGTACATGTTGCTCTAGTTAAAACCTTAAAAACATCAATAGAAACTCTGGACATGCAGTCGGAAAACTGGATATTCAAATAAACCTAACGAATATAATTGTTGAATATATCTTGGCATAAATAATAAACTAGACACCATGACAAACTTATTAGTAAACATCCAGGTTGGAAATAAAATACGGGCACAAGTCTTCGGTTGCCCTTGTTGTCCCATTCTAGAAAAATTAAGGGACCTACCAACCCTATTAACCAGCATTTTACACGAATGCAAAAGCTCAAACTGAGCTCTTAAAAAGAATGTTCCAAGCGGTAAAAACTGTGCTGATGGAGGGAAAAACATCCATAACATCGCCTCAACAATAACATAAATAATATAGATAACGATAAAGAGAAAAAGATAAGGGAAAAAAATTCCCAAAATGTTACATCAAGCAAAATAAAACAGATTATTCCACTTCAAACCGAAAAAAATTATAAAGTAGGAGACCAAAATGAGGATGTAAATATAGCAGACTAACCTGTGTTGGAACCAATCATAAGTATATATGTGCTTAGTACTGAAGTAAACCAACAAATGTAGAAGCAGACAAACACAATAAACAATCCCCCGCCTGCTTTAACAAAACGACAAAAAAAACGAGCAAGGAATGCCAGAAACCGCTTGCATACCAGTTAAATCATTAAATAAAGGCGTACTGGATAATTATCCAATCTTTAAACTCAACAGCAAAAGGAGATCACCACGGATATTAGGTAAACTCCAAAAACAAAATGAGGAAGAGGAAGAAACTCTATCTGACCAATTATTATCAACAGAGACATCATACCAATTGAACAAAGTCCAGCCGGTAGTGAGTAGTCCAGTGGTGATCCAGAGCCTTGAGAGTAGTGAGTCTGATTCAACTATAACACCTATACCTATGGGGAGAAGTACGTTCTGGAGCCCTGAAAGGAGTGATCCTGAAGAAACAACAAGAAATAAACTTAAAGGGAGCACAATGGGACACTTAACGGGTATTGGAAATAAAATAAAACAACCCGTTAAGGCAACAAAGTTCCAACCGAGACAGACCCTGATTGCACAAGCAAATGGCACTCTCCTAGACAAAAGAATTAAAGAAGATCTGAATGTAGTGGTGTGCAAACAAGGATCGTCACTGGAAATGACAAATGAATGTTATGTTGTAAGAGGAACTAGAAGCCTCAACCAGAAATTGACCATTCATCCATCTGAAAACGTTGTCCCCTACAGGAATTCCAGCTCCAACTTACAAGTCCATAATAGTGAAATCAAACAAGATAGGGAAATTATCCTGAAGGTCGAACAGAGCTCAGGAAATATTAAGGAAAATCTGCTATGGATTAACATAAAATCAGAGCGTGTTGATGTAAATAAGAACAGAACAACTGAAATGGAACGAAACTCAAGGATTTGTCAATTGACAACATCTTTCCCGCAAGGTCAAAACAGTGCTAAGCAAGGCAACAAGAGAGGTGAAAGGAAATTTAACTTGAAGACAGATCAGCAAATAGAATATGCTAAGAAAGATCAGAGATCGATCAACACAAAAAGGCAGTGTAATGACGCATACCCCAGGGATATTGAAGAACTAGGAAGAAGGCATACAAACGATCAGACGTCGCCTTCTTATGGAGAAGAGAAAGAGAACAAACTAACCCCAAATAATGGGATCCTATTCATGCCACATTATGATTCACAGGGTCTTCAAAAATATTTGAATAGAGGAAATATTTTACACCTAATGGCTGAAATTCCAACATTACAACATCTAACGTCTGCAGACTTAATAGCAATAGAATTTGTTCATCCTGGAAACAATTTAGGAAATGAGGGCACCATAGCAACATGGAGGAATGAAGAGATAGTAACAGGCATTTTACAAGAAACCACAACATTTGAGGACTGGGGAATTTCACTTAACATCGCAGTAATACAACGTTATCCATCTCCATTTTTAACGTTAAGTATACCCCAGATAAAAAATTCAGTAAAAAATATGATCCCCTCGGTATTGCAAGGTGCCAAAGGTGCAGATGGCAAAATCACATAGCAACAGGAAAAAATAAACTTAAGGTTGGCCACTCCTGGGTGGACAGGAGAATGAAGCTATAGAGCACCGGGCAAAACAGAGCTTTCCTCTATAAAAATTCTATCCTGGAACATCACAGGAGCAAAAGGAATCCTACAGGACAAAGGAAAGACAGTGTCCTGGGACAATTATGAAATAATAATACTACAAGAAACATGTCTGACAGCCCCTGTGGATGTTCCAGGTAGAATAGGTCATCACATGAATGCAATAAGAACACAGCAACACGGAAGAGCTAAGGGAGGCCTTGCTATTTACATTTCTGCAGTACTAAAAGTCTCGGCAACACAGCTGATATCAACAACATCAGCTATGCAAATAATAAAAATGGATCTGGGCATACATTCCGGGGCAAGCACTATAATCCTAATCAATATCTACCTAAGAAAGTTACTGACGTCATTGCGGAATTTCGCTTCGAACAGCCATCTGGGGAGATAATTCTCACTGGGGACTTTAATGCAAATCTACTAAATCGTGAAGAAGAGGAAGACAACATTCTTGCAGCAAATGAAATTTGGGCCATAGAAACACAGTTGTTTCCCGAACAAAACCGCAATGATAAAGTAGGCCAGCATTTGATAAGCGACCTTGAAAATCTAGGTATGCATGCTTTGAACGGGAGAATAAAACAGGACAGACCTGCCAATTGTACACACATTAGCCCGCGTTCAAGCTCAATTCTGGATTACACAATAGTCCACTTTTTGGGCAAATAAACAGTTTCCAAATCGAAGTCTCAATCGAGAGTGATCATTCAGCTCAGCATATTGAACTTAAAATAACAAATTTTAAACACCTACTAGCTCCAGTGGTAGAGGGGGAGATATCAACAATCAATTTGAAACGTCTGAGGTGGACATGCAACACTTTACCGGATGTAGCTTTAAAAGCTAAAAACCTATTGATAATGCTTGAGTCAGAACATAAAACGATTTTAGAAAGATGGACAGTTTTTTTGGAAAGTCTACCTAAAGCAGGAACGTCGACCAAACAGACAAATAAAAAACGGACAGATAACTATATTTGTTTCAGTCAATCGTTACGAAGCTTAACAAAGCACCTGAGAAGGGCCTTCGGGAAGGCTCAATATCAAAGTCCACGGTCCGAAGTATGGGGGAGGTACGTTTATTAAAGAAAAAATACAAGAAACAAATTTGGATTGATAAAAAAGTTGAAGAAAATAACTTTTGGATGAAATTATTATACAATGCAAAGAAATCTGACGCTAGAGCGTTTTGGGGGCAGGTGAATTCTATGAGCAGAACCGCCAAAACTATAAACATGACTTGCGTCGCTGAGCATGCATGGGTACAGCACTTAATTTCGACATTTTCAATAAATAAATCAGATCAGCTGTCCATAGTTGCCATTACGACACATGAAAAGCAAAAAGAAGTTACACCTCAATCTACTCTCGTGTATTCTGAAGTAGAAATCTTACATATCATAACAAAAAGTCGGCTTGATAGTGCACCTGGACCGAATAGTGTCCCACAGGCAATTTACCTACAAGACCCCAAATATTGAGCAAGTAAGATGAGTAGTCTGTTCCAGATGATTGGTACTACCAGTCGTATTCCAGAAAGTTGAAGAGGAGCGATTATTAACCCACTATATAAAGCCGAGGAGCGCACAAATTCTGCAAATTATCGCTTGATCGCGTTGATAAATGCAGAGGCCAAATACTATGCATCTTTGATTTTAACCAATTTGATAAATTGGTCCGATGAGAACAAAAAAATCGATATAAATCTGTCAGGCTTTCGACGTGGCACAGGCTCAATTGCAAACATACTAGCAATAGGGCTTATTGCCGATAAAAGTCTTCGAAAGCGACAGGCACTTCACCTACGTTTCGTGGACTTTAAGGCGGCCTTTGACCGAGTTAGTCGACACACATTATGGGCCAAACTTAAGCACCAGGGTCTACCAGACACAATATTAAATCCAATCATGGATCTTTATACCAACACCTGCATGCAGGTTGAAATCGCCGATGGCCAGAGGCTCACAAAGAGGATCTATACCAACGAAGGGCTAAAACAAGGCTGCGTTTTCGCCCCACACCTGTTTAATTTATTCATGGCCAATTTAAAACCAAGGCTAGATAGGGTTAATACACATCTGCCACGGCTGGGTATATTGCCTCTAACACATCTGTCCTAAGCAGATGATGTGTACTTCTAAGCCAGACAAGAATTGGACTGCAACGATCAATCCATGAGTTAGCTGATTTCGCCAAAATAAATCTGATGGAAATAAACGCAAAAAAACAAGAGTCATGATTATAACTCATTGTCGGCCCGAACAGCCAAAATTTATAATTGACAACACTAAGTTGGAAGTAGTCGATAGTTATAAATATTTGGGGATATACTTGGACCGAAGGTTTTCATTCATTCCCCACTGTGAGTCAATCCAAAAAAAGGGAACTGCTTTATTATTTGCATTCTGTAGTGTACTACAACAGCTAAAAGGTCCATCGTTCACTCCATTTTTGGCAGTTATTAAAGCAAAACTACTTCCAACTATTGCATATGGAAGTGTCGTCCACCATGGAAATAGTGCACCAATCCTAGACAAAATACAAACCAGAGTTTACAAAAGAGTATTTCGGCTGCCAAGTGATGCCTCACCTGCTCAGGTACGCCTAGAGATTGGATTTCAACAACAACTACTCCACAAAAGGTATGACACAATTACATTTTAGCACAAAATATGACTTAATCGTGACCTAGATATAAACTCAGCACTCTGGGAAGCCCTGCAAAATGATCGAAAATCACAGTATGCAAAGTACCCAAATGTTTCTTTGGAAATAACTAAGATGGCAGATCTCTTGCAATGGAAACTACCTTGGTCATCATTCCAGCAGATTATGAAAAAAGCGGCAAACTTGCATTCATTAATCGATGCTAAAGCAATCTTAAGTCGACGTGCGCATGCATGGATGGTTTTACAATCTTATATGAGGCCTGAACCAGCAGTATACCTGGGCCTCACTTTCCTACCTCACCTGAAAACCAAGTATTTAGGGTTGCGAATAGGGGGAAACTGCCATCGAATGCTGATCAACCTATTTGGAGGACCCCTGGCCCAAAAGATTGTAACCTATGCGGAGCATCAGTACAAGTCTTTATACATTTGATATGTATCTGTCCGGTGTTAGGATGCTGTCGCCGGAATTTGCTCAGGAGAAAGTTTAATGAAATTGGTATCCGCACCTGTAGAGCGGCAATATTAAAAATACTGGACTCAAAGGACCCACAACTAATCTGTCAAATAATTACATTTTTAAACTATTTTGAGAACTTAACGAAAGAACAAAATAGGCTAAAACTATAATTTATCAATTCTTACGGTTTATTCCTCTTATAAAAGTAAACAAAAAAAATCCTGTAAATTGAAATCAAATTTTAAATATATCTATTTTAATTGTTTATAACTATTTTACAACAGCACATGAAGGTAATATATTTCATGCTTTGGAATATTGTAATAGTTTTAATTAACTGCACAATAAAGAATTTCACTATAAGGCAACCGGCGCACATTTAAATTAAATAATATAATGCCGATTTTGTGTAAACACTCACTGCGAGACAATATTTGACAGGCAGAAGCGCAGTGTCGGGCTTTAAAACAAGCAAACCAATTTTAGCACTTGGTTGGTTAGTAGAGCAGCTGCCTCATTGAGCATGTCTCTTACTGTGGGCGTCCCACGAGTGCTATAATGCATGACTAGTCCATTTTAGTGCGGTGATGCGGACACCAGCACTACAATGCGTTTATCTAATCCCTGATGCCTGGTACTTGACAAGGATGAGTCATGGTGGTCCCAAGCAGGACAAATACATATTGGAAGGTCGAAATATGGCATACCTTCTGACATATTGACCAAGCAGTCCTAGCAAGTGGGTGGAAGGCTAGTGGGCCCATCTCATCTAAATAAGGCAGAGGGATTGTGAGATGAGGGGATGGGAGTAGTCACATTCTAAGTCGTATGAATTCTCTTCAGCAGAAAAGAGCTGGATGATCTTATAAAACAATGTTATTCAACAGCTTCTGTGGTATGCTTTTTTAATTTAGATTGGTGTTGATTATTTATTTTCACCTGTATAACTATCCATTAGTAATTGACTTTGCTCACTACTAACCTCCCAGCCTTACCCTCTCCTTGGCCTATGTTATGGTTTTGTCAGTGGGTAAGCCCACTCTGTAATAAAACGGGAGGGGTGATGCCATAACAAATCCTCCAACCATCTTCCCCATGGTCCAGGCCATGACATGGCCACAAGAGTAAATAAAGGGGCCTGAGGTGGACACCTTGTGGTCATTGTAACCCTCCACTGGTGTGACAGTGCATTTGTACCCGTGAAGTCTCTCTTCCATTATCACAGGCTGCACTGCTTTCAGCATGCGGCAACTGGTGATGGGATAGACTAACCCATTGTCTCACCTCTCTCCTGTTTTGTCTCTTGCCTCCCGTGGCCCTATACGGTGCCTGCGTTGCTCCCCACCTCTCTGCCTCATTGATGCACTTTACCGTGCTTTGCGGTGCCCCGCTGCAAATTCTCGCTCCCCGGGGGCACACCACCTATGCACTCTTTGGTGCACGGCCAAAATGTGTAGTGTGGCCTCTGTTGCCATCTACTAGCCCTCGAGTTGGCCTGGTGCCATCAGCTGCTGCTGTCTGTGGCCCCCCACTACGAGTTGCCCCAGTGCAGGCCCACCTGCTGCTGACATCATGCTGGGCCTGGAGGAGAAGGCGTCCTGCAGCATAAGCCACATCTGAGGCACTGGGGCTATGAGTTGTGTCAGTACTCCTGCCAGTGCTCTACAATTCCTATTTATAGAAAACCAGTCAGTAGTGCTTCTTTGCCTGTAAGCTCCGTGTAAAGCCCTGCACCTCAAGGTTTGAGCCATCTGTGCCTGCTCAGAAAAGGGAAATTGCGTTTTTTGATCACACATTACCTTTTATAGTGGTGGTAGGGTTCCATCCTGAGGATTGCTGTTGGGGGAAGAGACCATGTTCCGTAGCTCATTGATCAAACCACTCTAGCGACTCATAGAAAATGCTATGTCAGCCATTCCTAGTAAATGGTCCCCCATCTGCTCAAGCTGCAAAGTGGAAAGAACAGGTGGAGCACCTCAAGACCTACTTTGTAGAAGTGGCATTAGAAGATGACTGACAACATCCCATGCTTCTGCATTTGGGAGGTGCAGCCATTCACAAGCTGGGTAAGTCTGTCATGAAAGCCGGACTACAGTTCACGTATGGCACGCTGGAACAAGCCCTAATGGCACACTACGAGCCACTAGAAAACCCTGACTATGAGCGCTTCCTGCTACACCAAGCCAGACAACAACCTGATGAGTCAGTTTACACTTTATATGCACACCTGAGAGATCTAACTAGCACCTGCCAGTTACCAGATGAAAACACTGAAATTTGAGCTCAATTCATCCAGGGGTGTTCCTCTGTAAAACTGAGATAAATATTCTTTAAGTCCCAGGAATGCCCATAGCGGACATGCTGATGATGGGTAGGTCCAAAGAGCTGTCCAAGGTGCAAGGAGCACAAAAAGAAGCACACATCAATGCAATAGATGATCTTATAAAACAATGTTATTCCACAGCTTCTGTGGTATGCTTTTTTAATTTAGATTGGTGTTGATTATTTATTTTCACCTGTATAACTATCCATTAGTAATTGACTCTGCTCACTACTAACCCCTCAGCCTTGCCCTCTCCTTGGCCTATGTTATGTTTTTGTCAGTGGGTAAGCCCACTCTGTAATAAAACGGGAGGGGTGATGCCATAACAAATCCTCCAACCATGTTCCCATGGTCCAGGCCATGACATGGCCACAAGAGTAAATAAAGGGGCCTGAGGTGGACACCGTGTGGTCATTGTAACCCTCCACTGGTGTGACAGTGCATTTGTACCCGTGAAGCCTCTCCTTCCATTATCACAGGCTGCACTGCTTTCAGCATGCAGCAACTTGTGATGGGATGAACTAACCCATTGTCTCACCTCTCTCCTAACCCCTCAAAAAAGGAAAACGGGCACCAAGCCCAATCCTGCACTCAAAACATGGTATGGGTGTGGAGGTCCTTACCCACACCAAGGGCCATGTCCAGCACAAGAAAAGATGTGCTCTGCGTGCAACAAACTGAGCCATTTTGCAAAGGAATGCGCTCCTCAATGCCCCAAAAGGGTCAGAAGACGAAACCTGTCAACACTCTGCATGCGTTGAACATCCCAGAGGACGAGGGAGACATGGATGATGATGACATTGAAGGGGCAGTCCACATCAATCATACCATGCAGCCACAGGTATGTCCCCGGAAACACATCCCGAAGTGTAATGCCCTTGGTGGTCATTAAGTGCAGGCTTTGATCGACACTGGAGCATCCATCAACATCATGGCGCAGTCAGTAATGCAGACACTTCATGTGCAGCCTACCTTGTGTCTCACCTCTACGAAGGTGTTCGCATATGGGTCTACAACTCCACTCCCACTTGCCAGAGTTTTCAGACAGAAATTGCCCATGAATCTCACTCCACTCATACCAAAGTGCATGTCATTAAAGGAGGCTCAGGGATGTTGCTAAGCTGCAGAACTTCAGAGTGTCTTCAGCTTGCCACTTTCGCCTTCAGTGTGCATCAGGAAAGTGTGGATGATCTGGTAACCAAATTTGCACGCGTGTTTGAAGGCATAGGGTGCCTTAAAGACCATCTGATACACCTCCATATTGATGACTCAATCCAGCCTTTAAACACTGCAAAGTGAATTTCACCTCAGGCCAAAGGTGGAAGAAGACCTAGACAAATCAGAACAGGCCGACATCATAGAAAGGGTCAACTGCCCAATGCTGTGGGTGTCCTGATTGTTGTAGCGTGCAAACTCAAACAACCCAGGGACGTTCTGATATGTGTCAAGTGGTTCTCCAAGATGGATTTGCAGGAAGCCTTTCACCAGCTGACGCTGGATGCTGAGTCTCGAGCCATCACTACTTTCTCCATCCACATGGGCCTAAAAAGGTGCAAGCGCCTCAGTTTTGGTGTTTCAAGTACAGCTGAAGTATTCCAGGACACCATAAGGAGCGTGCTAGCTAATCTTGAGGGATTCCTTAATGCCAGTGATGACATCTTAGTACATGACCCCACGCTGGAAGAACACCTTGATCGCCACATTCCAAAGACTGAAAGACAATGCTCTCATGCTTCACAAAGAAAAGTGTGTTTTTCTTCAGAAGGAAATAGTGTTCTTTGGTTATCCTAGAATGGAGTACTGCCCGACCCAGTGAAATTCCAGGACATTTAGGCAGCACAGGTGTGCATTAATGTTATGGGAGTGAGAAGCTTCCTTGGTATGGTCACAAACTGTGGATGGTTCATTCAAAACCTGATGGACCTCACAGTCCCGGTTGAGAGAGCTAACAAAGACCAACACAATCTGTAAATGAGGACCTGATCAGTAAAAGGCCTTCCAAGCAATAATGCTAGCATTGTCAGCTGACACCACCCTGGTGTGTTCAACCCCTCCCGGGAATCAGAATTGTCGGTGGATGCAAGCCCTACTGACCTAGGAGTGGTGTTATCCCAAAAGCAGAACAACGGGTAAAGGGCTCAAGTGGCGTATGCCAGCCGTGCCCTGAGAGAGACTGAACAACGCTATTTCCACATCAAAAAGGAGGCCATTGCTTTTCACTGGGTCAGCCATCATTTCCACCTGTATCTATATGGCCAGCCCTTTGTCATTCATACGGATCACAAACCCCTCATTCTGCTATTCATGGGTTCATCCTCAAAACCCCCTTGAGAATCGAAAAGTGGATTTTACAACTACAGGAGTATCATTTCACATTTGTCTACACCCTGAAACTCAGAATCCTGAAGATTATTTATCAAGACATGTCTGAGAGGCCACACAGAGTGAAGAGTTGGATGTGGAAGAAGCGGAGGAGAATATCCGGTTGGTTGTAGCTCCCGACAACTACCTAACTCACTTGCTGAGATTATCGCAGCCAGGATCTCCAGTTGGTTACTGTTATATTCTGTAATTGTTATGTTTTGTAAGGCTCCTAGCTACAGGATTCTTCTTCTGGAATCTGGAATGTGGAGTCCAGCAGAAGGAGCTTGGCTGAGGAGCTGAGGAGACGGCTTTGGAGGTCGTTACGACAATACATCAATAAACATCTAATTATCCTCTAAAGTGTCCTGTGTTCCTAAAAATGGCAATGGGATACACCCCTTTGTAGGACACACAGGATGAAAAATTTCATTTTGGAGATCTTATCTTGTTTTAGGATAAAGAAGAGAAAAATCGACATGGAGATTTAAGAATAACGACCTCCAGAGCAACTTGCACACAAGGTCAGTCATGTGGTGGATATGTGTGGAGTTGGTACTGCACAGACTGTATATCAGATGAACTTATACAAATTAAGAGAAGATTGCATCATTTGAAAATTGATGCACCTGTAACGATGGTGCTGGTATGACAACGGCGAACACCAGAATGCGCCGCGAGCAGGAGCGCGGCGACGTCTCGAGCGAAGGTGAAGAGCTTTGCATGTAAACAGTGCGTGTCCTGATCATCACAGATTTACGTGTGACATCACTGCGTACGTTTACCTTCTGTCATCATTGTGCTCTGTGTTAGAAACGTGGCGCCATTTTGTTCACCTACTTAGAAATTCACCGAGGAACATTCAGCGCTGACTTTAATTTGTCCGATACCCTGTGTTAGACCTGTCTGCCCCTGTGAGTTCCCTCACAATTATTATTTATTTTGTCCCCTTTGGCACTCCAGTGAATCCAGTTATGTATTTTCTTTTTTTTAATGTCCACCAGAATTTTTCCAGTGTTCTCGTGGGGGCTAGGTGTTTCTTGGGCCTATTGTTTTACCAAGGCCTAGTTTTCCTCACAGAAAGCAACTTTTAGAACCTGATTCCTAAAATGGTGGCTACTAACTGCCATAACGGTCACCTAAGGGTGGCAGACCCATAGGCTAGCATGAGGAAGGTTCCAGAACCAACTAGTAGCTTTCAGGGGTCTGAGGCCAGCCTATAAACGGCCAGTGACCAGGGAGCCATTTTGGGACAGTATTGGAAGTGACCAGTGCGGAGAGAGGCGACTTGAGGAGGAGGATATCACACTAGTAGTGACAAGATCGACCTTTGGGGCCGGCTGTTGCTCTACTGGGAAGTAACCCCTCATAGGCTGACCAAACCCCACTGCCACAGCAACCATATTAAGAAACAGAAGACTCCGTGGCAAGTTTTATAACCATCAGTCACTCTCGCAGTGTGGCTCTCAAGTGACCTGTGAAGTCCTGCCCTGAAGGCACGTGTGCAGTGGAAGCGAACCTGGACACAGTGACACTCTGAATGGTAAAGGAATCAGGGGTCAAGGAGTTAAAACTGCCGCGACTGCAGCACATGAGCCCGGAGTCCACATTGTGAAGAGAAGCGGCGGAACCAGCTGTTGACCTTACCCGAAGGAAGCGCCACTGCCGTGTGGGATCCCTGTCGTGGGATCGGAAGAGGAGGAAGAGCCCAGCTGAACCGTGTTGCCATCCGGAGGAACCTGAGGTAGCGTCGGAAGAGGCGGGGAGACTGCAGGAGGAGGCCGGACGGGGGCGGAGCCTTCGTGCCTGAGGAGAGCGTCTGCGAGGATCAGGAAGCGGCTCGAAGCGGCGGACTGAGGCAGCGGTAACGGAGCAGCGGTTCAAGGGAGAGACAGTGGCCGCCGACACTCGTATAACGCAGCACAAGTGGGCAGAGAAGCCAAGACACCACAAGTAAGCGTGGGAGAGTGGTCGGGCGGGGAGGAGCAAACGAGTCCCTGCCGGAACTTACCCCAAGTAGCTGAACAACCGGGGACACTTAAGGAAACAGCAAATTACCTGTGTGACACTCATTTAGGAGATATAGCAAACCCGAGACAATCCTCTCAGTGAGGGGGTGATCCATGTGAGAAACTACCTGCCCATAACGGAACTTGTGAGGGAGAGTAAGCTGGAAGCCGAGGGGCTTCAGGGAAACGGGAGGTAGCGAACCAAGTGGGGATCACCAGAGAGTTCTGGGGGAACAAAAGGTGATTGGTGGTGAACATCCTGGAGGGTGGAGGACACGATATCCGAAAGGCTGGCAGCACCTGTGTTTACTCTGATGGGCTCAGTGGTTTAATAAGTTTGTAGGGTGTTGAGAGCTGTTCTTCAGGGATGTAATATCTTGCTTGTCTTCTCCAGTAATTCCACTACTCGCACCAGAGCCTAATCGTGATTGTATGAAGCTGTGCGGGGGAGCTGCACCTGGCGAAATGTAATGTACCAGATATGATTTATTGTAAAGAAGCCTGTTTAATTATAAACCCGAATAGATGGGGAATGTAAGAGATTGCAACTCTAAGTTGTAGGGATTTCTCAACGTGACCTTCATACTTGGGGGTAGAGAAATACTGAAATTGCCAAATGAGTTTTGCGATGAACCAATAATTGAATGTGATAAGGTTAAATGATCTGAAACTGAAACCCGGCTCTAAAGAAAAGAAAGATACATCAAAGAATTTTATAAAAGGAACCGGTATTTTTCTAAATTGGTGTGGTGTCATTATTTTGGTTGGTCATTCACTGGGTTACTGCGGGTGAGATTGTAAGCACTACACAAAGCCTCGAGGGGGTTTAGCTGATGCTGCTCTGTGCCAGGCTACCCTATGTAGTCTAGAAAAACCTAGGTCTAACATAATTGGTGCTTCAGCGGTGGGATAACGGGTTTGTGCTTACAACCACTTATTAGTAACACAGTGCTTACCACGGGCCTACACCTGGAGTTTTCTCCAAGCGGTCTCCCAAATTTAAATTTTGATTTTCCAAATTTACTCCTGGTGGTGGGTGGAGGTTGTCCTCAGATTACACTTCTTAGTTCTCTCCTGAGTGCCTGTCAGACGAAGTCTTCCTCGGGGTCTGTCGTGAAGTTATAAGGACCCACCTCTCGATACCTCCAATTCCGAATGTAATAATTACACAGAATCTTGGAGTGATCAAGCGGGGGGGAAAAGGGAATTAGGAAGGGAACAGCAGGGAAGGAGATCTGAAAAGGAAAAGTTAAACAACAAATACTTTCAAGCCTAATACCAGACTATGAACCTTTAAATCAAAACTGAGAGTTTTCCTAACTCAAGCCTCAGCAACAAAAAGGATTCCAAAATCCCTGCAATTAACAGAGACTAACTGTATTCTGGGCCATTGCCACTAGTTCACAATCACTAGTACAAGCCTTTTCCTTATAGTTTGTAAATTGCGACTTTTTGTTGTAAATAGCGACAGAAATTCCTCTTCAATGAAACGAAATAATACGCCTTTCCAGTAAATAGATTTCTTTACCATGGGCATAGATTGGTGCTGACAATTTGCTGAGTTTCCTACTCAGAACACAATCAAAACAAAGTATTCACACATTCACATGAGAAATCACTTGATGAAGATTCTTATGAATTGCGCCAAAACTGTTCCATAAATTAGCAATACAATAGCGCGTTGTAATGATCAAAGAATAAACAGTTCAAAAGATTTTACTCAGTTTTCAGATGGGGAGCGTAGTATTGCGCAAAGATAATACACAAAATGAATCAGAGACTTGTGACATTCAATATGCAAATTGGGTTTAGATTAATTACTTCCTTATTTGTAAATCCACAGTAATATGGCTAATTAGCTTCAAGTTCTCTCCCCTACCTGTAGAGTACGACCTACTCTACTGAAATGGAGATCAGGCAAGCTTCTGAATACCCTCGGCGTTCTCTTCAATTCAGCAGAACGATCGCCGAAGAAACTGCATGCTGCCACGCCCCCTGGAACCTCTCTGAAGCCTCCGATAGAAATCAGCTCCTGGAAGGCCAAAAGATAAACAACGCAGCGGAGAAACAAGAACCCCCTGCTTCCTCTCTGAAACGCTAGGAATAGTGAGCACGGCAGCTTGGGCGCGGTCGCGTAAGATAACGTGACAACGCCCAAGCGCGAGCTCACGCATGCGACCTGACAGGGAAAGCTCACGCATTACGCGGACGCTTTCAGGGTGCAAAACCTCACGCATTAGGCGGAGAGGGAGAAAACACAGGTTTAAACACACAGGAACACTTAAACACTGAATGACAGTTCTACAAAGGGGGCTAACAGTGTTTTGCAGCAGGTTTTGCACACATCAGCCACCAACGCCCACCCAATGTTGCCAGATGCATCTTGCCACACAAGGGCACGCTACAGAGTGGGGCGGGCCCTAGACCGCAAGCCACCCTAGCCCTGACAGTATTCCCCCCTCCCAGGAGCGGTCTAGGGCCCGGCTTCGAAGGATGAAGGAGGTGGAAACGTCGCAACAGGCGAGAGGCATGTATATTCTCAGCAGGCTCCCAAGAATCGTTCTCAGAACCATATCCTTTCCATGAAACAAGATACCATAACTTGGAGCCCCTACGCTTGGAATCCAGTATGTTTTGCACTTCAAACTCCCACGCACCATGAACCAAAACAGGAGCTGGCCGAGGAGCCAAGTTTTGACCAGCAGGTTTCAGAAGGGAAGTATGAAACACAGGATGGATCCGCAAAGATCTAGGTAGCAACAACTTAAAAGTCACAGGGTTGACCTGACGAAGCACTGGATACGGACCAATGAATTTGGGTTGAAACATACTTTTATGCTTAAAGTGCAAGTTTTTTGTGGACAGCCAGACCTTATCCCCAGGAACGTACGTCGGACCTGGACGATGTCTTTTATCATACTGTTCTTTATACTTCTCTTTGCTGTGCAATAAGCGTTTGTGAATCTGTTGATGTATTGTCTGCATGAGTTGCACAGTGTCTCTTACTGCTGGTGTATCACTCATATCTTTAGGCAGAGTCAAAGGAATAGTATTAGGTACATATCCATAAAGAGCCTCAAAAGGAGAAGATCCCGTGGAAGAATGGGGTGAAGTATTGTATGCAATTTCTGCAATCCAAAGTAAATCCAACCAAGATCTCTTGGAATCCGCAACATAACATCTTAAGTACTGTTTTAATGTCTGATTCAGTCTTTCGGTTTGCCCATCAGTTTGTGGGTGATAACTGGTGGACATGTTAGAGGTAATCTGCAAACTTCGACACCATTGTTGCCAAAACTTTGAGGAGAACTGTGAACCACGGTCCGAAAGTAAAACTGAAGGCAAGCCATGTAATCGTACCACATTTTGCAGAAACAGTTGAGCCAATTGACCAGCAGTGGGCAGTCGTTTACAAGCAATAAAATGTGCATACTTCGTTAAACTATCAACGACCACTAGAATCACTGAATGTTGATTGACAGAGGGCAGATCGGTAATGAAGTCCAAAGAAATGTGTTTCCATGGTTCAGATGGCGTTGGCAGTGCTTGTAACAAACCTTTTGGTTTAGTGTGATCGGTTTTGAATCTAGCACAGGTTTCACAGTCTTGAGACATCTTAAGCACATCTTTTTGTAGAGTTGGCCACCAAAATAAATTTTGTATCTTTTCCACAGATTTTTTGGAACCAGGATGCCCAGCCATGGGGTGCGAATGTAACCAATTGAACACAGTTTCTTGCAATTCTTTGGAAGGCAAATAAACCTGTTTTCCATGAAAAGGTATCCCTTCTTTGATTGTCTGATTACAACTTGGGTTCAACCATTGTTTCCACTGAGAAGGAGGAAAACTTTCGTGAATATTCTCCAAAAATTGATCTGCAGATAGTACACAGATTACTTTGTCAGGGTCAATTATTGATTGCGGTGTTCCTTCAAATCTATGCAAAGAAGAGTCTTTTCTGGATAAAGCATCAGCTTTTTTATTGTCTTGACCAGGACGATAAGTCACGATAAAATCATATTCAGCAAAAAACATCATCCATCTCAGTTGTCGAGGAGTTAACATTCTGGCAGAACTCATGAACTGCAAATTTCTATGATCTGTATACACCGTCACGGTAAATCTTGCACTCATTACATAATGTCTCCATTCTTTAAAAGCTTCAAGAATAGCTAATAGTTCTTTTTCAGCTATAATGTAATTTTGTTCAGCTGGATTTAATTTTCGAGACATATAGGCGACTGGGTGCATTTGTCCGGTAGTGCGGTGCCTTTGAGATAAGATGGCTGCAATGGCTACATCAGAGGCATCAGCTTCTACAATGAAAGGTTCCTCGACATTGGGATGCATTAGAATTGGTGCTTCCGTAAAAGCTTTCTTCAGGGTCTGGAAGGCTTTTTCAGCTTCAGGAGTCCAATCGAATTTCACCTTTTTCCTCAATAACCGTGCGATGGGAGCTACCACAGAGGAGAAATGATCAATAAAGCGACGATAAAAGTTTGCAAATCCCAGGAAACATTGTATGTCTCGGACTGATCTTGGAGTAGGCCATTCAGCAACCGCCTTAATTTTTCTGTCAGTCATTTTCATGCCAGTTGGTGTAAGGAGAACCCCAAGAAATTCTACTTCTCTAACGTGGAAATCGCATTTAGATAGCTTGCAATATAAGTTGTGCGACTGGAGAGTGCTCAACACCTTTTTGACGTGCTCTTCATGTTCTGCTACTGAATCGGAGTAAATCAAGATATCGTCTATATAGACGATAACGAAAAGGTCTAAAAATTCCTTTAAGGCATCATTTAAGAAAAACTGAAAAGCTGCTGGTGCATTGCACAGACCAAATGGCATTACCAAATACTCGAATAAACCATAACGAGTCTTAAATGCAGTCTTCCACTCATCACCGTTTCTAATGCGCACCAAATGGTAGGCTCCCCTTAGGTCCAGTTTCGTGTAGATCACTGCCCTCTTGACTTGGTCCAATAGAACGGGAATGAGCGGCAAAGGATATTTATTTTTGATTGTGATTTTATTCAAGGCCCTAAAGTCAATGCAAGTTCTTAATTCTCCGTTTGCCTTAGGAATGAAGAATAACGGAGATGCTGCCGGGGACTTGGAAGGGCGGATGAAGCCATTTTCTAAATACTGGTCAAGATATTTTCTTAAATGTTGATTCTCTTTTTCTGACAAAGCATAAATTCGACAATTTGGGACACTAGAACCAGGCACGAGATCAATTTGACAGTCGTAGCTACGATGCGGTGGAAGGAGGGCTGCCTTTTCTTCACTAAAAACCTCTGCATACTCCTTATAAATTTTAGGTAGGACTGTCTCTTTTTCTTCAGCAGTGGCCAATTGACTTATGGTTGGTTTAGAAGTTTTTAAACAAGTAGAATGGCAGTATTCAGACAGGAAGTTCAGTTCTCTCTTTTGCCAATCAATAAACGGATTATGTAAACAAAGCCAAGGCATCCCGAGGATAAAGCCATATTGAGGTGCTTGAATAACATCAAACTGTATCTCTTCCTTATGCAACTGTTGCTTAACATCTTCACAGTACATAGTCACTTTAGTAGTTTGCATGGTTACTGGACCTCCAGCAAGTATTTTCCCATCAACTGCTTGAACAATCTCCGGAGTTTCCTTTTGTTCACAGATTATTCGCAGGCGTTGAGCAGTTTCTAAATCTACAAAATTACCTGTTGCTCCAGAATCAATTAGAACCTCCATTTGGCACGTTTCATGAGTTAACCGAATTTGGACAGCTAATCTGAAATGTGCTTTGTAGTTGGACACACATGAATTGACTGAAGGGAAGGCAATGGTTCCCAAGAGATCTCCCTTAAAACATCTTGGGCAAGTTAGTTTTCCGACTTCTGATCGTTTTTTTCTATTGCTGCTGTCTTACTGAAATTTGAAAACTTGCCTTTTGGTTTCGTCAAACAATCCTTCACAAAATGACCCTTGCGACCACAATAAAGGCATTGTCCATTCTTGCGCCTATTGTCTTTTTCTTCTTTAGATAAAGGTTGTCTAAGGGTCCCGATTTCCATTGGCTCAGAACTAGATTCAGAATGCGCAAATTGAGGTCTGGATTTAGTTTCCGTTCTCCAAGTAGGTTTATCAACTCTTTTCCTATCTGATCTTCGTTCAGAGAGTCTATGATCTAAACGTAGGGTTAGATTGATCAATTCAGAACACACTGTTGGTTGTGGGTCAATTTGCGCCAGAACATCTTTTAGATCGTCTTTTAACCCTTGATAGAAAAGAGCCGCTCTCTTTTCTTCTGGCCAAGAAGTTTCAGCTATTAATCTGTTAAAATGTGACAAGTAAGCAACCAGATCCCTGTTTCCTTGTTTTAATTGGAGTAGTTCTCGATCAGCAGATAAGGTCACAGTACGTCGATCAAAAACTTTTTCAAATTCTTCAACAAAGCGTTTCCAATTATATAACAAGGTATCATCTTGTCTAACCAAAGGAACTGCCCAGTTTGCTGCATCTCCAGTTAAATAAGAAATTAGAAATGCTATTCTGGACTGAGGGGTTGGAAACGCAGCTGGTCTGCAAGCAAAGTGTAGTTCTATTTGAGTCAAGAAGATCTGTACCTTGGAAGAATCCCCAGAAAAACGCTCGGGAGCTGCTAAAGGGATCTGGGGTGGAACAGTAACGGCAATGTTTGTAGCTGCCCTACCAGCACCAGTATCTTGAACATCTTCTGGAAGAGGGGTTCTTTGCAGTTGAATATTATCTACTTTAGCAGCTAATACAGTGGTTGCATTCATAGTCTCTTTTAAATCTGCTTGCATACGCACAATGGCCAACATTAAATCATTGATTGTAGCCATTATGACTTCACGATCAGACCGGGAGGAAAATAATTCGTGGGCTCACTATTCTGTCAGACGAAGTCTTCCTCGGGGT
This sequence comes from Lissotriton helveticus, assembly GCF_964261635.1. Classification (NCBI taxonomy): domain Eukaryota; kingdom Metazoa; phylum Chordata; class Amphibia; order Caudata; family Salamandridae; genus Lissotriton; species Lissotriton helveticus. The sequence continues at coordinate 236,616,118 of NC_136062.1, read as the reverse complement.
CTGTCGTGAAGTTATAAGGACCCACCTCTCGATACCTCCAATTCCGAATGTAATAATTACACAGAATCTTGGAGTGATCAAGCGGGGGGGAAAAGGGAATTAGGAAGGGAACAGCAGGGAAGGAGATCTGAAAAGGAAAAGTTAAACAACAAATACTTTCAAGCCTAATACCAGACTATGAACCTTTAAATCAAAACTGAGAGTTTTCCTAACTCAAGCCTCAGCAACAAAAAGGATTCCAAAATCCCTGCAATTAACAGAGACTAACTGTATTCTGGGCCATTGCCACTAGTTCACAATCACTAGTACAAGCCTTTTCCTTATAGTTTGTAAATTGCGACTTTTTGTTGTAAATAGCGACAGAAATTCCTCTTCAATGAAACGAAATAATACGCCTTTCCAGTAAATAGATTTCTTTACCATGGGCATAGATTGGTGCTGACAATTTGCTGAGTTTCCTACTCAGAACACAATCAAAACAAAGTATTCACACATTCACATGAGAAATCACTTGATGAAGATTCTTATGAATTGCGCCAAAACTGTTCCATAAATTAGCAATACAATAGCGCGTTGTAATGATCAAAGAATAAACAGTTCAAAAGATTTTACTCAGTTTTCAGATGGGGAGCGTAGTATTGCGCAAAGATAATACACAAAATGAATCAGAGACTTGTGACATTCAATATGCAAATTGGGTTTAGATTAATTACTTCCTTATTTGTAAATCCACAGTAATATGGCTAATTAGCTTCAAGTTCTCTCCCCTACCTGTAGAGTACGACCTACTCTACTGAAATGGAGATCAGGCAAGCTTCTGAATACCCTCGGCGTTCTCTTCAATTCAGCAGAACGATCGCCGAAGAAACTGCATGCTGCCACGCCCCCTGGAACCTCTCTGAAGCCTCCGATAGAAATCAGCTCCTGGAAGGCCAAAAGATAAACAACGCAGCGGAGAAACAAGAACCCCCTGCTTCCTCTCTGAAACGCTAGGAATAGTGAGCACGGCAGCTTGGGCGCGGTCGCGTAAGATAACGTGACAACGCCCAAGCGCGAGCTCACGCATGCGACCTGACAGGGAAAGCTCACGCATTACGCGGACGCTTTCAGGGTGCAAAACCTCACGCATTAGGCGGAGAGGGAGAAAACACAGGTTTAAACACACAGGAACACTTAAACACTGAATGACAGTTCTACAAAGGGGGCTAACAGTGTTTTGCAGCAGGTTTTGCACACATCAGCCACCAACGCCCACCCAATGTTGCCAGATGCATCTTGCCACACAAGGGCACGCTACAGAGTGGGGCGGGCCCTAGACCGCAAGCCACCCTAGCCCTGACATGCCCATTTGATACCATATTTGAAAAATGGAATTTAACCTTGAGGAGATAGAAACCTACACTGTGGCCCAACTTAGAGAGTGGTGTCAACGACAGGGGGTGTTCTTCAAGAAAGGTGCCAAGAAAAGCGAGTTGCAGACAAGCTTGAGGGCATGGGTGGAAGCTCATACAGAGGAGGATCAGGAAACAGAAGAGAGTGATAAAGACACTGTCCTTGGGGCAGGCCTGCTGTACCAAACTGAAGGGGGGAATCTGCTGACAGGTCCCAGGACATTTTCAAGGGAGGGCAGCAGTGTCTCAGTGAGGAGCCTTACCGAAGCCAAGCTGGAGGACAGGAGGGAAGAGAGGAAAATGAAATTGGAGTTAGCCAGATTAGAAATGGAGAAGGAGAGCAGGAGGTTGGCCCACGAACTCACACTAAAGGAGCTAGACTTTAAAGCCTTAACATTAGGGTCCCCCAATCCTAACAATGGTGGCAGCGAAAACAAAGAGATCACCAGAGAACCCAGACCCTACTTGCCCAAGGATGTCATTGCTAGTTACACCCCAGGTGATGATATTGCCAAGTGGCTAGCCGCCTATGAGGTCTCCTTAAGGGCCCATGAGATCTTGGAAACCCACTGGGGGGGTGGGCTGTATAAGTACATGCCACCTGCTGGCAGGGATACCTTGTTGGCCCTGGAGCGGGATGAGCAAACCCACTACCCTACAATGAAAGTGGCGCTGTTGAAAAAGTTTGGGCTAACCCCGGAAAAATACCGTCAGAAGTTTAGGGGGAGTCACAAATTAAGCACACAAAATTGGGTGGATTTCTTGGATTATGCAAAAAAAGCCTTGGAGGGTTGGGTGAAAGGCAGCGAGGTAGGGGACTATGAAGGTTTATATGACCTCATACTCAAGGAACACCTACTCGAGAAATGCTTTCCCGAGCTGCGACAACACCTGGTGGACAGCAAGCTGACCAGCCCCAGGAAGCTTGCTGAGGAGGCGGACATCTGGGCTAGTACCCGGGTGTCCTCGAAGGGGACTGGAGGGGATTCCCAGAAGTCCGGACAGGGCACCCCCCAGAAGAAAGAGGGGGGAGATAATAAGAGGGAGTTCTCAAAAGGTCCACAAAATACTTCTCAAGGAAGGGGCAGAGGATTCATCCCTAAGGCTAACCCGCCCAGAAACCCTCATCCTGGCCAAAGCCAGCAGCCAAGGGTTGTCCACTGCTTCGAGTGTGGTGGTGTTGGACATTATAAGGGAGATGTCAGATGCCCAAAGAGACCACCCCCTCCCACCGGAGGCAAAGCCCCGGGAGTAGCCAGTGTAGCGCTCGGGGAGGAGTTGCCCTTAGATAAGGGGGGTGAGTGGGCGGGTGTCACCTTAGTGTCCCTGGGAGAACGGGAGATGGTTCCTAAGATTCAGGTGCCCCCAAATACTACCAAGTATGGGCAGTGGATCACCATCAATGGCCAGAGAGGGGAAGCTCTGAGAGATACAGGAGCCAGTATGACTATGGTGAGAAGTCAACTGGTGTCTCCAGAGCAGGTGATTCCCAATGTACTCCACCCCGCCGCGATGGCTGACGGCAGAATGGGCCACTACCCCGTGCCCGAGGTTCCCTTTGAGTGGGAAAGGATTGCAGGTTCACTTCGAGTTGCAGTAAGCCCTGCCGTGCCAGTTTATTGTCTGCTGGGGAATGACATGGAGCACAATGCTTGGAGGGAGGTGGAATACCGGACTCATTCTGAGATGCTGGGTACACCTGACTGGGCCTGTGTCAGCACAAGGTCCGCGACTACCCGGAGGGGGAGTTCGCTTACGCTGGAGCCTGGAACAATGGCCCAGCCAGCTGCCAGAGAAGAGAAGGACAGTAGGCAGGAGGAACCTGCCTCAACATCTCTACCTCGTGAGATAGATAGGCCACCTGCGAAGGTGGATCTGGAGTCCACGGAGGAGAATGTTACTTCCTTGAAGAACCTACCCATCCCTGCTGAGTGGCATGTGGAGGGAGGTCCTTCCAGGGAGGAATTCTGCAAAGCTCAGAAGGAGTGTCCTACTCTTGAGGGACTGCGGCAACAGGCCAAAGCCCAGGCAGCAGGGAACGTTGTAGGGAACTATCAGATTTACTGGGAGGATGGACTCCTCTACAGTGAGCCCAAGGCACCCGGACATGGTTCATCCGGGGCCTTGGTGGTCCCTCAATGTTTTAGAGCCATTCTTCTAGAACTGGCTCACGACATACCCTTGGCAGGTCACTTGGGTCAGGACAAGACCTTTGCCCGGCTTGTCCCCCACTTTTACTGGCCTCGGATGAGAGTGGCGTCTGATACCTACTGTCGGACGTGTGTGTCTTGCCAAGCTAGTGGGAAAACAGGGGTGAAGCTGAAAGCTCCCCTGGAACCACTTCCAGTCGTTAGCACCCCCTTTGAAAGGGTGGGCATCGACATTGTAGGGCCATTAGATCCACCAACTTCAGCTGGTCACAGGTTCATCCTGGTTCTAGTGGATCATGCCACAAGGTACCCAGAGGCAATTCCTCTGAGGACCATTACTGCACCTGCAGTGGCAAGGGCCCTGATGGGGATCTTCACCCGAGTGGGTTTCCCCAAGGAGGTTGTGTCCGACAGGGGCACCAACTTCCTATCGGCTTATATGCGGGCTATGTGGAAGGAGTGTGGTGTTACCTACCGGTTTACCACTCCTTATCACCCACAGACCAATGGTCTTGTGGAAAGGTTTAATAAGACCTTGAAAGGCATGATAAGAAGTCTGCCTGAGAGCCTGCGGAGGAAATGGGACGTCCTCCTACCCTGTCTCTTGTTTTCCTACAGGGAAGTGCCACAGAAGGGAGTGGGCTTCAGCCCCTTCGAACTTCTGTATGGGCACCCTGTACGGGGTCCTCTCAGCCTGGTGAAGGACGGATGGGAAAAGACTCCCAGGAAGCTTCCCCAGGACGTGGTGAGCTACATGCTGGCCTTCCGGAGCCAAATGGCCAAGTTGTGGAAGCAACCTTCTGACAACTTGGAAGCCAGCCAAGCAGTAATGAAGGAGTGGTATGACCACAATGCTCACCCAGTGGAACTGGAGCCTGGACAAAAAGTGTGGGTGATGGAACCTGGAGAGCTAAATGCCCTCCAGGATCGTTGGACAGGCCCCTTTGAGGTATTGGAGAAAAAGGGTAAGGCCACTTACTTGGTGGACCTTAAGACCCCGAGACAGCCCCACCGGGTGCTTCATGCCAATCGCCTCAAGCCACACCATGAGAGGCCCGAGGTCGTCTTGATGATGGTGACCGATGGAGCAGAGGAAGAGGAAAGCGAGCCTCTCCCTGATATTTTCTCGTCTCAGGAAAAGGATGGGTCGGTAGAGGGAGTGATTCTCTCACCATCCCTGACTCCTGAACAGCAGAGAGATTGCCGCCAGATCCTGGAGCAATTTTCCTCACTGTTCTCCCTTGTCCCGGGAAGGACCCACCTGTGTACCCATGATGTGGACACAGGAGACAGCCCACCTGTGAAGTCTAAGATCTACCGGCTGTCAGACAAGGTGAAGGCCAGCATCCATGGTGAAGTAGCCAAGATGTTGAAGCTAGGAGTGATTGAATCTTCCAATAGCCCTTGGTCCAGTCCGGTGGTTTTGGTACCAAAAGCTGCCCCACCGGGCGCCACACCTGAATTAAGATTCTGTGTGGATTACCGAGGACTAAATTCAGTAACAAAGACTGATGCTCATCCGATCCCCAGGGCGGATGAACTTATTGACCAGCTGGGAGCTGCCCAATACTTAAGTACCTTTGACCTTACTTCCGGGTACTGGCAGATTTCCCTTACTGATGGAGCAAAGGAAAGGTCAGCCTTCTCCACGCCTCAGGGTCACTACCAGTTCTGCGTGATGCCCTTTGGGCTCAAGAACGCCCCTGCCACTTTTCAGCAGCTGGTGAACAAGGTCCTTTCTGGTATGGAAGCTTTTTCTGCTGCTTATCTGGATGACATTGCTGTCTTCAGTAGTAGCTGGGAGGATCATTTGCAACACTTGCAAGCTGTTCTCCAGGCCCTGCAATAGGCTGGCTTGACAATCAAGGCCAGCAAGTGTCAGATCGGTCAGGGGTCGGTGGTGTACCTAGGCCACTTGGTGGGCAGAGGGACGGTGCAGCCCCTCCAGGCGAAGATCGAGGCTATCATGGCCTGGGAGCCCCCCAAGACCCAAACTGAGGTCCGAGCCTTCCTGGGCCTCACTGGTTACTACCGTCGTTTCGTGAAGGGGTATGGCACCATTGTGGCACCCCTCACTGAACTTACCTCCAAGAAACAACCTCGACGGGTAGTCTGGACGGAGGCTTGTCAGCGAGCCTTCGTGACTTTAAAACAAGCATTGTGTACTGCTCCAATACTTAGGGCTCCTGATTTTTCCAGAGAGTTCATTGTCCAAACAGATGCATCAGAACATGGCATTGGGGCAGTGTTATCGCAACTAAATGATGAGGGCTTGGATCAACCCGTGGTCTTCCTATCCAGGAGACTACTCCCCAGGAAACAGAGGTGGAGTACTATAGAGCGGGAAGCCTTTGCGGTGGTTTGGGCTCTGAAGAAGTTGCGTCCATACCTGTTTGGCTCGCACTTCCTGGTTCAGACCGACCACCGACCCCTTCGTTGGCTGATGCAGATGAAGGGGGAGAATCCCAAGTTGTTGAGATGGTCCATCTCCCTACAGGGAATGGACTTCCGGGTGGAACATCGGCCTGGAGTGGACCACGCCAATGCAGACGGTCTCTCTAGGTATTTCCGCCTTAGTGATGAGAACTCCCAAGGGGTTGGGTAGCTCTCCCCACTTTCAGCTGGGGGGACGCGTGTTAGACCTGTCTGCCCCTGTGAGTTCCCTCACAATTATTATTTATTTTGTCCCCTTTGGCACTCCAGTGAATCCAGTTATGTATTTTCTTTTTTTTAATGTCCACCAGAATTTTTCCAGTGTTCTCGTGGGGGCTAGGTGTTTCTTGGGCCTATTGTTTTACCAAGGCCTAGTTTTCCTCACAGAAAGCAACTGTTAGAACATGATTCCTAAAATGGTGGCTACCAACTGCCATAACGGTCACCTAAGGGTGGCAGACCCATAGGCTAGCACGAGGAAGGTTCCAGAACCAACTAGTAGCTTCCAGGGGTCTGAGGCCAGCCTATAAAAGGCCAGTGACCAGGGAGCCATTTTGGGACAGTATTGGAAGTGACCAGTGCGGAGAGAGGCGACTTGAGGAGGAGGATATCACACTAGTAGTGACAAGAACGACCTTTGGGGCCGGCTGTTGCTCTACTGGGAAGTGACCCCTCATAGGCTGACCAAACCCCACTGCCACAGCAACCATATTAAGAAACAGAAGACTCCGTGGCAAGTTTTATAACCATCAGTGACTCTCGCAGCGTGGCTCTCAAGTGACCTGTGTAGTCCTGCCCTGAAGGCACGTGTGCAGTGGAAGCGAACCTGGACACAGTGACACTCTGAATGGTAAAGGAATCAGGGGTCAAGGAGTTAAAACTGCCGCGACTGCAGCACATGAGCCCGGAGTCCACATTGTGAAGAGAAGCGACGGAACCAGCTGTTGACCTTACCCGAAGGAAGCGCCACTGCCGTGTGGGATCCCTGTCGTGGGATCGGAAGAGGAGGAAGAGCCCAGCTGAACGGTGTTGCCATCCGGAGGAACCTGAGGTAGCGTCGGAAGAGGCGGGGAGACTGCAGGAGGAGCCCGGACGGGGGCGGAGCCTTCGTGCCTGAGGAGAGCGTCTGCGAGGATCAGGAAGCGGCTCGAAGCGGCGGACTGAGGCAGCGGTAACGGAGCAGCGGTTCAAGGGAGAGACAGTGGCCGCCGACACTCGTATAACGCAGCACAAGTGGGCAGAGAAGCCAAGACACCACAAGTAAGCGTGGGAGAGTGGTCGGGCGGGGAGGAGCAAACGAGTCCCTGCCGGAACTTACCCCAAGTAGCTGAACAACCGGGGACACTTAAGGGGACAGCAAATTACCTGTGTGACACTCATTTAGGAGATATAGCAAACCCGAGACAATCCTCTCAGTGAGGGGGTGATCCATGTGAGAAACTACCTGCCCATAACGGAACTTGTGAGGGAGAGTAAGCTGGAAGCCGAGGGGCTTCAGGGAAACGGGAGGTAGCGAACCAAGTGGGGATCACCAGAGAGTTCTGGGGGAACAAAAGGTGATTGGTGGTGAACATCCTGGAGGGTGGAGGACACGATATCCGAAAGGCTGGCAGCACCTGTGTTTACTCTGATGGGCTCAGTGGTTTAATAAGTTTGTAGGGTGTTGAGAGCTGTTCTTCAGGGATGTAATATCTTGCTTGTCTTCTCCAGTAATTCAACTACTCGCACCAGAGCCTAATCGTGATTGTATGAAGCTGTGCGGGGGAGCTGCACCTGGCGAAATGTAATGTACCAGATATGATTTATTGTAAAGAAGCCTGTTTAATTATCAACCCGAATAGATGGGGAATGTAAGAGATTGCAACTCTAAGTTGTAGGGATTTCTCAACGTGACCTTCATACTTGGGGGTAGAGAAATACTGAAATTGCCAAATGAGTTTTGCGATGAACCAATAATTGAATGTGATAAGGTTAAATGATCTGAAACTGAAACCCGGCTCTAAAGAAAAGAAAGATACATCAAAGAATTTTATAAAAGGAACCGATATTTTTCTAAATTGGTGTGGTGTCATTATTTTGGTTGGTCATTCACTGGGTTACTGCGGGTGAGATTGTAAGCACTACACAAAGCCTCGAGGGGGTTTAGCTGATGCTGCTCTGTGCCAGGCTACCCTATGTAGTCTAGAAAAACCTAGGTCTAACACCCTGGAATCGTTTGTTAACATTTATGTGAAAGCGCATAAAATTGCACGGGAACTCAAAGGTATTCCCCGCTATATTTTCACAACGTATTCCGAAAAGTGGTCAACGATGAATCGTCTCATATAAAAGAAATGTGCTAAACTGAAGCAAGAATTATACATAATAATTATTGGTGGATTCCGTTTTACAGACGAAGACCACGAGTACAAACAGAGTATTTATTTTCAATAACTGTGTGTTCATGGTATGCATACTGTACTAATCTTTTATCTTAGAAGGTTTCTGATGTAGTATGTACTCATCATTTTATGCATGGTGCCATTATAATTAATGTATATTTTTTCTGGAAACTACTTTTACATTTTTGCTTTTGAACAAGTTTTTTTTTAGCATTATAATATACCATCAAATTATATTTACTAAATTCATAATTGGAATTGTGGTTCATACTATAATAGGACATGGCAACACAGTCGTCTATTCCTACCCCACCCACATTTTTACAAGAGCCAGGTTCTCCATGCCTGGAGTGGGAAGATTGGAAAGATGCTTTTACTACATATTTAGAAGCGATTGGTGGTGATATATTTATTCCCAAAAGAAAGTTAGCTATTTTATAAGTATGTTTGGGTGTGGAGGGAAGAAATGTTTTAAAAACATTACCTAGTTTTCAACTGATTGTTAATAATGTTGATGATGCTTCAGATGATGAAGAAGAAGATGTATATGAAATGGCTTTAACAGCATTAGCTGAAAATTTCGGAAAAAAACTGAGCATAGTTGTGGAACGACAAAAAATGTTCTCACGTTCCCAAAAACAAGGAGAGAAAGTGGAACAATATGTAGCAACATTAAGAAAATTATCTATCACTTGTGCATTCAAAGATTTGAGAGATGAGATCATTGGGATCAACTTATTAATAGAACCAATAACAAGAGAGTTCAAGAAAAATGATTAGATTTAAAAGATCCTACATTGGATAAATCCATTGAAATCGCTAGACGGATTAAAAATACTTCACAATATGTGAAAGAATTGTCCGAAAATAAATTGAGAGTTGAAACAGATTCTAATAAGGTTTGTGTATTAAATGCCAATACTAAAAAAAATACCAAAAGTAATAGTGATGATAATACAAATTTTGGTAAGAAACAAATGGTGAATAGCAAGAGATATTGTTATAGCTGTGGAAGCAATAGACACAATGCTGACGCTACTCATCGTCCTGCCATCGAAAGTCGATGTTATAAATGTAATAGAGTAGGACATTTCTCTAGAGCATGTAAAACTAATGTTGTTTCTAATTTTAAGAAAACTGTAAACTCAATAGATGAATCTTCTTTAACTAAAACAAGGGATGAAGTAAATTCTTGTGATGACAGTGATAAATAAGTCATGGTTATAGAGGAGATTAATGCTGTACAAAATGTTCAATCGGAAACATATTCACCTCCAAAATGTGTGATATCCATAAATAATACTGAACCACAAATCTGGGCAGATTCATGTTCACCATTTACTTTAATTGATAAGGTAAAGTGGAAAAGTCTAGGTTCCATTAAATTGATTCCTACTGACGTGGAACCTTTAGGGTATTGTGGAATGCAATTACCAGTAATTGGTTATTTTTACTCTAAAATGTGTTATAAAGATCGCAATACCTTTGCTAAAATTGATGTGGTCGAATCTGGCAGAAGTCTATTAGGATGGAAAGAGCAAAGAGGTTTGGGTATCATTTTAAATCCAAATCATCCTTTACAAGTGCTTTTAACAGAGGGTGAGGTGGTCAATAAGTGGGTTAGAGAATTTCCTAATCTATTTAGAAGCGAGTTAGGGTGTCTTAAGGATCTGAGTACCGCATCATTGTGAGAAAGGACGCAGTTCCAAAGGTGCGAAAAGTGCGTAATGTACCTATGGCATTGAGAGAGAAGTTGAAGGAAGAATTTCAGAGGCTTTGTGTAGAGAAAATCATAGAACCAATAGAAGCATCAGATTGGTTAAGTTCGATTGTGATCGCACACAAACCCAATGGCAAGATCTGCATGTGTGTGGATTTGAGGGACTTAAATGAATGTATATGGGTTGACAGGTATCCTTTACCTCGCATAAATGAGATGTTATCAAATGTTAGTGGTGGGAAATTTTTCACAACATTAGATTTGTCGAGCGTTTACCACCAAGTGCGTCTACATCGTGAATCGAAACATCTGACATCTTTCATCACACCTGAGGGTGCGTTCCAATTTGTCCGAATGCCCTTTGGGTTAGCCTCGGCGTCAGCTGTATTTCAGAGGATAATGCAAAAGGTGTTGATGGATGTCAAGAACGTACTTGTGTTTCAAGACGATGTACTGGTATGGGGAGATAGTGAAAATCCACATGACCACACACTTAGAAAAGTGTTATTGAAATTGGAATCTTATGGTCTCACAATTAGTTTACAAAGTGTAAATTTTGTCAACCCGAAGTGGATTGTTTAGAACATACATTATCAGAGGAGGGAATAAAACCTAAGCTGAATTTAGTTGGAGATCTGGAAAATGCTCCTGCGCCTTTAGATAAGGACCAGCTGAGATCATTCCTTGGTCTGGCTGAGTATTATTCTAAATTTGTTCATCATTTCTCCGATATAGTTCAACCTTTGCGCGACATCATGAAGAAAGGGGTTAATTTTCAATGGTCAGGAAAATGTCAATATGCTTTTGACACTGTTAAAAAGGTTGTTGCAAATGCCACTGCTTTGAAATCTTTTAATCCTCTACACAAGACTATTATAGATACTGATGCTAGTGGATATGGCCTTGGAGCTGTATTAATGCAACTAAATAAGGGCAATGAGAATGTGATTGCGTTCGCTTCACGTACTCTTAAGGGGGCAGAATTGTCATATTCTACCATTGAGAAGGAAGCGCAGGCATGTTGGTGGGGAGTACAGCACTTTCGTGTGTACATTTGGGGTACTAAGTTTGAACTGCGTACCGACCCTAGACCTATACTTGACATATTTAACACATCTGGAGTGAGTAGAGCTACCCCTCGTATAGCTAGATGGATTTATAGACTACAAGAGTATTCCTTTGATTTAAAGTATGTACCTGGTATAAGAAATGTTAATGCTGATTGTATGTCAAAGTTGCCTGTAGATGACAAAATGGAAAATCAGGGAGATGGAGAAGATTTGTTGGTTGCTAATGTCGAAGACATGTATCATGCTATTAATGAACAAGAATGGAGGGATGCCATTTCTTCTCATGTTTCTTTGGCAAAGGTGATTAAGATATTACCTACTGTTAATGGAAAGTATGATGAAGACATTGCAATGTATAAAGATGATTGGGAAGAACTGTCGGTGATAAGTTGATTGTACCTGTATCCTTGAGATCTAAATTCATTAACTTATTACATGAAGGACATAGTGGAATGTCCGCTGTTAAGAGGAAGGCCAGAATGGAGTTTTGGTGGCCAAACGTGGACAGGGACATTGAAAGGTTTGTCAGGGAATGCATTTCATGTACTTGCAGTGATAAGTCGCATGTGATAAGAGATTCTCCCATAACTCCCATGAGTTTTCCTAGTAGAGCATGGGAGAGGATTGCTATTGACATCTGTGGACCATTTGAGGGATTGGGTTCTGTAGACAAATTTGCATTGGTCATGATAGATTATTATTCGAAATGGCCTGAAATTGCCTTTATGACGGAAGTCAAATTCAGTAATGTAATTTCTTTTTGTGAAGAGGTTTTTACAAGGGAAGGATGTCCTGCAGAGTTGTTATCAGACAATGGTCCCCAATTCATCTCCAGTGAGTTTAGTGAATTACTCAACAAGTGGGGTGTAAAACATTTAAGGACACCAGTTTATCATCCAAGGGGAAATGGTTTAATTGAGTGATTTAACCGAGTTCTCGGAGAAAGTATTCAATTGACAGTGTCTACAGGTTTGTGTTGGAGAACGCAAGTGAAGAAAATGTTATGGAATTATAGAACTACTCCAAATTCTGTAACTGGAGAGACTCCTTTTTGTTTACTAAAAGGTAGAGTTCTTTGCACTCTAGCTGTACCTGCATGGATGGGTAGGAATGATAGAAGGATTATAAAAGAAGAAACGATGCGCGAGAAGGTGGTTAAATATCAAGAAGGATATCAGATGAGATGTAATGATAAAGTAGGAAAGAATAAAAGAGGATTCAGTGAAGATAATTATGTCAGAGTTTGTTCAGGTAACATCGTAAGGAAGGGAAGTTCTAACTTATCTGATCCAAAGAAAATATTAAAAGTAAAAGGAAATCTAGTACAAACTTGTGATGGTAAATGGTGGAATATCTGTAAAGTTACCAAATGCAATGACGCTGAAACAAGAATTTGGTTGGAGAAAAATTCAGGAAGGCGTGAAATTACTAAAGAAGTGAGTAATAGACTTACTAGTGTGCGTCAAAAAATAAAACCAAAGAAATTAGAGGATTATATATGTTCTTAAGATTGTTTTTTATTTAAATTTTAGTGGTTTATCTTTAGTGAGACTTTGGAGTATAAGAGATGGAGAACAGCCATAACAACGCGGGGATTACCCCGCACTGCCATTACAATGCGGGGATTACAACAAAAGTCGTTACAACGACTTTCGCTGGAGGGCGCTGTTGGATAGGGAATAGTTTAATTTTCTATCCAACACCTTCCCTACTGTCAACGTGGGCTGGAGTTGGAATAGAAAATTAAACCATTCCACTAACCAGCGCCCTCCAGCGAAAGTCATTGTAACGACTTTCGTTGTAATCCCCGCGTTGTAATGGCATGCGGGGTAAAAGCCCATGTTGTATTGACATACAACCATAAGAGATTTCCTTTAGGAAGGAAGATGTGTTATATTCTGTAATTGTTATGTTTTGGAAGGTTCCTAGCTACAGGATTCTTCTGCTGGAATCTGGAATGTGGAGTCCAGCAGAAGGAGCTTGGCTGAGGAGCTGAGGAGACGGCTTTGGAGGTCGTTACGACAATACATCAATAAATATCTAATTATCCTCTAAAGTGTCTTGTGTTCCTAAAAAGTTACCTCAGCTGTGGTTTCAGGATGATGGTGCACCTTACTCGGCAAGACTCCCTATCATATGGAAGCAGCAAGGCTGACGTTAGCTACCCTCCATAATGTTTGTTCTCAACTGGCAGTGTCCCTCAGAGGCTGTCTCCTGAGAGGTTTCCCTCTGGTGGTTCCCGGGGCTCTACAACAATGGTTGGTTGACATTGCTCATCTGACTCTTCGAGGGATTGTCAAGACGAAATCCTGCCTAAGATGCAGGGTCTGGTTTCCTAGCCCTGATAACAAAGTTAAACAAACAGTTCACCAATGCTCCCTGTGGCAAGCTGCCAGACCAGCGGAACCACCAGCACCACTCATCACTGAGAACATCCCACCATTCCTGTGGCAGAGGGCCAGCGCAGATTTTAGCAGTCTACCTGATGGTAAACACATGTTAGTTGTCTTAGATGACTTTTAGAAATATCCTGAAATTGGAATCATGGACTCGACAACTGCAAGTCAAACGATATCTTGTTTGGAGAAAGTCATGGCTACCATGGGCTTCTCAAAGAATTGCACACTGACGACAATGGCCCTCCAGTCTCGAGTCAGAAGTTCACAGAATACTTATTTCATTTATTTATTTATTTGAATATTTTACATAGCACTGGCTAGACCTGCAGGTATTAGAGCGCTTGACATGAGGAAGAACATTGTTTCAGAACATAGTTACACAGTTACATCAGTTGATGGAGCGTAGTTACATGAGTTACATGAGTTACAAAAGCATAACATAGGCTTAAGGATAAACAAAGCAGGCAGGGGGAGAAAAATTCAGGGGAGAGAGATAAGGAATAGGGGAGGTAGACAAAGAATGAAAGCAGGAAGAGGTGGGATAGGGGGTAGGAGACACTCACTTACAGTCCCACGGTGTTCACCACAGGAAATTCAAGCCCCACCCGCTGGCTAATGGTGAAGCAGAGCGGTTCATGCTCACTTTAAACAAGGTGCTCCAAATCACTGTGGCCAATGGACAAAGCATGCAATGTGCTCTCTAAGCTTTTCTCAGAGAATACCGTCTTACAACTCACACAACAACTCAAGTAAACACCAGCTCTATGTGTTTGAGACGTCCCGTGAGTGATGTCAGTCCACAGATCAAAGGGGCATCAGCAATGCAAAAACAAGTTTCTTACACACTGCAGCAGCACCAGATATGGAAGGAGCACATATCCAGAGCCCGCTGAGCCAGACGTATTTCCATCACAATTGGCGATCTGGTGATGGTGAAGAATAGACATCCCCTAACCTACGATACTTAGACACACTTCACGTCCATTATGAATGAGAATCTTGGACTCAGGTTTTGGGAAGACATTGTAGCTGAAATCTTGAAGACCCCCTCACTACTCAATACAGAGGGTAATATGGCAACACCAGTACCCCTGGGGATTGGCATTTAATTGCTTCTCTTAAAAAACAACAAGTAAAAATAGCACTACATGGAGCAGTGATGACAGAGTACCTAAGGGCCAACCTGGCACCTAACGGTCTACTAGTAACAACGGCCCGCACATCTTTCTTGAGGACCTCATTTTTAGGCATGAGCCAGATAGCGTGAAAATGTACCCGAGATTGGCTGGTTCTTATCATCAGCACTGCCAAATGCCTGTCCGATGCCCTAATCATTAAAATCAATATAGCAGAAAATGGACTCAAGGCAGGGATTAGCATCACCTCATACAAAACACGTCTGGATGAAATTAATGCAGAGATGAATGAGCATAAAGACTATATGATGCAACAAAAAATCTACAAATTACAGAAGGATATCTGAAGGTTCGACAAGGAGAAAATATATCCTTACACTAAAGAGGACTACCAACCACCCGGAAGCGATATATTCTCTGAAGAGGGCTCAACAATGTCATTTAGATCAAATCGCTCATCCCACAGTCAATCGAGCAATGACAGCTGGGGAAACAGGGGAGGCTGACAGGGCCTTCTTCCTCCACCAACAATGTATGGATACTCTAACCAGCCATACCCAACTCACGCACCTATATGGTACCCCGGCTATGCGGGACCCCAATAAGGATTTCAACCCCCCTTTTTCCAGCACCCAACTCCCCCTCCTTTTTGGAACAGAGGCAGAGGCAAAGGAAACACAATGACAAACCAGGAGCCAGAGGACAAAAAAAACTGATTATCAATATCTCTGACAGAACCCTTTCCAATGATGAAGTAACTGTACCCCAGAAGGGATTAGGCTTTGTACCCACCCCTAAGGATGACCAATTTAACTACACCAACTCTTCAGGAAAATACGACTGAAATTCTACTTCCACGACAGAGAAATGCCTGAAAGAGGAGATACAGGATTCAGAACACCATGGGAAATCACCCCAATAGCCGCTATGGTACCTAGTGTGATTCTCATCTTTGAGAAAAGTGGTACTGAAAGAGGTGAATGGATTAGAAGCCAGAAAACCCAGAACAATCTACCAACCAGACGGACAGGGGCCATACCCACTCTCAAATAAGATGACATGACTGTCATAAAACCAGCGGACAAAGGGAGTGCCCCAGTAATCATGAACACCTGTGATTATGAGCAAGAATGCCTGCGCCAATTGACTAACATGGATTACTACAAAAAACTAGAAGCTGACCCCACTGACACACTGTCAAGACAGATTAAAATCAAAGTGAATGGGCAGAGACGCAACATGAGGCAAGCTTCCTTATTAATACATCTCCCAAGACAATGTACTTCTCCGTGTTACCCAAGATACAGAAGGGCACCCTTACATCACCCTGATGTCCGATTGTTTCACGGATTGGCTCCTTGCTGGAACCCCTGAGTTAATTCTGTGATTTCTTCGTGCGTCCCCTGGTTCAAACCACCCTGTCCTATCTGAAAGACACAAGAGATGTTCTCAACTTCATCATGGGTACAAATACAACAAACATAGAAGAAATCAACTTCTTCATGACCCTGGATGTAGAAGCTCTTTATAAGAACATCACTTAGGACGCCACAATCGTAGTGGTAGAAAATCTACTACGTATAACGGGGACCCCAACCAATACCCCGGTAGATGTCATTATGGTTTGCATCATTCTAGCCTTAAAAAACTATTTCTTCATGTACAAAACCAACATATATCACCAAATACAAGGTACTTCCATGTAAAGTACCTTTTCTCGAAGTCTGGCGTGTCTATATATGGCACACTTTGAATCTGCACAAGAATTGCAGTGCCAACCAAATGGCACTGTGCCTTTGGGCACTCCTGTTGGAACGTATTCTCTAAGATTGTCAACGATGTAGTCAAATGTTCAAAGAAAAATAAACTGAAGTTACTCGTTGTTGATCAAAATAATGGTTTGTTTATTTCAAATGTTCTTTTTGTTGGTATGGATCATTTCATTCATGATAAAACCTTTTACCCTTTTACCCCACCAACCATCCCCTGAATCAGATGATTGGTATTGTGTTATATGAAGGTTTTGTTTTGTCGTCTTTCACAGGTTTGTTCCAAATTTAAACAGAGAACAAGTGTGTCGTACTAATATGTTTTGTTCCTTAGAACTTTATTCCGTTTACAGGTCATCAATCGACGTATTTATTGCTATTCCTTGGTCAGGCGGTAAGGTCATGTTTTGTGAGCAGTAAATTTAAGGTCCTTAGAGGGCGCTGCCATTCTTTAATGCGGTCGCCCAAGGGGAGGGAAAAGTGGTCTCTCCTAGAACTCCAGGGGCAGTTACAGCCTGTTGGCTAGACGGGTGCGGGAGAGAGGGGAGTCGCGCTTTCCCTAGGCTGATTGGCCACCCCGCACGTGCACAATGACGCCACAATACGACGCAGAGATGCAAGGGCCCCCTTAATGGAAATAATAGAGCGTACGGGGGTAACCAGTGGGGGGGAAGTACCCTCACGGTAAACGGGCCGCCCCGGTTATATGGTCTAACGAGGACATCCCACCGTAGTCGAGCCGTTTTGCCACCCCACACCAAACGAGTAAGCTCCGATCGGAGCTGTTGGAAAAAAAATCTTCCAGAATAGTACGGGACATTCAGAAATAAATAAAGCAACTGTGGCAGCACAACCATTTTTATGAGTGATACTCTGCCCGCCATGGACAGTGGAAGGGTGATCCATCTTGTGATGTTGTCAGTGATACGGGACATAGTTGTGCCATAGTTAATCCGCAGTAATTCCTCTCTATCTCTTGCCAACTGGATCCCCAGGTATCAGAAGTCTTCCTCGCACCAGGCAATGGGGTACTCCAAAGTGAATTTCACCATGGCCGCCGTGAGGGGAAACAAGCACGACTTCCCCCAATTTATCTGGATTCCAGAGAGTTCGCCAAAGCGAATAAACTCCCTGAGGATGGGGTTCAAATTATGACTGGGATCCCGGATGTATAGGGTGATATTGTCTGCGTACATCGATATCAAAATCTGTCGCTGATTACATTGTAACGCCTTGTCATTATGATGTTGCCGCAGTCTCGCCGCTAAGGGCTCAGTAGCAATGGCAAACAGCATGGGAGACAGGGGGCACCCCTGTCTCGTGCCTCTTGTGATGGGGAATTCTTGTGACAGCCAGCCATTAATAGTGACTTTGGCCACAGGCGACTCATATAGTAGTCTGATCCAAGATATAAATATAGTGGGAAGCCCATTCGTTCCAATACTTTGAACACATAGTCCCATTCCAGGGAATCGAAGGCTTTAGTGGCGTCCAAAAAAATGGCCGCCATAGGTAAGTCTTCATGGACATTATTCATGATTGTAAAGAAAGTGCGTAGATTGTGCGACGTCGCCCTGCCAGGGACAAAGCCTGATTGGTCGGGTAAAATCAGATTAGGCAAAATCAGAATAATGCGTGTAGCTATAAGCTTAGCAAGTATCTTCACGTCGCAGTTTAATAGCGACAGGGGCCTATAGGAATCACAACTAACCGCCGGCTTCCCGGGCTTAAGCAATGATGTAATAAGAGCTATGCGCATGGATGGCGGGAGATGTCTGACCTCCAGTGCATCCCCATAAACCTCACGCTGTACCGGTGCCATAAAATCAATATACGTTTTATAGAACTCTATCGGGACCCCGTCGAGGCCAGTAGCCTTGCCTGATTGCATATGCCTGATAGCATCACGCACTTCATCTATTTCAAATGGGGTACTTAGAAAGGCCCTTTGGGCATCGCTCAGCCACCCCAAAGGGTATATCCTGCAAGTAGTCATGTAAACCAAGCTTCCCCGTTCTGGTGGTTGTATATAATGCGGTTATAATGTGCGACAAAAGCATTAAGGGCCAGATGTAGGTAGGCATTTACCGGTCGGTAACGGCCGAATTCGGCCGTTACCGACCGGTAAATGCAATTTGAGATGTAGGGCCCTGTATTTTACAGAATCGGTAAATTTACCGATCGGTAAATTTACCGATTCTGTAAAATACCGAGTCGGTATTTTTACCTATTCGGGAAAATTGATATGTAGGTGGGACTCTTCTGAGTCCCACAAACATAAAAAAATCGGTATTTTACCATCAAATCCTATTTGATGGTAAAATACCGATTCAGGTGTGCATGCACATGTGTGCATGCACACCTGTGCCATATGACAGGCAGACCTGCCCTTAGGGCAGGTATGCCTGCCACATGGCACCTGAACCCGTTTTGGGGGTGCTAGAGGGTGTCAAAGTGACACCCCCTGCACCCTTGTGAAATTCGGTATTTACCGATTCGGTAATTACCCAATCGGTAATGTCCATTCATTCCTATGGGCTTCAAAGCCCATAGGAATGAATGGGCATTACCGGTCGGTATTTACCGAATCGGTAAATACCGATTTTTACCGATTCGGTAAATGCACATCTGTATTTACCTACATCTCGGTACTTATATTTTACCACTTCTTAAATACCGAATCGGTATGATTCGGTATTTAAGAGGTGGTAAAATAAAATTACCTACATCTGGCCCTTGGTATCTGTGTTGTGTCTCTGTATACTAGCCCATCCGGTCCATCAATCTCCAGTATGGTATTTGGCTGTTGTGTCAATCTGATCGTCTCAGCAAGTACCTTCCCTGGTCTTCCACCCTCGCCGTATCTACGGGCCGTCCAATGTCGGCCTCTAAACTTGGACTCCCTTTTGGCCTCATCCGTGTATGCCGTGAGTTTCTCCCTGATTTGCGCCAGCGTTAATCTGTCTGGGCATCCCGCCAGCGATCTTTCAAGCGTTTTGAGCTCAGTTTCCAACCTATTCAGTGTGGACAGTATACTCTTAAGTACTCCCGACCCCTTTGCTATGCAGATTCCCCTCAGGGTCACCTTAAAGGCATCCCAAATTGTCTCTACATCCCTAACAGAGGAGAAGTGTGGCTCACTGGTTAGAGGAGGCAGACCTGGAAGCAGAGGTCAGCCCGGGACCAGGGTTCAATTCCCGGCTCGTCGGGGTCTTGAGTCCTAAAATGTCCATGGACTCGACAATTCTCGCTCCGGTGCCTACTCGATTCACGGGTTCACACTCTGCGACTCTGGGCAATAGCTTGCTTAATCTCCACAACGGCCCCTCGCGGCGGGAGACCTGGCTTTCACCTTGCGGATACCCTGCCGGGGTTATCTCACAGGGGAATACCAGGACGGGTTTCCTAAGCAAGCGCTTAGAAACCGCTTGGTGATTTGCGCTATATAAATTCCTGTACATTTACATTTACATAACAGAGTCTTTGTTACGATCGAAGAAGTCTAAAACCTCGCAACTCCTCCTGAAATACAGTGTCTAGGAGCATTGTAGGCTGTAATTGCCAGGCCGACCTCGGTGGACCCAGATCCTCAGCCCTCAATGTTATTTTCACAGGCCAGTGATCAGAATAAGTCCTGGCTAAGTGCTGAGCTAGAATCAGCGCAGGGCAGAGTTGTCGGGAAATGAAGATGTAATCTAGTCTCGCCCAGGACCTAGCCTGTGCCGTGAAGTGGGTGCCCTCTCGTGTAGTAGCGTTAAGGTGTCTCCATGTATCAATCAGGGTATATTCCTCGATCAGGGTGTGCAGTTCAGCCCTTGCTTTAGTATAGTGATGGGGGGCCGGGTGCGACCGGTCGATGGCAGGGTTGTGCGTCACATTAAAATCACCGCCCCATATTATGCGATCTGGACCTGTGCTCATGATATTAGCCCATAGCTCAGTGAAGTAGTTAGGATCATCAGTATTGGGTCCATAGCTACATATCATGGTTACCGCCATGTGTCCCAGCCTCCCCCATAGGATACAATATCGTCCTTGAGCGTCTTGTCTGCTGCCCACCAAAGTGAATGACGTGCCTTTTTTAATAAGGATTGCGGTACCTCTAGCATAGGTCGAATAGGAGGAAAAGGCTGTATGGGCTGCCCACCTACTGGCAAAAGTGTGGTTGGTGTTGGGTTTGAAGTGTGTTTCCTGTAGAAAGGCAACTTGTACAGCATGTCGGTCTAAGTACGATAGCACCTGTCGCCGCTTCCGCGGGTCTCCTAGCCCCCGAACATTCCATGTGATAAGGTTCAAATCAGTGCCTGCCATGGGTCACTTGTGTCACAATTATAAGGGAGCATGCTCGTCTGTCCTACCCACAAAAACCACCTGATCGTAGCACATCCCGTTGTATTGTCCAATAGTGGTACATAAGTGTTGTTGTGTCCCAGATTCCATGTAACGCATTTGTTGTAGAAATGGTTAGTACTCGAGTGTGTATGTTTCGAATGCACCATAAGAATGACTCGTACCCCCAACGCCCCCTCCCGGTCTGACCCGCAGTCCCTCCTCGATCTTCATAGCAGTCATCCAGGTCTTGTAATCATCATGCATCACCTTCCTCTCAAATCCACCCCTCCCACTGAAGCATCCCCAACTTGCCAGCATACTTTACCCCCCCACCTCCCCTATTCCCAAACAATGGAACATTCATATCTCAAAACAATACCAAAAGTATTTCCCCAAACAGTACAGGAACAATATCGGAGAACACCCGCAGGGGGACAATCCAGAGAGAAACACCAACACTGCCCTCTCCCCAAGCCCGAGGCCCTGTGCGTTCGATAGGCTTTTACGAGGGAGGGCAGTGGGGCCTGGAATACGTTACCACTGGATGAACAGCAATCAATCCGTTGTCACAGGCAGCATTCAGTCCCAGCCCCAGCATAACGCCGAAGTCCTTGGCTCAGCCCAGTTGCGTCTTGCCTAGGCTGACAACAGACCAGTCACAAAGATCAGTCCTCTTCGTCGTCGGTACGGACAGCATCTCGTTGCGCCTCACCGCGTCCATTACCTCCCAGGTGCGGTCTCTTAAGCGAGCTTATGTAATCCTCGGCATGCTGTGGGTTTGTAAAAAATCTTTGCTTTCCCTGGTGCGTCACACGTAGTTTTTCCAGGTATAATAACGCATTGTCAATCTGTGCTGCGTGCAACTTTTTTTTCACGTCTATGAACTTACGCCTCTCCGCTTGCACCATTGGAGTGAAGTCCGGGAAGATTGAAAAGGACACTCCATTGTACACCAGGTTTTGTTTGGTGCGCACTGCGCGCAGTGCCACATCGCGGTCACGATAATTTAATAGCCTTGCGATGATGGGTCTCGGAGGTGAGCCTGGTTTTGGCCGGGGTCCAAGAGACCGGTGTGCGCGTTCCTCAATCAGCTGCGTGGGAAAGCCTCAGCACCAATAGATGTCAGGAGCAACTTTTCAATGTAGTCCTCCATGCGTCCGGTGTCGGTGGATTCCGGCACACCCGTGACGCGGATGTTATTGCGCCTACTGCGGGTTTCCAAATCTTTGTTTTTTGCAGCAATAACACGCAGCAAATTCTCCATTCGTGCTAACTGGGTCATATGGCCCGCAGTGGTGTCTTCATTCTCAGAAATACGCCGTTCGGCCTCCGTAAGCTGCTCCTCATGCTTATCAACTTTGTGCCCCAGTGCATCGAGCCTTAAGGACATGCGGTCTACCTTATCAATGACTGTGGCAAATCCCTGTCTCATTTCCTGCAAGATTTGCTTCATGTCAAGGTCCGAGGATGGCTTGCCAGGGCCTGGTCTGTTAGCTCCTTCTGCTTCCACATCATCCGAATTCGCCTGAGGCCCTTTTATCGCCGCAGCCTCGAAATTGAGCTTAGGCTGTCTGGTTTCCCCATGATACCGCCACCACTGAGAGGTCCACAGCCAATAGTGCATAGTCCGACCGCAGTCATCAACAGTATTGCTCAGGCAGCGCACAAAGGTTTGTCAAATGCGTCCGGGATATCACTGGGTGTTCTAGTAGTTCCTCTCCACCGGGCCCCAGGCCAGCAGTCCCAGTCGTGCTTCCCTACTGGTATCTGGTCCCTCGCAGCTAGCGTGTGGTCGTGCTTGTCCGCCTGTCACCACAGATGGGGGACCTTGTAAATAGCGCCGCAATTGCATCTTGCTGTGCAAGGTAGTGTTCCTCCTGGGCCCTGGCAGAGATATATCTCCAAGATCTGAGGCCTCTGTCTGTACAGACACATTAAGATAGAAGGCTGTGCAGCGTGTGGCAGAAGCAGGTGGTCATGACGCCTGGCCAGGGGGGGCCTATGATGCAGCACTGGTCTTCACAGTTTAGATAGCCTCTGTCCAGGCGCAGGTCTCTCAGCGCGTTCCGAGTCACCTTATGACAGAAAACAGTGTAGGAGCGCCACAGGCGGCGCACGTCAGCAGTCAGCCCCACATTCGGCGCTCAGCAGTGCTCCGGTAGTGGTTCCTCAAGTAGCGCTAGGCAGCGTTAGGGAGGCAGATCAACCCCCTAGCACAGGCAGATCAAGCGCTTCCACAGGAGCAGCTGGTCTCGTCCTCTCGCGCACCCCGGCAGATGCAGGCAATATTTTCAGCGGTGATAGGCGCCTTACCACGCTCGGCCTCTGGGCTCCTGCTCCGCCACAGTAGGTGCAGGCCGTGCGGCCTGCACTCCGCGGGGCAATCCTCGGCCTTGCCTGCCGCAGCCCGCTGTCCTCCGTGACCCGTGTAGAACCAGGGTCGGTCACGGCAGCAGGCTGCGAGGTGCGTATCTCCGGAGTGCGGGGCAGGACGCGCCTCAAATTTGCAGCGGAGCTAGGCAAACTCTTACTGCACACGTAGGTGCCCTTAGATGCGTGTTCTGTCCAGGTTGAAAGGATATTAGACGGATATTGGATTCCAGGCAGCAGGAGCCTCACAATGTGGCGGCCATGCTGCTTGTGCGCCCTCTAGCGCCCCCCACCAGTTAGTGACCTTGCCGTAAGCCCAAATAGGATACGCAGAAAAGTAATTACTGTATGATTATGGTTCTTATGTTAGATTTGGAAAGGAAATACCTTGTACTAGAATTATGTTAAGGTTAGCAATCTGATATCTGTATATATCAATTGAAATCAATGACATGGAAAGTTTTCTGCGTAATCGTGTAAATATTGTTTATTTCAATTTTGTTTTATTTTATGTTTTAATAAATACGGCAGGGGGTTGTACGACCCCCGCCTCCAAAGAAATCCCTCTCATGTCATATTAATAAGGTTTGATTAAAGCAGGGGAGAGTTACGGCAGTCCCTGGCCCTATTGTGGTTATTGTAAACCCTCACCAGGTGTGACCGTGCGTTTGTACCCGTGAAGCCGCTCCTTCCATTATCAGAGTCCGCGCTGCTTTCAGCACGCATCAACCTGCAGTTCTTAAAATTATTGTAAGCATTTTGCTAAATGTTTATCCTTCAGCGGCATTCTATATTTAGGACAAACTATGTACCTCCATTCTAAATACTGTTAATAGTTCTTAACATTATTGTAAACATTTTGCTAAATGTCTTTTGTTGCTGCTGCCGGCTCATAACCTTTAAAGTAGTTCCTCCTTACTCTGAAATGATCGAAAAGAATTTAGATAAAACAGTGCACACTCCTAAACCCGGATATTTACCGAACTCTGAGGGGCATATTATCAAGGGATTTATCTCCGCTTTTTTGGCTTTAAAAGCCAAGAAAGCGGAGATAAAATTATCTCCCTATCAGCAACAGGGTGCTAACACGCAAATTCGCATGTTAGCACCCTTTTTCTCTACGCTTCCCCTTGCATCTCTAATGAGATGCAAAGGGGGCGTTCCAGAGAAAAATAATAGGAGAAATGTTGTTAAGCGACATTTCTCCTATTATCAAGGATTTCGCTAACCCTGTTAGTGATAAAAAAAAAGCAGCGCTAACCACGGTTAGCACTGCTTTTTTTACACCTGGTATTTTCCTGACTTAGCTATGATATCCTACCGAAGGTGGATATCATGGCTAAATTTGTGAGCCCCTATCATCAAGCTAACACCAAACTTCGAGAGATTATCGTTGGTTTTCCAGCGATAATCTCTCATTTGGCAGTTAGCGCGAGGATTTTTATCACTTCTGAGATAAACCTTGCTAATAGCAAGTTATCTCTGCAATAATTTCCGGCGATGCTTAGCGTTAAAAAATTTGTTGCTAAGCATCGTTAGCGATAAATATCGCTCATCGTTGGTAATATGCCCCTCTGTTTTGGGCTCTTTAAAAGCCGTTTCCTTGTCTCCAAGAATCGGCGCACCCGAGACAGTGGGTTACAACAGCTCTTGTGGAGTGGACGATCCCCGTCATCTGACCCAGAAGGAATCATAAACCGGATTTGATTAATATTCCTCAGAACAATGTGTTTTTCGGAGCCTAAAACACTTCTCCTGTGGCACTTCAAAGCCCTCTGAAATACAACTCAATGCATCTTGGGGAACGAGCAAGAGGTAGAAGAAAAATTAAAACGTACCCCACTCTTTTAATTTTAGCTTTGCACTTTCCTAACTGTGTTTTTAATCTAATGATCCTCTCCTCTCCGTTCCTTTCTTTGTTCCTCCTTTCTTAACACCTTCTCTGCTCCTCCCTCCTCACCTCTCATCTTTCTTAACTGTGTCTTCTAGAATTTAATCTATTTTTCAACAAAATGTGTCACTACACAAATCACATACAGGTCACTACAGTTTGTGCACGATCGCCCACATTAACTCCTACATCTCGTTACATGTTGTGTGCACATTGGAATTGCAGGTGCTGTGCCTTAAGCAGTCACAGTGTTCTGATTTTCTTCATTGGCTGTGTGTGTCTGCGGCATGCTTTGCACACTTCTCTGGCTCATCCCACATGAGCAATGAAGAAAATAACACAGCACAGGTGGAGCACAAAAGTAAATAGAGTTGCACACCGCTGTGCAACACTAACCAAATCACACCTTTAGCCTACATACTATTTATATTAGATCCTAGTTAACCTTCATACAGAAAAATATCTACACCAATGGGTGTTATCCTTTCGACTTATGGGGACCCCCACTTAATATTCACTGGAATCGAGGGACTCTCTCTGAGTCATTATTGGAATCCAAGGACAATGATTTGAACGGCAAAACAATACACACAAATACAGAAACAAGCATTTATCAAACAAATACACTCATTATGAAATATTTAAATATTTTATTTAATTCACAAATATAAAAAAGAGCTTTTCTAAATTCAATTGAAGCCAACCCTTGTCCATATGAGATTCTGTTTGATGCATTTGCACTGCTCATACAAATTATTCTAAGTTTTTCAATTACATTTTTAGTCTTCAATTTCAATTTTCTCCTCATTAACATAACGTTTTAAGTTTTAATTTGACATTTTATTTCCTTATTTATATACAATACATTAATCTGTTGATATTATTTCATTTTCTAAGTCGTCACGGACGGTAGATCCCCTGAGTAGGTGTCACGGACAGCTAGGATCCATGGACCACAGGCTTAAGAACCGGCAAACTTTATGGAGCAAGAAAGGTATGATGTAGAGTTATCAGAGGTTTAGTATTACACTCTTGCTTTATGCTTATGTTCACTTTAATCATGTTTTATCTCACTAAAAGAATTCATTATATCTGCAACTTCTAAAAAAGACTTGGGGCCAGATGTAGGTAATCACATATTACCGATTCCTAAATACCGAATTTTACCGATTCGGTATTTAGAAATCGGTAAATGTGATGTAGCCAATGATTCGGTAAATTTGGTATTTACCCATTCGGTATTTACCGAATCGGTAATGCCCATTCATTCCTATAGGCCTGGAGGCCCATAGGAATGAATGGGAATTACCGATTCAATAAATACCGAATCGGTAATAGGGAGAAGACTTACAATGGTGGCAGGGTGTCACATTGACACCCTGTTGCATCCCTGAATAGTGCATGGGTGCACATGTGGCACACATACATGCCTTAAGGGCATGTATGTCTGCCACATGGCACTATTAAAAACGCACAAAATTGCTTTTTCACCGGTTTTCGATATTTACCACCAACTTGTAGTTGGTGGTAAATAACGAATCCTTAAATGGGAAATGCACTCACTTGAGTGCTCCCTACATTCAGGATTCTGTAAATTACCGATTCGGTATCTTAAGGATTCTGTAATTTACCGATTCCTTAAATTACCGATTCGGTAAATTACCGAATCCTTCAATTTGTCCTCCTACATCCAAAAAGCCTAATACCGGTCGGTAAGGGCCGAAATTCGGTAATTTCGGCCTTTACCGACCGGTATTAGGCTACCTACATCTGCTTGTTCCTTATTTAATGCAGTACAACCCTCACTATGTCCTGGATGTTCTGAACATACCCTCATTGTTTGGTTGAGCCTGGTCCTTTTGAGTTTGCTTTCACATATTTTTTAGAAAAGAAAGAAACTTCATCATCAGGAAGGGAGAGGTATCCTCCAGGGTCCTTCTCCCATACACAAACTAACCTAAATAGGACAATAGCATTTTTTATTATTAGCTAGAAGTTTACATGCTCAGTTTGTTAATGGGCAATGCAGGTTACATCAAAATAATCACAGCTGGATTTTCGACAGTAGAAATAACACTTGGAGACGAGCATGTTACACACGTCACACTTTGTGTTATCCTGAAAGCTGGTCCCATTGCTTCACTTGGGCTGCAGTAGTGGCCACAGAGCTATCTATGTATTGATGGAACTAATTGTATTGGGTCTTTGTCTTTTATAATTACTCTACCTTGCCAATTTAAACCCTAGAGAGGAAGTGTCTGTGTTTGTGTGGGAGCGGAGTTGGTTGGTCCAAATGTGATGTACTTGTCAATGTGAAGACAATAGGCAGGTGCGTACGTGCGTGTCTATAAGTTTCGATTTATACTTTTTAACAGTTCTTTTCTTGGTATGTAAAGGGTGTGGTTTGTGATGAATGGCTGAGCAAAGAAACACACAGACCTGTCACTAGTCTGATCGCACTTGAAATGTGAGGGCGCGTCTTCTTGTACTATGGGAAACCTTACCAGTAATTTTTCAGTGAAAGACAAGTGTATTTTTAGTAAATCAGTCAACCTTTGATAACCTCCACCTGCACCTCTCACAATCCACCTCCATCGGAATGGAGTGGCTATTGGCTAAATAGATCAATATTGTTTGCAGAGATACTCAAAATCCTGACTACCTAGTTACTTGAAAAACAGGGATATTATTGTGGACACAGTGTGTAGTTTCATAAGCATATGTAAATGGAAACACCCAAACTGTGGATATTTAAATATATAACTTTTTTGACCCTGTGGAAGCTTGGGGCTGAAGGCAGTTGATTTGATTTTTCTAAAATTATATGTAGAAGATACTTAAAGGAGCTTTCTGCCAGCCATCATCATCCATTGGCCTGTTACAGCGGCATTCACATTTTCATCCACCACTTCATTGGCTGACTTCTCTGTGACAGTATTCGTCCCATTCACTAGGAGCACATCCACTCGCAAAGTAGTTCCATCACTGCTTGGGACAGTGCTTTTTGAAACCCAAAAATATTTTTGCATTAGGCCAATGTTTGGTTTTAGATTGACAAGGTCCAAGCTGCTTCCCCAATGATAAAGTTTTGCAAAAAGCAAAAAGCATTGACAAAGCCAAAAGGGTGGCAGCCAATGCCAGGCCTATTGGCTTTGCCAATGTTTTTTTGTCTTGGCCTAATGCATAGTAACATCTTCAGTTTGATTCAATGTGTTGCAACAGAAATGTATATTTCTCTGTTTAATACTAAGAATCATTCTATTTTCAAAGTATATTTTGCAAGTAATGCATTGTATGTATGTATATAGCACAAACCTAGTTGTGAAGGGGGTATAGGGTATGATGTAGATCATGTACATCAAGTTGGGATTACAGAAATTAATTTTTCACACATTGCATATCACATTTTTAGACACAGGGAGAATAAGTGACTTGCCCAAAATCACATTGATATTCAGTCTAGTGCCAAGACTAGGATTCGAAGTTCAGTCTCTAAGTCAATAGGCTCCATTCCCAGCTCCTATGCAGTATATTGGCCCCACATTGGCTTTCTTATGAATTTACTTAACAGTTACTTTTGATGGAAAGTGGGTTTACTGTTATAATTTTGTGTTTTATGCTTGCAGTAGTTTTTATAGCTCTCTTCTTTAGGAAAATGTATCTTGTTTAAAATAATGCATTGTTTTTTGTTTGTTTTGACATGTTGGTAACTCGCAAGGAACTGCACTGCTACAAACTCGGTGCCTCATTTATGAAAAGTGACGCATCGCTGCGTGAAAACAGCGATGCTTCACTTTTCATTGCGCCTTCCTTGCGACACCAATGATGCGTCATATTTACAGTATGGCGCATCATGTCGAGAGGAGTTACAGATACGTCAGTATTTCTGACGTCTCTGTAGGCGCAAAAGTGACGCATTGCTGGAGTGTGTCACAAAAGTGACGCAACTCCAGCAATGTGTCCTTACTCTTACGCCTGCTGAGAGGCAGGCGTAAGATTTTGACGCATTTGAGTCCTAGAAGTGGCGCAGTGAAATCTCATAGATTTCACTGTGTCACTTCCATGACCCTTTCTTGCGTCAAAACGCTCCCCTTGCATACATTATACCTGGTGCAGGTATAATGTGGCGCAGGGGTTTACAAAGTGACCATCTACCTAGATGCGTCACTTTGTAAATATGGCACAACAAGGTGCTTTTTTTTCGCCACTGGTGCGTCACAAAAAGTGACGCACCGGCGGCGTAAAAGTGATGCACAGCCTCATAAATGAGGCCCTCGGTGTTGATAGTACCAGGTTTAAAAAATATTGAATGACAACAGTATGATTTTGTTTTAGTTACCTTTAGGCCTACTAAAACTAGAACTAATCATATAGGGCCCGATGTAGGTAAATCCCATTTACCGATTTTGAAATACCGAATTTTACCGATTCGGTATTTCAAAATCGGTAAATGGGATGTAGGTCCCAACATCTGGATTCGTTACCGAATCCTTAACAATTCTTTAATTACCGATTCGGTAAATACCGAATCGGTAATGCCCATTCATTCCTATGGGCTTTGAAGCCCATAGGAATGATAAGGCATTACCGATTCGGTATTTACCGAATCGGTAATTAAAGAATTCACAAGGGTGCAGGGGGTGTCACTTTGACACCCTCTAGCACCCCCAAAACGGGCATGTGTGCAATGTGGCACACAGACATGCCCTAAGGGCACGTCTGTCTGTCACATGGCACATGTGTACATGCACAGATGTGCATGTACACAGGAATTGGTTTTTTACCATGGATTTGTATTCCATGGTAAAATACCGATTCTGTAAGCCATGTGCTGATGGAACATAGGCTACCTACATTGCATTTTCGGTAGTTCTACTGAATCGTTATCATTACCGAATCGGTAAATATACCGATTCGGTAATGATAACGATTCGGTAAAATTACCGAAAATGTGCCCCTACATCTCGATAGCCCTTTACCGATCGGAAACGGCCGAAAATCGGTATTTTCGGCCGATTCCGATCGGTAAAGGGCTACCTACATCGGGCCCATAGTTACTTGAAATTAGTGTATTATTAAATAAAACTATACACATTGAAGATTATGCAAAATACAGAAACATATATGTTCCAAGTGATTTGCACACTCTTAGATGCCCTTCAGTTTCTTCCACAGTGTGGTACACAGGTCAAGAGGTCGAAGTGGAGGAGCAGAGCTATTAATTGTACAAAAAGGGATGGAGTGAGATGTCATACTTTATTACCGAGGCAGCAGGGTAGATTGAAGGGGTGTAAATTGGTGTAGAGTGGAGTTGGGTAGCCTGAGATAGAGTGGGGTGAAGTGGTGTAGAGTGGGGTAGGGTAGTGTGGACAAGGGTAGATTGCGGTAGAGTGGAGTGGGGTAGATTGGGGTGGAACAGATTGGAGTATATTGGAGTGGGGCAGATTGGGGTAAAGTAGGGTGCGGTATATTAGGGTAGAGTGGAGTGTGGTGGAGTGGGGTAGATTTGGCTATTGTGGGGCAGATTGGGCTAGAGTGGATTAGGATAGAGTGGGGTAGATTAGGCAGAGTGGCGTGGGGTAGAGTATAGTAGATTGGTGTGAGATACATTGTGGTGGAGTAGATTGGGGTAGAGTGGAGTGAGGTAGATTGGTGTAGGGTGGAGTGGGCTAGATGGAGGTAGAGTGGGTAGATTGAGATGGGGTAGATTGGTGCAGAGTGGAGTGGGATAGAGTGGGGTAGATTGTAGTGGGGTGGAGTGGAGTAGGTTTGAAAGGGAGTAGGTTAGATTTGAGTGGAGTAAAGTGGGATAGAGTGGGATGTAGTAGATTGGGGTAGAGGTGAGTGAGGTATATTGTAGGGAATTGGGGTCGATTGTCGAAGAGTGGGGTAGACTGAAGTAGAGATGGAGTGGGGTAGATTGGGGTAGAGTGTGATAGATTGGAAAGGGGTAGAAAATATTGTGGATTGAGTAGGGTGAATTGGGCCATATTGTGGAGTGGAGTGAGGTAAACTGGAGTAGAGTGCAGTGTGGTAGAGTGGGGTGAGGTAGATTGGAGTAGAGGGGATTGGAGTACAATCGGGTTGATTAGAGTAGGGTAGAGAGGGGTAGATTGGAGGGGGTATAAAATATAGTGGATTGAGTGGGGTGGTTTGGGGTATATTGTTGAGTGAGGTAGATTGGAGTAAAGTGGATTGTGGCAGAGTGGGGTGGGGTAGATTGGGGTAAAGGGGTAGATTGGAAAGGGGTAGAAAATGTTGTGGATTGAGTGGGGTTGATTTGGCTTTATTGTGGAGTGGAGTGAGGTAGGTTGGAGTAGGGTGGAGTGTGGTAGAGTGGGTGGGGTAGATTGGAGTAGAGAGGAGTGGAGTAGAGTGGGGTAGATTGGAGTAGTGTAGAGATGGGTAGATTGAGGGGTAGAAAATATAGTGGATTGAGTGGGGTGGGTTGGGGTATTTGGTGGAGTGGGGTAGATCAGAGTAAAGTGGAGTGTGGTAGAGTGGGGTGGGGTAGATGTGTGTGGGGTAGGGTGGAGGGGGTAGAATGGGATAGATTGAAGTGGGGCATATTGGGGTAGAGTGGAGTGGGGTAGTTGGGGTTGAGTAGATTGGGGTACAGTGGAGTGGGGTAAGGTAGATTGGGGTAGAGTGGAGTGGATAGTGTGAGACAGAAAGGTGTATAGTGAAGTGGGGTAGATGGTGTGGGGTAGATTGTGGTAGACGGTTGTGGGATAGATTGGGGTACAGTGGAGTGGGGCAGGATGGGATATACTGCAATGGGGTAGATTAGGGTAGAGAGGAGTAGGGTAGATTGGGGTAGGTTAGGTTGGGGTAGGGTGGAGTGGAGTGGGGGTAGAGTGGAGTGGGGTAGATTAGAGTAGAGTGGAGAGTTGTGGAGTGGGGTAGACTGGGGCAGGGTAGATTGGAGTAGAGTGGATAGGGGTAGAGAGGGTTAGATGGGAGTGGGTTAGATTAGGGTAAATTGGAGTGAAGTGGGGTGGGGTAGATAGGGATTGGGTGGGGTGGGGTACAGTGGGGTAGATTGTGGCAGGGTCGATTGGGATGGAGTAATATATTGGAGTAGGGTAAAGTGGAATAGATTGTAGTGGGGTAGAATGGGGTGGATTGGAGCAGGGTAGATTGGGGTAGAGTGAGATAGATTGGATTATATTGGGGTAGAGTGAAGTAGTGTAGATTGGGGTAGAGTGGGGTAGGGTGGAGTGGGTTAGAGGGGGTGGGGTAGATTGAGGTACAGTGGAGTGGGGTAGATTGGAGTGGGGTATACTGGAGTGAGGTAGATTAGAGTTGATTGTAGTGGTGTGGGGGTAGATTGGGATAGAGTTGAGTGGGGTGGGGTAAATTGTGGTACAGTGGAGTGGGTTAGATTGGGTTACAATGGAATGGGGTAGATTAAGTTAGAGTGCAGTGGGGTGGAGTTGGTGGAGTAGGGTAGACTTTGGTATATTGGAGTAGGGTAGATTGGGGTAGATTGTAGTGGAGTGGGGGTAGAGAGGGGTAGAGTGAAGTGGAGCAGACAGAGATAGAGTATAGGGTGGTAGATTTGCATAACAATGGAGTGGGTTAGATTGGAGTAGAGTGAAGTGGGTGAAGTGGGTAAGAGTGGAGTATATTGGACTGATTGGGGTGGGGTAGGTTGGAGTAGAGTGGGGAGGGCTAGCTTGGGGTAGAGTTGAGTTGCTTATATTTAAGTAGAGTTGGTAGATTGGGGCAGAGATGAAGTGGTGTAGTTTGATGTCAAATGGAGTGAGATAGATTGGGGTAGCTTAGATTTGGGAAAAGTGGGGGAGATTGGGGTAGAATGGAGTGGAGTACATTGGGTTAGAGTGGATTGGACAGGCGTGCAAAACCCATTGGGCTCACCAGGCTTCAGCCCCCCCCCCATCGTGTGGATTGTGGCAGAGTGGGGTGGGGTAGATTGGGGTAAAGAGGGGTTAGATTGGAAAGGGGTAGAAAATATTGTGGATTGAGTGGGGTTGATTTGGCTATACTGTGGAGTGGAGTGAGGTAGGTTGGAGTAAGGTGGAGTGTGGTAGAGTGGGTGGGGTAGATTGGGATAAAGTAGAGTGGGGTAGATTGTGGTAGAGTGGAGTGTTGTAGATTGGAGTGGAGGGGCATACATTAGAGTAAACTAGTGTAGCTTAGGGGAGATTGGTGTGAGGTAGACTGGGGTAGAGTGGAGTGGGATAGTTTGGGGTGGGGTAGAGTGGGGTGAGGTAGTTTGGCGTAAAGTGGTTTTGGGTAGATGGGGTAGATTGTAGTGGAGTGGGGTAGATACGGGTAGGGTGGAGCTGGGTACAGTGGGGTAGATTGGGGTGGGATAGATTGGGGTAGAGTAAAAGATTGGAGTGGGGTAGACTGGGGTAGATTGTATAGTGTAGAGTAGTGAGGTAAATTGGGATGAGTTGAGTGGAGTAGATTGGGGTAGAGTGGGGTGGGATAGATTGCAGTGGAGTGAGGTATATTTTGGAACATTGGGGAAAGGTAGATTGGTGTAGCTTAGGGTAGAATAGATTGGGAGAGAGTACAGTTGGGTAGTGGAGTGATGTGGGGTAGAGTGGAGTGTCTTAGATTGCGATAGAGTGGAGTTGGGTAC
This sequence comes from Lissotriton helveticus, assembly GCF_964261635.1. Lineage (NCBI taxonomy): Eukaryota > Metazoa > Chordata > Amphibia > Caudata > Salamandridae > Lissotriton > Lissotriton helveticus. The sequence goes on along the minus strand of NC_136062.1, from coordinate 236,582,462 downwards.
ATTGGGATAGAGTTGAGTGGGGTAGAGTGGGGTCTAGTGTGGTAGAGTGAGGTGGGGTAGCATGAAGTGGGATAGAGTTGGGTAGAGAGGGATAGATTGGAGTGGGGTTGAATGGAGTGGGGTACACTTGGCTAAATTGTAGTGTTTTGGAGTGGTGTAGTGAGGTTCTGTAATTCTCGAGCCTGACTCCATTTTGTGTTGCCCTCACGTAGGCCTGTGAAAGAGGCCCGGCGAACAAGTGGCCTGGCCTTCTGAGTTCATATATACATTAACTAGGTTTCTTTCGACTCTGAAAGAAATGCAGAGAAACTGACCTCTTCACCTGAAACTGACCTCGCAAAGCAATTTCCCTTGGTTTGATCCTTGTCTAAGATTGCCACTTAATGTTCAGGACCTCGTTAACCTTTAGTTTCCTTGCACATGTTTTTTTCTTGTTCAGCATCTATTACTGTTTCCTTTATGTTCTGACATTACATGGGTTGTGCTTTTCAATTATAAATTTGTCCGGCTTGCAAAGATTGAATTTGGGACATTCCTAATAATTAACTTTTGGGTTGGGTTACTGTAAATTGGGTTTTTGTTAATGTGATACTCAGTTAGAAAATGTGCCCTATTGGTTAGAATTTTGCGCAGTGGGTGTACATTTATAATGAGAATATGGTGTATAAAAGGTGATGTCTTGCCTTAGTAATTTGAACAGTCTCCTAGGAATATACATTGTGATGTATTGTTGGGATTTCTGTTACTAGCTGCAGCTAATAAACTTGGTCTCTGACGCCACCCAGAAGTATTCCGTGTCTCTGTATACTAAGACAGGTGGAACTCGAAGATTTCAGGTGTGTCCCTGGCACCGCTGGGTTCTGACCCGGTTCTTCAACTGGCACCCAACGTGGGGTGACTTCAGCGATACCGGTCCAAGCCCGAAGATTGTGAGGAGCCCCGTGAGGTAACTCTGGAGGAGGGCCCCCACTCCATCGAAAAGTGGACCGAAGGTCTTTTCTGCGAGGCTTCCCCTTTCCGATGGCTACGAAGGACTGCTGCCCTGACTGTCGCCCTGTCTTGGACCCTCGTGTGACGATTTGTAAGGCGAGACGTTAGACGGTCTTCTGGTGGCGTGACAGACATTTTGGTTAAGTATAAGTGGGTCGCTCCCACAACTTTGTTTTGTTTCTTGGGTCTTTATTTGGCTATTGCAATAGTCGAAGCCGAGGGGTTCGTATATTTACGAGTGTATAATTTTTTGATACCCTTTGAAGTTTGAAACCAGACTAGTGAGCAAGATGCCTGGTCTTGGTAAACTTGGTAAATGGCTTGTTTGTGGTCTTAATAGGGATTCCCGATTGGAGGATTCGTGTCCGATAGCTCCGGTTGGAACTCCAACTTATGAGCTTTATTCGAAACATGGCGTGGGTCCCATTACCTTTAATGAGGTTTGGATCCGCTACACTAGGAAGGACGGTGTTTTACGATGGCCCCCACATGGTAGTTTTGAAACAGAGATTTTGGATAACTTAGAAGTTGCGCTATGTAGGAAGAAAGCCCGGCCGGCAATGTTTGACTCTTTCCGCCTTTGGCGTAAGGAAGCCAAACAGCGAGAAATTAAGCAGGCGAAAAGAGATAGGAACGAAAGGAATATGTCAGTAATGCAAGCCGCTACGCAGTTTAAGGACGATGAAGAAGATCGTGCGATTGAAGTGACAGATAGACAGCATTGCATGGCCATTGACAAATGTTATCCGGCTTTGCCACCTCCCCTTTCAACTGTGACTGAAGACCCTGAAAAGGATCCTTTGATGTCGCATCTACTGAGATTACCACCCCCTTATGCGCAGAGTGCTACAGCACCTCCGTTACCTCCAGTTGTTGCACCCCCTGTTGTTGTTCAACACCCTGCTGTTGTTCAGCCATTTGTTGCTCCACAAGTGGTTCTTCCTCCTGCGGTGCAGCCCCCTCTAGGGCCGCCAGCTTTGTTACCAGCCTTGCCTCAAACTCCTTTGACTTACACTGCCTTATCTTCATCTTCTCTTACTTCTGTCCCTATGACTCCTATTCCTCAGACTACTTTGTCTCCTGTCCTTATGTCACCTTCTTCTCCTTCTGCTCGACAAAGAATGACTGAAACTGTCACTAGTCTTTTGTCTCCTCTCTTTGGGTCACTGAATAGGACCCCTGTTTCTGAACGTAAACAGAGACTTAGTCAGCTTCCTGGTCCCGAAGAGCGGGCAGTGTTAGATCTCCTTGCTCGTAGATGGGTTTCGAATGCTTCCAGGTACGGTTTACAAGCGTTTATGGATGTTTTTCTACAGTGGGAAGCACCAAAGCAAAGGTATGTTTTTGATGTCATGTGTACCTTTCTTCGTCAGGAATGGGAAGATAATGAGTTGGGTCCAATTCCGTTGGACTTGATTAATGTTCAGTCCGAATTTGCTAAGGGAACAATAGTGGGTTCAATGTTGAGGTAGCGGTAGAGACAATACTTACTTTCAGGTCTAGACTTCCACCTCAGTCATTGTTCGAACCTGATCCTTCTGTTAGGAGAAAAGTGAAGCAGTATCCTATGAAAGAGGTTCCTCCAGTATGGAGAGAGGCAGTTGAGGCTGACGTTCCTAATGGTGTTTTGGCTGCACCAGCACATTTTCAGCGAGTGTGGATACATGTCCCTTGGAAGAGAGCAGAGGTCCGGGCTCTTAAGCAGACCTTGCCTGACCCCCGTAAAAATCCTGCTGGTTATTACAAGAAGTTGTCTCAGACAGTTGATGCGTGTGTTATGAATTTAGCTGACATCGATATGTTGATTGGTAATTTAGTTCCTCAACCCTTGTAGGCGAAGATCCGTCATGAGGATCACGCGCCAGAGTTAGGAGATACATGGGTTAATATTACTGCTGCAGATGGTCGGCAGGTAGGAGGTGCCAAACCTGAGCCTTTAGTTGCAGAACTACCTGGTAGGATTGTTAATTTAATGAAAACTTTGATGCCTCCTTTGCGAGTGAATTGGGACAAGTTAGCAGCATGCAAACAAAAGAAAGATGAGAGTGTGTCCGATTTCCTTACTAGGTTTGAAGAAACATTCATTGAATGTAGTGGTCAGGACATGAGTACAGAAGGTGGTCAGAGGTTGTTCATAGATAAATTTGTTTTTAATTTACTCCCCGAACTTTGTAATAAGTTAAAGGACTCTGAAAGTTCATGGGCAGTTTCTTCTTCGGCCCAGATATTGGCTACTGCAAAATACTATGAGAATAAAGACAAAGATGAGAAGGATAAAGTAGAGAAGAAGACTAAAGAATTAAAAACCAAAGTTCTTTTGCAACAGGCTTATCCGCCTCGCCCTGATCAGCGTCAGTTTCAGCAACACCCACAGTTTCAGAAACCATTGCAGACGCCTGAGTCTTTTGTTCCGCGATTTCCGCTACGCCCTAATCAGTGCGCTTATTGTAAAGAGGAAGGTCATTTCAAGAGTAGTTTTCCGGTCCTGCTACATTGTGTGAATGGTATGTCTGGTCTGAGAGGTCGTGGTGGTTACCAACAAGTACCTAGGGGTAGGGGACGTGGTACGTTTCCTCAGAATGAACGTTCCTTTCCCCCCCAGAATTCTGCAAATTATTTTGACCAACAGAATGTTCCGAACGTCCAGTCTGCTCAGTACTACGTTGATGATTATTATGTTGGAAGCGAGAGTGTTGGTTTTAATGATAACTAGGACAGCCATGGACAAAGAGAGGGAGTAGTGTCCGTTCCAGTAGACCAGAGTGGGCCTTATGTTGAAGTGATTACATCAGGTGTGGCAGAACCTTTTCTTTTGGATACTGGTGCAACAAAGAGTTCTATCATGCCCTCTAAACTCCCTGGCGCACCTTTGTCTGGCTTGACGAATCTTTCGGTAGGATTTTCTGGCGCCCCAGTTAGCAACCCGGTTTCTAGTCCTTTGCCCCTTTCTATTGGTCCTTGTGAATTGGAGGCTCCCCTTATTCTAACGACTGTTTGTGGTGAGAATTTGTTGGGTTTGGATTTGTTGAAAAGATTGCATGCAATATTATATTGTTCTCCGTTGGGAGTACATCTTACCTTGGGTAAGAAAGTGATCTCCCCGATGTATTTGTCTAAGGATTGCCTGCCGCTGGAATTCCGTTCTCTCCCTGATACACTTTGGGCTACGGGTCCTAATGATGTTGGTCTTTTGCAGATTCCACCCTATGTTGTTACGCTTAAATCAAATGCTAAATTGCCACGCATTCCTCAGTACAAAATTTCCAGTGATGGTGAAAGAGCTCTTTTAGCGATTATTTATGATTTGGTTGAGAAAGGTGTGGTTGAAGAAACGAGAGGTAATGTGTGTAACAGTCCTGTTCTGCCTATTCTTAAGCGTACTGACTCTTCTCAGCCACCTATGTATCGATTTGTGATCGACCTTCGAGAGGTCAATAAGATTGTTGTGCCACAGTTTACTGTTGTTCCCGACATTACTGCTTTATTGACTATGGTCCCTGCCTCAGCTGCTTGGTTTTCTGTGATTGATCTGAAGAATGCTTTCTTCAGTATTCCGATCGCTGAGGAAAGTAGGGATATTTTCGGCTTCTCTTTAGGAGGCCGCAGCTTCCGGTTTAAGCGAGCTCCTCAAGGTTATTGTGAGAGTCCCTCCATTTATAGTCAGGCTTTGAAAACTCAACTCGATACTCTTGTGTTGCCTTCTGGTGTTACTCTTATCCAGTACGTTGATGATCTGCTAGTGGCTGCTGATGATGAGGAGATTTGTAAAGAGGTTACTTTTTCTTTGCTACGACATTTGTCTGACCTTCATCATAAAGTTTCCCCTTCCAAGTTGCAGTATTGTCGACAAGAAGTGACCTACTTAGGTCATCTCTTATCGAAGGAGGGAAGACGATTGATCCCAGAGCGTATTCAAATGATTGCCCAAATGATTGTACCATCCACACAGAGAGAAGTGCGTGCTTTCTTGGGTATCACCTTTTTGTATTGTCGGTAGTGGATCCCGAACTTTTCTTTGCAAGCGAAACCTTTGTTGGCACTTACTCTCAAAGATACACCACACCCTCTTTCTTAGTCTGATGAATGTCAGAAGAGTTTTTCTGAATTACGTGATGCATTGTGTTCTGCTCCGGTGTTGGGTACCCCTGATTATAGTAAACCTTTTACACTTTATGTGCACGAGATAGAAGGTTGTGCGTTGTCAGTGTTGACACAACAGTTTGGAGACAAGCAGCGCCCATGTGCGTATTTTTCGGCTACTTTAGATCCGGTAGATAGGGCGTTGCCTGGTTACCTAAGAGCTACGACAGCAGCAGCTGTTTCCATCCGACAGTCTGCTGGTTTGGTATTGGATAATACATTGATTGTGGTGGGCCCACATGCAGTGGATACCTTATTAAACAGGACGAAGACTCAGCACCTTACTAGTGCACGTCTGTCAGGTTACGAGTTGATGCTTTTGGCTAGTCATGTGCACATTAAGAGGTGCAACACATTGAATTCAGCTACATTGTTGCCGATTTGTGTAGAGACAGATGATCAAGAACAGCATGATTGTGTTCTTAGGACAGAGGAGGAAACAAAGGGTAGAATTGATTTGAAAGATACTCCTCTTTCAAACCCTGATGGTACCCTATGGGTAGATGGTTCATGCTTTAAGCTTCCGAATGGAGAGACGACTGCAGCATATGCTGTCACAACGTTGCACACGATTGTTGAAACAGTGCTTATTGCACAGAATTCAGCTCAGGCAGCTGAATTGATAGCCTTGACTAGAGCGTGTGTGTTGTCAAAAGGAAAGAGAGTGAATGTTTTTACTGATAGCCAGTATGCGTTTGGCGTTGCTCATAGCTTTGGACAATTGTGGAAAGAAAGAGGATTTCTTACTTCTCATGGTACGAAAATCCAGCATGGCCAATTAGTGAGTGAGCTTCTTGAATCGCTTACTTTTCCAACACAAATCGCCATTGTAAAGTGTAGTGCGCATAAAAAGGTTACAGATGATGTGGGTCGAGGGAATGCGTTTGCGGATGAAGTAGCGAGAGAAACAGCGACAGATTCGACGAGTCGAATGTATGTTGCAGGTCCTGCACGATGGGTTGTGGAAAGAGGAATGTGTGAAGATACAATAGAAAGTGTGAAGATGATTCAGGCAGAAGCTACTGAGAAAGAATTGAGTACGTGGAGAGAGAGTACGGGAATGTTGGATTCGACAGGTTGTTGGGTTGAGTTGTCAGAGCATCGGCGATGGTTGTTGCCAGATGCGTATGTTCTTCCAGTGGTTACTATGGCTCATGAGATGGCTCACATCAGCTCAAAAGGGATATGCAAGTTGTTGGCTCCGGTATGGCAGAATAGTGGAATTCCCAAATGTGCTGAGAATTTGGTTAAACACTGCATGATTTGCTTGATGCATAATCCTGGCAAGGGAACCCCAACTCCAGCTGGTCATTTTGCTCCTCCAACGTATCCATTCGAGGTGTTGCAGATAGACTACATTCATATGGAAAGATGCAATAACTTGAAGTATGTCCTTGTGGTTGTTTGTGCCTTTTCCAGATGGATAGAGGCCTACCCCCTGAAGGATAATACTGCCTTGTCTACAGCCAAGGTTTTGCTCAAAGAGTTTTTCCCGAGGTATGGATTGCCGAGGATGGTCTGGGGTGATAACGGAAGTGAATTCGTGGGTCAGATTATGCAGAAAGTGTGTGCGGGTTTGGGAATTAGACAGAAGCTCCACTCAGCGAATCACCCCCAGTCAGCAGGCCTGGTCGAGTGCTATAACGGCACGTTAAAGCTGAAGTTGGCCAAGGTGCAAGCGAGCTCTGGTCTCACATGGCCCAATGCTCTACCATTGGCACTTTTGTCCACAAGAACAACAATACATTCTCGCGTGAGACTTAGCCCATACAAGATTGTTTTTGGACGCCCGGCGAATGTTTGGGGTGTGCCGAGTCCAAGAGAATTCAGCGATATTGAGTACCCTATGTTGGTTGACTATTTTCATGATTTGACTGCTAAATTGCGTGTTCTCCACCAACAGGTTCATGATACCTTACCTTCAGCTTCTGTTGACGCGGGAAATGCGATCCAACCCGGTGACTGGATTCTGATCAGGAACTTCCAGAGGTCCAAGAACCTACAGCCGAGGTGGACTGGTCCTTATCAAGTGCTGCTAGCAACAAGGACCGCTGTGAAAGTCTTCGGAAAAAAGAGTTGGGTGCATGCCACCCACACGAAAATAATACCTCTGCCCTTACCGTATGATCAGTGGGTCCGGGAAGGTGTTGCCGATTCTGAGACTGAAAATGTCCCGAGATTTGTGCCTTTTAGTGATGCTCGTTTAAAATGGACTCAGTCGGAACGTGCGGATGATGACATTTTGCAAGAAGCTGTGCCGCCGGATTTGAGACTGGACACCACGCATCCGGAGATTCTTTTTCAGGATCAAATTGTGCCGAATAAAGAATATTATAGTTTATGGCCGAGGTCTAAAAAAGGACAAATAAAATAATATTTTTTTGTGTATTGTGCTCTCTCAGACAAGAGACTATTTTTCTTTTTGCTTTTTCGAACCACCATCCGGGTTCAGCTGCAGGGTCGTGGTATAAGACTTAAGGGGTGAACCGCGAATTGACGAAAGGTCTGTGGTTCTAGGTTGTCTAGGACGCCTGGACGCACACTTGAGTGAAGAAGGAAAATTGCCGCGAGCAGCACGTTAGAGGATGGAGTCTTTTGTACCTGAGAGAGATGTTGAGAAAATAGACCTTAAAATGAAATTCTGTACATTGATACGTAGCAAATGTTTTATAATATCAAGTTTTTTAATGTTTTTAAGTATTGCGATAGCTTATGTGGGATGGATTGTCTATGCTACACAACAGACGTTTGCACCCACTTCCCAACCTATGCTTTCTTACACTACTGTTTCTTTGCATCAGTTCTATACATTGCCTCAACATGAACAGACAAGGAGGTCAGAATTTGTCAACAACTCATTCATACAGTTGTTGCATCAGCATCAGTTAGTAGTGAATACCACTAACTGTTGGGTTTGTGGTCTTATGCCGCATACGACCGATAAGGGTATGCCATATTCGGTTTTGCCTTTTTCTTTTAATGGGTCTGTGTGGGCTTTACAGACTTTGTTTATCTATGCAAATGAGATACGCCCTTCACGTTCCCTTAAAGATAACTCCAGCAATAGTGCCTTGATAAAGGGAATAGTAGATATGATCCGAGATATCGATGCATATAATGCTATCCCCAAGGATGAGATGCAGGCTTATGTTTGTTGGAATTTGACCAGATATAGTACCACCTTGACTGAGAAGGAGAGACGAAAAAGGTCTCCCCCGATTTGGATTGTGCCCCATCAAGGTTATTTTTGTTTGCAAGGCACTGGTCAAAATCCGAAAGCTCAGCTAGGTAAGAGTGTGTGAGTTCACACCTATGTCTATTCGTCCCAGACTTCTCCACCGCTCGTACCAGCTAAAGGCACATATTTTGTTTGTCACAACAGAGCCTATACATGGTTGCCACCTGATTTTTTAGGTACATGTTATGTGGCGTTTTTGCTTCCCCCTCCATATACTACGGTTCCGGACTATCATAGAACGAGATATGGTAGAGGGGTCTTCGATAAGGAAGATACTGCAGGACAAGAAGCAGGAGATTTCTTCAAGGGTTTCTTGCCCTTTTGGGGTCCTATGATCAATAGTGGGCATATTCGACAGCTTGTCCGCGTTGTTGAAGCTACTATTAACGAGACAGCAGGTGCTCTTAGTAATGTTACCGCTGAGCTTCAAGCGGACCGCCTTATGACGTTGCAGAATCGTATCGTTTTAGACGTCATACTTGCAGATCGAGGTGGAGTATGCAAATTGATCGGATCTAGTTGTTGCATTTACGTACCAGATAACGCTCCTACAGTGTACCAAGCCATCTATAGGTTACATAAGATCTCTGAGTCTATCCATGTAGACAAAGGAGACTGGTCATTGACGGGATGGTTTTGGGAATTTCTGTCTAAATGGGGATGGAAGATTTTGACATTCCTTGGCATGATTTTGGCCATCCTTTTCTCTTGTTGTCTTTGCATCCAGTGTGGTCCCGCCATTTGTAGTCTTTATGCTACTATGTGCGTTAGGAGACCGGTCCCGAGAGAAGTAGAGAATAATAGGATGATGCTACAGCAACACTTAGATGACCTAATGAAGATTGATATGGACCTAGATTCAGATTAACGTGAGTTTAGGTTATTGCCTACATAATGGCAAAAGGAGGGTCTGAGGTTCTGTAATTCTCGAGCTTGACTTCATTTTGTGTTGCCCTCACGTAGGCCTGTGAAAGAGGCCCGGCGAACAAGTGGCATGGCCGTCTGAGTTCATGTATACATTAACTAGGTTTCTTTCGACTCTGAAAGAACTGCAGAGAAACTGACCTCTTCACCTGAAACTGACCTCGCAAAGCCAATTTCCCTTGGTTTGATCCTTCTCTAAGATTGCCACTTAATGTTCAGGACCTCGTTAACCTTTAGTTTCCTTGCACATGTTTTATCTTGTTCAGCATCTATTACTGTTTCCTTTATGTTCTGACATTACATGGGTTGTGCCTTTCAATTATAAATTAGTCCGGCTTGCAAAGATTGAATTTGGGACATTCCTAATAATTAATTTTTGGGTTGGGTTACTGTAAATTGGGTTTTTGTTAATGTGATACTCAGTTAGAAAATGTGCCCTATTGGTTAGAATTTTGCGCAGTGGGTGTACATTTATAAAGAGAATATGGTGTATAAAAGGTGATGTCTTGCCTTAGTAATTTTAACAATCTCCTAGGAATATACATTGTGATGTATTGTTGGGATTTCTGTTACTAGCTGCAGCTAATAAACTTGGTCTCTGACGCCACCCAGAAGTATTCCGTGTCTCTGTATGTATCCGATTTCCACAAGATCATTTGTGTGCAAGTTTTATCAGCAAATTTAGTGGCCAATTCAATGGAACATCTGCTGTTTGTAAATGATAGTGTGTAGAGTCCCTGCCGTACTCATTGAGGCTTTAAGTAGCTGAAGCGCATACTCGTTTTAGAGGCGAACAGGGCATTGAGGTTCATCTGGAAGATCTGCAAGGCCATGTTCTGAAGTAACATCCCCTAGGAGGGTTCGATAAACATTTTTGCCTATATGCAATGGGCTGGTGCAGTCGAGTACTGCGTCCCGAGCCAGGTTTCAATCACCTCCTCTGAGATAATGGGAGGTCCTGATTTCTGTGAGGAGATGGTTGAGCTGGAGAAAAAATTGGTGCTTAGATCCCATAAGCGCATACACCATTCCGACACAAAGTGTCCGCCCGCCAAGCCAAAGTTTAGCAAAGGTATAATGACCATCTGGATCCGTTCATGTTTTAAGAACAGTGAGAAGTAGAGATCTGCGTAGAAGAATTGTGACACCGCACTTCCTAGGTTGCCTGAGGTCGTCTACCGGTGCTTCTGGGCAACTGCTATGGACTACCTGTCCCACCCAATCACGACACAACTTTTCAGGCTCCGCCTGAGAGAGGGGGGTTTCTTGAAGGACAGCCAATTCAACTCATTTAGACTGCAGAAAGGACAACACCTTACTTTTTTTATACAATGTGTCAATCCATTAACATTCCAGGAGATGATTGCAGGGGTGAGTGGGGCGATGGAGCAATGTTGGCTATTGCGACAAGGTGGCAGTTGGGGGCAGTGTGGAGGGGCAGAGGGAAGGGAAGGAGGAGCGCGGGATTAGAAATAGATGGGACAAAAGAAAATAAGGTATAAATAAAATTGAGAAAAAGGGGGAAGAAATGAGAAAAACAAAAAGGAAAACAAGGAACCTCTCGGGCGAGTGTGGGGTGCAGGTAACCTGAAGCGGAGGCTAGTGCTAAACTCTAAAATTAGGGAAAGAAGATGAAGAAGGGAAAAGAAATTAAGACTGAGTGTAAGGGGGCGGTCATGAGAAAGGGGGAAAAGAAAAGAAAGCAGAAATAAACTGACAAGGAACCAAGGGCCGAAGCCTCTGCCAGGCTGCCCCGGGCCACCAAAGGGGGCCACCTAAGAGGGCGGCCACCCTTAGTGCCACAGGATGGCACAGACCCCAAGAAGCGGGGTAGTGTCTGGGACCTGGAGGGTCCCCAGTGATGTTACGTCTGGCGGGGGAGGGGCAGGGCCGAGGGTATATGGCCTGGGGTCGCGGGCCTGGCGCCCTCTTTGATCCCTGATCGGCCGCGTGGAAGGACCTCTCCCCCTTGACCCCGACGAGCGGTGCTGCCCGGTCGCTGATTTTTTCCCTGGTGAGTGGTTTCCCTCCCGGTCTCTCCGACACCCCCGCTCCTCTCCCTGTTTTCGGTCCCCCCCCCTCTGGGTCCTCGGTTTCTTTTCCTGCCCGTTTGGTGTGGGAGGCGGTCGCGGGGGCTGGGGCGAGCTCGAGGCTGGGGTGTCATTTCGGCTTTACTTCGTGTCGCGGCCTCTCTTCGTCTTGCGGGTCCCTGAGAAGGGGGAGGTGGTTGATCCCCAGCATTGAATTTTGTGGGACGCTTTTGGGGGCCGGTCTTGGCGCAGCTTGGCTCCGGCGCTGCCCTCCTCCTGCCTGCGAGTCGCGGGGAGGGGGGTTACGTGCGGTCGCGCCAGACCCATTCTTTGAGTGCCTTTTGTCGTTGTGTCCTTTTGCCCGGCGACTCTCTTTGATGGGCAGGAGGGCCGTCGGCCCCGGGGGAGGTGCTGTAGGCCTCAGGCAGTGGGGCGGTGCACCCCCCCTTCGGGTCCAAGCAGGCGCTTAACGCCGGGTGTGGTGCGAGTCGCACGGATCCCTCGACTCGCACCGCACTTTCTCTATGCCCCCTGGTGCGTTTCGCACGGCGTGTGCCGTGCGCCTTCTATGAGCGTATGGTGTGCGCCGAGAGCGGTGCGAGTCGCACTGTGGCCTGCGACTCGCACCGCACTTGCAGTGTTGCCGTACTTCGATCCGTTTGGTGCATCCCGCACAGCACCTTCTTTTTGCCCCTACTACGATCCTTTGGGTGCGCCGGGAGCGGTACATGTCGATCTGTCTGGGCCTGGTTTGGCGGGCGGTGGGGGGCGACATTGGGGAGGCAGTGGGGGGCGGTCACGTGGTCGGGCCCAGGGCTGGTGTTGTCGGTGCCTTCGCGGAGGGGGCAAGGGCCGGTGGGCCTGGGCTTGGTCTAGCGGGCTGTGTGGGGGGGCGGTGGGTCCGCCTGGCCTCTCGTTTGCAGGGTGTTACCATTAGTTAGAGCCCGGGGGGAGGAGGGATTTGCTCTCTTTGCTGGTTTCGTGCTGTTCTGGCCGGACTTGGTTTGGCCGTGCAGCCGTCCCTCTACCTGGGGGTCTCGTGGGGGGGGATGCCTTGTGTGTCCCGTGGCCCGCCTACCCTACTTGGGGGCCGGTGCTCTGCCTTTCTCGGAGGGGTGGTGCGGCGCGCTCGGGTGGTGTGGGTGCTTGGTGACTGTGGGGGCCTGCTTTCCGGGGCTTGGGGTCCCTCGTGTTCTCCTCGGGTTTTTAGACCGGCACGGTTCAGATGGTCGGTGCCCATTGAGGCCGGTATTTCTTTTCATGCCTTTCGGGTCCTTTGGGAGGGGGAGGGGGCTCCTTGCCGCCGTGGTCAGGGGTCGCGGTGGGTTGGCTCCCTGGTTTCTTCAGCGTGCGTCCCCCTTGCTGTGGTCCCCGAGCCGGTCAGTTCCAGTGTGGGGCTGGGGGGGTGGGGGCGGCGGGCAGAGGTTTTGCCGGGGAGTATTGAGTTTTATGCGTTTTTTATATAGCGCGGACTGTACCCGAAGGTGTCAGAGTGCTTCACAATAGAAACAGAACTGATACATGAGAGCAATTACAAGTGAACAATTTACAAAAGCAAACGTTACTTTACACGAGGCAAAAGTGACAATTGTGAGCAAACAAAATACAAGAGGAGCAAACGGTGTATTACAGGAGGAAAAAGTGACGTGTGCAGGTTACAAAAGAAAACAAAGTACAAATATAGGTGGAATCTGGAATGAATGGAGGGCGCTCAAACACAAGAACAAACGGTGCGGCTCTGCTGGAGTGTTGAGGATTAAATACGAGTGGATATAGCGTGAATATCACCCGGTGGTGAACGAGTGCTTTACAGAAGAACTTGCGCAATTTATATAAGCCATGTACTGTTTCCCTCACGCCATTGGGAGGAGCGAGTACATGCCTTCTTACTTAGTCCCTGTGTTTAGGAGATGTCTTGTGACAATTATACGGATGCAAGCGATAATATAACTCAACATCGTGTGATTAATTTTATGACATTTTCTTCTAGCCCATCCAGCCACCCTCGTTACTTGATTTGATGTGTATGAGGGGAGGGGTCGGGGTTTTGATGTCTTGCTTTATGCCCATGCAGGCTAACAGTCAGAGGAGGATGTCGGGCCACGCCTCATGGAAGTTCACTGGACTGACCATGGGTAAACAGGTGTCGGTGCACTGAGGTCAGTGGGCCTGAGATAACTGAAACAGTTGTGGTTTGAGGCTAACGTGGTTTTCTGATTTCAGGTTGTCTGTTGGCAAGGAATTACACCTCAGGGAGGACTTTTGGAGCTGGATCTGGAGCAGGTATAGCTGGAACGCTGCAGGCAATGGGGGTTGGCCCATTGCGGGAGGGACAGGGCCCTCTGGCCTCCAAGCCACGTGTGTCAGGAGGTGAGGGTGGCGCTGCTAACCTTTCTTTCATCTCTACTCAGAATTATCGCGAGGTGGACTCTAGGTCAGGCCTGGATCATGCAGTAGTGTTGTGGTGTCCCCCGGGCTTCAAATGTTAGCTGTTCAATATTATATACAGGCCATGGTTGCGGCTTATTTATCTTAAACAGCGAACAGCCACTGACAAAGCCATTAGTCCTGTCTTATAGGTATGATACTGGTAGCGGCAATTTGGTTGTGGTGTCCCCAGGCTTCAATTGTTAGTTTTTCAATATTATATACAAGCCATGGGCTGCTTAATTTTTATTAAGCAGCGAACAGCCACTGACAAAGTCAAATAGTCATGACTATAGGTGCGGTACTTGTAATATATAGCTGGGGGTACTGACAGAAAAACTACAAGGTACGGCACACTAGGCTAGACCCCAGTTTTGTCATTTACAGTTGCTGCATCTTCTTCACTTTTAGTTGTTACTGCAGCAGAAAGCCACTAAGGGATGATAATATTTCACTCAGAGGCAAATAATACCGTGGTGGGCCTATTAAAATTCAGTGTGATGGGTAATCATGGTAGTGCACGAGGGTCCATAACGACATTAAGACCGTGAATACCCCAAAGGTACACTAATGTTATGAATGTAACTTCAGTAATGTAGGGCGATCTCACTGCATCCTTTAGGCTACAATTTAATGCCTGGGGAAGTTTTATATAATTTTCAAAGTGCGCACTTATATTCAAATTACATTAATTAATGGCTGGTTCTATCACCGGGCAGGAGGTATTAGTGATGAATGCATCCACTAATGAGGGCCCATGTTTGACCTCTTGTCACGGATTCAACTCCCGACAGGGCCACAACCTTTTGAGTCCCTGTGGTTCTAGTGGTGTAGGTGTCAATGCCACCCCCAGGAATATGAAGTATTTTAACCACAGCACGGGGAGAGAGTTTGGTGTGGGATTTATTGGCTAATTAACTGTGACGGTATAAAGCTTTTCATTCATTTGGTGGTTTGTAGAGTTATTTGTTCGCCCATGGACGGGCCCCATGGACAATTTGCCTCGGATCAAACAATACAACACAATGTAAGAGGTAGCAATCAGTGTGTTACAAGAGAAAAGTGACGTGTGCATGTTACAAGAGAGTACCAAACACAGGTAGAAGGATAATACTTCATAAATGGCAGACTCCAACCACAAGAAAACCTGGGAGGACACTAACATAGTCTAGGAGAATAGAACTTTATACATTAAAAGTTCTACTGTCAGATTAGAGAGGGCATGCATTAAATTGGGAAGTGTCTTTGAAGGAGGAGAACTTTGAGGTCAGTTTTGAAGGCCTGGGAAGAGGAGGTGTTTCTGAGAAGAATAGTAAGGGGACGAGTTACGAAGTCACTCGAATTTATACACTCCAAAGTGCATTGATCATTATCAGACTTAGCATGTGAATAATTGACATAGTTTCAAGACACTACACTTCGGCATTAGGTGCTGGAGGTATGCAAGTATGTGCCTCTCCCAACTTCTTACGAAAATGTATTGTGGGCAAACTAGTTCTCGTAACTGACAATCAAACTTGGCCTCGGTAGCGTGGGGGGCAGTGATGGCCCTGTCTCCTTGCAAAAAATTCCATACGGAGATACGGAGGGGGCGCAGGGCTTCTAATGGATGTTTTATGTCTCAAATGCAGGAACCGCGCTGGAGAACCACCCTACTCACATGGGGGTCCACCTGAAATGTCTACATGTATAAGGGTCATAGCACACTGGGAGCAGTGTGCTAGGGTCTGGGACACCCAGGTCCTCCCCAGGTGTCAGGACTGTCCCTGTTGTGGGGCACACAGGTCACACCCCATGGAAGTCAACTGGTTAATCTGAACGTAGCAGGTAGCTCCTGTAAAATAATTGGATGTTTTCTATTGTAAAAACATCGGATGAGCCTGGACAATTTGTTGATTTAATGGGCAATAATTGGGGTGTTCTGTCGTAAGCAGTGGGAGACTGGACAATTCATGCATGCCCGGTGACAAAATATTGAAATGCGTTTTCTTTTACACAACTGGTGTGTCTGGGCAAATCATGAACACTGGGGGAAGTGTGTTAGGGTCAGGGATTCCCAGGTTCTCCCCAGGTGTCATTACTGTCCATGTTGTGGGGCGCGCAAGTTACACCCCATGGAAGTAATACATTGGTAGTTAACCAGTGAGTCTGTGCAGAGTAGGTAGCTCCTGTGCAATAATAGGATGTTATCTCTTGTAAAAACAACTGATGCGGCTGAGAAATTGGTTGTTTTACTGGGCAATAATTGGGGTGCCTCTCTGTAAGCAGTGGCAGAGTGTGGGCAAATCATGCATTCCCTGTGGCACAAACAAAATGCGTTTTCTTAAACATACTGGTGTATCTGGGCATATCATGCATCTCTTGTGCAATAAGGGAATGTGAGGTTCTTGGTCAGCACGTCTAGGATTGGAGTGTAACCTGTTTTCTAATTTCAGGACAATCGGATCAAGTACATAGGCACAACTCTGAGAAAGACTGGTATGTACGGAAGCAGGAATGGCCAGGGGTGCTGCGGGCTCGGAGCCTGACTGCTGTTCCTGGTGAAGTGCTCTTGGGGGGCAAGGTGACAACCCAGTTCTGACTTCCTGTAGGGGGGAGTAGAAGCAGGGTTAAGTGTAGCGGTTGTGCATTTACCATGCCCCCCCTCCACATATGCCCCAGTTGTGCTCAAGTACTTTATGCAACTGCTGGCCTCAGCTCATAGGGACAGGACGGGTGACCACAAGGGTAGATGGGCGGAAGACTGGTATGGTTTTCATTAGGGGGGTGCCCAGGGGTCTTCTCCAGAACTTATCTGAAGGTCAGTACTTGTGTCACACTATAGGATTGCACTCAGCAGGGGAGAGGGCCTGTCCAGGTGGTCAGGGGCAACGGTATTGTCAAGTCTGGACTTACGGAAGCGCGTCTAGGGCCCGCCAGGATCATGATGGACAATTGCCTTTGGCCCAGGGCATCCTTTTAGCTGTAAGGGGGCCTGGTTCGCTTCTTTTGTCTCACAGCTGTGGATACAAATGGGTTAGTTCTGTTGGGACGTATGCTCTATTGGGTAGAGCTCCTTAGAGTAAGGCATGTGCAGCATGGACCTGGGATACCCAGCTCAGGCTTGCCCCTGGGTGTAAAGTTGATGTGATGGGCCAACGGGTACTGCACCATGTGTAAATGATATAGTACAGCATCTAGATCTAGTTTACCAGTTCTGTATAGGACCATCATTAGCAACAGCAGCTGCTTATATGGTTAACAGTATAGCCTTTTTTAGTTCACCCAGTGTTGGGGCGGGCAAGGTCAACAGCTTGGCAGCTGGAAACGGAGTAGAGAAAAATCATATCCGGGACGGAGCAATGTGCACTTGGCAGTCAAGCAAACTATGTTTCAACAGAACCCTGATACACTGTCGGGAATAAATGCAAGGTATGGGCCACATATAAATAGACCTTTCGGTGTGCAGGGGGCGCAAGTGAGCCATTCCCAGGTGGGTGTGATGGGTCTTGACAGTGCTGAAATGGAGGGGATGGAGCACGAATATGGACATCTCCGGAGCACAGTTTGCAGTGTTAGTTGAGAGGTGCAGGGACATTATGGATACAGTTCTCAGTCCTGAGGAGTGGCAGTACTGATAAGGGATTTTGGTTGCTGGGCAGCACTGTTGTCCAGAGGAGGAGAGGACATGTCCTTGCTCGAGCCGAGGGAGGCCCCTGAATGAACAGGCTGTAGGTCACTGGGTCTAGAGGGCCACTCACCCCGCTTTTGAAGCAGCTCTCTTTTCAGCAACTTTTGCGCTGGCTTTCTTTGGTGCATTTAGAATGGGGGAGCTAGTGGCGAGTTCCAAACAGGACACATCAGGAGTAGCCTTGTGCAGACGGGATACTGTCCTGACAGGTGAGGTCCTGACTCTAAGGTTGAGGAGATCTAAATGGACCAAGAAGGGGCAAGAAAAGTTTGATTGTTAAACAGGTTGGAAGTGCCAAGTACTGCCCAGTGCGCCTAGTTGCGAGATACCTGGCGCTGCACCCCTCCAGGCGAGGGTTACCTCCTGATGCATGCTGATGGGACACCTCTGACCAAATACCAAGTACAGCGCAGAATGGATGTGCGTTTGGAATTCGCAGGCAACAAGGTCCAGGGCAAGCGCTTTTTCAGCCACTCCTTTAGAATCGGGGCAGCAACTACGGCTTTCCAGGCAGGCTTACCAGTGGAACACAGAAAACTAGTGGGGCGTTGAGAGTCAAGTTGCTACAAGTATTACATACGTCCTTAAGAGACAGGTTGAGGCACAGACCTTGAATTTTGATGTGCCGTGGTTTTGCGACCTGGAGTCGGTGTAATCATGTTTGCAGTGTTTGAAGAATTTGGTTGGTGTACATAATGAACAATGTGTAAAACATCTGCCTGGGTTGCAGGGCCCTGCTGCACATGATGAGGAGCACTATGTGCGAATTGAGCAACTTGCTGGGGACTTGTGAGTTATGGTGGTCCGAAATTACACCAAGGCTTTCTTGGCGGTGCGCTAGGTCAGGGGAGGCGATGGAGACCTCACGCAGGCGGGTGAACAGCGCAATGCACAAATTCACTGAGCAATGAGGATTTGGTTTTATTAGGCATGGGTCGCTACATTTAAACTGCACAGGTTGCTTTGATGTAGATGGTATACACCTATTCGAGGTGGGGATGGCCCTCTCACTGCTAGAGTTAGCGGAAGCGATGGTAGCGGCAGGTTGTAAAATAAAAGAACACTAGAAGGTGGGGGGGCTCTGGGGCGGCGGCGGCCACACCCAGAGCCATGGCGGAGTTACAGGGTGATCCAACGCTGGAAGGTACAGAAGGGTACCCTCTACAGGAGCACAGTAAGGGTGCGAGAGCCACTTATCCCCAGGGAGATCCTCGGTGGGCTCCTGGAGGAGTTACGGCGCCCCGTTAGTCCTTCGGGCGGTTGTGGACCTGAGCAACCGGGGGTTGCCTGCAACGCTCTGCCCCCGTAGTGGGAGGGGTGCGAGTAAGGGGTGGACTGGAGGTCCGCTGGGAGGAGGGGCTAGCCCTTCCCCCAAAATTGACAACACCCCCGCGGTTAACACTACAGGGGGTTTATGGCTCATCAGGTGGGCAGGTTGCGAGGGGCGGCCTGACCCTGGATCGCCCGTAAGATAACCCAACATGTTGGCATAATGTTTATGCAAATAAAGCTGCAACAACTTTCTCCAACAAAACATTCTGTGGTGTCTGTTATTATGGGAAATTGTTGTGAGTGGTCTGGGGTATGGGCCGATATTGGCACTATGCCAGGCTGCCCCAGGCCACTGAAGGGGGCCACCTAAGAGGGCGGCCACCCTTAGTGCCAAAGGATGGCACAGACCCCAAGAAGCGGTCTAGTGTCTGGGACCTGGAGGGTCCCCAGTGATGTCACGTCTGGCGGGTGAGGGGCAGGGCCGAGGGTATATGGCCTGGGGTCGCGGGCCTGGCGCCCTCTTTGATCCCAGATCGGCCGCGTGGAAGGACCTCTCCCCCTTGACCCCGACGAGCAGTGCTGCCCGGACGCTGATTTCCCTCCCTACCGCTAACCCGGCTGTCAGGCAGCAGGGGGAGGGGTACTTATCTAATACTGTTTGCTTTGTGTTGCAGGCGGAGTTACAGGGCGGTCCAACGCTGGAAGGTACAGAAGGGTACCCTCTACAGGAGCACAGTAAGGGCGGGAGAGCCAATTATCCCCAGGGAGATCCTCGGTGGGATCCTGGAGGAGTGACGGCGCCCCGTTAGACCTTCGGGCGGTTGTGGACCTGAGCAACCGGGGGTTGCCTGCAACGCTCCGCCCCCGTAGTGGGAGGGGCGCGAGTAAGGGGTGGTCTGGAGGTCTGCCGGGAGGAGGGGCTAGCCCTTCCCCCAAAATTGACAACACCCCCGCGGTTAACACCACAGGAGGTTTATGGCTCATCAGGTGGGCAGATCGCGAGGGGCGGCCTGACCCTGGATCGCCCGTAAGATAACCTAACATGTTGGCATAATGTTTATGCAAATAAAGCTGCAACAACTTTCTCCAACAAAACATTGTGTGGTGTCTGTTATTATGGGAAATTGTTGTGAGCGGTCTGGGGTTAATTAACTGTGACGGTATAAAGCTTTTCATTCATTTGGTGGTTTGTAGAGTTATTTGTTCGCCCATGGACGGGCCCCATGGACAATTTGCCTCGGATCAAACAATACAACACAATGTAAGAGGTAGCAATCAGTGTGTTACAAGAGAAAAGTGACGTGTGCATGTTACAAGAGAGTACCAAACACAGGTAGAAGGATAATACTTCATAAATGGCAGACTCCAACCACAAGAACACCTGGGAGGACACTAACATAGTCTAGGAGAATAGAACTTTATATATTAAAAGTTCTACTGTCAGATTAGAGAGGGCATGCATTAAATTGGGAAGTGTCTTTGAAGGAGGAGAACTTTGAGGTCAGTTTTGAAGGCCTGGGAAGAGGAGGTGTTTCTGAGAAGAATAGTAAGGGGACGAGTTACGAAGTCACTCGAATTCATACACTCCAAAGTGCATTGATCATTATCAGGCTTAGCATGTGAATAATTGACATAGTTTCAAGACACTACACTTCGGCATTAGGTGCTGGAGGTATGCAAGTATGTGCCTCTCCCAACTTCTTACGAAAATGTATTGTGGGCAAACTAGTTCTCGTAACTGACAATCAAACTTGGCCTCGGTAGCGTGGGGGGCAGTGATGGCCCTGTCTCCTTGCAAAAAATTCCATACGGAGATACGGAGGGGGCGCAGGGCTTCTAATGGATGTTTTATGTCTCAAATGCAGGAACCGCGCTGGAGAACCACCCTACTCACATGGAGGTCCACCTGAAATGTCTACATGTATACGGGTCATATTGGGCCGATATTGGCACTAAGAGGAAGTCGTTGACTGTGTACCACGGGTCTAAGCCTGTGAATCCAGGCACGCCGGAGATAGAGCAAGTGTTAATGAGTCAGGTCAATAATAGAGCCGTGGGGCAGGAAAGAGAGAGAAAGTGCATCAGGCGCCTGCAATCCGAGGAAGGAAAAGAGGACAGGAACAACAGCAGTTGTAGTGATTAATAGGGGGAAAAGGGGAGGGGTGAAAGGACAGGGAAGGAGAAGGCTCATTCAGCAGTGGTTGAAAAAACAACAAGCAGTTCGTCATAGGAGAGAGTCACATAACTCAGCAGAACATGGCATGCACAGCACAACACTGCAAATACAACTGAACATGAATAGGTATTACAATGCAGCTTTATACAGAGCAGGAGTGAGGCATGCCGGCAGTAGTATTATACTAAGCTGTCCATCCCGAGGGCGTCAGAAGCTTTTTCGTGCAGCAGCCCGGACAAAAGAACAAACAACAAACATGGCAAGTAAGAGTGTGCCTCGTAGAATGGATTTTGCCACAGCCCTTGTCATGAGTAAGGACAGCTACAACTTTGGGAGCCATATCCTTGCCATCCTGGGATCGGGCCAGGTGGACCCGTTCCCTGCCCCTGTTGCGGTCCTCAGCGGGACCTCGTTGACCACCGAAGGGGAGGGGAATTTGCCTGAAGAGCAGGGTTCAGTGATGAGTCCAAAGGTGTGAATTCCATCTCTTATTTAATGAGGTTATCCAGGAAGGAGCGCAGTTCCCCCTGGTCGAAAAAGTCTTTGGAGCAGCAATCCTTCGAGATCCACATGTGGGCAGGTACAAACAGTCCAAGCCTGCTGCCCAATTTTCCGCATTTGGGGCCGCAAAGCCAGGAAGGCTTTCCTCTTACCATTGGTCTCCCAAGAGAAGTTGGCAGCTGTACAAATCTCATGCCCCTTATAGGCATATGAACTATGGGAACAGGCTGCTGTCAGGTTTTGTCGTACCTGCTTAGGATAGAGGAAACAGGTAATAGGAGGCCATGCCAAGTCGGCGGGGGTCCCAAACGGTGAGGCTGTTGTATTTCCAGGGGAAGTAAGAAGGTTAGCCCAATGAGCATGGGAAGTAGGTCCCAGAGGAAGCCTCTGGCATCCGAGCCCTCTGTACATTTCGGAAATCCCAAAAACAAGACATTGTCCTTGCTGCTTTTATCGTCCAGGTCTCTGAGCTTGTTCTGCAGGTGAAAAGTTTCCGGGTCTCACTCCAGGAATGCAGTTGAAGCATTCTTCCACAGTCGAGAGATGACGCTCCACCCCCTCCACCATGTCCTGAGAGCCTGCAATGTCGGATCGTATGGATTTAGACTCAATAACGAGGTCCACTATCTTGGAGTCCATGCCTTACAACCAGTAACCCACAGCAGTGATCTCCTGTAAGATGTGGTACATTGTAGTTTCTGGCAGCAAGCAGGAGGTGGCCACAGTAGCCAAGGTGGTAGACGTCGCTGGGGGAACGGCCATGGAACGTGTGATGAGTAGCTGGCGAGAGGATTTGCTGAAGGATTTACCTGAGCACATCGCCAAGGCACGGGATGAAGAAAAGCTTGGTCACCCAACGAGATGAGGCAAAATGTGGCTGATTGGTGTACTATCCCCTGTGGTTCTGCTCAGTTTAGATAAGATGTCCATGGACAAACAATGCACGGAGGGCAATGTATCCAGGTGACAGCACTCAAGGTATGCAGCCTTGAGCGACCACCAGGTTCTTTTCAAGGGAGACTGGTCAGCCCCTCTGCGGGATGTGTTCTGGCGTCAAGGTCAAAGAGGTGGGGAGCAGCAGAGCAACGAAGGTCTGATCACAAGAATCTCAGCAGAAAGTCCGAAAGGACAATACACTGGGGAGCAGAAGACCTGACGTTTTACCTGTCCCTTACTGGACCAGTGACCGGCATGGCTGTTGTAGACCCGTGGGCACAGTCCCAGATTCTCTGTGGGCTTGGTGCCCTAAGATATAGAGCTGAGGCCTGAGCGGAGAGCTAACAGGTTAGGAGGGGATCACTGGTTCCCTAAGAGGTTATAGAGAGGGTTGGGACTGCATGATCCAGGTAGAAGCAGTGTTGCAGGTCTGTGAGTGTGCTGGGAACCACTGTCCCATTGAATGTCTTTGGAGCGAATCCCCTGTGCGTGATGGGCTCTTGGCCTAAGGGAAGGAAGCCCAACAGCAAATGCGTGGCCACAATTTTAATAGTAGTAGTTGTATTAGTATTGGTGGGGGCAGCCTGCAAAGTAATGCTGTCACTGAGAGGAGCAGACGGTAAGAGGTCACGGACTAACCTGGGTGTTGTATTGTAGGATATTCACTGGGCCCTGGAGGTTGAAGGGTGAAGAGGGCCCCTGAGTACAGCTGAGTGGGAGGGCGCCGGCAGCTCCACGCACATCATGCAGAGTCAGTCAGGTTGCATCCGGAGTTACCTGATGGACCGTGGTGAAGCTGTGCTGCCTGCCCAAGGTCAAGGGTGCTGTGTGCTACAGCAGTTATAAAGTGGGCAGCAGGTGTGTTGTAAGGTGTTCCGACCCCCCTAGTTGGTCACGAATGAGGAACTAGTAGCGTGCTTTACAAGGAGCCCGTCTTCTTGAACATCAGCAGCAAGATCACGTACAATTCTCCTCCAGATGATGTCACCGCTGGTCCTGTCAGAGAGGATTTAGGCCATGTTTCAGATCACAAGTCTGTCAGAGCAGCTGCCAAATCATAACGACAAAAGAGATGCAGAGGCTTCTGGATGCAGCAGATACTTTAGAAGTGGAGACTATTTTTTATTGACAGCAAATGAAGGAACTTCAGTGTCTGTTGCGATCTTGTTATTTCAAGCTAGACATTAGCTGAGCATTCTGCTGCCAAACTCTGTAGTTTAAACAGAGATCTCCTCTAGAATGCTTTGTCGATGTCATTACAAAAAAGCAGTAGGCACTGAACGGACTAGTGAGATAACCTTCGGCGATTTGGTGGAGATGATGGATTCTACTAAGAAGTAGATGATGGACAGTTGATTCAACATCATTTATTTGAAGCAGGAGTGAGACCTCAATGTCCAACCACACTTCCAATGAACCTGTGCACTCCAAATGCCTTTCGATGAACTTTCTTCCACAGGGCCGGAACAGCTGTATTGCCAGGTCTGGTTTGTGTTCCTAGTCTGGCCATGTTATCGAGCAAGTTGCTGTTGCGGCTGAGAATGACTGGATTTTTCCGAAGGACCTGAAAACATTTTTCTTTGTCAGGCTTTCATTGAGTCAGTAAACTAGCTCTTCATTGGGTTTTGTTCTTTTGTGGCGAAGTGTCAAAAAAGATTGGATCCAGGTTGTATAGGAGCGCCCCAAAAGGGATATTAAATGTTTTGCTGATACACAGGATCACATACGTTAATAAAATGGAGAAGGGGCAATTAGGAATAGGGTTGGATGTCCATTGGTAATCATTTGCGATTAACAAATAGCACATTTTTGTGATTTGCTATTTGATAATCATAAACACCAACGTACAAATGTGTATTTGACACATTCTGCAATTCCCAGTGGGTTGCAAATAGACTACCTCATTATATTCACGAGGTAGGTCAGGGTTGGCGACCCATTGGGAATCGCAAAAATCAGAGTGATGGTGGCCTGCTCGGGTCAGCAGACCACCATGTCTGTGATTGCTTTTCATTAAAGCAATGCTTTTTTTTATATATGCAGCCCATTTTCCTTAAAAGAAAATAGGACGCGTTTCCAAATGAAAAATTAAAAGTCCCTTTATTTTTTAAGAGCAGGCAGTGGTCTGTGGGACTACCACCTGCTCTTAAAAATAGTTTTTGCCAAGGTTCACTACCTACTTGTATTAGCTGGTAAAATGTGAATGTTTTGAAACCGCATTTCAGTTGCAAAACATTTACACATACCACTGTAGTTCAGTATTAGGAAGGGACACTCCTTCCTAATACCAAATTGCAAACCCAATTTGAAATTCGGTAATAGGTTACCGAAGAGCAAATTGGGCCTTTGTACATTGAAAAAAAACTTTTTTTGTTTGCAAATGGCCAGATTCTGCAAACCAGGCTGCTTGCGAACAAAAAAAAGGTTTGTACATCAGGCCCATGGCTTCCTAGATAGAGAGTGAGCAAAGTGACCTCTACGCCACGTCTATTCATTGCAGTGTGCACAACGTTTTTCACCTGCCATTTTAATGTGCATCATAGCTCCTACCAAACGTGGAAATAATAACCTAACAGCAATATCTGAACCATGGTTCAATGAAGAGCTTAAACTAACCAATAATCTTGCAGAAGACTGGAGAGGAAGTGGAGGCTAAAATACAGTGGTGAGGACAAGGATTCTTATAAGCAAAAGACACAGAATAGAAGGATGGTATGCAGAGCAAATCAAAACATTCACCCGCAGTCAAGAGATCTGGGTTAAATCCATCATTCTTTTGCTCGGGATTCTTATAAGGCAGAACTATTACGCTATAAAACACTGCTGACCAAAACCAAATCTAACTTTTTTACAAATAAAATCAACTCAACATTCAACACTCCCATAGAGGTTTTTTTTCTACAGTGCTCAAGCTTAGCAAGATCCCATCAGCCAGGAATCATAATGCGGATGCCACCTTCTGTAACAGACTTGCTACATTTTTAAAAAATAAAGTAAAAGTTATCATCAATGCGTTAACCCCCAACTCAAACCCAGCAGGAACCTGCTCGAACATTAAACCACAGTCAGCAGCTTCCAATGGGCCCAAAACAGGAAGTGTTATTAGTAAAGCCAACTCTTTGGAAACTGATTCCTCAGTGCCCTCTCTGTCTAGGAATACTATTCTGTCAGCATTCTCCCCATTTACAATTGGTCAAGTAACCAACGTGTTTAGTCAAATTAAATGGGGGTCACCGTTGGACCCTTGTCCCCCTAGAGTTTTACAACTAGACCCTACCATAGTATCTGGACACCTCTTAGAAAGCTTCAACCAAATGATCCACTTTGGTTACTTGCCCCAAAATTTAAAAATTGCATCAATTCTTCCTCTTTTAAAAAACCCAAATCTGGATGCAGACAACCCCCACAATTATTGGCCAATTTCCCGGCCTCCCTTTCCGGCCAAGCTGACAGAGAAGGTCATAAACACTGAGCTTTCTCTATTCATCCAGGATCATAATCTACTGGATTCCTCCCAGTTTGGTTTCAGAAGCCAACACAGCACTGAGACAGCTTTGATCACAGAGGTACCACTCTCAAGCTCCTCAGATCCTTTCTCACTGACAGATAGCAGTTTGCGGATTGTAATGGCCACAGTCCCACCCTCTTTAATCTGTATGTCACTCCATTAGCCTCTCTGATCAAGGGTCTTGGGTTCTCAGTTGTGTCCTATACTGATGACACTCAAATTGTAGTGTCAGTCCCAGAAAACCCTGACAGCACGGCACAGCGTTTTCACAACTGCATGCCACAGATTGGCTGTTGGATGTCCAGCAATAGTCGGAAACTCAATTCTGATAAAACTGAAGTGCTGTTTGGCTAGCAACCATCAGTTTGGTCCCCTAACTGGTGAGCTCAAGAAATGGGTGCGCTCCCAACTCCTGGGCCTAAGGTGGAAACATTTGGAGTTTAATTTGATGAAAAACTCTCCTTTGTGGGACACGCTAATGTCCTTATCTTGTCTTTTTTATTCATTTTAATCACTGAGGAAGGTGTCCCCGTTCATCCCTCAAGACCTACAGAAAGCAGTGATCTCTGCTTTGGTCTTATCTAATATTTACTACTCCAATGGGCTTTTTCTGACTGCCCATAAGAAATCTCTAGACAAGCTCCAAATGGATCAAAATGCAGCCGCCGATTGCTCTGAGGAATAATGAAATATCAAGCGGGCTCCAAAGCTCTCCCCGCACTACACTGGCTCCCGGTTAAAAAGGGGGTGGTGTTTAAATCTCTATGCATAGCCTTTAAGGCCCTTCATCTTGTGGGCCCTGAATCGATCAAACAACTTTTTCAACCATACATCCCCCCGAGAACTTTTAGATCCTCCTCCGAGGCTAATCTGGTGGTATGTAAATTTAGGAGAGCCATCGAGGGAGGCAAGAGCTTTGCAGTATCCACTTCCAAACTCTGGAATTATATGCCTCTGATGCTAAAAACCACAAAAGATTTGCTTACGTTTTGCACGGCCCTTAAAACCAGGCTATTTAACAACTAGCTCAGGATCATCACCTACCGGCGCCACACACGCCGTTGTCTGATGTTGGTCCACCCCTTTACATTGGTCCATCCCTGGAAATCAGCACCTAGTGCCAGATGTAGGAGGCCATTTACCGACCGGAAAATGGGTATTTGTGATGTAGGGGCATCATTTTACAGATTCGGTAAATTTACCGAATCGGTAAATTTACCGAATCTGTAAAATACAGAATCGGTAATTTTACCGATTCGGTAAATCCAATATGTAGGTAGCACTGTTTACAGTGCTACAGGCCTTCAGAATTCGGTATTTTACCACACAATCCACAAAATACCGAATTCAGGTGTGCATGCACATCTGTGCATTCACACCTATGCCATGTGACAGACAGACATGCCCTGTGTGCCACATGGCGCACATGCCTGTATTTGGGGTGCTAGAGGGTGTCAAAGTGACACCCCCTGCACCCTTGCTGGAATCGGTATTTACCGAATCTGTAAATACCGATTCGGTAATGCCCATTGATTCCTATGGGCTTCAATGCCCATAGGAATCAATGGGCATTACCGATGGGGTCCTTGTGAAATTGCAGAAGGTCATCACTCACAGGGAAGTTAGCTAATGGATTAACTGAGCTGGACCACTGCCCCATACTGTATGCTGTAGGGGGTTGAATTAAAATGTGAATGACACATTAACAGACCAATGAATGAAGAGGACTGGTTGAAACGCCTTATAAGTATACTATACATGTAGGTTTAGTCAAATCAAAAGGTGTTGGCTAGCACCAGAGCTAAAAACTTTTCTTTAGCCATAAAGGTTTGGTTAATCAGGGGTAAGTACTGAAATGTTGTTTTGAGTACCTCCTGGTGGGTAAAGAAGCAAGGTAGAAAGCGCAATGCTGAGAAATGATTTTGCCCCAACTGCTTACTTCTGCCAGAACAAGGAAGCCTAGAGAAAACAAAGGGGCATATTATCAAGCCCCTTATCACCGCGTCATTGGCCCTTTTTGCCGATAACGCAGCCATATTTGCATCGCCCTATTATCAAGGCAGGGTTAAGTCACTTAACGTGGCTTAAAGCTATGTTAATAGACTTAATGCTGCCTTGGTAATAGGGCCCCTTGCACGATAAACTCATCGTGAAAGGGGGCGTGTGGAAAATTAGTACGGTTTGGTAAACATTATCTGCGCCATCTTGCCTTTTTCCCCGGATGCCACACTTTTTGTCGTGTGCACCCGCCATTTTAGGTGCCTCGATCAGAACCACCCTCTGCACGCCACTGGCCCCCAGCATAGCCCTTCGCCCTCGCAAAGCCCGCACGCTGACAACCCCCACACTCGCATGCCTTGGGTCATAAACCCCCCTTCAACGCAGCTCTGCCTCAGAACCCCATCCTGTTCCCAGCGCGACACCTCCCTTCATTCCTTTTCATGGTCCCAGGCCCTTTGATACCAACCCCCCCCCCCTTTTTTCCTGTGTGCCCGTTTGTCTTCCTCTTTCCCAGGCCGACACCTAGCTCTGCCGATACTGTTTATTGCCCCTCCCCGTACAGTAGAAAGCTTCCCTCATCAAAGGACCCCCGAGTTGATCAAAGCCCCCACCCTATGAGATCCGATCAAACCCCCACATTCCATGAATCGGCGGAATGTCCAGCTGCGCGATAATCATCACCTGTTGTGACCGAGGTGGGGACTTCAACTGTAAATGTGTGTGGGAACGGGCCTGTAGGGGAGATTCAGAGGATGTCCTTTCATACTTCAAAGCATTACAAGACTGTGTTACCTGCAATAAAATTCATTTAACTGTGTATAAGAGGCCAGGCCTCAGAGATGCGGTTAGAGCACCTCGTGACGATACTGGCTGTCTGAACTGATGTGTTCTCCTCCGGAGAGAATAAACCTTGTTTCCTGCCTCCCAGTCTCCAGCGCCTGCCTCTTCATTGGTTAATATTTTGTGGGTTAAAGAGGATATTGATTGTCCATTGACCTTAGTTTTAACAATTGGCGTCCCAAGCGTGGGGCCCATCAGTGACTCGTGGATCCAGTGGGAGAGGTCCTGACGACAGAGTGAACGACTGCAACGATCGGGAGAGCTCTTGCCCAATAGACCCTCGTCTGGCAGCCGATCATCCGAACTTCACTGGCTCCGAACAGACCTCTCTCGAGTGATCTACGGTCCTGACTGGGAACCATCAGGAGTGCCGCGAGGAATACGAGGAAAGGAGGACGATCGGGCGCTGGATTCGGAAGATAGGAAACTGTCCATACGGTCCGGGTAAGGTCGTGTAGACACGACGAATTGCGAAATAGTTGTTTAATTGTTCAGAAAAATACTAGTATTACTCTTTGTTGACCTATTTGGAGATTCACTGTCTGCAAACGGAGAAACAGTAGGCTCTTTCTCTTTGCAAACAGTGAAGGATAAGTAACGCAGCCAGCGTGCCTATCTTTCTCCCCCACTGATTGATTATTTATTCACGAATTGTTTTCGGGAGAATCCCTCTCCCACACTGATTAACTGTTTTTTTGACCCCGAGCTACTGTTCGCGGATTGTTTTCTGGAGATTCTCTGTCTACAAACAGGAAAGAACAGGTTCCCCTTTGCAGATAGTGAAAGGGTAGAGGACGCAGACCTTTGCGGATCTACTTATTCTTCCCACTGGTCGTTTATTTATTGTTTTGATATTGGTTCATGAGGTATTCACTGCCTGCAAACAACGTAGAATAGAAATATTCTGTCTAGTCTTTGCACGCAGTGATAAGATAGGCAGTGCTGACTTTTTGTCCTCTTCGCGAGCCGTCATGTCTGTCTTCTCCCCACTGGTCGATAGTTGGTTCAGCCCGGACCGTTTATTAGAGGTGGATCATCTAGCTCCGCTGGAAGGCACCCCTAATAAAGACATGTTCATAAACTATGGATTAGTTACCATAGCCTATAGTAAACTGTGGCACAGGTATACCAAAGAAAATCAAGAGAAACAGTGGCCACTGATAGGATCCTTCGATCTTGATAAAATAGAAACGTTAGAAATAGCCCTTCGTAATAATAAGACAACGCCTATTATGCTCGACAGTCTCGGTATGTGGCGCAAAGAAGCAATGCAACGAAAGAAAAGAGACGAGGACAGAGTAGGTAAAGGAATATATCGACAGGACAACCCCAGGACACAACGACCCGAAAGTAATCCCCCGACACTGCGCACAGGGCGACCAGACTTAGGGCAAAACCAATGTGCTTTTTGTAAATATGCCGGGCACTGGAAAGCCCAATGTCCGACTCTACTGAACGAGAGTAGGAGCAGAGGGCCGACAGGAATAACAGGCCGGCAGAAAGGGAAAAGGGGCGAGACAAAGATGAATCAGACCGACATGGACAGGCCAGATAGAACCACCACGTTCGATTATGCCCGATGGCACAGATTTCGCCAGGCCGATTTCAGCGACATGTTCGAGTCCTCATAGATCAAACAACGCTAAGACGGGAAACCCAGTCTAGCTCTAAATTAACCACGACAAACCCCGAATAAAGCAGCCAACGAATAAAAAGACAAGAAACAGGTAAAAAGAACTCAGAACAATAAGTATGCGCAGCATACAGAAAAAGATAATTATGGCCAATAACTGTTTTATGTTTGTCTTGGGTCTTTGTATATAATACTTGTACTGTCTCCCCGTCTGAGTTTGTGTGTACGTGATGCATGAATCTACGTCATCCCTCTGCCTGTGTTTCCGTGTTACTTAACTTCTGTTATCAGGAGCTTTAGCATGAAACAACCTGGAAAGAAAGGAATGGGAAAACGAAATCAGTAGGCCACTGATGAACATGAACTTTTATTTAACATAACGAGCAAGAAACAATAACAATACGTAATAATAACACCTATTAATGCCCTAACAACAGGAAACGTTAGAAACAAGAACGGTAAACTGTAGAAAATGAAAGTCAGCAGAACATCCCAACCCCCCCCCACTCTGGAAACTTCCAAGGTGGGGCAGGGTTGCGGCTACGCCCAGCCGGCTGCAACCCATATAAGGCGGGTCCTGCTGCCAACAGTCGGCCAGGAAATCGTAACATAGGGTGGAGCCGGAGGAGAGACAGGGGCCAGCGGGACCCAGCCAGGGGATCGCCTTGACCACACTGGAGAGTTGTAAGGGGGGGAATGTCTATGTCCTCGACCCTCCTCTCTCTCTCTCCCAGTCCGGCCGCGGTGGCACGTGATAGTTGCAGATAGTCCCGCCACATGCTCCCCCGGTCCGGCCACCAATGGCCGGGGACTGGGGCCAACTGGATCCGGCTGCAGCCGATGAGCCAAGGAACCCGTTCATGGGGCCAGAGCAAGGGGCGTCCGGCCGACATCCACCGGAAGCCCGGCCCAGAGACGGACGGGACATTTTTTCCTTTTCTCCTTCATAATGGCAGCGACAACACGCCAGGCGCCACTTCTTTCTTTTCTCCTCCGTAATGGCAGCAGCAACATGCAACGGCGCCGATACTTGCGCAGCACCGAACATGCAACGGCGCCGATACTTGCGCAGCACCGAACATGCAACGGTGCCGATACTTGCGCAGCACCGAACATGCAACGGTGCCGATACTTGCGCAGCACCGAACATGCAACGGCTGCGCCAATACTCGCACAGCACCGAACATGCACCGCAGGTGGCCATACTTCCGCAGCACTGGACATGGGACTTGAGGAACACGGGATGTGGAGTGGCCATCATGCATGCCCATGAAAGAGAGCAGCGTGGGGTACACCGGGAGAGGGAGACGGCGCGAACGAGTCTCCCTCGCCCCCCCAGGTGGGAGCGCCACAGCTGCACCCTAGCCGAATGTCCTGCTCCTACGACACAGAGTTCCTTTTCTTTCACTCCAAAAGGTCTCCTCCACTCTTGCAGACTCGACGAAGGGCGGCTGCTGCAGGCCTCAAAATGGCGTCTGGGCCCCCTGGAAGGCGGGTCTAGGCCGCTAGAGTAACTTTGACCAGCAATATAACTCGGACGCTTGTCCACAGGGGCACGAGCCCCCACCTCCGACAGCATCCCCACAGCCTTGAAGATTCTACAAAAGTCCCAGGAGCCCTCGGCCCCTGCCGGCTCCCGGTGAGGAACGACTGCCTTGGTCGCTAACGAAAATAACCGCGACATAGCCACCCCTTCTGTTAGCACGAGTGTTTGAACTGCCGAAGAGGACTCTGGTCCAACCGCCGGTTATGGGAAACATTTTGTCTCTGATGCTACTTCCGGACTAACCCGGCCCCGCCCAAAATGGCGCCGGAATCAATGAGAACTTGCGAACGCCTCGTGGTGTTTTTATTTTATTTTTTAGCTAAAAAGACTCGATGTTCTGAAATATGTATATGATCCTTTGTACACTTGACGAAAAAGAGGGAGGGTCCACTCGACGAACATGTAAAAGGGGTGTAAAACATTTAAGGACACCAGTTTATCATCCAAGGGGAAATGGTTTAATTGAGTGATTTAACCGAGTTCTCGGAGAAAGTATTCAATTGACAGTGTCTACAGGTTTGTGTTGGAGAACGCAAGTGAAAAGTGTTTTTTTTCAAATGTACAATTTATTATGATGTTTATTGTAGCCGATACATAACCTCACTTACGACACACACCCACGGTATACATATAGGAAATTTGATTGCAACTAGTCCAACTGTACTGCCAACTATGAAATGAATGCCCCTTGATCCCTCAACTATCGATAGACATTTTAGTCCCCTGCAAATGAATGAATATGCCTTTTTAATATTTTTAATATTCCCAATACTGCAAAATAACCCCCCCTACTGTACGCACTTTAGCCATTGCCGTGCCCGGCCAAATACGATTGCACTGTCATATCTACACGCTGAACGATTGTGCAAATAAAGGTTTTCCGAACTATGAAATGGGTATTGCATGCTTTTTTTGAAAAATGTGGGGTCAGCGGGAGAGTTTTTTGTGCACCCTGCTTTGTTCTCTTTTTAAGGTTATTAGAAGATGGTTGCTCAGCTCCAGAGGGAGGATCGAATCTAAGACACGATACTCTGCCTCCAAGTATGCGACTGGCTCTGGAACTAACGCATGGAGAAGGACCTCGACTTCTGAGGAGGTAACGTGAAGCGGTGTAAATGATAGAACGTTATGAAGGTACGACACTCAAAGGTACTAGGGAACAGAGTTGGCCGGAGAGCTGGTATGCCTTAGACCATCACAGCATTGGAAAAGATTTAAGGGCCCCGATAGCTAGATACATCTACCAACTAGATACCCCGCACTAAGAGCCCCTGATGTTTAACGTTTCCCTACACACGACCTATAAGGACACACTGCCCCTTTCCCCCCCCCCTGGCTTCAGAAACCAAGACCCCAGGGATTCTATCCCGAGGAGACAAGACGAGTATGAGGTAAGTAAAGAACTTTCGTGCCCATGCATTTGAAATGCGCGAATGTTGTCCCCCTCCCTTCCCCTCTTTTCCTCCCCCTACAGGTTACACTGGAGATCACGACCGAGGTATGGTGAAGATCTGAAGCCCCGCCATTACTGATACATGAAGCGGACTAACGTTGCCAGATGGCACCTAAGCACACCCACAAACTGCTCTTGTAACGAAAGAGCTAATAAGTTGTATAATATGATAAAACACGGTCACCCCTAATCCGTGTTGCGTGAATGGGCACGTGTCACGTATGTCTGAAAACACGGTCACCTCTAATCCGTGCTGTGCGAATGGACACGTGTCACGTATGTCTGAAACTATGAGAACATGTTTTTGTGCGACTGAGGCGCTGACTTGACTGGTCGGCGGACCAAGAGTGCGAGAAGTGCGATACAATGGTGTCTTTTACTCAATGCATGCCCCCTCTACCCTGCCTAATGCTCGTCCGTCCCAAACTGCATGTTTTCGAAATTCTAACACGGACCCTGTAATGTCTTATGTTGTGTAATGCGCTGAATAGCCTATCTTAATACACGGCCACCCCCCATGTCACACGTGTACTATTTAGCCTATTGTTGCACATCTCTCTCTCTCTCTCTCTCTCTCTCTCTCTCTCCCCTCCACACTCTCACTC
The DNA here is from genome assembly GCF_964261635.1 of Lissotriton helveticus. Taxonomy (NCBI): domain Eukaryota; kingdom Metazoa; phylum Chordata; class Amphibia; order Caudata; family Salamandridae; genus Lissotriton; species Lissotriton helveticus. The sequence goes on along the minus strand of NC_136062.1, from coordinate 236,548,572 downwards.
TTCCGAACGACTAGCACCAAAATTGGCAAACCGCCGCCCCTAGTGCACCCCCCAATTGGCTCCAAATACCGCAAGTATTTGCACAAAATTTGTCTTAAATATAATCACCCTGATGCCGTGTCACTACCTCTCCTTTCTGCTAAATATTGACGAAACCTAGAATTGGCCAAACGGGAAAGGACAGGTAAGACGACTAAGGTTCCCTAATCTGGCCCGTAATAAGGGAACTACATGTCAGTGGCTTCTATAAAAAATTGCCTCAGGATAATGCGACCTTCCCCATCCCGAATTGTCGCAATCCCCGAACAGTAAAAAGTGATCGAAACATCCCCGTCTTCCCAGAACCCCCTCAGTTTTGTATCAGCTGCCCCGGACGAGAGTTTTAAAAGTGTCCCTCACCCCCTGTTGTAGGAAACAAGTTGACTTACAACTAACACGGGCCAGCCGTTGTTCCTAGAAATGATCTGTTGGTGAGCAAGCTACGGAGTTTTAGAATTCGAGAAATGTCACTGAACGCTTACCAACTGAACTGTGGCCTTCTGCTAAATAACGCCCTTATGACACAAAGCAAGATGATAGTCCCTAACCACAGTTTGCTATGTCCCTAGTTGTTTCCATAAGACCCCGTTTTTTTTTTTTTTTAATAAAGTAATAAGGTTGTAAGAGGCTATGTAGGAACTAGACTGATGTTTGCGAAGTTAAAGATTAGGCCGAAATGAAGAAATCGTTGCAATTAACCCTGTTGAAAGTAAAATGTTTAGCTGAAAGGTAGGATGCATTTATAGGATGGAAAAATGTTTAGCCTATGTTCGTCCCTCAGAAAGATACCCATCAGACCATGGTGATAGCACGTTGCACTTTTTTTGAAAAATATAAAGTCCTGGAGAACGGTATAGCTTTATTAGGCACGTACTAGGAAGGTGGGTCTTTGTCAGAAGATCTGACGTAACTGTAATACACAAAATACGATGAATCGGCACCAGATTTCGTACCACGACAATGAATGTAACGCCAACAGGCACCAAAGAAATAGTTACGAAGGAAAGTTATAGGAAATCCAACGAGCCCATCATCAATTATTTATATGATGGTTGTGAACCCCAATGTAACGGATGTTTCTCATTTGCGTGGAGCTGGGAGAGAAATAGACTTATGTGATTACCTTCCTTTGCCAATTCTCTAAAGACTGTCTTTTCAAACTCATTTAAGGGTACCGCTGTCGGAGGAAAGAGAGACCGGATGTGGGAGCACGTGGCCTGACTACAGATCGTGGAACATCTGCGACATTGGCCAAGGCGAGACCGCGACAGAAAGGAGTTGCAGGACGAGGCACTGTTTCCGACAAAATGAGAGGAAAGGGCTGACCTGATGCCCCTGCTCAATGTTCAACGTGTGCCGAAAAGTCCCCGCTCTCTGAATTCGGTCATGAGCCCGCCTACCTGAAATTTTCCGTCCCCCTGGTCTGTTCCCGATTTGGCCCTGCTCCATCCCCCCCTTTTTTTCCTCCGACCTACCCTATGGACTACTTACACACACTCTTCTTCCACCTGAACTTTTTGACAATCGACTCCAAAGGACACAGGGCGAAAAGGACCTTCCTGACCAGGAAAGCGAGGAAAAGATCATGCCCTGCAACGCGGAGCTCAGAAGACAGCTGGACTCATCGCTCCACCGTGCCAACAGAAGACGACAAAGAATGCTGAGAACTCACTAATAACGGTCCATGACAATAGGACCTCCCCTTCGAACAATGGCGCCTCTGATTATCGTTTTTACTACGTCTCATTTCTCTCCCAACCACCATTGTATTGATCATGCTCCAACTAAAAATGAACAGAACTTACATATGTAATAACCTATCAGTTCACATTCCGAATGACCACAAGTATCTATGAAATGTACTCAATGATCACACTACAGAATCGTTTTGTCCGATATTGCATTACTATGACCTTCCTGCAAACGAGTTTATCGATAGACCCGCCTCCTAAGACGAAATATTTTAAATGTAATGTTTATAGCTTCTTCACCTGGGTTCCCATTTCTTTACTTATGACCGCCACAGTAGACATGGATAGGAAATAGGCCAGCAAGATGTCTTGGATATGTTAAAGGGAGGACTGTGGAAAATTAGTACGGTTTGGTAAACATTATCTGCGCCATCTTGCCTTTTTCCCCGGATGCCACACTTTTTGTCGTGTGCACCCGCCATTTTAGGTGCCTCGATCAGAACCACCCTCTGCACGCCACTGGCCCCCAGCATAGCCCTTCGCCCTCGCAAAGCCCGCACGCTGACAACCCCCACACTCGCATGCCTTGGGTCATAAACCCCCCTTCAACGCAGCTCTGCCTCAGAACCCCATCCTGTTCCCAGCGCGACACCTCCCTTCATTCCTTTTCATGGTCCCAGGCCCTTTGATACCAACCCCCCCCCCCTTTTTTTCCTGTGTGCCCGTTTGTCTTCCTCTTTCCCAGGCCGACACCTAGCTCTGCCGATACTGTTTATTGCCCCTCCCCGTACAGTAGAAAGCTTCCCTCATCAAAGGACCCCCGAGTTGATCAAAGCCCCCACCCTATGAGATCCGATCAAACCCCCACATTCCATGAATCGGCGGAATGTCCAGCTGCGCGATAATCATCACCTGTTGTGACCGGGGTGGGGACTTCAACTGTAAATGTGTGTGGGAACGGGCCTGTAGGGGAGATTCAGAGGATGTCCTTTCATACTTCAAAGCATTACAAGACTGTGTTACCTGCAATAAAATTCATTTAACTGTGTATAAGAGGCCAGGCCTCAGAGATGCGGTTAGAGCACCTCGTGACGATACTGGCTGTCTGAACTGATGTGTTCTCCTCCGGAGAGAATAAATCTTGTTTCCTGCCTCCCAGTCTCCAGCGCCTGCCTCTTCATTGGTTAATATTTTGTGGGTTAAAGAGGCGATACCGCCGGGCAAATATTGATTGTCCATTGACCTTAGTTTTAACAGGCGTGCAGTGGGTGTTGCGGTGGACGTTCCTCCACAACACCCATTCATTAAGAGAGGTGATAATAGGTGGCAGTGCCGAATTTAGGAACAGGAAAGACCTGTTGGTAAGGTGGCGAAACGAGGAGAAATGCTTAATTTCTCCTCGTTTTTGCTTTTTCCATATGTGCTGCCTTGTGCAGCCCACATGGAAAAAGCAAAATGACAAGGTTTGTTTATGTACAGGAAGGTGTTCCTTCCTGTACATAAACAAACCCTTTATTAAAAATGCCAATTTGTAACTTACATGTGTGCTGCTTGAAGTAGCACACATGTAAGTTACAAAATGGCATTTAAGCTTTGTTTATGTGCAGGAAGGAACACCTTCCTGTACATAAACAAACCTTCCCTGCCTGCGCTGGCATTAAGTTGTAGGGGGAAACGCTAGGCTGCACCATATCCTTGGTAATATGGTGCAGCCTAGCGTTTCCGAAGTGGCGAAGAGAGGCGTTAAGCCAAAGCGGCTAACACCTCTCTTCACCACTTTGTTGGTAATATGCCCCAAAATTCTTAGAAACTAACCGCTTGCGGAGGAAGCAGTGATTCATCTCAGCAGCAGCCTTTATGTTCACCTATGCTGCCTATGCATCGAGGTGGCAGTGCAGACAAAGCACATATTTCTCTAGTTCACTACAGAGTACATCCATACTAATATTATAAAGAGAGAGCCCAAACCTTTGAGGCGGGTAATCTCAGTAACCACAGCACCAATCACAACACCCAATACAGCGTTGGAAAGGGCAGTTGCAGCAGAAGGACCTAGGCTATGCAGACGGCCACCATATACATTTTTTTTTCTCTTTTTAAATTGTTTTTATTAACTTTTCAAGAAACAGTGGTGTTCATCACAATCATACAGTGCAAGACATACAATTGTACCGTAGGACACCATATACATTTAAAAGGTAAAAGAACCGTGCCAGCAAAGTAGTCCCTTGTGGGCGTGTCTGCGTTGTGCTGTGGGCGTGGGCTGGGGGCGTGACTAACGCTGGGGGCGTGTGGTACGGCCATCACATCGTGGGCTGTGGGCGTGTGCTGGGTGCGTGACAAACGCTGGGGGCGTGTGTCCGCCCTTCATGCCATGTGAGTCGTACATACAGGCACCAATAATGTTGCTGCCCAGCATCAAGGGGCACGCTGGGGGCGTGACACGTTGGGGGCGTGACACGCTGGGGGCGTGAGAAAAACTCGGGGGCGTGTGTCCGGCCTTCATGCCATGTGAACGCAATTGCGCCACATCAAGGGGCACGCTGGGGGCGTGACAAACGCTGGGGCCGTGTGCTACGTAAGCCTGGGCGGAAAATCCGTTCCGCTCGCGGATTTTGCGAATTTTCGGTAAATTTGCGATCCGCGAACTCCCGCGAATTTGCCGAGAATTCACAAATCCGCGAGCAGCGGATTCCGGGGGCAAAAGTTGAAGCCTGGCTGGCCTGTTGTAACTATTTTACGATGGCGCCGGCAAGCTGCCAGCGCCATCCTAAAATAGTTACTAAGTTAGCTTCAACAGGAAGCTCTAATAGATAAAATAAAGCAGGTGCTCGAGCACCTGCTTTATTTTATCTATTAGAGCTTCCTGTTGAAGCTAATTTAGTAACTATTTTAGGATGGCGCTGGCAGCTTGCCGGCGCCATCGTAAAATAGTTACAACAGGCCCTTCCTGTGACTTCAGTGACTCATTCATCAGCCCAAAAACAATCATGAGCGTCGTCGAGGCTGGGCATGTGTGCCTTCTTCCCAAATCTACCGTCGAAAATCAGCTGTGCCTGTGATGCTGGATAGAGGCCTTTGCATCCTTGACTTTCACGAGCGCAATCCTCGTGCTGTTCCTGTGGCCAGGAGCTGAAGGGACCCCTCGGGGCGATTGCATAGTAACACACACATGGTCGCTGGAACTAGTTGAAGCTGAAATTCAGTGACTCATTCATCAGCCCAAAAACAATCGTGAGCGTCGTCGAGGCTGGGCATGTGTGCCTTCTTCCCAAATCTACCGTCGAAAATCGGCTGTGCATGATTGTGCACTCGCATGGAAGCCCCCCCACACACTTGCAGTGTGCACCGTCTTCCCGCCATTGACCCACTATGATGGACAGCTCACCCAAGGGACCCCTGCGCCCCTCGGGGCGATTGCATAGTAACACACACATGGTCGCTGGAACTAGTTGAAGCTGAAATTCAGTGACTCATTCATCAGCCCAAAAACAATCGTGAGCGTCGTCGAGGCTGGGCATGTGTGCCTTCTTCCCAAATCTACCGTCGAAAATCGGCTGTGCATGATTGTGCACTCGCATGGAACCCCTCCCCACACACTCGCAGTGTGCACCGTCTTCCCGCCATTGACCCACTATGATGGACAGCTCACCCAAGGGACCCCTGCGCCCCTAGGGGCGATTGCATAGTAACACACACATGGTCGCTGGAACTAGTTGAAGCTCAAAATCAGTGACTCATTCAGCACTGCAGCAGGGCAAATCCGCGGATCCGCAAATCCGCAAATCCGCCGATTTTGCGGATCCACGATCCGTAAATCCGCAAATCCGCGGATCGTGGATCCGCAAAATCCGCCCATGCCTAGTGCTACGTTCCGCCCTTCATGCCATGTGGGTCGTACATTAATCAGAAGATCGTCTGCTGTGGCTGTATGCTGGGGGCATGACAAACGCATTCAGCTGGAGGCCTGGTAGGTAACAATACTGCAACCTCTCGTGCACGCTGTTACTGAACTATCTCATTCAACGAAATTAGACGCGCCTGCTACCATCTACCAGGGCTCTAGCCGGGCTCAGGCGGCGGATCAGTACACTAATTACACACGCCTGATAACATCAACCAGGGCTGCAGCTGGGCCTCAAGCGGGGTAACACACGCCTGCTAACATCAAACAGGCCTGCATCTGGGCCTGAAGCGGGGGAAAACGCAAATGAGCGTGTCTGCGGGGACAATTACTGCAGCCTCTCCTACTCGCTGTCACTGAACTCTCTCATTAAACGGATTTACCCGCGGCTGATAACTCTCTCATTCAACGACATTACACGCGCCTGCTAACATCAACCAGGGCTGTAGCCGGGCTCAGGCGGCGGATCACTACACCAATTTCACCCGCCTGCTAACATCAACCAGGGCTGCAGCAGGCCCTTCTCCGTCCCTATTCTAATGAAACAAAAAATGTTGTCTACCGCGAGATTTTAAAATAAATTGCCCATGCCAAATACACACATTACACACATTCTATTTCATACCAGGACAACGTCGGGAGGGGCTGCTAGTTGTCTTATAAAGCAACATCAGCAGCCAGTGTTTGCTCACGTGGAGGGATTAGCCTCCCCATTTAAACGAAGGACTTTGACTTTCAAGTGCCATTAGGAGGTAGACAATCTACCGCATAATACATTCTTACTATTTCATCTTATGCTTAATTCATTTCATAATTGCATTCATGCATCAATTTCAATTCAATTTCTTAAGCTGCATGTAATTCGGAAAAACTAGCTATAAAAGCATCACAATATTACCTATAGTTCATTTAAGCATTAAATACCACATTATAAAACAAGTTTAAAACATTGAAATGATTTAAAAAACAGTAACATTATATATAAAACCATTTTTTAATCATGATCACAAATTTGGCATATAACCAAAAGTGGAAAATTAAATCATCTTACAATAGTTCATTGTGTGTCCCATGCCATTCATAGCATCTCTGAGACAGTTAACAGAGGAAAGAAACATGGCAACTCTAACACAAATATTCTCATTAGTCAGCTCATACAAGTACTTAAAAACCTGCTGGTGGTAAATATTTCTTCCAATTAAAAAAGGGTCTGAGATATAACTTACTGGGAGCTGAATAAAACCTCCAGAAAAGTGGAATGTGTTGGGTGGACTGGGTGGACCGCTTGTCACAAAGGCATTTCTACATAATAGTACCCCATACCGCTTACTGTGGAAATCCTATTTTACGATGGAAAATGAGAAGGCAGAAGCGTGTTAAAAGATACCTATGATAGGTACTTTTAATCAGGATGAGGAACAGCCCATGTTTTATTTAGGTCCGCGTAGCGTTCTACTTGTACCTTATTTTTATCCAATTTGGACATTTTTTTCTCTGCATTAAGCCCCTTAAGTCTCGTTTAGAATAGGTGGCAATATCCTCTGGGAAGGCCCTGTGGTCCATTCCTTCCTGCCTGGTCCCGTAAGGATTTTTTTATGAGCTGTAGCCATGCGATTTTATTTGCCTGATCTAAACCCATGTAGTCACCAATGATGTCTCCTGTGAGCTGGGTTTCAGGTTTACACCATATGAAGTGCCACAACTGCAGAGGATGGGTTTCTAAAATGTCATAAAGATGCTCAACGTCCAATTCATTGTGGACAAGGGAGTCTGAAGTTGAGGATGGGACCACCGCCAACAGGTTTTTTCAGAGGACCTTTGTTCTCTATACCCCATATCCCTACAGTGGTAGTCACTGCTGCGATGCTTTTAGCATAGTGGAGTTTTAACAGCTCCGCAATCAGTTTGCTTCCTAACTTGGAAGCAAACCTACCCAGGCGTTCATTATTCCTAGACATATTTGAGGCACTGATTGCTTTGTGGCGCTTCCGACCTATATCATATTCATATATCTTGTTTTCCTCTTTTGATCTCCTTCCCTTCCAGGTCAACCGAGCTGACCTTTCACTGAGGGTTAGCCCTTACAGTTTTATGGCAACACACTTTTTAATGCTTTTTCCTTCTTTCCCACTCTGATGACCCTTATAGATTTCCTATATAAATATATAGGCCAGTGGGAATGAACACAAAGGACTAACCTAACCTCCTAGGTCGATTAAGTAGTGAGAGTCAAAACAAAATCTTTCGTGTGAATATTGTAACATGCTGTCTCTATGAAAGAGCGACCCTTCCTTAACCTTTTAGAATTATCTTTCAGCACTCAACCCTCTCAGAATAAGAGAAGGTACACAAGAACACAACCATGTGCCTTGTCAAAGATGCTGGACAGAAGCATTGCTTTCTTTGAAACCAGGGCTTAATGTGTGCCAGAGGTTGCAGATGGTGGGGACCATGACGTGTTTTTCATCATCAGCCTTTCACCCAGAAGAAAAGAAAGAAACGGAGAAAGGCAGAAGAGATAGATGGTAAAACAGTGGCAAAGAGAGAAAGCGGGGACAAACAAACATTTCCAAAGCCAATAGGACTGGCTTAAACGAGTTAAAGCGTATAAACACAGGCATTGACCATTGCTGTTTGTATGCATTGATGCTGGAGATAATGTATAGCCACATTAAAGCCAGTCCATTTGGCTTTGCCATTGTGAGGAAAATGGTAACAAGGAAGCAATGCTTTCTGTGTCGTATGCATATAGAAAGATAAATAACCAAGAGCCATATTAGCAAGAAACTGTGAAAAAAACGCAGAGCACACTTAGCGCAAACATTTTCATCGCCAGCTATCGCTGGAATATATCACCACGCTAACGCTGTATTAGCAACAATTAGAGCTATGGTGATATACATTCCAGCGATAGCGGGAGGGAAAGACCAACATCGCGACAAAACCAGCGATGTTGCATGGGGAAGGGGGAAAACCTTGCTGATATGACCCTATGGTCGTATCAGCATAATCCACCCCCATGTTAGGTATGGTGAAGTCAGGAAAATAGCAAGTGTAAAGAAAACGGCGATGACCCCGGTTAGCGCGACTTTTCACGTCGCTAACCGGGGCCAGGGCCTCCTCGCTAAAAGGCGATAGATAGGCCTGTTAGTGGCTGTTTACTAGGTCTGTTGGTCGGGAACGCCTACTATGCATATCATTAGCGATGAATATCGCTGACATGCAAAGCGGCACCCAAACCGGCCGCTATTGCCAGAAAGCTGTCGCTAATGCCTGTTAGCGACAGCTTGCTGATGGGGCGATAAAAAAATTGGCGCTTTAGCGGAAAAAAGTGCAGCTAAAGCGGTGATAAGGCCCTTGGGGCCATATGTATCACAGTTCCGTTTTGCGAATTCCAAATAGCGATTTTTATGGAATCGCTATTTAGAATTCGCAAAACGGTATGTATGTACAAAATCGCTGTTTTATAGCGATTCCTTACCATTCCTAATTTGAGATTAGCAAATTGCTAATCGCAAATTACCTATTCATTTCTATGGGCCAGGAGGCCCATAGGAATGAAGGGGCAATTTGCGATTAGCAATTTGCTAATCGCAAATTAGGAATTTTTTCAAGGGTGCAGGGGTGTCTCAAGAACACCCTGCTGCACCCCTGAAAATGACATTTGGGGCCATATGGCGCACATACATGCATGTATGAGCGTCAGATGGCACCTTTGGTTTTTTTGAAAAAAGCTTTTTTAAAAGAATTCGCAACTTACCACCAACTAGAAGTTGGTGGTAATTTGCGAATCCTTATGGGCATTTTTTGAATATTTTTTCTTTGATACATTGCATTTAAGGAATCGCAAAATTTGCGATTCCTTAAGTGCAATCGCAAAATAAGGAATAGCAAATTTTGCGATTCCTTATTTTGCATCAAACATGTTACATACATACCATTTTGCTAATTAGCATTCGCAAAGGCCGAAATTCGCCAAAATTTCGGCCTTTGCGAATGCTAATTAGCTTGATACATATGGCCCTTGGTAATATGCCCCCAAATGTGTCAGAGATACTGTGTGTGCTTTTCAGCCACCCTCATGCATTCCAATGGAGACCCTTCCTAGAAGGCAGCATCATGCATCCAACATCCATTAGCATAAGGCGAGAAAGGATTACTATCAAGCTGGGGAAACAGTAACAAGAAAGCATTGCTTTCTTTGTAGTAAGCACATAGGAGATTCTTAATCGAATGTGACTAACAGAGCGATTGAGTGTGCTTTTCAGATGTAAAATAGTCCCAAGGGAGGCCCTTCTTAGAAGGCGAAAAGTATGGACCATCTTCTATCTGTTGAACAACTGAATAGAGATTATCATTGAAAACGTTCATATTTAACTAGAGTTTTAGCCCACTAGGGCAAGATAACAAACTGACAATTTCTAAATGATATTGTGGTAATAGAAAATGTATGGAAACTCATGTCGTTTTGTCCATGGTGACGAAAATGTTAAATATGAAACTCGTATTTATACATTGCCCACTGGGGCGGAATGTGATAAAAGAGTGCTGAAAATTAGGACATGTGTTTAATACATCTGCACAAAATGAAACTCAATAAGAACAGTAATGTGAAGAAACGATTCTCGCTTTAAAAGCAGTTCCATTGAATTGTAAAAAACAAACTGCGATTTCTATATGTGTTTTCTAAATATTGTTTAATCTTATGAGTTACACAAACAGCGAAAGTCTGTTTTCACTATTATTTGTTTTGGAAACTGTCACATGTTTATTTAAACCTATCACAAAGCTTCACAGTCACTCGTGAACAAGGGAAATCTTTCCCGAAACGCGTAGAGTGAAGATTGCCTTTTAATCTGCTTAATAAAAAGGCTTCCCGGAGTTTATGAGTGTTCGTGTGTTTTACTGCCGTCAAAGCGAAGGTATTTGGACTTGATTTATAAAGTTCGCCACCTTCCGCGAACTGCTGTCGGAAGAGGCTTAAGCATGGCGTTGCTCGGCGGCTGCTGGGCGCAAGGAATTTTATATATATATATATATATATATATATATATATATATATATATATATATATATATATATATCCTTAATCCGAAAGCGATCCTTCTTGGATGGTTCCCATAGTCAGGTGGCGCATGTGCCGGCCGGACCCCAAAGCCGGTAAATTTGTGCACAAATTTCACAGGTTCCAGTAAAGGATTGAATGCGCACTCAGAGCGAGGGTAAATAACACCAGTTTATTCTTCAAATATTCGCTACACGTTTCGAGACCCACCGGTCTCTTGATCACACGATATTGTTTGACCCCCGCTACGTGCATAATAAAGTTTTCAAGTGAATAGGTGCATGAACATAGAATATGCCTTGTAAATGATTGTTTTAACTTTAGAACCATGGCGGCCATCTTGGAACGGAGTGATCATCACAAAAGTGGCAATGGTATAGCATTAACATTATCATTCTCGTGTTAACTCATTTGAATTGACATGTTGTGTGTACAGTTTGTAAACTTAAATAGAATGTAAGTAAACATGAATTACGGGATTTAAGTGTCCCGTTTTTTTCTACATTTACACCATTTTACATTGTAAACATTTGTAGAGTAAAATCAAAGGCGCTGAATTAGCTAGATTCAACATTGACCTGGTTGTAATGGTTTGTTTAAATATGTTGATTACTGTACTTAAACAGATCTGCATTCGGACTAGTGCCGTAGTACACATGTAGATATTCAATGCCTTGCCAGTGATTACATAATTGATCCGGTTGTCTAAACTCGATTATAATGTACAGTTCATGCAGGTTACCAATTTTCAGGACCTTCTGCTTTCGGACTAGTGCCGATAATGGATCACATGCATTAGTTTTAATGCTCTCAACTCCTGTTCATAATTACTTTTATTTGGCCACAATTACTACGCCATGGCAACTTGACAAAGTATATAAGCCTCATAAATGTATCAATGCACCCACAAATAACCCACTGTGTCTTTTTGTGATGATGGTAAAAATTATTATAATTAAACAATATGTCCTCCTTCACAGGAGGAAAAGGAAGGGGCCTTCGTAGACTTCACTTTTTTAAAATGCACGGCTCCCTACCCTTTTTCTTCAATCAATTAGATCTCCTGGAAGGTACAGGAAAATATCACTATTATTTCACTTAAGGACTTGGCAATACAATCACTTTTTTGAATCATGTTTTTCAACTATCTTGAAGGACATATTGTTTAATTATAATAATTTTTACCATCATCACAAAATTGATTATATCATGAGCTTTGGTGCCATCAAGTTCAAGTAAGTACAAAAAAAAGGTACGCATATTAGAATCATTTGCGACTACAGCACACAAGCAAAGGACAAGCACAGATTTTCCACTAAATGTGGTAGATTTGTCAATTAACAAGCATATTTTACGTTTTCTTTCCAAATATGTCCCTGTACAAGTTTTTTCCTCATGCCTAAAGCTATATGACCTAAAATGTCAGCACATCTATTGTTACTGTGAAGAACACGGCCCATATTTAATCCATTTAGCTACTGCACATCTACATCCAGTGACATATACACAAACGGCCGCCCATATTTCCATATTTTATATGCCGTACGCAACACGCCGCATGTTGTTTCCTGTCCTGCAAAGTGCATTAAATGGGCATGGGTTTCCATGCTCTGTATCAGGGACTCTTGTACATTTTTGTTTGCAGTGACATGAGCTCTTGAAAATGTATGCTCTCTGATTTTTTTCCGTAGGGACATCTGCTGCTTACATTTCTCTTTTCCATAAAGAGTTATGTTCTAATCGGACCATTCGTGTGAAGATCCTAAGCCTTGGGTTTTATTTGCACCCAGTTGTGCAGCCTAATTTTTTACTTTCAGCAATTAGACAGCTATATTCTTTATTTTGCATTCGCTCAACATTCCAGCAGTCCTGTATGTCCCCCTCTTTGAGCTCCTTTGTAGCAGATGTAGTAAAAAGCATTGTTTTATTTGGCAAACAGGACAAATTCTCATTAGATTGATGCACAGCAGTGTCCACAGTAACATAATCATCTGTATTATGATTAGTATTACCACCATCAGATACAACACATTCAATATCGTCAGCACACTCTGGCTCCATTTGCTTCCCTTTAGTTCCCTGACAGGCATTATCCTTTTACAACCACTTTAGCAAACTCATTTTCAACATGTAGATTGAACTTGGATCTGTAGCAACTTAATGTCTGACACCCACAACCTCTCCCTGTTTGTAATGTCTTACAAAGCCTGACGCAGTTAAACTGAAGTAATTTTTTTTAGCTTCGATCTGCAAGTACAATACACAAATGAGGCACAAATGATGTAAACTGATTTGTCAAGAGGAAATCTTGCGCACATTGATATTGAATTGATAAACTGCTCACAAGGTGAATTCTGAAATATTCCAGCAAGCAGTCCCATCCATAAGTCAAGTGAGTTAAAGAGATGAGGTAACTTGCTCAGGATCACATAATTCAGTCTTAGCAGAAGACTCAATTTGAAGGATGAGATAGCTTCCCAGAACCAATTCTTGATTTGCAATGTGCACAGAGATCTATTTCACTTACGAGTGTGCTGTTGTAACTTGCACAGCACCAGTACATTAAACAAACATTAAAAGCTGCATTGACTGGTTCTATTAAAAGATGAATGATCCTGTTCCTATATTATGGCACAGATCATTCAAGGTTGCTTACAGGTGTGAGGTTCTTTATGAGAACCAGTAGAGTTCTGAGGCAGGGGAGAACAAAAGTACAAGGCAGGGTTTGCATCAAAAAAAGACAATAATGCATGGAAAAGACAATTATGCATCAAGAAAGGACAATTGCAGTGTAATGCAGCACAGTCTGTGGCAGTGTCACTTCACTATTGAGTGATTTGCACATTGCATGGCATGACAAACTAGTTGCATTAACAGCAAACTGTTATGAATGAATAGGGGACAGTGAAGCAGCAGAATTGCACTAGTTGTTCAACATTAGCGTGATCACGCTAATGTTGCACAACAACTAGTGCAATTCAGCTGCTTCACTGTCCCCTATTCATTCATAGCAGTTTGCTGTTAATGCAACTAGTTTGTCATGCCATCTCCACATGACATTAGCTAGAGTGGCCATAATGAATATTCACATAGCGGGATAGTGTTTAAGCACTTTGGCAACATAATGTATAATAAAACTGCTCTGATTTGCTAATAAGATGATACTTTTGCTCACATCATGATAAACCTGCACTCTCTATTCTGGTTTATGATAAGATTTCCTATATAAACCCCTGATTTTAGGGGTTTGTCAAAAGACTTTGAAATTCTGCTACAGATAATGCGCATTTCTCGCTCATTTGGGACTTAGAATAATTCTGACTTTGCACTATCCTGTTATGCTCTATGTACTGATAGCCTTTATGGGTGACTGGACCATATTGGTTGAATTTATGTGTGAAATATTTTAAACTTATTCTGCTGATCTAGAACTTAGTTATTGATTGGGCCTTTCCTGGATCTATTGTATTTTTGATGTGTTTGGAGGTGCCTTGACTCAGGGACACATTGCTAAGTATGTGTGCAAAATCCGCTCCGCTCACGAAATTTGTGAATTTTTGGCAATTTCGCGATCCGCGAATCTCGCGAAATTGCCGAACAATTTACAAATTCGTGAGCGGGCGTATTTTTTTTTTGGGCCCACAGGAAGCACAGTTAAGGCAGGTGCTCGAGTTGAAGCTAACTTTGTAACCATTTTGGAATGGCGCCGGCAAGCTGCCAGAGTCCTTGCTTGCGCCATTCTAAAATGGCTACAAAGTTAGCTTCAACTGGGGCACCTGCCTTAACTCTGTAAGTGCTTCCTGTGGGCCAAAAATTAAACCTCAACAAGAAGCACTTACAGATATAAATAAAGCAGGTGCCCGAGTTGAAGCTCAAATTCAGTAATGTTTTAATCAGCCCAAAACATTACTGAGCACGGTCGAGGCTGGGCAAGTGTGCTTTAACCCCATATCTGCCGTCGAAAATTAGCAATAATACTCGAGGGAGGTCTTTGAATCCCTGAGTTTCTCAAGCGCAACCCCGTGTAGTTCCTGTGACCAGGAGGCTGCTTTCTCCTCACCTGCTGCCCTGCTCGCTCTCTGACCTTATACACAAGAGGCATGTGAACACGCATAGAAGCCCCGCACCACACACTAGCGGTATCAAACATCTTCACGCCCTTTCCCAACTATGATGGACAGCTCAATCAAGGGACCTCGGCGCCTTTTGGCGCGGTGGCAAAGTTACAGGCACACCTGGTCAGTGGAGACAAATCTTCTGGCCCTTTACGCAGCTGCAGTGTAGGAAAAGCATTTATCCAACGAGGTAGCACTTACTGATTAGCCAGTAGAAAGTACTCCAGTTGAGTAGATGGAAATTGCATAAAACTCCGCGAATTTGCGGACTTTTTTGCGATTTTGTGCGAATTCGCGGACTGCAGATCCGCAAAATTCACCCATACTTACACATTGCCTCATGAAATTGAGGTATAACACTGCTTCAGAAGTATCTATTCTGTTGCCAAGTTATAGAGGTACATTTTGGGACGTTCTTATCTGAGAGTTCCCCATGCCCACACCTTAAATATGGTACTTAGAAGTGTAAATGAGAGGAGGCATACTTTGAGAAGAGTACCTGAGGGGAACAAAAGGATCATTTAAGGAGGCGTATTCAGAGATATAATAAAAAATGCAAGAGTAAGGACAGACTAGAGTACCCTGATCTCCTCACAGATCTATGTACCCTAATACTCTTCTGTAAGACCTGGTGCCCTGCATCTATGTTCCCTGGGTAACCTACACATCTGCCCACAGGTGCCACTTTCTCAGTACTTTTTTGTACTGGAACCCTCTGCAGTCCCTGACTCTGTACCCTCTGGTGGTCTTCGGTGTGTTCCCCCTGCAACATCCTGTGCCACTGTCCATGTGTTCTCTTGTACCATTTGGTACCCTTTGGTACCCTCAGACTTCTCTCCCTGAATCCTCACTGCACTGCATTTTTATGCTTTGCCGCAGCACCCTCAGGGCACTGCATCTCTACACTGTAACATCTCTGCCTCTGCACCCTCAATGCACTTCTTCTGTACCATCTGGTATCTTTGCCCCCTGAGTACACCTCATCGCTACCCTCTGGTCAATCAATCAGTCAGTGCTTGTTCAGCGTGGCTACTCACCTGTGAGGGTCTCAAGGCGCTGGTAAATCTGCCTCTGTACCCTCAGTGTATTGCATCTCTACCCCTGCTACCTCTGCACCCTCTGATTCCTATGCCATTCTACCCTCTGTACCCTCACCGAATAACTCTGCACAGTACAGCGACACCACCTACATGGTTTTAAGGAGATATGACATTCATTACTATAGTTCACAAGGGAGCCGCTTCACAAACTGAGGCCAGAAGACTGCTTGCACTAAACACGCTGTGTGTGTAGGATAGAGACATCATAAGGATTTTATGGGACCCTAGGCCAAATGTATTAATATGTCCCCTGAACAAAACAGTGTTAATTTTATGATCTAATTTCAGATCTTTTATGCCCTCTTTGGCCAGGTCACTCACAGTGCACAGGTGCATTCGTCTAAATTCAAAATGCTTTTACATCTAATATTCATGGAAAGTGATGTGTTTTAATATTGTAACAGCAGCAGCTCACCAATATTACTGCAAATAATCTGAGACTCCTCTATTTCTCATATGTTTTGATCTAAAAGAAACTTTAATAGAAGTTGCACGAATCAAAATGTATCTGCAAAATGTCTGTATTAAGCTCACACATCACCCACATTAAAAATAAATTAAATGAAAATGCTGTTTCAAACGATCTGATTAAACAATTATTCAAGGTCATAGGGGCGAAGCTCTCTGCAGAACAGAGCAACCTTTAGGTGTTTAATCCATGTGCCTTTGAAGTAATATTGCTGTATTGATGAGCTTACACATTTCGACTGCCCTGGGTTTACATAATTTAGTAAACGCTGTTCCTGTCCTCCAATTTGTCTCTCTCTCTCTCTCTCTCTCTCCCCCCGTCTCTCCATTGGGTGTAGATTACCAAAGTTCCCTCCCGGAGCAGTCTAACCAGCTTAATCAACTTAAATCCCCTGCAGATAGCTGTCCCACTTAGATGATAGGAAACTGCTATCCTGTGCTGGATGGATGGGGGAGGCAAGGGCGTAGCCTAGTGAATGATTTTAGGGAGCGTGTGAGCCTCAGATTTCTGAACAAGCACCATTGATTATCCAACTAAATAGGAGAGGCGGTGGACAAAGTCATTGATGTAAAGGGCATACTGTTGAAACCAGGGTGGGGCTTGTCGAAGTGGTGGAAGTTGCTAATCCCAAGCCGAGAAACACCATTCATTGCATCATGGTAAAGGGACCCTTACATAGTAGCAAAGCAAGTGGAGGAAGTCTGAATTAAAGAAAAGGGTTCCAATACGATCAGTGGCAATTGGCAGTGGAACCACACACAACAGGAGAAAATGTTGGATGAGAACTTATTATTAAAGTGTGCATTTATCCTACAAGGTATTTTGGTGCTTTCTGAAAGATGTATATTATTACCCAAGTCAATGTTACACATGTTATCAATCTCAGAAGGATGAAAGGCTGAGTGAACCTCCTAGGATCTAAATCTGAAACCAAGAGGTCACACACATTCTTTAAGTGGTGCATTAGGCCACTGAGTAACCACGACACCAACCTCCACCCTACTTCTTGAACATCTAGCAAGGACCAGCTAAACCTGGGGCAGGATATGCCTTTATTTCTCTTACCTTGCTTCTAAGAATGCTACTCTAATAGCCACAGTCAATCAATCAATCAATACTACATACCCGGGAGGGTCTCAAGGCGCTGGGGGTGGATGTGGGGGCCACTACTGATCGAACAGCCAGGTCTTTAGTATCCTCCTAAAGTTTAGCAGGTCTTGGGTCTGTCGTGGGCTCAGTGGGAGGGTGTTCCATATCTTGGCGGCAAAGTGGGAGAAGGATCTCCCGCCGGTGATTGTTCTTCGGATGCGCGGGACGGTGGCGAGTGAGAGGTCGGCGGAGCAGAGCTGGCAGTTGCGGGTGTAGAAGGAGAGCCGTTAATTGAGGTAGGCTGGGCCGGTCTTGTGGAGTGCCTTGTGTGCATGGATGAGGAGCTTGAAGGATATCCTCTTGTTGACGGGGAGCCAGGGCAGGTTTCTCAGGTGGGGGGTGATGTGGCCGCGTCATGGTACATCGAGGATCAGTCGTGCCGAGTCGTTTTTGATGCGTTGTAGTCGATTGATGAGCTTGGTCGGTGCTCCCATGTAGAGGGCATTTCCATAGTCGAGTCTGCTGCTGACGAGGGCCTGGATGACTGTCTTTCTTGTATCTGTCAGGATCCATCTGTAGATCTTGCGGAGCATGCGGAGGTTGTTGAAGCAGGAGGAGGAGACGGCGTTGACTTGCTTGGTCATTGAGAGTGTTGAGTCGAGGATGATTCCCAAGTTGCGTGTGTGGTCGGTGGGGCTCGGGGCTGCCCCCAGTGCCGTTGGCCACCAGGAGTCGTCCCAGGCTGACGGGTTGGAGACGAGGATGAGGACCTCCGTCTTGTCCGAGTTCAGATTCAGACGGCTGATCTTCATCCAGTCGGCAACAGCCTTCATTCCTTCATGGAGGTTGGCTTTTGCTGCGATGGGGTCCCTGGTGAGGGAGAGGATCAGTTGAGTGTCGTCGGCGTAGAAGATTATGTTGAGGTCGTGCTGTCGGGCGACGTGTGCAAGCGGGCCATGTAAATGTTGAACAGTGTCGGGCTGAGGGAGGATCCTTGGGGTACACAGCAGATGATCTCGGAGGCTTCGGAACGGAATGGGGGGAGGCGGACGCTCTGGGTTCTGCTGGAGAGGAAGGAGGTGGTCCATACCAGAGCCTTGGCTTGGATCCCTGCGCCGTGGAGGCGTGCGCCTAGTGTGCGGTGGCAGACGGTGTCGAAGGCGGCGGAGAGGTCTAGGAGGATGAGTGCTACAGTCTCCCCATTGTCGTCGGTGGCGGCGAAGAGGGCGGTCTCGGTGCTGTGGTTGCTGCGTAACCCTGACTGGGAAGGGTCCAATATTCTGTTCTTTTTGAGGTATCGGGTTAGCTGTCTGTTAACGATGACTTTGGCTGGGAAGGGGAGCAGAGAGATGGGTCGGAAGTTCTTGAGGTCACTTGGGTCTGCCTTGGGTTTTTTGAGTAGGGCGTTGATCTCGGCATGTTTCCAGCTCTCTGGGAAGGTTGCGGTCTCAAGGGAGAGATTGATGACGGTGTGTAGGTGGGGTGCGATGGAGCTGCTTGCTTTGTTGAAGACGTGGTGCGGGAATGGGTCTGGCGGAGAGCCGGAGTGGATTGTGCTCATGGTCTGATGGTGTCATCGACGCTCACGGTGGTCCAGGATAGCAATGGGACATGGTCGATGGTGTGCGGAGGGTCTGTTGTGTTCCTGTCTGTTGGGGCTGTCTGGGTGTTGAAGCTGTCGTGGACGTCTGCTATCTTGCAGTGGAAGAAGGTGGCGAGGGAGTCGCACAGGGCTTGCGACGGCGGGATGTCGTTGGTGTTGGTGCTGGGGTTGGAGAGTTCCTTCATGATGTTGAAGAGCTCCTTGCTGTCGTGTGCATTGTTGTCGAGGCGGTCTTTGAAGGAGGTCTCCTTGGCAGCCCTGATGAGGTGGTGGTGGTTGCGGACGGCAACCTTGTGTGCTGCGTGGCTGTCCGGAATTGTTCACTGTGCCATTTCTTCTCCAGTTTCTGGCAGGCTTGCTTGGAATCTAGGAGTTCTGTGGTGAACCAGCTGGCCCTCTTGCTGGTGTCTCTGGGGGGGGGAGTTTCTTCAGTGGGGTGAGGGTGTTGGCACAGTCCTCGATCCTGCGTCTGAGGTTGTGGGCAGCGACGTCGGTGTTGGAGGGTTCGGTGGGTGGGCTGAGAGCGAGGTTTGCATGTAGTTGGTCTTCGGTGATTTTGCTCCAGCGGCGATGGGGGATCTGTTGGGTGCAGTGGTGTGTGGTGGGTTTCTGGAAGGTGAAGTGGATGCAGCGTGGGTCAGTCCAGAGTAGTACGGTGGTGTTGCTGATGGAGACGTGCGGGCTTGAGGAGAAGACGGGGTCGAGCGTGTGGCCGGCAGAGTGGGTGGGTGTTGTGACGAGTTGCCTCAGTCCGAAGTTGGTGAGGTTGTCGATCAGGGTGTTGGAGTTGCTGTCGTTGTTGTTCTCAAGGTGAAAGTTCAGGTCTCTGAGGATGATGTAGTCGGTGGAGGTCAGGGCGAGCGTGCTGATGAAGTCGGCGATGGAGTCGCTGAACTGGGGGCAGGGTCCGGGGGGTCCATAGACGAGGGTGCCTCTCAGGGTGGAGTTGGGGTCAGTGTGGATCTGGAAATGCATGTGTTCGGCGGGGCTGAGCGCGTCATGGGTGCAAGTCGAGACCCTGATGCTGTTCTTGTGGACGATGGCGATTCCTCCACCGACTTCGTCGGTGCGGTCTTTGCAGGTGATCTTGTAGCCGTCTGGAATGGTTATGGCAGGTCTCTGTCAGGAAGGCGACGTCCGGGGAGGTTGTGTTGAGCAGGTCCCAGAGCTCGGCGGCGTGTTTGCATGTGGAGCTGGTGTTCAGTAGTATGCATTGGAGGTGGTTGAGGTCTTTCTTGGGGGGTGGTTCGTCGGCTCTGTGGCTGGTGTAGCTGCAGTTCCGGCAGGTGAAAGGACCGTGTGTGTGTTTTGGGGCAGCCTTGAAGCAGCCGTCCGGGGTTGAGAGCGTGCGGAGTGCTGGCGTCGTAGTGGTGGCGGTCATCGTGGCGGGTGCGGGCACCAAGGGTTTTGGCGCTGGGCGCAGCGGCCGGAATGTATGGGGAGGTGGGAGTGAGGAGCAGCTGGGAGGCGGGAGGTGGGGGCAGCGAATGGGCAGTCAGGGGCGGAGCAGCAGGGGACGCAGCAGCGTGGGCAGTGAGGGGAGACAAAGGAAACAGAAGGAAAAACCGGGCAGAGAGACACAGGGCAGCGAGGGGAGCAGAAGGGAAACCGTGCAGAGAGACACAGGGGCAGCGAGGGGAACAGAGGGAGAGAATGGGCACAGACCATGTACAGGCAGCGGGGGAGACAGACAACAGCAGTCACAGACACAACAATGAAAATGCAGTCACTACAACGGGGGCAATGAAAGAAAATACAGGCAATACAATGGAGGATGAGCAAACCTATGGCCTACCACTGGCCACCAGGGATGAGGCACAGGTGGTAGCCTGCGGGTGGTGGAGGGCCTCGAACTTCCTCAGCAGCTGCAGCTGGGGCAGGGACACACAGGCGGTGCTGTGCGGAGGGGGGGCAACCTACCTGGAAGGGTCAAGGGTCAAGTGAGGGGGGAGAGAAGAATCAGTGTAGCTGTGGAGCACATCTAACCTAACTGGTTTGACCCTGACTTTCTCCGCCTGCATCAGTGTCTTTCCTGAGTCCCGACATGAAAATCACCACTGTGAAAATAGTCTGCTGCATGCACAGCTCTAGAAGTGTGAGGGAGAGGCAAGGGCCCACTGCACATTACTGGCCCACAAAAGAGTTTGCTGTAGGCTTCCACATTTGGGCAGCCAGTAACACCGCTTTTAGTATGCTTTCTGTTTCCGGTTATGAACAGAATGCCCTACAGCACTGACCTTTAGGTGCAGCCCCTGATCAACAGCAACACTAGGTTTGAGTCTACTCGACTAAGAACTAACATAAAAAAACTGTTAAATAAACATGCAAGCATTTTTTTTTTCAATTTCAAAACTTTATTCGGCACTTAAAAAGACACCATAAAAGTACATAAACAATTACAATTTTCCATATATAAAAAACAGTTAAAAATGAGTTAAAAAAGAAGCTAAAATTCATTGTATGTGCAAAGGAGGACGGGGAGTTTACCAAGGGAGTCTCTGTTTATGGGATAATTTACTCGGTTATGTCTCTTGTGTTCCTTAGCCTCATTGCCACCCTAATAAAACTTACTGTACAAAACAATGTGTGAGCGTCAGAGGCTTCCTGCAGAAACTTTAGGGCTGCTTTTGCTTGTCTTAATTTGGTTTCTTTCAGGATCCCTACTAAAAATTTGCGTCTAGGCACAGAATAAAAGGGGCATAGCAAGACGAAGTGAAGGGTATCCTGCGGAGACCTACCGTCGCAGCCGCAGGTACCCTTCACTTCTGGTGTTAAAGTGAATCCAGAGGGAACAGAGAGTAGATGGTGTAACATGTTGAGTCTGAACCGAGTCATATAGAATCTGTCCTGGGCATTATGCATCACAGTGAGGTATGGTTCCATTCCTTGTTTCTTTGTCAATAAACAGTAGGATAAAACAGTAGGTTTGCACCTTTCCACGTCAGCCCTATTCGTGAGTGTCCATTCAGCAAAAAGTTTTTTTGTCATTGTTTTATTCTGACTGTTTAAAGATTCAGGTGCAGTGTAGAAATTTTTGCAACCAATTGCCTCAAAAGAGTCCTTTACATACTTCAGCCATGGGATGTGGTCTCCTTTATCACGTTCCAGACAGTCTTTCAGAATTTGTCTGGTGAGATCCGCTTCAGGATTAGTCCAAATTTTTATCCATGCGAGGAGTGGTCTTATTTTAATTCGATCTTCGATATAGGGCTCCCCTAGTTCCTCATGGATGATGTAGGCTGAGGTGCTCTGGGGCAATTTCAAAATTATTTTGAAGAATTTGTTTTCTTCCACCTGGATCTGCTGCAGTTTATTTGTGAAGCCCCAAACTTCTGCTCCATAAACTACTTTGGCACAACAGATTGATCGGTACAGGTTTAGGATTTGTTCCGGGGACCATCTGCCAAGTCTTCTCCCGTAGCCCATTATGGCCCCTGATGACGCCACCAATTTTTCCGCGTGTTTGTCCATCAGGGGTTTGAAGTTCAAATGTTCATCAAACAATACGCCTAAATACGAAAAAGACTTGACCTGGTCTATCTTGTGTGGCCCGATCTTGTAGGTGAAATTCCTTTTTTCCCTGCCTCCCACTGTCATGACATAGGATTTTTCCAGGTTGGCAGATAAGTCAAGTTTAGCCATAAAATTCACAAATCCATTAATCAGCTTCTGGAGCCCCAGCGGTGTCCTGGCTAACAACACCGCGTCGTCCGCGTAAAGTAATACAGGGACTGCTCGATGTCCTATTTGGGGTGAATCCACACACAGTTTAAGGAGTTCTTTATCCAGTAGGTTGATATATATAGAAAATAAGAAAGGCGTTAAAATACAACCCTGCCTCACTCCACTCGTGCATAAAAAATGTTCAGTTCTACTACCCTCTTGATTATATCGCACTGATGCAGAAGTGTTCCAATGTAGGGCTTTTAGGAGGTCTACTAGCTTTTGATCCACTCCTTGGTTTGACAATAGGGCCCATAGTTTTTCTCTGTTTACACGATCAAAGGCCGCGGAGAGGTCCATGAACCCCATGTATATTGCTCCCTTGGCGGCGATGGTATATTTAGCTGTCAGAAGGTAAAGATTCAGGCATTGGTCGGTGGTAGATCTGCCCTCCCTGAACCCATATTGTATGTCTGTGAGGACCTTGTTCTCTTCCGCCAATTCCTGTAAACGATATAGAATGACACGGCCCAGCACCTTGGCCGTCACATCCATAAGGGATATGGGACGGTAACATTGTGGGTCATCACGATTCCCTTTTTTATAAATGGGGACAATAGTTGCCGTTGACCATGAACGAGGCAGTCCTGCCACGACTGCCTCGTTCAAAACCCTCGTCAGTAGTGGGGCCCATAGCTCTGTATTGCTTAGGTAAAGATCAGGGGGTATACCATCGGGACCGGGTGCTTTATTTTTACTTAGTCCTGCTATTGCCAATTCTACTTCTGCCAGGGAAAAATCTAAACGGGTGGTTGGATTTGACCTTAATCCTTTATCCTGTATTAATTGACCTGTATGATTATAAAGGCTTTGGAAATGGGTATACCATTGCTCTGGTAAGATGGTATTTGTTATTTTCGGCACGCCTGGATCCTGGAAACATGGTGTATTGATAACTTTCCAGAACCCCGACATGTCTCCCCTTTCTGCTGCCTCCCTGAGGTCCTCCCACGCCCGCATTTATAAACATTTTTTACGGGATTTCACAGCCTTTTGTATACTGATCTGTAGTGTATTATTTTAAGGTTATCCCTAGGGCGCGAATTGAGGCTTAGTTTGAGATTTTTGTGCGCCTTGATACAGTCTTGGTCAAACCAGCGCGGTGTGAGGGCTGTTTTACTACCATTGGACGACTTAAGTAAATTGTCTACGTGGGGTGCAATTTCTTCAAATGCACTAACCACCGTTGCTCCCCTCATAGTGGGATCAAGACATATATCTATAGCATTTCGCCCTTCTGCTATTAATCTTTTATAAAATTTGTCACCATCTGTCCTGGCCCACTTGATCCTCCTCCCCTGGTCCACTGCCTTTTCTATAATGTCTGTTCTGTTAGATGATTTCTTGCAGTTAATGCCTTTTAGTACCAAGAACAGTGGATTGTGATCGCTAAATATGCTTAAATCAATAGTCATACTGCTGGTACTTCTTTTTATTATAGGTGAAACCATGATAAAGTCGATGTACGAGTGGCAGCCTCTGCCCTTAAATGTAGGATTGGGGTCTCCATTGCTGCCTAGCTCTATCAGGTCCATTGTATGTGCCAGGTTATGCCTATTTGCTAACTTCTCTAGGTCCCATCCCTCTGTGGTGTGTGCAAAATGTGGGCCTTTTAATAATGTGCATCGCGACCAGTCCTTGTTAAAAGGTCTCAAGTTCTTACAAAGGTGACAGTTAAAATCCCCCGTAAGTATTATACTGGGGCAATTTGGTGTCTTGTTTGATAAAATCTGTCTATCTAAACGAAAGTCCAGTTCTTTTATGACATTGCCTTTTCCCATCGTACCTACCGCATTATACCAATTTACTAAAAGGAAATTGAGCCTTTTGGAGCGGTACCCTATTGCTTGTATATTATGTGAGTCCCAATTATAATTAAACCAAGTCCCTTGAATGAGGAGGTCTACATATATTATTAATCCTCCGATTGCTCTCCCGGATGATGATTTTACAGCCGGGACAGAAAAACATTTGTACCCCTCAATGCTATACTGGTTGGGGTCGACCACCCAGGTCTCTTGCAGGCATATGATTTGGAAATTTTTTATGTACTTCCGCCATTCATGTGAATCAAATTTGGTTGCCAGTCCTGCAATGTTCCACGATATGATTCGAAGACTGCCCTGGTTGTCCCTCGTGGTGGACCCTTTCAGTGCCCTTAATTGGCGCATTTCCTTCTCTTCCCCTATTGTTTTCGCCTTAATATGGGGTGCATGGATAATTTCCGTATTCCACCTCATTTGGTCTACTGGTGTCATATGAGCTGTTCGATCTGACATTTTAGTTCCCCCTTTCTGTTTTTTAGAATTCCTTATACTGGCCCTCCTGCCCTCACTATCTTCCGGGGCAGTTAGTATGTAATTTCCTGCCCCTGTGAGCCCTTCCTCATCTGATTTTATATTCGATAGTGGGGTGCTGGTTTCCTCTGGAGCGAGTCAATCCACCTCGTCCAGTGCACAGAACCTGTTCCAGTGTGCGTACTGAGATAGAAAAGGGTCATAGTCTGGAGTGCCTTGCCAAGGCATTTGCCATTGGTGAAATCTGTGCTGAGGTGCTGACTGGTGACCCCTGCTCATCACTGTCTTATTTATTTGCATATGTCTTTGGGGTATGATCGGGTAGAAGTATGATAAATGTAGGGGGTGGATTTGTGAGTTGGTTCCACTGGGGGGTGCATTGCATATATATTTCACGGCAGCCGTGTCTCTGAAATTGATTGTTATGATGTCCCCAGCTATTGTTTTTATACCTCTCCCTATCAATTCCCCTCTTCTGACCGTAAGTATTTCCCCAAAGATGTTTGGAGGTAGGGGTCTATTTATCTTTAGCCATTACACACATTTATTTTTTAGTTCATGGTGTGATTCCTTTTTTCCCTCTTTCAGGGGTGGTACTCCTATCAGTACAACAACGAAGGGCGAAGCTTCTGGCGGTAGATTAATTGTCTGAAAACGGGACGATCTTGCTTTTTCAGGTGGATTATTTTGTAGAGGGGTCTTTGTGCTTATTCTTTCTTTAGGTTTTTGGCCGGTTTTATCATTAGAGGCTAAAGGGGTTCAATTTCCTTGCTTCGATTGGGCCCGTGGGGTGGTAGTGGATACACTGGGATTCAGGGATACGGGGGCTTTCTTCACCAGCGGTGTATTACTTTGCATGACTTTCTTTGGCATAGTGGTTGTAGGTTCCTTGACTGGTGCTACCTTGTCTTTTGGTGCGTTGTTACCAGTTCCTCCTTTTGCACCCCCTTTAATTGATGTACCGTTGTTTCCCTCTTGCCTAGTAGAACCCACCCCTTTGTTATTTATTGAGGATGTTAATCTATCAATTTTTGACATTAATGGTTTGATATGGGCAATAATCGTGTCTTCAAGGTCGGCCTTGAGGTCGGCTACCATATTTGCCACCCAACATGGTATTCCTGGCGTGGAGTTGGTGATTGGAGCCACTAAGTTATGGTTTGATGTATTATTTTGCCCCTTTTTTTTCGTTTGTACATGAGCTTTACTAGCTCTTTTTATCTCAGTATTGCTTGAGTTCGTTTTCTCTATACCCGGTCCAGTACCTAGATTGGGCTGGGTATTCTCTGTGTCCCCGGTGATCTCAATTTGGGCCTGAGCACACGGGAGCTCAGCAAAAGAGGAAGTAATACCAGGGCTTATGTCTAAATCATCTGTTACATCTATAGTGACTGCTGAAAGATCGTCTACTACCTCTTGTACCTGTTGGGTGATTATGAATGGTGGTAAGGACATACGCCTTTCTGTATTTACTATTGCAGTAGATACTGCCCCAATAGTCTGTTTTAACATTAAGTCTATCGCTGTAAGTGTGGGTACTGGTTAAGGGGTAACCACCTTCTGTTTGGTGTTAGATCTCAAGGTTGGCATCCTGGTGGTTTTAGTTACCTTCCTCATGCTGCCTCTATACTTTGTATCGTTAGTGTTTGTCGGGTATCTTTTCCTCAATAGCGTTAGTAATATACCTCTCGGTGTCAGCAGGGGTGACTCAAGGAACAGGCTATTTGTATAGATATATAAATACCTTAGTAGGTACAGGAAGTGAGTTAGGGGGGTGGCCCAGCCCAGCCTCTTCTGGCCTCTGAGGGCCATAGAGGGCCCGCCCTTTGCCCGGGCTTCGCCAGGCGCTCCCGCGACGCGGGTATGGAGCCTGGTTTAAATGCGCCGCCTGGCGCGCTGCTGCGGGATGTAACTTCCGGTTTGGGGGCAAGGGCTGCTGGGAAAGGTAGTTCGTAAGCCCTCTCGCTCTCCCCTACTCGGCGGCTGCTGGTGACATGCAGCGGCGAGGGGAGAGCGGAACACCAGCACCAGTCCTCCCTCGGGCAAGCTGCAGACGTGAAACGAAGAAAGAGGCGTCAGCAGGTCAACAGGTAAATCAAAGCCAAGTGGTGTGTCCCCCGCTCCACCGGTATGGAGCCTGGTTTAAATGCGCCGCCTGGCGCGCTGCTGCGGGATGTAACTTCCGGTTTGGGGGCAAGGGCTGCTGGGAAAGGTAGTTCGTAAGCCCTCTCGCTCTCCCCTACTCGGCGGCTGCTGGTGACATGCAGCGGCGAGGGGAGAGTGGAACACCAGCACCAGTCCTCCCTCGGGCAAACTGCAGACTTGAAACAAAGAAAGAGGCGTCAGCAGGTCAACAGGTAAATCAAAGCCAAGTGGTGTGTCCCCCGCTCCACCGGTATGGAGCCTGGTTTAAATGCGCCGCCTGGCGCGCTGCTGCGGGATGTAACTTCCGGTTTGGGGGCAAGGGCTGCTGGGAAAGGTAGTTCGTACGCCCTCTCGCTCTCCCCTACTCGGCGGCTGCTGGTGACATGCAGCGGCGAGGGGAGAGCGGAACACCAGCACCAGTCCTCCCTCGCGCAAGCTGCAGACGTGAAATGAAGAAAGAGGCGTCAGCAGGTCAACAGGTAAATCAAAGCCAAGTGGTGTGTCCCCCGCTCCACCGGTATGGAGCCTGGTTTAAATGCGCCGCCTGGCGCGCTGCTGCGGGATGTAACTTCCAGTTTGGGGGCAAGGGCTGCTGGGAAAGGTAGTTCGTAAGCCCTCTCGCTCTCCCTTACTCGGCGGCTGCTGGTGATATGCAGCGGCGAGGGGAGAGCGGAACACCAGCACCAGTCCTCCCTCGGGCAAGCAGCAGACGTGAAACGAAGAAAGAGGCGTCAGCAGGTCAACAGGTAAATCAAAGCCAAGTGGTGTGTCCCCCGCTCCACCGGTATGGAGCCTGGTTTAAATGCGCCGCCTGGCGCGCTGCTGCGGGATGTAACTTCCGGTTTGGGGGCAAGGGCTGCTGGGAAAGGTAGTTCGTAAGCCCTCTCACTCTCTCCTACTCGGCGGCTGCTGGTGACATGCAGCGGCGAGGGGAGAGCGGAACACCAGCACCAGTCCTCCCTCGGGCAAGCTGCAGACGTGAAATGAAGAAAGAGGCGTCAGCAGGTCAACAGGTAAATCAAAGCCAAGTGGTGTGTCCCCCACTCCACCGGTATGGAGCCTGGTTTAAATGCGGTGCCTGGCGCGCTGCTGCAGGATGTAACTTCCGGTTTGGGGGCAAGGGCTGCTGGGAAAGGTAGTTCGTAAGCCCTCTCGCTCTCCACTACTCGGCGGCTGCTGGTGACATGCAGCGGCGAGGGGAGAGCGGAACACCAGCACCAGTCCTCCCTCGGGCAAGCTGCAGACGTGAAACGAAGAAAGAGGCGTCAGCAGGTCAACAGGTAAATCAAAGCCAAGTGGTGTGTCCCCCGCTCCACCGTTATGGAGCCTGGTTTAAATGCGCCGCCTGGCGCGCTGCTGCGGGATGTAACTTCCGGTTTGGGGGCAAGGGCTGCTGGGAAAGGTAGTTCATAAGCCCTCTCGCTCTCCCCTACTCGGCGGCTGCTGGTGACATGCAGCGGCGAGGGGAGAGCGGAACACCAGCACCAGTCCTCCCTCGGGCAAGCTGCAGACGTGAAATGAAGAAAGAGGCGTCAGCAGGTCAACAGGTAAATCAAAGCCAAGTGGTGTGTCCCCCGCTCCACCGGTATGGAGCCTGGTTTAAATGCGCCGCCTGGCGCGCTGCTGCGGGATGTAACTTCCGGTTTGGGGGCAAGGGCTGCTGGGAAAGGTAGTTCGTAAGCCCTCTCGCTCTCCCCTACTCGGCGGC
The DNA here is from genome assembly GCF_964261635.1 of Lissotriton helveticus. Lineage (NCBI taxonomy): Eukaryota > Metazoa > Chordata > Amphibia > Caudata > Salamandridae > Lissotriton > Lissotriton helveticus. The sequence continues at coordinate 236,519,624 of NC_136062.1, read as the reverse complement.
TGCTGGTGACATGCAGCGGCGAGGGGAGAGCGGAACACCAGCACCAGTCCTCCCTCGGGCAAGGTGCAGACGTGAAACGAAGAAAGAGGCGTCAGCAGGCAAACAGGTAAATCAAAGCCAAGTGGTGTGTCCCCCGCTCCACCGGTATGGAGCCTGGTTTAAATGCGCCGCCTGGCGCGCTGCTGCGGGATGTAACTTCCGGTTTGGGGGCAAGGGCTGCTGGGAAAGGCAGTTCGTAAGCCCTCTCGCTCTCCCCTACTCGGCGGCTGCTGGTGACATGCAGCGGCAAGGGGAGAGCGGAACACCAGCACCAGTCCTTCCTCGGGCAAGCTGCAGACGTGAAACGAAGAAAGAGGCGTCAGCAAGTCATCAGGTAAATCAAAGCCAAGTGGTGTGTCCCCCGCTCCACCGGTATGAAGCCTGGTTTAAATGCGCCACCTGGCGCGCTGCTGCGGGATGTAACTTCCGGTTTGGGGGCAAGGGCTGCTGGGAAAGGTAGTTCGTAAGCCCTCTCGCTCTCCCCTACTCGGCGGCTGCTGGTGACATGCAGCGGCGAGGGGAGAGCGGAACACCAGCACCAGTCCTCCCTCGGGCAAGCTGCAGGCGTGAAACGAAGAAAGAGGCGTCAGCAGGTCAACAGGTAAATCAAAGCCAAGTGGTGTGTCCCCCGCTCCACCGGTATGGAGCCTGGTTTAAATGCGCCGCCTGGCGCGCTGCTGCGGGATGTAACTTCCGGTTTGGGGGCAAGGGCTGCTGGGAAAGGTAGTTCGTAAGCCCTCTCGCTCTCCCCTACTCGGCGGCTGCTGGTGACATGCAGCGGCGAGGGGAGAGCGGAACACCAGCACCAGCCCTCCCTCGGGCAAGCTGCAGACGTGAAACGAAGAAAGAGGCGTCAGCAGGCAAACAGGTAAATCAAAGCCAAGTGGTGTGTCCCCCGCTCCACCGGTATGGAGCCTGGTTTAAATGCGCCGCCTGGCGCGCTGCTGCGGGATGTAACTTCCGGTTTGGGGGCAAGGGCTGCTGGGAAAGGTAGTTCGTAAGCCCTCTCGCTCTCCCCTACTCGGCGGCTGCTGGTGACATGCAGCGGCGAGGGGAGAGCGGAACACCAGCACCAGTCCTCCCTCGGGCAAGCTGCAGACGTGAAACGAAGAAAGAGGCGTCAGCAGGCAAACAGGTAAATCAAAGCCAAGTGGTGTGTCCCCCGCTCCACCGGTATGGAGCCTGGTTTAAATGCGCCGCCTGGCGTGCTGCTGCGGGATGTAACTTACCGTTTGGGGGCAAGGGCTGCTGGGAAAGGTAGTTCGTAAGCCCTCTCGCTCTCCCCCTACTCGGCGGCTGCTGGTGACATGCATCGGCGAGGGGAGAGCGGAACACCAGCACCAGTCCTCTCTCGGGCAAGCTGTGTGGCAGGTGACTCTACAGCGTCTTCTACAACGTAAAGACCGGAGCGTTTCGAGGTAGCTGACGAGTGTCGAAGGCTCCACTGCCTTAAGCCATAGACTAGAAGCTGACAGTCCCCTACACGGCCCCTATAAGTTCGTTAACGATTCGTTGCATGCCACTGGTTTCAGGTAATAGGTATAGGAGGAGCTTCGCACGCAGCTCCTAGACACCTGCTGAACCTGGAGCCACATCTGTGCCAGTGTATTTAAAGGTTACTTGAAGTTAAATAAAGTAACTAGGGTATCCTGCACCTCTTAATTTTACCAACACTCATTTTTAAACACATCTTGCAGCAAGAGTGTAAAGATTATATAAAGTCTCTTCAAAATTCAAAAAGCGTTAAATTTATTAACATGCAGAACTGCTTATCCTTATTACATAAGATTATACCAGTGCGTAGATAAGCATTTTTTCTTTTAAACTGATAGTTTTCAAATGTAAATTTATAAACTTAAATCTTCCCTCCACCCTGACAACAATGCCAATATTAAGTCCATTATGTGCATCCTCTTGAGTGGCCTGGGTTCCTATTATACATGAACAACATTATAATTTATCAATCAAACACAGGGGAGGATTTTGTAAAGCGCATACCCTGAAGTCATATTGTGAGGTCCTCCTATATGTGATAATGAAGAAAAAGGAGGGAACGTATAAACAATTGCCTAGGATCACACAATTTGGTAAAGTGGGAAGGCCAGGAATAATACCAGGTTTTCTGGTTTTACATTGTGCAGGTAAACTGCACAATGTGAAACCAGAAAACCTGGGATTAATCCCCGCTTCCACACTTTACCAAATTTTGTGATCCTAGGCAAAGAAAAATGTTGGCGTGTGCCCTTAATATTCACTAATCCACTTCTTAGCTACAAACCCGAACACCACTTCTGGTGTAAATTTGAGAGTTGCATAAATGACAAGGACCTTTGTGCGTTTGGAGCCTTACCTGCTGCTACCTTTCCACCCTGCAAGCAGCTTTCTGCCTCCCTCCCGCCGCCGCTACTTCCCGCCAGCGGCCGCAGAGAGGAGAGGGCTCAGAGGGCACCAGGGACTACATTTCCCAGATGCCCCGCAGCGGAAGCCGCACCCACCGCTATCTGCCGCGCCAGGAGGTGCATTAAAAGGAGGTCAGCCCCGGTGGAGCGGGGGGACCTTTGTGTGTTTGGAGCCTTACCTGCTGCCACCTCTCCACCCTGCAAGCAGCTTTCTGCCTCCCTCCCGCTACTTCCCGCCAGCGGCCGCAGAGAGGAGGGGGCTCAGAGAGCACCAGGGACTACATTTCCCAGACGCCCCGCAGCAGAAGCCGCACGCACCGCTATCTGCCGTGCCAGGAGGCGCATTGAAAGGAGGTCAGCCCCCGCGTCCCGGGCAAAGGGCGTGCCCTCTGTGGCCCTCAGTGGCCAGAAGAGGCCAGGCTATGGACCTTGGCTCTGTTTTATGAACATTACATTCACGTGAAACTTTGTATTTTTATTAAGTTTAATGAGTATTTTTTACTAACTCTGATCCACTGGCATAAAGTGCTGTAACTGCTGGTAGTCTGTATTACTAACTCATATTGCTAACTTAGATGAGTATAGATCCTTGTGCTATGTCCAGAGCGAAGCTAGATAGGTCAACTTCTGGGTTGGTTACCATGGACAATTTTTGGGTCAAAAAGGTGAATCAAATTAATAATGAACGTAGGGCCTCTTTAGGCCTCAGTAACCCTCCTCTATTACCTGAAAACATGCCTATCTTAGTGACAGATGTAACAGAGGCAGCAACAGAAGATAACCCAAATTCAAGTAATGAGGGTGTGTTTGTTACTGTGGCACAGGTCCACGTAGAAACGCATGTAGATTTACCTAATATCTCTACCGAAGAAATAGTTCAGGCTCCATCGACACCGAGACCAGTAAGAATGTGCAGAAAGACACAGGTTAAAGGGGGGGGAAATCTAGTAAAAATAGAGCAAAAACCACCCAGTCGAATGTCAACAGCTCTGCTATAGGTGAAGGTAACTCCGAGGGCATTAATGAGGGAGGCCAAATCTTAAACATTAAGCAATTTGAGCTACTGATTAGCACTATAGTGAGTAAGATGGAGGAGAAAATTACAGAATTAGTTAATCCTCTCCTAACCAGATTGGATGCAGTGGCCTCTGAAGTAGATCGGCTGGGTGGACTGTTGTCGGTTCATCTGGCCTCTGCCTCTGCTCCGGCTACTAACTCCAATAATATTGAAAAGGGTAAGGGAGGCAGAGTTGTGAATGCACAGCAACCTTGTCGTCAAGGCTCTGCTGGTGTTAATACTGTCTCTAAACCTCCACCAGTAATTCAACATAATAAACAACTTCCAGTATCACCAGTAATTCAACAGAATAAACAGCCTCCTGCAGCATTTGGCTGCAGGTCTGCCTCTAATCCACCAAGTAAAAATAGGCATCTTACTCTTCCTCCTGACTGTGTACCTTATGTGGCAGCTCTGACGAATGTGCCACCTTTTTCAGAGCATTCCACTCTACCTTATGGGGAGTCTCAAGAATCATCAAAAAATAAAACAGTGGCTTGGTTGAACAAAAACTGCGGATTCCCTTTTCAATATTATGACCAGATTATTTCGACAGAAACTGCAGAACTTTGTAATTTTCGTTCTCAGGGAATACTTACTACTATAATAAGAACTTGGCACAGACTCTGAAAATATGAAAAAGACATCTTTATTAAACAACATTAAGTGAGGCTACGTCACCCAACTGCCTTAGCAATTGAATGAGGCAGTCTGCTGAATGGTCTCAGCACAAACCTTTTATACCATTTATTATGCCCTAGGCACACATTTTCTCTTTGAGGTACATTATTGTTGGTCACTCCCAGGACGTGCACACAAACCCACTTTTCAGTTTGTCCAGCCCAAAATTAATCATCAAACAAACCCATAATAAACATTCTTCTTTAGACAAGCTGGACAAGACCCATAATGAAAAGGCCCGCAGCCCACATCATAAATAGACCATAAAGAAGGAACAGAAACAGATAGGAGCAAGATAAAAGGGGTGTGTGCGTGTACAATAAACATTGCAATGTCCTGCTCTTTGATCTCTATCTGACCAGCTGCCTAACAAGGAACTGGCTCAACGAGGTCAGCCTCGGGCAAGGGAGTCAGCTTTCGCCAGGTCATGCAGGAGTCAGCACAAACCCATGCTAAGGTTATGTCCTTAAATACTTGTTCTGCCAGAGTGAGGGCCTACTGTAAGGGCAATCCACAAAATGGCTGCCGTTCACAAAATGGAAGCCAAGGGTTCAGTGCGAAAATGACGATTTCGAGGTGAAATCGTTACTGGAATATGACGAAAATGCTTGTACATAGTGTACTAGCCATTCTCGGTCTTTTGATATAAAAATCGTCATGCTACGACAAAGTTTATTACACGAGTCAAGAATTTTCAGTACCACAGACGCCCCTTTTGCCCTTACATAGACAATAACCTATACTCACGCTAGTCTGAGTCCAGGTCTATATTTATCAAATCATCAAGATGTTGCTGAAGCATAATCCTATTACTTAGCGACTCTCTCGGGACAGGTCTCCTTACACACGCAGTAGCACAAAGGCCATATATGGCAGGACCAACAATTAGTGATGTTCACTACTAACTGGTGTCGATGCAGAAACTGTACAAAAGGAATTATCAGTAAACTCTGACCTCCTAACTAGTCCATGTTCAGGTAAAATCTGGAAAGAATGCAAAGAAGTAGAAGTAGGGAGAAAACATAGGTTGGGAGGTGGGTACAGATGTGAATTGGGCAGCAAAAACAATCCCACCCATAAAAGACAATGCCATGTTTAAAAAACACTAGAAAACACGTCATTAAGAACATATAGACAAAGTAGTGACCGCTATTACAAATGAAATCATAATTTTTCACAACCCTAAGCAAACGGTAGATCCTAAAATTATCTAGTAACATTGTAGGTTTTCCTATGCATTTTCTGTAATTCATTATATGTTCAAGTGAAACAGTGGTGACCCTCATTAATGCTCTGAGGTGAAAAGGGGATACTCTTTCACAGAAAATGGACTTTATTCTGCTTTTCTAAACAGAATACTACTTTAAAATAATGCCAGCAGAACAATAAAATCATTCTCCTAACATGTAGTCTATACAACCACACGGAAACCTCTTGTGAAACCAACTATGCCCAGAGTCTGTTCAAAAAGCCTCTCTGGCAGACTTCTATTGTCCAATCAAGTCTGCTCTCGTTGTTGCATGGGCCTTTGGATTCAGGCCTCCCATGCTCTTGATGTTCAGTATCTGTTGGAGTGCCCTCCTGGCAAACACTCATAGCTCATTCAGAAAGCCTCAATGTCTCAAGGCAGTGCACCGTATCTCTCCTCTGCGGCAGACACTACAGATATTGTGCGCTTCATTGATCAATGGGCACAGATCATCTTGTGCAGACCCGGGACCATTCTCAGACTCCAACACTCATCATTCAGTGTCAGAGGACGCTCAGGCTGCTCTTTCATGGGCACCAGAATGGAGTGCCTTTTGCCGCTCTTGGATCCTCCGGTGCACTGCACTTCCGTTGAAGCAAGGGAAAAAGGGGGGTGCGTGGCCAAAAACTCAGGCCAAGGGGCTCAAGGGACTGCACACTGTCAGAGGTTAACCAGCACATAACAGGCGCTCTTTTGCACTGAAATCTCAAGGGACTGCACACTGTCAGAGGTTAACCAGCACATAACAGGTGCTCTTTTGCACTGAAATCTCAAGGGACTGTGGCAAAACCAGCTCCTTCTTCTTGATGTTGAACGCCTTCTGATGAAGCAAGTGCGGTGCTTTAAACAGTTCATTGTACAACAAGGGGACTGCAAACAGGTGGCCTGCGATCTTCAAAGGAGTGGCCACACGCCATGGGACAATTCTGTGTTGGAATACACTGTCATTCTCGAAGGCAATACAAAAACAAAGGCAATAGGCAAAACAGTGCTCTAGTCTCTTCGATTGGGTTTCCGTGTGAGAGCATATCCTTCATCATCATAGCGACATGGGAATTCTATCTGAATGGATGTCCTCACACATAGTGGCATGTCTCATGGGGAAAACACATTTTATCTCAATTATTACATATAAGTGTTCCTAAAATCCTCATCTAGAACATCTCAAAAGCGGGATCACATACATATTATCATAATAATTGTGCATCAGGTGGGACTATGCAATACAAAAGCTAATTATCAAGATGTGGAAACAAAAGACAAGAACTAGAGAGTCCTGGTATTTCCATTATTTAAAATACATCTGGTTCATTCAAATTAAAGCAGCAGAAAAAGGAACTAAAAACCAAATTAGAAAAAAACGTAATGTGTCTCCTATTGAGGTGGAAAGCTTATCTTACTATAGTATTGAGTCAGTTAATCAGTCCTAACAGTCCTAACAGTTAGACTGGAAAAACATCAGAATAGGCCTAAAGAAAATTCTTAGAAACCAGTCTAGTTATGCTGATGAAGCAAGATTTCGCATATTACGCGACTTGCTTAAATCAAGAACCTCGCATCACATTATAATCCTATAATTCAATCTGTATGTTTTACTAATTTCCTTTTATTTTGGATATGCATGTATCTTAGTGATGCATGCCTATGTGTTTACTAATACGAATAACTCGTGTCCCTAAAATGGCCGCCGCCTCAGGGTTTGCTTCTGCGCATGCGTTAGTCACACTCACGTGACGTGACGTAGTTGCAGTTCTGGTGGGAAAATGTGCGCATGCGTGCTTGCGTCTAAAATGGCTGTCGGTGTTCAAACGTGGTGAAGCTCGTGCAGATGCTCTCGTGTTATTGTCTGTTGCACTAATTATAATGCCATAGTCAATTTAAGGAGTATAAAGTAGCTACTCATAGTATGCAGTGAATTCATTTATTTTATGTTTTAATTTGTTTTCGCTTACTTTTCATGTACCGCGATATTTGGGGTCTGAGGGAGACGCGAACCATCTTGAAAGTCTCTACTGCGCATGTCGCGCAGGCAGAGAGAAGGCAACCTTGAGCAGTGGAACTCAGCCAGCTGGCAGCCCCAGTCAAGAGGCTCCTGTGAACGCAACCTCTGACCCAGCAAGATGGAGCTGAATCGTTCCTAACTCGATACAATTGTTATTTCTTATTGTAGTCTGTCATTTCTATCGTGAGAACCCCAAACCTGCTAGGCGGTCTCAGAAAATGGTAATTTAGGCTTGTAGAAGTTTGTTCTGATTGGTGTGTTGACCTATCCTACTTGGGGACCAATCGAAATTGGGGATTCTAACACTTGCAACATTTGGGGGGTGGTACACTGACCCGAAAACAGTATAACTAGCCTAGGATTAGCTAGAGAATTTGTCCGACTTGTCTGAATAGCTGACCTGTCACTGACCCAACGCACTCAATAGGTGACTGAATACAGAGCGATGCGGAGCACTCTGTCCGAATTTGACCATAGACTCTAAAGGTTTTACTAAACCTTAAGTGCTGGCGGAGCACTTTGCTGGGGAGTTCGCTAACCCAATCGGGATTCTGACTGATAGCTGCAGAGAAGGTGGAGCGCAGGCGTTGCTTCCGAACTGCGGGTGCTGGTCGTGCCTTGGTGGTCCTGTCCTGATCCTAATCTGGTTTTCCTGTCCGGTCCTGGGGTGTCCAATCTGCACCTGCTGTCCCATAGATGACTGTCCTTCCTTGGGGTATTTCCTGTCCTTAACTGACCCATGGCCAGGGTTGGTCTGCACACCTTTCTAGGTAAATATAGGGCGAAAACTCTATACTGCACTTTCTATTTTTCTGTCATTGCTTTAATAAAGACATTCCTTTGCATACGTAAATTTTCCATGTTTTCCGCAATCTACTGTATGAAAGGCCGTACATTTATTCTCTATAGCATGTTCCTATGTTACCCTACCTCTTAGTATAATTCTCCATACTGTTTATATATTATAGATGTGGTATATAATTTTCTCCTGCAATCTGATTTTGACGTAATGATGCTAGAATTATAGCGTGTTCCGCTTTTTTCCCCTCCTACAGATGTATAGGATTTCCAATCTTTACTTTGCAGTATTTTTCTAAACGGTAAAAGTCTAGTTCGTGATCCATTTCAGAAATCTATTTAGCATATCGCTGTGTTATTACTTTTCTATAGACTCATAAATGGTTGCCTTAGTTTTCTTTTTATATGGTTATGTGCTCTTCATTATTCTGATTACAGATTGCCTTCTTGTTGTAAATTGCATACACTCAGAATCTGATTACTAAGATAAACTTTTAAAACTTCCCAGTAGTCTGTGGTTATTTGATGAATACAGAAGAAATAAAAGTCGGTATTGTATTTTGCCTGCCTTTCTTTTACAGCTAGCTCTCTGATCCGTTGTGGTCATAGGTACCCGTAACGGTGGATTGGTAAGTCGGGTACAATAGAAATAAATAGGAAGGAACCAGGGTTACTGGTAGTAGAGTTGTTAGGTCACCCGATTAATGTATATGATAAATTGGAAAAATATGGGCCTGGTACGTGTATGGTAAAATTATTGTCCGGGTGACCTGCGATCTCTATCAGTAATTTTCTGGTAGCAGAGCTATGGTTAGGGACTAGTTAAAGTTAGGTAGGACTAGTTAAGCTAGATAGGTCGGATGCTGCTAACATTTTTGCTGCTACAAGGGTAAACAATTTGTGTGACTTGATCAATCACGTGAAATGTTTGCTGTGGAAAATTATGAAATGTTTTAAATTGTTTTTCTTATTATTGTACTGATATATGTATTAACCCACTCGTTAGTAAAGTGTTTATATGTTTGTTGGGAATCCCCGGGGAATTGAATAGCGAGTGGTGAAGAGAATCCACTTCGCTTTGAGGTCACTGGCCTAAGGAAAGTTGGTGCAGGTTAGGCAGAACTGGAAGCACTAACTAGGGTTTTTTTGAATGTATGTTTAAATAAATGATAGCAACGAGTTCGCTGGCAAAACCTCTATTGTGATATAACGTAGTATGGGTCACACCGGAAGGAGTAGCAGGTTCGTCGGAGCTTGGGTGATAGCAAAGGGGTTCGCTGGTGAAACTTTAGGCTCTATATATATCCCGAAAAGAAGTGGATGAGTCGAAGAAGTAGCAGGTTCCTAATGCTTGAGTGAAGGGTAGGCAGAAGAGATCTATCCGTAGTGAGTGAAAAGTAAATGGAAGTAGTTTACTTGCAGTGAAACAAATCTTTGCTGTCTAGACACTTGGGTACAGTGGCGAATGTGTATTCGTTTGTAAAATAACAAAGCACTTGCACTTTTAGAGAGAAATTAAGTTTCCGTTACCTTGTGAGGGAGGGAGTCAGTTGCGGAGCTGCTCTGACGTCACTCTGTGCCGCGCTGGGATTGGTAGATGCAGCGGGTGTGTAGCGGAGCTGGAATTGTAAAGGAGGGGTGAGTGCCGAAGCGTGAGAACCTGTCTCGCGAAAGGCCACGCACCCATTGGTCGAGATTATTTGAAACCGTGCACTTCATTGGTTGCACGAAAACAAAAAAACGCACTTGGATTGGAAGTGATTTGTAAACAGAGTCACTAGCAGAAAATCGTATGTGGCACTCGTATAGACCGCATACTAGACCTGATCCACGACATTTAGGGTTTGAGAACGATCAGTGGAAAGGGCATAGAACCGACATTATGTACGGAAATAAGAGAAAACTATCCCTTGTAAACAAAGTAAAGAATTATTTTAAAAAGGACAAGCCGATTAAAACCAGAGAAGGTGTTGTCATTCCGCCACCTAATACTCCCGCATCTTTCATGATGTTTGATAAAGGGTACCACTCGTGTGTATGGTTGGAAAACTGGGCGGAATACACCAAGGATGACGGAATTTTGGCTTTTCCCTTAGAAGGTACATTCAATGGCAGAATTCTATTTAATTTGAGAACCCGAATGAATGACTTACATCCCAGACCTAGATTAACGCAGTACGAAGCTTTAGAGGAATGGGAGATCGAAGCTTTTGAGAGAGATAAGCCCCGAATGGATAAAGGGTTAACAAAATTGTATCCAAAAATAGAAACAAGACCTGGAACTAGTCAGACAGGAAGGGAAGAAACAAAAGCAGAAGTGCCACAAACAAACGAAAATAAAAGAGCATTAGAAGAAAACCAAATCACAGTGCCAACTAAAAGACTCAAGAAAAAGAAACATATCGAACCAAGATATATTAAGAGATTGAGACTGAGAGTAAAAACAGTAGAGGAGAAACTTGCAGAAAGAAGGAAAAGTCCTCGTATTGCAGAGCAAGTTGGAGAAAGTTCACAAAGGAGGAGTGACCGAATAAAAAGACTGAACGAAAAATACCAAGATCCTGAATGGACATATTTAATTTTGGAGGAGTTTGAGGATCTTGATATAACTGACGAAAGTGACGAAGAACAGACAGCTGATTATTCTGCCGAAGAAGACGAACCAACCTGAAGTTGCGCAGGGTAAGCTACCTATGCAAAGTTACAAAGAGGGGTTGAGAAATCTTCTTCTGAACGAAGATGTCTGATTCAAATGTGAATGGAAGGCCTAGACGCAGTTGTTGCAAAACATGCTGCAGAGTATGTATATGTAGCATAGCTATAGTGTTAATAATTTGGATAGGACCAACAGTTTTCATTCCTTATATGGTGAGCAAAAATACTAATATTGACCCTACTCAGACTGTGACTACTGACATTGAAGAACTGACAACACGAAGTGTAGAAAGACGTGAAAAAGCACTCAGACAAACAAAACGAGACTTAGAAGCATCAGATGAGGAAGGACTACACTATCATGGAGTTAAAAACCAGACACATTTAAATGTATTCGCTAACCTTTTAGTGCACTATGTAGAAACTATGGAAATAGAAGACTGTTATGTCTGCATGAAGCTACCTACTTCTGTAGCTGAAGGCGTGACTTATCATCACCTACCTTTGACCTATGGAATTTCCTGTAGCATTCTAGCTAGTTTATTTTACAAAAGAGGACCGTTACAGTACTACTACTCTAACTCTGACGTGATATTTTCTGAGCTTCCAATACGTGGAAATCTGAATCCTGTACATACTAAAAGTGACGTTACACGTTATATGGGAGTATATTTTCCGACTATAGGTACCATAGACTTAAATGAAGCACACAGAGATAACTTGACCTGTTCATTACATGAACAAGAAAAAATGTTTCTAAACATGGCAGAGAAAAGAAGGGAGAGTTTCCAAAGAAAGGCAAATGATAAGAGACAGAAAACTCCTAAATGGGCTGATAACATGGAAAGCACCTCAAATGGTGGGAGTGGTCCTGCTTTGTTGCTGGATTTCGAAAGAAAAGGGAAACTCTGTCTTCACCGCGAGAAGACTCGTTACTATATTAACATTTTCATTGGTTCCAGTCAATGTGAGCACAATTACAAGGTAATTGGAGGTTGGGGTTTCAAAAATGGGTCAGAACCTGTGTTTCCCAGGATTTATTATATATGTGGAAACAAGGCTTATTTCAAATTGCCGGATCACTGGTATGGAAGCTGCTACTTTGGCATTGTATTCCCGAAAATATACCATGTGAAGGAAATTGCTGGAAGCAATGAAAACACTAATGGCTTAGTGCGTAGTAAAAGAGAAAACGTAGGTGAAATAATGGGTAGTATTTTTAGTGCACTGATACCTGGAGTGGGAGTGGTTCTGAACACACACAGAATTTGCAAATTATCCACAATAGTGGATGTGTTGTCTACCGACACAGCTCATGGATTCCTGCTGGTCAATACCGAAATGGTTGCGATCAGATCAATGGTTTTGCAGAACAGACTTGCGCTTGACACCTTATTAGCAAAGGAGGGCGGAGTCTGCCGGATGTTGAAAGCGCAACATTGTTGCACTTACATACCGGACAAAAGTGTACAAATCAAAAAATACGTAAAGAACATTACTAATTTGGAAAAGGAACTCAAACCACTGGAGGTTGATAGTGCCTGGAAGAGACTTACTGATGGTCTCTCCGCTGTAGGTCATTGGTTTGCTAATTTAGGTAAAAGTTTATTGTTTAAGGTACTGATGCCAATTGGAGTGATAGGTTTCATCATATTTCTCATATTTGTCTGTCGCAAATGCCGCAAACACACAAAGAAATACGCTGTGAATAGAAGAGGTGTGAAACGGAATGTGGATGAACTTGAATTGGAAGACTTGAATAATCAAATTTACAAAAGGGTGAAAAATTCTCACCCTAACAAAGATGTGAAAGAGAAATTGAATCGTCTGTTGGAAGAGATTGAGATGCACAAAGTGTGAGAGAAGTTGGCATCTGGTTCCATTAGTTTGTGATGATAGTAAATATCATCAAAGAGGGGATTGATGAAGCAAGATTTAGCATATTACGCGACTTGCTTAAATCAAGAACCTCGCATCACATTATAATCCTATAATTCAATCTGTATGTTTTACTAATTTCCTTTTATTTTGGATATGCATGTATCATAGTGATGCTTGCCTATGTGTTTACTAATACGAATAACTCGTGTCCCTAAAATGGCCGCCGCTTGAGGGTTTGCTTCTGCGCATGCGTTAGTCACACTCATGTGACGTGACGTAGTTGCAGTTCTGGTGGGAAAATGTGCGCATGCGTGCTTGCGTCTAAAATGGCTGTCGGTGTTCAAACGTGGTGAAGCTCGTGCAGATGCTCTCGTGTTATTGTCTGTTGCACTAATTATAATGCCATAGTCAATTTAAGGAGTATAAAGTAGCTATTCATAGTATGCAGTGAATTCATTTATTTTATGTTTTAATTTGTTTTCGCTTACTTTTCATGTGCCGCGATATTTGGGGTCTGAGGGAGACGCGAACCATCTTGAAAGTCTCTACTGCGCATGTCGCGCAGGCAGAGAGAAGGCAACCTTGAGCAGTGGAACTCAGCCAGCTGGCAGCCCCAGTCAAGAGGCTCCTGTGAACGCAACCTCTGACCCAGCAAGATGGAGCTGAATCGTTCCTAACTCGATACAATTGTTATTTCTTATTGTAGTCTGTCATTTCTATCGTGAGAACCCCAAACCTGCTAGGCGGTCTCAGAAAATGGTAATTTAGGCTTGTAGAAGTTTGTTCTGATTGGTGTGTTGACCTATCCTACTTGGGGACCAATCGAAATTGGGGATTCTAACACTTGCAACATTTGGGGGGTGGTACACTGACCCGAAAACAGTATAACTAGCCTAGGATTAGCTAGAGAATTTGTCGGACTTGTCTGAATAGCTGACCTGTCACTGACCCAATGCACTCAATAGGTGACTGAATACAGAGCGCTGCGGAGCACTCTGTCCGAATTTGACCATAGACTCTAAAGGTTTTACTAAACCTTAAGTGCTGGCGGAGCACTTTGCTGGGGAGTTCGCTAACCCAATCGGGGTTCTGACTGATAGCTGCAGAGAGGGTGGAGCGCAGGCGTTGCTTCCGAACTGCGGGTGCTGGTCGTGCCTTGGTGGTCCTGTCCTGATCCTAATCTGGTTTTCCTGTCCGGTCCTGGGGTGTCCAATCTGCACCTGCTGTCCCATAGATTACTGTCCTTCCTTGGGGTATTTCCTGTCCTTAACTGACCCGTGGCCAGGGTTGGTCTGCACACCTTTCTAGGTAAATATAGGGCGAAAACTATATACTGCACTTTCTATTTTTCTGTCTTTGCTTTAATAAAGACATTCCTTTGCATACGTAAATTTTCCATGTTTTCCGCAATCTACTGTATGAAAGGCCGTACATTTATTCTCTATAGCATGTTCCTATGTTTCCCTACCTTTTAGTATAATTCTCCATACTGTTTATATATTATAGATGTGGTATATAAGTTTTTTCCTGCAATCTGATTTTGACGTAATGATGCTAGAATTATAGCGTGTTCCGCTTTTTTCCCCTCCTACAGATGTATAGGATTTCCAATCTTTACTTTGCAGTATTTTTCTAAACAGTAAAAGTCTAGTTCGTGATCCATTTCCGAAATCTATTTAGCATATCGCTGTGTTATTACTTTTCTGTAGACTCATAAATGGTTGCCTTAGTTTTCTTTTTATATGGTTATGTGCTCTTCATTATTCTGATTACAGATTGCCTTCTCGTTGTAAATTGCATACACTCAAAATCTGATTTCTAAGATAAACTTTTAAAACTTCCCAGTAGTCTGTGGTTATTTGATGAATACAGAAGAAATAAAAGTCGGTATTGTATTTTGCCTGCCTTTCTTTTACAGCTAGCTCTCTGATCCGTTGTGGTCATAGGTACCCGTAACGGTGGATTGGTAAGTCGGGTACAATAGAAATAAATAGGAAGGAACCAGGGTTACTGATAGTAGAGCTGTTAGGTCACCCGATTAATGTATATGATAAATTGGAAAAATATGGGCCTGGTACGTGTATGGTAAAATTATTGGCCGGGTGACCTGCGATCTCTATCAATGCAACAGGGAATTATACATAAAATGGGGGTCCATGGTACATTACTGCAATCTGAAAGTGCAAACCTGAACAATATGCTAATAATAATAAAAAGCTGACTGGTGAAAGGAATACGGAAAAGAGGAATGGGAGTAGAACACAGCTAAAATCCCCAATAACTAGGCACGATGTGCTTGGGTGATAGTCAGGCATGTGACACAATACCAAGAGTATGGGTGATACACAAAAAAAAATCACAATAGTCTACAAATTTAACTCTACCGTTGGCCACTACACCATATACGGTAATCTCAGCTAATGTTCCAGTTCCTTCTTCAGGAAAAATGAAACCTGGTTTCTTTTACGGTCCAGAGCCATAGGAAGGCCTCTTAGGAAGCAGAATAAAACTGACTAATGTGAACTAGAAATTAGGTCACCATGTACAAGAGTCACAAATCTATAATTTATCCTTACGTCCAATCAGGATATATAATTTTAGGGCTGCCTGTTCCTTTACAGGAAAGGGCAGTATCGTGACTACAAATAACACAATTTGCTGTTTATTTTTCTTTAATACTTATAGCCAAATTTGACATACACTGGTGAAGTGTTGTCTGTCTGGTTCACAATATGAAAAAAAATCATATCTGTGAATTTTAGTATCAGCGAAAATGTTACCCAACTGTTGACAGCGACACGTATCGTCATACATGTCCCTGATAACGACACAGGTGAATTTGTGATAATTTTATAAGCAGCAACATACAACATAAAACATGCAACAGCGCACAAAACGGACGTCAAGCCATCAGATATACTCGCTGTAAAACGATAGCATATATAAATGAGCGGTGACGCATAATACCGTGTAAGGATACCCTCTGTTTGACAGTAGATCACCAATAGTGGGTATCTGCTGTCAAATACTACTTTCGGACACACAGAACCAGTAAGAACAATTCATGATAGAACAAAATACACAAACATGAAAAACGCATGGACATTTCTTTTTAAAGAAGTTGCGCAAAAACACATCTTTGTCTAACCAACCAAACTCACGTGTCTTGTCTTCTTTAAATCACCCAGAAAAATCCATGAATGGTCTGTAGGCAGAAGCAACAAAAAAAACCATACACAACACACAAGAGAGACATTTCTGACAACAAGCGAATTTCAATTATAACTTTTAATCAGAAGACAAAACATTATACACATTAAGAAACACAAAAATAAATTTCCATTACTTAACTGTTACCATCTTGTCAGTCACCTTGCAACATGAAGCCCTTTTGACTTTTCCAAAGGTAAAATCGTTTTCCTGACACCTAAAATTACAATCTCCATGATAAAAAACTTCTTACTTGGCAAATCGTTCTACTTATTCATGTAGGCTTCAAAATTTTAGTAAAAGGCTGCATCCTATTTTTTTGTCTAAGACTTAATGCAACACTTCGTTTTCTGTCAAATTAAAAACGACTAGCAGACATTATTTTTCTAGAGCAGAAATACAAATGTCATGATGTTGGGACTTTTAAAGAAACCTTTCAAGAAACCTTTTTTATATTTAGACAGAAGGCCTACTACATGTACTGTGAAGGGTTCACACATACCAGTTTTTAGAACAAATGTTTGCTACCACCCTATACAATGATACTCATTTTAGCAACCTAACCTTGATGAACGTCTGAAATGGGCCCCGCTAAATTTAGAACCTTCAACCCTGATATTAAACACAAACTTCTGCACCGGGCACATTGGCTCACTGAGCTATGAAAAACAACCTCAATAACAACCCACAAGTTTGTATTATACCCAAATGTATGCATTTACCGAAGCCAGAGACACTTTCACTATGGTAAATGACAAGAATCTGTGTTAAAAAACCATTTAACTCAATTTCGACTTTTATCTTTGGGGCACTTAAAAATAAATATTCTATAATTGTTTTACATATTAATCATCCTCAGGATGTTATTTACACGTTACAGATATTAGACATTAGTCATATCTCATGTAAATCCATGGAAAAATGAGCATTTTACGCCTGCGCCAAGTGAAAACCAACATGCAAATTACCTAATTACACCGTAACACATAACTTAAATCAAATTTTAATACTGGGAGGTCATAGTATGAGTATTAAGCTTTAAAAATATCAAAAAACGATTTTAAAAAGCATTTATTTTTTTCTCAAATAATTTTTCCATAATTAATAATTTTTCGTTCAATGAAACCAATTATCTGTTTTTATGATAACTCCACATATAAAGGTAAGCTGCATCCCTTGCCTATCATTTTTAGATGCATTCATTTATGCGCCTACGCGCAAAAAGCCTAACTTAAAACATGACATTTTTCGCGCCATTTTTAAAGGGCAATCAGTATTTAACAAAAGAACCAAAAATATACTTTAAAAAAAAATTGCTTAAAGAGAAGAAAACCCCATTTGGATTTCTTCCAGTGATACAAAGTGATGAACCTTATTTTTGTAACCCTCTAAAACACTATTCTGAAATGAAAAAAATCCAACTGTGCTAAGTCCTGGGCCTAAATAAACGTTCCAATGCTATTTATGGCCTTCGAAAAACAACATCTACTGCCTTAAGGCAGGAAAGGCTGAAAACCTGAAAGAGTGCTGAAACCTGAGCACGCTTTTAGTTTTTTTTTTTTTTAGAAATCTTTATTGTCAGGATTGCAAACATCATATGCTCATCAACATCTGGAATCCACTGTTACATGTGAATATAAATTGCAATCATAAGAAACGGATAAAGCAGGTTATGTTCCAATCAATATCTGGTGTCATCATGATTCGTGCATGAAGTAATCCTGACCAACTAATACTCATCATCCGTGTCTCCCCTTCATAATAATACTACATGTCATTCCATGTGTATCCCATTCGTAGAATGTGTATTTGCTCCCAACAGTACAACTTTTAGTTAAAGTGAAAACAGTAAAACTCAACTAAGGTCATCATTTGGCAACGGATTATGTCTGTACACAGTCTGCATTCGGTCATTCCACGTGTGTTGCAACATTTCCAGTGTAACACTGCAGCTCCGCCCCCTCCCGTCACCCAGCAGCATTCAACAGAGAGACCTACTCCATCTAGTCCTCATCTTCCTCAGATTCCGAGTCCCCACCCTCTGGCAATGATTCACATGGTTCCCCCCTATACTTGTTCCAGCGCATCCACACCCTATTCCATTTGCGGGGGCACGCTCGTAGTACATACACTGCCCTCTCTTTCACCATCAGTAGGTCCATGTTCCTGATCCATCCAGCCACCGTAGGCAGCTCTGGGGCCCCCCATTTCTGCGCAATGTCCCGTTTGGCCACTGTCACAGCCAGCGTAACCCATAGCTGCCCGTACCTGTCCAAGTCGTTAGGGTCCCAAATGTTCAGCAGGCACTTACGGGGTTCAGGTAGGACTGACACCTCCATGGCTTGGGAGACTGTGCGCATGATTTGCCTCCAGACCTCTTGGATCCGCGGGCAATCCCACAAAGTGTGGAGTAGAGTACCTTCCTCCCCTCAGCCCCTGAGGCAGTAAGGGTGCGACGCCCTCTGTATTTTATGCAAAAGTGGTCTAGTATAGTAAGTGCGGTGTAGAATCTTGAGTTGTACTAAGCGGAACCTGGCCGATATGCCTACTTCGCGCGGTGACGCAAGCGCTTCATTCCACTCCGTCTCGTCCATCTCACCCAGTTCCCCCACCCATTTCTCTTTAAGCTTCTGTGTGGGGTCTGGTAAGTTGTTCACTAGTTTTTTATATGTGAGAGATGTTGCTTTCTGCACCATGAAATCTGTCAGCAGCCTGTCCTCCAGTGGTGACGATTCCGGGAGTGTGGTGTCTGGTGGAATTGCCTGAAGTAGCGCGTGTCGGATCTGCACATATCTGAATGTCTCAGTGGGGCCTAAGTCATACTGTTGTTGGAGTTGGGAAAATGCAACCACCGTGCCCCCCTCCCAAAGGTCCCCTACCACTGAGATTCCTATGGTGTCCCATTGTGCAAATCCCTTACAGGACCTCAAGTTCCCCAGCGCTTTGGTGTCCCACAGCGGTGTTAATCTGGTGATTTTCCCCTTCCACCCCAGACGTGATTGTGCTGTGTGCCATAGTGTCGCCGTGTGCTGTGTCGGACCGATTAGTTTCTTGACTTGTGAGTAATTGTACAGCACCGCTAGCATGCCGTCTGTGCCCAGCTGTGTCCAGTCTGCCTTGTATGCGGGATCTTCCCGTGAAATGTGGATCCAGTGGTTAATTATTTTAAGTTGGGATGCCCAATAATATAGCTGGAGATTGGGTAGCGCAATCCCTCCCTCGTACCAGCTCTTCACCAATTTGTCATGCGCTATCCGTGCTGGGCCATTGCTCCATAGCAGGCTGGATAGCAGTGCAGCGACTTGTTTAAAGTATCGCGGGCTCACGTTATAAGGGGAATTCTCAAGTACATATAGGAACCGTGGGAGGGCCATCATTTTATATAGCGCTGCCCGTCCAAGGAGGGTCAGCGGTAGTGTAGCCCAGAATTTGACGTCCGCCCGTAGGCGTGTCAGGGGTGGCAGCAAATTCATGGTATAGTAATCTGCAGCATTAGAGGTGACGAAAATTCCCAGATACTTGAAGGAGGTGGATGATATTTTTAGGGGACAGCCGTCACGTAGCGCTGGGGCCGGGCCCCTGATCACGTATATTATGGATTTGGACCAATTGAGGGTATAACCCGATGCCTTGCCATGCTCATCGCACAGCGCCAGTAGGGCAGGGATCCCCTCGGTGGGATTAACCATGTAGATTAGCATGTCATCCGCATATAGGGAGACTTTGTCCTCCCACCCTTCCTCCCAGGTGATGCCGCGGAACAGTGGCGTCGTTCTAAGTAGGATGGCCAAAGGCTCCAGCACCAGTGCGAAGAGAAGGGGCGAGAGCGGGCACCCTTGTCTAGTTCCCCGCCCCAGTGGGAATGGCGGTGATATGTGGCCATTTGCAACCACCTGTGCGACCGGCGATGCGTACAGTAACCGCACCCATGCAAGAAACTTCGGGCCGAAGCCCATTCGGGTCAGGACGGCG
Organism: Lissotriton helveticus; assembly: GCF_964261635.1. Lineage (NCBI taxonomy): Eukaryota > Metazoa > Chordata > Amphibia > Caudata > Salamandridae > Lissotriton > Lissotriton helveticus. Next base: position 236,499,681 of record NC_136062.1, on the reverse strand, counting down.
AACAGGTACTCCCACTCCACCAGGTCGAACGCCATCCTTGCGTCCAGGGATAGTATCACAGCTTGGTCCGTAAGGAGATGCGCCCGCGCCAGTACCCCGTGTAGCCTCCGCAGGTTCAGTGCCGTACTCCGGTGAGGCATGAATCCCGATTGGTCGGGGTGTACCAAAGTGTGTAGGTGTTGTGTCAGGCGACTGGCTAGGAGTTTCGCCAATATCTTCGCTTCGACGTTGAGCAAGGAGATGGGTCGATACGAGGTGCATTCAGTTGGCGTTTTATCTGGTTTGGGAATGGCCACGATCGTGGCCGTGCGCTGATCGAGCGGTAGCACTGCCCTCTCTATACTATCATTATACATATCTAGCAGGGGTCTGGCCAGCACCGAGGCTGTCGCTTTATACCATTCTACAGGTATTCCGTTAGGTCCCAGCGCTTTGCCGGATTGTAATGCCTGTATCGCCAATAGGATCTCTTCCTCTGTCAGATCTGATTCTAGGTCTTGCTGCGCTTCTTGCGGCAGCACTGGGATCCCGATGTGCCCCAGCGAGGCCATTGCCTCCTGTTCCGTGACGGACCGCTCCGGGGTGTATATCCCCTGAAAGTGGCGTGCTAGAGTGCGCACAATGTGTTCTGGGTGTGTCTGTATCATGCCCACATGATCATATAGTCTCTGTATCCCCCTGTTACTGCCGCCTCGCTTGTCCAACCACGCCAGCATCCTCCCAGCTTTGTCTCCTACGTCATATATGCGGTGTGCGGTGTTTGCTAAGTGCCCCTTTGTAATTGTTGTCAGGTGAGCCTGATGTTGCTGTTGGCGGAGGTTGAGCGTATGGGCGGTTTCCGGGGTAGGGTCTGACATGTGGGCAGTGTTTGCTGCGCCAAGCGCCAGTTCTAAGTTCGTAAGTTCCGCCCTGGAGTCCCTTTTATGTCCAGTGATTGCTGCTATGGCTGCACCACGCAGGACCGTTTTGTATGCCTCCCAGAGCACCGAGGGTGAGGAGACCGTTCCCACATTTTCAGCAAAGTAATGTGTTGTGGCCAGCTTGAGTTTTTTCCGGACTCCAGGAATCTGAAGATAGTTGGGATATATTGGGTATATTCTGGCGCGTTTCGACTCTCTGGTGGTAAGGTGTAGCAAGACTGGGGAGTGATCTGATATGCCCCTGGGTAGAATTTCCAGCTTATCTACGGAGCCCAATCCTATCCCTAACAGGAAGAAGAAATCAATACGCGAGAGGCTGTTGTGTGTGGAGGAGTAGTGCGTGTATTGTTTCGCCGTGGGATTCAGTTGGCGCCAGGCGTCCGTGAGGCCTAGTGCGTTCAGGAAGCTGGGAAGAACCGCAGCCTCTCGTGGGCGGTTTCGTGCGGGGAAGGTGTCAAGCAAGGGGTCGGTGATAGCATTAAAGTCCCCCCCCATGATTATGTCGCCCTCCGGAAGATCAAGAAGAAAGTGCCCCAGCTCCGGCAGTGCTGTAGAGTGCAGCGCCGGGGGGATGTATACTGACACGACATTAAGGGCTCTTCCCTCCCACTGGCCCGTAAGCGCCGCAAAGCGTCCCTGAGCATCCGTCCTGTGGCTATGGACCAGAAAGGGTGAATTTTTCTTAAGGAGTATCCCAGTGCCCCTGGAGCCCGTTGTAAATTCAGCATGAACTGCCATGGTGTATCCGCGTCTGTCTAGAGCTTTGCATGTAGTCCCTGCCAGGTGTGTCTCTTGTAGCAAGATCAACTCGGGCCCGTGGCGTTTGACGGTTTGTAGTACCAAACCTCTTTTAATTTTGTCCCCTAGTCCCCTGACGTTCCACGTAAGCAGTTTCAGTGGGGGTACAGCTGTCAGCGCATGGGTGCCTTTAATGAGTGCAGCTTGGACTTGTTGTGCCATCTGTAGTCAAGATCAGTGGCGTCAATAAGCAGCAGTGTGACGCAATCTGCCTGAGAGGACGTGTGTCGGAGCACCAAGTGTGGATGACCAGTAGTGCGACCGTGTTACTCATGTAAGTAGTGATGACCAATAACAATAACAACAACATTACAACTTCCCCTCCCCACCCCCTCCCTGCTCCCCTGCTCCACGGACTGTGTCCCGCCCGCATCCCCAACTTGGCAGAGTGCTTAATCCCTTCCCTATCCATCTTACTTGCTCGTGGGGTAGGTGAGTCCCCCACAGGCAGCGGCCAATGCCCGCCCTACTCAGCTCCATCAGCTACGAGGTCCCAAGGTCCGCAAGCTTGCCATTCCATATGTAGCATAATCAATCAACCCTTAGCATGTTGGCCCGAGTCGAGAGGGTCTCTCTCCAGATCAGAGTCCAGTCCCGCGGCTCCCTCTTCGGTCGTAGGGCTAGTGGTTCGGTGTTCCGTCGTCCTCTCGTCGCGTTGGTTCCGGTGGTCCCTGTGCGGTCTCTGGGGTTGGCCCACCTGCCTCCATCCATCTAGCCATTCTCGCGCTACCTCAGGCGTATCAAAAAACCATGTCTTTCCCTCGGCCACAATCCGCAATTTGGCGGGGAAAAGCATCGAGTAGGGTAGTCCCCTGTCACGTAGCGTCTTTTTGACTTCAGTAAAGGATTTCCGGCGCCTGGCCACCTCTGCTGTATAGTCCGGAAAAAATGCCAGAGTCGAGTTTTGAATTTTTACAGGCGGTGCGACCCTCGCCGCCTGCAAGATGGCGTCTCTATCTCTGAAATTGAACAGCCGGGCCAGGACAGGTCGTGGTGTAGCTCCTGGTTTGGCCGCACCCCCAGGTACCCGGTGCGCCCTTTCGACAGAGAAAAAGTTTGACAGGCCTTTCGGTTGCAGCTTGTTTTTAACAAGGTCTTCAATGTACAGGTCCATGGCGCCTTTCCCCTCCGATTCCGGAATGCCTAAGATGCGGACGTTGTTCCTTCTGGAGCGTCCTTCCTGATCGTCCAGCTTGTCCTGTAGCTGCCTCGTGACCTTTTCCATCCGTTCCATCGCCACTTGCAGGTCCGAAGTGTCCTCAATAAGTGATTTCGTGACCACCTCCACTTGGGACACCCTCTCCGACATTTTCTTGAAGTCCGCTCTAAGCAGATTCACCTCTGAGGAACTAGTGCCTACTGTTGCTTGTACCTCAGTGAGGGTCCTCATAATATCTTCCAGGGTGACTTTCTTTGCCCCTTCCGTGTCCGGAGGCGCACCCGAGGAGTGGCGCCCGCCGCCCTGAGAGTGTCCGTGTTGTGTATACGCAAATTTATCGAGATTAGTTCTCGTCGTCGCACCTCTTGTGCCTTTGTTCGCCATGGCGTCGCGCTCACTGTCGTGCAGCCCGGTCCACCTGTCGTCTGGCCACGTGCGATCTGGAGGGGTCTCTTCCTGCAGCAGGGGTCCACACCGCCACCCACAGCGTCCCCGTACAACACGGCCGTGGGATCACGCTTGCCAGGAGGCCGGTCTCAGCGCTTTCGTCGCGTGTCCTCCCACGTGTGCACTCCGCTCCTTCGTGGTTTATGTATCACGCTTATCCCCAGTGTTGTGAGGGTGCTCCGGCGCTTTTCTGGCAGGGAGCACCTCAAAAGTATTGTCTGACTCTTGGCGCTTTTCTGTGGTGTCTCACCGGGGTGGGTTCCCTATGTGGCTGCAGCTCCGTTCAGTAGTTCGGAGTGTTCAACAGACGCCCCCTCCGGACATGTACCGTGTGCCACGGGGCAGGGAGCAGCCCCCGCCCCCCCGGTAAGTCTGTGCAAATATTTGATGGGCTGATCTGCGGGCGCGGTGCTGAACCCCCAGCTCACTCGGGCTCACCTCGCGACTGCAGTGGTATTCCCGATATTCAGCTTGTCCCCAAAAATGGCGCCGCCAGTCGTCATGGACTTCCCCACTGGCAATGGTGTGCAGTCCGCGTGTGTGCGTGAGGCGCAGCCTGTCCGGGACGAGGCTGCCGATGTCTCTCCTCCAGGGGCTCCCTCCGGCGTCCCGGAGCGGCGAGGCAGGTCTCGTGGCGTTGCGCTGCAGGCGCCGGCTGGTGTCACTGCGTCTCACCCTGGCAGGGGGCACCTCCGCCCGGGTCCGTCTGGTACGCCAGTCCGGTGCTGCCGGGCAGTTAGAGGCCCCAGCAGTCCGTTTTAGAACGGAGCACTTCCCGGCATCGGATCTTCTCCGGGAGCGGATCAATGGGTGCCGCTTGGTTCCAGGAACCGATGTCGCTCCTTCGAGCGGGCGATGTCGCGGATCATAGGACGGATTTATTTGTACAGGCCGTTATGCCTAGCGGAGCTCCCTCTTCAAGCTGCCGCCATGCTCGGCAGTTGGCCACGCCCCCCCGCACGCTTTTAGTTTTACTGAAAACAGACATTTCAAGTTTTAAAAATGCACGTGCAAAAAGATGCATTTAAATCTAGCAAGAAAAAAAATGTACTTTAGCTGAAGTGTTTGCCTTTAAAAAACGCTACAAATTCGTTTTGCTACCAAAGGCACAATTATTTTTGAGGCCCGTCATATTCCTAGTGAATGTGAATTAACTTATCTATTTTAAGCATTTAACAGTTTGCACATATGCGTTTTTGCTTAGTCTGTAAATTAAATAGCAACATATAGCGAATTTTAGCATGTGACATAGAAAATTGCTGGAGTGTTATTTAATGTCTACTTGATATTAATTAATCTGACATTTTACTTAACAGACTGAAAACATCAAGAAACCTACAAAAAAATTGAGCTCATTGCAGACATAAAGAGAAAAGATTATTATTTTTTTTTTTTTTAAACCTTTATTGACATTTCACAGTTACAGTCAAAGTCCGGCAGACGGCACGGTGAAGCAAGGGTACAGAGGTAATACAGTCAAACAATGGAAAGCAGGATCAAAGCAATAGTACACCTCACAGTATCGATGCGCAACTCAGGAGAGCCGAATGGAACATGGTCACAGGATCAGAAAGGTTTCGTTTTGCTATTTTTAAAAGGAAGAAAAGCAGGATCGGATATCACATCATTAAACATTGCTAACACTAGGGTTACACTCAAGACAGGATATTTACGGCAGGACCATCATAGGCAGGGTATGCATAGCAAAACGTACAATCAGGATAGTCGACAAACAGATCAGACCCCTGCCCAGACAACACCCGCCCGCCACGTAATTAAGCAATAAAACAGAGACCCCAGTACTGAACTAGAGAAACGCACAATGACGTGCCTAGAATCCGACCCCCAAAAAAAGAAAAAGGAGGGAAGAAAAAGGGAAAGAAAAGCAAAAATAACAACATGAAAAGAGGCCATGGAACTAAAAGGAATCAAAAACAATACCCCACCCCCATGCCCCCACCCTGCACCACTGCGTACGGCCACGGCCCACCCCCCTAGCAGCGTGCCTGTCGCCCAGAATCTAAACCCGAAATATAGAAAGAAAGAGGCAAGAGGAAAGAGAAGACAATATCCAACACGAAATAAAGGAAAAAAGAGAAGAAAATGATCGAAAACCCCACAGAAGGGGAAAAGAAGCTAGGGGGGCCCCTAACAAGGAACCCGACCCCCCCCCCCCGGGTCCCGCACCCCTGCAATAATACTGTGACGAATAATGAGATACAAAAACCATAAGCAGGGACAAAATCAGTTATACAGCCCACCCCCGCAAACTAATCAGGCAATATGCAAAACTCTCCATGTCAGGGAAAAAGGGAGCCAAGTGTCATTGCTGTACATACAATTTGCCGGCCCGAATAGAAACATGGCACAAAGTTACAAGCGAGAAAACACAAGTGAATCAGCACAGTGAGCGGGCATGCCAACGTAAAAGGAGCAGAATGTCCTGCAATGTTACAAGAAGTCGCACCGTCAGGGGCACCGCCGCCATTTTGCGTCTTCTTTCCAAGCACAGTAGATAGGAAAACCAGGACGGCCATTTCGTGGTTGCAAAGCTCGACATCAGGATTAACAAATAAAAGGATAATGTTGCAAAGGATATCAGCGGATTCTCCGAGCATCCAACGTAGGCTTATGAACAAGTGTCAAGTAGGCAGTCAATGAAGAGCACACAAGAAGTGATACCAGCGCAAACATTCTCCCACGTCACCAAGAAAAACGGAGCAGAGTCCCAACACCAAACATATGCAATGAAGGTCCGAGCACAGGCTGCACGGGCAAAGTCTCGTACTCAAAATGCCCGCGACGACGCGTCTCTCCGTTCTGGTGGTGTCCGGCGCCCCCCGCAGTAATCCAATTCCAGCTCCTCCCTGTCAGCGCACGGGGGACGTCCATTCTACTCCCCAGCCTTCACCGCGTGCACTTCCAACACATATTGTGGGCTCAACCGATCAAATCACACTCGGCGGGGGGACCCCAAATCCCAGCGCCGCCAAAGCAAGTGTCATGGCCGCCCGCCCCAAGCCCGATAAAAGGGGAAGAGGGAGTCGGCAGTCCCACGCACTACCCATTAGTGTCTGTGCCCCACAGCATGTGAATAAACATGATCGGACCCCCACGATCCAAAAGGGCGCATTGGTGGTGCCGCGCCGAAGCCAGCCCCACGCAGCGAAAATGTGGAGTAGGCAGCCCCTTGCAGGCCAGGCAGCACGCCATCCAAGCAGCCAGCAACAAGTAGGGGTCGAAGAAGTCCATTAAGGAGAGGGGGGGGGACACCAAACCGGCGCGTAAAGCAGCATACGTTCTGTCCTCCCGGTGCATGGGTAGCGCTGGAGCCAAGTCTACAGGGGCGGGCTGACCTGTTCAGTCGTGGGGCGGTTCCTTCTGAAGCTCTGCATCCGACGTTGTGGATCTCGCTGGCGGCGGCGCAATCATGCCAGGGCCCGGCTGGAAGTCGCTCACAGGCCAGGAACACAAATAGCCGTAACTCCGCTCCCGAGGCACGGAGAGCGCTCGGAGGCGAACTCATCCACTCGGCACCCCCTCCGACACACGAAAGCTCCAAAGTTGTGCGGGGCAGACGGGAAAACAGGCGGCGGGAGAGGAGAGCCGGCGGAGCCGGGCACTCGTGCGACCATCTTGGCCGCTGGCCCGGCTCCGCCCCCAAGAGAAAAGATTTAAACACTCTGGACACACAATACAGTGCTGTAGCTATTACTGAAGTTACACTAATGAGAAAAACCACATAGACATTGAAACACACATTGAAACCACAAATCGATACTCAGGACAAAAATAAAGCCATTTGTAAATACTAGCTAAGTCATATTTACAAGAAACACGTCTCAATAGTATTCAAAAAGACTGCAAAAACACAGCCCAACAGACTGCTGTATGTGCACGAAGTCACAATACACTTAATTCACTAGCTTTGGCTGGCAGAACACCAAAAATCGTTTCACCATTCATAAAATTGCGCAGAACAAAGGATCCTTGTTTTGTATTATGTCATATTTTAATTCACTGGGGATACAAAATCACCAAGGAAGAAATATGTTTTTAAAACTAAACCTATTTAGATATCCCCTTTTAGGTGAAGCCGGCTAATACAAACGTATACAAAGTTGGCCAACACAAATCTCCAAATTCGCTAAGATCAGGCATCTTATAGCTCACTAATCTAGCTTCAAACTTCAAGGGGCTATCTCTATCGATACAATCGTAAATATACAAGACTCTCGGTTTTTGAAAATTGCAATATTCAAATAAAACTAAGGACAAATCAAACTAAGAACCAGGCTAAGGAAGCAAAGAACAAATGACTGGGAGCGACCCACTTATACTTAACTCTTACTTTTACTCATCAAAATATTATCCAAATTCTAACTGTCAAGTTCTACATGACCTAATGGTCGTTTTAAGAATACTCACGCCAAAAAGGTTATCAGTCAGGAGTGACATCATGTGGGGGATCAAAAATCCGGAAGATCAGAAATATACTGGGCCGCAGAATAAAAGAATCTCCAGAAAGCCCGTGCACAGAGTACCTTCTTAGTAGAATCTTGCTCTGTCCTCAGTTTATTTCAGTCTCCTGGCACGATCACTCCCACAGAAAGTCACTTCTCTGATGATCCCCGCGTTAGGGCGCCAACTGCAGAACTTTGTAATTTTTGTTCTCAGGGAATACTTACTACTATAATAAGAACTTGGCACAGACTTTGAAAATATGAAAAAGACATCTTTATTAAACAACATTAAGTGAGGCTACGTCACCCAACTGCCTTAGCAATTGAATGAGGCAGTCTGCTGAATGGTCTCAGCACCAGCCTTTTATTCCATTTATTATGCCCTAGGCACACATTTTCTCTTTGAGGTACAATATTGTTGGTCACTCCCAGGACGTGCACACAAACCCACTTTTCAGTTTGTCCAGCCCAAAATTAATCATCAAACAAACCCATAATAAACATTCTTCTTTAACATAACATAACATGGGTATTTGTAAAGCGCACGTTCACCACTACGGGCATCTTGGCGCTGAAATAACAGATGTTTGTTGTTACCCAACTCAATGGTACTCATTTTATCGACCCCAAATGGATGAAAGGCTGAGTGGACCCGCCGGGATTTGAACCTGTGACCATGAGGTCGAACACAGGCCCCTGCAGTAGACGCATTAGTCCACTGAGCCACCAGACCCGGCTTTAGACAAGCTGGACAAGGCCCATAATGAAAAGGCCCGCAGCCCACATCATAAATAGACCATAAAGAATGAACAGAAACAGATAGGAGCAAGATAAAAGGGGTGTGTGCGTGTACAATAAACATTGCAATGTCCTGCTCTTTGATCTCTATCTGACCAGCTGCCTAACAAGGAACTGGCTCAACGAGGTCAGCCTCGGGCAAGGGAGTCAGCTTTCGCCAGGTCATGCAGGAGTCAGCACAAACCCATGCTAAGGTTATGTCCTTAAATACTTGTTCTGCCACAGTGAGGGCCTACTGTAAGGGCAATCCACAAAATGGCTGCCGTTCACAAACTGGAAGCCAAGGGTTCAGTGCGAAAATGACGATTTCGAGGTGAAATCGTTACTGGAATATGACGAAAATGCTTGTACATAGTGTACTAGCCATTCTCGGTCTTTTGATATAAAAATCGTCATGCTACTGTTTATTACACGAGTCCAGAATTTTCAGTACCACAAAAGGGTTGTCTGGGTTGGTCCATCACGTAAGACAACGAGTGGGGATTGTGTTGTTATTAATTTCAAACATCCCCAGCACGTTGCAACAGTCCTATTAAGAGCATCCTCGCTAGTGTACAATGCTATTAGTGTGTGTGTGCGCCCACTAGGTTATTTTTATGCACCTATGTTAAATGTCTCCCAAGACCCCAGAAGATTCAGACTAGGGTCCCAAACTCAGGCACCTGTATTAGCACCCCATACATGTATAACACTGCCAGTCATGGCATGAAAGGGCTCCACATGGATGCTCAGAACAGCTATGCGGTGAGCAAGGGCTTGAATGGGTTTAATGTCCCAACACAGAATAGATTGAAGCGTTCTCGGGCTTGGAGGCGTGTGATTGACGTGAGGAGTCCGGGGGCCTGAGTAATTTATGCACACCTGTGGTGGGCCATACAGAGGTAACCCAGCCCAAAACAATGTCATTTGTTGGAACATCGCGGGTCTGGCTACCAAGATGTCGGATGGTAACTGGAATGAGTACATCAAATAATTCCAGATCATTTGTCTACAAGAGACTTGGCTAGTGGAGTGCGATCTTTTTATTGAAGGGTACTAGGCTTTTTATGTACCTGCAATAGCAGCCAGCAGGGGCAGACCAAAGGGGGGTATGGTCACGTTTATTTCTGTAGCCTTGTCTTGTACAATACGCAGAGTTGTAACAGGTAACTCTGGCATTCTAGGTTTAGTCTTAGCTGGAGATAACTGTTTAGCTGGTTTGGTTAATTTTTCAAATTTATGCACAGCTCCAAGTCAACTTAAAGTTTTAAATGAGTTTATTAGTATTTCTATGAAGGAATGCTTACATAATTTAATGATCATGGGTGATTTCAACGTTCACCCCTGTGGCGACCCTTTGTTGAAAAATTTGTTGGAAATGCATTGTGATCGGTATGAGGGCCTGCACTTGGAACGCACAGTGGAGGGAGAACTTTTCAATGATTTGTTAAGTGATCATGATCTAACCTTGACAATGGCTCTGTATGATCCAAAAAAGCGTTTTGTAATTCCTACATTTAAGGGCCATGGGAAAGGAATGTTTATTGATTATGTACTGCTTACTTTGCCTATGCAGGCTTTTGTGGATTCCTTTGTTATCGAAAACAGTGAATTCAGCGATCACAACCCGCTCACTGTCCATCTCAGGGGACCTTGGGTGGCTAAAGAAAGTTGTAATTTTAGTGTGGGTACGGTACGTGCAACGGACGGGAGACGTCGCCTCAAATGGTCCATGTGTACCCCTGATCTCTTATATAAAAACATCAAAGACACCTGTAGTGACGAAATTAAGAGCTGTACTGATGAGGGCTCTGATCCAATCCAGGTCCTAACCGCCTTTCAATGCCTATCAGACAAAGTTTCTAATCTGTTGACAGCACCAGTTAAGAAGAGTGGAAGAGGAGGACCTAGGTGGTTCAACCAGGACTGTTCCAAAGCTGCGCGCAATTTGAGGATTGCCTTGGCAGCTAGACCTAGAATTAAGGAGACAGTCCAAGGGTGTCGCAAAGAGTATAAACTAATCACTGCCACCCGCAAAGACTTTCTAAGAAATGAGGCCTGGAATGAGATTCTGGACCCTCATACGTTAAGCAATAGTTCCAGATTTTGGGCGGTAGTCAAGAAAACTTTCTTGGTCCAGGACCCAGGAGATGGGCTGGAGAGCGTAATAACAAAGGAGGAGTGGGTAGCTCACTTCAAGCAACTATATCGCTGTACGCTGAATAACACTATGAATCCCCTCCCCGACAACGGGGTTGGATCCATAAGGTTTGACAGAGGTGAGGTTGCTGTTGGGATAGAGGGGCTTACAGCTGGGAAAGCGCCCGGACCTGATGGGATTCCCCCTGACTTATACAAATCTGACCCGAACTTTTGGGCACCGATCCTTGAGGTGGTTATTAATGCTGCTGCTACAGCTGGCTGCCCTCCATCTTGGGGGGTCTCTACCATCGTCCTGGTTTTTAAGAAGGGGGACAGGGATAGTCCACTCTGCTATCTCTTTAATCGATTCCATGGTTAAAATAGTGGGGAGAATTATACTACAGAGGCTTTCAGAATGGGTATTGGACAATAACATCATGTCCATCTCTCAGTTTGGTTCTGTAGTGGTAGATCAACTATAACGCAGTGCATTAATCTCTTTTTAATCCTTAACAAATACACCATTGCCCAAAAAGGTACTGTCCATCTTGCCTTCATGGACTTATCCTCTGCTTTTGACTGCGTGAACAGAGGAAAGCTCTGGCAGTCCATGAGGGAGAAGGGTGTAGACAGTGGGATTGTTAATTTTTTGATGGATCTACATAGTAGCACTAGTGCCAATGTAAGGTATTCCCAAGATTTGTGCACAACTGATAATTTTACTATAGGTAAGGGAGTCCGCCAAGGTTGTATCTTGGCCCCCTTTCTTTTTAATTTTTATATAAATGAATTAGACAGCGTTTTGAAGGATGTTAAGGCTGACTGTCCCAGAGTCGGCACGCGGAGTATTCCTGTACTTTTATACGCAGATGATGCGGTTTTAATCTCTAGAACTGAGTTAGGTCTCCAAGCTTTGCTTAACGCTTTTAAATTGTTTATGACAGACAGAGACCTACTGGTCAATAATTCTAAATCATTTATCATGCAAGTGGGCAATCGTCCTAAAAGGAATTACACATTTAAACTAGATAATGTAGTGATTCCAATGACAAATACATTTTCATATTTAGGCATTCTTTTTGACTCCAAACTAACTTGGGGACCCCAACTTGCTAAGAAGAGATGTGATGTGACCAGGGTCAATGCCTCTATTTTTAACTTTGCTTCAAAACTGGGGAAAAACCCACTAATGCCATGATGAAACTTTACGATGCAAAATCAGTGGCAACTGCAGCCTATGGCAGTGAATTATGGGGGTATGTGGCTGGCGAACAACTCCAGATCGCAGAAAATGCCTTTATGAAGCGCCTCCTGTGTGTCCCGGTCGGCACGTCTAACTTTGCAGTTCATGAGGAGTTAGGGGTGGAATATTTGAGCGATATCTTCTCCTTACGCCCGCTGACCTGCTGGTTAAAACTGTGGCTGAATCAAGATATTCCGTTGACACACTTGATTGTAAATGATTTTCTGTCTCAAGATAATGCAATGGGCACTCCCTGGTTAAAATATTTGAAATCATGCTTTTCTGGGTTGGGCCCCCTAGATTTATTCGAATACCCAAACAGAATTGTTAAGGGGGATGTTGAGCTAATTAAACGAGCTTTCCTCCTGGACAGGAAGACCCAGAGGGAAGGGGTAGAGTTACAGAAAACAAGTGTAAGAAAATACGTCATGGTTAAAACTTGTCTAACAATGGAGCCCTACTTACTTGGCACATTGAGTTCTCACGACAAGTTCCTGTTAACAAGGTTTAGGTTAAACCTGTTTCAGCATCTGCTAATCAGACCAAAGGAAGATTCTTTTAGTAAAACCCCAGCACCCTGTGGCTGCGACGGAAAGTCTCCACAGGATATGCTGCATTTTATGTTTTTATGTGGCTTTTATGAATACCCGCGAAAACGCTACCTGATTGTCTTTTTAAAGAAACTTAATTTTAAACAGATCCGTCCAGCCTTGTTATACTTACAATTGTTGCATACTAACAGTATTCTTAAAGTGACTGAATTTTTAAAATTGTCTCTTAGACTGCGAAATTGCCTGGATCAATGAATGTTACTGTAATGTACCAGACCACTATGAATTAATGTATACAGGGTATTATACTACTGCACCTGCACTTTACCAATGATGATTATGCCTTTTTTTAACAAATGTATTTTATGATTTGTGTACTTTTATGGTCTAATCAAACCGAAATAAAGTCTCTATTGAATTGAATTGACAAAGACCATAAAAATAGCAAAATACTGTAGACGAATTTCCACCCAATAAAAGGATAATTCCACCTCTGTGCTCCCATTTGTGATTTTTGAAAGGCCTGCTAGCCCAGATAACAGACCCTGCTGCCCAAATGTTTTAACTGTACCAACTCCTGGCATGAATGCACGCCACAGAACCGGCTCGAATGCAAAATATAATTGGTTTGGGGGTTCACCCCATACAAACCCCTTAGAAAATTCGCCCCTAGGGAGAGGAGCCAGGCCAGCAGCAAGGACCAGAGCGAAACAGAGCAGCAGAGCCAGAAACAGCAGGAAAGGGATTTATTAAATAGGTTCCTTTCGTGTTGTTCTTGCCTCTACTGAAACACAGTATTGGTTGAGCCCCTTGGAGCGATGTAATGCTGCGCACAGGGGTGAAGGCTGCAGCCGCCCCTGCATTACAGTGGTACCGTGCCTGAAACAAATGAGTGTGCTTGTGTAATGCAGGGGCGCCTGCAGCGCTTCACCCCGGTGCCCTGCATTACATTTCTCCAAGGGACTCATTCAATCCTGCATTCCAGCAGAGGCAGGAACAACACGAAAGGCACGCAGGGTACTTACCTATGCACCAGAGTTGATGAGGAAGGTTCCTCGCTGGGACAGACTGGCGATGGCGAATTCCTTCTCTATAGTGCTCTTCTTCTGTGCTTCAAATTAGCGATCCTGTGGCTCTGTTGTCCGCCCTCCTGCGCTGGGAAGCCAAAAAGGGAAAACCAGTCCAAACTGCCCCTTTTAAAGGGCTTCTGTTCCTTCTCGCTGAACAGCTACCTGGCGTGTGATGTCAACTCATGATACGGTTGGTGGTCCTTGCGCGGGTTTGGCGAAGCGGAGCTGGCGCCGTTGTGCCAAACTCGAGTCTTAATCGGGCCCTTAGTCTGTATTAGTCCACAGTCGCCCAGATACAGGATTGGTCTCAATCTCACAAAACCGTTTACGAATTTCACATCCAAATCTAGTTTTGTATGGAGCCAAGGAGTGTTCTGCGGGAGAGACAGTACTGATCTTATATAGGCATTTTCTGCCTTCTCTAAGCTAGACACTTCACGATGTCCCCATAGTTCCGAGCCATGAAGGGCTCCACTTACTGCTTGGGCTCTATGAATCTCGAGAATGGGTGAAATAGGTTGATATAGTTAATACCTAACACATCTGGCTATGTACAACCCACTGTGCTTTAATAGAGTTGCACTGTATTTTCCCTTTGAATTTCTTCTGGAGATTGAATGCCATTAATCTTTTGGGCATTTATCTACACACCATTGGTAGACCAAATTGGATGAGTTCCTCCAAGATCCCCCCATGAAAAGGTAGTTAATATCCAAAGAGAGCTGCTGGTAGAGGAAATATTTGACGAAGTGTGGAATGCAGCACTGAAAAATCCACAAAGTTGAAAGACATCAGAAGCCACCAGCCTCCCTGCAGAGCTTTTTTAACACTTTGTGCCCCTCCCTATACCATCACCAGCAACAATGCTGTAAGAGTCCATGGGAGCTGAATTGATTCCCCTCGATCTTCGAACTGCAGTCATATCAATCAACCAATGAAGGATTTCTATAGAGCGGCAAATCACTCGAGAGGGTTTCAAGTCGATAAATTATAGGCACACGGAGCCTAAGTGATTTGCACAGAATCACAGGATGTTGAGGTGTATACTCAAACCTAACTGAAGCCGGAAGCTCAGGCCATTACACCACATCCTCTCCCGGTTATACATAAGGTTTGCGCCGCTCTTCCACCACGTTACAAGAGCAACACTAAACAGCTCGTAAATAGGCCCCTAAGTCACTGTAAATGATAGTGTGAGAGGTCTCTAGAAAGATCCTTTGCAGGGAGAAAACTGATTAATGGTATTTGTTAGCTCTGTCAGGGACCGTTAGTGGGACAAGCAGCAGTGGCCTCCTGAGAAATATTTTGAGTCCTGGCACTGATTATTTTATGAATTAAGAACTACATGTTAAACAATGGAACTAATATACTGAGAGAAGTACGACATGTTCTATTTATTGGCAATTTTAAATTCCAACAAATTTGTTCGCACCGAGTCCCTGAGAGAAATTAATGTTGTTATTCCTCAGAAGTTTTTGTATTTGGTTTATATAAAAATGTAATTGAAAATGTATTTAGATAAATATATCAGCTCTGCTGTTAAGTAGTGGTGTTCACCAATTAAGTACGTCCACATGCACTGGTAATGGCAGGAGTGTAAAATAACCAAAAAAGTAATTATTTTTATCCAGTAGTCCTTTGCCGAAACCCCCGCTTAGAAGCGTGAGGTCGGTAAAATTAAATGTCGGCGTGCCAAATACCAGGGCTACATAGCCATAATCCACCTCCTGCCTCTTTTAAAAAAATAATTATTGCCATTTTATCATTTATAAAGTCACTAAACAGACCATTAAAGCATGTTGATCAAGATACACAGTTCGACTACTGTAACACAGTACCAAATAACATGGCATTGTGAATGGTTTCAAATGTTAAAACAACGTAGAGGTTTCAAACCACTGACAAAGTTGGGGATTAGAAATTAATGTGTCTAGATTTTGGCGACATTGACAAATGCCAAGTATGTAATAGAGCAACACTGATCACAACCATAATAAACATTACGTTCCCACACACACCATGTGTAGAAGCTGGCTCCTTATGTGATATATCAATGAGTTGATATACTGTGGAAAGAGTCGAGAGGCTCCTTTAGTGGACAGGAGCTTGCTATGCAATCCAAAGTGCTCCATTAGGAGGTAGTGCAGTCGAGCCGCCTTAGGCTTAACACAGAAGAGTTCAAGACATTTGCAAATACACACAGTGATTAATAAATGACACACACGACTCAAGAAGGAGATCCACACTAATTTATAAAAATACCAAGTACCTTTGTATATGTTTAGGCACCAGAGAAAAATTGTTCCGGTAAGTATGTTTCTAAATATAAATTCTTCTCTCTTTAAAAAGTGGACACTTTCCGCAATGTTATCCTATGGAAGGAAGAACAAGTTCTGCAAACAGGTACAGTACATCGAATTACATGGCCAATCTCCAGGAGTTAAGGTTAGTGGTGGGCAAGGTCTGAGGCAGCACCAGCAGTACACCACCAGCAGCACAAGGGCAGTCGGGTGCAGGGTGCAAATCAGCATCAGGACCCTAATGCGTTTCAATGGGGATCGGTCACTGTAAATAGAGGCTGCAGGCTCTGGCTAGAAAGCCAGTCGAGCTGAACCAGCAAGTGGGCTCAGACCTTGCGATGCTCGGGATGGGGGACACCTTTGGTCCTCTTCTCCAAGGCCCCGGGGTGATGGGTGCAGGGGCGTCCCTGGGCATCTGTTTTTTCCTCAAAGAAGCAGTCACAGTTGAGGGGGACTATGTGCAGAGGCTACAGGCTACGTAAGGGAGTCCAGAAGAGGTGAATCCATGATTGACTCAAACTCTGGAGGGCTGTGGAACCTTGTTAGTACCGGTGTCCCACTTTCACTCGGGTGCCGGGGTGGCTTCAGCTGTCGGGTTTTGGTGGTTCTGGAGACCCGAGAGTCTTCTCTTTTGGAGTTTCTTCACACCTGGTCCACTGTCCATGGAAAGTCTTGAGTCTTTTTCAAAGGCAGGCAGTCCTCCCAAGTTTCTGGAGTCACAGCTGCAGGACGAGTCAACTTTGGCACAATTTGTGAAGTGGAATGCAGGCAGGGTTGGTACCAGGTTAGCTGCTTCTTCTCTCTTCTCAGCTTTTGTGGCTCTTCGGTGTCCTTTCTCTTCTTGGGTCATCAGGATCTGCTTCTTTAGTGTGAAGGTGCATTCCTAAATACTGAGGGGCAGATTTACAAGCCCCTTGCGCCACTTTTGCATAATTGTTCCCATGCTAAAAATGACGCAAAAGTGGCGCCAGGGACGAGTAAATCTGCCCCTTTATTTAGGGGCGTTAGGGGAGAGTAGGGTAGTAGACAATGAGCTACTGACCCTTGGGCTCACTGAGCCCCCTATATGTTCACTTTCTGTGGGAAATTGGCATAACCGTGTCCCAGAATTCCTAAGTATGCCATCACAAAGATGACCATTTCTGAAAAATCGTTTCCACCTCACAGTAGCCCACCTTAGGGGTGGTACTAGCCTGGAGGTGAGTTGCCTACCTGACTGGCTAATTTTCCCACCTGTCCAGGTGCCAAGAGGGCTCTGGATAGGGATGGTGGCAGAAGCCAGTCAGCAAGCACACCAGAGGCTATTAGGTTTTCAGGGGGCACCTCTATGGTGCCCTCTGGGTGCATGTATTGGTAAATCCAACATTGGCAACAGTGTGGATTTTATCAATTTTGAGATGTTTGACCAAACATCTCTAGTTTCAGTGAAGATATTGTGGAAAATGACTAAAATTAGGTATACATAAGCGGCGTTCATTTATGTTCACCACAGCCACTGTTGAAAGTAAAGTGAAAATCGTGAAACAGTGGCCACGCCATCTTGTCCCTTTTAGGCCCCATCATGCACGTAAGTGGCAGCCATTTTGTGTGTCATGGCCTCTCTGCCCACTGCCAATAGCCTGCGCGTCTCTCCCCCTCACTACCCGGCCTCGCAAGCATTCCCCCGCGCCCCGACAGCCCTTGGTCTCTCCTGCTTGGGCCATAAACGCACCTCTAATGCGACCCTGTCTCCGAGCCACATCCCGTGCTGAACCCCGTCGCTCTTTCATCTCATTCAAAGAACAGGCCCTTTTGATAACCTCTCCCTCCCTGCCCGATTGTCCGGCCTGATCCCAGGCCATCACCTAGCCCAACAGATGCAGTTTATTGCCCCCTACAGTAGGACCTCGCCTCACATCAAAGGAGCGGGGATTAATCAATGCTTTCGCACCCCGAAGATCCGACTGATCACACACATCCCCGTTCCCAGCGGAATGTTCAGCTGCGCGATAACCACCACATGCTGAGATCGGGGTGGGAACTTTACTGTAGATGTGTGTGGGAACGGGCCTGGACCGGGGATTCCGAGGATGTCTTTTCTGCCCTTCAAAGAAACATTACGGATGCAGTGTATGTAATAAAGCCATAAACCTGTGTATAAGAGGCCAGGCCTCAGAGATACGGTTAGAGCACCTCGAGAAGATTCCCTGTTGTCTGATTTGACGTGTTCTGCTCCGTCGGAATAAACTCCTGTTTCCTGCCTTCCAGTCTCCAGCGCCTGCCTCTTTGTTTGGTAATCTCGAATGGTATGAGAGGCGGCTAACGCCGGGCAAATACTGAAGGGTTCTTGGTCGAATTCGGCCCTACCTTTTCACAATATCATGTAGCTGAGGAACTCGTTTTCACCAGTGTCCAGCACATATCTTAAGCTGGCTTACCTGGTCACTTGTGCTGACAGTAATAGGACTGACCAGCACAGGGGCATATCTGCTCATGAAGGTATACCCTCACAGGTAATATTCAGCACCCTACTTAGGGTTGTTAGGCCTGCTGTAGGGGTGACTTACAAATATTAGATGCAGTGTTAGGGGCACGGCACAAAGCGATGTGTGACATGTCATGTTTTCACTTTTGTCCGCACCAAGATACGCAGCCTTCAATGGCAGTCTTGCATGTGCTTGGTGGGAGGTCCCTGAGGGTGGCCCAATTCATGCTGCAGCTCTTAGGAACCCTCTTTAGTACCTCACGCCCTAGGTTCCAGGGTACTATTTACTAGGGACTTACAGAGGGTCCTAAAGGTTTAGCCAATTTGATGCCAAGTTGCATCAAATACCAGGTGGCAAAAAGTGGGGGGAGTACTGCGACAAAAACTCAGTTTCCTACACCATGTGTGACAGAGTGAAAATCACAACAATTGAAAGCGTTCATAGGAGTATCTGGGTCCACTCTTAAAGTAGTGTGGCAGTCAGAGATGATCCCCGACCAACAGCTGAGAGTGTCATGCAATTGGGGAATAATCTCTGCATAGTGCCAGGATCGGTGGTCTTCAGATTGTAGACCCTCGCGAAGGTTCTCCAGGAGAGTCTGTCATATCCACCTCTTGTCTTTTTTACCCACTTCCAGACACTTTCTGCCCATTTATCTAACTCATGCAGGTTCCTGTTTTCTCCCCTTGTGATGGGATTTCTGTCTTTGTTTCCCTCAGTCTTTTAGTTTTATGTGTTTTCCCTCTTTCGCTCGAGTTAAATGGCTGATGCACAAAAAGAAGTGCTGGTCCCCAAAAATGAGGGCCGGGAACCACTACCGGCAACCACTGGTTCAAATTAAGCACTATGTTTATCTTCTACTACATTGATTACAAATATCAATCAATCAGGGAAGTTTAAAGCGCTCTATTCTTATGTGAGGGTCTCAGGATGCTGGGGGGGAGTCGAAGAGCCAGGTCTTGATGGTTTTCCTGAAGATGTGCAGGGTGGGGGCGTGTCTTGGCCGCAATGTAGGAGAAGGTTCTTCCACCTGTTCTTGCTCTGCGGATGCGCGGGTGTTCGGCGAGGGCGAGGTCGGTGGAACATAGGTTCCACTTGGGTATATGGAAGGAGATTCTATTGGGTCCGGTGTTGTGGAGACATTTGTAGGTGTGGTTGTCTCTTGAAGATCACTCGCTTCTCAACGGGGAGCCAGTGGAGGTTATATGAATATCAGTAAGCATAATATAAAGTCTATATTAACTGTTTCTCAAATCTAGGGGTTCTGTTTACACTTACGAGGCAGTTGAATCTGTAGTGTAAAACAGCTTTATGTTATAACAAATCTTTTAACTTTTCCTATCTTCAGAGAACTTCTGTACAACCTCATGTACACAATCTCTTCCTCACCTATAGTTGTTCTACTGTCAAGTGTTCATTAAAAAATGTTAAGCTGAAATGGGCAGAGTTGCAGAGGCAAAAAAGGCATTCCTGCCCAGATGTCTGTATGCCTTACTTGGGGCCCCCTACATAATTCCAATACAGAAGTTTCTGTTCTCAGTTAATTATTGGCAGACCTTATACAGGCAGCAAAAAGAGCAGAGTTAAACTTGGCATGCTTAAAGGGACATTGGAGCAAGAAGGGTTAGAGTTCCCTGATATGGAACTGTACTACAGAGAGGCCCACTTGTAACACACTGTCCACTGGCTGGATGATGGGGACAACTAGAAGAAACAATTAATTAACTGCTATAATGCGGACAAGCCACTTTCCGCTCTGCTAATGAAGAGACGGAGGGCCAAACCTCATCTTCCTTGCATGATACGACATGTCTGTTATATTTGGGAAAGTGTGATTACAAAAATACAAAAATTACCAGTGAAGTGTGATTACAAAAATACAAAAATTACCAGCCTTCTCACTAGATGTGCCAATCTGGAATATTACACAATTTACGCAGATAGTCACACCAGACGCGGCCCGGGCAGGTAATCGCCATGGGGCGGGGTTTCTACAGACGACAATGAGAGAAAAATAATTATTTATTTAATTTTCCCTCATGGTCGTCTGTTGAATTTCCCCCTAACCCGGCCCCAAAGCTCTTACCTGCACGGGCCAAGCATTTCACAGATTTATCTGATTCGAGAAGGTGCAGATGGCCTTATGGATTACTTAACATAGAACTATTTCTCCTGTGCTCAAAGTTGGCCCACCTAGCCAAAGGGATATCTTTGCTGGAGGTCCCATTGCAGTCGCACACAATGACTGTGCTGCTGGCCCTGCCACGTTCTCTCACTTATACCGCTCATTGAGGGCAGACAAACCAGCAACAATTTTAAAAGTCCGGAGCATGTGGTGAGACTAAACAGAGAGTTTATTGACAAAGAACGGATGGTGGCGTGCCAGGGCATGCAGACGGTGTACAGCTATGCAAATTAATACAGTAGTACAATAACATTCACATGGCATACTACACCCCAGTGAAACTACATAAAATGTACTGAACTGCACCAGTGAGTTGTAGGAGGTGTGTTATGGACAGAACAGGTTTCCTTCATGTAGGCTGGCACTGCCATATCAACTCACACAATGGACAAATATGTAGCAGGCAGTTCTACCTGGAAGGGAAGAGGAAGTGTATGAGGGCAAAGTTTTTCTTTACTATACTGGACAAGAGGTGCACTGGGTAAGATAAAGAGACCTTCCCAGGGAAGCCTGGATCTGTGACGTACTAGAATGAGCTGCTGTGGAATAGTCAGTCACACAGGCAGCAAGAAAGGAGGAATTGAAAGCGAAAAGATGACTTGATTGAGTGGGCCAAGATGCTACAGGCCATCTCTTTTAAAAAAAAAAATATTTTAAACATTTTTATTAGCATTTTATTAGGTTACAACAAAACAATCATGTCATCATTGGTCATCGCACCCTCCCCCCCAACCTCCCACCCACCGGTCATCACCATTAGGAGCAATATAGTGTCTTTCAAAGCAAATATCTTTGCCGGAACAGTCTCGGGCTCAAGTCCATGTTGCCATATCAGGCCCCCTGCCGGAGTGCCTACGCCCACTTTCATATCTTTTTTTTTCCACATCCCCTTTTCAAAGTCCCCCGTCAAGTCCATGATATTTCCGCCATTTATTCCAGACTCTGCCAAATTTCTTAGGGCACCCCCTAGCTTTATACGTGACCCTTTCAGCTGTCATGTATAGATCTAGACCCCTCTGCCATTCCTCCAGCTGCGGTGGTGAGGCTACCCCCCACTTCCTCGCCACATCTCTCTTGGCCACTACCAACCCCAGGACCAGGAAGATCAGGAGCGGGCGTGCAAGATCCACATCGTTGGTCATGCCTAGCAGGACCAGTTTAGGGTCTGGTGGCAAGGGAGTTTCCAGCACCTCCCCCAGTTCACTCAGGACCTCTGTCCAGTAGGCTTGGATTATCGGGCATGACCAGATTATATGGTAGAAATTCCCCTCCTCCCGGCCACATCTCATGCAAGTCTGGTCGCCAGCTCTCCCCATCTTATATAAGCGTATCCTATCAAATTAGGTCCTATGTAGGATGTTAAATTGGATGAGCCGCAGCCGGGATTTAATAGCTACTTCTCTGGGATGCATTAACACTGTATCCCAATCCACCGTATCCATTTCTCCTACATCCCCCTCCCACTTATTCCGAAGTGTACCTAAGTCCTCCGGCATGTTATTCATGAGCGTCCTATATGTGGGTGATACTGCCCTTTCCTGGATATGTTCCTGTAGGAGGCGTCCCTCTAATGGTGCGTATTCAGGGAGTTTGTCCAATGGGATTTCTACTGCCGGCAGGCATGTCTCAATTGTGCATACTTAAAGTATTGGGAATGATGCCAGGGGCGTAATACAGGCCCCCGCAGCCCCCACGTTGCGGTGGGGCCCCCGCGCTCCAGGGGACCCGCGGGCCCCCTCGCTTACTTCATCTGTAATTAAATGGTTAGCTAATAACGTTTAAATGGAGAACAATTTGCTCATAACAACTGCTGCACAGTGCACACGCGCACTGAGGGCCCCGGCCGGGGCCCCTGAAGCTCTTAATAAATGGTGCCCGGGCCCAGCCGGGGCCCCTGAGGCTTTTAAGAAATGGTGTGCGGCCCCAGCTGAGGCCTCTGAGGCTCTTTATAATAAATATGCGAGCAGGCGGTGCGCAGTTGCTTCCCGGACACGTGTGTTCGGCGTGTGCACTCTTCAGGGTGGGGGCAGAGCTGTTGACCAATGCCGTGATCTGAATTTGTCTGACTCCAGACATGCGTATTGTGCGCACGCAATTAAAAGTGCGTGTGAGGCATCCCAGGAAGAAGATCGCTCCTACCTACACTGGACTGTCGAAGTCCGTCAACGATGGAGATAATTTAAATTAATTTATTAGACACCCCCCACCACCCTTGCCTGGCTAACCTTGCCCTGCCCCTGCCCTGCTGCCTGGCAGTCCTGCTCGCGCCTCACTGAAGTAAGCCCCCCAGCCCTCAGGTCAGGTGAGTCAGAGTCCAAGCCTAGTAGCAGGAATGTCCGTGGGTGGCGACCGGCCTAGCCGCCTCTGTGTGACCTGTGACTATGAAGCCCGTGCAGGGGAAGGTGCAGGATTGCAAGGGTCAGGAAGGGCTCCAGGTTGGGAGAAGGTGGGCAGGTAGAGGCGTGGGCAGGGAGATAGTAGAGGTCAGAGAGGTACAGCCTGAGAAAGGTATGGAGAAGGAGTCATGCAGGCTGTGAAGGGAATGGGTTCACAGAGTGCAGACTAAAAAAGGAACGGCCAGGGAGAAGTGCAGACAGCGATAGCAGAGGTGTGGGCAGGGACAGCTGCTGATGGGTGCAGGCTGAGAAGAACTGGTGACAGGGACAGACAGACTGTAGGATGGCAGCTGGCTGAAAGAGGTGTGGGCAGAGAGACGACGTATAAGTAAGGGACGAGCAGGGAGCAGGACGACCAGAGAGTTACAGGCAAAAGACGTGCAGTGGAATGAGCAAACTGCATATTCAGAAAAGAAATGTAATTAATAAATAACTAAAACACTTTATTGTTGAAATGTATCACATACGTAGAGGATGATGCTTCGAGGTATGCAAGCCACGTTAACAGGGTTTCCACATATGCTGGAATACAAAACTATGTTATTTCCGAGAAAACTTCAACCAAATGGCAGTTTTGGTGCACTTTAGATAAGTCGAATTTGCATGCTCCTTTTTTTTTTAATGAAAAAGATGTATGTTTGGCTTTTAATTTTGGTTAAGTAGAAAAATCAAAATGTGGAAATCGCAATGAAATACAGACCAGAAGCCAGTTTCTGATGCATACTTCAGAGATCCTGTGTGTGAGCGTCTTGTTATAAAAGAACACCAACTATTCGGCTTATATTAAATCATCAAAAACATTTATTTCAAGCATTTCTTCCCATCATATTGTGGTATTCTCAATATGCCCTTATTTAGCAACTTCCAGGGTACACCAATTAAGGAAAGATAAACATGGCAGTGTCTTTCTTATCCAGTATGTAGCACCATTACAAGCTAAAGCCAAAATTTTAAATTGGGTGTTCAACTTTGATGCACTTTATATATCGAAATTCCAAGTGAATCAGTAATTACCGCACCTCCTGTAATTCTCCGCTGGTTTATTTCCGCAGCTAAAACCTGGTGAAAATATGAAGTAAATATTCATGCTTGCATAATTTCACCTTTGTAATTAATCCCCTGTGGTCAAAGATTAATTTCAGAATATTAGACATTTAAGTACCCAATAAATACCTCATAACGTTGTCAGAATTTACTGGATGCTGTAAATGCCTCTAACCTATCCCAAACCCTTGGAATCGGAGGCTATGTTCCATCTGTGTGACCTCACATCCGGCGCAGACGAGGAGACGTTTCCGTCACCTCCAGGCACACATGTGCCATCGGGTCTTTCTGGATTCCGTCTGACGCCATTGGAATAGTCTAAGGTAAGAAATCTGCAGTGCGACTGAGTCTCTACCAGAACAGGCGTTAGCAAAGGTAAGTAACTTGTTTGTTGTTCTGCTTTTTTTCTTGTCCTGTGTTTCTTCTGTATTTGGCTTATGAATTCTATGTAGCATTTTACCTTATTTTAAAAAAAATATTATTTATCATATTTACTAATGCCTATTGCACCATAGTTCTCCTTAAATATTTGCATATATAAATATATTATATATTGGGAAGATGTATCACCACTTCCCAATACTTGAAAACTAAACATATATATTTTTTTCATCGTGTTCATTAAAGTTTTAATCTCGTTATTTAACATTTTTTGACATCTTTGTATTTTTCCATATTTTCAAGTACTTTTTAGTTGTTGAGATAAACATTATACTTCTAAACTCTCATGCTGGTGGTGTTGTTCGTGAACACCTGAACCAGCATCCGAATGATGGATGGTAGGAAGGCTTTTAAAGCTAGGTGGACAGTCCACAGCTCCCAACAGGTTTATGTGGAGGCGGTTCTCCGCCAGAGACCATCGACACCTCCATAGGGCCCCTCAGCACAACACTTTGGCTGGAGAGGCACAGATTAAGTACGGAGGGGGCCCCTCCATGTACCCTGCAGGGAGGCCCCCTCAAGTTTCATTACGCCACTGAACGATGCAGGCCAAATTCCGCCCTTAATGCCGGAAAAGATTTCAGTTCCCCGCTACAGGCCATCTCTGATCTACAAGGAACTCGACCCCCATGAGCTGGGGGATTCAAAAAGAAGTGGGGCCAGCTTACTGGGGGGGACAATAGATACCTGTAACCGAACCACTTTACGTGAGTCACACTGCTATACCCAAGCTGAGGGCACCCACCGCACAATAGAGGGTCTACGAACCAGGTGAAGATCCTATTTGTATGAATGTGCATAACATATGAGTGGGCTTGCAATGGGACACACATAAAAGCTGATTACTATAACATTGTATCATGGTAACACTGGGAATGAAATTCAAGATCTGACCAGTTTTACTGGACAAGTTGAGTATGGATGAGGTATGTTACTGTTGAGCTGAGGATACGATAATGCTCTGCTGCAAATGTATGATTCAATAATGTCTATGTTGCTCAAAAACAGAGAGTGTACTTGTATGCATTTCTCATTGAAAAACCAATAAAATAAAATTAAAAAAGATTTTTAGCTGAAACCTGTTATACATGAATCGTTTTTGTTTATTATTAAGCTAACAAACATTATTATACCACACATTTCTACACACTTTAGTTGGAATGCATCACTGAAGGGGTCAATATTTCCCACAGAAAATCCTTTCCCACTGAACAAAGTGAACTAGTCTGCTTACCTAAAAGTTCTGGTCACAGGAGTGTCTTGCTCAATCGAGCAGAATGAAATGAAGCACCGATGAACCTATAAAACCAGTAATGACTATTAGCAGCTGAACAGTGTTAGGATTGTACCTAAGCCACAATGCATCATTATTTTCTTAAGGCTCTCCTCAATCTCGTACATTCTTTATGTCACACAAGGCATTTAACCATTTGCTCTAAGAATATGACCCCATTAAGTAAGAAACCCCTGAACCCTGAAAATCTCAATCACAGTGACCTAAATTAAATACTTCTGCATCTGTCCTCTTCAGTAACCCGGTCTTCAAGTGACATGCATTCAGCTAACTTAGCATGAGAATGGTTGCTAGTATTACTCAATGATGATGATGATGATGATGATGAAGTATTTATAAAGTGCAAGAATACCCTAAGGTGTCTAGGCATTAGCCTTAAAAACAGTTGGATTTGGCTCAAGTAGATTAAGCATTATGCCCAAACAGTCATGCTTTTAGACCCTTTCTAAATTTTAGCATATCTGTCTCTTTTTTGATAGAGGGTGGTAGAGAGTTCCACAGTTTGATTGTTGTATTGCTGAAGCTTTTACCACCCACCTGGCCCTTTTTATTCTCGGGACGACAAGATTCCAGAGTTTGGCTGATCTGAGGAATCTTGCTGGGATGTAGGGTTTCAAATGGTTAGCCAGTTGCATTGGCTCTAGATTGTTCAATGATTTGAAAGCAATGCAGAGAGATTTTAACTGGATCAGTTTTGCTACCAGCAGCCAGTGGAGATGAAATAAAGCTTTAGTCATGGAGACTAGCGATTCCTAAGAATACACTTGCTGCAGTATTTTGAACAGTCCGCAGTTTTTTGATACTTCGTTTTGAAGCGCTGGTAAACAGAGAATTGCAGTAATCCAGCCTTGATGATATCAGTACAGGGGTTGTATGACGTTACAACGCATACTTTTACAACGCATACCTTTACAACGCCTTTTTTAAAACGCAACTTCCATTACAACGCATTCCATTACAACGCATACCATTACAACGAATGTTTAAAAACTACCTTTACAACGCATTCCATTACAACGCATACTACCTTTACAATGCATACCATTACAACGCATAACATTACATTGCATGTATGGTAAGTATTGGATAGTGTAGGGGTAAAAATTACTATTCTAACTCCAGGGGGTGCAACAGTAGGGTAAGTGTTGGATAGTGTAGGGGTAAAAATTACTATTCTAACTCCAGGGGGTGCAACAGTAGGGTAAGTGTTGGATAGTGTAGGGGTAAAAATTACTATTCTAACTCCAGGGGGTGCAACAGTAGGGTAAGTGGTGGATGGTAATGGTATGCGTTGTAATGGTATCCGTTGTAATGGTATGCATTGTAATGGTATGCGTTGTAGTGTCATGCGTTGTAATGGTTGCATTGTAATGGCATTCGATGTAATGAATGTTGCGTTGGTAAAGTTTCGTTGTAATGGTAGTCCGTTGTAAAAGTTGCGTTGTAAAGCTTGTTTCCCCAGTACAGGTATCACGGTTTTCCTAAACTCCAAAGGAATCAAGGGGAGTATTTTCCTGAGAATTTTAAGAATGAAGAAGCAGACCGAAGTGGTAGAATTAATCTGTGCTCCAAAAGAGAGCTTGGTATCTATGATGACTCCTAGATATTTTAGCTTTAGGCACTAGCATGGCTAAAGAGCCAAGTTGGACAAGCCGCCAACTGTCAGTCCAGATGAAGGGATTATTACCAAATATAAGGACCTCGGTTTTAGAGGAGTTAAGTTTCAGACAGTAGACTGACATCCAGCTACCTATGTGGTTCATAAAGTTATGAAATTTGGTGGCTGTAGAGCTGGGTGAACTGCTCACTAAGACAATTATTTGAGTATTGTCTGTGTATGATACAAGAGCAAATCCGTACCTTTTGTCAATTTGGCCAGTGGAGTGAGATTAAGAATAAATAGTGTTGGGCTCAGGGAAGATCCTTGTGGGACGCCACAAGGCAATGAGAATGAGGGATACAGATGGCTGCCCAACGTGACCAGTTGAGACCGCTCAGACAGAAAGGAGTCCAGCAGGGAGAGTGCTTTATCCCTGATCCCAATGGTGTTCAGACAGTCCAGCAGCAGCTCATGATTGACCGTATCAAGCCGCTGATAAATCGAGAAAGATCTGGGCAGTGCTCCCCTCTCTATCTAGCGTCCACCTGAGCTCCTTGGTGGCCGAAATAATCACCAGATCTGTGCTATAGTGGGCACGAAAGACAAATTGGGAGGGGTCCATGATTGATTAACAAAGGAGGACAGTTCCGTGTTAATGGCTTTTTCAATTACGTTAAAAGGGAAGGGAAGTCTAGATATGGGCCTGTAATTCAAGGTATCCTTAGCAGATCAGTTCCTACTCAATAAAAACTTCAATAGATAATGCAGCACTCTCACATCATAGTCTTTCTCAGCTAAACCTGCTGTTACAAACTAATGCTGAATTCAAATGTATCCCATGATACAAACAAACACTGTGCACAGATCAGAACTTGTTCTTCAAGGTATATGCTTCATTATTTCCAAGTGATCTAGTTCATTTACCTCCACAGTTTTACCCATTTTTTGCATTTTTCAGCACACATAGAAGCAGCAAATTACGTTTATTTAATGATTGTTTATGTGCAGGAAGTGACACCTTCCTGCACATAAACATTCATTAATGGTATTTTTCTCTTTCAAAGTGTGCTGTAGAATGCAGCACACAAAGAAAAAGCAAAAATGAGGAGAAATAAAAGTATTTCTCCTCGTTGCACCATTCTAACACCTGCATATTGCATGGCATTCGCTCTTGGCAATGACTCAGATTTGCATCTGCTTGTAAATCTGGGGCAGTGTCAAAAAGCAATGGGTGCTACAAGCAACAAGGCTAATTGAAGCGACTGACCAGTAGTGGCGCCTGCCGTGTGTCACGTATTCTATTTAACAGCACTCAATTCACGAAGGTGCAACAGAAGGGAGGAATAGCCTGAAACCCCCCAGTAGGACCTAGGCCCTTAGGTATGATTCAACATGGGATCTGTGCACACGTCAATTATTACAAAGTACAATATTGAAAATCAAATCATGCAAAATATAACACCAAGTCAATAACGTAGAAGTAATCTTGATTGCTGTAATCTTCAGTTCAATTTTTATTTGCAACGCCCAGCCAACACGTGTTTCGTCAGGGTGGTATACCCACGACTTCGTCAGGGCTCTAAAATGTACAATGGCTACATGTTACATACATGTACCTACACCATATACATTCCAAACTTATTTACGTCACAGTCAAATGCTTAGAGATTAATATGTACCTACCAACAACCAACTTGAAGAGAGGGGTGTATTACAGAAAAGTTTCATAAAACCCGGCCTAAAGATACCACATCACCCAAAGTGATTTGCGTTCGCAATATCTCTGGCCACGTTGCCATACATTTTAATAATTGTCATCATAGAGTACATCAAAAAATTCAGTGGACATGTACTCCAACACAATCACAAATATTGTCCATGACCCATTGGACACCCAAGTAAGAAGTGCCTCATAGAGAGGAAAGCACACAAGAGAATAGTCTGAAAAGCGATAATCAAAATTTAGCACAGCTGTGCTTCTTACCCAAATGGGCAGTGGTGTTTCTGTATATGTTGCAAGATATCTATGCTGCAAGGGATCTCAATACATAGACTAGATAAGTGCTAAGTCTATGTATCTCATGTGATACAGACAACTAAAGTTATACCAAAAAATGCCTGAGGAGAGTGCCTCACCTCTCCGCCGGTTGTACTTCCGTCGCGGCTGTCGGATTCAGACTGAATAAAATTACTGCATATATCCAGCAGTTCACGTTCTGTTTGGTGTCCTTATGTTGTAAGGCACTGGGGAAGGAGAAGGATGTAACCACTGTTACCCTCGAGAATCCGCTTATGTTACTATATACCACCAATCATATTCTATTATCCCGCTAATGAATTATCCATAGTATACCTATTATCCACTTCATGGCTGCAATTATATATTAATGCAAGCCCTTATCCGGTAAGATTAATATACATATTACTACTACAGGCACCTCATCTATAAAGGCCTTATTCATCTATATTAAAATCTCCTTTAAACACAAACATAAAAAAGAGACCGCATACTATCTTACTGCACCCGCTCGGCCAAATCGGCGTTCCATGTGCTCTTATATTACACGTTATATTGTCTGTTTCAATAGCTGTAATCTAAGCGCTTTTCAATTTCACACTGTACCAGATAGCAAACTTAAAACGTCCCACCCCGTAACAACTATTAAAAAAAGGGCCCCCTTACCCTTTCGTGTGTACACGACAAAATATCCAAAAACCAGGCGCCGCAATGGGACAATGACATTATTCTAGCATCTTTAGATGTAGTGTCATTATACACAAATATTGATCTCAAACTGGGTATGACAGCCATAGAATGGTATTTTGGGAAAAAGCCTGCAGGACAATGGAAACATAGTAAAATGCTCATGCAAATGATTGAATTGATATTGAATAACAACTGTTTCATGTTTGAAAACAAATGGTATAAACAGACAAGGGGGGTCGCGATGGGGTCTAAATTTGCCCCATCGCTGGCGAACCTGTTCATGGGATATTTTGAGGCAAAATGGATATGGAGTGAAAGAGGTAACAGATTCAGTGAATTTATTGTATATTGGGGTCGATTTATCGATGACTGCTTGTTGTTATGGTCAGGTACAGAACTACAACTACAGGAGTTCTTTGCATATTTAAATACAAATACACTGGGTGTGCAATTAACACACACTTGGAGCAGGAGAAGTATTGTCTTCTTAGATGTGGAGATATTTGTGGAAAACAACTCGCTACACAGCAGGCTATACCGGAAAACTAGGGCCTGCAATTCGGTACTTCATGCCTCAAGCGCGCACCCTAGTCACCAGATTAGAGCCATCCCATTTGGAGAATTCACTAGGGCCAGGCGTAACTGCAGCATTGAAAAAGATTTCCTTTACAATGTAGACAGTATGAAAGAAAGATTCACAGCCAGAAGCTACCCACGTAATATCTTAGAGGCAGCCTCTACACGTATACAACAAGTGACACGAAGGGAGACACTGATGGATAAAGCTGCAAGCCCCGCCATGAGCCAACCAGTGAGACTGGTTACAAGTTTTAATCAGCAAGCGACTTTGGTTAGTAAATTGATGCATAAACACTGGCATGTCTTAAGGGCAGACAAGTCATTGGATGAATTTACGCCAAAAAGACCCATGATTACTTACAGGAGAGGGAACACATTGAGGAACATTTTGAGCCCAACTGTGCCAACCACTGTGAAAAACCTTAATTGGTTATCAAGACACACTATGGGCTTCCACAAGTGTGGTACCTGTGGAGTGTGCAAATGGGCATTAGATAACACCACAGAGTTCTATGGTCCAAATGGGAAGAGATATTGCATTAGGCAAAACATAAACTGCCTGACCAAATTTGTGATCTATATTGTGACTTGCAGATGCATGAAACAATATGTTGGGAGCACTATACGCTGCTTGAAAGACCGCATAAGTGAACACGCTAGAGCATTAAAACAGGGTGATGCACGATACCCTATTGCAATACATGCTATGTCTTGCGTAAAACAGGGGCCCTACAAACAGTTCAGCTTCTTTGGAATACAAATGGTAGCGCCAGATAAGAGGGGAGGCAACAGAGAGCTAGCATTGCGCAGAGCAGAGGCAACCTGGATAATGCGCTTAGATGCGGTGCAACAGGGCTTGAACTCTGACCGTGAATTGCAATTTTTTCTGGGTGATTAAAAAGACACACATAGTATAAATATATCTCTCAGACTCTTGATAGTACTAAAGTATGTTTTACCACCAAGTGGAGATTGTAACATCCACCAATGGTGATAATGTTTGTCTACCCAGTAATGTATTTTCTAAATACTGTCTATATATAAGAAAAGTGTAACAGCAAAATATTGGTGAAGAACAGCGTGAGGATGTCACACTGATAATGCACGTGGCCACACTAGTATTGCACTGAAATATGTCGTGCCAGCTATGATAGCACCTTTCCATTCTCACTTCATGTTACCATTTATGTCTCCGAATGGAACATTTATTATTCCTTTCAATTCTCATTAATTTTCAAACTGGCCTGCTTTGGATGAAACTCATATAAGCATGGCTCATGACAAACTCGTTTTCCATTGTTTAACATATTGAAGCCATTTGTAAACTTAGTTACTGTACAATGACAAAAAATGATTTTAAGAATGGTTATAATTTAGAAACTTTGAAAGTACATGCACTTCCAAGCAATCACTAAATGAATGGAATTTGCAACATTTATACACAGTAATGGTTTAATTAGGAAGCACTGCGGGGGGATATCTATATGTCATTAGGTTATAGCGTTTATCCTCTTCCGGTGGGCTAATTCTGCCTCTTCCGGTTGGAGGTGAGCGCTCCAGCCTCTACTTCTGATAATATGACGTGTGGAATGCACTTCCGCATTCGCACACGAGGACGCGAGCCGGCAGCGGTACTGGAGCTGCGGCGCCTGGTTTTTGGATATTTTGTCGTGTACACACGAAACGGTAAAGGGGCCCTTTTTTTAATAGTTGTTACGGGGTGGGACGTTTTAAGTTTGCTATCTGGTACAGCGTGAAATTGAAAAGCGCTTAGATTACAGCTATTGAAACAGCCAAATATAGCGTGTATTATAAGAGCCCATGGAACGCCGATTTGGCCGAGAGGGTGCAGTAAGATAGTATGCGGTCTCTTTTTTATGTTTGTGTTTAAAGGAGATTTTAATATAGATGAATAAGGCCTTTATAGATGAGGTGCCTGTAGTAGTAATATGTATATTAATCTTACCGGATAAGGGCTTGCATTAATATATAATTGCAGTCATGAAGTGGATAATAGGTATACTATGGATAATTCATTAGCGGGATAATAGAATATGATTGGTGGTATATAGTAACATAAGCGGATTCTCGAGGGTAACAGTGGTTACATCCTTCTCCTTCCCCAGTGCCTTACAACATAAGGACACCAAACAGAACGTGAACTGCTGGATATATGCAGTAATTTTATTCAGTCTGAATCCAACAGCCGGGACGGAAGTACAACCGGCGGAGAGGTGAGGCACTCTCCTCAGGCATTTTTTGGTATAACTTTAGTTGTCTGTATCACATGAGATACATAGACTTAGCACTTATCTAGTCTATGTATTGATATCCCTTGCAGCATAGATATCTTGCAACATATACAGAACAAGCATCCTGGGACCGGTTTCGGATTCATAATCCTCATCAGCCAGGCTATCTTGAATCCAGTGGCCAAGTGAGCAAGGGACTCACGTCTGAGCAATCCTGCCACACTTAGGGCGAACAAAGCGATACAAAAGGGGATGATGGACGGAGCATTTGAGCAAATCAAACACTCACCCCCAGTCAACTGATCTGGGTTTAATCCATCACCATTCTTTAGCCCACTCAGCCACCCCAGTTCAGACATGGCCATATGCAAATCAGTCTGACCCTGTACCTCATGGGAACAGTCCAGCCCGAACTGCCAAGCCATGTCTTCCCTGGACCGGAAACAAGCATCCTGGGACCGGTTTTGGATTCATAATCTCATCAGCCAGGCTATCTTGAATCCAGTGGCCAAGTGAGCAAGGGACTCACGTCTGAGCAAACCCTGCCACACTTAGGGCAAACAAAGCGGTACAAAAGGGGATGATGGACGGAGCGTTTGAGCAAATCAAACACTCACCCCCAGTCAACTGATCTGGGTTTAATCCATCACCATTCTTTAGCCCACTCAGCCACCCCAGTTCAGACATGGCCATATGCAAATCTATTGGTACTGGCAAATTGCGCATGCAATCTCCCATTCATTCCTGTGTGCCTGCAGGCCCTTGGGAATGAATGGGAAGGCATTCCTTAATTGTAACTCATAATTAAAGAATGTTTGTGAATCACTAATTTTATAGCGATTCCTACATGCATAAGCTTTTGCAATTCCTTAATTGCCATTCCTTAATAATCGCAATTAAGAAATCGCAAAAGCCTGCATTGATGCATATGCCTGCTAATTCTTTAACCACTGATACACAAACTACTTTTGCAGCACTACATTTATCATTTTGAGTATCGTTAGAGATATTCTTGAAGTTAGTATGAGCATCAGAAATATTTCCTATTGGATGTAGCTTGTTAAACATACTTCAAATCATTACGACAGACAGTGCTTCTGTAACCAGTTAATAAGTAAATGATGACATGATGCACACTGACAGTGGTGTCTCTAGAAAAAGATTTCAAGTGAGTAAAACACTGGGTTACAGATAAAAGTGCTGGGGCCAGCTGCAAAGATCATTGCCATGCATATGCATATGAATATATTGTGTATAGATATATATATTACATAGTGGCCTTTGTGCAGTTATAGTTAGGAACTAGTTACCATAAAGAGAGCATTTCTTAGTTTGCTAATAACCTTGGTGCCGTTTGACAAATCTTCATGAAACTTTCAAAAAGTCTTATTCACTTCAACTCCTTCCTGGAAAGTTTTGGGGTGATCCATCAAGCGGAATCTGTGAAAAAGGGGAGCCTAAAACGCATTCTACCCATGCAATTTTCTTTGGGAATATTGTACGGCAATTCAGAAAAAATGGGCAAATAGATTGATTCCAGATCTAGCAGAAAGCTAAAAATTTACTCAGAAAGTCTCCTTTTTGTAACTTGGTGTAAATCCGTTCAGTAGTTTTTGAGAAATTAAGGTTAAAAATGTATACATATATTTCAGGACGCGGAGAATCCACAGAGCCAACAGATCAAAAGATTAGATCTGATTGGCTGCAGTCAACAGATGTTGCAGCAGCCATTTTAGGTCTCCGGGACTCAGTCGCCTGGTCTGAAAAAAGTTTAAAAAAAATAGGGGTAAAGTGTAAGGATACCCTGAACCCTGGGGCCAAAACCACGTATTTTTTTTGAGCGGTTCTACGTTAGTACCGCAGATCCATCGTAACATATTAATTGTTTTTTACATTTTTCAATTAAATAGGGCTATCTCTTTTCAATGCGAAACCCCTAGAGTGGGCTAGGGTCCGGTATTCGCCGTATGGAGATAGTGGATGCAGCCTCCCTTCCAGAGCCAATAAATTACCCTGGGGATCTATCCTCTGGGGTCCACATCATATATATTTGTTAAGAGGGGCATGGTGTCCCTTCCTTGAGCCTTCTTCCTGGGACCGCAGCATAACAGAGTAACCTGGAGAACCCACCTCCTGGGACACTATTACTCCCTTTGTGAGATGAAAGGCTCAAAGATAGGCCCCATAGTGAAGTGATAATGGCAATTCACCAAGTTCTAGAGGCACTTGAAGTGTTTTATGTGTTAAGGGGGATTACCTTACAAATATTATATGGATGGTTATGAAAGGTGTAAGGATTGGGAGACCTTAATAAGTTTTGGGGTAGAATTGCTAAAGCAGGGAAAGCTTGGGGACCTAAAATCAAAATAATTGATGGTATTTTCAGATTTTGTTGTTTGTTTGATTTGAGGTTCCGTGACGATTTTACTCGTGTTTGTAACATTGTCGTAAATACATAATTTCGGTATCAGTGAACCGCAAATGATCCATTTAGTATATCCTGATGTTTTCGCTATGCTACGAGCAAGAGCACTCCTGTTACAAACACATTTCTGTTCTACCCATGGCATCCATCTTAGAACACGGAAGCCATTTTGTATTCCTTGCCCTCACATAGTCAATGGACACACAATGACCTCTTTTCATTTAAGGACACGTAGGCTTTAGCCGGCGATTCACCTTGCGAGTGACACGTGCACCTTAGGCCAGCAACGCTGTAGCAGCATGACTCGGCAAGAACTGCCTCCCCAGCCTGAGGCCAGTCCTGCTATACTGGTTCTTGTGTTCGTTGGCCTGATCATGATTAGGCGGCCGAAGCTGGTAACCGTGCCCATTTACGACCCACAAACATCTCTTATCCTGTCTTTCTATCTTCCACACCTGGCTCTGCTCCTTTCCTTCTGGGCCTTTATTAGGGGGAGGTAACGAAATTTACGATGAGGCGGTCCGGGTCTTGAATGAAGAATTGACATGGGATTATGATGGACTAGTGGGAACCCCTCATTCGTAATGTTTTGACATCAGATACTGTTGACGATTCCTGTGCAACGCCAAATATTTATTGTTTAAGACACGAATGTTTAGAACTGTGGTAACATGTAAAGAATTTGCCCCGAGCAGAATATTTAGTATATAAGGAACAACCCTCTTTGTACAAATTGAACAGGCTCCTAGACACTGCCCGTGTGCAGTTTCTGTGACTTCTGTGTCCCTGCAGTAATAAACCTTTGGTCTTTGACGCCACCATCGAGAAGCCCGTGTTTCTGTTTGTTTGTGCACCGAGACAGGTTGAACTCCGGGGTCTTCGGGTGTTTTCCCTGACACCTCTGGACGGAACCAAAAAGTCCAGAACTCCAATTGGCGCCCAACGTGGGGCGACGTCATTCGGTACCGGTCCAAAAGCCTGAAGAGTTCGAGGAGCTTCGTGTGAAGATTTCAGAGGGAGGCGCCCCACTTCATCGATCCCGGCATATCGCAAAAGTGGCCCCGACGTTCTCTTCCGCGAGGGTTCCCGTTCTGACGGCTGCAGTGGTCCGTTGCCTTGACCGTCGCCCTGTCTTGGACCCGAGGTGCAGTCCTTAGTACGGCGAGACGTGACGGGTTTCTCCTTGGTGACGTCTTCAGTACCTCAGTTAAGTATTTTGTGAGGGTTGCTCCTGTTTGGATAATCCTTTTAGTTCTCAGTTCAGTTCAGTTCTGTAAGATTATCACTGGTTATTCTGGTTACGATAATCATTCTGTTCAGTTCAGGTATCGATACGTTTATCAGTTCTGGTAGGCCTAAGTTCTTGGTTCGAGTGCGCATCTTTTCTGTTTGTGTCTTGTTTGTTTTGTGTTCCGGATTATAAAATGGTAAGTCGGAAAAATTGTATGTTGTCTTGTTTTAGTTGCAACAGTGATTCCCAGTTGGAGGACTCGTGTTTGGTTCCTCCGATTGGAACTCCCCTTTATGATCTATATTGCAAATTTGGTGTGGGCCCTATCTCTTATAACGAGGTATGGATCCGCTTCACAGAGAAAGATGGTGTCCTTAGTTGGCCACTACATGGTAGTTTTGAACCTGAAGTTCTCGATAATCTAGAAAGAAGGTTGTTTAAGAAGAAAGCCCGGCCGGCAATGTTTGATTCTTTCCGTTATTGGCGAAAAGAATCTAAACAGAGAGAAATTAAAAAGTTGAAGAAAGAACAGAAAGAGCAAGAGTTGACTTTAGAACAGTCTGCTAGGCAGCTGCAACTCAACGAGTCTGAGAAAGCGATGGAGGTGGCCAATAGAGAGCGTAATTTAGCGATAGACAAGTGCTATCCTGCTTTACCATCGAGTACGGCTAAGATAGTAGAGGACCCTGAAAAGGATCCCCTGTTGTCTTACTTGTTACGATCACCCCCACCATATGCACAGGGTGCTACGGCTCCACCTATACCGAATGTTCAATTACCGGTTGCTGGACAACCCGGTGTCCCTGTTCCCGCTCCCCTGAATCAAGTTCCTGTACCTCCTGTGGTCAATATTAATGTTCCTTCGACAACCCCTCTTCTAGGGTTGCCGGCTTCTTTACCTATGCCTGTGTCGCTCACACCTGCTAGTTCACAAGCTATTTTTCCTGCTACTCCTACTGTTCCTAATCTATCTGTTCCAACTGCTACTCTATTTACTGCCTCTGCTAATATTATGACTCCACTTTCTGTTCGTCGGAGAATCACTGATTCTGTCTCTAATATTCTATCTCCCTTCTATAAAACTCTGATTAAGACTCCTACCTCTGACTCTGTACAGAGGCGTAGTCAGCTTCCCAGTACTGAAGAAAGAGGAATATTAGATTCCACTGCTCTTAGATGGGTTTCGAAGGTTAGAAGATATAATGTACAAAATGTATTAGATACATTTGTGCAATGGAATGAACCGACACAACGATATGTGTTCGATGAAATGTGTTTCCTTCTACGTGAGGAATTGGAAGAGGATGACCCTGAATCAAATCTAGGAGAATTAATTAATGTTCAGAAAGAGTTTGCTGCAGGTATGATAGTCGGTCAAAATATAAAAGAAGCGATGGAACTGGTTCTAAGTTATAGGACCGACTCATCCCTTCGTTCACCGAGAGAGTTAGAGAAACGCAGTACAAAACAAAATCGTCAATACCCAATGAGAGAGGTTCCACCAATTTGGCGTGAAGCTGTGCAAGCTAATGTAAACCTTGGTATTGCAGCCGCTCCGGCCCAATTCCAGAGAGTATGGATACATATTCCATGGAAGCGAGCTGAAGTATTAGCAGTGAAACAGGCCTTGCCAGATCCGCGTAAAAATCCTGCAGGGTACTACAAAGAGTTGGCTCAAACAGTTGACGCTTGTGTATTGAATCTTGCTGACATAGATCTGCTATTTGGTAATGTAGTACCGCAACCAATTTGGGCTAAAATTCGTAAAGAGAATCATCCAGTTGCCCTAGGTGGTGACTGGGCGGCTATAATTGCAGCGGATGGTCAACAAATAGGTGGTTCCAAACCAGAACCCCTAATTGCTAATTTGCCTGGTAGGATAATCGATTTAATGAAAACTTTGATGCCAGCATTGCGCGTTAACTGGGACAAATTGTCCGCGTGCAAACAGAAGAAAGACGAAAGCGTCTCCGACTTTTTCACAAGATTCGAGGAGACTTTCGTGGATCATAGTGGTCAGGATATGAGCACAGAAGGAGGCCAGAGATTATTTGTTGATAAATTTGTGCACAATCTGTTGCCAGAACTTAGTGGTAAATTAAAGAATTCTGAAAGTGCGTGGGCTGTCTCTACGACTGCGCAAATACTTGCGACTGCCCAGTACTATGAAAATAGGGATAAAGAAGAGAAGGAAAAATCAGATAAAAAGACGAAAGATTTAAAAACTAAAGTACTTTTACAGCAAGCTTATCCGCCTCGCACGAATCAGACTAATATGCCGCAAGGGTCATATCAAAGAACGGATTATAATTTTCAAAGGCCACAATACCAATGGAATCAATGTGCTTATTGCAAAGTGGAAGGTCATTACAAAAATGAGTGTCCAGTTCGGGCACAAAATAATGCTGTGGCAGCTCAAAGAGGTCGTGGTAGTTCCATGCAAAACTCTAGAGGTCGAGGACGAGGTGCTATGCCTCCGCAGACGAGTGATCGCCCTTCTAATTATTTCGACCAGCGAAATGGACAATCTGCCCAACAGAATAGGTTTCCACAATATCATGTTGAAGACTATTATGAAGCTAGTGAGGAAGTTCAGAAAAGTGAGTACTAGGACAGCCATGGACAAAGAGAGGGAGTAGTATCAGTTCCAGTAGATCAGAGTGGGCCTTATGTCGCAGTAGCAACATCAGGTATAGTCGAACCGTTTCTGTTGGATACTGGTGCAGCAAAAAGTTCTATCATACATGCGAAACTCCCTGGCGCACCTTTGTCTGGCTCAACAAACGTTTCAGTAGGTTTTTCGGGCGCCCCTGTTCATAACCCTGTTTCTGGTCCTTTGTCTATTTCTGTTGGACCCTGCCACTTGAAAGCACCCCTGATTTTGACGACAGGTTGTAATGAAAATCTGCTTGGTTTAGACTTGTTAAAACGCCTGTACGCGACATTGTACTGTTCTCCAGCAGGAGTACAGCTTACGTTGGGTAAAAGAATAATCTCTCCGATGTACTTGTCGATGGATGCGCTCCCACCAGAGCTGCGTTCACTCCCTGATACTCTTTGGGCGACTGGTCCTAATGATGTAGGTCTGTTGGAAATTCCACCCTATGTAGTAACTTTGAAAGCAAATGTCAAACTTCCACGAATTCCACAATACAGAATCTCTAGTGAAGGTGAGCGTGCGCTCCTACTGATAGTGCATGATCTGATTGAGAAAGACGTTATAGAAGAAACTAGAGGTAATGTCTGTAATAGTCCTGTACTGCCTATTTTGAAACGAACTGACCCTACAAAACCTCCAATATATAGGTTTGTAATTGATCTTAGAGAGGTTAATAAAATTGTGATTCCACAGTTTCCTGTGGTTCCAGACATTACTGCATTGTTAACGTTGATTCCTGCTACAGCAGCATGGTTTTCGGTTGTCGACTTGAAAAATGCCTTTTTCAGCATTCCGATAGCCGAAGAAAGCAGAGATATCTTCGGTTTCTCTCTAGGAGGACGAAGCTTCAGGTTTAAACGCGCTCCACAAGGCTATTGTGAAAGCCCATCCATTTACAGTCAAGCATTAAAAAGCCAGTTAGATTCCTTCGTACTTCCTCTTGGTTCTGCTTTAGTACAATATGTCGATGATCTTCTAGTGGCTGCCGATGACAAGGAAACTTGCAAAACAGCTACAATTTCTTTATTGCATCATTTGTCAAATTTGAATCACAAGGTGTCACCTTCAAAAATGCAATACTGCTGCCAAGAAGTGACCTACCTAGGTCATCTCTTGTCAAAGGAGGGAAGGAAGTTGACCCCAGAGAGAATAAAAGCAATTACACAGATGAATGTTCCTAGCACGCAGAGAGAAGTACGTGCCTTTTTAGGTATTACCTCATATTGTAGGCAATGGATCCCAAATTTTTCTCTTTTAGCAAAACCACTGGTAGCCTTGACTGGGAAAAATGTTCCGAGTCCGGTACCATGGTCTGCAGAATGTCAGCAGAGTTTTTCTGAGTTACGAAATGCACTGTGTTCAGCACCTGTATTGGGTACACCCGACTACAGTAAGCCATTCACGCTCTATGTCCACGAGAGAGAAGGTTGTGCAATGAGTGTTTTGACGCAGAAATTTGGTGATAAACAACGCCCTTGTGCGTATTTTTCATCAACATTAGATCCAGTAGCTAGAGCGTTGCCTAGTTGCTTGAGAGCTACAGCCGCAGCTGCAGCTTCCATTCGACAATCTGCTGGTTTAGTAATGAACAATATGCTAGTGGTTATGGTTCCTCATGCGGTGGATACACTCATGAACCGAACCAAGACGCAACACCTTACCAGTGCTAGATTATCAGGTTATGAACTGACACTGTTAGCTAGTCATATTCAGATCAAAAGATGCAATGTATTGAATCCAGCAACATTGTTGCCGACTAGCCAAGAGTCGAGTGATTCCGAACCACACGACTGTTATTTCAAAACTGAGGAAGAAACAAAAGGACGAATTGATCTAAAAAACACTCCGTTGTCAGATCCAGATGGCACGCTGTATGTTGATGGGTCTTGCTTCAAATTGGAGAATGGTGATGTGACTGCTGCTTATGCAGTAACGACCTTGAGTACGATTGTGGAGACTGCAAGAGTGAGTCAGAATTCTGCCCAGGCTGCAGAATTGATCGCGCTAACAAGAGCGTGCGTTTTAGCTAAGGGAAAGAGAGTGAATGTGTTCACAGATAGTCAGTACGCGTTCGGCGTGGCCCATAGTTTTGGCCGTTTGTGGAAAGAGAGAGGTTTCATTACGTCCCATGGGACTAAGATTCAACATGGTCAGCTAGTTAATGACTTGTTGGAATCTCTAACCTTGCCGACTGAAGTTGCGATTGTGAAATGCAGTGCTCATAAAGCAATCACGGATGATGTTGGTCGTGGGAATGCTTTTGCTGATGAGACTGCAAAACAGACAGCTAGAAATATGATGAGTAGAATGTATGTTGCAATGTCTGCAAGATGGATTTCTGAGTCTGGAATGTGTGAGGACACAGTGGAAAGCGTGAAGGAAATTCAGAAAGAGGCGACTGAGGAGGAAAAACTTGCATGGAGAGAGAGCACGGGTAAATTGGACTCAAGTGGGTGTTGGATTGACTTGTCGGAACAACAGCGTTGGATGTTGCCTGATGCGTATGTGCTTGCAGTAGTAACGATGGCACATGGAACAGCACACATCAGTTCAAAAGGGATTTGTAAGATGTTGGCTCCGGTCTGGAAAAATGATGGGATTAGTAAGTGTGCAGAGAGAGTGGTGAGAAATTGTATGGTATGCTTGGTGCATAATCCTGGCAAGGGAATCCCCACACCTGTAGGTCACTTCGCTCCTCCTTCCTGCCCCTTCGAAGTGATCCAGCTAGACTTCATTCACATGGATCGTTGTAATAACCTGAAATACGTCCTAGTGGTAGTTTGTGCTTTCTCCAGATGGATCGAAGCATACCCGCTAAAGGACAATACTGCCTTATCCACTGCCAAAATTCTTCTTAAAGAATACTTCCCCAGATACGGAATGCCACGGATTGTATGGTCAGATAACGGAAGTGAGTTCGTAGGGAAAGTTATGCAGAGTGTGTGTGCCGGCCTAGGGATTAGACAGAAGTTTCATAGTGCGAATCATCCCCAGTCCGCGGGTTTAGTCGAGGGTTACAATGGCACCCTTAAACTGAAACTTGCTAAGATACAAGCATCCACGGGTTTGTCCTGGCCAGACGCATTGCCTTTGGCTTTGCTATCAACAAGAGCAACTGTACATTCTAGAGTAGGGCTTAGTCCTTATGAAATAGTTTTTGGTCGTCCTGCAAATGTTTGGGGGGTACCTAGACCAAAAGAATTCAAGCAGCTGGAATACCCAATGTTAATTGATTACCTTTTCGACTTGACTGCTAAATTGAGTCTTATTCACCAACAGGTTTTCGATGCATTGCCAAAGCCACCGGAGAGTCCAGGCCATCAGCTGAAACCGGGTGATCAGGTGGTCATTAGAAATTTTGCAAGAACGAAAAATCTTCAGCCCAGATTCATTGGCCCTTTCCAAGTCCTACTAGCAACGAGAACTGCTATTCGTGTGGCCGGAAGGAAGAACTGGATCCATATGACACATGTCAAACGTGTGCCTTTGCCACTTCCTTACGACAACTGGGTAAAGAAAGGAATCGGTGCCTCTGAAACGGAACAAGTCCCCAGGTTCATACCTTTCAGCGATGCAGAACTGATCACTGATTCACCAAATTCTGACTCTCCTCTTGAAACTGCTCTTTTGAACCCTGAACATTTGTCATCCACACCCAACGAACATTTGCCATCTGCACCAAAAGAACATTTGTCATCTGAAAACGTGAACATTGCAACGTCGGCTGAAAATACATTGTTTTCAGACCAGACAGCTCCTGCAAAACTGAGATACAACTTACGTTCTCGCAATATGGACAAATAAAGCAGGAAACTGCCTATTTTCAGATTTGAATTTCCTATACATTGCCTCCAGCCAGGAAGTTTGCTAAAACTTTGTATTGTTTCTTTTTGTTTTAAAAATTGCCTTGCCGTCTGGGTAGCCGTAGGGTCGTGGCTGTGTGCCTAGTTGAATCTGCGGGGGTCAGACACAAGGTCGATCTTTCTGTTAGTTCTGGGAACTCCCAGGGCTGATAGAGGCATTTTCATCTACGTACACATCATCAGTGGTCGCGAACGGTCGTAGAAGATGGAGCTTCCTGAGCTGCAACGAGAAAATGTAATTTATGTTCGCAGAAATAGACTGTACAGAATACTTCACAGCAAATGCTTTCTAATGCAATGTGCAGTTACATTTTTAATTGTTTTGATAACGTTGGTGGGTGGAATCGTCTTTGGTGTACATTTGATTTTTATGCCAGTAACTACAGTACCTTCCCTTGATCCTACTACTTCTACGGTTTCTTCTATGCATTCTTTTCACTCATTTCCTGAACACGAACAAGCTCGACGCTCAGAATTTATTAACAATACATTTGTACAGCTCTTGCATCAACACCAACTGGTAGTTAATACTACAGACTGCTGGGTGTGTGGCTTGATACCTCACACTATGGATAAAGGCATTCCCTATCTAGTCTTGCCTTTTAGCTACAATGGATAATTTCAGGCCTTTCAGACCATTTTTTCATATGCCCTTGAGACCTATCCTCCGCGTCCACCACGGTCCACTAAATACAACTCAGCCAACAAAGCTTTAGTCCAGGGAATTATTGACATGATTAAAGACGTCAATAATACTCCATCTTACCCTAGAGATGAATTACGGGTGTATTTGAGTTGGAACTCTACAGAGTATCGCCTTAGTTTGGGAGAAAGCAAGCGTAAAAGCTCCACTTCAGTTTGGGTTGTGCCTCACCGAGGTCAGGTCTGTTTGCAAGGAAATGGGAGAAATCTGAGAGCTCAGCTAGGGAAGAGTGAGTGCGTTG
Organism: Lissotriton helveticus; assembly: GCF_964261635.1. NCBI lineage: Eukaryota > Metazoa > Chordata > Amphibia > Caudata > Salamandridae > Lissotriton > Lissotriton helveticus. The sequence goes on along the minus strand of NC_136062.1, from coordinate 236,455,726 downwards.
AGACTTACGTATTTCCGTCTAACTCCTCCCCTGCCTTCCTGACTGCTAGGGGTACCTACTTCATCTGTCAGGACAGAGCATATACATGGCTGCCTGCTGACTTTTCAGGTTCATGTTATATTGCTCGATTGTTACCTCCGACATACACTGCTTCTTCAGATTATCACAAGACCAGAGTAGCAAGAGGTGTCTTCAGCAAGGAAGATACCGCTGGTCAAGAAGCTGGAGACTTTTTCAAAGGTTTCCTTCCGTTTTGGGGGCCTATGGCCAATAGTAGAAATCTACGTCAACTAACACGGGTAGTTGAATCTACTATTACAGAAACTGCTGGTGCCCTTAGTAACTTAACAGCTGAGCTTCAGGCGGATCGTCTCATGACGTTGCAGAACCGAATGGTTCTAGACGTAATACTTGCAGATCGAGGTGGGGTATGCAGAATGATCCAATCGAGCTGCTGTGTCTTTATTCCAAATAATGCTCCAACAGTCTATGAAGCGATCTCTAAGCTACACAAGATTTCCGACTCTATACACGTAGATAAGGGAAACTGGTCCTTCATGGAGTGGTTTTGGACTCTGGTATCAGCGTGGGGATGGAAGGTTCTGATGGTCATCGGTGTCATCCTAGTATTTCTGTTCTCGTGCTGTCTTATTATCCAATGTGGTCCCGCTCTGTGTAGTCTCTGTGTTGCAACCTGTTTCAGAAAACCACCTGCATTAGGAGAAAAGGCACGAGACAGGATGATGATACAACAACATGTCACTGACCTAATGAGCATAGAATTAGACTCTGACTCTGATATAGACTGAGTAATTGCCTATGTAAGGGCAAAAGGAGGGTCTGAGGTTCCGTGACGATTTTACTCGTGTTTGTAACATTGTCGTAAATACATAATTTCGGTATCAGTGAACCGCAAATGATCCATTTAGTATATCCTGATGTTTTCGCTATGCTACGAGCAAGAGCACTCCTGTTACAAACACATTTCTGTTCTACCCATGGCATCCATCTTAGAACACGGAAGCCATTTTGTATTCCTTGCCCTCACATAGTCAATGGACACACAATGACCTCTTTTCATTTAAGGACACGTAGGCTTTAGCCGGCGATTCACCTTGCGAGTGACACGTGCACCTTAGGCCAGCAACGCTGTAGCAGCATGACTCGGCAAGAACTGCCTCCCCAGCCTGAGGCCAGTCCTGCTATACTGGTTCTTGTGTTCGTTGGCCTGATCATGATTAGGCGACCGAAGCTGGTAACCGTGCCCATTTACGACCCACAAACATCTCTTATCCTGTCTTTCTATCTTCCACACCTGGCTCTGCTCCTTTCCTTCTGGGCCTTTATTAGGGGGAGGTAACGAAATTTACGATGAGGCGGTCCGGGTCTTGAATGAAGAATTGACATGGGATTATGATGGACTAGTGGGAACCCCTCATTCGTAATGTTTTGACATCAGATACTGTTGACGATTCCTGTGCAACGCCAAATATTTATTGTTTAAGACACGAATGTTTAGAACTGTGGTAACATGTAAAGAATTTGCCCCGAGCAGAATATTTAGTATATAAGGAACAACCCTCTTTGTACAAATTGAACAGGCTCCTAGACACTGCCCGTGTGCAGTTTCTGTGACTTCTGTGTCCCTGCAGTAATAAACCTTTGGTCTTTGACGCCACCATCGAGAAGCCCGTGTTTCTGTTTGTTTGTGCACCGAGACAGGTTGAACTCCGGGGTCTTCGGGTGTTTTCCCTGACACCTCTGGACGGAACCAAAAAGTCCAGAACTCCAGATTCTTAGTTATTTTAGAGGTGAAAATCTAAATGGAGGAGACAGCAAACAAACTTCTTTCTTGTTCTATTTGAAACAATACTTTTGAGGAATCAAATGTCATATGATAAGTACTTCTGCTAAACTGTGAAAGGTATTTATCTGAGGTCCTCGTAAAATCACTTTTTATTACGCTTAACAAAACACAATTACTAAAATGTGTCTGTGGTGGGGGCGTGGCTAACCGCGCAGCGAAATGGCCGCTCTGTGAGTGAGCTCCGCCGGCTGCACACCAAAAATCCTGGCACGATCCTTTTTATGCTGTGGAGAGACCCTGATTTGCGGATGACCGGACGCTAAATGACCTAGGGAACACTCGGCTGAAATCCTACGGCACGCTGACACCGGGCGCCCGAGTTCTGGCGCGGACGATCTGACCGGCTCTACTGCAGACCGCTGTGGAACCCGAAGCGGAGGCTGCGGTTCACCGGACCCCGAGGATTGGAGGGCCTTTTCGCCTGCAGAGTGACGGAGCTGTCGGAACCCCAGGGACGCTAACTGACAGCCGCTGTGTGTTGTGGAGCTGCGGCTGCGGTGTCGGAGCCCGGCAGAGGTACTCGCCGGATACCAAGTGCCCGCGAAGCGGACTGACGCCGGCCCGACAGAGCGGCTGCCATTTTGGTGTGGTGTTGCGGTGCAGAGGACCGCAGCCTGTACACTCGGCTGGGTGGTTTGCGGTCTGCTCCTGTTCGGCGGTATTCAGTGCTCCTGCGGCCCACTAGCCACGCGGAGACCTGCTGCATCCCTGGTGAGTGAACTCTGCCTGTACACGCGGGGAGGACTTGGGGGCAAATCCACGGGGCACACGGAACTCGGATGTGACCTGTTGATGGGAGACCCGCCATTTTCCTATCCCGAGGCCCGCCTGATACCGCCGCGCCCTTCCAACACCTGCACCTGGTGGAGACCGCCTGCGGATACACGCTAATATTCCCCACTTGAGATTGAGTGATCCTTGCTCTGGGCTGAACAATCCTTGGGGGCGGACTCAATAGCACTCGAGAGTGGGTGGACATACGCGACCTCCGTGGAGGCCTCCAGGTTCCAGATGGGTGGAAATAGGGATGCGAGACAGCCCAAGCTCACTTTCGAGCAGAAACAGAAGGCCAAACAGATGCCGGCAGATCAGGAGGCAGCGTCACCCCCTTCCACCAGTCCTACACCAGACATAGATTTTGGCGCCTTAATTATGGAGATCCGCTCTAGCCTCAAAAGCATCGACTCCAAGTTGGACGCAATGGCTTCACAGCTGGAAGCGGTCAAAGCTAAGGTGGACACACATGAGACACGCCTCGACAAGCTCGAAAACAGACAAACGGAATGCTGCGAGTTCCAGCAACAGACCAAGCAACACGTAACAACCATTGAGCGCGAACTGGAATTCCTGAGAGCCAAAGCGGATGATTTGGAAGCACGTTCCCGCAGATCCAACATTCGTATCACAGGCATTCCGGAAACTGATAATACTGGGAAAATGGAGGTCTTTGTAACGGATCTACTGCACGAACTGTTTGACCCCGACCTTTCCCAGGTTTTCACGGTAGAGAGGGCGCACAGAACCCTTGGCAAGAAACCTCCGACGGGGGCCCCTCCTCGACCCATCTTGGCGAAATTGCTAAATTATCAGGATCGTGACCGTGTCCTACGGCTGGCTCGGGAGAAGGGCAAGATTACCCACAAAGGGAACCAGCTCTCATTTTATCCTGACTTTACCCCTATGGTTCAAGCGGCCAGGAAGGAGTTTCTACCGGCCAAGAAACTGTTGATGCAAGCCGGGATACCGTACTCCTTGCTGTATCCGGCCAAATTGAAAATAATGCACGAGCGAGAGGCGCACTTCTTCACGGACGCGAAATCTGCCCTGAAATTCTCCAGACACATATGCGGAGCTGGTGCTCGCCGGAAATCTCCCAGACTGGAGGACAGCGCTGACCGAATGAGCGACAATGATTGACAACATCGGACCTGGTTGGCCGAGAGCCCCCTTTGCATGGAAACCTAGACGGGGGACCCTGGCTTCGTCGTAGCCATTGGACACTGGCATGGTTTGCCGACAGCAGCCTGAATTATTTTTCATGCCCGAGGATCGACCGAGAACCGAGTGCAGGCCTGGGTCTAAGACACTGCTGTTTCCCATATTGGTACATTAATGGCACTTTCGTGAGTCTGGCTATCTCTGGAGAGCTGTGAATCTTCTGGGATGTGCAGCCACCCCGAGCAATCGGGGGTGTATGCCGGGAGCACCTCGCCCCCATGGGGTATTTCCCGCTGTTATTGTTTCTACTTCACTGGAGTGCTGGTCTAAGCACGCCATGGGTTTTAACGCAACCTGATTGGGGGGTTGGCGTGGGTGAGGGGGGGAGTATGAGGTTGGGTGTTTGGTTATTTGTTTTGAACTGGTGCACAATTGCTTACGACTTTACTTGCTTGGTGCGAGGGGGGCTGATGGGTGCGGGGTGCGAGGACGCTCAGACGATGTTGGGATTGGTGGCGGAGGGTATTCAGTCACTTCGACCCAACTGCTGGAATGGGGGGGTTAAGCTATGGACCTGGAATATTAGAGGGCTTGGGGACTACAAGAAAGCTAAGCTGATGCATGGTGTGCTATCCAGGCACAACGTTGACGTTTGTTTCCTGCAAGAAACTCATCTTAATGCGACTCCGTCGCCCAGGTTGAAACACAATAGGTGGTCACAGGTATATTCCGCCATTTATTCCAATTATGCTAGGGGAGTGGCTGTTCTTATACGTAGAGGGCTGGATTGGAAAGAACATAGGTGCGTGCTTGATACTGAAGGCCGCTTTGTCATTTTGCATGGTTCGCTGCAGGGCAAACCTCTAGTTTTGGCTGCTATATACGGTCCGAATGTGGATGACCCGGACTTTTTTCGCGAGGTCTGGGCACAAATTACTTTGTTAAACTGTAGCTCGATTGTGATTGGAGGGGATTTCAATGTTGTGTTAAATAATGAACTGGACAGGCAGGGCGTGGCCAGGCCCACACATGTCAAAGCAAGACAGGCTATCCTTGATGTGATGGAGGAGGGATTACTATCTGATGTGTGGAGAGTTAGGCATCCTGGGGAGAGACTGGGTACCTGCATCACATGCCACCATGCTGCTTGGTCTAGGTTGGATTTTTGGTTGGTGACACCTGAGGTGGCAACGTGGGTGGAGAGGGTCGACGTCCAAGCTAGGTCGCTGTCTGATCATGCCCCCTGTGCACTGGAGCTACATATTCCTGGTTGCACTGCCAAGGCGTTTGCTTGGCGATTGCCCCCGCATGCCCTCACAGATCAGGTGTTCACTGAAGAAATACGTACTGATATTGAAAACTACTTCAAGGATAATGAGGGGTCGGCCTCCACGGAGGCTATTGTGTGGGACGCCTTTAAGGCGGTAATACGAGGACAGTGCATAGCCAGGCAAGCAGGAGTGCTACGTGATATTCGACGTTCTCTGTCGAGGTTAGAACAGGAGCTGAGTGAGTTGGACCTGGCCTTCTGCCGAGACCCGAAATTAGAGCTAGCCAGTAGCATCAAAACCAAACTGCTCGAATTCAATGAGGAGGCGCAGCGAGAAGTGAAATTTCTGGGTAAACAGGCTGAAGCGCATAGGTACGGAGAAGGAGACAGACCGAGCAGGACCCTGGCCAGGTTAATCGCCCCTGGGTCAGAAACACACCACATACACACTATTCATGACAGCGCAGGCACTCTGGTGGTGGGTCAAGAGGCAGTCCTAAAAACCTTCACTGATTTTTATTCATCCCTATACAGAGCTAAACAGACGGACGTCCCTGATTCCCTAGATAGCTTCCTGGATTCTATTGCCCTGGTCTGGTTCAATGGGTGCACAGACATAATATCGACTCCAAAATATCGACTGGAAAGAATATCGAGTTGTAAATATCGTTTGGAGAAAATATCGACTAGACAGAATATCGACAGTCAAAATATCGTTTTTAAGGTAAGTGAAGTAATATCGACTGTAAATAATATAGACAGTGAAAATATCCAAGTATATAATCTAGATAGTAAAAAATATAGTTTTTTAAATAATATTTAATTATTTATAGTGTTTTATGTTATATTATATGTGAAAAGTGTCATTTTTTTTAATTATTATTTTTAATTAATAATTTTTTTAAATTATTGTGCAATTTTATTCTGTAGCGGGTTGTGGGTTTATAGGGGAATAGGGTGGGAAGTAATTTAATTATAATAAATTAAATATGTAAATTTATTAATTGGTAGTAATAATTAATTAATTGGTAATTAAATAATATATGTTAATTATTTACAATTAAATTGGTAATTAATTTAATTTAATTGATTAATTGCTAATTATGTAAATTAAAATAATTTATTTTCTGTAGCGGGTTGTGGGTTTATAGGGGAATAGGGTGGGAAGTAATTTAATTATAATTAATTAAATATGTAAATTTAATAATTGGTAGTAATATTTAAATAATTGTAAATTAAAAAATATTTTTTAATTAATTAAAATGTAATTGGTAATTACTTTAATTTAATTGATTAATTGCTAATTATGTTAAATTAAAGGGGTATTTTTAGGGTTCAGGGTCAGTTTTCAGTTTTTGGGCAAAGGGGTATTTTTAGGGTTCAGGGTCAGTTTTCAGTTTTTGGGTAAAGGGGTATTTTTAGGGTTCAGGGTCAGTTTTCAGTTTTTGGGTAAAGGGGTATTTTTAGGGTTCAGGGTCAGTTTTCAGTTTTTGGGCAAAGGGGTATTTTTAGGGTTCAGGGTCAGTTTTCAGTTTTTGGGCAAAGGGGTATTTTTAGGGTTCAGGGTCAGTTTTCAGTTTTTGGGCAAAGGGGTATTTTTAGGGTTCAGGGTCAGTTTTCAGTTTTTGGGCAAAGGGGTATTTTTAGGGTTCAGGGTCAGTTTTCAGTTTTTGGGCAAAGGGGTATTTTTAGGGTTCAGGGTCAGTTTTCAGTTTTTGGGCAAAGGGGTATTTTTAGGGTTCAGGGTCAGTTTTCAGTTTTTGGGTAAAGGGGTATTTTTAGGGTTCAGGGTCAGTTTTCAGTTTTTGGGTAAAGGGGTATTTTTAGGGTTCAGGGTCAGTTTTCAGTTTTTGGGTAAAGGGGTATTTTTAGGGTTCAGGGTCAGTTTTCAGTTTTTGGGTAAAGGGGTATTTTTAGGGTTCAGGGTCAGTTTTGGGTTTTTGGGGTACATATACAATATTGCCTATTATTTAATTAAATTTTGTTACTATATATATATGTTTTAAGAAATATGATGAAAATGTTTTTATTTTTTTACTTTCATTAATTATTTAATTATTAAAAGTTATTTTAAGTATTGTTAATTATATTTTAGTAATTAATTTTTTATATTAATGTAATTAAACATTGTTTTTAGTAAAGTCGATATTTTTTACAACGATATTTTTGTAAACGATATTTTGTACTCGATATTTTTGTACTTACCTGTTTGTAGATTGGAACTCGATATTTTGACTGTCGATATTTTCTCAACGATATTTTGGGTAGTCGATATTCTTTCAGTCGATATTCTGTCAGTGATCCGGTTCAATGACAATCACAGGAAATACATGGACCTCCCCGTTACTGCACAAGATATAGCTAAGGTTATTAAGAGCATGCCATCGAACAAGGCGCCTGGCCCGGATGGGCTTACGACTTCCTTCTACAAGACATATGTGGAGGAACTGGCCCCGAAACTACACTCACTATTTGCTGAGGCCCTTGAGCTAAATTCACTTGCTGACTCGATGCGCGAAGCCCTAATAATTACGCTCCTGAAACCCGACAAAGACAGCATGGCACTTGACTCTTATCGTCCCCTCTCCCTTATTAACGTTGACGCCAAGATTTTTTCTAAAGTCATTGCAGACAAGCTACAACCCTTATTGCCCATGATAGCTCTCCCTGACCAGTCCGGGTTTATCCCAGGCCGCGCGACATCCCACAACCTCAGAACTCTCTTCTCCATATTACACTATTTACACCCATCTGTCCGGGCTGCGGTGGTGTTCTTGGACGCCACCAAAGCGTTTGACTCCTTGGAATGGCCTTACTTGTTCAAAATCTTAGGGAGAATGGGGTTTAGTCTTAACTTCATCACACTCATTAAACTGCTGTATGATGCACCTAGGGCGCGGGTGAGTGTGAATGGCTTGGTGTCCGAGCCCTTTAACATATCTAGAGGGACCAGACAGGGGTGCCCCCTATCTCCACTCCTTTTCGCCATTGCCATGGAGCCGCTAGCGGCCAGGGTTCGTCAACATCATATGGCGAGGGGGATAGGTTTCAGCTCCCGGAGTCTGCTAATCTCCTTATATGCAGACGATGTCACTCTCTACATTAAAGATCCCTCTGACAATATGAACCCACTGCTCCGAGAATTCGTGAGATTCGAGGGCCTGGCTGGAATATCGATAAATTGGTCGAAATCTGTAGCATTCCCCCTAACTGACGCGACCACACAGCCTCCCTCGGAATATCCCCTGAGGTGGGAAACTGAGGCGGTGAAGTACCTGGGCGTATGGGTGAGTCGGGACATACAGGAAATCTGGTCCCTGAATTTCGGGAGAGCGGTGGACTGGCTTGAAAGCAAAGTAGAGATCTGGAACAGACTTCCCCTTTCCCTGGTCGCACGGATAGCACTGGTGAAAATGGTAGTACTCCCCAAATTCCTGTATTTATTTGTGAATGTTCCCATCCCAATGACGGCGCACTTCCACGCGCGCGTAAGGTCGATACTTCTAAAACTGGTGTGGTCCGGCGGCCAGGCTAGGTCTTCTTGGGCCCTATTGACCCTCCCGTTCAGACAGGGAGGCCTTGGAGCGCCGGATTTCAAACTGTATTCCCTATGCGCACAGGCGCAGTTCCTGCATTTCTGGGTCTTCCCCACCCCGTACCAGCCACATGTGGCGGTGGAACTGGCCGCTGCCGCCCCATCACCCCTACAGGTGGCGCTATACGGCGGGGTCACGCGCCCATCGAAAGACATTGACACGGTGGAAATGATCCGCTGGTCTTGGCGTGAACTGAGGATCCGTGCGAAACTCCCGTTGCTATACGCGCCATCGATCCCACTACGTGGTAACCCGATGCTACCGTGCCTCTGTACCAGGGGAGACACCATTCTGCTTCGAGGGAAACGCATACTGACGTTTGCGGATCTCTATCCCGACGGGAAGTTCGCTGAATTACCAGCGCGAGAGGATGGCCACGCTGACTCCTTCTCGGACGCACTGCTGCACCATTCCCTCCGGGAGTCCTGTAAGAAGTTGTGGCCTAAATTCCCTGAGGAGCCGCCACGCCTAGACGCACTCCATAATTTGTTGTCACGACCATCTTCCGCGAAGCTGGTCTCTAGACTATATAATTGTATGCAGGAACAAGCTCCGATCACAGAGCCAGCGGCCAAACAGGCTTGGTCTGCCGACCTGGATGACCCCCTCACTGACGACACATGGGACTACTGCTGTGCACAACTATCGGCGCTGTCACCGAATTATAGGTTGAGACTGGTACACTTTAAATTCCTGCACAGGTACTACCGCACTCCGGCACTGTTACACCGCATGGGCATCAGAGAAGATGCTTCATGCTGGAAATGTGGTGGAGCAGATGCATCCTTTTTGCATGTGGCGTGGACCTGCCCTAAGTTACATGAATATTGGTCGGCCATCTTCAATGCCATCAACCAAATGCTGCGCAGGTCAGACGAGCCTACCCCGCTTGTGGGCCTGTTAGGTTATGTGAAGGACACTGAGCCTTGCGACCGGAAGCTGCACGCGATATTGCTCCTTTATGCGAAACGCCAGGTGGCAATAAACTGGGGCCGCAGGACTCTACCTGCATTCGCGGCGTGGGTTAAAGACGTGACTTATGGTCAAACACAACTCACGCACTACTGGGAGTCGATGCCCACTGCCACCAGGCCCAATGACATTTGGGAGCCATTCCTCCAGTGGGCTAGGGAGAAAACAGGCTCTGCTGCCTCCGGAGGTTCCCCTGACGTGGGCGTCTCCGATGACATGGGTTGAGATTCCTCGATTGCGGGCGCGTTACCTATGGCGAGTTGAGTGCTGCCAAAGAGACTGCTCCTATGGCCTACGAAACACCCTACCCATACACTGCTTCTGCTTCACCTAGCGCCCGCCAGTCTTATCGCTCTGCCCCGTTCACACGACACGCTAGTCGGTCTGCTCCCCCCCCCCACCTTCCGTGAGATTCTGGAGTCCCTCTGTTACTGACCCTGCCATATGCTTGCATGTTACTTCAGCTGTCTGTACCTCGCACGCACTGCCCCGAGCTTGCTATTTCAGCCATGTAGATCATGCTCTGCTAAGCACCACCATGTTCTTTGTTACCCTCACACTGTTGTGAGGGGTTGGGAGTAAAGGGTGTCGCGAATTTGTTTATGCTGACCTGCTGTTTTGATGAGTCATGACTACCGTTCTCGTCCATATGGCGGTGCGATGTCTAGTACATGTGAGATTTTGACTATTTGCGACATCAACTACAAAAATGTAAGATTATGTGATTTGCTTCTGTTGCACTGTATGTTTATTTACATTTGCCATAGTTTACAGGTACGGCCAGTTGCGAGACAACCGGATATTCTGGAAATTCCCCCACGGGAGACCTGTTGTTGCTTGACAATTGCATATATCGCGGCCTACCTCCGGGTTGTTGGCATGACGCAGTGTACCTCTTGTATATAACCAATAAATGTCTTACACAAAAAAAAAAAAAATGTGTCTGTGGTACTATGGCACTAATGCACACTGTAATAGAAATTACTGTTTTTTGTTTAGTCATCTTAACTTTTGGAGCTACAAACATCCGTAACCATATAATAGATAAGCTATGCATGTGATAAAAGTATGACAGCACATTGTCAACTAAAGCTTACTCTACATGAGGTAACTATTATAAGATAACACATTATCAACTAAATTTGATTGTGCATGAGGTAAGTATTACAAGCTATACATATTTTGCAGTTCTTTAGCTTATTTCAATTCTTGCCCGCATCATCATATCATTTTCTTATTCTTTTTCTTTCTATTTTTAATATCACTGCACTAGCTTTTTCGCTTTTTCCTGATTGTCTGGACTTAGCACATATGCACATTTGTCACTTAGCATTAGGTGATGTCTATGACTGGTTCCTAACTAAATCTGAATTCAAGGCGTTCATTACATCTCTTTGCAGCCTTCAGAAAGCCCTGGTCCAAATGACCATCTACACGTGTCGGCTGTTTAATGCCAAACCTACCCTCTGTAATACTCTGGATAATGATGAAAGTTTATGGATCAAGATTAAATATGAAGAATAAAAGTGGAAAATAAATATCATTTGGAATTCCAGAGCTTTTATTATCAATTAAGGAGGAGGATGTACTCACATGTTTCTAAAAACTATTGTTCCCTGCCTGCGAGAAAGCTGGAAGGGAGCAGTTCAACTCATGCCTGCACTCTCGCAGGCAGACAACACAGGATTCAAAAGCTTCTCCCAGCTGGGCGGGAGCAATCTACTGGAGCTAGCACCCACCACACCTCGTATGGGTGCCTGGAGGGGTGGCAGTGTGGCCATGAGCCTCCCCCGCACCGCACAATGAATTACTAAGTTGTGGGTGCCCCAGGTGGCACTGGAACACCCACTCCAAAAAACAAATGGCCAAAAAACAAAGGTGTTGCCAGTTCCTGTGTGGGCTGTGTACAGGGAGCCAGTGGGGCTGCAGGGGTTATGGGGCGCATCCCGTGGCCCTCAACCTGTGCGGGGTCCAGATGGGACTGGTAAATCCACAAGATAAGCACACCCAAAAATTGCAAAAAGAATAGTAAATGAGTGATAGAAGCCGCTCATTTATTATTCACTGCTCCTGGCCAGGGGCGTCCCATGACGCCCTTCATGGGCTAGTTAGTATATATTATTGTTCACAGAGTTGCCCCAATTTGGGCACCAGCATGGTGCTCAAGTGTGTTGAGGTGGGCTGCAGGGAGTTCAGCTGCCTGTCTAGGTTTCCTGGGGCCTATATAACATGACCCCAAGAAAAGTTGATGATATTTTTGATCACTCTCAGAGTTGGAGCTTTTGCTCTTCAGCTCAGAAATGCAGGGACGCCTAGTGGTTGGTCTTTTGGCTGCATTATGTGGCCTATGAAGTGTAAAAGAAAGGCTCTGATATGTGTTAAATATTGTGAACATAGTCAGTAGGCTTGCTTTATGTATTGGTGTGGTGATTCTTTAACAAAGTCAATAAGCTCATGTTTGTTATTGATGTAGTCACCACTTGAAAAAGCAAATAGGCCTGCTTATTATATATTGACGTGACTTTACTTTAAAACACCCTAGAAATTCACTGAAAAAACACAAGATTAAAGTGACAGTTATATTTGGGTATAGTGGAAATAACCTTAGAAGGTCACTGAAAAAAACAAAGATTAAAGTGACAATATAGTTAGGTGAGAATGTCACTTACAACATAGCATTTTAAACTAAAAAAAACATTGAAATGCACCAGGTGTTTTTAACTGATGTACCTATAGCTCGCACCATGAATTAACTATACCTCGCACCCTCGCCATGCACTACTTATGTCATATTACATCACTGATGACTTGTTTAATGACAGCATTGATAACTTCACTCATGACATCAAATAAATTATGAAAATGTGCATGGTGGGGGTACAACTTAGTTAGTATAGATACATATATATGTATTCACTGTAAAACCAAAGGTTAAAGTAATGTTATAGTTAGGTGAAATCTTCAGTAGCAACGTAACATTTTAAACTTTAGAAAAAATAGAAATTCAAAAGTTCTAGTTATCTCTAGTAACAATAACTCGTACCCTAAGGTAACTATAACGGGCGCCCCTGCCATGCTCAGCTTTCTCATCAATAATTGCTTTACAAATGTTGCAGTGATATTATCAATGATGTTAAAGAAGATATAATGAGTGCTGCAAGAAGCTGAGCTGGATATACTTTTTTGGGAAAATGTCACGAAGATTCGTCCAATGGCTCAAAACGTATTAGCAAACCAAAAAATCTATTTTCTATGGAAGCCTGGTCCTAGCTATAAAAACACAGTTGCCACTGACCTTTTAGCTGGGCCCAGTGTGTTTAAAATTCACTTCTACAGATGTCTGTGTGCTCCAAGTCACAGTTAAGCATTGTTAACTGTCTGTTTTGAGGATTCAAACTATTTCTAGTAAGCAACACCCAACAGGAACTATTTCTGATGTTCATACTAACTACAAGTATATCCCTAACAATATTCAAATTGACAAAGGTAATGCTGCAAAAGTAATTTGAGTATCAGTGATTAAGGAAGTAAGGGCCAGATGTAGCTCGCCAAATACCGGTCGGTAACGGCCGATCTCGGCCGTTACCGACCGGTATTTGGGATTTGTAATGTAGGGGGCCATTGATTTACAGAATCGGTAAATTTACCGATTTGGTAAATATACAGAGTCGGTAAAATACCGAATCTGTAAATTTACCGATTCTGTAAATCAATAAGTAGGTGGCACTGTAATCAGTGCCACACAGAATCGGTAAATTTACCGATTCTGTAAATATACAGAGTCGGTAAAATACTGAATCGGTAAATTTACAGATTCTGTAAATAAATAATATTCCATGGTAAATAACGATTTGGTAAGGGCCTGTGGCACTGATTACAGTGCCACCTACATATTGATTTACAGAATCGGTAAATTTACCGATTCGGCAAATATACAGAGTCGGTAAAATACCGAATCGGTAAATTTACCGATTCTGTAAATCAATATGTAGGTGGCACTGTAATCAGTGCCACAGGCACTTACCGAATCGTTATTTACCATGGAATACTATTCCATGGTAAATAACGATTCGGTAAGTGCCTGTGGCACTTCCATGGTAATCGTTATTTACCATGGAATACTATTCCATGGTAAATAATGATTCGGTAAGTGCCTGTGGCACTGATTACAGTGCCACCTACATATTGATTTACAGAATCGGTAAATTTACCGATTCGGTATTTTACCGACTCTGTATATTTACCAAATCGGTAAATTTACCGATTCTGTAAATCAATGGCCCCCTACATTACAAATCCCAAAAACAAAGGTGTTGCCAGTTCCTGTGTGGGCTGTGTACAGGGAGCCAGTGGGGCTGCAGGGGTTATGGGGCGCATCCCGTGGCCCTCAACCTTATTCACTGCTCCTGGCCAGGGGCGTCCCATGACGCCCTTCATGGGCTAGTATGACCCCAAGAAAAGTTGATGATATTTTTGATCACTCTCAGAGTTGGAGCTTTTACCGAATCGGTAAATTTACCGATTCTGTAAATCAATATGTAGGTGGCACTGTAATCAGTGCCACAGGCCCTTACCGAATCGTTATTTACCATGGAATAGTATTCCATGGTAAATAACGATTCGGTAAGGGCCTGTGGCACTGATTACATGGAATAGTATTCCATGGTAAATAACGATTCGGTAAGGGCCTGTGGTCATGTTATATAGGCCCCAGGAAACCTAGAGAAAATATTCCAAAATGTGTTTTTGCGGGGGCAGCTGAACTCCCTGCAGCCCACCTCAACACACTTGAGCACCATGCTGGTGCCCAAATTGGGGCAACACTGTGAACAATAAGATATACTAACTAGCCCATGAAGGGCGTCATGGGACGCCCCTGGCCAGGAGCAGTGAATAATAAATGAGCGGCTTCTATCACTCATTTACTATTCTTTCTGCAATTTTTGGGTGTGCTTATCTTGTGGATTTACCAGTCCCATCTGGACCACGCACAGGTTGAGGGCCACGGGATGCGCCCCATAACCCCTGCAGCCCCACTGGCTCCCTGTACACAGCCCACACAGGAACTGGCAACACCTTTGTTTTTGGGATTTGTAATGTAGGGGGCCATTGATTTACAGAATCTGTAAATTTACCGATTTGGTAAATATACAGAGTCGGTAAAATACCGAATCGGTAAATTTACCGATTCTGTAAATCAATATGTAGGTGGCACTGTAATCAGTGCCACGGGCACTTACCGAATCGTTATTTACCATGGAATAGTATTCCATGGTAAATAACGATTACCATGGAAGTGCCACAGGCCCTTACCGAATCGTTATTTACCATGGAATAGTATTCCATGGTAAATAACGATTCGGTAAGGGCCTGTGGCACTAATTACAGTGCTACCTACATATTGATTTACAGAATCGGTACATTTACCGATTCGGTATTTTACCGACGCTGTATATTTGCCAAATCGGTAAATTTACCGATTCTGTAAATCAATGGCCCCCTACATTACAAATCCCAAATACCATGGAATACTATTCCATGGTAAATAACGAATTCCTGTGGCACACAGACATGCCCTAAGGGCATGTATATGTGTCACATGGCACACAAGCCAGAAACAGGGGTGCAACAGGGTGTCAAAGTGACACCCTGCCCCCCCCTTGGCAATTCGGTATTTTTACCGATTCGGTTATTACCGAATCGGTATTTGCCATCGAATCCTATGGGCTTCAAGGCCCATAGGAATCATAGGAATCATAGGAATCAATGACAAATACAGATTCTGTAATTACAGAATCGGTAAATACCGTAAATCCTACCGATTCGGTATTTGTTACCGAATAATTACCTACATTAGATTTACCGATTCATGAATACCGAATCGATAAAATTCGGTATTTATGAATCGGTAAATCTAATTTACCTACATCTGGCCCAATGGGCCTTATGTACTGAGTGACTGGTCATAAACAACCTGTGTACTACTTGGTCACTTCACAAAATCTCTAGTTAACAGGTTTCACAGAACGATCTGCCTAATGAATATTAATTAGACGGGTCCTTGTTTGTGTCACTTTTTCTTAAAAGAACCGGTTCTGGTTCAATAAATAAAATCTGTACGGGAAGCATGGACTGCTGCCTGGTCTCCTTGTGGTCATCCGACAAAATTTCTAAAAGAGAATTTGTCTAACAGGGACAGCTTTCTTCTTGCAATTCTGTTGCCACCTTCTCTCAGGAGTCAGTAGCTGTTCAATGACTTGTGAACACAATTTCAGTCCAAAACCATTGAGACAACCATACTGAGTCATAATTAGCAGAGGAGGCCTCTTCTTGCCTCTTAATTGTAAGTTGGTATGGGTCTCAAAACCTATTTTGTGATTTGGAAATGCTTTTCAGAGTTACAAAAATTCATACCCAAAATCCCTTTTGCAACCGCACACCCTCTGCTAATCGAATAATAGAATGGATTGGTACATCAGAGCCGAGAAGTAGTAAAAATGTAGGATGTGTGGAAAAACTGAAAATCTAAATTTAGTTTTAGAATGTAGAGATTGCCTAACAACCTGCATTGTCTGCAGTAGATTTCACAAAATGTTTCCTTTATCGGCAGGATTCCTTTCATGCATACTTGCTGATGTCACTAGATCATTTTGTGCCATAAATTAACAACTAGAGTTTGACATGCCCCGAGTCAATCTTCATAAGCCTGAATTCGAAAAGCTGTATCTCGAGTTTAATTGAGAATTTAAGATCGTCCATAAACACTGGAACACTTTCATGCAATTGCCTCCGTCATGGTCCTGTGACTTTGCATCTACACAT
The DNA here is from genome assembly GCF_964261635.1 of Lissotriton helveticus. Taxonomy (NCBI): domain Eukaryota; kingdom Metazoa; phylum Chordata; class Amphibia; order Caudata; family Salamandridae; genus Lissotriton; species Lissotriton helveticus. The sequence continues at coordinate 236,439,261 of NC_136062.1, read as the reverse complement.
GAGCATGAACCAGTTGGTTCAGTAGCATTGACCGGGCAGTGCACGTGTACCTTGCCAATCAGATGCACATGTTTAGGAGGATAGAAAGCCGGGTTAAGCATCATACTGGATCACACCAGGACCTTCTTTACACCAAATAGTACTGAGCAGAGGGACAGTCTCTGTCACAGGAAAATATATCTACAATGTGAACACGAGGACTATGTCAGAGTTTTCTTTCCTTCATATGGAATATTTGCAGACCGATGACGCGTTAGTGCGGGCTGTCACAAATGGGTTGTAGGATGTATTTATTTGGTATCAAGAGCATCACAGAAGAATTGGTATACAATAATTAACACATTTGTTATAGAAGAACAAAGTTTTAGGCAGATAGCATGTACATTTTGGAGAAGAGAATAGGGTATGATAAAGTACCTTAGTGCAGAGTTACTAATGCACCAATAAAATGCATGTCCCAGCTAGAGGTCAGGGTTCAGTCATGCTGTTAACTGTTCAGATCCTCAGGGAAGGTGGATCATAACTAACTGGGGTTCTTTCTGGTCCACTAGGTGAGCTTCTCGGGGTTATTTGAACTCAAGCAACTAGGTCAGCGTTTAGGGGTGCAGTGGGGTAAGAAGTGGGAAGGTTGAGGAACTGGAGGTTGGGAGGTGATAATTTGTTTAGCGTGGAGCCCAGATACTATGGCCATCGAGTAGGTATTGGAGATGTAAAGTGGTGAAAGTACACATATAGTTTGGAAAACTGGCTTTGATTCACGTTTACATAATAGGAAATGTGCTGTTCATCAGGCTCTTGGCAAAGTCAAAGGGGAGGTGTTGATATGTTTTGTGTTAACAAAGGTATCTGTGTTTCATATATAATATATGAAAGAAAAAAGCCCAAATGGGTTATTTACAACACACAAATAGATGTCTTGTTATTCAAGTATATCACATTTATTATTTTGTAATCTTTTGGTGATCCTCAAATATAGTGCAAATAAACAAAATGCAGCCATCCTACACGTGTTTAACACCCTGTGGCGCATAACTCTAGGGCTTTTCCAAGGCTGTTTATGCATTCTTTGTTAAGGTGAACAAGTTATAGTAATTAAAATACATCGAAAAATAGAAAAATACAAACACAAATAGTATCAATTAAATACACAAAATACATCCAGATTATAAACAAAACACGTTTAGAACATGCAATAGGTTTCGGATTTGTGAGAATTAAAACTATAGCCATTGTAAATGAAAATGTCTTTAATGTATGTGTTTTTGTTTGGAGTGGAGTGGAGAAAGTAAGGAGGAAATGCAGAGGGGACGGTAGGGAGTGCATCGCAAGGGAAAAAAAGGGACAGCAAGGAAATAAATGTGAGGGAGGGGGGAAGAGTGGTAGATGGAGATGGAGATTAATGAAGAGGTGTTTGAGGAGGTGAGAGATAGAGATGTAAGACAAGGATTGTGGATGGTTGTGCGAAAGACAGACCGAAGTCAGAGGGGGCATGGAGAGAATCCTATTAGCCTTTTTTCCCCAGAGTTTTATATAATGCAAACTTGACCCAACGTTATAGGGTATCGGTGCGCTTTACATGCGCACCAGTTGCTTACACAAGGACACATTCATTTTTATTAGGTGCAGGGAGATTAACAGCCTGATTCATGTACGGGCCGTTTGCGTGTCCCTAATAGCGATTAATAGCGACTCGCTATTGAGGAAACGCAAAACGGCATTCATGTACTTTTCGGGGAAAAAATAGCGACTCGCACGCGGGCGCTAAAGCCGTTAGCGACCTACAAAAAACGCAGAAAAATCGCTATTTCCTGCTACCTGCGATCGGGATTGCGACTCGCAATCCCGATCGCACGGGATTGCGACTCGCAATCCCGATCGCACGGGATTGCGACTCGCAATCCCGTGCGATCGGGATTGCGAGTCGCATTCTCGCGGGATCTGGAAAACGGGAAGACGCATTCTGAGCACCGTGATGACATCACAACCAGGAAGCAGCCAGTTCCCACCCCCAAACACCACAGTGACGCTATCCTTCGAGTGTGCACGAGGGAAAGCAGACGCTAAACCACCGTTAGCGACTCCCGATACGGCAGAAATAGCGACCGCCATGTCCGAGGAACCTGTCCCTGGCCCCAGCAACAGCGCTGGCCGCAAGCGCAAGCTCAAGTTCTCCGAGCAGGAGCTGGAGAACCTGATTGAAGGGGTGGTGGCCAACCACGACCAGCTCTTTGGTGCCAACTCCAGGAGGGTCCCAGAGCAGGAGAAGCGGAGGATCTGGCTGGGGATAGCCTCCAGCGTCAACTCTGTGGGCGTGGCGGACAGGTCGTTGGAGGAGCTGAAGAAGTGCTGGTACGACCTCCGAGGGCGTGCCAAGGAGAGGGTGGTGGAGCGCCTTGGTGAGGCATCGGGCACTGGAGGTGGCGGACCGACTGTCCCACCCAACACACCCCTGGAGGACCAGGTTGAGGACACCTTGGAGAGGGAGGCGTGTGTTGGCGTGACCCCTCTGGACTCCTCCCGCCCCACCCAAGACACCCAAGGTAAGTGGCATGCGACTGCGACCCTGTCCCCTATGACCGTCCCTGACCAAATAGGCTCACTCATTGGCCCTTAGTCATGCCTATGTTGTGCATCAGGAAATGCCCTGAAGCATTGTGGGAGACGTAGTATGTCCACAATGTAGTAGTACCACAATGCGGCCAGAAAGGTTCCAAAGTGCGCAAATCCACAGCCATCCAGGGAATGACACCCAGCATGCATTTAACATCTGCACGTCTGACAGTCACATGCACCTAATGAGTATCCACTTACCCTCACAGGTGGCGATGAGAGCAGTGACAGCGAGAGGCTGCTGATTGATGAGGAGGCCCAGGAGGAGGAATCCCTACCCGATACCCAGCCACCAGCCCCTGCCGCTGCACCAACACCAGCAGCCAGGCCCCCCACCGTACCTGCTGCTACATCTGCCGGCCCACCGGCTGCCAAGGCCAGGCCTCCCACCGTACCTGCTGCTACATCTGCCGGCCCACCGGCTGCCAAGGCCAGGCCCCCCACCGTACGTGCTCCTACATCTGCCGGCCAACCGGCTGCCAGAGCCAGGCACCCCACCAATGTGCCTCCAGTGCCTGCCGCACCAGCAACACCAGCTGCTACACCACCTGCAGCTCGTGCAACCACATCTGGGCCAGCCACATCCGCAACACAGCGGCCAAACAGCAGGAGGGGCAATGGGCATCTCCATGCCTGCATGAGCTTGGAGCGGCGCATGCTCCGAATACACCAGCGCCAGTCGCAGCAGCAAGGAGCCATCCAGCTCCAGCTGCATAAAATTGGCCGCAATGTGGCGGGAGTCGGCGAGCGGATGGACCGCATGACGGCGGCCATGGACCGCATGACGGCGGCAATGGAGGACAATACTGCAGCGCTCGTGAAGCACCGCAGTGTTGCAAGCAGGCGCCACCACCAGCTGTTGAGCCGGCTGTCGACCTATAGTAGGTCAAATTATGTGGCAGCAAATGCCACCACCCAGCTGTCGCGGCGCTCCCTGACCCAGCAGCACCAACTGATCCAGTGCTGCGAGGACATAACCCGGGTGCTGGAGCACTTGACCACCGCCGTGACCGCACTGCATACACCTGTGCTACCGGCCATTGTAGGGGGAGACGATGCGAGTGAGGGTGCCTCCAGCGTGAGCAGCCACTCTGCCACGCAGGTCCCGCCACCTAGGCGCAGCACCAGGGCTACGCCTGGTACAGCTGCCCAGGATGAGGAAGAGCCTCACAGGCGCCTGGGCATTACGCGCCGGAGGCGCCAATGACATTGTGTGAGGGACACTGGCGCAGGCTGACGCTAAGCCTGCCATGAACCTTCACATGCAGTATGCAGGAATACTGTATTTTGTAAATAGTTGATACCATGACCCTTTTTTCTTGTGAATCAAACAAATACATTTATTTTGCTGCACACATTCGCCTTGTGTAATCATTACATTTTGCATGCAATTGTGATATGTGGGGTGGGGGAAGGGGGTGGGCTAGAAATTGTTAGCTGTGATGTGGTTGCGACGTCTGTGGCCTTCAGCTGGGTTCTCCCCGCGTGCATGGTGCGCATGTGCTGGTGGCCGGTCGTCCCCCTCAGATTCACTGCCTGAGATGTCAACTGGTATCCGGCGCTTGGTTGCAATGTTATGAAGCATTGCACAGACAGCCACAATGCGGCAGCACGCTGCAGGACTGTAATACATGGCCCCACCTGTCTTGTCCAGTATACGGAACCTGCTCTTGAGCAGGCCAAATGTCCTTTCAATACAGTTCCTTGTCCGGATGTGCGCAACATTGTAGCGCCGTTGCTGAGGTGTGGCAGGGTTGAGGTAAGGGGTCAGGAGGTATTCCCGTAGGGCGTAGCCACTGTCACCTGAATGAGAGGAGCAGATGTTGATTGCCTGTGCAGCGCAGTTACTTCATAGCAATGTGACATTGTCGACAAAGTGTACTTACCAAGTAGGTGTCCTTCCCCAAACTCTCCCCTGATCAGTCGTGTGTGGAGTCCGCTGTGCCTGAAGATAAAGGAGTCATGGGTACTCCCTGGGTACTGGGCCACAATGTCAGTGATGATGGTCTTGGCATTGCAGACCATCTGTATGTTGAGGGAGTGGTAGGACTTCCTGTTGCGGTACATATACTCCGTGCCAGCTGGTGGGCAGATGGCGACGTGGGTACAGTCTATGCAGCCGAGGACATGGGCAAAATGGGCGACATTATAAAATTGTAGTTTTGTCAGGTCCAATTCCTGTTGGCTCGTGGGAAATGTGATGTGGCGGTGGAGCTGGCTGAGCATGGCGTCAACAAAAGTGTGGAGGCAGCGTGACATGGTGGGCTGGGATATCCCCCCAGCAGGGGCTACTATGCCCTGGAAACTGCCGGAGGCCAGGAGGTGCAGGCTGCACAATACCTGCACATGTGTGGGCACAGAATTGTTTCGCCTTGTTGGGTGCTGCATGATGGGGTCGAGTTCTTGTATCAGCCAGGTGATCATTTCCCCATTCAGCCTGTATTTTGCATAAATCTGTTCTCTGGTTTGGCCCAGCAAGGTGACCCGCTGCCGGTAAATCCTTGCCTGCCTCATGCGTCTCCTCCGTGCTGCTCGCTGTAGCCTTCGCCGCCTCACCACCATGTACATCCCAGGCATTGTGGAACGCCTAATGCTGCTGCTGAATGTCCTTATGTGTGATTGGTCAGGCCTGGACCTGTTGGTGATTGGCCAACAGTTTTTCAAATTTTACTTAATCATGGCTTTTATGGTTACCACCTGCTTTGAGTTGTCCTTAAATTGCGCCGCGCAAACGTGCGAATTAGCGCTTTTTCGCTAATGTATTTATTTCATGAATGCCGATTGAGACAATATTGCGTTTCGCTATTCATTTCGCAGATTCCGTGGTTGGTCGCTATTTCCGTATCGCTAATGCTCGACTTCCCGGAGTCTGCGACTATTATAGCGTAATCGCTATTTCAATCGCTATTATTTTTTTGCGAATTCGCTATTTCGTACTTGAATGCCGATTCCGTGTTTTGCACCCGCAATTGCGTTTTCGCAGCCATTGCGGGCGCTATTTCGCTTCATGAATCAGGCTGTAAGTGATTTGCCCAGAATCACAGGATGCTGAGCGTTGTTGCCAAGATTTGAACCCGGACCCGGTTCTTCAGATTTGAGATCAACCGCACTAGCCATTAGGCTACATCCTCTCCCTAGCCTTACTTAGGATGGCGGACGGACCTGCGTCCGTCCGCCACCCCAGAAGTGGAGGGACCGTCCGCAGGGGCAGCGGCGGTCCCTCCGTGCAAGTTAAGGAATCTCAAATTGAGATTCCTTAAATGCAATGCATGAAAGTTTTAAAAATAGCCAATTCCCTAATAGGGCACGCAAATTACCATGAAGTACAACTTCATGGTAATTTGCAAAAACTTTGAAAAATGCACTAAAGTGCATTTTTCAAAGTTTCATGTTGCGCACACACATGTCCTAAGGGCATGTGTGTGCGCAACATATGTGCACAGATCAATTTCAGGGGTGAACAGGGTGTCCTTTGGACACCCCTGCACCCTTGAAATCGCAATCTCAATTTGTGATTCGCTAATTGCGATTCGCAAATTGAGATTGTCTTCCCATTCATTCCTAGGGCCTCTAGGCCCCTAGGAATGAATGGGGAGGCATTCCTTAATTGCAACTCGCAATTTGCGAGTCGCAATTAAGAAATTCTAAGAAATCGCAAATTTTTTAGTGATTTCTTGATGCATTCTATTTTGCTATTCCTTAATAGCGAATCAGTATTTTTCGCTATTAAGGAATCGCAACATGGGTTGTTGATGCATCTGGGGGTTAGTAACACTTTCCAATCTGTCTGGTCTTTGAGGTTAAGACCGCAGGTCCAATTTAAAAGACAAAAACCTCACCGCCAGCAAACCCCTTTCTAATAAAAAAGTCATCCTTTGCCAGATAAAGCGGCTGCCTCCTAGCAGAGCAGTATATTCTTTAGAAGTGATTCCTGTATTTGTAACAATAAGAGCTTGGGTGCCAGTCGCTAAAACAATGACATGATGCGAATATGACCCTTCCTGTACATGTGACTGCTTGAGCAACACAACATTAAAAGTGCCAGCAAAGCGGTTCATAAAAAGTAAAACATCTCTTTTAAGTGATCAGCGTTTGAAGCTATAGGGGACACTGAAAAGCACATTCCACTAAAGATGCTGCCTCTTGGCGCTGTGGTCTCTTTTCAGGAAAAGGCGCTGCACAGAGGGTGAATCTGGATTTTCAGTTCCGGTGTCTTTGGCAGGGCGGACTGCTCCAGCAGCACTCTGAACACTTCACGGTTTCCGGAAGTCATAAATTTCTGAAGAAGCTAGGTTTGTGTAACATTTTGTGAGGTATTTGAGAAGTTGCTGAATTTGGCGGTTTAAGGCGGGGCTTACAAGAGGTTGACCTAGTTTCACAGGCTCTTGGAATGAAAGACTGCTGCTGACAGCACTGCGGGCTGTCACTTGTTGTCCTGCTCCGGTGCCTGGAAGTCTTGGACTGGCAGGTGTCACAGGCAGCGCCTTACAGTCCCTTGTTAAAATAGGCATAGCGAACTTTCAGCCTGATTCATCATTCTCCCGTTTTGCGAGCCCCTAATAGCGATTCATAACGAATCGCTATTAAGGACTTGCAAAACGGGATTCATGTAGGAATTGCATAAAGAAATGCGATTCCTACACATTCCTTATTTGCGATTAGCAAATTGCTAATCGCAAATAAGGAATAACTCCCCATTCATTCCTATGGGCCTAAAGGCTCGTAGGAATGAATGGGGAGTTATTCCTTATTTGCGAATAGCATTTTGCTAATCGCAAATAAGATAGCGATTTCAAGGGTGCCAGGGGTGTCCAAAGGACACCCTGTAGCACCCCTGAAATGTAATCTACATTGGAGTTGCGCACACACATGTCCAAAGGACATGTGTGTGTGTAACATGCAAAAGAAAAAAATGCACTAAAGTGCTTTAATCTATTTTTTCGCTATTTACCACGAAGTCAGACTTCGTGGTAAATAGCGGCCAAATATAGCGAAATCGCTATTTAAAATTGGTTGATGAATTGCATTTAAGGAATCTCTAATAGAGATACCTTAAATGCAATTCCTCGCACAATAGCGAATTCTGTAATAGCGATTATTGCATTTGGGATGATGAATCCCAAATGCAATAATTGCGCTCGCAAAGGGCCAGATTCTCAGAATCTGGCCCTTTGCGAGCCGATTTTCGTTTCATGAATCAGGCTGTTTGTCTCCATATTGGGCCAAAATGGAGTGCCTGAGCTGTGGTTCCAGATTATTCACGGCCAAAGAACATCTTTGAGGGAACAGTGAACAGGCAACTGGAACCATGAATATCAAGAATAAGAAGAATGTTGACACAGTTAGTAGCAGCTACTGCAGCAAAGGGAACCCAACGTGCCACCAAAGGGGGCGCTCTCTTGGTATAGAGGTTGAGTCCCACAGCTGTTGCCAATGCAGTGCTGGTGGCTGTCAGATAAGCTACCCCGATAACCCCCGCACTCTGCCCCACTCCCACATGTGCTCCACTGAGACGGTCGTGACGCCTTTGGAGGCTTCTCCTGCCTCTCGCCGGGCGACCCCGTTTTCGCGCCGAAATCAGCGTCTCCTACGCCGTCCCCTGCCCCCGCCAACTGTAATGGGGGCTCACCGCCGGGTTATGGCTCTTGAGCCCCCTTCGGTGGCCCGCCTCTGCGATTTGTGTCACTGTGATCGGAGATGCCGCATTCCGGTTGGTGTAGTTCACCAAAGCATTGAAAGACTGGTTCACCCACTGCCAAATCACAACAGCTGGGTCAGTCCTATAAAACTGCAGCATCCAGCCTGTGATGGCCATCCCACCAGGAACCTGGAAGGACATTCGACCAATAAAGTTCATCTTGTCTCCTGTATCAGGGTGGAAGGCCGAGTCATACAACTTCTTGGCATAGTGGAGCTGCTCCAAACTTGTCCCAGGTGGCACTGAACCTGCTCTGCAGCTTTCGACGAGTATTTTAGCATTATCCAACTCGTGTTCTGAAGCCATCTCCGTTCTGGGGTCGGTGATGTTAAAAAAGTGCTTCAGCCGTCCAACAAACGAGTTCTGATCCCACCATGGGGCGTCAATGTTAAACCAGGCTGGGACCAACGCGGCTGCCATTGTACTTCAGAACGGCTGCAAAAGGCTCCAAAAAGAAAATAATCCAGCTGTTATGTACACCAACAAGATAAAACAAAAATAGCGCTTCACAGGAAAACTCTTTCAAGTGGTGCTAATGAATGAGGTTGTGGATTCAAATAATCTGGCAGGTTTTGGTATTTTTACCCTTTTTTGTTTCCGTCCCGAGGCTGCACAACGAATTATAGTACTTCTAAGATTGCTGCAGTTTGTTACCCGATCTCGATCCAGTCTGGGCAGTTTGCGCCAACTGAGTAGGGCCGAGGCAGAGACAGGAGAGGGAATATACAGCTAGATTCATGAAAGGGCCGTTTTGCAAGTCTTTAATAGCGATTCATAATGAATCGCTATTAAGGACTTGCAAAACGGGATTCATGTAGGAATTGCTAAATAAATTGCGATTCCTATACATTCCTTATTTGCGATTAGCAAATTGCTAATCGCAAATAAGGAATAACTCCCCATTCATTCCTATGGGCCTAAAGGCCTAAAGGCCCATAGGAATGATTGGGGAGTTATTCCTTATTTGCGATTTGCTAATCGCAAAGGACACCCTGTAGCACCCCTGAAATGTGAATTTACACTGATGTTGTGCACACACATGTCCAAAGGACATGTGTGTGTAACATGCAACTTAGAAAAATGCATCAAAATGCATTTTTCTAAGTTTCCGCTATTTACCACGAGGTGTGACTTCGTGGTAAATAGCGGTCCTAAATTGCGAATTCGCAATTTTTAAATGTTTCATGAATGGCATTTAAGGAATCTCTAATAGAGATTCCTTAAATGCTAATCCTCGCAAATTTGCGAATTCTTTATTAGCGATTTTTGCATTTGGGATGATGAATCCCAAATGCAAAAATTGCACTCTCAAAGGGCCAGATTCTCAGAACCGGGCCCTTTTGCGAGCGCATTTCGCTTGATGAATCTAGCAGATAATGATCAAAGGGAGCAGAGGGAGAGGCAGCTGATAGCGACAGAGCAGGAGAAGCCAAAGTGTTTGTTTTCAGTAAGTGAGGAGGAGGCATAAAGACAGGGAATAAGAGGAAGAATTAGAGGTGGGGAAGGGCAGCTCTGGCCGCTGCGCCATATATAAAGGTTTCACTGCAACTATTTATTAACAAGTATAAATACATTTAAAAAAGTGAGTCATATTCACCGCATCCACGGCACAGCACCCGGATTGCTATGTGTGATGACAGACCAGGTGGGTGCTTCCTGCAGGCCCAGAAGATGCTTTTAATAATGGATAGGAGACGGTGGGGGTAGGAAGGAAGGCACCCCCCTGGGAGATGCTCAATAAGACTAGCAGCAACGGCGGACTGCACCTTATGCAAAATAAAGTTGTGTTTGATGACAAATGGCGAAAGGATGCTTTGAACAAAAGCGTGTTACCCTTCTCATAATGACCCGGGCCTGGCAGCGGAGATGGGCAGGATGTTGCAGGCCGCCCATGTATGGGCTCTCCGCTCACTATTAATGGCAGCGCAGAGCGGGTGCTCTGCTCCATGGACTGCGTGGTGGCCTGCCCAGGAAAATGCAAAGCGCGGCCGCTATATATAAAGAATGCTTATTAAGCATGGAAATAAAGGGTCCAATGATGATCCCTATCAGGCAGTGCCAAGAGCTATTATTAGTGATCCTTTATTTGCCTCCACACATGGAACTCCTTAATGTCCACAAACCACGACTATGAAGAGTGATCCATCAATAACATGTATTATTCTTGCTGTCCAAAACAAACAGATTACACTTAATAGAATCGATTACATGGAAAATAAAATTTTTTTTTACAGAGTACACATATACAGATTGAAAACTTAGAGGCCACACATAGTCAAATGTCCACACTGTGATGCTCAAGGTATACTTGTATTGTTTCCTTTACATATTTGTGAATGAATGAATAAGCTTTTATTCGATATGCAAGATATCTTATAAGCACACATACAATACAGCCATTTACAAAAAACAACAATTTAAGAAGGCAATATTAAATCTCATTAAAAAGGATAAAAAGGACATAGAATGCCCGGAATAATTTAACTAAAAAGAGAATTAAACCGCTATTGTCAGTCTCTTGCAACGAATAAGCCAGAACTGTTTTAAAAATTTAGCTATGCCACATACAATAGGAGGGGAAGTGTCTGTCATTAGAATGCGCAAAGCTACTAGGTAACTGCGTGTACCCATATTTTGGCAGAGAGGTTTAAGCCAAAGGCTCCTGGGCTTTGCATAGTCCGGGCATTCGAATAGGATGTGCGTAATGGACTCTATCCTACTAGGACAACATGCACAGTTTGGGGACGTATGAGCAGATGATTTCCAATTTGATGTCAAGGCCCCAAGCGGGAGCAAACCTACTCTAAATTTAAAATACAGTGCACGGTCAAAGGGGAGGGTGATAAGGTCCAGGTAAGGCTCAAAAGCTACAACATCTTTTACTAATAAAAAGGCAGCAGTGGACTTGCAATGATCTGGGTTTGTAGCTAATTGTTCCGCAGCCCATTTCCAGTAAAGTCTCTTCACGGCCTCTTTTGGTGGAGCTGAACGTGATGACCAACAATCCCCCAGTCCGATTTTCTCCAGAAGGTTTTTAGTGTCTCTCAGCCATCTTATTTTTGCCCAGCCTCCCAAACTCATTATTTCCGCCAACCCATCAGCGTACGATTTTAGCTCTTCACCCCTCCAAATCCGTGTCCATAAAAGGAGAGGGCGAAGCTTGGCTTGATCTTTGATGTTTTTGCAGCCTGTATCCAACAGCACAGGTACAGTTGGGGTGCTCAAAGGGATGGCGATGAATGTTTTTAAGAGCTTACTCTCTGCTGTAGCCAGGGCGTCCAGACGGCAATGTCCCCAGAGTTCTGCCCCATATAAGGCTGATGTTACTACCTTAGCCTTGTAGATGTCAATTACAGGGGTAAGCGATCTCCTAGGTGAAGCCCGAAATTCCCTCAGGAGCGCTCCTCCTACTCTCTTATAGTTGAGGGCCATCTTTTCAATGTGGGGTAACCAGGTCATTCTGTCAGTAATCCGAATTCCAAGGTAGTCAAATTTGGATACTTTCTCCAGGGCAACAGAGTTAAGAATAGGTGGGAGGCCCAGTTTCTTTGGAGGATTTAGGACTAGGTACTTGGTTTTGTCCACGTTAATTACTAGTCCCTTTGTAGCACAGAAATCCTGGAATCGAGTTAGCAGTTTCTGGAGGCCTTGCGGAGTCTTGGAGATCAAGAGCGTGTCATCCGCAAAAAGCAGGGTGGGGATCCGTACTCCTCCGAGACTGGGGGCGTCGGCTGGTTCTTGTTGGAGATGTTCTACCACCCCATTCACATATAGTGAGAAAAGGGTGGGCGCCAGAACGCATCCCTGCCTCACGCCCCTAGACACTGGTATTTTCTCTGTTAGCTCTCCGTTTTTACCCCAGCGGACCTGAGCAAAGGTATGGGCGTGGAGGCTAGTGAGGAGGGATAAGATGTAAGGGGGCAATCCCAGCTCGTAAAGCACCCTCCATAGCTCCTCCCGGGGAACTAGGTCAAAGGCAGTCCTTAGGTCTATAAAGGCCAAATATAGACTGCCCTTGCCTAGCTCCACCACCTTCCACCCCAGGAGTGCCAACCTGAACACCTGCTCAATTGTCCCCATTCCTGCCCTAAAGCCTGCCTGGTAGTCCGAAAGTATTTTGTTCTCCTCCACCCAGTGTAGAATCCTTCCAAGTATAGCTTTGCCTGCTATCTATTGAGTGGAGTCTATCAGGCTTATTGGGCGGTAGTTCCCCGGGATTTCTCTACACCCTTTTTTATAAATCGGGACCACTACCGCTCCCTTCCACGATTCTGGCACTGGCCCTCCCGTCATGATTTCATTAAGGAGAGCTGCAATAACCCTTCCCCACTCCACTGGGTATGCCCGCATAAGATCCCCCGGGAGGCCATCTGGACCAGCTGCCTTGCGGGGGGCTACCCACTTAATAGAATCGATTACATGGAAAATAAAAAATGTTTTTACAGAGTACACATATACAGATTGAAAACTTAGAGGCCACACATAGTCAAATGTCCACACTGTGATGCTCAAGGTATACTTGTATTGTTTCCTTTATATATTTGTAGGATAGCTTACGCAGGACATTGGATAATTACGCTCTTATTCATTTTGTCCAATTTCGTGGCTTGTGTGATGTCGTTAAAATCAAGTAGTTTTTCTGCCCTTTCTAGGGCTTCCTTGGCATTACTCAAGGATTTGTCATCTAAAATTTCTTTTTTGAGTTCTTCTATTTCTTTTGTCAGTTTTTTGTAACATACTCCAGTGCTGTCCCTACTCCTAATATAATCCAATGTCTGGAGCAATTGCTCGCCACAAAGCTAAAGTCCTCACGAAATTTAAGAATATCTAAAAAATAGCTGGTTCGTTCCTAACCTGTAATCACTTTGGGATGATGATAGACTGTAAATACTTTGTTAAAAGGTGACCATGAAGTCTAGCTCGTACTAGAGAAGAAACTAGTATAAGCTAGACTTCATGGTCACCTTTTAGTATTTGTAGTCTAACATCAAAGGGATTAGATGCATGTTGAGAGAGACGCTCAGTTTGGAGAAAGGTCTAATGGCTGCAAGGGCCAATGAAAGAACAGATCGACAAGCTGTTGATATGGAAGCTGGAATAGCGAAAAATGAATCAAAGTTGTTTGTGAATAGCAAGCACAAGGTAGATGCATACTAATTGATGTCACCAAAGAAATAAAAGTTGTGTTTCCTATGTGGGTTTTCATTTTCCTATGAAGGTAAAAGTCCATCAATAGGACAAACATGCAAAGGTTGCGGGAAAGAAAAAAACGGTTTGCAAAGAGAAACCAAGTACATCACAGGGAGAAGAGAAACTGGAAGTCAGAAGGTTCCAGAAGCATTTGCGCCATGCCCACTAGGCAAAAAAGCATTATAAAGTACGGAAAGTGGAAACCAGACAAAGTCGACTGTCATCAAGTTCATCTTACAAAGTCTTGTCAACGTCATTATCAAGTAAAAAAGATGGATGAGCAATAACAATATAGACTATACAATATTACACAACGGTAGTGGTGGTTTCGACAATTGCACATCAAATTCTACAATTTTTATCTTTTTTGTATTATTTATGATTTCTTCTAGATTACGGTGACCTTCAAGGTTACAGGGACATCCCACTACCAAGGATGTTAACTCAACGGGTATTCCTAAGAAACTCGTTTTTACATTCGTTTGAACACAGTTGTACCTCGGCACTCTAACATTTAACAGAAATCAATTTTCTTATATAGTGTTCTTGCTTAGAACAAATGGCCTATTTGAGAAACCCTAAGTCAATGATTGTTTTAGATATATTGTCTTACAGATGGGAGAGTATTTCTACATAGAAAACAATTCACTATCATTACAGACCACCATGTGCTGCTCAATATTTTTGGAAATGCTAAAGCTAAGATACCCCTTGCATTGAGAAATGGGGAAGGGTGGACTGCAAGAGTATGACTATGCAATTGTACACACTCCAGGTAAAGCCCAGAACCCTGCTGATTACTTTTCAGAAGTACCGCTACGTTATCACAGTTTGACATCCAAAACTGCTGAGGATTACATTAACTTCATTGTGAGCACTCCAGCAGCCCTATCTATTGAACAGGTTATTACAGCTACTAATGCATATAAGAGCATGCTTTTCCTCAAAGACATGATTTCAACCCAGTCGTGGAAGAAGAGTGCTTGACCTTTTGCTGATGATATTGAATTAAAAAAAATTACAAGATCTACTGAACATTCACCAATCGGGTTTCAGACCTGGGCATAGCACAGAAACAGCCATCCTGCACATAGTAGATGACGCCCTTCAAGCCCTTGACCGCAATAAAACATGCCTGCTAGTTTTACTCGACCTCTCATCAGCCTTCGATACCGTCAATCACAACAAATTACTAGGAAGACTAGAAAACAGGATAGGTGTATCTGGTAAAGTCCTAGAGTGGTTCAAATCCTTCCTGGAAAACTGAACGCAATAAGATATGATCATGAGCAATCTCTCAAGGCTCCACACTTTCTCCCATGCTATTCAACCTATACGTCAAACCCCTCACTGAGTTACTACAGCAGGAGAACATCTCCTTCCACATGTACGCAGATAACACCCAACTGTACATCAAGATCTCCTCCATCAAAGAGATAAGGACTATGAATCTAGCTCTCAAAAATCAGTCCAATGGCTAGCTACCAATGTCCTCAAGCTAAACTCTCAAAAAACAGAGGGCCATATTATCAAGCAAGGGCAATACATTACCGCCGCTTTTATCGGCAGGAAACTGCCGCTAAAGAGGTGATAATGGGCTTGATAATATGCCCTTGTGAATTCCCATAGCAGCAGAGGTTCTGGTGTTAACCTGGGCTTCTATGGGAATTCACAAGGGCATATTATCAAGCCCATTATCGTCGCTTTATCGGCAGTTTCCTGCCGATAAAAGCGGCGATAATGTATCGCCCTTGCTTGATAATATGGCCCCAAGTTTCTCTTAATCTCCCCGCGAAGAACTCTACTGAGACAAAGGAGTGGATCAAAATGATCACCGCATTGAATTGCACGCCAACTGTAGTTGACTCCTCTATATCTCTAGGAATCACTCTGGATAGGAACCTTAACATGCAAAATCACGTCAACGTATTGGTAAAATGCCAACTTCCACCTCAGCTATCTCAGAAAATGAAACAATTTCTCGAGAACTCGGACCTCAAAACCGCAGTACAGTCCTTAATTATTTCAAGACTTGTATACGGATGTACCACCCTCGCTGGGCTTCCCAAAATCTCACCCGCCCCTCTAAAAGCCTGTCTCAATGACGCTGCAAGACTCATAACAAGTTCGAGGATATTTGACCACATATCGCCTCACCTGAAAGCTCTCAACTGGCTACCCTACGAAGCGCGAATCCACCTAAAAATGGCTTGCATCACACACAAGACGCTACAACATAACACCCCCCCAGTACCTTGCCCCAAAACGTTCCCTTTCTGGAGGGAATAGACATTCAAGGAGCGCAAATAATATACTTCTGAAACCCTCACGGTTCAAAAAGACTAAAACGTCTAACAGAGCATTCTCCGGAGCAGCGCCAAGAATATGGAACTCGTTTCCTCCATTAATCAGAAAAATCTCTTCTACGCCTCTCTTCAAAAAGGAAGCAAAATAATTCCTACTGAGCAAATTTCTACTTTAAATCCGCACAACCGCGACACCAGTTCTTCAACCCCTCAACTACCTCTATGCACGGTGCTACATAAAGAGCAACAGCCCGCTCTCCCAGCTGATTACTAGTAGGAGACGCGCGCTGCGTGCAAAGAGACTGCCTGACATTGCCGTTTATTTTTAATCTGTTGTGCACTTAGCTGCTTAGCTGCTTTTTAATTCACTGTTGCTTCCCCGGTCCACCGCTGCCTCGGCAGATTGTTGTGGAGGGAAGTTGTTTAGCCTAACACACCGGAAGTGATTAGACTTCCGCTGTGCACCACACACCAGTCAGGGGCCCGCACGGTGCTACATAAGGAGCAACAGCCCGTTCTCCCAGCTGATTACTAGTAGGAGACGCGCGCTGCGTGCAAAGCGACTGCCTGACATTGCCGTTTCATTTTAATCTGTTGTGCACTTAGCTGCTTAGCTGCTTTTTAATTCACTGTTGCTTCCCCGGTCCACCGCTGCCTCAGCAGATTGTTCTGGAGGGAAGTTGTTTAGCCTAAAACACCGGAAGTGATTAGACTTCCGCTGTGCACCACACACCAGTCAGACGGGCCCTCGGCCTATAAGAGGATGTCGATTCAAGCGTGCAGCGGACTCACGCAGCGGGTGCGCGCCGAAGACACGCCAAAGACAAGCCTGTCTGCGCCCGTCCGCGCCAGTACCTCGCCTCTCGCCAGGGACCCTGGCTGTGACAAACCGGCTAGATATACCTACTCCAGGGACACACTCTTAGGCCTTAACAACTCATTCACACTGTGCCGCAAGACATTCCCCCGGCACAGAAGGGGCACTCTCAAATGTATTTGCGGATATATGCTCCCTAAGCCCACTGCACCAATCCACAACAACAATTGTTGATAGCACAGCTCAACACTAGATCATTGGCTAAACATCATAGGGAAATACATGATTTAGTGGAGGAACATGCACTAGATATCCTGTTTCTTACAGAAACCTGGCTCCAAGACGACATGAATACTATCATCAACTTGGCCACTCCACCGGGGTACTCTGCCTATACTCTCAATAGACAGTCTAGGAACTAAGGCATTGCGGTCATGCTTAAATCACAATATCAATGCCAATTCACTAAAATGGACATTCAGGGGAGCGAATGCGCCCGTTATAGCATTAAGATAAATCCCCACTTAACGCTATCAGGTCTCCTGATTTACAGACCTCCTGGACAGGACAGCAGTTTTACCAAATCCCTTGTAGAAATAGTAGGCTCGTTGGCAATAGCAACTGCCAACTTTAATATCTTCAGAGACCTAAACATCCATTTCGATCTCATTACTGATCACAAAATTAACAGCCTATTAGCCGACCTCGCAGCATTTCAACTCCGTCAGCTAGTCACGAGCCCCACGCACAGGGGAGGTCATCTTCTGGACCCAATCTTCTCTAATCTAGATGGGGTCCCTGCAGAAGGGCCTATCCCAGTTTCCTGGTCCGACCACATGATGGTGATCATGTCATGTCCTATACATGAGTCACCTATCGGGAACAACGCCCAACGAGTCCTCAAGAGCCCTTGGCGAAAGCTACGTCTCGAGGATTTCTATGCCCTGCTCAAAGCGGACCGCCCCTGAAATAGAGGGCGACACCGATCTAGGCTATGAAAACTTCTGTACCTGGTTGTCCCAAGCCTTAGACTCACTGATCCCAGCTGACTGGATCAGAGCCCGATCTCAGGAATCCAGCCCGTGGTACAATGAGGAGCTTACCATCCTTAGGAAGGAATGTAAACTTGCTGGACGTAGATGGAGGAAAACATACGACCCGGCATTAAAAGTCCAATACATGGCCGCACAAAAGAATTACCACAAAAATATCTGCAGGACGAGAGCCACCTACTATGCCAACGAGATCAAGGCTAGCCAGAACCCCTCAAAAACTATTTTTAAGATTCTGAAAGACCTTAGCGCCAAAAAAGCAGAGGTAGCGACAAATGCCTCTTATCTGCACTGTGAAAAATTGCCTCCTTCTTTATAGATAAGATACAAACTATCTACAGTTCCTTTCCAGCCACTCCCGGCCTAAACCCCTCTTGTAGAGGGCCGACAAACAAACTTACGACTATACCTGAATTAAATCAGGATGATTTTTTCAGACTCTGTGGGAAAATCAAATCTGGTTCTCCTGCAGACCCATTAAAACCTGCCCATTTCAGAGAAGCTTCCGCGCTCATTCTATAAGTATAATTGCAGATGCTATTCCCAACCTGTACATGTCCCATACCCTGCACACAAAAATTGGAGGAGGTATTCAGGATAGGGACTGGCCTAATGCGCTCACTAGTGACGTTTCTGGCAACAAAATGCTGGAAGTACTGAGAATGATTAAAATTAGCAAAATCATACAATTCATCCTGTAACCAAGTACTGTTTTCATTAGCAGTGTACAAATTCATGCAAGCATCTGGGTCCAATGATCCCTCCCCTCCATTTCCAGCTGGGTCAAATCCCTGGTGTGTCTCAATGTATGCTAGGATCATATTATAGTCCTTCTCCGTGTATTGTTTAGGGTTTTCTACATAATGGTTATACATAGCAGAGAACATTTGAAACCAGGCTTCACAGCTACCCAAATAGGACAATGGCAGAGAAAGAAATAAGTCATGCATGACTGATGGCAGGAGCCCACAAAACCAGCAATCGGTTAGGTAGTAGTACTGTGGGTTTGGTGGAGCATCTCTACAAACACATTCTTAACATAAATCTGGTGGTGTCTTTCCTTATGCGGTGCTAAGGCGGGGCAATGGTAGAGGGCATCATAGCTTGCATGGGATACTTATACTCTAAATATATAAAAACTCCCATAAAAATGGCTAATATAACAGCTATTACTAACACAAAAGCTATTTTCACACGCATGGTCCAAGTACAAAACATAGGCTCATAAAACGGCAAATATCGTGGTGCAATGGGACGTTCTTCTTCAAGTAAAATACGACCTAAAGGGTACATTCCTAACTAAATGTCCAAAACTAAACTCGGGCTCAGCAGTCCGTCCTGCCAGAGGGTTCTTCTCCCTGTGTCCGTCAGAGTCTCACAGGCAGACTCCTATCGTTCATCTCAAAAAGAATCAAAGAAATCGTTTCCGAGGGGATTACATGCACAACCTGGCCATTTTTCAAGCGTAAGTCTTTCTTTCTGAACAGACCATAATAACAAAAGTTCCAGCTCTCAATGTGTTCAGTCCAGTGTCCCGCTCAGTACCTCAGAATTGGAATCTAGCAAACCCTTTCTACTCAAGTCTTTCCTTAACTCCTAGCAGTGTTGTCTGAGGCACTGTGATGTTTTCTTGGCCGTAGGTTGTATCGCACCTTTCTTTCATTGGAGCCTCTGCTCACAGGAATATCAACAACTGGATTAAGGGCAATTGCGGATTCAGCTGAGACCGTTTTGCCCGATCCCGTCACTCCTTCTTCTTGCCTTCGCTCGGTTTCGCAGGCGTCGGAAAAAGGGACAAATGCAGTGGCTTTCTCAGTTTCCTGGGTCAATATTTCACCAGATCGCAGCGGATCATAGGTAAGCGGAAGTGGCAGTTTCTTCAGATGGGAGACATGTATCCAGTGTTTCCTCCCATCCACTTTTACCGCCGTCCGCGTTGCAAGTAGTATTTGGTGTGGCTCGGACCACCTCGGGGCCAAGCTGGTATCTCGCTCGTACTTCTTAACCAGTACCCACTGGCCAGGTTCCAATCGGTGTCCGGGGCCCTCTGGCAGAGGCTGCTGTACAGATGCTACCTGCTGATGAATAGAATGAAGGTCTTTAGTCAAAGCATACAAGTAATCGATCAACATAGGGTATTCAACATCAGAAAAAGATCGGGGCCTAGGTACGCCCCATATGTTAGCTGGTCGCCCAAAGATGATCTCATAGGGAGAGAGACCAGAACGGGAATGAGGGGTAACCCTCAATGACATGAGAGCTAAGGGTAGGGTGTCAGGCCACTTCAAGCCAGTACTTTCTTGGATCTTAGCCATTTTGAGTTTCAAAATCCCATTATATTTCTCCACCAACCCTGCTGACTGGGGTGTCGGGCTGCATGGAACTTTTGTCGTATTTTTAAGCCATCGCAGATGTGTTTAACAAGGGCCCCCTGGCAGTGCCCCCCGTTGTCCAACCAAATGAAACGGGGCAAACCGAATCGTGGTATAAATTCTTTAATGAGGGCCTTTGCTGTAGCCAAGGCAGTGTTCTCCTTAGTTGGGTAGGCCTCAACCCATTTACTGAAGGCACACACCACTACTAAAACGTATTTTAGGTTGTTGACGCGCTCCATCTGGAGTACTTCAAACGGTAAAGTTGGGGGTGCAAAACTTCCACGCAAAACACTTTCTGCTTTCCCTGGGTTATGTTGCAAGCATACCATACAGTATTGGACCAAACGGACAGCCGTCCTTTGTATGTTAGGATTATTCCCTACCGGGTCCAACAATGCACAAATTCCTTTAGCTCCTACATGGGCTTTGTCATGGGCCATAGTCACAACGGCTTGCACCAGAGCATTGGGCAACAGCCATCTTTGTTTTTCTATTAAATCAACCCAACGGTTATTTTCATCCAGTCTCCCTACTTCCTTTTCCCACCGTTCCAACTCAGCTGGGGTAGCTTCCTTCTGTAATTCTTTCACACTTTCTATGTTATTATCGAACAGATCGGACTCCTCCACCCATCTAGCAGAAGACGTCACAAACAGTCAAGTCAAGTCAAGTCAGAGAATTTATATAGCGCACTACATACCCAGAGGGTCTCAAGGCGCTTAGGGGGGGGAGGAGGATTACTTGTCAAATATCCACGTTTTAAGTTGCTTTCTGAATGCTAGGTGGTTCTGGGTAAGGCGAAGGTAAGTGGGGAGTGAGTTCCATGTTTTAGCAGCCAGGTAAGAGAAGGATCTGCCTCCCATGGTGGTCTTGTTGATGCGAGGTACAGTGGCGAGGGCTTGGCTGGAAGAACGTAGTTGGCGGGGGGGGGTGTAGAAGGACAGTCGTGAGTTGAGGCATTCTGGTCCGATGTCGTAGAGTGATTTGTGTGCGTGGGTTAGCAGTCGGAAAGTGATCCTCTTATTGACGGGTAGCCAGTGGAGGTCTTTCAGGTGACCAGAGATGTGTTCGTTGCGCGGGATGTCTAATATGATCCTGGCTGAGGCGTTTTGGATTCGTTGGAGTTTCTTCTGTACATAGTGGACATCATGGACTGAGCTGTTTGCTTAGCAATCTGATCTGCAAAAGCGTTCACCTCACCCACTTCGTCCACCATTGCCTTATGGGCACTACATTTCATTATGGCTATCTATTTAGGCAAGGTTAGGGCATCCAACAACCGTAACAGCAGTGGGCCATTTTGTATTCCCTGACCATGAGAAGTGAGGAAACCCCGTTCCTGCCACAGCCGCCCAAAGCTATGGGCCACGCCGAAGGCATATTGGCTGTCTGTGTAGACGTTGACCTCTAGTCCTTCGCTTAATTCACAGGCTCGTAATAATGCTACCAGTTCAGCAGCTTGAGCTGATTGATAGGGAACTCGAGATGTCTCAACTACTGTTTTCAGTGTGGTGATTGCATATGCAGCTGTTGTTGTGCCATTTGTTAACTTGAAACAAGACCCATCCACATACATTTCCCCTTGGGGGTCAGATAGAGGAATGTCTGTGAGGTCAATTCTACCCTTCGTTTCTTCTTCAGTCCGAAATAGGCAATCATGTACATCATTTATATTTTCATTCGAAGGGAGTGGTAGCAATGTGGCAGGATACAATGTGGCACATCGCGTAATTGTAATATGTGGGGCAAATAGCGTCAATTCATAACCAGTGAGGCGCGCACTTGTAAGATGCTAACCTCATTTTTTTCGGAAGGTTTGCATTGACTGTTTGCCTCTGAAAAACTTCCAAGTGTTTAGGGTGTTTGTATGGAAACATAAGAAACTGGATTTTGATAAAAACTGTTTTACTTACCTTTTATCTAGGAAATGTCCCAGTGTGATATCTAGGCATGTCACACTGAGTAGAAAAAGTAATCCAAAAATGTACTTGCTTGTTGATCAATCTGTCTTGAAAAGTACAATCCTACCTACCTGTACTAAGTACTGCTTGGTTTAAAAAAAATAAAATACAACAATGAAATATTTTCATACAAACAATTGGTCTGAGTTCAGTCTTAGAGTGTGTGACATTTTTCTTGCCTGAGTGTGTATAATAAATGCTTAATACTACGCTCTGCTTAAGCCTTACTCCCCAAATGGAGAGTAATGAAGTACCGAAAAATAATCACAACCCAACTAGAGCCATACTTACAAATAGCCCATGTACCAATTACCAATAATCAGTCAGTTGGCTGTGTAGAAGGTCCAATCGTTTATTACAACAAACAAACTCTGCCAGAGGAGCTCCTTGCGACCTAACCCCACGAGGTCCGCCAAGAAGACTGCTGGCACATTATCAGCAATTCACATATATACTGTTACATTTGCAAGCCGTTACCTAAGATGGAAAAATACAGGCTGGTACAGGTTGGTGCAAAGGAAAGACCATATATGGAACACAAAACCCTCCTCAGTATAGCTCAGCTCATTATAGCAAGGTCGAGAGGGTGACTCCCTTCTGCTAACTCCGAGAGAGTCCTAACAGCGCTCCCCTGGAATGTGCCTGCCAAATCTACCCCCACCTATAACCTTGACAGGCCTAACGTGCAGAAACAGCAGGTTGCTACAGTTGTACTTTTTCACAGGGGAATGGATCTCGAGCATGGACATTGAAAAGGTTTCGTTAGTGCTGAGTGCAGAAAACCGGACTAGGTCACAAAATGGCGCTTGTCGGGTTAAGCTGTGATTTCGTATGAGATAGAATAACGTGCAACAAAGTGTACATGAGTCCCTAAGCAGCTACGTGTTCAGACATATTAGTGTTCATAACTTGATATCTGTGTAATAACTACACCCCGCTAATTACTAACAATAACTACATGCTCTACTAGACCCAGATCGAATTCTGGTTCCTCAGTAAGATATTATCTACTTTTACCTCTGTAAGCCTTTGGGAATCTACTGAACTCTGGGTACCCTATGCCTTACTTTGGGATAGTATATACAGAGCCAGTTTCCTACACCTTGCGCTGCTGGTGCGTCACTTTTTGTGACGCTCCAAGTGGCGCAGGAGCCTGCTCCAGGCAGCTGTAGGCCACTTTTTTGTCTTAATGCTGCCTCACAAATATCGCTCCCTTTAACACAGTTTTCTGCATTAAAGGGGCATGCAATTGGTGTTGCTGGGGGCGTTCCCAGCAACATTCATGGCTTGACACTGCCTCAGATTTACGAGAAATCATAACTCTGAGGTAACACCAAAAACTGAAGCACAACAGGGAGAAATGTCTTTATTTCTCTCTATTTTTCCTTTTTCTCTGTGTGCGGCACACACAGAAAGAGGAAAAACCCTCTTGTGATTGTTTTTTGTGCACGAAGATTTCCCTTTCTCCACAAAAACGATCATCCCTGCATTGCAGGCACCCTTGCAACATGGTGCAAAGGTGCCTGCCTTGGCGCACAGCAGCACATTGCATGCCAGTGCACATTAAAAGGACAGGAATGCACCGTATCTGATAGATGCGGCGCATTCCTGCCTTTTTTTTTTGCTGTAGTGTGGTTTCTGCGCCTACACAAGCGACACATGACCAGGTCATAGAGCTGCTAGATGACATCTCTGCCGTGTTGGGTATCTCTGCCGTTCTCAAATCTGACAATGGTCCGCCATTCAATAGAAAAGAATTCGAGTAGTTTCTAGTTATGCTAAATATCAAGCATCAAAAAAGTACACCTCTGTGGGCCCAAGCCAATATTATTGTGGAATGATTCATGGGTCCCGTCAAAAGGATAATTTAACGAGCATTGATGGAGAGGATCGAGTTAAACCAAGCCCTGTGTCATTCCATAACTGGTGAGAGTCCTGCCACCTTGCTATTTGGGAGAGCCATTGGAACAAAAAAGCCACAGTGGACAGTAGTTTGATCCTCAAATGTTGATAAGGTTTGTGTCACACACACTTATCAACAGTGCTAAATGAAAACATATGCTGATCGGCGTTGACAAGCTCAGTCTTCGATGAAAGTCTTAGATGAAAGTGACTGGATCCTAGTCAAGCAGAAAAGAAAGCAGGAAACAGACACTAAGTTTGCTGTTGATCCTCTGAGGGTTGTGATATGCTATGGACACATGGTGACGGCGCATCGACCCGGAAAGTCCATCACATGGGACTTCTCACACTTTAAGCACCTACCTTGATGATATTCAGCTCCTGCCATTATGAATGAGGTGAACCCGCCAAACAGCACAGATGAAGCATCAGAACCTGTCCCATCGGTGCACGATTAGGGTGCTCAACCACCTTATGCCACTCAATCCGCCCGACTACTGCGCGCGCCTCGACAACTTAATGAAGAAATATAATATGGCTGTTTTTGTACTTTTTCTTTTATTTAACAAAGAGGGCGATGTAGTGTTGTGAGACTATATGTGTTAGGACCCTTGTGGAACAGAGCGGACTCAGCAGACGAACTATGTAACTTGCTGGGAGATGTTAAGGAATGGTTATTAATAGTTATGTTGTAATGAGAGTGCAGTGTACGATTATATGCTGAGAATAAAGACATCTGTTACAGAGCTCCATGTCTGGTGCATTCATTCACCTGCTTTCGGGCTGGGGAGGATGCTACAGACAGTTTCTCTGACTTACTTTCTTGGCACATTTTAAAACATGCTTTTTCCAGTATCCTATTTGTTTTAGGTATGTTAATAGCTCCTCTGATTTTATTTGATAGAGTTTGTCTTAACTGCTATTTCGTCTGATGCATTGTAATTTGCCCTTAAGGATATTCCTGATAGTATCATAAGGGTGACAGCTGTCTACTCATAAAATAATAATAATATTGTTATCAGCTGTTGACTTTCTGTACAACTTGGTCTGTACTCTGCCATCTTGTATATATGTATATATAGTGATGTCAAGAAAATCGATCTCTGAGGTGAACATATTCAATGATGTCTGAATGTTCAATTTGTTGTTATTTCACGTGGATATAGTGTCAGTAGAATTTCTGTACCATCCCAAATGCTCAGGTTATCATAAATAAACCGTCCACAGAAAATTGTATGGGCAGGATATTCAATGAATTTGTCATCATATAACCAGGTTTTTCTACTTCTCCTATAAAAATATACGTGTCTGGGAGGGGGGGGGGATCAAATTTGGCCTCCATCGCAGTACCCTGTAATTTAAGATAGTACTCTGAGTTGAAGTGAACACATTATTAATAGTTCTTCTTAAGAAAGAGAGTGACCCTTTTTGACCCAAAGGACTACGATTCAAACAGAAATTCTAAATTAAGCGTCCTCTGGGAATCTTGTGGAATTATAACTTCCTAAACACAGACAACACAACCATTCATCAATTCATCAATTCACTATTCCGCATTCACTCCAAGGTAACACCGTAAACAACCGACCTTTGCAGTACAAAGACGCGAGTGACATGCTCCTTACGTTTACGTCAACATCGGAGCAATCAGCGGGTATTTAAACAGGGAAGTGCATCAGCACGGCGGTTTACAGCCACATGAAAAACTGAAGGCATGCTGGATCCCTGCACGAGGTAAGCAAATAAGGGACGTGGGCAGGAGCGAGGTTAGAAATTAAAAAAATTTTTGGGGGGAAAATCTTATTATTACAACAAAACAACTCCATTACATTGTACATTTATCAGCATCAGAAAGAAATTTAATTTTTTTTAGAGTTTAAGAGCGATACGGAAGGCTCCTTGCAGCTCAGGTAGCTAGTGTATCAGAGAAGGGCATTTGAAGACAATAACAGGAGCAAAATAGAGCTACTTTTAACACGCAATGGTACAGGCTACAAACATTTAGAATTGGCAAGTTTGTAGCAATGTAAGTTTCTTGACACTGCATGGTCGAAAATTATGAGCTTTGTATTATAACTTGGATAGGGATTTTAGAAACTACTGAATATGGATAAAATCTGTAGCTAACTTTTCTATACACAGTAAGGGTAATACATTATCTGTTTGTTTTGGCAGCTCTGAGAGGACCACAGAAATAAAAGGACCCCAGTAACAAATGAACAAATACGGAAGTAAGTTACTAGCCATGCCCTCAAGTTACTTTTGTGTGTATAAACCCATGATGCTAGAAACAGTGGTTATCGCGTGTCTTTTTAATTGTGTAGATTGAAATCAAGGATCCGTTTTTTTTAAAGGAAACAACCGTGCAAGAAAGGTTTCCGGTTATTGGTCAGACTTCACTAGTTAACGGTAGGTGGGTGATACTTAGTTTTTAGTACTTTTTTTATAACTAGAACGTTAGATATACTGTTGGTTCTTTTTAACAATATTTAATGTTTCATTCAATATAGGTAAATAAATAATGGTGAAAGTTTTTTCAAACTGAGCATGTAGAAAAACGGCCCAAACATAAAACTAAGTTTTCACTCTATAAACCATATATTAGTAAGTAGGATTTGATTATTACAACCAGGTTTGACCAAAGAATCGATAATATCAATAGGAAAGTGAGGTAACCTACTGAATTAAAAAGACACTATTTTTGTGTCTTCTTTCATGTAGTCTCGAAGTAGGTGAAACAAATTCCGGTTTGCCGATTTGAACAGTTGGATCTATGTATCAGTGATCAACTAGCGCCTTAATTACAAAGAACCATGAATTATTGGTAAGCACTGTATTAAATAATAACGGTAGAATTGTGTGTATATACAGAAGTGCAAGAGAGAACAGATTGGTGTGTAACGAAGGAGCAGTGTATATGATAGAAATGTAAGAAGGGCACTGTGGGTACTAAGAAGTTTTGATATGTTGGTATCACAAACTGTACAGCCTTTATGCTTTTCTCTTTTATTGTAAAGGATCATCAGGAATCTGTGCCATGTTGTTTTTAGCGCTAATAATGTTGTTTATTTTTATGATGTTAGTATTAGCATTGATGTAATGATTTGTCAGTAGCACTTATTGATTTATTATATATTTGTATTGTAGATGTTTTAATCACAGAGAGTACTATTCCATGTTGTCTTGATGAAGAAGGTCCAACTATTACTAAACCTTCGAAACGTGTCGATGCCTGTCCACCATAAACTCACCACTCTCAATTTACCTAAAAAGCTGATGAATTTTGAAACATTGGGATGTCTTTGGATAGTCTTTGATAGTGGTTGTGGTACCCAATGACAACAATTTAATGACTTTATCATCTTTCGTGTTGTGTCTCTAACGATAATTTTGTGAAATTACTGTTTTTAATGCTTTATATTTGTTTCTCAGATTAAATGTTTTTTAACTTTGTAGCACATTTTTAATAAAGTCAGCATATCGATGCTCCAAATGTAAGTTTCTGCGCCAACACGTAGACTATTGGTGTTTACAGTGTTACCTTGAAGTGAATGTGGAATAGTGAATTGTTGAATTGATGAATGGTTGTGTTGTCTGTGAAGGAAGCTTGTGGAAGTTATAATTTTCATTGATATTCCCAGAGGACGCTTAATTTAGAATTTCTCATTATTAATGGGACAGCAATTTATTTTAATCAGTATCATTTGATTAGACTCCATGAAATGAGCAGGTTTTGTGGCTTTAACCATCTGAGTGTTAGATTGAATATTTTTTTCAATACATCCGTGGTTTCCTGTATGTACGATGAAAGGTCTCTCATTAGTGGTTGCAGATGATGATCAATGTATTCTCCTACATGTGTACAGATAGAATTTATTCCCGCAATTATGCGTCTTCCTGGTGGTGGGAATCCTTTTTTATATATTTTAGGTAGTAGGTATAAGCCAGCCTTTGTGGGATGTTCGATGAAGAGGTAGTTTCTTTCCTCAATTGTAAGTAAATTCATGTTGTACCATCCGTCCAATTAGCCTTAAGTTTCATTTCTATCTGTTTTGTGGTTCTATTTTCTAATTTCTTGTAACAGTCATCATTTCATAGTTGTTTTGTTGCTTCTAGTACATAATCATCTGGATGTAGACATTGCCCCCTTGTCTGATTCCTTTAAGATTAATTCAGGATAATTTTTCATCTGCTGTACTGCCACGTGTTCTTGTTTGTTCAAATTAGTGGGTAAGAACTGTTTCTGTTTCAGGTATTTGTTGTATTCCACTTTCAGATCCTGGGATACTGCTGTGTGGAACACATCAATTGTAATACCTGCTGGTAAATGAGGGCAGAATGTTAATTTGATTAAAACAGTATCACCCATAGTATATCTAGTGTGAATTCCAAGGTCTTGAGCCAATACAACAGGAGAGAATTTCTTGTTATTCAAGGGTTCTGAAAGAGTAACAATCAGATGTATATCTTCCAGGTCCAGGACAGAAAAAGTGCTAGTCAATATAGGTGTTTCTTACATGGGCATCTTAGGTTTGTCCCTGAAAAAGGATATAAGTAGGAGTTTCCTTGTGAATTTGAACAAATCAAGTTGTGTCCTAATTAGATTCCAGTATGCAGTAGGACAAAAGGGTAAACCCTTTTAATAAGTTCTTTTAAGTAAATAGTTAAATTCTTACTGAAAAGATTTATCACCAATTGGTTTTCTCTATGCTTGTGTGGTTACTCCTAAGTGGCTATCTGTAGCTAAGTGTTTTTGGGAGCCGCAGTTCTGATCCTGGTATTAGGGTTGTTTTGGTTCTGTGTACAGAGAAGCTGTCTTGGAACTTCTTTGAAAACATTTACATAAACCCCACTTCCAAGTGATTCCAAGTCCGAGCTAGTTCCTTGTTCTGAGGTGCAATGGTTATATTCTGATACTGTAGTATTCTTCAAAATGTTGTCATAGCTTTTAGCAAAGGTATAAACCATTCAAAGTTTGTAATCTAGTTGGTCACCTCAAAATTGCCCATTTTCCTTCTTATTGTATCCACTTCATATTCATCTATTACCTTTTGAGGCTTTTGTAGTTCTTTCTAGTTATGTCTCCCCAGTTAGCATCTCAATTTGTTTGGGTAAGGTTGTCTACTTCCCAAAATGTCCTACCTTTATCTGGGCCGGCAAATAGCACTGAGTGGCATTCTACTCTGTGCACAAGAAGCCCCGGGTTCAATGAAGGGCGGGATGGCCCAACCTATCATTTGGAGGACCATTTAACGGGCTTTGGGGGCCTCCTTGGTGTCCTCTATGGCTCATGGTTTCACAGGGCGCTGCCAGCCTGCACCAGGGTCTCAGTTCTGTGCTGGTTGCACTTCATCCGTTGGGACCGATGCCTGACTTGCATGACTCCTTTGTGGCAGGGTACATGGCTCAAGCAGATTCCCAATCTTGAGGGTTTTACCTACTGGGATCGTATAGGCAGCTCATACTTGGTGGACTTCTACAGGGACGATGCTTTGAGGTTGTTCCAGGACTTACAAGACCAATATGCCCTCGCTAATACACAGTTTTACTGTTTCCTTCAGATATACCATGCGTTGTACTCCCACATTCCCACAACCACCCTGCTGCCGGAGTATAGCCCGCTTGAGGCCAAAATCTTATCTTTCTTGGACAACTGGGGAAGGGAGCCATCTCTCCAGATGGCTTTGATTCTCTTGGGTAGGCTGGGTGGGGAAGCTCGATAAGGCAGACTGGAGGGAGGCCTGCCTTGCACCAGTGAGCTAGCGGTTTTCTCCTGGTTATTTATGGTCAAATAAACCATCTCCACACCACTTACATCACCCCATTCCATATTCAGCGGCGGTTGCCCTCGGCTGGGGCTACCTGTGCTTGGTGTGCACTCCCTGCTGCTAATTTATTCCATGTGGCCTGATATTATCCTGCATTTCACCCCTTTTGGAGCGGGGTGGGTCAAGAGCTTTTGGCGTTTCTTTTGGTCCCGCTTTGGAGATGAACCCTCACACTATTCTGTTTGGGATGCTGGAGGAATTGGGAGGCCCCAGCACGAATGGGCTTTTGTAGGGATGGCTTGTTTGGTGGCCAAACGTGACGTGACCGGAATATGGAATAAATCTACACCTCCCTCACTGCTGAGTTGGTGCCCAGGGGTGGACTGGTGCACGCAACAAGAAAAACCTATCTACGCTGCACGAGGCTGTCCCTACAAGCATGACAGGGTGTGAGGAAATATGTGTTCTAACTATGGACTATCACTGTAATGTTGTGTTTCTTCTTGCTGTGATATGTTGCACCAATGTACCTCTCATTGCACTTAACAGTATTTTAAATTGGACGCACTTGCTGTAAATCTTTTATAAAGTTGGTTATAAAAAAAAGGTTGTCTACTTACGCCTTATTTTTCTCACGTTCTTCTTCCACAATATATATTAATTGATACCAAATTTTACTGATTCGGTATTAAGGAATCGGTAAATGCGATGTAGATAAAAAATCGGTAAACATTACCGATTTGTTAAAAATCGGTAAAAAATACCGATTCGGTAAAATAAAAATACTGAAAAACCAATAGCGATTCGGAATTACAGAATTCATTACCGAATCGGTAAATACCGATTCGGTAACTAAAAAATTCGTAATTCGATCAATAAGCCAATTCTGTGTCACCCAATCACCTCCAAAACAGGAAGGGACCACACCAAGGTAGGTGCACAGGACCTAGAGCACACTGTGAGGCAGGCAGGTGAGCTGAGGAGCCAGCAGCAACAGAGACTCAGAGCTACAAACAATACAAAAAAAAGGAAAACAGCATTGAAATGGCAAGCCAGGACAGGGAGAAGGAGGGAAGTGAGAGGAAAAGAAAGCTGAAGTTCAGTGACAAGGAGCTGGAGGTACTGATCCAGGATGTCAGTCAGGACTATCACAGGCTGTTTGGTAAGCAGTCCCTCCATGTGCCCGAATCTCTAAAGAGGCAGATCTAGATTGGCATTCAGGACAAAATAAATGCCATAGTTGTGACCCAGCGTACCATTGAGGACATCAGGAAGAGGTGGTACGACCTCAGGAAGACAGCGAAAGCAAGGATTGCAGAGAGGCAGAGGCAGGCTGGCAAAACAGGTGGAGGAAAGAACAGAGCACCAGCACCAACACCACTGGAACTGATGGTGGAGTCCACCCTCCAGCCGGAGAGTGTGAGTGGCGTGGGAGACGCAGACAGCTCTGCCAGAGCAGCAAGGAAACAAGGTAAGACGCATGCCCAGCATGATGTGCTACCCCCTCCCCAACCCCAATCCCCATAGTGGCATAGGGGCTCCCACTCCACTCCATGTCTTACCCATTACCTGCTATGCATTTTGGGAGATGTAGTTAGAGGGAACTGATGTATAGGACAGTCAGGCTAGCAAACACAATAGCATGTTAAAGTAATTGGCAATGTCAGGACTAACACTGTAGGCATGATGTTTAATGTAATTCAAATGCAGACAGAGCAGTGAGTATATCTACATTTGTGTCATTACAGGCGAGACATCTCGCAGTGCTGCAGAGGGGAGCAGAGCAAAGACAGCCAGGCCAGAGGCCTGGCTGTCTCTGGCTGAAGAAAGCATGCCTGCAGGGACCACAAGCTCCGCGCAACCACAACCACCAAATCCTTCATCAAACGCATCATCACCGCACCAGGGAACGCCGCCATCCCCTCATACCCAGTCCCCACTGCGACGAACACCACCACCACCACAGTCATGCAGGAGGCATGCCGTGGCCACCCTCCAGCAGATGGAGGAGTCGTCGGAGGAGGGCACAGGGGGCCAACAGACTCCAATCCATGAGGGAGGCAACAGGGAGAGAGCTGTTACTCCATCTGAGGGCGCCCACAGTTTATCCAGACGCTGCAGGGTAAGGTCGGACAGTCCTGAAGCATCCAAACAGGGTGAAAGTGTGTTTGCTGGACTGGAAGGCAACATGCTGAAGGTCCAGCGCCTGCAATGGAGGGAGTTGAGATCACTGCACAGGGATGTGGCACACATCAACAAGCACATGCACAGGATGGAAAAGGGTATCAGTGCAATGGGAGACAACATGTGTGAGGGAATGCAGAGAGTAACAACCTCTGTGGACAACCTCTGCAGCCAGCTGGAGCAGGACCGTCTTGGCAGGCGCAGGGAGAGGCAGAGGCTCCAGGGCTATACCAAGGCCGTAAACCGGCTGGCCACTTCAACCTCACTGATGTGTCGCAGGTCCATCGCCATGCAGGAGGAGATGGCGCATTACAGCAGGGATGTGGCCAGGGGCATGGTTTCTATGACCTCTGCATTAGAGCTCCTGCAGAATGTGAAGGTGGCCACAATGGAAGGGGGGGGACAGTGAGGAGGCTACCAGCCGTGGTAGCATTACGCCCTCTCCCACCGAGGGCAGGAGGCGCAGCGAACGCCACGGCGCTGCGCAGGAACAGTCTGACACTACAGACAGTGTTGCCAGGGAATGTGCACATGCAGCACATGGACGCAGGAAGTAGGGACCACTGCCTATTGCCAAACATTAGATGGGTGATGTAACCCATGTCCAAATGGACACTGCTTACAATACTGGTGGTGTGCTTATTAAACACCATAACATAAAACTGTTACTGGCTCTGTCTCGTTACTCACTCAGAAATAGTTTGAAGTTATCCCTGCCCGTCTCTGTCTCCCATCATGTTCAACTGCAACACCAGCTGCGCAGGGCTCTGGCTGAGGGTTGTCCTCGTCCTCATCCTCAGAGTCAGTTAGTTCCACTGCTGTTCCTTTTTTTGTAGCCAGATTGTGTAGCATTGCACATGTAGCAATAATCTTGCAACATTTGATGGGGCTGTACAGACGTGCACCTCCCCTTTTGTGGAGGCAACAGAATCTGCTTTTAAGCAGTCCAAATGTGCGCTCCACCACGTTGCGTGTGCTCTTATGTGCCACATTGTATCTCCTCTCCCTTGGGGTGGTTGGGTTGAGATATGGTGTGAGTAGATAAGGCCGGAGGGCATATGTCATTAGTGTCATTAATTTGTGTGACCAGTAGCTTGAATCAAGGTGTACATCAGGGTGTGTCACATTGACTTACCTAGTAGGTATCCTTCTCCAAATTCACCAGCAGCCAGACGTGTATGGATGCCACTACCGGGGATTTGGCCACGATGTCAGTTATAATGTACTTGGCATCACATATCACCTGCACATTGATGGAGTGGGTGGATTTGCGGTTTCTGTAAATGTATTCAGTTGCTGCAGGTGGGCAGATTGGTATATGGGTCCCATTGACGCAGCCAATGACGTGTGGGAAACGCGCAAGTTGGTAGTACTCCAGCTGTGTCCTCTGCAGCTCCGCCTGTGTACTGGGGAAGGTAATGTAATGTTCCATTCTGTCCATCATGGCATCCAGGAAGGTGTTAAAAAAAACGGGATAGACAGCTCTGTGACACACCACCCACTGCGGCTATCACACCCTGGAAACTTCCTGATGCTAGGAGGTGCAGGCAACAGAGTAACTGGACATGGGTGGGGATTGCGTGCGCCCTTGGTGTCTGATGCTCAAGATAGGGTTTTAGGTTCTGTATTAGGTCAAGGATGGTGTGTGGGTGCAGTTTGTACCTTTCATGGCTTTCAGGTTCAGTCAATTGAAACAATGTGATGCGCAGTCTGTAAACCCGCTCTCCCCGTCTCCAGATCCTCACTCCAGCTGCTTTCAAACGTAGCCGCCTTGCTAGGAGGTAGTGGCCCGCCATTGTGTTCACACAGTTGCATTTTGGGGCTGTTCCTATACACTGCACCTGATTACCACCTGCGCAGGATAAGTGGTAAATACCGAATCGTTATTACCGAATTTGGTCAAATTCGGTAATACCGATGTTTGCTACATCGCATTTTGGGGTTTTTACCGAATCGTTATTTCCGATTCGGTATTAATTTTTTCGGTGTTCTCCGATCGGTAAATAATGAATCTGTAATTATTTACCGATTCGTTATTACCGATGCCATTCGGTAATACGTACATCTCACATGGCTAAATACCGGTCGGTAAAGCCGAAATCTACCGATTTTCGGCTTTACCGACCGGTATTTGGCCACCTACATATGGCCCTTAATCATGCTGTTTCAGGTTGTTTCAAGTTTGTTTCCTATCTTTGAATATGTTCTGGATTAGTTGTTTCTACTGGATGAAAGATCAGAATACGTAGGCCCCTAGGTATCCGATTCACTTCAATATAGTTCTTAAGGGAAGCAGCCTTCCACCATTTGGTTGTCTCATTTTTCAATGCTTCTTCTAAGGCCTAAAATGTAGATTTTGCTGAGGAAAGGTTATGTTTGGTGTGGCCTGATGTCCCAATCGTTGTGGGATTGAATATGTTTATCTACATATCAGTGATTGAGAACCTCCTGGTCAGACAGTTCATAAAGGTATCGCGCGGCTATGCAATATACAGTCAGACACAATACTAAGCAATAATGCTGAAGGCAGATACAAACATATTTTCAAAAAGCAGCTATTGACAATCACCAATTGCAAGATAACATTGCAAATAGAAAGTGGTGAAGACAAAGACCGCGCAAAGAGACACAAATGAATAGAACAGTTATTTACTCACCAGAACCTGAGTAAAGTGAGCAGGTATGACAGCACTAGGTGCCACAACCCATGCAAAGTACAAGGGTTGTGCTTACCAACCTGGTGACAATCTGTAGCAACCGAAGATATCTTTGGAGCTGTGAAAGGTTGAGAGAATAGAGACGACTGATGCTGGTTTTCCAAAAATCATCATGGATAATCCAGAGACCAGCATATCTTGAGGCCTTAGAGAGGGCTCTCAAAAACAGGTTCAAGATGAACAGCTGAGGAAGCCTGAGAGAGCTACACCCTCAATGTCAGCCACTCCCAGAAATGGCTACAATGCTGCCACTTCCTGAAACCACCACCACCACCATTTGAGACAGCCAAAAAGCAAAATATTGACAATAAATGGACTGCTTGGATAGAGACTTTTGATGTTTTCATTGATGCACATGAAGAAACTGATAACAAAAAGTATCTCAAACATCTTGCTGTTGATGGTGTAACAGATGTCAAAAAGAAAATGCTGCAAACTGATGAAGAAGTCACATATCAGATTACAGTGTTGAATCTCAAGTTTAATCTAATGGCAAATGTTGATTACAAATGAAACATTATCAACCAAGGATGCCAGAAAGTTGGCGAAACCATTGATGAATTTGTGGAGAAACTTAACACACTCATCAGACATTTCAAATTCAATGAATTTAATGATGAAAAAGCTATGCTTCTGTGTGTGATTGATGGATGCTGGTTAGATTCATTCAGAAGACGAATGCTGCGAGAAACTCTTAGGGCCTGGTTTAGAGGCTAGCGGTATGACCGTCGTCCCACCGAAGCAGCCGTTCCAAGCACTCTGTCGAGCTCGCAATAGTCTGCCCACTG
This sequence comes from Lissotriton helveticus, assembly GCF_964261635.1. Taxonomy (NCBI): domain Eukaryota; kingdom Metazoa; phylum Chordata; class Amphibia; order Caudata; family Salamandridae; genus Lissotriton; species Lissotriton helveticus. Next base: position 236,403,893 of record NC_136062.1, on the reverse strand, counting down.
TATTTAGATGTTGTGTCAACAGACAGTGTACTCGGTTGCCATCAGGTCGGCGGGCTTGCGCTGAGCAAATTTAGATATTACTGTTGTGCTGGCGTTGTCCTGGCGGTGGAGTCCTGAAGGAGTTAGGCCATGGTGGTGTGGAGACAGGTAAGTATGACTTATTGTCATCTCAATACACATAAATGTTGTGAATCCATATTACCCATATTATTATATATAGCATTGCACACCAATAATATACAATCACATTACTGAGTGTAAGCCCACACCCACCACAAAAGTCTATCTTAGATTCCAGGAACAACGTGGTGGCTGAGCATTGAGATCAGGTAGCAGTAGCACAGGAAGGACTTGGACAATGACGGTAAATACGGAACTGGTGGTGGAACCCTGAAAAAAGGTGTATTCACCTTTTCTTCTTTGATTGCGCCAACCCGTCCTTGGAGGTTTCCTTGCCACAGTTGTCTCGACGTAAAGGCACATTGTAATCGGTACAGCAGGAATCTTGGCGTGACTACCTCTGACATCTGCTTCTGCCTCTGACGCAGTAGATGCGGGGCAAAGATGCTGGTGGAGGCTGCAGGACTTATGCGGTCTTCTCTCCAGTGACTTGCAAACATCTAAATCGAGCGGTCGAACCGCCAAGGTGACGAGCGGGAAGACCGCCGAAAAAACCACAGGACCATTCCCACCAAGATTGAAATCAGGCCCTTAGTCTGGAGCGAGTGTTAATGGCTGCCCGAGCCCAAGAGTATGCTGTTAGACAAGCTGCTGACATGGAGGCCAGAGGTGCTCAGAATGAATCCATCACAAGTGTGAAAAGTAAGCCAAAACAAAAGACTGAAGGACAAAAAGTGATGTCCACTCATAAAAAGAAGTTGTGTTTTAGATGTGGATTTTAGTTTCCACACAAAAGTAATTGTCTCGCTCTTCGACAGATATATAAAGGCTGTAGGAAGAAGAACGATTTTGTCATGGTTTGCAAAGCGAAGGAAAAACTAAGTGTGTCATGGCGTGAAGACAAAAGGGCGTCCAGATTGTTCCAGAAGCAACATTCGACTCACACCCACAAAGCAAAGCAGTGACATCAGTGAAGACAAATCAACACTGAAAAAAGTTGATTGTCACCCAACTCATCATCAGACAGTTGTTCTGTATTAGTATTAAGTGAAAGTGATGAAAATGATTGTGCCATGTCTATGCTTACCTCAGAAAAGAGTGCGCATATTGGTTTGGCTGCTGGTGAAGAAAACTGTCAGTCAAAGAAAGATTGACATGCCAAAGCACCAAAGTCATTCAAATATTGTCCGAAGATTTTATACTGAAAGTAAATGGTTGTATCTAGAAAAGATTTCATTATCGACAGTGGTGCATCAATAAACATTATGGCATAGGATAAATACAATAAACTAATTCCATTGCAGCAACTTACGCCATTGAAACCCAAAGTGTATATAAGGGCTGCATCGATGTTCTTAAAAAGTCAAGGTTCATTTGCAGCGACAATGAAACACAAGAAAACAAAAGTGCAAGCCCCCATCAGTGTTCTTCAAGACACAGCATCAAGGGCCTGTCTACTGAGTTTCAGCATAGCTGCTGATATGAAACTGGTTTCCGTGAACTACAACATGAACGTCCACTATAAAATAGTGAGTCAGTTTCCCTTCATTATCTCATGGTTCAGGAAAACTTAAGAATATAAAAGTAAAGTTGCATATTAATCAGGACATTTGCCCTGTTGTTCACAGACATGGACAAATTGCTTTTCATTTGCAAGAAGATGTTAAAAAAAACGTGAAGCGCTACTTTAGCATGATATTGCTGAGCATTCAAGAGGTCCAACACCGTGGATTTCTTCTATAGTAGTAGTGCCTAAAAAGGACAGTGAAGAAGCTGCACGCATATGCTTTGAGAAGCTTCAAGCAATCAAGGCAATTGAATGAGAATAGCATCCAGGTCCATACATTGCTGGCCTGATAATGCAATTAAATAGTGCAAAGGTCTTCTTTCATTTTGATTTAAATAAAGGTTATCAGTTAGCATATGAAGAAGATTGTAGATACATTACTACCTTTTCTATACATGTTGGTCTTTCTCCATATAAAAGACTATGTTTTGGTGTGTCATCTGTTGCAGAACTGTTTCAAGACGTCATTCGACGTATCATATATAGCCTGTCATGAATAAATTCACTTACAGCAGTGATATATAGTGGTTTCAGGAGCTACACAAAAAGAACACGAAAAAGCTCTTTCACAAGCATTTCATTTACTTGCTGAAGCAGGTTTGACTTTGAATGCAGACAAGTGTGAATTCCATAAGACAAAGCTAAAATTCTTTGACCATATGTTTTCTGATGGGGGTATGACACCAGATCCTGCTAAAGTACAAGCGCTATCAAATGCTTATCCCCACAAGATGTTTCTTTGGTGCATTAATATCTAGGCTTGGCCAGTTACTGATCCAGATACATACAAGACTTTGCCACAGTAAGTGCTCCATTCAGAGAATTCATGAAAAAGAATGTTTCACTTCATTGGTCCCATGAATGTGGGAAATCTATTAAGAAAATCAAACAAGCCATTGAGAATGCTACTGAAATGGTATACTTCAATCTGAAGCTTCATACAGAGGTTGTTGTTGATGCAAGCCCTGTCAGGTTAGGCACTACCCTTGCACAACACAGCGGACACCCGAATGCTCGGAGAAATATTGCGGCATAAGCAAGTAGAAGTTTGTCCCAAATAGACTGAACTTAATCACAACCTGACAAAGAAATCTTAGCCATGGTATGGGCTTGTGAACATTTTCATGTATTCCTGCACAGTCAACCTTTTACGCTGGTAACTGATCATCAAGCTTTACTAACTATATTTGACAAACCAAAGGCCAAAATGCCTCCTCGCATTGAATGATGGGGACTATGATTACAAAACGATGATTAAACCACTGTGAATCATCCGGGGAAGGATCCAAACCCTGCTGACTACTTTTTCAGAGTGTCTGTACCAGATCATGGTACTCCATCCAAGACAGTTGAGGCCTATACTAACTTCATTGTAAAATCCAACACACCGGGTGCCATTTCCTTAGCCCAGATTATCACTGCCACGAGCCATGATAGTGAAGTGTTAGAGTTGAAGGATATAATTACACATCAGTCATGGAACCAACACACTCGACCGATCACCAGTAATAGTGAATATCAAAAATACAAAATGTCAAGGATGAATTGTCCATAACTCATGAAGGAGTTATACTACGAGGGTCGAGAATTCTTATTCCAGAGAGTCAGTGAAAGAAAATTATTGAAGTGGCCCGTGAAGGACATTGTGGAATCGTTGCCACATAACAAGCTCTCTGAGACAGAGTCTTGTTTCCTTATCTTGATGACAGGGCTGAAAAGGAATTAAAGGTCTGTCATCTATACCACTGCCTTTCTACAAAAACTACTCACCACACATTGACAAATGTTCACGATTTCCATTCAATGAAGATCTTTCCTCAATTATTTAAGAACGAGTCATTAAAAGACTGGATGGCATCTTTGCGGGAAACAACCATTACAACGCAGTCCTCACAATGCACTACCTTTACTGCGCAGCTATTACAACGCAACTTCCTTTATATCGCATGCCATTACAATGCATGTCACTACAAAGCATTCCATTACGATGCATACCATTACAACACATGCCAGTACAAAGCATATAAGGTAAGTAAAGGGGATTTTTTAGTTTTAGAGTGAGTATGGGTTTTGGGGTACATGGGGATAGTATTTTTACTCCTACACTATCCAACACTTACCCTACTGTTGCACTCGCTGGAGTGGGAATAGTAATTTTTACCCCTACACTATCCAACACTTAACCTACTGTTGCACTCACTGGATTAGGAACAGTAATTTTTACCCCTACACTAGCCAACACTTACCTCACTGCTGCCCAAAAAGTGTTATGCGTTGTAATAGTATACGTTGTAATGGTATGCGTTGAAATGGTGTGCGTTGTAATAGTAGTTTCTAAAAATGCATTGTAATGGCATGCATTGTAAAATCATGCGTTGTAATGGTAGTTGCGATGTAAAAACTGAATTGCAAAGGCATGTGTTGTAATTGTTTGACTTGTAACATCATATATTCCATCTTTGTGACTTAAAGTGTTCCAGCCATAATAAAGTCTGACAATGGCCAGCCTTTCAACAGACTTCTTAAAGCATTCGAATATAAAGGATCAGAAGAGCACACCTTTGCGGCTGTAGACTAACAGACTTGTTGAACGTTTTATGAGTATGATAAAGAAAGCAGTGCAGCATGTTACTCTTGAGAGGCTCAATTTGGTGACTGTGTTGAATTTTACCTTGACAGCTTATTGTTCAACACCCCACTCAACCACGGGTGAAAGTCCTGCCACATTCATGTTTGGGAGACCAATGAACACCACGTTACCTCAATGGACCAATCAGAACAAGTAATATGAGAAAGTAACTCATGAGAAGGACTTGGTGAACAAACAATAGATGAAAGCCTATGCTGACCAAAGACGAGATACAAAGGACATCATCTTTAAGAAAGGAGATTGAGTGCTCGCATCATCCGGCAGACATAGATGAAATTAGATGAAAATAAACATGACGAAACACAAATGTCCGTACCCGCATTTCACATCCTACATACAATACAGACAATACATCTCAATGTGTTTGTATTCATATGAATAAATCAGTATTCAAAAATAACTTTCAGGCGAAGTCAGAGAAGGAGACAGCTTTGCCAAACGGTGACCAATTTTAAAAACGAGTAGCCGCTAGTTTATTCAATCAATGAAATTATACGCTCCTTAAGTTTTGCCAAACTTAAGGAGCGAATAATTTCATTGATTCTCTGACTTTGTCTGAAAGTTATTTTTGAATACTGATTTATTAATTTGAATACAAAACACATTGAGATGTATTGTCTGTATTGTATGTAGGATGTATGCTTTGTATTCATTTTTTCATTAGAAATGTCATGTATAATGTATATGTGTTGTAAATTAGTGTAAATTGTATTGAATGTACATATGTTTCTTTTTTCATTCAGAAATGCGATAAAAAGAGTTTATAAAAAGAACTGCAAAAGTTAAAAGGGTATAAATAAAGGTACCCGGACAAATTAAAATAAATGATTTTTTTGGTTTGGTTCTCAAGACAATTATTTGGAAATGAGTTTGGTGTGGGCATTTTTTGTATTTTTCTGCTTATATGGTTTATGGGCATTATTAATGGTCATTTGAAAGTTTCAACAACAAGACACTTAATGTCGTTTATTTATACCATGGATTTTGCATTATGTTAAAATGGCCGCCATAGTATACACTGCTTTGATCACATTGTATGGGCAAATTTGTGTAATCATGAACGTGAGCAAGGTGTAAAGCCGAAACAAGTCATTTGGAGTAATTAAATACTTTATTGAAGCATGCCCGATTGTCCAAGTACTTTCTGCTGAATACGGAGGAGAAGCTGTGTATCTGTGGGTTTCCGGTAGCCCGAACTCGCACCGCCCGTTGTGTATATATATATCTCTGTCACCTTTTCACTCTTCTTAGCACTCTTCTTCTGCTTTCTACTCCATTTGTCACCCTTTAGCTCTGTCACCCTTTCACTCTTCTTAGCAAGCTTCTGCTTGCTGCTCCATTTTTCACCCTTTAGCTCTGTCACCCTTTCACTCTTCTTAGCACTTTTCTTCTGCTTTCTGCTCCGTTTTCACCCACTATTATTCCCACCCTTTTGCTCTTCAGATATTTTCCTTTTCTTTTTCACCCTTTTTACTCTTTGCTTTCTTCCTCTATTCCTTGCTTTCCCTCACTTTTTCCCGCCGCTATTGCCCCGTGGCCCTCCCCCCCCCAGCGCGACCAGCCCGATCCAGTTCCCCTCCCAGTTATCCAGCCCTCCCCGACCCCTACTTAATGGCAGCATCTGTGTGGCCACGCTGAAGGTGTGCCAAAGGCAAGCCCATCTGCGACAGTCCATGACCTGACTGCGACCAGTGCCAGGAACCCTGGACCTCTGCACTGCCAACACTACAACCCAGCGGTTCTCCACGCACTCAACCCTGGCCGCAAAAACAACTGCAAGCTAGCATCACCAGCCGGCACCCCCGGACCCTTCAGCTGTCAACGCTGCCAGCACACCTGCAGCACAGCCAGAAACACGGACCCAGCACAGCCCGCCCGATAAAAACACAACCGAACCGAAGACCTTACAATGCATCCTCAACGTCCGATCATTCCACAAACACGCCACCGAAATCTGGAACCTCCACGACAGCACCACCCTTGACGTAGCATTCTTCACTGAAACCTGGACCAACACCACCTCGGAACCGGCTATCGCCATCCCCCAAGGATACAAAATCTCCCGGAAGGATTGCCTCACCCGCCCGTGAGGAGGAATCGCCATCGTCTACAAATCTACCCTCAACCTGAGCACACTTCCCGACGAGCACACAGACCTGATGGAACACCTACACTTCATTATACAGGCCTGCCCTACCACCACCCTCCGAGGAATTCCGCACCCCACAGACCTTTCACCAACTCCATCCCGGACATCATCTCCCCGCAAGCCATCGCTTCCAGCAACAACACCCTGCTGGGAGACCTCAACTTCCACCTGGACAACCAACAAGACCCCAAATCTGCATCCCTCTTGGACAACCTCCACAACATTGGATTCCGCCAGATCGTGACTGAACCCAAGCATGACATACACTTGACCCCCTCTTCACATCAGGAAACTCAATCACTTTCAGCCACACCACCGAACTCCCTTGGACAGACCATCGATGCATCCACTTCACCTTTAGAACACCCACCACGCACAGACCCCAGCACCTGCTCCCACGAAGAAACTGGAGCGAAATCACAAACAACCAGCTGACTTCCTCAATCGGCAACTCGACCGTAACAACCGCAGAAGATAACAACCCCAACACCGCAGCCCAAATTCTGCACAGATGGATCTCCGACTGCGCCAACACCATAGCTCCCCTCCAGAAGAACCACACACACCAAGAAAGCCAGATGGTTTATCACTGAACTCCGTGAGTCCAGACGCACATGCCGCCTCCTCGGAAAAACCTGGAGGAACTCCAAATCCACATAAGCCCCCATCAACTTCAGAATCGCCACCAACGCCCACCACCAACTCATCAGAAATATGAGAAAAACAGCAACCGTAGACAGAATCTCACCACTGAACACACACTGAAGACGATGAAGTCAATATACTATGGGGCCCCCATGGACTCCTCTCCCCACCACACATTCAACAGAGCTGCTGACACCCTCGCACCCATGCTTCACCACACCATCAACCGCTCCCTGGCGACTGCGTCCTTCCCTGACGACTGGAAACAAGCCGAGGTCAACCCCCTCTGGAAGAAGCCCTAGGCAGACCCCAACAACCTCAAAAACTACTGATCTATTTCCCTGCTCCCGTTCCCAGTGAAAGTCATCGAAAAAGCCATCAACAGCCAACTTGCCACCTTCATCGAAGAGCACAACATCCTCGACTCCTCCCAATCCGGCTTCAGAAAAAAACACAGCACAGAAACGGCCCTCCTCTTCCGCTCCCTTCTGGACAAAGGAGAAACAGTAGACCTCATCCTCCTCAACCTCTCAGCGGCCTTCGACACAGTCTCCCACCACACCCTAACACGCAGACTCCACAACGCGGGGATACGGGACAAGGCCCTCGACTGGATCCACTCTTTCCTCTCTGGCAGAACGCAGCCGGTCAGACTCCCTCCTTTCCTCTCGGACCCTACACCAACCACCTGCAGAGTCCCCAGTGATCCTCCCTCAGACCCACGCACTGCAACATCTACATAGCTCCGCTCGCCCCCATCGTCAGAACCCATGGACTCAACATTGTTTCATATGCAGACGACACCCAACTCATCCTTTCCCTATCCAACGAACCCAACGCAACCAAACACAACTTTCAAGAAGGCATGGAAGCTGTTGCGAAATGGATGAAATGCAGCTGCCTACAGCTCAACATTGACAAAACAGAAGTACTCATCATGGGCCCACACCCCGACGCCTGGAACACTTGGTGGCCCCCCGGCCTTGGAAGCCCACCCACCCCCATGGACTAGGCACGCAACCTTGGAATCTTCCTGGACTCTGGACTCAAAATGGACCGCTGGATCAACTCCGTCGCATCCTCCTGCTTCCACACCCTCCACCTCTTACGCAAGACCTTCAAATGGATCCCCCTCAAGCACAGAAAGACCGTCACTCAAGCTCTCCTCACCAGCAGACTCGACTACGGCAACACACTCTATGCCGTAATAAACAAAAACCTCACCCACAAGCTACAAAACATCCAGAACACCGCCGCAAGACTGGTCGTCAACCTGCAGAGACACTGCCACATCTCCCAGCACCTGCGCGCACTCCACTGGCTCCCCATCAAGACTAGAATCACCTTCAAGATCCTCACCCTCGCACACAAAGCCCTCCATAACACTGGACCAGCATACCTGAACAGCTGGCACAAATTCCAAGCACCCCAAAGGACCCTACGATCAGCCCAGCCGTGGTCCCCAAAGTCAGAAAGACCAGATCAGAAGGCCACTCCTTCTCCTTCCTCGCGGCCAGAGCCTGGAATGCCCTACCACTCCACCTCAGACAGACATCACTGTCCATCTTCACGAGAAACCTCAAAACTTAGCTCTTTGACAGACTCCCTCACCTCCCCCCCCCAGCGCCTTGAGACCCTTACGGGCGAGTATTAGTGCTTAACAAACACTTGATTGATTGATTGATTGATTGATTGATTGATTGATTGATTGATTGATAGTGTTATCAATTTTTCGTTTATCTCCTACACAAATCTGAAGTGCCTCCCAGATATAATATATTGTTGTATTTAGTAATTGCTATAGTAGTACACAGCTTCGTTAAACTTAGATATTTTTTAGTAAAAGAGACTGTCGCTTGTGCAGGCAGGTAGGTTAAAGGTAGTTTGACATATTTATTGTCTAGTCTAACTCAATAAGAGTCTTCTGTGCCTGCCATTTCAGGTTTAAATTACAGCTTAGAAACCAGGTATTGACATAATATTTCAACCTTTCATATTTAAATATTCTGCTTGAGTTGTAGACTGTCAGTTTTTTTAGTTCATCCTGTTATTTAGCTGTTTTTTGTATGACCTGTGTGGGGATCAAAGTTCAGTCTAAGGTATCTCTCATGGTCACCTAGATGTATGTTGTAAATGTTTTTTTTACAAATTGATATGGTTTACAATTATTTATCAGACTTTTGTCTTCATGATGACATAAAAAAGTGTGTCTTTTTGACATTCTCTTTTAGGCCTGTTATTTTAGAATTTTTCAATGATCTACAAGATAGTCCTCATTTTTTGCCCATGTGCTACTGAGTTTTGTCATGTCAAGGCTATATCGGTGATTTGCTCAATGAGTCCATCTGAGCCAAATGTAAAATAGTTTTTCTATAGATTGCTTATTAGAGGGTCCATGGCAACATTAAACAATAGTGAGGTAGCGAGACACCTTATTTTATCTGAGATATCACTGTTATTTCTGGTGTGGATGAATTGTTTTACCCTTGAAGTACATAGCTGAATCTGTGTGTAAGACTCATATTAGGTCTCAGGTATATGACTAAATACTTTGAGCCTGATTCACAAAGGTAAACGTATAAGTTTGTGTAAGTTTATGATTTTTCAATATTCACAAAAACTGCATTTTAATAGCAAGAGAGCTGAGACTCCGGAGTCGGGGGTGCAGTGTGGGAGAGAACTCCCCACTTAAAAAGATAGGCCTGCCCTGTCTTTTTCTATGCATAGTTCTCTGCCCCGACTGCGGAGTCTCCGCATTCATACATTTTCTATTAAAATTATGTTTTGTGAATACCGAAAAATCATAAACTTACACAGATGCGTAAGTTTACATTTGTGATTCTGGCCATGTGTCTTTTGAGACGATGTATGATGTGATCGTGGCTGACAGTCAAATTCTTTTTAAATGTATATGAACACCATTGCAAGGTAGTGTTTATTACTTCAGGCCCCTTTTATGGTCTTCTGTATCAGTGTCAGGTTTTCCAGACATCCTCTTACTTGCATGAAGCCCTTTTGTCTTCTAATCAAATTTACGAAAGAGGTAAGTCTTATGTTTAAGATTTTTGTAAATAGCTAAACCAATTGTAATCGGTCTCCATTTGCTTATTATATTTAGCTCATTAATTTGTACATTCTTTGCAATTAGAACCGTTCAGTTCTTTTTTATACATTCTGTGTCTCTTCTCAGTATTAACTGAGTTGATAATATTTTGGGCAGCAAATTTGGTTCTTTTGTAGTGAACATTATGTATGTAGATCATTCAAGTCAACATTGTCAGACCTCACTGCTTTGTTTAAGTTAGATTTTTCAAATGCTTGTAATCCCATTCGTCTGGTATTCTATCAATTGGGATGAATTTTAGATAGTTACTCATTTCTTTTCAATAATATTTTTGTGCTATTGAACAATATCATCAGCACTCATCTGGCAAGGAGCATCTTCTGTGACATCAGTGTTTATTCTGGCAGTTTCCTTTTGTCTTCCTCAAAAAATTGCCTTGTATCCCTTAGAGCTGCTCTTTGCTTTTGCATATCTTTTTTCTTATGTGTTTTATTGAGCCTTTCATTTGTATTCTTTCCTGGGTATGTTATTTTGGGCTGAGACATTCTTATTCTCATCTTGAACAGGGCTCATAGGCTCATTACGATTTTCACTTGGTGTTTCATTGAGATTGGCTGGTCGTGGAGGTATATCTCTGGTATTTTCTGAGATATAAATCACATGAAGTCCATACCAGCTGCATGAAGTTGTGGATTTTTGGAATATTTTTGCACTTCTTATATTCTTTGATTTAGGTCGTGAAAGTTAGTGTTTTTAGGTGCTTGTTTTCCGTTAACAAATTCTGTATGCCTTTCTTTTATTATTCCCTCTGACACTTCAGGCTCATCATTGGAGTCGCTTTCAATAGCAGTGAAAGCTTGCTGCACATATTTTGCAAGTAGTTTTTCTTTTTTCTCTTCTATCTCTTCTTTTCTCTGCAATTTATTTTATTGTTATTGTCAAAATGCGGAACCATGAGTACATTTATATGGCTTTTGTTTTCATTCACGTTTTCCAATTCAGCTAGTAGCAATAATTCTTCTTTTAAATATAGCTTGATGGTTTGCTAGAGTTGCCAGTCTAACATCATTTTAGGCTTTTGGGTGTGCCTGTATGGCATGTCCAATTTTTGTTCCGAATCTTAAGCCACTAAAGCTACACAAGCTTTCTTTTCTTTATTCTACTGTTGCATTTTGCATAGTGGCTTTCAATGTTATGGAATACGACTTCCGTGTTACATTTTGAGCAATATGTTTTTAGATAGAATGCGTTGTGTATATAGGAGACTTGTTTTTTAAGTTTTTGAAGGTTCTCAAATTACAGTTGTTCTTTTTATCGGGATATTTCTATCTTGTGACTTTCCTGGTAAAATCTAGAGGAGACTGTGTCACTTTTAGCTGATGAGGCTACAAATTCAATGTTTTCACTGAGGTTGAAAGTTCCCTCATTGTCTTTTAGTACAGAGGGAAAAGAGGGCTGCAAAGTGTGATTCAGTTCGTTGTTATTCACTGTGTTGTCAGAGGAGGTTTAGAGTTAACAAAAGCAGTGAGGAGGATATCCAGGAACTACCCCTTCTGAAATTGTGATTGTTAGCTTCGGACATTTCTTGCTATCATGCTCACGCCCATGATAGATACCTTGTTTGGCTATATCTATAGACTTTTCTTCTACAAGTATAGTGGTATAGAGATAGTTACCTGTGGGACCACTTGAGATAAAGGCCACTATCACTGAAAAGAGGTTAAGAGAGTCATAGTTACTCCCACCGCTTAGCCACGCTTCATGTAATTTGTTTCCTGTAACATTTAGAGCACTAGGCAGAAATCATATTGTGTCAACACTCTCCTCATGGCTTAGCAATGCTTTGTTTTAATTAAACAGTGAGATTCCCCTGATCCATGCCAGTTTTAAGTCAGCTGTCAGTGGTCAACTGAGGCACAGCACTGGCTCTTGCCCTGGGGAGGGGCATGGGGACCGGCGACCACCACTGGTGTGATTAGAGGGTCCACAGGAAGGGCCCGACTTGCATTCAGAGTCGCTGCTATCCTGAAGGGTGATGCTTCGTTCAGCCCCGGTGTGTGCCCAGGCCTGTTTTGTGCCCAAGCATAACTAACCCAGCCCTTAGAGCCAATCCTTATCCAAAAGGTATAGATCTGATGTGATGACTTCACTTTCCTAAATTGTTCCAACATGCCTGGGGCAGTTCACCTTAGAGACCTTCCAGAGGATATGAGTATGGCCCGATGCAAGACTTGCACTATTTCCCCTGGGTTTTCACGGACCTGTGAGAGCTCACCGAACGTCACTGGAACCACATCACTTTTCACAGTTCAGGCCCCTATCTCGGGGCAAACCCATTCCAGTGTACCCTGCTCTTTACAAAGAAAAGAGAACCCTATGCCGGGCTCAAGCCAGCTTCCCCGGAATCTTTGTGTTACTGCACTGGGCACTGTAAGGGCACCGATCTCCACCATTCCGGGTTTTGTGATCAGAGCCTGACTCCCTTTTGATTAGCTGAGGACTACGAAGGCCATCGTCCATCTGAAAGGTGGTATAGGAGGCTGGCAAAAAGGTGGGGTGACCTTGAAAGCAGATCCTACTTTCCTAAAGGCGCTCACCCATCTCTTATGACTGACTTACTCATATTTAGCTGCTATTCACATGGAACCCTTCTCCACCTCGGCCTTTCAATGTTCTCTTTTGAATGTTTGCTACACCACCAAGATCAGTGGCCGCTCAACCTGGGACCTCGCTCAGGCTTCCATGCACACCACAGTGATCCTCCTACTTATTGCTACTTAGATCCCGCAGCTCTCAGCTCCAGCGTCAAAAAGGTACGGGCCTGATGCTCCATTGCCATTCATTTACAGGGCTACTTGGTTTGGCAAGAAAGTTACGCACTCCTTAGCTGATTTCAACTTACATGCCAACCATCCTGTGGTCTATATAACCCAACACCTTTTCTGGGGTATTATGAGTGTCTCATGAAGCACTTTAACCCACCCCCCTTCCCTGTCATGGCACACCCCGAGAGGGACCGGAACTCTTGCCGTGGGAGGGCGTAGAGGTGGTCAATCTCCCTCACCCCCACAGACATGGTGAAGCTACTGCAAGGGGGTGATGTAACACTCATCACCACAGAGAGCCACCTGCCACCCCAAAGCATTCCCAACCAAAGCAAAGCTGGTCATGTCACAGCACCACAGGAGCTGGTTGCATCCTTGTAGTGGTCCCACAAAGGGCATCTGATCTCCCATGTGACCTACCTTGCCACCATGTTGAATACTCTGGGCAGACTGCATGGACTCAACTTGTTTACCTCTCGACGATTTCATGCCCTCTTGAAGTCTCTCCACAAAGTTTTTTCCAACTTTCCCTTATGGTATTTTTTTGCTTTTGGTCTCATGCCCATATTTAGTCATAGATAAAGTTTACCGCCCGCTTTGGGCTACATTCCCAAGTGCCTGACTCCAAGAAGAACCAGTCCTGGTGCGCCAAGGGGCCCACTTTCGTCCAAACACCATCCCCGGGGTGAGACTCGATCAGAAGGACTTGGCAACTTAACGTAGTTGGTCTTCTGTACACAACATTTTCTGTTATAACTGCTGGGCAGAGATCCTCTATGGGGCTCTTCCCGCCTTACTTGCCATTACTGAATGAATCCTGGTTAGTTTATTTTCCTTCGCTTAGTTGTATGCTCAAATTTGGTGGGTCGCCACTTAACTGAGATTGCAGTCAGATGCCCAAGCGTGGTGAAGCCACACAAATTCCACAAGCGCCAGAAGAGGGGTCCTCTTTCACTTGGGGGGGGGGCATTCACAGCAGAATAGATTTCCCCAGATCGGTGACCAAGGGCACCAGGGGCCAGCATGGAAACCAGCCCCCATGGGCAGGCACTCCTAACATTTTTTGTACAGAGACACCACAGTCATAATACTACTACTCACAAATTACCCTTGTTAATAGCAAACAATCATAAACTTATGCAAAAGTATACTTCTACCTTTCTGAATCAGGCCTTAAATTGTTAATAATGATGAGAATAAATTGTACTGTAAAACAGCAATACATAGGTGTGTGTGTGTACTGATTTTGGCATTCCGTGTGGGGCTCACATTTTCAACTGTAGATGAGAGATTCTATGACAAGTGTGTTCACCTTCAGACAACATCACTCATACACACATAAATCAGTGGATGAGACACTAACACTAACCAGGTTTAGTTTTCTACAAAAAAGCTGTAGTTTGCATTGGGAGCTTAATATATCTACCGTGGGTGACCCCGTCCAACAATTTTGAAGAACACAACAGAGGAGTTAGCCTGAAAGTGACTGGCTACCCTTCAGAATTTGCATTACACTGCTAGAAACACCGGGAAAAAGTTACATTTCAGAGGACGCAATGAAAGATGTTGCACGGGGCCTGAAAAGTTGAAGTGAAACCAACAGTAACTGTCAGTAAAAAGAGTTGAAGTGACAATGATATTGAAACTGAGTGGGCAGCACACCCCACATTTAAGAAGTGTGCAATAATTTCCCCACAACGCCCAGACAAATGTTGGAAAAGCTAGGACCATGCACTCTGTCATAGACCTCCAGTGCAAAAATTTCTTTAAATTTATATGTCCTCTATTGCAACGGAATAGTCCTCTGCGTGGTTGAAAACGTGTACCCCGCCCTGATAGCCCAACTGTACTGCTGTCTTGATCCCTAATGCTGATATTTTGTAAAAGACGAACACTGATTATGTGCATGCATCATGACATAGGCTTGGCTCAAGTATTGCATCCTTGTTGATCCGGACGTTCACCCAAAGCAATACCCTCATAGTGGTGGAAGGCTACCGCCTTCACCAAGAGTTAAGCAGCACGAGTACGGAGGTGGTAGCACACTGTGTAGGGATCAGTAGTAGTGAACTGGAAATTTTTTACCTTGTGTTGCTGAAGTGAGGCATAAAGGCTTACCCACTTTAAAAAAATGTTACAGTGCTGTGCACTTAATTCACCCCCTGGCATGCAACAGGTAGATGTGGAGAGGTGCACAGCGAGAGTAGTGACTGTGCTGGCTGTATGTGTGCTGTAGAAGGGTACAGTACAGGGATGAGCAGTACTGTGCAGTGCTTGTGTGGTTAGTGCATGTACTGGGTCTATGCATGACTGGGATGAATACATTGCATGAGAGATGTAGTGCTGTGCAGTATGTGCACAGTGAAAGTATGTTCTGGATGCATGTGTGCTTACGTGAAGTACAATACATGAAGTGAGGTGTTGTGCACTATGCACAGGGCACATGTGTGCGTGCTATCAGTGGGTAAATATAGAAATGCTTCAGTGCTGAACAGTGCGCACAGATTGAGTGTGTGTGGTGAATGCATGTGCACATGAAATTGTACTTGTGCTGAACAGTAAGTGTTATGTGAATGTACACTGATTAAGTGTTCCTGCAATGGACATTACATGGAGGACCCTAGGTTACATTTTGGGAAGCCCAGGCTTGTCCGGGGAGACATGAGGAGGAGAGGAATTCCCCCCAAACACATTTGTGTATAGCTGCATCCCCATGAGATGGGTGGGTGACACATTGAAAGGAAGAAGGAAGAGACTCCCTTCACACTTTAAAAGCCTGCTCTTTGATTCACTGATAGATCACAAGGAAGGGGCATGGACACATCTCAGGAAAGGAGATGGGGCTGATTTGGGGATCATAAATAGTAGGGTTGGGTGTCTAGGATTAACCTCTTGATATACATATCACTGTAGTTGACATTCAGGTGTGAACTCTGGTCACTAACATGAATTGTGCTGTGGGACAGATTCTGAATCTTGACTGCTGTGACAGACAGTCTTTCATGAGAGGAGAGGAGTTGGCCTAACAGCTAGGGTGGTCAACATCTAATCTGATAGACTGCATTCGAGTCTCGGCAATGACGCTGAACATCCTGTGATTCTGGGCAAATTACTTAATCTCCCCTTGCCTAACAATTCTTTTTTTACAAAAATGAATGTGTCCTAATGTAATGCAACTGGTGCTATGTAAAGCGCTCTGATACCTGATACCTTCGGGTCAAGTTTGCGCTATATAAAACTCTGTAAAATAAAAAATAAAATGAGGAAAGAAGAAAAACAGAAGTGTCACATCAAAAGAAGCAGAACCCCAACATAAATACTAAATTACATATTGGTATCTGGAAATGGACTACAAGAAGGAGAGGTTGAGATTTCTGAAAAGCAGCCAAATGGACTGTGCAAGAAGGGGAAGCTGTGCAAGACTTCTGCCTAGTCTCCCAGCTGGGAGAAGGGCATCAACCAGGACGCCAAGATCACCTGCCCTGGACCCTGACGCATCATCACCTGCCTGCTTGCCACGACCAGTGTGCCCTGTGAGGAAGAGGAGAGCCTTGGAGGGAGCGAGGTCCAGTTGCAAGGCCTGTCACAGGATTCCCTGAGCAAGGCGGGAGACTGTTCACCGATCTGGTCACTGCCTGAGTGCCATATCAGCTCTATGACCTCCTTATCAGAGGCCCACTGGATACTGAGCTGAGACAGGTAAAGTTACTATTGCTGAATTGCTGAGACTCGTGACCGTCACGCCGTGGGCATTTGCACCAAGAAAGATGGTGCCCATTTGCTCAAGTGTCACGCCAACCCCATATGCTAGAACAGACTGCCTGTACCAATATGCCAAAGGATTCGGGTTGCTACCTGAAGGAGAGACTGAAGCTACAATTACAGGTAGGACCCGTATTGGGATGGAACTACATCTCACTGACTGGAGGGCTTATGTCCACTCCTCACTGAGCTTTTGTCAGGAGCAAAGAAAGGATCCCTCCCCCTATTGGTTAGAAACAACATACCACTTCTACATAAGCTGGGACCTGCTCCAACAACTGGAGAGACCTGAGGCAGTGCCACTCAGGAAAGAGCGCATACGCAGTCGGGTGCTGTCATGTGGGTCGTGAGCAACCCAAATTTTCCAAACTGAGCAGGACTTGCGTGTGCTCGCTCCAAGTGCACTCATGGCTTTACCAAACTCCTCTGTGCTGCAAGAGTGGATAAGTCGTGAACTGGGACTGTTGGGTTCCAGGGGACTTGCTGCCAATGGTGCTCTGGCACCATAGACACTTGTTTTTTTTTTACTCATCTCATATGACCTCCGTAGCTATAGCACCCATTTGATCTATACCACCTCTGCTGCGTGTTAGCTTGGTGGTTCCACTCTCAGCTGATTTTTTTTACGAGGAGTGCCCATAACATACAACCTGAGCCCACCAGAGGTTTTAATCATTGGGTCATTGTCCTGTCCCTACGCTCAACCAGATGCTGCATCATCCAGAAGATCCAAAAGATCCCAAAACAGCCCCTTATCTGAGCTTTCCCTATAAACATTTACTTTTTGGTCCAGCGCTCTGAAATATCTAACTGAACTTCACCAAGTATTCCAGGTGGGGGGTGTCATCTGACACCACAATTTACAAATCTCCCTCCTAGCCAGCAAAATCAGGTAAAAGATCAGTCTTTGTTGTGGCCCTATTGGATCTGAAACTCCCCCCAATCCTGGAGTACAACCAAATAATATAAGAGATGTGCTTACCTCCACAATGAGAGCCAGGGCTCTAGAGTTAGTCTTACCCACATTTATCCAAAATTTCTTGTATCTTGGGGCAGGAAACAAATACGTGGACATCATCTGCATTCTGATGGCCGCATCTCATACAGCTGGCTTCTCTGCCACCCTTTATCTTGGATAACTTGAGGGGAGACCAATAAATTCTATGGAGTGTAAAAAATAGGTTTTTTTTCTGAGTGCAGCACATTTAATCAAGGGATAAAGAGTATCTAGAGATACTTGCCATAAGGTTTCCAGCTCCTCACTCGGCAAGTAGTTCTCCCAGATTCAGTATGGTTGATCCATCTTGCTGTCGATAGCTGCCAAGAGATGGTTATACCATTGTGCCACTTCTTTTTTCCTAGGAGCTAGATCCTGTAGTTCACTTTCCATACTGCTATCGTCTATGATTGGCCAGCATTGACTTTTACACCAGGAAAAGAGCTGATAGAACTTGAAACTGGACAGAGTGCAGTTGGTAATATGGTTCCAATATTCCCAAGAAATGGCATTCATCACCCAGTACAAGGTCTCTCCAATATACAACCCCTGCCGCTTTCAGTGGGTGAGCAAGGGAGTCCAAAAGACAGTCAGGTGTACCGGGAGAATCCCAAACTGGCGCCCACTCGCTATATTAGGATAGTCCTAAATAATTCCGGCAGTCAGACCACAACCTAGCCGCCGAACGGAGAGTCTTTGAAAAATTTAGGCGAGCCAAACTTGTACATGAAACCTAACTCCTCTTCCCCTACTAACATGGCTTTAAACATGCAGCCTATCAATGAATTATCAGGAGAGAGCAATAACATTCTACAATTCTTTTGTTAGTAAGCCCAACAGTACAGCTGGAAGTCTGGTAGGGCCACTCCTCCTCGCTGAAGTTTTAGCCTACGTTTTTTCCAGGATAACAGGATCGCTTTACTTGCCCAGATAAAGGAAGATATCTGGATTTTAAGAATATCAGGTTTTCCGAATTCTAAAGGGATGTTGTTGAAATGTAGGTGTATTTTGGGAGGACACTCATCTTGATCAAATTAACTCGTCCATACAATGATAATGGGATACTCTGCCATCTTTTTAGCAAAATATCAACCTCCTTTGAGACTCTATCTAGATTGATCTTAGGGATTTTGGCGGGGTCTTGGGTAATTATAACTCCTAAGTATCTAAGTTCTTTGGAAAAAATTCCCCTCCTGATCAGTTATATTCCAGGCTATGACCTCGGTTTTCTCATTGTTTATCTCATAGCCTGACAGGCTTCCAAAAGTTTAGGCTTCAACTTCAAGCTCTGAAAGTGAAGTACTGACATTGGATGATAAAAGGATCAAGTCGTCAGCATACAATGCTAGTTTTCGTTCAAACCCATTTATTTCCAAAGGAACAATCTTCTGATTTAACCTTATACTCTAACCTAATGGCTCTATATACAAATCAAGTAAAATGGGAGAAAGGGGGCAGCCCTATCTTGACTACTGGGGAGAGATTGCCATTAACCAGGATCTGGGCCCGTGGAGATGTATATATTTCTTTCAACACTTCCCTAAACCTATTGGCAAAACCAAAGACCTTCAGGACCCTATCCAGAAAGTGCCAGTTCACCCGGTCGAAGGCCTTTGCTGCATCAACAGTGATGATTGAGAGAGGAGGACCCTGCGTCAAAGCCAAGTCAATCGACCCACTTAAAGTATGTATTAAATCTGACCATAGACATTTGTGACTAAAATCCTAAAGAGCAAAAGGAGAACTCTCTGAATACAGCCTAATAGTGTGCAGTCCCTGGATGCCGCTATCAGTGACTGGGAAATAAACCACAACACATTACACAAAGGAGAGTAGGACAAGAATTGCTTAACTACTAGAGCACTGATCTCAGAGGGAATTATGTTGCTGCTTCTGAATGTCGTATACCTTTGCATGTGTAGAGTTAGAAATAAAATACTTCTGGACATTGATTTATTTATAATGCTGTTTGATTTATGACGTGCTCACTGACCTGTATCTACATCTCCCCTCAAGGGAGCCTTAACTGCTTGACCCCAGCTACCACTGAGAGTCAAGTGCAGAAGGGGTGCTTAGTCCAGTTGCGCGGGATCTATTGTAAGTCAGACCTAGGGACATCTGAAGTACAAGGCCTCAACCACCCCGGTTGGACCCAGTAGCCCCTGCTTACCCCATGGCCCTCTGAAAGGGGTTCTCACATCCTGCCTTCTGATCTACCCTGTAATTTTACATTGGCAAAGTTTAGGCATAAAGAAAAGCCAGGAGAGTGTCAGCAGGGTAAAGCATAAATAACGGTGGTTGGGGAAGAAAATAAGGAAGACATCTTTAGGACATTCAAGAGATCCACCATGAGCATGGGAGAACAGAGCACTACTTTGTCCCTGCCTATGCAGAACAACACTACAGATGTAATAAGAATCACAACGCAATGAGACAAAGTTGATATAATTGAGTGCCGACGCATCCATTTGGATACCTACTTGACTGGGAGTTTTCCACGGCTGTGGGTCTTAGGGTTTTCACAAGGTTAGGAAGCTCATAATTATCTGGTGAATTGTGTCCAAAGTCTGGGTTAGAAGAAGGGATCTGAATTAGAGAAAACTTTTTGTGTCTGTTGATCTGTTAATTCAGGGGTATGTTTAATGCACCAGAGGTAATGATGAAAGAACAATTTTTAAAATGCGCCATATTTTGCCAAGACTTAAAGGAGTTGCTTTTTGATTGGCTGCTTACATTCTACTCTGGGAGGTGAGGTGCAGAACCAGTTGTGCATTTCAAGTGGAAGAGCTGCAAGGACTCCTGAAGAATCACTAAGTGGTGAATGGCAAACATATTTTTATTGTCTTTACTTGATCGGTTATTATTCAATAAGATTGATAGTGCTGAAACAGTGATATGTATGTTGGATCACTCATGGCCTATCCTTCATGCCTCATAGTAGGACAAACCAGCCTTCCTATAGGTGTCATCTACTCAAACCTTGAGTCATTTGTGACCATCTCAAAATCCTCGTACTCATGGAGGCCAATTCAAAAAGGCATGTATGTGTGAGTGAAACAATACACTGTATCACTCTTTTATGTACTCCTAGTCCATAGCATCTAAAGTGAGAACAACATGGGTATCTTTGGATCACATTCATATGCAGTTTGTACAAATAGAAAGGACTATGCTCACTTTGCCTTTCATTAATAGGAAGATGTTTCAATTCACAGATGCATGTAAGCGTATGTAAAAGCGTATTCCAATTGACACCACTCACTGAATTGGTCAAGTCGTTGTCCTATGCCGATGACACCCAGATTATTTTCAGATTTGACAAATGGGTGGCAGGTGAACAGGATGATGCAAAACCATGTCCCTCTGTTGTTTTCCGTTGGATGAGCTTCTTCCAACTGAAGTGTAATACCAAGAAGATGGAGGTTTTGTTGGTCCCAATACGGACCACGGTGTGTTTTTGGTGTTGGACATGTCCAGGCTGGACTTTGCCAATACCCTATATGGTGGTCTCCCACAATATCTGTTGAGGAAACTTCAAACTGTACACAATTGTGAAGCTAGGCTCGTTCTCAGTTTACCTAGAAGGGAGCACATTTCTCCTCATCTGCAGAATTTGCACTGTCTTCCTGTCTTTTTAAGACCTCTCTCCTTGGGCACAGATCTGCCTTCTCGGATTTCCTTCTATAGCGCTTTGAGAAAGCTGTGTTTGGTCACGGTTCCGAGAGTCTGCCTTGCAATAGTTGGTGGGCGGTCTTTCTCTCTTTTGGGGCCAGTGGGCTGGAACAACCTTCCTATAGAACTCAGGCATACGGAGAATGAAAGACTGCTCAGGAAAATGCTAAAAACCTGGCTTTGACCAGTAGACAGATGTTTAATTCTCTTCCTTGTCCTTACTGTTCCGTTAGCGCCGAGACACTCTTGAGTAGCTGCACGCTTTATAAATCACCCTTAATATAACATAACAATCCTCACTTATTATTGTTTCAGTCAGTCAGTCAGTCAGTCAAAAAGCTTTTATTATCGGTTAAACCCCATAAAAAGACATATGTACACATTTACAGATAAAATGGATAATTTAAGACAGTATTACATAGTAGTCCTGAAGCATGGTATATACATAAAAATAGTTGCAAAGTTAGGTCGACCAGAGCTTTTCTTTTCCCCGGCCTCTATAACAACTAGGGATATTGCTGTGATTAAAGGTATGATGGGTGATCTGCTAAGACTGGAGAGGGAACAAATGGAATTAGAGAAACCTATGGTGAGGGCAAGCATCATCTTGACTACACAGGCTGGCCCAGAGTTGTACTTAACAACTGTAAACAAACCTTATCACCGTTTCCTTTTAACGCGCTTTCGCCTCAATTTAATCCATTTGATCCTTGGACACTTCCCAACCTGGAGTACCCCAGAAAATGCGGCGCCGTGTAGTTGTGATAATTTCTCGACCCAAAACACATTACATTTTTTAATGTTCTGTGAATACTACACGGTAGTAAGATCAAAATATTTTATCCCTATTTTAAAGGAGGTAGGGTTTATTCAGGTCAAACCAGCTCTTATGTTCCTACAGTTATTGCAGACTCCAAGGACTATGTTCCATGTTGCTAATTTTTTAGTGGGGGCTGTAAGGATAAAGAAGAGGAACTTGATAAATAATTCCACTGTAATGGAACTGCAATGAATGATTAATGGAACTAACTATTTTAGAGGAAAAGTTCGCTTTATGACCTGTTCTGATGTTTTTGTAATTATTATGAGATTATGATGACTGATTTAAATGACCTCTTTTTATGGTATTTTATCCCAATTTTTAATCATTTTTATAACAGAAAATATTTTTGTATCTAACTTGTAAATATATTGGATGTGTCAATGAAATACGATTTTATCTTGTATATAATAATCATTTAATTAAGTATTTTTTTGTGTGTTTTTGTGGTGAATATTGTATTGTGCTATTGTCTTTATATGATATTAATTTATCGAAATAAAGTATTTTGACTGACTGACATAAAAATAGTTAAAAAGGTTGAGAGAGTACAGATATAAAAGAGGAATACATGATTTAAAATAACAGTCGCATTGAACAATCCCTAGGCATTTTATTAGTAAGGAACCTCATAATACATTTATTTAAATTACTAGAGTATCAGTAGTTTGTGAGCCTCCAATTTTTAATTTTGCGCACCTTGAATATCACATCGACAGAAGAAATCTAGCGGTTGCAAACACTGTCAGAGGGGAGGTGTCGTATTTAAGGGTATCCATTTGGCACTTGCCTTAGAGTAAGATGGAGAGAAGAGCAGAACGTGCAGATCTGTCTCACTACTGCCCTCACATCCTGGGCAAGAGCTCCCTGCTCGTGGGGCTTTAGACCACTTGTATGTTACAGCCCTGAGTGGCAATGAACCATGTCTAAACTGGATGTATAGTTGTTTAGCCAGAGGGGGCTGAATATCATCCCAAAATTTCTCAAAGTAAGGATGGACCTCAATATCCAAAAAGGTGTTGGTCAGCCTACCCAAAGAGGAGTTTGTTAATGTGAGATCAGTTCGGTAGCGCTTGAGTACCAAGCTCAGCGATTTCTTGGATATCAAGATGCAGGTCTCCTCAGGGGAAGACCACATGTCCCCCAGTCCAAGCGCCTGACAAGCGTCTTACTGTTTTTGTGAATTAGCACCTACATATGTTTGTCTCCAGCCGAGTTGTAAACATTCCAGCCAGAGGTACAGTCACAATGCATGAAATGTATGTAGTAATAAATATCCTCCTCTACCAAACTACATTTCAGCAGCTAACACTCTAAAGTCGCCAAAATCGTGGTATGGGAGAGGGTCTCAGACCAGACCAGTGGTGTAGCATGGTGTCATAGGCCTTAAAGCTAGCAAGGGAAATGAGCACCTGCTCCTGGTAGTTTGTAAAAGACAGCCATAGTCAGGGTGCAGGCGGCCTCTAAGACTCTTGCCTTCAGGGTTACCGCACCTGCTTCACGAATGGCAGCTACACTCCGGGGCCCTGCTCCAACTGAGCTAAGATACTTTCACCTGAGTGAAAGTGACCAGAGGATATGAATGTGTGAGAGCCAATGAGAAATCCTTTTGCAGATATCGACAGTACTTTATTTCAAAATGATGATGCCTTGCAGCTAATGTACACAAGAATGAATGTAAAAGCTGTTCTGTTTAATGGCCGCCTTAAAGGTGCGGCTACCACCTGTACCAGGAGTTAGGTGAGCTGACAATGAAAATGTCCCCGTGGGTAGACATGCCTTTTAATTTGTCGCATTACTCAGCATATAAAAGAGTGTCATTTAGTACAAGAGAGAGTGGTGTCAATCAAATGACAAAAGAACACTCAGACGTGAAATACCAGTACTGCAGCATGGGTATTTATTAGAGTAAACATGTTTGTTACTTTTACATTTTTTGAAAATTATCAAAATAGAAAAGGTAGATCCCTGCAGAAACTTATCATTCCGTCAGCTTCCATTGCTATTAAATCCACTGCCAGGCCTGAACACAGATTTTCAGAAGCCGGGTCAACAGAGGGATCTTTGTGCATGTAATCACTGAGCAAAGGTCTAGCCATTCACAACAGAATTCCCTAACTCCCGCAGGCACTTGCAAACAAAACAATATCAAAGAGTAGAAACCACCACTGACACCATTCTTCCCACCCTTACACAAGCTAGATGAGAGCACGTGGCGAGTCCAACACAAAACCTGTGCTACTTAAAAGGATGATGGCTACTGAGCCTGGGTTCTGAGGGCCAGTCGGCTTATATGCCTGTTAGGGATCACATGGGGTGTAGTACAGGCAAGTTGCATGGACATAACGAAGACATCTCTCCAAGTAAAATCCAACCATTAGGGATGGGGTATTGCAGGGAATTGGGTTATTTGTTGTAGGGGAGTGTAAACCCTTCTCAATCCTTGATAATCCGTGTCAGTGTGAACAACAAAAATCACTAACTTAAACTGCGTGTAACGCTCTGATAGCATGGAACAAATGCAGTCAGGGTTAACTTAGAGGCACTATGGGCCATATGTATCAACATCCTGATTTGCGATTCTCAAATAGCGATTTTTTAGAAATCGCTATTTGAGAATTGCAAATAGGGATGTATGTATAAAATCGCAATTTTTTAGCGATTTCTTAATATTTCTTAATTGCGATTAGCAAATTGCGAATCACAATTAAGGAATACTTTCCTATTCATTTCTATGGGCCAGGAGGCCCATAGCAATGAATGGGAAGTTATTCTCAATTTGCGATTCACAATTTGAGAATCGCAAATTGAGAATAATTTCAAGGGTGCAAGGGTGTCATAAGGACACCCTGATGCACCCCTGAAATGTACATGTGTGCGCCACATGGCACCTTTACAAATGCCAAAAAGTGCATTTGTGAAAGAAATCGCAAAATACCACCAACTTCAAGTTGGTGGTACTAAGAGATAACCAATTTTGAAAACTACAGTACATTTTAAGAAATAGAATTAGACAAAAAAAACAAAAATCAAATCTGCAGAATGGGCGATATGCAATTTTAAGGGTTTAAGTAAAAATAATGTCAAGAAGCAGAAAGGGGTAACTGTGGGTATCTGGTAAAACTAGACTGAGACAAAGTCACAAATGCAGGTTGACCCCAATATAGTGCAGGCTGTATACAAGGACCAGGTCAGTCCTGCTGAAAACGTTACCTTCGCGAAGTCTGGTGTGCAGACATCAGAATTTGACATGAGGAGCTCAACTGATGCCAGCCAAGGGTCCAGAAATTGGTGAGACAGCTCTTTGGGATCAGAAGTTCACTTCAGCAGAGGCAAGAAGGGCTCAGGCAGGTCTATTGCAGGTTCAGGCAGGACCATTCGCAGGTTCATTCAGGGCCAGTTGCAGAAGGTCGGCTGGGCATTTGTAGGGATGCCTCTGGAGCTTCTTGTATCCCTCCAACTCAGAACAGTAGGTCACCCTCCTGACACGAGGTCACCATGGTTATCCTGGGATGAATGAAGTAGGTCCAGTCTTCCTTCTCAGAGAGCAGGGCAGGCTTGAATCAGCAGGAGTCTTCTGAAGGGCATGGCAGACCTCAAGCATCAGGGCAGTCATCTTGGAGCAAGGTCGGCCTCAAGCAGCAGGCCATTCCACTGACGGCAGCAGAGCAGCCCCTGAAGGACAATGCAGACCTCAAGTAGCAGGGCATTCCTGTGACGGCAGCAGAACAGCCTCTGAAGGACAATGCAGACCTCAAGAAGCAGGGCAGTCCTCTGGTAGCAGGAGCAAGGTAGTTTTCTGGGGAGAACGACAGTCCTCTGGGAAGAAAGCCAGTCCTTCTTCTCGAATGACCCCAAGTCCAGGAGCGTACTGATGAGTGGCTCAGGAAGTCTGGTATTTATACCTGCTGCTACTGTTTGAAATGGGGGTAGTCCACCACCACATCTGGCTCTGCAAAGTTCCTTCCTTCTACTTTCTTCCCTTACCCAGGCACCATAGGGTCTAGGGTGAAAAAAAGGCTGGCGATTCATGCAGACTTGCGAGTCTGTTGGAGGTAGCACTTTAAAATGTAAGTGGGGTAGGGAACAGCTCGGCCCCTTCCATCCTGGCAGTATGGCCCTCTCCCAGCTACACTCTGGTCCTATTGTTTACTGTCTGGGCTCAATATGCATTCCCAAAGGGGGAACAATTAGCCGGTCCAAGGACCTGGAAACTCCCAGAAGGCTTAAGAAAGGCAGGCAGAAAGATGCCTATTTTCTGAAAGTGGCATTTTCAAAATTGCAATCTGAATTCCGACTTTACCATTCAAGACGATTTTAAATGACTATATATTTGAGACCGGACATGACATTTCTACCTGTTCCCAATAAAATGTTAGGACCTATTTAAATGTATTGGTGGGTTTTACATGAGGACCAGTTACATTAAACAAGGTTACAATCATTGTTTTAGGCATGGGGAGATTATGGGCCATATGTATCAACATCCTGATTTGCGTTTCTCAAATAGCGATTTTTTAGAAATCGCTATTTGAGAATTGCAAATAGGGATGTATGTAAAAAATCGCAAGTTTTTTGCGATTTCTTAATATTCCTTAATTGCGATTAGCAAATTGCGAATCGCAATTAAGGAATACTTTCCCATTCATTTCTATGGGCCAGGAGGCCCAGAGGAATGAATGGGAGGTTATTCTCAATTTGCAATTCGCAATTTGAGAATCACAATTTGAGAATAATTTCAAGGGTGCAGGGGTGTCAAAAGGACACCCTGATGCACCCCTGAAATAAGCATGGGTGCACATGTGGCGCACATACATGCCCTAAGGGCATGTATGTGCTTCACATTGCACTTTGAAAAATGCAAAAAAGTGAATTTTTCAAAGAAATCGCAAATTACCACCAACTTGAAGTTGGTGGTAATTTGCGATTCCTTAAGTCCAAATTGCACTTTTTTGGTGCTTCTTACATTGCATTTAAGGAATCGCAAAATTTGCAATTCCTTAAATGAAATCGCAAAATAAGAAATCGCAAATTCTGCGATTCCTTATTTAGCCTTAATACATACCATTTGGCAAAATTGCATTCACAAACGCTTTGCGAATACAATTTTGCTTGATACATATGGCCTTAAGTGATTTGCCCAGAATTACAGGATGGTGGTACTCAAGCCCGGTTCCCCAGTTGAAAAGTTAAACATGATGCCACATCCTGAAGTAGTGTTTGAGATAAAACAAGTGCTTCCAAAATATATATTTTAGCAATTACTAATCAGACTGTACCTAGTTCTAACAGTTAAGTAAGTGTCTCGATTGCTCGAAATTCAGCTGATAACATCATTACATTACCTCTTACAAATGTTAAATCTTGGTAACCATGAGGCTTAAGGAACTTCATCAATTAAATGCTGGTGAGAGGGCCTTTTTCTTCTTTAGCTCCCTGTACCTCACCAGCCCTTTTGCTATCAAGCTAAAGTACCTCTAGATCAGCATTAACCATTCAGGGACAACTGTTTTTGTAACAATTGAGTCCATTGGGTGGTATGAAAGAGGTGAATAAGGTTGCATTCAGATGCAAAGCCCTAATCCTCTGGACTCCAGGGTCCTCAGAGTTAGTGGCAGAGGAGGAAGAAGAAAGGAGCGCGATCTATGGATAGTGCCACAGATATTGTAGTGTAGCTCCTATTTTCCCAATAGGCTCTGCGCATTGGAATAGTACCTACGGCAGTAAAGGCCTAGGCCAGACGTTAACTAGGTCTACTACTGTCGATACTAGACTTAATTTTTGGGTTTGCCAGCTAAGCTCAGAGTTCGCTAGAAACTTTCTCGAATGTTCAAGGAAGGATTAACTTCCCTGATTAGACAAGAAGGGATTTAGTTTCTGACAACCATAGAACATGACAACTTTGCTCTCCCCTAATCAAGAGTCAATCTCAAGAGTCGTGTGAGCACAAGGCAATTATTTTACTCAGTCAGTACGTGCATTCTTAGTCTCATCAGAATGTAGAGAAAAGGAAGAGACGGGCGTGTTCAATAAAAGATGTTATTTATTGATCAGTCTCTTTTCTCGTACAAGAGAAATGGATCGATATTATTGCAATACTTATAGTTAAGTAAAGTGCATACATTAAAAGCAATAGTATAAAATAATACTGTAAAAACATTGATATGGTTTCTGAGCCATATGATGTTTAAAATGATTAAAATATATTTACATACACATATACATTTGACTAAACGTACTCAACTGGTGTTTCTAAATACGCCTACCCCGTGTACCTGACCTAAGTCTAATGCGTGGGCGGGAATAGAAAGTTACAGTTTAAGTTAAGTTTGTTTTTGCCAAGTGAATAACTAAAGAATTCTCTGTGAGGGGTTATTCAGTTCTGTACCTGGAATTTAGGATGGATGAGGAATGGTATCTCTTTCTCTGCTCTCGATATTCCAGGCTGCCTGCGAGGGCTGCCCAGAAGCGCCGGTGCTGGGTCTCTCGGCTTGAGATAGCAGCGCGTCTCTCAGCGCGTCAGGAAGGCGGGGCTGCGCCAGCGGGGTCTGCTTCTGCTCTCGGCTTCGGCAAGTATGGCTGCTCCGTCTTGTCACCACGCGTGTGTTTGCATAGGGCAAGGTCGGCAATATTTATACCTTAAAGGTGCCGAGATTGACGTAAGGATGGACATAGGTACGTCAATAAAGATGTCATACGACTTGCTCGTTAGCACATTCTTTTGCAAAAGTTCTCTGTGAAATCAAAACAATGGCCGCACGGATTATCCAGGTTGTCATAGGTTTGATTTGTTATGAGAACGTCGTATGCCTTATCAGGGGCTGGAGGAATGTCGCTTGTCTAATTAGATCTCAAGCGTTATGACCTAATCAGATAACACGTTCCTGTGCCGTAGTGTGACTGCGTCAGATAACGGTATCTGCATCATGGGGGATTTCATGCCTCATGGGCTGACTGTTAGTTAACTTGATAGTTAGTTTAACCAGAATAGGGTCAGGAATAGGGGGATCGATTCAGAACCTATAGAAATACACGACACCCACTCCACGGTAACTATGGTCATATCTACTAATCTATGCATAGTATAACATAGTACAACATACTATAGAGTATAGTGTATACCTTACCACCCCAAAATACATAAATGCATTTCGAAATTTTCAAATATACTGAAAAATTGCAGTCATATATATTGTATGCACTTAAGCTATGAATTAAATGCAAAAGTAAACACGCATTGTTATGCATTATTGCTTTTTGGTATATGAGAAATACACATGAAATGGCTCTTAATATGGCTATACAGAAAGGAAGTCCGAGACCATTTCATCACATAATAAAATATTTGTGAACCTACCAGCGGGCAGCTAAAGTCTATATAAAGTATCTAAAAATAGAAATCTTAGTTCTCTAGGAATAGTTTCTTACTTTAAGCAGAAGATCAGTGTCCCGGAAAAAAATATAAGAAGAAAAATATTTTAGGGGCTTGCTGAAAAAATCGCTGTCCGTGAACTGGATAGTAATTGTTCATGTGACTTTATTTTTAAAGTTGAAGGCCGAATTCAGGGAACGCCGTGTGCGAGTTTACTCAAAAGTCTCTATTTCTGTTCTGGAGAGAACATCATATCATTCAGGCTTTCGAAAAAACTGTCAACAGCTTCATGGGAAAGTTCCACTAAGTCGGAAATAGGGGTAACCATGCATTCGTGCGCATGATTGTCTCCATTGACATTCTGATTTGCATTGCTGACAGAAGGTCGTACCTGTTCGATGTTGCTTTCATCTTGAACTTCACTACTCTTCAATCGTAGTGGTGAAGATTCCAGGAATGCCGTCATCAGGATTGGCAGCCTTTGAGGGCAGCACAAAGCGTGAACCTTGGTAGGAACCAACAGTGTATCTGCATCCACTGGCGCATCCGATTGTAGCGTCAGACAGGTGTCTAACACGCATTCTTCTCCGCATAGCAGACACCTTAGTACAGGTAAAACACACCTTTGCCACATTGGTCGAAATGATAGAAACCAAGTCATGTTTAGGTCTCTAAGCCGGGAGAGTCCCAGGATTTTTGATATCCGGTCCCGGTATCCAATGGCTAGGATCGTATCTTCCATTGTCGCGAGAGTTTGATCTGTGAAATGGGTTGCCATAACGAAAAATAAGGACTAGGAAAAGGATTTCTGCAATTAGTCCCAGGATCAGGGGAAGTCCGCCAAAAATCGAATGGACGAAATCTGGAAAAATACCCAGTATGGCTTTGAATGGTGTTAATGCCATCGAAAATACTGTCTTAAATACCTTTGAGACCCCAGTGGTATCAGAAATATTTAAGATTTCGCTCAGGATTTCCGCGAAATGTACGGGGGAATTAGTTGATAATAATGTATGTATCTCTGCAGTCGTCCTTGCGACTTGTAGATCATACGTTTCTTTTGATGACGTGAGCCTTGTAGGCGTCTGAAGAAGCACTGTTTTCATTCTGCTTAAAGTGTCTATTCGAATAGAAGTAATTTTCAAACTGGGCCATGCCCTTGCCTCCCTGTCTGGAAAGGAGCTGGGGAACAAAGAACGTCCACAGCACTTGACCTTCGCTGTTGTAGTTACTAGATAAGGAGTCCCGGGCATAAGACTGCAACATCTGCGGTCTACAATAAGAATGTAACTCCCATTATAGAGTCTTTGAAAGAATGGTTCTATTTCAGTTGCAGGTGCGCCTTGCTGGTGACATAAAAGATTGTATGAATTCCCTTCACAGGCTCCATGCAAACTAATTCCGTTACACAGAAGCGTGCCGCTTAGTGACATAGCACAATTGTTGCCACTAAGAAACACTTTCTGTCCTTTATTACTGACACATGCATGTGAATAGGTCAGGTTCCAAGTTGTTTTAAGGTACCCCTTTCCCAATTTCTCGTACATGCCAGCCTGTATATATTTTTGGCAGTATTGAAACCTGAAGGTTGAGATTGGAATATTTATGATTCCGTGTATTATCCATTCACTGACAGGTCGTTCTGACATTGTCATTGGTAATCTTTCTAGTTTTTCAATGCTCAAGATTGTATAATCAGCACCCTTTTGCGCCATACCGATTTGTCTATCAGTAAGGTTAAAGATTTGGAATAGTGACGTTGTGTTGATTAAACGCCAAGGCACATAGCCTGAACGCAGATTTTGTAACGTCCAGCCAAGCTGTACAATAGAACGCAATTGTGACTGACCGTGTTGTAATAACAGTAAGTCTTGCGATAATATATCGATTGCTGAAGACACAATGCTGTCCAAAGAAAAAATTCTGGAGGACAGAGTCATTAACCCATTGTCCACTACAGAAAGTGATTTTTCCAAATTAATACGGTCAATTTCCCGTATTCTTTCTGCTGTCTCAATTTGAGTAACCTTCCAGGCCTCATTGTATGCTGCATATACAGAGGCTGCTATGAAACGCTTTTGACGCTGTTTGCGTGGTCCCAGTATGAAATCACGCAAGTCAGCACCATCAGTAAGTAAAGTTAGGTGTTGCTTAATTTCAGGCAGTGTGGAAGTCTGTAGCCATTGAAGGCATAATTTGCCCACACTGTAGGTTGTTATTATCCCTGGGTGATGTCTTTGGGGATATCTAGGGTCTGGCCTGGTCATTTTAAAACCCTGTGTTTTATTCAGGAATCTATCTTGACAGTTATTTGTATCTGTGGGCCAGATCAACCATTGTTTCCAATCAGGATGTGTTCTGTTTTGGTTTAATATATGGTTTACGTCTATCCCTTCAT
This sequence comes from Lissotriton helveticus, assembly GCF_964261635.1. Lineage (NCBI taxonomy): Eukaryota > Metazoa > Chordata > Amphibia > Caudata > Salamandridae > Lissotriton > Lissotriton helveticus. The sequence goes on along the minus strand of NC_136062.1, from coordinate 236,371,852 downwards.
CTGTATCAGAGCTATTGCTAAACATTGTTGGCTTTGGAATAGACGGGTTATTTAAATCTTTGATTTTGGCTAAGCCAAGACAGGTGGTTTGTTGAACAGTGTCATTCAAAAATATCATTTGTTCTGGGATCATGCAGGCTCTAAACAAAGCTTCTAAACCCTGTACTTGCCATTCTTTTGTACCCCAAACACTTTTCAAATCAACATTTTTGTCCCAATAATCAAATCCAAAAGTATTCATTTTTTCAAAGAATGAATCTGAATATATCAATTTTGTGTTGGTTATCATGGTTTTCATCCCTGTCTTGTTTGACAATTTGTAATAAAATGTTTCAGCATTAGTTATGTTAAAACCTGAAAAATATGAATATTTGTCATAAACGGTTCTAGAGCTCCCTTTTGGAGGTGTAGCACAATGTTCCCATTGATTATAATTTAAAACATTTCTAGGTTGTGCAGATTTATGCAAGAAATGGTTACCATAATGGTTATAGCAATACATACTATCATAATTTGTAGAACCTTGCAAATAATCATGTTTTGTAAATTTAGCAGACATTACTAAGTCAGACATCATATTGTTAATACTTTCAAAGTCCCAATCATCAGCAAATGAGTTTGGTTTTGCAAAGTCACTCAAGGAGATCTTGATTTGGTGTGGATATTTCAGGATCTCGACCGGACCATAAATTTCATAGTCAGTGTTGTCCCAGGCTACCCCACCAGGTATCGGATTGGCTGTGAAGTTGGCTGAAGAAAGTTCTGGAGAAAGTTCTCTTTTCTCGACGTGTGAAGATGTGTGTGGTTTGAGGACCAAGTTGATGTTCTGACTTGCTGTGTCCATTTTAGCATATTTTCCCTCAATGAAACGTCCCAAAGTAAATACCATGATGAGCCAAAGTATGAGGATAAATGCACCAAAACCCACCCAAAATTCAATCCATGGAGAAACCAGATATGTTTCTTTCAGTTGTTTCAAAAGTTCCTTAGCTTTGTCTTTAAAGGATTTTGATGATGGCTGTGTCTTTGGTTCACTGAAGCCTTCAGAGGAATCATCGAAGTTGATGAAGTAACCAGATGCAGTTCTGTCAATTGTTCCAATTGGTTCAGGATTTCTGTTTTTTGCATTGTCACTTGGTACTTCAGTATAGATTGGTGTGTCTCTGCTAAATGTTTTTATTTGGGTTTTCAGAGGTCTCAGTTCTATTGCATTGTTGCATAGTCCTTCTTGTTCTTCTTTAGGCGTTTCGAATGTGATGAGCCTCTTTGTTAGGACCTCTGTACTGGTAGCAAACCTTGGTGTTCTGCTACTTATTGGGAGTCCACTTGGCCTACTGTTTGTTATCGGCCACATGTTGTGGTTTTACCAGGTCGATGGATACAACTCGGTTCTCCTTTTTTCCAGCAAGTGGCGGTAGTACAACTGATCTTGTCCCGTTGACAGACAAGACAGGAACTGCTTTTCTGTAAGAAGGCCCAAATTCCTTCTTTACCGCGATCTTCTCCCTGACTAGATCCCCGACTTTTGGAATCCAGACAGGTCTTGCTGGGACAGGTGGTGATTCTTCAGTGGTTGTTGGCTGTTGTTTCAACTGTATGTTGCTCAGGTCTTTTCTTGTTTTGTTTAAGTCCTGCAAAATAGCCAAACGGTCTTTGACATCAAAGGTTTTTTCTATTACCACTGAAGTCTGACTATCAAGGTCAGAGATCAACATCCTAGTTCCGAATAATAATTCGTACGGACTGAATCCCTTCAGAGAATTTCTTGGCAAGTTATTTAGACTACGTTGGACACTTATTAGATGTTTGACCCACCCAGCTCCCAAACCTAATATCCTTTCTATTATAGATTGCTTTCTGCCTTGGTTTTTTCTTTACACCATCCCATACCCTCAGGAAGGAAGTGAGAAGATTCCCGCTGGGCTGTGCTCATTTGGCCATGTTTCCCCCCCAGGCTGGTTTGCCTGAGTGAAAGAAATGGTCGAACGTAGCATGCTCTTAGCGTATATGCCATTTAGACTCGCAAATCTTGTATAACAGTCCGGACGTCAGCCGAGTGCTGGTGATCTACATTATAAGTGGAAACTAGCCTGTATATGTTAATCGCAAGCCATTCTTTTTGCTGGTAATATTATCTGCCTTGATTCGACGAGGTATTAAACTGCTTCTCTCCCCTCTGCGATCTCTGTTGCAGTTTGGGCAGTTTTTTACAAACATGGTGTAGTGCAGGCTCATGCCTGGCCACCAGTACCGTGATTGTAATTCTTCCAGAGAATCTTTTAATTTAAGGTGTCTGTGACCCTCGCCCATGTGTGCGTCTGCGATTAACAAGTTTCTCCTGTCCATGTTTGGAATCACTCTATCCCCCACTCCAGGGATTCGAGCAAAAGGGACGGAGTTTGCATCGATTATGTATGTATAATGGAGTGGATAGTTGATCGGTAACGCTGAGCAGTCGCCTTTTGATGACGTTTTCACTGCCAGCATTGTTTCACCGTCAATGTATTTTAATGTACGCTTTTTTCGATCTACGGGAGCCGGTTTAGTGGCTGCCGCTGCGGCTGTTTCAGCCAATGAATTCCCTACAACGTGAACGCCATCACGCTGATGACTCAGTGAGTGTGTCACGTGAGTCTTTGGTAGTTCTTTTTTCAAAAGAGCTACTTGTTCCCAGAGCAGTTTCTGCTTTATTGGTGCATCTATGTCATCTTTGTAACCGTTCTGAATCCATGTCTGCAAATCCTTGTTATATGCTTTGACGCAGTAATATGAATCTGACACTATAAGTGTCGGGAATTCGCGATCCGCATTATCTAGCGCCATTTTCAAAGCTATTATTTCAGTTTGTAGTTCTGAATTAGTTTCTACTGAGTGTGATTTTGTTAATAGAGGTTTTAGTTTACCTCCGCGCCACACTTCTTTTGTAATCTCACATGTGGGATTGTATGCATGTTCTCCCCAAACGGAGGGTTGAGCATGTCCGTCTGTATAGATTACACAGGCGTAATGTCGTAGAGGCAGAATGTCGATTGGCAGAGGGTACGTCTTTTCATATTTTAGATTTTTCAATTCTTCTAGTTCTGGATCAAAGTAGTAGTATACTTTGTCCTTTGTGATTGAATTCACCCATTGTATCCATTCCGGATTCAATGTTGTTGTTGGTAAATTACACGGTGTTGTTAGTGCCTCAAAGGCTGATTCTGCTGTTCTGACTGTGATATGTCTACCGTCAGCTATGTCTTTTTCTCTAGCTATTGCGGTTTGAACTGCATGAATGATTTTTTCTGTATTACTGAATTTCTGTTCAGCTTCTGTGTACATGTGTGATTTGAATGCAATTGGTACCTTTTCTCCCTCATTAGAGGTTAGGTATGTGAATCCGCATCTCCCTGGGATGACTCGGATCACAAGGTTGCGTGTATTATCACGTGTTTCTAATTTTGTTTTAATTAGCATGTCTGTTTGTAAGGATCTCAAAATTTCTGTGTGTGTTTGAGTCCAACTGGATCTTTTAAAGTCTGGTTTAATTAGATCATAAAGGGGTTTGACCCTTTCTGCGTAATTTGCAATGTATGTTCTTCCGAAATTTAGGAAGCCTAGAATTGACTGTAGGTTTTTTAGTGTTTTAGGAGCTTGGATTACGGCACATTTCTCTAGGAAATTGTCTGCCAGGCTTTTACCTTCACTTGATAACTCATATCCTAAGAATAGGACCGTCAGATGGGCAATTCTGGACTTTTTGAAGTTGAATTTGTAACCCTCTGCAGCGAACCCAAGTATTATGGTGTTCACCCTTTTCAAGTGAGTCTCCAAGTCATCATCTGTTAAGTAAATGTCATCGACATAAGATAATGCTTCATCATCATATAGTTGTAGTAATTCTGTTACTCTCGCTGAGAATACCCCCGGGCTGTTCTTGTACCCCTGGGCTAACCGACAGAATTGTTTTTGAGTGCCATTTACTGAGAATGCAGTTAAAGATCTGCTCTCTGGTGCTATGTTTTGACAAAAGAATCCATTGGAGATGTCCAAGGTTGTTTTGTATTTTTTGCGCACTATGTTATTCATTAGTGCAGCACTGTGTGAGTTTTGCACTGCAAAGGTTTTGCAACATGTGTTAAGGTGTCGGTAATCCAAAACTAGACGGTACGAATTGTCTGGTTTGGAGACCGGAAACAAAGGATTGTTCATTTGTGAGGTGCAAGTTTCAATCACCCCCTGGTATTCTAGCTGATCTAGTATTTCATTTACTTGTTTTTTTGCTTCTTGCTTAATTGGGTACTGCCTTTGTGCAGTTGGTTGTGATTTTAACTGGATTTTGTGAGGAGGAGAATCCTCATCCCATCCTACATGATTTTTATATAAAGCAGGTGCTAAGGCCACTGCCCACTTTCTAGCAAGTGTGTATTTTTTATGAATCGGTATTTGATTCGAGAAGGCAGGCATAATTACTTCTTCGCCATGAGGGCACTCTCTGACAAACTCTGGTGGCCAGTCTTTTTCAGCTAGAAGGATGTCATAGCCCTTGGAGAGGTTATCCCAAAATAGTCCCCTTATTTTCCTAGTCTTATCTCCCTCTATACGTAATGTTATCTCGTATATCTTGTGGGGCTTGCTAACTCTGGTGTCTGCAGTTTCCACTTGAAGGTATTCATTCGTGTCCACTGTCTCCAGATGATTCATAAGGACTTTGCGAGCTATGCTCACCTCTGCTGCGCTGTCTAGCATTGTCTGAGCCCATTCTCCGTTTTTCAGTTGTGTCCTCAGTATTCTCGGCATTTTTAACTACCTTGATACTGGCTACCTTCTTTTTTGGAAATTGTAATTTCTTTTTAAGTTGAGCAGGTTCCTTGTCTTTGGACTTGGCGTGCTCTTCTGGTCGTCCTCTTCTTTCCGATTTCTGCGAGGAAGTCTGAAAAGATTGAGAGGGACGTGTATCAATGTCTTGATATCTATCAGGTTTTTTAATATTATCCCTATTTCTAAGGTTATATCTATTCCCAGAGGGGTCACTCTGCGGTGACCTCTGTCTTTGGTTTGGAGATTTCTCTCTTCGCCTAGGAGACCTTCCTCTGGACTGGAATTTCTTTTCTTTAGGATTGGATTGTTTATTTCCATCCCAGTTCTTTTTTGGTGAATTATTATTATTAAAAAATATTTTTTCTGGACTTGTAGTCAGTTGCGGTTTTACTGGTATTCCACCTAGACTATCTCTGCCTAGTTCTTCATAGGATTTTTCTATGATTCTGGCAATTTCAGCTGGTTGGTCTGCTATATCTGTCTCTTTTAACCTCTGGCGGATCGCCACGTTTGCTGCTTCACCTTTTATGTTGGCTAGTAATATAGCCGAAACCTGTTTGAAGTCTTTTAGTAATTTCATACCAAGAGTTAAAGCAGGTTCTGGACCGTATTCATCTTGAATTTGTTTTAGCACATCTGGTATTACCGAAATGGATGGAACACCGTGCGTTTTTGTGTAGATGGAAGCAAAGACTGTACCCCAAGTGTCGCAGTCCTCAATGTGTGGTGCGATTCCCATTGGGAGACATATAGTCAGAATCCTGTGTTTTTCCAGCGGGGTGGTGTCAGGAAACACCGCCTCTATTTGGGTGATTTTCTGTGCCAACCAGAATGGTATTTGTTCCCGTTTAGCTGGAACTTTACCTAGGCAGGATTGGATGTTCTGTGGTGTAATTTTATTTGTGTTCCCCTGGTGAGGGGTCAGCTGTGGAAGTTTAATCGCTGGCTGAATTGTTGAAGTCCGCATTACATACTGAACTAATTGTCTATGAATTTTTAGTAGTTGTTTTAGCTGTATTAATAGCTCTGCTGCAGGCATTCTTTCGATGTCTGGATGTGGTGTGTATCCGGCTAAGACCGGCCACGTTGCTCCTGGTCTTCCTAAAGGACCGAGCCTTGTAATGTGATTGTTATGTATTAGGGCGCAATCAAATAAGAGCAAATGCTCTTGGAATTTGAGTGGTACTTCCACCTCCTCGAAAGGAGTGTAAATGTCGGGTGGAACCTCTATTTTGTAATAGTGGAAGTACTTTGTTACAGCATTTGCTGCTGGAAAATGTATCCATGTATAGTATACCTCTGTCTGCCGATATTCATGTGCCTCAATTACGAATATAACTGTGCCACCTCTAGGTGTCAGTCCATTTTCTATAAGTTTTAAGGTTATAGATCTTCTTTTGCTGACCGGAATGAGTATTATATCCGCGTCTGCATCCTTTAGTGCAGTATCTGCTGCTGCTATTTCAGCTGCTAATCTAACTGCCTCTCTTTCTTCATCACTGTCTCCCATTTTACAGACAGGATGATATTATGTCTATTTGCAGATCAGGTTTCTTTATGGAACAAAGATTAGATGCACAATATTTCGGAACTGTTTTTATCCTTCAACGTTGACTTGACCAAGAACCATACATCGGAGTTCCCTCCTGCGAGGTTTTGGAGGATATAACCTTTCACCCACTCCAGACGTCTTTGGAGTATTTGGGAAAAGGGGTCTGAGTGAGAGAGCACGACTGAGTTACTCTAAATGTCTTACGTTAGTTTTATCGCCCTTTCCAAACGCGTTGGGCGCCATGTAGTGTAGCTCCTATTTTCCCAATAGGCTCTGCGCATTGGAATAGTACCTACGGCAGTAAAGGCCTAGGCCAGACGTTAACTAGGTCTACTACTGTCGATACTAGACTTAATTTTTGGGTTTGCCAGCTAAGCTCAGAGTTCGCTAGAAACTTTCTCGAATGTTCAAGGAAGGATTAACTTCCCTGATTAGACAAGAAGGGATTTAGTTTCTGACAACCATAGAACATGACAACTTTGCTCTCCCCTAATCAAGAGTCAATCTCAAGAGTCGTGTGAGCACAAGGCAATTATTTTACTCAGTCAGTACGTGCATTCTTAGTCTCATCAGAATGTAGAGAAAAGGAAGAGACGGGCGTGTTCAATAAAAGATGTTATTTATTGATCAGTCTCTTTTCTCGTACAAGAGAAATGGATCGATATTATTGCAATACTTATAGTTAAGTAAAGTGCATACATTAAAAGCAATAGTATAAAATAATACTGTAAAAACATTGATATGGTTTCTGAGCCATATGATGTTTAAAATGATTAAAATATATTTACATACACATATACATTTGACTAAACGTACTCAACTGGTGTTTCTAAATACACCTACCCCGTGTACCTGACCTAAGTCTAATGCGTGGGCGGGAATAGTAAGTTACAGTTTAAGTTAAGTTTGTTTTTGCCAAGTGAATAACTAAAGAATTCTCTGTGAGGGGTTATTCAGTTCTGTACCTGGAATTTAGGATGGATGAGGAATGGTATCTCTTTCTCTGCTCTCGATATTCCAGGCTGCCTGCGAGGGCTGCCCAGAAGCGCCGGTGCTGGGTCTCTCGGCTTGAGATAGCAGCGCGTCTCTCAGCGCGTCAGGAAGGCGGGGCTGCGCCAGCGGGGTCTGCTTCTGCTCTCGGCTTCGGCAAGTATGGCTGCTCCGTCTTGTCACCACGCGTGTGTTTGCATAGGGCAAGGTCGGCAATATTTATACCTTAAAGGTGCCGAGATTGACGTAAGGATGGACATAGGTACGTCAATAAAGATGTCATACGACTTGCTCGTTAGCACATTCTTTTGCAAAAGTTCTCTGTGAAATCAAAACAATGGCCGCACGGATTATCCAGGTTGTCATAGGTTTGATTTGTTATGAGAACGTCGTATGCCTTATCAGGGGCTGGAGGAATGTCGCTTGTCTAATTAGATCTCAAGCGTTATGACCTAATCAGATAACTCGTTCCTGTGCCGTAGTGTGGCTGCGTCAGATAACGGTATCTGCATCATGGGGGATTTCATGCCTCATGGGCTGACTGTTAGTTAACTTGATAGTTAGTTTAACCAGAATAGGGTCAGGAATAGGGGGATCGATTCAGAACCTATAGAAATACACGACAATATGTCCCATAAGAGGGGGCATTATGTGCGGGCTTATTTTTTCATCTATAAATTAACTGAGACATTGTCATTAGAGGGATGCCCTCTAGGAAACGAGCGATATATAAGGATTTCATTTCAAAGGCCCATCACTATCTTTAGTGCAACAGGAACTGGGGCCAAGGAAGTAAGTGAACACTGTGCTCCAATTATGTCTTACTATGAAAAAGCGGAGTGGGAGCCCATTGTCCATACTAGCACTAGAGCCCATGTCAGCCTTGATGCTTTTTTTGTATACACAAACAGACAAAAAGTATCATTGTTGTTGCAGGTACAATGGTACTGGAGTCCAGAGGCATGAGTGGTCAACTAAGCCCCAATCACTGCAGTTTTACTATCCTCCTTTGGTTGCATTAGAGCCCAATGCATACTTGCAATGCCAGTGTTGCTTTCGACTACATAGCAATGGCTCATGGAGGGGAAAGTTGAAGCAGAGTAGGCAAATTAGTTTAGCTTCTGAGAGATAGCAGGGTGGGGGGTGTGGCAAGACGGGAAACCTGTTTTTTGAAGATCGCAGAGGAGATAGTTTACTCTGCAAGACAGTGGCTACTATTAGTTATACGGTGCAGCGGCACTGGGGCCCTTTGGGTCTGAAGGGTACACTGTGTCACATTTATGACTGTCCCACTTTAAAAAACAGGGGATGAGGGTTTATTTTCCTATCTAGCATTAGACACCCTTGCATTAAAAAGGGGGACAACATGCAGGATTCATTGCAAGAGACAGAGAGCCTCTTGCAAGATTGAAATGATGGTCAGGCAAGGTGGAGAAGGGGTGAAAGAGGTGATAGCCCGCTACTCATGGACTCAGTTATAATTGCAGTAGTTGCATTGAGGCCCATGAGTTTGAGGTGCTCACAAAACACCAATTATGGGGAGCTGTATTTTTTAGTCGATTACGGGTTTCGTTTGATGTATTTGCTGTTTTATATCTCACATTTAGTGTGGACTATGAGCTACAGAACAAAGTACCACTGAAATGATCTCATGAGCCCTGTGCTCTGCCCAGTCTCTTCCACTCCCCAATCCTTGTCATAAAGGTATTGAAGAGGGCCACTGCAAAACACCTTGTTCAGTGGGGCTCAGAGCAAAACTTTTTGAAAACCTCTGTTTCAATGTAATGTTTACATTTTGTTACAAGGTAGGGCTTTCTGTGGGTGGGTATTGTCAGTTTTTTTTATAGGTTTATGGATCCGAAGTTATCGTATGGACATGTGGATTTTAAGTTTTTTTTTAAAAAGGATATTACTTTGGTTTCTAGTCAACCATTATTTTTGGGAGGGAAAATCTTTTTATTATAACAAAACAACTCCATTACAGTGCACATCAGTCAGCATCGGACGTTCATTGGCAAATACAATAATGCAATCAAGTAAAACCCCTCCTCATGACCCACAGCGGCCTACACCTATGGATCAAACCCCTATTGAACTATTAGGCAGCACCAAGGGCACCTGCCGTCCCCTGAACTGAACCCCCCCCCACATCGTAACCCACTCCCACCCCCCCTGCCAACCCTCCCCCCCCGCGCCTCAGCATGTACATTGTCATCCTTGGATATGGATGATTGAGCCCTGAGTAAACAGAACAGACCACATTTTCATCAAAGCCATTCAGACAAAAAGGAAACTGTCGTTAGTGGACATCCCTTCATCCCAGTGCAGATCCAGTTTGGGTGTCCATCCAGGCCCGTCTGTATCGCCTCCATGCCTGCCATATTCTCTCCCACTTCTTGGGGCAACCCCGGCTACTATAAATAACCTTCTCCGCCCTCTGGCTCCAGTCCAAGTCCTGCTCCCATTCCTCCACCGTTGGCAAGAGGTCACTCCCCCATAGCCTAGCTATATTCCTCTTGGCCACCATACTTGCTGTGGCTCACCATGTCTTGTCCCATTTTGGCCATGTAATATCACCTATCACCCCTTGTTGGACTTGGGCCTTAGGGCAGGTTCACCCCTAATCTTTTTGCTTTTATTTGTGACCCAGTGTTAGTGATTTTTGGGTCTTGGCGCACTTTTTCCCTGTGCCCCAGAGTAAAGTGCGTGCGTGTAGTATGGCTGGCCTGTCCTCCCATAGGAATGCATGGGGAATGTGTGTGTCCATGTTAGTTCCTGATGTGTGGGGAGTGCAGGCTCAAGTTTGGTATGTATGAACTCGTGAGAATGAATGCTGCGCAATGGTATGTGCGGCTTGCATGTGTCTAGAAGGGAAGTGCTACTTCTGGACATTGATGTATGTGTGCAGTGAGGGTGCTGGAGCGTGATTGGCTGGAGCTGGCTGGCATGCCAGGCTCCAGGAAGTCTGGATGGGTCTGCCCGGTGGTGAGTGTGAGATCAGCATGAGTGATGTGTGGGAGGAGTGCACCTGGGTCCTGGATGGGCTGGGTTTTTCCCCACACAATGCTGGCTCCGCCCCCCTGTGGTTTGTCTAACGACCCAAGCCTCCCCAGTGAATGAAAGGGGTGGTTGGGCCATCAAGGGTACTCCCCAGCCAGCTGCAACTGGTTTCCCCCCACCCTGCACCCTGAAACAAAGGATTTCTCTGTATAAAAATGGGGCTGTGTCCCCACAGAAGTTGTTCTACTTTTGGATCCTTGCCAGAGGGGGCTGTTGCTGCTGCTAGGGCCAGGAGGACCGCCATTTGGCTTGTCTCCCTGCCTGGAGACCCAGTGTGCTGGCTCTGGCCCTGCCTTGCCCCCCCCCTGCCTGCCTCCAGACCTTACTGGAGCTATACTTTTGCCAGAGCGCCTGGAAGCGCTTTCATTTGCCTTATAGCGCTAAAGAGCGCTTTATTTTCCTCCCTGGCGCTGGGAGCGCTTCTCTTTATCCCCTAAGCGCTGGGTGCGCTTTATTTTGATTATAGCGCTTTGGAGCGCTTTGCCAGGCATAGCGAGTGCCTACCTCGCTTTATATTCTAATTTGAGGCCGGTGCCCACCCGGCATTGCCCTGTTTTATTTAATTATTTACCGCCGGAGCCCACCCGGCATTGCCCCGTGGTTTCACCGCCACAGCCCGGGACCGAGAGAGTGCAGCCGCTGACGTCACCCGGAGAGCCGCGCTGTGATTGGTCACAGCTGCCGGAGGCTCGCTGGGCGACTCGCGCTGTGATTGGCTGCGAGGACCGAGGAAGCAGGAAGCAGCCTGCCGCGTATCGCCAAGGCTGCCGAGGGCAGGGGAGCCCCGCCCGCGGCCCCAGCGCGCCGTCCAAGAGAGGAGAAGCCGGCCGTGTCTCCCGCCTCCCGCAGCACCAGTGAAGTCCCGGTGAGTGCGGGGGCGGGTTCTTTGTGATTCCTCGAGCGGCCCCGTTGGGAGAGGGCCGCTCCAACGTGGGCAGCATTTCTTTGTGGGAGCCAAGGGCTCCGGGGGCATTATCTGTCTGCGAGTCCCCCGTGAGGGACTCCAACGTTCCGCCCCAATTGCGAGGGAGCCCCGAGAGGCTTCAGGGGCACATCTGCATTTTCGAGCCCACGAGGCTCCAGGGCCCCGCAGGTGTTTATTGAGCCCTGAGAGGCTCTTGGCCCCAGTTGTTCTAGAGCCCCAGAGAGGCTCTTGGGCGCCATTCATTGTTCTTGAGCCCACGAGGCTCCAACGTTGCCCAGCCCTATTTACAACTGTCCAGCACTTAGTGGACAGTTGCTACGTTTAGGCTTTGTGTGCTGTGCTGCCTGCGCAGCTTCCCTGACATTGAGACTCAGGGCATTCCAGCCCTTGCGAGGCCAGTTGGCCTGGGGGACAATTCTAGTGTTGTGCTACGTGCACACTGCGCAATTTATGATTTACTGCTTATGTGATTCCTGCGCAAATGTTCTACCTGCACCTCTGAATGTGTTTTAATGTTTCATGTACAATTGTTTGTTATTACCTTTGCTAAAAGTGACCTGCTTAGGTGATTCTTTATGTTTTTATTCCCTTTGCTAAAAGTGACCTGCTTAGAGGAATGTTTGTTGTTACCTTTGCTAAAAGTGACCTGCTTAGGTAATTGTTTATGTTTTATCCCCTTTGCTAAAAGTGACCTGCTTAGGTGATTCCTTATGCTTTTATTTCCCTTTGCTAAAAGTGACCTGCTTAGAGGAATGTTGATGTTTTATTGCCTTTGCTAAATGTGACTTGCTTAGGTGATTATTTTAGGTTTCCTTCCCTTTGCTAAATGTGACTTGCTTAGGTGATGGTTTTCCTTCCATAGGTCCTGATGATAAGGTCCTAGTTCCCTGCGTGATTTCCCTACAGTGTTTAGGGTGGCGTAGGAGCTATTTTCCCTTTACCAGTAGTTACTGGTTGTATGCTACATTTACTATTTCTGTGTTACAGTCATTATATGTTTATGTGCTAAGTGTTATACCTACAAGTGCTATTTCTAAAAAGTGCATACCCCTGACAGTGGTCCAGGTGGCCATGTCCTGTACATAATCCCTTGTAAATCTTGCCCGTGCCTGTTGGCACATTGTAAAGTGTGTGTGTTATCTAATGTGTTTTTATTATTATAATACAAAGGCTATTTTTGATATAACCTTGTGTGGAGTTTCCTTTGTGGTGGGCCTAGGGTGTTGTCGCTGGGGTGCGCGCGCAAACGCTTTACACATCGCGTCTGAGATTGGCCTTGCTGCTCGCGTCACGTTACCTAGAGGGTGAGCAGGGGTTATCTTGGTGTGTGACTCCCTTGCCCTGACCTTAGAAATGGTGATCCCTGACTGACCTTGGCGTGAGCCTTGGCCGGCCGGGGGTCCCGTTTCTAACATTGGTGGCAAGCGGTGCGGATTGGACTTGCGTTTGCGCTGTACCACAGTGGCGACAGGCCACACTACAAAACTCTGCAATTTTAGATAACCACTTTTTGGGGATTATTGTTTTTTAGGGAAGATCAGTATTGCTTCTCCTGAAAGGTGTCATTTTGTAATTTCTGTCCAGTACATTTGTTCCCCGCCCTGCTTCCAGAGTTTGGTACCTGTGTCTTTATGGTCAGGTTGAGAAGTCAGGGGTGGTAGAAACTGCCTTACCAGTCCGAGGGGAGGGTGTGTGTGAATGAGTGGTGTGTTACACTGGACAGAGGAGTGCAAGTTCTCTGAGATAGGAATCTTGCTGAATTTTGTAATTGTGTACTCCTGTGTAAGCTCAGACCCCCAGGTTCCCTGTGTCAAACTCTTCTTGAGAACGTCCGCCAAAATGGAGCCTGTTTTTGATCTCTGTTGTCTTTTTAGGTACAGTAGGTCAGAGCTGGTCAGATTCTGTGAAGAGGGCGGCATGGAGGTGAGTGAGTTGGATACTCAGTCCCAGCTTAGGGACAGCCTGATCTTATGGCAAAAGGGTCAGTGGGATCTTGAGCACAGTGAGAGAGATAGGGCCCGGGCCGCACGCCATGAGGGTGGTGAGTCTGTGGAGAGCCCTGAAGAATGTGAGTTGTATGATGATGACAGTGGATGGATATCAGCAGATAGTGAGGACCCCATAGATAGGGAGTCCCTTGCTGGGTCCAGTGTCAGTACCAGCGCCCCATCCCTTTCCCTGTCCCCAGAGGATTGGTTAGATAGGAAGGAAGAGAGGGAGCATCAGCTAGCGATGGAACAGCTCATGTTAGAGCATGCCCAGGCTATGGCGCAGCTGGGTGTCAAGAAACAACAACTAGAGGTCGAGAGAGCCCTAGCGTGGGAGAGGATAGAGGTGGAGAGAAGGGCCATCATCCGTGAGAGCGCAGCCCTAGAAGATAGACTCTCCCCTGCCCACAGTTGTAATTGTCTGGATTCCCCAGGGAGGGTGGAGTCCAGTGGTGGCAGCTATTTAAGTGTTAGTGTAGACAGTCCCACTCCCAGTTTCCCGAGTGTGGTGCCTGTTTCCCCAGAAGAGGAGTTAAGGTTGAGATTCAGGAACCTTAGGAAACTGTCTCACCAGTCTTGGGAAGAGTTTGTGGATGAATGACAAGGTGCACTGTCTGATTGGCTAGAGGTTCACATGGGAACTGAGTTTGCCAAGCTATTTGATCTGGTTCTAAGAGAGCAGGTGCTCAATAGTTGTTTGCCAGGGTTGCGCCAACACCTGTTGGAATATGGGTTGACTGATCCAGACACCCTCGCAGAGGAAGCAGAGCGCTGGGACAGTGCGAGAGGGTCTTTAGAGTCACTAGTGAGTGATTCCAACAATAGTGGGTCAGGTGTCCTCCAGCCCAGCGTGGTGGAGGAGGGTGAGAGTAGCCCATCTAGGTCCCAGGTTAGTGAGGAGGGTGTAGGGGCTGACTGCCTGTCTCAGTGGAGCAGGAGTGAGTGTGTGACCGAGAGTCCCCAGACGCCCGAAGCCCTGTCACAGAGCCTGGATGGTTTCTTTAGGGAACACCAGGATGGGAACCTAGACTTGCCTGTTAGTTCACTTGAGGGAGATCTCCTAGTTTGTAGAGGACCTGGAGCATCTGTAAGCGGAGCTTCTATGGTTCTAGAGTCTGGCAGTACCGCTCCAGTGGGGAGGGTACAGGAGTCCAGCGAAAGGAGTGATTGGGGAATAGTATGCGAGTCCCCAGGAGTCCTGGAGTGCCAGGCATTGGTTCCACCAAAGGTTCTAGACCGGAGGTTGTAAGGCCAGGTTCAGGATCCGCCTGACCTGAAGGGTGGGACTACTGTAATCAGTGTCCTGACCAGTTCTTTTTCCAGAGGTACCGCCCCGGTTGGGAGGGAGCAGGACTCTGGAAGGGGGTGCAGAGGGTGGGAGAGCCCCCTCTGACCCCGGTGCAACCTGAGGGGTTAAACCCTAGGTTGGGAGAATGGTGTTTAGAGGGTACCCCTCGCAGGAGGAGGAGGAACCCTAGAAGAAGAGGTAGGGGGAGGAGAGCCTTCCCTGAGACTCCTGGTCCGCCTGAGGTTGTAGACCCTAGGTTGGAGAATCAGTGGCAGTCTAGCCCTGTCTTGCAGACAGAAGGGGTGGAGAATGGCTATTATGTGCCAGGGGTTACTACCCTCCACTTTGTGAGTAGGCAGGATCCAGCGGCACCTGGGTGGCCTAGGGCCTGGTCCTGGCCGAGGGCAGCTGGAGAGTATCAGTGGGGTACCCCAGTTAGTCCCTACAGTAGTTTTAGAAGGAACCCTAGGGGTTCACCGTGGCGTAAAACAGGAGGGTGTCCCTGCAGTTGTGGGCCCGCGTCCGTGTTTTATCGCCCCAAGCAGGGAAGTCCATCACGGTGGTGATTGGTCTGCCCTGCGTTTTGGCTGGAAGGGGGTTGTGTTGGACTTGGGCCTTAGGGCAGGTTCACCCCTAATCTTTTTGCTTTTATTTGTGACCCAGTGTTAGTGATTTTTGGGTCTTGGCGCACTTTTTCCCTGTGCCCCAGAGTAAAGTGCGTGCGTGTAGTATGGCTGGCCTGCCCTCCCATAGGAATGCATGGGGAATGTGTGTGTCCATGTTAGTTCCTGATGTGTGGGGAGTGCAGGCTCGAGTTTGGTATGTATGAACTCATGAGAATGAATGCTGCGCAATGGTATGTGCGGCTTGCATGTGTCTAGAAGGGAAGTGCTACTTCTGGACATTGATGTATGTGTGCAGTGAGGGTGCTGGAGCGTGATTGGCTGGAGCTGGCTGGCATGCCAGGCTCCAGGAAGTCTGGATGGGTCTGCCCGGTGGTGAGTGTGAGATCAGCATGAGTGATGTGTGGGAGGAGTGCACTTGGGTCCTGGATGGGCTGGGTTTTTCCCCACACAATGCTGGCTCCGCCCCCCTGTGGTTTGTCTAACGACCCAAGCCTCCCCAGTGAATGAAAGGGGTGGTTGGGCCATCAAGGGTACTCCCCAGCCAGCTGCAACTGGTTTCCCCCCACCCTGCACCCTGAAACAAAGGATTTCTCTGTATAAAAATGGGGCTGTGTCCCCACAGAAGTTGTTCTACTTTTGGATCCTTGCCAGAGGGGGCTGTTGCTGCTGCTAGGGCCAGGAGGACCGCCACTTGGCTTGTCTCCCTGCCTGGAGACCCAGTGTGCTGGCTCTGGCCCTGCCTTGCCCCTCCCCTGCCTGCCTCCAGACCTTACTGGAGCTATACTTTTGCCACAGCGCCTGGAAGCGCTTTCATTTGCCTTATAGCGCTAAAGAGCGCTTTATTTTCCTCCCTGGCGCTGGGAGCGCTTCTCTTTGTCCCCTAAGCGCTGGGTGCGCTTTATTTTGATTATAGCGCTTTGGAGCGCTTTGCCAGGCATAGCGAGTGCCTACCTCGCTTTATATTCTAATTTGAGGCCGGTGCCCACCCGGCATTGCCCCGTTTTATTTAATTATTTACCGCCGGAGCCCACCCGGCATTGCCCCGTGGTTTCACCGCCACAGCCCGGGACCGAGAGAGTGCAGCCTCTGACGTCACCCGGAGAGCCACGCTGTGATTGGTCACAGCTGCCGGAGGCTCGCCGGGCGACTCGCGCTGTGATTGGCTGCGAGGACCGAGGAAGCAGGAAGCAGCCTGCCGCGTCTCGCCGAGGCTCCCGAGGGCAGGGGAGCACCGCCCGCGGCCCCAGCGCGCCGTCCAAGAGAGGAGAAGCCGGCCGTGTCTCCCACCTCCTGCAGCACCAGTGAAGTCCCGGTGAGTGCGGGGGCGGGTTCTTTGTGATTCCTCGAGCGGCCCCGTTGGGAGAGGGCCGCTCCAACGTGGGCAGCATTTCTTTGTGGGAGCCAAGGGCTCCGGGGGCATTATCTGTCTTCGAGTCCCCCGTGAGGGACTCCAACGTTCCGCCCCAATTGCGAGGGAGCCCCGAGAGGCTTCAGGGGCACATCTGCATTTTCGAGCCCACGAGGCTCCAGGGCCCCGCAGGGGTTTATTGAGCCCTGAGAGGCTCTTGGCCCCAGTTGTTCGTTGAGCCAGAGAAGGCTCACAGCGCCCACATTTGTTCTAGAGCCCCAGAGAGGCTCTTGGGCGCCATTCATTGTTCTTGAGCCCACGAGGCTCCAACGTTGCCCAGCCCTATTTACAACTGTCCAGCACTTAGTGGACAGTTGCTACATTTAGGCTTTGTGTGCTGTGCTGCCTGCGTAGCTTCCCTGACATTGAGACTCAGGGCATTCCAGCCCTTGCGAGGCCAGTTGGCCTGGGGGACAATTCTAGTGTTGTGCTACGTGCACACTGCGCAATTTATGATTTACTGCTTATATGATTCCTGCGCAAATGTTCTACCTGCACCTCTGAATGTGTTTTAATGTTTCATGTGCAATTGTTTGTTATTACCTTTGCTAAAAGTGACCTGCTTAGGTGATTCTTATGTTTTTATTCCCTTTGCTAAAAGTGACCTGCTTAGAGGAATGTTTGTTGTTACCTTTGCTAAAAGTGACCTGCTTAGGTAATTGTTTATGTTTTATCCCCTTTGCTAAAAGTGACCTGCTTAGAGGATTGTTTATGTATTACCTTTGCTAAAAGTGACCTGCTTAGGTGATTCCTTATGCTTTTATTTCCCTTTGCTAAAAGTGACCTGCTTAGAGGAATGTTGATGTTTTATTGCCTTTGCTAAATGTGACTTGCTTAGGTGATTATTTTAGGTTTCCTTCCCTTTGCTAAATGTGACTTGCTTAGGTGATGGTTTTCCTTCCATAGGTCCTGATGATAAGGTCCTAGTTCCCTGCGTGATTTCCCTACAGTGTTTAGGGTGGCGTAGGAGGTATTATCCCTTTACCAGTAGTTACTGGTTGTATGCTACATTTACTATTTCTGTGTTACAGTCATTATATGTTTATGTGCTAAGTGTTATGCCTACAAGTGCTATTTCTAAAAAGTGCATACCCCTGACAGTGGTCCAGGTGGCCCTGTCCTGTACATAATCCCTTGTAAATCTTGCCCGTGCCTGTTGGCACATTGTAAAGTGTGTGTGTTATCTAATGTGTTTTTATTATTATAATACAAAGGCTATTTTTGATATAACCTTGTGTGGAGTTTCCTTTGTGGTGGGCCTAGGGTGTTGTCGCTGGGGTGCGCGCGCAAACGCTTTACACATCGCCTCTGAGATTGGGCTTGCTGCTCGCGTCACGTTACCTAGAGGGTGAGCAGTGGTTATCTTGGTGTGTGACTCCCTTGCCCTGACCTTAGAAATGGTGATCCCTGACTGACCTTGGCGTGAGCCTTGGCCGGCCGGGGGTCCCGTTTCTAACACCCCTAGAATGTGCCATCTGGCCTCTAGTGGTACCTCCGCCCCCACTACCTCTTCCATGATGCCTATCAGTCTGACCCAGTATGTTCGAATTTTGGGGCATTCCCATAAAATGTGGAAGAAAGTGCCTTCCTCTCCACATCCCCGTAAACAGAATTGCAAAGCCGCATAACCCATCCTGTACTGCACCGTCCGAGGGGTGTAGGACCTATGGAGGATACGCAGTTGGATCAGTCTGTATCTGGCACGAATCGCCACCTCTCTGGGACACTGTGGGGCTTCGTTCCAATCATACTCCTCTAGCAGCCCGGGATCTGACTCCCATTTTTCTCTCAGGGGTCCCAGCGAGTCCGGAAGATTGTTAACAAGCGTTCACGTGGGCACGTAGGGCATGTCTGAGTTGTTGATAGTGCAGGAACTCTCCGTTGCCCATGTGGAACCCAGTCTGTAAGGTCGCAAAGTCCACCATCTTCCCTCTCTTCCACACATCCCCCAGCACGTCTATACCAATCAAACTCCATTGGCGTAAATCTCGCAATTTTGCAATTTCGCAACTTCCCGGAGGAAATTGCCAGCCCATAGGGGCGTGTGTTCTGTGAGCTTCACCTCCCAACCCAGCAATTTCATCGCCCGTTTCCACACCTCTACCACCACTGCCGTTTGGGGCGGCAAGGTCCGGCTGCACCTGCCCTCTGTGTAGAGAGCTGATAGGTAGGTCTCAACCCCAGGGCCATACGGTTCACCCTATAGGCGGGTTCCTCCTGTGGGGCAAACACCCAGCCATTAACATTGATCAGCTGTGTCGCCCAATGGTACAGACGGATGTCAGGAACAGCCAGTCCCCCCTCATATGGCCCCGTTGCAGTTTTTTAAGAGCTATTCTCGGGCACCCTCCACTCCATAGTAAAGAGCGTTGCTCCGATTCCACCGTTTTAAAACGTGTTCTGGGAACGGAAAGGGCAAGCTCTGCAGGATGTATAGCTACCGTGGGAGGGCCATCATCTTGAATAAGACGGCGCGTCCCATCAAGGAGAGCTGGAGGGTCCTCCAATGTGCCACGTCACTGTGGGGCCGTTCTAATTGTGCCAGCACATTTAAACGGATAAATTCTGAGTCGGATGGTGTGACCCATATTCCCAGATAGCGGAACATCTCGCACCAGACCAGACCCCTACAGTCATCCATCACTTGCCGCTGGGACCCCGTCAAGACATAAGCCAGGGACTTGCCCCAGTTGATGCGGTATCTGGAGTATTCCCCGAATTTGTGCAAAATGATCATTAGTCTTTGTATGGACGCATCCGGCTGTTGGACATACAACAAGATGTCATCGGCATATAGCGATATGCGTTCCTCCCATCCTCCTCCTAAATCTATGCCCCACACCCCAGGGTCCACCCGAATCCAGTGAGCCAGCGGCTCCAGTGCTCGGGCAAATAGGGTTGGGTAAAGGGGCCAACCTTGCCTCGTGCCGCGCCCCAGTCGGAACTCCCGTGACCCGTGCAAGCGGCTCCGTATATAGCAGTTTCACCCATGAGCAAAAATTGTCTCCAAATCCTAGTTTTTCCAGGACCGCATAGATGTACTGCCACTCCATGCTATCAAAAGCCATGTGGGCACCTAAGGATTGTAATACCGCAGGTATCTCTGGACGCGCAGACACTGCCTGTAGGACTCCGAACAAACGCCGCAGATTGAGCCGCGTGCTCCTGTGGGGCATGAAGACCGATTGATCCGGGTGGATCAAAGATTGTACGACTGCTCCCAGTCGTGTGGCCAGGATCTTCATAAGGACTTTCGTCTCATAGTTAAGGAGGGATATAGGTCTGAGGGAGCTGCACTCCCCCTGTTACCTTCCGGCCTTGTGGATCACCATGATCGTCGCCAGTCGCAGATCCCACGTAAGCTTCCCAACCTCCCGCGCTTCAAGGAACATGTTGCGCATGTGTAGTGCCGTCCTACTTGCCACACATCCAACATCCAAACGCCTCTGCTGGGAACCCATTAGGTCCCGGGGCCTTTCCCGTTTGTAAGTCCCCCATGGCCTCCTCCACTTCCTTGACCGTATTGTCAGAGTCCAGGATGTCTCTGTCAGCTGGATCCAGTATGGGCAGCTGTAAGCGGGCCAGGAAATCCTGACACTCCTGCTCCTCCCTAGCCATCTGAGACCGGTATACAGCCTCATAGCAGAGCGCAAACTTCTCCGCTATCGCTGCACTAGTGTCGCTCACCGTCCCATCCGGCCGCTCTATCCCCGGCACCCAGTTTCTTTCCCTGTCCCTCTTCTCCTGCCATGTTATCATTTTGTTGCACTTATCCCCCAAGTCGTACACTTGTCTCTGGGTGGCAAGTGCATGCGAGCGCACCTGTTCCATAAGCACATCTCTCAGTTCTTTGCCCAAGAGACGTGCCCTGTGTTGTCTGTCCTGTTCCTGCTCCTGGGTCTGTCCCCTCTTGTCCTCCAGAGCTTGAAGCTCCAATTCTAATTTATCAATTTGGGCATATTTTTCCTTGCGTCGTCGTCTGACCTCCACCTGCACAAAGTCCCGAGCCACGGTCTTATACGCCTCCCAGATTATCCCAGGGGAACCCACTGAGCCAATGTTTTTCGTGAAATATTGATCTACCCTCTCCCGGAACTTCTCCTGGAATTCCCGATCTTTAAATAAGAAGGCGTTGAGCTGTGGGGGTACACCCCAATCTCGTCTCGTCAACTGTACCCCCACCGGTGAATGGTCAGATATCCCCCTTGCCTTATGGTGTCCATCCCTGAAGAGGCTCATGCAGTTCATCTGGGTAAATAGGTAATCGATCCAGGATCCCGAACCGTGGGCCGTAGAGACATGTGAGTATTGCCTAAGGTGTGGGTTAGGCGCTCTCCATAGATCCACCAAGCCCATCGCCTGCACAAAATCTCTATGGTGACTCACCCCTCCCCTGGCCTGTGGAGTCTGCGACCTGTCAAGGTCCTTCGCTATGACGTCATTCAGGTCTCCCCCAAGGACCAGCGTCCCAGTAGGCATCTCTAGAAGCATTTTACCAATGTCTGGGAGAGTGGTATTATGTAGTTTCGGAGGGATGTAGAGTGAGCACAGGTTCAATGTCCGACCCTCTCATTGTACTGACAGCGCCGCGTAGCGCCCTAAGGGATCTAACCATCGCCGCCCCAGGACCAGCGGCAGGGAGTTCTTGACAAGGATGCCCACCCCTCTGGAGCCCGTGGTAAAACCAGCGTGTGCACGTAGGGTGTAGCCAAATCTATCAAGGGCCTTACAATGGTTCCGTAACAAATGTTTCTCCTTCAGGAGGACAACATCAGGGGCGTGCCTGCAAAGGCATTGGAGCACCACAGTGCGTTTGATCTTATTCTGTAGGCCGTTTACATTCCAGGATAATACATTAATGTGTTGTGTCGGTGATGTTTGCATCCCAGGCATCTAATCCCCCAAGTATGAGGGTTAGCTGCCAAGCCTCCCGGCCTCCCACCTCCCGCCCGCTGATAGTGCCAATGGAGTCAGAACATGTACACAATATAACAGCAAACAAGCAGAACTTAAACAGGAGCCCTTCCCCCCTACCTCCCCCACCATCCCCCCTCCCTGCTACACTGCTACGTCGTCCAACAGTGCCAGACATCCCCAACAAGCAGAGTGCCTGTAGCCCTTGTAACGAAAAACTTAGGGGGTGAGTGTCACAACCAGGTCCAACATCCGAGGCCCTCCCCCGACCCCCCAATACAGTGCATTAGCCACTCCACCATATACCGTGGCCTGGGGCAGTGGCCAAAGAGAGAAATTACGCCCCGGGTGACCCAATCAGGGCCCCCTCGCCACCGTATCTGAGTGTTACGATCAAATAGGTTGCAGTGCCATCATACATTCTCCCCGGGGACCCCCCAGCAAGTTGAAGGCCTCCCTCCCAGCAATGTCTCAATTTGACCATACACAAAAGCACCAGTATATGTTACGTGTCCACAAGTGGTGGTCAGCCCATCACAATAGTCTCTGCCATTTCACCCCATGTCTGGCGATGCCAAAAGGCTGCGGGTTCTGTTCCTGCTCGCTGAGCGTGGGCTATCTTGTTGTTGCTCTTTCCCAGTGGATCCCGCTGACGAGGCCGGAGACTGGGGCACCGCACTCCTCCAGCTGCCCCCTCGCTCCGGGCCCCCCTTCGAGAGTCTGTGCACCTCCAGCCAAGCATGTACCTCCTCCGGGAGGTGAAGAAGAAGGATTTCCCATCCGCCAAGATCTTGAGCCACGCCGGGAAGAACATCATGTACTTGACTCCACGCTCTCGGAGCTCCCTCTTGACACCGTCGAACGAGCGACGCTCCTGCTGGACCTTAATCGTAAAATCTGGAAAGAACCTAATAGTGGCGTTGTCGATACGTAGATCTCCATGTTGGCGGGCAGTCTGCAAAACGGCATCCCTGTCTCTATAATTGAGAATCCGCGCAATTATTGTGCGTGGTGGGGCCCCTGGACGCGGCGGCGGGGATTGGCGCCCTATGCGCCTGTTCAATAACGAAGAATTTGGACAGTCTCTTAGGCTGTAGGTGGTTTAAAATGAGATCTTCCAGGAAGAGGTCCACACTGCCCCCCTCCATTTTCTCCGGTACTCCCACCACCCGTAGGTTGTTTCTTCGGGCCCTCCCTTCCTGATCCTCCAGCCGGGCCGCCATCTGCCTCTGTTGCTGCGTGAGCTGCTGGACCTGTTGCTGCAACTGTTTAGTAGCACCGTCGAGCTCCGCAATGGCCGTGGCGTTTTGCGTGGCCTTTTCCGAAGTCTTGTTCAAGTCCGCCCGTTGGAGCGTCAGTTCAATAGACATTTTATCTATTTTGGATTCCAGTGTAGGGCCTAATGACTTTATGGCCTGCATTATAGAGGATAAAGAAGGTACGCGGAGCTCCTCCGGGTTCCCGCGGTGTGTCGCAGCTCCCCCCCCCCGTTCCGCCGTGTAGTTGTCCATGGTGTTGGATTGCGTCAACGTGGACTTTTTGTTCTGCATGGCGGTGCTTATGGCTTGATGCTAGTCACCGGGTCCCCAGCACTCTGTCCTCTCCTCACTCTGCCCGGAAATTCTGGGGTTGCCCCTTACCAGACTAGCAAGTTCCCAAAAGAGCTAGCCGACTGCGCAATTTCTGGGCTGCTGGCCAGGGACCGCGCACCACTCCTCACTGGCCAGGGCTCCGTATCTGCCCTCAATCTTGCCTCAATGGCCTCCCAGTCACTGTTTTCGCCACCCAGCCAGGGATCGCGCCCCGCTGCCCGCCATTGCTTGGGCTTCTCAATGCGGGGTACAGAAATTCGTCACCAGTTCGAAGCGCAACGTTACGATGGCGCCTCAGCTCCGGCCAGCCCACACCACGTCCTCTCCGTGGGAACCGGCCTGCGCACCTCCATACAAAGCAGACCGGTGTTCACCGGGGGGGGGCAGGAGATACGATCACTCTGTCCAGTTCCAGGGAGCTCTGCCACACTATTGTGTCCCACCGCTGCCCAGCGCTTCTCGCATCCGCCCTAAGGTGCTCGTCTGCCGGCCTGCCCGCAACTAGAGGCCGGTGCTTCACCGACGGCCTCCAGCCGCCCAGGTCCTACTAGGCCCCAACTCGCTGACCCCCGGTACTCGACTTCCCGGTGTCGGATCGGGGCAGAAAGCACACCATTGTGCACCGGAGCGCGGCGGCCCACAGGTGCTAGCAGCAGGATGAATGCCGGATTTCGGGGGTCTTCAGTCAGGCCTCAGGAGCGCCGCGGAATTATGCGGCCATTATGGTTGCTGCCAAGCCACGCCCCCTCTAGTCAACCATTATTTTAAATTTTTATTTCTATTGATTGTTAGGGTGTTTTGAAGTGATTCTTTTTTTTTTTCAAATTTTCCGGATTTTTAATGATTCATCATGGCACTGGATTGCTTCATTGGCTTTAAATTGGACCTTTTTTATTTTTGCATTTTATTTTGGCTTTTTTGGATTTATTGTTCCTATTTTTGGTATATTTTTACAAAATGGATATGGATGAAGATCTACAGTTACACAATAGTACATTTTATATATGTAGTTATTTGCTGGTGGGATATGTTTTATTTTATTATGTATGTATATTCAATGTAATTGTTAAGTTCTACGTTGTATTTTATGTGTTGGTTCCACCACGCTGCCCGCCCCGCTCTAAGACCACCAAAGCCATACTGACACCGCCCACCAGATTACAACTTTTTTAGTCTTTAGTGGGAGGTTCTGTGATGGTCCAAGGGCGGTGCCTATGAAAAAGGCACCATAATGGAAGCATCAAAGGCAGTTCCTGCATGGAATGGACTGGTGAAGTCCATGCCGGGTGCATGCACATAGGACGGCACACATTGAGTCGCCCTGCATGCACCCCACGCACATGGGCATCAGGGGGCCCTATAGGGCCCCCTTTGTATCAGGACTGCCAGCATTTTCATGGGGGAGAGCCCTCCATGGCAACGTTGGTTAACCTGAAACTGGTAATATGCATGGCGGTGCTGCAGCAGCACCACCAGCATATTACTTAGCCCCTGACCTCTGTGCCACCGCCAGGGAGCAGCGGCTTCCTGGCAGCTGCAGCAGTGCAATAGTGGTGTAACCACCAAAGTCATAATTGGACGGTCGGACCACTGGAGCGCCGTTGGCTGGACAGGCACCATCATGCTCCTGGGAGTCTGGAGGTCCGAGGACCACCAGACTCATAATTTGGCCCTTAGTGTCTCCAAATGCTTTGGTTAAAGTAGTGTTAACAGCATTGCATGTCTGTGTGGCGGTATAGTTTAAGTATTGTTTGTATCGTGGCTTGTTCAAAATCAATTGCCATTTTATGTGGAGAGTAGTGTTTGTTTGTTTTATTAATTCATAGTAAGTGCTATTTATTAGGTAACAAGGCATATATGAATGATAGGTTATTGTTTTGATATTCACCATGTATGGTGTATATCTGAGTGAATAGTTTGGAGCACATTTTAAATGTCCCATCCTTCATCAAGGAAAGGTGATGGAAGTGAGCAATAGGAAATGGAAAACTTACACCTGAATTTTACAAGGTCACCAACTGGAATTGGTCAAAACCCACAGATATTGGTTCCAGAAAAGTCGGAAGGGCAGGCTGCGGATTTGTTAGTGGAGGAATTGATACAAAAACACCTACATCCCCGGTCCCTCTCTAAGTATTTCTCTGTGGAACGGGCGCATCGTGTGCCAGGGGGCCCCCCACGACCTAGTGCCCCTATACGACCCATGTTGGCGAGGATATTTAATTTTCGTGATAGAGATATAATCCTACAAACGGCTAGGGGTGCCCGCCACTTAAATTTGAGAACTCTACTATCACCTTTTTTCCCGATTTTACCTGCAAAGTACAACAGAGATGCAGATCTTTCCTTGAAGTCAAACGTGTGCTCCATGATCACAACCTCAAATATGCCATGTTCTTTTCAGCTAAATTGAGGGTACTCGCAGAGGGGAAATCGTGTTTTTTCCAGACGCCAGAGGAGACCTGGGACTGGCTTGAAAGTTGGCGCTCCTCCAATGCTCGTCAGCGTTCATCTCCGAGTCATGCGCAGAGACTGGACAGTCAGCAAGAACGAACTGAAAGAAATGGGTGTGAATAACTGTAGACTCACCTCTCCTGCAACAGAGACTTGATTTGTCTGTTTGAACTGTTTTTTTTAATTTGTTTATTGACATGCTTGCAACAAGGATACAAAAAACCCCAAGGCTGGGGTGCAGTAATACAATCCTCGCATGTGTCAATACCAGCCAAGTTTTGTGCATAACATAGAGAATACAAAACAACGGAAGTCTCCCCCCACCCCACCTTGCACTTGAACAGTTTTGTATCATATAATCGTCGGATCCAATAAAAAAAACATGTGAGCACATATGAGTGGTAGTCCATAAGAGGTAATTCCAAGCCCAATAAGTCCTGGCCAGACACAGGAGGGAAGAAATCATGTAAAGGAGTAAGGCAAATCACACAGCGGGGTGGCTCAATAAATACACCATTAGTGGAGCCCAAAAGTCTTTGGGTCGTGAGGCCTTCGGCACTCCTCTGCATACACCTCCAGTTGTTTCCTACAATATATTAAATCTCTGATCCATTTCTTCACAGTGGGCGTGGATTTTGCGCCCCAGCAGGGTACAGACAGCGACCAATCGCCTTTTGCAGGGCTTGAGATATTTCACACTACCCAGCAGGCACACCTCAGGTTCACACCGCACACTCTCCAGCACAACATCTGAGAGCACATTCGCAAACCTGGCCCAGAATGCAGCTATCCCATCACACTGCCACGTCAGGTGAAGAAAATCAGCGTCAGCCTGCCCGCACTGTACACAATTATCTGTGTCCCGCAGGCCGAATCTGCGTAACTGCACTGGCGTATAATGTAACTGGTGCAAACATTTAAAATGAATGATACGCAAATTATAGTTTGCCGTGAGGCGCCCAGTCAGCTCGCAGCAAAATTTCCAGTTATCTAGTGGTAACTCAAACCCCAGTGTAGCTTTCCATTTGAGATATGAAGGGTGGTCCCCCGGTTCCCGCTCCCGCTGTGCCGCATCAAATAGCCTGGTGATCAGGCCCTTGCGTTCCGTCCCAGCCAGCACCGCCTGCAATGCTCTCAATGTTTGTGGTTCAGTGGGATAATTAGGATAAACGGACCTGACCACCTGCTGCACTCTCACGTAAGTAAATTCCAGCATCAACCAAGAGTCACGACCCGGCTGTACATTCTGCTGTGAGCGGAACTGACCATGTTCATACAGGTCCCCCATTCGCGTAACACCCACATTCGCCAACGCTCGTAGAGGGGGGGGCGCTCCTGAGCTGCCGAAATGTCCGGATGCACAGCAATAGGGAGCTTCGGGGCATACAGGTAATCGAGCTGTGCCCTCTTGGCAAGAGTCTGCCAGGCCCAGGCAGTGCACTGCACCGGTTTGATTTCCCTCCTGGGGCCTCCACTCCCTCCAGAGATTGCTGCAGCCACTAGCGGCATCAGAAGCACCACGTCGGACTCAATCGCCGTGTGCGACAGGAACCGCAGTGGAAAAAAACAATAATGGGCAAACTGTGCCTGTGCGCATAGATAATATAAGCGGATATTGGGTGTCCTAAAACCGCCCCGGTCGAACGGCTGAACCAGGACGGTCCAACTACATCGGGGCTTCTTACCCCCCCAGACAAAGGACATGAGGGCCGATTGCAGTGTCTTGAACAGAGCAATGTTTAGCCGAATAGGGATATTTATAAACAAATATAGAAATTTGAGTAATATAGAAATTTTTGTAACAGCAATACGATCAGCTAGTGACAGCGGCAGCCTAGACCACTGCTCCACCCTGTCTGTGATCTGTGTTACGACCGACTATAGTTCATGGAGATTACCCGGTCAGGGTCCCTATGCAGCCAGATCCCCAGGTACTTCACTGGGTCCCGGATCCAAGTCAGAGGGAAGTCTAGCTCAACCTCACGCGTGCCAGCTATCAGCAGGAACACCGTTGACTTAGCCCAGTTGATCCCTAACCCAGAATAGCCATCACATTTTACGTAATCGCGGATTAATTCAGGCAGGTAGGTCTCTGGCTCGCGCACATAAAGTAGCATGTCTTCTGCGCATAACAAGACAACAAGCAGTCACTGCCTGAAATGCAACGCAGAGGACGCAAGCAACTGGTGCAATTTGCAAGACAGGGGCTCCAATGCCAGAGCAAAAAGCATCGGTGATAGGGGAAAGCCCTGCTGTGTACCTCTGCAGATTGGGAAGGCCGAAGACACCCAGCCATCGACGCGCACTCTAGCAATGGGCTCAGTATACAGCACCATGATCCATTGGAGGAAGAACGGTGGAAGGCCAACTATGGTTAAAACAGTGAACATATAGTCCCACTGATGGGAATAACATGCTTTCGCTGCATCCACTGCATCCACTGCTTGGAAGTCGGGTCAAAGTAATGCAAGGTAGCGAAAACCATGCGTAAATTGTGAGTCATAGACCTAACAGGCATATACCCCGACTGGTCAGGAAGAACCAATAAGGAAACCAGCAGCGGCAGCCGGTTAGCAATCATCTTCGTCAGGATCTTGGCATCGATATTAATAATTGACAGAGCCCAGTAAGAATCGCAGCGAATTGCAACCTTATCAGGTTTTAAAAGCATAACCAGAAGGGCCTCCTTCAAGGATGGGGGAGATGGCCCGCATTGTACGCCTCCGGATAAACATCTAGAAGCCTAGGGCAAAGTCATCAATGTAAGTTTTATAGAATTTGCTGGGAAGCCCAACTAGCCCGGCGGCCTTACATGTAGTGAGGGACATAATGGCAGGTTTTTACATCCTCTACGTCTAATGGTTGTGTAAGATATTCTCTATGTCCTGAAGATAGCCAGTAGAGGGCAACGCCATCAAGGTAGGAGTGTATGTCTACCTCAGGGACTCGATACTTGCACTCGTACAGTCTGGAATAGCACTCAAGGATAGCCTTGCTAATCTTGGGTGTAGTGCAGTGGGCCACCCCGTCGTCATCTAACATCTCTGTAATGTAGTCTTGACTCCGCAGAGCTGCCAGTTTTTGTGCCAGCGAGTGGCTAGGCCTACCTCCCTCCCCATAATACCGTGTTGTGCATTGTCTGGAGCTGTGTACCAATTCTTGATCCACGGTATCATTTTGTCCCGTCACTAGCTTTCGTATCTCAGATAACGCGGCAGGAGATGGGTCGATCTCACATGCCCGCTCGAGAGTGGAGATCTCTGCTGCCAACTTATGAATTTGGCACCAGAGATCACGCAGCACACCAGCCTGTGCCCCCATGCATACCCCCATGATAGTCACTTTGAACGCCTCCCACAAGATGCCCACGCTGTCCACCGAGCCTTCATTCTCGCAAAAATAATTCCGGATAGCTTCCTCAACAGTGTGCTTAAAGACAGTGTCAGTCAAGGAAGTGGGTTGCAACCGCCATGCAAATGGAGGTCTCTCACAAGTAGGTATCTGGAGTTCTAAAAGCATCGGGGAGTGATCCGACAATGTGCGAGCCATATGGTCATTCCCGACTACCCACGTACAAGCAACCTCGATGGCAAGCCATAGATCCAGGTGTGTACACGTCCGATGCACTTAGGAGACAAACGTACTCTCGCACCCATACGATCCATCGCCAGATCCAAACACAAATTGAAGTCGCCTCCCCAGAGTATCTCCACTGTAGGAAACCCTGAGATGCGGTGCCATATACCCACAAAGAAGGCTGGGTCATCAATATTTGGGCCATACAAATTTACCAGAAGTATACTCGCTCCACCCAGCTGGCCATGCACCATTGACACTCAACCCTGTTCATCTGTTTCGACCCTTATAACAGTGAAGGGAACCCTGCGTTTAACCTGAATTATCACACCACGAGAATAGGTGGAATAGGACGCTACTCTCACCCCGGCCCATCGTGCACACACAGACTATTCAGAATATTTTGGGAGATGCGTCTCTTGCAGAAAAGCTATCTGCACTTTCATCCTATCTAGGTAGGCTAATACAGCTCAAATTTTTTGGGGAGTGTCCAGGCCACTGACATTCCATGTTAGGAACTTCACATTACCACTCATTAAGTCTAACGGTCATGACAGATTCCCTAAATGGAAAAATCTGGAATATGTGTCCATATACATGAATAAAATGGGGAATACAGTCAACCCTGTTGTTACCCCCTCCCCTCAACCCCCCCCACCCACTTCAGCAGCCCCAACTAGCCAAAGCCATCCCAGCCCTGCCCTACACAACCCACCCAACCAAAGAAAAACAAACAAGCACAGATGGGGTACTCCCATGTGGGGGCATCAGAGAGCGTCTAGCCTCCTAGCTAGTAGGAGGTGGCTGAGCATACATGGTAGCTATGCCTATCATACTATAAAACAGTGACCCACAACCCCCGGTAAGAGAGAAACTTGTTGAGCCAGTGTGATCCAAATATGTCGACCTGGAAAAAAAATGGAACTGTTAGTCTCTATGTCATGCTGTGATGTTGTCTCTGTCAATAGAGCCACATTACAAAAAACAGGCCATCAGGCGCTCACTGTTCCTCATTGTCCGAAAGCACCTGAGACTCTTGGTGCACCTGCTTCAGATATTTAGCGTGTTCCAGAGCAGCTTTGGGGTTAGTGAACATTTTTGAGGCCCCTTCAGGACCAACACGCAGGCGAGCCGGGTATAGCATAGCGAAAGGAACTCCTTCGGAGTGTAAAAACTTTTTCCCGGCACCAAACTCCCTCCTTGCGGCCTGTACAGCGACTGTAAAATCGGGAAAGAACAAAAAAGAGTTGCCCTGATGCACAATGTTGCCCTTGTCGCAGGCCATACATAAAATAACATCACGGTCTCTGTAATTCAACAGGCGCGCTATAATCTGGCGAGGGGGAGCACCTGGGACAGGACAGGCCACGCAGCGAGGGATCGGTGCCCCGCTGGACGACGAACATGGGGGATAGCTGTTCAATACCAAAGATTTCCTTGACCACGTGCTCCAAGAATAGCTCCATCTTGCCAACATTTGTGGATTCCGGAAGGCCCGTAATCCAAATGTTATTTTGACGGAAGCGGGCCTCCAAGTCCTCATTCTTAGCCTGGATAAGGGATAGGACCTTCTCCATATTCAGCGTCTTCCCTATAACCTCACTCAGGCCATCCTCCGTCACAGACACACTGCTGTTCTACTTCTCTCATACGGGTATTTTGCTTCTCAAGCTGTGACGACATGTGATCCAGTCGGTGGTTCACTGCAGCCATCGTCCCTTCCATGGACTGCAGGCTGCACTGCTTGGCCAGCAGTGTTGTCTCAAGTAAGGGAGGCACCGCAGCCGGGGCGTCGGCCTTAGAGTCCGAGGCAGCCCTCTGCGAAGACTCAGAGGATTTGCGCATCTCAAAAGTGAGGCAAGGTTCGGTTTTATCCGTCCTCCCCATGGTAATAGCAGTAAAATCACATAGGTCCGCAGGCTCAATATACACAGAACAATTATCTGCGCGGATCATGGGCACAACGGGTACGCAGGCCACCAGCAAGAGAGCTCTTCAAGCCACAGTTTGCTAGGCGAAAACACTACAGCTATGAGGATGTACCACAACTACACCAGGGTCGCGGTGGCACCAGATGCAGGGGCCTCCCAGGCAAGGGGCAATCCACTACAAATGAAATACAAGCACTCACAGGAGTGCATTCCACCAGGCAGCACCACAAGCTGCTGCGCTGTCCAGCCACCATCCAGAGCAGCCTGCGACTCTCCCACAAACACCAGCGCCCAGCCACAGCTCGCAGACCGTGGCATGAACCCCTACCCGCGCTGCCTCCACATGCACCGGCCAGGGGTCAGGCTGCCCCCCACTCACCGCAGCAGATGCTGAGCGCACAGGAATCTGCACAGCTCCCTCGCACAACCTAGATCGGGCGAAGCAGGATCAGCGGGTCCCAAATCCGCAGAGTCGCCACTCCGCTACCTCCTCCAACAGCAGGGGCACAGCCCACCTCAAAGGACAGCAGCACGAGGGGCAGATCACTAGCGGGCACCGAACGTGCACAGCGGTTAGGGCCAGTCTCGCAGGCAGCAAGAGAGTCCACACCGGACACAGGGAGTCCCAAAGTAGCTGCAGCGCGCCGACCTCTGGACCGCGCGGGAGCCGCCATTTTGTGAAGAGGCCGCTGGGAACAGACACCCCTCGTCAGCAGGCACAGCAGCAGATTTTGGCATCAAAGTTAGCTCCCACTTGGGCAGGATCCCCCAGAGGTGAGGGGCGCTCGGTTTTCAGCTCTGAAATACTGTGTAATAGGCGAATGATGGGCGGATAAGGGCACAGCTCTAGAGAGCGGCCATCTTGCTGTGAGCTCAAGCCACGCCCCTGCCCGGCTGAACTGTTATGGACCCTTGCCAAGTTGTAGTCACAATGAGTACTGGGTAGTTTTTGGGAGGGGGTGCGTTTGTAAAGTGTATAATGGATTGGGGGATTACCTACCCTTTCTTTTCGAATTGCTTCGGGGACTGGCAGATTGGATGGTGGTGATATAAGCATATTACATTGCCCTGTGGCTATGAAGCAGGGTGGAGGTTGGAATATACGTAACGGTACGGTCTGACTCTGGGCTCGGGCAACACTGGATCTAGGGGCTTCTCCATTGTTTTTTTGGGGGGAATGGTAGTATAACTTTTTTGGGTAGTTTGGCTGAGTGACGCCTCCCTCCATAGAGAAGTTTTGATTGGGGTTTACAGGCGTTTTGCAAAATTGGGGGGTAGGCAGTTTGAAGTCCATGTTGCAGAGAGGCAGGGTGGGGGTGGGAACAGGTGTTTGTTATTGGATGTTGTTGCAGTCTTTGTATATGTGTTCAGTACAATTTTACAGATGAGGCTTTCGTGGCATATTGGGTCGTCCTTAAAGTTGATTTACATATTGCACTGCTTGGGTCCTCAATGTTTTGGTGATGCCACAGGGGGAGTGGGTGGGAAGACTTGTCAGTACCACCTCTCCGTGAATCATCATGTATCATTGCCCTTTATTACAGGTTAAATGAGTGTTGAACAAGGCTCAACCCAGCAACTTGGACGCCTTAAATTGCTTTCTTGGAATGTGAATTGCAGGGGAATTGTGCTGCAATATTTGAAACGGCAGGCCCTTGATCTGGATTTGCTGCAGGAAACCCATATCCATGGTACCTCCTACTGCACTCTTAACAGATGGGGCAGCCACGGCCCGTGGAGGGAGTTTTGGTGGGGCGGAGAGGCGGGGGAGGTGCAGGGTGGGGGATGGGTGCTAAAAACTGGAGTATGGATAATTGAAGGTAAGTAAACAATTTAATAAATAAAACGAATTTCGTAGCGCACCCTGCATCACATTTTGCGATGCAGGGCGCGCTACGAAATTCGTTTTATTAATTAAACTGTTTACTTACGTTCAATTATCCATACTCCAGTTTTTAGCACCCCCCACCATGCCCCTCCGCCTCTCCGCCTCACCGAAACTCGTTTCCTCCATGGGCCGTGGCTGAGATGGGGATATAAATTGGTGGAAAATGCTGGTTTTACAAGAGGGTCCAGAGACGTGGATATTCTGGTACGGACGTCCCTCCCATTTCAAATACAACAAATTACCCGGGATCCACTGGGCATGTTTGTTACGGTGTAGGGGCAATGGGAGGGGAGATCCCTTAATGTTTCATTCTGGGGTACACAGGGGTCTGTCCAGTATCGATTATTTCTTCTGTAAAGCCCCTCAGCTTCCTATGCTTGATGGGACTTTCTTCCTTCCCAGGGGTATTTCTGTTCATTCTTCAATTGTGTCATACTCTGGCGGTGTCCCCCCCCCTACCAGACACTAAATGGTGTTTAATCCTTGGTACCTTTAAGTGTAGACGATCAGAGAACAAATGGCGAAAGCCACTCAAAATTATTTTGCTGAAAATGATGGGTCGGTGACATCGGACGTAATGCTCTTGGAGGCCTATAAGGTGGTAATGGAGTGGTATAATAGCGGGTCACAGAAAAGAGAAACATAAGCAATTGGTGGCAATAGAAAAAGAGGTGACCGCACTGGAAGCCGAGTTGATGGTCTCCCATACTCTTGCTACTGCAACTGCACATAAATTATCCATAAAGCAAAACGAATATAAGGATGTTGCTGAAGAGGCAGCTAGAACTCAGCATCGAGCCACCCAGCATCGTATCAATGACATAGGGGATAAGGCCAGTAAGTTATTAGCGTGGCTGGACAAAAGAGAGTTATCTAATAGATGGGTGGCTCAGATCGTTCGGCAGGGAGGAGATATAATAAAGGACAGAGACGAGATAGCGGGGGGTTTCGAAAGTTATTTTAAACAGGTATATACATCTAGGAGGTCGTCTACTGAGGCCGAAGCGGCAGAGCTGTTGGCTACCTTGCCGCTACCGGTTTTAGATGCCTACGACGTTGAGGGCCTTGACACATCTTTGACAGCAGAAGAGGTATCTAAGGCAATCGGTTCACTACAGTCTGTTAAGGCCATGGGTCCGAGTGGCCTTCCAATAAAATTGTATAAATCTAATAGCACTGTTATTGCCCCATTCTTAGTAAGAACGTATGAGGAGAGTGTGATAAGGGTGCATTGCCTGAAACGCAAAGACTCGCTAATATAGTGGTAATATATAAAATGGGAAACCCCCCCGAGAAATGCAGCTCCTATCAGCCTATCTCTTTACTGGACCCTGAAGTTTAGATGTCAGCCAAGATACTAGCACAGCATCTCTCCCCGTGTCTTCTCAAATTAGTACATCCGGATCAATCTGGCTTTACGCCTACCAGGAATACAGCATTAAATCTCCGGCACTTACATGGCGTCCTGGGCAGGGCCACCACTATACAGGAAGATTCCATTCTCATGTCTCTTGATCCTAAAATGGCCTTTAACATAATTAAGTAGCCCTTTCTTTTTGCTGCACTTTAACGATATGGCTTCAGAGGTAGATTCTTGTCTTGGGTGCATCTTCTTTACTCTGACCCCTTGGCTAGGACTTTGGTAAATGGAGCTCCTTCTGCATCCTTTGTTTTGGGGAGAGGTACGAGACAGGGTTGCCTACTTTCGCCTCTGCTCTTTGCCCTGGCCCTGGAACCCCTGGCGATCTGGCATTGGCCTCCCTCCCGAAGTAGCGATCCGATCACAATTTAGGCTCATACAACTCAAATTGCTGCACCGGACGTATTATACCAGCTTGGTACTGGTCAAAATGGGTGTAGTGGGTTCCCCTGACTGTCTCCGAGGGTGTGGCCAAGATGGTCCCTATATACACCAATGGTGGTACTGCCCAGTCCTCCAGGAGTATTGAAAAAAAGTTATTGCAGGTATGTCTCACATTTGTAATTCACCAATAGACTGCTGCCCCAGATGTGTTTCCTAAACATTTTGGATTCCACAGTCTTGTCACATACTGTCAGGATGTGGGTGACCCTGGGCTGCATGGTTGCAAAGCGCAAGCTAGAACATGGAAGGAAGGAGTTCAGCTACGATATAAGGATTGGGAGTTGGATATGGATTGGTGTATGCAGGCGGAGAGGGAGGCTTATGAAAATAGAGGTTGCCCGCATAAATGGACCAAAATCTGCGCCCTTGGAATGAAAGCAGATGTCTGTTGTGTGCTCCTGTTATCCTCCCCCCTTCACTTGTGGTAGACGGTGAAGATGTTTAAATGCTCTAAGTATGGAACGATGATGTGTATCATTTGTACAATGGCCCAAACCCTATAACAATATCTGTTTTGTATTTCGTGATTATTGGAAGCCCAGATTAATGCAATGTACTGCACTTTGTTTTTTGTTGTTATTGTTTTTTATGTTTTATCTTTGAATAAAAATATTTTCACAAAAAAATAAACACAGATATCTAGGGGTCCTCTTCAATCATAAGGCCTCCTTCCTCTGACACAAGCACCACCAGCAGAGGAAGAGAAACAATTTGATTCTAGCTTTTTTCACATTGCAGAGATCTCTTTGAGACCTTAACTATACCTCTACTAAAAGTAATAGCAGCAAAGCTTCTGCCGACTATCAGCGGTGGTGGTGTGGTTTTATGAGACAGAGCTGCACCCATTTTAAATGTCATCATTGAAAAAATATTCAGGTCTCTATTTTGTCTTACATAATGCCTCATCGGCCCAGATAAGACTGAAGTTTGTTTTATTAACCGCTACCGCGTTTTCCCGCTGTGCGCTGGAATTTCAAAAATGCGCGGTTTGTGACAAAGCCAGCTCGTCATCCGCGTAGCGCAGGTAACGCCCATGACGAGCTGGCATTGTCATCCGCATCGAAGGGGTTAAACCAAAAGTAGCAAGAAAAGGGGCATATGTCAAGGTCTGGAAGTGAATCAAATCAGTGTTCTATGTCAAGTTATGTGGCGTGTAGTACAGACAAACAAACGCTTGCCTGCCTGGCGGTGCCTGGACCAGGCAATTGTTGACCTGGCTCTTCGTTCGTAGTGGGAAAGCACATTGCCTACAGAATCATTTCAAAAAGATGTCAAAAGCATTACACAAAAAACCTCCATGGTAAGAGATAAAGAGGCCTTCTCAGTTAGATCTCAGCCATGGACAATCTTAGGCGCATACAAGGTACTCAAACCTCAGCCCTACTTGCAAGATGGGTGGTTAATGCACCTAAAAGGGCTCTTTTTGAGGCATCATTTTGCCATCCTACCTCGCCATATTCATGCACTGCCTTGGCTCAGGACCTTAGGCGACGTACTCTGCAGACTGTATAAGGTTGGCCAGGAGGATATCATTCACATAACATGCCTGTGACCTCGTTTATTGTCAGAAAGGAGACTATTAAGTCCTTGTTTAACCGCCGTGGCATATGAACATGTAGACGGGTGGTTATTGCCTGCTTCTT
This sequence comes from Lissotriton helveticus, assembly GCF_964261635.1. NCBI lineage: Eukaryota > Metazoa > Chordata > Amphibia > Caudata > Salamandridae > Lissotriton > Lissotriton helveticus. The sequence goes on along the minus strand of NC_136062.1, from coordinate 236,335,353 downwards.
GGCTTCAGAACCTATCTTAAACTCTAATTTTACTACATTTCTAAAACCTGCTACAGTAAAGTTGATCTGTAATGTCACACTTTTTCTTGTCTACCAAAAAACCTACCTACAATTGTGGCTTTTAATTCATGCTGGTAGTTGCTTCTTCTTGCACTGCAGTTGTTAATCATGATTGTGTTGGCAATGAAATAGGCATTGTGGTGGTAAAATGCTGTATGATAGTTATCTTGAAATAACAGCCTTTGTAGAACACTGTAGGGAGAGTCAGACCGCCCTTTCACACTTGGACAGTATATACCGTAAATCAAGGTCATGTCCAAGCAGCCCTTTATATCAACTTTCACCTGCACTGTTTAATTTGCACTTTAGTAGGACTTTACTCCCTCATCTGAGAGCGGTGCCTCCTCTCTAATACTTATCAGCACTTTAATTAATTCTTTAGCATCTCTCCCCTTTGTTGATTCTGAGACGTACTACAGTGATGTATGTGTGCGAACCGTTCTTGGCAGCTACTGACATTTTTTATGAACATTCATAGCCTATGCTCTTTTACAGCTGATGTATTGATTTTATTTGTATTGCCTTATGTCTGCTTTCCCAGGTTGTAGCCTATGCAGCTCAATGGTCTCATTTTAGCAATCATAATCCCATATTTTTAGGTTGGGCGGGGGGGTCAAGGGAAGATACTAAAACAGGGGAAGCCACGTCAAATGTCAATGTTAAGCACAAAGACCAGGGACGTAGCTTCCCTGGAGCAAGGTAGTCCCAGAACAGTTTCTCTTAGATTTATTAGAAACTACCAGGGTTGAAATGTATCTGTGCCTGGATAGCACAAATGAGGGAGGGGGACCTTAATAGCTTATGACAGGATTTGTCAAGATGTGGCAAGAGTTCTCTCCCGCCCTGCCAGGAAAGTCAAGGTTGGTGGAGAGAGGTGGTTTGATCACAATGTACAGATGCCCACCACAAGCTAGCTGATGCTTTGAAACAAGTTCCCCAAGACAAAAGTCCAAATAACTATGCTCAGGAAAAAGTACATGCAAACCTTAGAAACACATAAAGCAGAAATTAAAAACGAAGTTTGGAATGAGCTTTTGTCGGCCGATGTCATCAAGAACAGTGCTAGGTTCTGGGAGATTGTCAATAAACCCTTTTTTACAGGTGAAAGTAATTGCACCCTGGATTGTACCATTCCAGAAGAATTGTGGTATACTCATTTTTTAAATATAAATGGCGATCAGTATGAGTTGGGAACTGCTTGCCCCTTGCTTTCGGTCAAGTGTGGAAAATGACAATGTATATGTACATAAGCGGCGTTCATTTGTGTTTACCCTCGCCACTGTTGAAGGTAAAGCGAAAGTCACGAAACAGTGGCCCCGCCATCTTGTTCCCTTTTAGGCCCCATCACGAACATAGATAGTAGCCATCTTTGTGTCATGACCTCTCTGCCCACTGCAAATAGCCTGCATCTCTCTCTCTCTCTCCCTCTCTCTCTCTCTCTCTCCCCAGCCTCGCAAGTACCCCCCCCCCCGCGCCCCGACTGCCCCCGGTCTCTCCTGTTCGGGCCATAAACGCACCGCTAAACACGACCTTGTCTCCGTGCTGAACCCCTGCCCCCTCGCTCTTTCATCCTACCCATAGAACGGGCCCTTTTGGTAACCTCTTCCTCCCTGCCCGATTGCTCGGCCTGATCCCAGGCCATCACCTAGTCCAACAGATGCAGTTTATTGCTCCCTACAGTAGGACCTCGCCTCACATCAGAGGAGCGGTGATTGATCAAGGCCTTCACACCCCTAGATCTGACCGACACCCCTGCATTCCTCCCAGGAACACCCTTCCTCTCTTCTGATGACCCCCCCGGCTACACCTGGCCTCTCGACCCAGTCCCATATCATAAAACTAGGTCTCGTGGATGTACCCCCTCCGGCCCCGCATAGCGAACGTGATCTTATCGCCTGCCCAATCTTAGATCTGACCACCCCCTTTTGCCCTCGTGTCCTGTTGGGACGTCCGGCTGCAGATTACAATCACATGTTACATTTGGGAGGGGAAAACAACATCAGAGCGACCGGTATGGGAATAGGCCTGAAGCTGGGATTCCAAACATCCCTTTTCGTACTTCAAAGTGTCTTCATTACAATAAAGAATGTTTGTACATCATAAACCTGTGTATAAAAGACGGAGCCGTAGAGAAACTTGTTAGAGCACCTCGAGAAGATACCCTGTTGTCTGATTTGACGTGTTCTGTTCCGTCGGAAATAAACTCCTGTTTCCTGCCTTCCAGTCTCCAGCGCCTGCCTCTTATTTGGTTATCGTGAGTTGGGTGAGAAGCGGCTAACGCCGGGCAAACCTAGAAAAGGGGTAAAACGACCTGATCTGCCTGAACCCTTTTTCATCACAAGGGTAACGACACCTTGGTTTTTAATGAAGTAGAAGTTAGTGAGGCAATAGTGCAAATGCCAAGTAATAAGGCCCCTGGTCCGGATGGTGTCCTGGCTGATCTTTATAAGCTTAATGTGACACTTTTATCGAAAATACTGACACATGTGTTTAATGTAGCCTGTCTGTATAGTTTGCTGGGGACTTGGTCTCAATCAATCATTGTACCAGTCTTTATGAAGGGGCAGAGAGTGGACCCACGATATTGTAGACCGATATTGCTGATTGATTCAGCAGTTAAAGTAATGGTGAGAGTGAACCTTAAGAAATTAATAGATTGGATAGATGAGTGTAAAGTACTAACAAATCTCCAAAATGGCTTCAGGAAAGGTAGGGGTACTGTAGATCAGTGCCTAAATTTACATCTTATCGCGGGGAAATATATTACCACCAAGAAGGGGACATTACATCTGGGCTTTATGGATCTGTCCTCGGCCTTTGACCAAGTGAACAGATCCAAATTGAGGGCTTTGCTAATTGACATAGTGTTGGACCGGAATATTGTTCATTATCTGTCCAATCTACATAGGGACCTCACTGCTACGTGAGATACAATCAAAGGGGTAATTGCACAGGGCATATCCGCATTATAAGATGAGACAGACAGGGATGTATTCTAGCTCCCCTATTGTTCACATTATACATTAATAACTTAAACTCCATAGTGTATACAGCCTGTAAAGATAACTCTCGTGTGGGGAACCGGTTAATTCATGCACTCCCATGCATATACGGATGACGCAGTTTTATTAGCACGAACAGAGGTTGGGCTCCAATGTCTGCTGGATTTTATGAATTCGCTGGATTTAGGAGTTAATCTCTCCAAATCGCATACAATGATTATGGGCCCAAGATCATAAAGATTAAAAACACATTATTGTGAAGGTAAGGAAATATCTAGGGTGACCACTTTTTCGTATCTAGAAATAGAGTTTTATGAAGGGGCTCATGGGTTGCGCAAAAGAAAGCAAAAAGAAATGCCATGGTGACAGCGACAGTAGCGGTCCATGATTACGCTCGCAGGCTAAGGGAGAAACCTATTCAAGCGATAGTAAACATATACAGGGCCAAATGTATCGCCATCGCCAAGTATGGATCTGAAATTTGGCATTATAAGGAGGTTGAAGAACGTCACATATTGGAGAATAGTTTTTTAGAAGTCTGCTTTCAGTGCCACAATCTTCTACCTCTTATATCATCCACCAGGAACTGGTTGTTGATTTTGTAACAGATTTGATCAGTATGGCTCCGAAACTGGATTACGATTTGGACCAACCGAGAGTTGGAGCTGAATCGTAAGATCACTCTGCTTATCCCTAGGTAGAGCGAGCAGCATTCCCATGCTAGGTTACATCAAGAGCCTAACTGAGAAACTAGGGCGACCCACCTTGTTTGATTCCACCAATGAGTTGGTAAATAAGGACCTCTTATGGGTTAAAAACATTTAGGGGCCAATTACGATTGCGGATTTCCCGCATCCACCGGGCCGGCGCAAGCCACCGCCGGCCCGGAGGATGCGGGAAATCCGCCGGGGAGCCTTGCAAGACCCACCGCCATATTAGGATGGCTGGTGGGTCTTACTATCTGTCCGCCGCTAATCCGCCGCGGGCGGATTCCGCCCACGGCGGAAAAGCATTAACATGGCTGGCGGTGTCTATCAGACACCGCCAGCCATATTAGGATGACAGCGGAAAGATGCCTTTACACGGCGGCATTTCCGCCGTGTAAAGGCATACGGAATTGTGTTTGGGGGCCCGTTGCGGGCCCCCAGGGGTGAAGGGGGATGTGGGGGGTGCACATGGGGGGTACCTATGGTACCCCCCTGCATTTGCCTGCACAAAGCGGCAGGCACCGCGAGGTGCCTGCCGCTTTGTGCATGCAAATGCACAACTTACTTTTTTATCATTGCGGCGGGTGCTGCTTCAAGCAGCACCCGCCGCAATGATAAAAATATAGGATGTGACCGCCAGGGTGGCGGTCACATCCTAATTTGCACGGAGGGACCGCCGCTGCCCCTGCGGACGGTCCCTCCTTCTCTATGGTGGCGGATGGACTCAGGTCCGTCCGCCATCATAATCGGCCCCTTAGTTTGTATGATGCAATCAGAAAGAGAGGCTAAAGAGCTTGCAAAACCCATGGTTCACACCTACATATTTTTGAAAACAGCCCCTTTGTTGGAACTGTACCTAAATGAAATCACAAACCCTTACCATCGCTTTCTTTTAACTAGATTTAGATTTAACCTTGTGCACTTTGTATTGTCATTCCCTCAGAGGTGGAGTATGATAAAAGATTTGGGCGCCTGTTCCTGTGATAATACACTTTACATTTTATAATGTTTTTTGACCATTACCACCACATTCGCAAATGCTTTTTATTGCCCATACTGAAAGATAAAGGTTTTATGCAGGTAAGGCCTGCATTAGTATACTTACAGATGCTGAACAACCCTTTGGAATGCTATAACATTGCTAGTTTTTTGGGGGCGGCGTTTGGGGAAAGAAAAAATAGGCATCTCTGATGTGGTACATGTTTGTTTTTTATATTGTTATGTTTTAAGTTCTTTTTGTGTGATGTTTTTGATGCACAAGTGCAACATTTTAATGAAATTCATAGCTCATTGATCGCTTTACACTGCTACAGGAATATGAAAAAAACATGGTTTATCTAATGTAGTACATATCTGTTTATTAATGCAGTTAAAAAGTGATAGTTTTTAGCGTGATATTTTTGGGGCTCAAGATCAAGTCACAAATTAAATCTGTACCTATCCGACCTTTTTACAGTTTTTTGTTGGAAATTATTCTATCCTGATGTTTATGCTGCAGAAGATCATGTCCTAAAAGTATATGTTTTTAGTGTTTTTATCAGATTTTTTGTAGAGTACTTCTATGGTTTTAATTAACCAAATAAAGTGATTCTGACTGGCTGACTACAGCTGATGTATTTTTACTTGGATGTGTTGAGCGTCCCAGGTTTCTTAAAGTCTTATGTGTTTATATCAAGGGTGATAAATGTTTTATCAAGGATGCTATTAAAGATATGATTTTAGCAAAAAACGTTTCATGCTGTTTTCACTTAATCGACTTAAATGTATAGAATAAATAATTTTACCTACCCTTACATCCTTTATTTACGTTTTGCCTTCGTTTTAATAAGTTATCTGCTGTGGAAACTACAATAATGCATTGTTCATTGTTAAGGTTGTTATGTAGGAGAAAGGTTATTCATTATGTTTGGTGGTTAAGTCCTCAGGAGTTTGGATATCTTGATATCTTCTAGGGGCAGGAGGAGTATCACTGATGGCTTATTTAGGTAGTGCTATTAAGCATTTTAAAGTGGGTATAACAGGCAGCTCCTCCACTAAGGCAGAAGAGTGTCGCCCCACTGCTCTCAGCAGTGCAAAAAAAGAAAAAGAAAATGATCACAACAAGCAGTTACAAGCTGTTATTATCATTTTATTTTTCCCTCTTGAGGCAGTTTTGCAGGGTGGGGCTAGGCTGCTCAGAGGGCAGGGGGAGGAGTGGTTGGAGTACTTTCTAAGTGTGCAAGACATTTGGTCCGCCGTCTTGGTCCAGCCAAACAGTCATGCACACTTTGCATGGTCTCCAACAGGCTGGCTATATTACAGCCTGGTTGGAGAACATACACAGGCTTAAATGTTGAAATACATGCCTTACTTTGATTTTGGTGCCATTCGGGGGAGGTTGTGTTCTCTCACATTAATAAAAACATCCTATTTTGTAGTAGCCCTCCCATATCAAACATTGTAGTCATATTTTGTACGTTTCCAATTAATATTTTCAGTGATTGTACTTTCATGACCGTAAGTGAAGCCCATGTGAGAGAGTCATTGTTTCCCTTTCTGTGATGTGATGTATCTTGCTTGTTCTGTCATTAATCTGAAAATAGATGAATAATATGATTCATCAATTTTTTTTTAAGTTCAAGATAAATTTTATTTGGTAATAAAAAAGAAACAACAAGGTGTCAGCATAGAATACAATAAAAATATACAACATTGAAAAACTGTAGTATGTAAAGCAAGCATGAAATTGCAAATAGTAATAAAAGCAAAATCTGGACATAAAGAATCAAAAAGGGAAAAAGAGAAGGAGTAATAAACAATGATCATAGAAGCATGAAAGTACCTGAGGAAAATGAAAAGCAATACAGTGGAAAAAAGAAAAATGGAATGTATTGAGCAATTAAGGAGGTTTAAGAACTTCTTGTTGTGAGGGAAGTAAAGTAAACTTGCGAGCTGCACAAGAATCCAAATAAAGCGTGACAGGAAGCCATAAGTCCATGCGTTTTGTAGCCATGTTAGCCGGGAAGACAAAGGCAGTATCAAGTCTATGGTTGTGGCAAACGTTGAACCACCACGCCTTAAAAGAAATTTTGGAAGAGTCTTTCCAGTTTACCGTTATCTGCTGAAATGCAGCGGCCAACAGTAAATCAATAATTTGGGGTTTCAGTTCAACATCATCCCAACAGGGGGAGAGGCTTCCTAGAAAAATGTTATCATCAGAAAAAGGAATGCATGTATGATATATAACATTAACTTGAGCCCAAACCTGTAACCAGAAATCATGAACAGAGGCACACGAGAATAACATGTGAAATAATGTTGCATGCGAGGAGGAGCAAGACCAACATGTATGAGAGGTGTTTGGGAAACGTTTATGAAGAGCAGAGGGTGTATGGAGAAGCCTGTTATAAATGAAAAACAAGGATTGCGTCAAGGTGGCTGATCTCGATGATTTGCGGATTTTGTTCCATATCTTATCCCATAAGGAGATTGGCCAAGAAATGGAGAAATCCTGTTCCCAACACTCCTCTACCCTGGATTTGGGCCTGATAGAATCAATAGTGTGAAGATATATGTAGATGGAAGAGGCCTTAGGAGTAGTGCGTAAAAAAGAATGAAATAAAGTGGTAGAATTAGGAGTAATGGTAGAGGAGGGTAGCCGAGACAATCGAATGTAAACTGCTAAAGTAGCATCTTTAAGCAGGTGATAGTTGCGGAAGGAGGAGGCAGGCAAACCATACAGGGAGCGGAGAGTAGCAAAAGGTATAAAAGAGGATTGAGAAAAAAGTTGGGAGACCCATATCAACCCCTTGCGGTGCCACGTTTTCCAAAAGAAGGGTTTGTTGCGAATAAGGAGGGTGGTATTATGCCAGATAGTGGAAGAGAGAAAGTCAGCAAGCGTAGAGGGAGGGGGGTGGGAGGAAGAAAGGAGCAATTTAGTAGTGAATTTGTGTATGGGGGTAGAGATAGAGGAGGGTTTGCGTGAGAAGGAGAGATACTCAGAAAACGAAAAGGGGGAGAGAAGAAGGCGTTCGAATTTAGTCCAAAGAGGGCATCTATCAGTGGGATCTTGCAACCAGAAGGAGGCTTGTCGCAACAAAAACGCCCTGTGGTAAGCAGGAAAATCTGGAAAGTTAACTCCGCCCTCTACTTTAGGCCTAATCAGTCGGGCAAGGGACATTCTGGATTTTTTCTTGTTCCAAAGAAAGGATGTCAAAATAGAGTTAATTTTTTTTTAAAATTTAGAAGGAATGGACACTGGAATATTAGAAATGGTATAGAGGACTATGGGAGATAGCATCATTTTAATAGTGTCCAGACGTCCCCACCAGGATAAGTAGAGAGGGTGCCACTTAGAAGTTAAGTCCACTAATTTTTGAGTGCATTTGGCTAAACAAAGGGAGACAGTATCTGGAATGGAGGAAGTAATATGTAGGCCAAGGTATTTAATATGAGAGGATTTCCATGTAAAGTGTGAAGCGGCAAAGTCAGGTTTAAATGTAAACTTTGTCAGTGGTAGAATCTCACACTTATCATTATTAAGTTTATAACCCGATATTTGAGAGTAATCATGCACTTCAGCAAGGAAAGCAGGAATCGAATCAGTGGGATTAGAAATAAAAAGAAGGATATCATCCGCATAGGCAGCCAACTTAACCTGGGATCCTAAGATCTGAAAGCCCTGTATATTAGGATTCTGACGAAGTTTGGAAAGGAAGGGTTCTAAAGCTAAATTAAATAGAAAAGGAGATAGAGGACACCCTTGCCGAACACCTCTTTTCAGGTCAAAGAAGGAGGAAATTTGACCATTGGCACATACCGCTGCCCGCGGATTTGAATAAAGTAAGGAAATCAAGGAGATAAATGTAGGACCAAAGCCAAACCAGTGGAGTGTATGGAACAGATAAGTCCATTCAACCCTGTCAAACGCCTTCTCAGCGTCCAGGACGATGGCTGCGAGAGAATGTTGTGAGTGACGGGATTGAGTTAAAACATTAAATAATAGTCTAGTGTTATCTGTAATAAAACGACCCTTAACGAAGCCTGACTGTTCCTCACCCAAAAGATCAGGGAGAAGAAGGTCAAGACGTGCCGCAAGAGACTTTGCAAAGATTTTATAATCAATGTTAACCAAGGAAATTGGCCTATAATTTTTACAATATTGAGGATCCTTTCCCTCTTTGGGTATCAGACATATGTGCGCGTCAGAGAAGGAACCTGAAGAGGCACCGGAGGTAAGGAAAGAGACAATAAGGGAGTGCAATTTTGGAATGAGAATCTTCGAAAAATGGAGGAAAAATTCAACAGTGAAGCCATCCGGGCCAGGGGCCTTGTCTTTTTGGAGACTCTGAAGTGCAGTGAGTAATTCCTGTCGGGAAATGTTAAACTCCAGGTGAGAGAGATCAAGGGGAAAGTGGGAAGGCTTTTGTATAGTGGAGAAAAAGCGGTCCAAAGACTGAGAAGAGGGCTGGGTTTCGGAGGTGTATAAGGTGTTGTAAAAGGTAGAAAATTCGGCAAGAATATCCACATCTTTATGTTTGAGAACAGAATGTGTGTCGTAAATTGATTCAATATTTAGCTTGTTGTGTTTCACCTTCAAATAGTTAGCTAAAATTTTCCCAGCCTTATTTTTGCCTCCATAGAACTTTGCACTCGATTTCAGCAAGTATAAGGACGCATCTTCCGTAGACTTCTTATTGAATTTCATTTTGGCGTTAACTAGTGCTGTTAAACTGTCTTGCGAACGGGAGGTAAAGTAAGAATGCTCCAATTTCTTAATATCTAAGAGAAGATCTGTTGTAAATTTACGGGCAGTTTTTCGCTTCTTTGCCACAAAGCCAATTATAAAATCTCGTGCCGCAGCCTTAAAGGCGTCCCAAATGGTATGCTGGGAAATGGATGGAGTATTATTAAACAAGAAAAATTCCTCTGAGAATGTTGTGAAAGAGGCGGTGAATTTGGGGTCCAGAAGAAGGGCGTTATTGAAGCGCCAGCGTTTGGGCCCAACTGATTTGGGAATAATGTCAAGCTGAGCCAAGGTGAGAGCATGATCTGAGAGTAGAATCGGACCAATCTCTGCATGAGTAAGGGTTTGGGCAATATTATGGGTAACAAAAATGTAATCAATTCGGGATTGGGACTGGTGACAGGGAGAGTAAAAAGTGAATTCCCGTGTATCTGGGTTACACAGTCGACAAGCATCCGTGAGCTTGTGTTGAGAAATAGCCTGGGTGAAAAATTTATGGGATTTGTTAGGGATAAAATGAGCTTTAGAATGTCTATCCAAAAAGGGGTCAAGAGGCTGGTTGCAGTCTCCCGCTAGGATAAAATTATCGTCAATAAATCTGGTGATATGGTGAGAAAAAGTATGCCAAAAGGTAGGATCACCAGTAGTAGGGGCATAAACATTCAGAAGTGAAATTGGAACATTCTTAATAGATAGTTTAACGTATGCCCAGCGGCCTAAATCGTCTGATTCCTGAGCAAGCAATGAATGTGACAATTTCTTGTGACATAAAATAGCTACACCATTACGTTTACCATCCCCCTGAGAATAATAAGCATCACCTACCCATCCCCTTTTCAATTTAACAGATTCTTCAGCAGACAAATGGGTTTCTTGAAAAAAGCAATATCAACATTTAAACGGGCCAAATGCGATAAAATTCTCTGCTGTTTAATGGGAGAATTTATGCCCTTAACATTCCAAGTAACTACTTTTAACGACATATTAGAAGAGATGAAAGGAAACTATCAACAGGGAAAATGAAGAGGTAGAGTCCAGAAAAGAAGGAAAGCGGAAAAGAAAAAAAGTATATAAGTGTAAGGGAGTGAAAAAGAGAAGATAAGGTACAAAATTTAGAGCTGGTAGCCCATAGAGAGTAAAAAGCAGATATCAAAAGAAAAGGTAAGAAGAGGATAGAGGAGAGAAGAAGGAGAGAACATAGATGGAGCCTACAGAGATAACGGAAAAAAGTAATGGTGAAAAACAATCGAGTAGATAGGTAAAATAGGAGAGGAGAAGTGATAAAAAAAGGACATGATAAAGGAGAAAACATGAAAATTAATGGTAACAAGGAAAAAAAAGACACCGTGTAACAGAGGAGATCAAAGTGAGAAACCGAGGTCAAGAATATGAGGAAAATATCCGACAACGAGGGGAGGAAGGAAAACATACTTACAGAGGATGAAACTGGGGAGGGATGACCAAAAGGGGAAGGAGACGAGGAGAAAAAGTTGAGGGGGGAGCGCCAACTGGAGGAGGCAAGACAACCGATGTAAACGAACCGTCAAACCGAAGGGGAGACAACAGTGAACTGTAAAACCTGTGAGGGGGAAGAGAAAATATTAGAAAAATTAGAAGAGACAAGAGGAGAAGAAGACAATGAAAAATGCCATAAGAAGAGCAAAACATGGAAGAGAAACAACAAACAAAAGAGGAACAACTAGAATCATAGGAGATCATATTACAACGAGAAGGGTGACATAAATAAGAATTATGCCAACAGGGCAAACTTAAGCATAAATGACATCAACACCGAACGTGTTGATAGAGTAATCCACGCCAGGTCCTGAGAGTCAAGGAGGAAAAGCCGATGAGGAGCCAGAAATATCCATATCCGGTGTTCGACACGCATTCAGAAAGCTCCGAAGGCGAACAGGATCTTCATAGGTCGTTGTTTTGTTATTGTAGGTGACCCTGAAAAAACAGGGGTGAAAGAGGCCATATCTAGCACCAATAGAACGAAGCTCCGGTCTCATATCCAGGAAAGCTTTACGTCGTGTGGCTGTAGTTTTGGCGTAGTCCTGCGCAAAAAAAAGGGTGGATCCTGACCAGGTGAGGCGAGGAGAAGCACGAGCCGCTGAGAGGACCTTAAGAAGATCGGTGTATTCCAGAAAGTACATGATGACACCTCTTGGTCTCGGAGAAGGAGCAGTAGAAGAAGATATACGACCGAGCCTGTGCGCTCGCTGAATATTGAGATTGGTGCCTTCAGGTAGGTGCAAAAGCTTGGGTAGAAAAGATTTGAAGAAGGCAACAGGATCATTCCCCTCACAATTCTCCGCCAGGCCGTAGATCCGAAGATTATTGCGACGATTACGATTTTCAAGCTCCTCAACCTGCTTCTGAAGGGATGATATCTGCGACTGCATGTGTGTCACCTTGGAAGACGATTCCTGGAGGGAGGAGACGGTGCGCTCCACAGTCGTCACTCTAGTATCCATTTGCGTCCAATTATCTGTGAGGATCTGTAGCTTGGAATTAGTGTCCTCCATGAAAGGTCGTAGAGCACGTATCTCCTCCAACAGCAGTTCCATAGATACCTCAGAGGTGGAGCCGGTCGGTGATGGAGGAGCTTTTTTCAGGCGCTTTATCGTAGTTTTCCCTGGGGATCGAACAGGGCGTTCTGCACTAGACTGCGACATTTGGAGGCTAGTGTCCTGAGAGGATTCTAAGCGTGCCAGTGCAGAAAAGACCTTCGAGTTCTTAATGAAGACACGCCGTGGAGGCTTTGAGACATGACGAGTTGTAGTTTTTTCCATGTGAAGGGAAGTGGCTCTGAAGGGAAAATCGAGCAGCCTAGAGATAGTGCACCTCAGACGCAGATGGTAGTGCCAACGTGTAAGAAACAGCCACTTCTTTGGGTTAAAAGGTCATTGTAGAGAGCCGGAAACCTTAAGCAGTGAAGCACAATAAGCAATTGGTGAATAACTGGCCAAGGTGAATGTTCATTAAAGTAAATGCGCAGTTAGCGCAAAAAACTAAAGAAGCAGGTGGAGACCCAAGCAGGGGAAGAACAAAGGAGGTATGGCATGCCTGTCAGGGAGAGAGAAAGTCTTTCTGCAATTGAGCTGCGTGAGGAGATAGCCCACAAAACGCAAGATGGCCGCCAAAGTCAAAGCATTTCTGAAGAAATTCTGAAGAAGCCCGTGGGAGCAGGAAGGCGCAGGTCAGGCGTGCTAAAGTGAAAATAATATCAAAATGAGCTCACCACGAGCATTTCTGTAGAGAAACGCCATCCCAGGAAGGCAGCAGCTTCATGAATCGGCAGCGCGTCAGACGCGCGTCTTGAAGTCAAAATGGCGGGCGCCGCCGACCGGGAGCCGCGGTCATACAGCAACTTGCCGAAAACGAGGAGAAAATGCCGAAATGCGCACTAGAAGCAGCGCTGGCACACGTCCCTCATGTTCCGCCGTATGAATTTCCCCCTGAGGTACGGCTGGGTGAGTGTACAGAAGTCGAATCTCCCGTCCGGTGCGGAGCGCTCACATCAGAGCTGCCGTCCGCGCCGGGCGCTAAGCCACGCCCCCCGATTCATTCAATTTTAGTAAGTTTACTTTACACTTGTAATGTACATACAGAATTATGGCAATTGATTTCTATTTTATGCTTACATATGTGTTCTTGATGGTATTTGCAGTCCTCTTTTTCTGTTTTCGGTTGCATGGGTATAAGAAAAAGAGAAATATGTTTGTAACTTTAGCTGTTTGTTGGAAAGAACTGTTTTCTTTAATACATTATTTGGGTCAGCGGCCTTGTCATGACTGGATGGATTTGTTCTCTGTTTCACTTTCTTGCTCCTGATTTGATGACACTGTTCCCTATGCTTGTGTTTAACATTCCCAGGAGCATTGAGGGCTCAGAGTGTTCTACTTGGATGTATGATAGAGGCACGCATAGCTAAACCATGCATACCTCTACAAATCTGCCCTAACCACATATTTGTATGAACAACCCATTCCTTTCCCGTGCATTTCTTTACCATGCATCCCTTTACAATGCACTTTCTTAAGAAAAGCCAAGACTGTTAAAGTGTTATGTGTGGTAAAGTTCACACTGAGCCCTCACCCAAGCCCTAAACACTACCCCGCCTCCCCCAAGGCTCAAAAACTAACCCCCCCACCAGCCCTAAAAAGTACCTCGAAATGCGGCAAGCCCTAAAAACTACCCTGAGCCCTAAAAACTTCCCTGACACCCCTCGAGCCTTAAAAACTACCCCACCTCCAAAGCACTAAAAACTACCCTGCCCACCCTGAGACCTAAAAATTAACTCGCCCCCCCCTCCAAGACGTAAAAACTACCCAACTCCCCCGAGGCCTAACAAGTAGCCTGCCCCCCAGCCCTGAAAACTACCCCAAGCACTAAAACCTACCCCCACCCTCCTAGCCCCAAAAAACATTCCCGATCCCTGAAAGCAACCCCGACCCCCAGCTCTAAAAACTACCCCAAACCTTAACAACAACCTCCACGCTCCCACAAAACCCAGACTCAGCCCCACTTACCTCACTGCATCCTCACCCGATCCTTCCTGTTCCTGGGCCCGCCCATTCCAGCATCTAGACCGCACACATGCCTTAACCACGCATATGCGTGGTTAAGGCGTATGTATGGTTAAGGCAAACATGGTTATACGTTTGGGGAGACGGCATGTGTGGCTCAGCCATCGTTGTAAAGTCCGTTTTACCATTCTACTTGGATGAGTTGTATCCTTCCACTGCACACTTGAGGGAACTCTTTTTTATTTTTCCATCCCGCTTCCTGCGCATATTCATTTTTTACAAGGGGCTGGCAACTGCAATGTGATGCCGGGTTGTTCGCTTTTTCATCTTCCCCTATGCTGCTCCCTGATGCTGCCTCTCCTGCCCACCATCCTGCCCCCCATATCAATTGGGCTGTAGGTCCTTGTGACTCCCACCTACAAAAGTCTTCCTTGCAGGTCATAAGAGTTACTTGATGTGATCATCAAGGTTGGGTGATCCTCCTCTCCATCCAGGACAGCTGGGTTGATAAATATATTTTTTAATTAATTAATTTTTTAGCACAGCCAGGTAACTAGAATAGTTGCTTCCTTTTCTCGCTTTGGGCAACTTGTTTTACCATATTTTCAAATTTTAAGATAGCGGTCTAACATGACAGTCCATGTTACAACAAGCTGTGTGTATGCTTCTTGACGAATATGCATGCATGCAATTGGAAAAAAGCAGTGGTAAAGCCAATAGCTGGGAAATGCACAGTCAAGACCTGCTGGCTTTGCTATTGTTTGGGGTGTTTTTTTGCATGCAGAAATATCTGTTTGTACAATTTAACCTGTTCCTGGTTCATTTTCGTTTTTACCTGTTGTGTCTGACTGCCATTCACGCACAACCTTGCTTTCAGGTACTTCCTTGGCTTTCCTCTGCCTCTGGCTTCTGGTTTTTTAAAGTGCCGAGGAATGAGCCAGCATGCAGATAAAAGCAGGTAAATAACCATCACTGAATTGTCTGCAATTAATTTTCCACCTAACCGCTCAATATATTAACTCTAACCAAATTTGGCTCTAGTGTTCTCTTCTCAAAGTTCGAGTGGCCATGAGGAATTCTATAGCAATCATATCCATAACCCAATAGTCCACCATCTAAAACTGCGTTGCCTGAACTGCATCTCCGCCCACTAAAATGCCAGTAAAGGGCTTTCACATCCGGTGCAGGGGGTCACTAGACACAGTTCAAGGGGGCATTAAGGACTCCACGTAAGCTTCTGGCTGCCAGTGGTTCCAGGAGGTTGATTGGTACTTTTTGGTTGGCATTTAATGGAGCCCCTTTGGCATGCACCAGAGCAATTGGCACCTTCATTTGAGACTCGACGTAAAAGAATCATCAAACTGCAAAAGACCAATAAACGGAACAGGTCTGAACCCAGGAGTGACCAGACCTAATCATAGGAACACACCCCACTGCATTTAGAGGGAATGGGTTAAACCCTAATGTTCACCACAGGCTCAGGGAAGGGCAATATATGCTGCAAAAAAATGTGGATTGGTTCAAAAGCCTTCATCACCAATGGGTCATGGGCACAAGGCTGTCTATGGATTTGAACAGCAAGGGGCCCTTCGCCGGCTGGCAGGGTACTAAAGTGGATCAGCAGACTCACTCTTGTGTCTCTGGCACACATTGGATCTCTTGAGACAGACGCTACATGTGCCACAGATTCAGCCCATATCAGTTCCGCTGCAGGGCTTTGTGACTCCCAGGCAGGTTTCTCCTGCAATAGTCTTCCATGCAGGTTACAATAGGACCTCGATGTGATCGTCAATTTCGAGAGATCCTCCTCTACACCAAGGACAGTACAGATCCATTTTTTGCAAGCAGGTCACAGCTATGGGGCCTTACTTGTTATAATCCTATTTAAAGCGATGGCCTAAGTGTACACCTTGAGATGCCATGCCCCTTCAAATCCATAACTATCATGCACATTTTGTTTTATTGTACCAAGAGCACCCAAGCCATCTGTTCGTAAGTTTCAGGGTGATCACGGACAATGTATATGAGTTCAAAAGGTCTCATTCTCAAACAAATATGCAACATCATCTTTTCCACCTTAAATGGAAGCAGATTTATGTCAGCTTTGAATTCGTAAAACATTCACTTGGAAGCTTGCCTCAGTGCCACTATCCAGAAGTAATCCTGGAAAAGTTCTGTGAATTTTTTTCAGGTTGGAAATAAACACATGTATATTTTTTCATGACAAAAAGAGAGAAAGAATGCGCAAATTCAGTTGCTAATTTAGGTTTTTTTTTCCTATGGGAAAATTGTAGAGAAAACCTATCCCTGGCACCTTCACCATTTTTGTGAGGGTTTCCTTCCCCACCATGGATTTTAATGTACTCCTACTCTTGACATATAAATGCTCTTGGAGCATTTTGAGGATGGGAAAGGTTTGGAAAATGTTTTGTGGAATACCCCCAACTGTGTAAATAAAGGAACATACAAACTTGCAGGACATTCCTGCACTGAAGAGCTCACTCACAAGCCTGGGGGTCGTGGACAACATTGTCTCTCGAGTTACTAGATTCAGGGACAGGGCTGCTTGCTGGGGTCTCTCTGGATCCTGGCTGCCAGTACGAGCTCTCCCACTCGTTCTCTTGCTCCTCTGTTTCTGAGACTGACTGCATTTGGAAGTCCACTTTTCAGAACCAAGCCACTGAAGGGATCTACTCACATAGAAGCCTCTATCTCAGTAAATTATTTTAGGAGAATTACGCCAACTTTTCTCAAAATTAAAAAAAAGTCGTAGAGCACTTTTCAAATTGCAATTGTCCTAGCGTAAGACAATTTTGCAAGTGCAAATAGCTTTATAAATAGGGCTCAGTTGTATGCAGATGTATCGTGCATGGATATCCTGAACATCTGGCATGAATATAGCTCCTGAATCTATGAAGGGCACACTTGCTTTATAATGTGCTAATGCTGCCTCCAGGCCACACATGGGGTACAAATAGGGGTATTGCAAAATGGAGACACAAATGGCATCAGCCCTCATGGCAGATGCCATTCTCTACAACTCATTCTTAAAGAACATCATCAAAATTAGTTGTTCAAACAACAACAACAACAACAAAAAAAGCACAGAGCACAGAAACTAAGATAATGCTAACAAGTCACTTGTGGTTTCCAGTGTTTAGAGCATGAAGGCCATCCGACCTCACACAAATTAAGTCTAGAAGGAAATAAAGAGATATTTGACTGTCTTCCATCTGTGACAGACCCACTGCTTGTGTTCTGGAGCAATGATCTGAGAAGTTGTGAAGGAGTTGTCCCTCCCATCCCCATAGAAAATCATTGGAGTAGAAGAGTACTGAGGATTTGGGTGGGGCAGATATGAGTACTTATTGGTAAAAGGTCATACCGAAGTACCACTATCAGAATTAAGCCCCAACAGCTTTCTGAGGTCTATGGGAATACTTACATGGCAAGGAATACAAACAGTTAGGGAATTCTACAATTACTTTTTGGCCATGAAGCTGATAACATAAATGTGGGCTCTAGGGAGGGACTAGAGTAATCTAATAGAGAAAGTAGTGATGTGTGATGCAAATTCTTTGTGATATTCTAATATTCACCTTGTCTTATAATGTGATTGAAGATATTACCATCATTCTGATACGCAAGGTATTTAAACGAATAGTGCAAAATAAATAGCCTGTGTGTCTGCAGTTTCTAGGTCCCCGGATGAGAAACCGTATTTTTATATAATACTCCCTGCAAATGAAAGTTACTCTGCACGGTTGTCTGATTCCTAATACTCCTTATAAATGTGAAGCATCTTCCCCTTCTATTCTCTGAAGAGGGTACACTATGTCTTATTCCTCTTAGAGCTTAGGAGATCTACTGGGGAGTACTCAAAGAGAGGTGGAGTTAACAACAGTGCTATATAATAAATGAATGTACTGTGTGCACTAAAAATGTTACTTATAACAGCAAGGCTGGATGAACAGTTGTACATTTTATATTTGGCTGTGACTTGAAATCACCTGGTGTTATTTTAAAAATACTTGATGAACCCTGATGAGAAGCTGCATAGTGAAAATAAGCATTGGTAAATGCATTCGTTTTCACCTACGTGAATAATAAAAAGTTGTCTTTAGTTGTAAGTTGTAGTTTGATGAACAGTTGTGCAATATAAGTTATTGAAACTGTGTTGAAGTGTTAGGACATGTTTTTTTAAGAAAGGCAATACTTTGTGTTGTTACCTGCGTTATTATGAACACAGCAACAGCAATTAACAAAACCAAAAGTCTGGAATAAAAGAAGACAATGAAATCGTTTGAAGCTTGCTTTATTTAGAAAACAGACAGCTCTGCTGGTAACTGTAGGATTTATATGGGTTGCTGTTCCCCACACACTGGCCATCGCGGTTAAGGCACCTGTCTCCTTACAGTGTAAACGCACTGTATTATTATTAATTTCAATGCAGGCAGGGGAATGGAGCTGCAAGCTTATCCTTGTGAAAGGTCAGTGGTTGATTGGTGAATGCACAGTGAATTTTTTTAGGCCCTGTTACACCGCAGGTTAGTCCAAACCCCTTTTTAGGTTTCGCTGGAGGGCGGAGCTCTTAGCTCCGCCTCCAGAGAAATCTCTTGATTCTAGTAAGGAAAATGGAAAACGCCCCCCTGTCCCATTGGCTAGCTCCATAAATGGAGGCTAGCCATTGGAACAGACATCTGTCCGTCAAGGCCGGACCAGATTCGGGGGCGTTCCCGAGATTTTTTCCCAGGGCGGAGTTACGTTTTTTCCCGTTCCCTCCCCTTTCACTGTAAGTCTGTCCATTCCCGCCCCCTCCGTGTGCCTTTCCGCCCCCCCCCTCGCTGTCCTGTGCACGTTTCCCGCCGTCCGTGTCCTCTCCCGCCCCCTCCCGCCGTCCGTGTCCTCTCCCGCCCCCTCCCGCCGTCCGTGTCCTCTCCCGCCCCCTCCCGCCGTCCGTGTCCACTCCCGCCCCCTCCCGCCGTCCGTGTCCTCTCCCGCCCCCTCCCGCCGTCCGTGTCCACTCCCGCCCCCTCCCGCCGTCCGTGTCCACTCCCGCCCCCTCCCGCCCCCTCCAACCGTCCGGGAGAGCATACGCCAGTGAGAGGACACCGTCGGTTGAGTCGGAGGACTCCCGAAAGGAATCCATCGAAAACTGGTGAGTGAGACAGCATTTGTGTAGGCGGGGTGAGAGGACCTTTGGCAGTACAAGTTGTTGAACTCACGGAGGTTGAGGTTCAAATATTCACGGAGATATCCTCTAAAAATGTCCATAGACGCAGGACACGAGCGAGAGGCAGCCGCAGACGAGCTGTTCAGTAATCTACCAAAAGTCGGCAGTAACGGTACTGATACAAGAACATTGGAATCTAATACGGACAATGATGTCAAATTTCTTTTAAAAGATCTTGAAAAAAAGATGAAAAGTGAAGTAACGAAGTGGTGGGAGCACAAGTCTTTAACAAAATATGTGGAGGTCGGTAGAGCACCGCGAGGGCTCAGAATACTCCTCAACCAATCTTTGACAACCCCAATCCCCATCTGCTTAGGGAATGCGGTGAGAGTAAGAAGCCAATAGCCGTCCGTTCCACAGGTTCCTCAGGTTCGAGGGTAAATGCTTGTTTTTCTTCCAGATCATGAGGCATATTAGCGCTCGTCCCCAACTCTGCACTCCAGGGTTTAGCTATCCGTTAACACCATTCGGCTTCACTCCTTGTTCTTAGCTCTGTCATTCTGGTTTTTCCCCCTTTAAGCTTATTTGACAACACAGCGTATTTTAATGAACATGAAGTAAGGCTGCAAACTTTACGAAGACAGCCTAAAACATTTTCAAATTTATGTACCTAGAAATCAAAACACACTGTAAGACTGTGAGACTGTAAGAACAACAACCACGAAATTCTCACTTAAGGACAAGGCAGCACTATCGGTGTTTAACGATCCCTGAAGGTTTAGAAGCAGTTTCTGTGCCGGATTTGTTACTGGTGAGAAGGCTACTGGAGAGACCAGATCCTCCCCGACTGGAACTGTTAACTCTTTCATTAGCGTGAGGCAACTTAATGGTACCCTAACTGGCGCTAGAGTGACATTGAACATAATCTCACGGTGGCTCTGTTATTAATTGTGTAAACCAACACCTCTTTTCACAAGGTTCCTGCTTTGAGAAGTCACTTTTCCCAGCTCTTTGCGGGCGTGTGCAGCGTCCGCCGGTGGGTGCGCTTGCACTCCCCTACAGGACCCAGGCTGGCTGGCGGGAGACTTTCTTAATGAGACCAAATAAGGCCTGGAATAAAACCAGCCCCTTTGAAAATATTCCAGTCCCAGCCCATGTGGACTGGGTGGAGGAAAACAAAAGCAAAGGTTGCATGTCTCGTGCATCCCGTAGATTCTTTACTTCTGCTTGCTTTTTTTTTATTGTAGTGAAATTTGGTTTATCCAGTTAGTTACTGGGTGTTTTAAAAGTTATGCTTGCATCTCTCCGCTTTTGCTCCTAGGAATCTCATGGATGTTCCAATTTAAGAGGCACTGACGCACACCAGAGAGCCTCCTTCAAATACCATGAACATGACCAGGCTGGCTTTTTTTTTTTTTTTAAGTAGAATTACTTCCTGTTTGAACAAGTCGGTGCCAGTAGTGCTGCGAACAATTTTCACTGTGGGGGTGCTGCAATGCACATCATATGACCAGGGGCGCAACTAGACCAGAACTTAAGGGTGGGGGGGGAGGGTGTTAAGTCTCCCAGCCAGGGCTGGTCCTAGCACTGGTCGCGCCTGGTGCACCAGTCTTTTTTGGAGCCCCTTCCCCATTACCTCCGGAAAAGTTAGAGCTATTAGCAATGTAAATGACAATGCCATTTATTTATCTGTTTTCAAAACCAACACATAAATACAAATTTTGTCATTTACAATGCCAATAGCTCAAACTTTTCCAAAGGCGAAACCTTTGCATTGTAAATGCTTGTTAAATATGGACCTCACCTACAATAAACAAGCATAAAATGTGTGCTGCTGTGACAACAAAATTGCACAAATTGCATGGTAACAAAAACGAGAAAATATTTTGGAAGGAATGTGAGGTAAGAATGTAATACACTGATGAAAAGGTCAAAAACAAAGCAAAAACATGCAAATATGCATACAATGCGTGCTGCTGGCATGACAGTATTTGACAGAATGTGTGGTACAAAAAAAACGGAATCATTCGCTTAAAGGCCTCTCTGAGTGAAAAATGTGGGAAAAAAACACAATATGCAGACAGCCTACATGCTTAAAACGTGTGCTGCTGTCCCAATAATATTTCACAAAATGCATGGTAAAAAGCGTGATAAATACTTTAAAGGCATTGGAGGAAAATACTTGGAAAAAAACAAGAACATGCAGGCAGCAAATACAAGTAAAATGTGGGCTCCAGCCATGAAAATATTTCACAAAATGAATATTCCCAAAAACTAGATAATTTTTTGAAAGGCGCCAGAGGCATGAATGCAATAAACTAAAGAAAGGTCCAAAGTTAAAGCAAAAAATAAGCAGGCAGCAAACAGGCATGAAATGTGTGCACCTGCCACGGAAATATTTCACAGAATGCGTGGTACAAAGAATGAGATAAGTAGTTCAAAGACATAAATGCATGGTACAAAAAATGACGTAATTAGTTGCAAAATGTCGGAGGTCAAGATAGTAACAAGCTGATTCGAAATGTGTGCCGACAGGATGAGAGAAATTACAAAACACAAGCGAACTCTAAAATCAGGAAGCCAAGAAAAAATATCAAAATGTAAACAGTAAAAGCTGTGCAGTCTCAACCAAAAGAAAAAAGTTCCAACTTCCAAAGCGGATGGGAATGAGTACTTGGGCCACGGGAAACTTATAAGAGAAATACAGAAGGGAGAAAAGGCTACAGCCAATAAAACAGAGGAAAAGTAAAGTGGCAAGCACACTGACCAATAAGAAGGGAAGTCCCTTTTAAGATATATTGAATACAATAGATTTCACAAGCACAGCGCAAGTGCTGTGCAGGCGAACCCCCAAAAAGACGAAGAACAACTTGTTCAGCTGTGACTCGCCTTCAATGACAGACATAGGAAGTAGAAAATGTTGGCAGGTCCTTCATGAGGAGCAGCAGCGAGTTGATATTTTCAGGCCTTCATGGTTAGTTACCGTTCCTGGCTTCAAGAACGTAGGACCGTTGCTGAGACTGCCCTGATAAGCAGGGGTGGCTCAACCGTAATGGAGGAGAAGCATCATCCCACTGCCCAGAGCCAGCAGATGATAAATAAAATGATAATAACACAATGTTATTATCATTTTATTTATTGCTGTCTGACCAGGTCAGTAAGTATGGGGGGGGGGCGGATGTAGCAGGGAGGAGGAGTAGTGTGCACTTATAAGTGTGCTTGTCTGTTTGGCCGGCCGTCTTAGGCCGGCTAAACAGACATGCGCACTTATGTTTCTCCAACCCAGCTGTGTTGCACAGCGAGATTGGAGAAAAGCCACAGTCTCCAAGGCACTGTCTGAGTGTCAAACAAGGCCGCTCAGACCAGTCCTGGCACTGCTCTCATGCTATGAGAGCAGCCTCTAGATAGATTGGGTGGGGAGCCTGTGCCTTGCGGTCCATCCACATCCGTGCCGGAGGAGAGGCGCAACGGAGTGATCGCCACCCGCCCCTCGACCACCCTCCCACCCTAGATAGGCTACGTCCGCCACCGTTAAGTGACAATGGCTGCACTTCAAGGATGTGATGCCAGTAAATGCAGCTCTGTGGATAAGTACACTGTTTTCCTGCAGTTCCTATTCACAATTCTGCATAAACTAGGCATCATGCTCATGATAACGGATCAACATTTATGCAACCAAGATTTTTCATTATCACGAGTTTACTCATTATTTCTGTGGATTTCTGTTTGTTTTCTGTGGTTTTATAATTAAAACAATATTATGTTGGAGGTTGTGCAATAAAAGGTTGTTTTGGCTATTTGATGGAGAAAAATGTGTTGGAAGTAGCATAAGCCCCTTTCTTTCCGTTTACAAATGTAAGCAAACATCAGATCAAATGTCAGTTATTTTTTCAATTCTGCACAGTAGACATATAAAACAAATGGTGTTATGTGAAAAAAATGTTATTTGAATTGCTGTTGGATGAGAGTTAGATGCTCAATTTTAACTCTGGTGTTGATAAGTCAGATATTCTAATTACATAACAAAGTATCCATGTTTTTGTTCAAACATAAGCGCTCTTATTTGGTGTAAGAGTAAGACCCAAAGACAACAGGTGAGTCCTGCATCCAACCCATCATGGGTGCCCAACCTCTACTGCGTAAGGCCTTTAGCAAAGTGCGCCTGTGGTTGGCCCCAAGACCGGACCTCTGTCCGGCCATGTGCCCAATCTGTAGCGGTGCACAAGCCTCACATCGTGCACATTCACCACTGCACACGTCCTCTGACTCTCCCACCTCTGTCATCTTTTTTCTGCCTCTCTCTTTCTCTCTGTCACTCTGCCTCACATCCCTGCTGTCTTTTTAACACATAGTAAATGTGATGAATCGAATACAATTTGCAATCATTTCACAAAATGGGTGACAAATTCACTCTTTAAAAAGGCAGCTTTCAAGATCGCAATTCTGGGCTTCATAACGATGTTGGGTGAAATTATGTCTGCCCGGCAAGTTTAGATCTGTCTGACAGTCAAGGGATTATAATTCCGATTCTCAATGGCCAGGGACTACCGGAATCCCCCA
Source organism: Lissotriton helveticus (assembly GCF_964261635.1). Classification (NCBI taxonomy): domain Eukaryota; kingdom Metazoa; phylum Chordata; class Amphibia; order Caudata; family Salamandridae; genus Lissotriton; species Lissotriton helveticus. The sequence continues at coordinate 236,311,591 of NC_136062.1, read as the reverse complement.
CCTCCCCTTGTGTTAACCAACATTATTAAATTGAGATGAGATAGATTTCTTTGGAGGCGTGGGTCGTACAACCCCCGGCCATATTTATTAAAACATAAAAATAAAATGAAAATTGAAATAAACAATATTTACACCGGCAAGCGATACAACTGGCTGCCCAATGTGCCAAAATTAACCTTGTTTCCTTGATCATACAGTAATTACTTTTCAGATCAAAAGCAGGTTTAAAAACAACAATGTGTGTGAAGGTTTGCACTGTACTGACGTATTACAAAAATAATCTAAGGAGCTATACCTACCAATACCCCCTACATATCGTCTTATTTATTTATTTATTTATTTATTTATTTATTTTTAAAATTTCTAGAGCGCACAAATACCTTACGGTGTCTCGGCGCTGGTGTATGCAGATTACGAGGGTTGCGAAGAGATGTTACTGGTTAAAGAGCCATGTCTTAAGATGTTTTCGAAAGGAAAACAGCGAAGTGTGTTCCTTAATCTGGGAAGGAATCTGGTTCCATAGTTTTGACGCAGCCACTACAAAATGTCTATCTCCCCTTGTTACCTTTTTTGTTGGAGGAATTTGGAGCTGTAGGGCCGTGGATGACCGCAGTGTTCGACTGGGTTTATACATTTTGAAAGCGTTTTTGAAGAAGTCGGGACCATTATTGTTCAAGGCCTTGTGAGTAATGCACATGGCCTTGAACTTTATCCTACTTCTTATGGGTAGCCAATGTAGCTCGCGAATTGTGGGAGAGATAGAGGCATACTTCGGTATCCCCATAAGGATCCTTGCAGCGGCATTTTGAACAAGCTGTAGCTTGCTCACCACTTGTTCCTGTGCATTGAGCAGTAGGCCATTGCAATAGTCCACCTTGGATAGTACCAAGGAAGACATTAAAGTTTTACCAGCAGTAGGAGGAAGAAAAGGGAGCAATTTCTTCACCATTCTCAAAGTGAAAAAAGAAGCCGAAACCACGGCATTGGCGTGACTAAGGAACGTGAGCTTGCTATCTTACCAAATAATCAATCCAGTTGGCAGTGAAGAAAAGTCAATCGTTTATTAAACAACCAATACTCAATAGAGGAGCCCCTTCGACGTCACCCAGCCAGTGCGTGGAGAAGACTGCCGATTCACACTCAATACATGGCATATATACTTTCATTGCATTACATGTGATCACCGTACATGGAAAATCACTGGTAGGCACAGTAGTTAAAAGGAAAGACCTTATATGGCACACAAAGCTCATTTAGAAGTCTGCTTCTGCTATTATCGGGGAGGGTCAGGAGGGGTGACTCCAGCCGCGGTGCGTCCATTGGGGCGTAGGGGCGTAGCCCCAACAGCAACATGGTCCCGCATCCGCCGGCCGCTTTCTTATCTAAATAAAATGACTGTGACAGTACATGATAAACATAATACATTGCAACACAGCAACAATAATCAGCCGCCGCGAATTGCGCAGGGGGGGTGGCCTGCTGCAGCTTGAGTGACAGACAGTCCACACATTCAGGCTGCAGCAGACCGTAGTGCGCAAGTGCAATTTTGTTTGCAACTTGCCCAAGCATGCGCACTCACCGCACTGTAAGTTCCCCAGCGAGTACTTGTTCGCCTGTCACAGGCCGGGTTTACAAAGGGTGACAGGGCGAGCAGCAGATGTGCCCCCTAGCCAATCCTGGCGCTGCATGCAGCGTCAGGATTGGCTGGTCCACCGCGCAGCATCCATCATTGGATGCCGCGCGTGGGGGTGGCCCACACACTTCAGCCACAACTTAATGGCCAATCACTGCATGGCTTCACAGTGAAGCCATGCAGTGATTGGCCATTTCGCCGGGAAGCGTGGGTTCCATTTACTGCGCTGCTGTTGTGACGTCGTGGTCCCTGGAGCTCAGCTCGTGACGACGCCACAACTCGTGCGCAGGCAGCAGAGATTGAAAGATGACCGCTGCCACCCTGTTCCACGCTATGCTGTCCTGCTGCACCACTGTTTACACCCTGGTGCCAGCCAGAGCCGGGTCCATGTGCACTGTGACCTGCACCAGAGGTAGGGAAGGAGCAATGCAAACGCAAACCCTGCCACATGCTTCTGTAACATGCTGTGCTGCTCACCCGTGCTGCTGTGGAGCACATATTGAATACTCCACTATTCCACTGTCTTGTCTTGGACTGTGCCCCGCACGCCGCACCCTCGCCGGGGATGCACCACATCACGAGCCAATCCATTCCTGTTCATTGCTTACACTGTACACATTAAATGTGTGAAGGCTGGCTTGGCTTACTATTGTACAGCAGCGCTGGGTGATGCGCTGTGCTCTGGAAACCCCTGCAGTCTTCAGTAGTACATACACTTCTGTTACACTATCGTACACTGTACCACCCTCCTGTCCCTGTGATCTGTTGCACTGCTTCTACTCCAGCCTCTCATACCGCCATTTGTTGTGGCACATACCACCAGTTGTGCAATGTACTGCATACTGTACTGTCTGCTCAATGAACCGTCCTAGAGTGCTGTCGACTACACTCTTCTGTACTGTTGCATTCAGTACTTTTACATAATGCTTGTCTGCTCTGTCGTGCTGTGTACTGTCTTGCCAGCTCAGTCACACCATTCTGTTTTGTTATTCTGTCTTATTGCATCATCGTCTGCCCTACTCTGTCCCATCACAGTCCGTGTTCCCCTGTTCCAGCCTTTATTCTCTGTGGTGTATTTGTAATGCACAGACTGGCGCGGGATCTATGCTCCTTTCCAAGGAGCTAATACCACAAGCATTATTTCTCAGAAGTGGGGCGACTGCCCACCATGTTGGTGAAGCCTAGGTTAAAAAGGCTTCATTTTCTGGAGGGTGTTGCACAAATTCGTGTTCTGTTGTCTGAGTAACTGAAGTGGTGGTTGTCGGAAACACGTGCAGCTATGGGTAGAAGGTCGAACCTGTTTAATTTTACAGACTCAGTGTTGACAGACCTAAGCTGTAGAATCGAGGAGTGAAAAGGGCAAGCACTTGTATGGCACCTTTAACACACAATGCTGTCCTCTGAATTCATTTTTAGAATTAAGGGTATTTATAGAAAGGCGTAAGTTACTGCACGCAGGGCAGCAGGCCTGCTCATATGAGCCTAGGAACCATCATGATCAGACAATATTTGGGTGCCAGACTGCTTCTATTGACGTTCTTCAGTACATTTTCCTTTTGATTCTGTTTTACCCTGTCTCAAGGTGCTTCAAATCAAATATAATTGCTTGCTGTGTATGAAGGCAACTGTGTGTTTTTGTGAGTGTGAGCGGAGGGCAGACATAAATCGCCTTGGCTAATCAAAGCACCATTGACCGCTCCACTTAGTACATGGTTTTGCAATTAGGAGCCTATTGAAACAGTTGTTTAGTTATTTTTCACAACATTAAGCTGTCGCTGGTTGTAAGTGCATGGCACTTCTTTTCCACTGAAGGGTTTTCAAGCAGCCCTTTACCTCTGTCTGAATTGTTGTATTGCATAGTGATTTGTTGGTGGCCTAAATGTTGACTTGGTAGTCGTGCCTACTGTCTTAGTTTGCCTCTTGAGTATTGAACGACCACTGATCTCTCACTGGCTGAAAGGACTTGTGTGACAAGCATCAGTTCCCAAAGTGGATGTGGTTTTTAATGGGATGGATGGATGTACGCTTTTAATGGGATATGCTAAAGTATTACCAAAGTATTCCTAAGTGCCCCCGGCTCCTGGTTGTGCAAGCACACCCGCACACAGCAACCTCGAAATGGCAACAAAAACTAAAAAAACACTCAGAGATAGTGCAGGAGGCACTGAAAGGTTTGAAAAAAATGGAAGAGGAGTGTTGGGAAAGGGTTAGAAGGCATGGGAAGGTGTGCCAGGCAACAAATGGCTAGGGGCTAATGGGGAAAGGGTGAAATATTTTATAATAAGTTGAGCGGGATGGGGACGAGCGGAGGAAGCTATTGACAAGTAGAGGGAAGCAACAATGAAAGTGACGAGGTGGGGGAAACTAAAGGGGTAGCAGAACATAGAGGAGAGAGCAAGAGAACACACACATTCCTGTGGTGTGTTGAAACTAAAAGAAGTATTTTCCCGAATTCAAGCAAATTCAGCAGTGGAGGGATATACAACCCAACCAGTGTGAGTATTGTTTCTGGGCAGGACAAATGCATTAATAACGAGGAAAGCCATTAAATCAGGCAGAGACAACTGAAATAGTCAACAAAGCCATACAATCACAAGCAAAGCGCAAACTCTTTTATGTATTGAAAACAATAGGTGTGCCTTCAGCCAGCTAAAAGCCAAAACTTAAAAAGAAACTCCACAAAAATAGAGTTGGCAGCAAAACCAACCTGAAACATTAAGTCTTGCTGGAACCATTTTCAATGTAACTAAGAAAATGCAAAATGTAAACCAGTATCACGCTGTAAATTTTGCTCTGTCATTTCGCTTTTTTGCCCATGTATGTTTCCTATTCCTCCCCTGTTTTTTGTTATTTGACTAGTTCATTCATCCTCTTTTGTATGGTTTAAGGGAGGGGTAGTTCCACTTGTTTTGTTCTGCTTTAGAATATGCTGTAGAACCTTGCATGGTCATTCTGTGGTTATACTGAATAAGCAGCTACCTATGTTATGCCATCTATTAATGTAATAACTGTACTTTCACAATTGCTTTATTAACCTTCCTGCTTTCTCAAATTTGCTTGAAAATGCACGATTTTTCTTCTTTTTTTTCAAAATGTTCTTAAGGAGGGTAATCCCCCAAACCCCCCTTTTGGGGTTTGGGCGTGCTCGCTGCGCTCGCTCGCTACGGTGCTGTATGCAAATCACTTTGCGCCCCACCACTTTGAAATGTCACCCACCGCTCCTGGGTGACTCCCTTTCGTCTTGGTGCCTGGGAGCATGAGTACGGCGCCTCTAGGAATGCGCTTATCACCTTTGAAACCAGATGCGACCTTGGGTCTCAGAAAAAGAAAGAATAGCATGTATTCAGCTCTCTGTATAACTCAACTCACAGGGCTTAATCGGCTGATGAAAAGGGGCGGCATATGACCACCGTTCGAGTCTAATACATGTGTGCACAAAAATGGAGTCTGTTTGGTTCGTAGTCTGTGTACGAAAGAAATGTAAGGCAGAAGCAGAACGAAGTTCCTGTATGGACATAACTAATTAGTGTGTTTTATAATATACATGTGAATATCGTGCTAACACAAAAGATTAATATAAATGTAAAAAATCGATTTCATCCCTCAGAACCACCCTTTTAGCATGATGTAGCTAATCAAGGAAATTAGTCCTCAAAAATACCCTTGTCAATCTGCATCATCTCTTGTATTTCTTGTTGGACCATTTGGGCTTTAACTTTAGTCGGGGATGGCTCTGTCACAGAGGAAGTTATTTGGATGCACAGTAAGAACAACAGGCAGGTCTACAGTGTACACAGAGACAACAGGTAAAGATAACGCCTGCTATACCAGCTAACACCATCAGGATTTCTCAACCCGAGGTAGACAATAAACCCCAAAACCATCCAGAAAGGGACCAGGTACATGTGTCGGCATGTATTTCAGAAGCTAAACTATGCAATTTTTGAATAGCCAAATGGACAGAGGGAGCGGAGTCAGAGATATACACGCAGCAGGAGCTGCCGATCACGTGGTAAGCTCCTCCTCGATCTGCTAAGATAACGTCTAGCATCATACAGGTTTAAAGAGAAACGAGTCTCATAGCCTGAAGCTCCACAGTCAGATTAGTTAATATGCCAGTTGTGGTGTTTATAACTCTCTCAACTACTCGAGATAGGCGCCTTACTTCTTTACTAGTGATGATGGGCCCCCAAATAGGAAATACTCCTTTGACAATGTCAATAAAGTGCTGTTCAGGAGTATCAGTCTGATCTATCTCGGATGTATCCAATTCCCGTTTATCTCATATTACAGGCAAACTTTGTCCATCTAACCTATGGTCTTTATGATAATTGGAGGGTGCTATGTAGACGGGTGGATACAGAAAAGATAAGTAACAGCGACCTTTCCATCCCCGGGGAAGCCATGTGTAAGCATTTTCGCCACACACGAAATAAACATTTGGAGGGGTTAACAACGGAGGGCTACTAAAGGTGCGTAGTCGATATGTATAATTACAACGGCTATCTCCTACTGAAATGTGTCCAGTTTCTTGTACACAAAAGGCGGAGGTGCTATTCAATTTAGGCACCGGGATAGCTCTATCATCAGTGAGATTCCGATCCTGAAATTGCTGAAAGTACTGAGTAAAGTTAAATTCCGCAAAGTCAAGGATTTCACTCTTCAACCAGGTCACATTCTCATATTCTGTATATAGATTCATGCAGGCATTTGGGTCTAGCGATCCTTCTCCATCATTCCCCTGTGCGTCAAAACCCTGGTGTTGTTCTATATAAGCCAGAATCATTTCATAATCACGCTCAGAGTATCGAAATGAATCTACCATGTAATGAAGGTACATCATAGACAACAATTTGAACCAGGCCTCACAGCTTCCCAAATAAGATAAAGTCAATGAAATAAAAAGATCGTGTCTATGCATCACTGAGGGCAGTAAACTACAAACCCAACAATTTGTAGTATTGGTAGTTCGATGAGTTTGATGCAACATCTCTACAAATACATTCTTAACATAAGTCTGGCTATACCTTTCCTTGTGAGGGGCTAACATAAGAAAATAATGTTCAGTCGGTGGAGTGGAGGTTCCCAACACAGTGTGCATAGGATGGTGAAATTCTAAATATAAAAACACGCTCATTATTAAAATAAAAAATGCTGCAATAGTGATTACAAAATCAACTTTCACACATGTTGTCCAAGCAGAAAACATAGGTACATAAGTAGGCATATATCGAGGAGCTAGTTCCTCCTCAGGAATAAAATGACCAAAGGGATACATTTTAACTAAAAGTCCAAACTACACTAGGGGACGCAGTCCAACCTGCCAGAGGGTGCTTCTTTCCTGTGTCCGTCTAGAGCCTCACAGGCAGGCTCCTATCGTTCATCAAGGAGAAAACAAATCCACGCAATAACGTTGTATGTACAGTTGCAACCTGGACCCATTCTTTGACTTCTTAGTCTTTCTTTCTGAACAGAGCAATACAGTGTTCCGGCTCTCAACGTGTTCAGTCCAGTGTCTCGCTCAGTACCCCCAAACCAATCTAGCAATGCCCTAGCACTCAAGTCTCTCCCTATCTCCTACCGTGTTTATCGGGGGTACCGCGTTGTTTTCTGGGCCGCAGATTGTAGCGAACATGACCAGGTAACTCCTGGTCAACAAACAAAGCAGATGAAGTGGCATTCGTGATGCCTGATTTATCCAGAACTCCTTGTGTATCAACAGGGGAAACCGATTCTGGGGCCAATTTCACTGTTGATGATGAACAACACAAGGAGCTCTCTCACTTTCCTTGGTCAAAATTCCTTCTGGATTTGGTTGATCAAAAGGAAGCGGGAAAGGTACTTTCTTCAGATGGGAAACATGAATCCAGTGTTTCCGACCATTCACCTTCACCGCTGTCCGAGTAGCCAGTAAAATTTGAACTGGTTCGGTCCACCTGGGCTCCAGACTAGATTTCCGCTGATAATTTCTCACCATCACCCATTGGCTGGGCTCCAAACGATGTCCGGGACCCTCCGGCAGGGGCTACAGCGTATCTGACACCTGTTGATGGATAGAACGAAGATCTTTAGTCAAAGTGTACAAATAATCTGTCATCATTGGGTAGTCAATTTCTCAAAAGTTCCTTGGTCGTGGAACACCCCAAACATTAGCTGGCCGCCCGAAAATGACCTCATAGGGGGATAATCCTGACCGGGAATGGGGGGTGACCCGCAAAGACATTAAAGCTAAAGGCAAAGCGTCGGGCCACTGTAACCAGGTGCTTTCCTGAATTTTTGCCATTTTCAATTTCAAACTTCCATTGTATTTTTCAACCAACCCTACAGACTGGAGATGCCCAGCAGCATGAAATTTCTGTTTGATGTGTAATCCATTACAGATATGCATGATAAGATCTGCATTAAAGTGTTTCCCGTTATCTGACCAGATCACTCTAGGTAATCCGTATCTTGGGAAATACTCCTTAATCAAGGCTTTGGCTGTTGCCAGGGCAGTGTTTTCCTTAGTGGGGTAGGCTTCCACCCATTTACTAAAAGCACAGACCACCACCAGAACATATTTCAAATTATTCACTCTTTCTAACTGTATGTAGTCCATCTGGAGTACTTCAAAAGGTAAGGATGGGGGTGCGAAATTCCCACCAAGGACAGATTCCCGCCCTCCTGGGTTGTGTCGTAAGCAAACCATGCAATGTTGAACTAAATGAGTTGCAGTTTTGGCAATATTAGAGTTATTTCAAATTGGGGATAACAAAGCGCAAATACCCTTAGTTCCAACATGTGCTGCTCCATGAGCCATAACTACTACGGCATTAACAAATGCATTGGGAAGCATCCACCTTTGTTTCTCACTTAAATCAATCCAACAACCATTGTCATCCAACCTCTCCACCTCATTTTCCCAACAGAACAGTTCAGCAGGGGTAGCTTCTTTCTGTATCTCTCAGACACTTTCCAAGGTGTTATCAAACATATCAGACTCGTCAACCCATCTAGCCGAACTTACATACATGGGAGACACTTTAGATCTAGCTGTCTCCTTGGCTATTTGATCAGCAAAAGCATTCCCCTCTCCTACAGTATCCACTGTTGCCTTGTGTGGACTACATTTCACAATTTCTACCTTCTGGGGCAGTGTCAAAGCAGTTACCAACCTCAAGATCTAAGGGCCATGTTGTATTTGTTGGCCGTATGAGGTAAGAAATCCTCTTTCTGCCCACAATTTTCCAAAGCTATGAGCCACGCCAAAGGCATATTGGCTATCAGTATAAATGTTTACCTCCAATCCCTCACTTAACTCACAGGCTCGCAGCAGCGCTATTAGCTCAGCTGCTTGCGCAGAATGATAGGGTACACGAGAAGCCTCAACTACGGTGTGAAGAGTAGTGATTGCGTAAGCAGCTGTCGTTGTGCCATCTGGTAACTTGAAACAGGAGCCATCCACAAACAACTCCCCTTGGGGGTCAGATAGGGGCGTGTCTGTGAGGTCCACCCGTCCCTTCGTTTCTTCCTCAATCCGAAATATACAATCATGTATGTCATTGATTGGTTCATCCGAAGGGAGGGGTAGTAACGTGGCAGGATTCAGAGTGGCACACCTTTTGATAGTGATATGGGGAGCAAATAAAGTTCATTTGTATCCAGTAAGTCGTGCACTCGTAAGGTGCTGAGTCTTAGTTTTATTCAAGAGGGTGTCCACAGCATGCGGTACCATCACTGTGAGGTCAGAATTTAAAACGAGTCCTTCCGACTGTCGGATGGCCACCGCCACTGCGGCAGTAGCCCTCAAACAGCTAGGAAGTTCTCGGGCAACATAATCCAATACTGCTGAAAAATAAGCACAAGGCCTTTGCTTACCACCAATCCTTGTGTTAACACAGAAAGCGAACAACCGTCCACCTCGTGTACGTAGAGTACAAAAGACTTTCGGTAGTCAGGAGTCCCTAAGACAGGGTCCGAACAGAGAGCAGTTTTCAGAGAATCGAAAGCCTCCTGATACTCATCAGTCCAAGGTAAAGGTTTGTGCACATCCTTAGTGGTTAGGTGCAAGAGAGGTTTAGTAAGAAGGGAAAAGTTAGGAATCCACTGGCGACAGTAAGAAGTTATGCCCAGAAATGCACAAACATCACGTTGAGTACGAGGAACAGGCATGTTCAAAATAGTAGACACACGTTCAGGAGTTAGTTTCCTCCCCTCTTTTGACAGTAGATGACCGAGATAGGTCACCTCCTGTCGACAATATTGAAACTTCAAAAGAGACACTTTATTACCATTAGGTGCTAAATGCAACAATAATTTAACCGTGGCTTCCTTACAACCTTCCTCCGTATCTGATGCCACCAACAAATCGTCCACATTTTGGAGGAGGACGTTCCCTGGAGGAAAGGTCAGTTCGTCTAAAAGTACTTTCAAAGCTTGACTGTAAATACTAGGACTCTCCGTATAGCCTTGAGGGGCGCGACAAAATCTAAAGCTGCGTCCAGATAACGAGAAGCCGAAGATATTACGGCTATCAGGGTGTATTGGAATGCTAAAGAAAGCATTCTTCAGGTCTATAACTGTCGCAGGGTTTCCGTTCTCCCACAGAACTGTGCATAGAGATTTGGAACCTCAGTGAATTAGGGTGACCCAGAACTCACCTCAGTACCCAAAACCCCTTACCAGACTAGCTACAGTGTCTCATTGGTCATAACAAACTCCCAATGTTTAGACAAACCAGAACATGAACTTACCTCAGGTTACGTGGAACGCATGAGCACTCTTTCGTTATACAATCATTTCAAACCAGAACGTGGAGTAAATGAGGACACGTGCACATTTGAAATATTTATTTACTAATGCCGTTTTCTCAAACGCAGTATCTTAGATAATACAAGGAAACATATTATCAGAAGCAAAGTTATCAGCATAGTTACTAGTCCATAGAAAGCAAAAGGTGACAGCATGTTAACATGCTGTAACGAATAAGGGTTAACAACACCTATTTCTCACCCTCCCTAACTCGCATATTATATTAATATCTAAGAAGGTTTGGGTTTTAGCAGGGCGGGCCCATACCTCAAGATCCTAGTATGAAGAGATCACATCTGCTTCCACCAGCTCTCTCTGCATGCGAACCACATCAAGTGTTTTTGTGTGCTCTAAGCAAAGCAATATAAAACCCGCCTAAAGCCAGGATTTGGCAGGAGCTGCACTTATGTTATGTCTATGAAGGTGCGGAGATCAGACCTCACAACAATTGTGTTGAGTTATCTTCTAGGCTTCAGCACTCACTGTACAGACATAGTTTACTAAGCAAAGCTGATATCAGAGCAATAACATATTATTCTCATGTAAATCACAACGCTCTTGTAGGTTGAAAGCTAAATCAACAAGTAAGTGTCGTGTGCAGAAGCAGCAAAAAGGAAAAATGGCGTTTAAACATTTAAAAAGCTCACGCTAACTTAACACAATATATAGATAAGCAGTAACTATATGACATACCCCCATGATCCGAGCACGGATAAGATAAGATAAGATAAGATAAGGGCCTCTTCATGAAAACAGAGTTCAAGAACGATGAGCAATGTTATAATTTAAAAAGCGACGGAAAAAAATTCCATGAACCAATTCAAAATGTCAATACTGTGTTCATCAGCACTCAAGTCAATAGGTCTGGGAGGTGAAAAAATGCAAAGTAAAAGGTGACATGATCAGAAATCAAGAAAGTTTTTATGGTAAGACCGAATATGCAAAATATGCAGCAACAGCCTCCAACATGAAATCACCGTCTTCATCCGAAAACACTTCAGCCATCCAATTTAAAAGTGGGAAAGAACATACGTGCTCTTCTATTACCGGAGCCTCTATCACCATCAGAGGACAACTCGGTGGGTTCTCAATAAAGCTCTGTGCCAAGAAATCCTGTGCTGCTGCGAGTATGTTCCAGGGACCCATTAGTCCATGTATCAATGCCAAGGCCATAATCCTATCGCCAGAACAAACCAACTCGTGAGCCACGACGGGACACATCAGCTGATTAAAATCGACGTCAAGAGAAACCATCTTGCAGATACACAAATCAATGGCCCAGTCAAAGTCACAGCTCAGGCAATGAAATACAGGCTGGACACAGGTGAAATAGGAAAATCGAAACGATAATCCAAACGCTGTGCTTAAAGTCGCAAGCGGCAGTGTGCCATAATATTCAAGCATCCTGTTGCGAAACAATGCCAGGAGGGGCTGTGCGACTTCTTGCACATGAAGGGCATCCATATTTAAAGAAACAAAAAATCACCAGAACGCCTGCCGCTAGTGCCAGCAAAACCGGGAATCCATCAAACAGACTTGAAAAAATGGAATGGAAGAAAGCAGGAATGACTCCAAATATTTTCTCAAATGAAGTCACAAGACCACTGCTAACTATTTTAAAAAAGTGAGCCAGCCCCGTCGTCGAAGAAGCGTTAAAGATAGAATGAACCAGTTCGCTGAAATGCAACGGTAAATCAGTATTTAAAAGGGCTTGAACCTCTGTTCGGGTGTTAGCTATGTGAAGCACAAATGTTTCCCTAGAACTTAGCTGTTGGGGGAATCATGGTAAGCATGGTGGTAATATCTGATACCACAGGATACTGAGGAACTACCACTTTATTGACTTCACGCAGGTCAATTACGAAACGATAAGTGTCAGCATAATCAGGGCCACTTCCTGGAGGGGCCGTCTTCAAAATTGGTAATATAGGGCTATTACAAATATTGGAAACCGTTTCTTCTACTACACCCTTGTCAATGAGGTCCTGTATGATCGTCCACAATGCCTTCTCACCAGCCGGTGAGATCTTGTACTGTGGAATACGGAGCAAATGAACATTCAGTTTTAAAGTAATAGAGACTGGCGGAATATTCAAAAGGCCAACATCCGAATCACCTGTCGCCCATAATGTGGATGGAATGACAGCCAACTCAGGAGGAAGGTGTTCATTTTTAGCAAAACTCTGCCCAGTGTGCTCACCAGGCGATTGAATAGTTATATACACTCCATCGGTAGAACAAAATATTTTTGCATGCAATTTCTTCAGCAGGTCCAACCCCAATAAATTTTCCCCACAATGTGAAGTCAACAAAAATGGGGAATCCACCGTGACTGGACCTATGGTAAGCGGGAGGGGCTTAGAAATGGGGCTTACTACCGGGATTCCGGAAAACCCGACTGAGATATTATTTTGCACGGACAGAGCAGCTGCTGGGACCAGTGAACGAGAAATCAAACTATTCATTGCACCCGTGTCTACTAGAAAATCCTCAACAGTTCCCATTAATTGTCCTTTAACATAAGGCCCTCCCTGATCAACGGGTACTGCCACCCGGCCCCTACTCTGTCCGTGGCTGTCCTATGCGTAATGATACCCATCTGGCCCTCCTGTTCCACAATCTTCATTATAGTACTGTCTCCATTTTGTTTTGTCAAAACAATTTCCCCCTGCCTCACCTCGGGTCACTTCTTCTCTTCTCATGTCATTTCGATCAACTCCTCCTCGTCCTCTCCCTCTGCCTCTCACAGCTGCATTTTGTGCTAAGAGGAAAGGACACTGAGCTCGCCAATGCCCTTCCTGTTTACAGTAAGCACATTGGTTTGCTCCCAAAGTAACAGCTAGACCTTCTTTCCCTCCTGCTCCCATCCCTCTTGGAACAAATCCTCTTCCTACTGCGTCTCTACCCCGTCCTCTGCCTACTTACTGTAATAACACTCGAGTCTTAAGATCTTTCGTCTTCTTGACAGATTTATCTTTACTCCCTTTTTCTCTATGTTCATAATATTGGGCCACACTCAAAATAACAGAAGGAGTAGAGGTGGTCCAAGTGCTTTCTGCTGCCTGGAGCCGAGCAGATACTTCGGGTAACAGATTAGTCACAAACCGATTCACGAATAATCTTACCCCACCTTCCACTGACAAATCTTGCCCACTGAAATCAATAAACACCCCTTCGAATCTAGTAAAGAAATCTGATACACTCTCATCCTTCTTTTGTTTACAAGCAGTTAGTTTATCCCAATCCACCTTCCGGGGTGGAATTAAAGAATGCATATATGTGATAATCCGACCCGGCAAATCAAAAATTTCCGGTCTTGCTTTATCTCCGGGCTTCCAATCCTTGTCCCAGTCTTTAATTTGGTCCCAAGTTCCTCCCAATTTGGTAACATGAGGATGATCATGCACCTGTGGCCACACGTCGACAGGTACCAATAACCCGAAAAATAATTCAATATCTGCTAAGGTCATCACGGCCGATGAAGCGGCCTCAGTGTGTCCCTTATAATAAGCAGTGGGATTTTTCCGAGGGTCAGGTAACTGGGATTTCAGGGAGAGAACCTCACTTCTCTTCCACAGGGTATAAACCCATTGTTCTTGGAATCGAGCTTCAACACGAGCTTGAATAATTTGATTAGCATTGTCTCTGACCTTGGGGATTTCGGGGTGATAGATCAAATGCACTTCTCGCATTGGATGTTGAGTATCCCAATTTGGGCATTTAGTAAACAACCTTTCTCGATACTTCATTATAGTCACCAGATTCCCATATACATCTTCTAATCCTAATTCAAATTTGTGTACTAGGTCCACAATGTCGTATAGGACCTGCGGGGCTCTTCCATCCGCGAAACATTGCTCCCATAGGGAAATTAATCGGTTGGCCATTGTCTCTAAAGCATATTGCTGCATAACTGGTTCATAATCCTGCATGTCCCCCCATATATCTGTAATTGTGTAGATGGCATTCCGCACCCATTGAGATGCTTGATCTATCACCATCTGTCTTTCCTTCGAACCCACCGTGTTGCGGGTATACAGCCGCCGGGCACCCAACGTCCCTAAGGCATGGGAGGGGGTCGAATCAATCATTGCGAGAGTCGAAGTAGCTGACAGGGAAGGCCAGGCCAAGGCCGGTGAAGCTAAGGTCACAGAGGACATAATGGGAGAAGACGGACCACTGGTCAACAATGTAGCCGTGGCCGGTACTGGGGAAACGGGAATGAGGGTTGGCTCCTTAGACGTAGAAGCCGCAGCAACGGCCGGGGCAGTGGCTTGTGGAACGGACGGGGCGGGGGCATTTACAAGCGGTATCGCAGGGTACACTCGTTGCGGAGCATAAGGAGGCGGGGGACGCACATCCAATAAGTCCTCTATTTCATCCTCTGGCTCAGTCCGAGCAGTGTAACTTTTGGCCACCTGTAACCTAAACTGCCTATCTATGCATTCAACATTTTTCTGAGTTTGTTCCCTATCATAAGCTACAGCCTTCTGGGTTATGGTCTGACCATTTTTTACTTTAAGTTACTTTTCTTCCCTTATACAACGGTGTTTCGCCTCTTTCTGGCACAGCTTTAAAGAATCGAACATTGCCTGCCGGCTTCTTTTGGCGAACAATCGATCCTGTAAATACTGTATCTTTTTCTCATCAAATGATCCGGTTAAAGGCCATTGTAATTACACATAGGAGCTATACCTACCAATAGCCCCTACATATCGTCTTACCAAATAATCAATCCAGTTGGCAGTGAAGAAAAGTCAATTGTTTATTAAACAACCAATACTCTATAGAGGAGCCCCTCCGACGTCACCCAGCCAGGGCGTGGAGAAGACTGCCGCTTCACACTCAATATATGGCATATATACTTTCATTGCTTTACATGAGATCACCGTACATGGAAAATCACTGGTAGGCACAGTAGTTAAAAGGAAAGACCTTATTTGGCACACAAAGCTCATTTAGAAGTCTGCTTCTGCTATTATCGGGGAGGGTCAGGAGGGGTGACTCCCTTTCGTCTTGGTGTCTGGGAGCACGAGTACGGCGCCTCTAGGAATTCGCTTATCACCTCTGAAACCAGATGCGACCTTCGGTTTCAGAACAAGAAAGAATAGCATGTATTCAGCTGTCTGTATAACTCAACTCACAGGGCTTACTCGGCTGATGAAAAGGGGTGTCACATGACCACAGTTCGAGTCTAACACATGTGTGCACAAAAATGGAGTCTGTTTGGTTCGTAGTCTGCATACGAAAGAAATATAAGGCAGAAGCAGAACGGAAGTTCCTGTATGGACATAACTAAATAGTGTGTTTTATAATATACATGTGAATATAGATACATCGTGCTAACACAAAAGATTAATATAAATGTAGGAAATCGATTTCATCCCTCAGTACTTTAGAAAAATTTGCACCGCCCAAGGCAATTTGTTGTTCCTGGTGAGGCACAAACTCACAACCTCAACCTGGCTCAGAGCGAGTACTGCGCGCTAACCGATTGTGCACTGGAATTCACCCTTTGCCAAAATCCCGCTTCTCCAAAAACTTGGGTAGACTTTCCCCTGCTTTAGCCAGATGCACAAGCCTGGTCCGACAAACCCCCGATACCTTGAGAGCGCGCGTGTGCGCCTTACTGCTCCCAGCGTCCAAGAAGGAATCCTCCCGGTCTCGCCGTCCTCCAAAACAAACATGCAATCGCCGGCTGACGCTCCTTCGTCGTCTTCTGCCGCACACTTTTCCTGACTCATGTGTTTCTCGGCGAGTAGCACGCCACACCGCAACCAACCAAACCTGCAGTAGGCAAAAGAAAGGGAAAAAACCAAGCCGCACCATGACGCGATCCTGTCTCCGACTCCTCCGTCCCCAGCGACCTGCAAAAAGGAGATAAAAGAAGAAAAATAATTACAACCTCCTGGAGGCTGGGGGAGGCAGGCTGTGGAGCACGGGGTCAAAGAGGCAGACTCCCGCTCTCCCCGGCCTTTTAACCCCTCACTAGCCAGGCCGGTTCTAACCGGCCTGGCCCTAACTCCCCAGTGACCCGGAAGCGACTCAATCACTTCCGATTCACTGAGACATGGGGGTCCAATCTGCGATAAGGAGTGCCCGCCGCGTCATTGTGATGCGATGGGGTGCGCCCCACCATGGAATGCGGGTGGGTGGGCCGGTGCGCCCACCATTCTTGCAGCGGGCTGATGCCGGCCCCGCCTTTCTCTTCCCACAGGCTCACGGAGTGGAAACTGCCAGATGGCTTTCCGCCCAACATCCAAATCGGGCCCTCTGTTTTGAGTGATGACTCACGCAGATATTACTCTGGTCTATTGCATACGTTTTTGACACCTTGGGTCACCCAACCCCTGCCACGGACTCATATACTCTTGTTATAGCGCTCCTCCTCTTCTGTGGATTTTATTTTCCACAACAGAAAAGTCAAGACTTGAACTCAATTTGCGATATGCAAGATGGCTAAAAAGAATTCAACAGTGACCTTCACCAGCCAATCACTCAATCACTACTTTAAATACGCAGAGATGTACAAACATGTTCACCCTTTAAATCCCGCTCAGCATCTTTTACAAACACCTATTTCTTAACAACTACTGAACAGATTTTCACAAAACTATCAAAAGCACACTTTCTGAGTAAAGATCTGCTCACATGCCAGGTTTTGGTATTAACTCATTCAGCAGCTTTTGCTATAGATGTGAGCAAATGTTTCTAAGGAAGGCTAAAGGGAAAACACTTTTTTTAACCGCTTTAGTATTTCCCTATCTTCTGTGCATGGGATTTTTATGCTGGACTTTAGCTCACCACATTGCTTGATTGCCAAATTGTATGCACAACCTGGATCTACTGTAAAGTTCCAGGCATGCTGTTGCCTGATCTATGATAAGACTGAAGAAGTGGAACCACCTGATTCTCCAACATTGGCTCCCTCGAGTAGGCCTGTATCATCTTCAAGACCTGCTGTGCAGTTTACCAGTAAGGAACAACCTGGGCACCTGTCCCCAAAAAATGTATATATCATAAGAGCTACACAATACACCAACAATGGCATTGTCAGATTGGCAATGTAAGGTTGCAAAATGCAAAGGATCTTGTGATTTATACTGTGTTATAGTATTAGTAATTATATAGTGCATGTTACTCCGTTGACCTTATATTGCTTAACAATAGGCATAGACATCAACTACAACTTCATCTATCTTTCACTTTAACAGTAAGATGCTGTCTATTACAAAATAAACATTCCCTGAAATTTATTTTTATTAAATAAAATATTAAAAAGTCTTCTCTGAGCAATATGTACGGCATAATAATTTTTTGTTTACCTCGTCTAGTTTCCAATGCTTATCATCTTGTCTTTCCAAAACAAACACTTGAAAATTAATATTTTGGCCCAAAATATTTTCTTCTCTCACAAAATTCCAAATCGATCTTAATGTTTTTAACTCATTGTTGGATTACAACACTAATTTAATCTCTTTAAAAAATGTTTTTACAATTCTCTTTTTACTCTGAATTTTCGTACACTTTAAGTATGTTGTGTTTTACTTTCATGTGACTTATTTTCCTTATTTCACATCATGTTTGTAAATAATCCTTAGTTTCAAATGTCATTTTTGTCCAAAGATGTCTTGCCCATCTCTCCCTCTGAGCACATCATATTCCAGCGGCTGAACAACCATAACCTGTGAATTGGGAGTTAGAGAGAATCTCATTACTTCCAAATACCCGATCCCTCACTGCTTCTACTCTGATCTTTAGGACCCGGAACCCCCAGCATGTCCCCGCCCCAACCCAAACTCGCTAACACCCACATGTAAATCAACAACAGAGATTTGCGTGGGTTAAAACGGCCATGTTTAATATACACATCACATAAACATGACAGAGGGAATACATATGTAAATTAGCAATTTACAAAAAACACTTTTAATATTGACCTTCAAGATTATAAACCCCCAGCACTAAGGGGAGAATTCCTGACTCACATCTCCAATGCTGAGCCTCCTGCGTAAGGTGCAACCCACCTGCGCCCATGAGTGGTGGGCCCCACCTCCGATCCTTGTCCGCCATTTCCGGGGCCCACCCCCGACCACCAGGCTACCCAGGAACCCAGGAGGCTCGAAACCTGTCGCCTTAGCCTCCCCAGCCGGTGGTCACCTTTTCCCAGCGGAGAGCTTACCGTCTCCCCCCTCAGTGCTGGCCTAGGGAGTACGCAGGGCGGACTCCCATCCATTCTGTGATTAAATGTCACTGTTCGCAGGTCTCATTACCGCAACTCACCCCCTCAAGCTACTGCTCTAAGGGACGGGTGGGTGGGAGTTAAAAACTTTAAACTAAGGGCAAGGAGGGGAGATGTGCCACGGGCGAGCACAGCCGGTCCGGTGAGGAAGGGGGGGACAAAGAGACCGAGGCAACCGCAACCAGCCCCTAAATATGCCCCGGTCTCCGCCCCCCACTCCTCACCGGAAGTGCGTCATCGCCTCACCCGGAAGGAATTGGGCGGCCAGGGGCCTCCCGGCGACCGTCCGCCTAATGATGACTGAGGGGAGGGGCGGGTGCCGGGGGGCCGGGACCTAGGAGCGCACTCCCTTAGCGTCGCGCTTAGCATAGGACCCGGAACCCCCAGCATGTCCCCGCCCCAACCCAAACTCCCTAACACCCACATGTAAATCAACAACAGAGATTTGCGTGGGTTAAACTGGCCATGTTTAATACACACATCACATAAACATGACAAAGGGAATACATATGTAAATTAGCAATTTACAAAAAACACTTTTAATATTGACCTTCAAGATTATAATCCCCCAGCACTAAGGGGAGGATTCCTGACTCACATCTCCAATGCTGAGCCTCCTGCGCAAGGTGCAACCCACCTGCGCCCATGAGTGGTGGGCCCAACCTCCGATCCTTGTCTGCCATTTCCGGGGCCCACCCCCCGACCACCAGGCTGCCCAGGAACCCAGGAGGCTCGAAACCTGTCGCCCTAGCCTCCCCAGCCGGTGGTCACCTTTTCCCAGTGGAGAACTTACCGTCTCCCCCCTAAGTGCTGGCCTAGGGAGTACGCAGGGCAGACTCCCATTCATTCTGTGATTAAATGTCACTGTTCGCAGGTCTCATTACCGCCACAAGGGTGACCCAGGCCCTTAGGTCTGTCACCCTCCCCACCTGCGTTCTGCACGAAAGACCATAGTCCCCTGATCCAAGTATCCGTGCCCAAGTCCGACAAATGCACTCCATCAGGATGATACATTGCCTCTCCTGTGCGGAATCAGACACAAGCGGCCCTTCTCTGAGCACAACTTGGCCAATTCCCCGTTGAGCCCCCTTACTGACATGTTCAAGGATCTAGCCCTCACTCCTTGGCCCCAAGTCCTGCGTGGAATCATGCATGACCAGGCAATCCTGGCCAAAGGAAAGATACACCCTAACCATGCGAACTCCGTCAACAGTGCATGCTTGCCTGCCAGGCGTCCTCGATCCACCATGTCATTTCCTCCCAAGTGGATGATGACCCAATCCGAGGGCCTCTGCCCTTCCTGATCTCTTATCTCCTCCACGAGCTGCCGCAGGTGACGGATTCTCAAGCCCCCGACGCCCCGCCACAGGAATTCAGTCCCGCCAAGGCCCGCCGGCTTCTCGACCCGCCGCTTTCGTAACCCCACCATAGCGCGCCGCACGAACGAGTGCCCCAGTACCCACACCACCTTTGCGCGCATACTACTGGACAGGAGAGAAATGGAAAAGTCAACACAAGTCTTGGCACAATTTCATCATTTTGTCACAACAATTCAGGTCTTATGTACCTCCTAAAACAGGTACATAAAACTCAACACAAGTCTTGGCACAATTTCATCATTTAGTCACAACAATTCATGTCTTATGTACCTCCTAAAACAATTGGACGACCAGCGCCCGACCCTTTTCACCGTGGTGGATGGCAAGCCCGCCCCTGCTGCTAAGGTGGCGGCCCCGATCCTGAATGAGTGCGAGGAGTACCCAGAGGCCTCTAATCCTAACTCCGCTAAAGCCAGCCCAAAGACCGCCTTGAATTGGTATTGGGAGAGACAATCGCCCTGTTCATGTATGAACAGAGCCGGCCCACCCCCCACTGGGCGCAGAGCCAAATATGCTCGTATCTGGTGACTGGACAGGCAATGACGCCGGGTGCTGGATTTAGCTGTATGGTGGCCCCCTTCCCCCCCTTGATAAGTTTTGGACTTTCTCAGTGTAACTGCCAGGCCCCCAGGGGTTATCAAGGTGTCCCTGAACTGCAGGCCCCTCCCTTTATCGGACCTAGATGCCCCAACAATTTCGCATAATCGGAAGGCTCCGTAAAAGGCCAATGTAAATGCGGCCTCAAACAACATGCATTCGAAGTGTGAACTACATATCCTGGGAAGGGATATTATGATGTTAGATAGGGTTGCAATATCCAGGGGCCTTCGGCAATCACGTCTGGGCCCCTCCAGCCTGGCCCAACCTGCCAGGGCCTTTCTCACCACAAAGGAGGCGCTCGGGTCGCGCTCCCCCACTAGTTTAGCAAAGAAACCTATTGCTGACACATGGGCCCTCGCATAAGACACCGCCCTGCCCTGGTCCCTCAATCCTTGGAGGAAGCCATATATCGCTTCAGGAGAAAACAATTCGGGGATACCAGCCCCTTGCACGAATAACCTGAAAGAATTGAAATGCTGGTGGTACGATCTCCTAGTGCTATCGCTCAGAGAGGCACCTACGAGCCCCGCTGACCCGGGGCTCCAATCGTCCACAGTGATGAAGTGAACCCTGTCATCTGCTCTTCTGCTTGCGGGTGGAATCTCCGGAAGTCCTGTAACTTGGAACGAGACAGAGCATGAGCAGCGTGATTATCAACCCCCGGTATGTGTGCCGCCTTGCCTGTTGATGGCTTCCACCACTGCCATGTTGTCAGACCAGAACACCGCTGACCTATTCCTGAAGCGGTCGACCCATATTGGCATTGCCACCACAATTGGCAAGAGTTCCAGAAAGGCTATATTCTTAGTCAAGCCAACCTCATGCCACTCTACTGGCCACTGCGCCCCGCACCAGGCAGGGCCCAGGATGGCCCCAAAGCCGATGCTGCCGGCTGAGTCTGTAAACAGGCCCAGTTCTGCGCTAGACACTTGTGATGCAGGCCACACTACTTTTCCTTTGAAGTCCCTCAGAAAGTTGCGCCACACCATAAGGTCCTCCCTAACCTCGACCCTAAGGCGCACACGGTGGTGTTTCTGAGTCAGCCCGACCATTGCCCTGGCAATTGACCTAGAGAAAGGGCGCCCCATGGAGATGATTCTAAGAGCAAAGTTGAGCTGTCCCACTAGTACCTGCAACTGATGCAGAGTAACCTTAGGTCCCACCAGTGCTGCATCAATGGCCTGAGAAAAGGCCTGAACCTTGTGGAGTGGCAGCCTACACTCCCCCGCCACCGTGTCAATCTCAATGCCTAGAAAAGACATGCATGTATCTGGGCCCACCGTCTTACCTGGTTCCAGGGGGAACCTAAACTCTTGAAACAGGGCCACTAGGTCCCCTAATGCCCGGGAGCAAGCCTCTGAGGCGGCCGGACCCATAACCATGAAGTCATCCAGATAGTGCACTACCTCCTTATAACCAGTCCTGTATGTATACACCCACTGCAGAATGGAGCTGAAAGTCTCAAAGTATTTGCAAGAAACTGCACACCCCATTGGCATTCACATGTCATAGTAGAGTTGGTGGTTCAGCTGAAAACCCAGGAGATGGTAATCCCCCGGGTGTACTGGCAACAGGCGAAAGGCTGATTCAATATCTGTCTTAGCCATGATAGCCCTAGGTCTAATGCGCCGTGATTGGCACCTGCCCGCGATCTTCCCCGACCTCTCCAACTCACCCGGAAGGGGAAACCGTGCCCCCAGGTCCCCGCCCGCAGCCGCAGAGGACAGAACACCCCGGCACAAGCGCTCGTTCCGCAACACCCCTTCTGCTCCCTACGGCTGTGCACAGGCCCCCCCCAGGCACACGCACCCTTTTACTTGGCGAGCTGGACGGACGATGGTACGACGCCGCTCTTCTCGTTGTCGCCACGCTCCCCTGACTCGGCTGTCTCGACCTCCGTGGACCGCCCCGACGCCTCCTCACACGCTCAGGATCAAGGGGCCAAAGGGGCACGGGATCAAGGGTCAATAAAAGTTAAAAACTTTAAACTAAGGGCAAGGAGGGGAGACGTGCCACGGGCGAGCACAGCCGGTCCGGTGAGGAAGGGGGGGACAAAGAGACCGAGGCAACCGCAACCATCCCCTAAATATGCCCCGGTCTCCCTGCCTGGAGTCAAAGAGGCCCTCGCCCTCTGCTCTTTGTTATGCTCCAGGAAGGCTCGGAGGCCTGGGAAGGGCAGAGAAGGGGAAAAAAACTGTCTCTTTTCGTTCATACCCATTTCTGTCTTTGTCTCGCTCCTCCTTAAGTTCGGATTTCAAGAGCTCTTATGTACTCTCTCTTGCATCTCCTTTTCTTCATTTGTTTCTCTGTGAAATGGATCCAAAATAGGCGGACACTGGCTGGATATTTCCTCATTTACTGACCGTTTTATAATTCCAAAGAAAAGCAAAACCTCGGGACGGAGAGAAAAAAAATAAACCTAAATTAAGCTATACAGAGTGGTCAGCAGACAGGCCAGATTGTTATTTACAACCACACACATTAGAACCACTTTACAGAGTTTGCCAGCGAAAGCGCTACTTTCTCTTTTTCTTCTTTCTTTGAACAACATTTTTTTCCCACGGGAAGTGCACCATTTCTAAAGGGACTGCAATACCTGGTTGATGAGTGGAGTGGAAATGTTTAATATGATCGTTTTCAACTGTTTTAATTATTTTAGCTTATAAAATGTGTACTGCGGCTCTGTGTTCGGGGATGTGATTTTATTTTTTTAATCAAACTGCTTACATTTTGAAAGGATATAAGCAATGGACATTGAAACGGGTCCCTTCCTGGTCCTGTAGCCATGTCCTGAATTTTTCAGGCAAAATCACCCGCTGTTCAATGTCTACATGGCACCACTCGCCCACGTCGCCCGACAGCACGACCTAAACATCATCTCCTATGCCGACGACATCCAGCAGATCCTCTCTCTCACCAAGGACCCCCAAACTGCCAAAACCAACCTTCACAAAGGAATGAAGGCTGTCGCCGACTGGATGAGGGACAGCCGACTGAAGCTGAACTCGGACAAGACAGACATCCTCATCTTCGGCTCAACCACATCGGCCTTGGATGACTCCTGGTGGCCAACGGCCTAGGAGCACCCACCAACTATGCACGAAACCTAGAGATCATCCTCGACCCCACACTCTCCATGACAAAGCAGGTCAATGCCGTCTCCTCCACCTGCTTCAACATCCTCCGCATGCTTCACAGGATCTTCAAGTGGATCCCCACCGAAACTAGAAAGACGGTCACCCAAGCCCTCGTCAGCAGTAGTCTGGACTACGGCAACGCACTCTACGCAGGAGCCCCAGCCAAACTCCTGTCATGACTGCAACGCATCCAGAACGCCTCCACAAGACTGATCCTCAACATCCCCCACCGTAGCCACATCACATCACTGGCTCCCCATCAACAAGAGGATAACCTTCAAGCTCCTCACCCATGCACACAAGGCACTCCACGACACCGGACCGGCGTACCTCAACAGACGACTCGGCTTCTACACCCCGCCCACCAGCTTCGCTCCGCAGACCACGCCCTCGCCATCATCCCCCACATCCGAAGAGTTACCACCGGTGACAGATCATTCTCCCACCTCGCCACCAAGACATGGAACACCCTCCCCATCCACCTACGACAAACCGAAGACCTTCTAACCTTCAAGAGACTCCTCAAGACCTGGCTCTTCGAACAGTAGCAGTCCCCCCCCCCCCCAGCGCCTTGAGACCCTCATGGGTATGTAGTGCGCTTTACAAATGCTATGATTGATTGATTGACATGTCAGTTTTTACATTGCGGCAGATGATGCAGCCAGCAGCACCTGCTGCAATGTAAAAGATAGGCACTGCGAACGCCATAGTGGCGGTCGCATTGTAATGCCTATCGTCGGGCCGCCACTTTGAAGGCCAGCTGTCCCATTCCCCGATTCGATGGCCGAAGGACTGAAGTCCGCCTGCCTTCATAATCAGCCCCTAAGTTTGCACACTTCATGGTCTCTGCTTCATTCACAAAAACTTTTAACATGTGCAGCCTACTTTTGGGCCACTGGAGTGCAGCAATGGAGGCCAAAATTATGTTGCAGTGTTGACTAAATGATGCAACAATAAAAAGGCCGCATTTTATGATACTTTATTATTTTAAAATATTTATACATACTAACAGCCTCTGCAAAGCTTTTGCCTCATTAGTACCTGTGTAACATACAAATGCAGCACAGGGAAAGGTGACCAGTCAACTTTTGCAAAGGGCCCTACACTTCACAGCAACATAAGTCACATTTCTTTTTGTAATTTTTTAACCGTTTGAGCTACAAAATTGTTTTGGGTCAAATTGTTAGATTATGCAGCAGATGATGTATTATCTGGCAAATATGATACAGCCATAGTTAAGTGGATTTTTTTTCCCACTTAACTTAATTTTGCCCCAGCATTGTAATTGATCAATTTATAAGTTCCCCAAACCCAAAAGTCTTGTATGGGTACAATTTGCATTTTAAAAGCAGTCCTACAACACAGAGCTACTTTTAAACTGACCTCAGGCTTCAGCAGTGCACACATGCAAACACAGAAAGGGCTGCTGGCCTCTAAACTGCCATGCCCTAATATATTCTAGGGACTTAAAGGTAGTTCTAATCTCCCTGCCCTATTATGAACTAGGGCCTTATAGGAGAGGTCATGCCAATCATAGGGGTAACCTAACCCATAGTGCATCCTAGTGTATGTAGGTGTTTTCACAGTATCTTTAAGTGTCTCTTTCAGAATACCACTGTCCCTGTGCCTGTCAGGCAGAGGCCAGGGTCAGTCAGAGTTAGGTACCACCAGTACCAGTCAGCAAAACGTTGGGGAGTGCCCAGGGCACTGGATGGCTTTGCAACACTAAAGAAGCACAAACTCAGAATTTAAAACATAATATCATGGTTGGGGGGTTCTCTTTAATAATCAGAATTGATTTCTATCCTAATGAACCCATTTTCCAACATTAGGATAAGGAAATACTGGGGAAAAATCATAATGTTCTAATCTATACCTTGAAGTTTTCATGCAGCTCTTGGATGACGGTTAATAGCTCACTGTTCAATGTTAGGATTTTAACTTATAAACTGCAAATACCAAAAGAATCTCTCAGACAAAAGCAGTAACTCACTGACCAATTTACATGATATGCATTTTGTGATCTGCGTGGTACACATTCTTTGCAGCATGCATATGAACTAACTGTGTCTACCTTACCAAGAGTCAAAACTTCCACTAGACAAACCTCCGATCTCTCTCAATAAAGAACATTAATCACCAAAGTTATCTTCACATTTTTATTGTTGCCTGAAAATTGCTGGAGACCAGGAATGCAGCAGCAGGTACTTTTCAAATCATAATGCACTTGCAAACACGACGCCCCCACCTTAAGTCAGCCACCTATGTTTGCTTGGTGCATCAAGATGATTCATGTACATGTTTTTTTTAACATTTGATCTGATTACTATATGAATGTAAATAACAATAAAGCATAAATGAAAATTGTGAAAACATGCCCGCTTTTCTTAATATTTCACTACGAAAGTATGCGATTGTATTTGTTTAGCGGGCGGTGATTTGTATAGGGTCACTGGAAAGTCCACAAGGTTGTCCCTGTCCCCCCCAGAATTTTATTGTCTCCTACGCCCCTGCAAGTACGGTGCCATTGCACCACGCATTAGTTACATCGGGTATCGTAGTTGGGGTTCACCGGGCCTGATGGTTGTAGTCAATGGTATTCTTGAGTTTCGTTCACAAGCAATGCTGTTTAGGGTACATATATGACACTTGGGCCACCGTGGCGGATGCTTTGTGTAGCTCACCTCACACTTCAGACACAATGACATGTTCCTTCCACACGGGTAGGCAATACAGACAAATGCTTGCCCCCACTCAATGATGGCAGCCATGTTCTACATCACTCAGAGATGGCTGTCATAAATAACTCAACAGTCAAAGATGGCTGCTATGTTTTTAACACTGAAAGATGGCTACCGTAATATGGATACATTCTAAAATGATTAGTCCTTATTTTCAGATAGCGGCCAACCTTAATTAATATGACTTGGAAATATGAAAATGGTACCGTTACTTTACACCTTCTGCAGCCGTCTTCCTGTTTGCTTTCTGCGCTATCTAGTTTAGCTAGAGGCTTTTCTATGTTATGTTATTTGTTTTCAATTGGAGCCTTACAGAATTTTACATTTCAGATCCGAATCCTACAAAAATTGTTTGCATGTAACATTGAAACACTTTTTATCTCTTGAGTATGTAGTCCTGAACATCATAATACCTTCTCAAAATTTCTACTGTGAGATATAATGCAGACTTTTGCCTCGAAGCTTGTTTTCCTTGATCTTGGATTTCAAAACACACCTTCCACGCGTGAATGCACGTGAAAACATACATATGGTTTAAAACAAAGTAAAACATACACGTTTTATCTCTTTTGTGTTGACCTGTGTTGGTCTTTATTTAATAGATTGTGTCACTGCTCTTCTAAACACGTCTTGCCAAATCTCTATGTCTGACTTTAAAATCCTAAGGCATCCAGACAGCTTGTCAGCTTCAGGTCTTTGTATTTCTGTGTTTACAAATCATGGTGGGCCATGCCACCTGCTTACCACATATTAAATGCAATCAACGATGTGTAGATCGTGATTAAAAGTGCTTCTAAATACCAGCATATCCTTGCAGCAAATTGGGGTGGGATGGATGAATTGAATTGTCAAGTAAACAAAAAGACTGTCCCAGAGTACTGGTTCTTTGCTCTTCTAATGGTATGCTCTCTTGTAGGGTAGAACACCTATAGTGACCCCCCATGCTCATATATAGCCCAGTGGATACCTCAAGACTAGCACACGGAGAGTGTTCCCTTCGACGGCCTGGACTAAACCCACCGGGGGCATTGGGGGAAAAGCAGCAAGTCGACAGAGATGCTGGGTCACCATCATAGGGTCACTGAACAAGTGGGTGGGTCTGGGCACTGGGCTGTCCCTAAATCCTTTCCCTTTACCCCACCCTCCGGCCATCAAGGTGCAGACCCCATATTGTGGCAGTACAACCAGAATTTGAAGAATTGAAATGTGCCTCGAATGTACAAGGGATGTTTGAATCCAAGAATGTTACAAAACAATTTCAGCATCTAATAAACCACTCAGTGTAGCTGGTTGACTGTTGAAGAGGTTCAAAACAGGAATCTGAATGGAGTTAGCTTCTGTGGAATAGTATTTTCAGCATGACCAAGCCGTTCTGTCAAGACAGTGAACATACGGCATATGTCCAAATATGGTGCCTCAACCCCGCACATGTAGATGCAAGGCTAGAATTTGACAATGACACTTCTCTAGAGTGGAATATCCCACTGGCACCTATACCTGGGTTCCCGATGCAGAAGACCCAGTCAGGGCCACTGTAACAAAGAGGAGCCTAAACGCTGCACAACACTGGGGAGATCAGGTGAGTATCTGCGTCATTAGTAGCACCATTGCTCATACATGCACTCAGGACATGACACTCATCCCTGTTGTTTGGAGCAAAAGAAAACATGGTTTGGTTTTCATTGTGAGTAGGCTTGGGCAAAGTAACCAAAAAACTCTGCCGCGCTGCACGGAATTCTGCAAGCAGCAGAATGCGTTAGGATTCGCCGTTCGCGCTTATTTTTAGTGCCTGGTTTTTGTCTTGCAACAAAAATTCCGCTCGATTGGCACCATGCGTAGCGCAAGAGGGCACTGCTTCTTTCTGCCACTCGAGTAGATTTTCTACTCGAGTGACAGCTTCTTCAACATGAACGGATGGTTTCTCAATGTGAGCAATCGCAACGATCAGTGACCGCCTGTGTTAAGAAATCTCGCTGTGAGGTGGTCTGGTGTTGTATTTTCCTTATTCGCGCTCGCCAATTTAACGTTGGCAAGTGCGAGTGAGGAAAAAACTCCGCTCTGCGGGCTCCGCAGAGTTCGCGGAGCTTTCCACACTCAAGGGAGCCCGCAGAGCAGCGTTTTTTCCTCACTCGCGCTTGCCAACGTTAATTTAGCAAGTGGTAAAAATCGAACGCTAGACCACCTCCCAGCCAGATTCTTCAACGCGATCGGTCGCGGATGGAGCGAAGTTCACCGCCCAGGCCTAATTGTAAGCAGATTCATGCTGAAAACAAAATAAAGCGAAACATCTTATGACATTCTGTCGCACTTTCTTTCTTTCCCAGGAAATGTTCTCAGGATGTTGTTTGTCATGTGAATTAGATCACCAGTGTGGCACTGGGATGTCTGGGTAATGTCTGTTGTGTGAGAGAATCCAGGCCGACTGTTGACTGGATTTGATACATATGGCAACACTGGAAACACCTTTGGGCTCAACTGGGCATTCGAAGTCCTGGTTGAGGCTAAAATATGGATTTCTTGCTGTTAGAGAGAACTCCCACATAGGGTCTAAGATAGGAGGTCAGGTCTGATGACCAGCATGTAGACCTAGAACAAAGTTCAGTGAGTTGAAGGCATGCTGATTGAAATATATGTTTTAGTTGTATACCTTAACTGGCGAAAAGAATGCACATGGTCATTCATTTTGCTAAGAATACGTGTTTTCCAGGTTGGATGTGTTCCATCTATGGTGACCAGCTGAACTCCACGTGAAGCGGTTGCTCCTGCCCACCTCCCGACCTACAAGCGCTACTGCGGTATCGTAGCGCTGCCTATCCACTGGCATTTTCATTTCTGATTGGCATTTTCATTTCTGATTCAGCGCCCAGTTCCCAGCGTAGCGCTCCGCATCGCGTAGTTCATTGCTGGTATTTGGTCCTACGTGCATTGCGCTGCTTACTCTCGTTTACCATTTCAGGGCTTTACAATATTTATTGCTGACCTGTGTGCATAGCGCTGCTGTTTAAGTCCTCGCATTTGCTTATTTGTATTTGCATTGCCCTCGCATAGCGTCCTGTTGTTGTTTTTGAGCCCACCATTTTGTTGTGCCTGCAGCCCGTCCCTCCCCCTTCGCTACCGCCTCCCAGCTCCCCCTTCCACCCACGAAGTACTAGGAACAACTCGGCTGAGGAGCCTCTGTGACCAGCTGAACTCCACGTGAAGCGGTTGCTCCTGCCCACCTCCCGACCTACAAGCGCTACTGCGGTATCGTAGCGCTGCCTATCCACTGGCATTTTCATTTCTAATTGGCATTTTCATTTCTGATTCAGCGCCCAGTTCCCAGCGTAGCGCTCCGCATCGCGTAGTTCATTGCTGGTATTTGGTCCTACGTGCATTGCGCTGCTTACTCTCGTTTACCATTTCAGGGCTTTACAATATTTATTGCTGACCTGTGTGCATAGCGCTGCTGTTTAAGTCCTCGCATTTGCTTATTTGTATTTGCATTGCCCTCGCATAGCGTCCTGTTGTTGTTTTTGAGCCCACCATTTTGTTGTGCCTGCAGCCCGTCCCTCCCCCTTCGCTACCGCCTCCCAGCTCCCCCTCCCACCCACGAAGTACTAGGAACAACTCGGCTGAGGAGCCTCTGTGACCAGCTGAACTCCACGTGAATCGGTTGCTCCTGCCCACCTCCCGACCTACAAGCGGTACTGCGGTATCGTAGCGCTGCCTATCCACTGGCATTTTCATTTCTGATTGGCATTTTCATTTCTGATTCAGCGCCCAGTTCCCAGCGTAGCGCTCCGCATCGCGTAGTTCATTGCTGGTATTTGGTCCTACGTGCATTGCGCTGCTTACTCTCGTTTACCATTTCAGGGCTTTACAATATTTATTGCTGACCTGTGTGCATAGCGCTGCTGTTTAAGTCCTCGCATTTGCTTATTTGTATTTGCATTGCCCTCGCATAGCGTCCTGTTGTTGTTTTTGAGCCCACCATTTTGTTGTGCCTGCAGCCCGTCCCTCCCCCTTCGCTACCGCCTCCCAGCTCCCCCTCCCACGCTCCGCCCCCCTCCACTTCCCAACTTATGTCAGTAGGACCTACGCGCAGCGTTCACGCGCAGCGATCGCGCCCCAGTCGCGCCGAAGGTGCGCCAAAGGTAAGCCCGTCTGCGCCCGTCCGCGCCTGGACCGCGCCCAGCGCCCGTCCCCTTGCTCTATGCCGCTCTCAACCCCCCAGAGTAACTTATGATGCCGCTACTCTCCTCGCCCTCAACGCTGGACGCACCCCACTTTGCTGCAAAGCTACCCCAGGACGTACCCACGGCCCATTCTCCTGCCTCTCCTGTAAGTTCAACTGCTTCAGGACCCTCACCAAACACACTTCCTCCACACACAGCTCCGAACCCAACGACTTGAAATGCATCCTACTGAACACTCGCTCGGTCCACAGACATGCAACCGAACTCTGGGACCTAATCGACACTGCGTCACCTGACATCGCCTTCCTTACTGAAACATGGATGAATGCATCGTCTGCCCCCGACATCGCCATAGCCATACCGGACACTTACAAGATCATTCGAAAAGACCGCACCGATCAAACTGGAGGAGGCATTGCCATCGTCCATAGAAACACCATCAAAATTACTACCAGCTCTGACGACAATCTTGCAACCGCCGAACACCTCCACTTTCAGATCCACACCGACCCTAGGACCACACTCAGAGGTACCCTCATTTACAGGCCCCCAGGCACCCGATCTCAATTCAGCGACGACATCACTGACTTCGTCAGCCCGCACGCCCTCGCCTCCGAGAACTACATTCTTCTAGGAGACCTCAACTACCACCTTGACAACATTCTCGACAACAACACCACCACCCTTCTGGACAACCTGTCCAATCTCGGACTCAAACAACTTGTTGACACCCCCACTCACACAGCCGGACACACGCTCGACCCTATCTTCACCTCCAGCAAGCACATCTCCTTCGATCACACTACAGCTCTCCACTGGACGGATCACAGCTGTGTTCACTTCAGCTACAAAACAACCCTGACCCACAACCGTCCACAACCCATTCCCCGAAGAAAATGGAACAAAATCACCACCGACCAACTCCTCACATCACTCAGCCAAAACACTCCCCCCCTAGCAACGGACCCAGACCAAGCGGCCACCAACCTCAGGCAATGGATTACCCACAGTGCGGACGAACTAGCACCCCTGAAAAAACACCAGTTGAAATCATCCAGCAAAAAGGCTCCCTGGTTCAATGATGACCTTAAAAAATCCAAGAAGACATGCCGCACCCTGGAGAAGAATTGGAGAAAAGAACCAACCTCAGACAACATGGCCTCCCTCAAGACAGCCACCCGCAAACACCACCAACTGATTCGATCCGCCAAGAAATCAGCATTTAAGGACCGTCTCGACAACAACTCTCATAACAGCAAGGAACTCTTCAATATCGTCAAAGAATTCACCAACCCTCCCGCAGCATCCAACGACATCACTAACTCCCAAGACCTCTGCGATGCGCTATCCTCCTTCTTCTACAACAAAATTGCCGACATCCACAACAGCTTCAAGAATACTCCCAATGACCAACTCACCCCACCCCCTTCAGATCCCACCCCTCCAACTAACCACCTCAACTCCTGGAACCCAATCACCATTGAAGACACCATTCGCCTCATGAACTCAATCCACTCTGGCTCACCTTCTGACCCCTGTCCCCACTACATCTTCAACAAAGCTGACTCCATCATCGCTCCCCAACTCCGCGATGTCATCAACTGCTCCTTCAACTCCGCCACCTTTCCAGAAATATGAAAACACGCCGAACTCAGCGCCCCTCTGAAAAAACCAACAGCAGACCCCTCAGAACTGAAAAACTACCGACCCATTTCCCTCCTCCCTTTCCCGGCCAAAGTCATCGAGAAAGCCGTCAATAGCCAACTCGCAGCCTTCCTTGAATCCAACAACTCCCTGGATCCCTCACAGAACGGCTTTCGAGCCAAACACAGCACCGAAACCGCCCTCATTGCGGCGACCGACGACATCCGCGCACTCCTGGACAACGGTGAAACAGTGGCCCTCATTCTACTCGACCTCTCCGCCGCCTTCGACACTGTCTGTCACAACACCCTCATACAACGCCTCAACAACATCGGCATACAAGGAAAAGCCTTGGACTGGATCATCTCGTTCCTAGCCGGGAGAACCCACAGAGTCCGACTCCCCCCTTTCTACTCAGAGCCCACCGAAGTCATCTGCGGCGTACCTCAATGTTCCTAACTCAGTCCCACCCTCTTCAACGTCTACATGAGTCCCCTCGCCTCCATCGCACGTCAACACAACCTCAACATCATCTCCTACGCCGACGACACCCAGCTAATCCTTTCCCTCACCAAAGACCCCAACACCGCCAAAAACAACCTCCACGAAGGTATGAAAGAAGTAGCCGAATGGATGAAACAGAGCCGCTTAAAACTCAACTCAGACAAAACGGAGGTGCTCATCCTAGGATCCTCCCCCTCAGCTTGGGCCGACTCCTGGTGGCCTTCCGCTTTGGGATCAGCACCCACACCCACAGACCATGCACGTAACCTTGGCTTCATTCTAGACTCCTCTCTCTCGATGTCCAGACAAGTCAACGCCGTGATGTCCAGACAAGTCAACGCCGTATCGTCCTCCTGCTTCAACGTCCTTCGCATCCTCAAAAAAATCTTCCGCTGGATCCCCCTCGAAACAAGAAAGACTGTCACCCATGCACTGGTCACGAGTCGACTGACCTATGGCAACACACTCTACGCCGGAATTACAACAAAATTGCAGAAAAAGCTCCAGCGCATCCAAAACGCATCAGCGAGACTCATATTAGACATCCCGCGCCAAGAGCACATCACCGGTCACTTAAAAAACCTCCACTGGCTTCCCGTCAACAAAAGAATTACTTTCCGCCTTCTTACCCACGCACACAAGGCCCTTTATAATCTAGGACCCGAATGCCTCAACACCCGACTGTCCTTCTACTATCCCACCCGCCAACTAAGATCATCCAATCAAGCCCTCGCCGCAGTCCCGCGCATCCGAAAACCCACCATGGGTGGCAGATCCTTCTCCTTCCTGGCTGCCAAGACCTGGAACTCACTCCCCACCCACCTCCGCCTTACTCAGAATCACATCTCCTTCAGAAAAGAACTGAAAACATGGCTATTCGACAAACAGTGAACCCCTCCCTCTAGCGCCTTGAGACCCTCTGGGTGAGTAGTGCGCTTTATAAATGCCTGAACTTCAACTTGAAGGCTCGTTAAAAATATGCAGGCGTTCTGTCGTCACTGACCAGTCTCCCTTTTCTATTGAGACCTAAGCTCCATGAAGATAATACCTGCTATTACACTGTAATTAGTTATAAGCTATTTTGGATCTACGTTTAGAATATTATGGGAGATACTTTGTATACATAGGTCTGTGCCATATGTACAATGCTGAAAAGTGTTCCTGCATGTAGATGACTGTCGAAGGGCCCGATTGTAGCAGAAAACAAGCTCTGTGGTGAAACGCAGGGGCTGAAATGAACGATTCACCATGAGTTAACAGGGGTTATGAGTAACTCCCCCTGGAATGGGAAATAACACGCAGACCCAGGAGTTCTTTTTCAAGCTTACCCCCTTCCAGTAGAAAAATAGGCCAAAGTCCCAAACATGCATCAACTGTGTGAAAGAATCCACCTCTCCACAGTGACCTGCACTAGGAATATAAACTACAGCTATTTCACACCTGTGCCTCAGTAAAGACGTTTTCACAGGATCCTGGTGTTAATGTCCATTTGGGATGCAGCTATGCAGTTTCTAGACTGCCATATCTAGGTAAAGGTGCTAGTCTAAGTAGCTAAATTTACTTTCACAGAACCTTCAGTTGATTTCGATTCCTCGTTCACCTGTGTGCTTTATTCGCTTGCATATGTCCCCTCTATATTGAAGAAAACCTTGACATAACGACTCACTAATTACTGTGCACATTTATTTGGAAACTGTTGTAGATCCAGTCCTGTATCTGTTTCCATGCCTTGACTCACTTCAACACTATGTGCTCCAGAGCATGTCGAAATGAGACTAGGATGTGTTTCCTTTCCACCCAGAGGCAATGTGCCGCCGGCACATACTTGAGTTGCCAGTCACTGGTAGTTTATCCAGATATGTTGGAATCCTTCACCCACCTCCTGTGGATTCGCCTATCTTAGTACAGCAAGTGATATGATTATCCTCCATACCTTCGACGGGTAAGTCAACTTTTGTTCAATGGTTTCGGGGTTATATATCTTGGAACCTGTTCAATCCTGTCAGAAGTGAAGACATATGGCGCCATAATCATGACAACCACTCTTTCTATAGAAGGCCACCTTTACAAGAACAAGTTATACTGCCTTTTGCCTAAAAACGTTTCCCAGGTAAGAGCTTTCAAAATTAAATTATTCAAATACCACTACCAGCAAGAGTTCAGACAACAAATTAACCAGGGGTATGTATGTCGCACTGACATGTACATATGTAATGTACATACACATACATTTAAGGAAGTAGGTGCCCAATACTATTTCCCATTCTGAAACCTGCATGTCCTAATTTGTACAACAATTAGTTTGCAAACAGGTAGTCATAAGCATGATGTACAAATCAGTTTCATTGTTCAAAGCATGTTTGCAAGAGTTAGTACAGCCATACTCCCAATGAGGCAGGAGGCATTTAGCAACTCAGGGTGGAGGCCTGCGAGACACAGCACGACTCCATCTATGCACTCGCATTCCTTCCAAGGAAACATGGTTCTTGCAGCAGCGCGAGTCGCTTCCAAGGCACAGGATGATTTCAAAAATGTTCTCTGAGCGAAGGACATTGGGGAGCAAGCAATGGCCTCCTAAAACAATGTCTGTCCACAAGGCCACTGACATGCTTCCCACAGAGGGAGGTGACTGTAGAAATAGTTTGTAATACGTTCCCCAGGTTTTCTAATAATACGGAACTATACAGGGGTATGTTATTGTATTAATACTTGTCATTCATGAATGGATGGTAGCATGGCTTGTTTCTCACGAATTGTCTCTGCACAGTCTACCCACACTGCAGTATTAAGGTGCATAGCTGCACCAGCATGGTATGTTAACCTCAACACAAATTTACCTTAGGGACCATCATGTGGTCAACACCACTGGCAGAGAAGAACGTTCTAAGGCTGCAGCAGACTTTACTGCAGTAGAGTAAATTGGATTTTGATCTTAACATCTCAGGAGAGCGGAGCAGCACTCCTGGTTGGCTCTTGCTATGTTTGGAATACTGAATCCAAGACTTCAGAATCCAACATCATTCACAAGAAAATTGTGATATTCGATCTGTTCTTTTGTGAAGTTGCTGTGTTGCTTGATCAAGGGTTCCCAGTTTACGAATGAGCTTGAAGAGGAATAATATTTTTCTTTATTCATTTTAGTGTTTTGTAGAGCACCTCTAGG
This sequence comes from Lissotriton helveticus, assembly GCF_964261635.1. Classification (NCBI taxonomy): domain Eukaryota; kingdom Metazoa; phylum Chordata; class Amphibia; order Caudata; family Salamandridae; genus Lissotriton; species Lissotriton helveticus. The sequence goes on along the minus strand of NC_136062.1, from coordinate 236,275,583 downwards.
CCAACTTGATGCCATCTCAGAGCACAAAAACAAGTGGGCAATTCTCGGCTCCGATAGAGTGGCTTATGGCTGACAGAGCAGAGCCTCCATGCTATCAACAGCCACCATCAATTATAACCTTCTGGCCCCTCTTAAGCTTTGGGCAGTTATAAAGAAACCACGCCTCTACTTTTAATTGTGTACCAATACTGAATCAGCACATATCCTTCTATGTACAGTGATCTATTCCTGCTAGATACGTGTTATACAATCACATAACTACTCTGCTCTTCTCACTTACAAAGCCACTGGTGTTTCAGGCAGTGCATTCTCCTTCTACTACTAGAAATTATAATTCCCTGTTAAGTAAACAAGAAGCAGACCCGCTGTCACTCATATTCTACCTGGCGCAATAATGCTCACAATTCCCTAACTGACTTGCAGGAACAATAGAACCTGGATCTGGGGGGTCTGGAGGATGATGAGTGGCCTGAAGCCTTGGCCTCCCCTAAAGAGGACTCGATAAGGGCCGGATTTCGCTTAGTGCAGCTAAAAATCCTTCCCAGGTCCTACCTTGTGTGTACCACTGAGGTAAAAATGGGCAGGGCAACAGATGTAAGCTGCCACAGACAGTGTGCCAGATGGGAACCTTCTTTCATATAATAAATATTTCTTGTCCTGAAGAAGGCTTTGCAAATTAAATATCAGAGGTTGAAATCTAAATGAACCTTCAGATCACTGAGGATTATATTTTAACTTCTAGGCAGATGCTACCTGCTGACAATTTTTTCTATCACCAATCACGCAGTGTCATTTTGGTACTTGTTTAAAAAACCCTGAACATATTGTTTTGATTTGGCATTAAATCATCAACACACTAATAGTTTCATTCACACATCATCTTGCACCTACTATAGTATTTAGAGGGGATATTTCAATTCTATGCTGTAGAGCTCAGTAGTTCACTAAAATTATGTATTATAGTCAAACTGTCTAATTATTTTTCCAGTGTACACGACTAGTTCACTTTTGTTTTCTTTACTATTCATCTGGCCTGGAGAAAGCAATCATTGCACAGTCCGAATGATTTCACACTTACCCTCTTTGCTCTGTGATTTACTTAGCCAATTTATCAATGGGAACCCCTCACCGTTAAATAGTGTAAGTAGATGTTGCAAGCAAGACTTATATTAGTAATCCACAGAGTGCCACACAGTTGGTTTTCTGTTTGGTGTGCTCTAAGGTGGCAATTAAGATCCAACAAAAGCGTTGCTATTATCCACACTTTCCTGGACCGAGGTATTCATCATGTAAAGTAGTAGTATTCTAATCAGCAGTAAATCTGGGAAAAGGAAAAGGGAAATGGAACAAGAGAAAGACCCCGGATATCTTTACCGTGCCTGATCTTCCTGTCCGTTTCAACCTGCACTGTGGAAACAGGGACAACTACAAGAGAATACTTTTTAGATAGTATATAATAATATTGCAATTCACAAAATCTACTATGTCGCATGATAATCTTTGCAATAATCCCTTTATTACTCACTATATGAGGTTACGGACATCCTTTGAACGGAAAGAAAGAAATAATCTTTTAGGAAACACTACACAGCGTAACCTTAGATACTATATGTTTTTACTCTCTTTAACTACTATCAACATATTGGAAGTTAGATTTGAGATTTGAATATTCCTAAATGTACATAGTCCCTTATTCGCAACATACTGAATATACATTTAATATTAGCCATTTCACTCCTGATTCATGCAATCACTACCCAATCACTAGTGATAACTTACAACTGCATATAATGCAAGCAAAGTAACAGTATGTACAATTGAGTGTGTAGGTTTATCGATGGTTGCAGTACTGAGTTATTACAATTCAACAAGACGACTTCAGTAAAATGTTAGTATTACAAAACCATAAGACTCCAGTCTATAACTCGCATACAAAACCAGATGACTTCAGGATAAAGTTCATAGCACAAACCAGATAACTCTAGAAAATCGTTCATATCTACAGTGCTATCCCTGGCTACAAGACCTCAGCTCATGCTGATGTGAAGACACAAAGAAATCAAACTACTAGCAAGAAAGGTTCAGTTGGGGGCGTGGCTAGCAGCCGACTGGAATGGCTGCCTATCAGAGGAGCTCCGTGGTAAACGAGACCCCGTCTCAATATCCTCCCATTAATCCGTGGCCTTTGCTGCTCAGGCGATTGCTTTCAAGAAGGGACTCCAAGCGGCGTCCCCCGCAGAAACCCCGGTGTTAATCCGACACCGGCATCTGCCCCGCGGTGAAGTGCCTGCCTGCGGCCTGCTTGCATCGTGGCTGCACCGGCCTGTCCTGAGAGCCCTATCCAGCCGGAAGTGAACGGACGCCAGGGGACCAGACCGGAAGTTCCCGCTTCGGGACTCCGACCGTCGCCCGGAGGAACCATCCTGCTTCGGACGGCGGACGTGAACACCGGTGGCGGCGCGCCTCTGAGGTGGGTCGCCCCCCCCCCTGCCCTCGACTTGGTTGTGATTGAGGGGGCCGGTGGAGAACATCCTGAGGCCGGGGAACCGTCCACACCAGTGACGGCGAGTGAGGCTGCCGCTCTGGCTTGGAGCCTACACCTGATCCTCCCCTTGCCACCCCTGCCGCCGTCTACACTGCCGGCGGGAGGTGGGAAATCCACTGACACTGTGACGGGGCGAACCCGACCATTTGCTGCCCGGCGTGCCGTCCCTCCGGCGGCGCTGACCTCGCCTGCACTGCTGCTGGGCCCGAGACCGAGCTGGTGAGCTGGCGACCTGCCGGATTCGTGCCTGGGGCCACCGACGTGCAGGCTCTGTAACAAGGGCACCAACCCGTTCTACGCTCCTGACGCAGCTCTGAGGGAGTGCATTGAACCCGAGAGGATATCCCACTGCATGCAGAGCGGGGACTTACCATTGTGTGCACCCTCATCCCCCAGAGACTTTGATTGCCCGTGGTGTCGGTGAGAACGCTGTGGCGTAGAGGCCTGCACGTCACGAGGCGCTCTGCATTGGGGTTCCCATCTGTCCGAACCTCGTCACGCCCCGTTTTGTCGCCGTTCACTACCTTGGCCGACCTTGGAATAAGGGGATCCCACCCACTGATCCAGAGCCTACCCCTGACGCCTGACCGGGCCGGCCTCGTCGGTGGACCGTCCTACTTGCACGCCCGACCCTCAGAGGGCCAAGTCTCTATCAGGACACTAGCCGGGGCTGACACGCCTGACGGCCCCCGTGAGGCCGCTGGAATGGCGGGAAAGGGAACGCGACACAATGCTGCTCAGTCGAGACTGGACAAATTCGCGTTCGAGAAGACCCCCTCGCAACACCCGGAAGGACGCTCGTCCGCAGGCAAGAGCCCCGAAGGTGACGGAGGGAAAAAGGTGACACTCGAAGACTTAATGAGGACGCTCACTAATGTCCAGACTACAGTGGGGGCCATCTCCTCGGACGTCGGCTTACTGAGGGCGGACCTACACAAGATGACCGAGAGGGTGGCACAGGTTGAAGTGGTCACGAAATCCCTGGTTGAAGACACCTCCGAACTACAGCTGGCCATGGAACGGATGGAGGCGGTCACTAAGAAACTGCAGGACAAGCTGGACGATCAGGGGGGCGGGCTAGGCGTAACAATGTCCGAATCCTTGGACTACCGGAATCGGAAGGCAAACGGGCGATGGACCTTTACGTAGAAGACCTTATCAAGACAGAACTGAGACCAAAAGGTCTGTCAAACTTCTTTTCAGTGGAGAGAGCGCACAGGGTCCCAGGTGGAACACCGAAACCGGGAGCAGCACCAAGACCTGTCTTGGCCAGGCTGTTTAATTTTCGAGACAGGGATGTCATACTCCAAGCGGCCCGAAATGCCCCGCCCATCAAAATACAAAACTCTACGTTGGCCTTCTTTCCTGACTATACGGCCGAAGTGGCCCGGCGCCGCAAAACCTTCATGGAGGTAAAAAAGGCCTTACGAGCAAAGGAATTGCCCTACTCGATGCTGTTCCCGGCGAAACTTAGGGTCGTGGATAATCATAAAGCTTGGTTTTTTGATACCCCGGAGGCGGCGTGGGACTGGCTGGATGGTTGGCGTCGAGTGGAGGGGAATGGACGCACGGGCAGAGGCCAGCGTAATCAACGCTTCGAGAGTGCAGGAACTCCACCAGCGACGGCCGGAGAAAATCACGACAAGGAGCTGGAGGAGGGACCGGAAGCCGTCGAACTATGTCCTGATATATAAGTTCCTTATTAGCACAGTCTTCTCCACAGGTGACCACGTGAGGTGTAAAGGCTGCCGTTGCACTATGAACAAGAAGAGCAGAATGTGACTGATGGGGTCACTAGTACCACGGAACACTTACCCCGCAAGCAAGTACATTGGGGGGAAATGGGAGCAGGCACTCTGCTAAGTTGGGGGAGCGGGCGGTTTTATGTCCGTATAGCAGGGAGGCAGGGAGGGGGGATGGGCGGGGGGGGTTGTTTGCCAAGTTTTATTGTTCTCTTATAAGTCTCATGTTTTTCCTAGGGTTATATGTACACACGACCACAAGACACTTACTCTGGAACCAGTGCACACTGCTGGGTCCTCCACGCCAGCATGGGCGGGTCTACCTGGCACGCCTGGTGTTCTCTATAGGCCACATAGCTCGACAGGGAGAGGGTTTTGTAACCGCTCTAGGCACTACTCGGTACGATAGCTGGTATTGGCCCCCTGACCGAGTTTCTTATTCAGGGACACTGCCGCCCCGGCACTTAGTAAACAGTGTTTGTTCGTTAGTTAGGTCCCGAAGTCTCAATAGCCGCAGGTTCCTGTATGGGCTGACTCTGCACAATGGCGCAGGACACTCTCTGTATTGTTTCTACACAGGGCCAGACACTCTTCATCACTGCAGTCAGGGCTTCCCATACTCAATGTTGCTGGCCCCCGGTCCGAATGCTATATCCAAAGTTCCTGACACACAGGAGCACCTGCGGTCATGGCTAACCAAGACCTTTTAACGCCTCGCCCGCACTTACAACCACTGGTAACTGCCCCGCTTACTATCATCTCTTGGAATGTCAATGGGCTGGGCCACAAAATGAAACGGGGCTTGGTCCTCCAATTCCTTAAGAGAAAGGCCCCGACAATAGTATTGCTCCAGGAGACACATCTGGTGGGAACAACCTCTCAGGCCCTTAACCGCTGGGGATTTAAAATGGTCACACACGCAGAATTCTCCTCGGGTTCACGTGGGGTTGGTATCCAGGTTTCCAAAAATGCACCCCTACTTATCAAGCACACGTGGGCTGACGACCAGGGACGCTTTGCAGCGATCAGTTGCCAATGGGAGGGACGGCCATATAATATACTGACAGTATACATCCCCCCTGCGTTACATCAAGGAGCCTTCCAAGACCTGGGTAATTTACTGCTTGGACTCCCAGAGGGGGAACTAATTATTGGTGGCGACTTCAATGCGGTGCGGGACGCTGCTGTGGACCGACAGCCTCCTCGTGAGGCTACCAGAGCAGACCACCTGTTCCGGGAATTCTTAGATGCCTTGGGACTGGTGGATGTATGGAGACTCAAACATCCCCGGGATCGACATTACACATTTATTTCGGGGGTACATGGTAGTCTTTCCCGGCTGGACTACTTACTGACACTAGCCGTTCCCCCGGAAAAGATTGCATCCATAGAACATCTACCGCGGGGGATCTCTGACCATTCCCCAGTGCTACTCACCTACACAGTGCACCCCACCAGACGACAACGAATTTATCCGATCTATCCTGGGTATCTTAAAAATAATACCATTGCTAAAGCACTCAAAACAGCTACCACGAATTACTTCGAGGACAATGTGGGCTCGGTCGAATCACCGTCGGTACTATGGGAGGCATACAAAACAGTGGTCCGAGGGCAAGCCATCTCCACTATCACTAGGCATAAAAGGGCACAGAAGGCAATCATAGAATCGCTCGAGACAGCGGTCCAGACCGCGGAGTTGGCACACGCCTCTGACTCCACGGAGGACACAGCACACACGCTGACGTTAGCTTCCCAGGAATTCAGATCGTACGCAGAAGACATGACAAAGTCAAGGTTAACTGACACGTTACACAGGGTCTATGAATTAGGAGATAAGACTGGGAAAATGCTCGCATGGATTGAAAGAAAGGAAAGGGCTAGTAGGTGGATAGCCGCATTGACACTCTCAGACGGTACTTGCACGACCTCTCCCCCTGACATAGTGGAGGAACTGGCTTCCTACTATGAATCAGTGTATACAGCACGTGCGGAAGTGTCAGAAGACGACTGCACGCAATTCCTACATGACATTCCTCTCTCCACACTCTCACAGGAAGATGCGCAATCCCTAGAGGATGGTCTGACGGGGGAGGAGTTGGGGGCGGCCCTAGTAGCCCTAAACACTGGAAAGGCGATGGGACCCAACGGTCTACCGATCGAACTCTATAAGGCACTGTCATCGACCCTTACCCAACATATGCTTCCCATGTACACTGACTGCTTGGAACGGGGCTCCCTCTCGCCGGATCAGAGGTTGGCCACTATTGTCACTATACACAAGCCTGGTAAGCCACCTGACCTGACTTCCTCATACCGGCCGATCTCACTGATGAACGCAGATGCAAAAGTGCTAGCGAAACTCCTGGCCCTACGTCTACAACCTCACCTCACAACTCTGGTACACCCAGACCAATCAGGCTTTATGCCTGGGCGTAATACCTCCCTTAATTTGCGGAGACTAAACGGAATACTTCACCGCATTCCCTTACTCCGGGAAGATGCCGCAATTCTCTCATTAGACGCTACCATGGCGTTCGATCTTGTGGAGTGGCCATTCCTTTTTGCGGTGCTCAAGAAGATGGGCTTTGGCCCTAACTTCTGTGGCTGGGTTAGACTCCTTTATACAGCACCCTTGGCACAGATCATTGCGAATGGGCACACGTCACGCGTGATCACATTGGGTCGTGGCACCCGCCAGGGCTGCCCCCTGTCCCCACTATTATTCGCCCTCATACTTGAGCCGCTAGCGGTGAAAATCCGTATGGATCCACAGATCCGAGGCATCTCGTGGGGGGAGGGCTGGGAAGACCGCATCTCCCTCTATGCGGATGACGTACTGCTATATTTGACGTCTCCAACCCCGTCCCTAGCGACGCTAATGGCCATACTTAAGACCTATGGCGACGTCTCGGGGTATACCATTAACTGGGCCAAGTCGCTCCTGTATGTATTACGCGGTCCGACGCCCATGCTGCCACATGGCTGCACCTTGCAAACGGTATCCAGAGGGTTTAAATATCTCGGGATATACATCACCCCAGAGGAGACAGTCTTTATGGAAGAAAACCTACTGAAACCTCTACAGAGGCTAAAGTCGGATGTGAAGCACTGGCGTTCCCTTCCTCTGACTCTACTGGGCAGGGCGGCCCTCTTTAAAATGCTCTCACTCCCAAGACTCCTCTATGCATTACAAAACACCCCATTTCCGGTCCCTCTCACATATTTGAAGTCGATCGATGCTGAGATCGCCGCACTCTTATGGGACGGTAAACCGGCCCGTATAGCGCAGGCTAAATTGTCACGTAGTTGGTATGACGGGGGCATTGCCTTGCCGAACGTCAAGCTATACTACTGGGCAGCTCAACTTATGGTAGTGAACCAATGGCTGCATGCCCCGCAACGGGATCCGGCCTACGCCCTTGACAGGACCGTTCTCCCCCCAGACAAACTTATGAAGGCACTATACTCAGTCAAACGCCGGCACACACTCACGGGCCCTACGGCGCACACAATCAAGATTTGGCATACTGCACAGAGAGCTCTAGGATGGGAGGGCGTCCTTACGCTGGCCACACCGCTCTGGGATACCCCCAAACTTGGCACGCTGTCGAACTCGAAAGGTTTCAGGCAATGGGATCAAATTGGCATATCGACAATCGGAGACCTATGGATAAGGGGGGGGTTATTTCATTCCCAGCCCTGCGAGAGAAGTATGGAATGGGGGAAAATGAACACTATAGATATGCACAAATCAAACACGCCTTGCAGGGAGCCATCCCATCTGACTCAACCCTTGCCGCATCCTCCCCCCTGGAGGATAGACTCCTCACTGACCACTTAGATAAGAAGGCGATCTCCCTTACGTATCGGAAGCTCGTCAATAATCTCCCTGACCCCACGGTAGTCCTCCGTAGCAGATGGGAGGTGGATCTGGGAGACATAGCTGATGAGGACTGGTTACATGCACTGGCCTCGCCCAGGGAGACCACCATACCTTCACGACTGAAATTGGTACAATTAAAAATACTACATAGGGTGTATTATTCCCGTACTCTACTACATAAACTGGGGCGTACCCCGGAACCTACCTGCCTCAGAGGTTGTGGATCCCCAGGGACTTTTTATCATATTTTATGGGATTGCCCCAAAATACAATCTTATTGGGAGGAAGTGTTGTTTGAAATATCGGAGGCGACGGGGGTTGTGCTACAGAATGACCCTAAGTGTTGTATACTAAACATTTGGTCTCCTACTGATATGAACAAGGGATTGCAACTCTGGGCGGCACTGGGTATGGCCATTGCAAAGCGTAACATTGCTAGGAGATGGGGATCTGGTGTGAAACCCTCATGTACTCGATGGTGTAATGATATGGACTCAGCAATGGTAGCGGAAAGGGCAGTATACGTGCATAGAGGGTGCCCTAAGAAATGGTCGAGAATATGGAATAATTGGAATGAATATCGAGGGAACCTATGTGAGCCCCCGGAGGAACTGCTTGATCCTGATGATGACCCATAGAGGGAGTGCTACGGTGTCTTTGATATATGATAGCCTTCTGTGTGTTTTGGGGGCATGGCGGGGATGTCTTTGAAATAAGTGTGATGAGGAACGATCTAAGTCGCTGCGATATATACTGTGTAACTTGGAGTACATCTGGAGGGGGGTCATGGTTGCAATTACGAGATGTGCCGTACTAGGCGGGGGAGGGCGCAGGGAGTGCCAGGCAAGGCTAGTGATGTGGCTTGTGAAGGGGACTGTCTCCATGATATGATGATGTGCTTAGGACCCGATTGAAAATGCTTGGATAATGTAACCCTGTAGGATGTTGATAATGACTGGTGCAATCCTGATTCTCATTGAGACAAGTTGTGGTTGTTTATTATAAAATGAGACGGACTAGGTCTGTGAACATTATTGTCCGAAGGTATTCAGATGTTATTTACACGATTTACGACTTGGCAAGGATGGCCGTTACCATTGCATTGATGTTTAGATACTTTACGTATGACAAATAGCGGCCAGCCTCCGGGTTGTGTGCAAGACGCTGTGTATTACTGAAACTTTAATAAACGTCTTAAAAAAAAAAAAAAAAAAAAAAGAAAGGTTCAGTTGCAGCAACACAAAGATCAGTTTTCAGCAAGGAATGTCATACAACTCAAGGAACTTATACCCAAAGGTAAGCCTTTTAGGCTGAAAAGGACCCTCTGGTACTTGCCCCACGGGGTTTCCTTTTAAGATTTTTGAATTCGGGCTGCTGGGGAAGAGCTACCCTAGCAGCCTGACTAGCAGCCCAAGTCTTCGTAGGTCTCGCCTACGCAGCGCATATGCGCTGCAGAAGTAAGAGACTTCTTGGAATTGATTCGCTTTTTCGGGCAAAAACGTGCACGCGTTGCATTACTCTCACTGGCAACGCGTGCACGTTTGGCGTTTCCCTTGCGGGAGAGAGCAGCGCCATGTGTTAGCAATTATTGCGCTCACTCCTTATTGCACTCACTCCCGCAAGGTAAACGCTGCGCGTCCCTGCTCTCGGCCACACTCCCCCATGTTAGAAACGGGGTAGCGTGGTGTAGAGCGGGCGGGCCAAACTCCGGAGGAAATGTGTGAAGCGGGCAGCTGGGGGAACCAGCTCGTCATCTCCGGTCGCCTGAGAATGACCAACAGGGGGCAGGCACCGACACTGTGCCCTGTTGCCCCCCCCTCCACCACCAGTCCCCAACTGAGCCCTTTACTCACCGGGCTCCTCTCGCCTTCACTGGAGGGCTCTGGCAGATTCTCCACACATGCAGGGCTCTCCTCCGTTCACAGGGAGCCCTGCCAACAACAGCACATCCTTCGGCTTCACCCGGGCCCACTCCTGGTACCCGTGACTACGGCGCGGAGCCCACGAGGCTCCAGACATCATCTTCTCCTCGGTTGACTTCCTGCCCGGTAGCCAATCTGTGCGCGGCTTCCTGGGGGCGAGGCCGCAGGAGCCAATGAGGGTGCAGCTTCTGGGGGGCCCGAATGGTGCCCCGGTCACCTGGCAATGTTCCTCCCGCACTCACGGGGCCAAGCGCGGCCCTCGCTGAAGCCGCGATGGCCCTCCCTGGACTTTGGGGACCATTGCGGCGCTCCCCACCAGAGCGCCTCTCCTTCCTTTGAGCCCGGGCGGCGGCGGTGATCCTGGGACACACCAGTGACGGTTCTTCTTGCGCCCCGGGGGCAAGAAGAACCTTAATTTTGCGCAAGCATTTAAGGAATCGCAAATTGTGATTCCTTAAATGCTATGTATGTAGCATTTAAGCTTTGCAAATTTAGGCTAAGAAATCGCAAATTACCACCAACTTCTAGTTGGTGGTAATTTGCGAATTCTTTTAAAAATTCACTTTTTGAAAATTCTAAAGGTGCCATGTGACGCTCATACATGCCCTTAGGACATGTATGTGCGCCATATGTGCACACATGTCAATTTCAGGGGGTGCAGCAGGGTGTCCTTAAGACACCCTTGCACCCTTGAAATTATTCTCAATTTGCGATTAGCAAATTGCGAATTGCAAATTGAGAATATTTTCACATTCATTCCTATGGGACTCCTGGCCCATAGAAATGAATGGGAAATTATTCCTTAATTGCAATTAGCAATTTGCTAATCGCAATTAAGGAATTTCAAGAAATCGCTAAAAAATAGTGAATTTCTACATACATCCCAATTTGCAATTCCCAAATAGCGATTCCTTAAAAATCGCTATTTGGGAATCGGAAATGATGGGGATGATACATCTGCTCGCCAGTGAGGGCCACTGTAGCAAAGAGGAGCCTAAACGCTGCACAACACTGGGGAGATCAGGTGAGTATCTGCGTGATCAGTAGCACCATTACTCATACATGCACTCAGGACATGACACTCATCCCTGTTTGGAGCAAAAGAAAACGTGGTTTGGTTTTCATTGTGAGTAGGTCTGAGCAAAGTAACCAAAAAACTCTGCCACGCTGCAAGGAGTTCTGCAAGCAGCAGAATGCGTTAGGTTGCGCTGTTCGCGCTTATTTTTAGTGCCTGGTTTTTTTCTTGCAACAGAAATTCCGCTTGATTGGCACCATGAGCAGCGCAAGAGGGCGTTGCTTCTTTCTGCCACTCGAGTAGATGTTCTACTCGAGTGACAGCTTCTTCAACATGAACGGTTGGTTTCTCAATGTGAGCAGTCGCAACGATCCGTGACCGCCTGTGTTAAGAAATCTCGCTGTGAGGTGGTCTGGTGTTGTATTTTCCTCATTCGTGCTCGCCAATTTAACGTTGGCAAGTGCGAGTGAGGAAAAAACTCTGCTCTGCGAACTCTGCGGGCTCCGCAGAGTTCGCTGAGCTTTCCGCACTCCAGGGAGCCCGCGGAGCAGTGGATTTTCATCACTCGCGCTTGCCAACGTTAATTTGGCAAGCGAGAAAAATCCAACGCTAGACCACCTCCCAGTAGGATTCTTTAATGCGATCGGTCGCGGATGGAGCGGAGTTCACCGCCCAGGCCTAATTGTAAGCAGATTCATGCTGAAAACAAAATAAAGCGAAACATCTTATGACATTCTGTCGCACTTTCTTTCTTTCCCAGGAAATGTTCTCAGGATGTTGTTTGTCATGTAAATTAGATCACCAGTGTGGCACTGGGATGTCTGGGTAATGTCTGTTGTGTGAGAGAATCCAGGCCGACTGTTGACTGGATTTGATACATATGGCAATACTGGAAACACCTTTGGGCTCAACTGGGCATTCGAAGTCCTGGTTTAGGCTAAAATATGGATTGCTTGCTGTCAGAGAGAACTCCCCCATAGGGTCTAAGATAGGAGGTCAGGCCTGATGGCCAGCATGTAGACCTAGAACAAAGGCCAGTGAGTGGGAGGCATGCTGATTGAAATATATGTTTTAGTTGTATACCTTAATGGCGAAAATAATGCACATTGTCATTCATTTTGCTAAGACTAGGTATTTATCCAGGTTGGATGTGTTCCATCCATGGTACCAAGGGTAAATATGCAGGAGGTCTGTCGTAACTGACCAGTCTCCCTTTTCTATTGAGACCTAAGCTCCATGAAGATAATAACTGCTATTACACTGTAATTAGCTATAAGCTATTTTGGATCTATGTTTAGAATATCATGGGATATACTTTGTATACATAGGTGTGTGCCCATATGCAAAATGCTGAAAAGTGTTCCTGAATGTAGATGACTGTCAAAGGGCCCGATTGTAGCAGAATACAAGCTCTGTGGTGAAACGCAGGGGCTGAAATGAACGATTCACCATGAGTTAACAGGGGTTATGAGTAACTCCCCCTGGAATGGGAAATAACACGCAGACCCAGGAGTTCTTTTTCAAGCTTACCCCCTTCCAGTGGAAAAATAGGCCAAAATCCCAAACATGTATGAACTGTGTGAAAGAATCCACCTCTCCACAGTGACCTGCACTGGAATATAAACTACAGCTATTTCACACCTGTGCCTCAGTAAAGACTTTTTCACATGATCCTGGTGTTAATGTCCATTTGGGATGCAGCTATGCAGTCCCTAGACTGCCATATCTAGGTAAAGGTGCTAGTCTAAGTAGCTAAATTTACTTTCACAGAACCTTCAATTGATTTCGATTCCTCGTTCACCTGTGTGCTTCATTCGCCTGCATATGTCCCCTGTATATTGAAGAAAACCTTGACAGAACGACTCACTATTACTGTGCACATTTATTTGGAAACTGTTGTTGAGACTAGGATATGTTTCCACCCAGAGGCGGTACGGCACATGCTTGAGTTGCCAGTCACTGGTAGTTTATCCAGATATGTTGGAATCCTTCACCCACCTCCTGTGCATTCTTTACCACATATCTATGTCGTATCCAGGCAGCAACGCCTATCTTAGTACAGCAAGTGATATGATTATCCTCCATACCTTCGACGGGTAGGTCAACTTTTGTTCAATGGTTTCGGGGTTATGTATCTTGGAACCTGTTCAATCCTGTCAGAAGTGAAGACATAGGGCGTCATAATCATGACAACCACTCTTTCTATAGAAGGCCACCTTCACAAGAACAAGTTATACTGCCTTTTGCCTAAAAACGTTTCCCAGGTAAGGGCTTTCAAAATTAAATTATTAAAATACCACTACAAGCAAGAGTTTAGACAACAAATTAACCAGGGGTATGCATGTCGCACTGACATGTACATATGTAATGTACATGCACATATATTTAAGGAAGTAGGTGCCCAATACTATTTCCCATTCTGAAACCTGCATGTCCTCATTTGTACAACAATTAGTTTGCAAACAGGTAGTCATAAGCATGATGTACAAATCAGTTTCATTGTTCAAAGCATGTTTGCAAGAGTTAGTACAGCCATACTCCCAATGAGGCAGGAGGCATTTAGCAACTCAGGATGGAGGTCTGCGAGACACAGCACGACTCTATCTATGCACTCGCATTCCTTCCAAGGAAACATGGTTCTCGCAGCAGCGCTAGTCGCTTCCAAGGCACAGGATGATTTCAAAAATGTTCTCTGAGCGAATGACATTGGGGAGCAAGCAATGGCCTCCTAAAACAATGTCTGTCCACAAGACCACTGACATGCTTCCCACAGAGGGAGGTGACTGTAGAAATAGTTTGTAATACGTTCCCCAGGTTTTCTAATAATACGGAACTATACGGGGGTATGTTATTGTATTACTACTTGTCATTCATGAATGGATGGTAGCATGGCTTGTTTTTCAGGAATTGTCTCTGCACAGTCTACCCACACTGCAGTATTAAGGTGCATAGCTGCACCAGCAGGGGATGTTAACCTCAACACAAAGTTACCTTAGGGATCATCATGTGGTCAACACCACTGGCAGAGAAGAGCGTTCTAAGGCTGCAGCAGACTTTACTGCAGTAGAGTAAATTGGATTTTGATCTTACCATCTCAGGAGAGCGGAGCAGCACTCCTGGTTGGCTCTTGCTATGTTTGGAATACTGAATCCAAGACTTCAGAATCCAACATCATTCACAAGAAAATTGTGATATTTGATCTGTTCTTTTGTGAAGTTGCTGAGTTGCTTGATCAAGGGTTCCCAGTTTACGAATCAGGAATAAGGAAGAGGAATAATATTTTTATTTATTCATTTTAGTGTTTTGTAGAGCACCTCTTGGTCAACGTGATGCCATCTCAGAGCACAAAACCAAGTGGGCACTTCTCGGCTCCGATAGAGTGGCTTATGGCCGACAGAGCAGAGCCTCCATGCTATCAATAGCCACCATCAATTATAACCTTCTGGCCCCTCTTCAGCTTTGGGCAGTTATAAAGAAACCACGCCTCTACTTGTAATTGTGTACCAATACCGAATCAGCACATATCCTTCTATGTACAGTGATCTATTCCTGCTAGATACGTGTTATACAATCACATAACAACTCTGCTCTTCTCACTTACAAAGCCACTGGTGTTTCAGGCAGTGCATTCTCCTTCTACTACTAGAAATTATAATTCCCTGTTAAGTAAACAAGAAGCAGACCCGCTGTCACTCATATTCTACCTGGCGCAATAATGCTCACAATTCCCTAACTGACTTGCAGGAACAATAGAACCTGGATCTGGGGGGTCTGGAGGATGATGAGTGGCCTGAAGCCTTGGCCTCCCCTAAAGAGGACTCGATAAGGGCTGGATTCGCTTAGTGCAGCTCCAAATCCTTCCCAGGTCCTACCTTTTGTGTACCACTGAGGTAAAAATGGGCAGGGCACAGATGCAAGCTGCCACAGACAGTGTGCTAGATGGGAACCTTCTTTCATATCATAAATATTTCTTGTCCTGAAGAAGGCGTTGCAAATTAAATATCAGAGGTTGAAATCTAAATGAACCTTCAGATCACTGAGGATTATATTTTAACTTCTAGGCATATGCTACCTGCTGACAATTGTTTCTATCACCAATCAAGCAGTGTCATTTTGGTACTTGTTTAAAAAACCCTGAACATATTGTTTTGATTTGGCATTAAATCATCAACACACTAATAGTTTCATTCACACATCATCTTGCACCTACTATAGTATGTAGAGGGGATATTTCAATTCTATGTTGTAGAGCTCATTAGTTCACTAAAATTATGTATTATAGTCAAACTGTCTAATTATTTTTCCAGTGTACACGACTAGTTAACTTTTGTTTTCTTTACCATTCATCTGGCTTGGAGAAAGCAATAATTGCACAGTCCGAATGTTTTCACACTTACCCTCTTTACTCTGTGATTTACTTAGCCAATTTATCAATGGGAACTCCTCACCGTTAAATAGTATAGGTAGATGTTGCATGCAAGACTTATATTAGTAATCCACAGAGTGCCACACAGTTGGTTTTGTGTTTGAGGTGCTCTAAGGTGGCAATTAAGATCCAATAAAAGCGTTGCTATTATCCACACTTTCCTGGACCGAGGTATTCATCATGTAAAGTAGTAGTATTCTAATCAGCAGTACATCTGGGAAAAGGAAAAGGGAAATGGAACAAGAAAAAGACCCCGGATATCTTTACCGTGCCTAATTTCCTGTCGGTTTCAACCTGCACTGTGGAAACAGGGACAACTACAAGAGAATACTTTTTAGATAGTATATAGTAATATTGCAATTCACAAAATCTACTATGTCACATGATAATCTTTGCAATAATCCCTTTATTACTCACTCTATGAGGTTACTGACATCCTTTGAACAGAAAGAAAGAAATAATCTTTCAGGAAACACTACACAGCGTAACCTTAGATACTATCAGCTAGATTCATGAAAGACCCGTTTTGCGAGTCTATAATAGCGATTCATAAGGAATCGCTATTACAGACTCGCTAAACGGGATTCATGTAGGAATCGCAATATTTATTGCGATTCCCACTGATTCCTTATTTGCGATTAGCTAATTGCTAATCGCAAATAAGGAATAACTCCCCATGCATTCCTATGGGCCTAAAGGCCCACAGGAATGCATGGGGAGTTATTCCTTATTTGCGATTAGCAATTAGCTAATCGCAAATAAGATTGCGATTTCAAGGGTGCCAGGGTGTCCAAAGGACACCCTGTAGCACCCCTGAAATGTAAATTTACACAGGTGTTGCGCACACACATGTCCAAAGGACATGTGTGTGTGTGTAACATGCAATTGAGAAAAATGCACTAAAGTGCTTTTTTCTATTTTTTCGCTATTTACCACGAAGTCAGACTTTGTGGTAAATAGCGACCAAAAATTGCGAATTCGCAATGTAGAAATGGTTAATGAATTCCATTTAAGGACTCTCAAATAGAGATTCCTTAAATGCATTTCCTCGCAAATGTGCAATTCTTTATTAGCGAATTTTGCATTTGGGATGATGAATCCCAAATGCAAAAATTGCACTCGCAAAGGGCCAGATTCTCAGAATCTGGCCCTTTGCGAGCGCAATTTCCTTTCATGAATCTAGCTGAATATGTTTTTACTCTCTTTAACTACTATCAGCATATTGGAAGTTAGATTTGAGATTTGAATATTCCTAAATGTGCATAGTCCCTTATTCACAACATACTGAATATACATTTAATATTAGCCATTTCACTCCTGATTCATGAAATCACTACCCAATCACTAGTGATAACTTACAACAGTATGTACAATTGAGTGTGAAGGTTTATTGATGGTTGCAGTACTGTTATTACAATTCAACAAGACGACTTCAGTAAAATGTTAGTATTACAAAACCATAAGACTCCAGTATATAACTCGTATACAAAACCAGATGACTTCAGGATAAAGTTCATAGCACAAACCAGATAACTCTAGAACAACGTTCATATCTATAGTGTTATCCCTGGCTACAAGACCTCAGCTGATGCTGATGTGAAGACACAAAGAAATCAAACTACTAGCAAGAAAGGTTCCGGTTGCAGCAACACAAAGATCAGTTTTCAGCAAGGAATGTCATACAACTCAAGGAACTTATACCCAAAGTAAGCCTTTTAGGCTGAAAAGGACCCTCTGGTACTTGCCCCACGGGGTTTCCTCTTAAGATTTTTTAATTCGGGCTGCTGGGGAAGAGCTTCCCTAGCAGCCTGACTAGCAGCCCAAGTCTTCGTAGGTCTCGCAGAGACTTCTTGGAATTGATTTGCTTTTTCGGGCAAAAACGAGCACACGTTGCATTGCTTTCACTGGCAACGCGTGCTCGTTTGGCGTTTCCCTTGCGGGAGAGAGCGGCACCATGTGTTAGCAATTATTGCGCTCACTCCTGCAAGGTAAACGCTGCGTGTCCCTGCTCTCGGCCACACTCCCCCCATGTTAGAAACGGGGTAGCGTGGTGCAGAGGGGGCGGGCCAAACTCTGGAAGAAATGTGTAAAGCATCCGCGCAGCACACACAGGCGACACACAAGGCACACTACAAAAAGAGACTCCACACCAGGTTGCATGAAAAATAACGTGTATTATAAAGACACATTAGGATGCAGAACACAAGTGCATATCTTCCGTGCCAGCCGGCACCGGGTAACCATTCACCGGGGACTATTTACAAAGCAGGGCCAATGCCAGAACCATCACAAGGTATAATCAGTAAATGTAAAGTCCATCAATAACCAAGGTATGACGTTAGGCAAGAAAGCACATTTGACAGGAATCTTGCCCATGAATCACATTAGAGTAGGCATAAGCCCATTATGCAGAACACCAACAACATAACCCTGAGGGAAAACATTAGGCAGCACATTCCTTAGCATGAGTCACGTTTGCAGGAGGCCTGGAGTGAAAACATCAGGTCTGAAAAACATCATAGCAGTAAGCATGCATAAAGTACCCCAGCATTATAGGGCCCACATTGGTAGGCAAAGCATAAAGCATACCCCCTTAACATAAACCCCAAGACCTTTATCAGGCTAGGCATAAGGTAAAACATTGTTGCATGGCATGAGGCATGAAAACATATGGTGCTTTCGCGGTAGTATAAGCCAACTAGGTATAATCAGAGGAGGTCAAGCACTATCTGTAGGTCGGAAAACACAAGGCCTAGAATCTGCATTGGCATGAACAAATTTAGCATGGGGGCTTATTACATAAGCATAAGTCACATTAGTAGGGGGCATAAACCATTAACAGTAATGCAGTCATTGAGGGAAAACGGCACACATTATAAGTGCCACCAGCCTTGCAGGTTAGCCTTTGGCGCACCCCGCCTGGGGAAAATGGGACTCTAAGATAAAAGATGCCCCCTGTTGTGCAGGCGCCCTCTCTTCTGCGGCGCAGCTGGGTTGAGTACCAGGGGAATTGTCCCACCGTCCTGGGAACCCCAACCCAGGGCTATTAGAGTCAAGACTGCCTCCAAAAGACCACTGGGTCGTTGGAGTCCCCCTTTGGAACTCAGAAGTTCAAAATGCCCCTTCTCGCAATAATTGAAGGGACACTGGAGCCCCACTCCGGGACTCTCTCCAAGTATGCCCAAACGGTCCCAAAACGTTGCAGCAGCCCGCTTCTGCGGTGCCGCTGTGTGGCCCACAAAAATAATGGCCCAGCTGGAGCCCCTCCGGGCCCCACACACAGGTTGCTGCTCACTGCAGCTGCCCGCTGCCAGGCGGGGCAGCTGGGGGAACCAGCCTGTCCTCTCCAGTCCCCTGAGAAGGACCAACGGGGGGCAGGAACCGACACTGTGCCCTGTTGCCCCCCCCCCTCCACCACCAGTTCCCCACTGAGCCCCTCACTCACCGGGCTCCTCTCGCCTTCACTGGAGGGCTCCGGTCGATTCTCCACACATGCAGGGCTCTCCTCCGTTCATGGGGTGCCCTGCCGACGACAGCACCTCCCTCAGCTTCACCCGGGCCCCCTCCTGGGACCTGGGACTGTGGCGGGGAGCCCACGAGGCTCCAGACGTCTTCTTCTTCTTCTCAGTTGACTTCCTGCCTGAGAGCCAATCTGTGCGTGGCTTCCTGGTGGGCACGAGGCCCGCACCCCGGTTGCCTGGCAACATTCCTCCTGCACACACGGGGTCTAGCACGGCACTCGCTTAAGCTGCGGCGGCCCTCCCTGGAGTTCGGGGCCGCAGCAGCGCTCCCCACAAGGGCGCCTCTCCTTCCTTTAAGCCCGGGCAGAGGCCGTGATCCTGGTACACAGCAGCTACGGTTCTTCTTGTGCCCCGGGGGCAGCGGTGAGTTCTTTCGATGCGCTTCAGACACACTTGTACTCGGGCCGCAGCGGTGGTTGATTTCTTGGCGGCAATCCACAGGGTGGGCACCCGCTTAACTTAAAGGCATACCAAGCGCCGCCATAACGCGGGGTGGGCACCCGCTGTAAAAATAAAGTACACAGGCGGCAATCACGCGCGGTAGGCTCCCTCTATTCCTAATTAGGCACGAGAGTGCAATAACGCAGGGCAGGCACCCGCCAGCAAAAATGGGCAAACAAATGCAGGCAGTTTTGGAGCTACTCAACTATAGCGCCTTGACAGCACAGCGCTACATGAATCAGCTCCTCTTTTCCTGGGCCGGGGCTGGAGGCAGCGCTCACGAGGCATAGTAGCGCAGGTTTGTGTTAGATGGAAAGAATAATTAGGAAAAGTGAAAGCTTAATGTAAAGCAAAACGTATTCAAATAAATGGACAAAACATACTTCATTTCTTTTTGGTTGTCTTACACAAGCTGTGTTTGTTTCGATTTTGCTTTTTGTTTCCTTGTGTTTAGTACTGTTCTTAAATGTGCCCTGCTGTTAATTCTACCCAGGTGTATTCCCGATAGCTGCGACACGATTACAGATTGGTCAGCTTTTGCTTTAGGCCACCGATCATTACCCTACTACCACCACTATGTATTAACCACGCTGGATGTGTTGATTAATCTGTGGCAAAGTATACGAAGGGTCGGTAGTCTTCTGGCAACAATACCCGTCAGTTGTGTATTTTGCGCGGACTCTGCCGTGAAAGCAGTGCCTTTTGGTCAGGGCGTCTCGTTCAACCAATTCGCAGTAATGGAAACATGCCCTGAGGGGAGATTGCCCAGATCTGTGTATACAGCAGGCAACACCGGCTTTTGGCACGGGCAATCTGTGCCCAGGGCAATGGTGCCAATCTTCAGGGGGACTCTTGGCTACAGTGGCACATTTTTTTTTTTATTAATTTGTTTATTGGCATTTCAACAATATACAATCAAATAACGCAAAATTGACACGTGTTAGATAATATCATTACAGTGACTTTGCGACAAGGACACATTTTCCAAAGCCGACAATACCACCACAGTCCCAGTTCGAATTGTCATCGCATATACAATACACTACCACCCTCCCAACTTCAATGGGGTTATCAACGCGCATTCCTTTCATCTCGCTGCCTGTGTCTAGAGTACAATCCTGATTGCCTAAAGTAGTGCCTCTACGTCAATGTGTAGTGATGCATCTTCTCGTGTGTTTTCTGTTTCTATTACTGAGTGTGTGTCACTCGAGTCGCCAACCCCTTCGTACAGGCCTCTTCTCCAGGTACAGCGCACAGTAATTCTTAGGTCGGTTACGAGGAGGGAGTAGTTCGCTGTATAGCCCTGTTTGCGTACAACAATAGAGCATGTCATTTTTCCATCTAGCCATCGTCGGGGTCGGGCCACGCATCCAGGTGAGCGCAACGCATCGCTTGGCAATTAAAAAGGTCATAGCCACCAGTCTCCGTAAGGCCAGCGCAATGTCCCGATATGGCCAGTAGCGGGGAGGGAGTTAACTACAGACCAGTAATTTAATTCACTTCATTGTACACTGCCAGCCAGAAGTCCGCCACTTTCGGGCATAACCAGGCCAGATGCAGAAAGTCCGCTGATTGTGCTCGGCACCTCTCACAGAAAGGACTCTCCCGTAAGCCGTATCTAAACAGCCGCTCGGGGTGTAATAAACCCTATTAAGGAATTTAAAGTGCAATAGGCGGTGGCGGCCATTGAGAGATATTCTCTTAACACTAGCGCAACAATATCCCCATTTGTCTTCCAGAAGGTCAGTGTTTAAATCCGTCTGCCACGGCAAACGTGGTTTCGCATAGTGCGTTGTCCGTCCTGCAACCGTGTTTTGAGTTTTGATAAAGACGCGATATTAATTGGGCTGCTGTCTTGGCGGAGACTATAAAGTCATACGTCAATACCACTTGCAGTTCCGTCATGTCCTCTCCCAACAGCTCCCGCAAGGCGTGTCTCACCCTGTGGAACTGAAAGCGAGGGAGAGCTTGGGCGCCCGAGTCGTCCCCCGTATCTATGTCCTCCCAGGTGCAAGCCGTGCCATTGGCGAAGAGGTCGCCCATGGTAGTGAGATCCAATTTAGCGAGCGCTGTTAGGACACCTCTATCTCTACAGGGACTAAGCCATGTATACCAAGCCAATTTCGCTTCCGGGGCGTACAGTAGTGAGCAAGCCTGGGCGTCCATAAGGTGATACCAGGCGTGTGTCACAGTGTTTAGTGAATCTAATATGCCCGTTCGCCGATCTCTAGGACGTGCGAGTAGTGCCGGCAGCGGCGTCGAATCAGCAACTATTCCCTCGATCTTCAGATGCGGCGCATCTGCCGGACCGTGCATCCAGCCATATGCGTGTGCACCCTGGGCAGCTCGATAATATAGTTCAAACTCCGGGGCATGTAGGCTGCCCTCCTCATAGGGGTGAACCAGAATGTCCCATGCCACCCTGGGCTGTTTACCAGCCCACACCAGACGCAGCACTAAAGCGTGAAGTTGTCGGAAGAATGTACTCGAAAGTACCATTGGAATGTTACTGAAAAGAAATAGCAATCGGGGAAGGACTATCATCTTCAATAACGATATACGGCCCAGTAGTGATAAGGGGAGTTCTATCCATTTATTGACCGCATCATCCAGTTTGGAGATCGCTACCCCATAATTCTCCCGTCGGACCACCTCTGAATCCGTGTGTAATCGGATACCCAAGTAGCGAACTGAGTCTGTGGTCCACTGTATGGGATAATCTGAGACGACTCTCCTGGTGGCAGGGGTGAGTGTGAACATAACAATTTTGCCCCAGTTCACTTGGATCCCAGACAGCGAACTGAACAGTACTACTTCTCTTAGCACCCTCGAGAGGTTTTCCTCTCGTTTCCGTATATGTAGTAGAGTGTCGTCCACATACTTGGACACTATCAAGTTGTATCCAGGAAAGTGGATACCACGGTGACTATGGTATTCTCGTAGAGCACACGCCAGAGGTTCTGCAACCAAGGCGTATATGAGAAGGAAGAGGGGACAGCCCTGTCTGGTGCCACGGCCTATCGAAAAGGGCTCAGGCGTAATCGATCCAATGCGTACCCGCGCCATTGGGGAGGCATAGAGCGTGTTCAATAGTTGGAGAAAGAGGTCTCTTACGCCCATGCGATGAAGTACCAGTCGCAGGAAAGGCCATTCAACAGAGTCAAAGGCCTTTTACGTATCAAGGAAGACAGCGACTGCTGGCACTTCCTGCCGCGGGTGTTGGAATGCCGCAAATACAGTGCGAAGATTATAGGTCAAATTACGGTTGGGGACTAAGACCGCCTGTTCGGGGGCGACAAGTGTAGAAATCAATGGGCTGAGGTGGTTTGCTACAATCTTTGCAAATATCTTCGCGCCACATTTAACAGCGACAATGGTCGATATGAAGCACAATCCCCCAGAGGTTTACCAGGTTTAAGGATAGTCACTATAATAGCTTCCCTAATCGTCGGTGTCATCGTTCCCCCCTCCGCTATCTGCTCGATCAGCGTCATCAATTTGGGTATTAGTAAGTCTGAATAAGTTTTATAAAATGAGGCCGGGAAGCCATCACTGCCCGGAGCGCTGCCTGCCTTCATGGATGACAGCGCCCAGACGACCTCCTCTCTCTCAAATGGGCGCGCCAAAAATTTGCGATGAGTGGTTGTTAGCCAGGGCAATTTAATGTGCGTTAAGTAATCAAGAATGCGGTCCTCTGGGATCTGGCCTCTAGCGGCGTAAAGATCTGCGTAGTAACCCCTAAAGCGTTCCGCCACCTGTACGTCCATTAGTTCCTCATCGGTCTGTGGTGATCTCAGTATCGGAAGCACAGCGCCGTGTCTGCGCTGTTTGGCAATCTTGGCCAAAACTGCCCCTGGGTGTTCTCTCTCACCGTATGATCTGGCTATGGCATATTTCCCCATGTGTTTCACCTCCGCATCCACTTCGTCATGATATTCTCGTAGCGTTTGCACAAGTTCCTGAGTCAACTCTGCACTGGGGTCATTACAACGACGTAATTCAATATTTTTCAGCTTACTTTCCAGAAACAACAGGCGACCTCAAATGGACTTAAGAACGCCTGCATGTATCAAAATAGCCATGCCACGTATATAAGCCTTATAGGCTTCCCAAACAGTCAGGAAGGAGTGCACCGAGCCTACGTTTCTGTCAAAGAATTCGTCGGTAGCTGTTGCCAGCTCCTCTCTAAAAGTGTCGTCCAGAAGCGCGTACGGCGGTAGACGCCATGAAAATGGGGGGTCGGCGCGTCGGGGCTTTAAGCGTAACAAGAACCGGGGAATGATCCGAGTGGGTGCGGGGCAATGTCACACATGTCTGTACCGTAGAGAGGAGAGGTGAGGAGAGTAGCCAATAATCGATACGAGTGTGAATATTATGTTGTGCTGAGTAGTGTGTGTATCCCCCTAGAGTTGGGTATCTGGTTCTCCATACGTCTTGTAATCCTATTCTAGTCATCTCAGGTTCCAGCACACGGGCAGAGGCTGAGGGGCGTCTATCAGGGCCGTCCGAGCGATCAAGCACCGGAAAACGTGTCATGTTCAAGTCTCCACCCCCCAGGACATGTCCCTCACCAAGGTCTCTAATCTTGCTGGCCAATGTTAAGTAGAAGGAGGGGCAGTCAAAATTAGGTCCGTATGTGTTAACCACGTGGAAGGTCATGCCCTTGCCAGTGCATTTCGTGATAGCATATCGTCCCTCTGCATCTGTGGCAACAGGAGTAATGGTCAGGGAGGCCTTAGGATTCACCCAGGTAAGAACTCCCCTGGTATTGGAAGTGAAGCCGGCGGCATGCGTGTTGTTGTGTAGTCCCCTGTAGTTCAGTGTAGGGCTGTTCGGTCTCAGGTGAGTCTCTTGAAATAAGGCTATGTCAATCGCATGTCTCAAGAGCTATTGCAGTACTCGTCTGACCTTTCTGTGGTCATTTAGACCTCTCACGTTCCATGTCAGGAGTGTGATAGTATCTTTTTCGTGAGTGCGCTGTGTCATAGCGGTGGGTGTGGTGAGCATATGCAGTGGGGTATGATCGTACACGCCAGTGTCCAGTGCGTCTGTCTATATATGCGTTCGCCAATACATTCCAGGTCCAAACATGCAAGAACAAAATATGTTCTCTCATTTGTAAACAACAAATAGGAAAAAACATATGACTCCACCCTGACCCCCTCCCACGCTTGCCCAACTCCAACACGGCCGCTTCCCATCCCACCCCACTCCCTATCTCCCACCACCCCCCTCTATTGAACTTCATACACTCCCTCTCTTCCCCCTCCCCCTCCCGTCATCCCTAATACCAAGTGAAAAATACAAAACAACACATAGCAAAAACAATTCTCCCAGAATTCAGAGCTAATCGGGGAAATGTGGTCCACACAAAGGGGCGTAGGTAACTTGCTCATAATGAGTCTATATCAGTATCAATTCAGCGCTCCCACCACATTGCTCCGCCCCCCCGCCTCGGTAAAGAAGAAGGTAAGCAATAGCCAGTGCCCCCCGAAAAGCCAGACCATTTCCTATGGCAGTGAGGGGCATTAATGCCCGGCCTAAGATAGCTCCGTCACACTGCTCCCTCCGCTGTTTAATCTATCATCGACTGCAAACCCATCTCAGTCTATATAAACAGTGTACAGCGGCATTCTACCCCTAAGGCAAATGTAATATCACAGTATGATCACCGGTTGTCAGACATCTTGCATATATAGCGATAAAGGGGGAAGGACAGCTAAAATGATATTGTAGAAATGTCTCTAGAGGGAAAGCACTCCCTCTCTCCGCACCATCACGTGACTTAGCTTCCCTGCAACAGCTCTTTCAGCTTCATTAGAGTACAGTCCCAGCACATACCTCCGCCCATACTGGAGTCATCACTATCAGCAGACAGAAACAGTGTCTCTCCAATGTACAGGCCACATAGGTACAAATACCTAACTTAGCAGTAGACAACGGTCCTAGTCCTGTTCCTCCATGGGTCCACCGGATGCCTCTTCTATCCCTCCGTCGCTGGGTGCATTCTGAGTTTCCCTGCGCCAGTCCTTCATGGCTTTCTGTAGTGCCCTCGGGTCCGTGAAGATAGTAGACCTTCCCTATCTGTTAACCCTTAATTTGGCAGGATACAGCATCGCATAGTCGACTTCAAGGTCCCGCAGTTGGCGCTTCATGAGAACAAACTGGCGTCTCGCTTCCTGAACTCTTGCAATGAAATCTGGGAACAAGGATAGCGTGCTACCCTCGTAGTTTAGTGGTTGTTTCTCTCGAGCCAGTCTCAGTGCAGTGTCACGATCCCTATAATTAAGAAGCTTGGCCACGATGGGGCGTGGTGGGGCCCCCGGCTTAGGTCTCGGGCCAAGGGTGCTGTGGGCTCTCTCTTTGACAAACATTTCTGAGAAGGCGGTGTCCCCTAGCAGCTTTTTAAGAAGAGATTCCACAAACAGTTCCATGCTGCCCGTTTGGGTGTTTTCTGGAAGGCCCGTAATGCGTATGTTGCATCTATGCAAACGCGCCTCCAAATCTTCAGCCTTGTCCTGTAAGAGTTGGATCACCTTGCCCAGCTGTTTATGTTCCGAGTCCAGAGTCGTCTGCGCCTCCTCTACCTCTCCTATTCTGCGTTCCGACATGTCTAGGCGTTCGGCGTGTTTGTCTAGCTGGTCCGCCATCCGGTCCATGCGGTACGTGAGTGCGTCCATTTTAGTTCCTAGGGAAGTAATGCCGCCCTGCAGATTCTTCTCCATGGCAGGTAATATGCCACGAATGTCAGGTTCAGTTGCATCTCCTTCTCCCGAGTTCCCAGCTCCATCGTCCGCATCGCCTGGTGGAGGGTCCGTGGCTTTGGACTTCTTGCTATTATCCAATTACAGTTTAGGTTGTGTGTGATCTGCACGGCCAATGGCTCCGCCGTAATCAGATCA
The DNA here is from genome assembly GCF_964261635.1 of Lissotriton helveticus. Lineage (NCBI taxonomy): Eukaryota > Metazoa > Chordata > Amphibia > Caudata > Salamandridae > Lissotriton > Lissotriton helveticus. The sequence goes on along the minus strand of NC_136062.1, from coordinate 236,249,183 downwards.
GCCCACTAGGATCACTTATGGTCCTTGAGGCCCCAAACTGGAGCAGGTGGTGTGTGATCGGCCAACGCAGGTCCCAGTGCTGGGCTGAAAGTGACGACTCACGAGTAGGTGTACGGGTATCGCAGCGTATTTTCGCTGTTCCACCAGCCAATCTGCAGATGAGGGATCCGAACCAGGTAGCGCTCACTGCTGTCACAGCTTCCTCAAAAAGGTTGAAGGCTCGGGGAACGCATGACTGTCTCTATCCCAGCGTCAGTGCGCACACGTACTATATCCCGCTCGGAGGGATTACCACGGGACAGTGGAGACAGTACCCATCAAAATTAGCGGCTCTGTCTTCGGCGTAGACACTCGCTCGGCGGTCGATCTGGTCGATCTCGCAAGATCCTATGTATGTATGTATGTATTGGCATACTTGTATAGCGCAAAAAACTGTCACCCGACGGGCATCCTGGCGCTTAGACTGTTATGACACATACATGATGTTTCCAGCAGCTGAACCATTTACATTATTCTAGGGAACAAGTATGTTTTTAAAGCTTTCTTAAAGGAAGGGAGGTCTTCCAAACCCCTCAGACCTAGCGGAAGGGAATTCCACAGTCTTGCTGTGGTGAACCTAAAGGACCAACCACCCATCTGGGACCTCAAAATCTTAGGCACTACTACCAAGTAGGCCGAGGACGAACGGAGTGATCTGGACGGGGTGTACCAAGAGAATAGATCCTGCAAAGGGGACGGACCTTGTCCGTGAAGAGCCCTAAATACCAAACACAAAGCTTTAAAGTCAATCCGCTGAGGGACTGGCAGCCAGTGAAGGTCCCTAAGTGCCATGGCAGAAGAGTCCAAGCGTCGGCGCGAAAGTGCTAGTTTGGCGGCGAAATTCTGTACGCGCTGCAATTTTCCCACCAAAGTAGCAGGCGCCCCCAGAAGTAGCGCGTTACAGTAGTCAAGCCTACTTAAGGTTATGCTCCGCACTACCTCTGGTCTAGCCTGTACAGGGAGCATGGGTAAAATCTTCCGCAGCGAGCAGAGCAGTGCCATACAAGTGGCCACCGTTTTATTCACTGATACATCCAGCTGCAGGCTGGAGCTGAACATCACCCCCAGGTTTCGAACGGATTCAACCGGCAAACTGGTACCTTGAAAGTCAGGCGGCCAGAAATCCTGTGGAAGAGGCCTAGGGGTACGGTCCAAAGAGCAATGTAGCACCTCGGTTTTGGAGCTGTTAAATTGCAGGGAGTTATTACCCAGCCATTCTGCCGTGGTGCTCATGCAGAGATGGAAGACCTCCTGTGACAGAGCCCCCTTACCCTCAAATGAGAAGATAAGTTGGGTGTCGTCGGCATAATTGGTGACTGCTACGCCAAAAGATTTTATCAGCTTGATCAGGGGGCGGAGGTAGAGATTGATTAGGATGGGGCTAATGGCCGACCCTTGAGGTACGCCCTGTCCAACCCTCCTGATGTTCGATTTAAAGGGTGGCAGGGCTACTACCTGGTGCCTGTTGTCAAGAGAAGACATCAGCCAATTAAGGGCCAGGCCCGATACCCCAACCTCCGCCAGTCTCCTGATCAGGATCGCATGGCTAACCGTATCGAACGCGGCCGACATATCTAGCGGCACTAAAAAGGCCGCTCGACCCTGGTTGGCACGCGTCCGAAGGTCATCAAGAACAGTCACCAGTGCCGCTTCTGTCCCATGGGCTGGTCTAAAGCCAAACTGGGCCACATCCAAGCAATCAGTGGTCTCAAAGAAGTTGGAGAGATGTTTTGTGGCCAGTTTCTCAAGACTTTTAATTGGAAATGGCAGCAGGGAAATAGGCCTATAGTTAGCCGGGCAAACAGGATCCAGGTTTTCCTTCTTTAGCAGTGGGGAGACCACAGCCAGTTTCCAGCAGTCCGGGACCCGTGCCGACCTGAGGGACTGACAGCAAATGGAAAAAAGCGGGGGAAGAAGCTCTTCCCGGAACAGTTTCCAGAATTTAGGTGGAAGAGGATCAAGCGGCGAGCCCGAGGACACATCGTCAGCCAACCCACAGAAGTCCTCAAAGGACGGCAGGGGGAAGTTGTTCAACCCGACTAACTTGGCACCATCCTTCGTGGTCTCAGTCAAAATGGGATAATGCGTGGATTGAGGGACAGGGCCAGATGACTAGGCAAGATTGTTTAAGATGGTGGCGATCTTGTCCTCAAAGGCCTGTGCCAATGAGTCGCAAAGAGCTTGAGAGGCCGGGATGTCATTTATAGTACAGGCTGGGTGGGCCAGGTCTTTAACGATCTTAAATAAGGCCTCATACTTGTTTGCAGCTGCCTTCAGCTTTGGCCAGCTTAATCTGGACTTTATAGGTCACCAATGCCTGTTTAAAGAGGACTCCGTCTGAATCCAGGTACTGCTTTCTCCAGGCGCGCTCAGCCTGTTTGCACTGGAGCTTGAGCTGCCGAAGTTCTTCTGAGTACCATGGCATAGCCAGATTAGTCCTAGCTCTAATTTTACGCAGCGGGGCCAAAGAGTCCAGAGAAGCCAGAATTCGCTGACAGAGGAACTCATAGCTCACGTCCACACTATCTCCCAAGATGAAGCCGTCCAGAAGCAAAGTAGGTAGGGTAGATTGTTTAACCCCTTCGCTGCTAGGCCTTTTCCCCTCCTGTTTTTGGCGATTTGGGGTAGTGCGCGCTTAGGCCCCTGTAGCTTTTTGACCACATAAGGTATCCATGCCAAAGTTGCGTCCTTTTCTTCCAACATCATGTGGATTCCAAAGACGCCCAGGGTTTGAGGATTCCCTTGGATGGGTCCCAGAAATTAACCAAAATATAGTGACATTTTTTTTTTTTTCAGAAAAAAGGGAAAAACGGGCTGCAAATGAAAGCCTCTGGGTTTTTCCCTGAAGATGTTATCAAAAAAGAGTTTGTGGGGCTAAAATCTCCATTTTCTCTGCTTTTAGGGAATGACAGTCTTTTGTCAGAGAACCGACATTTTTTACACAGTTTTGGTATTTTTCTGGGACATAGCCTATTTTTGCTATTTTTAGAGCTTTCCACCTCCTTCCAGTTAATGGTAGAAATGAGTTTGAAAGCAATAATGGATCCTAGAAAGATGTACAGTTTCGAAATGTAGACAAAATTCTGAATTCAGAAAGGGGTCATTTGTCTAAATCCATGAAGGTTTCTTTATAGAAACTAACAGTTAAATATTGGAATAATTGAAAATTTGTTGACAAAAACAGCCTTTTGTCTCAACGTTTTCACCTATAACTTTTTCTAATCTTGACAGCTCTTGGAAAGCAATATACCGTTACATCCGTTAGACCTTCCTGGTTGTCGGGATATATAGGACTTGTAGTTTCACCAAGAACCCGACGAACCCAGATCCAAAAACTGAGCAGCAACTTGCAATGGTATTTTTTCATTTACTGGGTATAGAGCACTTTGTCTTGGAAAATGTATACATGGAAAAATCTGTATGAAAGACACCTATGTATTTCTGAATTGGGTACAAAATATAGAGTTCAGAAACAGTATATAATTGCACATTTTCAAAATTGGGAATACTCATACTAGCATGAGAATTATTGGTCATTTTTCAAAAACATTTATTTTTTACACAATGTCTTTTATTGAAAGGGAGAAATGCATATAATCTCAATTGGTAATAACAGTTTACAAATCTGCATTACCCGAAGTCTCCCGATAAAAACGGTACCTCACTTGTGTGGGTCGGCCTTGTGCCTGCAACAGGAAACGGCGCAAAATGCAACGTGGTCACACCTCAATTTTGCAGTTACAAATTGACCCTTTTATGGCAAAGTGCCTACCTGTAGTTTTTGCACCCTAGCTCTGCCGGCACCTAGGGAAACCTTGCAAACCTATATATTTTTGAAAAGTAGACACGCAGGGAAATTCAGGATGGGGTGACTCGACTGCCTACCACCAGGTTTTGTTACCCAGAATCCCTTGCAAAGCTAAGAATTTGACAAAAAAAACACATTTTCCTCACATTTCTGTGGTGGAAAGTTCTGGAATCTGCGTGGATAAACAAATTTCCACCCACCCAGCGTTCCCCCAGGTCTCCCGAAAAAAATGGTACCTCACTTGCGTGGGTAGGCATAGTGGCTGCGACAGGAAACAGCGCAAAACACAACGTGGTCGCCCCTCAATTTCCCAGTGAAATCTTGCACTTTTTGGACAAAGAGACTACCTTTTGTTTTTGAGCCCTAGCTCTGCCAGCACCTAGGGAAACCTAGCAAACCTATAAATTTTTTAAAAATAGACACGTAGGGGAATTCAGGATGGGGTGACTCGACTGCCTACCACCAGGTTTTGTCACCCAGAATCCCTTGCAAAGCTAAAAATTTGACAAAAAAAACACATTTTCCTCACATTTCTGTGGTGGAAAGTTCTGGAATCTGCGTGGATCAACAAATTTCCACCCACCCAGTGTTCCCCCAGGTCTCCCGAAAAAAATGGTACCTCACTTGCATTGTTAGGCATAGTGGCTGCGACATGAAACAGCGCAAAACGCAACATGGTCGCACCTCAATTTCCCAGTGAAATCTTGCCCATTTTGGACAAAAAGACTACCTTTTATTTTTGAGCCCTAGCTCTGCCAGCACCTAGGGAAACCTAGCAAACCTATACATTTTTGAAAACCTGACATCCAGGGGAATTCAGGATGGGGTGACTCGTCTGCCTACCCCCAGGTTTTGTTACCCAGAATTCCTTTCAAAGCTAAGAATTTGACAAGAAAACACATTTTCCTCACATTTCTGTGGTGGAAAGTTCTGGAATCTGCGTGGATCAACAAATTTCCACCCAGCCAGCGTTCCCCCAGGTCTCCCAAAAAAAATGGTACCTCACTTGCGTTGTTAGGCATAGTGGCTGCGACATGAAACAGCGCAAAACGCAGCATGGTGGCACCTCAATTTCCAAGTGAAATCTTGCCCATTTTGGACAAAAAGACTACCTTTTGTTTTTGAGCCCTAGCTCTGCCAGCACCTAGAGAAACCTAGCAAACCTATACATTTATGAAAACTAGACACCCAGGGGAATTCAGGATGGGGTGACTCGTCTGCCTACCCCCAGGTTTTGTTACCCAGAATCCCTTGCAAACCTAAAAATTTAACAAGAAAAACACATTTTCCTCACATTTCTGTGGTGGAAAGTTCTGGAATCTGCGTGGATCAACAAATTTCCACCCACCCAGCGTTCCCCCAGGTCTCCCGAAAAAACATGGTACCTCACTTGCGTTGTTAGGCATAGTGGCTGCGACATGAAACAGCGCAAAACGCAACATGGTCGCACCTCAATTTCCCAGTGAAATCTTGCCCATTTTGGACAAAAAGGAGCCCTAGCTCTGCCAGCAAGTAGGGAAACCTAGCAAACCTATACATTTTTGAAAACTAGACACCCTGGGGAATTCAGGATGGGGTGACTCGACTGCCTACCACCAGGTTTTGTTACCCATAATCCCTTGCAAATCAAAGAATTTGACCAAAAAAACACATTTTCCTCACATTTCTGTGGAGGAAAGTTCTGGAATCTGCGTGGATCAACAAATTTCTACCCACCCAGCGTTCCCCCAGGTCTCCCCAAAAAAATGGTACCTCACTTGCGTGGGTAGGCATAGTGGCTGCGACATGAAACAGCGCAAAACACAACATGGTCGCACCTCAATTTCCCAGTGAAATCTTGCCCTTTTTGGACAAAAAGACTACCTTTTGTTTTTGAGCCCTAGCTCTGCCAGCACCTAGGGAAACCTAGCAAACCTATACAGTTTTGAAAACTAGACACCCAGTGGAATTTAGGATGGGGTGACTTGTCTGCCTACCCCCAGGTTTTGTTACCCAGAATCCCTTGCAAAGCGAAGAATTTGACAAAAAAAACACATTTTACTCACATTTCTGTGGTGGAAAGTTCTGGAATCTGTGTGGATCAACAAATTTCCACCCACCCAGCGTTCCCCCAGGTCTCCCGAAAAAAATGGTACCTCACTTGCATGGGTAGGCTTAGTGGCTGCAACAGGAAATGGTTCAAATCGTACGGTGGTGAATTTACAATACCCTATTGCAAACCTACCTTGATTTTCTGGGGGGGCACCGGAGTTTTTGGCCCGGGGCTCAGTGGCCATCTTTCGAAACTACCAAACCCAAACAGTTCTGAAAACTAGACACCCGGGGGAGTCCAGGGAGGTATGGCATGCGTGGGTCCCCCAATGTTTTCCTACCCAGAATTCCTTGCAAACCTTAAAATTAGGTAAAAATATAACGTTTCCAAACTTTTTTGCATGGGATCTCCATGCCGGCAAAAATGTCCACCCAGTGTTCCCCTTGATCTCCCGAGTAAAATGATACCTCACTTGTGTGGGTGCCCCAAAGCAGAACAGGCTAAAAATGAATTTTTAAAAAAGTAGTATTCAAGTTTGACAAATTAAGCCCCCCTACCTTAGCCACAGGCCTTTGGCCCACCCACACAAGTGAGGTATCATTTTACTCGGGAGAACAAGGGGAACGCTGGGTGGTAGGACATTTGTGCCGGCAGCGAGATCCCACCCAAAAATGTATGGAAAAGTGAGTTTTTTAACCTAAATTTAAGGTTTGCAGGGGTTTCTGGGTAGGAAAACATTGGGGGACCCACGCATGCCATACCTCCCTGGACTCCCCCGGGTGTCTAGTTTTCAGAACTGTTTGGGTTTGGTAGTTTCCAAAGATGCACGCCAAGCCCCGGGCCAAAAGCTCAGGTGACCCCCTCAAAAAATAAGATAGTTTTGCTAAAGGTAATTTTTAGGTCTCCACCGTACGAATTGGGCCTTTTCCTGTTGCAGCCGCTATGCCTACCCACGCAAGTGAGGTACCATTTTTATCGGGAGACCTGGGGGAACGCTGGGTGGGAGGTAATTTGTGTGAGCCCAGTGATGCCACGCTTTCCCACACAAAAAAAGTGTGAAAAAACTAATTTGTTCCAGCTAAAATTTAGGTTTGCAAGGGATTCTGGGTAAAGGAACGTTGGAGGATCCACGCAAGCCATACCTCCTTGGAAGCTCCCGGGTGTCTACTTTTCAGAAATGTGTGGGTTTGGTAGGTTTCCCTAGATGGCCGTCTAGCACGGGGCCAAAAACCCAGGTAACCCCTCTTGCAAAAGCTGGTGGATTTGACAATGGTGACAATGTCAAGTCCACCAGCTTTTGCGAGAGGGGTTACCTGGGTTTTTGGCCCCGTGCTAGACAGCCATCTAGGGAAACCTACCAAACCCACACATTTCTGAAAAGTAGACACCCTGGGGCTTCCAAGGAGGTATGGCTTGCGTGGATCCTCCAACGTTCCTTTACCCAGAATCCCTTGCAAACCTCAATTTTAGCTGGAACAAATTAGTTTTTTCACACTTTTTTGTGTGGGAAAGCGTGGCATCACTGGGCTCACACAAATTACCTCCCACCCAGCGTTCCCCCAGGTCTCCCGATAAAAATGGTACCTCACTTGCATGGGTAGGCATAGTGGCTGCAACAGGAAAAGGTCCAAATTGTACGGTGGTGAATTTAAAATACCATGAAGCAAAATAACCTTGATTTTGGGGGGGGGCACCTGAGTTTTTGGCCCGGGGCTCGGTGGTATTCTTTGGAAACTACCAAACCCGAACAGTTCTGAAAACTAGACACCCGGGGGAGTCTAGGGAGGTATGGCATGCGTGGGTCCCCCAATGTTTTCCTACCCAGAATTCCTTGCAAACCTTAAAATTAGGTAAAAATATCACTTTCCAAACTTTTTTGCGTGGGATCTCCGTGCCGGCAAAAATGTCCTACCACCCAGCATTCCCCTTGTTCTCCCGAGTAAAAGGATACCTCACTTGTGTGGGTGCCCCAAAGCAGAACAGGCTAAAAATGAATTTTTTAAAAAGTCCTATTTAAGTTTAACAAATTAAGCCCCCCTACCTTAGCCACAGGCCTTTGGCCCACCCACACAAGTGAGGTATCATTTTACTCGGGAGAACAAGGGGAACGCTGGGTGGTAGGACATTTGTGCCGGCAGCGAGATCCCACCCAAAAATGTATGGAAAAGTGAGTTTTTTAACCTAAATTTAAGGTTTGCAGGGGTTTCTGGGTAGGAAAACATTGGGGGACCCACGCATGCCATACCTCCCTGGACTCCCCCGGGTGTCTAGTTTTCAGAACTGTTTGGGTTTGGTAGTTTCCAAAGATGCACGCCAAGCCCCGGGCCAAAAGCTCAGGTGACCCCCTCAAAAAATAAGATAGTTTTGCTAAAGGTAATTTTTAGGTCTCCACCGTACGAATTGGGCCTTTTCCTGTTGCAGCCGCTATGCCTACCCACGCAAGTGAGGTACCATTTTTATCGGGAGACCTGGGGGAACGCTGGGTGGGAGGTAATTTGTGTGAGCCCAGTGATGCCACGCTTTCCCACACAAAAAAAGTGTGAAAAAACTAATTTGTTCCAGCTAAAATTTAGGTTTGCAAGGGATTCTGGGTAAAGGAACGTTGGAGGATCCACGCAAGCCATACCTCCTTGGAAGCTCCCGGGTGTCTACTTTTCAGAAATGTGTGGGTTTGGTAGGTTTCCCTAGATGGCCGTCTAGCACGGGGCCAAAAACCCAGGTAACCCCTCTTGCAAAAGCTGGTGGATTTGACAATGGTGACAATGTCAAGTCCACCAGCTTTTGCGAGAGGGGTTACCTGGGTTTTTGGCCCCGTGCTAGACAGCCATCTAGGGAAACCTACCAAACCCACACATTTCTGAAAAGTAGACACCCTGGGGCTTCCAAGGAGGTATGGCTTGCGTGGATCCTCCAACGTTCCTTTACCCAGAATCCCTTGCAAACCTCAATTTTAGCTGGAACAAATTAGTTTTTTCACACTTTTTTGTGTGGGAAAGCGTGGCATCACTGGGCTCACACAAATTACCTCCCACCCAGCGTTCCCCCAGGTCTCCCGATAAAAATGGTACCTCACTTGCATGGGTAGGCATAGTGGCTGCAACAGGAAAAGGTCCAAATTGTACGGTGGTGAATTTAAAATACCATGAAGCAAAATAACCTTGATTTTGGGGGGGGGCACCTGAGTTTTTGGCCCGGGGCTCGGTGGTATTCTTTGGAAACTACCAAACCCGAACAGTTCTGAAAACTAGACACCCGGGGGAGTCTAGGGAGGTATGGCATGCGTGGGTCCCCCAATGTTTTCCTACCCAGAATTCCTTGCAAACCTTAAAATTAGGTAAAAATATCACTTTCCAAACTTTTTTGCGTGGGATCTCCGTGCCGGCAAAAATGTCCTACCACCCAGCATTCCCCTTGTTCTCCCGAGTAAAAGGATACCTCACTTGTGTGGGTGCCCCAAAGCAGAACAGGCTAAAAATGAATTTTTTAAAAAGTCCTATTTAAGTTTAACAAATTAAGCCCCCCTACCTTAGCCACAGGCCTTTGGCCCACCAACACAAGTGAGGTATCAATTTACTCGGGAGAACAAGGGGAACGCTGGGTGGTAGGACATTGTGCCGGCAGGGAGATCCCACCCAAAAATGTATGGAAAAGTGGTTTTTTTAACCTAAATTTAAGGTTTGCTGGGGTTTCTGGGTAGGAAAACATTGGGGGACCCACGCATGCCATACCTCCCTGGACTCCCCCGGGTGTCTAGTTTTCAGAACTGTTTGGGTTTGGTAGTTTCCAAAGATGCCCGCCAAGCCCCGGGCCAAAAACTCGCGGGAACCCCCTTGCAAAACCAAATTATTTTGAATGAATTAAGTTTTCAGTTGGAGAACGTGCGATTCAGGGGACAATATCGCATGAAAATTGTGACAGACAATTTCAAGTTTGCAAGAGATTGTGGACAAAAAACAACAATAGAATTCACCAGAAAGACATGACCATATACTACCATGAATTAACAATAATATCTAAATTTAGAAAGTTATTTATAGCTATAATATACACTATAACTGAGTTACTCAAAAGACAAAGAATCAAGCACGGCTATCTATTCCTCAAAGACACACACATACAGGTTGGATTTGGCACGAGGGCGAGTGATGGTTCAGTACATAAAATTTTATTAACATGATATTTCAAAAAAATGAAATGCTCTGTTAATAAATAAATGCATAAAAACCGAACCAGTGACTCGCAACTCGTGAGCTGTAAAGCCACGACAAGGCACCAACCGTTTTACAGGCCATTCACGCACCTTTCATACCTGATACAAACCAGACCACTGACACCATCTGGAAGGAAAAGCAACACATTACAACAATCACAATAAGGGACAAGGTACACCCTACTGCAGAAAGAGAAAAAAAACAAATATTACTGCACAGCCATCTAATCCGCAAGCACACACACATACTGGTTGGATTTGGCACGAGGGTGAGTGATGATTCAGTACATACAATTGTATTCGCAAGTAATTTCACAAAAAATGAAATACACTGTGTATAATTGAAAGTATGATTAACTGAACCACTGACTCACAGCTCGTGAGCTGTAAAGCCACGTCAAGGCACCAACCTCTTTACAGGCCATTCATACACCTTTCGTACGTGTGACACATTCAAAACATTCACACCGCCAGCCGCGGACCCATCACATTTCAACACTCACACCAGCAAACAGCGCCATTCAAGGGCCCATCACTTTTACACGCCCACATTTCTGACACTGCAACTACACAAAATGATGGACTGCGTGGAGTGTCACTCAACTAGCAGTGTGTGTAGTGACCAACAGAAAGTAACTACTCACACACCGCCAGCCGAGCGTCAGTCCACCCACACCACCATCCAAGCACCAGACCATGCACACCGCCAGCCAAACACCACTCAGCGCACACCGACAGCCAAGCACAACTCCGTGCACAGACAGCCAAGTACCACTCCACACACACCACCAGCCAAGCACAACTCCGTGCACAGACAGCCAAGTACCACTCCACACACACCACCAGCCAAGCGCCACTCCACACACACCACCAGCCAAGCACCACTCCGTGCACAGACAGCCAAGCACCGCTCCACGCACTCCATCCAGCCAAGTACCACTCCACACACACCGCCAGCCAAACACCACTCCACACACACCACCAGCCAAATACCACTCCATGCACAGACATCCAAGTACCACTCCACGAACACCACCAGCCAAGCGCCACTCCACACACACCGCCAGCCAAGCACCACTCCGTGCACAGACAGCCAAGTACCACTCCACAAACACCACCAGCCAAGCGCCACTCCACACACACCGCCAGCCAAGCACCACTCCGTGCACAGACAGCCAAGTAGCACTCCACACACACCACCAGCCAAGCGCCACTCCACACACACCGCCAGCCAAGCATAACTCCGTGCATAGACAGCCAAGTACCCCTCCACGCACACCACCAGCCGAGCGCAACTCCACACACACCGCCAGCCAAGCACCAGCCGGCACACACCACAAACACATTTAGAATTCTTTTTGTCAAAATAACACTAAACAAATGTAAATACCTACAAATCATCTAACACAAATTCTTAAACTAAACACTTTGCACTAATGCCAATCCTTGAAACAAACACATTTTTTTTTACAGAATGCAGACCAGGCAATTCACTTTACAGCTCATTAAAACTCCCAAAACTTCTTTTGCGTGTGGTACGATTTAAAACAAGCTGACAGACACAATCCAGGCTTAGAAGGACAGTCAGGACAGTATATACGAGACTCCTTCCGCACGCCTCTTCGCCAACAGACTCTGCATCTTCTAGTCGGAAAGTCTCTTGCGGTAGTGGAAGGAATAGATTCAGGAAAGTGGCGATCTTTCAATCTAGCCACTTCCTCCACCACTCCAAATCTAGGAACACTTGCCTGCTCCACAAGTACAAGGCTGCCTAATATAGACTCCTGAAACTTAACAAAAGGCATCTTCGTCCCAGGACAAGACTTCTGGTACACAACAAAAGCATTAAAGGATGCCAAGTGGAACAGATGGATAGCCAACTTCTTGTACCAAACGTAAGCCTTTCGAAGAGCAGCATAAGGTTCCAACCTCTGATCTACTCTGTCAACACCACCCATGAACTTATTGTAAGCTAAAATGCACACATGTTTGCGCACTTCAGCACCCTGACCCCAAACAGGCACAGGTTCTGTACTTTCATCGTGGATAGTAGTCAGCATGTACACATCTCTCTTGTCTGAAAACTTCACAGCTAGAAGCTCCCCACATCGCAATGCACTAGACTGTCCCCGCACAAGCCTTTTGCAAACAAGTTCCTTTGGGAAACCTTTACGGTTACTGCGCATTGTACCACAAGCAACAGTGCCCACTTTGGCCAACTCCTTGAACAACCGCACACCAGTGTAGAAGTTATCTACATATAAATGATGGCCTTTGTTAAATAATCCTCTACCTAGTTCCCACACAATTTTCTCAGTCACTCCAAAAGTACAACAACAACCAAGAGGGTTAATGCTGGACTCCTTACCAGTGTACACCCTGAAATTGTAGACATATCCAGTCTCACTGTCACACAGCATATACAGTTTGATTCCATAGCGTGCCCTCTTACTAGGAATGTATTGCCTAAAAACCAAGCAGCCCTTGAACAACAGCAAAGACTCATCCACAGCAATTTCTTTACCAGGGGCAAAGATCTCAGAAAAACGATCTACAAAGTGATCAAGGACAGGCCGAATTTTAAACAAACGGTCACAATCAGGTTGATCGCGTGACAACGCTAAACCATTATCAACAAAATGCATCATCCGAAGAAGAAGCATATACCGATCACGACTTATGACTGCTGGAAATATAGCTGTTGCCATCAAGGGACTAGTGGACCAATATGAAGACATTGATGGCTTCCTTAGCAAGCCCATCAAAAAAGTTAATCCCAAAAACTTCTTCATCTCTTCAACATTTGTGGGAGTCCACCGGATTGCTCTAGCATAGGGCGTAAGGCGGGCACTGTTGGCCCTCAAAAACTGTTCTGCATACAAATTACTTTGATCAACAATCTCTTGCAAAAACACATCGTCAAAAAACAACTGAAAAAAATGTATTGGCAGAAAATTCTCAGTATTCACTCTACACCCAGGAACACCAGTGAACTTTGGCAATGCCGGCTGCACCATGCCAGGGGGAACCCAGAGGCCATCCCTATCAACGGGGGGAGCAGCCACCCCAGCCTGCAGCCCAGAAGCCTCTTGCTGCTGTTCACCAACGGGAAGCCTAACAGCCACAGATACTTCTGGCTGCACAACACCAACAGAAGACATAGCATCCCCAGAGGGCTCTTCCTGCACTACACCAACGGGAAGCCCAGCAGCCTGAGATGCTTCTTGCTGCACTACACCACCGGGAAACCAAGCAGGCCCAGATGCCTCTTGCCACTCTACACCAATAGGAAGCCTAACAGCCCCAGATGCCTCTTGCTGCACTACACCAGCAGGAAGACGAAAAGCACCAGATGCCTCTTTGCGCACCACAGCAATGTGAAGCCTTTTGGGCGCAGGCTCCAGCCCACATGCCTCTTGCCGACATAAAAAGAAAGGAAACCTTGCGGTCCTAGGCAGCAGCACAGATGCCTCTTGGCCCACTACCGGCACATCAATGTCCTCCTCTACCATAGGCCCTTCATCAGCACTAGAAGAAGATTCATCATCCGATGATGATGATTTCATGCGAAGAGAAAACTCACTGCCTGAATCTTCTGCCCCTACCTCTGAGTCCGAATCGGACTCAGTCTCTGAACCATGGTCAGAGGAAGACTCAAAAAGCAAACCAAGAACCTGCTGAGCAGTAATCCTGCGACTAGCCATTATCCTTACAAAGCAAGAAGACTGCACACACAAGTGAACAACAACCTACACTGTGCAATGTAAGAAGTAAACAAGGTAAGGCTTTCACAAAAAGATAAATACAATCCAAAACAATTTCACTCTTACCAAATATAGCTACACTCACCAGCACCTACTCTGATGAGACACAGCAAAAAGAAATGATATCCCACTAGAAAGAAAAAAAGAAATGACAGATTAGAAAACAAAGTGCACATCAAACACTAATGCTGAAAAAAAAAACACAGAGCCACAGAAACTGCTATAAGTACAACCTTTTTCAAAAAGACAAACATCAAGGGAAAGTAGTACAAAATGCATTCACTTACCAAGCACAAGCAACTACACAAGCTGCAAACAGACCCGCAACCTGCAACAATCCAAACAGCAAAAGCCTGGAACAAGACAAAAATAGAGAAGAAAAAAAACTACTACCACATTTCACAAACAATATAACAATTAAAACAACAACACACAAATGTGCCCCCCAAATTTAAATTCGGCCAGATGGGCCATCAAATAGGGCGTAGACCAATTGGGATTAGATGAGGTTTAACATCAAGACACTGGTTAATATTTTTAATTTTTTTTACTGCCTGACCCCTTTGGTGCCGGTCGGTCTTTTGCTCCTACCAGTACCCCCATCACACAGGGGCAGTAAGGACATTCATACACCTTTCGTACGTGTGACACATACAAAACATTCACACCGCCAGCGCCATTCAAGGGCCCATCACTTTCACACGCCCACATATCTGACACAGCAACTACAGAAAATGATGACTGCGTAGAGTGTCACTCAACTAGCAGTGTGTGTAGTGACCAACAGAAAGTAACTACTCACACACCGCCAGCCGAGCGCCAGTCCACCCACACCACCATCCAAGCACCAGACCATGCACTCCGCCAGCCAAACACCACTCAGCGCACACCGACAGCCAAGTACCACGCCACACACACTGCCAGCCAAGCACCACTCCACGCACACCGCAAGCCAAGCACCACACACCGCAAGCCAAGCACCACTCACCGCCAGCCAAGCACCGCTCCACGCACACCATCCAGCCAATTACCACTCCACACACACCGCCAGCCAAGCGCCACTCCACACACACCGCCAGCCAAGCACCACTCCGTGCACAGACAGCCAAGTACCACTCCACGCACACTACCAGCCAAGCGCCACTCCACACACACCGCCAGCCAAACACCTCTCCACACACACCACCAGCCAAACACCACTCCGTGCACAGACAACCAAGTACCACTGCACGCACACCATCCAGCCAAGCGCCACTCCACACACACCGCCAGCCAAGCAGCACTCCGTGTACAGACAGCCAAGTACCACTGCACGCACACCATCCAGCCAAGCGCAACTCCACACACACCGCCAGCCAAGCACCACTCCACGCACACCGCAAGCCAAGCGCCACTCCACACACACCGCCAGCCAAGCACCACTCTGTGCACAGACAGCCAAGTACCACTCCACGCACACCACCAGCCAAGCGCCACTCCACACACACCGCCAGCCAAGCACCACTCCACACACACCGCCAGCCAAGGCAGTAAGGACAAAAAAAGACCAACTGGCACCAAGGGAGGCAGACAGTAAAAAACAACCAAAATTTTAACCACCATTGGAACAAAACTCAAATCCTAGGGCCTAGTGGACCAAAAAACAGGAGGCAAAACGTCAAAAAAACGGGCCGATTTGCCCCAAGGGAGGGGTAGAAATTCAAAAACATAATTACTTGCCACCAGGAAGCGACCCTTGCCCAAGGGGTCGCTTCCTAAAAACTAAATTTAAATTCCCTGGTGCTAGTGGGCATTTTCTGCCCCCCCCCCCCCCTGGGGGCAAAACGGCAAAAAAACGGCCCGATTTGCCCCCAGGGTGGACAGAAAAACAAAAACACAATCATGGTCACCTGGAAGTGACCCTTACCCAAGGGGTCGCTTCCCAAAACAAACACATTGCCCCAACAAAAATCCCTGGTGCTGGTGGTAAATTTCTGCCCCCCCTGGGGGCAAAACGGCCGAAAAACAGGCCAATTTGCCCCCAGGGGGGCAGAAAAACAAAAAATTCATGTAAGGCCACCTGGAAGCGACCCTTGCCCAAGGGGTCGCTTCCTAAAAGCTAAAAACAAAATCCCTGGTGCTAGTGGGCATTTTCTGCCCCCCCCTGGGGGCAAAACGGCAAAAAAAGGGGCCGATTTGCCCCCAGGGGGGACAGAAAAACGTAAACATTCAACATGGCCGCCATATTGCGACCAAAAAACAACTCTGGTGCTAGTGGTGAATTTCTACCCCCCCTGGGGGCAAAACGGCCAAAAAAACGGGCCGATTTGCCCCCAGGGGGGGCAGAAAAACGAAAAGATAATTACAGGCCGCCTGAAGCGACCCTTGCCCAAGGGGTCGCTTCCTGTAAACTAAATTTAAATCCCTGGTGCTAGTGGGGGCATTTCCGCCACACGATCACGACGCTGTGCGCGATCGTGAGGCAGAAATGCCCTGCAAAGAGACATCAGGGGAGAGGAAAATCTCTTTCCTCTCCCCTGATGCCTCTTTGCGGCCCCAAACCCCCGCCGGAGTCTAGAAAACCTACCTTGCTGCACGGCGCTCAGGAAGCTAATGGCTTCCAGAGCGCTGGGAATCCCTGATGATGTCAGCGCGCGCTGTGCGCGCTGACGTCATCAGGGATTCCCATGGGGAGGGGCGGGGGCAGCAGCGGAAACTCTTCCGCTGCCGCCCCCAACAAAACAAGCGCAATCAGAGACCCTCGGGGGGAGCGCCAGCGCTTCCCCCGAGGGTGGGGCTGATGACGAGCTGGCCTTGTCATCCGCGCACGACCGGTGTGCGCCATGACGAGCCCAGCTCGTCATCAGCCCCGAAGGGGTTAAGGAGTTTAGACTATTGTCTACCCATCTTAGTGACTCCCGCACTACCTTTCTTTACTATAGCGGCTGTAAGTGAGAGAGAGAAAAGGACGAGCGCATGGTCCGTCCAGCACTGAGGTAGAACATCCCGCAGAGTCGTGTGACATACGTCGGCGAAGAGCAAATCCAGGGTATGACCCTTTGAGTGGGTTTGGGAGAGTATTAGCTGCTGTAACTCGATGTTGTGGCAGGCCTGGACCAGCTCTACGAAAGCCGAGTTTGTTGGTCCATCCGGCCATAGATTAAAATCCCCTAACACCATCAGCCTTGTGTGAGAATGAGATAGATCATAAATTAGGTCTATAAGCTCGGACACAGCAGACAGCGTGTTAGCCGGGGGTCTGAAACATAGCAGCCCAGTGTGTAATACACCTACCTGACCCTTAACCCCTTCGACGCTCATGACGAGCCCAGCTCGTCATGGAGTTTCCATTGACTTCAATGGAAATTACATTCAAAGCCATAAAACACCTTAGCATCCAAGTGGTTAAGGGAAAAGCCCAGCAGTTCGCATCCAGAGATGGCCTTGATGTTAAGCTGGGAGAAGTCTAAAGTCTCCCTAAAGATTAACCCGACTCCACCTCCTCTAGCCCCCACCCGAGGATTGTGTATTATTTTAAAGCGGGGGGGCAGGCTGTCCCTAGTTCCACCAAGCTGTTCGCTCTGGACAAAGTCTCTGTCATGAAGAGTACGTCTAGGTCGTGAGACTCAATGAGTAGCGCAATTTCTTCACAATGCTTGCTGAGAGATCTCACGTTCAGCAAGCCACAGGACAAGGAGTCTGGGTCCTTACAGCTGGTATTAGGCTTACAACTAGGGATGGTGCCGAGATTCAGGCTTACAAGTTCGTCATGGGAATATGATAATGCGGCTCGATGCAGAGAGGCAGAGTTTCCGGCACCCGGCGCATCCTGTGCGCGAACGGGCGCAAACGGGCTTACCTCTGGCGCTCCGCCTGCGCTCCGCCGGCGCGCACGCTGCGCGCCTACGCTGCGCGCTTTAGGAGCAGCCATCTTATATAGCCGTACACACGGGAGTCCTGCAATGAAATCACTATCCCCCCAACCAAGATGGCGCCTGCTATTCGGCACTCCCTGGTTCCCTCACCTAAGATGGCGGCTACAATCACCGCGACGCGATGTCCCCACGAGCCCAAGGTGCCCTGAAGCGTCAGCGCGAACGCGCAGTAGAAAAAGTGATTTTTAAAATAGTTAAAACGAGCAATGCAGCAACAAGTACTTCATCGCACGGTGGTCAAAATTAGTCAACTATGTCCCACTCAATGCTCAGGTGCAATTACCCCCAACTACCTCCAGCAAACCGTGTCAGTCCAGCTGATTCAGCATGGCGAGGGGGAGGAAGAGAGCCCGCACAGTACCTTTTTGAGTGTCGCACGGTCCGTACTCCACAGCCCTAAGTCGTAATGTTTGGGCCTCTATCTACTACCAACAGGGGCAGAGTGCGGTAGTTTAGGGACTCGCACAATGGTGCCAGATCCGCTGCGTCAGACAATGAGGATGGGCTCCAGGCCCCACTGCGGTGGGGTGCGAGGCAGCAAGTCAGCCCAAATCCGGTGTGCTCATTTAGCAGCGTCACAATGTTAGGCCCCAGGATCAGAGCCGAGCCAAGCACTCCAGTGGGGCGTCGCAGTTGCCGCAACGCATCTAGACATCGCAGCGCCCCCTGCACGATTCCACCGTCCTCCGCGTGTCGTGAATACCGGGCTCACCTCCACTTCCCTCTGCACCGGTCTGTTGCTGGCAGCCTCAAGCGCTATGTCCCCCTCAGTGCTAGGGCAAGGCAGTTGGCGGGACCCCGCATGCGTAGGGAGAGGAAGCAGGGCGGCGAAGTCCCAGCGTACCCTCCTCACCAGCGCTGCCGAGGATAAGGCCCAGAGGCCCAACTGAAGCCGGGACTCGGGTGAGGAGCCGCGACTGCCGTGGGCCCCCCAGACGGCGCAGCTTGCTCAGCACGGCTCCACGGCTCACCGCAACTCCCCGAGTCGAGGTCCAGCAGCTCTCTGCACGGCTCCGGTCTGGTGATCTACTCCCTCAGCCGCTCCGAGTGGGCGCAAGCGGAAGGCTCCCTCAGAGCAGGCGTCGCTCGCTCCGCATTTCCAGGTAGGCCGTGCCACCCCGTATCACTGCCCTCGGCGGGATCGGGCGAATATCAGCACTTCCTTTCGGTCTCCACAAGCAAAGCTCGCTCAGTATGTGCCCCCTCGGCTCCGATCCAGTTTATCAGCAAATTCGGAGCTCGAAGGGCACTGCTACCTTCAGGATATTATTCAGGATGGTTATTTCGGCAGAAGAGCCGACGGCTTAGGTGGCCATCACTGTTGCAGGCTAGCTCCGCCCCCTACAGTGGCACATTTACAAACTAATTTTTATTCTTTGTTTAGCGTAAAGCAGGTGAGATTTTTAACACTTCATTAGGGCATTCTTTGCCCTGCCCATCTCCCTCACCCATGCTGCCACACACCAACACCCCAATCCCCAAAACAAATAACTCGGCAGCAGTGTGCTGGAGCTCAGCAGAGACTGATTTGGGTGAAGTGTTGGGGTCGGGGTGTCGAGGAGCTGTTTGAGTTCAGAGGCCAGTCACTGCTCTGAAATGATAAAGTCAGGGGTTGGCCTGGGAACACAAACTGAGACTTCTATTGCTTAATTGTATTCATCAGTAGCAGCAGCCAAGACTCCAAATGTATTTCTGCCAAGTGAACTGTCTAAGCAAGGGCCGGCTCAGATACCAAGGCTGTTATTTTTTCAATGTACTATCAATATGATATAGAGTTGGCAACATAGAAAACTTTCTACAGATTAGTCGATCGCATGCAACCTGGGCCACTCTTCTCGGGCCACTTTAAGTGGCAAATTACACAATTTCCTGGAATAAACCAGCGGTTGACGAGGACCCTTTTGCTGGGTGTGCGTCACCCCACTGAGTGCTCTTGTGCCCCCCCTCCCCGAACAGGAAAGCACTCAACGTGGTTAAACGGATTCACGGAGGCAGGTTCTTTATTCGGTGATGGATTAAACCCAGATCTGTTGACTGGGTGTGAGTGTTTGATTGGTTCAGATGCTCTGTCCATCACCACCCCCTTTTGTACCGTGAGGAGACCTAACATCGTGCCAAATTCAATAGTGCGGACGCGACCGAAGGTGTGGAGCACTTTTCAGGCCGACCCGCCCTCCCCAGATAGGGCAGAGACCAATTGCGTCACCCAAGCACTGTCCCCGCCGGACGGCCCAGGCACAGCTGAGCAATCGCGCTACCCATCTGGGCACAAGAATGGCAGAAACAGTACACCCTGGCGCCGGCACCTGCTCCCAAACCCGAGCGGGCGGGCATGCCCGTCCGCCTTGCGCGGCGGGACCAGGTCGGTGGCGGGCCTCCCCGGGACAACCTCCACCCATGCGGTGCCCCCATCAGAGAGTACCCGCAACCCATGCGCTGAGTAGGAAGCCACGAAGAACCGTGGCTGCGCCCTCCGCTCACGCAAGACTTCAGGAGTCCCACCGCATAACCCAGGCTGGTCAAACGTACAGCTCACAAGAAGGATGGGAGCGGACAAACTAGCTTTGTCCCACTCCTGCAGGGCTGCGCATTGAAGGCCTGGCCTGGCTGCCCCCCCATCATAACAGTCTAGTCTGGCCTGGTCCCCCAGAGCCCAAGAGGCAGGGGACCCCACAGACACACACCCAGGAGAGGACCCTGTCCCTCCGGTGTCGTGCTGCATTAAAAGTAACATTGAGTACTCAAAAAAGAGAGATGCCGGGGAACGAACCCGGGGCCTCATTCATGCAAAGCATGCGCTCGACCACTGGTCCCCGGCACGAAGCTCCGCCCCCAGCGCGCCTCTCGACAATCGCGACTGAGCATCAGGTTACTCCTAGCCTGAAAAACAGCATAACAACCCGGCAGACGCAGCCACTAGGCCGCAACCGGTCGTCATGAGTGGCTAGCGCCGAGCAACTCCCGCCACACATACATCAGGCACCCCAGGCCAGACAATGATCAAGAGCCGGGGCCCGACATCCCGCCCAGATGTGTAGTGGGGGCTTAATGCCCCGCACTCACTGCTCCGGCACCGACGCTGGTGGCGAACAAAACCTGCTCTTATTGCCCCCCACCCGCAGTCTGACAAAAGAATGCCGTGAGCCGAACTGCACTCAAACACGGTTGCAGTCCTTTATTGGCACGTACCCAGCCTGATACAAACCCAGGCCTGGATGAGACAAGTGCTCACTTTCCCGTGCAGAGTGGGAAAGGGGGCCGTGCAGGATGCTAGGGTGCACCTCTTACTACAGCTGACTGTGCACTGCTAAGCGGCGGATGGTCGGGGAGTTAGAACCCCCCTGCCCTGTCCCCCTTCAAACTCCTCGCCACAACAGCACCCGCAGGAACTTGTAACGAGGCGGAGGTCCCACCTGGGCATTGCCTGAATGGTGGTACCCGGGGGAGGGGGCAGGGTGGCTCCTTCACCCGCATTCAAGTGCATTTTTTCCCCCGTGGGATGTATTTCTCTGTTAGAGTGGGGGCAGCTCGAGGTGGCGCGGCATCTTAAACCATCAGGCAGACCCCACCTTACTGCGGCACTCTGTGCGGCAGCCCGGTGTGCGCCATGCATCCGGGGCATAGGCGGGACCAGGCAAGGCCTCAACCCACGTGATGCCAGCCCAGTGATTTGAGCAGCTCCCTGTGCCCGAACGGGGCCCTCTGTTTTGAATGTGGCCGGAAGGGGGTCGAGATGTCCAGTACAGGGACAACGGGGTTAAATTTAAAGCGACTACGGCCATGACCGGACTGCGTGACCACGGCCGAAACATCACTCCTAGAAGGAAGAGCCTCCACAGCACCCGCTGCCCCCCCCCCCCCCACGCACCAGATACCATTACAGGCCACCAAAGCTGCCAGGGACGGAGACCAGTGCCCGGGGAGGCCTCTGAGGGCCTTGTTGCCCTCCCATTACCATGACCGGCCAAGACCCTAAACCTCACAACCCACCGCGAGATCTGGAGGCGCGGCGAGGAAAGGAACCCCACGCGACAGACCCACAAGGACCGAGGGCACCCACAACCTCATAGGCCCACAGCTGGAGCAGCCTCTGTGCCTCACCTCGTCCCTCGAGGAGTTCTGACCAGGAACACACGGTGTGAGCGCTGCCCCTCCCTCCTCTTAGGATTGATTGCCGAAAAGGTCCCTGCCCTAAATACTACCCTGAGGGGAGAGGGGGCTAATTGCACTCCGACATAGAAGGGCAGCAGCGACTACCCTAACCCACCACTCCGAGGCATTGTGCTCACGTGGGCCAAAGCCCCAATAAAGGTTTCGCCGGACCGTGGGCCCAAGTCGGGCCGATTCCCGGCACGCGACGAGCAAGGGGGTGCTCCGGGTGCCTCCCCGGTCAGCACAGTGCTGGGCTCGACCAGGAGAGGAGTGCCGCTGCCCTGGCCCCAAGGAGCTGTCCGCCCCCGATGGTGAACTGTCACCACGGCAGAAGCCAGGCCTAGCTGCCTTGCTGCAGAGGGGGGGGGAGGTACGCACTCACCGCAATAGTAAGCAGCTCCAGGGGGACACGTCCAAACAGCAGCAAGAGAAAGAGGGAGATCAGTGGGCGGGAGAGGTATAAGTACCTCTCCCCCCGCCCTCCCCTGCCCGAAAGTCGCGCAGGCCTGGGGACCCTCGAGAGTCCCCCCAACACTGGGTGGCTAACAGTGTGCCATCCTGTGGCACTAAGGGGGGACGCCCTCTTAGGAGGGCCCCCTTCGTGGGCCCGGGGCAGCCCTGCATTCATCAGCAGCTGGGTGGGATTTTTTTCCCCTTTCTTTTCTTTACAGTTTTATTTATTTATTTATTTAATGCATTCTTATAAAGCGCGGACTTTACCCGAAGGTGTCAGAGCACTGTACAATAGAACCAGTTACGTTACATGAGAGAACTGTTGCAGGAATAGAACAAACAAAAATAGCAAGAACAGACTGCATAAGCAAAAGTAAGAATAAATATGACAAATTTTACAATGACTAAAGAACTTCCTGGCGAACAATAGCAGGCCATAGAATCAAAACAACGCAGGCAAAAGGAACACAATTTCAAACACAGCAAGCACAGGATATATAAGCAAAAATATAAACATATGTGACAAATTTACAATGACTAAAGAACTTCCTGGAAGGGTCTGAGAAGGAGGGAATTAGTTCTGAAAGTGTCTTTGGAATAAAAGAGATTTGAGGTCCGCTTTGAAGATCTGGATGGAGGTGATGGCACGGAGCGAAGGAGGAAGCGAGTTCCAGGTTCTCACCGCATTACCTGAGAACGATTGTGCCAACAGTTTTTCTCTTTTGAAGGAGGGGGGTTCAAGAAGAAACTTTTCCGCATTCCGAGAAGGTCTTGAGCCTCCAGACATTTTGAGTTTATTCGCCAGATAGCGAGGGGAGGAAGAGTGCAAAGCTTTGTGGGTGATGCACGCTGTTTTATAGATAGCTCTAGCCTCGATGGGAAGCCATCGGAGAGAAGACAGGATAGGAGTGATGTGGTCACTTCGTTTGGACCCTGAAATGAAGCGAGCTGCTGAATGGAGGAAGGATTTGAGAGGGGAGAGGTGAGATTTGGGAAGGCCAGTCAGAAGAGAATTACAATAGTCAAGTCTAGAGAGAACTAGCGATTGGACCAAGGTTTTTAGGTCATTCTCCGGGAAGAACCGACGAATCCCCCATAAAAGTCGCAGTTGATAACGTGCGCTCTTGGCCATGGAGTTGATGTGTGAGATTAGGTTGAGTCTTTTGTCAAGTATGACACCTAAGGATTTAGCGCAATCCACAATGACGGGTTTACTGTTGAGTAGATTTGATTGATCCATCCAGGCTTGAACAGGAGGCGGAGAGAGAGAGTTAGATATGAGGAGGAATTCCGTTTTGGAGGGATTGAGAATGAGTTGGTGAACTAGCATCCAGTTGTGAATAGTGTTGAGAGTAGAGCTGAGTAGTGAGAGATCATGAGGGGAAGACACCTTGAGGTAGATTTGGGTGTCATCCGCATAGAGATGGTAGAGGATTCCAGATTTGCTTAGGAGGTTCCCTAATGGTTCCAGATAGAGATTGAACAGAGTGGGAGCAAGGATAGAACCTTGAGGGACGCCTAGACCAACCACCAGTGGAGACAAGAGACTATTTGCAATCTTGATCATTTGGGATCTGTCTGTGAGGAAAGAGGCAAACCATTTGAGTATAGTGCCTTCCACGCCCATTCTCTGTTGAAGAATGTTAAGGAGGGTGTTGTGATTAACAGTCTCAAAAGCTGCAGAGAGGTCAAGAAAAATCAGAAGGCACGATTCCCCTGAATCGAGAATATGCAGCGCATCATCGATCACTTGCAGCAGGGTTGTTTCAGTGCTGCAGTTTTGAATAAAGCCCGACTGGAACATGTCGAGGAGATTATTCCAAGCAGTACAGTAGGAAGCGGCATCACATGCCAAGCAGGCCCCGCCTCAGAGTGTGGCAGGGGCCCGACACACGGTATGGTAGGTATTTGTACAGCACATGACATGCTGAAGAGCAGCCACCCTCAACAGGGGCGTAATGTCCATTGGTGCAGCAGGAGCAGTGGCACCAGGACACAGGCCCGAGGGGCTCTCTGAACTCAGAATATTCCTGTGTTTCACAGTTCACACATCAGTCAATGGCTCTTTTCCTTACTTCGACTTCGACCCATGACAAGCTGTCCACGCTACTGATCCTAAACCCATGCGTTCCATCATCAGAGCTTTGGTCAGTCATAAACAGTTATTAATTAAAAGCTGTATGTGATTATCTTCCAGTATACAGTGCTGAATAGGGCACCCCTTCAGGGCTTTAAGTGGGCCGGGTTTTGCCAGTGCTGAGCACCAGTACTTAAAAGCAGGTGCCCTCCATTTCTGCCCTCACCCTCAGGGTGGAAAAGAAAATCTTAACTCTGCAGCAGTACCCCTGCTCGAAGACTTTGATGTAACTTCAAAGAGACTCGTTTTAGTTCTTTCACAGTCGCATAATTTCAGAACTGAAACATTTCCGATATTCTGTACTGTTGTGCTCTAGCTCATCCATTTGTTCTTCACAATTTTCCTTTCTCCGCTTGCTTCCCCTTCCAGCATCCTTTCCTTCACTCATGCCCTCTGTGTTGCTTCCCACTTCCCGCATTCCTCTGAACTGCTTCCCCAGCGGTCTGTGAATCTACATCCCAGCCATGTTGCTTCCCCCACCATGCTATTTTTTTTTTACTGGTCCCTCTTGGATCAGCAAACAAAATGAAACAAGCATTGGCATAGCCAATAGCTCTCGCCTTTGGGGCCTTATAAGTGTTTGGTTATCCAGCACAATATCCTTGGTGCAACAACATCAACTGTTGCATGGCTAAACACTTATAAGGTCCCAAAGGCGAGACCTATTGGCTATGCCAATGCTTGTTTTTTGTTGAAATGGAAATCAGCATGCATAGCATGCTGATGTCATTTCCTACTCAAAGTGAAAGTGAAATATACTGATCAGTTCATTTCACTTTCACTTAATAAGTGCTCAGGGGCATATCTCAGCCCCCCAGCACAGTTTTGAATGGGGGAGGTATTGCTGGTAGAAGAGATCCGCCCCTCTCTAATCATATATCTTTCTAGTGGACCCCTGCTAGGGGGTTGCCATAGACACCAGGGCATGTGCTCCCCCCTGCTCTGGGCCCCATTAGCCTTGTTGCCTCACCCCACCATGGGGGTGAATGGAGGTGTTGAACCCCAATGTGCCCCTCACCACAAAGTTAGAAAGCCCACTAAAAAACAGGGTTATTTTAGGGCAAACTATTTTTTGTGGGAAGGGGTAGCTCCCCTGGTCATGGGCCTCTGCTTCCCCCACCAGGGCAACCATTAGCCTTTCTGCCCCCACTGCTGGGTTGATCACCCCAATCTGCCCCCAGGGGAGGCAGAAAGCCCACTAGGCACCAGGGTTTTCTTGCTTACTATGTTGCAGAGGAACTCTCACTAGCCCTGGTTTGATCCATTCCTGTCACAGGCAGTATACCCAACCACACAAGTGGAGTAGCATTTTTATTGCGACAAGTGGGGAAACATTGGAGGGTAGGAAGTTTGTGGAAACATGCAGATTCTGAAAGTTGCCATCACAAAAACTTGTGATTTAAGGATTTTAGGCAATGTTTGAGGTTTGAGGGGCATTGTGTGTAAGAAAAGGTTACACCACTCTGTACTCCCCCCAGGTGTTTAATTTTCAGAAATGTCTTGGTTTCCTACATTTCTGTTTCTGGCTGTCGATCCCGAGCCCAAATACCGCAGCTCCCCTGAGTACCTAATAGGCTCATTTTTTGGGGCGCTTTCATGTCATGGGAATCAGGTCCACACAAAAGAGGTACAATTTTTATTGGGAGACTTAGGAGAATGCTGAGTGGTAGGAAGTTTGTGGCTCCCTCAGATTCCAGAACTTTCCATCACAGAAATGTGTGGAAAATGTGCGTTTTCAAAAAAGGTTTGAGGTTTGCAAGGGTAAAAAACCTTAGGAGAGCCACGCAAGTCACACCACCCTGCATTCTTCCATCTGTCTAGTTTTAAAAAATGTTCAGGTCTTGGTAGGTTTCCCTAGGTGCTGGCTGAGCTAGGGCCCAAAAGCCACAGCAACCCATATTGCAAAAGCGGGGATGGTTTTGAGTGAAACAACTTGATGTGTCCATGTTGTGTTTGTACATTTTGGGCTCTTTCCTATTGCGGGCGCTAGGCCCACCCAAACAAGTGATTTACTATTTTTAATAGGAGAAGTAGAGGAATGTTGGGTAGTAGGAAATGTGTGGCTAACAGTTGCAGCTCCTCCTCTGTGGTGGAGGAGCGTCATTCCTTCCCTCCCCCCCCCCATGGCCAGCTGAGGGAAAGATAAAATAAAAAGGTTTATTTTTCCACTGGAGGGTACCCAGTCTTTGGGGACAGGGCCATACCGTGACAGGCAAGGGGAGTGGTGGGCAGCACTGCTGTCAGTGCGCATGATGGTCTTAGGACGGCTAAACTGTCATGCGCATTGACATCTCCCCAACCCGAACTGCATTGCCAGATGGACAGAACAGCAGGTTTAGGCGCCCAGTCCCGTTTGGAGCTTAAAACAAGCCTCCTCAGGCTAATCACAGTGCTTCTCTCACGCTGGCCGCATGAGAGAAGCAATGGAAATGGCCATGGGGAGTCTGGGAGCCCCATACATACACAGCAGGAAAGAGAAGAGCGGCAGAACAGTAATTGGTGAGTAGCAGGTACGTTATTTTCTTGTTTTTGTTTATTTTGTTATCCGTCCTTCCTGCCCACCCATATCCCTCCCAGCAAATCCGCCGCAAAACCAGCCGCTACTGGTGGCTGCACACAGATTCCAAAACTTCCCCTCACAGAAATGTAATGAAAATGTGTGCTTTTAGCCAATGCTTGAGGCATGAAAGGTGTTCTGGGTATGAAAAAACCTGGTGAGAACCACACAAGCTACCACACCCTGGACTCTTAAGGTGTCTAGATTTCATAAATGTGTGGGTTTGGTAGGTTTCTCTTGGTGCTGGTTGAGCTAGGGCCCACTATCCACAGCTACCCAAATGACAATTTTTATTTTATTTTGAGGGATAAAATCTGTTATATCCATATTGCGTTTTGTGCCCTTTTCTGCGTGGGAGCTAAGTCCACCCACACATATAAGGTACCCTTTTTATCTGAAGACATAAAAGGAAGCAGGGTGGTAGGAAATTTGCAGCTCCCTGCAGATTTCAGAACTTCCCTTCACAGAAATGTGAGGAAAATGTGTGTTTTTAGCAAACATTTGATGTTTTATAGGGTTTCTGGTTAAGAAAACCTGGTAAGAGACACCACCCTGAATAACCCCAGGTGTCTAGTTTCCAGAAATGTCTGGGTATGGTAGGTTTACCTGGGTGACAGGTGTGCTAGGGAACAAATTTCACAGCTACCCACATTGCAAAAAAGTATTGATTCTGCTGGGTAAAATATGATGCTTCCAAGTCGTATATTAGGTTTTTTTTGTGTTGCAGGCGCTAAGCCCTACCATACAACCGAGAATAGTAGAACATTTGTTATTAACATTTATACTTTTCTGCATTTGTGGCTTCTAAATTTAAGCCAGTGTGCAAGAAATAGGACAATTTGCAAAATGCCCTTTGAATCATATGATAATATCTGTAACCACAAATTCAGTGGGGGTGAGGGTGCGGGGGTAAAGGGGGATAGAAATAACCACTGTCCTAAAACTCTGTTGTTGGTATTGGGGACCTTTGGTTTCTTAGACAAACACTACACATCCCCATGAACAGAAGGGTCGAAGGAACATAATGGTGTATTGCTTTGGTAAATTCGCCATCATGACAAATTACAAATTAAAACCTGGGGATCTGCTAAAAGCTGATGGTGCTAATTGGGGCAAATTAATCCACTCCCTTCTCCTTGCCATCTGTAGGGGTGCCCCCATTCCTGTCTCTTGGAAGGGGGCAGAGGTGGTTCCCATCCACAAGAAAGGCCCTAGGGATGATCCGTCCAATTATAGGCCGATTAGCTTACTGGATGTAAGCCAAAAAGTTGTCGGTAAAGTCATTCTACTCAGGATACTCAACTGGGTGGATGAAAACAAAATTAGGGACCAGATGTAAAAAAAAATGTTCTTGTTGCAAACCACCCGATTCGCAGAATTGGGCTGTTTGCAAATGGAAAGATGCTTTTTTTGATGTACAAAACGCAAAATGCAATTCGGTATCTGAAGAAGGTGCGGTAAAGGTCAAGGAACCACTGAAACTCTGAGTCAACACTTTGATTGTATGCAGTTGTTTTCTATGTTAATTTTTGACCAAATGTTTTTGATGATGTAGCTGGTCCAATGGATGATAAACTAGTATTTTATGTGTATTTAAAAAAATATTTACGAGAGTTGACATCAAATTTATATCTGTTGTTCTTCTGATGATAATTAAGCATCCATCTAGCGAAAGTTAGGATTTTAACAAGAACTACAGGGGGAAAACTTGTCTATTAATTGGCTAAACTCTATTCCCTGTGCCTTTATAAAAGGGGTTACACTCTTGTTGATGTGATCAGAAATGTCCTTGGGTGCTATAGTAGTTTTGTCAAGGAATTCTGCATGCAAGCCTGAGATCAATAAGTAGTCTTAAATATGAGAGATTAAGGCAGAGAGAAAAAGTTACAATCTAATGTTTCTGGAAACAATGTTTCTGGATGTTGTCATCTCCATTCATCCTTTAAATTAAACATGGAGCATAGGTTTTTCATGATTTTATGATCTTCGGTAGGGCGATAGTGATGTTTAGAAGATCTATCTATAGTGAAACCCATTGGGAGATTAAAATCTCCTCCAAATAACATCAATGTGTCATCAGGTACAGAATACATGATTAGAGAAAGGTCTAAACAGTCAGAGCAAGGAATGATGTCCCATGTAGGGATGTCATAACAGAAATGTGGGGAAAATGTGTTTTTTCAAAAACGATTTGAAGTTTGCAAGGGTAAAAAACCTTGGGAGAGCCACACAAGTCAAACCACCCTGCATTCCTCCAGCTGTCTAGTTTAAAAAAATTTACATGTTTTGGTAGGTTTCCCTACCTAGAGCTACACCATAGTTTTCAAATCCCTTTCTACCATAATCCAAGAGCAACATAGATCTTTGAGAGGACGTGTCCATATCAGAGTCATCAAGTTTGTCAAGGAATTTCCTTAGCTCTTTATCAGAAGAAAAGATGTATGTTGAATCATAATATGACATAAGGTTTGGTCAGATAGTAGCCATACACCAATTGTCAGTTGAAGCCAGTGAGTAAGTAGAAAAAGAAAGTCCTCTTGACGAATTCGACCACTGGACTGCTCCCTGTGTCGCTGAACTGTCTGTTTCCTCTTTTCGACCCCTCCACCCCTCTCAACTTGTTCAGTCACCCCGACACTGGATGTGGTGAATGCTCGTCCCCTGCCAGTTTGTCTGACTTTCTCTTCTGACTTTAGGTTTCTCTGAAATACTTTCCTCCTCGCTGGTCTGCCTGATCCGATCGTCTTTCCAATCCCTTTTTTACTTCTCCCCCTCTACGCCCCTTCAGATATTTTGTCTTTGTTATGTTTTACTTTAGAACTCATGATACTGTGTAACACTGTCTTTTCCTATTGGTATTTTAGGCTCCAGTAGCAAATGTAATTTTGGAACTCGTGATTCCTCATGTAAAGCGCTCTGACACCTCTGGGTCTAGCCAGCGCTATATAAAACCGCTTCAAATTAAATGTATAAAGGGATATCATGTGGAGATATTACATAGCACAAGAGTAGTCCAGGGGTAGCCCAATGACAGCTCAAATATAATGATTTCCAAGGGATAGTGCTATAAGTAATAACAATGCAATAACTTCCAGATATGAATCATACATCAGAGGTAACGGAAATACAAGTTATGGCAACCACTTATGTGTACATAAGGCAAACAAGCATTGGAAATGCAATAGGTCTCGCAGCATTAGAGTTAGTGCTTTTAGAATTGTTTATGGTTTTTTTTGTAAATCTTAAGCATTTTTGTTTCCTGTAGCCAATGCTAAAGAATTAAAAAAAAAAAGCCATAAACATTTCTAAAAGCTCTAACTCAAATGCTCCGAGACCTATTGCACTGTGTGAGGGTGAGGGGTTGAGGGTGAGTGAGGGTGAGTGAGGGTGAGTGAGGGTGAGTGTGAGTGAGGGTGAGAGTGGGTGAGGGTGAGTGAGGGTGAGTGAGGGTGAGTGAGGGTGAGTGAGGGTGAGTGAGGGTGAGTGAGTGAGGGTGAGTGAGGGTGAGTGAGTGAGGGTGAGTGAGAGTGAGGGTGAGGGGTTGAGGGTGAGGGGTTGAGGGTGGGTGAGGGTGAGTGAGGGTGAGTGAGGGTGAGTGAGGGTGAGGGGTTGAGGGTGAGTGAGGTTTTTTTTTTTTTTTAAAGGCACAAGCAGGCTCTTTGGAGCAAGTATACTGCATTCCTCTTTCCTATAAACGCTGACACTTTGAAGTTAGCCTAGAGCAAAATAAAAAGCTTCCCATGTAAACACAGCTTGACATTTTACCTCGGTCTTTGAAAACCTAAAAAAACGAAAGTAAAAAACTTAAAAGCGGACTGTTATTCACTGCAAATCGGAATGCCTTTTCTTCCTCAAGTCTAAATCCTTTCAGTCACCAACAATAAATACAACTTTAAAGCTCAAAAGTAACTGTTACACAAGGTCAGGGGAGGGGCGAAGGAAGGCGCCATCGAGGGTAAAAACATAGCCTGCACGAAACATTCGCCTCTTCCTGCATGGGAGTTTTTTTTTTTTTTTTGCTCCAACGCGCAATCCTTTCCCAGCATTTATGTGGAGTTACAAAGGCACATCTGTGTACGTTGGAGGGCCAGCCTGACGTGTTTTCTGCTCTAGCAGCAGCTGCGGTTTCTGAGGAAACGAGGCTGATTTTCGAGTCAGGCTGGGAGCTTTTTTTCCCCTCCTTTCTCCAAGAGCCTACGTGCGGGGGAGGGGAGCGGAGGGAAGGGAGCGAGCGAGCGAGCAAGCTGCATTAAAAAAACTCCACGGCTTCTCAGAAAGGGGAGGGCGGAGAGAGAGAACAGGAGCAGCCTGCTGGGAATTTGCCTCGCGCTTTTCTTTCTCAACGGTTCTTGCGCTGTGTTGCAATCTTTGCTTTAAAAAAACATCCATTGTGGAACCGGTTTATTTATACATGTTCGGCTCGTCTTAGGTTCGCAGATAATGAGAGAAACGACCATTCAAATCAGAAAGAAAAGAGACCCCGCTGGCTCAGATGTATCTAACTACCACCAATGTTCTTTTACCTTTTTTAAATAACATGCTTTTCCAAAAACAAGACGCAAAAACATCCTTCCCATAAAAGGAGCACCGATTTCTATTGGAAGATATCTGGATTATATGCACACTTGGGTTAAACAACAAGCCTTTTACCGTAACACGGCGGGCAGGGGAGGGGGCGGAGAGGGGAGAGGTGCGACACGGCAGGCAGGCAGGGGAGGAGAGTAGGAGGAGGAGGGGGGAGGAGAGTAGGGGAGGCACGGCCTAGCGGCCGTGCAATCAAGTAGTGAGGGGGCGGAGCTGGGGGAGGCTGTGAGAGAGAGTAGGCAAGGCTAGCGGCAGGCAGGCAGGGGAGGAGAGGAGGAGGGGGGAGGAGAGTAGGGGAGGCACGGCCTAGCGGCCGTGCAATGAAGTAGTGAGGGGGCGGAGCTGGGGGAGGCTGTGAGAGAGAGTAGGCAAGGTAGGCGGCTGGGGGCATGTGCACGCGCATTTAAGCTCAATGCGCATGCGCATTGAGCTTAAATTTCTCGTGCACTGCAAGGAATCGCCACGATTCCTTGCAGTGTGGATAAAGAGCGGATAAGTGCCAATACTCTCGCCTTGCTCGATGCGCATGCGCATCGACAGGCGAGACCTAAAAAGGTAGATACTAGTGTAAAAACGGTTTGAACTCTCGTTTGCTAGGGTGACGTAGCCCAATGAATCACATGCTGTAGACTGCACAATCTCCATGAAAATGACCAATCCACGTAAGTAATCGACCAGTGGTCTAGATTCTCTTTAAATTACATGGAGGACTATGCAAGTGTTTCTATGCCGTGAATCGTTATGTATTCATGCTCATTCTAAAATGGATTAGACAAATTTACATTCAGTAGAGTCATTTAGCCCAGACTTAGTAAAATGTAGCCCAACTGCAAAAAACTCCAAATAAATAGGCAATCCACTGAAATTGATGCTAAGTGGTCTAAATTGCCTTCAGGTAATGTGAGGGAATGAGCAGGAATCCTTTGCCTCGCTTTGTAATGTCTGACCGCCTCGTTTTAAAGCATCATGAGGGAAATGTTCTGGTGGGGTAAAATATCTTGCAAAGAGCTCACGTCGATTAGCCGATGTTCTCCAATGTATGGCAGCTAAATCTCGGAAGATACAGCGTTGTTGAACATTCTGCAGCTTTAGCTCTGAATTTGGCTTCATTTCAAGCTGCTACACTTACATAAAATCCCAGTTTTCGCTCATGTCAGAGCACAGTTTCCAAATTAGACCGCCATCTTGCACAGCAAATTGGTCAACCCCTGGTATTATACCACTGTTATGGTCAAATAACATAAAAGGGTTACTGTTGGAACCAGCACTTTCTGGTTGGCTGAATGGATGCCTCCAGCCAGGCAGAACCTTCTACTCGCATCGTGAGTGGCTGATTGATTACACGTGCTGTATAACCTGGGCTCACCCTTGGCACTGAGTAGTCAGGCTTAATTCGGAGGCAATGTGTAAAGCAAACACACAGCAGACAGTAGTGATAAATGCACTTAGCATCACAAAAGAGACTTCACACGAGATGTATGTAAAAATGTTTAGATTAGACACAGATTCAATTTTTATAAAATGAACATCAGGTACTTTTGAGCATAAAACACATTTGGAATTATTTTTAGCAATACTACGCCCACTCATTCGATTATATCAGCAGTATGTACATGGGGTGATTCCTAATTCCCCCCCTACCACAGAGGGAGCACCCTTATGTGTTGCGACACCCTGTCCACCCCAGGCTCATCCTGGCAATCCTGATAATACAGCCCCACCCAGTTATTTAGAGAGCATTGGTCACAACAATATCAACACTATGCATATATATGCAACAAGTATACTTTTTAGCAGTACAGTATGCCAGAGCCACACAGGAAAACCCAATGTCAGATGTTTTGTGCTTTTGGCACAAAAGCAATGTATAATGCAGCACCACCCTCAGTGTTTTGAACCCCAGGCAGTCAGCTTACTATCACCCCCAATCACACATA
Organism: Lissotriton helveticus; assembly: GCF_964261635.1. Lineage (NCBI taxonomy): Eukaryota > Metazoa > Chordata > Amphibia > Caudata > Salamandridae > Lissotriton > Lissotriton helveticus. The sequence continues at coordinate 236,215,596 of NC_136062.1, read as the reverse complement.
CTCACTCCGCCCCTAGCTATGGTGATTACAGATACCAGCACAGTCAGTACTGAATGCTCTTGTACACATAACACCCTGTGCAGACTCCGTTGCACCAGCCACCCTCCGGTTCACCCAAATTGTCCTGAACCCCTGGATGGTATATAGCCAACCTCGCCTCCCTTACACGAGGCTGCATGCTGCCGAAGTCACTTAATCTTTGTCTTCGAGGAGCAGATGGCAATATGCAGCAAGTGTAATTAAGAGGTAGACGTAAACAAGGGTAGTGTAGCAGCCACTCAGGAACTTCGCCCACAGGTCTCAAAACACAATGGAGTCCTGAAGTCTCCTGACCCACTTTTTAAATGTCTCAGAAAAGTTCCTTCAACCCAGTCAACCTCTCTCGCTACTACCTGGCGCCAAAATGGTTTTGAGAGGGGTCAGGTGAGGAAAGGGCTATTGGTCCACCGTGTTAAGGATCAAAAAGGGAACCACAGACAAATGGGGAGTAACACAGGGGATCCTCTCGATGGGATACGGCACCCCGACAAGTATACAATGATAATGGTTGTGCCTAAGCAATCTGGGCACAGCGTTTGGTGAGCATTGGTATGAGTCGCAACATACACTTCATATTCCAAACACAATGAGTTGCAATTTCCATATCTCCCTGGTACTATGATCGGTGCACGATGATCATGTTGCCCCAGACTAGTCCAGTCACATACACAGGTGCAAGTTCAGCAGAGCTACACCTGGTAGAATGGGTACACTCCCATCTTTGAGAGTCGTACTCTATGAATTGGATACAGCATGCAATGAGATGCAGTAGTGGTGTCACACGAGAGAGATGCCAAATGAATGATAAAGCAGGTCATTTTCGATCCTGCAACTGGTGAATCTGCTCACTACCAACAAGATGCTTTGGAGTGTCAGGGTTCCTGCATTTTAGGAACCACAGGCCTTAGCTGTGGGCAAGGTTTCTGGGCTCAGCACTAGACAATCCTGTTTCCAGTCATTATTCTTAGGTCCATGCTCACACCACGCAACCCATAGGGATATTGTAGCCAAGGTGGGCACTTGAGAGGGCACCACTCTCCTGATGTAAGATAGATGGTGTAGATCCCTTGCTGGAGATCTTTGATGTCCTTGAGATCCCCAAGAGAACAGGAGGTTCGCAGACGAGCCCTTGGAGAGCACACTTCAGTGCATCACACTTCTGCAGGTCTCAGTCCAGCCAATATTCTGAAAAGGCACACTGTCCCCTTTTGAGGTACAGCTGCCTGGTGCACAGGGGCAGGCATGCCCCGCTGGGTGGCGGGAGGGGCTGGGGTGCAGCTGCCTGGGTGCGCGTGGGCGGGCAGGCGATGATGTTTTGTGCAATGGTATGTACTCTAAAATTCATGTATCTGGACTCTGATTCAGATGTTGGATCTTTCTCAGATGTGGGACCTGGTGAACTGCACTACATACTGGAACGTAGTTGGAGACACACCAGCTTGAGCAGGTGAGCAGTGAGGCCTGTGTGCGCAGTGTCGGCACTCTCTCTCCCAGTCCCTCTCTTCTTTTCTCTGTGTCTCTCTCCCCCTCTCTGTCACTCTCTGTACGTCTATCTCTCTATTTCCCTCTCTTTCCGTCTTTCTCTCTCTCCCTCTCTGTCCGTCTTTCTCTCTCTCCCCCTCTCTGTATGTCTATCTCTATCTCCCTCTCTGTCCGTCTTTCTCTCTCTCCCACTCTCTGTACGTCTATCTCTCTCTCTCCCTCTCTGTACATCTATCTCTGTCTCCCCCTCTCTTTCCATCTATCTATCTCTCTCCCTCTCTGTTCGTCTCTCTCTCTCTCTCTCCCTCTCTTTCCATCTTTCTCTCTCTCCCTCTCTGTCCGTCTTTCTCTCTCTCCCTCTCTTTCTCTCACTCTGTATCTCTCTCTCTCCTTCGCTCTCTCTCTGTCCGTTGATGTGCGCAAGACACACCTTCTCATCAGGATTTTTGTCTTGCCTGCTGTGACCTACAGATTGTCCATAGGGGAGCCGCCATGTGTCTTCATTTCTGTTCTGTGTTTATTTGAATACATTTTCATTTGTTAATTCAAAGGTGAATGTGTGATGCTCATCTTTGTGATGACACATGCATATCACCAAATGTGATTGTGCGACATCAGGCGGATTATTTGGTACATTAATCCGTGTAGTTGATATGGCATGTCTTTGACTGGGGGTGGTGGGGTCTTGGGGGGGGGGGGGGTCCTGGGGGTGGTGGCAGTGGGTGTTGTGGCCCTCTTGGGTGTCCGGCCTGCATGATCAGTGGCTCCATGGCATCTGTTGCCCTTCAGGTGGGTCCCTTTTCTGGTGCTGGCTGTGATCTGACTTTACACCAGGTCAGAGCAGGTGTTAGTTTCCTTCTGCTAACACGCGTTATCGCATGTTTTGGGATCTTATCGCCGATCTGGCTGGTCGGTGAGAATGTTGCGACGCGGGGTTGTCGCGGCTTTTTGCATGGGAATGCCTACTCTGCATCTCATTAGCGATAGATGCGAGGGTCATTTGTGGCGATGTTTTTTGTGGTTGCTATCGCAGGTAAACTGGTGCTATGGGCTGTTAGCACCAGCTTGTGAATGGGGTGATATATTTATCGCGACTTTGGCTGCGATAAAGTGCTGATAACTCTACGATAACTCCTTGAGAGTGTTTAGAAAGGCACAGACTTTTTTGTCGCTTTCTTTATCTATGCTCCGGTATACTTAATTAATGTTTCACACGCAACCTTTCACCTCATGAATCGGGTTTCCCCACTGCTGGTATTTGTTATGGCTTTATATAAACAACACGCTTTCTTCTGTGATTTGCAACTAGAATGCTCTCTCTCTCTCTCTGTTCACTATACCGCTCAGATAATAACACTCCGTGTGTTTTTTAAAACCACAAAGGACTAATCTGGTTTAGTGGCTTAAACCTACTTGTTTCAGTCCCCATTGTTGCAATGCGTATTTTTCTATAAATACTTTTTTTGTGTCACTGAGACCGGCCCCTCGCAGTTGTAACTCTTGGGCAATTTTACTTTTAGAAACACACTGAATATTTCTAGCAATTAGGGGCGGATCCGGACAGGTTATTTCACTTCCTTCTTGCCTCGCTCTCTCTCAATCTCTATCTCACTCTTGCTCTATGTCTCTCTCTTTTCTCTCAGTGACTTTTGTCTCTATGTTCACTCTGCCTTTCCCTTATCTTTCCAAGTATCTTTCCCTATCTCTCTATCTCATCACTTTCCCTCAGCCCTCCGCGCTATGCCCCTTTCTCACTATAACCATATCCATGTCCCTATGCATCACGGTTGTGTCTTTCTACATTCTAAGTATGTGTTTGCTTTATGCATACTGACTTTTAAACTTCGGGCCAATTGTCCTTAAAATTTGAAACGCTATCATGTAATTGGTGGTGCTCATTCAGGAAGGCTGTAGTTCAACATGCACAGAGATGCTATTGTATTGGGGTTGTGGAAAACATTTACGCAAGCAAAACAAAAGATACCTCCCCGGAAGCCCTTTGTTCATTATCTACATCCCTATCTTCTGGAAAACTAAACTAGGTACCCCCAAACAAAAAATAAAGTGGATTTAAATACATGCTCATACATTTTACATTTATTGGGCAAAAATCCGCGCATAGGTCTGCATTATTTTACAACATTGTGGGAAAAGCGTTCAGTTTTTTGTAAAAAAAAACAGTGCTGATATATCGCTGATGGCGTTATCTTTAAAACAAATTGACTTTGGTTGCGTTTACACTACACACTTTCTCTAAGCTCTGGTTAAAATATTTTTCGTGTACAAAACAAAAAGCTTATCTTCTCTTTTTTGCACATCATAAACACACTGCATGATTTTGCGCAGCGTGGTTGAGTTACTCTATACTGTCTCTAGTTTACACTTTTGGGCTTCGATGCTGGCATTTGAACTTTTGCAAACATGATATGTTTATATACTTTTAGTATCCCAGAGTGTGTGGGACAAGTTGCTGTTTTTAGGTCGAGCCTAGAGCAGCGCATGCGCTTCTTGCTCGACTTTTAGTAAGGGCGTTTTGAAAGTGCTACCTACCCATAAGCTTTTCCTGGCCTCAAGCTTGCACGCGCACAGCCGACCATCTGCCCGCCATATGCCTTTCTTATCTCTTCCGCTGCCCATTACTTTCACTTTCTTGGCCGCTGCTTGTTTTTCCTGCTTGGCAGTCCATGTGAGTGCATGTTTTGACAACTCTCTTCGTTTTGCGCTTTGTTACACCCCTTCCCATATACCCAGGCTCTTTGTTGCTGCCTCCTTCAGGTGCTGCAAGCTCTGTGTCTTCTGCTTCTCCCCTCTGCTCTGTGTTACTTTCTCTCTCATGCTTCATTCCTCCACCCCTATATTGGTTCTCCCTTGCGTGCGTGGTCATGCTTTTTATTTTTTCAATGAAACCCATTTACTGCCACAAGAGATTCACACATCTTCCACTTCACATTCACATGCTACCCTTTCAGTGTTCCTCCTAGTTAAGGGTAGGAGTTCTACTTTACTTATTTGCAAATGTCCACGGCAGGTGTCCACCACTCTTCACTCAGAGCACCAGGCGTAATGTTAGACTAGAGGTACCAACAGCAAAAGAGACTGAACCTCCGAATAGCAAACTAGGAAACCATCAGTGGATACACAGTCTCTTCTCACTGCCCATACATCAATACAATCTAATTCATACTGGGTAATGTAGTCTTAGTGCCAGTGGACCTAATTAAACTAACAAGAGTGGCCACCATAGTTGTAGGACGTAAGTTTTAAAAATCCTCGGAGCATACATTCTGAAATAAGTGGCATCACATATGGTGGCCCATTGCAGTGTGCACACGCCTTCCTCTATTGACAAATATTACATGGGCAGTAGCAAGCCAAGCGTCGAAGATGGAGCCTATAGCGAGGGCATCAGAATCAAATTAAAGATTATGTTACCAGCTTTAAATAAGCTTCACACACTTCAGAGGCTGTTTTCAGCTGCAGTAATAAATATCGAGCAGGCCTGTATTTCACCTTATCTCCTGTGCCCTCCCCACCCCACACCCCTTCCCGTCTGTCCCTGCTTATTTAACTGTTTGTCTTCCTCCCTAAGCATTTCACACTTAAGCTGCTGAAACAAATATAGAATCTCTCCTCGGATATATCGTGATTGCCTTAAAAACACAGATGTCCAGCAGCCGAGGCATACTCCTGCATGCACAATATCATATAAGTCAATCAGTACACATTCAGAACCCAAGAAGTCTTTCCCAACTCTTCGTCCCCCAACAAACGAAATATACAAAACTCTCAATCAATCAATCAATCAATCAATCATAACATTTGTATAGCGCACTACTCACCCGGAAGGGTCTCAAGGCGCTTGGGGGAGGGGGTCCGCTACTGCTCGAACAGCCAGGTCTTGAGTTGTCTCCTGAAGGCGAGATGGTCCTGGGTCAGCCGAAGGTGGATGGGGAGGGAGTTCCATGTCTTGGCCGCCAGGTAGGAGAAGGATCTTCCTCCGGCGGTGGCTCTTCGGATGCGTGGTACGGCGGCGAGGGCGAGGCTAGTAGAACGTAGCTGGCGGGTGGGCGTGTAGAAGGTCAGGCGGTCGTTGAGGTACTTGGGGCCCAGGTCGTGGAGAAACTTGCGTGCGTGGGTGAGGAGCCTGAACGTGATCCTCTTGCTGACGGGGAGCCAGTGCAGGTCCCTCAGGTGGCTGGAGATGTGGCTGCGACGGGGGATGTCCAGGATGAGTCGGGCGGAGGCGTTCTGGATGCGTTGGAGTCTTTTCTGTAGCTTGGCTGTGGTTCCGGCGTAGAGGGTGTTTCCGTAGTGCAGTCGGCTGGTGACGAGTGCCTGGGTGACCGCCTTCCTGGTTTCGGTCGGGATCCATCGGAAGATCTTGCGGAGCATGCGTAGGGTGTTGAAGCATGATGAGGAGACTGCGTTGACTCGTCTGGTCATCGAGAGGGAGGAGTCCAGGATGAAGCCCAGGTTGCGTGCGTGGTCTGTTGGCTTGGGAGTGGTGCCCAGGGCGGGGGGCCACCAGGAGTCGTCCCAGGCGGAGGGCGATGGTCCCAGGATGAGGACTTCCGTCTTGTCTGAGTTCAGTTTCAGGCGGCTGTTCTTCATCCACTCGGCGACGTCTTTCATCCCTTCGTGTAGGCTAGTTCTGGCGGTGGCGGGGTCTCTGGTGAGGGAGAGGATTAGTTGGGTGTCGTCGGCGTAGGAGATGATGTTGAGGTTGTGTTGGCGTGCGATGGCTGCAAGAGGTCTCATGTAGACGTTGAAGAGGGTGGGGCTGAGTGATGATCCTTGAGGTACGCCGCAGATGACTTCGGTGGCCTCGCATCGAAACGGGGGGAGGCGGACTCTCTGTGTTCTTCCGGCGAGGAACGAGATGATCCACTCCAGTGCCTTCTCTTGGATACCGATGTTGCTGAGGCGTTGAACTAGGGTGCGGTGGCAGACAGTGTCGAACGCTGCAGAGAGGTCCAGGAGGATGAGGGCCGCTGTTTCCCCGTTGTCGAGCAGGGTTCTGATGTCGTCGGTGGCTGCGATGAGGGCGGTCTCGGTGCTGTGGTTGGCTCGGAAACCGGATTGCGAGGGGTCGAGGGATCCGTTCGTCTCGAGGAAGGCGGCAAGCTGTCTGTTGACGGTCTTCTCGATGACTTTGGCAGGAAAAGGGAGGAGCGAGATGGGGCGGAAGTTCTTGAGGTCGGTGGGGTCCGCTGTTGGTTTCTTTAGTAGGGTGCTGAGCTCGGCATGCTTCCATCTCTCCGGGAAGGTGGCGGTGTTGAAGGAGGTGTTGATGATGTTCCGGAGTTGGGGTGCGATGGTGGAGACGGCCTTGTTGAAGACGTGGTGGGGGCAGGGGTCGGTCGGAGATCCGGAGTGGATGGTGTTCATCGTGCGGGCTGTGTCTTCGGTGGTCACCGTGGTCCAGATGCGGAGGGTGGCGGTGGGGGGCGTCGGTTCAACGGTGGGGTGCGTGGATGGTGCGCCAAAGCTGTTGTGGATGTCGGTCATCTTGCGGTGGAAGAACGAGGCGAGGGAGTCGCAGAGATCTTGTGAAGGAGTGATGTCGTTGTTGCCGGTGCTGGGGTTGGAGAACTCCTTGACGATGCTGAAGAGTTCCTTGCTGTCGTGGGTGTTGTTGTCCAGTCGTTCCTTCAGTGATTTCTTCTTGGTGGTGCGGATAAGCTGGTGGTGCTTGCGGGTGGCTTGTTTGAGGGCGGTCAAGTTGTATGTGGTCTGGTCGAGGAGCCAGGCTTTCTCGAGGGTGCGGCAGTTGGAGTCCTTGAGTTCGTCGGTGAACCAGGAGGCTTTCTTGCTTCTGGGTCTGCTGGGAGGGTTCTTCAGTGGCGCGAGGTCGTCGGCGCAGGCGGTCAGCCACTGCGTGAAGTTGCGGGCTGCTTCGTTGGGGTCCGTGTGCTGTCGGGTTCTGGCTGAGGGAGGTGGTGAGCTGCTCGGCGGTGATCTTGCTCCAGCTCCTGTGAGGAACCTGTTGCGGGTGGTGGTGGTTCGTGGTTCTTCTGAAGCTGAAGTGGACGCAGCTGTGGTCGGTCCAGTGAAGTCCGGTGGAGTGGCTGAAGGTGATGTGCTTGCTGGATGAGAAGATGGGATCAAGCTTGTGGCCGGCGTAGTGGGTGGGGGTGTTGACCAGTTGCTTGAGTCCGAGGTTGGCGAGGTTGTCCAGCAGGGCGGCGGTGTTGCGGTCCTTGTTGTTCTCCAGGTGGAAGTTGAGGTCCCCTAGGAGGATGTAGTCAGCGGAGGGGAGGGCGTGCGGGCTGATGAAGTCCGTGATGTCTTCGCTGAATTGTGTGCGTGGTCCCGGGGGTCTGTAGACGAGGGTGCCTCTGAGGGTCGTCTTTGGGTCGGTGTGTATCTGGAAGTGGAGGCGCTCGGCGGCGGAGAAGGTGTCGTTGGAGTCGGTCGTGATGCGGATGGTGTTCTTGTGCACGATGGCGATGCCTCCTCCAGTCCGGTTGGCGCGGTCCCTCCGGGTGGTCTTGTATCCGTCTGGGATGGCGATGGCGATGTCGGGTGCAGAGGAGGCGTTCATCCAGGTTTCTGTGAGGAAGGCGACGTCTGGTGAAGTTGTGTCGAGCAGGTTCCAAAGTTCGATGGCGTGTCTGTGGATGGAGCGGGTGTTGAGCAGGATGCACTTGAGGTGGCTGTTGTTGGTGCCCGGCTTGGTGGGTGCGGTGCAGGTCCGGAGGCAGGTGAACTTGCAGGCTTGACAGGTGAAGGGTCCGTGGGTGCGTCTCGGGGTGGCTCGGTGGCAGGCTCTGTTTCGGTCGGGTTTGAGTGCGATGAGGGTGGCGGCGTCGTAGGTCCGTCGTGTGGGCTGGCAACGTCGGGGGCCAGGGGTCCTGGCACTTGGCGCGGTCCAGGTGCGGACGGGCGTAGACGGGCTTGCCTTTGGTGCGCCTTCGGCGCGCAATCAGCGCGTGCTCGCTGCGCGTACGCGTGCACTCCGCGTAAATGGCGAAGTGGGAGGGAGGAGCAGCTGGGAGGCGGGAGCGGGGCGGCGAATGGGAAGGGACACAAAAAGAAGAAGGGGGCGGGGCCGCAGGGGAGCACCGGCGGGGAGCGGGGAGAGGGCGGGAAACGCGGCAGGGGCTGGGCACAGCAAGAGGTGCAAGCACACGCTGGGCAACACAGGGATCGACAAGAGAAGGCAAAAATCAAAATACAATACAAAACAACAGTGGCAAGGCAACAATGGCAAGGCACAGAATACAAACGATCAGGGGCACAGCTGCGGGCAGCGGCGGCACTCGGCGGGATCGGGGGCAGCCTGGGCTCACTCACGGGGAGTGTGCGCGGTGCGTGGGGTGACCGGCCCAGAGAGTCAAGGGTCACTACTCACTGCCGCGTGCACTCCGCCATAAATGGCCAAGTGGGAGGGAGGAGCAGCTGGGAGGCGGGAGCGGGGCGGCGAATGGGAAGGGACACAAAAAGAAGAAGGGGGCGGGCCGCAGGGGAGCAGCGGCGGGGAGAGGGCGGGAAACGCGGCAGGGGCTGGGTACAGCAAGAGGGGCAAGCACACGCTGGGCAACACAGGGATCGACAAGAGAAGGCAAAATACAATACAAAACAACAGTGGCAAGGCACAGAATACAAACGGGGCACAGCTGCGTGCAGCGGCGGCACTCGGCGGGATTGGGGGCAGCCTGGGCTCACTCACGGGGAGTGTGCACGGTGCGTGGGGTGACCGGGCCAGAGGGTCAACTCTCACCTGCAACTCAGCACCAACTCAGCATCAGTACAGCACCCGTGCAGAACCACCTCACTATCAGCCCAGCACCACCTCAGCACCACCTCAACATCAGCGTACCACCATCTCAGCATCAGGACAGCACCACCTCTGCATTAGCACAGCACCACCATAAGCGCAACCCCACCTCAGCAGCAATTCAGCACTAACGCAGCACTACTTCAGCATCAGCACAGCATTTACTCCGTTTTACTCAGCACTACCTGAGCACCAGTGCAGCACCACCACCTCCACATAACTCAGCACCACAGCATCACTCAGCACCACCTCAGTATCACTCAGCATCACCTCAGTATCACTCAGCATCACCTGAGCATCATCTCTGCACCAGCACACCACCACTTCAGCACCACATCACATAATTCAGCACCACCTCCACATCAGAAAACCAGAACTCAGTACCACTCAGCACTACCTCAGTCTACCCTCGGAATCTGGCATCTGTTGATTCTCCCCTAATGTCTGTCCGCTGCTTGTGTTGTAATTCAGGTACTATTTCCCAACCTCCACCGTCCCATTGTTTATGTCCCCGGCGCATAACAAAACAAAGAAAACCATAATAAATAAATCAACAATTAATAAACAGGCATTAGAACAGGCAGGAAGAATTTGCCAGCACTGCAAGAACAAAAAACTAGAAGACATTTGTTATGGTAATTCTTTTTTAATCGGGTCATTCAGTTGTATATAATGGCTACATAGTTATATAAATATATGGTAATAAAAATGCTTATAACACTTTTTTATCATAACTTTTAAACATGCTGCACAGCAGCCACAATGCTCTACAACATAGCTTAAAATCATTGGCAAAGCCAATAGCTCTGGCTAAACACTTATAAGGTCCCAAAGGCGAGACCTATTGGCTATGCCAATGCTTGTATTCCGAGGAACTTTTACTTATAATGCGCACAAACTGCGTGCTTTAATGCCTCATTGTCTCATCGCTAAAATTTTCAACTGAGGCATCTTTAGTTGTGCCTCTTTGGATGCTGCATTTCCCTTGTGTTTACAAACGCAAACCGTTCCCAACATTTCCTCACAGTTTATTCTATCATGCTTCGTGTGCATTTTAAATGTATTTATGATTGTAGGGCTGAGTAGTTTTTTCTTCCTAACAAATGGTTTCTCAGCTTAATGACTACTTTTTTTTATAGGGCATTTCATATCCAGCTGCTGAAGGTACAGTATTTAATCTCTATTCAACACATGTCACTGTAATAAAGATAACAATCTTTACTCTCAGTTCACTTGTACTCTCAGTGTCTGCTTTCAGGAGAAGTGCAATTAAAAGGCTACATCAACTCAGAATCTTTGTTTATTTGAAAAAATGGTAACAGTGTATTGTGAGCAGCTTTTCTGGTACAGATAGTGTAAAGAGAAACGTGGCATTTTCAGATGTTTACATTAATAAACAGTTGTGGTTATTTGCATACACTTCCTTATTATTAATTTAGTTTTTTATATAACTAAGGATTTTGGTGTTACCAAGGGTTTTGCATTTTATCTTCCAACTGCACAATAGTTATCCTTTTTTAATTAGTCTTACAGGTTGTTTCTCTGTGCCTTTTTCCATCACACCTTCATAAACATTCATCTACAAAGGAGTGCTACAGTGTCTAAACTTACCAACAGAGATATTGCTATTCAGCATCAGTGCAGCACCACATCAGCATCACTTCAGAAAACAACTCAGCATCACTGCACACTCCACTACACCTAAGCAGAAATACAGCACCACCACCTCAGTATCACTAAGCATCATACCTTAAAAACATTGCCAAACCCAATAGCTCTGGCTACACACTTATACGGTCACAAAGGTGAGACCTATTGTCTATGCCAATGCTTGATTAGTTTTCCAATCAGATCCTCTCTAAGGAGAAAACACACTCATTGACGAAATGAAAATACAACATGCTTATATTGTGCCATTTAAACATTTTAAACATGTTTTAAAAGCATTAGGAAGGCGTTATCTGCATTGCATACACTGGATTTAGTTTAGGCTTTTGTGCTTCAGTGGAACAATTGTCAATGTTTTTGGCCACATTATTACACTCTACTTCATACCACATATAACCACTCCACATAAATCCACTCCATGCCACGAGGCAACACTCAACATAAATACACACCAAGCCACATAATACCACTCGACATAATTTCACTCAACACTTCACAGATTCACACTACACAATTCAAAAATCACACAATTCCGTTCCACACTACAAAATTCCACACTAAAATACATATTTCCACAACACATAATTCCACTACACACCACGTACATCCAATCTACACCACAAGCATCCACATCATGCCACACAATTCAATACCACACCACATAATTCCACTCCATGCAACTTACAACAGTTCAGGGTGGTAAGAGGACAGGAAAAACAAAATTGGTTCACTTCCCATAAAGGCTGCTCCCTCAGCACTGCTATACATAGACAACAATCATTCAACGCCGCATATTTCAACACAACGCCACACAATTCCACAACACACAATTAATTGCCGCGCAATTCCACACCACACAACATAATTACACTCAACATAATACTACTCAACACCACATAATTTAACTTCACCTAATTACACGCTACTCAATACCACATAAATACACCCCACATAAATCCACTCGAAGTCCCATAACAATCCTTATAAATATGCTCCACACCAAGCCACATACTTCCACTCAACATAATTTCACTCAACGCCACACTGTTCCATGCCACACCATTCAACTCCACACAAATCCATTCCATAACACACAATTCAACATCAGACCATATAATTCCACTCCACAACACAATTACACTGCACACCACATATATCCAATTCGCATCACATAATTCAACTTTATACCACAACATTCAACATCACACCACATAATAAAACTGCACTACAAAACACTCCACAACACAAAACACTACTCCACATAATTACACTCCATGACACATAATACTCATATACGTTCAATAACACAAAAGTAAAAGACATTACCAATTACAATGCCAATAGCTCTAACAAACAAATGCGAGACCTATTGCATTTTTAATGCTTGTTTCTTGTATGCTGGTATTTTGAGGTAAGGAGCCAGTCTTGAGCGGACGTTCCTTTGTTAGATGTAATTAGTGATTTTATTCCTGATAAAAAGTGGTCCTGTTCCATGCATTGCTTTATGAGTGATGCAATGCAGCTTAAAGGTGGATCTTCTGGCAACCAGTGACCAATGTAGGGCCCTCAAGGCAGGAGAGATATGGGCTTGTGGTTTTACATGTAGGAGTAGTCTGGCAGCAGAGTTCTGAATTCTTTGAAGTTATATCATAGTTGATAAGGATGATCTGTGGTACAGGCCATTGGTGTAATCAAGTTTAGACAGTACTAGACAGATAGTAGTTAGTGGGGGAAGATGCATTGCAGGGTTTTCATAGTGATGATGCTTGCTCTTCCTAACTTGTCCGATTGGTCATTCATTGATAATTTGGAGTTCATGGTAATTCCAAGGTTTCTTACTTCCTCAGTTTATTTAGGAGGTGGTCCCAGATTTTCAGCCCAGGTACAGAGTGGGTCAATATTTTTCCAATTGCCACCTGTGAACATTTCTGTTTTGAAAGCATCCAATTTTAGGCCACTCCTCTTATCCACTGAGCAAAGGCTCTGAGGCAACTGAAGAGTTATGAGTTTCCAATTTCTTTGGGGCTTTCCAGTTTAGGAAGTATTTGTGTATCATCTGCAATGGTTTTTTAGCTGGTGAGTTGCAATTAATTGAGCATTGCTAGTAATGACTTCATGTACATGTTGAAAAGCATGGGTGAGAGGATAGAGGCTTGAGAGACCCCTGCTTTTTGGAAGTTGCGCTTGAATGAGAAAGGGGGAGTATGGATGATATTTGTCCTGATTTGAAGGTAAGGAAAATCACCAAAAATTATTTAGCTTCAGGAATCTTTCAAGAAGACTCAAAAAGGCATAAATACGCCCATTATTTAAAAATTAACATAGTCTGTCTGCTCCTGTTTGATCACCACGTTGGCCGGGTAATGATGAGCGCCATGACCTAGTTGTCATTTTTCGGATGATGGTACTTCTGTTTAAAATCTAGCTGAGAATACGTTAGGCATGGCTTGGACATCTACCGCTGATAGGTAATGAGAGCCTGCCGGCTCATACTCTGAGATGAAGGGAGAGAATGACACATATCCAGAGGCTGCCGGTACATGGAGCTGTGTTCCATGGGGGGTCAGCAACCTTGGGCTCCGGTGGGATATTTCCCTTCTCAAGTAGTTGGCTGTGGTGACCCATGGCGAAATGACGGCAGTGGAGACAATTCTGTCTAGGTGAACATACAGGTCATGCATGGGTATTGTGTCCAGCTGTTTGGTTACAGAGACACCAGATGTCAGAAAAGTACCGGTGGCAGAGCCACTGGGTCAGTGTTGCTGCGTTTGTTATAGTTGGTGCTGTTGGCAGGGGGGCTGGGATCTATCCAGGCAATTCTCTAGAAATGGTAGAGGCTTGCATTACCTACCAGCGACAGAAGTACGAGCCATGTCTACCTTATTCTTAGCAAGGTTTTAAATTGGAGTACAATGATCCGATGTATGACCAGGCAGACTAGCTAGGTCATGGTTATCAATTGCATATTTTATTTTTCTTTCTTTTTTTGGTAGTATAAGGTTTATTTTCTAAATATTACATTTGTATACTTTTTTAGTTTTTTAATTGGCATTTCACAATTATATACATAATCACATACTGAAATGTACGCTTTGATTTATACATGTGCATCGATTGTGCATAAACCACATTGCAACTACAAAAACTGGTCGGCATAGTATTATACTAGTATCAATATATAATTACATACATATACAAGGATGTAGCATTATGATATTAGTACCACTGGATAACCTCCATCACTGTTTAGTATGTACATAGAAAGACAGCCAATGGGCCTGTACCCCTAATTGTTCTTGTGTGTCCCAAACATGTTATGTTGGGCCTAATCCAACCAAGTGAAGACATAATGTTTTTCAGTATGCAAACTGTTGTGCTGTTTATTGTTTTGGCTTTGGCTTTTTCACATTTTCAGGGTTTCTCTGGATAGGACCCAGGTAGTGGCTTGTCTGCAAAAAGGTGTTTATAGCTATGTGTGGCCTTCATCCCCTCTCGTAGGAGTATTACTATTATACTGGAGTGTGCTTAGCCAATTTAGTACTGGTTCCCATATGTCTTTTGGTCTGGACTGGGCCGGCATCAATTTCCAATATGTGGGCAGCTGGTTTTGGCAGAAACTAGTATCTTGTATCCATGTCTTAGTTGGGTCTGCTGGGTTATCTCCCCAATTGATTGCAACTCTGCGCTTAGCATGTAGTTTCTTTATCTCAGCTGGTGTGTCTTTGACAAAGCCTAATATGCCAACTGTGGGTGATGGCGTTGTGTGAGTTTCCAATATAGCTTTTATCTTACTGAAGATATCTGCCCAGTATTTAGATATGGGGGGGTGCAATACCGTGCCATATGAAGAAATGACGCTGAGTCCATCTTGCATCTCCAACATTTGTCGTCGGGCCTTAGTCCCATTCGATGTAATTCGATTGGCATCCTATAAAATCTATGTACATTTTTTTAATGAATTAGGCATAATTTATAGTTAGGGGATAGTAATTGCAGCTTCCCACAGCAGAATGTCCATTGTTCCTCTGTAAACTGTGGGTGTAGTTCGGAGTTCCTATCAATCCCATCTTTAATCTCTCACTTTCTTCGAGGGTCATGCCGCCATCTGGAAACTGGCTAAAGTGGTCCCTCTGCTAAATAAACCTGTACTGGACCCCAGCGTTTTTCGTAATTATAGACCTATTTCTCTTCTTCCAGCCTTTACACAAATGCTGGAAAAACTGATCAATGTTCAGCTCTCTGAGTATCTTGAGCAAGGCAAGCTGTTATAGCCCAATTAATCTGGCTTTCACACCCGTCACAATATGGAATTAGTAGTACTAGAGATTTCTGACCATATTAAATGGTCATTGGACTCAGAGAAAAATTTGGACTTGATCCTTCTCGATCTGCCTGCCGCCTTTGACACCGTCCCACACTATCCTCCTGCACTAACTACCTGCAGTGGGAGTGGGGGTACTGTGTGGGACTGGTGCAATTCCTTCCCAACCTTCAGAGGCCAATCATTCTGGCTCACCCCTTTCTCTTCTAAGGTTCAAAGCAGTCAAACAAGGGGACCCTCAAGGCTCCTCACTAAGTCTTACCTCTTTAATATTTTCATGTCCCACTTGGCTTCTGTAGTCGAGCCTTCAATGGCTCCCATGCCTCTATTGCACAAACTTCCACAGGCTGCATGCGAGCCATTTTTTACTGAATGCAGAGTAGTCAACTCAAATGTAACGCAGAGAAGATAGAAATGATTCCATCTGTATCACATAGGTCCAACAGGTGGGAAGATCTATGGCTCTTTGCGTTGCCAGCCCCGCCACCTCGATCTTTGATCGTTAAAAACTTAGGGGTGAAGTTGGACACCACTTTTCCATGAGGCTACACATCTTTGCAGTGGTGGACCAATGCTTTGCGATACTCAACACTCTTAAGAAATTCCTCCCCCTCCTGCCTCTGAAGGCAAAAGAGTGATGATACATCCACTGATCACCTTGCAACTTGACTACGGAACACCCTTTTTAGGTCTCGACTATTCTATCCCACAGGGATAGAAGGCAAGATTATAGTAAGCAGTTCAAAAGCTCTACCAAACTGCGGATCGCATACAGTTCATGTGATCTATGCGCGTGCACGCCATCGCCAGCCACATAACACCACCATTTGTCTGTGCCTCGGCATCCGACTTCAAAGGCTGCCGCTCCCCCGCCCCCCGCGTGCACATCGCGCATCACCATTTGTCTGTGCCTAGGCATCAAACTTCAAAGGCTGCCGCTCCCCCGCCCCCCGCATGCATATCGCGCACCACCATTTGTCTGTGCCTCGGCATCAGACTGCAAAGGCTGCCGCTCCCGTGCCCCCCCCGCCACAGTAATGTTGAGAGCTTTTTCAGGTAGGAGCGGATCAGTGTCTTTCTGAGCACCGCCTGTATCACAAGCATTTGTAGTAACCGGACACTTTGCCTAATCCTTTGCGTCGTTCTTTCTCTAATTCATCTCTGCTTCATACTTCCTCTCCGAGTGACTCCCTGCCTCTCTCCTTCACTCTCCCTGTCTTGTCTCCCCCTCTCTCCCACATTGCTACCTCCTCCTGGCTCATTCACTGACACCCCCTTCCGAGCCTTAACTTACCTGCCTTCTTTCTGCCCTCTCATGTGTTCTCGTCTGTGCTTCATTCCCGTTTCTTGCTCTCTACCACCCTGTCCCCACCTTCAATCCACTACTACTCTCTCCCTGCATCCTCCGTCGCCTGACTGTTACCATGCCTTCTGCTACTACTTTCCTCTTCCTACATATCTCTTGCCTACTTAGTCCATGTTCTCGACTTCGGTGACTACCTCTGCCTATCGTTGCCTCTTCTTGCACCTCCTCTTCCTCTCTCTGCACAGCACCTCCTCTTCCCCCTCCCACTTCCTCTCTTCGTTCGATCTTGCTAGGTGGATCCTCTTCCCCCTGCCATCTCTGTACTCAGACTGGATCGCTGTTTTTCCCGTTATATATATATGATCATTACGACTACCTTCTGGTTGGCTTCCCCACTCCATGCTCTCTTCGGTGCTGCTCATTTGAGTGATTTTCGTCCATACAATACCACTTGGTCTTTTACTGCCTCGTCTCTCACAAATTCACTCTTCTCATCACCTTATTTTCCTTTACTTTTTCCATGACCTACATGTATAGCCCACATTTAATTACCTTAATGTGTAGCTTTCTTACTCTACCTACTCTTGCCTCATCTAACCTCTTCGCTTCTCACTTCGTTTTGACCCCCATTCTTCCCACTCCTCGCTTCTGTCTCTGTGCTCCCTTCTGCGCATCCCATGCCATTTGTCTCCCTGTTTCCAGCCATGCTCTGCCTTAACATCTGTCGCCCCACCTTTCCACTGGCTCCCTTTCCACCAGCCTCATCTCGTTTCTGTATTATTTGGTCTTTGCTTTCTTATTCCACTTCCTATACCACACCCCTTTGTTTCTTTTCCTCTTCTTCTCTGCCCCACCTCACTCTGCATACATAGACCCTATTCAAAACGGTCTTCTCATCACTCTTGTCTCCTATTTTCCTTCTCTTTTGCCTCCTCGCTCTCTTTCCGCGTCCTATTTCGAGCCATTGTTGTGCTTTGAGGAATGTTTGCAGGCTCCAGTCAGACAGTCTGGTGTGGGTATGAGAGGAGGCCTGGGTGACTGTATGGATTTAAGAGGGGCAGGGGGTTGGTGCTGCTAATGTTATTGCCAGTTAGCTACATAGATCTCCTCCCCTCTGATTCATGTGCATTGGCTGTCCCAACCCCATTCTTTAATTTGTGCCCGGGATGGGGTCACGGCAGTCGTCGTGCTTACCGCCATAGTTTGAGATGTAGGAATGTCACATGCCTTGTGTCCGAGGACAAGTAAAAATTATCCCTGTTCCCTACCCCACAGCTTCCATGAGTACAATGATGGTCGGGGTTGAAACTTTCACCGTTGCCACTTCCTACTTGTATAAGTCGCTCCGACACAGGCCCATTACCGTTGGCCATTTACTTATAGTACCCGACCTGGCAGCACGTCTTGTGGTAAACAAAAATGATTATGGGTTATGCCTATGCCTGCCAGAGTAGCCATCCCAAGTGGGGGAGCGGATTGTCGCCAATTGATGACGTCACGTGGTGATATGGCCGTCCCCAGCTCGACTCTCATGCTTATTTTCTGACGTAGTAGTTTACACACGTACGTTATGCTGGAAAATACGCATGATGTCACACGTTTGCAGTTTGGGGAGCTGTAAGAGATATCAAATGGCACTTGCGAATGTTTACTTTGCATACCATGGAAACTGCCGAACCTTGACCCTGTCTGTCGCCATTTTAAAAGCTGTGTTGATGTTCCATTTTGCCCAGATATGATCTGTGTTATCAGACCGACTGTGCTGTTTTGAGTATTTAAAGGTATGTACTTTTTACTGACATAGGATTTAGAAAACGGCGTTTAGAGAATTCAATTCGGTATAAAGTGTTGTCCATGTTTATAGGTTGTTGGGTTCTCGTCGACTCTAGTTTTGAAGGTAAAAAACTTTTGAATACCTTTCCATTCACTTTCAGTATTGACTTTAGTTTAATGGCTTTCAGGAAGTTCTGAAGAGCACGTTAGTTAGGCTGCTGAAACCTTCATTTGACCATAGGAAATCCTCCCGTTTTGGTTTTTCAGTCACATGTACTATGCGAGTAACTTTAACCATTTGTCTGTGCCTCGGCATCAGACTTCAAAGGCTGCTGCTCCCCCGCACACTCCTGCGTGCACATCGCGCACCACCATTTGTCTGTGCCTCGGCATCAGACTTCAAAGGCGCCCACCCCCCCGTTACAACAATGACGAGAGTTTTATCCTGGACGAAAGTGAAAGCTTGTTTACAGTAGCCTTGTTCCTCAAATGCTGTTGCTGTGTTGCCATCTCTCTAGGGACACTCAGCTTGAAAACACTTGACTTTCTTAGCTGCAATGCTACATCCGCTATGCTTTGCCTCTAGACACGTTGATCCCTCGCAGACTGTGCTGACTCTGCCCCTCCTGATTCTGAAACTGACCAACGCAGTCACCACGCAGTCTCTTCTCTCTGTCTTATAATGTCTGCCCAGCCACCATTTACTTCGGACCCTCACTCTCACACCTCCTCACCCTCACACACCCTCACACCCTCGAACCCTCACACACCCTCACCCACCCTCACACACCCTCACTCACCCTCACACACACTCACTCACCGTCACCCACCCTCACACACCCTCACTCACCCTCACACACACTCACTCACCATCACAACCTCACACCCTCACAGCCCTCTCACCCTCACTCACCCTCTCACACCCTCGCCCTCACACACCACATCACTCAGGAACACCACCACATCACTCAGGGACACCACCACATCACTCAGGGGCACCACTCAGGGACACCACCACATCACTCAGGGACACCACCACATCACTCAGGGGCACCACTCAGGGACACCACCACATCACTCAGGGACACCACCACATCACTCAGGAACGCCACCACATCACTCAGGGACACCACCACATCACCCAGGGGCACCACCGAGGGCACCACCACATCACTCAGGGACACCACCACATCACTCAGGAACACCACCACATCACTCGGGGACACCACCACATCACCGAGGGACACCACCACATCACTCAGGAACACCAACACATCACTCAGGGGCACCACCACATCACTCGGTGAAACCACCACATCACTCGGGGAAACCACCACATCACTCAGGGGCACCACCACAACACTCAGGGGCACCACTCAGGGGCACCACCACATCACTCAGGGGCACCACCACATCACTCAGGGGCACCACTCAGTGACACCACCACATCAATCGGGGACACCACCACATCACTCGGGGACACCAGCACATCATTCTTGGACACCACCACATGCCTCTGGGACACCACCACATCACTTTAATACACCACCACATCACTCTGGGACACCACCACATCACCCTCACCCAGTCACCCTCCCTCACCCTCACACACCCTCACTCACCCCAACACCCTCACCCACCCTCACACACCCTCACCCACCCTCACACACCCTCACTCACCCTCACACACACTCACTCACCGTCACAACCTCACACCCTCACAACCCTCTCACTCTCACTCACCCTCTCACACCCTCACCCTCACACACCACATCACTCAGGAACACCACCACATCACTCAGGGACACCACCACATCACTCAGGGGCACCACTCAGGGACACCACCACATCACACAGGGGCACCACCACATCACTCAGGAACACCACCACATCACTCAGGGACACCACCACATCACTCAGGGGCACCACTGAGGGGCACCACCACATCACTCAGGAACACCACCACATCACTCAGGAACACCACCACATCACTCAGGAACACCACCTCATCACTCGGGGACACCACCACATCACTCGGGGGCACCACCACATGACTCGGGGACATCACCACATCACTGGGGGACACCACCACATCACTCGGGGACACCACCACATCACTCAGGAACACCACCGCATCACTCAGGGACACCACCGCATCACTCGGGGACACCACCACATCACTCAGGGACACCACCACATCACTCGGTGAAACCACCACATCACTCGGGGAAACCACCACATGACTCGGGGACACCACCACATCACTCAGGGGCACCACCACATCACTCAGGGGCACCACTCAGGGACACCACCACATCACTCGGGACACCACCACATCACTCGGGGACACCACCACATCACTCGGGGACACCACCACATCATTCTGGGACACCACCACATGCCTCTGGGACACCACCACATCACTTTAATACACCACCACATCACTTTGGGACGCCACCACATCACTCTAATACACCACCACATTACTCTAATACACCACCACATCACTCAGCCCAACCACATCATCACTCAGCACCACAACAGCACTGTCCTTGCTTGCTACCGACAAGCATTGCCATAGCCAATAGGACTCGCTTTAGGAAAGTGTAAGCTATTATCTTTGTGAATAACAATGCTATTAATGTATATATTTTCAAAGCCAATACATATTAAAAAAAGTGTCATTTACAATACCAATAGCTCACACTTTCCTAATGCGAGACCTATTGCATTGCAAATGCTTGTTCTAGAAGTGGCAGAAGCCCTGGTGAATTGCCTGTAGGTGGTCCAAAATTAAGCCGTTAGGCTTCTCCTGTGTCTATCCAGGATTTCTTTGACCTCATGGGGCACTGAAAGCTCTACATTGGTTGCCCATCAAGAAACAGATCCTATTTAAAGCCTTAGGGGCAGATTTATGAAGGCCTTGCGCCGCCGGTGCGTCACTTTTTCCCATGTTAAAAATTACGCACCGGCGGCGCAAGGCCTTCATAAATCTGCCCCTTAGTTTATGGGCCACAGGGCAGTGTCTTTCTCTAGCTCTGACTACTTAGCAAAGAGATTTGTCCAGTACCTCTCCTCTAGACTGCTGAGCTCTGCTTCACCAATCCAGCGCTTCAGGTGTATCGAAGGGGCGACAAAGTTTTTCCTTTCACGCTGTACAGGCATGGAATGTGCTTCATCGCAAACTAGCCTGATCTCTTCTGAGAGCACATTTCGAAAAAACTTGAAAATTGCCTCTTCTCTGTGGAACAGTGAGGTCTTATGGGTGGGTGCGCACTTTGGACTCTGCTTGTCAGCGCCAGTACACTCCTCAGATTAGTCACGCACTCTATTAATCCTCCCATTCATTCTTTCCATTCCTAAGTAAAATCACCCCAGAAAAACCTGGGGATTTGCGCCCAGGCCACCAGCAAGTTGTACAACTGGACCAAAAAGCTGCTTGCTCTACGTGTGGTGCACAGAACCAGGACCACCAAATCCCATCGAGTTTCACTACAAAGAACACAAATCTGTCCTCTGAGTCCACGACCGTCTGCCAAGTCACAAAGGAAACCCCTGCATGAATCCAGATCATGATTCCCCGGCCCGAGCATATGGGGGAAATTAGTGCAGAAGCAATGTCTCATGAATATTAATAAGATAGGATATCTGCAATTGCTTGCAAATGGTCTTATTGCAATCTGATGGATTAGTACATACTAACTGCAAAACATTAGCTGTGTCGCATTGCAGATCCTGTGGAAATACAAGGGCGACCTGACTCTTTGCAATAAGACGTGAAATGAAGTAAGTTGAATTCGCTGTATTTCAGTCAGGTAACAATTGAAACAATCTTTGGGACTTTGATCCACTTTTGTATAACAAATCCAGAATGAACAGTGTCAAATCAGGCTGCTTTATTTTCTTTTATTTTACCTTACCAAAGATTACTCATTATTCATATTATCTTTGATAAAACTTTAATGCACATGTGAAATAACTTATTAACAAAAGACTTATCATGATTTTTGTGCAGTTGTTTCACACTGTATTTGATCAGTTTTTACCTTTGTTCAAATTCTTTTTGTGTAATATGTGCTGGAGCAACATGTGAATGCTCAGTTCCCTATCCTTGCCATAAGTAGGGAGCCTGGTTTCAGATCAGCAACTCTCCACCTTTTTCTAAGAATTCTGTAAACGTTAATTGTTTTCATTTACAATTTTGTGTTTACTAATATGGGTGTATAAAAAAGATAAACTAAAGAGACTTTTTTAGTGAACAAATTCCCCAAAATTAAAAAAGTAATGGTTGGTTTTATGCCACCTCTTTGTAAAGTCACAAACAGTGTACCGGTTTCTATGTTGCAAATGCCGAACACCTGTGGGACTAGTTTCCTTTGAAATGCATTCTGAAAAAGAAAATTCTAACTATGGAGATAGCAATCTTTGAGTGATGAAGAATCTTTATATTCGGTTAACTCATCTTTCAAATGATAGATTTATGAGACGTATAGATGAATAATTGCAGTCTTGTAAAGTGAATACCTATAAATGAAGTACCTCTATCAACCCATAGGTGGGATTGTGCTTTGACCACTACTTCCAGATGTTCACCTCAACAATCATGAGTGGTGTAATCCTTGAGGCATGAGAGTGAATCCATATAGCTGGTGTTAGACCTGACATACTTGGGGGGGTATTCTCCCAAACCTTTTTGCCTTCACTCCTACTGTTTTGCTGATTTAGTTTGTGGTGGCTTTATGACTCTGCACTCTTTACTACTGCTGACAAATGCTTAAGTGTGTGTGCTCTCTCCTTCAAACATGGTCAAATTGACTTACACCATATTGTCAAATTTAATTTACTTATAAGTCCTTTGTAAATTAAATGCTACTAGTGGGCCTCCAGCACTCACTGTGCTACCCACTCAAGTAGCCTTTTAAAACATGTATCAGGCCTGCCACAGCAGCTTGTAGTGCAGTTTTAAACTGCCATTTTGACCTGGTAAAATAAATCCTTGACAGGCCTACCCATTCCCTTTTATTACAGATAATTCATCCCTACGGTCGGCCCAAAAGGCTCATAGAGCATGGTGCATTGTACTTAAAAATGTAGGACATTAGGTTTATGTTTAACAAGTTCTAACTGTTCTAACTGTGAAACATTTGTAAAATGTTTTTTGGCATTGGAATGCCTATCTCTCCCATTGACTAACACTGGGTTACATTATTCCATTTAATCAGTGCTAACATTAGAATGACAGCAGATAGAGATTCACTGTTTTAGACTCAAATGACTTGTAATTTAAAATCATCTCTAATGGTGAAGTCAGATTTAAAGTCCCAATACTGAAAAATTACACTTTTAGAAAGTCAGAATTTTCTTGTCCGAACGAATTGTGCCTTCTGAAAATATCCTGGGTAAGAGCAGCTGTGAATGGATTTGCTTTTGGTGTTGTG
This sequence comes from Lissotriton helveticus, assembly GCF_964261635.1. Taxonomy (NCBI): domain Eukaryota; kingdom Metazoa; phylum Chordata; class Amphibia; order Caudata; family Salamandridae; genus Lissotriton; species Lissotriton helveticus. The sequence goes on along the minus strand of NC_136062.1, from coordinate 236,191,789 downwards.
TATACTTGCCAGCCATTGACAAAGGGGACCGAGTGTGGACAGGATGGGCTACCCTGCCAGGATGTCTTACGGTGGAGCTGTGCCGCACTTGCACTTCTAAGGGCTTGCCCTCAGCACACACAAAGGAACCTGTCACCAGTCTTTTGTAACTCCCCCTTACTTTGAAGAGTCTTGACAGGGGAAAGGTAGAACGTTCCATAATCAGATATGAGGGTAGTGTATGGAATCCCCCCACTTGCAAAGCTGGCATTAGGTATAAACATGGGACCTCAACAGCCACTCATCAGTGCACCCCTGGACCTGTGGACAATACAGAACGAAGGACTGCCTTCTTCCCCAGAGGACTGCCTGCTGCTTGAGACCTGTTGTGTTCTCCAGAGGACTGCTATGGTACTACCAGAGGGCTGCCCTGCTGTATGATGACTGCTCTGCTCTCTGAGAAGACTGGACCTGCTCACTTCGTCCCAGGCTACCTGAGCGACTCCAAGGATCAGTTGGTTGACTTCCGGATTGAGCTACAGGAACACAACAGAATCTAGAGGCTTTCCTGCAACTGCCCTGCTGACCTGCTACACTGGAACTGCCTGGAACACGCTAATCTCTGCTGGAAGAGTTCCTGATCCATTGAATGGCATCAGTTTAGCTCCTCCTGTGAAAGAAGGTAACATTCTGAGGTTTCGGACTCTTTACAACTGCATGTGGCATAGCCTTGTTTATAAATTGGAACCAACCCGGTCTCTTAAAAGTACATAATCTTAAATTTGGATTAAACTTTTTTTTAAATCTATGTCCTTCATTTTCGATACTAACTGCATCACACTCCAACTCAGTATGATGCAGAAATGCAGTCGGAAACCAGTGACATTACTGGGTTCGCTATGTATACTTGGGATAAGTGTCATTCCTCCAGTTCTATAGCCTCTTGCAATTGGCCAATAGTAGACAGAAATTACAAAAGTTGACTATATGAAGTAATACCAACATATGCGTTGCCTGTGATGTCTATGCTAGAAAGAGCACATGCTTAAGAAGACAAGGCACAGTGATCAAGAAACATTTACAGAATTACAATCTTCACTGTGCATTCTGTAGTTCAGCAACACTTGCTGATGTTTTCTCTCATCAAAATAATATGGGTCGTCTAATCTCTAAAGATATAAACAAGATTTGCATTGGTTATGCCTTTAGCATTTCAGCTAAGGGGTTCTAGAAATTGAACAGTTGTGTGTTAAGGTAGGTCTTTTCAATCTGTAGTACCACAAAGTGAGCATAGCCGTGCAGTGTGAGCAAAATGATTGGTTCTTACACATTTCAGCACCTAAAAGTCACTAGTTCATATACTTTGGGAGTGATATCTCTGTGCTGAATGTTCCATAATCTGCTACCCAAATCTGCCATGGGTGGTGTCTGGGCTCAGAGAACAGCCACTTGTTCCTGCAGCTCTGTGTGGTGGACCCCAGAACATCTGTGAATAGAGGCAAGGGTTTTCCGGTGTAACTCCTGAACTTGTATTGAAATTACTCTGCAGATCCTGCTTCCCCCTGATATTGCCTCCATGCCTGAGCCTTTAGCTAATTTTTGTGAAAAGACTGTCTTACTTCAGTGTGACACTGATAGGTGAGAGGATCATGGGATGGACAATGTGTCAAGTGCATGCTCATATTAGGCGGCAGTGGGGAGAGGTTTAAGCAGGTGATGCTACCTTATCTCAGCAGGTAGGACGGGTTGACAGAGAAGAGTTAATGCTGCAGGGTGCTGTTGACAACTAAGAGAAATCTAAAGATCACTCAGTATATCAGAGTTGGGAGGATATAGTTAGAGTTTATTTTCTGAGAGGTGGAAATGATCATTTCACAATGACGTCACTGCAGAAAGCAGTAATACTAGAGTATATATTGAGAGGGGATATCAGAATGCAGGGAAGCACATTACTTCATGACTTCAGCAAGTGTACTTATGAACGTAAGCACTGCTTCTAAAGGGAGAGATATCCCTAGGAAAGGACTAGAAGCAGGAAGCAACTCAAACCTACTCCGGGAACATCAGCTATTAAAAGGACTTGGGTTGTCTAAGCCAAACTTGTGGGATCAGTAGCATAATGTAGCATAATGTACAATTGTATCGTGGAGTGATAAAGAAAGCAAATATGTGAATCTTGTTAAAAAAAAACTTCTTAAAAAAAACAGGATTTTATTGAATGGCCTAATAACCAATAGGAAAGTAATGTTTCTGCAAGGTCAGAATTTAAGATTTATCACCTACCTGATGTTTCAACCTGGGACCAAGTTCTATTTAGTCACAGAATACCTAGATAAGCGATTTGTGGTTAGTAGTATTAGGGGCACATCTTATTACCTTAAGTCTGCACAGTTTATTCACTGCCCTATTACTATGTAGGAAGTTAATCTTGTACTTTATCAGAGTTTGCAAGATGTTTCGAATGATGAGAGTTGTCATTTTAAGATGAGAAGGATATCAAGCATGTAATTAAGTTTCGTCAACAAAATTCCTAGTGTGGACGAGAACAGTACATTCTGGATCAGAAAGGCCCAAAGAATTGAATGAATGACAGAATTTGTAAAGTGCCGGAATCGCCCCCGAAGAGGGATCTTTGCGCTAGAGGTGTGGAAATTTAAGGCCTGAGAGATGAGTTACTGAAAAGTTCTGTTTCCAGGAGTTTCCCGAAATGGATGAGATAAGAGCACTCATGTAGATGTACAGGTAATGAGTTCCAGTACAGTGGGACAAGGTATGAGAAAGCTTTGCCCCCTGCACAGAGTTTTCTGTAACTGGGTATAACAAGAAGAGCTTTCTTCCCTGAACGAAGTGATCTGCCAGACTTATGGCAATTAAGTTTTTCTGCAAGGTAGCTTGGACCTCTGCCCTTAAGTTCTTTATGGGCAAGACAGCAAATCTTGAACCTAATTCTTAGGCGGAAGGGTAGCCAGTAAAGATGTCCCAACAATGGCAGGGAAGATGTTCTGGGGGGCATGTTAACTTCCAGGCAGGCTGCCCTATTCTGAACCACCTGCAGTCTATACAATTGAACCAATGACAATAGAGACAGGTGTTATCTGGCTGCAATGGTTGCCCCGAAAAATAATTTAACAAAGACAGAATGATGAAAGCAGCAGACATAAGAAGGAAGATTCTCTGTGATAAAGGACCTGTTTTGCTCTTCACAACTAACAACAGGCAGGTGGGGACATAAGGAATGCAGTTGATCAGGAAGTTTCTAGCATAGTTAGCCATACTCCTTCCTAGTTGGCAGCCAGCCAGCTCTATGTAAGGTGCACTCAAAGAGCAGAGGCTTTTCTGGAGGTGGCGACAGACCAATCCTGGACAATATAAAGAGAAAAATGTGGCGCAGGAAGCGATTGAATAAACAGGTGTTTCTACCTACACTCGCCTGCCTCGATATTACACACAAAAAAAGAAGATTCTGAAAAGTCGCCAAATTTCCCTGAGTAGGTTGAGGATATTAATAAACAATACAGTTTATGTGCATTAAATTAATATTCAGATGTTTTCACACCTATTTATAGGCGAATCGTGATAAGTGTTTTTGTTATAATGTTTTCCTTCTCCTGGTAATAGATGACACGTATTTGTTGTTCTTTAAAGGTTGAAACTGAAGTGCATACCTTTTAGAGTGTTTTTAGGAATTTCTTTACACCGTCATTTCTGTAATGTCAGCCATGCCATGGCCATTGTAATATGAAACGTGAAGTAACACATGTGCCCCTTGGTTCTCTGTGACATAGTGTCTTCAAGAGACTGTTATCCGACCCCCTTTCAAAAATGAATGACAAATGAGCATCTTTGCAGACAGCTCTAGTAGGGAGGAAAAAACACTTTCTTAGGACCACTGATATGATGGAAGCCTGATCTACCTTGTTTTCTGTAAACTCCATTCCCTTGCATACAAGTCATAAGCAGATACAAAGGAACATTAGCTTTACATTCACTTTCTCATATTTCTTGTGCAAAAATGTCATACATGACAAAATAGATTAATGGCTGGCCCAAACACACCTCTACTTTCCAAATGATCATTCTGGAATAAATATTACTTCGAATTAAAGATGAATTATTAAGTATTTACATCATGATTGCTGCTGATTTTTGCTGCATGTGTTTTTTGATTAATTCGCTGGCTGTGGTTGACCTGAAAATGAGTGGTTTGCTGTGTTTTGCATCCAGAGGTGACTTAGCATCTCCAATAAATCATAATAATTCGTCATTGGACCAAATAAGAAGGGAAGATTTCACGCTTTTGCATGTGTAGCTCGGCACTGGAGGTGTAGCTTGGTGAGAGGTTGACGGGGTACGCCGCTGCTCTCGCTCCCCTCCTTGCACCCGACCCTCCTGCCAGTCCCATAGCCAGGTAGCCAGGGCGGTGAGGCTGCCGGGAGAGTTGGGGGTCTGCGTTGGGTCGCACAGGGGAGCAGCGGACCAGCGGAGATGCAGTGCACTAGGCATGGGCCATAAAATGCTCACTCGTCCTATCCGACTCAGTTACGTCACTAGGCATTACCCTGGACAAGAATCTATCAATGAAGGACCACATCAAAAACTCTGCAATAGGTGCACTTTACTCACTAAAACACCTCAAGAAAATTAAACCCTTCGTTCCCCACGATGATCTCAAAAAGTTATTACAATCCCTAGTCCTCCCCAAACTTGGCTATGGGAGCGCCATCCTAACAGGGGCACCGAAAGCTCACCTACCCCATCTAAGGTCAGTCCTCAACATGGCAGCTCGACTCATAACTGGTGTAAAAAGATTTTAACACATCACACCAACCCTCAACTCCCTCAACTGGCTTCCCATGGAAGGTAGATGCATTTACAAACTGGCCTGCATCACACACAAAACCCTTCACTCACCTCCGCCCAACTACCTAAACAGCAATCTGGTGAAAGCAGGAAAATCCTGGTCTCTGAGAAGGTCACTTCATCTCATCCCTCCGAAATTGAAAAGGAAAACCACTCAGTGACGATCCTTTTCTGGAAATGTACCCAGGATGTGGAACTCACTCACTAGTGACCTCAGAGGCAACCCCTCCTTCTCCTGCTTCAAAAGGGACCTGAAACTCCATCTCCTCAACAAATACTTTACCAACCAATGTCAACTAACCTAGACTCTAATAACTAGTTGACTCCCCTCTCACTTAACCATCAAGGATAGGTGGTTACTCGACTGTTTCAACCACTTATGTTTTTTGTCTCCCTCCCCCTCACTGTTTACCTAATTATTATGTTTTTGCTTATATCTTTTTTTTGCTTCCTTAGATCATGCTATGTAATGCAACCTTTATCTCCTGTGTATTTGTAAAGCGCTCTGATACCCACTGGTCTACCTTGCGCTACATAAAATTTCGAAAATAAATAACACTAGGAAGCGGAAGTGGGCAGCTTAGTGGCTGGTACGGCTTGCACACAGTGTTTGAGGCCCCTCACGAGCGTGAACTCTACTCTCCTTAACTCTGCTTTCACTGTCTGGTGTTTAGGCCCAGTGGAGGGCTCGTGGGCCAGGACCCTTTCCATTTGTCTGACAGGATTGGTCTGTCCTACCTTGCCCCACCCTGCGGGGACCACAATCCTGGCTCCCTCCTTTCCTGTCGTCCTCGCTGTCCAGACCCAGCTACAGCCATAATTCCAGCGAGCAGGACCTAGGTGAGTATTTTACGTCCTGCATGATTAACACCCATTAGCATCCATTTTACAACTACCTGCCGGACACTGTGTATCACTCCGCCCACGCATAACATTACACACAAGTTTCCTAAGCGCATTACAATTGCAGCCCTATAGCTACTATATTTAGCTCTCACACCTCTGGATTGGCTCTCGCATCACTTTTTATCTTGTACCTGCATTTGCACCTGCCGTTGCTGTGCTCGTTCCCTCTCCTATCCTCCCCCCTGGGGGACAGTGAGCTGGCACAGAAGAGAAGTAATGGGGATGCAACCAGAGGACCGGGGGAAGGCAGCAGCGTAATCCGCGACTGCGGCAGGACACAGGGATTCTGGGACTTTGTGCCCACTGGCACCTCCTGCATTGCAGTTTAAGTGCTTTGTGGCCACTCTCATGCAGGATTAAAACAAATGGGTATGCAGGCCAAAACCTTAGAAGACAGCAGTGCTGTGGCATTACAAGTCCTGCTACGAACTTCTTAAAATGGGAAACCTCCGCATAAAATGGCCAACAGGAGTCGTAAACAGGTACCGCCCCAAAAAGGCTCTTTAAAAACACGCAGGGCTGTGGACCATCAGAATAAACAGGGGCATACACAGAAACCACATATAGAGGTCAACAGTGACCAAAAGAAGACCCATCTAGAGAAATCAAAGGATTTCCCGAATATAGGATATGCCCCCACAACAGTAGAACTGATACCCTCCAAGGGAGTAAAGGCTAGAAATAAAGAGACGGTCCCGGCAAGGGCTTTTCCTAATGGAAAAGAACACGTAAGCAATTAAAAATCTTGAGCTGGAACATCGCTGGAACATCGCCGGGTTGTCCGACAAAGTAGGCCTCCCCCAATGGTCAGATTTAACAAAGGATACTCCATTATATGCCTCCAAAAACCTGGTCTGCCCAAGAAATCCACATAAACGGGTATCAAACCTTTAATACTCTGGCTAGCTTTAGTACACAGGGGAGAAATAAAAGAGGGTTATGCACCTACGTGTCAACCTCAGGAGGAGCTACAGTTGCAAAATGTATTACAACAGAGTACTTCCATATCTTAATAGTCACTTGGGGAGGAGAAAAAAACATAGTCATAATAAACTTCTATAATAATATCCCTAGATTACTCTGGGAAAATTTCTTAAAAAGTCTTAATAGTAATCTGCTTAGTCTAGAGGAACAAATGACGAGATATGACTCTATTATGGTTATGGTGGGTGATTTTAATTGTTAACTGTGTCCACGCAGTGCCTTGGGTACTTGCGGCCTAGGTGATAACAAGGAGGATACCCCCACACATTTTATACATTCAAAATTAGGGGACCTGTTGAATAGTGTGACTTTTCAATTCAATTTGTCCCATGTGATTATGTTTACCACCGGTACCATTTAAGCCTACCTTTAATGGGAGAGGGTGCAATTCGTTAATCGACTTTGCACTCCTATCATCAAGGTATTCGGCAAACGTGTCTTCATGGGAAATAATTGACATCTTGTTGAGCAATCATTACCCTATCTCCTTCCTCTTGTAAACTAAAGGGATGGAGGATAACACGAAAGGAGATGTCTTATATAACCTTCCCATTAATCTTGCGAGTTCAAACGGGTACTCCATTAAATGGGCTAAAGTCGCACCCGAGGTCTTCCTCCAAAACCTAGTCAAACAGACCCATAATAACATTGAAATATGCCTTTCACAAACTGAGGAAGATCATATCATTTATGACTCCTTCCATAAAATAAAAGAAGAGGTAAGGAATCTATTAACAAGGGATCACTGCCACGGCATCAATAAAATTCAGAGATGGTTTGATAAGGATTGCACAAAGGAACACGCTAACTTGAAACGTGCCTTTCATGAAGAACCCAGATCAAATGAGACAGTGCGGAAAGCCAGAATATCGTACCGTGCAGCCATCACCAAAAGGAAAAAACAATAAAAAATGGAAGCTTGGCAGATGCTACACAAAGCATGTGTAAGGAACGATAATGTATCCTTTTGGAAAGCGGTTAATGCCCCTTTCTCATCAAACAAGGGCACAGACATAATAGATCTAGCTATTCCTGGAGAAATCTGGGTTAAACATTTTACGGGCCTTTATGACAAGGCCACAATAGATGGTAGTAACATGGGCAATCCAACTAAAACAACAGAAGATAATAGCCTATCTAGGACGTTCCCTCTGGATATTGTTTTCAAATGTAATGAGGTTGTTTGAGCCATCAAAGAAAGTGCCTCAGGAAAAGCGCCAGGGCCGGATGGCGTCCCGATTGATGTCTATAAAGTTGAAATAGATTTATGGGCCCCAATGTTAACTAATGTGTTAAATTGTTTTAACAGTTATAAATTCAATTCAACTTGGTCAGAAGCCATTGTGATTCCCATTTTTAAAAAGGGGGACAGAAATTATCCAAATTGCTACCGTCCCATATCCTTACTAGACGCCTTAATAAAAGTGGCCGGTAGGATCATTTTAAATAGGAAACAAGAATGGGCAGAGGAGAAGGAAGTTATTTCTAACCTGCAGTATGGATTCCGGACAGGGAGAGGTACGATTGAACAGGGTCTCAACCTTTCATTGATAATAGGCACATATATGCAGGCTAAGAAGGGGAACCTCTTCCTGATGTTTGTTGATCTAAGCTCTGCTTTTGATTGCGTGGATCACGAAAAATTATGGAACATACTTAACGATATAGGTGTATACCCACAGATTCTTTTATTTATAAAGGAACTGCACAAGGGAGCGGGAGCTAGGGTAAGGTATGGCAGAAGAGGAGAGTGCGCGACCAATTTTGAAATAAGGAGAGGTGTGAGACAGGGGTGCATTTTAGCACCCTTTTTCTTCACTCTCTATATTAACAGCATAGGACACTACCTCAGTGAATTTCAGTATGATTATCCAACAGTCAGAGGTATCCCTGCCCCAATCCTTTTGTATGCGGATGACCCTGTGATTATGTCACGGACCAAGATTGGTCTTCAGAGGGCGGTAACAAAATTTGCAGTATATATGAAATTTAGAGGGTTAATAGTAAATGTTTCTAAGATCTATTCAATGACTTGTGGAAATAGGATAAAGACCACCTGCGATATTTTTCTGGACAAGAACAAGATTGAGAGTTCCAAAAGATTCTCCTATCTAGGAATCAACTTTGACAGGAATGGAACATGGCAGGCGGCCATGACCGCAAGAAAATTAGCTTTTTCCAGGGCTATAGGAGCTGTGATAAATTTCTCTAAGAAATTGGGTGGGAGACCTGTCCCAGAACTGCTGCAGATTTACAAATCTAAGTGCATTTCTACTGGTACCTGTAGGGCTGGAATTTGGGGGATTGAAAAGGTGGAACGGATACAATGATGCGAAAATTATTTTGCCCGTTACTTATTAGCAGTACCCAGATCCACGGTTACTTACATCTGTCATAGTGAATTGGGTTTAACACACATCACTGATACCATCAAAATGTCCCCCTTATTGTTGTGGCACAAAATATGGGTAACACCAGAAACAGGCCTAAATAGAGATATAATCACAGACTGCCATAACCTAGATAGAGTTGCCAACATAAAATGGATCATGTATATAAAAAACATGATGCATGAGATTGGGCATCCAGAATACTTTGAGACACCAATAAGCATTGATTCAGTACCTAGAAATACATTAAAAAAGGAGGCCCTGGAATACTTGGAGAATAAAAGGTGGTTTTCTGAAAAGGGGAAACGTACAGTTATGGAAAATTAGCTGATGACCACCTGCGAGGGGATTCAACCTTACTTGTTACTTGAATCAAGCAGTTATTCTCGGGTGTTATTGGCATGTTTTCGCACCGACTCATTCTATAGATTGATAACCTTCCCAGAATGTAATGATTGGTCAAAGGATTTACTAAACTGTCAATGTGACGATATATCCCATCAATCTAACATCCACAGTATTCTGTTTTGTAAATTTTACTCGGTTCCAAGAGAAAGATTTTTGATCTCTATATTCAAAAGTTGGGGGCTAAATAGGTGCAGGGTTGCATCTTTAAAACTACAACAATTAGAGACTGAAATCGTAATCAAGGCAGTCTCTTCCTTTTTAAAGCTAGTCATTAGCTATCGGAATACAATGTGAAGGGTTGTAACCAGTAAACTGACTCTTACAATAACTACTTTCCCATAAAAGGAGAACCGTAGGCTAAACATTCAGTAAGTGTTTGTAACTAATAATAGAGCTGTCTTCAACAATGACTCCTAACTTAGAACACAGCCCTCTAGTGGTATGTTTATTAGTTAGTGTGCTGAAGTACAGCCCAGATTTGTCGTCATTACTATGGGCATGAAGAGAGTGCACATGTAACCATTTGAATTCCACATACTTAGCTTTTGTTTTTCACAGCAAAATGCGATAGGCTTTCCTTATTTTGATCAAGTGCAGGTATGTATGCTACAAGATTTGTTTTATTCTTGGGTTATATTCTGATGGCTGCATTTTGAGCAGATTCTCTTCTTTAGGGAATCATCTCATCTCTTGGCACCTGCCCCACTCCCACCAAATCTGCTAAGAATCTCGGCGTCATCTTCGACACCTCGCTCTCTATGGAGCTTCAGGTAAACAGGACAGTTGCCACCTGTTGGGGTGTGATGAGGATCCTTAAAAGAATCCTTCATTATCTCTCTTCCCAGGCACGCAAACAGATCGTGATTGCTCTTGTTGGCTCTAGGTTGGATTATTGTAATTCGCTTTACGCCGGGGCCAACAAGTGTCTCCTGCAGCGTCTACAGGTGGTGCAGAACGCGGCTGCGCGATTCGTGCTGGCCCTTCCGTGGCGTGCATCTGCTACTATGGCAAGGAAGAGCCTTCATTGGCTCCCTATCTTTATTAGGGTCTCTTTTAAACTCCTCTGCCTTACGTATAGTGCCCTTATGATAGGCCCTTCTGATGCTCTTGGGTCCTTGCTAACTCGCTATGTACCCAGCAGATGTCTTCGCTCTCTGGAGCTGAATCAACTGGTAGTCCCACACTCTAGGAAGGTTAGATGGGGGAGTAGGGCGTTTTCCATCTTGGCACCCCAACTATGGAACACACTTCCTTTGGAGATCAAATCTCAACCTTCACTGGATCTCTTTAGGAAAGCCCTTAAAACCTGGTGTTTCATTAAAGCCTACCAGAAAGTTCCTGTCACCTGCTGACTCAGCTAGATATTGAGCTAGGCGCCTTGACGCCCAATGGGCTAAGTTGCGCGTTTACAAATTTATTTCATTCATTCATTCAATGTGGGTGCATGTGAAGACAAGGTACAGATAGTTGTGCTCTAAACCAAATCCAAACCACAGAGGGTTTAAAGCAGGTGTGCAAATAGCAGTCAGCTAAGCAAACTCCAGGAGGCATGGATAACTGTTGAGTTCTTTATTTGAAAAAGAAGAAACTCCATCCACATAAGGCCAGCTCCACAGTCCAACTCAACTGACTCCTATTCAAGACATGACATCCCATACATTCCAATTCGAATGAACCCACAATATATCAATGGGGATACATAGGAGCAAACCTATATAATACCCAAATACCACACCACCTCCACCCAGAAATTAATATGCCCTCTCTCAAAAATCCTACTAAGATGGGAATAGGGAAAACAGAAAAGAAAAACACAAACAAACAGGGCTACTTATTTACAGCCAACCTGTTAAAATTCCAAATTGTGAGTGTCTGAAATGTTTCAGCGCTCCGTCCATCGTCTCCTTGGTTTGCTTTGTTCACCTTAAGTTGGCAGGGTATGCCCAGATTTGGGTCACTTGCTCACTTTGCCACTGGATTCAAGCAAGCCTGGCTGACAGGTCCCAAGATGCTTGTGTCCGGTCCAAGGAAGACATGGCTTGGCACTTCGGGCTGAACTGTTCCCATGAGGCACAGGGTTAAGACTGATTTGTATATAGCTGTGTCTGAACTGGGGTGGCAAAGTGAGCTAAAGAACAATGATGGATTCAACCCATATCTGTGACTGGGGGTGAGTGTCTGAAAAGTTTCAGCGCTCCGTCCATCATCTCCTTGTGTTTGCAAAATTCCAAATTCTCCCATCATCCAGTTTCGCTGCCCCTTTGAAAGCCTAACTGACACGATGAGGCTCACTATATTGGATTTTTCTCTTGTTTTCCTAGGCAATTTCACTCAAATCATGTCACCAACCTCAACATTCACACCTTTGACAGCTTTGCAAACATTGTAGCGTTCATTTTCTATCCTTCTGCAACTATGATTTTCTGGTCCTCCCATCAGTGATCCTTTCCCTTACAGTGGAAGATTGACTACTGTAAACGTAACCCAAAGGGGCCAAACTTTGATGTTAGGCTAGTGTTTATGCAACACTTAAAAAGGACATAGACCTGTTGTAGAATATGGTGTGAATTGGTACTCCTCAACACTTACTTCCACCAACTTGATCCAATTCAACAATAAATCCTTACAACTTGAATGGACTCTTTCAATGTTTGATTGAACCTTCCAACCATTCCGTTTGTTTCTGAATGATACAAGGCCCACTTCTTGTGCTCTGTACCTCTTTCTAAAAAAATCTTTCCATTTCAGCAGATGTGGCAAACACCCCTGATATAAATGTGCACACAGAGAGTGGATGTGTCATGCACCACCTTAACTTCTGGCCACCTGAACAAAATACCCATCAACACCAAAACATATCTGCGTGAGTTTCCTTTAGTGTTCAGTGGCCCCTCAGTAGCCTAAGCAATTTCCTCCCACAATTCACTTGGGATTCTACGGAAAACCATGGGGTCTGTCACACCCTTTGAAACTTATCACTCAATCTGCATTCTCGGCAATCCCAGCCAACCCTTTCAATGTGCAAATCCATGCCTGGCCACCAATACGCACTTCCTCAAACATTCCTTTGTCTTGCAAATGCCTTGGTGCCCAGCATGTGCCAGACTCATCGACAGCTCCTTACACCCAGGGGAGGTACAAGCCTGTCACCGTGCAATAAAAGACAATTGCATACAGAGAGTTCACTTCCAACCCTATGGAAACCTCCAAGTTCTTGCCTAATTCAGCTTTCACTCTCTACCATGATTTCAATAACCTTTTTGCATACAACATTTTTTAGAATCTCCTCCAACTATTCACTCTTGGAAATACAACCTCCAGTAACTACACAGACCTTATATTCTTCTTCTTTCAAACAACAACTCTCATCTTGATCAAAATCTTGAGCACTCCTCACAAGAGAGAGAATTTGACCTTATGGGTAGAGAGAGCACCCTCCAAGCTGGGAAACCAGATTCGCGTCTCGGCAGGGACGCTCAACATCCTGTGATTCTGGGCAAATCACTTAATCTCCCAGGGCCTAACAAATATAATGTGTCCATCTTTAATGCAACTGGCACTCATGTAAAGCACTCTGATACCTTCAGGTCAAGTTCGCGCTATATAAAACTCAAAAAGAAAAAAGAAAAATGTGCGAGCAATTAGCACTTTTGTTCTCAGCCCCTGGAATATTCTTGATGCAAAAGTCATAGTCCTGCAATTCTACTAGCCATTTAGTGATTTGAGGTGATTTGCAATCCAAACTATTTCTACCATAAACTTCCTGAAATGGTTTGTGGTCTGTCCATTTCACAAACTTAGAGCCCCACAAAAGCTGTTTGAATTTTCTCGCCCCCCAAAACAAAACCTTCTTCTCAATTGTGTAATAGTTACACTCCGCCCCTTCAAGGATCTGGAGGCAAAAGCGGTGGTGCTTATTCCATCATCCTGCTCAAGTTTCAACAGGGCCCGAAGACTATTTTCACTAGCATCAGTAACAGCACAGCATGGTAACCCAGGGATAAAACTCTTCAAATGATGATCCAATGTCAACCTTTAATATCTTTGACTTCTTTTTGACGCTCCTCACTCCAGTTAAACTGCACTCCGTTCTATAGCAGTTCTCTAATAGCATATGTGGGACTGCCAAAATATGAACAAACATACTATGAAAAAATTCCATCCCCAAAAAGGCATACACATCCTCTTTCTTCTCGGGAGGGGGCAAACCGAAAACAGTCTTAATCGGATCATCTTTCGATTGAACTCCCTCTACAGGTTATTTCAGGCAGACAGAAGCTACAGTTTCTGACTTTAAACATAATACATTTCAAAATGAAAATCCTTAGTACTTCCCTGATTTTGCTCAAGTAAGATGATAAACTGCCACTGAATATCAAGACATCGTTCTTGAAAAACTTTACACCTGAAACATTCCCCAGCATATTATTTATCAACCTTTGGGAATCCGAGGCAGCTAAGCAGAGGCCAAAAGGCATTCTACTCAAATGATAAACTCAAATAAGGTGTTAAGAAAGCAGTAGAATCCTTCGAGTCTTCACCCAGACGTACCTGATGGTAGGCATAGGTGAGATCCAGAGTGGAGAAAAACTTGGCTATTCCCAATATAGCTACCATTGCCATAATGTTGGACAGGGGAAACGATCCTCAACTACCTCTTTGTTGAGCTGCCTTAGATCTACACAAAATCTGATCTCTCCTGAGCTCATGGCAGCCACCACAATGGGGGCAACCCATTTGGAAGCTTTAACCGTTTCTATTATGCCCTATTCACTGAGACACTCCAGTCCAGCATAACCACTTCTTGCAAATTTATAGGGATGTTCTTGACTTTACACATCACAGGAACAGCATTATTTTTAAACTAATACGGTGCACATAAGCCTTCACACATCCCACCTTGTTTGAGAAGACCTTGGGAAACTCAAGCTCAAAATCAGCTGTGGGATAGGTAACTGTTATAGCCCAAGTGTAGCTTTTTCTGATCTGAACCTGAGGTTCTGTGTTAGGGTCCAGATTGAATCCTAACACTTTCTGATGCATCCAGCTTAAAATAGTGTCACTCTTTACAGGTACAGAGACCGTCTCTTCCACTACATGTCCTAGAAGGTCAGGGTCTCATTTATGAGGCCCATTGCGCCACAGGAACATCACTTTTTGTAACGGTCCGTGGTGCAGGAGCCTGCTCCATTTTTACGAGGCAGCACTAAGCCACTTTTTTTGGTTTAATGCTGCCACTTAAATATTGTTCTGTTTAACGCAGTTTTCTGCATTAAAGGGGCTTGCAATGGGTGTTGCTGAAGGCGCTCCCAGCACCATCCATGGCTTTTTGATACTGCCCCCGATTTACGAGGGGAGGCATAAGGGAGCCACAATGAGGAGAAATATCTTTATTTCTCCTAATTGTTCCTTTTTCTATGTGTGCAGCGCATATAGAAAGAGGAAAAAGCCTCTTGTGATGGAAGGTTTCCCTTCACGTTCGCCGGGATGATGCCAAGGATATCGTCATCCTCCCAATGGATAAGGGTGGAGCGATGGTCATCATGGATCAACAAAGTTACCAAGATGAAAGCTTCTATGACTATAAGTGGACCCCACCCCCAGATTACTTGGCACCATCCAAACCCTGGTGGAGAAGGGGAAGGACGCAGGTTGGACCACTAAAGGTGAATCCGAATTTTTGGTACAGCAGCATCATAAAAACCCCTATATCTAAATCTTACCTAAAAAACATAAATCCACAAGACCTCCACCAGGAAGACCCAGTGTCTCCGGAACAGGATTATTACTTGAACTGCTCTCTCAATTCGTAGATTGGTTCCTGCATCCGATAGTAGCTGAGATGCCATCCTACCTTCAAGATACCCAACACATACTTAATGTACTCGCAGACATCACATTTACTCGACGGATAACCCACACTTTGCCAATCTCAAAGTATGGAGAAGATACATTGACAATTTACTAGTGGTAAGGGAAGGTACTGAGGCATCCCTTAAGACCTTCTCTGTCTGGCTCAACACAAGGAACCCTCAGCTGATATTCACTTGCAAATTCAGCAGGACATGCCTCGCCTTCCTTGACCTCTGTTTGTACCCCAAGGATGGAGGCATCTGCTCAGAACTGTACAGAAAACATATGGTACGTAACTCAGTGCTGTGTTACACCAGTTTCTATCCATGTGCCCTGAGAAATACCTTAACGGTGGGACAATTCCTAAGAATAAGGAGAAATTGCAATGAGATAACAAGTTTTAAGGAGCATGCTAACACACTATGCACCAACCTGTCCCAAAGATCGTACCTTATCGAACTCATAAATAAATAAAAAAAACAAAAGGGCTAGAATAACAATAGAGAAGACTTCCTTGAAACACACCCTAAATGTTCTATGGACAGACTTGTCTGTATCAGCACATACAGTCACCTAACCAACACCACCAAAAGGTCAATTAACAAGAACTGGCCTATCCTCAACACGGGGGACAACTGATTACCTAGGCCCCTTTTTGCACTTGAATGCAGCAGGAACACTGGGCCTATCTTAATACATACAAGACCAAAACAACCCATCCCCACCTCTCGCAAGACATGCCAGAGTAATATATGATCACTTTTGCCTGTTAAAGGACACCTTCCCTGTTGGTCTTACTCAGTTTGTCCCTACACAAATCCTACTTTTGAGGTAGATTTAGGCCTCACGATCCAAGCTTTGTACCCTAACCAGTTGCAACACGGAAGAGGTCATATACTTGCTAAGATGTCCCTGCAACTTAATCTATGTGAGGATGACCACTCACAAGAACCTATTATGGCCGCACACATGCAGCGGCCATAATAGGAGCCGGTGTAGGATGCTACAATAAGTTAATGCACGAAAGTGCCATAACAAGCTAGTTTGGAGGCTCGTCAACTATTTTACTGACAATACGATACTCACCGTGGATGTCGGATTTCAGATCCCACAGAGGACTAACAAATTTGGAGCATCTTTACACTTTCCCAGCCTCATAGAAGCCGGGACGGAATCATAACCGGCGCAGAGGCTTATACGACAGTGAATTGCTTCGACACAGCCCTGCAGAAGTCGTGGGTTATTCCCGGACGACAAAACAAGTGTTGGTTGGTGTAAACAAAGAAAGAAAACTAAAATACAAGAATTTATCTTTGATTTTATACTATGTAATGTACTTGTCTTTATTGAGTAAATGATGATTTTTTGGTGGGCTCAGATATGTGTATAATTGTCAGTTAGATCTCGAGAGATCAAAACTTTGGAGGAGTGGATGATTCTCCTTCCTTGAACACCGTAATAATTAACTAACAGAGTGGTAGAGGACCGTTACTAGTTAGCACCAACACCACACGGGAACATATCATCCAACACAGTATTCATCATATATATATATATATATATATATATATATATATATATATATATATATTCCTCACTCTTCGTTCGTCGCTGCTAGCGCTGCATCATAGTCTCTTCTGCTCAGACTGCTTTCCAAAAACGAACAAGTCAGAACCAAAATTAGGTGCAATCAGTGTTTTATTCCATTAGTTGAATAACACCCAGCAAGTCCGCATGACGCGTTTCGCCTCTAGCCAGAGGCTTGATCACATGATACCTTGCTTGACAACGATGAGGGTACTTAAGGAGCCCAAAAAGGGGGTGGCGCTGCATATTCTTGGCCTACCCTGTTAACCCCTTGTTGTTCACAATATATATTAGGTGTCCTTTTGATGTTAAATAAATGGCATAGTGCCACAGTTTAAAATGCCAAAATGATCATGGTCTGTGCAAAATTATCTGTTGTGCAAAAATGCGCAATTATAAATAACCCCTCTATATACAATATTGTATAATATAGAAAGACATTGGAAAAATGCATAAAAATAACTAATAATCATTGTTATTTACATACTATTTACAATTAAAGACAAAGTGTCCTTTTATAAAAGTCCTCCCATTTAAAATTGCAAGTTAACTGCAGATGATATGTTCACAATTCAGCAATAAATATCAAGTTCTTGTAAAAACCTTAATAAATATTATATTACAAAAAGAGACCATTATGAAAATCCTTTGCATATTCAATAAAAGGACACCATTATTTTGTAAAAGAACAGACAATCCAGGGTATAAAAAAAGTTATTCTCAAGAACAATTCATATGAACACCAATTGTACACTAAATATTCCTCATCATTAACCCTAACCCTACGTGCAAAACAGTGCAATTGTGTACATATTACCTAAAAAAAAATGTTTTTTTCTCTTTTTGTGTATATTTATAAAATCATGATAGGGTCTGGAGGGAGGTTTCTCATATTCTTATTTATCCTCACACCACCTTAGATGTTGCCATGCTAAAACCACTTGCTAGACAACATTCATTATATTTTCATACTTAGATTTTTTCATATTTTTTCAAAGTTCCAGGGAGATATGTGGTACAGAGTAAAAAGTATATTGATCATGATAGCAAGATTTTAACTCAGGTATATTACTGCTAAAAAACTAAAGACATGTGTAAAGGTCTTCACTGGCGTTCAGACCCCCCGGGGCCTTACTGTCCAGTTCAATTATATACCTGGTCTCCAATAATCGGAGCTTTGCATCTCTGTCCCCTCCTCTCTTGAGTGGCATGACACAATCAATAACATAGTACCAGCCTCGGATTGGTAACGCGGGCATTCGGGCAATGCCCGAGGGGCCGGTGTCTGAGGTCCTGCTGTGGGCTGCTTTTTTGAGCAGTCTGGGGCCGATTTGGGCAGTATCTCTTTTTTCGGAATACAGCCAGCGACCCAGTGGGTGGCTGAGTGGCCTTTCTGCAGGCAGATGGACGCTCACTACCACCCTCCCCCGCCACCAACACCGCCGATCCCCCACCCCCGGTTTAGCAACATGCAGAGGTATCACTCCCTTTGTCTCGCTGGCCGGCCCCTTAATGTATGCACATACTGAGCGGGGCAGGGGGCCTCAGTCAGTAGAAGTGGCCTCACTTGTTTTCAGGTGTGTTTCACTAGTGTAAACTAATACATGCATTTTTTTAAGCCCCCCCCCTTCTCCTTTTTAATGACATTACGCTGAAGCAGTGATTTGAGGAAAGGCATTATGCAAATGAGGGCCGATTTTTTTTGTGTGCCCGGGCCGATTTTCAATCCCAATCCGACCCTGCATAGTACATTCGGACTGAGGGGTCACTGTTGTGCAGACTTTCAAAATGACGGGCCACCGGGTAAGACTGATCTTTCCCCACGATGGCCCTTATGTGCTGCAGTACCCACTTGTGCACCGGCAAGCGGGTACTACCCACATACCGGAGATCACAAGGGCACTGCAGCACATAAACTGCAGATTCAGTTTTGCAAGACATGCGTTTTTTAATCGGTACGGGCTCATTTTTAAAAGGTATCATATATCGGGTTTTGTTACACCCGTTCTTGCATGCCTTGCAAACAGTGCATTTCTTAAACCCTCCTCCGAGGGCCCCCCATGTATCTGAAACCGGCTTTTCAAGAAAGTTACTTACTAACTTGTCTGCCATGGATGTGGATTTTCTAAATGTTATATTGGGTTTACCCGAGATATATTTACCAATAACAGGATCCCCTGTTATTAGGTTCCAATTTTTATAGAAAATCCGCCGGATTTCCTTGTGTTGTCTGCTGTACGTGATAATGACTCGGGGTCTTATCGTAGCGTCTCCTGTCATCTGAACACTGGATTTCTCTTTAATTGCTAATGGCTCCTGTCTTGTGATAGAAGCTGATCGATTTATCGCTCTCTGGATTTTTCCTCAACAAACAACATTCTCCAATTTTTCCTCCTGGCAAGCCGCTTTTGGTTGGCCCGGTGTTGTTTGCCATTGTTCCCCCCTTGATTCTTGGTCTTAACGTATCGCGCCGGTCTTGACACAGGCAGCTCACTTCTTGTGCCAATGACAGCTTCCCTGACTCCACCGTGGAGGGTCCTGCAGCCTCGTTTTCCACCTCACTACCCGATGTTAAGCTTGCATTTGTAGAGGAAATTGACACAGTTCTGTTTTCTACATTAATCTGTTCATTTTACCTCGCACGGGCCTTCACATTCTCATATTTCTTTGCATATGTGAATATTTGACCGTTTTGGTAGTCTAAGCGGTCCCGTTCAAACTTGAACGTTTTACGTTTCTTTATTATTTCCTCATCTTTTTTAACCCTCTGCATCATTTCACTCCTAAATTCTTCCGCCTGCTCACTCGGTCCCAGTCCCGCTATTTCCTTTTCAAGTTGTTCAATATGAGCTTGTATTTTCAAATGGTCACTTTTTGCATAGCGGACCAGGACTCCCATTAATCTGCCTGAGTACTCTAAATTGATCTCTGCCCATTCAGTGAGTATTGCGGGATCTGTTGTCTCGTAGCTTGGAGCAAGAGTTATCCTCAAACCTCTCGGTACTCTACCGACTTTCAAATAACTGGAAAGGGATTTATTCTCCCACCACTTGGATTGCTCCTTCTTCATAAGTTTTTCCATTTTCTTAAATAAGTCTCTCAATGTGGGATTAGCATTTTCGGTGGTGTTTGCGGGTAGATGTCCTTGCGGGTTTGACTCCCCAGCTGGGGACTTATCAAACATGTTCTCAAAATATATATATATATACATCCAAACTCCAAAGTACCCAACGTACAAGGAGCGCTCGAACGGCAACATGCTCATGAAGAGCCTTTATGGTGTACAATCCGCCGGCACAACGATTACTTTAAGCAGTTTGTTGTGATCTCATTGTTCCTACATTCCAGAATTGCATCTCTGGAATGTAGAGTGTTGCTATGGGTTTTGGGTGTTCAGCATTCCAGGATTGTCAGTTGCCTGGGGACTGCTGTGGTTGTGACTAATAAACACTGGACAAGAAGACTGGATGTCTCCTGCCTCTTATTCACTTCTTTATCACCACAATTTTGGTGACGATTTGGCCACAGCCAAGAACCCACGCTACACTGACCATCAGCCAACCTCCTTGACAGGAACTGGCGTTGTCTTCCAAGAAGAGCAACGGACTACACGCAGCACGACTCAAGATTCAGGCCAGTGCTTAATCATTCAATAATGACGCTGCATGTGTATCACTGCTGTGAGGCAAGTGACTGTTCAAACTTATTGGCGCGTAAAGATGCTTCAACTTTTATATTAAGGATAAACTGTGTGCCCATGTCAAATCTCGAACGCATTAGAGACATACTGTTCCCCACTCCAGGAAAACCTAGACTACTCAAATTTGCCACACGTGTTGTGCCCCGTATTTCTTATTCTTTTTTTTCTCCTCTTTTTCAAAAATCTTTTCTGGATATGGACAGCTGCACGTGTGAGGTTGGGAAGTGAACAGTTAAAGTTTTAAATTACGCTGCACGTGATTCACAGTTCTACTCACGTATCCTCACTTATGCTTTATTCCAGTCCAAGAACTTTATTGACTAGAGTTCCCCTCACTGACCTCACTTGAGTTTGCTTCATGCGTCTCCAACACGCTCTACCTTTGTGTAGAGGGAAGGAATCTGGGAGCGAGTGTTACGTCATTGTGTCGAGGGAAGGAGTCAGGGAGCGCGAGTCTCGTCTGAATCACAATTTCATTGGCTGTTTCGTTCAAAGCAGTGTTTTCGTATCTCCGTGAACAGCTGCTCAGTGGGGTGCACGCATCATGTCTGAAGCACGATCAGGAACCGGAAGAGTCAATTAGAACACCTGATTTATACTCATCCTAACAAAGAGCAACAGTCGATCTACACAGTTTACAAGCATCAAAGTGCATACTTTCAACTTCCCACATCTGTGACGTGCAAACGCAGTCCAATGTAACAGGTCAACAAAGGACATATCAGCTTTGTGACATTGGCGCACCCGTGATGCTCACACAAAATTTAAAGTGTGGTTGACAAGAAACCCATCTGTGACTCACACACAAATGCAAGCTGGGTCAACTGTGGCCGTTTATCCATTTCTTCTTCATTTTGAACAGGTGTTTATCTGTAACCCACACACAAACGCAAACTGGGTCAACTGTGTTTCTTCTATATTTTGAACAGTTGTTTTTGTTGGTATATTATCTCTTGTTTTTTTCAACGGGTGTTATGCCCAGTATGCAGAATGTCAATGCTCCTCCTCCATTTCTTCAAACGCCTGGCGATCCTCCTGTCTCATGGAGAAATTGGTACATGGCCTTCACCAAAAATCTGGGGGCCATTGGTGGAAATAGGTATCGGCCAGAACGGAAGAGATTTATACTAGAACATAATCTGGGGTTCGAAGGGCAATCCATCTATGAACATCTTCCTCCATACCCTATCCCACAGGGTGGAGATGAACTAGATGAATATGAATTGGCAGTAAAAAAAAAATGAAAAACAGTTTGACGTTCAACCAAGCTTGATTGTCAACAGGCACAAATTCTTTACTAGAGAGCAGTTGCAAGATGAGTTGATTCATACTTATGTGGCGGTTTTACGTAGGTTGGCTGCGGAGTGTGAGATCGAGAATTTCACAGACCAACTTATTCGTGACCAGATAGTTGTGCGTTGTTGGGAAAAAAAGGTCCAAGAGAGACTTCTCACTAGGAGAAATCCCAGTCTCATAGAAACAATCGATGTAGTCAAGGGCATTGAGGTTTCACGCAAGGCGTGCAAGGAGCTTATCCAAAGGGAAACTAGTGGTGTCTCTGTGGTGAATGATGGCAATGTCCCTAAACAAAACAATACTTTAAAAAAAAATACAAAAAGAAAAGAGTACCAGAGTGGGATTTTCTCACAGAAAAATGTTTATTTTAGGTGTGGCAACGTGTATCATGGTCCAAAATTACCCTTGCCACCCCAAACCCATTCCAACCCTAAACCCTAAAGTTACCCTTGCTACCACAAAACCCCTACCCACCCTAAAACCTAAAATTACCCTTGCCACACAAACACCCTACCCACACTAAACCCTTAAATTACCCTTGCCACCCAAAAATCCATACCCACCCGAAAACCTAAAATTAGCTATGCCACCCCAAATCCCATACCCATTCTAAACCCTTAAACTACCCTTGCTACCCAGAACCCAAACCCACCCTATTCCCATACTTGCCTAATACTTACATTTGAAACGCATATCCCATTACTATTCATGCCTTTACAATGAAATTTGTTGTAAAGGCATGAGTTGTAAAGGCATATGCATGGTAAAAATTTGCGTTGTGATGGTCATGCATTGTAACAGCATTTGCATTGTTACAACCGTATTGTAATGGTAACTTGTTGTAATGACCTCGTTATAATGGTTGTTTCCCTTCTAAAGACAGACGTGGAAGTTACCTGCCCCATCTAAGTATATTCAGCTGGCTTTGTAACAATTCAAGTATACACAAGTTTTGGCCATCCAGTCCCTCAGTTTTTTCAAACTGTAAGTTTTTTCAATCAATCAATCAGATCATTTGTAAAGTGCACTACTTACCTGTGAGGGTTTCAAGGAGCAGAGGGAGGGGCGTGGGGGGGTGCTGCTGCTACTGATCGAAGAGCCAGATCTTGAGTCATCTCCTGAAGGAGAGTCGACTGTTGAGATAGGCTGGGCCGGTATTGTGGAGTGCCTTCTTGTGTGTGTGGACCACGAGCTTGAAGGAGATTCTTCTGTCAACGGGGAGCCAGTACAGGTTCCTCAGTTGGGGAGTGATGTGGTCGCGTGCAGGACGTCGAGGATTAAGCATGCAGAGGCGTTCTGGATCCTTTGCAGTCTGTTGATGAGCTTGGACAAGGCTCCGGCTTAGAGGGTGTTTCCGTAGTCGAGTCTGCTGCTGACTAGGGCTTGGGTGACTGTTTGGCTCGTGTTAGTCGGGATCAATCTGTTGATCTTGCGAAGCATACGGAGGGTTTTGAAGCAGGTGGAGGAGACTGCGTTGACTTGTTTGGTCATGGTGAGTTTCGAGTCGAGGATGATTCCCAGGTTGCGTGCGTGGTTGGTAGGAGCCGGATTTATCCCCAGTGATGCGGGCCACCAGGAGTCATCCCATGCTGAGGGGTTGGGCCCAAGGTTGAGGATCTCCGTCTTGTCTGAGTTCAGCTTAAGTCGGCTTTCCTTCATCCAGTTGGCGACGGCCTTCATTCCCTGGTGGAGGTTGGATTTGGCGGTGAGAGGGTCCTTGGTGAGGGAGAGGATCAGCTGTGTGTCGTCGGCGTAGGAGATTATGTTGAGGTCGTGCTGTCGGGCGATGCGTGCTAGTGGGGCCATGCAGACGTTGAATAGCGTAGGGCTAAGGGAGGATCCCTGTGGGATGCCGCAGATGATCTCGGAGGCTTCGGACCGGAACGAAGGGAGGCGGACTCTCTGAGTTCTGCCGGTGAGGAAGGAGGTGGTCCAGTCCAAGGCCTTGTCTCGGATCCCTGCGTCGTGGAGGCGCGTGCGTAGTGTGCGGTGGCAGATGGTGTCGAAGGCAGCGGAGAGATCTAGGAGGATGAGGGCTGCCGCCTTGCCGTTGTCTAGCAGGATCCTGATGTCATCTGTGGCGGCGATGAGGGTGGTCTCAGTGCTGTGGTTGCTGCAGAATCCTGATTGGGAGGGGTCCAGGATGCTGTTGTCTTCGAGGTGACAGGTGAGCTGGATGTTAACTATCTTCTCGATGACCTTTGCTGGGAACGGAAGCAGGCAGATGGGCCAGAAGTTCTTGAGGTCGCTCGGATCCGCCTTAGG
This sequence comes from Lissotriton helveticus, assembly GCF_964261635.1. NCBI lineage: Eukaryota > Metazoa > Chordata > Amphibia > Caudata > Salamandridae > Lissotriton > Lissotriton helveticus. The sequence continues at coordinate 236,167,561 of NC_136062.1, read as the reverse complement.
TTTATTCAGTAGGGCGTTGATCTCTGCGTGCTTCCAGCTCTCAGGCAAGGTAGCGGTCTCGAAGGAGAGATTGATGATGTTGCGCAAGTGTGGTGCGATGGAACTGCCGACTACTATGCTTCCCATTATACTTCAGCAACTGTAATCTTAGAACAGCCCTTTGCATGGGGTTGTGGATCACGACGTTCTGTACATAATTGTGATAAGTAGTGTTGTTTTCTCCTTTCAGGTTCTTTCATCTTTAGCTGTACGAGAAGTGGTGTGACCTACATAGCTGGAGAGTGGAAATTTTACGTCACTAAATAGGTAAAATGACATCAGCGATTGCTGAAGCAAGCGACTACTTTGCAAATCCTCATTTTGTTTGATATGAAGTTCTCTCTGTTTACCCAGCAGGAATGTACCACCTAGATATGTGTTATAAAAGACGTACACTGGAAAGCTTAAGTTTCTTTATTGCTTCCATTCACCACCACATGCTCCAGTCAGCTGGAGTTAGATGTAGAACCTTGGAAAGAAAGGGTATGGAACATTCTATAAATAGCAGAACAGAGGGGAAACAGAATATACCCAATAAGTGGATTATAACACATTTCCTTGGCCAGGGAAACAAAAAGAGAACCAACACTGGTGGAGAATAGGAGATGAGGAAATCACGACAGGCTGGAGAGATATAACAGGAGTGGGGAAGAAAGGCAAAGAAGAAAAAGAATAAACATAAAATGCAAGTACAGTATGGCATAGTGCATAACAAAAGCAGCATAAGAATGTATTATGCAAAAGTACTTGGCTTTAAAATCACTTTGCCATACAGGACTAACTTTGGTTCTCTGAGATCCACAGAGAACCTGTGGGTCAGTGTCCATGGGAACTTTCTTAGTTCTAGAGTCCACGATATGTTCATGTGGCACTATTTTGTCCAAACCCCAGGTTTGACCATTTTCCAACAATACAACATTTCTTCCCACTGTGGTAATTCTGGGAGGCTCAGAATCCCTGGACCCTTCCCTTCTGTGTGGCTTGGGAAGATCAACAGGGACTCACTGTTCTTCACAAAACGTAGCAGACTTTACATGATTGCTGCAGTCATACCTGTTTTTGTACCTATCCTGGTGCTCAAGAATTCTCTTGGATATGACATTCTTATTCACCACACACATACTCTCCCTTTTTAGCCAAGTTGCAGCTAACTTGGTTTTAGGAATTCTGCCTTTTAGGGATGCAAACCGAGTGACTCCTGTGACGCTGTTAGGTGCAGTGCGATAAGCTCATAATGTATCCTGAAGGGCCGTTTTAGCGGGTATGCCCATTACTTCTGCTCATTGCAAACATTCCTTAATCGTACGATTAATGCTTTCCAGCAACCCGTTTGCACGAGGACAATTAGGGCAGTTTTGTAATGCTGTATTTGGAGATCATTTAAGAATTCTTTCATACGATCAGATGAGAACTGCACGCCATTGTCAGTTACTAAAATATCAGGAATGCCTTCCTCAATGAACACATTTTCTAGAAAATTGATAAGGGTGTTAGTGTAAATGTGATGGACACATTTAGAGATCACCCAATGTGTGTGGTAGTCTACTAATACAAGGATAAACATTTCATTCAACACTTTGAGATTGAGAGTACCAATTATGTCTAGTGCTAACTTGGTCAAAGGGGTATCAGGAACCATCGCGGGAGAAAGAGAGGCTTCCTGACTAGGTGCGTTGTGTTACTTTAGATACATTCTAAACAGTCTCTCACTTAACAATCGACCACAGCATTCATACCCGGCCACCAATAATCCTGAAAATTTTTACTTTTGGTAAGACTACACCCCAAATGTCCCTTATGGGCAATATCAATGATTTTCTCTTTAAGTTTCTCTGGGGGAATTATTTTCTCTCCTCTGAAAACTGTGCTGTCATGCACGCTTAATTCCAACCTCAACTCCCAGTACCTGGACAGTGGTTGCACAACACTTCCTTTGTTAGCTGGCCAGCCATTGGTTATGTACTCCTTCAGAGAACTCATCTCACTGTCAGATAACAAACACTCCTCCCACTCTAGTTTGTTCATGCTTGACACTTTGAGTACAACTTCTTTGTCTTCTTCGATATCACTGTCTCCTTCAACCTCTGCTGGTGTCCGGGAGAGAAAATCCACCACAACATTTTATGGACGCCGGTAGATACTGTATATTAAAATTGTAGCCTTCCAAACCCCAAATCCATCTAGAAATTCTAGGTGTAGTGCTAGCAGAACCCTTAGTAGTAAAGGCATACATTAAAGGTGTATGGTCAGTTTTAATGATAAATGGGATGCCCCATAGAAATAATTTAAAATGCCTGACCGCCCAATAACAAGCAAGAGACTCTTTTTCCACCACAGAATAGTTATTTTCATTCCCCCTGAGAGCTCTGGAGCAAACGCAACCACCTGTTTGTGCCCATCAACCTTCCGAGTCAAACTAGCCTGTAGGCCCTTGTTGCTGGCATCAGTACAAAAAAACGGTGGTTTTGGTGGGTTAAATCTACCCAGTGCAGGGGCTGCTACAATGCACGCCTTAACTGAGGAAAAATCATGGTGACACTCTTCGTCCCATAGAAACTGAGTCTTAGCTTTGACCAGTTTACGTAATGGCTCTACAATGTCAGCGTAGTTCTGTATGAATTTAGAGTAATACTCCGAAAGCTCTAAGAAGGACTTGAGTTTATCCACATTGGTGGGATCAACTGTGTTCTGAATAGCCTCCACCAGGTTTAACTCAGGTTTGATGCCATCTTGGCATATGAGTGAGACCTGCCCCACGTAACTCTTTGAGTACCTTTTTAAGCACATTATTATGCTCTTCTGCATTCTTTCCATGGCTTAAAATGTCATCATGAAAACATAGCGTCCCGGGTATATCTTTTAAAATGTGTTGCATGATCCATTGGAAAGCGGCCAAAGGGAACGCTACATCAAAAGGCATGCGTAAGTACAGGAAAGCCCCTAGTGGAGTCACAAAAGAGGTTAGGTGGCAAGACTCCGGATGCAACTCCACCTGGTGGTACATAGAGTATAAATCCAACACGCTAAAGCAGCTGGAATCCTTAATAGTGAGGACCTCATGAATGCGTGGTAGAGGATGTCTATCAACCCAAATGTTTGGGTTGAGATCCCTTAGATCAATGCATAATCTGATTTCTCTGTTATAATCTTTTGTTGCTAGGACTACTGGAGCCAACCACTGTGAACTCTATATGGGCTCAATTACAACCAAACCTAACAATCTGTCTAGTTCTACCTTAAGCAGAGCAAACATCATATGGGGAATGGGTGTAGGTTTTTGTGCTGCCGGTTTAGCTCTGACCTTTAATTTGATGCAAGTTCAATAATGGTGGTGTAGCTCCAATTCTTCCGTGAACACTACGGGAAAGTCACTACACACATCATTGCCACACACAGACAGTTCTACCAGCAGCACTAGAACAAGACTGTTAGGGTCTAGTATGATCCCTAGTTCCTTCTGATGTCTCCATCCCAAAAATTAGACCCCTTCTGAGTGATGTAAATCTTCCCTACAGTGTTCCTATCTTTGACCCCCAATTTCCATGGTAGTCATGCGTTGTAACGGTATGGGATCACCATTTTAACCTTCAGGCTTAATATCTGGAGTTTCTAACTTATCTTGCATGTCAGGAAATATCTGGGAGAAGACTCCTCTGTCAACCAGGTTATAGGGTGAGCACAAGTCCACGAATACAGTGACTTGCTTATTGTCAAGAGTGAGTTTGCATGATGGAAAACTTGTATTACTACTATCTTCTAGCTGGAACGCAAACTCATCCCCTTCAGATTTTTCTTGTTCTACAGCCAATGCAGATCTAGAACGCTGAACATGGAAAACCCTCACTAAATGCCCTTTCTTCCCACACTTGTGGCATACACCTGTTCTGGCTTGACATGACAAACTATTGGCAAGATTGTTAGGGCTCCCACATCTATAACATTTGGATTTTCCTGTATGAGACAATTGTCCAGTGTTTTTGCTGTCACTTTGATTACTAATAATATTGACCTTGGTATTGGCATCACCACCCTCTTTCATTTCCTTGATGCAGTCAGCAGTATGCTCAACGCTTACTGCAATTTCAATGACTTCTTTAAGATCACAATTTGCTACTAGTAATTTCTCTTGAATTTTGGAATTGTAGGTACATATGACTAATTGCTCTCTGATTAGTGAGTCCATTAAGTTCTCAAACTCGCAAGTGTTAGCTAATCTCCTCAGGACGGCGATGTACAATTTCACCTTCTCATTCCTTCTTTGTATTCTAGAAAATAATTTGTGCCTCTCTAACACTACATTCATTTTCTTGCCAAAATGCTTCCCCAACTTGTTTACTGGATCCTGATACACATTTTTGTCAATAAATAAGGAAGGGAGTTAGAGGATTATTAGCTAGGCTCGCCCTCCAAGAAATAGGTCAAACAAAAAAAGGTTTCTGTTTCCAGATACCTAAGAGCCTTGCTAGAAAAAACAGCCAGCACACACTGGGGTTGACTGTGAGAACTATGTTTGAAATGTATAAAAAGGAAAAATTGTTCCTTTTTTAGGTGTCCCCTCACTCACCGGGGTTGCCCCACGGTGACATGCTTCATCATTGGGGCCATCCCAGTCCTCTACGGGCTGGGGCGTGCTACGACTTGCGAAGTTACGTAGGAGCACTTTAAGGACTATGTGTGGTGCATGTGTATTTGTGGGGAGTGGACTATGTGATATGGGTTAAAAATACCTGCCCAGTAGGTTTTCAATAAACTTTATTCTGACCTCTAGGTGGTAACATTAAAAACGGGGTGGGGAGATAGGCTGCCCTAAACTTAATGTGTCCAGATGTACCTATCAACTCCTAAGTCGACATGTTTCGTGCATACCCCAAGCACTTCTTCGGGACTACACAGGGACCAGCCCTGTGTTCGCCACTCCTTAACTCTTTCAATGAGAATATAGAAATTGACTTTCAACTGCAGCGAACTCTACTAAGTGCATGCAATAATACCTACGTATTTTGTTCCATAGAAACACGTGGTTCCTGAAAGATAAAAAACAACTTGAAAGGTCACGGGGTGAATCACCCCCTATATTATCACACACAGTTTGTAGGCAGAAAATGTGATGTTTTTCTGTGATCTGAAAGCGGATTTATTGACCGTGGTTGTTTTCATGCACAAAAACGTGATTCATTTCGTGCATTTTTAACGTGATTAAAAAACACACCTCACTCAGTGACATACCCAAGCATTCATCTGTCATACACACTCATACATACTTTTCAAGAGACCTAACTGGGCCCCATGGAGTCGGAGGGGTATCGGTATCCTAGCAACTCTGGTGGGAGAAAAACAAAGTTGGTAATTCACCCAACAATGCGCGCCGGTTGGCGCTGTTAAAATGACCCATAGGCGGTCCTTGGTGCCCTGTTTTCACTTACTTGTGCTCCGGTTACCTCCTGCATTCAGGCACCTACTTGTGTCCCTCCGGTCCGGATGTTATCGGACTGAGGGTTTCAGTGTTGTTTTAAAGATATCGTTCGCGGTTTGTTGTGCTGGCGTGGAAAACGCCCTTACGTGAACTAGAGCGTGTCGTTCCATGCTATCTCACGTATTCGTGGCGGCCATCTTAGGGGTACCGATATTGTTATCTTTTTATGAAAATGTACTCAATTGGAACTGTACAGGCTTAATTACACCTCTAAAATAATTTAGTGTGTTGTATGTGAAATTTAGCATATTATCAGGGTACATGCTGGCATAATCATATTGTGTGCATAAACGCAAAAAAATGAAAAATAAAATATTATTTAACGCACCAGGTTCACCAGTTATGCCCTATAGGTTATTTATAATCTCTCACATTCATGTAATAATTTGCTAGGAAAGGCACTAGATGCCATGATACCCCATCATGATTCATGTAGCTGTTAGGGTAGATGGTAGTATTTATATATATGATACCCTATGAGTCTTTTACACTGTGGATCAGTTCTTGTCTAGCATATGTTTACCATCTAGGTAAACTGTCCCCAGGGGATATCATCATTTAGTCCCACAATGTGCGAGCGAAGTCTGAACACCCAACGTTGCTCTTTTTCCAATAGTTTCTTTTCCATGTCAGCATGGGGCTGTTGAATTTCCAGCACTACCCAACGCATATCATTGGGTGTGTGTGCCTTCTCCAGGAAATGTGTTGTCATTTTTGTATTTGAGTGTTTGCACCTGAAGTTACTGCGATGTTCAACCATTCTTGTGTTTACCTTTCTGGTTGTCATTCCTATGTAGTGCAAATTGCACACACATGTGATCATGTATACGACCCCAGATGTATTACAGTTTGAGAAGTTTTTCAAATCCCATATGAGGCCTGTGTTACATGTCACCTGTTTGGTAGTTTCAGTCAGGTGGCATACACTACAATTGGAACACGGGTGGTGTCCAACTGGCAAAGGATGTAAACGTCGGATAGGACCTTCCATATTCCTCGGACGTGTATGTACCACCAGATCCTTTAGATTTTTCCCTTTCCGATGACTGAACATCGGTTGGGTGATGTTCAAACCTCCACTGTTCAGTGTTTTCCAGTGTTTTTTTACAATTTTTGTTACCTGCTGTGAAGCTACCGTGTAGGTCGTGATACAGATGGGTCTTCTTTCAGAGGTCTCTGTTGGTGGTTCCTTAGGTTTTGACTCCAGTAATGCATCCCTGTTATTATTGGATGCTCTTTTCTTTGCTTTTTGGACAATCCTTTTGGGATACTGTCTTTGGTGAAGTTTTTCACACAGTTCTTTGGCTTGCGCTTTGTAGTCACATTTCTCAGAACAATTCCTCCTTAGACGTAGAAACTGTCCAAATGGCAGATTTTCCCGAAGTTGACGTGGGTGGAAGCTCTCAAAACTTAATAGGCAATTCCTTGATGTTGGTTTAAAATGTGTTGTGGTTGACAGTATCCCTCTTTCAGCCTTGATGTTTAGATCCAGAAAGACTAATTGTTCACGACTCATTGTTGAGGTGAAGTTCAGAAAGGGGTCCTGTCGATTCAGCCATACTAGGAAATCATTTGCCTCCTGCTCATTCCCATTCCAGATGAGGATGACGTCATCAATGTAACGTCTCCACATCTGGATCTGGGTAGAGTAGGGGTTGTCTGTACTCAAGATTTTCTTTGTCTCCAACCAGTGCACATACAGTCCCGCCACGCTCGGCGCGAAGGTGCTTCCCATGCTGGTTCCATGGGTTTGTTTATATATGGTTTGCTGGAAAAGGAAGAAATTCTCGGTTAGTGCAAGGCGACAACATTCTAGCACTACATGCCTTGGTGTTTTGTAATCCCACTGGTTTTCGAATAGGATGTCCTCCAGAATTTGTAGTGTCTCTCTGTGTGGCAGACTTGTATAGAGGCTCTCTACGTCGAGACCAATTAGTATCTGCGTGGAGGGGTCAAAAGTCAGGTCCTTTATGAGGCACAACACTGACTTCGTATCCTGTAGGTATGTCTCTGTTTTTTGTACTAGTGGTCTCAAGAATGCATCTGCAAACCTGGATATGGGCTCTAGTATTGATCCTATACCTGAGACAATTGGTCTCCCAGGTGGTTTCTCCAGTTTTTTATGGATCTTAGGGATCGTATAAAAATACGGAGTCCTTGGGTGTTTATTATCCAGAAAGTCTGCTTCCTTTTTAGTTAACCAGTCCTTTTTAGTTTACCAGACATTCTTCCACCATCCCTGCGATCTCAATTCTCAAACGTTCTGTCGGGTCCGCCCTCAGAACCTCATAATTCCTTTGGTCAGCTAGTAATCTCAGACATTCATTCTCATAATCTGTTGAATTCTGTATCACAATAGCCCCGCCCTTGTCGGCTGGCTTTATTGTAATAGTTGTGTCATTAGCTAGTTCATAGATGGCTTCCTTTTCAGCTCTACTGGTGTTATGAAATGTTTTCAGTGACCCAGTGTCCAAGTCCATCACGTCCTTCAGGATTGCCTTTTCAAATGCCAGTAATTCTACTGGTAAACTATTGATAGGGGGGGTGAAAGATGATTTTTTCTTTAGTCCTGTGTCACTCACAGTTCCCACTGGTTGTGGTTTATCTTTAAAATAAACCTGCAATTTAATACTGCGAACAAATTCCTTCAGCTCACAGTACAGCTTGAATTTATCCAAAGTTGTAGTAGGGACAAATCCTAAGCCTTTTTCCAACACTCTATTTTGAACCGGTGTCAAAACTTTATCAGAGAGGTTTACCACTAGGCTTAGATGTTGCTGGTTGATGGTGTTGTTACCGGTCCCTGGCTCCTTGTGTGCGTTCTGCTGGTTTCCAGAGGTTGGGCCCATTGCACTTGCTGTCCTCTGGTTTTTCCTCGGCCTGGTCTTTTGCCCCTCCCTAAAAAAGGCTGTTGTGGCATCCCTGGCATCTGGGTGTTGTCCCAAAACGGGAAAGGTTGTTGTGGGTATGGTTGTTGGAAAGGGGGATGTCCGTAAAAGAACTGTGGTGGAGGACCTTGGTAAGGTTGCCAAGAATTTCCTCTGTTCATTCTCCTCCCCGCTCTGCCTCGTCTGTTTCGTGGTGGGTTACGGTTGTAACTGTTGTCAGAAGAGTCAGATCCTGTGTCCGAACCCCCGCTATCACTGTTGTAGCCTGGGTTCCTACCAGAAAGTACATACTCAGCTTTAATGTATGGGTATACCTTTTCATGAGAGAAAGTTTTCTTATCTTTGTAGAATTTAGCATATTTCGTATCCTTCAATGATACCTCGAATTCAGTCATTGACTTGTTCAGTTCGTCCAATCTTTTCTTGAGTTCAGCTGGTGATTGATAGGATTTCAATTTAACTTCCAGATCTTGAATCTGCACCTTCAGTGCCTCAGCTCTACGTGCAGCGGTTTTTACAATAAGGACTAGCCAGTCCCTTGTGCAGTGCCAGCTGATCAATGACCAGTCTTTTTTAAAAATGAGATCGTCTTGGAATATAAATGGTTCATTATTCACTATAAGGCCACGCGGTGCTGCGTTAGCCCTATGATACTCACTCATCATTATCCCATGAATTATGGTTTTAACTAGGTTGCGCTTGAGTTCTGTAACTTCATCCCAGCTCTGTTGGGACTCACTAGTGTCTTTGTAAGTAGTGCTGGGATGTGGGAGCATGGAGGCTATTATCCTATCTGCCTCATCTTCTGTGAAGGAGAGCCCTGTGATCTCGGCCATTCTGATCTTTCTTCAGTATATACTCGTGTTCAGACTAGAAAGTGGGTATGTGTCACTATGTAGGTGTCTTAATAGACCCCCGCAGCTGCGCGCTGCAACGTGTCAATAAATAAGGAAGGGAGTTAGAGGATTATTAGCTAGGCTCGCCCTCCAAGAAATAGGTCAAACAAAAAAAGGTTTCTGTTTCCAGATACCTAAGAGCCTTGCTAGAAAAAACAGCCAGCACACACTGGGGTTGACTGTGAGAACTATGTTTGAAATGTATAAAAAGGAAAAATTGTTCCTTTTTTAGGTGTCCCCTCACTCACCGGGGTTGCCCCACGGTGACATGCTTCATCATTGGGGCCATCCCAGTCCTCTACGGGCTGGGGCGTGTTACGACTTGCGAAGTTACGTAGGAGCACTTTAAGGACTATGTGTGGTGCATGTGTATTTGTGGGGAGTGGACTATGTGATATGGGTTAAAAATACCTGCCCAGTAGGTTTTCAATAAACTTTATTCTGACCTCTAGGTGGTAACATTAAAAACGGGGTGGGGAGATAGGCTGCCCTAAACTTAATGTGTCCAGATGTACCTATCAACTCCTAAGTCGACATGTTTCGTGCATACCCCAAGCACTTCTTCGGGACTACACAGGGACCAGCCCTGTGTTCGCCACTCCTTAACTCTTTCAATGAGAATATAGAAATTGACTTTCAACTGCAGCGAACTCTACTAAGTGCATGCAATAATACCTACGTATTTTGTTCCATAGAAACACGTGGTTCCTGAAAGATAAAAAACAACTTGAAAGGTCACGGGGTGAATCACCCCCTATATTATCACACACAGTTTGTAGGCAGAAAATGTGATGTTTTTCTGTGATCTGAAAGCGGATTTATTGACCGTGGTTGTTTTCATGCACAAAAACGTGATTCATTTCGTGCATTTTTAACGTGATTAACCCCTTCGCTGCTAGGCCTTTTCCCCCTCCTGTGCTAAGGCTTTTTTTGGTGTTTTGGGGTAGTGCGCGCTTAGGCCCTTGTAACTTTTTGACCACATAAGGGATCCGCGCCAAATTTGCGTCCTTTTCTTCCAACATCATGGGGATTCTAAAGGCGCCCAGGGTTTGTGGATTCCCTTGGAGGGGTCCCAGAAATTAACCAAAATATAGTGGTTTTTTTTGTTTTTTTCAGAAAAATGGGAAAAACGGGCTGCAAATGAAAGCCTCTGGCTTTTTCCCTGAAAATGGGATCAAAAAAGGGTTTGTGGGGCTGAATTCTCCATTTTCTCAGCTTTTAGGGAATGACAGTGTTTTGTCAGAGAACCGAAATTTTTCACTCAGTTTTGGCATTTTTCTGGGACATATCCTATTTTTGCTATTTTTAGAGCTTTCCACCTCCTTCCCGTTAATGGTAGAAATGAGTTTGAAAGCAATAATGGATCCTGGAAAGCTTTACATTTTCGAAAAATAGACATAATTCTGAATTCAGAAAAGGGTCATTTGTCTAAATCCATGAAGGTTTCGTTATAGAAACTAACAGTTAGATATTGGAATATTTGAAAATTTGTTGAAAACAACAGCCTTTTGTCTCAACGTTTTCACCTATAACTTTCTCTAATTTTGACAGCTCTTGGAAAGCAATATACCGTTACATCCGTTAGACCTTCCTGGTTGTGGGGATATATGGGACTTGTAGTTTCACCAAGAACCCGACGAACCCAGATCCAAAAACTGAGCAGCAACTTGCAATGGTATTTTTTCATTTACTGGGTATAGTGCACTTTGTCTTGGAAAATGTACACATGGAATAATCTGTATGAAAGACACCTATGTATGTATGAATTGGGTACAAATTATAGAGTTCAGAAACAGTATATAATTGCACATTTTCAAAGTTGGGAATACTCATACTAGCATGAGAATTATTGGTCATTTTTCATCAAGTTTTTTTTTCTACACAATATCTTTCATTCAAAGGGAGAAATGCAAGAAAGCTCAATTGGTAATAACAGTTGATTTACAAATCTGAATTACCCCAAGTGTCCCGATAAAAACGGTACCTCACTTGTGTGGGTCGGCCTTGTGCCTGCGACAGGAAACGGCGCAAAATGCAACGTGGTCACACCTAAATTTTGCAGTTACAAATTGACCCTTTTTTGGCAAAGTGCCTACCTGTAGTTTTTGCACCCTAGTTCTTCCGGCACCTAGGGAAACCTAGCAAACCTATACATTTTTGAAAAGTAGACACCCAGGGGAATTCAGGATGGGATGACTCGACTGCCTACCACCAGGTTTTGTTACCCAGAATCCCTTGCAAAGCTCAGATTTTGACAAAAAAAACACATTTTCCTCACATTTCTGTGGTGGAAAGTTCTGGAATCTGCGTGGATCAACAAATTTCCACCCACCTAGCGTGCCCCCAGGTCTCCCGAAAAAAATGGTACCTCACTTGTGTGGGTCGGCCTTGTGCCTACGACGGGAAACGGCACAAAATGCAACGTGGTCGCTCCTCAATTTCCCAGTGAAATCTTAAGCTCTTTGGACAAAGAGACTACCTTTTGTTTTTGAGCCGTAGCTCAACCAGCACCTAGGAAAACCTAGCAAACCTATACATTTTTGAAAACTAGACACCCAGGGCAATTCAGGATGGGGTGACTCGTCTGCCTACCCCCAGGTTTTGTTACCCAGAATCCCTTGCAAACATAAATATTTGACCAAAAAAACACATTTTCCTCACATTTCTGTGGTGGAAAGTTCTGGAATCTGCGTGGATCAACAAATTTCCACCCACCCAGCGTGCCCCCAGGTCTCCCAAAAAAAATGGTACCTCACTTGCGTGGGTAGGCATAGTGGCTGCGACATGAAACAGCGCAAAACGCAGCATGGTCGCACCTCAATTTCCCAGTGAAATTTAGCACGATTCGGACAAAAAGACTACCTTTTGTTTTTGCGCCGTAGCTCTGCCAGCACCTAGGGAAACCTAGCAACCCTATACATTTTAGAAAACTAGACACCCAGGGCAATTCAGGATGGGGTGACTCGTCTGCCTACCCCCAGGTTTTGTTACCCAGAATCCCTTTCAAACATAAATATTTGACCAAAAAAACACATTTTCCTCACATTTCTGTGGTGGAAAGTTCTGGAATCTGCGTGGATCAACAAATTTCCACCCACCCAGCGTGCCCCCAGGTCTCCCGAAAAAAATGGTACCTCACTTGCGTGGGTAGGCATAGTGGCTGCGACATGAAACCGTGCAAAACGCAGCATGGTCGCACCTCAATTTCCCAGTGAAATTTAGCACGATTCGGACAAAAAGACTACCTTTTGTTTTTACGCCGTAGCTCTGCCAGCACCTAGGGAAACCTAGCAAACCTATACATTTCTGAAAACTAGCCACCCAGGGCAATTCAGGATGGGGTGACTCGTCTGCCTACCCCCAGGTTTTGTTACCCAGAATCCCTTACAAGCATAAAAATTTGACCAAAAAAACACATTTTCCTCACATTTCTGTGGTGGAAAGTTCTGGAATCTGCGTGGATCAACGAATTTCCACCCACCCAGCGTGCCCCCAGGTCTCCCAAAAAAAATGGTACCTCACTTGCGTGGGTAGGCATAGTGGCTGCGACATGAAACCGCGCAAAACGCAGCATGGTCGCACCTCAATTTCCCAGTGAAATTTAGCACGATTCGGACAAAAAGACTACCTTTTGTTTTTACGCCGTAGCTCTGCCAGCACCTAGGGAAACCTAGCAAACCTATACATTTCTGAAAACTAGACACCCAGGGCAATTCAGGATGGGGTGACTCGTCTGCCTACCCCCAGGTTTTGTTACCCAGAATCCCTTACAAGCATAAAAATTTGACCAAAAAAACACATTTTCCTCACATTTCTGTGGTGGAAAGTTCTGGAATCTGCGTGGATCAACAAATTTCCACCCACCCAGCGTGCCGCCAGGTCTCCCGAAAAAAATGGTACCTCACTTGCGTGGGTAGGCATAGTGGCTGCGACATAAAACCGCGCAAAACGCAGCATGGTCGCACCTCAATTTCCCAGTGAAATTTAGCACGATTCGGACAAAAAGACTACCTTTTGTTTTTACGCCGTAGCTCTGCCAGCACCTAGGGAAACCTAGCAAACCTATACATTTCTGAAAACTAGACACCCAGGGCAATTCAGGATGGGGTGACTCGTCTGCCTACCCCCAGGTTTTGTTACCCAGAATCCCTTACAAACATAAAAATTTGACCAAAAAAACACATTTTCCTCACATTTCTGTGGTGGAAAGTTCTGGAATCTGCGTGGATCAACATATTTCCACCCACCCAGCGTGCCCCCAGGTCTCCCGAAAAAAATGGTACCTCACTTGCGTGGGTAGGCATAGTGGCTGCGACATGAAACCGCGCAAAACGCAGCATGGTCGCACCTCAATTTCCCAGTGAAATTTAGCACGATTCGGACAAAAAGACTACCTTTTGTTTTTACGCCGTAGCTCTGCCAGCACCTAGGGAAAACTAGCAAACCTATACATTTTTGAAAACTAGACACCCAGGGGAATTCAGGATGGGGTGACTCGTCTGCCTACCCCCAGGTTTTGTTACCCAGAATCCCTTGAAAACATAAAAATGTGACCAAAAAAACACATTTTCCTCACATTTCTGTGGTGGAAAGTTCTGGAATCTGCGTGGATCAACAAATTTCCACTCACCCAGCGTGCCCCCAGGTCTCCCGAAAAAAACGGTACCTCACTTGCGTGGGTAGACATAGTGGCTGCAACAGGAAACGGTTCAAATCGTACGGTGGTGAATTTACATTACCTTATTGCAAAACTACCTTGATTTTGGGGGGGGGATCTGAATTTGTGGCCCGGGGCTCGGTGGTATTCTTTGCAAAGTAGCAAACCCAAACAGTTCTGAAAACTAGACACCCGGGGGAGTCCAGGGAGGTATGGCATGCATGGGTCCCCCAATGTTTTCCTACCCAGAACTCTCTGCAAACCTTAAAATTAGGTAAAAATTGCACTTTTCCAAACTTTTTGGTGTGGGATCGCCGTGCCGGCAAAAAAGTCGTACCACCCTGCGTTCCCCTTGTTCTCCCGAGTAAAAGGATACCTCACTTGTGTGGGTGCCCCAAAGCAGAACACCCCAAAAATGAATTTTGAAAAAGGTAGTTTTTACTCATATTTACGTTTTACAAATTAAGCACCCCAGCCTAAGTCACTTGCCTTTGGCCCACCCACACAAGTGAGGTATCATTTTACTCGGGAGAACAAGGGAAACGCTGGGTGGTAGGACATTTGTTCCGGCAGCGAGATCCCACCCAAAAAAGTATGGAAAAGTTGGTTTTTGGACCAAAATTTCAGGTTTGCAGGGGTTTCTGGGTAGGAAAACATTGGGGGACCCACGCATGCCATAGCACCCTGGACTCCCCCGGGTGTCTAGTTCTCAGAACTGTTTGGGTTTGGTAGTTTCCAAAGATGCCTGCCAAGCCCCGGGCCAAAAGCTCAGGTGACCCCCTCAAAAAATAAGATTATTTGGCTAAAGGTAATGTTTTCGTCTCCACAGTATGAATTGGGCCTTTTCCTAAAGCAGCCGCTATGCCTACCCACGCAAGTGAGGTACCATTTTTATCGGGAGACCTTGGGGAACGCTGGGTGGGAGGTAATTTGTGTGAGCCCAGTGATGTCACGCTTTCCCACACTAAAACGTGTGAAAAAAAATGATTTTTTCCAAGCAAAAAATGAGGTGTCCTACCACCCAGCGTTCCCCTTGTTCTCCCGAGTAAAAGGGTACCTCACCTTAACAGAGTTACTCAAAAGTCAAACATTCAAGCACGGCTATCTATTCCTCAAAGACACACACATACAGGTTGGATTTGGCACGAGGGCGAGTGATGGTTCAGTATATAAAATTTTATTAACAAGATATTTCAAAAAAATGAAATGCTCTGTCAATAAATAAATGCATAAAAACCGAACCAGTGACTCGCAACTCGTGAGCTGTAAAGCCACGACAAGGCACCAACCGTTTTACAGGCCATTCACGCACCTTTCATACCTGATACAAACAAGACCACTGACACCATCTGGAATAAAAGCAACACATTACAACAATCACAATAAGGGACAAGGTACACCCTAATGCAGAAAGAGAAAAAAAACAATTATTACTGCACACCCATCTAATCCGCAAGCACACACACATACTGGTTGGATTTGGCACGAGGGTGAGTGATGATTCAGTACATACAATTGTATACGCAAGTAATTTCACAAAAATGAAATACACTGTGTATAATTGCAAGTATGATAAACTGAACCACTGACTCACAGCTCGTGAGCTGTAAAGCCACGTCAAGGCACCAACCTCTTTACAGGCCATTCATACACCTTTCGTACGTGTGACACATTCAAAACATTCACACCGCCAGCCGCGGACCCATCACATTTCAACACTCACACCAGCAAACAGCGCCATTCAAGGGCCCATCACTTTCACACGCCCACATTTCTGACACTGGAACTACACAAATTGATGGACTGCGTGGAGTGTCACTCAACAAGCAGTGTGTGCAGTGACCAACAGAAAGTAACTACTCACACACCGCCAGCCGAGCGCCAGTCCACCCACACCACCAGCCAAGCACCAGACCATGCACACCGCCAGTCAAACACTCAGCGCACACCACCAGCCAAGCGCCTCTCCACGCACACCGCCAGCCAAGCACCACTCCGTGCACAGACAGCTAAACACCGCTCCACGCACACCCTCCAGCCAAGTACCACTCCACAAACACCATCAGCCAAGCGCCACTCCACACACACTGCCAGCCAAGCACCATTCCACACACACTGCCAGCCAAGCACCACTCCACACACACCGCCAGCCAAGCAGCACTCCACACACCGCCAGCCAAGCACCACTCCACACACACCGCCAGCCAAGCACCACTCCACACACACCGCCAGCCAAGCACCACTCCACACACACCGCCAGCCAAGCACCACTCCACACACACCGCCAGCCAAGCACCACTCCACACACACCATCAGCCAAACACCACTCCATGCACAGACAGCCAAGTACCACTCCACGAACACCACCAGCCAAGCGCCACTCCACACACACCGCCAGCAAAGCACCACTCCGTGCACAGACAGCCAAGCACCACTCCACACACACCGCCAGCCAAGCACCACTCCACACACACCGCCAGCCAAGCACCACTCCACACACACCGCCAGCCAAGCAGCACTCCGTGCACAGACAGCAAAGTAGCACTCCACGCACACCACCAGCCAAGCGCCACTCCACACACACCGCCAGCCAAGCAGCACTCCGTGCACAGACAGCAAAGTAGCACTCCACGCACACCACCAGCCAAGCGCCACTCCACACACACCGCCAGCCAAGCAGCACTCCGTGCACAGACAGCAAAGTAGCACTCCACGCACACCACCAGCCAAGCGCCACTCCACACACACTGCCAGCCAAGCAGCACTCCGTGCACAGACAGCAAAGTAGCACTCCACGCACACCACCAGCCAAGCGCCACTCCACACACACCGCCAGCCAAGCAGCACTCCGTGCACAGACAGCAAAGTAGCACTCCACGCACACTAACAGCCAAGCGCCACTCCACACACACCGCCAGCCAAGCACCACTCCGTGCACAGACAGCAAAGTAGCACTCCACGCACACCACCTGCCAAGCGCCACTCCACAAGCACCACCAGCCAAGCACCACTCACCGCCAGCCAAGCACCATCCAGCCAAGCGCCACTCCACACACACCGCCAGCCAAGCGCCACTCCACACACACCGCCAGCCAAGCAGCACTCCGTGCACAGACAGCAAAGTAGCACTCCACGCACACCACCAGCCAAGCGCCACTCCACACACACCGCCAGCCAAGCAGCACTCCGTGCACAGACAGCAAAGTAGCACTCCACGCACACCACCAGCCAAGCGCCACTCCACACACACCACCAGCCAAGCAGCACTCTGTGCACAGACAGCAAAGTAGCACTCCACGCACACCACCAGCCAAGCGCCACTCCACACACACCGCCAGCCAAGCACCACTCCGTGCACAGACAGCCAAGTACCACTCTACACACACCACCAGCCAAGCGCCACTCCACACACACACCACCAGCAAACATGCCCAAGGGGTCGCTTCCTAAAAACTTTGTGTTAGTGGCCATTTTCCGCCCCCCCTGGGGGCAAAACGGCAAAAAAAACAGGCCAATTTGCCCCCAGGGTGGACAGAAAAACAAAAACACAATCATGTCCACCTGGAAGCGACCCTTACCCAAGGGGTCGCTTCCCAAAACAAACACATTGCCCCAACAAAAATCCCTGGTTCTAGTGGGTAATTTCTGCCCCCCCTGGGGGCAAAACGGCCGAAAAACGGGCCGATTTCCCCCCAGGGGGGGCAGAAAAACGAAAACATACTCAGACCCCGCCTGGAAGCGACCCTTGCCCAAGGGGTCGCTTCCTAAAAACTAAAATTACATCCCTGGTGTCTAGTGGGCATTTTCTGTCCCCCCTGGGGGCAAAACGGCAAAAAAAAACGGGCCGATTTGCCCCCAGGGGGGACAGAAAAACGTAAACAAAATCAATGGCCGCCATCTTGGCTATAATCAATATCCCTGGTGCTAGTGGGGAATTTCTGCCCCCCCTGGGGGCAAAACGGCCGAAAAAACGGGCCGATTTCCCCCCAGGGGGGGCAGAAAAACGAAAACATATTGCCAGCCAGCCTGGAAGCGACCCTTGCCCAAGGGGTCACTTCCTAAAAACTAAAATGATATCCCTGGTGTCTAGTGGGGGCATTTCCGCCGCACAATCGCGACGCTGTGCGCGATCGTGAGGCAGAAATGCCCTGCAAAGAGACATCAGGGGAAAGGAAAATCTCTTTCCTCTCCCCTGATGCCTCTTCGCTGCCCCAAACCCCCGCCGAAGTCCAGAACACCTACCTTCTTCTCCGGCGCTCAGGAAGCAAATGGCTTCCCGAGCGCTGGGAATCCCTGATGATGTCAGCGCGCGCTGTGCGCGCTGACGTCATCAGGGATTACCATGGGGGGGGCGGGGGCGGCAGCGGCTCTTCCGCTGCCGCCCCCATTGCAAAAACGAAGATCAGAGAGCCTCGGAGGGAGCGCCAGCGCTTCCCCCGAGGGTGGGGCTGATGACGAGCTGGCCTTGTCATCCGCGCAGGACAGGTAAGCGCGATGACGAGCCCAGCTCGTCATTAGCCCCGAAGGGGTTAAAAAACACACCTCACTCAGTGACATACCCAAGCATTCATCTGTCATACACACTCATACATACTTTTCAAGAGACCTAACTGGGCCCCATGGAGTCGGAGGGGTATCGGTATCCTAGCAACTCTGGTGGGAGAAAAACAAAGTTTTTAATGTTACCACCTAGAGGTCTGAATAAAGTTTATTGAAAACCTACTGGGCAGGTATTTTTAACCCATATCACATAGTCCACTCCCCACAAATACACATGCACCACACATAGTCCTTAAAGTGCTCCTACGTAACTTCGCAAGTCGTAGCACGCCCCAGCCCGTAGAGGACTGGGATGGCCCCAATGATGAAGCATGTCACCGTGGGGCAACCCCGGTGAGTGAGGGGACACCTAAAAAAGGAACAATTTTTCCTTTTTATACATTTCAAACATAGTTCTCACAGTCAACCCCAGTGTGTGCTGGCTGTTTTTTCTAGCAAGGCTCTTAGGTATCTGGAAACAGAAACCTTTTTTTGTTTGACACATTTTTGTCCCCATCACTGTCATCTCCGTCTTTGGAAGACACGGAGATGTTATATGTCTTGCAACCCTCAACACCTAAATTATGGAGTAAAGTATGTAGTTTTGCACTGGGGAAAATCCCCCTCCCCGCATGGCAATGAGATATGATTCTAGCAAACCTATCCATTGCTTCCAAGGTAGATTCGGTTCTCCTACATCATTCAAGAAAGGAGGTGGTTGTGACATACTAGTCTAGTAGAAGTCATGGTAACAAGAGGACTGAAAGCTAATATGGAGAACACTATAAATGTGTAACTCACAATACCACGGAAGAGTGCAGATATTATCACAATTACACCAAAATGAGGAGAAAGATTCAATGAATATACAAAATGAGACTCTAGAATAAATATTTAAATAAGGACAGAAAATAAAAATTGTTGAGAAGACCTGGGCTGCGAAGGGATAGTCACAATAGTACCTTGGTGGTTAGATCCAGGAGGAAATGTCAGCAGTGGAAAAGCAGTAGAAAAATTACCAACGGCTGTAGAAGTGTAGGCAGGAAAAACAAAGCAGGCGTAATACAGAGAACTGACAGGCAGATACCAAAAGCTGCGCTTATTAGCGTGAGAAAGGAGAACTGGAGAAGGAAATAGAATAAGGGCAGGGAACTGACAGGTGATTCCCACACTGTGCCTATCAGGGAGATGCAGAAGAATGGCAGTATATAACTTAAAAGATGATGGGCCAATCTGACTAGCTGGTCTTGTCAGCGGTAAATGCCACTAGAGAGTGGAGAAAACAATTCCTTTGCCGTGAGGTGTAGTTGAAATAGGGCGAGAGTTGTTAGTTTAGAAGCCAGGAGGCATGGCGGGATCAGCGGAGACGACTCCCATGGACAGCCCACCACAGACGTCCGGACACAATCTCACCAGGAGCTGAGGCAAAAATTAATCACACTTTCAAGCAGCACTGGAAAAAGCGTCATGGAAGTTGAAATCCTTTTGAAGGTGCTCAGGACACCACAGCACGCACAGGAATCAAAAACTGCCAGGCACAATCCCAGCAAGAGCTGAAGAGAGTTCAAGCGCAATCCCAAACGGCTGCAGAATATATCACGGCAGCCGAACTCGTGAGGAAAAGTGCTCAGAACTCTAACACAAGAAATGCCACAGCCCAGGACCAGGAACTGCAGGGAAACCTCCAACAGACGGGGAGACAGACTGTGGCTCACAGCTCGAGCGCAGACCTAGTTTCTTCTATCTATATATATAAAAACTAATGAATGTATGTCTGTCTGTCTGTTTGTCCTTTATGCATTACTACACCATTCATCCAATTGCCATGAAACTTTGGGAAGTTGTTGAGTACACTCCCGCGAAGGTTTCTGGCATAAATTCTTTTTAAATATCGGCCCCCCAGGCTACTGAATCTTGGTTGCCAGTATATTTTTTTGTTCTGTGCAGTGACTATTTACATGGTCCTGAATAATTTTCCTGAACCCCAAGTAGGTTCACTTAAGGGCAGAAATGTTGACCTAGGAAGGTTATATTTACTGATAATCCTTAGTCCTCTCTTCTTCTATTCCTGTCCCAGGAGACCACGGAATAGAGGTCATTTGGCCTTCTGCAGACAGTTTTATTTTGCAACCCCCCTTAATTGCACTCTGCCCCTTACCACTCGTTGTTCACCTCTTCACTTGCGTTTCCTTGAAAACACTGCAGCTCCTGTTCAATTGCGGACAGTTGTAGTGTACACCTATGACCTTGCGGCCTTGGTGCGGGGAGGGAACCCAATGATAAAGCATGTCACCTCCGGGTGAGTGAGAATTCATGTCCTGAAAGAGGTCTCCTTCCTGTATAACATTTGTAACACTCGGTCCGATACCCAGACTGCAATAAGTTTGAGGACAGTCACCCTTGACTTTTAGTTTCTCGAGATGAAGTTTTTGTGAGGTGCATCCTTTTCAAGACATAACATTCTACAGTTCCAATTAGAATGCACCCCAGGGCCCTCATAATCCTTCAAATACTGATAAACGTTTACAGTTTCTGGTGTGACTCGCTTTTGCAATGACCATCAACAAAGCACAAGGACAATCGCTGCAAGTGTGTGGACTAGATTTGGAGAATCCGTGCTTTTCACATGGATAACTGTATGTGGCCAGCTCACGCGTCGGAAAACCTTCTGATTTATTCATGTACGCACCAGACGGAAAAACAAAAAAGTATCGTGTATCCACAAGCACTCGAATAAATAAATAGAATTAAAACGACACTTTGAAATGTTTTCCATATTAAAATGAATAAGTTTCAATAAAAATGACACAATGTAAATTGAATGTTATCATAACAAATTTCCTTGAATTTCCTTTCTTCTGAGATCGCAGTAACACACGACAGGTAAGCTAGTATATTATATTCCAAAAAAAGGTTGAAGAGTGCACTCACGGAGCAGCGCACTGCAGAGGTGGATAGCGCTGATGTGTAGGAGGAGAATACACAAAAGTTCTCTCTCGCCAGCTAGGAATGCTCACAATCACCTTCCAGTCACAAATATGAAGTAATGTCAAAAGACAATGCAGAATAGGTGCTTCTATGAAAAGCAATGAGGCAGATGGTCTCTGATGAAGAGAAGAATGAAAAATGTTTCACGATTGGTAAGGATCTTTAAAGTAGAATAAGATGGGGGTGGTGGTGAAGCTGTCCCCACATAGCAATAGTCCCCAGTGTTATAAAAGACATACACAGGAAAGGTTAAGGTTTCTTTATTGCTTCCATTCAGCACCACATGTTCCAGTCAACTGGAGTCAGCTGTAGAGCCTTGGGAACAAATGGTATGTAACATTCTATAAATGGTAGAACAGAGGGTAAACGGAATACACAGACAAGTGGATTATAACAATATGCTTAATGGTTATGTTTATTTTTTGTTTGTTTGTTTCAGATAGATAGTGGACCCACAACAAACCCGGGCCATCGCCATATCTGAAGGCTACTGAATCTTGGTTGCCAGTATATATTTTTTTTCTGTGCAGTGACTATTTACATGGTCCTGAATAATGCTCCTGTACCCCAAGTAGGTTCACTTAAGGGCAGAAATGTTGACCTAGGAAGGTTATATTTACTGATAATCCCTAGTCCTCTCTTCTTCTATTCCTGTCCCAGGAGACCAAGGAATAGAGGTCATTTGGCCTTCTGCAGACAGTTTTATTTTGCAACCCCCCTAATTGCACTCTGCCCCTTACCACTCGTTGCTCACCTCTTCACTTGCGTTTCCTTGAAAACACTGCAGCTCCTGTTCAATTCCGGACAGTTGTAGTGTACACCTATGACCTTGCGGCCTTGGTGCGAGGAGGGAACCCAATGATAAAGCTTGTCACCTCCAGGTGAGTGAGAGGTCATGTCCTGAAAGAGGTTCTTCCCTGTATAACATTTGTAACACTCAGTCCGATACCCAGACTGCAATACGTTTGAGGACAGTCACCCTTGACTTTTAGTTTCTCGAGATGAAGTTTTTGTGAGGTGCATCCTTTTCAAGACATTGTTGGTGCATTCTACAGTTCCAATTAGAATGCACCAACAATACATCAGGGGGGATACAAGGGAGCAAACTTATGTAATACCCACATACCAAACCAGGGATGTGTTTTAGCCCCATGCTGTTCAATCTCTATAAGGCCGATGTTGGCCGCTCATTGGCCAAGGCAAACATTGTTTCACCAAAGTTTGGTCCCAACACACTTCCCGTGAGACAATATGCACATTATTTGCTTTTTGTGACCCATACAAAAATTGCTCTGGAGCACCCACTTCAAATCTACAACACAGCGAATACGTTGGTGGCCAATTCCAATAAAACTAAAGTGATGACCATCAGCAGTTTAGGAACAAGCAAAAATAAAGATAGAGGCTGTGGAACCTAACCATCTATCAAACATCTAAGTATGAGTGTCTTGGAGTCTGGTTTACAGACACAGTAAAACCCAAATACATCTCAAACACATCACCAGGAAGGCCCCAGCAGTTACATTTGCCTTATGTAGATTAAACTCTCAATTATAGTCGCCATATGCAGAGGCCATCTTGGGAGTCATGCGAGCGAAGTCACTTCCAAATCTTACTTATGGCCAACATGCTTACCTGGGAAGTTTCCTCCTTTGCTGGACAGGTTTCAATGTAATGCAAATAGAATGCTGTTCTATCTCCCCAAAAATACTCATTGTTCGCTGCTTCACCTTGAGTATGGCATTACTGGCCAGTACCTTGACTGCAAGGCCTGTTTTCTAAAATAATATCATGCAATTAAACAAGCCAAATCAGAGACTTTGAAAAAGACCCTTCAAGTAATTTTTACTAACACTATTAATCCTTGGACTGAATATCTTGGAACGGCAGCCATCGATCTAAACATCAACACAGTCACAGTGGTGGCCCCCACTGTTTCCCAATCTAGTATAAAGCTCATTTTGAAGAAACAAGCAGCGACCCCTTAGAGGGAGGCCGAGCTAGCAATTGCACACACCTTCACCTATGCAACGCCAGTTTTAAAATCATATGGAGAAATGAAGCCACAACAGTATCTAAAGGCAGCTGTAAGCAAGTAAACAAGGCTCTGAATTCTGTGTATGAGACTTACGGTACTTCCGATAAATGAGTATCGCTCTGGTTGGGCTACTAGAGTTTGCATCATCCTCTTTCGCTTTTGTAACTACATTAGTCTGTGGTGCAACTGGAATGCTATTTCCTAGAGTTTCTAAATGCACGTCACACTTTTATTAAAACCTTCGTTCTTGTGGAACAGGGTTTCGACTTGCATTGAGGCGCTTGACTTTTGCATGATCACTACTACAGGTCACAATAACACTAACCATTTTTATTTGTAAAGTTTATTGCTGGATAGTCATTCTTTCAGTACTTTTAACACATTTTACATTTTAGTATTTGTACGCCTTGGAGTAGTTTCACATTTATGTGTATTACTTGCGTTTTTTCTTTAGATGCATTTATTGTAATTTTATTTTGATAATCTTTTATTGTTAATGTACTTTTACCAATTTTAATTCATTGTCACAAATACATAAATACATTTTAAAAAGTGTAGCTACCCTCCCCTTTACAAATCCCTAAAGGTCTGATTCACAATAGTTACAAAAAGTATGGGTAGTAGTAATAGAGGATTACTCTTTTACGTACTGATATATGTCTAGGAGAAACAGAAATATCACATTTTGCACAAATCTATTTTCCCATGTTGTTCAAATAGATTGCAGTCCGTTATGCATTAATATCTTGCTAAACCCTACTCCAATGTGTGAAACACGTTTATGTCTGCCCGTGCTCGATTAACAAAACAAGTACCCTTGATTACACCTGAATCTGCAACATCTTACATCTAAACCTGATTCTGCAAATTTAAAATGTATATCTCATTGCTGACCAAATACTGCTGGATGCAGCAAATATATTAGGATTTCCCTCAAATATTTCAGGATGTTACTAATAATAGGATGCTCAGTATGCCAACCTGTTATGCGTGTTTTTCAAACATGTCAGAATTCTGTATAATATGCCAGCCTACGAGGGGAAACAACTGATAAACAAATAGGCCAGGCCTACACATTGTGCATAGGAGCCCATTGTGCCACTTGGCTATGTTAATGTAATGGATCTGTAAAGCGCACGCCCTGTTACCTTTTAGTTTCCTGGCACTAACTTACAGTGGTCGGCCCAGAGAACAGATGTCTTAAGAGAGACCTGAATTGCTGAAAAGCCACGTTTTCAACAACCCTCTAAATATCTACAAAGAGGTGGCTGAGCGAATCGGTAAAGGGAGCTCCTTCCAGATTGCTATTGTTCCTACAAAGAAACTTCTTCCACCCGAGTCCATTCTTTTGAATCGTGATACCACCAACATTTTGGAGTTTGATGATCTAAGAGGTCTATTAGGAATTTACCATTTGAATTTCTGAGCAAGATAGGAAGGTTTTGATTGTGCAGAGCTTTATACGCGAAACACAGGGCCTTACATTTTATCCTATCTTTCACTTGCAACCAGTGCAGCTTTTTGATGACTTTCCTCACATAAACATATTTAGGGGTGCACGAGAGAACTCTTGCTGCTGTGTTTTGTAATACCGTAGTTTTTTTCAAATGTTATAACTGAAAATTCAAGAATAATCTGTTGCAATAATCTAACTTGGTCAACACCAAGGTCGATATGACCATCTTTTGGGAGTTTACAGGAATAAATCGTAAAATCTTTTTGATTTTCCTAAGAATGATGAACGTGGAAGATGTCAGTGCATTGATCTGATTAGCAAAGGAAAGCTTTTTACCTATGATGACGCCCAGGTTTTTTGCTGTTTCAACCGGCTTTGGTAAACCACCCAAGTCAACTGGCCACCAACTTGGGGACCAGAATGACGAGTCATTACCAAAAAGTACCACCTCCGTCTTATTGGAGTTGAGCTTTAAGCAATTGCAGCTCATCCAAGAGCTGACAGCAGTCATGCAATCATGTAATTTCTTACCAATAGAGTGTGGTTGCTTGGTAACCGCCACGACAATCTAAGTGTCGTCTGCATATGATGTTAAAGCAAAGCCAAATGGTTTTATAACTGGGTCCAGGGCAGCAATATAGATATTAAAAATAGTTGGACTGACGTCCAGCGAGAACTGAGGTCACGAGACATTCCATACTCCATGATTTTCCCAGCCAGACTGCGGATAGTTGCGGAAAATAAGACTTGGTTCTTCGACACCCCTGAGATGGCGCGAGAATGGCTTGATGGATGGAGACCTGCGCCCGGCAACGTCGAGTGGGTAAGACAAACTGACCGCACCGCGAGGGGTCGCAACGGATCGCTGACCCCGGACCACACAGGTGGGGAACGCTCGTCGAGGTCAGACGGAGAAGAGAAGGACTCTGGCACGGGACAATGATCACCCGACGATTTGGGGTCAGTTGGCGCACGGGGTGATTGCCTGAGAGACTGCCTTGGATATCGGGCGAAGGGCCCACGAGAGGAGCATGAGAGGCCGCCGATTATGGGGCATTCCTCACCTCAACGAGCAAGTATTAAATTCAAGTTTGGGGATGAGCACTCTGCTAGGTTGGGGGGGCGGGCAGTTATGAGTCCGTTCGGCATGAGGGCAGGGAGGGGGGTTGTTCAAGAGGGGACGAGTTTACAAGTTTGCACCTCAATACAGGGGGTGCTGTTTGTTGAAAATTTAACACAGGATGAAGGAACACACTGCGAAATAGCTCTGCACATAGTTACTGTCATTTCCCGATGCATGTCTGGGGATTCCCTAGTGACGGACGGGACGGCTCAACCCCGAATTGAACCATGGCACAAACTGTACAGGCGGACGCTCCAGGGTTAGGCCCCCAATTAGTACAGGTGGCTCCACTACAACTTAGGTCCTGGAATGTAAGAGGATTGGGGGACAAAATTAAGAGGGGATTAGTGATACAGGGCATTTAGAGAGCAAATCCGGCACTGGTCCTACTCCAAGAGACACACCTGGTGGGCACTGCTAGTCAGGCACTGAATAGGAAAGGATACCAAATGATAGTACATTCTGACTTTACCTCGGGGTCGAGAGGGACGGGTATCCTAATGCGTAAGTCATCCCCGTTCTTGCTCACCTCCACGAAAATGGATGACCAGGGCAGATTCGCGGCAGCCTGGGGCCAATGGGAGGGTAAGCCACTGACTATAGTATCGGTTTACATTCCCCCGGCACTGCACAGCGTGGCGTTTCCTGCATTGGGGAGGTTCCTACTGGAGCTCCCGGAGGGCGACGTGATCGTGGGGGGTGACTTTAATGCTGTCATGCACAACACTCAGGACAGATTCCCTGTGCGGCCCCGTGCCCCGGCCCCCTCCCGATTCAGCGAGTTCGTAGAATCACAGGGATTGGTAGATGTATGGCGAACTAGGCATCCCAGTGAACAACAATACACATGTTACTCAGCGACACATAACAGCCTATCACACATTGATTACTTCTTCACCTTGGGGAGGGTCGCCTCAGCATAGTTGCTGTTCAAATCAAACCGAGGGGTGTATCGGACCACTCTCCCTTGACCCTCACACTGTCATGTCCGGAAAGGAAGTATAAACGAATGTACCAGCTACGCCCGGGATATTTAGCGATCCCGATGATAAAAAAAGACCTGAAAAAAGTGACCCGTGACTATTTTAAGGAAAATGTAGCTTCGGTAGACTCCCCCACCACCCTTTGGGAAGCGTATAAAACGGTTCTAAGGGGACAGGCCATATCGACTATAAGAGGGTACAGACGCACACAGGAACAAGAAGCCGCGCAATTGGAACTCCACCTGGCTGAGGCGCACGCAGCACACATGACAGACCCGTCACCTGCCACCCTGCACTCCCTACGGTTAAGTCAACAACTCCACACTGACCATCTGAAGAGGAGTGCTATGGCACACCTAGCAGCTACGGCGCAGACAATATAAGATGTAGGGGACAAGGCCAGCAAGCTCCTGGCCTGGCTGGAAAAGAAGGGGGGAGGAGCCAGAAGCATGCTGCAGCTAAGGGATGGGGGTGGGGAGATGCACACACGACGTGCGGCAATAGTGGAACTACTAGCGGATCACTTCCAGGAGGTGTATAGCCCCGAACATGTTGTCACGGCGGAGATGGCGGAGGCAGCGGTACATAGTGTGCCGACGCCAACTTTGTCGCAGGAAGCTGTGGATGAACTTGACTCCGACTTCACAGTGGAGGAAGTCCAAGCGGCCATAAACATGATACACTCCGGGAAAGCAATGGGCCCCAGCGGTGTCCCGATTGAATGGTGCAAAGTGATGTCGGATACGCTGAGCCCGCACCTGTTAGCTATGTACGAAGACAGTTTGGCCAAGGGGATATTGCACCACGACCAGCGACAGGCCACCATTGTGGCAATCCCGAAACCTGGCAAGCCACCTGAGGAATGCAGTTCCTACCGCCCGATCTCACTCCTCAATATAGAGGCCAAAATATTAGCAAAGCTCCTGGCCACTAGGTTAATGCCACATCTCGCCCAGCTGATTCACCCGGACCAATCGGGCTTCATGCCACACAGAAGCCCGGCATTGAACCTCCGGAGAGTCCATGGTGCGATAGCCCGGGCCTCATTGTTGACTGCACCGACGGCCATTCTATCCCTGGATGCCAGAATGGCATTTGATATGGTGGAGTGGAATTACCTCCTCGCGGTACTGGCTCACATGGGCTTTGGTCCGAAATACATGGCCTGGGTGCGGCTTTTGTATACCGATCCAGTGGCACGGGTGACGGCCAATGGCCATATCTCCCGTGAGATACCACTGAACAGAGGAACGAGGCAGGGATGCCCGCTCTCGCCGTTACTCTTTGCTCTAGTCCTTGAACCGCTGGCAGTGGTACTTAGAGCCACTCCGATGCTGCGGGGGATCGCGTGGGGGAATGACTGGGAAGACAGAGTTTCCCTCTACGCTGATGATATGTTGATATACCTCACGAACCCCGAAGAAGGAATCCCAGTGCTCCTGGCATTGTGTGAGGCGCACGGACGGACATCGGGCTATATGATAAATTGGACCAAATCTGTCATATACGTGCTGAAGGGGCCTCCCCCCACACTACCGCCTGACTGCCCCTTGCAGACAGCGGGATCATCCTTTAAGTACCTGGGCATACACGCGTGACGCTACAGTCTTTTATGCGAAAAACCTACTGCCTCCATTGAATAGATTGAAGGGAGACGTCAGGCACTGGAAGACTCTTCCGCTGACATTGTTAGGAAGGGCGGCGCTATTCAAAATGCTGGCGCTGCCTCGATTCTTGTATGTACTAGAGAACGCCCCTAGCGTAGTGTCCACGAGTTATATCCGACAGGTGACGGCAGTGGTGAACAGCCTATTATGGGACGAGCGCCCGCCACGAATAGCGCATGTGAAGCTCACTAGAGGCTGGTATGATGGCGGGATAGTTTGGTCTGGCCTGTTCCCATGATGCACTGGGCCAGGGACAGACTAATTTGCATATAGCCAGGTTCTGAACTGGGATGGTGCAGTGAGCTAAAAAACGGTGATGGATCAAGCCCTGATCTGTTGACTGGGTAGGAGTGTTCTGATTAACTCAGATACTCTGTCCATCACCACCCCCTTTTTGAAATTATTTTGGCCACCATGAGGGTGGAAGGGTATGCTCAGACATGAGTCCCTTGCTCATTGCACCATCAGGATTCAAGCAGGCCGGGCCGAAGACGGCTGTAATGCCAGAAACCGGTCCCCGGAAGCTTGTTTCCTTTCCAGTGAAGAATTGGCTTGGTAGTTTGGTCTGCCCTGTTCCCATGATGCACTGGGCCAGGGACAGACTAATTTGCATATAGCCAGGTTCTGAACTGGGATGGTGCAGTGAGCTAAAAAACGGTGATGGATCAAGCCCTGATCTGTTGACTGGGTAGGAGTGTTCTGATTAACTCAGATACTCTGTCCATCACCACCCCCTTTTTGAAATTATTTTGGCCACCATGAGTGTGGAAGGGTATGCTCAGACATGAGTCCCTTGCTCATTGCACCATCAGGATTCAAGCAAGCCGGGCCGAAGACGGCTGTAATGCCAGAAACCGGTCCCCGGAAGCTTGTTTCCTTTCCAGTGAAGAATTGGCTTGGTAGTTTGGTCTGCCCTGTTCCCATGATGCACTGGGCCAGGGACAGACTAATTTGCATATAGCCAGGTTCTGAACTGGGATGGTGCAGTGAGCTAAAAAACGGTGATGGATCAAGCCCTGATCTGTTGACTGGGTAGGAGTGTTCTGATTAACTCAGATACTCTGTCCATCACCACCCCTTTTTGAAATTATGATGGCGGGATAGCCCTGCCTCACATGCAACTGTACTATTGGGCGGCGCAGCTGAAAGTCATCAATCGCTGGCTTCATGCCCCGCAGGGCTACCCGGCTTACTTGGCAGACAGACATCAACTAGGAATGCCAGGCTTGCTCGCGCCGCTATATCATAGGGGGAAGGCGAATAAGCTATTGGGGCCGACCAAACACACAGTGACTCTCTGGCACAGCGCACAGGCAAAGCTTAAATGGAGGGGGGTTATAACGAAAATGATGCCCTTATGGGACACTAGGGCACTCGGAAGCCTGAGACAGTCCAAAGGTTTCAATGCATGGGACACCATAGGTATATCTACGGTGGGAGACATGTGGGCGGCGGGTGGTGTGGTCCCGTTTTCACAACTACAACAGACATACCAACTAGGCCCCAATGAAACATATCGCTATATCCAAATTCGACTCGCACTTATGACTGCAATACCAGCGGGAAGCACGATTCCGGAGTCGTCGCCGTTAGAGGACAGACTGCTCACAGAATTCATGCAAACAGGCGCTACTTCCCTCACATACCGTAAGCTACTGCATAATCTGCCGGACCCCTTACTCAAATTGCGGGAGAGGTGGGTAGGAGAACTGGGTGACATGGACGAAACTGAATGGAATGAGGCGCTAGCCTCCCCTAGAGAGGCGGGCATCTCGGCAAGGTTCCGTCTGGTCCAACTGAAGGTCCTACACCGAATATACTTCACAAGGACGACCTTACATAAATTACACAGAGCGGATAACCCGCACTGCCTGAGAGGCTGTGGTGGGGAGGGTACCTTCCTGCATACACTCTGGGAGTGCCCGAAAATTGCAGAATATTGGAGGCGTATAGTTTGCACCATCTCACAGACACTAGACACGACACTGGTGCCAGACCCCCGTACGGCCTTACTACATGTATGGGGACCGACGGACCTCACACGCCAAGGGAGGATATGGATGACGGTGGGATGCATGGTAGCAAAACGAGATATAGCACAGAAGTGGGGGGCAGCAGAGACACCAACGCTGGGCCAGTGGTGCAAGAACATGGATATGATTATGGTGACAGAAAGAGCGGTGTACAAAAAGAGGGCTAACCCGCGTAAATGGAATGCCGTATGGACACCCTGGAATAAATACCGGGGAGACATTTGTGACCCTCTGAATGAAGATGACTCGGACAGTTCAGATGGGGAGGATTCGGATGACTGAGGGTGATGAATGTGGACCTAGGGGGCTCCTTCGCGAGTTTACACGACGGGGCGGAATTCTGGGAAGGCTTAAATGTACAAGATCTAACACGAGGAAGCGAGCAGGACCGTCGAGAGAGCTGGCCCCATATGCAGGGCAGAGCTATAGAGTGTTCGTAATTATACTGCATCAAGAGTTCTAGTTATGTTTATAAAATATAAAAGTGAGAGGAACTGATACTCAGCAATGGTATATACTCGAATGTACAGGATGATCCGATAATATCGCTGCCGGACCGCTGGTTGTCGGCTAAATACCTGTGTGACATGTTTCGTAATGAATGAAGGGAAAAGTAGCCGGCCTCCGGGTTGTAGGCGCATAGACTGTACTGATGATAAATGTTAATAAACCTCTTACATTTTAAAAAAAAAAAAAAAAAAAAATAAATAGTTGGACTAATAGAGGATCTTTGTGGTATTCCACACAGGAGATGAAAGGGATCTGATCTGAATGGATCTAGGGCCACAAATTGCGTCCTATCTTCCAAGAATTATTTTAGTAGTTCAAGTGCCCTTCCCTGCACTCCTAATGCCACTAACCTTTCTACCAGGATGGTATGGTGGAGGGTATTGAAGGCCGCTGGCAGATCTAATAAGATGAGGGCGGTCCTCATTCCGTTATCCAAAGCTTCTCTGATTTCCTCAACTAATTTAATCAAAGCGGATTCTGTGCTATAGCGAGACCTGAAACCATGTTGTGTGTCATCTACCCAGCTATGTTCGGTAATATAATCAGTGAGTTGAATATTCATTGCTCTATCAAGAAGTTTAGCAGTAAGAGGAAGCTGAGAGATGGGCCGGAAATTATTTGTGTTGTCGGGATCTAGATTTGGTTTCTTTAAAATCGTCAAAATCGTTGCAACTTTCCACAGCTTGGGGAAGCATTCTGCCTTAAAAACAAAATAAAAAACTTTTGAGAGGTTGTCAGCAATGACCTCTTGGCCAATTTTCCAACTACAACTAGGCAAGGGTCCATCTGCGAACCAGATTAGGCCTTAGCGATAAGAAACTTGCATGGATAAGATCTTCAACCTGCGGACGCGCTCAAGCTCTGTTTAAGTACTCTTCCATATGGGAGTGGGCGTGTCTGCAAATAACTGGGGTGAAGCTACCCCCTACGCGATCGGCAAGCTCCCCTGCTGTCACATAGTACTGTGAAAATAAATCTAATTAAAATAAAAGGGAGAAAGGTAAACACATAAAATAATTAAAAACTGAAACTGGTTCAGTATGGCGCCCTTGTTGCAGGAGCCTGGCACCTCCCGAGTTGCACTACGTGTGCGCACAAGCAACAGAAAGATGACGGTGATAGCAAGTAAGTTTCAGCAGCTCCACCTCCGACCAGTAAGCTGCGCGGTCACGGTCTAGCTCTGTTTAAGTACTTTCCAAAGAGGGAGGGGGGACTATCACTATGCCAGAAAGCTTTGCTTGGCTTTGGGGTTGTAGCTCAGGGTACTCTGACTGGTACAGATGCCTATTACACTTACTGACCTTTACGCTCTAGTAGGGTTATTCATCTGCCATTGCATGATTCTGGTGTATACACTACCATACATGTAAAGCACCATTGCCACACCAGAGTTAATCTTGCACCTATGTAAGATTTGTTTAGAGAGACTTTGTCCACAGAGACTAGTATATAAACTGGTATTACCAGGCCAGTATCCCATATTCAAGGCCACTATTTGTATTGCTGTCAGTACATCTAATGACTTTTGTGTGGTTCTATCCACATTTCTAGCAGGATTTAATGAACATTACTCACTCATCCATCAAAATTTACCCCAGTATAAATGCAAGTTCAATACCACTATTTGCTGAAAGGTGGCCGGAGGCCAAGCCTCTTTTTCCACTACTCTGCAAACGTGCCCCGCAGTGAACTGCTGGTGGGGAGATGAGGTCCCCTTGACTCTTGAGGACCTCAGCAGTAAAGTGGACTTCATCCCCCAAATAGTAGTTTGCCAGGAGCGCATTTGCAGAGTGGTGTAGAAAGGGGCTTGGCCTGTGACTTCATGTCAGGATGCCAAGTTCTTTGCAGGAGCAGAATCGCCGTTGTTCCCAATGCCCGCCCACCGGTGCACCAGCTTTTGAAAGCTATGTCACCAACAGGGGGGAAAGGGGAGTTGGAGAGAGAGAGAGAAGAGACACTCCACGCACAGCGAGCTCTGGCAATGTTGCAGGTATCTTCTGTTTCGAGTCTCTGCTACTTGTAGGATGTCTAATGCACAGACAAAAGGGACATAAGCAACACTAACAACTTTCTACAAATTATCTCTATTATCTAAATCAGCAATTATCCTACCAGCTGTGTTTGAAGTATTTGCCCCTCTTCTATGTGTAAGTATGTAGTGGTTTCTTGAGGAGACGTCAGCTTTCTAAAATAAAGAGATATAACTTTTAACAGGGGTCTAACAATTATCTACTTGTTAATGGGTAACCCTTAAGATAAATAACTTAATGTCTCCTCGCTTCTTTAAATGATTCGTGGTTCTCTCAGGAACGAGTTCCGCAATATTTACAATGACGTAGTCTTTAGCCAGTCCAAATCCTGAGGAGGCGCGCAAAAAGGAACAAGGTAGGAAAGACAGGGAAATGGAAGAAATAGGAAAAGCGCAATGCCGGTAAGTACGAGGCTAAATAACAGTTAGCAAGACGCTGCAATTTACAGTACCAGATTACTTCAAGACTTTCTGCTGAACGGTGTCTTAGAAGAACCTGAAGAGGATTCTCCAATGATTCCGCAAACTGCTTCTTATTTTTAGGTGACTATGAGGTAACTTGACTCTGGGAAGAAGACTCTGTTCTTCGAGGTTTCGCCTTGACAGGAAGTTGAAACTCCGTTGCGCTGCTGCTCGACGTCGGAGATTCGACTTAACAAGGAACTCGAAATAAGACTTGAACTGAGTCCCAAGAATGACGTACTCAAATTGAAACTGCTTCTTAGCTATTCTATGAAATAACAAACTCCCGTTATGATTAATAAACGCGGAGCTTCCAACAAACGATGTCTCCTGTGACAAACTTCAGTTGAAGTGCGCAGATAGAATCTCGCGCACTTCTGGGATCAACTAGACTGTGTGGTGTGCTCTCAACCACCGTGGCCATAGCGGCGGCCATCTTAGGTGACTGCAACTCTATTTTAAATCATACCAGAGATTGACTAATTGAGGCTTGACAATCACTCGTGTCTTTAATGGTGTATGTAAGTCCATATGCCAGACTGATGCAATGGTGTGATTCCTGACAGTACCCCCTCTCAAAGACTGATTTATCGGTCTTGGTTTAGATGGGTGTTGAACATGAAATCGTTTTAACAGGTTTGGAGCATGGATGTTTTCGATTGGTTCCCAAGATCACTCTTCTGGACCATATCCCTTCCAATCTATCAAATAGTGAATTCTCCCTTTACGGATTTTAGAATCCAATATTTCTTTGACTTCATACTCAGAATGATCAGAGAAGTGCAAAGGTTCTGGAGGTCTAACTAATCTGATGTGAGAAGTAATCTTTTTCAACAGAGAGACATGGAAAACAGGATGAATACCCATTTTAGCAGGAAGTTTCAATTTTACTGTGACCGGCCCCAAAACCTTTTCAATAGTGTATGGACCCACAAATCTAGGTTGAAACTTCCTGTTACCCTTCAAATGGAGATTGCGGGAGGATAACCAAACTCGATCTCCTACTTGATATTGTGGTGCAGGTTTACGGTGTCTATCAGCACATGTTTTATATGTTCTTTTAGCCTTAATCAAATTTTGTTCTGCAGATTTATGGAGGAAAGCTAAGTCTTTAATCAGATTCTCCGCTGCAGGAACGTCAAGATACTCTGTTGTCTGGAAAGGGTTAGGATGACGGCCATAGTTTAAATAAAATGGTGAATAACCAGTGGAGACACTCTTCGCATTATTACATGTGAATTCTGCCATCCACAACAAATCTGACCACTCCCCACCCCCTTCCAGAAGAAACAAGCGGAGATACTGCTCAAGTTCCTGATTCATTCTCTCCGTCTGACCGTCTGACTCAGGATGGTAACTGGTAGAAAGTCTGATCTCTACACCAAGCCCTTTTAAGAATGCCTTCCAGAAATGCAAAATTAATTGAGATCCCCGATCTGACACCACTACCTTTGGAATTCCATGTAACTTGACTATGTGCTCACTAAATAATCGGGCTAATTCTGTGGCAGTAGGTAACCCAGGTAAAGGGATGAAGTGACTCATCTTTGTGAAAGTGTCTACAATCACAAGAATAGTGTTATGTCCTTTACTGAGGGGTAAATCTACTATAAAGTCCATAGAGACAGTGTGCCAAGGATGGGTCGGAGTAGGAAGGGGTTGCAGCATTCCCTGAGGGGACTGTCTACAAGGTTTGCCTCGAGCACATAACCCACAGGATTGGACATATTTTTTGACATCAGAAGGTATGCCAGACTGATGCAAGGGTGTGATTCCTGACACTTCATCTCAGCAATCCCACTATGCGGCACTTACTGGAGGTAACAGGTGGCCTAGTTGGCCCCTAAGGGCCCTCAGCAGTGAAGGGGACTTCATCCCCCAAACAAGAGCGCACCAGGAGGAGCCTTTGCAGAGTGGTGGAGAAAGGGGGCATAGTCTGCTATCAGAAACCAGCAATTTTGCTGTGTGGGACTTTCTGGAGGTAATAGGAAGGGTAGTTGGCCCCCCAAGGACTACGGGCCCGATGTAGGTAAATCTGATTTACCGACTCTAGAATACCGAATTTTACCGATTCGGTATTCTAGATTCGGTAAATAAGATGTGGGTAAAAATTCGGTCCTTTTTACCAAATCTGTGTCATTCGGTAATTACCGAATCGGTATTTACCGATTCGGTAATTGCCATTGATTCCTATGGGCCTTGAGGCCTGTCCAGCCGAGGATCGGAGCGGAAGGCCCGACGCTGCAGGACGAGCTACTGCTGGAGCCGGGGTAAGGAGTACCCCCCTCCCTTCTTCCCGCCACCGCCTGGACATATTCACAGGGCCCGTTCACCACCCGCAGGCCAGCATTGTGTTAGAGGCGCACGCAACCACCGCGGTGACAGAGAATCAAGGTGGACACCCGGGGAGCCGGGTGTTGCACTTCGCTTTGACTGGGGTCGCTGGAGCGACCCGCAGCTACTGTCTATTTTCCCCTCCCCAGGACCTATAAAAGTGCTGGCCAACCTGGGCTCACGGGGATGTGGAAAAGTCAGCCCATAACGCACCTGATGCCCAGGCTGCTGGCGCAGGACGCCTCTTAGTTCCCATCTTGAACAATTACCAAATAAAGAGACGGGCGCTGGAAGCAGGAAAACAAGAACAGAGTTTTTTATTTCTCATGAGGAGAGCCTGTCATTTCGGACACTCGCATAGTGTCTTCAGGAGGTGCTCTAACAAGTTTCTCTGAGGCTTCGTCTTTTATACACATGTTATGATGCACAAACATTCCTTAT
Source organism: Lissotriton helveticus (assembly GCF_964261635.1). Classification (NCBI taxonomy): domain Eukaryota; kingdom Metazoa; phylum Chordata; class Amphibia; order Caudata; family Salamandridae; genus Lissotriton; species Lissotriton helveticus. Next base: position 236,131,005 of record NC_136062.1, on the reverse strand, counting down.
TGCAATAAAGACGCTTTGAAGTAGGAAAAAGCATGCTTGGAATCCCAGTTTCAGGCCTATTCCCATACCAGTTGCTCAAACGTCATCCTCCCCTCCTGAATGTAACAAGAGGTTGTGATCTCTCAGCCGGACATTCCTACAGGACACGAGGGCAGGAGGGGGTGATCAGGTCAAAGGTTGGGTCAGGCGATAAGATCGGGCACTTCGGCTGGTGTATCACGGTTTTGTTATGTTGGGCAGGGAAAAAAAGGGGGGAGGACATCCACGAGGCTTGGTCTTAGGACTTGGGACCCGGTCGAGAGGCCAAGTGTAGCCGGGGGGGGGGGGTTGTCAGCTGAGGGGAAGGGTGTTCTTGGGAGGAAATGGGGGGGGTGTGGGTCAAGCAGGAGGGCTACTTTTAGAGCAGGGTCACGCAGAGGGAGAGGGTCTTATGGCCGATGCATGAGCAGTGCGCGCGGGGAGGGGTGCCGAGGGTTAACAAGCGGGCAGAGAGGCCATGGTGCCTAAAATGGCTGTCGTGTACGTGTGTGCATGGGTCTATGCTGGCGGGATAACACAGTCAGTGTTCAGCGATATCCGTTCTGCTTACAACAAGGGGTACTGTGAACACAAATGAACGCCGCTTATGTACATATACATTGTCATTTTCAACAGTCGCCGCTTTTTTTACATAAGCTAGTTCAGTTCTATACAGTCGATACGATAGGCGGAATGCGGTACATGTGAATTTACATTTGTCGGGTTATTCATACAAGTCTAGAGGTCGGTATAATACTTAGTCGGGGTTAATAAAGAAAGAGGTTCCGACACATTATAGAATCATGTTCTGACTTTCTCTCCGGCGACATCAACATACAGTAAAAAGTGCTCTGATACCTTCGGGTCTTGTCAGTGCTATAAGAGACTTTTTGGAAAACTAAATACATGAGTGACCGATGAAACATTTTAGAAGGCAATACAAAATGGTTGAGGGAGGGATTCAGTTCGATACAAGCAATTAGTCAAGGGGGTGAGTAGAAAGTTCAGGAAAAAGAGGGGGGGGTCTTTGTCACAATGTCTTTTTAACAGAGTCCGTCTTCTTTTGTTGGCGCTGTTGAGCACCGGCGGTGGAGCTATAGGTCCAGCTCAGATTCATCCTTACACGTTGCAGGGTGCGATCAGTCCTCTGCTGTTAGATCACAGTCCTGTTTCCTAACTGATTTTCTTAGGGGTGCCTCATGCTGGGCACCTGCGTGTCTTTCTTTTTCCGTGGCAAAACCTCATTCTATAGTCAAAAGTTTATGCAAAAAGGGTGATGTTGTTGAATAATCGAGGGAAGAGAGGGCGGAGTGGGATCAGATCTTTGAGCACACCAAGGGACCAAAGGAGCAAAGGACGACGAGCAGGCAGGCCCACCAGTCGGGCTCAAAAGGGACGGGGACTTCAGGCACGAGTGGTTCAGCAAATCGAGGGCTTCAAGGCAGCCCCTTATTCCTTTATCTGCCCGGTTTGAGAGTGGTGCCTCGTCCCGCGTCTCGTTGCTCTGTGACTCCACTTTCGGTCGCGGTCACACGTGCTTCATGATCTGTGGCCAGGCTGTGCGTCACGTCCAGCTCCTCTCCTCCGGTGATTGTATCTTTGAATGGGTACAAAACAAGTTTTAGAAAACTGGCAGGAGAAGACATTTATACATCTCAATTCCGTCCCCAATCCTAAGTAGGTGGGGGATAGGTTCATCGATCATAGTCAGAAGTCATCACTTTTGGAGTAATGTAGGAGGGCATTTCCACTGTATTCGTAAGCCTATTTGGCGTTCATTCGTGACGTATGTGGAGAGAAATTGGAATCCTATCAACAGTGTATTATATCAAACTCGAAATCGAGTCCTTAGATAGAGACTCGCCCTTTTTCTTTTTAACCCAAGTACTGACAATCTTACATTTCCCTTCGGGGTCGGCTAACTCTTGCAAGCAGGGGCGTTATCGTCATGAAGAAGGGGAAGGGGGGAGCAGATGTAAAACATGCTTTTCTTGGGGAGTGACCGTTAATCAAGGTCATCAATTACGCTTCGAGGGTAGCTGACATGGAGCTGGGGTTAATCGGGGGAAGCGGGGACGCTTTGGATAGGGAGCTGGGATCAATCGGGCGAGCAGGAGGACGCTTTGGACATCCGCACTTAAGTGCAGAGGGGTGAGGTAATCTGGGCATTGGGAATTGCATTTCTAACGAACTGAAAAACAGAGGGCCATTTGACGTTATAGTCCCCCTATAAAAGGGCCAGATTAGGGGACATCAGTCGTCTTACCTGTCCTTTCCTTCATTACCAACTCGGGTTCTATCGTTTTGCAGAAAGGAGAGGTAGTAATATGGCAAGTCACAATCGTTTTAGTTCCTGTCAATTTTGCCGAACATCTTTGTTCGAGGAGACCCAATTAGGTTTGTGCCGGGGGGGCACATCGTTACCATGCAAGGAAGGAGGGAACAGGGGGAACCCTGAGAGAGAGAGAGGGAGAGAGAGAGAGAGAATGCGAGAGAGAGGGAGAGAGAGAGAGAGAGAGAGAGAGAGTCCGCACTCTAAATGGACCATTCGGTACACGTATGACATGGAGAGAGAGAGAAACGCGTACAATAATGGGCCATTCAGTGAGCACACAACACAGAACAGCAGGGGTTAAGTAATACGGAAACACAGGCAGGGGGACGATATAGATCCCTACATTACGTACACACAAACTCAAGCGGGGGAGACAGTACATGTATTATTTACAAAAAATCCAAGACAAAACATAGAACGGTTATTGGCCGTAATGATCTCTTCCTGTATGCTGCGCATCCTTAGCATCCTAAGCTCTTTTTACCTTTTTCTTCTCTTTTATCGTCGGATGCCTTTACTGGTGGCTTTGGTTGTACACACTTACGCCTTTGGCAATTGGTCAAGAGCTAACCTGGTCGGGCTAATGTGTTTCCAGGCTAGGGCAACAGTGGGTGTCAGTTGGGAGAACAATGGGGCAGCTTTGACTTTCATGTTTATGAGGGTGCGAAAGGAAGTAGTACATTTTAAATACTGGCAACATTCCTAGTCCTCCAAGCGGAGGGTACTTGGGTAAACCTCACCTCAGAGTATTCCTTAAACTTTCCCTATTTAATTTAAACGTAGGATGCTTATTCATTAGTGCACGTCATTTTTGGTTGTATTATTCGGGGTGTCAAGCGAAGTCATATTTTGTAGTTTCCGCTTCAGCTGTCCTCCCAAGCGCTAAGTTCGGGGAGAGAAATAGCCATTGTTCGCTTTGTCGTGTGTAGGTATCATAATCGAACGCCTTTTTCCTATCTCTTCGTCCGCTAGATCACCATTTTCTTTTTCGTATTTTAATCGGTGTTTCAAAGTGACCTGCAAAAGGAGGGAAGAAGAAGGGGGGGGGGGGCGTGGGCAGCATTTAAAAGCACATTAGCGCGCATAAACCCGAAAAGGCTTTTACTTACTACATACTCGGCCTATCTCCACGGAACACAGTCCCTGCCAACTCGGCATTTAAGCCCAGAGGGACCTTTTAGTGTGGGAGAGATGATTATCGGAAGCCTGTGGATAGCATAGGTCGCCCAAGTGTGGTATTACGGGTCGTATGCAGGGGGGTCAGGTGGCACTCCTTCGGGGCGACTTAGGGGCATTTTTTAAAACAATTTTTCTGATACAGGTAGCATATAGAGTAAAGGCTAAATACCAGGATCTTTTAGCGGTTGCTTTAGGTTGTACAAGAATATGCAAAGTACATACAACAGAAACCTGGACCATTCATATTTGCAATATTTCTGCGTACTATACTTTTTAACCCTTAACTAATCGAGCTGAGCCATTTCACCTGTAATTCAGTTATATCGGAAACAGTGGTCATTTACTCGAAACTTACCAATTTACACGTGACAACTACGTACTATTTCTCCAAAAATCTTTAATAAAAATGTCGGTGCATAAATACGGGCCTACAACCCCGTGGGCCGGCCAGAACTGTACATGTGGGGATACTTATTAGTGGAAGACCTAATGGAGTCGGTGGTCGTTGATTTCATAATAAAAAGTGCGACAAGTGCAATAAAATCATATCGAAACTTCAGTGTGAGCAAGTATCATAAGTGTTGAAATTCGAACTTTCAATAATCATGATGCGCCAAACTTAACAACAATTCATTGTCCGAATGTTCAATCAGCACCCATCTCACTTCAATTCATTGTCTGTACACATAATCAGTACCCATCCCATATCAATTCATTGTTTTTAAAACTGTATACATATTTCATGACACCAAGGTTGAGCAATCGGGGTACAACAAGGAGTTGAAAGTTTCATTTGTACCAGCGCCATTTTGGGTGCAGCCAGGCAGATCCAGGCATAGTCAAAATGTCCACCAACTCGTGGCTGGCCCAGAGCCTCTTTCGGCGATCCAAAAGTTCCGTTAAAGGGTAACAGAAAGGATCGGCAGTATGAACCATCAGTCAAAGGGGGGAGGGAGGCAACAATTTTTCCTACCGGGTCATACTGGGTTTTCACCGGAACTGATCTGAACTGTAGTCTGCAGGATTTTAGTCATTCAAACTGAGGCTGGCGTCAGCGTGGGAGCGTCGTCGTCTCGCGGCTACATTTTCATCGTTCCGTGGGCAATCATGGCAGTCATTCCCCATCGGGGGTGTCTGCGGGGGTCGGGGACCCCCGCGGCTCCTATAGAATCTTCAAGGTCGAGGAGAACTTTTATGATGGTGGGACTCGTTTCTTAATCAACAAGCAGCCGGGCCATCTCTTCACCCCGGGCCCGCTCCAGCACGGTCGATCGCCATTTTACGAGTGGGCGAACCCATGTCGGGTGAGTGGAGCATTGGGGGTGCCGCTGGGGGCCTCCACCTGGGGAGGTGGGAGAGGCTCGTTCGCGCCGCCTCTCCCTCCCAGCGCACCCCACGCCGTTTTCCTCGGCGCTAATATACATGATGGCCGGACCAGGCGATGAGAGAGGGGGGTGGGGTCGGAGGCATAGGCAAGACATCCCCCCCGGTGGCCTGCAAGGCGCCGCTTCAGGGCCGACCGGGGAGCTTCTACCAAGCCGTGGCTGGACCAGGAGATGCGAGGGGGGGGGGTCGGTGGCATGAGCAAGACATCCCCCCCCCAGTGTTGTCGCAGCCATTATTAAAGAAGTGGGGAAGGCCGGACCCCGTCGGCCTCGGCTCTTCTTCGGGCCCACCTTACTCGATGACCTCCGGCCGACGGCTGGCAGCAGGACTCGCCCTACACGTGCCGAAGATCTCGTCTTTCGGATGGGCATAGCCGTGAACCTGTTGCACTTCGGGAGTTTCTAGAATGGGGGTAGGTATCTGTTGACTTGTATCTGTCTCATGTTACCGTTATTGGGGCGTGGCAGGCGGTGGGACAGACACGTTTGGAGCAGTGAGGGTGATGAAGCCTGGTTGCCTCGTGGCTGCCGTGATGTCAAGCTTGGCTTCTCTCACCATATTCATGTTTCTTATTACGGACTTATTTCTTAACGTTTCTTATTTCTAGCGAAATCATGTGTTTTATCGTCAGCTATTTCTAACGTTTTCTTATTTGTAGCGAAATCAAAAACTCATCAGTGGCCTACTGATTTTGCTTTCTTATTTCTTTCTTCCCTTTTTATTCCTATCGTGTTTCATGCTAAAGTTTCTGTTAACAGGATACGGTGACTACTTCGTTATTGTTGCATATGTCCTTTTTATTAGGGGTGCCCTCTGATCAAGCCAGATGACCTACCTCTAATAAATGGTCCGGGTGGAACTGGTTTACCAATCAGTGGGGAGTAGATAGGCCCGAGAAATTACAACGGAGGACAAAGGTCCGCATTACCTACCCTTCACTACTTGCAAAGATTAGACAGATTATTTCCTTTCTATGTTATTTGCGAACCGACAATACCTCAAGAGAACTATTCCTAGAACAATAAATGTCCAGACAATCAATCAATCAATGGGGAGAAAAAAAACAGGCATGACGGATTACAACGGGGACAAAAGTCTGCATTACCTGTCCTTCACTATCTGCAAAAGGGGAGCAGAATATTTTCTATTCTTCCTTGTTTGTAGACAGAGAATATCTCAAAGAGCAATAATCGATAAAAATCGATAAACAATCAGTGGGGAGAAAAATAGGCATGACGGATTACAATGGGGGACAAACGTCTGCATTACCTATCCTTTACTATTTGCAAAGAGAGAGGAACGTTCCTATTCATCGCTGTTTGCAAATAGAAAATGTCTCAAAGAGAACCAATACTTCAAATACAATCAATCAATCAATCAGATGGATAAAGCCATCCTACCAATCAGACGTAAAGACGTCCTACTTAACCTTACCCGGACCGGACCGTGTGGGCAATTCTTCGCCTTCCTTTTTCCAGCGCCCAATCGTTCTCTTTCCCCATGTTTTTACCGCAGCATTCCTGTGGGATTCCAGTCAGGACAGTAGGTCACTTGAGAGAGGTCCGTTCGGAATCGGTGAAGTTCATTCAATCGGCAGCCGGACGAGGGCCCTCTCAAGGCAGGTATACTCCAATCGTTTAGATGTTCACCCCATCGTCTGGACCTCTCTTACCGGACCTTATGTCGCTGATGGACCCCGCGTTGGGGCGCCAATTGTGGAAAAGTCAGCCCATAACGCACCTGATGCCCAGGCTGCTGGCGCAGGACGCCTCTTAGTTCCCATCTTGAACAATTACCAAATAAAGAGACGGGCGCTGGAAGCAGGAAAACAAGAACAGAGTTTTTTAATTCTCGTGAGGAGAGCCTGTCATTTCGGACACTCGCATAGTGTCTTCAGGAGGTGCTCTAACAAGTTTCTCTGAGGCTTCGTCTTTTATACACATGTTATGATGCACAAACATTCCTTATTGCAATAAAGACGCTCTGAAGTAGGAAAAAGCATGCTTGGAATCCCAGCTTCAGGCCTATTCCCATACCAGTTGCTCAAACGTCATCCTCCCCTCCTGAATGTAACAAGAGGTTGTGATCTCTCAGCCGGACATTCCTACAGGACACGAGGGCAGGAGGGGGTGATCAGGTCAAAGGTTGGGTCAGGCGATAAGATCGGGCACTTCGGCTGGTGTATCACGGTTTTGTCATGTTGAGCAGGGAAAAAAAGGGGGGAGCACCTCCACGAGGCTTGGTCTTAGGACTTGGGACCCGGTCGAGAGGCCAAGTGTAGCCAGGGGGGATTGTCAGCTGAGGGGAAGGGTGTTCTTGGGAGGAAATGGGGGGGTGTGGGTCAAGCAGGAGGGCTACTTTTAGAGCAGGGTCACGCAGAGGGAGAGGGTCTTATGGCCGATGCATGAGCAGTGCGCGCGGGGAGGGGTGCCGAGGGTTAACAAGCGGGCAGAGAGGCCATGGTGCCTAAAATGGCTGTCGTGTACGTGTGTGCATGGGTCTATGCTGGCGGGATAACACAGTCAGTGTTCAGCGATATCCGTTCTGCTTACAACAAGGGGTACTGTGAACACAAATGAACGCCGCTTATGTACATATACATTGTCATTTTCAACAGGGAGGGCTGAATTGTGGTGCCTGTTGCCTTTCTTCTCAGTGAGGGATTGCTGGAGCGGATACCTCTCCCTGGATGTGCTGGTGGTGTGGCCTGGCCCTGGAGACCCCCTACGCTACTACTGCTACTGGCCATTGATTTAGAGGCCCTTGCCCCCTCCATTGTGAGACAAGTTCCTTGGCTCGCTACCTGTCGGGGATGCCTGGTTTTCGGGCAGTTTTGCCTAGGGCCCACCCAAGATCTTCGAGGTGTGTGTTTTATCTGTCTGATGCTCGCGCTCAGCATTTTATCCTCCCACAAGTGGGGGCCCCCCCAAGACTGCACAACCTATTGACAGTTGCAAGAGCCGTGCATGCCTAACATTTGCCCAGACGCTTGGGAGTTCTGGAATCTCCTCCAGCCAGGACACAGCTAGCACCTGGAGGCACCTCCTCAGTATTTACTGGGCCTAGGGGAACCTCAAAAGCTGCGGGCGGCCTGAGCGACGGCAGTGCACAGAGGGGGTCCAATATACTCTCAAGACTACGCCATATCTCCTACTGTACAGATACCGGTAATCCATCCTACTCACCAGGCCGGGTGTCGCTACAACACAAGGTTCACAAATTGACACGTGGCGATCGACTCCCCGTACGCGGCCCGTTTACCTCATGCCGAGATGAAGCCCAAGGGAGGTCCTCCCGTGCAGTCCAACAACTGGACAAATACGAAATCCCCAAGCAGCTTACTCCGGAAGAGAGGGCAACGGGTGGCCTAGCGAGCGACTCTGAGCCTTTGCTAAGCTCCATAATGATGCCAATCCAGGTCTTGGGTACCACGTTAAAAACAAAGATCGACAAAGTTTACATTGAAATGAATTTACTCAGGGCCGACATGAACAAAACAGCAGAACGCGTAACACAAACCGAAATAAATGTCACAGAGCTACAACATAAAACTCGGACACTAGAAGAAAAAGTCCAACAATTGACCCAGCAGCATCATCAGGTTGCGCTTAAGTTGGAGGACCAGGAAGGGCAGGTCCGCCGCAAGAACTTTCAAGTGGTTGGGGTACCCGAGGGGGTAGAGGGGCCAAGTGTGGATCTCTTCCTTTTAAGATCTAATACTAAATCATCTCAAACCTAAAAGACTCTCTACCTTTTTCACAGTGGAGCGGTCACACAGGGCGTCAATCCCCCCACCAACGCCAGGGACAGCCCCAAGGACGATCATTGCTAAAATCCTCAACTACAGAGACCGGGACGCAATAGTTTAGGCAGCAAGCATACACGGGGATCTCAGATATGAAAATGCCACCGTCCAGTTCTTTCCAGACTTTACCCTCAGGGTCCAACAAGAATGTTGTTTCTTTTGATGGGGTGAAACAAGAGCTCAGAGACAGAGCCATCAAGTACATGATGTACATGATGTTTTTCCCAGCGAAACTCAAAGTAATGGTTGATGGAAAATTCTGGTTCTTTACCACCCCTATGGATGTGCAGACGTGGCTGGATGAAGGACCTACGCGGATGACACAGCAAGTTAACAAGAGTAGCTGGAGGGATTCCCGCGTGAGTCCGCCTAGCTCCCAGGACGGCAGAGCAGAACCTGACGAGAGAAGCCTGCGATCCTGGCGATGGAGATCCATGAGCCAAGCGGCCTCTGTGACTGGCAGAGATTGAACTCCTTATATCAGAAAATGGGCCCTGAGACTCGTTGTAACACTCTGTAATGTATGTCTTCTGCTCTTGTTTGTGGGTGTAGCAGCCACCAGGTACACTGGACACTGCGGGACCAATAATATGTAACAATGCCTCTTTCATAGTGGGGGCTGGAGTTGGGCTCTGGGGGGCCACAAGTGGTGTCACCCCACAACCCCCTGTAACAGTTAACAAGTTTATTGGGGCGACATGCGCTCTGCTAGTTGGGGATGTGGGTAGTATGGAGCCTACGCAGCAGGGTTGCAGGAAGGGAAGGAACGGTAATGGGAGTTCTTCTTTTATTGTTTTCAATGTTTCTTTTAGTGGGAGGGGGAGATGGAGGGGCTGGGGTGGGGGGAGTTGGGTTGGTTTGCTATCATTGCTTTATGTTGTTCAAGTTACATCAACGGTAAAAGCTGACAATTACGCACAGGAACATGGACTTTACTTTGACCCCACAATGGGACAAAAGTGTTAAAATATTGAGCTGGAACGTTAATGGCCTAAGAGACAAAATCAAACGCAGTGTTGTATTTCAACACATCAGGTGGCACGCCCCAGATGTTACTCTGCTTCAAGAGACGCATCTCGTGGGCAACTCCTGTAAGGCACTCAATAGGTGGGGATACCAGTTAATAGCACACGCAGGGTTCACGACTAGCTCACGGGGAGTAGGCATAATGATGAAAACTTCCTTCCCTTTAGCCATGAGCTCAACCTGGACAGACGATAGAGGCAGATATGTAGGACTTTCAGGTGCCTGGGAGGGATACATGCTCACACTTCTGTCGGTCTATGTGCCGCCTGGTCTCCAACATACTACATTTTCAGATTTGGGCACTCTCCTACTCTCTTTGCCGGAAGGTCTCACCATAGTCTCTCCCGCATTGATTACATTCTTATCCCGGCTTCACAAGCTGCCCACCTCCTGGAAGTCAAACACTAAGCAAGGGGAATCTCAGACCAATCCCCGGTTTGGGTCCACGTAGTCCTAGGCCAAACTCAAGTCTGGAGGGTCACCCCAATTAACCCATGGTATCTCTGAGACCCGGGAATCCGAAAAACATTATTAATAGCCATAGACACCTACTTCCAGGAGAACAAGGGCTCAGTAGATTCTTCCCAGACCCTGTGGGAAGCGTTCAAGTCTGTAATTCGGGGACAAGCATTATCGCTTATAGCTGGCATGAAGAAAGATAGACGGAAGGAGATTGTAGAAATGGAGGTAGAAATAGGAAGACTGGAAAGCGAACTAGAGACCGGGGTCACACGGGAGAAACTACACCCACTACACCTCAAACAAGAGGAGTACAAAGCTCTAGTAACAGACAGGGCCAAAGTCCTTGGCAGGGAAAAGTTGGGTAGAGTATATGAACTAGGGGACAAAGCAGGGAAACTGATCGCCTGGCTCGACAAAAACAAATGGGCGAGTCGCTTGGTACCGACACTGGTAGGTACAGACAACACAATTACCAACGACCCTCAAGAAATCGCAAATCACTTTGCCACTCACTATAAGGCAGTATTTACTACAAGTGCGCAATACACCGAAGACGACTCCCATGAATTACTACGTGACATTGCGCTCCCAGTTTTGTCGAAGGAAGACTGGCACTTCTTAGACAGTGCGTTAACTAATGATGAAATAGCGCAAGCTATTAGATCACTGCACTCCGGTAAGGCTTTAGACTCTAATGGTCTGCCTATTGAGCTCTACAAACTAAAACCCGACAATCTAACTCCGTATCTAAAGGCCATGTTCGAAGAAAGCACAGAGTTGGGGACTCTGCCGCAAGATCAGAGAATGGCTACATTGGCCATTATTCATAAGGAGGGCAAACCCTAAACCGACTGTGCCTCGTATAGACCAATCTCATTACTAAACGCAGAACCCAGAATCCTGGCCAAACTCCTAGAAAACCATCTGATCAGAGTAATTGGAAGCCTAGTCCATCCTGACCAGTCGGGTTTTATGCCCCACCGCAATACGGCACTGAACTTGCGCAGATTGCATGGAGTGCTAGGAAGAATAGATACCATCCACGAGGATGCCGCGGTTGTTTCATTGGATGCATCCATGCCATTTGACACTATCGAATGGCCCTACCTCTATGCTGTTCTTGCGAAGCTGGGATTCGGCCTGGAATTGATTCAGTGGGTACAAATTCTATACTTGGAACCCCAAGCTCAGGTTGTTGTCAATAACAAGTAATCAGTCAAATTCACTCTTAAGTCGAGGTACCCAGCAGGGTTGCCCCTCTCCCCCCTCCTGTTTGCCCTCGCCCTCGAACCACTTGCGGCATGGATTCATCAGGATCCGGCAATACGAGGTCTGCGCTGGTCTCCAGTGTGGGAAGACTGTATCTCCTTGTACGCTCATGACATCCTTCTGTTCCTGGCCTCTCTAAGGAAGTCATTGGTGTGTGTCTTAGACATTATGGCGATCTTTGGTAGGTATTCAGGCTTCTCCATTAATTAGACTAAATCCCTCCAATATGTCGTCAAAGGCGTACCACCCTCCCCTTCGACTGGCTGCCCAATCCAAATCAACACGGTGGGCTTCAAGTACCTGGGTATCTATATTACGTTAGACTCAAAACTCCGCTATACTCAAAACCTTCTCCCATGCTGCAGAGGCTTAAACGTGACATAGCCAGCTGGAAAACTCTCCCGCTCTCATTACTGGGCAAGGTAGCCCTCTTCAAGATGATGTTGCTGCCCCATTTCCTATGTGCCATGTGGTAGACATACATGCCTAAGGGCATGTATGTCTACCACATGGCACTGTTGAAAATGCACAGATTTGCAATTTGAAAGGTATTCTGTATTTACCACCAACTAATAGTTGGTGGTAAATAACGAATCCTTACAGCACATAAGCATTCTTAAAAGTGCTTTATACATGCCATTTACCGATTCGGTAAATACAGAATCGGTAAAAAATGATTCGGTAAATACCGAATCGGTAAATACCGATTCGGTATTTACCGAATCATCCCCAAGAAATGGCTCAATACCGATCGGTAAGCCTGAAATTTACAGAATTTCCGGTTTCCCGACCGGTAATGGGCCACCTACATCGGGCCCTTAGTGTTTTATGTGTTTGTAGTGTTGGATAGGAGTAATGTGTTATGTAGTGTTAGTTATGTGTTATTTAATTCTGTTACCTTGTATTTATTGCTAATTTTTGTGGGTTTGTACGTGTTACTGTGGGTGGGTGTTCTCTTTTTTTTCTTTACAGGTTTTCCGGATCGTAAACGGATGCTGGTGTTAACGTGTTTTTTTGGGGGGATAAAAAAAGGAAAGTGTATTTTGTTTAGTTAAAACAAGTTATTTTACATTTCCGTTAATTTTTCGGGTTTCTTGGAGCGTTTCTTTTATTAAAGCTATTTGCTGGGTTTTTGAGGGTTATGTTATTGAGATGATTGCGTAGTTGGAGCCTTTTTTCTACAGTTGTATTTTTGCATTTTTGGGGGGTTCTCTTTCCGAATGGATTTGTTTTTTGATTTACCTTCAATGAATTTATTGGATTTCCAGGATTGTCTGCTGCTACATAACTGTAAGTTATTTTTTATTATTATGGGTGTTTTTTGTTACAGTGATATTTTTGTTTCTTTTTCATTTTAATAATTATATTATGTCTTATATATTTGTGTTATTTTTAAAATTTTACATGACATAGGCGCTCATTACGATGGCATACGGACTACAGTCCGTCCGCCATCGTTGCGGGGCTTGGGACCGGCTGCCTGTAAGGCGGCAGTCCCGCACATGAGATCACGATGCAATCGCCACCGTGGCGGTGGCATCGTGGATCTCTAACATTGCGGTGGGTGCTGCTGGTTGCAGCACCCGCCGCAATGTTCAAACTGCACTGTTTGCATTTCCCTTCACCATGTGGCAGGCACCACGTGGTGCCTGCCAGCTGGTGCGGGGAAATGTAGGGGGGAACCACAGGTGCCCCCCAGTGAAAAACAAAAGTCCCCCGGCATCCCTGCCATCCTTCCCATGGCTGTTTAACCGTCATGGAAACGCTGACGGGGATGCAGCATCATAATATGGCGGGTTGTGCCTGCCAGGCATCGCCACCATTCTACTGATGCACTGCAGTCCGACCCGTGGTGGACGGAATTTCCGCCTGCCACGCACGCTACCCGTAATCTGGCGGGCGGGGTTGGGCCGTACGATTGGGGTGAATCCACCACTGGCTGCCAGTGGCGGATACACCGCAATCATAATGAGCCCCATAGATATAGTTATTAATTTAAGAAAGAGTAGAATTATGTTGTTTAAATATTTGGACATTTTTAAATGCTTATGGTGCTTAGCATTGTTTTTTCTTTACAGTAGATATTTAGCTATCATGTCTAGGTATTCTAGACCTTTGGTGTTTGCAAAAAGTCTTGTTTTGTGTTGTAGGTATTCATACATCGTTTTTGTTTGTTTACTAAGTTTAAAGCCAATTTTCGTTAGGGATTGCTCTAGCCTTAAGCTCTTGATAGCTTAAGGCTATAGGTTTATGTAGGGTTGGTTGCCCTCTTCCTATTGGGGTTAGGAAGGCATTGTGCCATCCTTCAACTGCATTGTTGGTTTTAGCTTTTTGAGCTAGAGTGCTGTCGTAGACGTTCCACCAGGGTATTTAAAACTTGGGTTGTCTACTGTCCCCTGGCCTATGTAGCCTTCCCACTCGAGTGTCTTCAAAGTAGTCTAGGAAGGGAGTTAGTTTAGTTTCATTTGCTTGATAGAAGGGGCTTTCAAGAAGTAGGTTATAATGGTTTGCTACTTCAGTTGTTGGTACATAGGAAAGGTCTATTAATCTTTTTTATTTGGAAGGCAAAGTTAATATTGGTGGCGTATTCTATACCTAAAGCAGATTTTTGTAGGTCTCTCCAAATGCTTTGGTTAAAGTGGTAATAGCAACTTTGTATTGCAATGTGTGGGTATATTTTTAAAATTGATTGAATCATTGCTTGTTCATAAGCAATGATAATTTTTTGTGGAAAGTAGTTGTCGGTGTATTGTTTTAATATTGTTAGGATCTCTAATATGTGGTGTTTTGTTTATAAGGGAGTAGTGTGTATATGAAGGGGATGTTAGTATCTTCATATTCGCCATGGATGGTATATAGTTGATAAAAAGGCTTGGGGCAAACTTTGAATGTGCCCTCCATCATCCAGGTTTCGCAGTTTTTAAGTTTTTGTAAGTTGCTGTTTGTTGCAAAGATGATCATTCGTTTTTCATGACTGTTGTCATGTAGAAGGAATTTTTCATCTTTATGGATGATGGTGTATTCTGGTAATATTTACATTTCTGCAAAAGTATGGGGTGTGAATGGTGTTTGAGCTGTAGCTCTTTTAGTTTGGGCAATTAATCTCTTCAGAGTTGGGATAGATGGTAGTTGTCCAGTGACATGTTCAGGTACCCTATGTAACCCGTTTTAAGTATTTGGGTACTTGTCTGTTGTGAGCTCGTACTTGCTTCTCTGATTGTTTCAAGAGCATTTCTAACCTCAATTTCAGTTACATTGGGGAGATGGTTGTGTTCTTTGACATTTGCTACATTGGTTTCTATTGTAGTGGCTCTCCCATAGCAAGAGTTAGAGTAATATTTACTTTTTTTCCAATGTGTTTTGTTTCCACTCATTTTCTCTTGTGTATAAGTGTAGCCCATGTAGCACAGAAGTAGTTTTCCCTTTTTTGAAGTAATGAATTTTGCTCCTTCTGCCAATTTTTGGTCTGTATATATTTATTATTAATACAATTTTTACAGTAAACATTTTGTATAATTAATATATTTGAAAATAAACGTACGTTTTGTTTTAATCTTATTGATGGAATTTTTTTCGATTGTTGATGTTTATCCACTGTTTGTTTTCTGTTGGTTTAAAAGCAAAATGTTATTTCATTAAAGTGTTACATTTTATTTTGTTATTTCATTTATTTAATTTCTGTTTTTATTTAGTTGAGAAAAAAATACTTACTATTTTTCGTTGATGATGTTTTTTTCAATGGTTTTGTTATAGGTTGAAGTTTGTCGAAGCAGGCAAGAGAAAAATATTTGTTAGTTATATTTGCTTTCTAAATTCTTTTTTTAATTAGTTTGTTGTATTTGTTGGTTAATGTATATACTTACTTATCTTTATATTTTTTTTGTAATTATGCTTTTGTCTTTGTTTTCGAAGTTAATCCTTGCCTCGACTTTTTTAGGTGGAGTTTTATTGAAGTGTAATCTGTTAAATAAAAAATAAAAGGTTATAATTTTAGTATATTTGTTTATTTAGCTTTTTTAGTGTCTATATTTAATTGAAGAAAAAGTGTGTAGTTATCGAGTCAGGAATAGTAAATCTATTCTTCCCTACATGCAGTTGCCCAGAGGCGGCCAGCTTTATTCGCGGGTGGTGGGCAGGTGAAGGCATGCGAGATGGGGTGGGGATAGGTTTTGAGCGTCCTGGTTCAACGCTCAACCATGGAATGGGGGCCTAGGCGTATTCTCCACTCAGGCTGTAATGTAACCTGCATGGGGAATGGGGATAGTGTGCATGACTGGTTTGGGCAGCCTGAGAGGGCCGACCAAACAGTCATTGCACACTAAGGAGTGGGCAAACCCCTCCTTCCCTGCCCTGCTCAGAGAGCAGAGCAGCCCCTCCCACCCGCCCTCCCGCAAAGGAAACATAAAATGATAATAACTCTAAGTTATTATCATTTTATATTTCCTTTACTTCACTGCTCAAAAACATTGGGCGACTCTTCGCCATAGCGGAGGAGCCGCCCCTGCATTTGCCTTTCGATATTTTGCCCTTTGATATTATTCCCTTGAAATTCTTTTATCATAATATTATGGGGGGGTCAATATTCAGTATCAAGAGATTTAGTAGAGGTCAGAAAAGTCAAGGAAGGAGCAGCGCTCACTAAGGGAGGAGGTGCAGTGTTTCTCTCTCCGCACACTGAGGTAGGCATAGATGGAATTGCTGCTCAATACCTGTGTGCCGAGTTGAGTGGTGAGTGGAGTGAAGGTCTTGCAACGGCCTAGAAGGTGCATGGAAAGGTGTGCTGCTGGGAGGGCTGGACTGGCTGTAGTGGGCACCAGGCGTTTTCCTGGCTGGCTGGATGGGTGGGGGTCGTTTTTGGAGCAGTGGGGGACGCTTTTGTTATGGTGGCGGTTTTGCAGCTGTGCTGCAATATCGGCCCTTGTAACAAAGGCGGCAGCAGTGCTTCATACTAGCATAACCCCCCCATGCCCCAAGAGCCAGTGCTTCTTACTAGCCGGTCCAGCTGAATTGCCTGTGCTGGTTAGAGTTCCCAGTCCAGCCCTAGCTGCTGGGAAAGAGATATTGTGGCTCTCTTGCTTGGGAGCCATTCTTTACGTCCAGCCTAGCCCCTTGTCCTGCTGGAGCCATGACCAAAGAGCCTTGCATGGAAGGCAGCCCTGCCAAGTGCCACAAATCACAGGTCAGACAAACACAATTCACTAATCTTTTTCCCATTCCCACACTGCAACATTTTATCACGCAATTTTAGGAGCTCCTCTAAGCTCAGTAGCAGTTGTTGTTTGTAAGTCACCCAGTGTAAATAGTTATTTGTTATTATCATGAGAAAGACAGGTGGTCAAAATGTAACTGCTACGAGTGCTTGGATCTTGGCTAGATGATAAGGATTGTGGAAAGGTTGACAGTTGTCATGGTGTGTGCTGTTTTATGAGGCAGATATTGTGCAGCATTGGCCTCATTTAGGGGTAATCAGGGGTCAAAGCTGCAACCCCTGGCTTACGTCTTGTGACCTCTGGCACTGCTTTTGCGATCCTTGGCCAAAGAGGTATCAAAGTCAGTGCCAAGAAGACTGAGGCAGCTCACTCATCCGGGCATCCTGTTCCCACTTTTTCTGCTCATTTTGCATCACACCAACATTGAATAATAGTTTATTATTTGCTGTTAGTGTAATAAAAATGGAAAACCAGGATCTGGAAAGAGACCTTCACTGGCAGATATTGTTAGTAGAACAAAAACAAATTCAGTGTATGTAGTGTGCATGTTTGTGGATGAGAGTGTGTCTGTATGTGTAAGTATGGTGTGCATGAGTTTAAGTGAGTGTCATAACAGATAGTGAGTGAGAGTGAGTTACAGGTAATGAGTGAGAGTAAATGAGATATAGTGTCAGTGAGTCAGAGTGAGTGACAATAAGAGTGAGTGTACATGAGTGAGAAAGCATGAGGGAGTTAGAGTTAGAGTGAATGTGAGTGAGTGTGAATGAATGAATGAGAGAGAGAGAATAAGCAAGAGTGTGAAAATAAGTGAGTGAGTGGGAATGATAAAGTGAGTGCAAGTGAGTATGAGTAAGTATAACTGAGATTAAGAATGAGTGAGTGAGTAAAATATAGTGCGAATAAATGAGTGCAAGTGAGAATGAATGATGAGAGTGTGAGTGAGAATGATCATGAGTTAGTAAATATAAGGGAGAGTGGGTGAGAATGTGGTGTTGTGCTGGCTAGTCTTCCTCTGGCCCAGCATACTGGCATAAGGGAGGAAAAAATGAAATATTGGAAGGGGGCAACCATGACAAAATACTGGCCCTGATGTCCTATAGGTAATTTAACAGAGGGTAACACGAGTTATATAATGGCATTAATTACATAATTATGACAGTGGGATGTTGTAGATACTTTGTGGCCTGGGGTATCCATGGCATATGAGGGCCACTCCTAACAAAATGCTGGCCCTGGCACAATGGATATGATTTTTGACATCCATAGCCCATTCTGAAAACAATGGGGTGAACTTCTCAAGAGCGTCAGGTTTCATTGGCATGGCACACCTAGAAAGGACTTGGATATGCATGAGTGACCTTTCAGAGACTATGGCCTTTTAGCAAATGTATGTGTTTTTCTCTATGTGATTTCCCCACCCAAGCCACCAGGATTCAGAGTAAGCATTACATCCCACCACTTTCAAAGATCATGTCAGCACCCTAACATAGGTGGTTTCTATAATGGTAATTTGTCTCTATTGTATTATACTAATCATGCAGTTCTTACAGAACTTCAGCAATATCTATTATTGTGGTGTCTTCAGTGTTACGGTCATGTGATACCACTTTCTGGGAACATTTCGGGTCAAATGTCATATGATATCAATTCCACTACTCCTGGTGTTTTAGTGAATCGAGGTCCATGGTGTGTGGCCTCTGCTCTCTGTCAAAACAGGTAATTATAAATTCAGTGGCAGTATGCCACCAGTAAGCACCACTACCTACCGGAGGAAGTCAATTTTAACAAAAAATAAGTAGAATTTACTTATAGATATTGATGTTGTGCCACTGTGGTCACATTCTAATATTGTCTGCTTTGTTTTCATCATAATGAAAGTTCACTCACAGTGTCACACATAAGGCATAGAATGTCACACATAAGCATACTTAAACCATGGTGATGTCACACATAAGGAATGGGAACCCTGGCAGGTATGGAGAGGGAGGTCGGAAGACGAGTCCTAGACCTCAGATAACACATCCTGATGGGAATCAGTGGAGAATAATGACCTGTGGCTGTAAGAAGCAGGCAGCAGCGATTGAGTGGATTAAGGACGAACACCTAAACAGAGACTCAAAAGAAATGGAACAAGACAGCAGAGCAACACCCGGAGAGCTTAGAGGGAAAACAGATCAAAACAAGGAAGGAGGCCCAAGGGCAGGAAAATGAGCTGAACAGTGTCACCTGAGAGATGATCAAAATAACACAAATCACTCACTCGGGATCGGACTGTAGACTTTAGAAAGTAATACAGGGTGAATATAAAACATACCACTAAAGGTCAGAGGGACATTGGGAGGTACTGCACTATGACATGAGATGCTCTGGAGACCTTGAAAATTGGACTAACTTTCAAAGTAACGGTCAATCAGGAGCGATGACGTTGACTAAAGAAGTTCTGAAATGGCTGCTCCAAGACTTAAGGAACTAGTGAAAAGAAGACTTAAAAAGTGAACTACAGGACATCTAATAAGGCCTTAAGGAAGCGCTATCTTCCTTGAGATCACACATGACAAATTAGGCAACAAAGAGGAGGAGATAGGGTCAATAGCTGCCTTGCTAGAACAGGATACTGCTCACTCAGATAATATAAAGATGTTAAAAGATCAAATGGGTATGCTGTTCAACAGGTGCGAGGATTGGGAACGCCTCTCCAGGCATGATTACTTCAGGATATCCATACTAATTTTTAAAGAGAGAGTCCAAACCTTTGAGGCGGGTAATCTCAGTAACCATAGCACCAATCACAAAACCCTATAGAGCGTTGGAAAGCACATTTGCAGCAGAAGGCCACCATATACATATTTTTTTTTTATTGTTTTTATTAACTTTTCAAGAAACAGTGGTGTTCATCACAATCATACAGTGCAAGACATACAATTGTACCGTAGAACACCATATACATTTAAAAGGTAAAAGAACCGTGCCAGCAAAGTAGTCGCTTGTGGGCGTGTCTGTGTTGTGCTGTGGGCGTGGGCTGGGGGTGTGACTTACGCTGGGGGCGTGTGGACGGCCATCACATCGTGGCCTGTGGGCGTGTGCTGGGGGCGTGACAAACGCTGGGGGCGTGACAAACGCTGGGGGCGTGTGTCTGCCCTACATGCCATGTGAGTCGTACATACAAGCGCCAATTACGTTGCTGCCCAGCATCAAGGGGCACGCTGGGGGCATGAGAAACGCTGGGGGCGTGTGTCCGGCCTTCATGCCATGTGAATGCAATTGCGCCACTTCAAGGGGCACGCTGGAGGCGTGAGAAACACTGGGGGCATGTGCTACATTCCACCCTTCATGCCATGTGGGACGTACATTAATCAGAAGATCGTCTGCTGTGGCTGTGTGCTGGGGGCATGACAAACGCGTTCAGCTGGAGGCCTGGTAAGTAACATTACTGCAGCCTCTCCTGCGCGCTGTTACTGAACTCTCTCATTCAACTAAATTAGACGCGCCTGCTACCATCAACCAGGACTCTAGCCGGGCTCAGGCGGCGGATCAGTACACTAATTACATGCGCCTGATAACATCAACCAGGGCTTCAGCTGGGCCTCAAGCGGGAGAACACGCAACTGCTAACATCAAACAGGCCTGCATCTGGGCCTCAAGCGGAGGAACACGCAAATGAGCGTGTCTGCGGGGACAATTACTGCAGCCTCTCCTACTCGCTGTCACTGAACTCTCTCATTAAACGGATTTACCCGCGGCTGATAACTCTCTCATTCAACGACATTACACGTGCCTGCTAACATCAACCAGGGCTGTAGCCGGGCTCAGGCGGCGGATCACTACACCAATTACATGCGCCTGCTAACATCAACCAGGGCTGCAGCTGGCCCTTCTCCGTCCCTATTCTAATGAAACAAAAAATGTTGTCTACCGCAAGATTTTAAAATAAATTGTCCTTGCCAAATACACACATTACACACATTCTACTTCATACTCGGACAACGTCGGGACGGGCTGCTAGTCCAACATAAAAGTAAGAACAGAGCAGAATTCAGCAATCCCAAAGAGTAGGTCAAGGCCCTATTTTTCAAGAACTTAAACCTCAAAGAAGGATAAGAAATAGGTTTTGAACACATAATTAGACTATATATTGCAGCAAGACCATGAGATAGCCTTTCCAAAATGTTCTCCTTGCCTCAAAAATAATTACCAATTAAAGAAGCCCAACGCTATGCACCTATAATATACAACAGAAACACAATAAATCTTCACCAAGTCCTATTGGACACTACCCTCATCAAGGAAAAGGCGCTCAAACCTCTGGTTAATGCACTAATGGATCAAAGCATCATATTCCCCTGGATCTTTTCAACTGGCCCACAATTTCAAAACAGTAAAGAAACCCATCATTTGACAGAAGTGCAGAAAGGTCTTGAAATATTGAGCATAGACATAATGGTAGATGATGGTAACAACTGCTTAGGTGCTTAATTTATATATGAATGAGTACCAGTGCCCAACATTCTGCTCAGAAGCCCACAGTCAGTGCAATTATATATCAGTGTACTGAATACCAAAGCTGTGTAGTCTTCCGGCCACCTCAGGCCTACACAATCCATTACCAGACACTCCCTGCCCCTTTATCTCACTCTTGCAGGTTCGCTTTCTCCCTTTGTGATGGATTTTCCGTCTTTTCCCTCCTCTTTCATTCCACTTAGTGTGTTTCCCTCCCTTTGCTAACTGTAAATGGCTGATGTGGAAAAATACATACCCACTAGCAACCACCGGCTCAAATGAAGCACTGCCAACCAGAAGGGGGAAAATGTAAAAAAAATATATCAGATTGTCAAAGACAGCCCAAATGTTCAAGCAGAAGTTTAATGCAGCCTTAACACAGAAAAGTTCATATAACTACAAATGGTGAAAAGGAAAGCCAATCCTAAAATATGAGAACTTGAAAACGGTCATAAACATAACAAGAAACGATGTATGTGCACGGATACTTAGAAGATCAATGGTGCAGGTGAGAAGTAGGTTGTCTAGGATGTGGGAGTAAATCACTTGATCCCGGCTGAATCCCCCTAAAAGTGACACAAGGAGAGATAACCTGTAAGTAACAAGAGGTTGAGTAACCCATACATCTGGATGTTTCCCTTGAGACTGGTGAAACCTTGATTTTGGTCCTGATGGTTATCCTGTTTCAAAATATTATTTATTCGGGACAAAACTTGACAAATATGCTAGAGGACTGATTTTAATTAGAATCGTTCACACCATACTCTAATTCTGAATTGTGTTGTTGTGTAGTTTTGCATATAGACTTTGTATAAAGCACTCGCTCACTTTATTTCACTTACTCACCATCACTTCACCATTGTTTGGTGCAGCTTTTGTTTCAATGTGTTTATATTTGCCTTTATATATATTCTGACATATAAGTGCTCAGAGTTGTCTACAATAAGCAAAATTGATTAAATTCTCTATGACAAACAATCAAGTGAAATTCTTTTTAGACTTGCTGAGGAAGTAGAGTCCAATACTTCCCTCGAAAGGACCATTGCTTTGTTTTATTATTGTCTTGCCCCGGTTCCCAGTGTTATAGGGCAGCCTCTTTAATTTTGCATGAGTGAGCACATGCAGGCACATGCTTATTTCCGATCTGCAAGTCTCAGTGGAACATAGGTTCTTGCCCAAGGCTTCTTCCTGGTCCAAACAAGCTCAAACAGGCAATGCCCTTATATCTGTCTACCCTTTGCAGGGTGACCTGGATGGTTGGATAACTCTGTAGTGTTGATCGAAGTAGCGAGAAGGCAGGAAGTGATGTCACTTCCTGTGCAAATGGATGATGGGAAATGCAGTGATGTAACTTCCTGTTCTCATGGATGATAGGAAATTCGATGATTCCACTTCCTGGACAGATGGATGGTGGGAAAATAAGCACTTTTGCTTGGCTTCTGCTTTTAAAGATGATTTTGGCAGGAAAGCAGTGATGTCACTTCCTTTGCAGATGGATGATGGGAAATTCAGCATTGGTAGCCACAATCTACGCATCTAGATCAGGTCAAGATCTATTCAAAAAGTGTTGTACACACTAACAGGCTTTGCAGAAAGAAGTTATCTTGCCAGGGAATTTTAACCAAGGAGTCACCAAGAACTGGAATGATCAGGCATTTGGACATGGACCTCCACAGTAGCTTTCACAAAGCTAAAAGATGACTCAGCTGACCTGGGACTACAGAATGTGTAGAGTCACTCCATCCAACCGAGAAAGTACACTACATTTTCACATGTACACCACACCCATTCCAGGATGGGCAGGTTTTACTTGCCACAGGCAACGCTAACTGAAGCAGACAATGCCAGCAAATGCTCTATTACAAATTTCAATCATGCACTGATTACACTTGACATACAAAGCCTACCACCCCATCAAGAGATGAGAGGTAGTGCATGGGCAGGCACATTCTTGAAGATGGAGCTAATAGTGCTGAATTTAGGTACCAGATCAAAGGCTACTTATACTGCAATGCCACCCAGGACATAATCAGAGAGATGCTCTGGGATGGGACATAAGCAGCGGTGTAGCAGAAAATGATAGCCATCATGACTGCAGCATATGTGAATAGGGAATTGATCAATTACAAACATGAGCAAGAACTAAAACAGGCAGAGGAAATACTTAAATATTCAAAATACAGGGGCTAGAAAAGACCTTAGATGCTTGATGACAATAAAGGGTCATTTAAAGATGCTGCTGACAATCAGAAAGCATCTTAGGTTAGGTCATGGGACCAGGTAAAGCACAAAGGAAGGAACACATGGCAGAGATTGCACAAAGGATAATGGAAATTACACTGTTTGATTCATAAAGCTAGATTTGCCACAGCCATTTCTACAGGAGGACAAGCACCCTCAGACACATTTCCATATCAACAGTGGAAGACAGAGCATTTAGGCCTCACTAACAATGAGTTACCTTGTCCAGCAAAAGTAGCTGTTGTGACTCCACACGTTTCCCTTTAGTTCACACCTGGCTTGACTTGTTTCCTAACATTTATTGTTTTTTCCCCTGTTCTACAGTTCTCCTGAATCCTCAACTCTTGTGACTTCCTAACTACCTAAATACTAATTGCTTAGTTTGGATTTCTCTTCCTATCCTCCTCCATCCCAGTGCTGCTGTAGTCATCATTTTTGGCTCCCCTGTTTGTTTTGTGGTACACCATGGGCTAACTTGAGTGTACCAACCGGGTGAGTCCCAATCTTTTGTATTTTTATGTCTTACCTCCCTTCTGTGGTATGACCCCTTACTAATTTCTGTTCTCTCACCCATAGGTGGAAACCTAGCATTGATAGTCTGGAGTTCAGACTTTGTACCCTATGAATCCAATCCGGATCTTTTGACTGCCAACTTGCAGGAGTGTCTCTGTCTCTCTGTTTCCTCACACCTTCTACACTTTAGCCTGGTTCTGTATTACTATCCCTGAACTAATTTAACAGGGTGAGTTGACTGTCGACCGTCGACCCTAGTAGATCTTAATCACAAAGTCTATGAGACTGGCAACAAAGCACACATTCTATTGGCCAAAGCCATGAAAGGGAACCCGAAAAAGACAGCTGTAGTAGGGGTGTGGTAGGCAAGGCATCATGCAATACGTGGATGTATAAAAAGCACAATTTTACTGAGAATACAAAAAAAAGTTATATACCAATGCCCTGGAATTGCCAGACAAACAGAAACTATTTCTAAGCAAATTAGCTTTCCCAAAATTAACAGCTCCTCAAAGGAATGAGCTTAAAGCTGCCATAATGACATCAGAAGTATCCGCTGTGATCAAACAGAATACGTTGTTTTAGTCCCCAGGGCCCGATGACTAATACATAGAATTTTATAGGAAAGTCACCAGCCCCTTGACACCCATCCTTATAATGGTTTAACAATTTGTAACAGAATTGCGTAGTACAACACCGTCTATGACCAAAGCAGATGTGGTGGAGCTCCCCAATTTGGGAAAAGAGCATAACCATGAGTAGACCTACAGCTCTGCTCAGTACAGATTATAAAATATAGATGAAAATCCTCGCAACCAAACTGGTGGTAGTCCATGAAGATAAAGCATGGTTTAACAATTTGTAACAGAATTGCGCAGTACAACACTGTCTATGACAAAAGCAGATGTGGTGGAGCTCCCCAATTTGGGAAAATAGCATAACCATGAGTAGACCTACAGCTCTGCTCAGTACAGATTATAAAATATAGATTAAAATCCTCGCAACCAGACTCGTGGTAGTCCATGAAGATAAAGGAGGGTTCATTAAAGACCGCCAACAATTTGACGATGTCTGATGGGGAGCTCACCTTATCAAAAACTACACAAGAAAAAAAGTGCCAATGGCTGTAATTGGGTTAGGTGCAAAAATGGCATTTGACAGGGTATTTTATGGCGTAAACCGCCATATTTGGTTTGGGGAAGAATTTACCAGAATGGTTATGGCAGCATGGCATGGGTCCTAGTTAATCGAGTATGCTCTTGCTAGTTCCCCTGGGACGGAGTATGCACAAGTATTCCCCCTTCTCCTCTATTAGTTTAAATGGCTATAGAGTCTTTAGCAATGGGCATAAGGAACCCCATTTACATTTGAGGTTTTATGTTTGGGCGATAGGAACACTCCATAACCCTACTCGCAGATGATGTAGTGCTATTGATAACAGATCATCAAATACCAATAGTTCCTCATAGTTATCCAATAGTTATCCAATATAAAAAAAACAATAGTACAGTAATCAGATTTAAAAACCAATAGTACAATACATTTAAAAAAAAATACATATTTGTTAAAAAGACATTTTGAGAGAGTTTTGTAACAGACTAGTATCATCAGTCTTTCACAGGTTGCACATCTACTATTGTACACTTGTACTTGCACTGGAAGACAATTCTCAATCTTTTCAATATTCATCCAGTGCTAAGGCAGTAGATTGTGTTCATTCAGTTAGCGTCGACGCGTTTCGATGGCTCATTTAATTTATTCCATCTTTTTCAAGACCAAAATATTTCTCTCTCTCTAGTTGATATTGTTAAATTCTCAGTCCAACACCTATAAAACATAGATTCTATTCGCGTTTTTTCTTTGATTTAAAATGTGTACAAATTTGTATAAGATTTTACCATTCCCTTTACATCTACATAGGTTATACATGTTGCCAGCAGGGTGTGATCACTATTGTTTTAAATGAAACGACAGGTGGGGAAAAAAAGAGGTAGGCCTGTTCTAGCTAAATACAGTTCCATATGAAATTATAAAACTTCAATGAAGAAGAAGATATTCAACAATTCTATACCAATATGTAGGGATGAACATTTAATATATGGCTCAATCTTTAAACATTTTTAAATCTGATTACTGTACTATTGTTTTTTTTATATTGGATAACTATGAGGAACTGTTAGGCCTATGTATGTATTCTTCATTTGTACAAAATAAAACAGTTTTTAATATAACCTCTAATCCCTTTAAGGACCCCTTTTTCCAAATATATGTGGCACAATCGAAAAGTAAGCAAGGGAATATAATGTGAATGTATGGTATGAGAGTGGTATAAGGTTGATAATTTGCTTCTAGAACTGTCTAAGAAGCCTGGCCCTTTGGGACGTTCTCTTTTTTCAATGATTCAGTGCCCTAATCCCACGGGTTAAATAAGGGGCCCCTCTTATTTTCTCACGATACAAAATTAATACATAATAGGTCTGGCTAATTAGACAAGATAGTATATGGAAAAACTTTTTGAGCACAACAAATCCCTTCAAAGTAGTAACCATTTGGTCAAATACTTGGAGTGCAAATGATGCTCAAACTAACGACACTTAACAGAGATTACATATCAAGATGTAACACACATATACATCTCTTGAATTGGGAGTAGCTATCAAATCAACATCCTGCTATCTGTCCATAACGTACACAAACATTTTTTAGACTCCTTGTGGCAGGGCAACCCACCACATGGAGGGATCAGTACTGGCATAAGAGGATATTACGGAGTGGCACGCACAGCTGCAAACAGGGTGGATTGGGTAGAATGGACACAAAGACAGTCAAATGGTTACACATGGGTTGCGCCATAGCGGGAAGGGCACTCTGAGATATAATTTGGCTATCAAAAAGTATACCAAAACAACTACATTGTAGCCAATTCACAAGTACTTTCCTGGACACATGGGACTCTATAATGCTGGTTAAAAGTCTGACAACTTACCCATCACCACATACGTCAATACTCTACATTCCAAACTTGCCTCCAGCACACTACAAAAAGGAATACAAGAAGTGGAGAGACTGTGTCTTTGGTCTTCTAGATGACCTATCTGAGAAAGGGCAAATTAAATGGTTAGAAGCTATCAAACGAGGCACTGGACCATGCAGCCCATAAATACAGAGGCAGCAATGAAATAAAAGACCAAATTTGACGAAGCTGTACAGTCCCTTGCAACTACTAAAGGCCTTATAACTACTTTATATAAACTACTTACACATCCCACAGACATTGTAATGGAGATATATGAGAAAAGGGGAAGAAGACTGGGAAGGGACATTGCTTCACAAAAATGAGGCTGCCTTTGGACAGACACCAGCACCCGCGCCGAGAGCCCACCCGCCGACCATACCGACCCCGACACCGCCACCCGCAACCTCAGACAGTGGATCAACAACTGCGCCAACACCCTCGCCCGATCAAGAAACCCTCCAGCAATCATACCAACAAGAAAGCCAGCTGGTTCACTGAAGACCTCCGGGCCTCCAAGCAAACCTGCCGAATGCTGGAGAAGATCTGGCTCCGTGAACGAACACCGGACACCATCACCTCATCAGATCCACCAAAAGGGCCTCCTTCAAAGACCGCCTAGACAACAACGCGCACAACAGCAAAGAGCTCTTCAACCGGAACTCTCCAACCCCAGCTCCAACATCAACGATGTCCCACCCTCGCAAGACCTGTGCGACTCGCTGGCCACCTTCTTCCACCGCAAGATCACAGACATCCACAACAGTTTCTACACCATGACCGCCCCGACAACCACTGAGACCTCTGCCCCCACGACCACCATCCGCACCAACCGCCTGCTCTACTGGACCAACATCAACGACGATGACACCATCAAGATCATGAACACCATCCACTCCGGATCTCCGTCAGATCCATGCCCACACCACATCTTCAACGAAAGCCAGCACATCCATCGCACCCCATCTCCGGAAAGTCATCAACACCTCCTTTGAGACAGCAACCTTCCCGGAGAGCTGGAAGCACGCCGAGATCAACGCTTTACTCAAGAAACCCAAGGCGGACCCCAAGGACCTCAAGAACTTCCGGCCCATCTCCCTGCTCCCATTCCCAGCAAAGGTCATCAAGAAGACCGTCAACGAACAACTGACCCGCTACCTCGAGGACAACAACATCCTGGACCCTTCCCAGTCCGGGTTCCGCAGCAACCACAGCACCGAGACGGCCCTCATCACCCCCACCGATGACATCAAGTCCCTGCTGGACAACGGAGAAACGGCGGCCCTCATCCTCCTGGACTTGTCAGTCGCCTTCAACACGGTCTGTCACCACACACTACGAACACGCCTCCACAATGCTGGGATCCAAGAGAAGGCTCTGGACTGGACCACCTCCTTCCTCTCCGGCAGAACACAGAGCGTCCGCCTTCCCCCCTTCCGCTCCGAAGCCACCAAGATCATCTGCGGAGTACCCCAGGGCTCATCCCTCAGCCCAACTCTGTTTAACATCTACATGGCACCGCTCGCCCACGTCGCCCATCGGCATGACCTCAACATCCTCTCCTACACCTATGACACCCAGCTGATACTCTCCCTCACCAAGGACCCCCACACCGCCAAAACCAACCTTCACGAAGGAATGAAGGCCGTTGCTGAATGGATGAGGAACAGTCAGCTGAAGCTGAACTCGGACAAGACGGAGGTCCTCATCCTCGGATCCAACCCTTCGGCCTGGGACGACTCCTGGTGGCCGACCGCACTAGGAACCGCTCTAACACCCACCGACCACGCACGCAACCTAGGGGTCATCCTCGACTCCACCCTCTCCATGACTAAACAGGTCAACGCCGTCTCCTTCTCCTGCTTCAACACCCTCCGCATGCTCCGTAGGATCTACAAGTGGATCCCCAATGAAACGAGAAGAACAGTCACCCAGGCCCTTGTCAGCAGAAGGTTGGACTATGGAAACGCCCTCTACGCAGGAGCCTCGGCCAAACACCTGAGACGGGTCAAACGCATCCAGAACGCCTCTGCATGCCTGATGCTCGACATCCCTCGCCACAGCCACATCACACCCCACCAGAGAGACCTGCACTGGCTCCCGGTCAACAAGAGGATAACCTTCAAGCTCCTCACCCATGCACACAAGGCACTCCACAACACCGGACCAACGAACCTCAACAGACGACTCAGCTTCTACACCCCCACCCGCCAGCTCCGCTCCGCCGACCTCGCCCTCGCTACAGTCCCCCGCTTCCGAAGAGCGACCTCTGGCGGCAGATCGTTCTCCCACCTCACCGCCAAGACCTGGAACACCCTCCCCATCCACCTACGGCAGACCCAAGACCTGCTGACCTTCAGAAAACTCCTCAAGACCTGGCTTTTCGAACAGTAGCAGCATTCCCCATCCTCACAGGTGAGTAGTGCGCTTTACAAATGATATGATTGATTGATTGATTGACATAGTGAAGCATAATACAACTGAGAGAGTGCCATGTTATTTTGAAATTTGTAGGGGACCTACTAATGTAGTATAGACATGTAACGTTAGGCTGAGAAACAGCATGATATATGTGTTTATTAATCAGAGACTAATGGGGCTTAAATCAAATTGCAGTGTTGCCTAATACAGAAATGTAACCACATGAGAAATCTCGTATTGCTAATGAAATGCTTTGAAATATGTGTTTAATTCCGAATGAATTAACACAAGCTTTTAAAATGGAAGCTAGTGCTCACATTGAAAGTAAAATAACATGTTATAATAGTCAAATGCAATATTATGCTGTGTTAGAAATGCATTTAAAAGTGCAGAGGCCTGAGACATGCTGAAGCCCGTAGAGGCCTAACTATATTTTCTCTTGTTAGCCTTAGTCAAGAAAAAATGATTTTCTCCTTGAAAAGCTGTCCTCAGCAAAATATGAAATTGTAACTTTGAATGGTTGCAGAGATGTTCCCATGTATTTCAGCTTGCAGGTGCAAGGCCATAAGGCTCGTTAGGTAGAAGAGTCCATTGTTTAGGAGTTAGGATAGTAGGCGCGGATGGAGGAAAAGGTGCCAAGGAATTTGGGAGTGCAACATTTAGCGAGAAGGTGCCTGGGACCCAAGGACACACCAACGGACACTGGATGGAAAGGTGCCATACTGGAAAACTCTGAAGATCTTCACCTGCCAGAGGGGCGTACCTCTGGGCGTGTCGACTGATTTTGAGATTTTGTATTAGGGACAGCACCCGAGGGTGGAGGGCAGATTTTGAGAGGGGATTGACAGAGCAGGATGTAGTAAGCTGTAGAGAGAGCGTCTTGGGGAACTTAGGTAGAGTGAGGTGTCGAAGGAGCATCTTAGAACGAGCTCAATGGTAGATTATCTGCTTAGCCAAAAGTGAAGGTACTTCTTTGGAAATCTTGACCGTTGACACCTTTACTCTTGTCTGATGGGTATGTTAAGTAGGGATGTCACCTTAGAGTAGTGTAGGGACAGACTAACAGTTTCCTTTCCTTTTAGTAAATGCAGTCCACACTTCAAGCTGGGACTGTTCTTGGTTGCTTGATGTTACTCGAATTGACTTTGCTTTTTATCCTGAGTCGCTTAAGGATCCTGCGTAGAATTATGTTTGTATTAGTGCCAGTTTATTTTCTGAACCTTTTATTGAGATGGTTGTATATTCAACTATTTTTGGCTTTGTAATAAATCTTTTCAGTGGTAGTCAGTGGTCCTTTGAGTTAATTTGGATTTATTTGGAAGTGGTTTAAAGCTATCAATGCAAAATCTTTCTTTATACTTCTAGAACAGGAAAAAAGTTAAGTCGACCAAGTTTGGGATTCTAGAGATGGGTAAGAAAATCTAGATTAAAATCCCAGCTTTCCCAGTTGGTAGCCAGAGGATGGTTCCCTTTCCAGAGTAGGGAAAGATCTGATCTAGATTAGTATAAGAAGTTCCTAAGGCCCATAGAAATTAGAGGATGATTGCTCAGTGGATTGTCGGTGGAAGATGGGGCTCCATGGAAACTGACGGAGAGTGACGGTGCGGCGGAAAACAGCAGTTCGTAAGAGAGTGAGTATGAATAGGGTTGTATGTTGTTAGATTGCGGTGTTTACATGTTGTGTTGTGTTGAGATGTCTTGCGGAGTTGAATGCCTGTTGTATGAAAGGAGATCAGGCTGTGAGCGTGCGCAGCCCGGGAAAATCTTAAGCTTGAGAAGTAGCTTAAGTGGTTTAGGTGTACCGCACACCAAGAGTAATTGTTGACCATATTTAAGGGGATCGTGAGGTACCATTGATCGCCCGCTGGACCGAGATAGGGGGAACGAATGTGTGAGTGCGTGAGTAACTGACACAGGTCGTGAGTTGCTGTGTGTTTGTGACCTATCAGCTGCGGTGATTGTCAGGCCGTTTTGTGGACAGACAGTTACCAAGTCGGTGACAATTACGTGACTGTGGACGTACAGTCAGTGAAGTGGTTGCTTGGTCGGAAGTGATCATTTCAGTGTATGTTTGGGACGTGTGTGTGAGTGAGAAACAAATTGTAAAGGAGGGGAAGTGCTGCGCAGCAGAGGCGAGTGACTTCAGAAGGAGTCGCGCTGGGATAGGGCGGTTGGTGTGAAGCCGCACTGTGATTGGTGGAGCTTCATCAGGAAGTAAAAGAGTGCTGCGGGAGAAGAAACGCTGGGTTTTATCACGAAATGTTTTAAAGCTTTGCAAGAAATGTTCAGAAAAGAGAAGAGATTAGAGCCGGGGGGGGGGAGGCCCCACCCGACGATACTTCTGCTCATTACAGGGATACAAATGTTGGGTTGCATACTATATTGTGGCTTGAGAACTGGGCAAAAATGACAGATGGAAATGAGGAGTTTACTTTCCCTAGGTACGGGACGTTCAGATTGGAAGTGTTGTATCAGTTGAAAGCGATTATGGCTTCTTTGCGACCTCTGCCTAGACCGACACAGTTTGAGGCATTGAATGCATGGATCAGGGCGGCGCACGAAAGGAACAGAGACAGGTGACAGGAAAGAGTGAAGACATCAGTTAGGGCAGTCCAAGACGCGAGATGGGATGTATTGGAAAAGAGATGGAGAATACAGACGATTGAGGGAGACAGGTTATACCCGCTGTTAGTTAAAGCAGGGGATGCGCAGAGAAAGAGCACCGAGGACTATGACAGTGACACGGATGATAGCTTGATAGAAAGGCTGTTATCAGAGAGACCACCCCCGTACAATTTAGAGGCTGGCGAGGAGAAGTCGGCCCCAGTAGAGGAAGTGAGGGTACCGCAAGTCCCCCGCAGAACTGAGGTTGTGGGAAAAATATCGACAGAAGGAGAGAATGTAGGAAGTGGCGGTTCTCAGAGGTTGCCGGATGCTCTTACAGTTCCAGTCACTATTGGCCCCATAGTGTCAGTGTATAATCCAGAGCATACACAAGGTGAGAGTCCATCACGGATGGGTACGGAAGGGAGCATAATCAGTGAACGAGATAGTATGGTACATGGGGTGAGTCAGATGTCAAGGCCTACAGTGTGGAGTAACCCATTGCCAGTGACAGCGGATTCGTCAAGGGGTCCAATGGATTTGAGGGGCCCGAGGCCAAAATCTATAGGGGAATTGAGGCCGGACTTGAGGACATAGGAGTCAGTGGAAGGGGCTCAAAGTGACAGGATAAGAGAGGGATGGGATCATGGGAATACTGAAAATAGGAGGGTTCCTCCCAACACCCCTGAGGTCTGCAGAAGCAGGGGACAGGACAATGAGTCCAGGGAATCGAGTGGTGCATCTAGTCGAGGCATCTTGAGTGCGGCAATAAATGCAAAAAGAATTGATGTGATGCGATTGAAAGCAGGGGTGGATGAGAATGTTGAAGGAAACTTGCCCTTAGAAAGGATTGAGCTCTGTGAACCAGATGAGTTGCTGTTTGTGGCGAAGGATGTGACTCGGAAAGCTAGATCGTCCCACGAGAAACTGACTGAATTAGCTGACAAATATCATGTGGACTTGTCTAAGACAAAAATGTTGCTGGGTAATTACAGACTGCAATATACTGACCAGGACTTGGAAGAGAAAAGGGTGATCGGATTAAAGACTCACATTCGGGAACTGATTGTAGGGATACGAGAGTGGAGTAGACTTGACAAATGCGAAGAAAGGTGGTCAAAGAAAAAGTGTGTTAGAAGGAGTACTATTGAGACACCCCCTGCGGGAGGGGGAATAGCGGGAATTGAGACATACCCTTTGCGGGAGGTGGTCAATGGGGGATATGTGCATATGCCCTGGAGTAGGGGAGATTTGGCTGCCTTCACGAATGATTTCCCAAAACTGCGAGAGAACCCAGTTGAGTGGTACAAGCAGGTAGAGAGGTTTGTTAAGATTTCGAAGGTGCTGTGGATCGATTTGAACACCTTATTTGACATTGTTGTCCCAGGAGATTTGTGGATAACATGCAAGGTCGTTATTGAATGGCCCATTGTAGAGCCAGAGCGGGATGCTGCCACAAATGGACCCCCACCTCTTGTAATGGAAAAATACGAGCAAGTGATCACGTGGTTGAAATCTAAGGTACCACCACGGGATATTGATTGGGTGAAAATAGATCGTCCGACTCCGGAGCCTAAGGAGACAGTGCATGAGTACTATGAACGATTGTTACAGGTCTTTAAGCAGTACAGTGGGTTAGATGTGATGAATCCTAGGGACATGGGACAGTTTGTGTCCAAGTTCGTCCGAGGGTTGAGACCTGATATTTGTCTTATGATCCATCAACATTTAATTTGTTGGCAGAACAAACCGCTGGATGAAATTTTGAGGTATGCTAGATACTGTAGTGATGAAATAGACTCGAAGCACAAAAAGCTCAAGGACAAGCTGATGATGGTCCAGATGCAATCGGCAGACAAGGGAGGTACTTTAGGGAGGAAACAAAATGGTCAGAAAAAGGGAAATGGGGACGACTCTAAGCCAAGGGTAGATATAGCGAAGTTGAAAAAGACTACAGAGTGCAATCAGTGTCACCAGATTGGACACTGGAGACGCGAGTGTCCTTATAACCCTGCAAATCAGGAGCAGCAGGAGGAGGAACTGGTACAAGAACAGGTGCCTCAGGTGACGACGACAGCAGTAGCAAAGACCAAGTCGACCAAAGGGGGGACCTCGGCTCCTCGAGTACAGGTACCCCAGCCACCAAAAATATCGACAGGGACTCGGACTGTTCGGCAGATGCCTTTCCTTGAAGAAGGCGATGATTGTTACTTGGACCCGTTAGCCTGCCGGTGCCTGGGAGGGGAGGAGGACTGCACTCTAGGCGGTCCTAGAGGTAGACTAGAGGGGACCATTCATAGAAACTGATGTTGATGGTCACCCTACCACCTTTTTGGTTGATACTGGTGCTACCCGTTCTACTGTGAGATCCGTAGTAGTAGCAAACCGACCCCTCTCGGGACAGACAATCCAAGTAGTAGGTGTTGCCAATAGGAAATTGACGAATCCTTTAACAGAACCGATTCCTGTGAGAATAGGGACGTTCAAAGATAGACATCAATTTGTGGTGTGTGATTCAAGTCCTGTTTGTTTGTTAGGGAGAGATCTCCTATGCAAACTCAATTGCACCATCTATTGCACCCCCAAAGGAGAGGAATTACAGACTAATGATGACGATGCCACCTTTAAGGTCGCCAATCAGCATGTGTGAATAGAAATGTACCCTGCCTTGACAGTCGAGGAACTTCCTTTTGATTTGAGAGACTCAGTTTCCCAGGTGGTGTGGGATTTTACTGGAGAAGACATTGGGTTGATTAAGGGTGTTGAGCCAGTCAAGATTCAGGTCAAGGAGAATGTCGAAATTCCGCCCACCACCCCAGTATAATCTGACCCCAGAAACGATTGCAGGGATAAAGCCTGTGATTGAGTCTATGATCAAACAGGGAATACTGAAGGAGATATTGGGGAGTCCATGTAACTCGCCAATAATGGGATTGCAGAAACTAAGTGGGTAGTTCAGGATTGTACAGGATCTTCACTGGGTGAACAACATAGATGCTCCATGTTGTCCAGTGGTACCGAATCCATCTGTGATCTTATTTCAGATTCCGTGCCAAGCTGAGTGGCTCACTGTGATAGACCTTTGTCAGGCTTTCTTTTCAATACCTTTGCATGAAGAGAGCCAATTGTTATTTAATTTCCGGCTGGAAAACCGTGTCTTATTGTGGTGTCGTATCCCTCAGGGGTACAAAGAGAGTGCATCGATATTTAATCTGATTTTGAAAAAGAATCTTGAGAGTCTAGTACTGCCGCAGAACTTCGTTCTCGTCCAGTACATAGAGGACCTCCTTGTTGCGTCAGAGACTGAAGATGTGTGCAGGATTAATACCATTGCCCTACTGAACCATTTGGCAGAGAACGGACACAAGGTGTCGCCAAATAAATTACAATACTGTTTGAACGAGGTGCAGTATTTGGGGCACAGGATAGAGAAGGGCAAAAGGAAAGTTTCACCAGATAGGAGCGAGGCAATATTGAAAATGACAGTGCCTTCCACTCAGAGAGAGGTCAGGATGTTCTTAGGGATGGTTGGCTACAGTTGCCAGTGGATTGCCAACTTTTCACTGAAGGCGAAGCCTTTGCAGAGACTGACGCACAAGGATGTGAGTGATCCAGTACCATGGGACATTGACTGTATGAAGGCGTTCCTTGAGTTGCGAGAGGACCTTTGTCGTGCTCCGGTCCTGGGAATGCCCGACTACAATAAGTCTTTTTCATTGTTCTGTTGCGAATGAGAGGGTTGTGCATTAGCAGTCTTAGTTCAGGAGCACAGAGGTGTCCTTAGACCAGTTGCCTATTTCTCAGCTACTTTAGATCCAGTAGCTTCAGCGTTGCCCGGATATCTCAAGTCCGTTGCTGCAACAGGTGTCAGCATTGGAAGGTGTGAAAGCATTGTTATGTGACACCCATTGACTGTTTTTGTACCACATTCAGTTGAACTGCTGATGACCAGGATCAAGACACAGCACTTGACGAATAACAGGCACACACGCTATGAGCAGTTTATACTTGCTGCGGAGAATGTGACCCTTAAGCGGTGCTCTGTTTTGAATCCTGCTACCTTGATGCCGTTGCCAAATACTCTTGATGAAGATTGTGAGTACCATGATTGTCTTGATGTGACTGAACTTTGCACCAAACCGAGACCTGACATTGTTGATGAGCCATTACTTGAACCTGATGAAACTTTCTTTGTTGATGGTTCATGTATAAGAGACAGTGTTGGTCAGTTGAGAGCAGCATTTGCTGTATGCACCATTTCGGGAGTTGTTGAAGCTGCATGCCTGGAAGGAGTACACTCCGCTCAGGTGGCTGAACTTATAGCTTTGACGCGTGCCTGCTTGGCCGCAAAGGGAATTCGGATTACCATTTACACCGACAGCCAATACGGGTTTGGTGTTGTTCATGACTATGGACAGCTAAGGTCTCAGAGAGAGTACATGACTTCGTCAGGAGCACCAATCCGGAATGGAGAATTTGTTAGGCTGCTTCTAGAAGCTTTGCAGGAACCCTTGGAAATCGCTGTTGTAAAGTGCATGGCTCATGGTAAAGGAACAGGTTTTGTGTCACTTGAAAACCGCTATGCGGACGAAGTTGTACGATTCTGTGCTGAGCAAGGTTATTCCTTTACTGAACAGGAGATAGAAGGATGCGAGGAAAGAACTGAGTTAGAGATGATGCTTGCCATAGCCGATACTTGGGAAGAGCAAAGATGTATGCAAGAACAAGTGTCCGAACATGAGAAAAATGTGTGGATCAATTCAGGCTGTGTGAAAGGAGATGTGGATATTTGGGTCTCGTCTGATGGAAGAGTGGTGTTACCAGATGAGCTGCTGAGTCCAATGGTGAGACAGATTCATGGTGCAGTCCACTTGGGAAGAGATGCGATGATCCGAGTGTTCAAACAAACATGGTACAATCCAAAGTTCCGTGCAGTGGCCGAAGCTGTATGTCAAAGGTGTGTTAAGTGTCAACAAATGAATGTTGGAAAGAGGACGGCAGTCACCAGGATTCCCATTGGGAGGTCAGGGGGACCGTTTAACAGAATGCAATTGGATTTTATCTAGATGCCCAGATGTAATCACTTGAGGTACATTTTAGTGGTGGTGTGTGTGTTCTCGCGGTGGGTGGAGGCATACCCGACACGTAGGTGCGACACACTTACAGTAGCTAAGCTATTGTTGAGGGAACTAGTGCCTAGATTCGGGGTCCCGACCTCTTTGGAATCGGACAGAGGAACCCACTTCCATAGTGAGGTCATGAAGATGATTTGTATGGCATTGAACATTGATCAGAGACTCCATTGTAGTAATCGACCAGAGGCTTCTGGGATAGTGGAGCAGATCAACAGAACTTTGAAAGCTCGGATGGCGAAAGTGTGCTCATCCACGTCTCTTAAGTGGCCAGATGCCTTGCCTTTTGGTGCTATTGAGTATGCGCAGTATCCCAGACAGGAGAACAGGTCTCTCGCCTCATGAAGTGCTGATGGGGAGGGCAATGAGCTTACCAGCGGTGCCATCGACAGCCTTGCTGAGTATCACAGATGATCTGATCCTTGATTATTGCAAGGGACACGCTGATGTCATCCGTTATGTGTTCCATCAGGTGCAGGCTGCTGTGGTTCCGGCTTCCAGTGATTTCTGCCACGACCTGAGTCCGGGGGACTGGGTGTTGGTTCGGAAGCATGTGAGGAAAAGCTGTTTGGATGCTCGTTGGAAGGGGCCCTAACAAGTCATCCTTATCATGAACACTGCTGTGAAGTGTGGTGAGCTACCGAATTGGTTGCATGCTTCACACACCCGTCGAGTTCCAGCACCCTTGGAAGAAACAGCTCCTCTCCCTGATGAAAATCCGGCTGCAGTGGCAAGGCCACAGGAGGGGACTAGCCAAGCTGTGAGGGTGTCTGAAGAAGCTGGTGACTCACCGGATCAAGTTGAGGAGAGTCATAGTTAAAGTGAATTTGAAACAATCTCTGAAAGTGGAAGTGACTGTGAAAGTGACCCAGAGCCGAACTCAGCTGAAGAGAACAGTGAGCAAAGTGAGCAGGTCGAGAGCAGGAGGACCAGCAGAGCGGGGGAACAGTGGCCGGAAAGACAAAGGCGACTGAGCCTGAGGCTGGTTTCCGATAAAGATCTTGCCCCGGTGTCTGAAGAGTCTGAATCAGACGGAGAAGGGGAAGAGCAAACTCGTGAAGGATTAAGAAGATCATGGCGAAAGAGAGTGTCTTGTCGGAGGTACGCGACTCCTGAGTGGACCTACCCTGTGACTGATGCCAGGCATACTGAGATCGGGGAGGGTGAGGGCAGTGACGGTGATCAGTAATAGTCCTAACATCAAGTTGGATGTGTTGTTGTTGGTACCAGGACTTGAGATCGAAGGGGTACTGACCATTACTGTTCCGGATCCACCAATTTTAAGCAGAATTCGTCATTTGATTTTGAGTAGATTGCTTTTTCCTACATTTGGCCCTGAAATTTCAGCTCAAGAATCCATTGTTATTTGTCTTGAACTCTTGGAATATGTGCTAGAAGTAGTTGGAATGAGCCTTATCATTGATGAATGAGACTGTTGTAAATA
Source organism: Lissotriton helveticus (assembly GCF_964261635.1). Taxonomy (NCBI): domain Eukaryota; kingdom Metazoa; phylum Chordata; class Amphibia; order Caudata; family Salamandridae; genus Lissotriton; species Lissotriton helveticus. The sequence goes on along the minus strand of NC_136062.1, from coordinate 236,092,450 downwards.
CTTGCTGTAAATAACCTAGGTCCGAGTGGAAGAAGAAGAAATTTAGGGACTTCCCATAGAGGACGAAGAAGGGTTAGGGTTGTCTATTGTTCGCTGTAAATAAGGAACTGAGATAACAAGGGGACTTTTCAGCCTCTGCGGAGTAGTTTGAGTGCCTCTCCAGGAAGAAGGAAGAAAGAGACTTTTGAATATTGCTGCTGAACAATTACTCTGAAAGGCAAGTCCTGAGGCCATGGAGGCTGGAAACCCGAATAGTAGAGTTAGGTGCATTGTAGGCACACTTTTAGGAGGAGTTATACTCTTCATTATTCTAGTAGTTGTAGTCTCATACTTAGCATCACATGACCAGTCGGTAGAGGTCGAGGGTACACCTACACCTACTACTCCTAGCAAAGAAGAGGTAAAGGTAGGACGTGACAGAGCTTTGCTGCTAGAAGAAAGTCGTAGATTACACGTAGATCTGTCCAAGTGTAAATTAAAGCTTAATGCGTATGCAAAGTTGTTGTATGAGTACATTGATGTGATGGATGCGAAAGATTGTTATGTGTGTATGCAATTGCCTGCTTCTGTAGACGAGGGTATTAGATACCATCTTCTCCCACTGACCGTATGGAACAGCGGCGTAACGAAACTTGAGGGGGCCCCCCTGCAAAGCACATGGAGGGGGCCCCCCTCGCCCCCGGTGTCCCAGCCCACCACCTACCACTTTGCCCTACCACAGGTCAAAATTCAGGACAGGAGGTCAAAATTCAGGACGTAACTTCGGGACAAAAGGTACGTTTTACAGACACATCAGAGGAGGTTGTGCAATAGTATATAAGTAAGCACATCCATATCCAAACATATTCAACCATTTGCAAACCTGTCCATGTATCCTTCCATCTATCATTTCACTCATCCATCCCTCTATCCACGCTTTCACTCATCCCTTCATTATCCATCCATCCACCCTTTCACCCTATCCATCTTTACACTCATCTACTCTTCCATCCATCCATCCATCCACTCATCCATCCAGCCATTTACCCTTTCACCCATCCAGCCACCCTTTCACTTACTCATATATCTACCCAGTCCCTCATCCTTCCACCAGTTCAGCCTTTCAGTCATGCATCCATCCTCCCTTTCTCTCTCTATCGACCCTGTCACTTAGCCATCCTTCCTTCCACTCATCCACCCACCCATCCATCTACTCATCCACTCATGAATCCATCCATTGACCCTATCACTCATCCATCCTTTCTCTCATCCCTTTATCCTTTCACTCTTTCACTCATCTATCCATCCTTTTGCCCATCTATGATATGATATGATATGAATTGGCTTTTATAGAGCGCAGCTTACACTCCATGGAGCATCTTGGCGCTAGTCATCACGTGTCACAGATGAGAAAGAAAGGAAGGGAGAGCTGCCAAAACAGAAAAGGAAAAAGGGAGAAGTATTTGAGTCGGGGATAGGGAGTGAATTAAATTAACGCTAGACATAGTGTGTCAGTGGCCTTGAAAATCCATGTTTTAAGGGCTTTTCGAAACAGGTTCTCTGAATGGATCAGACGCATTTGGGGTGGGAGCTTGTTCCAGGCTCTGGCTCCTAGCACTCCGATGGATTTTCCACCTTTTGTGGTTAGTCTGAATTTGGGGACGGCTAATAGGTTTAGGTTGGATGATCTGAGTGACCTGGAGGGAGTATATCTTCCAAACCTTTGAGACAGGTATTTAGGGCCCGACTGGTGGTAAGCTCTGAAAGTGATGAGTAGGATTTTGAATAGTACTCTCTTGTGGATGGGTAACCAATGCAGGGTTTTAAGTGCTTTGGAGGCAGATGATTTCCTGGGTAGTCTTAGCACTAGGCGGGCAGCCGCATTCTGAACCATCTGCAATTTATGCAAAACAGCTTTGTTGGAACCTGCATAGATGCTGTTGCAGTAATCTAGCCGGGATGTGATGAGGGCCACTGCTACCGTTTTTCTAGCTGTCAGGGGGAGGAGGTCAAAGAACCTTCTGAGGCCTCTAATAATGTTGAAGCAGGACCCTGCCACAGCACCTGCTTGTTGTTTGAAGGATAGGGCTTCATCGAACCTTATCCCAAGGTTGCGGGCCGACGTGATGGTGTTGGGTGGGACTTCTGCGTCTTGGGGCCACCAGTTGTTAGGGGAAAAAAGGTTGTTCTGGCCAAAGGGGAGGATTTCAGTTTTGCCTGAATTGCATTTAAGGTGGTGAGTTCTCATCCAATCAAAGGTTACGGTGAGACAGTCTCTCAGATTTTCTTCTGCTTTGGTTGAGTTGTTGTCCAATACAAGGATGAGTTGGGTATCATCCGCGTAGGATATTGTACTGATGTTGAATGATGTGATGAGTTCAATCAAAGGGGACATGTAAAGGTTAAAAAGAACCGGGCTCAGGCTTGAGCCCTGTGGTACCCCTGTTGTTAAAGTTTTTTCCTCTGAGCAGTAGTTTCCTAATATGGTGACTTGTTTCCTATGGCTTAGGAAGTTTTTCAGCCACTTGAAAGCGGTTCCTGTTAGTCCCGATTCTGCCAGGCGGCCAATTAATACGGGGTGTGAGACCGTATCAAAGGCCGCCGATAGATCGAGCAGGATCAGGACGGCCTTTTTTCCCTGATCCAGTGCCATCTTAAGTGTCTCCACTGTATATAGAAGGGCTGACTCTGTGGAGTGTTTTGCCCTGAAACCTGCCTGGTTAGGGTGTAGGAGTTGGTTTTCCTCCAGATGTTTAGTTAGCTGTTTATTTACTGCTGCTTCAGTCAGTTTAAACAGCAGTGGAAGCAGCGAGATTGGGCGAAGGTTAGAGAGCGTGGTGGGATCAGCTAGGGGCTTTTTCTGCAGCGGTTTTACAGCAGCACTCTTCCATTCGGATGGAATGACGGCAGTGGCCAGAGAAGAGTTTATGATGGAATTTATAGTTGGATTTACCATGTCCACCAGAGTGTGGAGCAGCAGTGGGGGGCACGGGTCAAAAGGGGAGCCTGATTTACAGGAGAGAATTGCTTGTCGAGTTTCGTCGAGGCTGATGGGGGCAAAGTTTTTTAGCTGAGGTTTACTGTTGGTTAGATGTAAATTATTATAAGGGGGGGTTCTAAAAAGTCTGGGAAGTCTTTGGTGAGATTTAGTATTTTGTTTTCGAAGTAGTTTGCTATGGAGTTACAGAGTGTCAGTGAAGGTGGTATCTCTTGCCTGAGAATTCTGGGGTTCATGAACTCATCAACTATTTTAAAGATTTCTTTCTGTTTGTTGTTGGACAGATTAATGACTTCTAGGAAGTGATCTTTTTTGGCGTTTTTTATCATAGAATGATATTGTTTCCTAGCGGTTTTATAGGCAAGAACTTCCGTTTCATCATAGTTATGGCGCCATTTCTTTTCAAGGGTTCTGACCTCAGTACGTTTGTTTTTTAGAGCGGGGGAGAACCAGGGTGCTGACTTTTTATTTTGTTTTTTCCGTACTTTTCCTGAGTTAGCAGGACCACAGAAGTCTGTGACCCATTTACAGAAATTGTTATAGTCGGTTTCTACCCTCCCTTCCACTCACTCATCCATCCTTACATCCACCCTTTCACTCATCCATCCATCCATTCACCCTTTCACATATCAATTCATCAATCCATCATTTCACTCATCCATCCACCCACTCGCTCATCATCCACCCTTTCACTCATCCATCCACCCTTTCACTCATCCATCCATCCTTTCACTCATCCATTCTCCCTTTTATCCATCCATCTACCCTTGCACCCATTCATTCATCTATTTACCTTTTCTCTAATCCATCCTTCCACTCACTCATCCATCCATCATCCTCTCTCATTATCCATCTATTCAACCTTTCATTTAACCATTCACCCTTTCACAAATCCATCCACCCATCCACCCATCCCTTCACCTACTCACTTGTCCACTTTTTCATATTAATTATGAGCTGAGCCTTTGTCTGCAGAGTTGCAGACAGAAGAGGCCCATCAAGGACTTCACCATAGTTCCTAAAGCAAGGGGTGGGGTTCGGTGGGGGAGGGTTCACTATGCCTCTGCACATAGGCAATCTGGAAACTTGTCATGAGTCATGCATGATGCACAGTGCCAGGCCATTAGGTGACAGTGACATGGTGTTGTTTCTGGGGCTTTAAGTGGGATGAAAGATATTGAGGGTCTCTCCATAGTGTGTAGGCGATGTAATTACGGACCTGGCTAAAAACACCTAAGCTAAAAATCTGTGCTTAGTATAGTGTACCACCCACCTCCCCTGGTGCTCTGCAGCTAAATTGAGTGCTGGTCTGACATGTTCACTTCTTCCTTTGACAGCCTTCTTGAGCATGAGATGTTTGAGGCCGGAATTTCTTCTCAAAATGTTGACCTCCTTCACCAAAGCAGGGGTAGGCTAAATTGAGGCCTTTTAGGATAGTGCAAATTCTGCTCAAGATTGTCAATCGTGATTGCTCTCCCACTTATTTCCTCACTCAGGAGGTTGTATCTGTACAGTACTTGGAAGCATTCCTCCTCTTAAAAAGATGGACAGATACTGCTTATGTCACCAATTTCTTTTCTGACCCATGTGGCACTGTTTTACTGATTAGGAACCATCTCTCTGTTTACCCCTGTTTTTTGTCTACACACACAAAGCACCTCACTGCTTCTCTCTATAGGTTTATGCTGTGTAACTGCCTATATATTTTAGTTTCCCTCCCCCCCTCCCCCCCTGACTGGACTACACATGACTGTAATGTAGACCATGCAGGTAAAGCTCTACCTTTTCCCCCTGACACTTTCCACTTTCCTTCTCCTTCTACCCACACTCTATCCAGACTTACAAACCTTTATAGCAGCAGTGGCTGCTCCACAGGGGGCGCCAGGGCATTGGCCCACCACTCTGGAACGGTTTGCTTAGAATGTATATCTTTTACATGAAAACAAATGATCTCATGGATCGTTTATTTGAATGTAAAAGCTATAATATCACATTGCCAGCACCTGCGGCTCCACTGGCTGTATGGCGCATGTGTCAGGCGGGGGCTGATACAGTCCAGCCTCACACATTCACAATTAATATCTGACAGGCTACACTGGCATAAGGCAATGAAGCATGCCAGAGAACAGTTTTTCAGGGCTTGCCTATCATGCCCCTTCCTACCCTATCAGAAGTCGGAATAGAGAACTAAAGTGCACCTCGTTACCTGCTAAGAAGCTTGTGAGCCTGCCTCTGTAGTGCTGTTACTAGAAGCATCTGCAGGAGAGGCTTAAAAAAGAAGCAGATGGAAAATAACTTTTAGCACAATGCATGTGATCAGCGCACGGAACCATAATTCATTTTTTTAATAGAGGCCCCTGTGCCGAGCCCGAGGCAGGTCACACCGTCCGTGGTGTGTGCTCACTGTTTATAGGCTTGCTGCCTTGCCTCTGCTTCTGCTGAGACTAGTGAGGGGGCCCCTGGAGCGTGGGGGGCCCCTGCAGGGGCCTGTGTTAATAACCCCTATAATTAATGGTGAAATAGAGAAGTGTCACGTCACCATCCGTGGTGTAGGCGTGCACAGATTATAGACTTGGCTCTGCCGAGAGTGAGGTGGGGGCTGGAGCGTGGGGGCCCTGTGAGGGGGCCCCTGGAGCGTGGGGGCCCCCTGTGGGGGCCTGTGTTATTACACCCCTGTTATTTAATGTTTAAATAGAGGCTGTCACCGTTCCCTGCCATGTGCGCACTGTTTAATTTAGACTTGCTGCCTTGCTTGCAGCAGTCTTCCTCTGCTGGGAGTAAGGAGGGCCCCTGGAGCGTGGGGCCCCTCTGGACCGTTGGGCCCCCCCCGCACTGCGGGGGCTGCGTGGGCCTGTGTTACGCCCCTGCTATGGAATTTCATGTAGTTTGCTGCTTAGCATATTTTATGGTCGTAATCATTTTGAGTATTTCTTTTCGAATTATGATGCGGTGCTTCCTGAAGTACCGGCATATAAGCATTTCAATAAGTATGATTATTATAAGTCAGAGGACAGGCTTGAAACATATTTTATTCCGACCCAGGAGTTGGATACAGCTTATGCGCACCGTCATAATTTGACGTGCCTGTTGTCAGAGACGGAGAAGAAATTCATTGATCAAGTAGAAGATAGATACCGAAAACAAAAACTGTTGCGAGATTCAGGGCAAGGTAAAGTGGATTGGACAGATGAGAAGTTGCACAAGACTAAAGGGAGTTTTGGTCCAATAGCTTTAGATGAAGTACAGAATGGGAAGTTGTGCATTCACCGGCCACAGACATATTATGAGAATGTCAATGTAGGTCACACCACGTGTGAGCATACATTCAGTCTGGAGTAATATGCAAAGGACTTTTTGCAAGGTTTGGTGCAAGAGATTCCGATGGTGTGTTTCGTCTGTGGGAGGAATGCTTATGTGCGATTGCCTGAGAAGTGGTATGGAACGTGCTATTTAGCAATCATTTTCCCTAAGATTTACCATACAGAAGATTTTGAGCTAGTAGAAGGAGGACAACACGTGAGAGTGAAGCGAGGTGAAAGTGCAGGAGCCATAGTTGGAGATGTTTTTGGAGCAATGAGACCCATGGTGGGAGTGATTCTGAATGATGTGAAGATCCGAAGGTTGGCGACTGTTGTAGACGAATTATCTATGAATACGGCTAGGTCCATAGTGTTGGTTGAGGGTGAGATGTTGTCAATAAGGACTATGGTTTTACAAAATCGTCTTGCATTAGATGTCCTTCTAGCTAAAGAGGGAGGTGTCTGTAAACTTTTAAGGGTTCAAAAATGTTGTACTTATATACCAGATAATATCAAGGATCTGGAGAAATATATAAGCAACATTACTGCGATTCATTATGAGATTGAGGACTTGACTGAAGCAACTGTCTGGGAAAAGATTGGAAAGGGATTTGGAAAGGTTGGTAGTTGGTTTGCCAACCTTAGGAAGAGGATTCTTGGGTACATCTTGAAACCCATAATAATAGTGTGTATTGCGTGATTGGATTGTGGTGATTGGTCAGAGCGTACAAGTGGTACAGGTCAAGTCGATTGGCGAGATCAATGCGAATGCAAGAGAGACGTACGGAGAGATTGCAGGACAGTCAGTATCAAAGTCTGAAGAACATTGAAATGCTCAGGAGGGGGAAAATGGCAACAAGCTCTGTCTAAGTCTGTTCTTCCCAAAGGATGGTGTAGGGTGTGATGACACGGGTCATCAAAGGGGGAAACTGAGAGAGCGCCATGTTATTTTGAAATTTGTAGGGGTGCACCATAAACCCGAGTAGTCAGCACCCGCATATTTAGAGGACCTACTAATGTAGTATAAACATGTAATGTTAGGCTGAGAAACAGCATGATATATCTGTTTATTAATCAGAGACTAATGGGGCTTAAATCAAAATGCTGTGTTGCCTAATACAGAAATGTAACCACATGAGAAATGTCGTATTGCTAATGAAATTCTTTGAAATATGTGTTTAATGCTGAATGAATTAACACAAGCTTTTAAAATGGAAGCTAGTGCTCACATTGAAAGTAAAATTAACGTGTTATAATAGTAGAATGCAATGTTATGCTGTGTTAGAAATGCATTTAAAAGTGCAGAGGCCTGAGACATGCTGAAGCCCGTAGAGGCCTAACTATATTTTCTCTTGTTAGCCTTAGTGGAGAAGAAATGATTTTCTCCATGGGGAAAGCTGTCCTCAACAAAATATGAAATTGTAACTTCGAATGGTTGCAGAGATGTTCCCATGTATTTCAGCTTGCAGGTGCAAGGCTGATGGAGCGAGGTGGCAAACACAACATTTTGTGTACCCCTCGTAAAGTTAATGTCCCATAACAGTAACGTTCACTGATTGCATGTTTTGCGCAATTAACCAACCATAGAATAAAGTGCACACATTATGTTTTTATTACATATGGGGAGAACTAACTTTGCTTGCATGTCGCAAATAAAACTGAGCTAATATGTATTGTTATTGTGTTGTGAATTAATGCACAGCCTGGAAAAATAATCAAAACGCAATTTAAATGTGCTTATTGTATTCATTTATGTGGTGGAGAGGTCGAAATGTAAGTATAAAATGCATTTATGTGGCTTATTTGTTAGGTTACAACTAACTGGGAAACATTAGTTAGGTGGGAGGTAAACAGAATGGGTTTAAAATTCAATAACTAATGTAAATCTGTGTTTGTTTTCATGATAGTTCCAAAAGTGGCCTCTGAGGCCTAGCTAGAAAATGGACGGTCGGGTAAACTGTGAGCAAGAGCTGAACTGCGCAGGCGTGCCAAAACCTGCAAGTCAGAGTGAACTGCCTGTGCTCGAATAGGTTCAAGGCTGCTGTGGCCCGGAACATAGGATGGGTGCCAAGCATGGACGACGTAATATTAAAAGCCTGGGAGAGTTTGAGGATGTGTCAAATACAAAGAAGCTTCTAGGCCTCGGACTAACTTAAACGATGAATCTTTATTTTCTTGCTGACTCTTTGCAAAAACGATTCTGTAATGGTGAGAGGATGCTCATCCACCCCGAAATTGTCCAATGAAATTTTGAATAAGGAATGTTAGTTACATTTTAGATAGATTAAGTTAGGGATTTAGGGTATAAAAACCCCTGGTTTTGTCTAGTCGGGGTCGCTTTTTCAATTTCCATCGGAGATGCTGCCCGATTGCTGACTGATTCCTGGATGTAAGATTTCTAATTGTTTTCTTCCTTGTTTGCTTTGCAGGATTGAAGGATAAGATGAGGGAGTTAGTTAGGGATGTTAGGAAAAAATGACTTTGGTACTATCTGTTCTGTACTGATTTTTAACTGTTTTCTAAAATAAAGCGATTCTTTCCTTGAGCTCTAAATAAAATGATCATTTTGAAATAAAGTTTAAGATTTTACTGAATAAAGATTTACTAATGCCTAAATGTTGAACATGATAAAATTTTGTTTTGAATAAAAATTTGATAAATGAAGAAGTAAGAGCTGGTCTTTGAATTCTTCCTACGTCTAATTTTCATTCTAGCAGATCCATTGCCATTATCGTGGTGTGTCTGAATAATTTAAGTCTGAATAAACCATGGTAAAATGTTTAAATCTACAGGTGTAAATAATAGTTAAATAGGTTTAGACGCTCCACCTAAATGTTACAGCGTTTCTCTGCGGTGATTCACCAGAGCCTTGAAGCCGAGTGTAAGTGAACAGGGTAAATGCACAGTGCTATGGGCCCCACTGATGCATGATTTGTGTGTTTTAAGGTTTCGAGGTAATGGTGAGTGTTGATTAGAAATGATTTCTGGAGCCGCGCTGTAGCAGTAATTAGCTTGGTAGCAGAGTAGTGGTTGCTAAGGAAATTAGCTAGGATTATGGTAAAGTACTATATAAAGTTTGATGTACAGAATTATAGCTAACATCTGTTGAGTTTGTATTACGTTACATGTAGTCCTGAAAAGGCTTCATAGAGTAGGGTGAAGCCAGTACCTCCGTCTGCAGGTGGAGGAAGTGTGGCAAGGTAGTCGCACAGTCAATTAGTCTGTTTCAAAGAAGGAGTATTGCCAAATACTGCGGTGGTATCGGCGCATATCACTGTTTAGGGACCTTAGGTGTGAAAGGATAAATGTATAGTGAGGTTAGTCTATGAAATTTCAGCCTTCAAGTATAGGGATCATTCCGTGCTTCCCGACTAAAACTTACTGCTGGGAGAGTAATAGGTCTTAACCCGAGCTTGATTGAAGGGTAAAGGGAGTGGCGTCTCTCTTTTGCTAACAAAAGAGGAATTCTGTGGTGGGTTAGTGGACGCGCTGCCTACTAGTAACACGGAGTTCATGTAATATATGAATAGGGTTTCCGTATGAACGTGTGTAAATGATATTGCCATACGCGTTCAAGCGAAACTCTGGGACTGACACTATTGTATGTGCTTTCCTAGAGAAGCGAGATCGTTATTGCCTGATAGAAGGGTAAGCCAGTAGTGTTGCTTTATCGGTGATTTTCTGAGGAGATAAGCGTTGTCTACTCCGGTTACAGAATACTTGTGAGATTGAAAATTCTATCACTTTATTAGCGAAACAGATTAGTGGATTTGTTTTGTGTAAGTTACTAACTGATTTTGTAAAATATCTTGTAAATACGGCTTCTTGAAAAAACCCTGTAAGGGAGGGGTCAGTCGGCGCTGCAGAAGCCGGAGCGCTGGTGACGTCAAAAGTGTCACGCTGGGATTGGTCCACGTGACCGAGACAGAGTAGGAGTTGATTGGTTCATCACAGAAAGCAGCAAAGGCTATTGGTTAAGCACTATAGTGACGTATCGTGTTCTAACTGGTACATTAGTGCGAACCGCGCTGTGATAGGTAGGTGTTACGGAATCAACAACAAAATAGTACGCGATCTTTTGAAAGTAGGAAAAGTTTACCGAAAATGTCATACTACTATTATGATGATGACAGGAAGAAATCTTCATGGTTTAAAAAGCTGAAAAACATGTTTGTAAAAGACAAAGAGGTAGTTTCAAGAGAGGGAAAAGTACTTCCTTCATCGAAAACGCCTGCTTCCTATATGTTGACGAAATATGGTTACCATACGTGTGTTTGGTTGGAAAATTGGGTAGAGTATACTAAGGATGATAGTGTGTTAGCTTTCCCGGAAGGAGGATCATTTGATTTGGCTGTTTTGAGAAATTTGAGAGACAAAATGATGAAACTTGAACCAAGACCCAGACCAACTCAATTTGAGGCGTTAGTTGAATGGGAAGATGAGATGCATCAAATGGAAAGTGAGAGGTTGAGTAGGCATCTTAGACCGAGAGGTAGAGGCAGAGATTTGTGGGGAGAAACACATGAGACTAGAATGCGAAGATGGAGAGATGGAAGTATGTGCGATGGCATGTATCCCGTCAGATTGGTTGAAGAATATGAGGGATGAAAGAGTACGGAAAAGAAAAAGAATACAGAAGTGGGAAATCAAAGCTATTGTGAAAGCGAATCAGAGGATGCTGTTTTAGAAGAAATATTAAATAGAAGACCACCCCCGTATCAGCCAAGTTCGTTATGGACTACCCCAAATGCCCCGATGTCAGAAGAAAGAGTAAATTAATCACCAAGACAACCATCAAATTTTAGAGATTTCCCTGAAAGAGTAGAAACAAGATATGTCCCAAGTACACCGATAGGAGAAGCTAGAATTACAGGAACTCCTGTACAGAATAATGATTCGCACAGAATTGTGCAAAGTGCAGAAAGACAAAGTAATGAACAGCCAAAAATGTCTGATTATGAGCGTTCTGCACATGAATTAATTCAGAACCTTACTAGGAATATGGAAGCTGTAACTGTACCAGTAACTATAGAACCTGTGATACCGGTATTCGAAGATCAGAAAATAAAAGAGCCTAGATTAACAATTCCGTTACAACAACGTACACAAAGAGCAAGAGAGAATACTTGTCCTGATCTATCAGAAATAAGGCAGAATAAGAGCGTAAACCCACCAGAATTAACTTTAAATCAAAATTTGTTATGTGGATACCCGACAGGAGCAGAATCTGGCTCTGCTACTCCAGAGAGAAGTACAGATAAAATAAATTTACCGCAAACCCCCCTGGGACCATCAGAAAAGGAGTTAAGTGAATGGATAAAATCCTTGAAATTAAAAGAGCAGGAATTAAAAGTGTTGGATGTGGCTAAATTAAAAATAGATATGGAAGAATTAATAATTGGAACAATTGGGACAGACAGATTGGAAACTTATCAGGATGATGAGCTCATGTTTTTATGTAAAAGTATAACATGAAGAGCAAAGACAATGTATGATCAATTAGAAGAAGTGGCAAGTGAATATGGAATAGATTTTTCCAAAATAAAGTAATTGCAGAAATCTTATCGAGTAGATTTTGCAGAAAGAGACATTGAAAAAATGAACACTGCAGGAAGACAAGTACAGATAAAAGATTTGATTGTGTTATTGCGCAAATGGGGTGATGTAGGAAAATGGAGATTCAAATGGGCAAAGAAGAAAGAAGAAAATAGTGACAAGTCTACTTTAGCTTTCCCCATTAGAGAGAAGGAAAAAGTGGCAACTGAATTCCCTATGAGAGAAATTCCTGGAGGAGGATATGTACATGTGCCTTGGAGCAGAGAATGGTATCGACAAGTGGACAGATTTGTAAAAGTGTCAAAAGTATTGTGGATTGATTTAGATGGATTATTTGACATAGTGGTGCCAACAGATTTATGGACAGAATGTAAAATATCTGTGGATTGACCAAGGGAGGAATATCCCAGTGATGAGAAAACAGGAGCTCCTTCACCAGATGTGATGAGAAAGTATGAGCAAGTGATAGTATGGTTGAAAAACAAGATACCTCAGAAATAAACTGATTGGGTAAAGACAGACAGAACAACACAAGAGCCGAAGGAAACTGTGCATTCATTTTATGAAAGGTTGTTGTTAGTTTTCAAACAGTACAGTGGTTATGAGGAGTTAAATGAGAAGGACATGAGTCATTTTGTCTATAGATTTGTATATGGATTAAGACCAGAAATCTCAGATATGATCAGACATAGCATGATGGATTGGCAGTCAAGTTCAGTAGATAAGGTTCTAAGACAAGCAAAATATTGTAGTGAGGAGATTGATGCTAAACAAAAGAAGCTAAAAGAGAAAGCCATGTGGGCACAAGTAAAAGTAGCCGAACAACAAGTAGCATAAATGGAAAATAAGAATGCAGGGAATCAAGGTGGGATTAAAGGTAAACCTAAATTGGTGGGAAATATTGATGAATTGAAAAAGAAAATACCATGTTTCAACTGCGGCCAGATAGGGCATTGGAAACGAGAGTGTAAATGTCCACCTAGAGTTAATGGGGAACATACATCATTGAATCCGCAGGTGCAGTTTGAGGTAAATTAGCAGCAACCGCAGCAACAGCAGATAGCAAATCAGCAAAGTCAGGTACCGCAACCGCCACTGCCATACAGTGGGAATCCGCAGAGATACAGTGCAGAGAGAGGATTCAGCGGTGGTGAGCAGGTAAAAAGACCGCAAAGAGTAAATGCGTGTCCTCAATATTGGTTGCAAGAGGAGAATGGCAGTGAGCCGGATGAAAGTTTCTGACGGTGCCTGAGGGAGGAAGAAGAGTGTGTGCTTGGAGCCACTCTTGAGGTAGATCAGTCAGGTCCATTTGTGAGCGGAAAGGTGAATGATGTGGAAATAACTTTTCTAGTGGCACTGGTGCTACCCGTTCTACTGTTAGGTCAGTGGAAATTCAAAATCTTCCTCTCTCAGGTGAGACAATCCAGGTTGTAGGTGTAGCTAACAGACAGATAAATACTCCTTTGACAAAACCAGTTGAAATAGAGATTGGGACGTATAAAGATATGCATCGGTTTGTGGTATGTGACAGCAGTCCTGTTAATTTGTTAAAAATGGTTCCGTCGGGTGAATCAATTGCTTTTACACGAAGGCTAAGGTTAGCTCATAACAAAGAATAACACATTTAAAGAAAAAACCAATTTCAGGAGAAAACAAATTTTAAAAAGAAACGAATCATAAGAGAAAACCTCTCTGTTGTCAGAGAGGTTTTCTCTTATGATTCGTTTCTTTTTAAAATTTGTTTTCTCCTGAAATTGGTTTTTTCTTTAAATGTGTTATTCTTTGTTATGAGCTAACCTTAGCCTTCGTGTAAAAGCAATTGATTCACCCGACGGAACCATTTTTGTCTTTAACCACACATACCCAGGTTCTGAGGGACACAGGGTCACCCCTTTTTGGTATAAACTGTTAATTTGTTAGGCAGGGATATATTGTGTAAAATGAACTGTGCTATATACTGCTCACCAGATGGTATAGAATTGCAGACTCCAGATGAAGATAGTTTGTACACACTGACAATGCTTATGATTGAGGCAGAACAAGACAAACTGTTTCCTGTTTTTGATAAAGAGAAAATTCCTGTTGAACTGAAAGAGGCAGTGAAAGAGAGTGTGTGGGATTTCACTGGAAAGGATATAGGTTTGATGAAAGGAGTTGATCCTGTGAAAGTGTCCATAAAAGAGGGTGCAAGTTATCCGAATATACCGCAGTATAAAATGACTGCAGAGGTAATTGAAGGAATTACTCCAGTGATTGATAAAATGATTGAGCAGGGAATCTTAAGAGAAATGAAGAGTTGTCCTTGTAATTCGCCAATTATGGGATTGAAGAAGCCAAACGGAACATTTAGAATTGTGCAGGACCTAAGAAAAGTCAATAAAATTGTTGTCCCATGTTGTCCAATTGTCCCGAATCCAGCAGTGATTTTGTACCAAATACCACATGATGCAGAGTGGTATATAGTGATCGATCTATGCAATGCGTTTTTTACTGTTCCATTGCATCCAGAAAGCTAACCAATTTTTGTGTTTCGTTTCCAAAATCGTATCTTAGCATGGTGTAGAATTTCACAAGGGTACACTGAGAGTCCATCGATTTTTAATCAGCTGCTAAAGAAATCATTGGAAAATTTGAGCATGCCTGGAGAGTCTGTGTTAGTACAGTATATTGATGATCTTTTGGTTGCATTGAAAACAAAGGATGCCTGTGTGACTGACACAGTGGCATTGTTGAATCAGTTGGCAGAGGAGGGACATAAAGTATCTCCATCAAAATTACTGTTTTGCCAGAAAGAAGTACAGTATTTAGGCCACAAGACTGCAAAAGGAATCAGACAGGTCACAATTGAAAGGATTAAAATGATACAAGGAACGTAACCCCCTAAGACTCAAAGACAGGTAAGAATGTTCCTAGGAATGGTGGGTTACTGCAGACAGTGGATAAGTGGATTTTCATTGATTGCAAAACCATTGCAGAGATTGACAAAGGCAGACATCAGAGACCCTATTGTTTTGACCAAAACAGAGATGGAAGCATTTGAACAGCTCAAAACTAAATTGTGTGAAGCACCTGCTTTGGGAATGCCTGATTATGAAAAAGAATTCGAACTGTACTGCAGTGAGCGTGAAGGATGTGCTTTGTCAGTATTAATTCAGAGGCATGGAAAAATGAGAAAACCGATTGCGTATTTCTCAGCTGTTTTGGACTCTGTTGCAAAGGCTTTGCCAGGTTGTCTGAAAGCAGTAGCAGCAACCAGTGTAAGTCTGGAGCAAAGTGAAGGAATTGTGATGGGATTTCCTGTGAGAGTCTATGTACCTCATTCAGTGGAGATTCTTCTCACAAGAGCAAAGACACAGTACATGACTAACAGCAGAATAACACGTTATGAGAAAATAATTTTGGGAGCTGAGAATGTGACAATTGCAAGATGTGTGAATGTCAACCCATCAACACTGTTACCTGAAACAGTTGAAGCAGAAGTGAAAGGTGAGCTTGATCACAAGTGTATGTTCTAGAATATTGCACAAAGCCTCGTCCAGACATTAAAGATGAACCTTTGCTCGATTTTGTAATGTTTGTGGATGGATCATGCTTGAGGACAGAGAGTGGTGTTTTAAGTGCTGCTTATGCTGTTTGTACAGTAGCAGAAGTGTTGGAAGCATCTTGTCTGAAAGGAATTCATTCTGCTCAAATAGCTGAGTTGATTGCTTTGATACGAGCATGTGAGTTGGGAAAAGAGGTGAAAGTAACCATACTGACCGATAGTCAATATGGTTATGGAGTTGTTCATGATTATGGACAGCTTTGGTCCCAAAGAGGCTATATGACCTCTGCAGGAACACCTATTCGGAATGCAGAGTTTGTTAAAACATTGATTGATGTGATACAGCTGCCTGAAAAATTGGCTGTGGTAAAATATTCAGCCCACAAGAAAGGTGAAGATTATATCACCAGAGGAAACAATTATGCTGATGCAATTGTAAAACATTGTGCCAAAAATCAAATTTCAATCAATCGAGAAAAAACTGAAGAACATGTTCCAAGTCCTTTAATGCTAACCACTGTAGTGGAAACTTGGCAGGAAGTGAAGCAGATGCAGGAAGAGGCAGAAACAGAGGAAAAAGATATTTGGTTAAAATCAGGTTGCAGACAAAGAGAGGAAGAGGAAATTTGGGTTTACAAAGATGAAAGACCAGTAATGCCCGATAGCATGATTTCAGATATGGCCCGAATGTACCATGGTCAAGCACACATTGGCAGAGAGGCTATGATCCATCTCTTTAGGCAGACTTGGTATAATCCTAAATTTAGAATGATTGCTGAAAGTTTGTGTCAAAGATGTTTGGTCTGCCAGCAATTCAATCCAAACAGAAAAACTGTTGTAAGTTTGGGAACCATAGGACGGGAGGGTGGCCCATTTAAAAGAGTTCAGATGGATTTTATTGAATTACCTCCATGTAACAGACTCAGATATGTGCTTGTGATAATCTGTTTGTTCTCTCGATGGGTAGAAGCTTTCCCCACGAGAAGAAATGATGGAATAACTGTTGCTAAATTGTTTCTACGTGAGATAATACCAAGGTTCGGATTTCCGGTCACAATTGAATCGGACAGAGGCCCACATTTCTAAAATGATTTATTGCATATGATTTGTGAAGCTCTGGACATTCGCCAGAGGCTACATTGTGCATATAGACCTGAGGCTTCAGGAGTAGTTGAGCAGATAAATGGAACTAATAAAAATAGAATTGCAAAAATGTGTTTGGCAACAGGAATGAAGTGGCCAGATGCTTTGCCACTTGTATTAATGACATTAAGAAGCATACCTGACAGAAAAACTGGATTAAGCCCTCATGAAATCTTAATGGGAAGGATGATTAGGCAGGCTTATGTACCAGTTAATAAGTTACTAACTATAAATTATGACATCATTCTGAATTACTGCAAGAATCTATCTGATGTGGTAACTTCTGTGCTCCACCAGGTGGGAACTGAATCAAATACCAAAGAGAAAACTCCAGCTCATGATCTAGCCCCTGGGGACTGGGTACGAGTGAAAGTTCATCGTAGAAGGCATTGTTTGGTACCAAGGTGGCAAAAACCACGTCAAGTGATCTTGGTCAGCACTACTGCAGTTAAGTGTGCTGGACTGAAAAGGTGGGTTCATGCTAGTCACACCATCCGTGTGCCTGAACCTGAATACCCATACGACGGTGAAAGTACAACTGACTCTGATTCTGAAGGTGAACCAGAGAAGGATCCAGATATTGAAGATCAACAGGAACGTCGACATCTGGAAGTATCAGAAGCCAGTTTTGCGTCTGAAGGTGAAGGTGAAAGGGAGATTTTTGAAATACCAGATTCAGAAGATCAACTTGAAGGTCGAGAATCGGTAAAGACAAGCACCAGTAAAGACGCAAAAGAAAGTGAAGAAAAATGTGTTGGAAAGGAGAAAACTGTAAAGCAAACTGAAGACTCTGAAAGCAGGAACGGAAATCCTGAAACTGGAGAAAAGGAAGTAACTCCCGACAAGGATGAGATTCCAAGTACCAGTTATGAAGATGTTCCTAACAGAGTAACAGTAGAGAGAGCTGAAACTGATGAAGACAAAGATATTGGGAAGATCATAATCAATGATACAGTGGAAGACACTGAAAGTAAAACTGATGACAGTGCAGATGAGGAAAAGCAGAAGAAAAAGAGCTTGGAGAGTGGAGCATAACACTATAGAGCCGAAGACTAAGAAAGTCTGCAAAGAAGACAATTGGCCTAAAGGAGCAGGAGGATTAAAATTCAAAATAGTGAACAAAACAAAAGAGCAATAAGACCAAGTGAATGAGATCTCTAGTCATAAAGAAACATTGGGAAAGAAAATAGAGACTATTCAAAGGCCTAAAAGAGTAAGACGTCCAAATCAGAGGTATAAATCACCTGAGTGGACATACATTGTACTGCCACCCATTGTTGAAGTTAATAGTAGTCAAGAAAACCTGTATGACCCACAGCCAATTGGGAAAAGTGAGTAAAAGAAGTCAATTAAGAAATGGAAAGTTAGGTGCTCAAAGTATATTATATTAAAGTAAAAAGTCTGAAGTCCTGTGAGACGGTTTTGTACATATAGAAGAGGTCGGAGTTGACACAAGGTCGAAGAAAATTTGTTAGAAAATCTAATTATAGCATTATTTAGAATAGAAATTGACACAAGGTCGAAGAAAACTTGTTAGAGTACTAAGTGGTGTGAAATCTATAGGTGACATAAGGTCGAAGAAACGGTGTTATAATAATAATAATCCACATTTGTATAGCGCACAATCACCCGTTAGGGTCTCTAGGCGCTGGGGGCCGTCGGGAAGATTAAGCAAGCTATTGCCCAGAGTCGCATGGTGCTGGGCTAACCTGCTGCCGGACCCGGGGATCGAACCCTGATCCCCAGATTCCAGCGTCAGTCGCCCTGGCCGCGGCGCCACACCTCTCCCTCTGTTAGGGAATATGGCAATGAACAATCACAGAACGAAATGTTCTATTTTTAGAAAATGGTGCAGGTGTTTTTCCATATGTATGGGGTTGATGACTATACTATGGATAATTTTAGCTATTGTGATTCCTTTCCAAACTAATTTAACGAAATTGAAACAGAATGTGAGTTCAAGCAAGCCAATTGAGAAAGAAAAAGTGCATGAGAGTTATGTATACAAGCCAGAGTTGCATCAAGATAGCTCTATTAGTGACTATACTAAAAATACCTTTTCAAAGTTATTGTTGGAGTACATTAAAACAATGAATGTTGATGACTGTTATGTTTGAGTAAAGTTGCCAGCATCAGTGTCAGAAGGGGTGACCTATCACCACCTTCCTCTTACTTATGGAGTAACTTGTAGTGTAATTGCAACTTTGTTTTATAAGACTGGGAAATTAGAGTATCATTATTCCAATGTAGATGAGATATTTGCGAAATTAAAGATTGATAATACACTAAATAGAAGAAAACATGCGGAAGTGATGGGAGAATATTTCTTAGAAGTTGATGAGTTAACACATGAGTATGCATTTAATAATAATTTGACATGTAAAATGAGAATTGAAGAGAAAGCTTTCCTAAACATGGTTGAAGAAAGAGGAATTGCTTACAAACGAAAAGAGAAAAATTAAGCATGCAAAGTCGAAATATTACACATTTGATGATGAGAACATTGAGGATAAAAATGTGAATGTAGCAATCAATGTAGATGCACCAATGTTGGGAAAATTTTGTATCAGGAGAGATAATTCAATGTATGACAATTATTTTATGGGTGCAAGTCAATATGAAGACACCTATAGAATTATAGGAGGTTGGGGATTTAAAGGAGGAAATGATCCTGTTTTCCCAGGAATTTATTTTATATGTGGAAATAAAGCTTATTATAGACTGCCTCACCACTGGTATGGGACATGTTATGTGGGTTTGGTCTTTCCCAAAAATTTCCATGTAGATAGAGGTACTAATGGAAAGCATGAGATAGGTAAAGTTTTAAGTAGAAAAAGAAGAGAGAGTGCCTTAGAAATAATAGGAGATGTATTTGGAGCACTGATACCAGCAGTGGGAATTTCGTTTAATGCAAATAGGATCAGAAAATTGTCCACAATAGTTGATAAATTATCAACAGATACAGCAGGAGGATTCCTGATAATAGATACCGAAATGGTTGCTATGAGAGCTATGGTTATGCAAAACAGACTTGCCCTTGATATAATTTTAGCAAAAGAGGGAGGAGTCTGCGGAATTTTGAAAGTTCAACATTGTTGCACTTACATTCCAGATAAAAGTCAGAATATTGAAAATTATATTATAAAATATTACAGATTTGCATAAAGAAATTGAACCACTGGAGGTTGAAGGTGTCCTTGATAAACTTGGTAAACGTTTTTCAGCAATTAAGCATTGGTTTCAAGAAATAGGTAGTTCAATTATAGGTAAAATACTAATACCAATCACAGTCTTAGTGGTAGGAATCCTTATGATAAGGTTATGCTGTATATATAAAGGTAGAAGAGATTTCAGAAATTTGATAAAGAAAAGGAATGAAGAACGATTAGCAAGGATGAGAGAAAAGAACGAGATAGAAATGGAGGAAGTAAAAGAAAAGGTTTTCAAAAATTCGAAAGAAAAAGAGACAAAATTATAGATAACATTAACAAAAAGAAATTGAAACATGTTCTGCTAAATGTTCAAAATTTTGAGGGTTATTTGGTGATGGGATCACCAGATGAGGGAATTGATGGAGCGAGGTGGCAAACACAAAAATTTGTGTACCCCTCGTAAAGTTAATGTCCCATAACAGTAACGTTCACTGATTGCATGTTTTGCGAAATTAACCAACCATAGAATAAAGTGCACACATTATGTTTTTATTACATATGGGGAGAACTAACATTGCTTGCATGTCGCAAATAGAACTGAGCTAATATGTATTGTTATTGTGTTGTGAATTAATGCACAGCCTGGAAAAATAATCAAAACGCAATTTAAATGTGCTTATTGTATTCATTTATGTGGTGGAGAGGTCGAAATGTAAGTATAAAATGCATTTATGTGGCTTACTTGCTAGGTAACAACTAACTGGGAAACATTAGTTAGGTGGGAGGTAAACAGAATGGGTTTAAAATTCAATAACGAATGTAAATCTGTGTTTGTTTTCATGATAGTTCCAAAAGTGTCCTCTGAGGCCTAGCTAGAAAATGGACGGTCGGGTAAACTGTGAGCAGGAGCTGAACTGCGCAGGCGTGCCAAAACCTGCAAGTCAGAGTGAACTGCCTGTGCTTGAAGAGGTTCAAGGCTGCTGTGGCCCGGAACCTAGGATGGGTGCCAAGCATGGACGACGTAATATAAAAAGCCTGGGAGAGTTTGAGGATGTTTCAAATACAAGGAAGCTTCTAGGCCTCGGACTAACTTAAACAATGAACCTTTATTTTCTTGCTGACTCTTTGCAAAAACGATGCTGTAATGGTGAGAGGTGCTCACCCACCCCGAAATTGTCCAATGAAATTTTGAATAAGGAATGTTAGTTACATTTTAGATAGATTAAGTTAGGGATTTAGGGTATTAAAAACCCCTGGTTTTGTCTAGTCGGGGTCGCTTTTTCAATTTCCATCGGAGATGCTGCCCGATTGCTGACTGATTCCTGGATGTAAGATTTCTAATTGTTTTCTTCCTTGTTTGCTTTGCAGGATTGAAGGATAAGATGAGGGTGTTAGTTAGGGATGTTAGGAGAGAATGACTTTGGAACTATCTGTTCTTTACTGATTTTTAACTGTTTTCTAAATAAAATGATCATTTTGAAATAAAGTTTAAGATTTTACTGAATAAAGATTTACTAATGCCTAAATGTCGGACATGATAAAATTTTGTTTTGAATAAAAATTAGATAAATGAAGAAGTAAGAGCTGGTCTTTGAATTCTTCCTACGCCTAATTTTGATTCTAGCAGATCCATTGCCATTATGGTGGTGTGTCTGAATAATTTAAGTCTGAATAAACCATGGTAAAATGTTTAAATCTACAGGTGTAAATAATAGTTAAATAGGTTTAGATGCTCCACCTAAATGTTACAGCGTTTCTCTGCAGTGATTCACCAGAGCCTTGAAGCCGAGTGTAAATGAACAGGGTAAATGCACAGTGCTATGGGCCCCACTGATGCATGATTTGTGTGTTTTAAGGTTTCGAGGTAATGGTGAGTGTTGATTAGAAATGATTTCTGGAGCTGCGCTGTAGCAAGGCCATAAGGCTTGTTAGGTAGAAGAGTCCATTGTTTAGGAGTTAGGATAGTAGGCGCGGATGGAGGAAAATCTGCCAAGGAATTTGGGAGTGCAACATTTAGTGAGAAGGTGCCTGGGACCCAAGGACACACCAACGGACGCCGGATGGAAAGGTGCCATATTGGAAAACTCCGAAGATCTTCACCTGCCAGAGGGGCGTCCCTCGGGGCGTGTCGACTGATTTTGGTATTTTGTATTAGGGACAGCACCCAAGGGTGGAGGGCAGATTTTGAGAGGGGATTGACAGAGCAGGATGTAGTAAGCTGTAGAGAGAGTGTCTTGGGGAACTTAGGTAGAGTGAGGTGTCGAATGAGCATCTTAGAACGAGCTCAATGGTAGATTATCTGCTTAGCCAAAAGTGAAGGTACTTCTTTGGAAGCCTTCACTGCTGACACCTTTACTCTTGTCTGATGGGAATGTTAATTTGGGATGTCATCTTAGAGTAGTGTAGGGACAGACAAACCGTTTCCTTTCCTTTTTGTAAATGCAGTCCAAACTTCAAGCTGGGACTATTCTTGGTTGCTTGATGTTACCTGATTGACTTTGCTTTTTATCCTGAGTCGCTTAAGGATCCTGATTAAGATTATGTTTGTATTAGTGGCAATTTATTTTCTGAACTTTTTATAGAGATGTTTGTATATTTAACTATTTTTGGCTTTGTAATAAATCCTTAAAATGTTCAGTGGTAGTCAGTGGTCCTTTGAGTCCATGTGGATTTATTTGGAAGTGGTTTAAAGTTATCAAAGCAAAATCTTACTTTATACTTCTAGAACAGGGAAATAAAAAAGCATGAGATAGGTAAAGTTTTAAGTAGAAAAAGAAGAGAGAGTGCCTTAGAAATAATAGGAGATGTATTTGGAGCACTGATACCAGCAGTGGGAATTTCGTTTAATGCAAATAGGATCAGAAAATTGTCCACAATAGTTGATAAATTATCAACAGATACAGCAGGAGGATTCCTGATAATAGATACCGAAATGGTTGCTATGAGAGCTATGGTTATGCAAAACAGACTTGCCCTTGATATAATTTTAGCAAAAGAGGGAGGAGTCTGCGGAATTTTGAAAGTTCAACATTGTTGCACTTACATTCCAGATAAAAGTCAGAATATTGAAAATTATATTATAAAATATTACAGATTTGCATAAAGAAATTGAACCACTGGAGGTTGAAGGTGTCCTTGATAAACTTGGTAAACGTTTTTCAGCAATTAAGCATTGGTTTCAAGAAATAGGTAGTTCAATTATAGGTAAAATACTAATACCAATCACAGTCTTAGTGGTAGGAATCCTTATGATAAGGTTATGCTGTATATATAAAGGTAGAAGAGATTTCAGAAATTTGATAAAGAAAAGGAATGAAGAACGATTAGCAAGGATGAGAGAAAAGAACGAGATAGAAATGGAGGAAGTAAAAGAAAAGGTTTTCAAAAATTCGAAAGAAAAAGAGACAAAATTATAGATAACATTAACAAAAAGAAATTGAAACATGTTCTGCTAAATGTTCAAAATTTTGAGGGTTATTTGGTGATGGGATCACCAGATGAGGGAATTGATGGAGCGAGGTGGCAAACACAAAAATTTGTGTACCCCTCGTAAAGTTAATGTCCCATAACAGTAACGTTCACTGATTGCATGTTTTGCGAAATTAACCAACCATAGAATAAAGTGCACACATTATGTTTTTATTACATATGGGGAGAACTAACATTGCTTGCATGTCGCAAATAAAACTGAGCTAATATGTATTGTTATTGTGTTGTGAATTAATGCACAGCCTGGAAAAATAATCAAAACGCAATTTAAATGTGCTTATTGTATTCATTTATGTGGTGGAGAGGTCGAAATGTAAGTATAAAATGCATTTATGTGGCTTATTTGCTAGGTAACAACTAACTGGGAAACATTAGTTAGGTGGGAGGTAAACAGAATGGGTTTAAAATTCAATAACGAATGTAAATCTGTGTTTGTTTTCATGATAGTTCCAAAAGTGGCCTCTGAGGCCTAGCTAGAAAATGGACGGTCGGGTAAACTGTGAGCAGGAGCTGAACTGCGCAGGCGTGCCAAAACCTGCAAGTCAGAGTGAACTGCCTGTGCTTGAAGAGGTTCAAGGCTGCTGTGGCCCGGAACCTAGGATGGGTGCCAAGCATGGACGACGTAATATATAAAGCCTGGGAGAGTTTGAGGATGTTTCAAATACAAGGAAGCTTCTAGGCCTCGGACTAACTTAAACAATGAACCTTTATTTTCTTGCTGACTCTTTGCAAAAACGATGCTGTAATGGTGAGAGGTGCTCACCCACCCCGAAATTGTCCAATGAAATTTTGAATAAGGAATGTTAGTTACATTTTAGATAGATTAAGTTAGGGATTTAGGGTATTAAAAACCCCTGGTTTTGTCTAGTCGGGGTCGCTTTTTCAATTTCCATCGGAGATGCTGCCCGATTGCTGACTGATTCCTAGATGTAAGATTTCTAATTGTTTTCTTCCTTGTTTGCTTTGCAGGATTGAAGGATAAGATGAGGGTGTTAGTTAGGGATGTTAGGAGAGAATGACTTTGGAACTATCTGTTCTTTACTGATTTTTAACTGTTTTCTAAAATAAAGCGATTCTTTCCTTAAGCTCTAAATAAAATGATCATTTTGAAATAAAGTTTAAGATTTTACTGAATAAAGATTTACTAATGCCTAAATGTCGGACATGATAAAATTTTGTTTTGAATAAAAATTAGATAAATGAAGAAGTAAGAGCTGGTCTTTGAATTCTTCCTACGCCTAATTTTGATTCTAGCAGATCCATTGCCATTATGGTGGTGTGTCTGAATAATTTAAGTCTGAATAAACCATGGTAAAATGTTTAAATCTACAGGTGTAAATAATAGTTAAATAGGTTTAGATGCTCCACCTAAATGTTACAGCGTTTCTCTGCAGTGATTCACCAGAGCCTTGAAGCCGAGTGTAAATGAACAGGGTAAATGCACAGTGCTATGGGCCCCACTGATGCATGATTTGTGTGTTTTAAGGTTTCGAGGTAATGGTGAGTGTTGATTAGAAATGATTTCTGGAGCTGCGCTGTAGCAAGGCCATAAGGCTTGTTAGGTAGAAGAGTCCATTGTTTAGGAGTTAGGATAGTAGGCGCGGATGGAGGAAAATCTGCCAAGGAATTTGGGAGTGCAACATTTAGTGAGAAGGTGCCTGGGACCCAAGGACACACCAACGGACGCTGGATGGAAAGGTGCCATATTGGAAAACTCCGAAGATCTTCACCTGCCAGAGGGGCGTCCCTCGGGGCGTGTCGACTGATTTTGGTATTTTGTATTAGGGACAGCACCCAAGGGTGGAGGGCAGATTTTGAGAGGGGATTGACAGAGCAGGATGTAGTAAGCTGTAGAGAGAGTGTCTTGGGGAACTTAGGTAGAGTGAGGTGTCGAATGAGCATCTTAGAACGAGCTCAATGGTAGATTATCTGCTTAGCCAAAAGTGAAGGTACTTCTTTGGAAGCCTTCACTGCTGACACCTTTACTCTTGTCTGATGGGAATGTTAATTTGGGATGTCATCTTAGAGTAGTGTAGGGACAGACAAACCGTTTCCTTTCCTTTTTGTAAATGCAGTCCAAACTTCAAGCTGGGACTATTCTTGGTTGCTTGATGTTACCTGATTGACTTTGCTTTTTATCCTGAGTCGCTTAAGGATCCTGATTAAGATTATGTTTGTATTAGTGGCAGTTTATTTTCTGAACTTTTTATAGAGATGTTTGTATGTTTAACTATTTTTGGCTTTGTAATAAATCCTTAAAATGTTCAGTGGTAGTCAGTGGTCCTTTGAGTCCATGTGGATTTATTTGGAAGTGGTTTAAAGTTATCAAAGCAAAATCTTACTTTATACTTCTAGAACAGGGAAAAAGTTCAGTCGACCGGGTTTGGGATTCTAGAGACGGGTAAGAAAATCTAGATTAAAATCCCAGTTTCCCCACGTCAATGCAACAGAGAGAATAATCACTCACTAGTACCTAACCCTAGACAAAGCACATAGAATCCGCCCTGCAGAATCAGACAGGTGCTAAACAGGCTATGGGAATAAAGGGGAGCCTGTGCATATCTGGTGGAAATGCCTACAATTGGCTGGTTACTGGAAGGAGGTTTTAGCAGCCATAAATGGAATGGTGGGTTATCTCATGCTGTATATATTAGTCACTTTAATGCTGGGCCTACAGCCAGACACACCATTTGCCATGCAGGAAAGAGACTGTGCGTTATTTTTCAGCTCCAGCAAAAATGGTAATAGCTTCAAGATTTAAACAGGCAGAACCCCCTACCTCTCACTGTGCAAATATAGCACATTAGAGTATGGGGGCACTATGACAATAGCACGGTTAACAAGACACTTGACTAAGTACAAAGATAACTTGCTAAAAATATAGTAGTTAGCTAATGTATTTTCCCTCCATTGTAATTATTGACATACCCTTCTTACTGTTTCTTCTTTTCTACCCTCCTCCTTTTCTTATTTAATCTTCAATAAAAATCAAACTTAAAAAAAATATATATATATAGTAGTTAGCCCTGCAATATATATACAGTAAAAATAGAGAACAAACATGTCCTCCAAGATTAGAAGCCCTTCTCTTTGTTGACTGAATGTGACTCAAATTTATAGACTACAGTAGTAATAAGATGTAGGAAACTAATAACCTGGTGTCAGGTAAGAAACAGAAAACCCTAAATTCAAAACACTGTTTGGTCCACTGTAAAGAAAACGGTGCGTGAGGCAGCTGGGAGGAAGGCATAAAGGTTGACAGAAGACTAATGGGGTTTTGCAGAGAGAACCTTTGCATGCTGAAGTGTTTATTAACATGTAAAAACAGAATACAAGTTAAAATCAATCAAAAGAATTTTAGAAAGTAGGAGAACATATATATTACAAATTAAACTTATCCTTGGAGAGTCACCTTATATGTGGTTCCAACAAGAACTGACATCACAGGAAAAAGTTGTACTACATCTTGCATTGGAAGTTTAAGTTCACATTCTATGGACTGACCACCATCTTGGGGAGACCAGTTTATAAGGTTTATTCGTTCCCCCATTCTGGAATTCATGGCATCGGCTTAGCAAATGACAACGAACCTGAAGTTTGCATCTATAAACACATGATAAACTTCTGATGGTGGAAGATATAATATTAAATCTGTAGAAATCATATGCAAAGGTTGAGGAGCTCCTGGTAATGGCTTAAAATATCCAAAAGGCTTATAATGTAAGGATTTGAGCGCAGCACAAACAGTACAGGCAAGAACCTATCCATGGACATCCGAATGAACAATTAGCCAGCACAAATGATTGTAAAACGAAGTCCAAGTTAACCTTTACTCATATGTGACCAGAAATAGCTATTGACATATTTCCATAACATCCAATTATAAATCCTTAGTTAGAAAATACAATTCTAGCTGAAGCACAATTCAATTTTTTAAACCAGAGAAGTTGTTAGATTAATATATTCTAACGGACTGACTAAATGATCTAATTGGCAATCGTGTAGCTCTTGACTGAAGATCAACATTAATACCAAGTAGTTAGCAAGCCACCAAACTCCTCGGAACATCATAAAGGAGAAAAGAGCCAAGCAACAATGCAGTAGACAATCTAATTACTAGAACATATATATGTGTTCCAGTGTATACTTCACTTTGCATTGACTACTTATATGTAAATCAAGAACTGATATCATAGTAAAAGCTCAACTTCACACTTGAACCTTTGAAGAAGCCCATGTATGACATACTTTTTTTTGCACTGAATGTTGCAGTCCTGTTGCTTCCCTACATACCTGGCACTTCAGACAGCTGATGGACAACCACTTCAGGGACCCGCAAGCGCTGTGATGCCTAAGCAGTCCTTGCGACGCAGATGCTTAACTTGGTGCGGAGTCCAGCAGCAAATTAAAGGGTAGATTCTCAAAGAAGTCATGCAGCGCAGCAGACAAAAATGCTGCGCTGTGTTGTGTGACAGGGAAGGAGCAGTAGCGCACCGTATCTGCAGAGATATGGATTTCTCCCCCCCCTTTCCCTAAGCGCCAGCACTGATTTAAGCCGCTGTGCACCCAGCACACACCTTAGCACCATAGCGCTATGGAGCGCACCTGAGTCTAGCATAGGTTTTGTACAGGAAGGGTACTCCTCCTGTACAAAATACTATGTCTAGACAAATTCAAACACTTTTCCCACTGTGTATGTGTGCTGCACAGTGCAGCACGCATGCAAAGTAGGAAAAGAAAGGAGAAATTAAAACATTTAGCTTCATTTAGCGTTAACTTTTGCGGCTAAACTATGTCTACAACTATTTGTAGATAGGGATTTGCATCACAAGGCATGGGTGGTTGTATGGGAACACCCATGTACCACCTATGTAATTCCCCCCAGGCCCTAAGTAACACAAAGCATTGCTTTGCGCTGCTTTACGTTACTCGTAGGGCACTTTCCATAGCAAAACACATTTTGCAGTGGAAATTAAATTGATAAAATAACATTTTGTGCTGGTTAGCGTCACCGTTGTGATGATAAACCAGCGCAAAATCTTTGAAAATCTACTCCTAAGTGTTTACTCTTCTTCTTCTGGATGCATATAATCTCTGGTTAGTCGTCAGCGCGGCTCTCTGCACAGAAGTGACAAAAGACTATTTATGAGGGCACTTAACCCACGAGAATGCACTTAAACCAAAAGTTGCAGTGTTACAATTCGCTTCCAATCAATCCTTAATCATACAAAGACTTACACTTTAGAGCCTTTGCTGAAGATAGTTAAAGCCAAACTAATCCCCACATTGGCTTATGGCTCGGAAGCTGGCCCCCTTCCTGAATAGATCCCAGAGCCAAGTTTTAAGGGCATGTTTATACTTCCAAACTATTTCGCAGCTGCTCAGATTCTACTAGATTTCAGGTTACACGATCACGCCCTGGCACCAAAGGCCTGTATTTTCAAATATTTTCATGACACGGGTGCTGGCTGCTAAAGAAGGAACGCTGAAAAATGTAATCTGGGAAGAAACTTCAGAAACTGTTTTTACTGTCTATCAAAACCCTTGGTCCGTCGCCCTGCATGAAGCACTAAAACTGAAAACAGCCACTGCACTTTTGACCCAAAATCTTTCATACCAAAATTTTAGGATGCTCTTAAACTGAACAATTGTAAAAGCTTCGTTCCTGCAAGACCGCCGGACCCTGAATGCTAGAAAGCATGCCTATCTGATACAGAGGAGTAATATTAAAAAAAAGATGCTAAAATATCTCACTGACACTTTCGCGGGGTATTTTAAAATCAAGTATTGCCATATCAGGATGGGAATTTTCTCCTCCCTGGAGCTATCACCGTCTTGGTCCCCGCGCCCAGTCTCAAATGAGTGTCGGCTACGCGGTCAATCACGAGAAAATTTGGCACATCTACTCTTTATCTGCAAGGTTTTAATTGATAACTGCCAGAAACTTCTCCGTCAAGCATGGATCAAACAAGGGACCAGTACAATTCAGACAGCCGGTAGACTTTTTGCTAAATTACCCTCATCCTCAAGCCATTTGCAGCCTAGTCTGGTCACATTTCCGAGTAAAGTCGACAATAGCTCCTCTGGTCTTCCCTGGAACGTAAAATTCCATTTATTAGATCCTCCTGCATTATAACGTATAAAGTACGAAGCACTGATTTACATGTAACAACGACTTACGCCCACTAAAAGTGCAATTCATCATCTGAAGGCTTCAAATCTGTCCATAGGGAGGTTTGCTAGACACTTAGTAAAGACCTGGGTAAAACTTTTAGTACACAACAAACTCATTGGTCAACCCACCAGCGCTTTGACTTTCCCAAAGTTGGAAATGGCTGACTGAGCTCCAAACGCACAAAATTACCACTCATTATAGAGACTAAAAATGTCTGGGGTAACACATTGATCGAAGGCTGTCTGAACTATTTGCAACAACAATGTATTGGCTTTACAGTATTTATTACTTCATTTATTTACTAATTATTGCTTTGAGAGCTGCATTTGAAATTTGTATTTTATTATTCAACTGAATATTTTATAGCCACCTGGCCACTAGATCTAAGTTGGTTGTTCCCTTTGGTAGTTTTAAATGTTTAATAGATGTCAGTAACGGTTCTCATAACAAATTTGCAATGGCTTTTATTAGCTGAGCATGAATAAAATAAACTTGAAACTAGACTATTTATCTTGCATTTACCAGAAATCACTGGCACAAATGTTCACAATGTTTGCGAACATTGGAGGGAAACCATAACAAAAAGCAGCACGTAGGCAAAACCAATAGTGCAGTATGCCTTTGTAGGCGGCCCACTTACGCATATCTCTGCCTAGCCTGTATGCCAGGGAGAGAAGCAGTCATCAAAACTGCCTACATACCCAGCTCAACTAGCCAGGACCAAAGGACTACAAAACTCCCAGACTTTTTAGAAATCAAGGGTCATATTATCAAGGACCGGTGTTAAAATTATCGCCGTTTTATCGGCAGGAAACTGCAGAGAAAACAGCAATAATGGGATTGATAATACGCCCTTGTTAATTCCCATAGAAGCCCATGTTCTTGTGTTAACATGGGCTTCTATGAGAATTAACAAGGGCGTATTATCAAGCCCATTATCGCCATTTTATTGGCAGTTTCCTGCCGATAAAACAGCGATAATTTTAACACCGGTCCTTGATAATATGCCCCCTAGTTTTAAAAAAACTAGCTGCTCAGAAAGAACAGGGAGGATTGCCCTCACCTTGTTTCCTGCCCATCTTCGAATAAGGACCCTGGAGGGGATAAGGGAAGTGGACATGCTGGGGTGGTTTAAAAATACATACCATACATTGAAATTGATTGAAATTGTTTTTAAAAACAGTTTTTACAACTAAGACTCCTCTCACTCTGTGCACTGTCCCTCATTGCGTGATTCCCTGGTCCACCGTGATTGGTCCATTTCTGTGGAGGGAACTGACACATACCAGAAGTGATCCTAGAGACTTCCAGCACAAAGCGCAGCAGAGGTCAGCAGTCTAGCTGCCCATCTTGCCCCATAAAAACCGATGCCTGCCTAAACGCACAGCGGACGCGCGCATCGGACCCTCGGAGCATATGCGCCTAAGGCAAGCCTGTCAGCGCCTGGACGTCACCAGGAGCAGGAACCCCTGCCGGTTTTTCTCCAGTCCCAACTAGGAGCGTCAATGATCGTCACTCCTATACTAGCCATGAACTACTAAAGATCAAACACTGTTGCTTTCCTAAACACCATATTAATACATGCACCTTACCTACAATAATAGAAGGACCTTTCGCATGCAGGTCCTGCAGATTTCAGTGCATGGGACCAGAACCAACCCTGGCAAAAAATATTTCACCTAACCAAGGAACTCACCAACCCCACTATACTAATGAAAAGGAAGGGTCTCCCCTGACCATATACAACAAAGGAGGCTGGAATTGCTTTTTAGTGAATGTTAGATCACTCTCCAAACGCAGTGAACATCTGGGATCTACTATCCACCAATCTCCCTCACATAGGATTCTTGACAGAGACCTGGTCCAAACCCTGTTCCAACCCTGCTATCGCAGTGGCTCTTCCAGACGGCTAGCACATTCATAAAATAGATAGACCACACAGGGCAGGAGGGGGAATAGCTATTATCTATAATGACCCCATCAGAGCCTCCATCCTAGACCAATTAAGCAATGACATAATGGAAACCCAAGTCTTTAGAAAAGACCTACATCCTCAACTCAGCTGGAAAGGAGCTCTTGTATATAGACCCCCGGGACCTCTCTCTAACTTTGCCCCACCACTGATGGAACTTATCTCCCTGCACGCCATTTTTGATAGAAACGTTCCTACTCTTAGGAGATTTCAACATGCATAGTGAAAACCTTGCCAACCAAGAGGCACCCTCACTACTGGCTGACCTGTCAACACTTGAATAAGTCAAGATCAACGAGGAGCCTCCTCACACGGCAGGGCACACGCTAGATCTAATTTTGACAAATTCCTCCAACATCTGGTGTGGAGCAACCCGCCCCTTGACTTGGTTAGACCATTCATTGATTGAATTCCAAATCAGGGGCACTAAGGAACCTACTATTCCCAAACCGCAACCTAAAAGGGGGTACAGAGAGTGGCATAATCGTACTCCCAACCAGTTTCATGATATGTTTACACCACCACAGAATCCTGATTCCGATAGTATGGAAGAGCGCTTAACATCCTTTATTGCCAGTATGGAAACCACTGTTTACCATCTATCCCCCTTAAAACAGTGCTCAATATTTGCCAAATGACACCAGACTACATGGTACTCAGCCAAACTACGAACTGAAAACAAACATTGTAAAAAACTAGAATGGCTCTTGCGCTCCTCTCATGACCTACAAGACAAAGAAAGATTTAAACTAGCACAGACCCAATACCATAGAAATTTGAAATCCACCCTTAAAATGTATATTGCATCGCAACTCGAACAGGCAGGAAACACCCCTAGAACACTCTACCAGATTTTTTAAACTTTTACCAACCCTAAGGCCTGTGACACCGAAAAAACTCCAACCGAAGCGCTATGCGATAATATATCAACCCATCTCACCCAGAAAATAGAAATAATATACAACAAAATCACCCCAATTAGGGACTTTTAGAAAGACACTAAAATAGATTATCCTCAGCCTATTCGAAATACTGTAACTCTGGAGAACTTTCCGACGCTTAAGCGGAAAAGGAAGAATCTCTTCTAAAAATAGTTAAATCAGGGTCCCCACTGGACCTCATCCCTGCCAAAATCACCTCCCTGTTATCCAAGCAACTAGCTACCCCCTTATGCTCAATTCTGAATAGCTCCATAAAGGATGGCAGTCTCCCTCTAGAGTGGAAAGCGGCTCAGATTATCCCCATCAGAAAAAATCCTACAACCCCCTTGGATGATGTATCCAACTATAGCCCCATCTCTCTGCTCCCCTACAAACTCCTAGAAAAACATATCAATAAGCACATATCTGGATTTGTAGAATCCTCTAACTGCCTCGATCCCTGTCAGTCGGGGTTTCGATACAGACATAGTACAGAGTCTGCACTGGTGGCAGTCACTGACATCGGAATGTCCCTGGATAATGGTCAAGCAGTGCTTCTGGTGCTGCTTGACCTATCCGCTGCCTTTGATACCATCTCTCACAAGACCCTTCCCAGGAGACTGAGGGATAGTGGCATTCAAGGGAATGCCCTAAAATGGCAGTCCAATTTCCTGACAGACAGAACCCAGACCATCAATTTGGGCCCTTTTTGTTCCCAAACCACTGAAGTGACCAAGGGAGTACCACAGGGCTCTTGTTTGAACCCCACTTTATTTAACATTTATGTCGCTCCCTTGGCAAGCTTACTGAGGAAACTAAGATTCTGTCCTATCTCCTACACTCATGATACCCAGCTTCTACTCTCCTTCGACAAAACTAACCCTAACACTCAGACCACCTTTACGGAGGGTATGAAGATCATCGCTGACTGGATGAGGAAAACTACCTCCAGCTTAACGCAGGAAAATCAGAGATAATGTTGTTTGGAGACGCTGTAACTAGGTGGTCTCCTGGATGGTGGCCTGAGAATTTAGGCTCTGCCCCAACCCCAAAACTACTGGCAAAAAATCTAGGAGTTCGGATAGATCAAAAACTAACCCTAGAGAAGTCTGTCACCTCTATGGCTTGGGCTTGCTTCCACACACTTAGCCGCCTACGAAGACTTTTCGCCTTCTTGCCATCTTCCACGTGAAAAACTCTGACCCAGGCATTAGTGCTAAGCCGCCTGGACTACTGCAATGCTCTACTGATTTCAGCCAAAGAGGGTTCTTTGAACAAATTGCAGGTTGTCCAGAACACTGCGGCCTGCCTGGTTGCCAATGACCTGCCCAGACAGCTTCTCTTCCCTTACTTCAAAAGCCATATTGGCTCCCGATCCGAAAAAGGATCAAATTTAAGATCTGCTGCATGGCCTATAATTCTTTACATGACCTAGGTCCCAGCTATCTATCAGACAAATTTATCAGATACCAGCCATCCTGGTAACTCCAGTCAGGGTCCAAAGCATTGCTGCACATCCCATGCATCAAAAAAGCTTGTATGGGTGGCAAAGCCTTCTTCCATCTGGCTCCCCTCTATGGAATCAACTTCCTATCCAACTGCGCCAATGCACTGATTTTCTGGTATTCAGAAATCTGCTGAAAACCCTATTGTTCTAAATTGTCGCTCCATGGTTGGCTATAACAGTCTTAACGCAGAGATACCTCTGATGGGGTGATTCGGGTGCTTTATAAATCAATAAATCAGATCAAATCAAATACCTATCCCTAGGTAAAGTCAGGCAGAATCTTGTTCACTGTTACTTTGCATGGCAGACTAGCTGCCACCCTCTAGATACCTTCTTAATAAGCTGGAGTGTTATGCTCATGTGATGCACTATGGCCGTGGGACACTGTCCCTGATCGACATGCACTGCATTGGTCCTGGTGCCCTTCCCCCAATATGTGATATTGTTGCTTTGCCATGAACTGTCTGATTTGTGCGAATCAGGTGTTGCTACTATGTACCACAATACCAACCTTTGTCTTGTTTTGTATTGAAAATCCAAAAAATACGTTTATAAAAAAAAAAATACCCATCCCTAGGTCACGGTAAGGGTCATGGTGGCTATTGCCAACCACCCTGGACTTAGAAGAGGTTGGAAGGGTCACTTGACACCTTGGCATCTTCTAGATTTCCTGGTGCCAAAGTATTTCTGTTGCCATTCTTCAATTGTGGTGTTAGAAAAACTTTTCTTACTCTTAAAATGGGATGGGTGCATTTGAAAAAAAATTCTTATAGTCACAAACACTGAATCGGAGCGTTTGAGACCACACAAATGCTTACATCCGGCACTTGGCTCATTGACCCTTAGATTTATTTAACCTTCGTACTATTTTTAAGCGCTGATGCAAAAGTGGATTTTCCCAGCTGGGTTTCTGCTTAGTTATCCCACGCCCCTATCACTCAGTTTCGGATTCTCAGGTATGTTGCTTGAGGCAAACAAACTTCTTAGGCCTTTGCAAACATAGCAATTAGTACCAGACAGCAAAGAATCCTGCCTTTCCCCCCTCATGCTGGCAGCACAACACACCACTAGCAGCACATGAATCCCTCAGCGTACACGAAGGATAACAGAACCAAAGGAGATATGGGGAGGGCTACTGAAAGAGGGGCAGAAAGTATGGAGTGAGAGAGACAGAAGAAGAATAAAGAGATACCAACAATAGTAAAAAGAATCCTAGATGGAAGGAATGAACGAGAGAATGGATGAAGGATTGGGAGAGAAGAGGAATATGGAAGGATTGCAATGAAGCTAGTGAAATACAGGTGTATAAGAGAACAGGAGAAGATGGGGGTGAGTAAGGAAAGCTAGATTGGGATTGAAAGAAAGAGGCAAGTCAAAAATGAAAGAATGGAAACAAACTATAATCTTACACAGATAATTTAAGATGTGCTGCTTGAGTTAGATTAAAAGGGGTGCTTGGCCTGTAAATGACGTCATTTTACTTCATGCAGTCTATCCTCGTTCATGCACCCGTTAGAACTCTGAGAGGCGCTGCCGCGCTCATCTCCTCCCAGCAGAGAGGGAGGCGCCTTATCAACATTCTGTTCCAAGGAAAGGCGTTCTCTCGCCAGATCCACACTCGCTGGAAGTCACTTCTTTCAAGACTCAGTTGTTCTAAGGATTCAAAATACACCATTTCTCATTGGCCTGCACAGTTGAACTCCATGTGTAAAACGAGCTATGATTGGATGGAGTAAATGAGTGCAGCTCTCTGAATTTTTACAGATTCCTGATGAACACACACAAATAGTTTCTAAAAGAGCGCTTTTTGGACGTCTACTGCACTGGTACTAAAAAAATCAGTTTAATCCATATCTATGTTGGTTTTAACAATTTTTCACTGTCCAACCACTCAGTCAGTCAACCGAAAAACAGGGTCACGGTGATATTTGTAACCATCGTCTGAATCATTTATAGAATTGAGGCAGAGCTAAAAGTAGAAAAGTCGGTGAGGCCCAACCTCGTCTTGGAAATATGTTTTTTTGTAGTCCTCTTGTGCCATGGGACATACCACACGTGCTCAAGCCACCGCTCACACACCAAGGCTGACAGCATTCTTTAACACTCGTCGTACAGGTTGGTGTGCCCATGGTCTGGGACTACCGGCCACCCCCCTCCTTAACACACTGACCGCATTACTTAATTCAACCATTCAACACATGGGTCTTTGGAAGTCAGGAGGTCAGGGCCCCCCCTGGCCGTATTTATTAAAATATGAAAACAAAATTAAAATTTTAATAAAATAAACATTTAGACAATTATTAAATGCACATTTCAGAACATTAGATTAACATCCATTTTGACATGGTATGATGGGCTAACCTTAACAAATATCTAGTACAGCGTGTTTCCTAACCGAATCTAACATCCTGAAAATTAAAATGCATTCTAATAATTAAGTCGTACGGCAAGGTCGCTAACCGGTGTCAGATCCTTTTACAGCTACGCTCTCACGTTCGAGATGCGCATGCGCAACCCAGGGCACGTTTCACCCACGTGCGCTCCCTGAACTCCATTTAACCATAACAGGAGGGCCCGTACACTCGCGCACCTTGATGACGTCATAGTGTCTGTGAGGGGTGGCTACCAGCCTGAGGAGAGCGTAGACTCCCTCCCCCGCACCCTTCTAAGTAATGGATATCATATCCTGCCCCTGAAGTTCTGGGAGAGACCAATGGCCCCTCCCGACGGGCGGCCCCTTTCGTGAATGGGCCCGCCCCCCCCTAAGGACCTTAAAATGCTGCTCACCGATTATGACCTTACCGCCAGACCCACATAATAAATACGACATTGCTATGCTAAGAGGGAGAAAATGGCCTAAGGAGAAAATTAGTTAACACACATCAAAGCACAAAACATATACATATGTACATTTTCCTGTAAACGGGAAAAAGGCCTAAGGAGAAAATTAGTTAAAAACCACAGCAAAGCACAAAAACATCTGCATATGTACATTCCACCTGTAAACGGGAAAAAAGGCCTAATGAAGCAAGCATGTTATTCCTATGATCCTGCACATCGCTAGACAGTATACCTACCAATGACTGTACCCAAGTTCCGCTAATCAAGGGGATGGAGGGTGGGGAAAATGACACAGCCCCACGGTGGGGCGAGGAGCGAGCCCGGGAGCGCGGGCACAAAGAGGCCGCTTCCCGCGCTCCCCAGGCTCTTAACCCTTTCGCCGTCGCGGCCCCGCCCCCTCGCCCCGGAAGTGCACAACTACTTTCGGGGCGAGGGCGGGGGGCAAGCCACCACGAAGGAACCGGGATATGGGAGGGGCCGGGCCCCGCCATGCCTGCGTGGGGGCCGATTGGCCCCCCCTTTTCTTTAAACATTGCACACTCCGCCTGGCATGCACGCACATTGAGATAAAGAGTCAGTCACCCTGCCCCGCGTCCGTGTAAACGGATCTTGTGTAAACTTGCACCAACAATAACAGTGACGCTAGGCCCTTGTTTCCATTTTGTACAGAATTGTCACTTTCAAGCTAAATTTCTGATACGTGACGCACTTCCACTTGACGCAGAGGTCGAGGATTCAATGGAACGTTGTCAAGAAAGTACACACAGGGGCCTTCCTGTATGGAATTTTGGAGAAGGGTACAGCGCAGTAAGGCAACTTTGTGTGCTGCCCTAAGCCACAGTAAAAGGGAAGGAACTCATTTTAATGTGATTGATCCGCGGTAATGCATTAATCACGCATTTTTAGCACCTTCATCACCTGCACCCTGTGGGTGGCAGCTGCCGTCAGCGCTCCATTTAATTTTAACAGCGAGGCATCTGAGTGCGCTTAAGGATACGAGACAGGAGCATTTTGAGGCCTGGAGTAAGGAACCCGGCGCCGAACTGCTCTGATTCACACCCACGCCATTCTCCGCGGAGGAGCGCTTCCAGCTTTAACCCCTTCACTGAAAGGCCTTTCCCCCTTTTGCTAAGCCTTTTTTGACTATTTGGGGTAGTTCGCGCTTAGGCCTCTGTAATTTTTTGACCACATAAGGTATCCACGCCCAGACCCAGAAATTAGCCAAACTACAGGTAGAAATACATTGGGGGGGTGGAGGGGCATGCGAAAAAAGGGCTACAGATGAATAAAAAGTGTCTGGTTTTCTTCCCTGCAAATGGTATCAAAAAAGGGATTGTGGT
Organism: Lissotriton helveticus; assembly: GCF_964261635.1. Taxonomy (NCBI): domain Eukaryota; kingdom Metazoa; phylum Chordata; class Amphibia; order Caudata; family Salamandridae; genus Lissotriton; species Lissotriton helveticus. Next base: position 236,054,535 of record NC_136062.1, on the reverse strand, counting down.
GCTGAAATCACCATCTTCCCAGCTTTCAGGGATAAGCAGACTTTTGTCAGAAAACCAACATACTTTACACAGTTTTGGCATTTTTCTGGGACATGGTTTATTTTTTCCATTATTTGTGATTTCAACCTCTTTCCAGTTAATGGTAGAAATGGGTATGAAAGCAATAATGGATCCTGGAAAGCTATACATTTCAGAAAAGTAGACAAAATTCTGAATTTAGCAAAGGGTCATTTGTGTATATCCTTCAAGGTTTCTTTATAGAAACTAACCGTTGAATATAGGACAAATTGAAAATTGGTTGGAAAAAACAGCCATTTGTGTCAAGGTTTTTCACCTGTAACTTCTTCTAATTATGACAGCTGTTTGAAAGCAATATACCACTACATCCGCTGGACCTTTCTGGTTGTGAGGACATATAGGACTTGTAGGTTCCCCTAAGATTCCGACGAACCCAGAGCCAATAATTGAGCAGCGTCTTGCACTGCTTTTTTATTATGTACCGGGTACATAGCAATTAATTTTGGAAAATATATACATGGGAAAATCGGTATGAAAGACACCTATCTATTTCTGAAATTGGAACAAAATATAGAGTTTAGAAACAGTAGATATTTGCACATTTCCGAAATTGTGAGTACCCATACTAGCATGAGAATTACAGGCAGTTGCGGCCCATGGTGGGAGTTCTGTAAAGGCGGGGGAGGGGCAGAGTGGGGGTTAGTAAACACCAGAATATGGATGATTCGAGGTAAATAAACAATAAAATAAATACAATGAATTTCGTTGTGTGCCCTGTATCGCAAAAACTAGACTCCCAGGGGAATCCAGGATGGGGTGACTTGACTGGCTCTCACCAGGTTCCCTTACCCAGAATCCCTTGCAAACCTAAAAAAATTGTTTTAAAAAAAACAAATTTTTCTCACATTTCTGTGGTGGAAAGTTCTGGAATCTGCATGCATCCACAAAATTCACCAAAGTCTTCCGAGAAAAATGGTACCTCACTTGTGTGGGTAGGCCTAGTGCCCGCGACAGGAAACGGCCCAAAATGCAACGTGGACACACCACATTTTCACAGTGAAAATTGACCCTTTTTTGCAAATTGCCTAGCTGTAGATTTTTAACTCTAGCTCTGCCGGCACCTAGGGAAACCTAGCAAACCTATACATTTTTGAAAACTAGACACCCAGAGAATTCGAGGATCAGGTGACTTGTCTGGCTTTCACTAGGTTCTGCTACCCAGAATCCCTTGCAAACCTAAACATTTGTCAAACAAAATACATTTTCCTCACATTTCCCTGGTGGAAAGTTCTGGAATCTGCGTGGATCCACAAAATTCCACCCACCCCACCTTCCCCAAAGTGTTCCGAGAAAAATGGTACCTCACTTGTGTCAGTAGACCTAGTGCCCGCGACAGGAAACGTCCCAACACGTAACGTGGACACAACACATTTTCACTGTGAAAACAGAGTCTTTTTTTCAAAGTGCCTAGCTGTAGATTTTGAACCCTAGCTCTGCCAGAACCTAGAGAAACCTAGCAAACCTATACATTTTTGAAAACTAGATACCCAGGGGAAACCAGGATGTGGTAACCTGTCTGACAAACACTAGGTTCTGTTACCCAGAATCCCTTGCAAACCTCAAACTATGTAAAAAAACACTCACTGTTTTTATTAATAAAATACATACAAGGGTGCAGTGTTGCATTTGAGGAGGCAGCGCGCACTGTCGGTAGCGCTGAGCTGCCCTAAGGAGAGCTTACTGTAGCAGGTTAGTGGTCTTACTCCCCGTGGACCACCCGGATGTACATGTACCACATCCTCTGGCCAGGCTTGGCCAGAGGCTTTCAATAATTGGGGGTGGACCGCTAAGGGTCGCACTCCAACACTAATGCATTGTGCTGTAGAGTGGTGAATTGGGGGACCCGGCAATGGGGCCTACCACACATGGGGTACCAGTAGGCCTTTATACACTCACCACTGACTTACTGTGTCATTTGAGCCAGAGGCAACTTTGTTGTTTCAGAATTTATTGATTATTTAGTACTAGTAGTTTAACCCAATGGCGCCGCGCAGGCCGGGGCGCACTTCAATCAAGATGAGCCCTCCTCTAAGTGTGTCAGCACTTGCAGCACATTATATGACTGGTCAGGGTGATATAAGAGTTAAATACACTGCAGTGTTTGGCGGCCTCAAGCAGTCACTGAGACCGCGGGCGGAAGCTTTGTTTATCTTTGTCGCGACCGCCACTGCCAGAGCAGACAAGGGGCATCAACCTCGTTGATGCGCAAATCCTCAGTGCTACAGCCTGACACTCTAAGACAGTAGCAGATCCAGTGCTTAATTTGTGCCGGTGCTTTCCGGTGCTCAGCACCGGCACTTATTTCACAGGGCCGGATCTATTGAATCTAAGGACAAGTGACTGCCAATGCTTGATGGCTGCATTTCTCAGTATTGTCTCTGCCTCGAAAGGGAAACGGAACATGGGTGGTTACTTTCAGTGAGATTGAGAGGGAAAGAGAAGTTCTGCTGCCCGGGTCATGGCACTGTGCATATTTGGGCCGAGATCACTGACGAGGGAGAGAAGAGAGCATTGCAACATAAGGCCCCACAGTGCCGGGGAGAGGGGGGCAGGTCACCTAGCCCCTCTCAGCCTGTATTGTGCATTCCAAAATGATATAATTTGTATCCGCTGCTGCTGGGCTGGATCCTGTGTTTTCAGGAACTGAAATGTATCTATTTCGTGAGGCAGGAGGTCCGGGCTTTTCTTTCCAGGAGTGTCTTTTCTTGATTTCTATCGAGCCCTGAGCATGAAATGGTGAGTATCATATCTTTTGTGCATTTCTGTGAGAAATCAGTGGCAAGTTTGCAAAGGCTCGATTTCCCCTATATGTCTGTGTGCCAGCAAGAATCATAATATGCCAAAGGGGTGTTGCCCTGGAGCAAGTCTTGTTTTCAGAATGATTCTAGTTGCTGTGTCCCTTTTGTCGATGCCAATATAGACACCCCTTGTGTATGGTAGCGTTTTTTGTTTTTCTGTCTGAGAGGGTCATTGCTTTTGATGCTGGCATGGTTCTTCTAGCATATGGGATGATAAATGTTATGCCTTTTGTGCGTTTTAGTACGCGAAAAGCTACTGCATAATGGCAAGGATTGTAGGATGCCATGATGGTATTTTCTTGGGACATGTCTTTCGTTTCCTGTATTTCCTCTGCTTATTGTGACACCTGTATCCAGTTTGCTTGTTTTTTTTATATAATTCCTTAAGGATTAAGTAATGGTTCAAGGTGAAGAATGAAACAGCCACAGTAGTGTGGCAAACTATTGACGCATCTCATTTTAGAGGCATTTGCAGTGGATTGACATTCCTGATAGTTTTTACATGTCGAGAATCAGCTTGAATTTCTTCGATTTAGTTGTATGTTTTGGGAAAGAAAGAAGACTAGTTATTGTTTTTGGTCAGCACGTGTTCTCAGATTCTGCATCCTTCCTGCTTTTAAAACAGGTAAATCAAAGTAGCGACAACTCCATCTTGCTGGCCTCATTTTTTTCATTTCATGTTTCTTGACTCTCCATTGCAAACCTTATCAGAGAAAACTTCTGATCATCTCTTAATGTTTTAAAATTCTGCAAGGGCCTGGACAGGATTCTTATGAAAAACCTCATATAAAAAGGTCTCTACTAAGTCTAGCATGGGCTTTCTGTCTTTTTTTACGTTAATTGCTAGTCTGGGTCTGTAGAACACATTTCTGCATCTGGAGAAGTAGATGTTCAGGCCACACTGTTGTTTCCACTTTTGGTGGTATTTGGTTTCCAGCTCACTAGTACTCTCATTGAAATCAATGAAAGCTTGACGTAGCACCTCAAAGATTAAACTGTATGTCTTGTGTTATGAAAGCTATGCATGATTCACAGCAGCAACAACATGAACTTGCTAAACTATGATACTTGGATGATGGCGCGTGGGATTTTCTTTCTCACTGCTCATCTGCAGCAAGGGCATTAGCCACCCTAGCCATCTTACCTGAAGAGCAAAGACCTGCTTCATAAAAACTAGTTGCTGCAATGGGCACTTTAACCCTTTGAGCTAGTTATCTACAGATTTATTTATGTACCATATTGTACTGCTTGAAGAGGACAGCCGAAAGGTCGCACGTTTGAATCTCGTTGTGGTAGCACAGCCTTTCATGCGTCTAGGATTGATAAATGGGATTTTGGCAGTTGGATCATAATAAAAAAAACTATTATTTACACTGCCACTCAACTGTGGTACTGCTTGCTACGTAAAAGAAAAAGTAGTGCCAGTGTGTTACTCACTTATGAATATTTGTATTATGATTGGTTTGTTTGAGCCCATTCACAGCTTTGAAATTTACGAACCTGAGAACTAATGCTGGCTCTTGATCCAACTTTATTAAATTCTGTTTTCCTGCCCTGGTCAGCTGCGTCACTGTATCTCTGATCTAATTCTAACAAAGGTTGTATTGCTAGAAACTGTCTAGCCTCAGAAGTACTATATTAAGTCACATTGTGTTGCCAATAGTGTAGGCTTTTTTATATTGCCAGCCTATAACAGATAGCAGCACATGGAAGTTAGTAATAGATGCTTTTGTTCTTCATATAATGCAGCACCACTGATGCTGCCCATTGAATGGCCGATGTATCAGTTAGTGAAGCCTAGTAAATATCTCATCACTATACAAAGGGTAATTGACTGCCACATTTAGGGGCCGATTAGGATGGCGGACGGAAATGGGTACTGTCCGCCATGGTGGGGGAAATTTTACTCCCGGCTGCGCCGCGGAGAAACCGCGGTTGGGATTAGGATATTCATGTCACGAAACTCCGACCGCGGCGGACGGAACACAACCAACACCGTCCGCGGTGGACGGAACACAACCAAGTCCGTCCGCGGCGGACGGAGTCCAATGAACAACCACTGCCGCGGACGGAAATGACCGCGGAAAATAAAACATGTACCGCCATCCCTGAGAATACTCCGTGGCCGCAATTAGGATAAATCCGCCCGTACAACGGAACTCACAGCCATCCACGTCCGCGGCGGAAACAATGCAACGAGAACCACAGCATCAGGGCGGAAGGCCAACACGCACAACATCCCTAGCGCCTAACAAATGTATGAAAGTGCACCGCAAGTCCTAAGCAAACATACGAACATTGACAAGGCCCCCCCCCCCAGCACAAGCCACCATGACACGTCCCAATTATCCAATAATGCACACAAGTCAACACGCCCACCTACCACCTGACTGCCAACAACCATCGAGACACGACTATAAAAAGACACCCCCACACAACCACAATCCCTTGCACCACAGCATTGCTGCCAGCAAGAGGGCCATTCGAGACACTGCGAACTCACATAAAATCACATAGAAGACACCCACCCACCACCCTACCACACAAACACCCACCACACAAATCCTACACATCACACACCACACACCTGCACCTCCCAACTCACTCAACTCACACACTGAGCACCACACACCATGGCACCCAAAAAAAACCCCAAATTCACGGAGACAGAGTTGCGGGTAATGGTAGATGAAATTATCCGTGTGGAGCCCAACATCTTCGGGGCCCAAGTCCAGCAGACGACCGTGGCGCAAAAGAACCACATGTGGGACAGGATCGTCACTCGTGTGAATGCGTCGGGGACTGTGCCGAGGACCAAGCACGACATTCAGAGGCGGTGGCATGACCTTAAGACCAGGGTCAAGGGCATCCGAGCGAAAAACCACGCCAGAGCCAATCTTACTGGCGGTGGCACACCCCCGGAGCCCATACCCTACACCGATTGGGAGGAGAAGGTGCTGGTGATACTACACCCAGAGAGCCTAGACGGCCTTGACGAAGGAGAAGAGACTGGTGAGTACAAACCAAGCACCACGATCAGCACGACATGGTCAGGCTCACACAACTGAGAAGAAACATCCCCCACGCCCCAACCCATGCACGTCGGACACCAACACACTAACATGTCCATGGCTCCCAACAGGCCCCCATGTTCACGGGGAGGGTGGTGGTGGTGGTGGCGGAGGGTGGGGTGTGTGAGAGGCCCAAACTACAACTCCCAACAGGCCCCCATGTGCACGGGGAGGGTGGCGGTGGTGGAGGGTGGGGTGTGTGAGAGGCCCAAACTACAACTCCCAACAGGCCCCCATGTTCACGGGTAGGGTGGTGGTGGTGGTGGCGGTGGTGGAGGGTGGGGTGTGTGAGAGGCCCAAACTACAACTCCCAACAGGCCCCCATGTGCACGGGGAGGGTGGCGGTGGTGGAGGGTGGGGTGTGTGAGAGGCCCAAACTACAACTCCCAACAGGCCCCCATGTTCACGGGGAGGGTGGTGGTGGTGGTGGCGGTGGTGGAGGGTGGGGTGTGTGAGAGGCCCAAACTACAACTCCCAACAGGCCCCCATGTTCACGGGGAGGGTGGCGGTGGTGGAGGGTGGGGTGTGTGAGAGGCCCAAACTACAACTCCCAACAGGCCCCCATGTTCACGGGGAGGGTGGTGGTGGTGGTGGCGGTGGTGGAGGGTGGGGTGTGTGAGAGGCCCAAACTACAACTCCCAACAGGCCCCCATGTGCACGGGGAGGGTGGCGGTGGTGGAGGGTGGGGTGTGTGAGAGGCCCAAACTACAACTCCCAACAGGCCCCCATGTTCACGGGGAGGGTGGTGGTGGTGGTGGCGGTGGTGGAGGGTGGGGTGTGTGAGAGGCCCAAACTACAACTCCCAACAGGCCCCCATGTTCACGGGGAGGGTGGTGGTGGTGGTGGCGGTGGTGGAGGGTGGGGTGTGTGAGAGGCCCAAACTACAACTCCCAACAGGCCCCCATGTTCACGGGGAGGGTGGTGGTGGTGGTGGCGGTGGTGGAGGGTGGGGTGTGTGAGAGGCCCAAACTACAACTCCCAACAGGCCCCCATGTGCACGGGGAGGGTGGCGGTGGTGGAGGGTGGGGTGTGTGAGAGGCCCAAACTACAACTCCCAACAGGCCCCCATGTGCACGGGGAGGGTGGCGGTGGTGGAGGGTGGTGTGTGTGAGAGGCCCAAACTACAACTCCCAACAGGCCCCCATGTGCACGGGGAGGGTGGCGGTGGTGGTGGAGGGTGGGGTGTGTGCGACAGGAAACAGAAATGTCTACAAATCAATGTAACCATGTACTGTCCACATTACTGACCTGCTCGATCTTGTCCCTCAGGTGATCGTCAACTGACTGGGGAAAGCAGTACCCGGCCGCCAGCCTCGCCTCCCACACCTACAGGACTCTCTGCCGACGACGACACAGGCAGCTCCGGGGCGGAGGATGGAGCGGGACCAAGCACGCAGCCAGGGCCATCTGGCTCACAGGGACTCCCGGGACCGACCAACGTCGCATGTGTGACTCCCGCGGCACCCGTCTCTGTGATCTGCACAGTCCCCACCACCACCAGTACCACCAGTACCACCAGTACCACCACTACCACCACTACCACGAGCACCACGACTCCTGCCGGTGCCACCCAGCATGACCCAGCGCGCAACGCTGGTCCAACGGCCCCACACACAAGCAGGGTGAGTGGGCCACAAACACAGGCAACGGGACAACTGCCAATCAGGCGACCCACACACCGCCGGTCAGAGGAGGGACAGCTACCCGAGCCAGTGGCACAGTCCCTACAAGCTCTTGCCAGGTGCCAGGCCTCATACGACCGGTCCCAGGCAAACGCTGATCGTGTTCACGAGGACTCAGTGGACAACACCAACAGCCTGCGCGAGATCTCTGGCATCCTTGGCCAGATGTTGGTGATCATGGGCCAGCAGGCAACGATGTGGAGGGAATGGGTTGCCCGGAACAACCCCCCCCCCCCTCCACCATGTGTGTCAGCGCCACCGCCACCGTCACCTCCGCCTCCCCCGTCGCCTCCGCCTCCGCCTCCACCGCCGCCACCACCACCTGAGCCCCTGGCGACGGATGTGGCCCATCACCAACCTGCCCTCCCAGCTGCCTCTGTACCACCTCCGAGACGGAGGGGGCGGCCGAGGCAGGAAGTTGCTGAGAGCAGTGTTGGAGCGCCAGGCACACGCTCCAAGAGGGGACGACCTTGACAATGCCACTGCCTGTGCCAGACATTCACCCTGCAAACCATCCTGTCCCACATAGACAATCATTGCCACTGGTCTGCTGGACTAGCCTGACACCCCCCAATGTGGTGTCAGCACGGACATTTCATCTGCCATTACCTACAACTCCAACTCCCTCCCTCCCACTTACTTGTATATATTCACCAGCACAAAAGCACAACCTGTCAATAAATTGCATTTACTCACACAATGATGTTTTGCCTCCATGTTTATTCACATGATTGCCATCAGATACAGACGTAAACAGGTACAGGGATCATAGTCGCACATGATCATGGCGCTGCGGGAGTGACCTAGAGAAAACCAGAGACAGCAAACACACGTCAGTAAAGAGATTCACACACATCACAACACAATGCACAGCAACATTACACAAACGACAACCATCACACAAGCATGGGATGGGAGCACACACATCATGGACACTCCTATGTCCAAAGACATGAAGACACACATGTGCAACCATCACAAACCACACCCAGCTGAATAACCCCATATCCACACAACACCAGAAAACATACATGAGGCATTGTCAACCGCCACTAGAGGTAGATACTCACATTCAAGGGAAGTAGCGATCAATGAGCTGGCGCCTCTGGTCCACACCTTCCTCCTCACCACTATCCTCATCAGTCGACATGGGTGGGATGGGAGGCCGAGGAACTCCTTCGTCTTCAGGGTCCAACAGCAGTTCAATGTCATTGCGTACTGCCAGGTTGTGGAGCATGCAGCAGGCAATCACGATCTTGCATACTTTTCCTGGTGAGTAAGGCAGTGCCCCTCCGGTCTTATCGAGGCACCGAAACCTAGACTTCAGCAGTCCAAAGGTACGTTCGATGACTCTCCGTGTCCTTCCATGTGCCTCATTGTACCGCATTTCACCCGCCGTCCTCGGATTACGTAGGGGACTGAGGAGCCAGGGCCGGTTTGGGTAAGCCGAGTCGCCTATGTAGGGGGATGACAGAGACAAACATCAGAACAAGATATGGTGGGTACCCCATGCAACACAGAGATCACAAGAGTCCCCACTGCACACTCACCAACAAGCCACGCTTGACCGGGTGGCAGATTTGCCATGAGTCGTGGGACATTGCTGGTTCGCATGATGTGGGCGTCATGTGCGGATCCAGGAAATCTTGCACACACATGGGAGATGATGTTGCTCGCCAGGCACACCACCTGCACGTTCAGCGAATGAAAGTGTTTCCGATTCCTGAACACTTGTTCGCGTGCCCGTGGTGGAATGAGCGCGATGTGCGTGCCATCAATTGAGCCCACAACGTGAGGTATGTGGCCCAGTGCATAGAAACCAGCTTTGACAGCTGGCAACTCTTCCGGACGTGGGAAATGTATGTACTCATCCTTGTACAGCATCATAGCTGTTAACACATCCCGAAGAACCGTGCTGAACATTGCCTGTGACATACCCCCGGCACCTCCAACTGTATACTGAAATGTGCCAGTAGCGAAGAAATGTAGTACCGCCATGACCTTTGCAGTGGGTGTAAACGAGCCAGGATACGTTCTACGTGGCTGCAGATGAGGAGCCAATTGAGCCACAAGCTCCAGCAACCGACGTCGATCCAGCCTGAATTTCCGAATCACCTCCTCGTCTACCATATCCTCCAGCTGAGTGTATGGGCGATGCACATTTGGAGCCCTCCTGTGTGGGAGAGAGATGTAACTTAGGTCAACGTACAAACGACGCATACGTGTACAACTCCATCACATGTGTACCTTACTGACATAACTCCAGTCGTCACCCTAATGTATCGTAGACACATCACAGACACTCATGCAACTGCATGCACACAAACGATAAGTTTACACACGCCATGTCATCAAGCACAAATGCCACCACCAATGATGATGTGCATACGGTAATGACATGCATGGTGACAGAACGTATAAATCACATACACGGAATGCATGTGTACCACCACCACTGTAGTCACCTCGACACAACAATAAACCGACAACAGATGCATGAATTGGCCACACAGCCGTGATGTACTGTGTAGTTGTGAAGATGTAACAACGTCTGTAGGGTCAAACCCGACGTCAACACGTACGAATGCACATCTGTTGGCCATTGTGTGCCGACCGATGTCCATTGTATGGACACACATGCTATATTGTATGACATATGACCTTTCACAATCACGCTCACATCCCTCATGACGCAACTGCACACAACACATCACGGTGCAGCGTCTGACAAGATCACATATTTGGCGCCGCCATGGCGGTGCTCAACTTCCGCTACTTCCCAAAGGCAGAATGCGGCCTGCGTCCCTCTTCCCATTGGCTGCATGTGCAGGGACCGTGACGGGCACACATCGGCAACCGCACGTGCAAGCTTCAGGCACGGATGCTTCAGTTGCAACAATGTACTATCACTGGCGCCTCCATGGCGGGGCACGTACACAGCGGGGGAGGTGCAGGCCTATACACCCTGCAGATGTACTCAATGGACATGCCAGTTCATGACCCCCCTTACAGTCACCTTGCATCATCCACCGTACACCGGCCGGAGCGGCCGGCCCATGAACAACCGCCGTGCCCGGCCATGAACACAACCGCCATGGCCGTGCCCGGCCATGAACAACCGCCGTGCCCGGCCATGAACACAACCGCCATGGCCGTGCCCGGCCATGAACACAACCGCCATGGCCGTGCCCGGCCATGAACAACCGCCGTGCCCGGCCATGAACACAACCGCCATGGCCGTGCCCGGCCATGAACAACCGCCGTGCCCGGCCATGAACACAACCGCCATGGCCGTGCCCGGCCATGAACAACCGCCGGTCCCGGCCATGGCGGTTGTGTTCATGGCCGGGCACGGCGGATGTTCATGGGCCGGCCGCTCCGGCCGGTGTACGGTGGATGATGCAAGGTGACTGTAAGGGGGGTCATGAACTGGCATGTCCATTGAGTACATCTGCAGGGTGTATAGGCCTGCACCTCCCCCGCTGTGTACGTGCCCCGCCATGGAGGCGCCAGTGATAGTACATTGTTGCAACTGAAGCATCCGTGCCTGAAGCTTGCACGTGCGGTTGCCGATGTGTGCCCGTCACGGTCCCTGCACATGCAGCCAATGGGAAGAGGGACGCTGGCCGCATACGGCCAATCGCAAGTAGCGGAAGCTGTGCACCGCAACAACAGGGCCAGTCATTGGCCCATTTCACGATCACGCTCCCAGGGCTGACCAATTGCTGGCGACGTATGCCACTGACACGTGCTGAGGGCCCTATATATGTGTCTTGGCCAACATGAAACTTCCTACCCTGGGGACCAGTGCTGCCTGTGACCATCACCTCGACCTGCTGCTGCTGCTGAGCTGACCACCGACTGCTGCCTGTGACCATCACCTCGACCTGCTGCTGCTGCTGAGCTGACCACCGACTGCTGCCTGTGACCATCACCTCGACCTGCTGCTGCTGCTGAGCTGACCACCGACTGCTGCTCTAGTGCCATACTCCGTGATCTTGCCATGTCGAGAGGCAAAGAGATCCGGTCTCGACCCTTCACCGCCGCGGAGCTTGATGTCCTCGTGGACGGTGTACTCCGCAACTATGGACGCCTCTACGGCGCACCGGGACGGGTGGTAAGTGCAGTGTGGGACATGTTGGTGTGCATGAGGGGGCCAAATGATCAGGCCTATTTATATCTTAGCTGTGTAGTGTGGGCTAGACATATGTTCCTGATTGTGCATGGCTGCTGACAGTAACGTCTTGCCCCTATGTGTGTGACAGGCCACCTGTCCACTGACTTAAACCCTTTTGTCTCCCATCATGGTAGGTCAAGCTGCACCTTCGCAAGGACCTGTGGAGGACCATAGCACGGGAAGTACGGGCATTGGGGGTGTGCAACAGACGACATACACACTGCCACAAACGCTGGGACGACATTTCCAGGCTGAGCAAGAATGTAGCGGAAGTAACACTGGGCCTGATTCCAAGGACGCCCCGTCTGGCCCGACGCTCCATGACCCCTCTCATGCACCGTATCATTGCAGTGACGCATCCTGAACTGGCCGAACGTCTGAGTGCCGATCAACAGCAAACTAGCGGTGAGCATACTGTCTGTGTAGGAAACTTGTGAGTGCTATGCATGTATTGGTGCACAGACACACCATTGAGTTCCGTGTTGCGTATGTATGCCTGTGATGGCATTTTGGTCCCATTGGGTGGTACTCATTTGACATCCAGGTCCGCCATGTTGACACGCCACTTGCTTAGTAGTTGAGTGTTAAAGCACATCCCCTAGTGGTCCATGTCCCCATGGCAGAAAATGTGAGGATGACTGGTAGGGGTGGGCCATGTGCAGGCTGAGGGCTCATGAACCTTTGTCTGCTATGTGATTTGGCTATCCTGTTCCTTCTGTACGTGAGTGTGCCCATGACTCACACATCTTTTCTGTGCATTTCAGCTTTGACAGAGGACACTCAGCCACAGACGGTGGAGAGTAGCCGAGGAAATGAGTCCGGCTCAGACTTCGCACACACGCAGACTGACACGGAGGAGGCCAGCGCCGGAGAGGGGGACAGGACCGTCCCTGAGGACTCGCATGTGGAGACACCATCGTCCTCCTCGTCGGACACTCTTGGTGAGCCTGCACTGTTGTCACAGACTGGGAGTGGGCACTCATCACCTTCTGTCGGAAGACAGCACACAGGGCCCACACTTCCGCCAACTGCACCATGTATTGTTCGTGGCCGAAGGAGTAGGGGGAGCAGAGTGGCGTTCGGTGCAGGCACCGCTGCCCCTGCCACGGTGAGCCAAAATGCACTGTGTGCTGAGGCCGTTGATCTGCTGCGACAGCTGTGTGTGGGTCAGACCAATATGACAAATGCTTTCCAGGATCATGATAGGAAGTTGGGGCAGGTGGTGGCATTCATGGAAGGGATGCATGGCGATCTTGCAGGTCTACACAGGACAGTGCAGTCATTGGCAAGCAGTGTGTCGTCTGCAATAGTACAGTCGAATGAACAGGGTGCTACTTCTGTTTCCCCATCTACACCGCTGGATGTCTCAGGGGGTAGTGATTATTCAGAGCAGGACTCAAATACAGGTTATTGCACTAGAAGCAGCGTCAGACAGCACGTCAGGGCACGCAGGGCACAGACCCCATCCCCTAGATCAGCTAAATCTGTTCACGTAGACGACGTCAGATGCACTGGAGTACACACACAGGATCCACAAGTGTTGTTGGGGGACATGCCTTCCGGAGCTACACAGGCATTCAACACGAAAGGTACTCCGAAGGCAAGGGATACTCACATGTCCATGGACTGTTCCTTGGACAAGGCCAGTCAGAAGACAAAGGCACCTACTGAGAGCAGGGAGACTCCCAAGAGCAGGCCCACAGCAGAGGTAAGGGACACTCCCAAGGACAGTGAGAAGACTAAGGCACCTACTAAGAGCAGGGAGACTCCCAAGAGCAGGCCCACAGCAGAGGTAAGGGACACTCCCAAGGACAGTGAGAAGACTAAGGCACCTACTAAGAGCAGGGAGACTCCCAAGAGCAGGCCCACAGCAGAGGTAAGGGACACTCCCAAGGACAGTGAGAAGACTAAGGCACCTACTAAGAGCAGGGAGACTCCCAAGAGCAGGCCCACAGCAGTGGATAGGAACACTCCCAAGGACAGTGAGAAGACTAAGGCACCTACTAAGAGCAGGGAGACTCCCAAGAGCAGGCCCACAGCAGTGGATAGGAACACTCCCAAGGGCAGCGACACACACAGGGAGCAGGTGTCTGCTGGAGGCAGGTGCACCACAGACGACAAGTCTGCTGGCAGGAACAGGGCGGCGAGCAGGGCACAGGCTACATCCAGAGACAACACTCCACCTAAGGATAAGGCACATCCTACGGACAAGGCATCTAGCATGGACAATGGCGCAATCAAGGACAGGCATACTTCACCCCTGGCTGCACTGAGGCTGATGTTTTCTACTAAACGCCAAACTGATGTCTCCGCGGCGGAGTCCCCCCATACCTCCACTCCCATCCAGGCCAGTCAGAAGCAGAGGAGGGTGTCCCCTGTTGTTGCATCCCCCATTACACATCATTCCGAGTCCAGGCGGCAGGCACAGAGCAAACGACAAGCAGGCTCCAGCACGTCCCCCGAAACCAGATCCCCGGCAGCAGTTGCTCCACCTATACTGGGTGGTGATTCTTTGGAGTCCCCACCACTTGGCAGTCCTGTCCTGTCCAGGGTGCACTCACACCTCCCTAAGAAACGCAGACACACACCATTGACACCTGCAAACCCCGATTTGGCTCTAGGTGAGCTATCCCCAGCTCCCAGGCCCACCCTGCCTCCTGGCCCATACAGCCCTGTGGCTCATCATTTCAGTTGTCCCAGTGGCGCCGGTGCAGTTGACTCTCATGTATCAGATGGTGGCACAGTGTCAGTTGTGCCCTCTCCTGTTGCAGGTCCTGGCAGTGTATCTGGGTCTATGGCTCACGTGTCAGTTAGAAGATCTGTGGCTGTGTTGCACACTCCTGTTTCTGGTGCTGGCAGTCTGTCTGGGTCAGTGGCTCACGTGTCAGTGACTACATCTGTGGCTGTGTCTCACACTCCTGTTGCTGGTGCTGCCAGTGTGTCTGGGTCCGTGGCCCATGTGTGTGTCACTCGGGCTGTGGCTGTGTCTCACACTCCTGTTGCTGGTGCTGCCAGTGTGTCTGGGTCCGTGGCACATGTGTGTGTCACTCGGGCTGTGGCTGTGTCTCACACTCCTGTTGCTGGTGCTGCCAGTGTGTCTGGGTCCGTGGCCCATGTGTGTGTCACTCGGGCTGTGGCTGTGTCTCACACTCCTGTTGCTGGTGCTGCCAGTGTGTCTGGGTCCGTGGCCCATGTGTGTGTCACTCGGGCTGTGGCTGTGTCTCACACTCCTGTTGCTGGTGCTGCCAGTGTGTCCGAGGCAGGTAGTTCACGCAGTCCCCCCTGATTCTGTGATGTGACGTGCTGTACACTTCACTCAAATGTTAATTCACATGGTGTGTCCATTGAGAACTGCGTGGCACTCTTGTGGTCCCTGTGACGGGTTGGTAGGGACACGTAGTTGTGCTGCCTCTGATGTACCTGCTCTGTACTCTACAATGCCCTGTTGATGCTCTGATACTGCATGCTGCCCTCTCGTTACCTGCCTCTGATGTACCTGCTCTGTAATGCACAATGCCCTGTTGATGCTCTGATACTGCATGCTGCCCTCTCGTTACCTGCCTCTGATGTACCTGCTCTGTAATGCACAATGCCCTGTTGATGCTCTGATACTGGCCTCTCGTTACCTGCCTCTGATGTACCTGCTCTGTAATGCACAATGCCCTGTTGATGCTCTGATACTGCATACTGGCCTCTCGTTACCTGCCTCTGATGTACCTGCTCTGTAATGCACAATGCCCTGTTGGTGCTCTGATACTGCATTCTGCCCTCTCGTTACCTGCCTCTGATGTACCTGCTCTGTAATGCACAATGCCCTGTTGGTGCTCTGATACTGCATTCTACCCTCTCGTTACCTGCCTCTGATGTACCTGCTCTGTAATGCACAATGCCCTGTTGATGCTCTGATACTGCATTCTGCCCCTCTCACGTGCTGCCTCTGATGGAGCTGTTCTGTGCAATGGACTGTTGATGCACTTGGCCCCTCTCACGTGCTGCCTCTGATGGAGCTGTTCTGTGCAATGGACTGTTGATGCACTTGGCCCCTCTCACGTGCTGCCTCTGATGGAGCTGTTCTGTGCAATGGACTGTTGATGCACTTGGCCCCTCTCACGTGCTGCCTCTGATGGAGCTGTTCTGTGCAATGGACTGTTGATGCACTTGGCCCCTCTCACGTGCTGCCTCTGATGGAGCTGTTCTGTGCAATGGACTGTTGATGCACTTTGCCCCTCTCATATGTTGCCTCTGATGTACCTGCTCTGTTGGCCACACTGCCCTGTTGCTGTTCTGATACTGCATTCTGCCCTCTCATGTGCTGCCAGTGATGTGACTGTTCTGTGCAATGGACTGTTGATGCACTTGGCCCCTCTCACGTGCTGCCTCTGATGGAGCTGTTCTGTGCAATGGACTGTTGATGCACTTGGCCCCTCTCACGTGCTGCCTCTGATGGAGCTGTTCTGTGCAATGGACTGTTGATGCACTTGGCCCCTCTCACGTGCTGCCTCTGATGGAGCTGTTCTGTGCAATGGACTGTTGATGCACTTGGCCCCTCTCACGTGCTGCCTCTGATGGAGCTGTTCTGTGCAATGGACTGTTGATGCACTTAGCCCCTCTCACGTGCTGCCTCTGATGTACCTGCTCTGTACTCTACAATGCCCTGTTGATGCTCTGATACTGCATTCTGCCCTCTCGTTACCTGCCTATGATGTACCTGCTCTGTACTCTACAATGCCCTGTTGATGCTCTGATACTGCATACTGGCCTCTCGTTACCTGCTATGTTGTACCTGCTCTGTACTCTACAATGCCCTGTTGGTGCTCTGATACTGCATTCTGCCCTCTCGTTACCTGCCTATGATGTACCTGCTCTGTACTGCGCATTGCCCTGTTGATGCTCTGATACTGCATACTGGCCTCTCGTTACCTGCCTCTGATGTACCTGCTCTGTAATGCACAATGCCCTGTTGATGCTCTGATACTGCATGCTGCCCTCTCGTTACCTGCCTCTGATGTACCTGCTCTGTAATGCACAATGCCCTGTTGATGCTCTGATACTGCATGCTGCCCTCTCGTTACCTGCTATGTTGTACCTGCTCTGGTGCCCACTTTGCCCATGTTCACGCATACACTGTGATTTGACCCCTATTATTTGACAATAAAGGTAGTCTATCAAGTCTCGTGGTCTGTCGTTGTCATTCCTGCTTGCGTCCTGCTAATGTGTATTCGTATATGCTTCTCATCAGTGGTTTCGGTAACATGACACTCCCCCTCCCTACGTCACGTCCCTTGCTGGTATTCCCCTCCAGACAGCCAATGGTTTGTACCTTACCTGCGTCGTCGTCCATAGTAGGCCATGACTAGGACGTGGTGGATCGCGAAGAGCATCGGGAAAGCGTGTAGCGCCGGGTCCATGGTGGTGGTCAGCTTGCGGTGGGTATCTCGGCTGTGTCACCTATGTTCGCTGTGGGGATTCCGCCGTGTTAAGACAGGTTGTTTTTCCGCAGCGGTTTTATGTGTGTTTTCCGCCATCTTGATTTGGGGGACGGTCTTCGACGTCAGTGCGTACGGCGGACCGTTTGGATGTGTTCCGTCCGCCGCGTGGTCGTGTGTAGTTGGCCGGCGGAGCGTGTTTTTCCGTCGCGGACGGAAATTTGACACGTTTTCCTATCCTGATATGGCGGACGGAGTATCCGCGGCAGGCGGACACGGAAAAGGCTTTTTCCGCCTACTCCAGGGCCGCGGTGGCTCTTCCGTCCGCCATCCTGATCGACCCCATTGTGTGTGGACTGGGGTCTGGAGTGTGGTCGACTCAGGAGCAGTTCAGGGTGTGGGGAGGATGGACCTGTACAGGGTCCAAAGGAGATGAAAGGTGAAGCAGCTCAGGCTCAAACATGCAGCACAGGAGAGGGGCAGAGCAGGCAGAGAGTGGTAGAGAAGAGCAGAGAGGTTGGCAGAGAGCGCAGAGAGAAGTGAGGGGCAGAGCGGAGCAGAGAGTGACAGAGAGGAGCAAAGAGCAGCGCAGAGGGGCAGAGAGAAGTAAACAGGAGCAGAGAGCGGCAGAGAGAAGCAATGAAGGCAGCGAGGAGTAGAGAGAGGAAGAAAGCTGAAGAGTGCCAAGAGAGCTCAGACGGCCGACACTAGCATGCTGCAAAGATAGGCACAGGGTCTAAAGGGGATAGAGAACACCGCCAGGTCTAGGGTGGTGGAGCGTAGAGAATACTGCATTGTCCAGAGGGGTGGGAGAGTAGCACAGGGTATAAAGGGAGATAGCGGACAGTGCCTGGCCTAAGACAGTGGAGGGGCGAGACCACTGAAGGGTTCTAAGGGGTGGGAGACCAGCACAGTTCGGATATGGGGTCAAAGAGCAATGCAGGATAAAGGAGGGTTGGAGAGCAGTATGTTTAAAAGAAAGGTGTTAGAGTGCTTACCATGTGTGCTCATGATGGGCTTTTGTAACTCTACTTTGTGCTCAGGGTCATAAATCTAAATCTCGGCGTGGCCACCCAGTCTTTCATCTTCCTGAGGTCACTAAGATTAGTGCAATTGAGTAGGATAACAACATTTTTAATGTGGTGTCAAGACCCTCTCTGGTGAATATGTGCTTTACAACATACATAGTGTGGTAAGGACACAGAAATGTATTTTGATATTTTGTTTATCAAAGTCTTTGCAATATTAAACTGTCATTATTCCCACTGTCCCTCTTTGACCCAGTACCTTTCATACCTGTGCCCATTGCCTTGACCTCCTTTCTTTCCTTCGTACCATCTTTTTCCTTTCCTTTTTCTCTTCCTCAGCACCTCCAGCCATGCCTCCATTCTTCTTTCCATTCTTGCTTTCTTACATCCTCATTCTTTTCCCATTCTTCCTCCCTTGGTGCATTATTTCCATCTTCCTTCATTCGTTCCTTACTTTTTTTTTTCCTGCTCCTTCCTTAATCCCTACTTTAATTTCTTAATTTCATATCCTCAACCCTTCCTTCTGATTTTCTTCCTACTTTCTTCATTCAATTCATCCATCACACATCATTCACATGCTTTCTCCCTCTATCCCTTCATTTCTTCCGTACACGTTCTTTTCTTAGTTTCTCCTTTTTTAATCCATAACAATTTCCCCACTCCAGTACTCCCTATCCTGCCTTCATTTGTTTCTAACTTCTCTAATGTATTCCTTACTTCCTTCAACACGTATTTTCTTTTAAACAGCACGGTACAAGCACATTTTCTTTAGTTTGCAAACTTGCCTCAGGTCCTCAAATTACGTTTCCAAAAGCTGCCTTTTGAGACGTACACACATTCTCTAACTTGAGTTCACTCTTGATTTGTTGTCCATATCTTATATTATGTTATGTTATATTGATTCATATAGTGCACTAATCACCCAAGAGGGTAGCCAGGTGCTTGGGCAGGTGTGTAGGTGTGAGGTCCCAGAGGTGCTTTTATGAAGAGCCAGGTCTTCAGCTTCTTGAAGAACCCAAGAAGTGACGAGGTGGCTCTGATGTGTTGAAGCTTGTGGATGTGGGTGGAGCCATTAAAGGAGGTGGAAGGAGCCAGTGGAGGAATTAGGTGTGAAGAACCGTAATAACCCACTCACTGGGTCTCGGCAACGGGGGAACCGCCCTAGTCTTCCATACCTTGCATACTTAGTAAAAAGGAGACACAGGAGCCTTCGTCTGCAGGAGGAACCCAGATTCATTCAATAGCCCGGGCTATGGAACAAAGTCCCAAGCTAGTCAGAGACAAGATCTAGGAGGCTGCTACTTTACTCTGTAGCTTACAAGCCTTTTATACATTCCTCATACCATTCTTTTGGCTGCCAGTCCATTGTCCAATCTGGGCAGTGTTTGTAGTTGATAGCTTGATCAAGGCGATGCTTGTAGTTGGTGACCTGGTCAAGGCTTGGTACACAGAGCATTGTCCACTCTATGCTTGTAGTTGGTGACCTGGTCAAGGCTTGGTACACAGAGCATTGTCCACTCTGCTTTGATCAGGGCTCTTTCTTTCAGGTCATTGTTCAATTGCCTGATCAAAGCCTGGTCTTTCAAGTCATTTGTTTATTTACCTTGATTAGAGTCCAGCAGTCAGACCATTGTCTAGATAACCTGATCACTGTGTCAAGGATGTTTACCTGGCTGGGAGCAGGAGATGGAAAATGAATCATTCACCTAGGGTGTGAGTGTCTTGTGGCTTTCAGTTGACCTTCAAAGAACAGGGGGGGTTGGGTTTGCGACAGTTCCTGGGCAGAAATGCAGGCTGCGTGATGGTTTTTGTCGTGTCAGTTTAGAATTTCCTGAGGCATCAGCAGAAAATGACCAGGTGGGTTGTGTGGAAGTGTTTGACACGAGATGGCAATGAAAAAGCAATGGAGTCCTGGTACAAATGATGTCGGTCAAATGAACACTTTTCCTCAGGTGGAGCCGGGGAGGTGGGTGTGGCTTTCTAAAAAATGTGAGCACCTGCACTTGATATTTTACAAATTAAGCACTGAGCAGATCCATGTCTAACAACTGCTGTCCAGTCACATGCACAAGGGTACTGTTAGAAGCCAGCCTCCATTTAGTCATCTACCACTGCTAGACTCCCCCGACCGAGGGCACCGTGGCTGGGGAGCTGTCACTGTGAAATTTGTCCTGTGAATTCTGAGATAGCCCAGTAATACTAATGCACCACCAGAGCCGGACTGAGAACCAAAACCGGCCCTGGCAAAGTGCTCGGCCGGCCCCCTGAGGGTGCAACCGTGCTCTTTGCCAGGGCCGGTTTTTGGACGATTTTGTTACAGGGCCGTTTTTGCAGCAACGCTGCAAAAACGGCCCGGTAACAAAAACGGCCCCCAGGGCCCCAAAACCGGCCCCCACCCTTGCGGCGCACCGGGGGATTGCCCGGTGCCCGCAACGGCCAGTCCGGGCCTGTGCACCACTCCCACAGACAGTGGTAGAACAGAATGTAGTTTAGGGAAAAGTTGGCCTATATATGGCAACGACCAACAAGAAACTCCATATTTCCAGCTACCAACCCATGCTTTAACATGTAGGTGGTACTATTCTTGGGCATGGACTCTTTTTCTGGTTACAATCTTAAAGCCATCAGAGCGAGACGAAGAAAATGTGTGGGGCTGACTGGTTATTTCATATTTCACTTAAAAGGAAAAATAAGATTTGTGTGTTTTCCTGTTTACAGGCGGGTAGAGAACAAATATTCAATAGGGACTGACTCCAGAGGGGCACATTGTCTTATGCATTCAGGAGCCGTGCCTAGCGTCAAGAACCACAGAGGCAAGGTCTGCAGCCAGCCTCTCAGAGGACAGCGGTTACGCAGCTATGCAGAGGCAAGAGGAGTCCTACCGGCCTGGTGCCTTAGCCTACAACATGGTCTGCAGCCCGGTGGCCCCAAGAATAGCCCCTCTGTAAAGACGGTATGTGCTGGCTCAGCCTGGCAGTCACCACTTTAAACAGGGGAGTTCAGCAGACCACTGGCCCCTTAGTGCAATGAAGCCCATATCATAGTGTGGGGCAGGGCAATGACAAGGCTGAAGATTGGTCTTACACCTTCAGTGAAGATATATGCAAGAATCAATGGGAAATGCACTCTAACATTATGAGTTCCCATAGGTTAATGCTGTCACTTCAGATGTCCGAGTGTGTGTGTCACCAGAGAGAAACAGAACTGAATCATGGTTATACGAGGTAATACTGACTTGTGTATTTGTAGTGCGTTCAAAGATTTATTGTTTAATATCATGGGGTCACAATTGTTTTACAGTACGATCATCTTTGAAAGGGGCAGTATGTTAGTGACTTTACATTTCAGTGTTTTTGCAGCAGTTTCAAAATGCTTTTAGAGCTTCTTATTGCTCAACGGGGTGTCATTTTTGATATTGATCCATTTCCATGGATTTCATTGGTTGGGTTTACATTAGGGAAAGTGCCACTCTAAGTGTGCCTCCCTGCGGCCCCGCCCCCCTGTGATTCCATTCGCCGCCCCGCTCCCGCCACCCAGCTGCTCCTCCCTCCCGGCTCCTTACTTATGACGCCCCAAGAGCGACCGCACAGCGGACGCGGGCAGCGGGAGCGCCGATTGAGCACCAAAGGTGCGCCAAAGGTAAGCCCGTCTGCGCCTGGCCCGCGCCCAGCGCCAGGACCCCTGGCCCTCCCCGCCGAGGCAAGACGACCCGACTGACCTACGACGACGCCACTCTCAACGCACTCAATGCCGGCCGGACCCACGCCTGCTGCCGAGCCACCCCGAGACGCACCCACGGACCCTTCACCTGCTGCACCTGCAAGTTCACCTGCCTCCGAACCTGCCCCGCACCCGCCAAGACAAACACCAGCAGCAGCCACCTCGAGTGCATCCTGATCAACACCCGCTCCGTCCACAGACACGCCGTGGAACTCTGGAACCTCCTCGACGCTACATCACCGGACGTCGCCTTCCTCACGGAAACCTGGATGAACGCCGCCTCTGCACCCGACATCGCCATCGCCATCCCGGACGGGTACAAGATCATCAGGAGGGACCGCATCAACCAGACCGGAGGTGGCATCGCCATCGTCCACAGGAACACCATCCGCATAACGACCGACGCCAACGACTCCTTCCCCGCAGCCGAACATCTCCACTTCCAGATTCACACCGACCATAAGACGACCCTCAGAGGCACCCTCGTCTACAGACCCCCGGGACCACGCACACAATTCAGCGAAGACATCACAGACTTCATCAGCCCGCACGACCTCCCCTCCACCGACTACATCCTCCTCGGGGACCTCAACTTGCACCTGGAGAACAACAAGGACCGCAACACCACCGCCCTGCTGGAAAACCTCGCCAACCTCGGACTCAAGCAACTGGTCAACACCCCCACCCACTACGCCGGCCACACGCTTGATCCCGTCTTCTCTTCCAGCAAGTACATCACCTTCAGCCACGCCACCAGACTCCACGGGACCGACCACAGCTGCGTCCACTTCAGCTTCAAAAGATCCACGACCCACCACCACCCGCAACAGGTACCTCACAGGAATTGGAGCAAGATCACCGCAGACCAGCTCACCACCTCCCTCAGCCAGAGCCCACCCGCCAACACAACGGACCCCAACGAAGCGGCCCGCAACTTCACACAGTGGCTGACCGCCTGCGCCGACGACCTCGCGCCACTAAAGAACCCTCCCAGCAGACCCAGAAGCAAGAAGGCATCCTGGTTCACCGACGACCTCAAGGACTCCAAGAAGACCTGCCGCACCCTCGAGAAAGCCTGGCTCCTCGACCGGACCACCGACAACATGACCGCCCTCAAACACGCTACCCGCAAGCACCACCAGCTCATCCGCACCACCAAGAAGAAATCCCTAAAGGAACGACTGGACAACAACGCCCACGACAGCAAAGAGCTCTTCACTATCGTCAAGGAGTTCTCCAACCCCAGCACCGGCACCAACGACATCACTCCATCAAAAGACCTCTGCAACTACCTCGCCTCGTTCTTCCACCGCAAGATCGCCGACATCCACAACAGCTTCGGCGCCCCACCCACGCACCCAACCGTCGAACCAACGCCCCCCACTTCCACCCTTCGCACCTGGACCACCGTGACCACCGAAGACACAGCCCGCACGATGAACACCATCCACTCCAGATCACCGACCGACCCCTGCCCACACCACGTCTTCAACAAGGCCGACTCCACCATCGCACCCCAACTCCGGAACATCATCAACGCCTCCTTCAACACCGCCACCTTCCCGGAGAGCTGGAAGCACGTCGAGATCAGCGCCCTCCTGAAGAAACCTACAGCGGACCCCACCGATCTCAAAAACTTCCGCCCCATCTCGCTCCTCCCTTTTCCTGCTAAAGTCATCGAGAAGATCGTCAACAGACAGCTGACCGCCTTCCTCGAGACGAACGGATCCCTTGACCTCTCGCAGTCCGGTTTCAGAGCCAACCACAGCACCGAGACCGCCCTCATCGCAGCCACCGACGACATCCGGACCCTGCTCGACAAGGGGGAAACAGTGGCCCTCATCCTCCTGGACCTCTCCGCTGCGTTTGACACGGTCTGCCACCGCACCCTAGTCCAGCGCCTCAGCATCATCGGTATCCAAGAGAAGGCACTGGAGTGGATCATCTCGTTCCTCGCCGGAAGAACACAAAGAGTCCGCCTCCCCCGTTTCGCTCCGAGGCCACCAAAGTCATCTGCGGCGTCCCGCAAGGATCTTCACTCAGCCCCACCCTCTTCAACATCTACATGAAACCTCTCGCAGCCATCGCACGCCAGCACAACCTCAACATCATCTCTTACGCCGACGACACCCAGCTGATCCTCTCCCTCACCAGAGACCCCGACACCACCAGAACCTGCCTACACGAAAGGATGAAAGACGTCGCCGAGTGGATGAAGGACAGCCGCCTGAAACTGAACTCGGACAAGACGGAAGTCCTCATCCTGCGATCTTCGCCCTCCGCCTGGGACGACTCCTGGTGGCCCCCAGCCCTGGGCACCGCACCCAAGCCAACCGACCACGCACGCAACCTGGGCTTCATCCTGGACCCCTCCCTCTCGATGACCAGACAAGTCAACCCCGTCTCCTCATCGTGCTTCAACACCCTGCGTATGCTTCGCAAGATCTTCCGCTGGATCCCGACTGAGACCAGGAAGACTGTCACCCAGGCACTCGTCACCAGCCGACTGGACTACGGAAATGCCCTCTACGCCGGAACCACAGCCAAGCTACAGAAAAGACTCCAGCGCATTCAGAACGCCTCCGCCCGACTCATCCTGGATGTCCCCCGACGCAGCCACATCTCCAGCCACCTGAGGAACCTGCACTGGCTCCCCGTCGACAAGAGGATCACGTTCCGGCTCCTCACCCACGCACACAAGTCTCTCCACGACCTGGGCCCCAAGTACCTCAACGACCGCCTGACCTTCTACACGCCCACCCGCCAGCTACGGTCCACCAGCCTCGCCCTCGCAGCCGTACCACGCATCTGAAGAGCCTCCGCCGGAGGAAGATCCTTCTCTTACCTGGCTGCCAAGACTTGGAACTCCCTCCCCATCCACCTTCGGCTGACCCAGGACCATCTCGCCTTCAGGAAACAACTCAAGACCTGGCTGTTCGAGCAGTAGCATACCCCTCCCCCCAAGCGCCTTGAGACCCTCCCGGGTGAGTAGTGCGCTATACAAATGGCATGATTGATTGATTGATTGATTGATTGTCACATATTTGGATGATGAATATCACTCATAAGTACACTGAAACCATGAAAAAGTCACACATATGCAGTCTGAAAACTTGGCAGCTATGCAAGTCTGCAAGTCAGCTGTCGTGACTGAGTAATTATCACAATTTATTAGCAGGTAGCTGAGATCTCACACGATGGGGCCTCTCACCTCCTGTTTGGTACAGTCGGGTCCCATAGTGCCCTACCATTTCTGGTGCTTTGCAGCAGTGTTAAGATTTTCTTAGAGTTTCTTGTTGCTCAAATGGGTGTCATTTCTGATATTTATGTTTCCCTTGTCTTCATATTTTGATTTTGCTCGGGAGAAAGTCAATCAATGTCACTCATAATTACACTGAAATTATGAGAATGTCACACATATGCAATCTGAAACCTTGGCAGCTATGTGCACCGTATTCATGAAATACAGTGCATTCCTGTCCTTTCTCCCTGCTCTGGCACTGTTTCGGCAGCCTAGCGCCAACATAGGTGCCCTACAACCATGGTGCAAGGTGTCTCCTTTACTTGCAGGACTGGTTTTTTGCAGGAACGTGCACCTTCCTGCACAAAAACAATCCCAAGAGGCATTTTCCTCTTCTATGTGCAGAGCAGAATGCAGCACACATAGAAAGAGAAAAAAAGGAAAGCAATAACCATATTTCTCCTTGTTACGCCCCAACTCAGGAGGCGTACGGTTTAGCACTTCCCCAGGTTTACACGATTATGTAAATCTGGAGCAGCACCAAAATCCATTGGTGTTGTATGGAAAAACCCACCGGAACAACCTTGGAATACCTCCCGGGTGCAGAGTAAAGCAGTGCAGCATTTGTGTTGCATTGCTTTATTCAAGATTTATGAGGGCGCTCAAAGCCACACAGGGTGACTTTCCATGGCTTCATAAAACATATTGAAAGCCCTGCATCATGCATGTACTACATTACGTGGTGGAAACATGACTCAGGCCTCTCATAAATACGCCCTTGGGTTTGCCAAAGAGCAAGGCATTTCATACGATCCGAGATAACCATGGTAGACCAAAGAGAATCTGTGCTCCAGATTAGCGGTTCTAATCCACTCACTGTCGACATCATCATCCATGCACACCTTCTCACTTGTTTCTAGGATGTAGGGATACAAGACTCCATCACTGGTTTCGGCCACATCAGACAACCCTTCTGACTCTTTGGTCTCATGACGAGTGAGCTCTTTATTCCAATTGGGTATTGTATCAAAATGATTAGATCTGCTGGAACACCACTGATTTGTTTACTTTTTCCTGGAGAATTTCGATACTGTAAATGGCCAAAATCTCTGTGTACATGTTCAGAAGAAAACGAGACGTTATGGGGGAATCAGACCCAGAATTACAGATTCTCTGGAAATTCCTCATTTCTCAGTGGTCCCTTTGGGCCCAACTTGCTAGGGACCAGTTTTCCCCACACCGAAAGTTAACAGTACTCTTCATTGAAACCTATCCCATATACACTCCTGCCTCCCCTATTGAACCATTTGTGTTAAACTCCACCAACTTCCACCACTTCACACTGTCGATCACAGTTGTAGTGTCTTGCGAGTTTTTGAAGCAACACTTTTGGCTACTTACGGACTCCGTAGAGCTGTGATGTAGGTGATAGAGTGGAATGCAATGGAAGCTTATTTTAAGATGGTTAGTTTGCAGATGAATAAAGACATGCAATATTAAGCTCCGTGTGTAGTGTAGTCATTGGCGGGTACCCAGGCAGGGGAGGACGCTACAACTGGCATCAAGATAGGGGATAAGTAACCTGAAGTAGAACATGCTCTCCTAGGGAGTTTGCCGTGGTCCAAGCAAACTGCTTGTGCGTGCCACATGTGTTCCCGTTGAAGTACAGAATCAACGCTTCATGCATGTGGAATCAAAGCGCAACTCCAGCCGCTACAAAGCAGGCAAAGACAACAGAAGCGTTGCAAAGTGTCTACACATCGACGGTCAAGAACCTGTTGGTCAAACCATACATAAAGGTACTGTGCTGCCACACAAGATAAAGTTGTACAATATACGGAGTTTTAATGCTGAAGGTGGATTCAATGAGGTTTACGAAGCGCAGCTGCTGATAATCATAATTTTCAAAATAACGCTGCAAACAAAAGTGCTGCAAGGCGGAGATCAACCTGGTGTCAGAAAATACAAATCTCGCTGCTTGATTTAAATAAAGGTTGTCATCAGTTGGAACTCGAAGAAGATTGCAGGTACCTTACAACCTTTTCTCCACACGTTGGTCTTCTATGATACAAGAGACTCAGCTTTGATGTGTCATCGGCTGCAGAACTTTCCCAAGACGCAATTCTATGTGTCATAGAGCATAAAGGCAAATTGCTTTTCATTTACAAGAAGCTGTTGAAAAAGAACTGTAATCGTAGCTTAAGAATTACATTTTTGACCATTCAACTAGTCCAACGCCATGGGTTTCTCCCACAGTGGAAGTTTCCAAAAATGACAGTTAAGGCTCTGTACGCATATGCATTGAATTGTGCCAAGCAAACAAGGTAATTGAACTAAAATGACATCCAGATCCACAAATTGCTGACATGATAGCACAGTTAAATGGTGCAAAGGTCTTCTCTCTGCTTGATTTCAATAAAGGTTGTCATCAGTTGGAACTCGAAGAAGATTGCAGGTACGTTACAACCTTTTCTACACACATTGGTCTGCTATGATACAAGAGACTCAGTTTTGATGCGTCAGCGGCTGCAGAACCTTTCCAAGACGCAATTCAATGTGTCATAAAGCCTGTTATGAATGCATTCAACTGTAGTAATGACATATTGATTTTCGGAGCTTCACAGAAGGAGCATGATGAAGCTCTCACACATGTATGTCGTTTACTTTCTGATGCAGGTTTGACTTTAAATGCAGACAAGTGTGAGTTTCACATGACAAAGTTAAAGTGTTTTGGCCATAACTTTTCAGATGGGGGTATGACACCTGATCCTGCAAAATAAAGCACTGTCAAATGCTGTTCCCCCACAAGTTGTTTTATGATATGTTAATTTCTTGGCATGGCCAGATACTGTTCAAGATACGTGCAAGACTTTGCTACTATAAGTGCTACATTACGAGAGTTAACGAAGAAAAATGTTTCATTTCGGTGGTCATAAGAATGTGAGAGAAATTTCAAGAAAATCAAACAAGCCATTAAAGCTGCTGCTGAAATGGCCTACTCCAATCCAAAGCTTCATACAGAGTTCATTATTGACGCTAGCCCAGTCAGGTTAGGCGCTATACCTGCACAGCACAGCAGACACCCAAATGCTCAAAGGCATATTGTGGCATATGCTAGTAGAAGTTTGTCCTAGACAGAACGTGCTTACTCACAACCTCAGATGGAAAGTTTAGCCATTCATATGGGCATGTGAACATTCCCATGTATTTCTGTTTGGAAAGCTTTTATGCTGGTAACTGATCAGCAAGCTTTACTGACTATCTTTGGCAATCCAAATTCCAAGATACCTCCTTGCATTGATATGTGCGGACTACGAATACAAGAGTACAATTATACCATTGTGCATCATCCAGGGAAGGATCAAAACCCTGCTGACTACGTTTCGAGAGTGCCTATACAAGGTCAGGGTATTCCATCCAAGATGGCTGAAGCCTACATTAGTTTCCATGTAAAATAAAAAACGCCAGATTCTATATCTTTAGCCCAAATCATTAACTGCCACGAGCCATGAAAGTGACATGCTGAAGCTGAAAGATCTTATTACACATCAGTCAAGGAATCGACACACTCGACCTCTCACCAGTGATGGTGAATATCTAAAATACAAAAACGTTGAGGATGGACTGTCCATAACTGAGGAAGGAGTCAAGAATCCTAATTCCGGAGAGTCTTCAACAGAAAAAAATTAAAGTAGCTCATGAAGGACTTTGTGGAATTATTGCCACCAAAAGAGCTCACCGAGACCGAGTTTGGTTTTCATATTTAGATGAGAGGCTTGAAAAGGAACTCAAGGCCTGTAATCTTTGCAACCTCCTTTCTACAAATATTTCTCAACATACCCTAGCATGTCAGATCTCCCTAAGCATGCATGAGAGAAAATAGCCATTGACTTCTTTGGTCCACTTGAAAATGGACATCATCTGATAGTAATTGTGGATGAGTACTCTCCTTTTCCATTAATAGAAGATCTCTAATCCAAATATCACGAGCGAATCATTGAGACTAGGTGGCATCTTTGCGACATGGGGTGTTCCAGCTATTTTTGTGTCTAATAATGACCAGCCTTTTAACAGTTAAGAATTCAAGAATTTCCTGGATCATATGAACCTAAAGCATCAGAAGAGTAAACATTTATGGCCACAGGTCAGCTGACTTGTTGAGCGTTTTATGAGTATGCTAAAGAAAACAGTACAGCTTGCCAATCTTGACAGGCTTACTTTAAAAGCTGTATTCTACTCTATGAGCCTATTGTTCAACAACTCACTTGACCACAGGCGACAGTCCTGCGACTTTGATGTTCATGACAGCAATGACCAACAAAAGAGAAGGAAGTGAGAACACAACTCATACAAAGGACTTGGTTAAAAAGCAGAAAATTAAAGCCTATGCAGACAAGAGGTGAAATGCAAAGATCATTGAATTTAAGAGAGGAGATCTAGTGACCACCCGCCAAATGCAAAGAAGGAAATCTGATGCTCCATGTGATGCCGAACCTTTTCAAGAAGTGTCCACCAAGGGACACATGGTGACTGCCCGGCGTCCTAGAACGTCTGTTAACCAAGACTCTTCTTACTTTTGGCATTTGATTAATCAGTCTTCTGATCGAGATGGTAAAGGGAAGACTGAACCTGAAAACACATTGACTGCTGTAACCTCTTCACAGTCTACGAAAATCGCTGACACTGAAGATGACAGCTCCCATCTTCCAGTATCAAATCAGGTCAAATAATTAAGGCACCAAGAAGATTGATTGTAGAGATATAATTACACATATGCATGTACTGATTTGTAACAACATAAACACATTTATTTAACAGAGTGGAAGGTGTAGTGTCTTGCAAAATTTATGACGGAACCCTTTTGGCTACTAATAGATGCCGTAGAGCTGTGATATAAGTGTCAGAGAGGAAAGTTTTAGAATGTTGAGTTCACAGTTATACGCAGACGATTAAAGACGTGTAATATTAAGCTCCATGTGTAGCATAGTCATTGGCCGGTACCCAGGCTGGGGAGGACGCTACAACAAATCACCTTCATTGCTGCCTGAACCCACCAGCAATTTTAATAAAATAAATATGTCTGCATATTCCATTTTATCAGCACATAGTCAATCTCAAATGTATATGCTTGAAGTTTAACTTTCAGTCACACAGTCAGCTTGGTTCCTCCTCCAGTAGTCTACATGTCCACCACTGTTCCTTAACATGAACTGTGTACCCCATGGAAATATCCAAATATGGGTTATTAGCCATGTGCATGTCAAAGTCTCTTGTTGTGCAACGGAGTAATGTCTCTCACATTCCAAGTCAAATGTGCAAATGTCACCCTGTGCTACTTTCCTTGGACTATCTGAGATAACATAGTACTTATCCCATACTTGCTGCCATCCTATCTCACTAAATATAGCGTGTCAGGATGTAGCGGAAATAAAGACGTCCTCTGATTATCCCAGTTCATCCCTTTGATTGTTCCCTCACACTCAGTACTCCACGAGTATTATTATGACAGCCACATACAGGACACCCATTGGTATCTGTTAGCTTTAGACTCTCCAAAACATGTGTGGTTTGCACCAAGGAGTCTGTTATGGTCTCTTTTTAGAGACATACCATATTGACTCTCTTCTTAAGAGGGACATAAAAATACCTGTTATTTTCCCCTGCCAACCCCGGATTTACTTTTCCCAGGAGTACTTTTCAGAGGAAGAAGAATAATGGGGATTTCACGTTTTTTGTGGACTGACGTAGAGCTCAGACTTACTGTTATGATGTTCATATCTGGGCTACACAGCATTCCATCCTGAGGTTTCATCTGCTTGAAGCAGGTGAAATCTCCTGTTGAAATAGCACTTCCCACTGGTGTTTCCGCTGAACTCATATTCCTGGCCATGGTAACTCTGGTGACTAGGCCCATCGAAATTAAGGAGCCACTCGTAATGAGGGCCATATTGTTAGAAAGCACGACATTGGTATTGTTCTGGGAAATCTGAAGATATACGGTGGATAATAAACATGTCTCCACTTGGCTTTCCCTATTGAGCTATGCGTCTGACACCCTTAAGTTCCATAACTAAGATCCTGTGACATTCTGTTACTGAAAGTAGGAATTAAGAGGGTGAGTTAGGACCTATGAGGCGGTACCTTCTGCCCAGTGATATGCTCAGAGTGGAAGAGGGTGGTCACACAACTCATTATGTTTACACTTATTTATTAGTAATTTTCTTTGGGATACACCAAGAACCAAGGAGTGTTATCGCTCTTAACAGAGGTCAGTGGGATACACAAGTTTACATACATTAAAAACAGTGTGACGTTGGATTTCCATATGTATCCCACAGACACCAAAATTCCACATCGATCTTTCAGCATTGGCTCCAATGAACTCACTCAAACCTCAGCCACACTTAACTCCATTGAAACACAGACAAATGAAAACATATCTGTCTAAACATCACTGAACGAGACATTGTGTACACTGGGCTGTCTCAGCCGCCTGAGAGCTCACTAATCCAAACCCTGTGTTCTTGGTAAGAACAACAAAAAGATTGGAGTCACCATTGATCTTCTACCATAATTTGATAATGTATATATATGATAATAACCTCCCAGAAACACTACGCTGAGAAAGATATCAGCAACATAAGGTGCCTTTCGTCGATAGCTGACTTCAGAATGATGACTCTCTAATGATACCCAAAATGGACTACTGTTCCGCCCACCTTAACAACGTCAGACATGGATAAATTCAGAACTCTCCATACATCCACCACCAGACTAATATTAAGCACCAACCCACAGACCCTATACATTCAATCCTAAAAGAGTTCTACCAAATAAGAATGCCTATGGTAGCGCTCAAATATGATTATTCTATTCACGATATTTGTACCAACTTAGACACAAAAACCTGAATGTGCACTTTGCACACGTTGACAAAAATGGCACAAAAATGAGTAACAGTATTGTAAAAGTGTGCTTGAAATACATGGAAAAAGAGAAAAACAAAGGCAAACAGATTATAATGTTTACTAATAGGGTGTAATAACAGACTATTTAGGAAAGAAGATGATTTATAATGCTTTACTGACAAAAGAATACAATTCTAATGATGTCAATTAGCATTTCTATTGTCTTTCATTGTAATGCATCATGAAAAAAAGAGATGCAAACACTTATCAGAAATAGTTACATAGTTAATATTTTCAGTAGTGATACTTGACACTATTAGGATTAAAAAAAATTCAAAACGATATTAGTGAAATGAATTTTAAGAATAATATACATTTATGAATGTTGAAATGTTGTGGAAGTAGGTCATAGTAATTTTAGTCCTTTCTATGTGGTAACACACTGATGAATATTACCATTATTTCTTTACATGAATGTGTGATTTATTTAATTATATTTGATTTTAATTAAGTTTACTTTACTGAAAATGAAATGTTAGTTTGAATGCATTTATTCAAGTTCCTTCCTGAACTGCATTATTTCAGAGCTTAATTCAATGGGTTTTTAAGTTTATTTAAATTTTGCTTTATCTATTCTACATAATTAATATCATTAAATAAGGACATTCTTCTAATAACCAAATTGTCTAAAACTGCCTGAATCTGTTATTGTGTCTTGATATTCTTTCTTTAAACTGTGCCCTTTAATATTGATTCTAAATGTGTAACAGAGAACATCATAGCCTTTTGTCAGAACATAAAGTTCTGCTGCTTTTATTCTGTGTTGCGACTGCAGAACTCTTAGGGCTCCATTAGGATGACAGGCGGACTTTGTCCGCCCGTCATCCTAGCGTGGATTGCGACCACCCGCCATTAGGGTGGGGGTCCCGTGGGTGGCATTAGGATGCGGCAGCCACAGTGGCGGCCGCATCCTGCATTCATAACATTGCGGCGGGCGGTGCACTCTGCACCGCCCGCCACAATGCTATGAATGCTTGCATGCATTTGCATACGCAATGCGGCAGGCACCGCGCGGTGACTACCGCATTGCATATGCCCCCCGTGTGCACCCCCCACCCCTCCTTCACTTTGGGGGCCTGCAGGGGGCCCCCAAAGTGAAGACCGCATGCCTTTCCGTGGCGGCATTGCCGCCACGGAAAGGCATCTGTTTCCCCCCATCTTAATATGGCTGGTGGTGTCTGTTAGACACCGCCACCATATTATTCCTTTTCCGCCCCGGCCGCACGGCGACCTGGGTGGAAAAGCGTCGGACGGTCTTTCCGTCCGCCGCGGTCCCCCCCGCCTTACTAATATGGGTGGGGGGAATTCGGGAAACGGTGTCGGGTGGATTGCCTCCGCCAATCCGGCGGTGGCTACCGCCAGCCTGGCGGAGGCAATCCGCCCGACATCGTAATGGGCCCCTTAGTGTGTATCATCCTGGTTAGACTAAAAGTCTTCAAGAGGTTAGGTCTACACATTGGAATACTTTATTTCTATAGCATGGTTCTGAGATTGGTGTATTAGAACCACATCTCGAACTTGTGTGTTGGCTGTCAATTAATGGTCCTCATTGGGTGACCAACAAGAATTTGGATACCCTAATTCCCACCCCTCACTATCAGCACAGAAAGATCCATCCATTGCCTGTGGTAAAGTGTAGTGATGAAAGCTGACTAATCGTAGAGGGTCCAGTACGATTAGAGTTGTGAGTGAGTCTGTAAAAACACTTTTGCTGGATCACCTACATATCTGTCAGATCTCATAATTCCTCATAGGACTTCGAGACCACTCTGTCCAACGTCTGGCCCCTTTCAGACAACACGATTCACAGGCTGAAGACCTGCAGTTAGAAGAAGAACTCAGAAACATTTACCTCAGCTACTCAAAGACATCCTGAAACTGCTTTCATTTGGTAAAAAACTCATATAGCTACTATGGGCTTCATCGTTTGAGTAACTCCTTTTCATATCCTACTGCCTTCTTCCAAAGCATCGTAAGACATGTTGCAATTGGCAAATTCCTAAGAACAATAAGTGGATTAAAGCAAAGCAGAAGTACCTCTGTGACCACCTAATGTCAAATGGCATGTGAGTATATGGAGCTAGTTAGAATGAGATCGTCCTGTTCAATTTCTTTTATGTGAGTAGTGAGTGGTATACCTAACAATATATATGGGGGTAGTATTAAGAATAGACTTTCAGTACAATAGAGTGGGAGACCGGTCTACCTCTCCTGATGGTATATATGTTGCATTAAGGTGGAACTTTGTGACGAACATATTATTTTTGCCTTTAAGTGAGACTATACACCATGATAAAGATGGGATTTTCTCTTTAAAATGTCTTTTAAAAGTGCAACAAACGAAAACTTCATCACGTTTTCAAAGTTAAAAACAAATCGGTAAATGCAACTTCCACTAAAAGTAGGCTTGCATGAGAAGATACAGATGAAAACCACATGCAGCAGGAAATTTCTATTGTGAAAACATACTTTGTTTTTTAGAACGTTTTGCATCCAAGGCTGGGTGAATTCGAGAAACTCAACAAACTATGTGAAATACAAAGTTTGCTAATTTCAAAGACAAAGTTTAAAACTTCAGCTCGTAATTAAATGCAGTTTATAAAGATTTCTTGATGGACTTCACCGAATTTTAAATACCTTTCCAAAACCTTTTTATTTTAGGTCATTGCTAATTTAATGTCACTAGATGCAGTGGTCTTTTGGACCCAACACAAGAATTTACAAGCAGCACTATATAACAGCAAATGGTACCAAAAATGATGTTGTTGCTAGGAGCAGGGTTACAACCAATGGCAATGTGTGACTTTGTAGGAGCTCCAAAATCCTTGACATAAACTTACATAGTTCATTTAGTTTATTTGTCCAATGTTTGTTTAACAGCGGGAAAGATCAGTGAAGCAGCTGAGAACATGCTTAGAAACAAGATGAAGGTCTAGGGGGCCAGTAAGTATACTTTGGGCAGTTGCCTGGCCATTAAAGCTCTTTCCTGTCCAGTTCCAGCCTTTACAGCACATAGACGACAATGGGGTGGTCCTGATGATGGGGATGCAGGATGAAAAGATGCTCAAAGATGCCCCGGTTGCGGTCAACGGGGTGTCTTTGTGGTGGTCCACAGTCCACAGGTGATGTGGAGCAACTTGGTCTACAAAAGTCGGGGTCCCACGACGTCTGCAGGGGGTGGAAAGGCAGCAGCGGCTGGTCTTTGGAACTCTGGAAACAGCAGTTGGAGTTAAATCCTTTAGTATTCTGACAGCACTCCTGGGTCCCGCTGACTTGGTGCAACTTTTAGCCATTAACGATCGGTCACTAGCTAGCAGGGTATCTTCTCTGGTGGCTAGCAATTGGCCAGTTTAGGCTTCTTCAGCTCTTTTCTCCCGGGAGCTGGTACCAGGAGATCAGCAGGCTGATCCTTCGAGTCACTTCGCTGGTGTGGGGACAGGACACCTTTTCCCTGAGTTAGGAGCCGCAGGCGCAGTCCAAACTTCACTAATCCAAAGTGCAGTAGGTGCAGTCCAGCAGATGGTGAGCCTCTCTTGTGCAGATCCAAGGGCAGCAGAGCAGTCCTTCTTCAGTCCTCTTTCCAAATCCAGGGTGATCTGGGGTCCAGGGTCCAGGACTGCCCTATTTATTCTGCTAAAGAGCCCTGAGCCCTGAGCCACACGGTCACTCGTCAATTGGCTACTAAGTCCCCTCCCTTTGGGTAATGGCTTTGAAGCAATGTGTGGCCCAGAGTTCACTATTCTAGCCACTCTCAAGATGTCAGGCCCTCCTTTCGGATGCTAGGTGCTCAGTAGCCCACCCTAAAGGTGTGGTTACCTGGGGGCTACACACCCGTGGGAAAACTCTATCCACTCTATGCTTGTAGTTGGTGACCTGGTCAAGGCTTGGTACACAGAGCATTGTCCACTCTGCTTTGATCAGGGCTCTTTCTTTCAGGTCATTGTTCAATTGCCTGATCAAAGCCTGGTCTTTCAAGTCATTTGTTTATTTACCTTGATTAGAGTCCAGCAGTCAGACCATTGTCTAGATAACCTGATCACTGTGTCAAGGATGTTTACCTGGCTGGGAGCAGGAGATGGAAAATGAATCATTCACCTAGGGTGTGAGTGTCTTGTGGCTTTCAGTTGACCTTCAAAGAACAGGGGGGGTTGGGTTTGCGACAGTTCCTGGGCAGAAATGCAGGCTGCGTGATGGTTTTTGTCGTGTCAGTTTAGAATTTCCTGAGGCATCAGCAGAAAATGACCAGGTGGGTTGTGTGGAAGTGTTTGACACGAGATGGCAATGAAAAAGCAATGGAGTCCTGGTACAAATGATGTCGGTCAAATGAACACTTTTCCTCAGGTGGAGCCGGGGAGGTGGGTGTGGCTTTCTAAAAAATGTGAGCACCTGCACTTGATATTTTACAAATTAAGCACTGAGCAGATCCATGTCTAACAACTGCTGTCCAGTCACATGCACAAGGGTACTGTTAGAAGCCAGCCTCCATTTAGTCATCTACCACTGCTAGACTCCCCCGTCCGAGGGCACCGTGGCTGGGGAGCTGTCACTGTGAAATTTGTCCTGTGAATTCTGAGATAGCCCAGTAATACTAATGCACCACCAGGGCCGGACTGAGAACCAAAACCGGCCCTGGCAAAGTGCTCGGCCAGCCCCCTGAGGGTGCAACCGTGCTCTTTGCCAGGGTCGGTTTTTGGACGATTTTGTTACAGGGCCGTTTTTGCAGCAACACTGCAAAAACGGCCCGGTAACAAAAACGGCCCCCAGGGCCCCAAAACCGTCCCCCTCCCTTGCGGCGCACCGGGGGATTGCCCGGTGCCCGCAACGGCCAGTCCGGGCCTGTGCACCACTCCCACAGACAGTGGTAGAACAGAATGTAGTTTAGGGAAAAGTTGGCCTATATATGGCAACGACCAACAAGAAACTCCATATTTCCAGCTACCAACCCATGCTTTAACATGTAGGTGGTACTATTCTTGGGCATGGACTCTTTTTCTGGTTACAATCTTAAAGCCATCAGAGCGAGACGAAGAAAATGTGTGGGGCTGACTGGTTATTTCATATTTCACTTAAAAGGAAAAATCTGATTTGTGTGTTTTCCTGTTTACAGGCGGGTAGAGAACAAATATTCAATAGGGACTGACTCCAGAGGGGCACATTGTCTTATGCATTCAGGAGCCGTGCCTAGCGTCAAGAACCACAGAGGCAAGGTCTGCAGCCAGCCTCTCAGAGGACAGCGGTTACGCAGCTATGCAGAGGCAAGAGGAGTCCTACCGGCCTGGTGCCTTAGCCTACAACATGGTCTGCAGCCCGGTGGCCCCAAGAATAGCCCCTCTGTAAAGACGGTATGTGCTGGCTCAGCCTGGCAGTCACCACTTTAAACAGGGGAGATCAGCAGACCACTGGCCCCTTAGTGCAATGAAGCCCATATCATAGTGTGGGGCAGGGCAATGACAAGGCTGAAGATTGGTCTTACACCTTCACCGAAGATATATGCAAGAATCAATGGGAAATGCACTCTAACATTATGAGTTCCCTTAGGTTAATGCTGTCACTTCAGATGTCCGAGTGTGTGTGTCACCAGAGAGAAACAGAACTGAATCATGGTTATACGAGGTAATACTGACTTGTGTATTTGTAGTGCGTTCAAAGATTTATTGTTTAATATCATGGGGTCACAATTGTTTTACAGTACGATCATCTTTGAAAGGGGCAGTACGTTAGTGACTTTACATTTCAGTGTTTTTGCAGCAGTTTCAAAATGCTTTTAGAGCTTCTTATTGCTCAACGGGGTGTCATTTCTGATATTGATCCATTTCCATGGATTTCATTGGTTGGGTTTACATTAGGGAAAGTGCCACTCTAAGTGTGCCTCCCTGCGGCCCCGCCCCCCTGTGATTCCATTCGCCGCCCGCTCCCGCCACCCAGCTGCTCCTCCCTCCCGGCTCCTTACTTATGACGCCCCCAGAGCGACCGCGCAGCGGACGCGTGCAGCGGGAGCGCCGATTGAGCGCCGAAGGTGCGCCAAAGGTAAGCCCGTCTGCGCCCGTCTGTGCCTGGCCCGCACCCAGCGCCAGGACCCCTGGCCCTCCCCGCCGAGGCAATACGACCCGACTGACCTACGACGCCGCCACTCTCAACGCACTCAATGCCGGCCGGACCCACGCCTGCTGCCGAGCCACCCCGAGACGCACCCACGGACCCTTCACCTGCTGCACCTGCAAGTTCACCTGCCTCCGAACCAGCCCCGCACCCGCCAAGACAAACACCAGCAGCAGCCACCTCGAGTGCATCTAGATCAACACCCGCTCCGTCCACAGACACGCCGTGGAACTCTGGAACCTCCTCGACGCTACATCACCGGACGTTGCCTTCCTCACGGAAACCTGGATGAACGCCTCCTCTGCACCCGACATCGCCATCGCCATCCCGGACGGGTACAAGATCATCAGGAGGGACCGCATCAACCAGACCGGAGGTGGCATCGCCATCGTCCACAGGAACACCATCCGCATAACGACCGACGCCAACGACTCCTTCCCCGCAGCCGAACATCTCCACTTCCAGATTCACACCGACCCTAAGACGACCCTCAGAGGCACCCTCGTCTACAGACCCCCGGGACCACGCACACAATTCAGCGAAGACATCACAGACTTCATCAGCCCGCACGACCTCCCCTCCACCGACTACATCCTCCTCGGGGACCTCATCTTCCACCTGGAGAACAACAAGGACCGCAACACCACCGCCCTGCTGGAAAACCTCGCCAACCTCGGACTCAAGCAACTGGTCAACACCCCCACCCACTACGCCGGCCAAACGCTTGATCCCGTCTTCTCTTCCAGCAAGTACATCACCTTCAGCCACGCCACCGGACTCCACTGGACAGACCACAGCTGCGTCCACTTCAGCTTCAAAAGATCCACGACTCACCACCACCCGCAACAGGTACCTCACAGGAATTGGAGCAAGATCACCGCAGACCAGCTCACCACCTCCCTCAGCCAGAGCCCACGCGCCAACACAGCGGACCCCAACGAAGCAGCCCGCAACATCACACAGTGGCTGACCGCCTGCGCCGACGACCTCGCGCCACTAAAGAACCCTCCCAGCAGACCCAGAAGCAAGAAGGCATCCTGGTTCACCGACGACCTCAAGGACTCCAAGAAGACCTGCCGCTCCCTCGAGAAAGCCTGGCTCCTCGACCGGACCACCGACAACATGACCGCCCTCAAACACGCTACCCGCAAGCACCACCAGCTCATCCGCACCATCAAGAAGAAACACCTGAAGGAACGACTGGACAACATTGCCCACGACAGCAAAGAGCTCTTCACTATCGTCAAGGAGTTCTCCAACCCCAGCACCGGCACCAACGACATCACTCCATCACAAGACCTCTGCAACTCCCTCGCCTCGTTCTTCCACCGCAAGATCGCCGACATCCACAACAGCTTCGGCGCCCCACCCATGCACCCAACCGTCGAACCAACGCCCCCCACCGCCACCCTTCGCACCTGGACCACGGTGACCACCGAAGACACAGCCCGCACGATGAACACCATCCACTCCGGATCACCGACCGACCCCTGCCCACACCACGTCTTCAACAAGGCCGACTCCACCATCGCACCCCAACTCCGGAACATCATCAACGCCTCCTTCAACACCGCCACCTTCCCGGAGAGCTGGAAGCACGCCGAGATCAGCGCCCTCCTGAAGAAACCTACAGCGGACCCCACCGATCTCAAAAACCTCCGCCCCATCTCGCTCCTCCCTTTTCCTGCTAAAGTCATCGAGAAGATCGTCAACAGACAGCTGACCGCCTTCCTCGAGACGAACGGATCCCTTGACCTCTCGCAGTCCGGCTTCAGAGACAACCACAGCACCGAGACCGCCCTCATCGCAGCCACCGACGACATCCGGACCCTGCTCGACAAGGGGGAAACAGTGGCCCTCATCCTCCTGGACCTCTCCGCTGCGTTTGACACGGTCTGCCACCGCACCCTAGTCCAGCGCCTCAGCATCATCGGTATCCAAGAGAAGGCACTGGAGTGGATCATCTCGTTCCTCGCCGGAAGAACACAAAGAGTCCGCCTCCCCCCGTTTCGCTCCGAGGCCACCGAAGTCATCTGCGGCGTCCCGCAAGGATCTTCACTCAGCCCCACCCTTTTCAACATCTACATGAAATCTCTCGCAGCCATCGCACGCCAGCACAACCTCAACATCATCTCTTACGCTGACGACACCCAACTGATCCTCTCCCTCACCAGAGACCCCGACACCGCCAGAACCTGCCGACACGAAGGGATGAAAGACGTCGCCGAGTGGATGAAGGACAGCCGCCTGAAACTGAACTCGGACAAGACGGAAGTCCTCATCCTGGGATCTTCGCCCTCCGCCTGGGACGACTCCTGGTGGCCCCCAGCCCTGGGCACTGCACCCAAGCCAACCGACCACGCACGCAACCTGGGCTTCATCCTGGACCCCTCCCTCTCGATGACCAGACAAGTCAACGCCTTCTCCTCATCTTGCTTCAACACCCTGCGTATGCTTCGCAAGATCTTCCGCTGGATCCCGACTGAGACCAGGAAGACTGTCACCCAGGCACTCATCACCAGCCGACTGGACTACGGAAATGCCCTCTACGCCGGAACCACAGCCAAGCTACAGAAAAGACTCCAGCGCATCCAGAACGCCTCCGCCCGACTCATCCTGGAAGTCCCCCGACGCAGCCACATCTCCAGCCACCTGAGGAACCTGCACTGGCTCCCCGTCGACAAGAGGATCACGTTCCGGCTCCTCACCCACGCACACAAGTCTTTCCACGACCTGGGCCCCAAGTACCTCAACGACCGCCTGACCTTCTACACGCCCACCCGCCAGCTACGGTCCACCAGCCTCGCCCTCGCAGCCGTACCACGCATCTGAAGAGCCTCCGCCGGAGGAAGATCCTTCTCTTACCTGGCTGCCAAGACTTGGAACTCCCTCCCCATCCACCTTCGGCTGACCCAGGACCATCTCGCCTTCAGGAAACAACTCAAGACCTGGCTGTTCGAGCAGTAACATACCCCTCCCCCCAAGCGCCTTGAGACCCTCCCGGGTGAGTAGTGCGCTATACAAATGGCATGATTGATTGATTGATTGATTGATTGTCACATATTTGGATGTTGAATATCACTCATAAGTACACTGAAACCATGAAAAAGTCACACATATGCAGTCTGAAAACTTGGCAGCTATGCAAGTCTGCAAGTCAGCTGTCGTGACTGAGTAATTATCACAATTTATTAGCAGGTAGCTGAGATCTCACACGATGGGGCCTCTCACCTCCTGTTTGGTACAGTCGGGTCCCATAGTGCCCTACCATTTCTGGTGCTTTGCAGCAGTGTTAAGATCTTCTTAGAGTTTCTTGTTGCTCAAATGGGTGTCATTTCTGATATTTATGTTTCCCTCGTCTTCATATTTTGATTTTGCTCGGGAGAAAGTCAATCAATGTCACTCATAATTACACTGAAATTATGAGAATGTCACACATATGCAATCTGAAACCTTGGCTGCTATGTGCACCGTATTCATGAAATACAGTGCATTCCTGTCCTTTCTCCCTGCTCTGGCACTGTTTCGGCAGCCTAGCGCCAACATAGTTGCCCTACAACCATGGTGCAAGGTGTCTCCTTTACTTGCAGGACTGTTTTTTTGCAGGAACGTGCACCTTCCTGCACAAAAACAATCCCAAGAGGCATTTTCCTCTTCTATGTGCAGAGCAGAATGCAGCACACATAGAAAGAGAAAAAAAGGAAAGCAATAACCATATTTCTCCTTGTTACGCCCCAACTCAGGAGGCGTACGGTTTAGCACTTCCCCAGGTTTACATGATTATGTAAATCTGGAGCAGCACCAAAATCCATTGGTGTTGTATGGAAAAACCCACCGGAACAACCTTGGAATACCTCCCGGGTGCAGAGTAAAGCAGTGCAGCATTTGTGTTGCATTGCTTTATTCAAGATTTATGAGGGCGCTCAAAGCCACACAGGGTGACTTTCCATGGCTTCATAAAACATATTGAAAGCCCTGCATCATGCATGTACTACATTACGTGGTGGAAACATGACTCAGGCCTCTCATAAATACGCCCTTGGGTTTGCCAAAGAGCAAGGCATTTCATACGATCCGAGATAACCATGGTAGACCAAAGAGAATCTGTGCTCCAGATTAGCGGTTCTAATCCACTCACTGTCGACATCATCATCCATACACACCTTCTCACTTGTTTCTAGGATGTAGGGATACAAGACTCCATCACTGGTTTCGGCCACATCAGACAACCCTTCTGACTCTTTGGTCTCATGACGAGTGAGCTCTTTATTCCAATTGGGGATTGTATCAAAATGATTAGATCTGCTGGAACACCACTGATTTGTTTACTTTTTCCTGGAGAATTTCGATACTGTAAATGGCCAAAATCTCTGTGTACATGTTCAGAAGAAAACGAGACGTTATGGGGGAATCAGACCCAGAATTACAGATTCTCTGGAAATTCCTCATTTCTCAGTGGTCCCTTTGGGCCCAACTTGCTAGGGACCAGTTTTCCCCACACCAAAAGTTAACAGTACTCTTCATTGAAACATATTCCATATACACTCCTGCCTCCCCTATTGAACCATTTGTGTTAAACTCCACCAACTTCCACCACTTCACACTGTCGATCACAGTTGTAGTGTCTTGCGAGTTTTTGAAGCAACACTTTTGGCTACTTACGGACTCCGTAGAGCTGTGATGTAGGTGATAGAGTGGAATGCAATGGAAGCTTATTTTAAGATGGTTAGTTTGCAGATGAATAAAGACATGCAATATTAAGCTCCGTGTGTAGTGTAGTCATTGGCGGGTACCCAGGCAGGGGAGGATGCTACAACTGGCAACAAGATAGGGGATAAGTAACCTGAAGTAGAACATGCTCTCCTAGGGAGTTTGCCGTGGTCCAAGCAAACTGCTTGTGCGTGCCACATGTGTTCCCGTTGAAGTACAGAATCAATGCTTCATGCATGTGGAATCAAAGCGCAACTCCAGCCTCTACAAAGCAGGCAAAGACAACAGAAGCGTTGCAAAGTGTCTACACATCGACGGTCAAGAACCTGTTGGTCAAACCATACATAAAGGTACTGTGCTGCCACACAAGATAAAGTTGTACAATATACGGAGTTTTAATGCTGAAGGTGGATTCAATGAGGTTTACGAAGCGCAGCTGCTGATAATCATAATTTTCAAAATAATGCTGCAAACAAAAGTGCTGCAAGGCGGAGATCAACCTGGTGTCAGAAAATACAAATCTCGCTGCTTGATTTAAATAAAGGTTGTCATCAGTTGGAACTCGAAGAAGATTGCAGGTACCTTACAACCTTTTCTCCACACGTTGGTCTTCTATGATACAAGAGACTCAGCTTTGATGTGTCATCGGCTGCAGAACTTTCCCAAGACGCAATTCTATGTGTCATAGAGCATAAAGGCAAATTGCTTTTCATTTACAAGAAGCTGTTGAAAAAGAACTGTAATCGTAGCTTAAGAATTACATTTTTGACCATTCAACTAGTCCAACGCCATGGGTTTCTCCCACAGTGGTAGTTTCCAAAAATGACAGTTAAGGCTCTGTACGCATATGCATTGAATTGTGCCAAGCAAACAAGGCAATTGAACTAAAATGACATCCAGATCCACAAATTGCTGACATGATAGCACAGTTAAATGGTGCAAAGGTCTTCTCTCTGCTTGATTTCAATAAAGGTTGTCATCAGTTGGAACTCGAAGAAGATTGCAGGTACGTTACAACCTTTTCTACACACATTGGTCTGCTATGATACAAGAGACTCAGTTTTGATGCGTCAGCGGCTGCAGAACCTTTCCAAGACACAATTCAATGTGTCATAAAGCCTGTTATGAATGCATTCAACTGTAGTAATGACATATTGATTTTCGGAGCTTCACAGAAGGAGCATGATGAAGCTCTCACACATGTATGTCGTTTACTTTCTGATGCAGGTTTGACTTTAAATGCAGACAAGTGTGAGTTTCACATGACAAAGTTAAAGTTTTTTGGCCATAACTTTTCAGATGGGGGTATGACACCTGATCCTGCAAAATAAAGCACTGTCAAATGCTGTTCCCCCACAAGTTGTTTTATGATATGTTAATTTCTTGGCATGGCCAGATACTGTTCAAGATACGTGCAAGACTTTGCTACTATAAGTACTACATTACGAGAGTTAACGAAGAAAAATTTTTCATTTCGGTGGTCATAAGAATGTGAGAGAAATTTCAAGAAAATCAAACAAGCCATTAAAGCTGCTGCTGAAATGGCTACTCCAATCCAAAGCTTCATACAGAGTTCATTATTGACGCTAGCCCAGTCAGGTTAGGCG
This sequence comes from Lissotriton helveticus, assembly GCF_964261635.1. Lineage (NCBI taxonomy): Eukaryota > Metazoa > Chordata > Amphibia > Caudata > Salamandridae > Lissotriton > Lissotriton helveticus. The sequence continues at coordinate 236,009,930 of NC_136062.1, read as the reverse complement.
CTATACCTGCACAGCACAGCAGACACCCAAATGCTCAAAGGCATATTGTGGCATATGCTAGTAGAAGTTTGTCCTAGACAGAACGTGCTTACTCACAACCTCAGATGGAAAGTTTAGCCATTCATATGGGCATGTGAACATTCCCATGTATTTCTGTTTGGAAAGCTTTTATGCTGGTAACTGATCAGCAAGCTTTACTGACTATCTTTGGCAATCCAAATTCCAAGATACCTCCTTGCATTGATATGTGCGGACTACGAATACAAGAGTACAATTATACCATTGTGCATCATCCAGGGAAGGATCAAAACCCTGCTGACTACGTTTCGAGAGTGCCTATACAAGGTCAGGGTATTCCATCCAAGATGGCTGAAGCCTACATTAGTTTCCATGTAAAATAAAAAACGCCAGATTCTATATCTTTAGCCCAAATCATTAACTGCCACGAGCCATGAAAGTGACATGCTGAAGCTGAAAGATCTTATTACACATCAGTCATGGAATCGACACACTCGACCTCTCACCAGTGATGGTGAATATCTAAAATACAAAAACGTTGAGGAGGGACTGTCCATAACTGAGGAAGGAGTCAAGAATCCTAATTCCGGAGAGTCTTCAACAGAAAAAAATTAAAGTAGCTCATGAAGGACTTTGTGGAATTATTGCCACCAAAAGAGCTCACCGAGACCGAGTTTGGTTTTCATATTTAGATGAGAGGCTTGAAAAGGAACTCAAGGCCTGTAATCTTTGCAACCTCCTTTCTACAAATATTTCTCAACATACCCTAGCATGTCAGATCTCCCTAAGCATGCATGAGAGAAAATAGCCATTGACTTCTTTGGTCCACTTGAAAATGGACATCATCTGATAGTAATTGTGGATGAGTACTCTCCTTTTCCATTAATAGAAGATCTCTAATCCAAATCTCACGAGCGAATCATAGAGACTAGGTGGCATCTTTGCGACATGGGGTGTTCCAGCTATTTTTGTGTCTAATAATGACCAGCCTTTTAACAGTTAAGAATTCAAAAATTTCCTGGATCATATGAACCTAACTCATCAGAAGAGTAAACATTTATGGCCACAGGTCAGCTGACTTGTTGAGCGTTTTATGAGTATGCTAAAGAAAACAGTACAGCTTGCCAATCTTGACAGGCTTACTTTAAAAGCTGTATTCTACTCTATGAGCCTATTGTTCAACAACTCACTTGACCACAGGCGACAGTCCTGCGACTTTGATGTTCATGACAGCAATGACCAACAAAAGAGAAGGAAGTGAGAACACAACTCATACAAAGGACTTGGTTAAAAAGCAGAAAAGTAAAGCCTATGCAGACAAGAGGTGAAATGCAAAGATCATTGAATTTAAGAGAGGAGATCTAGTGACCACCCGCCAAATGCAAAGAAGGAAATCTGATGCTCCATGTGATGCTGAACCTTTTCAAGAAGTGTCCACCAAGGGACACATGGTGACTGCCCGGCGTCCTAGAACGTCTGTTAACCAAGACTCTTCTTACTTTTGGCATTTGATTAATCAGTCTTCTGATCGAGATGGTAAAGGGAAGACTGAACCTGAAAACACATTGACTGCTGTAACCTCTTCACAGTCTACGAAAATCGCTGACACTGAAGATGACAGCTCCCATCTTCCAGTATCAAATCAGGTCAAATAATTAAGGCACCAAGAAGATTGATTGTAGAGATATAATTACACATATGCATGTACTGATTTGTAACAACATAAACACATTTATTTAACAGAGTGGAAGGTGTAGTGTCTTGCAAGTTTTATGACGGAACCCTTTTGGCTACTAATAGATGCCGTAGAGCTGTGATATAAGTGTCAGAGAGGAAAGTTTTAGAATGTTGAGTTCACAGTTATACGCAGACGATTAAAGACGTGTAATATTAAGCTCCGTGTGTAGCATAGTCATTGGCCGGTACCCAGGCTGGGGAGGACGCTACAACAAATCACCTTCATTGCTGCCTGAACCCACCAGCAATTTTAATAAAATAAATATGTCTGCATATTCCATTTTATCAGCACATAGTCAATCTCAAAGGTATATGCTTGAAGTTTAACTTTCAGTCACACAGTCAGCTTGGTTCCTCCTCCAGTAGTCTACATGTCCACCACTGTTCCTTAACATGAACTGTGTACCCCATGGAAATATCCAAATATGGGTTATTAGCCATGTGCATGTCAAAGTCTCTTGTTGTGCAACGGAGTAATGTCTCTCACATTCCAAGTCAAATGTGGAAATGTCACCCTGTGCTACTTTCCTTGGACTATCTGAGATAACATAGTACTTATCCCATACTTGCTGCCATCCTATCTCACTAAATATAGCGTGTCAGGATGTAGCGGAAATAAAGACGTCCTGATTATCCTGATTATCCCAGTTCATCCCTTTGATTGTTCCCTCACACTCAGTACTCCACGAGTATTATTATGACAGCCACATACAGGACACCCATTGGTATCTGTTAGCTTTAGACTCTCCAAAACATGTGTGGTTTGCACCAAGGAGTCTGTTATGGTCTCTTTTTAGAGACATACCATATTGACTCTCTTCTTAAGAGGGACATAAAAATCCCTGTTATTTTCCCCTGCCAACCCCGGATTTACTTTTCCCAGGAGTACTTTTCAGAGGAAGAAGAATAATGGGGATTTCACGTTTTTTGTGGACTGACGTAGAGCTCAGACTTACTGTTATGATGTTCATATCTGGGCTACACAGCATTCCATCCTGAGGTTTCATCTGCTTGAAGCAGGTGAAATCTCCTGTTGAAATAGCACTTCCCACTGGTGTTTCCGCTGAACTCATATTCCTGGCCATGGTAACTCTGGTGACTAGGCCCATCGAAATTAAGGAGCCACTCGTAATGAGGGCCATATTGTTAGAAAGCACGACATTGGTATTGTTCTGGGAAATCTGAAGATATACGGTGGATAATAAACATGTCTCCACTTGGCTTTCCCTATTGAGCTATGCGTCTGACACCCTTAAGTTCCATAACTAAGATCCTGTGACATTCTGTTACTGAAAGTAGGAATTAAGAGGGTGAGTTAGGACCTATGAGGCGGTACCTTCTGCCCAGTGATATGCTCAGAGTGGAAGAGGGTGGTCACACAACTCATTATGTTTACACTTATTTATTAGTAATTTTCTTTGGGATACACCAAGAACCAAGGAGTGTTATCGCTCTTAACAGAGGTCAGTGGGATACACAAGTTTACATACATTAAAAACAGTGTGACGTTGGATTTCCATATGTATCCCACAGACACCAAAATTCCACATCGGTCTTTCAGCATTGGCTCCAATGAACTCACTCAAGCCTCAGCCACACTTAACTCCATTGAAACACAGACAAATGAAAACATATCTGTCTAAACATCACTGAACGAGACATTGCGCTGCGAGGCCTCAGGGCAGTTATGCGCTATACAAATGCAATTTTTCATTTCATTTCATTTCATTTCATTGTGTACACTGGGCTGTCTCAGCCGCCTGAGAGCTCACTAATCCAAACCCTGTGTTCTTGGTAAGAACAACAAAAAGATTGGAGTCACCATTGATCTTCTACCATAATTTGATAATGTATATATATGATAATAACCTCCCAGAAACACTACGCTTAGAAAGATATCAGCAACATAAGGTGCCTTTCGTCGATAGCTGACTTCAGAATGATGACTCTCTAATGATACCCAAAATGGACTACTGTTCCGCCCACCTTAACAACGTCAGACATGGATAAATTCAGAACTCTCCATACATCCACCACCAGACTAATATTAAGCACCAACCCACAGACCCTATACATTCAATCCTAAAAGAGTTCTACCAAATAAGAATGCCTATGGTAGCGCTCAAATATGATTATTCTATTCACGATATTTGTACCAACTTAGACACAAAAACCTGAATGTGCACTTTGCACACGTTGACAAAAATGGCACAAAAATGAGTAACAGTATTGTAAAAGTGTGCTTAAAATACATGGAAAAAGAGAAAAACAAAGGCAAACAGATTATAATGTTTACTAATAGGGTGTAATAACAGACTATTTAGGAAAGAAGATGATTTATAATGCTTTACTGACAAAAGAATACAATTCTAATGATGTCAATTAGCATTTCTATTGTCTTTCATTGTAATGCATCATGAAAAAAAGAGATGCAAACACTTATCAGAAATAGTTACATAGTTAATATTTTCAGTAGTGATACTTGACACTATTAGGATTAAAAAAATGTCAAAACGATATTAGTGAAATGAATTTTAAGAATAATATACATTTATGAATGTTGAAATGTTGTGGAAGTAGGTCATAGTAATTTTAGTCCTTTCTATGTGGTAACACACTGATGAATATTACCATTATTTCTTTACATGAATGTGTGATTTATTTTATTATATTTGATTTTAATTAAGTTTACTTTACTGAAAATGAAATGTTAGTTTGAATGCATTTATTCAAGTTCCTTCCTGAACTGCATTATTTCGGAGCTTAATTCAATGGGTTTTTAAGTTTATTTAAATTTTGCTTTATCTATTCTACATAATTAATATAATTAAATAAGGACATTCTTCTAATAACCAAATTGTCTAAAACTGCCTGAATCTGTTATTGTGTCTTGATATTCTTTCTTTAAACTGTGCCCTTTAATATTGATTCTAAATGTGTAACAGAGAACATCATAGCCTTTTGTCAGAACATAAAGTTCTGCTGCTTTTATTCTGTGTTGCGACTGCAGAACTCTTAGGGCTCCATTAGGATGACAGGCGGACTTTGTCCGCCCGTCATCCTAGCGTGGATTGCGACCACCCGCCATTAGGGCGGGGGTCCCGAGGGTGGCATTAGGATGCGGCCGCCACAGTGGCGGCCGCATCCTGCATTCATAACATTGCGGCGGGCGGTGCACTCTGCACCGCCCGCCACAATGCTATGAATGCTTGCATGCATTTGCAGACGCAATGCGGCAGGCACCGCGCGGTGACTACCGCATTGCATATGCAAATGCGGGGGGTACCCCCACCCCTCCTTCACTTTGGGGGCCTGCAGGGGGCCCCCAAAGTGAAGACCGCATGCCTTTCCGTGGTGGCATTGCATCTGTTTCCCCCCATCTTAATATGGCTGGTGGTGTCTGTTAGACACCGCCACCATATTATTCCTTTTCCGCCCCGGCCGCACGGCGACCTGGGTGGAAAAGCGTCGGACGGTCTTTCCGTCCGCCGCGGTCCCCCCTGCCTTACTAATATGGGTGGGGGGAATTCGGGAAACAGTGTCGGGCGGATTGCCTCCGCCAATCCGGCGGTGGCTACCGCCAGCCTGGCGGAGGCAATCCGCCCGACATCGTAATGGGCCCCTTAGTGTGTATCATCCTGGTTAGACTAAAAGTCTTCAAGAGGTTAGGTCTACACATTGGAATACTTTATTTCTATAGCATGGTTCTGAGATTGGTGTATTAGAACCTCATCTCGAACCTGTGTGTTGGCTGTCAATTAATGGTCCTCATTGGGTGACCAACAAGAATTTGGATACCCTAATTCCCACCCCTCACTATCAGCACAGAAAGATCCATCCATTGCCTGTGGTAAAGTGTAGTGATGAAAGCTGACTACTCGTAGAGGGTCCAGTACGATTAGAGTTGTGAGTGAGTCTGTAAAAACACTTTTGCTGGATCACCTACATATCTGTCAGATCTCATAATTCCTCATAGGACTTCGAGACCACTCTGTCCAACGTCTGGCCCCTTTCAGACAACACGATTCACAGGCTGAAGACCTGCAGTTAGAAGAAGAACTCAGAAACCTTTACCTCAGCTACTCAAAGACATCCTGAAACGGCTTTCATTTGGTAAAAAACTCATATAGCTACTATGGGCTTCATCGTTTGAGTAACTCCTTTTCATATCCTACTGCTTTCTTCCAAAGCATCGTAAGACATGTTGCAATTTGCAAATTCCTAAGAACAATAAGTGGATTAAAGCAAAGCAGAAGTACCTCTGTGACCACCTAATGTCAAATGGCATGTGAGTATATGGAGCTAATTAGAATGAGATCGTCCTGTTCAATTTCTTTTATGTGAGTAGTGAGTGGTATACCTAACAATATATATGGGGGTAGTATTAAGAATAGACTTTCAGTACAATAGAGTGGGAGACCGGTCTACCTCTCCTGATGGTATATATGTTGCATTAAGGTGGAACTTTGTGACGAACATATTATTTTTGCTTTTAAGTGAGACTATCCACCATGATAAAGATGGGATTTTCTCTTTAAAATGTCTTTTAAAAGTGCAGCAAACGAAAACTTCATCACGTTTTCAAAGTTAAAAACAAATCGGTAAATGCAACTTCCACTAAAAGTAGGCTTGCATGAGAAGATACAGATGAAAACCACATGCAGCAGGAAATTTCTATTGTGAAAACATACTTTGTTTTTTAGAACGTTTTGCATCCAAGGCTGGGTGAATTCGAGAAACTCAACAAACTATGTGAAATACAAAGTTTGCTAATTTCAAAGACAAAGTTTAAAACTTCAGCTCGTAATTAAATGCAGTTTATAAAGATTTCTTGATGGACTTCACCCAATTTTAAATACCTTTCCAAAACCTTTTTATTTTAGGTCATTGCTAATTTAATGTCACTAGATGCAGTGGTCTTTTGGACCCAACACAAGAATTTACAAGCAGCACTATATAACAGCAAATGGTACCAAAAATGATGTTGTTGCTAGGAGCAGGGTTACAACCAATGGCAATGTGTGACTTTGTAGGAGCTTCAAAATCCTTGACATGAACTTACATAGTTCATTTAGTTTATTTGTCCAATGTTTGTTTAACAGCGGGAAAGATCAGTGAAGCAGCTGAGAACATGCTTAGAAACAAGATGAAGGTCTAGGGGGCCAGTAAGTATACTTTGGGCAGTTGCCTGGCCATTAAAGCTCTTTCCTGTCCAGTTCCAGCCTTTACAGCACATAGACGACAATGGGGTGGTCCTGATGATGGGGATGCAGGATGAAAAGATGCTCAAAGATGCCCCGGTTGCGGTCAACGGGGTGTCTTTGTGGTGGTCCACAGTCCACGGGTGATGTGGAGCAACTTGGTCTACAAAAGTCGGGGTCCCACGACGTCTGCAGGGGGTGGAAAGGCAGCAGCGGCTGGTCTTTGGAACTCTGGAAACAGCAGTTGGAGTTAAATCCTTTAGTATTCTGACAGCACTCCTGGGTCCCGCTGACTTGGTGCAACTTTTAGCCATTAACGATCGGTCACTAGCTAGCAGGGTATCTTCTCTGGTGGCTAGCAATTTGCCAGTTTAGGCTTCTTCAGCTCTTTTCTCCCGGGAGCTGGTACCAGGAGATCAGCAGGCTGATCCTTCGAGTCACTTCGCTGGTGTGGGGACAGGACACCTTTTCCCTGAGTTAGGAGCCGCAGGCGCAGTCCAAACTTCACTAATCCAAAGTGCAGTAGGTGCAGTCCAGCAGATGGTGAGCCTCTCTTGTGCAGATCCAAGGGCAGCAGAGCAGTCCTTCTTCAGTCCTCTTTCCAAATCCAGGGTGATCTGGGGTCCAGGGTCCAGGACTGCCCTATTTATTCTGCTAAAGAGCCCTGAGGGAACCACACGGTCACTCGTCAATTGGCTACTAAGTCCCCTCCCTTTGGGTAATGGCTTTGAAGCAATGTGTGGCCCAGAGTGCACTATTGTAGCCACTCTCAAGATGTCAGGCCCTCCTTTCGGATGCTAGGTGCTCAGTAGCCCACCCTAAAGGTGTGGTTACCTGGGGGCTACACACCCGTGGGAAAACCAGTTTGAGGACCGTCTCCAGGTAGTCTAGGGGAGAAGGATCAGTCCCTCTGGAGATTTATTGCTATTTGCCCGTTAAAGTCGGCTTGCCCTTTGAAGCTCCCCTTTTGTGTTAACACCCTGAGTGGCTTCCTGCGAAGGGAAGGTAACACCTTACCCTGTGCCAGGCTGTGTTTGATCCTAGCCTGGGAATCATTCACAAGACTAACCTGGATAAGCAGAAAGCTGTTTGTGGGTCGTAGCCCATGTGAGGCCACAGGACCATTGGGGAACAGAGTGGGTAACTTTCTAAAAGTTGCCTTACCTTAATAGTGACATTAAATGAGACCTGGAAACAGGTTGGGTTCAATGTCATGATTAATTTGATGCCTTACAGTATCCAGTTATGTCGTCCCATTCAGAGGTTAGCAAGGCTGGGATGCCTGCTGATAACCCTGTGTTAGCCAATGATCTTACCAATGTTTCCACAGCAGAACAACAATTTGCAGAGTTTTTCTGCAAGGACCTATATAAGTATACATGTCCTACATAATAATATATAGCTCCCTTCCTTAGGACTCTCTTGGACTACCTCAAGGTAGACTTACACATATTGTTATGGGAAGTGGTGGTTATGCCATTGATTTGAATGTCAAAGTCGAACTGGCAGAGGAAACATTGCACTTCCATTCTACAGTGGCAGGCTGGGACCCATTTTGTACTTTGGTGCACACTTGGCGTGCAGTCAGTGCAGCAGCCCTGGGTGAACACTCTGCCCTACATACCCTTGGTACCCTGGGCAACATATACTAGGGACTCTGCCCTACATACCCTTGGTACCCTGGGCAACATATACTAGGGACTTATAAGTCAGTACTTACCAATTGGGGACAGCCAATTCGACATACTGCACTTTGTAATGGTTTAGAACACTAGCACTGAGGTTTGGTTAGCATGCCTTCACTGCACTCCCAGAGTCGAAAAAACTGCATCATCAGTCAAAACAAATGTGGAGTGAACATGCAAAAGAGGCATTTCCTTACACTGAGGTAATAGAGGCAAGAGGGAGCAGGAAACATGTTCTAGCTCTGTGAGCAGAGAAGTATTGGAAAGGTGGGGTTGGAGACTCAGTTTGTCAGAGGCTGGTGTGGTGGCAACAAACTCGCTGACCACACCCAGACTTGTAAGAAGATGAGAAAAGTTGAAGACACAGGCTGGACAGGGACCAAGGCCTTGCATCCTTCATCAGGTAGGGCTACCCAGCTCCACTCCCAATGAGGAACTAAAGTGTGTAACTGCACAACTATATGTCTCTGACACGTACCTACTGCATGAAAATACTTCATTTATACTCCACTCATACACTCTTCCAATCGTGGCTGGAAGCCCGGCTTCTAACCAAGCCCAGACAAAGCATGGAGGCTCTGATAGTAAACAACTGAATAAGACAGTCTTGCAACTAGCCAGATAACTGAGCTGCAAAAACACACTATGCCTAACGTTTCTACCCTATACAAATGCCATGAATTTCATGAAACAATAACATTGATGCACGACAACATGATTGACTTTGTTGTAGCTTATTTAGTTTATATAGGAACGATGCTTCGGCTATGTCCCACGCCAAGCGTCTATAAACTAGCCAAAAAACAATATCAGCACATTACGCTCATGTCTTGCAATGCAATGCCATCTAGTGGTTTCTTTTGGTAGACACAAATCTCTGTTAACTGTTGAATAGAGCAGTAGGTATAAGCTGTGGTTGGAGTGCGGGTCAGTTCTTCGGCCTAGATGTACAAAGCATTTTTGCTTTTGATTATGTAGCTGACAATGAGTGGTGTTATCATGAATGTTTGTGGTCCTCAATTCTCTGAAAATCACAACATACCATCCGAAGTTAAAGCAACTCCATGAGATGTGGCAGCTGTGGCTGCCATCAAGGCACAGTAGTCACAAAGAAGCTAATCAAGGAAAAGCCTTAATTTCCATTGTTGTATGTCATGTGGAGATGCCGGTGTTGATGTAGTAACTGCTCCTGATGTGGGTATCTTAGAATTGAGGATCTAGGGGTGTGGTTTGGACGCCTAAAGGAGGCGCCTGGCAGACTGAAAGGACCACTGACATTTGGGGTCATAAAAGCAGTTTATCGGTGCTAAAAATAAACGTGGATGCACATAAAACTGACTGCAACAGTTATCTTGGTTGGCGAGCAGGGCTGCATGTTTGACTTCTGCGGAAATTAAGTGCTGAGGTGATTTATTTATCTGTCATTGCAAGATCACCATCTCTCTGACAAAAAAGCAGCACTTTTTGTTATGAAAAGTGAACCTTTATTTCAACAGTTGACAGATTTATATGCTGCGTGGAACACATTGAAGTAATTACATTTAAAAATAAATATAACCTTTTCTATATGCAGGACTTTTCAGAAAGGCACTTTTGACTAGCAGAAGGTTGCATATGGATTTTCTAGCAGTGTGCTTTTCTTCCTTCCCTCAATTTTTGAATAAATTAAATAATACTGATAAGCGTTGACTTGTGTATGGGCCGCTCTTTCAGGATAATATCAAAGCTGCCATTTCAGTGAACTACATAAGCTTGAGGACAGGAGCAGAACGTTTTCTTTAATTTTATATAAAACTCCTCCTGATCTGATCTTAAAAAGGTTGTCTCAAAATTATCTTATGCTATGGACCCTTCTTTCTTTGAAGTGGCCAGAACTGACAATAGCGTTGTTATATGTCGGGGCAATCTTCTTTGAGTTGCAGCCAAAAGCAAGAAAGATCTATCTGTCAGCTGTGCTACAACGGTCCAAAAAAAGACCCACCTTGTCCTGTTAAACCTCCTGATAACCCAATGTATCCTCAAAATGAAGAAGGATATTATCTTCACTGAACCTTTAAGTTGAGGATTTAGGAAAACGATTGCAAAAATCACTTAAGAGTTTATGTTGTTCCAGAATCCACCGAAAGAGGTGACTTATCTAAGTTACTAGCGTCCTTTTTTCCAAGGGTATTGGGCAATCCTGAGTTATTAATAGTTAATATCCAACAAGCTGATAGAGTGGGAGGGAGGTTTTCAGCAGTAAAAGTACTTCTCTGCCAAGATGCTTCATCATTTGTTTTTTGGCATATACAGATTTTTTAAAAGTGGTTCAAGCTGCAAGAGAGAAAAATAACTTGAGTTGGAATTGTCAGAAACTGGGCTTGATTTGAGCCGGTGGTTTCCGGTGCTCGGCACCGGCACTTAAATGTCATCACTGCACTTATGACATTCTGCCTTTGGTGGCGCTGCTCATCTAATTTAGAGATGAGCAGAACAGCGGTTGTTTATGAATACAATTTACATTAAAAAATACTAATACCTACCTCTCCAACCATTCCTTTAGCTTTGGGGTCCTGGAATAATCTGAACTGTCGCATTTGCATGCTGGCTAGATGGTGAGTTGTTATTTTTGCACCGTCATTGGCAGCAATGACGGGGCAATGGGTGGAGCTAGCTGCAGTGGCCTCCTGGTCAGGGCCCTGGCACTTATTATTTTACAAATTAAGCACTGGTCAGATTATTTGTATTTCTCAAGAAATTGCAAGAGCTACAGCTGAGAGACACAAATAATTGCTAGACTTAAGACCTGCTTTAAGACACCAAATGCTAGAGACGGCGTCTTTCTTTTCACCTTTGTTTTTTCAAGGTCAAATATAAGAATAAAACTGTTACTTATTCTGACCCTCCTAACCTTAAGGAATACTTTCATCATTTTTGAGTTTCTGGCACAGGGGAGTGCAACAAGTCATTTTGCTGTGCGGCTTGCGTCAAATGGAAAGGGCTGAAATGCGCTGTATTTATGATAAACTGTACATTCCTACTTTGTCATATTCTGAAATTGGTTGTTTTTGTATTATACATGTTGCCCCATTTGTTTCAGATTTTGATCAGCTGCTAGGGGAACAAAAAGAATAGCACATTGAGCTTTAAACCTGCCTAATTAAAAGAGGTTAATTTTAATAAAGAAGATCAACATTTTTCTAATTAATTTTTTTTAATCAATCAAGTGTTAGATACCTCCATATTTTGGATGCTTTTAAAGCAGCATCAAGAGTTATTATCATACATGTATGCAAAAAGAAATGGTCTGGTGAAAACCAGTCAAATTAAACTTTCAGAAAAGTTAAGAACTTGGAACATTTATACTACTCCTCTCCTCTAAATTGAAAGATGCACTAGAACACCTGATTAAAATCAAGATAGACGTCAATAAGTTCACTATAGAGCAAGCATATGTTATTTTATTCAGAGTCCAAACTAAGTATTATGGAGTTAAAAACAATATGAGTAAATTATTGTCCAAATATTTATGTTAAAAAAGAGAGTTCTATTACTGATGGAAATACTGGTAGTATTAGAGCTGCTCCAAGGGAACATTGTGGATACTTTTCTTAATTTTTTCTCCAACTTGTTTACTGGTTTTTCTTCTTTAAACCTATTTGATCAAATGTTTCTGAAATATCAAGAGATAAATAACCTTATTTAGATCTCGTTCTCTTGGAGATAATTTAATAATCGATGAAGTACTGAATGCAATGCAATTGTGTCAAAAAGAGAAAGCCGCCATTCCGAGTGCTTTGCTGCCGCTGCTGCAGTGGCGGGGCTCGAGGTGCTCTTCACCTGCCCTTCTGTGCTGTGCCTTGCTCGTGCCTTGCTCCAGTGGGTCTCCAGCGGGTCTGCCCTGTTCTGCACTGTGGTGCAGTGCGGTTTGGAGTTTGGAGTTAGGGCGGAGGCACAGCAGCGTGGAGCTGAAGCTGAAGAGGAGTGGAAGCGGAAGCGGAGCGGCAGTCTTCGGCAGGGGGGCATACAGTTGACCACGGATAGCGAGTGTGACGGGCCACAGGAGAACCCGCATGAGACCTTGCAGGAGATCCCAGCCCTGCCTACGAGTCGGTGAGCTGGCTGGGAAAAACGCTGTTCCCCCCGGAGCTGTGAAAAGGAGCTGTGGAAGGAGCAAGTAAGGGGAGAGCGTTGGCCTGGAGAGGAGGCTGTGGCTGTGGGGGGTTGTTGTGGTTGTGACCGTGGGCCCCGGGTCTTGTGTGGTTTAGAGGGTTATGCCACCCTGCCCTTTTGCAACCACTCATTGGGGTCTTGACAGCCTCAGCCTTCCTCCTCTGCTTTAAAGGGAAGCACAGTAAGGGGAAAAATAAAACCGCTTTAGGACCTGTTTACGGGTTCCTCGGAAAAACCTCAAGGACCTTAAAGGACCCGGATAAGCCCTCAATAAGAGTTGCTCCTTCTGCCCCTGCCGGTGACAAATTAAGTGCGCTGAGTACAAGTACGAGTACAAGTACAGGTACAGGCGTGCCAGACAGCTGGCATTACCCTTTCGCTGTGAGACGTTCCGCAGGGAGTGAAGGGCAGTAAGGGGCAGTAAAGGGGCTTCAGAAAGGGGCTTTAGCAGGGGGCACCGCTTGAATTTCAAATTTTGCCAACTAAGTCTGGATTACGGCAAGGAGCTACTAGGTGCTACTAGGTGCATCAGTTCGGCTCCGCAATGAGGTCTGGTAAAGTGAGGAAGGTATTAGGAGTCAAGATACCGGCCTCAAGAGGTGTTCTCAAACGGAAAAGACTGGATAAAATGAATGCAAATAAGGTAAACAGTCCATTGCAAAATCCCTTGATATCACCAATTGCCTCCCTATTTGAAAAGTCTAACCTAAATAAAAACTTGTCAATTTCACGGTTCCAGTTTTTGAAAGACCCCGGGGCAGTATTGTTTTCCTCAACGGAGGGAGTCTTGGGCTTATCATCTCCAATTGCCCCGAATGTTACGACTTCCCCCGGACAAGCGACTGCCTTTGTTAAGACGGATGAAGCCTTTTCAACATCTACATCTTTATCTGCATCTCCCCCGGGGAACCAAAGTCCTCAAACAATCAAATCCCGTGTCCCCATCAAGCAAACAGAACACCTGGAAAAAACCGACAATATAAAAGGTCTTTGGGGGAGAAAATGTGGAATAACAACAGCAGCAATAGTACACATCACCCCCGAGGACACTTCCATCTTATCTACAACACCGCAGTTTCTAACAACTTCAACAATTGACAATCTAAACTCAGTGTCAACAGCTTCAATAAAAAATGTGGTTCTGGATTGTACGGCTCCAATTGAACAGAGCGTTGACGAGTTGGCTCTATCCCACCCCAACCTAAGCCAATCAATTAACAAAAGTAAAGGGAAGGATGCATTGGCCGAGTCTTACCCAGGCAATGAAGATGTAGCAGCAGAAACCGCAAAGGGGTGTATTAAAGAGGCTAAACAAGTGGGCAGTGAGTGCCTCATAGAGCATTTACAAAGCCCAATGGGACCCAGCGAGGTCAGATTACCAACAGTTAATACAAGTCATAATGACCAATCAAAAGAAGAACTTATGTCTAATGCCCTTACGGATGCGGCCCCTGTGAATTTGGTTGCGCCTCTTTTAAAAGCTTTGCAAACGTCAACAACAACTCTGATAATGCAATCAGATAAGTTGGATATTCAAATCGATTTAATGAATATTATTGCTTCCTATATTGCAGGGATAAATACAAAGTTGGACAATCTGAATAGTTTAATACTTAGAGCCCAAGCACATACATATCAACCTCAATCCTCCTGCACTTGTGGACCAGTTTTGGACAAATTAAATTCACTTCCTATTATTCTGGAACAGATCCTGACTTTAAACCAAAGATTTATCAATACGGATCTGAAGTCGGATGGTTCGAACATTCCCAAACCTGTCCAAAACTCATTGGTTGAAAAAAATCCCTCACCTGATTTAACCACGAAAGAAGTTAACCCGGCACTTGGAAAGATCAAATCGAATGATGACATCAATGGAACAGCTGAAATAGAGTCAAGTAATGAAGAGCCATTAAAGCAAATTCTAACAAAGAGACAAAAGAAAAAAGAGCGGAAAGCCAGAAATAAAAAAAGTGAAGTAGTCCCTATTTTAGGTAACAGAATATATCCCATCTTTTTAAATCCAAACCAAGGAACATGTAAAAATGTTTGTACCAGTGAAAGTCACTCTGACATGATAGTAAATGATGACATGTCTAATGAAGGACAGTTGATGTCAAAAAAAGTCCCGCAAGGCGCACAACTATCAGGCACTGTGATTAGTCCTTCACACACCGCAAAAAATCAGCGAACTGAGATGCTAAGTATGAATCACCTGTCCTTTCCATCACATGATAAAAATTGTAATATAAGTGGAAAACAGGGCACGCAGGTAGCAGTTAATTATAAGATCAACGCTTTGGAAGATCTAGCCCAAGGCACGGATAATGAAAACAATGAAGGGCGATTGCAATTAAGTGGCATTATAACGAAATCAGCACCCCAAACATCACAAGTTGAAGACCATCCAGCAGGTAAAAAGGCTGCTCTTGATAACAAAATCAGCCATGCACGAAAACCATTGTGCAGTGAAGACGGGGCAAAGGCATTGATAGTTTCTTCTGTAGCAACAATATCAGATCCGCACATCAAAGTAATCATGGATAATGTTCACCTTGAGCACAAAGGATTGACCCCTGAACCACCAAGTACTCAGACCCAGGGAATTTTACGATTCTGTGTAAGGAATATAGATGTGATACAAACAAAGGAGGAAGGAGTCACTGTGTCGTGTACAAATAATTCTAAAATCGGCAAAGAACTACATCAAATTATTTGGTCTCCTGAGTACAAGTCACAGGGACGCCACGACATATTAAATAGGAGTAATATCCTGAAACTCATGGCCGGATTAGAGGACTTAAAAGATATTAAATCAACCGACCTGGAACGGGTAGAATTTCTTAACGGCCCTAAGGATATAATAAATGAACAAACTTTGACAACTTGGAAAACGCCAGCCATAGTAAAAGCAATCTTGGGGAGATCAGATCTTTTTCAAAGTTGGGGCATTCAAATATCACAGCCCACTTCCCCACGCTATCCGTCCCCACTGAAGAAGCCAGTCTCTGTTCAACTTACCAGGAAAATTTCTGATGCACACTTAAGCCCACGAAACCCAGTCTACTCAGTTTTATATAATGCGAAGGGCAGAAGTGAAGCCCCTATTTCTCGGGCAGGAACGGAACCTGATAAATTGGGGGACACTCAACATTTTAAGGATATCTGGAAATGGCTGCCCAGTACCCTAAATGAAAAACAGAAGATTTCACAGTTTAGTGATAAACCGAAACAAACTGTTAGTAATGATATTCATGTGTTATCTTGGAACATCGCAGGCGCAAAAAGATTACTGGAGGGAGGATTGCCATTGGATGAATGGGGCGGATGTGACATAATCGCGCTACAGGAAACATGGCTACAAGAAGAAGTCGCACTTGTTGGTTATATCCTCTTTAGTGTAGCAGCAGAAAAATGTAAGACCTATGGCCGTGCCATCGGAGGCCTTTCAGTATATGTGTCAACATCTCTAAAAATTAATTCTGAACAACTAAAATCCCCCGATCCAAGTATTCAAGTAATCAAACTAACAGATCAAAATGTTACCAATATCAAGTCAACTTTCTTGATTAATTACTATACGCAGCCTAAATTTCAGGTGAAAAAGATAAAGAATGCGATATTGTGTAACGTAATCACGGACCTACGCACTAAAGAACCACTGTCTAACATTAGAATAACTGGTGACTTCAATTCGAACCTGATATTTACTCCAGAGGAAGATGACATATTAACAGCTGATAACATCCACTGGGGTGTTCCTCTACAGACAGATGGTGGACAGGGGACTCGGAAGGATCATCTAGCCACCCAATTAGTGACTGAACTAGAGTTCCTCGGTATGCGTGTCCTGAACGGGAGGATAGCTGAAGACCAACCCCCAAGAAAAATTTATCATGGTCCACGTGCTCAATCGACCTTGGACTTTACAATTGTCAGTCTTTCACTAATCCCGTTAGTGATCACTTTTTATATTGAATACACCCCGATGAGTGATCACGCTATGCAACATATCAAATTTAACCTTATCACGGAAAGAATGCAACCTTCGTATATATTAGAGGGTCATCTATGCTCAGCTAATCTAAAACGTATAAACTGGTCCAACTCAAATGAAATCGATTGGTTCAGGACAATAAAAGATACGTTGAATTGTCTAGGGACTGCACCAATGAATATGATCCAAACATGGTCTCTCTTTTTGGAGAAATTAAAAATGAAGTTACCCGTGATGAAAACAAATACCGATGACTCGCAGAGAAAACTCTCGAAAGAACTCCAAGATCTACGTAGGAATCTGCGAAGAACCCGCAAGAAGTTGCAGTCAGACGACAATGGTGCATGTCACTTGGTCATCTTTCGTGAGCAAAGAAATATATACAAAAATAAGGTCTGGGAATTTAAAAAGAGGATTAACGAGAGCTTTTGGTCCAAACTGCTTTTTAGTTCAAAACTCCAGAACTCAAATTCATTTTGGAAAACTATAAACCAGTTAATAAGACCCTGTAACGTACTTACATCGAATGTTCAGGAATCTGAGTGGTCGACGTTTCTCGCGACAACATTTTCTGATACCTCCACAAAAATTCTAGGTATTGATCCTTATCCAACAAACCATATTACAATGTCCATAGTTAGCGAACAAGGGAGTCAGCCTTCTACCAGTAATCTTTGCAATGCATCAAGTACAGATTTTTTGATTAATCCATATACAGCAGAAGAGATAATCAAAATAATCAAAAAGGGCAAATCTAATGGGGCGCCAGGCCCGAATGGCATCCCACAAGCAGTTTATAAATATGCACCAGAATTTTGGGGCCCACGCCTAGCAAAACTGTTTGCAGACGTGCAAAGTTGCAATCAAGTCCCCGAAAGTTGGCAAGGATCTATAGTTATGCCAATATACAGGGGTGGTGAAAGATCAAATCCGACCAACTATAGATTAATTGCACTGCAGGACGTAGAGGCAAAATACTTCGCTTCGCTACTTTTAAACGACTTGGTAACTTGGACAGATGAAAGAGAGTTGATCCCTATCAACCAAACAGGGTTCAGAAAAGGGATTGGTACAACATCAAATATCCTATCCATCAGCATAATAGCGGAAAAATGTTTGAGTAGAAAACAGGATTTGAACTTGTGTTTCATAGATCTTCAAGCGGCCTTCGACAGTGTTGACCGAAACCTGTTATGGTCGAAATTAATAGCATGGTCTATCCCAGAGAACATCTTGAGGGGCCTGTTGTTATTCTATTCCGACACCTGGTCGCAAGTCAAAATAGGGGATGGATCCCGGCTGTCGAGAAAAGTGTTTACATCGATTGGCTTAAAACAAGGGTGTGTCCTTGCGCCTCATCTATTCAACCTTTTCATCTCGGACCTCTCCGGGAAATTGAACAACTGTCGGGCACATCCCCCGAAATTAGGTAATTTGCAGCTTACACATTTAGCATATGCCAATGATATCGTCCTTATGAGTCTAACGAAGGTGGGTCTAATTAGACTAGCAACAGAACTCTCAGCTTTCCTGTCGGTAAATAAGTTGGCTTTAAATGCTACAAAAACTAAAACAATGTTAATAACCAACCGTCGTGTATCACAACACTCTATCTGGTTAGAAGGTAAACCGTTGGAGAAAGTCTCTATTTATAAATATCTGGGTTATTATATCGACGATAAGCTCAACTTATTGGCCCAGAAAAAATATCTGACGCAAAGAGCGGGAGCTTTAATATTCGGGCTTAGCGCTCTTTCAAAGAAATTGGAAGGACCATCATTAAAACCACTATTAACTGTGATGGCGAATAAGGTTCTTCCCACGCTGACATATGCAAGTGCAGCAATGTACGGAAAGGATGCGGACCTATTAAACAGCTTAATAACTAAAATTTATAAAAAGGTACTCCGACTACCCAACAAGGCTTCACCTGCGCAAATGCGCCTCAAATTTGGCCTAAAAAACGAAACATTGGGAAGACTATATTCGTATATCAAGGTGTGGTACCAGATTATGAAAAAAGCAACTGTCAATAATCTTAATACTTTTCTTTGGCAGGAGCTGAAAACACATAAAAACTCAAAAGCAAATCAATTTTTAATGCATGCATTGGAGGCAACATGCTCCGCAAATCTCTGGGACAAAAACTTGCCATTTGCCGCGTTAAAACAGGCGCTAAATAAAGTGGCAAAATTTCATTCCTTGGTTACGGACAAAGACATTTTCTCGCACCGTTCCCACTCTTGGGCCGTGATAAACGGTTATAAGGCACTTACCCCTGCATTTTACTTGGAAACAACCTACTCGATCTTTATTAAGAAAAAGCTGATGGACCTGAGATTTGGTAAATTTCCAACCTTAGCTGAGGAGCCCGCCTGGAAGCAGCACGAAGCCGTCATCTGCCGACTGTGTGGTAGTCCCAAAGAAGATCTAATCCATATCATTTGTCATTGCAAAATGTTAAGTAAGGAACGGTCATACTTCTTAAAGCATTCCTTTCGGATTAACAGGTTACGGACATGTAGATCCGCCATTATTGGAGGTCTGGACTCAACCGCCCCTCTAATACACTGCAAGCTGGTAAAGTTCTTGCAGAGATTTGAGAATCGCCTTGAAACTGCTGGAAGTCTTCAAATTGTTGATGGCTAATTCCTCACACCTCATTTTTGTTTTAATTACTAAATTTTTAATGTGATTGTTTTCTGTTTTAATGAATATTTTAAAAGTTTTTTGTTTTTTTTTGTTTTGTTTTTTTACTTGGTTGTGCGCTGTTAACGAAATTGTTATGGTTTTAATTAACTAAACAATAAAGTTCAAAATTCCATGGTTGATGGATTTTTATTTTTGTAATCTAACATTTTTTTACATATTGGCTCCTAAATTATTTTTCCTTTATGAGCATTTTTGTTCTACTACCTTTTGCAAGCTATGCCTCAACCTTAAGCCTGGAAAAGATAATTCCTAATGTTAAAACTACTGTCTAATATTAGCAGGTGGAGTTTGTTAAGGGAAGAATTGCCTTAGACAGTGCTAGAATTTTCTGAACTGTTATCCGTAAAGCAAATCTTCTAAAGTCTCTTTTGCAGCACTGACATTGGATGCTGAAAAACTTTTTACCCCCTCAACTGGGATATTATGTGAAGGGCCTTGAATTGGCAAAGTATATGCACTAAGGGCCTGTTTTAGATCTTGGTTTGGCAATCTTCCCACCTGCCACTTTGGAACTGGCCCACCCCATTTAGATGTTGGCTGATCTATGGGGGGAAGACCACAGGCTTTAACTGAGCCGAGGAGGAGGTCAGTTAAAGCCCGAGGTACCGACGGACAGAGCGGGGCCTCTTTTAGACCTGAGCGAGTGCCAGGCGAGGTGAGACCTTCACCCAAAAATATTTGGGTGAGAATCTATTGACCTACTAGATGGTACACGGTAGGCATCCACAATATTTGTGGTCTTTCTATCAAGTGATTGGTAACTTGTATAGTGTTTGTTGCAGTAGTATCTCAAATCATAGGTCCTGAAGAAAGCCTTTTTAGGCTGAAACATGTCGACCAGCTCCATCTGATTGATAGGGATATTTGTTTATATACTATCCTCATACTGTTGCTTTTAATATTACCCCTGTGATGACCCCCCATATAAAGTATTTTGCCTTGGCATCGCACTAGGTAATTTTAGCTCACTCTTTTCTTTTCACTGTTTGTTTCACTGCAACCTCTCCCATCTAGCCATGTTATCCATACATTTTCTTTGTCACTGGAGGATCTGTTTGTAGGTCTCCTCACAAAATCATCAGGTGAGAGACCTAACGGATACCAGTCTATTTACAAAAAATCCCAGATGACGATATTCCGCCAAGCGGTGGGCTGATGGGAGTATTTCTGTCCTTTTCTCACACTTTACTCTTCCTTATTTGATCAGACACTAGTTCATGCATGCTTTATTTTACAATTGGCATACAATATTGAGCCTATTACAGACCTACAGTATCCCTTGTGTTTGTGTTGCTGCTAGGACACTGCCAGCACAAAGGGAACATCTAAATTGGCTCAGCGCAATCCTGCCAGCCTGAAGGCGGTGGACCGCTGTCAGCCAGCAGACAAAACAGCCGCCACCGCGGTCTTTTGTCTCTAGCCATCTAAATATGGCAGGCGGACCACGTCAGCTCAACAGAGTACTTGGGGGCACGGTTTTAATACGGCCCAGATCTGAATCACACTTTTACATCTTGGCAGAAGTTTTACTCTGTCACAACAATGACGGATATTCAGCCTACCAAAATTTTGATCCATTGCATTCTAGTGTTGGAACTCAAATAATGGCAAGGCCATATCAGCAAACCATTCCCCGAGCACCACAGATGTGCAATGCATCAGAGAGAAGTCATCACACCACCCCTCAAGAATTAGAAGAAATTAATTCAACGTTTCGTGGAATGTGGCTGGAATAAGATCTAAGATGGTACTCCCCCACTGGATTAAATATATTGAACAATTTGATGTCTGCATTTTACAAGAAACTTGGGTGACCACACCGGTCTACATCCTTGGGTATGTTACTTTTTGTCGACCGGCTGTTTCTGGTAGACCAGGGAGACCAGCGGGGGTCTATTGACTTGGATTAGGATAGATCTGCTATGCACAATTAGAGAGATTAAAATCAATAACCCCGACATACCTGCAACTAGCCTCATCGGTAGAAATGGTAGAAATGGTAGGATGGTGGACATATTCAATGTCATGGGACTAAGGCAGGCACATGTTCTCCAACCCTCCAAGCGTTAGAAAACACTGTTGAGGAGAGGGAGATATCAATACCTCTGATAGTTGCAGGAGACTTTAATTGTACATACGAACCATTATGCATATTGGACGTATCTGACAGCGACCAGGTAGAGGCATATTATCATGTGCCCCCCTCGATTCACCACCAATCAGAAAATGGACACAAACTGCCCTGCAGCTCCAGGCCATAACTCTTGGTTATGGGCTTAGGGCAGCAAATGGCCTTACCAACTCTGATAAGATGGGAGCCAATACTTTTAATAGGACATCTAATACGAGCCGAATTGATTATGTTCTGATAGACATTAGGTTGTGGCCAGAAGTACTGGATATGGTGGATGGGGAAACAGTTGATAGTGACCATAACCTGCTCGACCTTTCGATGACCCCAATCTGGAGTAAACCAAGTGACACTTTAGAGATAATGCTCTCGTCTAAGGACTTATACCACACAAATGATAATAGACGATTAAAGTGGGCACGGGTAGCGATCAGCACCGTTAAGACTGAAGCTATAAATCAAATCCTTCAAGAAAGCATTAAATTGCTTCACAATAGAGTCGAACCGCAATATGAGCTTTAAAAGGTCACAGACATACACTTGTCCTTTTTTATACAGTTAGCTTCCCACTTTATTTGCTCGAGACCTCGTCGTTAGAAGACATTAGTCAACTCACAACATTCTTGGTTTAACCAAAAATGTGAGGAAGTTCAGTCGTATTTGGCAGCAGAGATTTAAGCCAAGAATCCTAATAAATAAGATCGGCGAGAAGAGTATACAAGAAAACTCAGTGGGATGCTAAAA
The DNA here is from genome assembly GCF_964261635.1 of Lissotriton helveticus. Lineage (NCBI taxonomy): Eukaryota > Metazoa > Chordata > Amphibia > Caudata > Salamandridae > Lissotriton > Lissotriton helveticus. The sequence continues at coordinate 235,987,553 of NC_136062.1, read as the reverse complement.
AGGAGTGGGTGGAGGATCGCTGGTCACAGATCAATGTCGCTTGCAAACAGAAGGATCACAGACAATTTTGGCTACTTGTAACAAGGGTAGATGCTGAAAGATCTAGATCACCCACTAACAATATCACAGGGGCCACATGGTTGGACCATTTTGCGGGTATTTATTCTGGACCAGGTGTGACCATCACTGGAGGCTCTTTCCTGGAATTAGCCAATATGCAGCCAAATGTTAATTTTTTTACTGTAGCTGATATCACAGAAAGTATTAACTCTATTCTTAAAAACAAAGCATCACGCCCAGATAGAATGCCTGGAGACGTCTTTCTAGACGATATTCCCAAATGGTCTAATTATATATGGTCACTAGCCAATGGCATAGCTGCCGGGGGCCCCTATACCTCCTTCTTGGCAAGGAGCGGCGGTCATCCCGGTCTACAAGAAGGGGGACCGATCGCTGCCTTCAAATCACAGGCCGATAAGCTTATTAGAAGTGGCGCAGAAAGTTTTCTCCCATGCCCTGCTTATCATAATCACTGATTGGATGGAAGAGAACAATATATTATCTCCCTTCCAAGCAGGGTTAGGAAAAAAATTAGTACTATCGACCATGTCTTCCGCTTCACCCTTTCGGCCTGGAAGTCTGTGATATTAAAGCAGGGCAGTCTTTACACTGCTTTTATTGATTTGAAATCAGCTTTTGATCTTATCCCAACGGCCACACTTTGGCAAGTCCTACAAGATCTGGGGCTCCCTCATAACATTCTGGCACTTTTAATACGACTCCTCGAGGGAAATTATGCTAAAGTGCGATGGGGAGATCAAATGCAACTGACCAAATCAATAACGGTTGTAAGAGGGGTGAGGCAGGGCTGCGTTATTTTCGCTCTTTATAAATGGGGTGGTGAAACCCCTAGCGGAAGTCCACACAGATGCTCCCTCATTGGGGAGTGTCATCACAACTTCTTTGCTGTTTGCGGATGATACGCTATTAGTCTCTAAAACCCAGAGTGGCCTTCAACTGCTGTTAGATCGCTTCATGTCTTTCTGTGAGATGAGAGGCTTAGAAGTCAACACCTCAAAAACAAAACTCCTGCTAATGAATCCACACACATCTTTCAAAGGGAAATTTACATTAGGGGGGATTTCATTGGAAAGGGGGGATTCAATCGTATATCTTGGTGTAACTCTCACAGAGAAAATTGCATGGAAACAACATATTTCGAAATGAATCCTACAGTAGAGGAAGACTTGTAGGGCCTTAATTTTAGAACATAGGACATCACAAACTAGATCAATTGCCCGCTTCAGATATATGACCAGAAGGTGGTTGGCTCGGCCCTGTATGGGGCTGGAATCTAGGGATTTGATCATCTGGAGGGCCTACTTATTAATGAAAATAAATTCTTAAGATCACTTTGCTCCCCCCCCCCCCCAGAGTACCCTGCTCACTCCTTTAAGGTTAGATTTGGGTAGAACTACAATAGTGGATAAGGCGCTTCACTCTCTTCTCTTTTGGCTCCGCATTAAAAAAACACCTCAGCTTCTCCACTACACGATTGGTACTGAAGAGGTTCACAAGCTGAATCATTTCAGAAAGATTGGCTGGTTTTGTAACATCAAAACCTTGCTTTTTGAATTAGGTCTGGGAAACCTTTAGGAAGTAACGGATTCCAGCTTACTGCCCAGCAGAAAGTGGGTTAAGTCTTATTACTGGAAATGGGTGGCAGAGAGAACTGTCACATATGCAATAGGAGGTTGCCTCCCAATAGCATTTATGGAGTTTAAAGTGCTAGTGTGTATGAACCTTATATGGATTTCATTACTGTTCCGCAAGAGAGGAAGTTATTTGGATGTCTCCCCTTGAACTCTTTTACGGCGTCATGGTACAGGGGCTCTTCAGACACACTTTGCCACTGTCCATGTTGCTTTGAGATAGAGGAGACGATCCAGCATGTTCTCATTGCATGCCCTCTGTATAAAAATCCAAGATCTAAATGGTTAGCCCCTGCCTGTAGACAACTAGGAACCCGTAGCCATTTAGAGGCACTACGTATCCTCTGAACAGATACAAGGCCACTAATAGTATGTGTAGTGGCCAAATTCTTGGGGAGAATGTGGTTTATCAGGAGGCAGATGCTAAAAATGAATTAAGCACACTTTCAGATCAAATATTAATCTTCATTTAGTATCTAGTATACATCCGCTATTTTGTGTATATATTAATATATAATTAATTCCAAAATTACGGAGAATTTGTGCAATATTGTTTTCTTGCACGTTATACATTAGCACTTTATGTACATTTACGGCTTCATATTTTTTCTTTTTAAGTGTTTTTAGCTTGTCATGGTTTTATTTTGTCGCAGCTGTTTTTATCAACTTGTTTCTCGTTTTTAATGGTTTGGTTTTTATTATGCTTTGCTTTTGTATAAATAACGTCATCCATCTTGGCCCACAATACCTAACATGAAAATCTTTCTCTCATCAATATACTGTATTGTACGCCTATATACTTTGATGGTCGTAATGACCAAATAAAGTTTGATGATGAAAATCCCAATATACCCTTTGGGATTTATATTTTGGCGGACAAGATATCCGTCACCGTTGTGAAGGAGTAACCCTTCCGCCAAGATCTAAATCAGGCCCTAAATATTGAAACATGGTTTCTTTATTATATAAAACTTGATGTACATACATTTTTGTCAATAATAATATTTCATCTCTTTTCCCCATTAATAGAGGCAAGGTTGTCCTTTGTCTCCTGCTTTTTTAAATTGTTTATCTCTTGAACCTTTTCCAGTGCGACAAATTCAGATATTAAGGGATTATGATCTGGCTTTGTGGAAGTTAAAAACACTGCTTATGCGGAAAATGTCCTGGTTCATAAGAACAATTTGTAGCATTCTTTAATAGCTTTTCATGAGGAAGTTGAAAAATGTTCTTATGTTGCTGTTTAAAGGCTCAATTTAAACAAATTGCAGGTTCTTCATTTAAACACATTTAGGGGCATATTACCAATGGTATTATCGCCGCATTAGCGGGACTTTTTCCCGCTAATGCAGCGATCATTTTATTGCCCTATTACCAAGCTGTCGCTAACACCAGTTAGCGACAGCTTGTAGGCGATAGCGGGCATTTAGAGGCCCACTTTGCATGTCAGCGATAATTATCGCTAATGACATGCAAAGTGGGCGTGCCAAGATGTTAGCGACTGAAAACAGTCGCTAACATCTCTAACTCCTATTAACAACTTTTGGAAATATTTGCGCTAAGCGCGAATATCTCCAAAAGCTAACTCCTGCTAAAAGCAGTTCTTAGCCATGTTATCCAATGGAAGGTGGATAACATGGCTAAGAGCATTGTCACGATAATGCATGAATATCGCTGATTTTTCAGCGATATTCATGCATTTCGCAGGATTTTTACCGCTTTTGAGATAAACCTTGATAATATCAAGGTATCTCAGCGGTAAAAATCCTCGGTGCTCGGCGATATTTTTATCCCGCTAACCAAGCAATAGCGATAATTATCGCTATTGCTTGGTAATATGCCCCTTAGTTCCAAAGGCATATTTAAAAACTATAATTTAATTTGGTGTTGGATAAAATGTCATATAGTTAGGATTCCGGATCTCTAGGTCAGTTAATCATACTATAAAATATAATGTACAATATGGTGTTGGAAATCTTAAGTCTTTACTAAACAAATGGTGCCCATTATATCTATTGTGGCGAATTTTATCAATAATATTATATTCTCTTACAATGTTACTTGTTAATTTACTAAAGTCTTTCTTTAACCCCTTTGATGCTTTTGACGGCCCCCAGCCGTCATGCATCACGGGGCTCGTGTGCTGATGACGGCTGGGGGCCGTCATAAACCCGCCCACTTCGAAAAATGCCGCACAGGCGCAGAAGATTGATATTTTGTTAAATACATTTTTATGGCAAAATAAAAAAGCATGGGGTATCTCTGTATAAATTAAGATAAGTCAAGAGAAGGGGTTAATTTCCCTATTTTTCTTGCAAACGTGATGCTTTTTTCCTTAAACAACTTTGGTTTTGGTTAGAGAAACGCCATTTGTATGAATTTCCGATCTGGATGGAATTGGGGAGATCTTTCATTGCTCCTATTTTTTCTTCGGATGTTATTTCTATTTCACAAAAACCCATTTCTTTAATGTTACCTATTTCCAAAAATATGTGTTATCAAACTTCTATTGCTAATGGCAAAACAAGTGAGTAAAATACACTTAGGGCCTGATTACGAGTTTGGCAGTCACATACCGGGCCGCCATGTCAGCGCCCGCTGCGAGACAGCCAAATTCCTAGTCAGACCGCCCTCCGAATTACGAGTTGAATCCTGGTGGGTGGTCATGTGGCAGCGGTCCCACGGTAGTGCCTTTCTAAGGCTCAAAGGAGAGCACATTCCTGCACACAAAGAAATGCACCATGTCATGGAATGACCCCCTGTGTAGGAACTGGGGGTACAAACATGAAAGGGGGCACAACGTGTGCCCCCTTTATGCACCCCCCTGCACAAAGGACCTATAAGGCCTCCCTGAGTTGCTTCAACACCACCCTTTCCATGGCAGGCACACCACCGTAGATAGGGTTGCAGTGAGGCAATTTGTAATATGCTTAGAGGTGCCCCATTGGCTCCACCAGCATATTGCGGCCTCTGACTGTAGAGGAATTCATGATCCCCAGTGGTTGCAGCAATCTTGCAGGCCAACAGAGTCGGAATACGGCAATCGGACTGCCGGAGGCCACACCGCCACCACAGATTAGGCGGCCCATCGTACCGCTGAACTCGTAATTAGGCCCTTGCTTTACCTATTTGGTACAATGCAAACATTGAAATGAATAACAAAACTATATTGTGGAAATGTTGGGCTGACAGAAGTATCTTTTGGTTTAATTAGCTCTTTGATAATAGGGATTGGCTAACTTTTGCTCAACTACAAGACAAGAATAATATCCAAAATCTTGTTGAGGAGCAAGATGGCGGGCTGACTGGAGCAAGATGGCGGGCTGACACCGCCTCAGAGCACACCACGTGGAGCAGCCTCTCCACACTGGGAACTGTAGCTGAATCGGAGCAGAGGAATTATATGGATAAAAACGGGTGCTTACTTTAAATGCTGACTTGACTTCAATATTCCTGAAAGTTTAGTCAAGAAACTCAAGAACGTATCTGTCTGGCTGTCGCTGTAGCTCGGTACGCAACTGGCCAGGGCTGCTTCTGCTGGGCTTCCCGACGACGACGCTGCCTGCAAGGCGGGTTGTGGCGCCCCCGAAGAATCCTCCGAGAGGAACATGGACTGGTCGTGCCCTTGCTCACACTAACAGAGGTGACATAGGAAGCGATACGAGCGAAGCTGCTGCTACAAATAAGGCTGGAGCGTCAATTGTCGGTGAGCCAATACTGCGTTTATTCCAGACTGGGAAAGCTGCTGAACTGCTTGCAACTGGGTTGGTGAGCCAGACAGATGATAGCAACAAACTATCTGAGACTCTGCTGGAGGCGGGACCGGCATATTTGAGTGAGATTAAAGACTTTCCACAGTCAGGGATACAATGTAGCACTGAGGTTGGTGCTGGGACTAAGAAAGGGATACAAAGAGAAGCAGAGACAGACATGTCTATCGAAATCAGCCAGGTTATCCCAACACCAGTGAGATCGCCAGATCCAGATATGGGCGAGTTACTGAGTCAGTCTCTAATGGAATTGAGGGGTGAACTACCCGAAATTAATAACACAGTGCATGCAGCTAATAACAAGGGCGCTGGCAGTGGAGAGACGTATAATAATGCCTTGGAGGAATGGGAAGAGCTGGCATCCCACAGCGACAATACCTTAACAGCCTCAATAGCAGGAGCTGGAGCTGGTGTCAGATCTAATAGGACACTGCCGAGAAAGAAAACCAAGGCTAAAGTTAAAAATAAGAAAACACCCCAGAGGCACTATAATTTTAAGCAGAGTCTGTCTCAAACTAACATGCATGGCAAATGTAACTCAGAAAATAACTCTCTTCGTAAATGGGTTCAAGCAAAGGGAGGAGTGAAAAGTATGGTCTCCCGAATTACTGGTAATAGCCCTAATGAGAACAATACTGAAAGCAATATGGTGAGCAGCACCCTGGTCGAAAAACGAGTGGCAAAGGGGGCAGTTTTGGCTGAAAAACGAGTAGAGAGGGGCTTGCCCCCAACAAGTACTCACTACAGTAGCATCAGACTCTGATCCGACACTTGCTTCAATAATGCAGTTTTTAAAAGACCAAAGAATTGAAGCACAAGGTCATTATCTGCAGGGGAAATCAGATACAGATAAGATGTCGCAGTTGTTGCAGGAGATGTCAGTCAAAGTTGGGGGTCTTGCTAGCGATGTATCAGATCTACAACAGAGAGTTGGAGAGAGAGAACAAACTGTAAGCCTTACAGACACTATGGTTCGGAAACAGGTCACTCAAATTTTAACTATTCAGCTTAAACTCGAGAATTTAGAAAATCTGCAATTATTTAGTATCCCTGAAGGAGCGTAAGGAGCGGATCCCAGGGCTTATCTTGTACAGTTATTTCAGAAGGCTTTCCCTGACTTATCCGATTGGGACTGGGATTCTCAGCTGCAAAGAGTACATAGGCTCCCGACTGTTAAACGCAATCAGGAAGGCAGATACCCTCGTCCGTTTATAGTTTTTGGGGGATTTTTTTTACTAAGGCAGGGTGTTGCTCTTAAAGCTCGACCCAATACACCTGTTACTGTGGAGTCTGTTACTTTTTTGCTAGATCAAATCTCTGTAAAACCACTATGGACAGGCGTTGGCAGCTCCGTCAGTCAATTGACCCGCTTAAGGCTCTAGGGGCCCAAGTGTATTTACAATAACCGGCACGTCTGAAGGTCTTCAAAGATGGACGGTCTTATTTTTTCATTGATGAACATGATGTTAAGTTGGCTATTGCTAAATGGCAAACGGGAGCTGCCCAGAAGCCCTAATAAGACATATATGCTTCACTGATGATATGACAACTAGTCTTACGGGATTAGTCTAAATGATATTTTATATTTCTTCTTACTTAGGGTGTGTGCTTGGGTGGGGGGTGGCTACCGAGGTGGGGGGGGGGGGATCTGGAGTGCTGCCCATCCATCAGCAGCAGTTTAAAGGGAGGATTCCTCCTTCAAGTAACAGGGAGGGAGAGGGGGTTTCTAGGGCCTCTCAAGTCAGAGAGAGGACTGGATGGGGTGTGGGGGTGGCAAAAAAATGACTTCACTAGTGTAAAATGTAGCTACCATAAGGGATTACTAATAGGTCATCAGGTTTTGTTTCCTTCTCTAGTGTTTTTAGGGTTAATCTTTATTTGTAGGGGAATGTTGATAAGGAATATACTGTAGTATGACTAAGATAAAATGTATAGCATGGAATGTGTCTGGACTTTATAGTGCCAATAAACGTCAATTGGTACAGGAAGAGTTAAAATTGCATCAACCGCATTTGGTTTAAATTACTGAAACTCATTTGGCCTATAAAGATCATCATTTGTTAAAGCATCTAGGATACGAAACAATTGTTAGTACTTCCCAAACAGCTATATTAAAAGATAAAAGTTTTTTTTGTAAAATAGTTAAGACAATGGCTGATCCATAAGGTCAATGGGCATTAGCCCAAATAGAAATCCGGGGCAACAAATATGTATTTGGTTCAATATATGGACCTAATACTGATGATGCCGGCATATTTGATTTTCTTAATTTAGAGTTGCTGAACTGGGATGGGGGATTTTAATTGTGTTATGGAGTATAACATTGATTCCACAAAAACAGGGGGTACAAGTAGAATGCGAAAGGTTAGGGCAGCAATACTTGAAATGGCCCGATTACAATCTTTGCAGGATGTCTGGAGGCAGATATATCCACTTATCTTGGGGTATACTTATTATTCGACCCGCACAAATCTTACTCTAAAATCGACATGGCCTGGGTCTCCGACAGCTTAATTTTGGGGCTAGATATTGCAATATGTCCTCGGGTGACATCTGACCATAACCCTATTTTGTTACTTTTTACAGCTATTTCTGAAGGTAAAAATGTTAGACCATTCTCTTTTCCTAGATATTTGCTCACTGATGGGAATATGAATCCAGTATGAAGCGACAATTAGAGGTTTTGTTTTAGGAAAATGTAGGGACAGCTTCCCCATTAGTCGTTTGGGATACTATGAAATCTTATGTTAGAGATAGAGATATGACCCAACAATACATTTGGCAGCAGAATAGGCAAAGAAAAAGCAATATGGAGAAACTGATTATGGTTTTACAAAATAGGGAAAAACAACATGTTGAGGCGGTAATACAATGTCAACCAGATCAGGATAGGCTTTTTGTCTCTTTATTAGATGCAAGAACAGCAGTGAAAAAATGTCTTAGAGAAAAAATAGCGGACAGGTATAATAAGTACCGTCTGGTACAATACGAATATGGTAAACATATTGGTAAAGTTTCAGCTTTTCAAACAGCAGAAACAAAGGCCCAAACAAAAATCAATGCTATAAAGAGTGCGGATGGTACTTTACATAACTATACCTCAGTGATGATTCTGGATCAGTTTTCACTCTTTTATAAGAAACTTTATTCGTTTTCTGCTATAATTGATGAGGAGGATATTACCCAGTATATTGCAAAGAGTAATCTTCCGGTACTGAGTGATGATGAGGTAGTATCATTAGATAATACAGTAACATTGGAAGAAATAGGACTAGCTATTTCTGCATTACCTTCAGGCAAAGCTGCAGGGGTAGATTCACTACCTATAGAATTTTATAAGGTTTTTAAAAGTACTTTGCTTGCACCATTTTGCACAGTTATTCAGCATGTCGGTATGGGCAGTAAGATGCCGGAGTCATGAAATATGACCCAGATTGGTTTTTTCTCAAAAAGGGCAAACACCTACAGACTGTGGATCATACCGACCCATCTCCCTCATAAACACAGATGCGAAAATCTTCTCGAAAATTCTCGCAAATCGACTCACCCCAATGATGTCAGGAATAGTGTCCGATATCCAACATGGTTTTATACCTGGTAGAGATACTACATCTCATGTCAATATGGCCATTGGGGCGTTCGATTATGCGGAATAAGAGGGGGTGGGTCTGAGTATGATCCTTTTAGATGCTGAAAAGACCTTAGACAAGGGCGGGTGGGAATTCTTATGGGCTACATTGAATGTATTTGGCCTTGGGAGGCAGTTCAGACAGTGGGTGCTTGCCTTATATTATAAACCTACAGCTAAGCTCTCATACTCTGGTTCATATTCTACTTCATTTGACATCTCCTGTGGGACAAGGCAGGGTTGACCTCTTTCCCTGCTGTTATTTGCCCTCTAAATAGAGCCGTTTATACCTACCCTACAAGCTAATCAACAGATCAAACCATTAATGACTATTTCTAATAGGCTGAAGGTGAGAGCGTACACTGATTATTTGGCAATTTTTTCTACTAATCCAGTAGAAGCTGTTCCAGTTATTGAGAGGGCTGCAACTAAATTCGGACTAGTCTTGGGGTATAAATTAAACATCAATAAACACAGGTCCTCATCAATTTTAAACTCAGCTCTCCAATCTTAGGGAGTTGTATAGCAGTTACATATTTGGGGGTCAAGATTTCTGCTGAAGTTGGCCAAATAATGTCTTTAAATTACACTCCTTTATTAGATGAAACTGTTAAAATTCTAAAGAAATGGCACAAACTCCCAATAGGGCTTTTGGGGAGATGCAATTTAATAAAGATGAAAATCCTCCCAAAATTCTTATATTTGTTTAGATCTATTCCTCTACGTCTTTCTAACATTTTAAAAAACAAATTGTATGGAGTTCTGAGTAGTTTTATCTGGGGCTTTAAGAAGGCTTGGCATGCCATTGATGTGCTTAAATCACCTTATAAACAAGGTGGTCTTGGTTTATCAGACTTTAGAATCTACTTCTGGGCAGCGTTTGCCGGGCGCTTCCGTAGCCTTCTGGGGTTTGATCAGAAAGATTCCTTATATAAATTGATTTTAGGTGACAATAGTTTTATTTTTTTTATATCGCGTTAGCGATCCAAATTATTTAACATGTGTTAAATTCAAGACAGTTATGGCTATGGCTGCCAAAAGTAATTTGTCGTTAATACATACTAAGCTCCCACTCTGTGGAAACCCAATGTTTCCTGAAGTATTCCAAGACTATAGGGGCAGATTGTGGTTAAGTATGGAATTTCATGCTTGGGGGATCTGTACGAGGCAAGAGGAATTAAATCATTTGAAGCTCTACAATTCCAATACGAATCGCCTACTAATTCTCTGTTTAATTATTTACAGATCAGGGTTTATTTGTTGAAGAACCTGGACCTCAATGTGATGACTAAATCTTTGATTTGGGACCTTTTATGTGGGGAGAAAACTAAATCTCTTATAGGCAATATGTATAAACAGTTGACTAGTTTTAAAGCAGATGGGTGTGTAAAACTAGCAACACGTTGGCGTCAAAAGCTGAATACAGTTATAACATCTGTTATGATCACTCAGGCTTTGGGTAACATAGGTGAATCAATCCATTCTGTGAGCCTACAATTACAGCAATTTCGTACAATTGGCTTGTTGTATCACACACCAGAACGGATTGCTAAATGGGCAGGAGGTAATAATGGTGGTGAAAAGACCAAATGTCCTAAGTGTGGGACTCAGGCCGCAAATCTCATTCATATGTTTATAGAATGTTTGGAATTGCAGACTTATTGGCATTAGATCGGTCAAGTGTTCTACAGTAAACTAGGAGTGGGACCTACATTGACGGTTTCAGAAATTATGTTAGGGTATAAGGCAGATAAATGGCACGGTCTTTTTCAATCATGATGCTGGCAGCTAGTTTAGCTATTGCTCGGATGTGGGTTTCCCCATCATCGCCAACAATTTGTGATTGGTGGTCTATTATTAAAGAAACTTATGGTATGGAAATTGCCCTGACTAAGGCTAGGGGTATAGGCTCTATGGTTAAGAATGAGAAATTCTGGGGTCCTATGGATCTTGCGATATAGTTTAATTCAGACAAAGAAAATTATTTCTCGTTCTCATGTATAAAGGACTGAATGGCTGTAGTAAAAAGCTGACTATTTATTGTAAAGGTTAAATATTTAGAATTTTTTTTATCAATTATACCAGTTGATGACTATGATTATTTTTAAATACTCTGATTTACTTAATGTACTCTATTGATGACTATCTTTATATTTTGATTTATGTTATGAATTTATGTATATTACACTTATGTAATGTCAATAAAAAATAAAACATTTTTAAAAAGAAAACAATATATCAGCTTAAAAGAAGCTATTTTTACAATGTATCTCTGGCAACGCCTTTTAGTCCTTTGCAGAGTGTTAATAAATTATGTAATTTTTGTTTATCTCCTTGATCTTCAGCAATATATTCATTATTAAATGATGCTACAGGAGTTGAATATTGGACCTTAAAAAAATATTTTTTCACCTTTAATTAGGAAACAAATTTGGACAGAGTTTATGTCAATATCATATGCTGACAATATCAACCAAACTCTGTACTTTCTTATAATCAATCTTTGTTTTTACTCCTTTTGCTATTAATAAATTTAGGGTCAGATTTACAAGCCCCTTGCGCCGCTGGTGAGTCACGGTGAGTCACGGTGTATGACGCACCGGTGGCGCAATCCTCTTTCAATGCGTGCTGCATTCTACAGCAACCATTGGAAGAGGAAATCACCTCAATTGATTATTTTGTGCACGAAGCTGCCCCTTCCTGTACAAAAACAATATCACCATGATGTAGGCATCCTTGCGCCATGGTGCAAGGGTGCCTGCGCCTTCGCATGTAAGCAGTTTGCGCGCCAGCACAGGGGGAAGCCCAGAGATGTGACATATTGTTGTAAATATGTTGCATCCCTGTGCTTTGAAACTAATGCAACGCGGTGCAGCAAAATGACTTGCGGCACCGTGCTGCGTTAGTTTCTTGTAAATCTGCCCCTTGATACTCAAATGCTCTCTTCTTGTTGGTCATAGTGATGCTGTCTTAGTATCTTTAAACTTTTGGTGTTTGAATGTAATTTATTTTAGCAATTTTGGAAACTCATTTGGGAAAATATTAATATGATATTCCAAACACATGCTCCCCAATCTTTACAAATCATTTTTCTTGGATATATTGCTGACCATGTCTATCTTTCTCAATAAATGGTAAATTATTAGATATATTTATTGCAATTGTGTTACAATGAATCTCACTGAATTGGAAAACTTTCCTGTAAGGCATAGTGAAATGGCATGTGTTGTGTGTCTAAAAGTAACACTGTTAATTGTTCTTTGATTCCGATGTTCATATAAAATAGCGCATTGTGGTTAGCTTTGACAAAATATTTAACAAAAACATATTTATTAGCTGATTCTTGTACAGTTTCGAATTACACAGTTACTCAACCTCCTTAAAAGGCATTTTTCATCTCTGTAGCTACTATTTGGAATTTGGAAAAAAGAATTTGAAATTTTGTTTCATTGCATTACTAATTTTAGATTAAAAGACTACTCTATTAGACTTGTAGTTTTTCAGTGACAACATCTCCTTTTGAGGCTGCCTCTGCATGCACATATTACAGATCTGAATTTTGTAGTATTTTATTAATAGTTGTTCATAATATTGGATTTCTGGTTTTATATTGGGTCGCCATTATGGTTATGCATTATTTATGTTAATGTTTATCCATAATACACTCTCAACACTTCCAACCCTGCAAACCGCCACCAACCTCGAACAGGGAGTGATAAGCTTCAATGCCAGGATCACCAATTGCGCAAGTTCATCGCATCATACAGAGAAAATCTTCTAAACAGACCAGCTGGTACACCCAGGAACTCAGAACAGCGAAACACGACAGAATACAATTTATGGGGAGTTGGCGCGCCAGCACGGGCACCTCAACAGGGCAGCTATCATGACCTCCCTCATCCTCAACCACAGCCTGCTGAGGACAACAAAGAAGACAGCTATTGTTGCATGCATAGAAACCAGTGCTATCAACACCAAGGAAGTTTTAAAGAATTCTCCAACCCAGCTGCCAGCATAACCAACATCACACGAGCAGTATGACAACCTCGCCCACTTCTTCTATGACAAGATCACAACCATATACAGAAACTTTGAACCCCAATCCACACCTATGGATTTCCTCGACAGAAACGCCACCACAGTAACTGACACGAACCACACACTGACCACCCGGAACATTCTCTCTGTCCCAGGACACCACCTCCACCATGAAATACATCATCCTCGTAAACCAAAGGATCGGCCAGGAACTCTTCATCCTCTCAACTCAACACCTCTATCACCACCGCAACATTTTTTGATGCCTGGAAACACGACGAAGTCAGACCACTACTCAAAAAACACCGACCCCAACAAACTCAAAATCTACCGGCCAATCTCCTTGCTCCCATTCCCAGCAAAGGTACCGGTAAAGTTCATCAGCATTCAACTCATGACACACCTGGAGCAGAACAAACTTCTCAATGCCTCCCAATCTGGCTTCCACAGCAATCACAGCACCGAAACTGCCCTGATTGCAGCCACAGATGACATCTGAATCCTCCTCAACTGAGGAGAAACAGCAGCTTTGGTCCTCCTCAACTTCTTGCCAGCCTTCGTCATCGTATCCCAGCAGACACTGAACGAAAAACACATCGGCATCGATGGGTATGCGCTCAGATGGATCACCTCCTTCCTCACAGGAAAAACCCAGAAGATTCTGTTGTGAATCTATCTAGGACCCTAATCAAGATATCCCCGATTCATGCCCTTATGTGGTTATAACAAAACATATCCTTATAAAGGCATAGGAATCATGTCCATATCTAGTCATAGCCCATGCAGTCCAAATACGGCAAGGCTACTCCCATAGACTCCTAGAAAGTACAACGCATTCTTTAAGCCCTTCCAAGCTCTTGACGAGCTCAGCTCGTCATGCAGTACACTGCTTGTGTGCTCATGACGAGCTGAGCTCGTCATGAACAATGGGAATCTTTGATCTGCAGCACAGAGGATGAATTGCTGTAGCATTCATGTGGTTAAACAAACCAAGCCTCCAGCAGCCCGGGAATTCCCCCTGCTTTTGTTTTGATTTGCACAAGAACTCCTGGAGTCCAGAAAGAACTGTTAGTTCTTAGTGACGTCTTATGTCCAACCTTACGTCAAACCCGGCACCTTCCAGGTATAAATATACCAACGTTGCCATAAGCAAACATACGGTGGTTTGGAGCAGAGCGGCTATCTACTTGCCCGACGCCCAGCTGATGCGAGTGGCGAAGGAAGCCGACCCTCCCATTTGACACACTGAGAGAGACGCTGTCTTTTCTCCTGCCGAGAAATTCCAGCTCCGGTGTTTCCAGTCACCCTTGCGGGTTGCTGGGAGATCGAGTCCTGAGAGAGAGATACAAGACCTCCTACATTCTATTACCAAGGTACGGAGCTGACTAAATCCTTAAGAGAATTCTTGATTCAGATTCTTGGCAAAAAAACAATTTAACTTAAACTGCAACTTACTTACTCCTTCCCACGTATTAGGCTTAGGTCAGGTACACCGGGGTAGGCGTATCTTAGAAGCACCAGTTGAGTACGTTAGTCAATGTTTTTATGTATGTATATATTTTATCCATTTTAAAGTATCTTATGGCTAAGAAACCATATCAATGCTTTTACAGTATTATTTCATAATACTACTTTTACTGTACGCACTTTACTTCATGATAAGTATTGCAATTGTGGAAACTCATTTCTCTTGCATGAGAAAGAAGACTGCTCAATAAATAACACCTTTTATTGAAAACTCCCGTCTCTCTATTTCTCTGCACTCTGGTGAAACTAAGTATGCACGATTGACTGAGTGAAATAACTGTCTATTGTTTTCACACGACTCTTTATTCTGAGGGAGCAAAGTTGTCATGTTTATGCGGTTGTCAGAAACTAATCCCTTCTTGTCTAAATCAGGAAAGTTAACTCCTTCTTGAACATTTGAGAAAGTTTCTAGTGACCTCTGAGCTAGCTGGCAAAACTAATTAAGTCTAATATAGTCGGTAGAGACCTACATGACCTCAGTCCTACGTCTACACTGCTGTTTATATTATTCCAATGCGCAGAGCCTATTGGGAATATAGGAACTACACTACATGGCGCCCAACGTTTGGTAAGGCGATAATCTAACGCAAGACATTAGAGTAACTCAGTCGTGCTTTTTCACACAGACCCCTTTTCCCGTAAAAACTCCAAAAGACGTCTGGAGTGGGTAAAAGGTTAATATCTGCCGGAACTTAGTAGGAAGAGATTCCTATGTATAGTTTTTGGTTTAGTCAACGTTGAAGGATACAGTGTTCCAAAATATTGTGCACCTAATCTTTGTTTCCTTGAAACTTGCTCTGCAACAAAAAACTTTCTGTCAGTAAAATGCCGGAAAGTGATGAAGAAAGGGATAGAGCTAGAATAGCAGCTCAACTCCTAGTGGAAGACACAAGTCTCCAAGATGAAGACCCAAATGCTATAATCATTCCGGTTAATGTAAGAAGAACTATAACTATTAAACTTATAGAAAATGGACTATCATCGAGAGGTGGTACAGTCATATTCGTGGTAGAGGCCCATGAATATCGGCAGACAGAGGTATTCTATTCATGGATACATTTTCCAGCAGCAAACGCTGTGACACAAGATTTCCACTATTACAAAATAGAGGAATCTCCAGATGAATACGCTCCTTTCGAGGACGTTGAAATCCCACTAACTTACCAAGAGCACCTGCTCTGGTTTAATGGCGCCCTAAAACATCAAAATCACATCACCAGGCTCGGTCCACTAGGTAGACCAGGAGCCACGTGGCCGGTTCTAGCCAGCTACACACCACATCCCGACATAGAAAAAATGTCAGACCGGGAACTTTTAGGTCAGCTAAAGCTACTAATAAAAATACATAGACAATTGGTCCAATATGTCATGCAGACTTCAACAGTCCAACCAGCAATAAAAATTCCAATTCAAACCCCTCACCAGGAAAACACAAATAAAATCACACCACAGAATATACAATCAGCCATTGGCAAAATACCCGCTAAACGGAAACAAATTCCATTCTGGTTAGCACAAAAAATCACTCAGATAGAGGCAGTATTTCCTGATACTACACCTCATGAGAAACACAGAATTCTGACTATCTGCCTTCCAATGTGGAGGACTGTGACACTTGGGGCACAGTCTTTGTTTCTATTTACACAAAAACACATGGTGTTCCGTCCATGGCGGTTATACCAGACGTACTAAGACAGATTCAAAATGAATACGGTCCGGAACCTGCTTTAACTCTAGGTATGAAATTACTGAAAGACTTTAAGCAAGTCTCGGCTATATTACTAGCCAACATAAAAGGAGAAGCAGCATCTGTGGCGATCCGCCAGAAATTGAAAGAAACAGATATAGCACAACAACCTTTTGAACTTGCCAGAATCATAGAAAAATCCAATGAAGAACTAGGTAGAGATAGTTTGGGTGGGAAACCGGTAAAACCCCAACTAACTGAAAATCCTGAAAAAACATTTATTAAAAATAATCTGAACACTCCAAAAAAGAGTTGGCAGGGTAATAAACAATCCACTCCCAGAGAAAAACGTTTTCAGTCCAGAGGAAGGTCTCCTCAACGAAGAGATAGATCTCCAGAACGAGGAGGCAAGTCTCCCCAGAGGGAGCCCTCTGAGAAAAGATACAACCTTAGAGATAGGGATACATTGAGAAAAGCTGACAGATATCAAGATATTGATACACGTCCCTCTCGATCTTTTCAGACTTCCTCACACATATCGGAAAGAAGAGGACGGTCGGAACACAAAGAAGAGCACATCAAGTCCAAAGACAAGGTACCAGCTCATCAAAGTAAAAAATTACAATTTCCAAGAAAGAAGGTAGCCAGTATTAAAATAAAACATTCTGAGGATACTGAAGACACAACTGAAAAACGGAGAGTGGGCCCAAACAATGCTAGACAGCGCAGCAGAAGTGACCATAGCTCGCAAGATCCTGATGAATCCTCTGGAGACAGTGGACACGAATGAATACATTCAAGTGGAAACTGCAGACACCAGAGTTAGCAAACCCCATAAATTATATGAAATAACATTGCGTATAGAGGGGGCAGGACTAGAAAAATAAAGGGTCTCTTTTGGGATAACATTTCGAAAGGCTATGATATCCTTCTAGCTGAGAAAGACTGGCCACCAGAGTTTGTCAGGGAGTGCCCTCATGGCGAAGAAATGATTATGCCTGCCTTCTCAAATCATAATCCAATTCATAAAAAATACACATTTGCAAGAAAATGGGCAGTAGCCCAAGCTCCTGCATTATATAAAAATCATGTAGGATAGGAGGAGGATTCTCCTCCCCACAAAATCCAGTTAAAAAGTCAACCGACTGCACAAAGGCAGTAACCTGTTAAACAAGAAGCTAAAAAGCAAGTCAGGGAGATCTTAGATCAACTTGAATATCAGGGGGTGATTGAAACATGCACCTCACAAATGAACAATCCTTTGTTTCCTGTCTCCAAGCCAGACTGTCGAGGATATCCGATGCTCTTTGGGATCCGGGTGATGCTCTAGAGGGTCCACCTCCGGATCTCCCCAGGCCTGGTTCAAAAAAGCACCCAGAGCCTAAAGGTGATCCGGCGAGGGAAAAATAGGGGGGCCGGGTTGGTGCTCTGCGGGGTGGTGACCTGGAAATACAAAGGACAAACCGTTAGTACGTTCTGGTGTCTCTGTCCCAGGATCCCTACTCTCCCCAGTTTCCCCAGGAACTCCGCCTACCTTGAACCCGGACTGTCGGTGACCAGGAAGGACACTGGGTTCTCTTCTACCCTTGACCTCAGGGACTCTATCCTGTGAACACAAACACAGATCTTTAATGATTCTGCTCACTATTGTCTCACCCTCTCTGAATGCTGGGAGCCCGGCATACTACATACCTGTTGACACCACAGGGTTCCCTTAATGTACTAGGAAGCCAAAGTACCTATAAAGGGTAGACACACCCGCCCTCAGCAGAATCAATTCCGTCTTTTTGTTACAGCACAGAAGCGAAGCGTCACTTGCACCAATATCCCGAAATGAAAAGAAGAACAAAGGAAAACACAAGAAATCCTGACAGTAAGTACTCACGTTACCTTACCGCCAAGCGAAACGAGTCAACAGAGTCTCTGGGCTCCTTCGATAATACAGCGTTCCAAGGATAACGTGGAGTTTCTCCAATGGTCCAAACAAAGCGAGAGCCCCCTCAGACTGCTCCAACTAGAAGGTCACTCCCGTTGCGCGGGGGGAGACGACAACGAGCAGCGTCCATGCTCACTGCCTGGGACTCCAATCAATGGGTGTACGTGTCTTCGCTCAGCTCGCAGCGAAGCACCACGCACCCCCGGAAAGACTCAGAAACAGGATCCGAATCACAACGGGTCTGTGTTTTCGCAGAAGGCGCCGGCGAAACACCACAGAACCCGCAGCCGCAAGTCAGCCGACTCACAGCATTTCAGACCGCAGGGAGAAAGAGCCCTTCCTCCCTTCACCAGAAATCACCAAAATCTGCGGCCATGTCTTCGCGGAAAACAAGCGAAGCACCACAGCTCTCGGATCAGTAAGGAAACCGCACACCAAACGAAACAGACGTGGAATCCAATACAACCCGTCCTCCGGGTTCAGGAAGTACTTATAGGTCCCGCCTACTCGCCGCATGGGTTTCTGGGACTCGTAGTTTGCTGTCTTTAGGCAGGCGCACTGTTGTTCTGTACACGGTTCCTGACACAGACAATTCATATCGTCTAGTTTTGGACTACAGACACCTAAACTCTTGCTGCAAAACATTTGCAGTACAAAACTCACACAGTGCAGCACTAATGAATAACATTGTGCGCAAAAAATATAAAACGACATTAGATATCTCTAATGGCTTCTTTTGTCAAAACATTACACCTGAAATCAGGTATTTGACCGCTTTCTCAACAATGGGGTCGCAAAAACAATTCTGTCGACTCCCACAGGGATTCAAGAATAGCCCAGGATTATTCTCAGCAAGGGTAACAGAGTTACTACACATGTATGATGAGAGGCATTATCATATGTCGATGACATCTATCTTACAGACGACGACCTGGAGACACACTTAAAAAGAGTGAACACCATAATACTTGGGTTCGCAGCTGAAGGGTAAAAATTCAACTTTAAAAAGTCACGAATTGCTCACCTAACTGTCCTGTTTTTAGGATATGAATTATCAAGTGAAGGCAAAAGCCTAGCAGACAACTTCTTAGAGAAGTGTGCTGTACTCCAAGCTCCAAAAACGCTGAAGAACTTACAATCAATACTAGGTTTCCTGAATTTCGGAAGAACATACATTCTAAATAATGCAGAGAGGTTTAAACCTCTCTATGAATTAATAAAACCTGATTTCAAACCAATCAATTGGACTCAGAAACACACAGAAATTTTAAGATCATTACAAACAAACATGTTAACTAAAACAAAACTGCAAACACGCGCAAATGAACGCAACCTTGTCATCCGAGTTATCCCAGGAAGATGCGGATTCACGTACCTGACCTCTAATAAGGGAGAAACTGTACCAATAGCTTACAAATCACACTTGTACACACAAGCTGAAATGAAATTCAGTTCTACTGAAAAAATTCTAACAGCGGTTCAAACTGCTGTAGCAAAAGAAAGAGCCCTAACCCAAGGCAAGAGCATATCTGTTTTAACAGCAATATCAGCCCTTGAGGCAGTAACAAGACCATGCATTCCGAATGCTGTGGCATTAGATCCAAAATGGATGCAATGGGAAAATTCTCTTGCTGCAGAAGACGTGAAACACGCTTTTGACCCGAAAATGAAAAGACTAGAAGATCTAGAATACGAATATGAATATGCTCTGCCAACCGAAATTCTGCCTCTCGAACAATACACCTGTGTAATCTACATTGACAGATTTGGCCAACACTACGATGTGGATAAGAAATCCTACAATGCAGCGTGCGCGAATGTTAAAGGTCGCTGGCGCTTAGGTAAATTCAGACCGATAATCACCAAAACTGAATCACTCAGAAACTGTACAGCTCAGCGAGCTGAAATAAGATCTTTAAAGATGGCGCTTGAAAATGCCGATCGCCAATTCCCCACACTAATAGTGTGCGATTCGCATTACTGCGTCAGGTCTTACAATAATGACATGCAGACATGGATCAAAAACGGTTACAAAGATGAGACTGGTGTCACAATAAAGCATAAAAAGCTTTGGGAACAAGTAGTTCTTTTACAGAAAGAACTACAAAAGACTCACGTGATACATACACTGAGTCATCAGCGTGATGGCGTTCACGTTGCAGGGAATTCATTGGCTAACAGAGCCACAGCAGCAGCGGTTCAACCGGCTTCCATAGCCACAAAAAAGCGTTCTAAAATACACATTGACGTACAAACCATGCTGGCGGTAAAAGCCTCATTAAAAGGCGACTATGCAGCATTACCTCTCGAATATCCACTCAATAATACATACATAATTGATGCAAACTCCGTTCCTTTGGCTCAAGTCCCTGGAGTGGGGGATAGAGTAATTCCAAACACGAACCGGAGGGCTTACTTGATTCAAGAAGCACACATGGGACATGGTCTAAGGCACCAAGAGATCGTGAAATCTCTAAAAGAATTATAATCAGAATACTGGTGGCCGGGCATGAGCCTGCAAAATAACAAATTTGAAAAATATTTTGTCCAGACTGCAACAAAGATCGCAGTTTGAACCAGACTACTGCCAGGACTCCTGTATTAGAAAGCATCAGGCTATCTATATGCAGAAATCCAGCCGGAGAAATGCGTTCCCATAAATATTAAGACTAGATTCACTTAAAATGTAGGCCCCAGCGCTCGGCTGACGCCGGAACTGTTATACAAAGATTTGGGAGTCTTTATCGGCACATACGCAATTGGCATGCTACATTCTGATCAGGGTCCTGCGTTTAGCTCTCGAGCTTACAAAGAGGCCATGACTAGCATGGGCATTGCATTGAGGTACTCTTCTCCCTTCCATCCTGAGGGTAATGCGGTAGTGGAAAGAAAAAAACGGGACATAAAGCAATCTATACCTGCATATAGCCAGGTTCTGAGCTGGGATGGGGCAGTGAGCTAAATAACGGTGATGGATCAAGCCCTGATCTTTGGACTGGGTAAGAGTGGTCTGCTTAATTCAGACACTCTGTTCATCACCACCCCTTTTTCTGAATCGTTTTTGGCCACTATAGGTGTGGCAGGGTATACTCAGACATGAGTCCCTTGCTCACTGCTCCATCAGGATTCAAGCAAGCCGGGCCGACGAGGCTGAAATGCCAGAAACCGGTCCCCGGTAGCTTGTCTCCTTTCTGGTGAAGAATTGGCTTGGTAGTTTGGTCTGCCCTGTTCCCATGATGCACTGGGCCAGGGACAGACTTATTTGCATATAGCCAGGTTCTGAGCTGGGATGGGGCAGTGAGCTAAATAACGGTGATGGATCAAGCCCTGATCTTTGGACTGGGTAAGAGTGGTCTGCTTAATTCAGACACTCTGTTCATCACCACCCCTTTTTCTGAATCGTTTTTGGCCACTATAGGTGTGGCAGGGTATACTCAGACATGAGTCCCTTGCTCACTGCTCCATCAGGATTCAAGCAAGCCGGGCCGACGAGGCTGAAATGCCAGAAACCGGTCCCCGGTAGCTTGTCTCCTTTCTGGTGAAGAATTGGCTTGGTAGTTTGGTCTGCCCTGTTCCCATGATGCACTGGGCCAGGGACAGACTAATTTGCATATAGCCAGGTTCTGAGCTGGGATGGGGCAGTGAGCTAAATAACGGTGATGGATCAAGCCCTGATCTTTGGACTGGGTAAGAGTGGTCTGCTTAATTCAGACACTCTGTTCATCACCACCCCTTTTTCTGAATCGTTTTTGGCCACTATAGGTGTGGCAGGGTATACTCAGACATGAGTCCCTTGCTCACTGCTCCATCAGGATTCAAGCAAGCCGGGCCGACGAGGCTGAAATGCCAGAAACCGGTCCCCGGTAGCTTGTCTCCTTTCTGGTGAAGAATTGGCTTGGTAGTTTGGTCTGCCCTGTTCCCATGATGCACTGGGCCAGGGACAGACTAATTTGCATATAGCCAGGTTCTGAGCTGGGATGGGGCAGTGAGCTAAATAACGGTGATGGATCAAGCCCTGAACTTTGGACTGGGTAAGAGTGGTCTGCTTAATTCAGACACTCTGTTCATCACCACCCCTTTTTCTGAATCGTTTTTGGCCACTATAGGTGTGGCAGGGTACACTCAGACATGAGTCCCTTGCTCACTGCTCCATCAGGATTCAAGCAAGCCGGGCCGACGAGGCTGAAATGCCAGAAACCGGTCCCCGGTAGCTTGTCTCCTTTCTGGTGAAGAATTGGCTTGGTAGTTTGGTCTGCCCTGTTCCCATGATGCACTGGGCCAGGGACAGACTCATTTGCATATAACCAGGTTCTGAGCTGGGATGGGGCAGTGAGCTAAATAACGGTGATGGATCAAGCCCTGATCTTTGGACTGGGTAAGAGTGGTCTGCTTAATTCAGACACTCTGTTCATCACCACCCCTTTTTCTGAATCGTTTTTGGCCACTATAGGTGTGGCAGGGTATACTCAGACATGAGTCCCTTGCTCACTGCTCCATCAGGATTCAAGCAAGCCGGGCCGACGAGGCTGAAATGCCAGAAACCGGTCCCCGGTAGCTTGTCTCCTTTCTGGTGAAGAATTGGCTTGGTAGTTTGGTCTGCCCTGTTCCCATGATGCACTGGGCCAGGGACAGACTAATTTGCATATAGCCAGGTTCAGAGCTGGGATGGGGAAGTGAGCTAAATAACGGTGATGGATCAAGCCCTGATCTTTGGACTGGGTAAGAGTGGTCTGCTTAATTCAGACACTCTGTTCATCACCACCCCTTTTTCTGAATCGTTTTTGGCCACTATAGGTGTGGCAGGGTATACTCAGACATGAGTCCCTTGCTCACTGCTCCATCAGGATTCAAGCAAGCCGGGCCGACGAGGCTGAAATGCCAGAAACCGGTCCCCGGTAGCTTGTCTCCTTTCTGGTGAAGAATTGGCTTGGTAGTTTGGTCTGCCCTGTTCCCATGATGCACTGGGCCAGGGACAGACTAATTTGCATATAGCCAGGTTCTGAGCTGGGATGGGGCAGTGAGCTAAATAACGGTGATGGATCAAGCCCTGATCTTTGGACTGGGTAAGAGTGGTCTGCTTAATTCAGACACTCTGTTCATCACCACCCCTTTTTCTGAATCGTTTTTGGCCACTATAGGTGTGGCAGGGTATACTCAGACATGAGTCCCTTGCTCACTACTCCATCAGGATTCAAGCAAGCCGGGCCGACGAGGCTGAAATACCAGAAACCGGTCCCCGGTAGCTTGCCTCCTTTCTGGTGAAGAATTGGCTTGGTAGTTTGGTCTGCCCTGTTCCCATGATGCACTGGGCCAGGGACAGACTAATTTGCATATAGCCAGGTTCTGAGCTGGGATGGGGCAGTGAGCTAAATAACGGTGATGGATCAAGCCCTGATCTTTGGACTGGGTAAGAGTGGTCTGCTTAATTCAGACACTCTGTTCATCACCACCCCTTTTTCTGAATCGCTTTTGGCCACTATAGGTGTGGCAGGGTATACTCAGACATGAGTCCCTTGCTCACTGCTCCATCAGGATTCAAGCAAGCCGGGCCGACGAGGCTGAAATGCCAGAAACCGGTCCCCGGTAGCTTGTCTCCTTTCTGGTGAAGAATTGGCTTGGTAGTTTGGTCTGCCCTGTTCCCATGATGCACTGGGCCAGGGACAGACTAATTTGCATATAGCCAGGTTCTGAGCTGGGATGGGGCAGTGAGCTAAATAACGGTGATGGATCAAGCCCTGATCTTTGGACTGGGTAAGAGTGGTCTGCTTAATTCAGACACTCTGTTCATCACCACCCCTTTTTCTGAATCGTTTTTGGCCACTATAGGTGTGGCAGGGTATACTCAGACATGAGTCCCTTGCTCACTGCTCCATCAGGATTCAAGCAAGCCGGGCCGACGAGGCTGAAATGCCAGAAACCGGTCCCCGGTAGCTTGTCTCCTTTCTGGTGAAGAATTGGCTTGGTAGTTTGGTCTGCCCTGTTCCCATGATGCACTGGGCCAGGGACAGACTAATTTGCATATAGCCAGGTTCTGAGCTGGGATGGGGCAGTGAGCTAAATAACGGTGATGGATCAAGCCCTGATCTTTGGACTGGGTAAGAGTGGTCTGCTTAATTCAGACACTCTGTTCATCACCACCCCTTTTTCTGAATCGTTTTTGGCCACTATAGGTGTGGCAGGGTATACTCAGACATGATTCCCTTGCTCACTGCTCCATCAGGATTCAAGCAAGCCGGGCCGACGAGGCTGAAATGCCAGAAACCGGTCCCCGGTAGCTTGTCTCCTTTCTGGTGAAGAACTGGCTTGGTAGTTTGGTCTGCCCTGTTCCCATGATGCACTGGGCCAGGGACAGACTAATTTGCATATAGCCAGGTTCTGAGCTGGGATGGGGCAGTGAGCTAAATAACGGTGATGGATCAAGCCCTGATCTTTGGACTGGGTAAGAGTGGTCTGCTTAATTCAGACACTCTGTTCATCACCACCCCTTTTTCTGAATCGTTTTTGGCCACTATAGATGTGGCAGGGTATACTCAGACATGAGTCCCTTGCTCACTGCTCCATCAGGATTCAAGCAAGCCGGGCCGACGAGGCTGAAATGCCAGAAACCGGTCCCCGGTAGCTTGTCTCCTTTCTGGTGAAGAATTGGCTTGGTAATTTGGTCTGCCCTGTTCCCATGATGCACTGGGCCAGGGACAGACTAATTTGCATATAGCCAGGTTCTGAGCTGGGATGGGGCAGTGAGCTAAATAACGGTGATGGATCAAGCCCTGATCTTTGGACTGGGTAAGAGTGGTCTGCTTAATTCAGACACTCTGTTCATCACCACCCCTTTTTCTGAATCGTTTTTGGCCACTATAGGTGTGGCAGGGTATACTCAGACATGAGTCCCTTGCTCACTGCTCCATCAGGATTCAAGCAAGCCGGGCCGACGAGGCTGAAATGCCAGAAACCGGTCCCCGGTAGCTTGTCTCCTTTCTGGTGACGAATTGGCTTGGTAGTTTGGTCTGCCCTGTTCCCATGATGCACTGGGCCATGGACAGACTAATTTGCATATAGCCAGGTTCTGAGCTGGGATGGGGCAGTGAGCTAAATAACGGTGATGGATCAAGCCCTGATCTTTGGACTGGGTAAGAGTGGTCTGCTTAATTCAGACACTCTGTTCATCACCACCCCTTTTTCTGAATCGTTTTTGGCCACTATAGGTGTGGCAGGGTATACTCAGACATGAGTCCCTTGCTCACTGCTCCATCAGGATTCAAGCAAGCCAGGCCGACGAGGCTGAAATGCCAGAAACCGGTCCCCGGTAGCTTGTCTCCTTTCTGGTGAAGAATTGGCTTGGTAGTTTGGTCTGCCCTGTTCCCATGATGCACTGGGCCAGGGACAGACTAATTTGCATATAGCCAGGTTCTGAGCTGGGATGGGGCAGTGAGCTAAATAACGGTGATGGATCAAGACCTGATCTTTGGACTGGGTAAGAGTGGTCTGCTTAATTCAGACACTCTGTTCATCACCACCCCTTTTTCTGAATCGTTTTTGGCCACTATAAGTGTGGCAGGGTATACTCAGACATGAGTCCCTTGCTCACTGCTCCATCAGGATTCAAGCAAGCCGGGCCGACGAGGCTGAAATGCCAGAAACCGGTCCCCGGTAGCTTGTCTCCTTTCTGGTGAAGAATTGGCTTGGTAGTTTGGTCTGCCCTGTTCCCATGATGCACTGGGCCTGGGACAGACTAATTTGCATATAGCCAGGTTCTGAGCTGGGATGGGGCAGTGACCTAAATAACGGTGATGGATCAAGCCCTGATCTTTGGACTGGGTAAGAGTGGTCTGCTTAATTCAGACACTCTGTTCATCACCACCCCTTTTTCTGAATCGTTTTTGGCCACTATAGGTGTGGCAGGGTATACTCAGACATGAGTCCCTTGCTCACTGCTCCATCAGGATTCAAGCAAGCCGGGCCGACGAGGCTGAAATGCCAGAAACCGGTCCCCGGTAGCTTGTCTCCTTTCTGGTGAAGAATTGGCTTGGAAGTTTGGTCTGCCCTGTTCCCATGATGCACTGGGCCAGGGACAGACTAATTTGCATATAGCCAGGTTCTGAGCTGGGATGGGGCAGTGAGCTAAATAACGGTGATGGATCAAGCCCTGATCTTTGGACTGGGTAAGAGTGGTCTGCTTAATTCAGACACTCTGTTCATCACCACCCCTTTTTCTGAATCGTTTTTGGCCACTATAGGTGTGGCAGGGTATACTCAGACATGAGTCCCTTGCTCACTGCTCCATCAGGATTCAAGCAAGCCGGGCCGACGAGGCTGAAATGCCAGAAACCGGTCCCCGGTAGCTTGTCTCCTTTCTGGTGAAGAATTGGCTTGGTAGTTTGGTCTGCCCTGTTCCCATGATGCACTGGGCCAGGGACAGACTAATTTGCATATAGCCAGGTTCTGAGCTGGGATGGGGCAGTGAGCTAAATAACGGTGATGGATCAAGCCCTGATCTTTGGACTGGGTAAGAGTGGTCTGCTTAATTCAGACACTCTGTTCATCACCACCCCTTTTTCTGAATCGTTTTTGGCCACTATAGGTGTGGCAGGGTATACTCAGACATGAGTCCCTTGCTCACTGCTCCATCAGGATTCAAGCAAGCCGGGCCGACGAGGCTGAAATGCCAGAAACCGGTCCGCGGTAGCTTGTCTCCTTTCTGGTGAAGAATTGGCTTGGTAGTTTGGTCTGCCCTGTTCCCATGATGCACTGGGCCAGGGACAGACTAATTTGCATATAGCCAGGTTCTGAGCTGGGATGGGGCAGTGAGCTAAATAACGGTGATGGATCAAGCCCTGATCTTTGGACTGGGTAAGAGTGGTCTGCTTAATTCAGACACTCTGTTCATCACCACCCCTTTTTCTGAATCGTTTTTGGCCACTATAGGTGTGGCAGGGTATACTCAGACATGAGTCCCTTGCTCACTGCTCCATCAGGATTCAAGCAAGCCGGGCCGACGAGGCTGAAATGCCAGAAACTGGTCCCCGGTAGCTTGTCTCCTTTCTGGTGAAGAATTGGCTTGGTAGTTTGGTCTGCCCTGTTCCCATGATGCACTGGGCCAGGGACAGACTAATTTGCATATAGCCAGGTTCTGAGCTGGGATGGGGCAGTGAGCTAAATAACGGTGATGGATCAAGCCCTGATCTTTGGACTGGGTAAGAGTGGTCTGCTTAATTCAGACACTCTGTTCATCACCACCCCTTTTTCTGAATCGTTTTTGGCCACTATAGGTGTGGCAGGGTATACTCAGACATGAGTCCCTTGCTCACTGCTCCATCAGGATTCAAGCAAGCCGGGCCGACGAGGCTGAAATGCCAGAAACTGGTCCCCGGTAGCTTGTCTCCTTTCTGGTGAAGAATTGGCTTGGTAGTTTGGTCTGCCCTGTTCCCATGATGCACTGGGCCAGGGACAGACTAATTTGCATATAGCCAGGTTCTGAGCTGGGATGGGGCAGTGAGCTAAATAACGGTGATGGATCAAGCCCTGATCTTTGGACTGGGTAAGAGTGGTCTGCTTAATTCAGACACTCTGTTCATCACCACCCCTTTTTCTGAATCGTTTTTGGCCACTATAGGTGTGGCAGGGTATACTCAGACATGAGTCCCTTGCTCACTGCTCCATCAGGATTCAAGCAAGCCGGGCCGACGAGGCTGAAATGCCAGAAACCGGTCCCCGGTAGCTTGTCTCCTTTCTGGTGAAGAATTGGCTTGGAAGTTTGGTCTGCCCTGTTCCCATGATGCACTGGGCCAGGGACAGACTAATTTGCATATAGCCAGGTTCTGAGCTGGGATGGGGCAGTGAGCTAAATAACGGTGATGGATCAAGCCCTGATCTTTGGACTGGGTAAGAGTGGTCTGCTTAATTCAGACACTCTGTTCATCACCACCCCATTTTCTGAATCGTTTTTAGCCACTATAGGTGTGGCAGGGTATACTCAGACATGAGTCCCTTGCTCACTGCTCTATCAGGATTCAAGCAAGCCGGGCCGACGAGGCCGAAATGCCAGAAACCGGTCCCCGGTAGCTTGTCTCCTTTCTGGTGAAGAATTGGCTTTGTAGTTTGGTCTGCCCTGTTCCCATGATGCACTGGGCCAGGGACAGACTAATTTGCATATAGCCAGGTTCTGAGCTGGGATGGGGCAGTGAGCTAAATAACGGTGATGGATCAAGCCCTGATCTTTGGACTGGGTATGAGTGGTCTGCTTCATTCAGACACTCTGTTCATCACCACCCCTTTTTCTGAATCGTTTTTGGCCACTATAGGTGTGGCAGGGTATACTCAGACATGAGTCCCTTGCTCACTGCTCCATCAGGATTCAAGCAAGCCGGGCCGACGAGGCTGAAATGCCAGAAACCGGTCCCCGGTAGCTTGTCTCCTTTCTGGTGAAGAATTGGCTTGGTAGTTTGGTCTGCCCTGTTCCCATGATGCACTGGGCCAGGGACAGACTCATTTGCATATAGCCAGGTTCTGAGCTGGGATGGGGCAGTGAGCTAAATAACTGTGATGGATCAAGCCCTGATCTTTGGACTGGGTAAGAGTGGTCTGCTTAATTCAGACACTCTGTTCATCACCACCCCTTTTTCTGAATCGTTTTTGGCCACTATAGGTGTGGCAGGGTATACTCAGACATGAGTCCCTTGCTCACTGCTCCATCAGGATTCAAGCAAGCCGGGCCGACGAGGCTGAAATGCCAGAAACCGGTCCCCGGTAGCTTGTCTCCTTTCTGGTGAAGAATTGGCTTGGTAGTTTGGTCTGCCCTGTTCCCATGATGCACTGGGCCAGGGACAGACTAATTTGCATATAGCCAGGTTCTGAGCTGGGATGGGGCAGTGAGCTAAATAACGGTGATGGATCAAGCCCTGATCTTTGGACTGGGTAAGAGTGGTCTGCTTAATTCAGACACTCTGTTCATCACCACCCCTTTTTCTGAATCGTTTTTGGCCACTATACGTGTGGCAGGGTATACTCAGACATGAGTCCCTTGCTCACTGCTCCATCAGGATTCAAGCAAGCCGGGCCGACGAGGCTGAAATGCCAGAAACCGGTCCCCGGTAGCTTGTCTCCTTTCTGGTGAAGAATTGGCTTGGTAGTTTGTCTGCCCTGTTCCCATGATGCAGTGGGCCAGGGACAGACTAATTTGCATATAGCCAGGTTCTGAGCTGGGATGGGGCAGTGAGCTAAATAACGGTGATGGATCAAGCCCTGATCTTTGGACTGGGTAAGAGTGGTCTGCTTATTTCAGACACTCTGTTCATCACCACCCCTTTTTCTGAATCGTTTTTGGCCACTATAGGTGTGGCAGGGTATACTCAGACATGAGTCCCTTGCTCACTGCTCCATCAGGATTCAAGCAAGCCGGGCCGACGAGGCTGAAATGCCAGAAACCGGTCCCCGGTAGCTTGTCTCCTTTCTGGTGAAGAATTGGCTTGGTAGTTTGGTCTGCCCTGTTCCCATGATGCACTGGGCCAGGGACAGACTAATTTGCATATAGCCAGGTTCTGAGCTGGGATGGGGCAGTGAGCTAAATAACGGTGATGGATCAAGCCCTGATCTTTGGACTGGGTAAGAGTGGTCTGCTTAATTCAGACACTCTGTTCATCACCACCCCTTTTTCTGAATCGTTTTTGGCCACTATAGGTGTGGCAGGGTATACTCAGACATGAGTCCCTTGCTCACTGCTCCATCAGGATTCAAGCAAGCCGGGCCGACGAGGCTGAAATGCCAGAAACCGGTCCCCGGTAGCTTGTCTCCTTTCTGGTGAAGAATTGGCTTGGTAGTTTGGTCTGCCCTGTTCCCATGATGCACTGGGCCAGGGACAGACTAATTTGCATATAGCCAGGTTCTGAGCTGGGATGGGGCAGTGAGCTAAATAACGGTGATGGATCAAGCCCTGATCTTTGGACTGGGTAAGAGTGGTGTGCTTAATTCAGACACTCTGTTCATCACCACCCCTTTTTCTGAATCGTTTTTGGCCACTATAGGTGTGGCAGGGTATACTCAGACATGAGTACCTTGCTCACTGCTCCATCAGGATTCAAGCAAGCCAGGCCGACGAGGCTGAAATGCCAGAAACCGGTCCCCGGTAGCTTGTCTCCTTTCTGGTGAAGAATTGGCTTGGTAGTTTGGTCTGCCCTGTTCCCATGATGCACTGGGCCAGGGACAGACTAATTTGCATATAGCCAGGTTCTGAGCTGGGATGGGGCAGTGAGCTAAATAACGGTGATGGATCAAGCCCTGATCTTTGGACTGGGTAAGAGTGGTCTGCTTAATTCAGACACTCTGTTCATCACCACCCCTTTTTCTGAATCGTTTTTGGCCACTATAGGTGTGGCAGGGTATACTCAGACATGAGTCCCTTGCTCACTGCTCCATCAGGATTCAAGCAAGCTGGGCCGACGAGGCTGAAATGCCAGAAACCGGTCCCCGGTAGCTTGTCTCCTTTCTGGTGAAGAATTGGCTTGGTAGTTTGGTCTGCCCTGTTCCCATGATGCACTGGGCCAGGGACAGACTAATTTGCATATAGCCAGGTTCTGAGCTGGGATGGGGCAGTGAGCTAAATAACGGTGATGGATCAAGCCCTGATCTTTGGACTGGGTAAGAGTGGTCTGCTTAATTCAGACACTCTGTTCATCACCACCCCTTTTTCTGAATCGTTTTTGGCCACTATAGGTGTGGCAGGGTATACTCAGACATGAGTGAGTCCCTTGCTCACTGCTCCATCAGGATTCAAGCAAGCCGGGCCGACGAGGCTGAAATGCCAGAAACCGGTCCCCGGTAGCTTGTCTCCTTTCTGCTGAAGAATTGGCTTGGAAGTTTGGTCTGCCCTGTTCCCATGATGCACTGGGCCAGGGACAGACTAATTTGCATATAGCCAGGTTCTGAGCTGGGATGGGGCAGTGAGCTAAATAACGGTGATGGATCAAGCCCTGATCTTTGGACTGGGTAAGAGTGGTCTGCTTAATTCAGACACTCTGTTCATCACCACCCCTTTTTCTGAATCGTTTTTGGCCACTATAGGTGTGGCAGGGTATACTCAGACATGAGTCCCTTGCTCACTGCTCCATCAGGATTCAAGCAAGCCGGGCCGACGAGGCTGAAATGCCAGAAACCGGTCCCCGGTAGCTTGTCTCCTTTCTGGTGAAGAATTGGCTTGGTAGTTTGGTCTGCCCTGTTCCCATGATGCACTGGGCCAGGGACAGACTAATTTGCATATAGCCAGGTTCTGAGCTGGGATGGGGCAGTGAGCTAAATAACGGTGATGGATCAAGCCCTGATCTTTGGACTGGGTAAGAGTGGTCTGCTTAATTCAGACACTCTGTTCATCACCACCCCTTTTTCTGAATCGTTTTTGGCCACTATAGGTGTGGCAGGGTATACTCAGACATGAGTCCCTTGCTCACTGCTCCATCAGGATTCAAGCAAGCCGGGCCGATGAGGCTGAAATGCCCGAAACCGGTCCCCGGTAGCTTGTCTCCTTTCTGGTGAAGAATTGGCTTGGTAGTTTGGTCTGCCCTGTTCCCATGATGCACTGGGCCAGGGACAGACTAATTTGCATATAGCCATGTTCTGAGCTGGGATGGGGCAGTGAGCTAAATAACGGTGATGGATCAAGCCCTGATCTTTGGACTGGGTAAGAGTGGTCTGCTTAATTCAGACACTCTGTTCATCACCACCCCTTTTTCTGAATCGTTTTTGGCCACTATAGGTGTGGCAGGGTATACTCAGACATGAGTCCCTTGCTCACTGCTCCATCAGGATTCAAGCAAGCCGGGCCGACGAGGCTGAAATGCCAGAAACCGGTCCCCGGTAGCTTGTCTCCTCTCTGGTGAAGAATTGGCTTGGTAGTTTGGTCTGCCCTGTTCCCATGATGCACTGGGCCAGGGACAGACTAATTTGCATATAGCCAGGTTCTGAGCTGGGATGGGGCAGTGAGCTAAATAACGGTGATGGATCAAGCCCTGATCTTTGGACTGGGTAAGAGTGGTCTGCTTAATTCAGACACTCTGTTCATCACCACCCCTTTTTCTGAATCGTTTTTGGCCACTATAGGTGTGGCAGGGTACACTCAGACATGAGTCCCTTGCTCACTGCTCCATCAGGATTCAAGCAAGCCGGGCCGACGAGGCTGAAATGCCAGAAACCGGTCCCCGGTAGCTTGTCTCCTTTCTGGTGAAGAATTGGCTTGGAAGTTTGGTCTGCCCTGTTCCCATGATGCACTGGGCCAGGGAAAGACTAATTTGCATATAGCCAGGTTCTGAGCTGGGATGGGGCAGTGAGCTAAATAACGGTGATGGATCAAGCCCTGATCTTTGGACTGGGTAAGAGTGGTCTGCTTAATTCAGACACTCTGTTCATCACCACCCCTTTTTCTGAATCGTTTTTGGCCACTATAGGTGTGGCAGGGTATACTCAGACATGAGTCCCTTGCTCACTGCTCTATCAGGATTCAAGCAAGCCGGGCCGACGAGGCTGAAATGCCAGAAACCGGTCCCCGGTAGCTTGTCTCCTTTCTGGTGAAGAATTGGCTTGGTAGTTTGGTCTGCCCTGTTCCCATGATGCCCTGGGCCAGGGACAGACTAATTTGCATATAGCCAGGTTCTGAGCTGCGATGGGGCAGTGAGCTAAATAACGGTGATGGATCAAGCCCTGATCTTTGGACTGGGTAAGAGTGGTCTGCTTAATTCAGACACTCTGTTCATCACCACCCCTTTTTCTGAATCGTTTTTGGCCACTATAGGTGTGGCAGGGTATACTCAGACATGAGTCCCTTCCTCACTGCTCCATCAGGATTCAAGCAAGCCGGGCCGACGAGGCTGAAATGCCAGAAACCGGTCCCCGGTAGCTTGTCTCCTTTCTGATGAAGAATTGGCTTGGTAGTTTGGTCTGCCCTGTTCCCATGATGCACTGGGCCAGGGACAGACTAATTTGCATATATCCAGGTTCTGAGCTGGGATGGGGCAGTGAGCTAAATAACGGTGATGGATCAAGCCCTGATCTTTGGACTGGGTAAGAGTGGTCTGCTTAATTCAGACACTCTGTTCATCACCACCCCTTTTTCTGAATCGTTTTTGGCCACTATAGGTGTGGCAGGGTATACTCAGACATGAGTCCCTTGCTCACTGCTCCAGCAGGATTCAAGCAAGCCGGGCCGACGAGGCTGAAATGCCAGAAACCGGTCCCCGGTAGCTTGTCTCCTTTCTGGTGAAGAATTGGCTTGGTAGTTTGGTCTGCCCTGTTCCCATGATGCACTGGGCCAGGGACAGACTAATTTGCATATAGCCAGGTTCTGAGCTGGGATGGGGCAGTGAGCTAAATAACGGTGATGGATCAAGCCCTGATCTTTGGACTGGGTAAGAGTGGTCTGCTTAATTCAGACACTCTGTTCATCACCACTCCTTTTTCTGAATCGTTTTTGGCCACTATAGGTGTGGCAGGGTATACTCAGACATGAGTCCCTTGCTCACTGCTCCATCAGGATTCAAGCAAGCCGTGCCGACGAGGCTGAAATGCCAGAAACCGGTCCCCGGTAGCTTGTCTCCTTTCTGGTGAAGAATTGGCTTGGTAGTTTGGTCTGCCCTGTTCCCATGATGCACTGAGCCAGGGACAGACTAATTTGCATATAGCCAGGTTCTGAGCTGGGATGGGGCAGTGAGCTAAATAACGGTGATGGATCAAGCCCTGATCTTTGGACTGGGTAAGAGTGGTCTGCTTAATTCAGACACACTGTTCATCACCACCCCTTTTTCTGAATCGTTTTTGGCCACTATAGGTGTGGCAGGGTATACTCAGACATGAGTCCCTTGCTCACTGCTCCATCAGGATTCAAGCAAGCCGGGCCGACGAGGCTGAAATGCCAGAAACCGGTCCCCGGTAGCTTGTCTCCTTTCTGGTGAAGAATTGGCTTGATAGTTTGGTCTGCCCTGTTCCCATGATGCACTGGGCCAGGGACAGACTAATTTGCATAAAGCCAGGTTCTGAGCTGGGATGGGGCAGTGAGCTAAATAACGGTGATGGATCAAGCTCTGATCTTTGGACTGGGTAAGAGTGGTCTGCTTAATTCAGACACTCTGTTCATCACCACCCCTTTTTCTGAATCGTTTTTGGCCACTATAGGTGCGGCAGGGTATACTCAGACATGAGTCCCTTGCTCACTGCTCCATCAGGATTCAAGCAAGCCGGGCCGACGAGGCTGAAATGCCAGAAACCGGTCCCCGGTAGCTTGTCTCCTTCCTGGTGAAGAACTGGCTTGGTAGTTTGGTCTGCCCTGTTCCCATGATGCACTGGGCCAGGGACAGACTAATTTGCATATAGCCAGGTTCTGAGCTGGGATGGGGCAGTGAGCTAAATAACGGTGATGGATCAAGCCCTGATCTTTGGACTGGGTAAGAGTGGTCTGCTTAATTCAGACACTCTATTCATCACCACCCCTTTTTCTGAATCGTTTTTGGCCACTATAGGTGTGGCAGGGTATACTCAGACATGAGTCCCTTGCTCACTGCTCCATCAGGATTCAAGCAAGCCGGGCCGACGAGGCTGAAATGCCAGAAACCGGTCCCCGGTAGCTTGTCTCCTTTCTGGTGAAGAATTGGCTTGGTAGTTTGGTCTGCCCTGTTCCCATGATGCACTGGGCCAGGGACAGACTAATTTGCATATAGCCAGGTTCTGAGCTGGGATGGGGCAGTGAGCTAAATAACGGTGATGGATCAAGCCCTGATCTTTGGACTGGGTAAGAGTGGTCTGCTTAATTCAGACACTCTGTTCATCACCACCCCTTTTTCTGAATCGTTTTTGGCCACTATAGGTGTGGCAGGGTATACTCAGACATGAGTCCCTTGCTCACTGCTCCATCAGGATTCAAGCAAGCCGGGCCGACGAGGCTGAAATGCCAGAAACCGGTCCCCGGTAGCTTGTCTCCTTTCTGGTGAAGAATTGGCTTGGTAGTTTGGTCTGCCCTGTTCCCATGATGCACTGGGCCAGGGACAGACTAATTTGCTTATAGCCAGGTTCTGAGCTGGGATGGGGCAGTGAGCTAAATAACGGTGATGGATCAAGCCCTGATCTTTGGACTGGGTAAGAGTGGTCTGCTTAATTCAGACACTCTGTTCATCACCACCCCTTTTTCTGAATCGTTTTTGGCCACTATACGTGTGGCAGGGTATACTCAGACATGAGTCCCTTGCTCACTGCTCCATCAGGATTCAAGCAAGCCGGGCCGACGAGGCTGAAATGCCAGAAACCGGTCCCCGGTAGCTTGTCTCCTTTCTGGTGAAGAATTGGCTTGGTAGTTTGTCTGCCCTGTTCCCATGATGCAGTGGGCCAGGGACAGACTAATTTGCATATAGCCAGGTTCTGAGCTGGGATGGGGCAGTGAGCTAAATAACGGTGATGGATCAAGCCCTGATCTTTGGACTGGGTAAGAGTGGTCTGCTTATTTCAGACACTCTGTTCATCACCACCCCTTTTTCTGAATCGTTTTTGGCCACTATAGGTGTGGCAGGGTATACTCAGACATGAGTCCCTTGCTCACTGCTCCATCAGGATTCAAGCAAGCCGGGCCGACGAGGCTGAAATGCCAGAAACCGGTCCCCGGTAGCTTGTCTCCTTTCTGGTGAAGAATTGGCTTGGTAGTTTGGTCTGCCCTGTTCCCATGATGCACTGGGCCAGGGACAGACTAATTTGCATATAGCCAGGTTCTGAGCTGGGATGGGGCAGTGAGCTAAATAACGGTGATGGATCAAGCCCTGATCTTTGGACTGGGTAAGAGTGGTCTGCTTAATTCAGACACTCTGTTCATCACCACCCCTTTTTCTGAATCGTTTTTGGCCACTATAGGTGTGGCAGGGTATACTCAGACATGAGTCCCTTGCTCACTGCTCCATCAGGATTCAAG
This sequence comes from Lissotriton helveticus, assembly GCF_964261635.1. Taxonomy (NCBI): domain Eukaryota; kingdom Metazoa; phylum Chordata; class Amphibia; order Caudata; family Salamandridae; genus Lissotriton; species Lissotriton helveticus. The sequence continues at coordinate 235,951,329 of NC_136062.1, read as the reverse complement.
CAAGCCGGGCCGACGAGGCTGAAATGCCAGAAACCGGTCCCCGGTAGCTTGTCTCCTTTCTGGTGAAGAATTGGCTTGGTAGTTTGGTCTGCCCTGTTCCCATGATGCACTGGGCCAGGGACAGACTAATTTGCATATAGCCAGGTTCTGAGCTGGGATGGGGCAGTGAGCTAAATAACGGTGATGGATCAAGCCCTGATCTTTGGACTGGGTAAGAGTGGTGTGCTTAATTCAGACACTCTGTTCATCACCACCCCTTTTTCTGAATCGTTTTTGGCCACTATAGGTGTGGCAGGGTATACTCAGACATGAGTACCTTGCTCACTGCTCCATCAGGATTCAAGCAAGCCAGGCCGACGAGGCTGAAATGCCAGAAACCGGTCCCCGGTAGCTTGTCTCCTTTCTGGTGAAGAATTGGCTTGGTAGTTTGGTCTGCCCTGTTCCCATGATGCACTGGGCCAGGGACAGACTAATTTGCATATAGCCAGGTTCTGAGCTGGGATGGGGCAGTGAGCTAAATAACGGTGATGGATCAAGCCCTGATCTTTGGACTGGGTAAGAGTGGTCTGCTTAATTCAGACACTCTGTTCATCACCACCCCTTTTTCTGAATCGTTTTTGGCCACTATAGGTGTGGCAGGGTATACTCAGACATGAGTCCCTTGCTCACTGCTCCATCAGGATTCAAGCAAGCTGGGCCGACGAGGCTGAAATGCCAGAAACCGGTCCCCGGTAGCTTGTCTCCTTTCTGGTGAAGAATTGGCTTGGTAGTTTGGTCTGCCCTGTTCCCATGATGCACTGGGCCAGGGACAGACTAATTTGCATATAGCCAGGTTCTGAGCTGGGATGGGGCAGTGAGCTAAATAACGGTGATGGATCAAGCCCTGATCTTTGGACTGGGTAAGAGTGGTCTGCTTAATTCAGACACTCTGTTCATCACCACCCCTTTTTCTGAATCGTTTTTGGCCACTATAGGTGTGGCAGGGTATACTCAGACATGAGTGAGTCCCTTGCTCACTGCTCCATCAGGATTCAAGCAAGCCGGGCCGACGAGGCTGAAATGCCAGAAACCGGTCCCCGGTAGCTTGTCTCCTTTCTGCTGAAGAATTGGCTTGGAAGTTTGGTCTGCCCTGTTCCCATGATGCACTGGGCCAGGGACAGACTAATTTGCATATAGCCAGGTTCTGAGCTGGGATGGGGCAGTGAGCTAAATAACGGTGATGGATCAAGCCCTGATCTTTGGACTGGGTAAGAGTGGTCTGCTTAATTCAGACACTCTGTTCATCACCACCCCTTTTTCTGAATCGTTTTTGGCCACTATAGGTGTGGCAGGGTATACTCAGACATGAGTCCCTTGCTCACTGCTCCATCAGGATTCAAGCAAGCCGGGCCGACGAGGCTGAAATGCCAGAAACCGGTCCCCGGTAGCTTGTCTCCTTTCTGGTGAAGAATTGGCTTGGTAGTTTGGTCTGCCCTGTTCCCATGATGCACTGGGCCAGGGACAGACTAATTTGCATATAGCCAGGTTCTGAGCTGGGATGGGGCAGTGAGCTAAATAACGGTGATGGATCAAGCCCTGATCTTTGGACTGGGTAAGAGTGGTCTGCTTAATTCAGACACTCTGTTCATCACCACCCCTTTTTCTGAATCGTTTTTGGCCACTATAGGTGTGGCAGGGTATACTCAGACATGAGTCCCTTGCTCACTGCTCCATCAGGATTCAAGCAAGCCGGGCCGATGAGGCTGAAATGCCCGAAACCGGTCCCCGGTAGCTTGTCTCCTTTCTGGTGAAGAATTGGCTTGGTAGTTTGGTCTGCCCTGTTCCCATGATGCACTGGGCCAGGGACAGACTAATTTGCATATAGCCATGTTCTGAGCTGGGATGGGGCAGTGAGCTAAATAACGGTGATGGATCAAGCCCTGATCTTTGGACTGGGTAAGAGTGGTCTGCTTAATTCAGACACTCTGTTCATCACCACCCCTTTTTCTGAATCGTTTTTGGCCACTATAGGTGTGGCAGGGTATACTCAGACATGAGTCCCTTGCTCACTGCTCCATCAGGATTCAAGCAAGCCGGGCCGACGAGGCTGAAATGCCAGAAACCGGTCCCCGGTAGCTTGTCTCCTCTCTGGTGAAGAATTGGCTTGGTAGTTTGGTCTGCCCTGTTCCCATGATGCACTGGGCCAGGGACAGACTAATTTGCATATAGCCAGGTTCTGAGCTGGGATGGGGCAGTGAGCTAAATAACGGTGATGGATCAAGCCCTGATCTTTGGACTGGGTAAGAGTGGTCTGCTTAATTCAGACACTCTGTTCATCACCACCCCTTTTTCTGAATCGTTTTTGGCCACTATAGGTGTGGCAGGGTACACTCAGACATGAGTCCCTTGCTCACTGCTCCATCAGGATTCAAGCAAGCCGGGCCGACGAGGCTGAAATGCCAGAAACCGGTCCCCGGTAGCTTGTCTCCTTTCTGGTGAAGAATTGGCTTGGAAGTTTGGTCTGCCCTGTTCCCATGATGCACTGGGCCAGGGAAAGACTAATTTGCATATAGCCAGGTTCTGAGCTGGGATGGGGCAGTGAGCTAAATAACGGTGATGGATCAAGCCCTGATCTTTGGACTGGGTAAGAGTGGTCTGCTTAATTCAGACACTCTGTTCATCACCACCCCTTTTTCTGAATCGTTTTTGGCCACTATAGGTGTGGCAGGGTATACTCAGACATGAGTCCCTTGCTCACTGCTCTATCAGGATTCAAGCAAGCCGGGCCGACGAGGCTGAAATGCCAGAAACCGGTCCCCGGTAGCTTGTCTCCTTTCTGGTGAAGAATTGGCTTGGTAGTTTGGTCTGCCCTGTTCCCATGATGCCCTGGGCCAGGGACAGACTAATTTGCATATAGCCAGGTTCTGAGCTGCGATGGGGCAGTGAGCTAAATAACGGTGATGGATCAAGCCCTGATCTTTGGACTGGGTAAGAGTGGTCTGCTTAATTCAGACACTCTGTTCATCACCACCCCTTTTTCTGAATCGTTTTTGGCCACTATAGGTGTGGCAGGGTATACTCAGACATGAGTCCCTTCCTCACTGCTCCATCAGGATTCAAGCAAGCCGGGCCGACGAGGCTGAAATGCCAGAAACCGGTCCCCGGTAGCTTGTCTCCTTTCTGATGAAGAATTGGCTTGGTAGTTTGGTCTGCCCTGTTCCCATGATGCACTGGGCCAGGGACAGACTAATTTGCATATATCCAGGTTCTGAGCTGGGATGGGGCAGTGAGCTAAATAACGGTGATGGATCAAGCCCTGATCTTTGGACTGGGTAAGAGTGGTCTGCTTAATTCAGACACTCTGTTCATCACCACCCCTTTTTCTGAATCGTTTTTGGCCACTATAGGTGTGGCAGGGTATACTCAGACATGAGTCCCTTGCTCACTGCTCCAGCAGGATTCAAGCAAGCCGGGCCGACGAGGCTGAAATGCCAGAAACCGGTCCCCGGTAGCTTGTCTCCTTTCTGGTGAAGAATTGGCTTGGTAGTTTGGTCTGCCCTGTTCCCATGATGCACTGGGCCAGGGACAGACTAATTTGCATATAGCCAGGTTCTGAGCTGGGATGGGGCAGTGAGCTAAATAACGGTGATGGATCAAGCCCTGATCTTTGGACTGGGTAAGAGTGGTCTGCTTAATTCAGACACTCTGTTCATCACCACTCCTTTTTCTGAATCGTTTTTGGCCACTATAGGTGTGGCAGGGTATACTCAGACATGAGTCCCTTGCTCACTGCTCCATCAGGATTCAAGCAAGCCGTGCCGACGAGGCTGAAATGCCAGAAACCGGTCCCCGGTAGCTTGTCTCCTTTCTGGTGAAGAATTGGCTTGGTAGTTTGGTCTGCCCTGTTCCCATGATGCACTGAGCCAGGGACAGACTAATTTGCATATAGCCAGGTTCTGAGCTGGGATGGGGCAGTGAGCTAAATAACGGTGATGGATCAAGCCCTGATCTTTGGACTGGGTAAGAGTGGTCTGCTTAATTCAGACACACTGTTCATCACCACCCCTTTTTCTGAATCGTTTTTGGCCACTATAGGTGTGGCAGGGTATACTCAGACATGAGTCCCTTGCTCACTGCTCCATCAGGATTCAAGCAAGCCGGGCCGACGAGGCTGAAATGCCAGAAACCGGTCCCCGGTAGCTTGTCTCCTTTCTGGTGAAGAATTGGCTTGATAGTTTGGTCTGCCCTGTTCCCATGATGCACTGGGCCAGGGACAGACTAATTTGCATAAAGCCAGGTTCTGAGCTGGGATGGGGCAGTGAGCTAAATAACGGTGATGGATCAAGCTCTGATCTTTGGACTGGGTAAGAGTGGTCTGCTTAATTCAGACACTCTGTTCATCACCACCCCTTTTTCTGAATCGTTTTTGGCCACTATAGGTGCGGCAGGGTATACTCAGACATGAGTCCCTTGCTCACTGCTCCATCAGGATTCAAGCAAGCCGGGCCGACGAGGCTGAAATGCCAGAAACCGGTCCCCGGTAGCTTGTCTCCTTCCTGGTGAAGAACTGGCTTGGTAGTTTGGTCTGCCCTGTTCCCATGATGCACTGGGCCAGGGACAGACTAATTTGCATATAGCCAGGTTCTGAGCTGGGATGGGGCAGTGAGCTAAATAACGGTGATGGATCAAGCCCTGATCTTTGGACTGGGTAAGAGTGGTCTGCTTAATTCAGACACTCTATTCATCACCACCCCTTTTTCTGAATCGTTTTTGGCCACTATAGGTGTGGCAGGGTATACTCAGACATGAGTCCCTTGCTCACTGCTCCATCAGGATTCAAGCAAGCCGGGCCGACGAGGCTGAAATGCCAGAAACCGGTCCCCGGTAGCTTGTCTCCTTTCTGGTGAAGAATTGGCTTGGTAGTTTGGTCTGCCCTGTTCCCATGATGCACTGGGCCAGGGACAGACTAATTTGCATATAGCCAGGTTCTGAGCTGGGATGGGGCAGTGAGCTAAATAACGGTGATGGATCAAGCCCTGATCTTTGGACTGGGTAAGAGTGGTCTGCTTAATTCAGACACTCTGTTCATCACCACCCCTTTTTCTGAATCGTTTTTGGCCACTATAGGTGTGGCAGGGTATACTCAGACATGAGTCCCTTGCTCACTGCTCCATCAGGATTCAAGCAAGCCGGGCCGACGAGGCTGAAATGCCAGAAACCGGTCCCCGGTAGCTTGTCTCCTTTCTGGTGAAGAATTGGCTTGGTAGTTTGGTCTGCCCTGTTCCCATGATGCACTGGGCCAGGGACAGACTAATTTGCTTATAGCCAGGTTCTGAGCTGGGATGGGGCAGTGAGCTAAATAACGGTGATGGATCAAGCCCTGATCTTTGGACTGGGTAAGAGTGGTCTGCTTAATTCAGACACTCTGTTCATCACCACCCCTTTTTCTGAATCGTATACCGGCGAGGGTGTTAGGTTCGGGTGATGGGTGGGTCAAACATTTAACAAGTGTCCAACGTAGTCTTAACAATCTGCCAAGAAATTCTCTAAAAGGTTTCACTCCATACGAACTAATATTCGGCACTAGAATGCACATCCAGGACTTAGATTGTCAGACTTCAGTTGTAGAAGAAAAAGCCTTTGATATCAAAGATCGTTTGGCTGTTTTACAGGACTTAAATGAAACAAGAAGAAGTCTGAGTAATATAAAGTTAAAGCCAACAGCCACTGAAGAGAAACCACCTGTCCCAGCAAGACCTGTCTGGATTCCAAAGATTGGGGATCTAGTCAGAGAAAAGATCGCAGTGAAGAAGGAATTTGGGCCTTCTTACAGAAAAGCAGTACCTGTCTTAGCTGTCAGCGGAATAAAATCAGTAGTACAACCGCCCCTTGCTGGTAAAAAGGAGAACAGAATCGACCTGGTAAAACCACAATCATGTGGCCAATAATAAGTAGTAGGCCCAGTGGACTCCCAAGAAGTAGCAGAAGACCAAATCTTGCTACAATCCAAGAGGTTCAAAATGAGAGACTAATCACTTTTGATAAACCTGCAGTGAACAAAAAAGGACTATGCAACAAAGCCATGGAACTTGTGCCTCTTGAAACTCAAATTGCAACAGTTCGTCAAGAAACACCTGTCTACAATGATGTAGCATCGGACTATACTAATGTACCAAAGAAAAATGCAAAGACAAATGAAAATCCGGAAGCAATTCCAACAATTGACAGAACTGCATCTGGCTACTTCATCAATTTCGATGACTTTTCTGATGATCCAAGTGAACATGAAGAAACGCCAGCAACAAAAACTTTCAAAGACAAAGTAACTGAACTCTTTCATCAACTCAAAGAAACATATCTAATTTCTCCATGGATTGAATTTTGGATTGTGTTAGGTGTACTTTTCCTCCTACTTTGGCTCATCATGGTTTTATGTTTGGGTAGATTTATTGATGGAAAATATAGTACAATGGACACAGCAAGTCAGAACATCAACTTGGTCCTAAAGCCTCACAGACCCTCACACATCGAAAAAAGAGAATAGTCATCAGTGAACATCACAGCCAATCCAGTACCCGGTGGGGTAGCATGGGACAAAACAGATTATGAAATTTATGGCCCGATTGAGCTCTTGAAATATCCACACCAGTTCAAGGCTTCATTAAGTGACTTTTAAAACCAAGTACTTTCTCTGATGATTGGGACTTTGAAAATATTAATAATATGATGTCAGATTTAGTAATGTCAGCTAAATTCACAGAACATGATTATTTGCAGGGTTCATCAAAATATGAAGAAATGTACTGTTATAATCATTTTGGTCATCACTTTTTGCATAAATCTGCTCAACCTAGAAATGTTTTTAATTATAACCAATGAGAACATTGTGCAACACCGCCTAAAGGCAGCTCGAAAACATTTTATGAGAAATTCCCATACTTCTCAGGGTTTAACACAAGTGATCCAGAAACGTTTTATTTTAAAATGTTAAATAAGACAGGAACGAAAACAATGTTGACAAATACTAAATTGATTTATTCAGAAACATTTTATGAAAAAATGTGTACATTTGGTTTTGAATTTTGGAAAAACGAACATTGAAACAAAAACCATCTGGGGTACTAAAGACTGGCAGGTACAAGGTCTAGAAGCATTATTTAGAGCCTGCATGATGCCAGAACAGATAATATTCCTGAATGACACCATTCAGCAAACATCCTGTCTTGGTTTAGCCAAGATAAAAGACTTAAACAAACCGTCTATTCCGAAGCCCATACCTGATAGTAATAGCACTACAGATGGGGAGATAGACGTATCCCATATTTTTCACCAAAACAGAACAAATCCTGATTGGAAAAAATGGTTGATCTGGCCCACAGACACAAATAACTGTCAAGATAGATTCCTGAACAAAACACAGGGGTTAAAACAGAACAGGCCAGACCCAAGATATTCCCAGAGACAACATCCAGGGATAGTTACAACATACAGTGTAGGGAAACTATGCCTCAAATGGCTACAAAAATCCACACTGGCTGAAATTAAGCAACACTTGACTTTACTTAAAGAAGGTGCTGACTTGCGTGATTTCATACTTGGACCACGCAAACAGCGTAAAAAACGTTTCATATACGCCGGTATATACGCTGCTTACAACGAAGCATGGAAAATGATGCAAATTGAAACTGCAGAAAAAATACGAGAAATTGATCGTATAAATTTGGAAAAATCCCTTTCTGTAGTGGACAATGGGTTAACGACTCTGTCCTCCAGAATATATTCACTGGACAGCATTGTATCATCTGCTATTGATATAATAGAGCAGGACTTACTAATGTTACAACATGGTCAGTCCCAATTGCGTTCTATTGTACAGCTAGGCTGGACGTTGCAAAACCTGCGTTCAGGCTACGTGCCATGGCGTTTAATCAACACAACGTCATTATTCTATATCTTTAACCTTACTGATAAACAAATCAGTTTGGCACAAAAAGGAGAAGACTATACAATTCTGAGCATTGAAAAACTTGAGAGATTACCACTGACAATGTCAGAGAGACCTGTCATTGAATTGATAATACATGGAACGATTACAATCCCAATAACAACTTTCCAGTTTAAGTATTACCAAAAATATATACGAGCAGGCCTGTATGAAAGGTTGGGTAAAGGATACATCAAGTCAACATGGAATTTACCTTATACACACAAATGTTATAGTGAAGGGAAAAAAGAGGTATTTCTTAGTGGTAACAATTGTAAAAAATCACTAAGCGGTACACTTCTGTGTCAAGGTATTAACTTGCATGGAGCCTGCAAAAGTTCATCAAATAACCTTTCATGTCACCTGCATGGCACTCCTGCAACACAGATAGAGCCATTTTTCAGACAGCTTTCCAACGGCAGCTACGTTCTAATAAGTGACCACAGCTGTTGTGGCATGGTGCCAGGAAAAGCCTATCTCGTTAGCGTTACTTCCATGGTCACTTGCTGTATGCAAGTATTGTATCCAAGCAGCAATCCAGACATGGAGGCGGCAATATGGCCTTCTTTGAATATCTCTTCTATTCGAATTGATACTTTAAGCAGAATGAAGTCTATTATTTTACAGACAACTGTGCCTTTAACCTCGTCCAAAGAGATGTATGATCTGCAAGTTGCAAGGACAGCGGCAGAGATACATTCCCTATTATCAACAAATTGCCCCATGCATTTCGTAGAAATGTTAGGTCAAATTTTAAACATGTCTGATACCAGTGGCATCGCACATGTATTTAAGACAATTTTTTCGGGACTGTTAGCACCCTTTGAAACAGTTCTGGGCATTTTCCCGAATTTTGTCCCTTTTCGGCGGCCTGCCTCTTCTTTTGAGACTCGTAGCAGGAATTTTATTTTTGATCCTTCTGCTCCGATATGGCAAGCCAAGCCTCAGACAAAACTCCAGCTACAATGGAAGAGACGATCCTAGAAATACGCTACCGAGACCGAATCACTAAAGTCCTCGGATTAGCCCGGCTAAGAGATCTGAGTGCAACTTGGTTTCTTTCATTCAGACCAATCTGGCAAGATTGCATCTTACCTGTGCTTCTATGTCTGCTATGCGGAGAAGAATGCGTGTTGGACGTCTGTCTTACACTACCATCAGCAGTACCAATGGATATCGATACTTTGCTAGGTCCGGTAACGACTCATGCAACGTGTTGTCCCCAGCGGCTACCTATTCTGATGACGGCATTCGTTGAGACTTCACCATTACGAGTAGGTGGCGGTGAAGTACGAGATGAAAGCAGCACCACACCGGTACAACCTTCTGTGAGCATTGCTGATCCCGACATCGATGATGGCAATGATTCTCATATATACACTATTTCAGCTTTTTGGAACTTGGTCGAACTTTCACCTGATGTTGTAGACCAATTTTTCGCAACCCTGTCTGATACGATGTTCTCCCCTAACAACGAGAATAACTTTTAAAACAATGAGCACACAGCGTTTCCTGAACTCTGAATTCGGCCTTCAGTTTTTTGATAAACGAAAGTACTGAAAACAATTGGAACTATTTTTTCTCCTGAAAGCGAAATTATTTTTTTCCACTTCCAAAATATTTACCTTTTTGTTGGCACATGGTACTCTGCTTAAAGTAGAACTATTCTTAGAGAACAGAGCTTCTATTTTTAGAGACACTAGAGACAATATTTTACCTCAGCCTCTAGCACATGTACAGTATTTTGTAAATATGTGATGAAATGGTCTTGACCTTCTTTTCTGTATTCAGAGCCATTTCATAAATGTAATTTTCGCAATTCATTCAGCCGATATTTATATATGCATTTTCTGAATGATATCACTGCTTGAAAAACGTACAGTACCAATACTCATTTTCGTGTATATACCATACACCATTTCAAATGCAATTTATGTATTTTGGGGTGGGTTGGAAAACACACATGCATCGTTATATGTTTAGTATTGCTTAGTATTTAGTAATGATGGACATTAATTCGTGGAGTGGGTGTTGTGAATATATCTAAGATCCTAATCAAGATATCCCCGATTCATGCCCTTATGTGGTTATAACAAAACATATCCTTATAAAGGCATAGGAATCATGTCCATATCTAGTCATAGCCCATGCAGTCCAAATACGGCAAGGCTACTCCCATAGACTCCTAGAAAGTACAACGCATTCTTTAAACAAACCAAGCCTCCAGCAGCCCGGGAATTCCCCCTGCTTTTGTTTTGATTTACACAAGAACTCCTGGACTCCAGAAAGAACTGTTACTTCTTAGTGACGTCTTATGTCCAACCTTACGTCAAACCCGGCACCTTCCAGGTATAAATATACCAACGTTGCCTTAAACAAACACACGGTGGTTTGGAGCAGAGCGGCTATCTACTTGCCCGACGCCCAGCTGATGCGAGTGCCGAAGGAAGCCGACCCTCCCATTTGACACACTGAGAGAGACGCTGTCTTTTCTCCTGCCGAGAAATTCCAGCTCCGGTGTTTCCAGTCACCCTTGCGGGTTGCTGGGAGATCGAGTCCTGAAAGAGAGATACAAGACCTCCTACATTCTATTACCAAGGTACGGAGCTGACTAAATCCTTAAGAGAATTCTAGATTCCGATTCTTGGCAAAAAATCAACTTAACTTAAACTGCAACTTACTTACTCCTTCCCACGTATTAGGCTTGGGTCAGGTACACCGGGGTAGGCGTATCTTAGAAGCACCAGTTGAGTACGTTAGTCAATGTTTTTATGTATGTATATATTTTATCCGTTTTAAAGTATCATATGGCTAAGAAACCATATCAATGCTTTTACAGTATTATTTCATAATACTACTTTTACTGTACGCACTTTACTTCATGATAAGTATTGCAATTGTGGCAACTCATTTCTCTTGCATGAGAAAGAAGACTGCTCAATAAATAACACCTTTTATTGGAAACGCCCGTCTCTCTATTTCTCTGCACTCTGGTGAAACTAAGTATGCACGATTGACTGAGTATGTATGTATGTATGTATCGCGTATTTGTATAGCGCTAAACTGTCACCCAAAGGGTATCCTGGCGCTTGACTCTTTAGGACCATACGCGATGTTACACTGCCACAATGTTTACATTATCCTAGGAAAAAGATGAGTTTTTAATCCTTTTTTAAAAGAGGAAAATTCGCCAGCACTTCTGAGGGACAGAGGTAAAGAATTCCACAGTTTGGCTGCAGCGAATCCGAAGGAGCGTCCACCCATCCGAATCCTCAAAATCTTAGGGACTACCACCAGGCATGCCGACGAAGACCGCAGGGGTCTGGCTGGCGTATACCAAGGAAACAGCTCCTGCAACGGAGATGGCCCCTAACCATGAAGGGCCCTAAAGACTAAGCATGATGCTTTTAAATAAATGCGCTGGCCTGATTGGCAACCAGTGAAGGTCCATAAGCGCCAAAGAAGAGGAGTCCGATCGCAATCGAGAGAGAGCCATCTTGGCAGCCATGTTCTGTATTCGCTGCAGCTTACCAATCAGGGTGTCGGGCGCACCCAGAAGTAGTGCGTTGCAATAATCAAGCCTGCTTAAGATGATGCTACGCACTACCTCTGGTCGGGCATGGGCCGGAAGCATGGGAAGGATCCTGCGTAACGTGCGAAGCAGCATCATACAAGTAGCCACTGTTTTATTCACGAACGCATCCAGCTGTAAGTTAGATCCGAACATAACACCATATTCCGAACAGAATCTGCTGCCACGACTGTATCCTGAGAGGAATTAGGCCAAAAATCCGTCGGCCAGGGCCGTGGGGTACGATCCATGGAACAATGCAATACCTCCGTTTTTGAGCAATGAATTGCAGAGAGTTTTGACGCAGCCATTCCGCAGTAGCCGTCATGCAGCAGTGGAAAGTCTCCTGAGACACAGCATGGCTACCCTCAAAAGAGAAGATAATCTGTGTGTCATCAGCGTAGTTGATAACCGCAATACCAAAAGACTTTATCAGCCTGACCAGAGGACACAGATACAGATTAAATAAAATAGGGCTGATAGCCGACCCTTGGGGTACACCCTGCCCTACTTTCTTGATGTCAGATCTGTAGGGCGGCAAGGCTACCATCTGGTGTCTATCACCAAGATAGGAGGCCAACCAGTCCCGAGCCAGGCCGGCCACCCTATTTCCTCCAGTCTGCTGACCAGAATGGCGTGACTGACCGTATCGAACGTGGCCGACATATCGAGCAGCACTAAGAAGGCTGCCCGACCAGAGTCGACTCGCGAACGTAGGTCGTCCAGAACGACCACCAGTGCGGACTCAGTACCATGAGCCGGCCTGAAGCCAAACTGAGCCACATCCATCTCTCCATGAAGCTGGACAGATGTTTGGTGACCAGTTTCTCCAAGATCTTAATAGGAAAAGGAAGCAACGAGATAGGCCTATAGTTCGCCAAACAGGTGGGATCCAGCGTTGCCTTCTTCAGAAGAGGAGAAACCACGGCCAGTTTCCAGCATTCAGGGACTCTGGCGGTGCTGAGGGACTGGCAACAGATAGCATGAAGAGGGGGAAAAAGCTCCTCTTGAAACGTTTTCCAAAATTTATGAGGTAGCGGGTCCAGGGGAGAGCCTGACGACACACCGTTAGCCAAAGAGCAAAAAACATCAAAGGAAGGGAGGGGAAAACTATCCAGCCGTACCTGCCTTCCGACTTCTCCAAAAGTCTCAGAGGTGGATACAAGTGCTGGATCAGGCAAGCGCTGGGGGCAAGGGGTGGCCGGAACACCAAGAGTGCTCAGAATAGTGGCAATATTATCCTCGAAGGCCCTTGCCAAGGAGTCGCATAAATATTGAGAGGCCGGGATGTCATTGGTAGCACAGGCAGGACGAAAGAGATCCTTAATGATTTTAAACAGGGTCTGCGATTTATTCACTGCTTGCAGCAGCGTCTCCTCAAGAAACTTGGCTTTGGCACACTTAATCTGTGCTTTTGTAGTCCAGCAGGGTCTGTTTGAAGAAGGCTTTGTCTGACTCAAGATATTGTTTTCTCCAAACTTGTTCCGCCCGCCTACACCGGAGTTTCAGCTGGAGAAGATCTTTTGAATATCAAGGCATGGCAAGTTTGGACCTATCCCTAGCTTTCCGCAAAGGGGCCATTTGATCCAAGGAGTCTGTGATTTTCCGACTAAGGATCTCATAGCTCTCCTCGGCGTTTCCTCCTAGGGTAAATCCCTCTGAAAGCAGAGTTGGCAGGCTCGAGTGTTTTAAGAGCCTGGACCATTGCCTACTAAGTTTGGTAGTAGCTCCTGTGCTGCCACTCCTCCAGGAGTCAGCAGGGAGAAAGAGTGAGAAATGAACGAGAGCGTGATCCGTCCAGCATTGAGGAATGATGTCCCGGATCACAGCCTGACTAACATCCGCCAAAATCAGGTCTAAAACATGGCCCTTTAAATGAGTCTGGGAGAGCACCAACTGCTGCAGATGGATATTGCAGCAGGCCTGGACCAGATCTTTGTAAGCTGAATCAGCAGGCCCGTTCGGCCATAAGTTGAAGTCTCCCAGAACCATAAACCTGGTGTGGGTATTAGATAGGTCGTAGATGAGATCTACCAACTCAGGTATGGCTGACAAAACATTGGCCGGGGGTCTGTAACACAGCAACCCAGAAAGCAGGACACCTCCCTGTCCTTTTAAGGAAAAGCCCATTAGTTCACAACCTGGGACTTCCTTAATCTCCAACTGAGAAATGTCCAGTTCTTCCCTGAAAATAAAACCTATATCGCCTCCTCTATTCCCTACACGAGGATTGTGCCTAATTTTATAGCCCGAGGGACAAGCTAAGCCCAGTTCCACCACGCTATCAGCTTTAGTCCAAGTCTCTGTCAGGAAAAGCACATCTAACTCATAAGACTCAATGAGGAGTGCAATTTCCACATGATGCTTGCTGAGAGATCTAACATTAAACAAGCCACAGGACAACGTCTGCAAATGACTAGCGGTGGTGTATGTCCCACAGCTCGTATTGGAGCGTGAGTTCAAACTTATGAGCTCATCTCTAGAGTATGCTAGGTGGGTAAGAGACGAAGAGGCAGCATTTCCGGCGCCCGGCACGACATGTGTGCGAACGGGCGCAAACGGGCTTACCTCTGGCGCACCTCCGGCGCGCTTCCGCTGCGCGTCGGCACTGCGCGCTTGAGTACTCTAAATCTAAAAAGGCCGTAAACGCAGGAGTCCTGCGAGGGAACCACTAGGCCCACAACAAAGATGGCGCCCCAAAATCGGCAACACCTGATTACCCCCAACCAATATGGCGGCCTGAATCGCCGCGACGCGGTGAGTATCGGGACCTAAATCGCCCTACATCCCGCCAAATACGGGGTGATCAACAATTATAGTGCGAGGTAGGAGCTGGAACTAATTATCACCCCCAAGTAAACTAAAGTAAAAAGCAAGCGCCTGTATGCTAAAACAGCAGCGCAATCGTATAAAAGAATAGAGTATTAAAAAGCTTAGTAAGCAAAGTATGCGAGCGTGCGCGCTGCGGTGGAAAAGTCTACCTGCCAGCGAAGAGAATTCAGGCTTATGAAGACTCCTCCAAACGCGGGAGTCCTGCGAGGGAACCACTAGGCCCACAACAAAGATGGCGCCCCAAAATCGGCAACACCTGATTACCCCCACCCAATATGGCGGCCTGAATCGCCGCGACGCGGTGAGTATCGGGACCTAAATCGCCCTAAATCACGCCAAATACGGGGTGACCAACAATTAAAGTGCGAGGTAGGAGCTGGAACTAATTATCACCCCCAAGTAAACTAAAGTAAAAAGCAAGCGCCTGTATGCTAAAACAGCAGTGCGATCGTATAAAAGAATACAGTATTAAAAAGCTTAGGAAGCAAAGTATGCGAGCGTGCGCGCTGCGGTGGAAAAGTGAAATAACTGTCTATTGTTTTCACACGACTCTAGAGATATACTCTTTATTCTGAGGGAGCAAAGTTGTCATGTTTATGCGGTTATCAGAAACTAATCCCTTCTTGTCTAAATCAGGAAAGTTAACTCCTTGAACATTCGAGAAAGTTTCTAGTGACCTCTGAGCTAGCTGGCAAAACTAATTAAGTCTAATATAGTCAGTAGAGACCTAGATAACCTCAGTCCTACGTCTACACTGCTGTTTATATTAGTCCAATGCGCAGAGCCTATTGGGAATATAGGGACTACACTACAATTCACCTTCCACCTTTCACCTCTGAACTAAAGGAGATCACCTGCGGTGTCCCCCAGGGCTCATCCCTCAGGCCCATTCTCTTAAACACATATATGACCCCGCTGGCCAACGTTGTCAGATCCCACGGTCTCAAAATAATTTCCTACGCAGATGGCACCCAAGTCATCCTCTCACTCACCGATGGCCCCACCACCACCAGAACCAACTTCCACAGATGCATGACAAACGTCGCCGACTGGATGAAGAACAACTGCCTGCAGCTGAACAGACAAGACGAAGTACAGTTCTTTAACAACAGGAGCAACACATGGAACAACTTCTGGTGGTCATCAGACCTCGGTACCACACCCACTCCCTCCAACCACGCCAGAAACTTCGGAATCATCATTGACAACAAGCTCACCATGAAAACACAGATCAACACCATCTCCCCCTGCCACCTCACTCTGCGCATGCTACGTAAGATATTCAAGCGGCTAACCCTACACATGAGCTGCACCGTGATGCAATCCCTCAGCACCAGCCGACTGGACTACGGCAATGCCCTCTACCTAAAAATCACTGTACATCTCCTATAGAGACTTCAGACCATATAGAACACCACAGCCAGACTAATCCTCTACCTTCCTTGATGAACCCACATCACACCCCACCTCAAGAAACTCCACTTCAGAATGGCCCTCAAGACCTGCGTGTTCGAATAAGCCTCTGGATCCTGCAAGCACCTGGATACCCTATCGGTGATTAGCCGTGCTTTATAAATCCTGATTGATTGATTAATACAATAACAATTTATGAAACTAAAACAAATAAGGTTCTAAATCTCTAAAAGGTTTAAAAGAAAGGATTTTTTTGCCACATATCAATGTGGTAACTTAAAAGAAAATTCTGAACCAAAGTAGAGGTTTAGTCTGGAGGTTTTCCTCTGGCTACAAGGAGAAAACAGGTAGTATCACCCTCTTGAAGTGATAGCTACTACGGCAAATTCACAGTTGCAGAGAATGAAATATGATCACAGATTAAGACATTAGACTAATCTTAATTGTATTTCTAATTCATTTTGCTCCCTCCTCACCCAAAGGATGTATTTTGTCCTATAACTGGACTCAAGGGATCGAAGGACTGAATGGTCTAGCTCGAGTCCATGTCTGAGCCACCGGAGTACAGATTTCCTGGGAACTCCGTGTTTCACCCAATCTTCACCAGGAACAAGATAAAGATGATAGGTCATCATTGGAAATGGATCAGCTGATGTGTGTTAGCTAGTATGTGGGTGACATAAAGCTGATCACCATTGTTAGAGATACTATCTTGAAATTGTGTGTGTAATCTTGATTTGCTACCGATTGAGTAGGACCTGATTTTCGACTTTGGCCCACAGTATGCTTCAATTTTTCAATACAGACTGTAATTTAAGTGGACTCTTAGGAGGCTCAGGAGTGATGTACCTCACATCTACTGACCTTTTCCCATACCACCTCATTGCTAAACGTTCTACCACTCCACAGCAGGGTACTTCTGGTTTATGAATTTTAAGGAGAGAAGAGGTGCCCGTACCCAACACGAGAGAAGGAAGGCTATATTCACAGGTACGTGTACACACCAAACAACAAAGAATGTATATGTATGGATTATCTTTGTATTTCCCGAATAAGTGAAGTTTATGATTATCCGCGCAATTCAATGGACGAGGCATTTCTATATCGTTCCAGTATTCATAAACCTCATAACGATAGATGCACATAAGTAACTAAACTACCAGTGTACCAGGGTACAGCAGCCAGCCTACTGAGTGGGTGTTGCTCTTATAGAAGAGGCACACTGTGAGCTCAGGGTTCTTGGACATGATAACCAGGAGGAGGCACTAAAATGCTTTATTTGCCCTAACACCAAAGTTAGATATGATGCAAAGAAGGGATGGCTGCAAGAAGTTAGAAACCAGGAGTCCACAAAGAAACTGTTTTACAGATACCTACCAGAAATTTAAAAAAAAAGATTGATTGACTGATCAGGCACATTTACTTTAGGTAGGATACAGGTTATCCTGGTGTTTCGTGAAACTCTTATTTCCACCGCCTTTGATTCACCGCTGGTTAGAAGAATCTGGGCTTTTAAAAGGAAAGTACGTGTGTAAGATATTGGGGTATTAGTTGAGAAGGGTAACAACCCAACTCAAATATTAGCCACAATCCTTGTGAGGGTGAACCACAAAGGTCTATAAATACATCCGAGATCAACCCTCTGATAGCTGTGGCACATAGAAGACAGGCTTAACTTTTGAGAAAATGTATATAGTATTTATGCAGTACTCAAACAGCAATAAAATCAAAACACAGCACAAGACAAATTCCAAACCAATTTAGAAAAATATAGAATATTTTGATAAATAAAATTACATCAAACTGACAAAAATCCAATAAAAGGGGGCTTAAGAAATTAACTAGTAAAAATTGAATTAAAACATAGCGCCAAAATGCATTATGTACTAACCATGGTCATCTAAATGCGCTCGATGAGCACTAAGGGGAAAGTTAAGGATGAGCACAATTTAGTGCAGTTCAGATACAGAGCCCAGGTTTGTCCCTGTCAAAAAGTTTCCCTTGGACAACTTTAAAGCAGCAGAAAGTCTTCAGCAGGCCTAGAAACCAGGTCGTGGACGAGGATGGGCTCTTCAAAAATGACCGCGCAGCCTTTATGGGCACTAATGCCTACTTTAGGGGTGACTTATTCACATTTAAAAGGTATGTTTAGGCCTGTCAAAAGAATATATTTTGACAGTTCAAATTGGCAATTCGAAATCAAACTGCTCAGCCATGATACATTGGTAGGCCAGGGGTCGGATTTGCTGTGTCACTGCAGGGGGTGGCACAATGTGTGCTACAGGCATTGGTGACGTTTAACTTACAATCTCTGTGTATACTTTGTACCATATACTAGGGACGTATAGATAAGTTAAATGTGTCAATCAGGTTTATACCAACTTCATCATGTTTAATAGGGCGAGCACAAGGACTTTACCACTGGTTAGCAAGGTTAACGTATACAGAGTTCTATTGCCAACAAAAACAGTCAAGACAAAGATCTGGCGGCATACCATGCATGCAAAAGATGTCATTTTCACACATTTCCAACAATGCTTTTTAGATTTAAAAGTATTAGAGGCACTATCTGTGTCTCTCAGAATCCTTCCCACATTGTCTCTAATTGCGCCATTAACGCATGCCATGTGGAATTTACATTTTCTCTTTTGCCAGCCATACCACAAACTTCTGCAGGCCTTAGTTGAGGCCATTGGTGAAAAGGGTACATTGCTTATGCTAATCATTGGTAAAGACAATAGGACTGACTTGCATGTTGTATCCTGGCTAAAATATTTTAAAAGCGAAAAAATATATATAGTGAAAAAAACACAAAATAGTTTGTATTATGTACACAATGTATTTTTGGGATACTTGGATGTGTGATGATGCAGAGCACTGTTGAGCTATAGACTCTCATGCATTGTAATGAAAGCACTCCATAGGAGATAGAATGATATACTGCACAACCAATAGCATCAGGGGAGAAGGAAATATTTATCTGGGCATAGGGCAAGCACAGTCTCCATATATTTTAAATGTTTAGTAAGAATGTATCTTGCAGACAGCTGCACTGTGAAGCCAAAAATTATTATTTATTGTGTAAACAGTCCACCGTGCTGCAGCTGATAAAAGGGACACTTCAACACCGCTAACCATCTTCATCAGGACACGTAGCTGATGAACAGCATAAAAAAACATTAGGAACCAGCATACTATAAAAGAATACATATGTTAACACCTAAAACATGGAATAATAAGGTGTGAAAAGATTTTACCACAAATGTATTCCAAACCATTTTAGCAGAGATCTCCCTCCCACAAAGCCTGTCCAGACACATTAAAACACTATCAGGTTTGTGCAGTGTTACTGGCCCAATGTGCTTTAAAATGTATGATTTGCCATGAATTGTCATAGAAGTGCACTGCCCAAAGAGTACTAAAATATAATTTTATTCTTCCTGCTCCCTACCCCCTTTCCTAGCAGTCCTATATTTCTGTCTTTATATACTCGTAGTACACCTGATTGGCTGAAACAGATGCTCCTATATCTACCCTCAGTAGCAAGACAATAAAAGCTCTACTCAACCTTCTGATTGCAGGACCAGTAAGTACGTATGGACTCATTTATGAAAAAGTCACACAGATATCCTAAATTAGTGAGGTAGAGCCTGTGGGGGATCACTAATATATATCAAGAGATCATCTGCATAAAATGAAAGCCTGTGCTCTTGAGGATGTCCATAAGAACCCACGCAATTGTGCATCACAGCGGATCCACTGTTAAAGAGAAAAGAAGCTGTGACAAGGGACATCCTTGACTGTGTACCAAAACAGATCCACCCCTAATGAGAGAAACGGATAAGGAATCCATCTCCGGTATCAAAGACTATCTCAGCTCATCTTACTTAGCTCTTAAACAAGATTCTCATCTGTGGAAAAAGCGCCCATATTACCCCCTTTAAATTAGCCCACGCTTGACCTCCTTGAGATGCAGGAATACAGGCCAATTCTGCACCTTCTTGTACCTGCCAAGATCCTCAAAAAGGCCATGAATCAGGAAAGTATAACCTTTCTGGAAACCTCCATCTACCTTGACTCTGCACTGCATGGACATGGAACCTTGTTAGTTGGCAAATGCGATTATATTCCATGTACAGAATCCATCCTTGTGGAAGCCACTGAAGAGATCATGGCCATCGTAGATAATGGCGGCAATGTAGCCCTGATCCTGTTGGATCAGTTGGCTGAATTTGATACGGTTGACCACTCTCTTTTGGTCAACTGTCCTGAAACGGTTGGCATTAAATGTCCGGCCCTGAAATTAACCAGATATTTCTTGTCCAATGGAGAGCAAGTGGTGACCCTAGAGGATTTCACTTCTGCCCTCATTATCCTTCCTACAGGGGCCCTTCAGGGATCTTTGCTAAGTCCAACCCTGTTTAATGCATACATCACTCTATTGATCCAACTTATTTGAGCTTGCAGTTTCACAGTATTCTCATATGCTGACGACACCCAAATCTTGGTTTCTGTCTCTTTTTGACCTGGAAAAGTGACCAAGCAATTTAATGCCTGTATGGGCTATATCACTGACTGGATGCAGAAGAATTGCCTAAAGCTAAACTCGGAAAAAAATGAGGTGTTACTGTTTGGCAATGATAAATCTTACTGGCACCCCAGGTTTTGACTGCCTATTCTAGGGCCCCTTCCACTGCCAGTCCAGAAAGCAAGAAACTTGGGGGTCATCTTTAATACCTAACTAGCTTTCATGGGCCATACCAAACAGGTATCATCTTGCTTTATAACCCTAAGAATATTAAGGAAAATCTCACCCTTCCTCCCATTTGAGTTGAGGAAAAAAGTCATCAGAGCCTTATTTATTTCAAAATTAGATTACTACAATGCTCTGTACGTAGACTCTCAAGAGTATCTTCTTAACAAATCGCAGACCCTTCAAAATGCGGCAGCCTGAGTGTTGAGGAACCTTCCGAAATACTGTTCAGCCTCCCAATCTATCAAGGAACTGCACTGACTGCTGATTAGTGCGAAAATAAAGTTTATGGCCTTGGGTTGGGCTCATACAGCCTTCCATCAGATAGGTCCTCTTTTTCTTCAATATGCCTTTATATTCTCCTACTCTCACTCATTAGTCAAGCATGGCTAGATGGGTGAATATTCCCAGGATTAAAAAGGCATATGGGGAAGGAAATAGTTTCTCTTATTCCACTTCTAAATGCTAGAACTCTTTGCCCGACCATTTTAGAACACAGCCTAATCTCCTCAATTTTAGGTAGGAACTAAAATCTCAGCTCTTCTGTTCCTCTGCTTAAGTTACCTCCTCTGTTGCCTTTGGTTTGTTCTTCTCATAACTGACAATAGGGTTAAAGCGCCTATTGGTATTTTTGTGCTAAACAAACTATTAATATTAACAATAGATAGTTTGCTCTCCTGAATTGATGCTAAATGAAGAGCGGGATGCTTTTAATTCTTACCTCTTTTACCATTTATTATCGCTATGTACCTTTCAAACTAATATTTGTTCCCTGTTTCTGACTTTCTCACAATTACTTGCTTTTCTAAAGCAACAAATTCTCTAAATTTGTCTTTTCTTCCACCAAAGTAATACGATTTAGACTCTCTAAACCTTTCATACATATAATGTTATCAAAGATATTTCTTTTAATGAAATCATATTGACGGCAATTTTCACCTGAAATGAAATTACCTGAGCAAGATACATTTTTCTCAAATGTTCTGGCCTAAACCCAAAACATGGCTATCTACTTCTATAATCACTCCTCCGCTTGTCCAACGCTGCAAGCAGGCTGGCGCTGCCACCACTCGAGCTATGCCGTTACTGACCTGCTGGAGCCGAGCAACTCTCCGGTCCCTTTGGTGGTTAGAAGGCTCTGCTGCTGTCCGTGTGACCTCCTGATGGGGGTTCACACTTCCTTGAGCCACAAGTGTTCCTCCTCCCCGGTTCTGGTGGTGAGTTTGTCAGTCTCTCTGCCTGTTCTCCCTTCCTGCAGTCCTCTTCTTCCATTAGCATGCCCTCCTTCGTCCTCTCTTCACCTTCTCTCTCACATCCCATCTCGTTGCTCTCCTTTGGCTCTGCCTTCTGTGATTAAAAGAAAAGTCTTTATTTGTATATCATTTCTCCTCATCTCCACCCCCATTTAGTCCTCTATTACTAATGTGTTTTTAGGTCTTGCCTAGGCAGTACTTGCGCTGTCTCTTCCGCTGTCTCTTCGAGACATGCTGTATTCACGATATGGGCACAAAGCTCTGCCCACTTTCTGCCCATATTTTTAATTGACTCCTGTCCCTGTCCTTTGTAAACTTTGGCTTTTAATTGGTCAATAGACTTAGTAGTACCTCCTTAGTAGCACCTTTTCTCTTCTTGTAACCTCCCATGAGGACACCCCTGTTACATTTGTTACGCCCTAGGTTTTAATTATAGCCTCAGAGCACTATTTTTTTTAAAAGGCTTCAGGCAGGACACAATCTTGGTCCTAAGCAAGGCTAGTAGTGATTACTTTACTCACTAGCACATCTCACATTTACATGAGACCTTCTATATATTTCCTTCATCAGCTCCACACAGAGTACAGCCTAATCCGGAATTAATATAATAATTCTTTTGTCCCATTTCAAACTACTAATTGTATATATGGACATAGCTATTTGAATGTACTTGTGGTACTGTCTTGAATGCAATGCATTATGGGTAGGGTGGATTTACCATATCTTCTGCAGGGTGCTGTGACTTATGTGACCGAAAGAGGTCCCATGGCACCTCTTTCGGTCACATATGGTGCTTCACCCTGTAACATGGCAAAGTAAACAACATTGGCATTTATAATACCAATAACTCCAACAAATGCAACACCGATTGCATTTCCAATGCTATAGTTCTCGCATTTGTTAAAGTTAGAGCTGTTGGCATTGAAAATGCCAATGTTTTTTACTTTTACTTTTTTATACCATTGTCAATAGTGCTATGCAAATATAATAACTCCACTGCAAATAAAAAAACAAAACTAAAATGCATTGTTAGTTTCAACTCTAACTTTAACAAATGCGAGACCTATTGCATTGCAAATGCTTACTTTCACTTGTATGTTACGATCGATCTGGCCCAGAAGACGGGAGCAATGGCAGCACAGGTAGGTCCTCAGGATCTTCCTTTACTTCACAGTCTGGTGCCTCTTTTAATGGACATTGTGCAATTAATCCTAATATGTACCCAAGGTTCTGGGTACAGTAACTACGTTTTGGTGGAAAACTGGCAAAAATTCATCCTCTTCGGAATGCGAATCAGAAAGGGCCATTGCACGGAATCAAAGGCATTCTCAAAATCTATTGAGACCAGAGCTGGCTGCTCCCTACAATCCACTGACCTTGCCAGAATAGTATTAAATCACCTTAGGCATTGTCGTGTGCTACGACTGGCTAAGAACTGAAAGAACCTACCAAAACTACAACCCAAAACCCCCCACCCAACACTTCCTGAACTTAAGCATCTGACACCCCTCCCCAACATTTGGACCATGTAGGAGAAGATGGTCGCAAGAGGCATACTAGCCTCAATTTTATTTGATAACACCGCCAACCCTTAGTTGTGATAAATTCAGTCTGTGCTGGTGCCTTTCTACTCCGCAAAAGACTATGGATTATCATCCCTGCATCGCCAGAGACACTCACCACCAAGGTGTGTCCCAAATGTCACAATGATATCAAAAGAAAACAGGTATCATTCCGAGTCCAGTGTTTTTGTGTGTGTTCTGTGGCTGGGCAGAGTCTGGCCTTGATGACCTGTCACAGCCATCTTTGTTGTCCCTTCCATCCTGGCTACGTGGACTGTTTTTGCTGATGTTCTCCTTCGTGCCATTTCTCTGTCCTTGTTTCCATGAGCCCCAACGTGTCCCATGTCAGAAGGTCTGGTGCACCTCAACTACTCTATCCAGGTGGGTGATCAGTCTTGTGCCACACCACTGACACCTGGAGTGTTGCCCTCACTGATGCCAGTGTAGCAAACGTGAAAAATATAATGGTAATAAAATTATTTTATTACCATTTTATCTTTCAGTGCAGCTGACCAGCCCGAGTCAAGTGTTGAGGCGGGTCCAGCGCTCCTGACTAGCAGCAGGAGAAGAGGAATGGTTCACAACTAAAGTTTAAAGTGCGCATATCACTTTGGCAGGCTGTCTTGCGACGGCCAGCCTGACATGCGCACATTAAACCTCTCCAATGAGCTGTCTTAGACAGCTGGGTGGAGAGCAGGCACAGGCCTCCAGTGCCTGTAGGAGCGCTGAGCCATTCAGCTCCAACCAATTCTGGTGCTTCTCTTATACTGGTAAACAGCATGACAAAAGCATCTGGATTGATTAGTAGAATTGTCTCAGTGACCCCTTGCTGCCTTGTCGACGGACTGCGTTTTGTTAAAAGATTTTACAGTTTTTATTTACCTTCACACACTGCCAGGCAGTTGTGCAGCTGAGAGGTCGAGGAAAGTGTCCCTGCACCTGGGAGATGGATGAGAGGTTCCTGCAGCTGAGATGTTCCTGCGATGTTGCAGAGGCTGCCCCCAAAGGGGGCTAGAGAGCAGGCTCCATAACTAGTGCCGCGCACCCAGACAGAACCAGTTTGGGGCTGCTCCCCCAGGTAAGCTTCTATCTTCACGGAGCGGGGGAGCAGCACCTGCGTCGGAATCTTTTGTGAAGTTCGAGTGGAGTCCGCTTTTGTGAAGGTGAAGCCATGCCCGGCCGAGAAACCAGCCGCTGCTGTCCAATTAACCAAGGGTCTGCGGAGCAGGAAGAAGACGACCGGGTGCCCACCCGCTTCACATTCGGGGCAAGCAAGGGCCGAGGAGAGTCCGCTTGCTGTGAAGAACCCCTGCCTGAGCGAGAAGCCGGGAGGAAGACGAGCGGGAGCCCACCCGCATCACTATTGCACCCCATATTACTCTCTGGGGGCCAAAAGCAGGAAGTAGATGAGCGGGAGCCCACCCGCGCATCACCATCTCACCCCGCGTCACCATCTGGGGACCAAAATCAGGAAGAAGACGAGCGGGAGCCCACACCGTGTCACCGTCTCACCTTGCATCACCGTCTGGACGCCCGAGCCTGCAGGGAGGAGCAGCGGGTTGCGGCATCGCCAGAGGGCTGCCAGAACCGAAGGAGGCAGCAGGCAGCAGACGCGGTGAGCGGGCTGGTCATGGGTGCTTGGGGAGCAAGGCCAGTACTCCCGAGCGAAGAGCAGAGCGTTCCCCGGTCCGAACAGACTGGACAAGTGGAGGGGTTGTGTAACACCGAGAAGGTGCACACTGCAGGTGCATGTAAGAGCCGGTTTGCCGCGGGGTGCCTGAGACATCAGGGGCAGTGCGGTTCACCGCCAGCACTTACCGGGAGGCTCTAGAGACGCACAACATTTCCTCCTGAGGCCCAGGCAGAGGGGTGATACATGTGTAGCCAGTGGGAGAGCGAGCAGGAGGAGCAGCTGGTGGAATTAAAGGGACATGCTCCACTTGCGGCACACGGTGCTAGAAGGCATTCCACAAACAGGAAGGGAGTGTTAAACCAGCAGCAGCTCTCCCAGAACAGAAGGCTAAGTTTGGTGCATAAGACTGCGGCAACACCCTGCTAGGACCAGGAGATCGATTTTGGTGCATAAACCAGCGCCAGCACCCCGCTTTTGACAGTTCAAGGGGTGCCCAGATAACACAAGGAATGGCAAGGAGGGGGAGCAATGTGCAGCAGCAGGAGGACCTGAATGACCTGCTAAGAAAGATCTGGGCAGCATCGGAGGTACACAGGAGCGACTGGCTTCAGCCTCACCTGCTGCACGATGTCAGCGAGGGACAAGCAAGCAGCAGTGAAGCAGCAGCGCACTGGCAGCCAAGAGACGGAGGAGGGTGCCAGCGAAGTTTGCGGAGGCAGCAGCGCCCAGGAAGGCTCCCCAGAAGAGGGCCTGGCCACCTGTAGCCAACACAGCAGCTGCTGGGCCAAGCCAGGGGACCGGGACACAACAGCAAGCGGTGACCATATCAGCGTGATTGTACAGGAATTAGCAGTCAAGGAGAGAATTTGGAGGAAGGAATTCATCTACATTTTCTCATTATTAGAGATACAGTTAGAAGGGCTTGATCTGACAACCTGTGATAAAAAAGAGGAAGATAGGATGGAAAGGAGGAAGGAGCGTAAAGAGAGGAACTTTGACAATTGGTTAGACGCATTCCGAATAATGGCTTGTATAATAGTCGAGAAATTCCCGCACTGCACAGTCGACCTGTGGCATTACGAGGCCAACATTCACAATGCACAGAGGCAATTTCCGGGTGACGCGTGGCTAGAGTACGATAAGGGGTTCAGGCTAAAAATGCAGACTCATCCGGAAATGGAGTGGAATGAGGAGGATGTCTCCGGTTTTATTTACAAAATGATGGTAGCGAGGGAGGCAAAGACATGGTAGGAAAGAACGAGCAGTCCTTTCAGGGTCATTTCACAGGGGGAAAGGGGAGGCCTTTTCAAAGACCCAAATAATTTGGCGCAGGGAAAGGAACACATACTAGCGGGCCACCGGCAATATGCTGGAAGTTCGAGGCCAACGAATGTACCTACGGGGCAGCATGTAAATTCCAGCACATGTGCTCATCGTGTGGAGGAGGGCACCCAGCAGCAGAGTGCAGGTGCAGGAAAGACCACAAAGGAGACAAGAAGGAGAAAAAGAAGCAGTGAATCAGACACGGGGGCACCAAAGGGAATCAGGACAGCAAACATACAGGCTAGCATGGTCCCATATTGACACACACAAACTGCGCAGGCTATCCAACAGATATCACAACATGTCAGTTGCCGAGATATTAGTCACCGGCTTCGAAGAAGGGTTTCCTATCCCATTCACGGGCCCCCTCCCCCCAGGCAGCGGAGAAAAACTAAAATCGGCACTGCAGCACCCAGAGGTAGTGACAAAGAAAATAGAGAAGGAGAAGCTATTACGTAGAATAGAAGGACCCCTCCCCACCCAGATGAGCAATGACCTGGTGATCTCTCCGCTAGGGGTGGTTCTCACAAAAGAGCAGGGACAATACCGATTGATCCACCACTTATCATTCCCAGACGGTACATCAGTAAATTATGTGATCAGCACAGAGGTCTGCTAAGTAAGCTATGCCACGATAACTGATGCCATAGATCTGGTTAAGGCCACTGGCCGAGAGACCCTCATGACAAAGGTGGACATCGAGTCTGATTTTTGCCTACTCCCGGTCCACCGCACAAGCCTTCACCTGTTAGGTTTTCAGTGGGATGGGAAACACTATTTCGATAAGGCGATGCCAATGGGGTGCTCATGCGCCTACTTTGAAATGTTTAGCACCTTCTTTGAATGGGTACTCTATTCAATGGGCATCCAGCGGGCGGGAAGCTCAATTACTTGGATGACTTCCTTTTCACAGGCCCGACACCATCAGCAGAGTGCAGCGACACTCTAAAGGCATTCATAGGATTGGCAGAGGAACTAGGGATCCCCTTTCAGCGGAAAAAACGAATGGTCCGGCGACAAAAATCACATTCCTAGGAATAGAGCTAGATTCCATCGCTGGGACATCCAGGCTCCCTCCAGAGAAGGTGGAGGATTTTAGGCAGGACACGAGAAGGCAAAGCTTAGGGAACTTCAGAGGCTAACAGGCAAGCTTAACTTTGCAACCAGGGTAATCCCAGCAGGCAGGGTATTCGCCAGACGATTGACTCAATTGACACGCCAGCTCATCCAGAAGCATCACCATGTCAGACAGAGGTCAAGAAAGACCTGGTGATGTGAGATACTTTTCTGGCAGACTTTAATGGCTTGCTGATCTGGAAGGGAAGGTTGGGTAACGAATAAACAGATCGAGCTGTACACAGACGCATCTCGGTACACGGGTTCAGGGCGATCCTAGGAGGCAAATGGTGCGCAGGACAGTGGCCCAGCAGCTGGCACAGATGGGGTAAAACCAGCAACAGTACAGCAACAGTACCTTCCTAGAGTTATTACCGATCATCGTGGCATTGACGATTTGGGAGAAAGAATTGCAGAACATCAAACTAACGCTATGGTCAGACAACAAGGGTGTTGTACAGGGCATTAATGGGGGATCTGCAAGGTGCCCAGGCACTCTGCGGCTAATACGCCGACTGGTTACATTACAGCTGGAAAGCAATGTAGACCTACGAGCACGCCACCTTCAGGGGTGGAGAACGAAGTGGCAGATGCCCTGTCCAGAGCTAGGATGGACAGGTTCAGGGAGCTGGCACCCGGGGCAGAGCAGAACATGACCCTTTCCCGAGACGGGATAGACATATCAGAGCTGGTCCACCATGCACTCGCCCCTGAAGCGGCCAGGAGATACAAGAAGTACATTGCGACAGTAATAAGGGTAGGGGGCATCCAGTCTCTAGGCAACGTGGGGGCCACACGCAGGGCAACCGAACAATTCAATCAGTGGGCATTTAATTGCAAGAAGTCCAGGTCATGGGCGCAGGCCCACCTGACCGCCGTAGCACACTATGCAAAATTGGAGACTGGGCAGGACCCAGTTGCATCCCATTACATTAAAGCAGCAATGAAGGGGTGGAGATGAAAAGAGGGCAAAAGGGAGGACATCAGGCGCCTGATAGACTTAAAAAAACTTTGTTTGTTGGTGGGGACAATAGGGGGCATAACAACGGACAGCTTCGAGCACCTACTGTTTTGGGCCACATTTGCCACCGCCTTCTTTGGGGCGTTCTGCCTCAGCGAGTTAGTAGCACCCTCAATGGTGGGCCCGGCAGAACACTGTTTGTAAGCAAGCAACGTAACCCCCAGAGCAAAGGGAGTAGAGATTCTATTGAAGCGGTCAAAAACAGACCAAACTGGCCGAGGGATAACGGTAAGGCTACAATGCATTGAGAATCAGAGCTGCGGCGCGGTATGCCGCCTGCTCACTTTCATGGCGGTGCGACCGGCTGGCGGGGGCCCCCTGTTCAAACACAGAGACGGAACTCAACTGAGCAAGTTCCAATTTTTAGCAATTATTCACCTCGCACTCAGCAAGGCAGGGTTACACCCGAGGGGCTTTGGGTCCCATTCATTCCAGATAGGGGCGGCCACAACTGCCGCACAGCATGGGATGACCGAGGCCAGAAAACAGGCAGAGGGGAGATGGCAATCACGGGCATACAAGACTTACGTGAGGCCACAACTGCTATGATCCACAGGACACACTAGGGGGAAAAAGGGGGCGTCCTGCCCCAGGACAAACAGTGGAGTGACTGGTTTTTCATTGCTTTGACAGGGAGGAGACCAAGCCTGGTGTGGGTGTCGAGGCACTCATTCATAACGCGGATGGAAGCCTGGTGGCAGTGTGGGAGCCACACGATGAAAGGACGGCCAGCGGGCACCTGCATACGGTGGTTTGGCCAACCGGGAATGAGATGGGAACAGCTGCCAGCAACCCTCAGAGACTTGTGGGCAGAAGCGGCGTGGCATCCGGATGTTTTGATCATACACCTAGGGGGTAACGATTTGGCCAGACTTGGGAGGAAAGCACTTCTCCACGATATCCAGAAAGACCTCACGGAGGCAGCTAGGGCCTTCAGGAGCACCGCCATTATCTGGTCGGAGCTGATCAGCAGAAAAGAATGGCACGGGGCAGAATCTCAGAAAGCAGTTGAGAACTCCCGTAAGAAGCTGAACCTCATGGTGAGCAAATTCTGCAGAAGGATGTAGCTGGGTTGAGCAGCGGGGAGACGGAAGCCTCCCAGATGGCGTGGAGAAGAACTATGCTGATAATGGTTGGTACGTAGGCACACCAGAGGGCGGTGTGCCAAAATAGGTCCCCTCACCTTGGGATGCCTCACAGCTGGGTGAGTTGGCCTAAGGGCGGTGTGCAGGACCACACACTCTGGGATGCCTCATGGCTGGGTGAGTTGGCCTACCAAAGAGGGGGGTAGCAAACGGAGACGGCGCTCACAGCCCAGCCCATGCCGAAGGGCAGGGCACAACAAGAGTCGGACAAGGTAGTGAGTTGTGGCCTAACTCCGGGACAGAAGCTACTCCCTCCCCGCGCAAAGAGAGCGCAAACCCGACCTACCAAAGAAAATGACCCAGAAGGGCCAAGAGAGAATACCAAGGAAGTATGTTATGACATAACATTCAAAATATGCAAAGTATATACATGTTTCCTTGTATTCCTAATAAACTGCGGCCAACAAATGACCACCACAAGACAAGCGTGTACGTTGGCTTTTTGTCATGATGAGGAATACAGTATGGGGAATGTTTCATACATGTGGGAGTGGGGCAGAGTGCGAGGGTTATGCA
Source organism: Lissotriton helveticus (assembly GCF_964261635.1). Classification (NCBI taxonomy): domain Eukaryota; kingdom Metazoa; phylum Chordata; class Amphibia; order Caudata; family Salamandridae; genus Lissotriton; species Lissotriton helveticus. The sequence continues at coordinate 235,921,228 of NC_136062.1, read as the reverse complement.
CTGGAATCCTGCAGAAGTGGGTTCCTACAGTGCGGCGTAAGGTCCTGTAGAGAAGGGGGTTATTTTTGTGAGATTGGGGGTGACAGGCTTCTCCACCAGAAGTCTGTGAGTACTGTAAAATCTCTCTCATACCAGGTGTGCCATTAGATGCTCTCTCCGTGCTGGCACGTGTGAGGAGGAGTGCTGCCAGCAGACAGACGCCCCTCGCACACCAGTAAGAGTGCACAAAAGACAGGGTGCTCAAACACATCGGGTTTATTCATAAATTCGGGTCCTGCTCTGGTCAGAATCCCTTCAGTCTTAAGGTGGAAGTGGCACGAGATTTGCCATACATGGTCAGTAGTACAGTACAGATCTGTGCATGTGATATACTGAGAGCTATGGGGCTCAGTTGGGAGCTTCTTTGACAATTGGGGTCCAGGGGAGAGAAGACATGGAGAATTGTTGCATGCTAAATATTCAACCAAAAATATAAAACAATACATACACTAGGGTAGAGGAAAGCCTAAAGAATCAATTTGACCTGGTGTAATGTAATCTGGTTCTCATGTAAAGCCCTCTGATATTTTTGTGCCAAGGTTGCGCTATATAACACTGCAAAAAAGTCGAAGTGGGTTGTGTGAGGCAATTGGCCACACATACATAATGCTAATACTTGTGAAGAAGTATGAGAGGGGCGACGGTGTAAGGAAATGTAAAGGCATTTAAGGTATAGCTCACATAGCATTTTCACAGTATATTCTCATCTCCCTAGAGGGGAAGGACCAAGGGGAGCAAGTGAGAGGACATTACACAGAATGGAATAATCGCCCTACCACTTTCTAAAGCAGTCAGCCGCTAATGCCGGTTTCCATACCTCCAGCCAGTTCCAGAGTTCTTGGGTTGTCTCTAAGTAATGAGATTTATTTGCATGCAGAACCTTCAGTATTGCAGGTAAGACAAACATGTATGTAAACTGCCCCAAAATATCTCTACAATTGTTGCACCTGCAGTGTATAGTCTGGATATTTTCTGACTCAGATCCCCTCCAGAAAGAGCTCCGGCAAATCCCAGACTGGCATAAAATGGCATTTTTGTTAGCATAATTAATCAAACAGGAGATTATGGCTCTCAGCACTGCCCCGGGAAGTGGTGTAGGTAGCAGTGTCCAGTGAACTCTCTCAATTATGAAGCAGGTAGACAGTGAATCCAGCAGGACCTGAGCCAGTCATCCAGAAAAGTTTCAGGGTGCGCTCCTACAGATCCTTCAGGGACCCCTACTTTCCAGAGATTGGTCAGTTTTCACCTTCCTTTTGCATTCTGAGCCCTCCATTCCAGATGGCCCACTACACCCTTCAGACGGGCCTTTCCAGTGGTCAGTGTGCGCATAGTGTCTTCCACAGTTGAGAATCTAGATCAGTGTATGTTACTCTACTCGGTATTTTCATAAGAAGGTCACGTCTGGGCTTCTGGATTGGGGCAGGTTGGCCCCACCCAACTTACAGGCCCCTCCTCCGCCAGCTTGGCAGCCTGGGCAAGGAGCTCGATTGGCTGGGGGTCGTCAGCAGTGTCTGCAGGCCACTGCTGACACTGGGCAGGTCTGACAGATCAACATCTAAAGCACGTCTGCCATCATGTGCACTTGGCCACCCCCACACCTCCTAGAAATACTTTCTAATAGTTTTAAACCAAAGAAGTACAATTATTCAAGTCTGTTTTATTCCAAAATTAGATTTGATTCCTAACTTCTATAGAGGAATCCAGCTGTGTCTTTAATGGCTCCATTGAATAAGAATACATTGGTCATATTCGTGGCCTGCTTATGACCTTCATCTTTCATCAAAACATGGCAAACATTCCCTCCACTGTATTACAAGGTGCTGGGCTAACCTGCCACCGAAGCTGGGGATCAAACTGTGAACCCTATGTTCCAGAGTCAGGCACCCTGGCCGCTGTGCCACACCTCTCCCACTTGGAACTATGCCTCTAAGTGAGATAGAATATCAACAACAAGCGAGGGTCCCTGATTATAGAAATACTAGGAAGAGGTGGCAGGGAAAATTCAAACAAGAACAAGAACCTCTCCTAGATAGCTCAATAAATCTAAAGGTAATACATCCAAAAACTAATACATATCAACATTGTCCCACACAAGAGTTCATTGGAAAAACATGTTTCTTATTTATTTTTTGTCAACTTGCATAATAGCAGTTTCATAGAAATGTTCAAAATAATTTACACATATACAAATACAGCATAACCCCCAATCATCCTTAAGCAACCACACATCAACACACTCAACCAAACAACCATACAGAACACATAAATGTGAGAAAGTTAAATAAACAATTACACAATGGCAAGAGCAGTACACAAAAAGAAGGAGAAAACAACAATACAGTGAAAATCAAGTAATCACAAACAACCAAACAGAGAGGCGCCGACGCGCGTTTCGAAAGGACAATAATCCACAGTTCCTTCGTCAGGGCGCAAATACTTTATGTACAGTTTCTCCTGGAGTGTGGATTTCTTCGAATTTGATTATTCGGGAAATAGCCAACCAAGGGGGCTCAATCTTGAGGTCAATATATACAATTTCTACAATCTCGAATATCTAAAGGAAAAGAGACACTGAGTCCACGACATGCTCAAAGATTCTATAGGAAGGTGGCACATCACACTTCCAAGGGCTCAAATAGCCCTCCAAAGATGTATCCAGAGAGCGTACCCGCAGTTAGGGTAATGATAAAAAATGCGGTAAAACACATGTACTATTAGGAATGCTCATCTGCACGAAATAGATTGCACCAAAGTTCGTGATAAGGCAGACCCGGCAGGACCCGGCAGTCCAGGGAATGCCGCAAAATATCAGGACTCTCCTGTTCTAGTCAGGCACTGGAGTAAATCTGGAAACAATCTGTAAATGTCCTCGATGGAAACAATATCACCGATGGCGAAGTCCGAAGGATCAAGCTAAGTGAGATAGAGACATAAAGAGATAGGCAAAGCTTAGCCTAGGCTTGTGTTCATGGGGATCTCTTATAGGTAGAAAGCAGATGGTCAAGATAGGAATGAGACACAGATAACTGCGCTCATCACTACTTATATAGGTCATAATACAAACACAACTCTCTATCCACGTGTACAGTTCTGGCTGTCAACGTGGCACATTGTGAATTGATGCATCATTGGTATATAATAAAATATCATTTTAAGCTCCATCTCAGTTGTTGGCTCTGGGTATCACATGTTTCTTGGACACTCAACAAAAACTATATATCCCTGCAACCAGAAGGGTCTATGATGGACCTAACAGTATGTTATTTTTGTAAATCAGCCAGTGGGAGAAAATATTGCAGGTGAAAATGTTGCTCCTATTTCTATTATTCTCATTTATTCACATTGTTTTTTAGAAAAAATAAATGATTAGTTTCTTTATGCAACCCATGAGCGATCCCCACAAATACCCCCTTGCTGAATTCAGAAAGTTGTCTACTTTTGAGAAATGTATAGCTTTCTGTATAGACTATGGGTTTTCAACCCAAACTGTAAGTAGGTACACACCTCAAAAAATCAGTAAAGATTGACCACCACTTAAAATATTGCACAAAAGATGGGGGGAAATGTTTTTTTCAGAACTCTGCCTCTTCCTGAATGCTGGTGAGATAGTGGTCTTAGCACAGCAAACCCTTTTTTGATGAAATCTTTACAAATTAGGCCTTTCTTTTTTCACATGACTTCATGACAATGAAATCAAATTTGCCTCCATGGTGAATCCACAAATATTAGGTGCTTTCAAAAAGGCATGATGGCTTAACAGCAAAGTACATCACACATAATAAAATGTTGAGCACTGGGGTGGGGGAACCTCAGCATTTATGGGGTTAAACACCACCAGTCTCCTCTATAAATGTCCCAGAGCCCCAATTATCTCTCATTCACCTCCAAATGTTCACCAGGGACTGTCATCTCACCATCAGAGTCATTTAGCTGACTATCAGACACGCCTAATTGGTCCTTTAGGATCACGGACCCTTAGCATGAACTCTAGAAGGCTTTGGCAATGCCTAAGCCATGTCCAAGAGGTGGTTTGTCTACTTTTATGTATAAGCAGCAGATTCTCATACTCCTCTGTCCTTCCTACAACCACTACTCCACCTGCAACCACTACAGACAAACTCTTAGCGGTCCTCAGTATGACCTAAGAGACCTTAAATGTCAGCTGCCTCTCAAACACCTTGATTTGGATATTAAATAACTAAGTGAGCATTCACTAAATTCAAGCACCCCAGCTAGTCACCACCAGATGTCCCCCAGAAAACAATCAGCATACCTTCTGACACTGTTAGCAGGTCCTCATTCACTCCCGCTAGAATTCTGGCAAACCAGTTGAGCAATACATTCCCAGCAGGTCTTTGAAGAACCTCATCAAGCTACTACACCCCCTGACTCGTAAAGACCTTGAAAAGACTGTTAACCTGCCCCACTAAATAGCTGGGATGCTGCTACATGCAGCTCATTGGCTATATTCCATGGATGTTACAATAGCTTTATTCTTCAGTCCACATTGCATGGTGTCAAGTCTCTGGTTATGGCTTTATGGCCCATGTGTCTGCTCATAGATCTATTTATGGTTTGTGCTAAAATGACCTGCATTCACGAACGGGATACCAACACATAATATCCCCTCTCCCCACCCCCACCGCACGCCCATCACATGTCACTATCTATCTATATTAGATGATCTTTTGTATCACCGATATTTATATTTTGGTTTCACTGCCTTTGTTTCTTTTATGATCATGGTATAAAGGACACAAATCTGGAAGTGTAAGGGTTGTGCTTCAAAATACTATTTAATTAGTAAATACTATGAAATCATGAACAGAGTCATGAGCTCATGTGTCATGTGTTTGGTGCACTGCTATAGTGTAGGAAAGCCGCTTTTTCTTCATGGTCACTCCAGATTTTTCACCTTTTGCTGGACTGTATATTTTTCCGGGCTTTGGAACTCTGCATTTTACCCCTGTTAACCAGTAATAAAGTGTCTGTGCTCCCACATTAAACATTGCTGATTTGGCATATTCCTGATTGCTATATTTAACTTGCTTCTGCATCCCTAGCTTATAGTACAAAGTGTATGCAGAGTCTGTAAGTTAAATGTCACTATCAGGCTGCAGCGCATACTGTATCACCACTGAGGTGACAACCAAAAGAATTGCTCCAGGCCGGCTGGTGCAGCCTTGACCAGGCCAAATAAACCTTTTGTTAGGTGTAAACTCTCCTTTTTAATACCGTATAAGTCAATCCAAAAGAAGGCCCTAAATGCCGTTAGGGAATGATGCACAGTATTTAAAAAATAGGACATGTATATTTTATGTTTTTTTTACTCATCCAAAGTCACTTCTCACTGTGGTAATTCTTGCTCTAAAACTAGGAGATCACTGGGTTACACTAGAACACCTTTTAATGCCTAAAATACAGTCTGGGAGAAGCCACAAATAGGATTCAAAGACTCATTTTAATAGTAATTTAAAATCCAATCAAACACTTAAGTCGGATTTTATGTTACTATTTTGAAAATTACACTTTTATAAAGTTGTTTTTTTCCTGCCTGAGCCAAATGTGCCTTTCTGCAAGTGCTCAGTATCCCCTGACTGTTAATAAGCCCCCTGTAGTTAGATGTGGATTGCTTCCAGACAGTGGACAAATGGCTTCGGTGTGGAAAGGTGATTTTACTCCCTTAGAAGGATGGCCTGGGGGCTGTGCCCCGCCCCATCCGGAGCTTCAAAGAAGGACTTCCCTGTCAGTGACAGATATAGTTCACACCTAAGCCTGCCTTCTTTTTGTCTTCACAGCCAACTAGTCTATAAGCCTGGTGGGACAGGGAGCTACCCTAGAACTAGTTTGCAGTGGCCACAAGGGAGGGTTATCATAGCCACATCTCTGGTTGGGCACAGGGAGTTCTGCACAGCAGAGAAAGGTACAGCCACGTTGGTTATAGGTAGAGAGTACACCAAGTCAGAAACGTTTCCCCTTTGGGTAAGTATATAGCATAACAACAGTTACTTCCAACACCATATCATACACAAATACAGTTCCTAAACAAAAATAATTAAAAGAGTAAAGGTGATTGATTTGTCAAAAAATGTACATTTTATTACAGCATTATTAAAAACAATAGAGCATCAATAAAAACAATTAATAACTATCTAATCAGTGCATACTGTGGGAGAGAAACACATAAAGGAAAATAATTCCAATTTAAAAGAGATGAAAACGCTAGTTGGGAGGAAAATAATCAAACTCCAAATCGTAGTTATATCGTAAGAGGAGTAGTTGTATCCAATAGCTTAGCGTATCAAAACTCTGCATTAGCATCGACACGTTTTGGTATTGGCACTTATATTTTATAGCCAGCATCTTGTTATATCCTGCACTGTATATCTTTTCTTCTATTACTTCCCCTTTAATGGCATGAGCCTTTCTTCATGGTGTTCTGGTCTCAGAACTTTCCTAGTGATGCATTCTGCATCTTAATGTCAGTTGTACTTGGATTTGAAGCTGTCTACATGATGCTGTGCTACTGAATAAATCTACTTCAAATTTTAATCTGTTTCCTGGATTATTAAAAATTTTGGCGACGAGGACTCCAGCCATCTACAGCACAGGAGCGGAGTGAACCCTATTTTACCTCTTCAGAAACTACTTTGGGACTTTTATGCTGTTTTTTCCGTTCTTTCGTTGAAGATAAGTGGAATTTTGGATCTGTGCCCTTTGGATTTATTTCCCCATTTTTTCTTACTTCTTGAGAACTTTTCCCCGTGTTTTCACTGCAATTTTCCTTGTTTTTGAACTTCTGCATCTTTCAAGCTTTCCACTGGCTCAGCGCGTTAGGCTTGCTGCCTGGATACCATTACGCGGAGCTGTGGAATTCCCTTTCAGATGCTAACATTCTTCTTGTTGCCAGATACGTAGACGCTGAGCTCAACTAACGGAGCGTCACACACGAGCGTCAACACGTCAGCGTTTTGTTTTGGAACAAGCTACAAGACGTCAACGCCTAGCAACCGAGCTTTGTTGTCAACGCGTCATCTTCTAACAACGCGTGTCTATTTCTACACGTCATCTTCTCAACGCGTTCTTCACTATACGCGCAGCGTGAGTAGCGTCTCACGCACTGCGTGCAACGTGCCGCCATTTTGTCTTCTTTGGCATTTTGTCTCCTAGCAACGCTTACGCTTATTCCAAGCGTTGCGAGAAAAGGAATACTGTTACTTCCGTGTTACGCGTTGTTAGATGACTTCCAAGTGTTCCGATCTTCCGATTTAAATAACCACGCTTTGCTGGCACCACTGCTGCATCTTCTGCCCTTCCAATTTTAAACAAATAAGCTACGCTTTGCCAGCATTCCCTGCTGCATATTCGGATTTACCGATTGTGAACAAAGGAACATACTTCTGCCTGACAATTACTACTTTGTGGTATTTACAGCTTTTCCTTCAACAACCTATTATTTAAGACCTCAACGTCCATTAACTCTGTATTTTCTTACGTTTTGCTTTTATTTTACAGTGTGTTTGCTATTATATAGTACAATGTACTCATGATACTATTTTACATATAATATTTCAGTGCATTTCATAATTTTAACTGTTATTATTACTTACTTTTACTGTCATTGAATTATTTAATATGCAATTTGATCCTCCTGCAAAAATTTTACAAGTTAAGGGCGATCCTCCTTTAACTTGGGCAAGATGGAAAGAAGAGTTCTTCAATTATATGAAGGCTATCGATGGAGAGCGAATGGGGGCAGAGAGAAAAAAAAGTATTTTGTTACATTGTTTGGGCTCAGAAGGGCAAGAAATTTTTAGAACTTTGCCTATTACTGTACTACCCTCCGGAAGTGGTGATAATCTTAATGTTTACTCTGAAGCTCTTGCCAGATTGGAAAAAAGGTTCAAAACCACTACTAATATTGCCCTTAATCGTTTCAAATTCTATACCAGGGCACAGAAGCAAGATGAATCGTTTGATGATTTTCTTACTGCTTTGAGAGCATTAACGTTACGCTGTAATTTTGGTACAATGGCCGATGAAATGATACGTGACCAGATTATTGTTCACGTCAAAAACAAAAAAGTCCAAGATAAATTATGGTGTTTAGGTGATCCTACCCTAGAGGAAAGCATAGCTATTGCTAAGTCTACAGAAATGTCTGAAAAATTGATGAATATTGTAGAAAAACAGAGTATCAATACTAGCAAAAGTAATGTTGAGGAAGAAGTTTGCCTTGTTAAGCCCAAAAATGAAGGAAAAAATGTTATGGCTACACAATCGAGTAATAAGAATGTGTCTAACAGTAATTTCAGGAAACCTGATTTTAACAGCAATTCTATTACTTGTTTCAGATGTGGTAACAGATCACACATTGCTTCTTTCCAAGGTTGTCCGGCTCTTAATAGAACCTGTAATATATGTGGCAAAATGGGACACTTTGGGAATGTATGTAGAGAAAAACGTTTCAATACTCAAGGGCGAGTGGGGCATCCACGTCCTATGTCCAATTTTCCTACTCCTGCAAAGGTTTCTTCTGTTAATGATACTGAAACCTCTACACAAGAACTCAATAGAGGCTATGTTGTTTCTATCATTCAAAGTGGTACTGTTGTTTCAATTAGTAAGAAATCACCTAAGTGCATGTTTAACATTTTGGGAATTGAGGTCGAATTGATGGTGGATTCTGGATCCCCATGGACCATTATTACAAAACAATATTTTGATGAAAAGTTACAGAATGTGTGTGATTTGTCTAAATTACAACCATCTGATATTCTAGCAGAAAGTTTTAATGGAGGCAATATTTCCATTGAAGGATTTTTGTGTGTTCCTCTAACATTCAGGGGTAGATTAGCTCACATCAAACTATACATTGCTATCAAGGGTGTGAATGTTCTAGGGTGGCAAGATCAGTGGGAACTTGGCATCAAGTTGAATCCACGAGCCAAGGATCCTATTGAGCTTTGTAGCGACCAAGAGATGATTAACACCATTAGTGATGGGGGAGAGGAAGTTACTTCCTTGTGGAGCGGTAAATTTAACAAAGTATTTTGTGATCAACTGGGAAAATTGAAAGGGTTTGCACACAAAATAGTGCTAAAAGATGGAGCTATTCCAGTTAAGCAGAAATTAAGAGGCGTACCTCTAAATGTCAGGTCTGAATTAAAAGATATGCTGGATGATTTATTAAAAGATGACATCATCGAAACCATAGAGTCTTCAGAATGGGTTTCGCCCATAGTTCTTGTACGCAAACCGGATCAAAAGCTGAGAGTCTGTATTGATTTGAGGGCTCTCAATTCGAATATTGTTATAGATTGTCATCCGCTCCCAAATATTAATGAACTTGTTTCTCTATTCGATGGTGCGCAGATCTTTTCTACTTTAGATCTTAGGTCAGCGTACCACCAAATAGAATTGACGGAAGAATCTAAGAAATTCACTGCCTTTATTACTCCCTTGGGTCTCTTCCAATACAAGAGAATGCCATTTGGATTGGCTTCAGCCGCTTCTGTATTCCAGCGTGTAATGTTTCAAATATTCAGGGATCTTGATTCTTTTGTTAAATGTTTTCAAGATGACATTCTGACTTTTTCCCAAAATTTTGTTGAACATTCTGTACATCTAGATGAAGTATGTTCCAGGTTGCAAAGCCATGGTCTTACCCTTAAAGCACATAAATGCAATCTGTTCAAGAAGTCAGTAGAGTATTTGGGGCACACCCTTTCAGGGGAAGGTTTGATTCCAAAGAAATCTAATGTTGAGGCAATTCTCAATGCCCCGGCTCCTAATAATAAGGAACAGCTTTTGTCCTTTTCGGGAATGTGCGAGTACTATAGCAAATTTGTTGCTAACTTTGCCACTAAAATGGAGCCTTTAAGGAAACTGTTGAGGTAGAAGAATGAGTTTATTTGGACCACAGAGCAAGAAAAGGCTTTTACTGAAAAAAAAAAAAGATATTGTAAATTCACCAACTTTAGGACCTTTTAGGATGGGCAAAGAGTGTATTATCACTACGGATGCGAGTTTATATGGTTTGGGGTGTGTGTTGTCTCAGACAGATGGTGTGTCAGAGTGGAATGTTGCTTTCTCATCTAGGACCTTGAGTGAAACAGAACGCAGGTATGCGGTTATCGAGCGAGAGCTACTGTCATGTGTGTGGGCAATTGAACACTACAGGATCTACATTTGGGGAAGCAAGTTCATATTAAGAACTGATCACAAGCCCCTTGTTCATATTCTATCAGTGGGAGGAGGATGGAACTCTACAGCGAGAATTGCACGGTTAACATCAAGGCTACAAGAATATAGTTTCACAGTAGAATATATACCAGGAAAGAAAAATGTCACAGCTGATTGTCTATCACGCCTTCCATGTCTTAGTGTAGTTGATGGTATCTCTGGGTGTAAGGATGTTGATTTTGTTTCTGGTTTGCAAGATTTTGTTGGTACTCAGTATCAAGATATTACTGAACAATTTTGGCTCAAGTGTCAGGAGAAGGATGATAGGTTGAATACTTTAAGAAAATATTTGTTGGAAGGCTGGCCCAACAAAGCCAATGTCAGAAAAGATATTGTGCCATTTTTTAATGTTGCTGATGAGTTGTTTTGTGAAGGGAACTTAGTTTTTAAAGGTGACAAGTGTGTCCCACCTGTTGGAGTTCAGGACCTGATACTCAAGTTAGCACACAAGGCCCATCCGGGAATTTCTGCTATGAAGCGGCTTATTAGATTGAACTTTTGGTGGCCGGGTTTGGACAGGTTTGTGGATCGTGTGGTTAGAGAATGCAGTGAGTGTTGTGACAAAGATAAAATGTTGAAAGTTTTTGTTCCTCCTCTTAAATCAGTAGTGTGGCCTGAATTTCCGTGGAAAAAAATTGCCTTTGACATTTCTGGTCCCTTCAACATTTTACCTGAGTCTTCTCGTTTTGCTCTGGTGATTATAGATTACCATTCCAAATGGCCAGAGGTAAAGTTTGTATCCAAGGTTACCTCTGAGGTCATTATTATGTTTTTTCAGGAAGTGTTTTCTAGAGAGGGTTGTCCTTCTGTTTTGGTGTCAGACAACGGAGTTCAACTTGTCTCGTCAGAGATGCAGTCATTTTTACAGTCTTGTAATATCAAACATGTCAGAACTTCTCTCTATGAACCGCACGAAAATGGTCAGGTTGAGCGTTTCAATCGTGTGTTAAAAAATGTTGTTGTTGACTCCATCAAGGAAAAGGGTAACTGGTTGAATGCTCTCAGAGAAAAACTTTGGAACTACCGTATAACTCCCCACACCACTACTGAAGTTAGTCCATTCAAATTACTTAAGGGAAGAGATCCAGCATCTGTTATCTGTCCTTGGTGGTTCAAGGAGAAGTGTAAAGGTTTTGGTGAAAATTCTGTTGATGTTAAGAGTCTTGCGGACAGAGTTGCTTGTAAACAAAAGAAATCGGCTGTATGGTATAACAAGAAGTGGAAAGCAAGAGAGCATGGTTTAGCTGTGGGTGATTGGGTCAAGATTATGAAACCTTCGTTTGTTAGCAAGGGCATGAGCAAGTATGGCAGACCTATTCAGATCAAAAATGTTTTTAATAACTCTGTTATCACACAAGATGGAAAGGTATGGAATGTAAGCAAAGTTGCAAAGTGCCCTGTACAATATGATGTGGATACTCATGATGTGAATACTCATCTTGGTTCTCATAATTATTACAATTCCGCACCAAGTCTCTGTTCTAGGCTTTCTCCTGACTCTATTGCCTCTAGGATCAAGGAGGATTTCCGCATTCGTAAGAAACCCATGTCTTTACGGGACTATGTATAATAATTTACTTTTGTTATCTTTATGATTCTGTACATATGTTTTATTCCTTGTTTTTTTTAAAGGGGAAATCTGTACATATGTTTTTCTTTGTTTTCTTTTAGGGGGGAGATGTGTTATATCCTGCACTGTATATCTTTTCTTCTATTACTTCCCCTTTAATGGCATGAGCCTTTCTTCATGGTGTTCTGGTTCTCAGAACTTTCCTAGTGATGCATTCTGCATCTTAATGTCAGTTGTACTTGGATTTGAAGCTGTCTACATGATGCTGTGCTACTGAATAAATCTACTTCAAATTTTAATCTGTTTCCTGGATTATTACACACCTTCTTCAGGATTAGAAATAGTATCCCACAAAATAACATATTATCTCCGATCCCATCAAAAGTTAAAGTCAGGAGAAATTTCAAAGTCTTTGCACCCAGAAAATCGATCAGTCCGACAGAGTGTCCTGGTGCGAAAATAATTCAAAAGCAAGCTTTTTTCTCTCTTCCAAATGGCCTCTTTTATACCCTTTTCCGCTAACTATCTAACTAAAATTTGAAACTTTAGGGTCCACACTCTTTCCTCATTGGTCCATTCGAGGGGTGGTGAAGATCACCTCATCTCCTCATTGTCCGAATTTTGCAAAGTCACTTCCATAATTCTCATACGGTCATAACTGTTCAGGTTTGTAACATTTTTATTTCTGTCCTTATGTCGACACTTCGGTCAACTTTGCCAGGCTCACAACTCGAGCATTCTAGTTTGACATCATTCTGCTTCTCAAGCCACGCTGACCTTGACATCAGTAGCCTAGGCGCAGGCTGGTCGCGCATCTCTCAAATACAGTCGCGCATGCGTAGAATGACATTTTCTCGGATTCTCGCAGACCCTCCATATTTTACTAGGCCGCATGGGCCATGACGGGTACTATTATAGAAACAAACACAATTACACATTAGATTTCGAAGTAAAGCCCTTCTGTTTACCTCCAACCATTCTAAGTTTACCCTGTTAGTGGTTACCTAGCCTTAAGCCACAATGAGGCATTGTTTTCTTATCATTCTCCATCGTTGTTGCCACAATGAATACTAAAATAAGCAAATATGCATAGCTTTGATAAATTAGAAGCGTTATTGCACTATGTTAGTATGACGAATTTACATGATTAATGTATTACGATTTGCAACACAAGCAAATTAGTATCCAACGTGTACTTTTCTCTGTGTGTTTTATTTTTCTGTTGGTTAGTTTCAAATCCACTCAAATAATACATATTATTGTTATGAGAAACTGACTTCACGAGGGGTATACAAAAAAATTTCTCACAACCTCGCTCCATCAGTAGACAGTCCGTGCTCCACCAGGGTGTCAAAGTAAATTACTCTGTCACCCTGATGGAGGTGCCACCTGACGAATTATGAAATGTCTGCTGGCCCAGCAGACATTTCAAGCATGAACAGGAATCACCATCCCAGTTTTTCCTGCCAACGCATTGTAACTTCTGACGGATAACTCCATCAGACATGACGGAGTCATACGTCACAGTTACAGGGTTTTTTTTAATTTTCAAAAGAAACACCCTAAAGTGTGATTTTCTTTTTGAAAATAAAATAACAGTCCCCCCCTCGCCATGAGAGTTTCTTTGCAAGGCGAGAGGTATAGATTTTTCTTGGTTGGGATGAACATTGAAAAAGACTGCATGTCTGCCCATCTACATTAGGCACGCGGACATATGGCCAAACCACTGACGACCATTACTCCGTCAGGCCATCGGAGGAGTTTGACCGTGGTGGAAACGGAGTAGTCTCCACAGTCATTAAACTATAGTGTGCCCAAATTTAAATCAGGTGGGTAGACCATAGTCTTGGCAGTGAGGGAACAGTTGCGATGGAGTTCCTTCTCGCCAAGACGTATGTCCATTAGACATAAAAGTGTTGTGTAGGTGAGGATTATGTAGTAACGATTCCAATTTCCTCATTGGTTACAACTTTTTTAATGGAGATTAGCTGCAGAGGTGGCAAGGGGACCTGAGTTGTTATTTACAGCCGACTACTATTGCCAGTTTTTGCTACTCTAGTTCTGCTGTGGTCGTCCTTGGCGTTTAGATACAGGATTCCAGAGGTCTCGTATGTCCTGTAGACAGGATGATAAAGGGTATAGTTTGGCTCACTCGGGTGTTGCATGTTTCTGTCTGCTGGGACTAAAACAAAACCTATGGTTCCTGTGCTGCTCAGGATGTAGTTGAGAGATAATGGCCTGGTGTCCATGCTTAGATTGAGTTCAATAAATGGCGTCTTTTTCGTAAAGTGGGGGATATCCTTGGTTTCTTCTAGCAGAGTAGTATGATTGGTTGAGTGCTAATCTGGAAGCACAGCGTCCTCTCTGTTATGCGTCATCTCACCCTTCCCCTAGGTCGCTGCAGAAAAGTGCCAGTTAAATATCATCCTCCGGACTTCACCAGTTGTGTATCTAAATGCAATGAACGCAATTAATGATAAGGCAGACCACCTTTAGCGTTGTTCAGAATTAAGGCGAAAGACCCCCTCATCATTCGCTCGGAACAAGTCACTGTTTTATTTATTTAATTATTCAAGTCAAGTCAAGTCAATTTTTTATTGTATAAAATTATTAAAAATAATTACAAAATGTATTTTGATCATCATAGATCATTAAAAACATATGTGTAAATGTTAATTATTAGGAACTGTTGGCCATATGAAAATAAATATCATATATTTCAATTTGGTGCTATAATTCACTGTACGCTGTTTGTTTGTCTGCTTGCTGAATACTGCAGGTTCGTCCATCTTCGTTTGAATTAATTTTTATTGGTGTTCTTATGTTTTCCTTTTCATCTACTCTTTTTATGGATTGCCTTTGGTTAGTTTTGTCTATTATATTTTGTTTATTGTCTGCGTTGATTGGGTCATTTTGGGACCTCATACCTTGATTTGCTGGTTTGACCTGGGGTATTTGCGTTTCGTCTGTCTGGTGAATTATTACTATCTGATTTACACAGGCCTCTTGGATTAAAACCCTGTCGTCAACCTCATCTTGAGTCTTGTCTTTATCCTGAGTTCGTATGTTTTTTTTTGTTTCTTTGTCTGGCTATTCAAATGTTTACTCCCTTGTGTGTGTTTTGATTTTGTGGAAGTGGGGCGGGTTGGTGATTCTGTAATCAGGCTATTCCCATTCACTGCACTTGACTGGGCTGATTGGTCTAGGGGCTTGTCTATATGCTTTGAAACGGTTACTTCAGAAACTGGTTTCTCTTTCTTAGAGGTGGTATGATGAAAGATGGGATACATATGAATGTCTGTTGAAGGTTGGAATTTAAGTTGTGCCCTCCCTTTCCTAGCGCGCTTTCTTTGTCTTTTTGTTAACTTGACTTTAGTATGGGTTGTTGCTCATTGTGCCTCCTCCATTTGGCCTGCTTCATTGTCAGATTTTTCTTCACTCAACTTACTTATCTCTTTCTCTACATCGCTGTTTTGTGTAGGGTCTCTTACTATGTGTTGACTCCCAATTTCCACATCAGATTTTATTACCCCAGTACGGCTCATGGTTTTGATGTTATGTTTTGTATCCACTGAGGATTGAATCGCCCTTAGTATGTCATTTAATATGGCCGGTAAATTTGACATATTGTCCACTAATATGCCGCATACACAGCTTGGCTGGATGGTCTCTGTGTGAAGTCCCTTATCAACCCTCCCTAGAAGCAAGGTTGCCATATGGTCCAGCCTGGTGTTTATACCTGAAATATGACCCGCAATAAGATTTATTAAGTCGATCTGAACGTCCATTTTGTCTGACTGGAAGTTCAGTGCTTTAATTGCCTGGTCTAAGGTGATTAATAATGTTTTACTCCATGGGTCCTTGTCTTCTTCTCTGGACGGTATTTCCAGTACATCTGACTCTTCATCTGACCTACTCATAGATGATATCATAATTGGAGATTCTTTGTTTAGATTGTTTTTAGACCATCCTTTAGTTTTATTTTGGCCTTTGTCCCATTTGTGGGGGTTGACATTTGGATGCAATGGTGTAGATTCCAGCCTTCCATTACCACCTGGTCCGTTTTCCTGATCTTCTTGTGGTCTATAATTGGCTTCCGGACCTTGGCTGATCTTTAGGTATGCTTCTAACTGGGATTGGGTGTTTTTTTCCATTCCTGTTTGTCTGTCCAAGCTTATGTCGTCAGGTAGGGAGAAGGAGGTTGGCCAGGAGTCGTCCTGTGCGGCATTTTACCCAGCCACCAATTTATTCCCCATTATTGTTTCTTTCACCTTGCCCTTGTCCTTGGTCTTTATTCCCTTATCTCTTTCGTGAGTTTGAGAGTCGTTCTTGTTTATTTGGGCCATTACCACAAGGGACTTGCCAAGGCCAATGTTGCTATTTTGCTTGGCAAATGACCGAGAGATTTGTGGCTGGTCTATTGGATTGTTTGTTGGACTGCTCTCACTATGAGTATCCTGTGAATCTTTTTTTTCCTCCTTCATGCTATTCGATTGTAGCTGCACATTCTCTTTTACACTTGGTGCCGGTGTGATTGGGCTAGTTTGGAGGGCTTGTTCCTGCGTTTGCCCAAAGATTGACGCCATGGGGTACTTTAGGTAAAAGAATTTTTGAATCCCAATATTACTTTGTTTTGGACTTGGAACTGCTAGCTCAGGTGCCGACACTAGTCTCTCTCTTTGTTGTGCCATCCTCTTCCTTTTTCTACTTGACTTTTGTGTGCCTTGGTTTCTATCTTCTTCGTCTTTTTTTGACCTTACACTTATGTTCTGCCGCACTTTTTCAGATCTCATTCTTTCCGGTTTGTTTAATAAGATCTGTCTAATTTGCGTGTTCTTGGAACTCTGGCTTCAAGGTTTTTTCTTTCTTTTTTTTTTCTGGCTTCCTTCTAATTTGTAGGCTTGTCGTGTGTTTATATATTTACCAGGCCTTCCCAAGCTCTCCACAGCACTAGTCTGGCCGAGGTCCTGAGCATTCACTTTTGAGCCCTGCTTTTTCTGCCTATAGACTCTAGTGCTCCTAGTGCCCCTTGGTATCCTGGCATCCTGGTATCTGTGCCACTTGTATCACCTCTACCACCTCTACTCCAATTCCCACTCCACCCCACCTCCACTTCCCCTCCCAAGCCTGTCTGCCCCTCTAAATAGGAATAGCTGCCGGCAGGGAGGATAGCGAGGTGTGGTTTGCGGTGTGTAGCGTATGAGGTGGGGTGACTACTAGCGTTGAAAAGCACTTAGAGAGTCAGTTTTTACCGGGTATGTGGTGGAGCCCGATGGAGCACGGTCCCACTTTCGTGAGCTATTTAACACGCTATTAGTCTGCTGTTAGTCTGCTAATAGTCTGCAGCAGCTGTTAAGTAGCTTGTCAGGTGGACATTTCCTTAGTTAGAAAAAGACTGCATGTCTGCCCATCTACATTAGGCACGCGGACATATGGCCAAACCACTGACGACCATTACTCCGTCAGGCCATCGGAGGAGTTTGACCGTGGTGGAAACGGAGTAGTCTCCACAGTCATTAAACTATAGTGTGCCCAAATTTAAATCAGGTGGGTAGACCATAGTCTTGGCAGTGAGGGAACAGTTGCGATGGAGTTCCTTCTCGCCAAGACGTATGTCCATTAGACATAAAAGTGTTGTGTAGGTGAGGATTATGTAGTAACGATTCCAATTTCCTCATTGGTTACAACTTTTTTAATGGAGATTAGCTGCAGAGGTGGCAAGGGGACCTGAGTTGTTATTTACAGCCGACTACTATTGCCAGTTTTTGCTACTCTAGTTCTGCTGTGGTCGTCCTTGGCGTTTAGATACAGGATTCCAGAGGTCTCGTATGTCCTGTAGACAGGATGATAAAGGGTATAGTTTGGCTCACTCGGGTGTTGCATGTTTCTGTCTGCTGGGACTAAAACAAAACCTATGGTTCCTGTGCTGCTCAGGATGTAGTTGAGAGATAATGGCCTGGTGTCCATGCTTAGATTGAGTTCAATAAATGGCGTCTTTTTCGTAAAGTGGGGGATATCCTTGGTTTCTTCTAGCAGAGTAGTATGATTGGTTGAGTGCTAATCTGGAAGCACAGCGTCCTCTCTGTTATGCGTCATCTCACCCTTCCCCTAGGTCGCTGCAGAAAAGTGCCAGTTAAATATCATCCTCCGGACTTCACCAGTTGTGTATCTAAATGCAATGAACGCAATTAATGATAAGGCAGACCACCTTTAGCGTTGTTCAGAATTAAGGCGAAAGACCCCCTCATCATTCGCTCGGAACAAGTCACTGTTTTATTTATTTAATTATTCAAGTCAAGTCAAGTCAATTTTTTATTGTATAAAATTATTAAAAATAATTACAAAATGTATTTTGATCATCATAGATCATTAAAAACATATGTGTAAATGTTAATTATTAGGAACTGTTGGCCATATGAAAATAAATATCATATATTTCAATTTGGTGCTATAATTCACTGTACGCTGTTTGTTTGTCTGCTTGCTGAATACTGCAGGTTCGTCCATCTTCGTTTGAATTAATTTTTATTGGTGTTCTTATGTTTTCCTTTTCATCTACTCTTTTTATGGATTGCCTTTGGTTAGTTTTGTCTATTATATTTTGTTTATTGTCTGCGTTGATTGGGTCATTTTGGGACCTCATACCTTGATTTGCTGGTTTGACCTGGGGTATTTGCGTTTCGTCTGTCTGGTGAATTATTACTATCTGATTTACACAGGCCTCTTGGATTAAAACCCTGTCGTCAACCTCATCTTGAGTCTTGTCTTTATCCTGAGTTCGTATGTTTTTTTTTGTTTCTTTGTCTGGCTATTCAAATGTTTACTCCCTTGTGTGTGTTTTGATTTTGTGGAAGTGGGGCGGGTTGGTGATTCTGTAATCAGGCTATTCCCATTCACTGCACTTGACTGGGCTGATTGGTCTAGGGGCTTGTCTATATGCTTTGAAACGGTTACTTCAGAAACTGGTTTCTCTTTCTTAGAGGTGGTATGATGAAAGATGGGATACATATGAATGTCTGTTGAAGGTTGGAATTTAAGTTGTGCCCTCCCTTTCCTAGCGCGCTTTCTTTGTCTTTTTGTTAACTTGACTTTAGTATGGGTTGTTGCTCATTGTGCCTCCTCCATTTGGCCTGCTTCATTGTCAGATTTTTCTTCACTCAACTTACTTATCTCTTTCTCTACATCGCTGTTTTGTGTAGGGTCTCTTACTATGTGTTGACTCCCAATTTCCACATCAGATTTTATTACCCCAGTACGGCTCATGGTTTTGATGTTATGTTTTGTATCCACTGAGGATTGAATCGCCCTTAGTATGTCATTTAATATGGCCGGTAAATTTGACATATTGTCCACTAATATGCCGCATACACAGCTTGGCTGGATGGTCTCTGTGTGAAGTCCCTTATCAACCCTCCCTAGAAGCAAGGTTGCCATATGGTCCAGCCTGGTGTTTATACCTGAAATATGACCCGCAATAAGATTTATTAAGTCGATCTGAACGTCCATTTTGTCTGACTGGAAGTTCAGTGCTTTAATTGCCTGGTCTAAGGTGATTAATAATGTTTTACTCCATGGGTCCTTGTCTTCTTCTCTGGACGGTATTTCCAGTACATCTGACTCTTCATCTGACCTACTCATAGATGATA
Organism: Lissotriton helveticus; assembly: GCF_964261635.1. Classification (NCBI taxonomy): domain Eukaryota; kingdom Metazoa; phylum Chordata; class Amphibia; order Caudata; family Salamandridae; genus Lissotriton; species Lissotriton helveticus. The sequence goes on along the minus strand of NC_136062.1, from coordinate 235,901,728 downwards.
TCATAATTGGAGATTCTTTGTTTAGATTGTTTTTAGACCATCCTTTAGTTTTATTTTGGCCTTTGTCCCATTTGTGGGGGTTGACATTTGGATGCAATGGTGTAGATTCCAGCCTTCCATTACCACCTGGTCCGTTTTCCTGATCTTCTTGTGGTCTATAATTGGCTTCCGGACCTTGGCTGATCTTTAGGTATGCTTCTAACTGGGATTGGGTGTTTTTTTCCATTCCTGTTTGTCTGTCCAAGCTTATGTCGTCAGGTAGGGAGAAGGAGGTTGGCCAGGAGTCGTCCTGTGCGGCATTTTACCCAGCCACCAATTTATTCCCCATTATTGTTTCTTTCACCTTGCCCTTGTCCTTGGTCTTTATTCCCTTATCTCTTTCGTGAGTTTGAGAGTCGTTCTTGTTTATTTGGGCCATTACCACAAGGGACTTGCCAAGGCCAATGTTGCTATTTTGCTTGGCAAATGACCGAGAGATTTGTGGCTGGTCTATTGGATTGTTTGTTGGACTGCTCTCACTATGAGTATCCTGTGAATCTTTTTTTTCCTCCTTCATGCTATTCGATTGTAGCTGCACATTCTCTTTTACACTTGGTGCCGGTGTGATTGGGCTAGTTTGGAGGGCTTGTTCCTGCGTTTGCCCAAAGATTGACGCCATGGGGTACTTTAGGTAAAAGAATTTTTGAATCCCAATATTACTTTGTTTTGGACTTGGAACTGCTAGCTCAGGTGCCGACACTAGTCTCTCTCTTTGTTGTGCCATCCTCTTCCTTTTTCTACTTGACTTTTGTGTGCCTTGGTTTCTATCTTCTTCGTCTTTTTTTGACCTTACACTTATGTTCTGCCGCACTTTTTCAGATCTCATTCTTTCCGGTTTGTTTAATAAGATCTGTCTAATTTGCGTGTTCTTGGAACTCTGGCTTCAAGGTTTTTTCTTTCTTTTTTTTTCTGGCTTCCTTCTAATTTGTAGGCTTGTCGTGTGTTTATATATTTACCAGGCCTTCCCAAGCTCTCCACAGCACTAGTCTGGCCGAGGTCCTGAGCATTCACTTTTGAGCCCTGCTTTTTCTGCCTATAGACTCTAGTGCTCCTAGTGCCCCTTGGTATCCTGGCATCCTGGTATCTGTGCCACTTGTATCACCTCTACCACCTCTACTCCAATTCCCACTCCACCCCACCTCCACTTCCCCTCCCAAGCCTGTCTGCCCCTCTAAATAGGAATAGCTGCCGTCAGGGAGGATAGCGAGGTGTGGTTTGCGGTGTGTAGCGTATGAGGTGGGGTGACTACTAGCGTTGAAAAGCACTTAGAGAGTCAGTTTTTACCGGGTATGTGGTGGAGCCCGATGGAGCACGGTCCCACTTTCGTGAGCTATTTAACACGCTATTAGTCTGCTGTTAGTCTGCTAATAGTCTGCAGCAGCTGTTAAGTAGCTTGTCAGGTGGACATTTCCTTAGTTACGTGTTTGTCAAAAATGGGCAGCTTAATAACATTTATAGTAATGCTTAAAAATGCTTAAAAATGCTTGTTAACGCGTCAAAACGTGTTTAAGGTGCTTCCAATAATGCAACCGGTGCTAAAACTTCTCCCGTGGGGGCCTCCTGTAGTCCCGGAAAGCTGCAGCTGTAGCTGTAATCCGTAGCCAGGTCTGCCAAGTCTGTAGTTTTTGCTGCTGGCGTTTTGCTCGGCTACTGACTCTGTCACTCTTTCACTATTGCTGGCTCTCTGCTGTGCTCTACTGGCCACTGGCAGCAAATGCTCATCAAGTTCAATAAATTCAATGGGACGGCCCGAGGTCAAGGCCCCAGCGGGGGATTATTTTGAACAATGTGGGGTGAAAGCTGAAAGTTGACTCGTACCCCAGTAATCTGCAGATATCCGTAATTACCCGCAGTCTGTGATAGCTGACCGCCGTCCGTCCGCTCAGACGCTCCCTCGCCCTCCCTTCCTCAATCACTTCGGGCGGGGAATTATGTCCGTGCACAGGAGGCAGGAGGCTAGAGGCAGAGGTTTGAGACAGAGCGTTCCGATACGCTGGTACAATGGGCCTCACCTCGCCTCACCGCCGTAACCCGCTGCTGTCCTGTTATCCCGTGATGCCTCCCTGGCCAAAAGCTCGCTCCAGGGGGGTCGTTTTATCAGCGGTAGTCGGTGATCAACTTAGGCAGCTCGGCAGGACCTCAGGCGCCGCACTGCTGAAATGGCGACGGCGTCCTGCTCGCTGCTGCTGCTTCAACTGCTACTGCTCTCTCTCCGCTCTCTCTGCTCCTATTTATTTAATTAATCACTTTCTGTTTATTGTAAAAATATGACTGTATACTGTAATTTGTTATTCGGCCACTTGATGGCACTCGATTCCACAATGACATGAATGACCCTTTGGCGTTAATCGCTCTGACGTTGATTCCTACATTGCCGCAGTATACAATTACATTTACTCTTCCGTTCGTTTGGCATGGTGGTTAAGTCAGTTGCCAGGGAATATGGGGTGCAAACTGTTTATGTCCAAACCAAGAAAACCAGTACGCGCCCAGCGGCGTCACTATGGGGTTGCGGGGGGTGCGGACCGCACCGGGTGTCCCCCCATCATGGGGTGACACCAATCTGGTTATGGGACCGGGTGTAATAATCAGTAGTAATTTGAGGGGAATAGAGGCACGAACAAGAAAAACCCACACGAGGTTCCTGTCTCTGAAAGACAAAGATTTAATTTCACAGCCTCGTACTTTTTAAAATTCGTGGGGAAATGACTTCTTATTTATTTGACGTTGGACAAAGTTGGACAAGACCCCCGCACCAAATAACTTATGTGCGACAAGTCTTGAGAGCGAGAGGCGAAAACAAGATAAACAACAAGCACTACACAGAAACACACATTCAGAAAAACATGAGTTAAATTTCGAAATGGCTGCATAACTGTTGGTGCTATCACACCCACGCAGCATGTTCGCAAGTACGTAAACAAGAGAGGCAGCGCGAACAGGAGCAGGCAGGGCTGGGCCCACTGCTGTGGTCTGTTCGGGCAGCGGGCACAGGAGCTGGGTCCTCTGCTGTGGTCTGTTTGAACAGCGGGCACAAGATTTAGCACGGCTGGGTCCTCTGCTGTAGTCTGTCCGGGCACGGGAGCTGGCAGGGCTGGGTTCTCTAATGTCTGCTGGCGAGGGCTGTGTACTCTCCTGTGGTTTGCTCACGATTGCAGGGTGCGGACCATGGCTGAGGGCAGGGACTCAGAGTGAGTTGCGGGGGTGCCCTCGAGAGCGCACCGGCTGCCCTTGGAGAGGCACAGCAGAGATTGACGCCCCACCGGGGACGGGAGCTGACCTGTGTTGGGGCTGCCTACGCTCTGGGATCTGGCGAGAGGTGCTGGACGGGCAGGTCCAGAGGCTGGGCTACCTAATAAAGTGATGAGCTATCCACTGTGCGCGTCGCTCACCTCCCTCACCACTCCCACTGCCAGCCTGTTGCCACAATGGACTTATACATGTTCTATACCCAAGGGGACGGCTTTATTTTTTAAATTTATTTCATGCGTTTTTATATTGCACAGACTTTACCCGAAGGTGTCAGAGCGCTTTACAAGAGGAACAGTAGAGGTACATGAGGAAAAAAATACAAGTGAACACATTACAAAAGCAAATGATACGTTACAAGAGGAAACATGGGGAGGGGCTTGTTCAGGACTGTTGTTGAGCCAGGCTCCTCCCATCTGTACGCCCAGATTCCACGGGGTTTAAAGTTCCCTGGGGTTTGCTGCACGAGTACACATCACGGAGAGAGAAGCATCGTCTGACCGCAGTAGTTGACGGGAGCCTCACGGATCAGACTGGTACGGAGAGGGAAGGGTATGCGTGGGATAATGACCGGTGTTGAAGCGGGGTGTATGTAGCAGTGCTTCCTCACCGTGTGCTCTCCGCACTGACCTCGCATAGTCCACACTAGAGGCCGTGCACCTCCCGCTGCTGAACAGAGCTGTTAGTTTACTGCCAAGCCGAGTCTGCAGCTGCTTCTACCAGCTGCTGGTGGCGAGAGGGAAATCGACTTCGGTGCGCGTTGAAGGGCTGTGGAGCGGACGGCGGAGAGGGGAGGAAAAGTGAAAGTAACTGCAGAGGCTTGCAAGGGAGGCAGGAGATGGGCACAGCGTTCACCGATCTGATCCGGCCTGCAACCTGCGCGTGCCCATCTCCTGTCGCCCTTGCAAGCCCTTGGAAGCATAGTCCACGACTATAGGTCTCACTGGCGATAGCGCTTCGCGCTGCGTCACCAGGTGCAAGACCTAAAAAAGGAAGGAAGCTTTAAAGACGTGTCACGATTTATTTTCAGAGCTGCCTGGTGTTCGCTATCGCTATATGAAGCATCTGTGTCGGGAGCATCACCTAGCTTTGTATCTAATCTATTATCATATGTGCTCCAGGGTTTCTTCTGCTTAGGGAATCCCCTCAGATAAATCAGATATAGAATGGAAAAAAAGATGGTGGGCCCAAGGCAGCACTGTGTATTTGGAAGATCTGACGCATGACTGTGTCGGCCTACCTTCTTGGCGGACTCTGAGCGGAGGAGGTCCATGCGGTACGTCGTGAGGGGGTGACACCATGAGTTACCAGCACCGGGTGACACCAACCCTAGTGACGCCACTGTACGCGCCTTCTCTAATGGAAACAACTAGCCTCTGAAAACACCTCTGTACAATTTGATGTTATAACTGATTGTGTCCATATTGTTTTGTTTGTTGGAAAAAAGAATGTGTTCTGTTTCCTATGTGTACAATAAACCACGAGGCCCAAGGCAGAGTGGTTGATAATGTCACCTGAACTCCGAGATGACTATTTATGGCCATATTACACGCGTTACTCGTTTGCTTTGCATTACACAACTACATTTAGAGTGTAAAGTTTCAAACGAATTAGTAACGCAAGGAGTGAAGGCGTACAGCTTTCAATATTTGTGACTAAGTGTTGTGTGGGGTTTTAAGCTCTGAGTAAATTTCCCCAATTCATGCCCTTATATAGGTACAATTCACATTGCCATTATATAGGCATAGAAATCAAGCCCTTATTTAGGCATAGCCTATGCTACCCAAATACAGGCATGGCTACTTCCACCCGTACCAAACGTCACAATGATTTCTTAGAAAACCAGCTTAAGCAATTAGGGAACTTCCCCTTGCTTGAATATTGATTTGTCCAAGAACTCAGTTACTTTACAAAGAACAACTATTCCCTAAGGGTTCTTCCTTGATGTTCATATGCCCGACTTTATGTCAAACTATGGCATCCATAAACACCTTCAAGGTTTAAATATACCTACACTTGCAATAGCAAAATACGGTGGTTTGGACCAGTTCAAAGACCACCTTGACCGACGCAGCTCGCTACAGCAAGTGCAGAAGGAAGCCGACCCTCCAGCTGACGCACTGATCAGGAAGCTGCCTTTCTCCTGCCGAGAATCCAGCACCAGTTCTTGCGGGGTGTTGGGAAAACGTGTCCCGAGACAGAGATACCAGACCTCCTTCATTCTAATCAAGGTATGGACCTAATTAGAACCTAGAGAAACCTTTGGTAGATTCTTGGCAAAAACTAAACCCATGCTACACAATACTTACTTCTTCCCGCATACTAGACTTAGGTTAGGTACATTGGGGTAGGCGTATTTTAGAAGCACCAGTTGAGTATTTTAGTCAATGTTATTTATGTACGTATTTTTATTTGGCTTAGAAACCATACAATGCTCTTAGTGTATTGTTTCATACTACTGTTTGCGCTGTACGCATTATACTTTACAGTCTGCATAACGATTGTAGCAGTTCACCTCTCTTGCATGAGAAAGAAGACTGTTCAATAAACCCTTTTATTGAAAACGCCCGTCTCACTATTTCTTTGCAACTCTGTAGAAACGAAGCATGCACGATTGACTGAGTGAAATACTTATCTATTGTTTCGCAACTCTGAGAGATATATTCTTATTCTTGAGAAACAAAGTTGTCATGTTTATGCGGTTGTCAGAAACGAATCCCTTCTTGTGTATTTGAGAAAGTTTCTAGTGACCTCTGAGTTAGCTGGCACACACAGAATTAAGTTTAGTATATTCGATAGAGACCTAGTTGACCTCAGTCCTACATCTAATCTATAGGATATATTATTCCAATGCGCAGAGCCTATTGGGAATATAGGAACTACACTACATAAGTTTATTACATATGCACACCGTTTTTTTTGTCCTGCCTAAATATAGAACGGTGTTTAGCCCCTTTGCTGTTAGGCCTCCAATCCCCCCCAGCCAGCCTCTCCCCCCCCCCTATTTTTTGGCTATTTGGGGTAGTTTGCGCTTAGGCCCCTGTAACTTTTTGTCCACATAAGGTATCCACTCCAAATCTGCGTCCTTTTATTCCATCACCTTGAGGATTCTAAAGGTACCCAGGGTTTGTGGATTCCCCTGGACGGGACCAGTAAATTGTCCAAAATGGGAAAGAAGTGGTGCAGAAGAAAGCGTTTGTTTTTTCCCCTGCAAAGGGTAACTACAAAGGGTTTGTGGTGCTAAAATCACTATGTTTACAGCTTTCAGGAACAGGCAGACTTTTGTCAGAAAACAAACATTTTCTACACAGTTTGGGCATTTTTCTGGGGCATAGCCTATTTTTTCTATTTTTGTGCCCTCAAACTCCTTCCAGTTAGTAGTAGAAATGAGTGTGAAAGCAATAATGGATCCCGTAGAACTATACATTTCTGAAAAGTAGACAAGTCAAGTCAAGTCAGAATTTATATAGCGCACTACATACCCATAGGGTCTCAAGGCGCTTGAGGAAGGGGGGGGGGAGGTTTACTTATCAAATATCCATGTTTTAAGTTGTTTTCTGAAGGCTAGGTGGTTTTGAGTGAGGCGGAGGTGGATGGGAAGGGAATTCCAGGTATTGGCCGCTAAGTAGGAGAAGGATCTTCCTCCCATGGTGGCTTTGTGGATGCGCGGAACAGCGGCGAGGGCTTGGTTGGATGAACGCAGCTGGCGGGTGGGGGTGTAAAAGGAAAGGTGCGTGTTGAGACAATCAGGTCCAAGTTCGTATAGGGCTTTGTGTGCGTGGGTGAGGAGACAAAACGTTATTCTCTTGTTGACGGGGAGCCAGTGGAGGTCTTTCAGGTGAGCGGAAATGTGGTCTGTGCGGGGGATGTCAAGTATGAGTCTGGCTGAAGCATTTTGGATGCGTTGGAGTTTTTCTGTAGTTTCGCGGTGGAACCGGCGTAAAGGGTGTTTCCGTAGTCCAGACGGCTTGTAACCAGTGCGTGGGTGACCGTTTTTCTTGTTTCGGTGGGGATCCAGTGAAATGTTTTTTTGAGCATGCGAAGAATGTTGAAGCAAGACGATGAAACAGCGTTGACTTGTCTGGTCATCGAGAGTGAGGAGTCCAGGATGATGCCCAGGTTCCGTGCGTGGTCCGTCGGTATGGGGGCTTTTCCTAGGGCCGTTGGCCACCAAGAGTCGTCCCAGGCGGAGGCGGATGAGCCTAAGATGAGGACTTCCGTTTTGTCCTTTCATCCCTTCGTGTAGGTTTGTTTTGGCGGTGGTTGGGTCTTTGGTGAGTGAGAGGATCAGCTGAGTGCCATCAGCGTAGGAGATGATGTTGAGGTTGTGTTGACGTGCGATGGTTGCGAGGGGGCTCATGTAGACGTTGAAGAGGGTGGGGCTGAGTGATGATCCTTGCGGGACGCCGCAGATGACTTCGGTGGCCTCTGACTTAAAAGGGGGGAGGCGGACTCTCTGGGTTCTTCCAGCGAGGAACGAAATGATCCAGTCCAATGCTTTTCCTTGAATTCCGATGTTTCTGAGGCGTTGTATCAGGGTGCTATGGCAGACTGTGTCGAAGGCTGCGGAGAGGTCAAGTAGGATAAGGGCGACTGTGTCTCCGTTGTCCAGTAGTGTTCGAATGTCGTCTGTTGCTGCGATGAGGGCGGTCTCGGTGCTGTGTTTGGCTCGGAAGCCAGATTGTGAGGAGTCGAGTGATTTGTTGGTTTCGAGGAAGGTGGCGAGCTGATTGTTAATGGCTTTCTCAATGACTTTGGCAGGGAATGGGAGGAGCGAGATGGGGCGGTAGTTTTTGAGTTCGGTGGGGTCAGCTGTGGGTTTCTTCAGAAGGGCGCTGAGTTCGACGTGTTTCCAGCTTTCTGGGAATGTGGCGGAGTTAAGGGAGTAGTTGATGACATCTCGGAGATGGGGTGCGATAATGGAGTCTGCTTTGTTGAAGATGTGATGGGGACATGGGTCTGTAGGGGATCCTGAGTGGACAAAATTCCTAATTCAGCAAGGGGTCATTGTGTAGATCCTTCAAGGTTGTTCTATAGAAACTAACAATTGAAATAAAATAATATTGAATTTGAGTTGGAAAAAACAGCCAATTGTGCTTATTTTTTAAAGCAATATACCATTATGTTTGCTGGACCCTTCTAGTTGCGGGGATATATAGGACTTGTAGGTTCATCAAGAACACAAGGTATCCTGAGCCAATAACTGAGCTGCGTCTTGCAATGGTTTTTCATTGTATACCGGGTATATAGCAATTCAATTGGTAAAATATAAAGAGTGAAAATTAGGTACCAAGGAAAGCTATAAATTTCCAAAATGGGAACAAAATATAGAGTTTAGAAGCTGTGGTTGTTTGCACATCTCCGAAATTGTGGGTACCCATACAAGCATGTGAATTAGAGGACATTTTTCAAAATGACTTCTTTTTTACACATTGCCTTACATTTGGAAGGCAGAAACGCAAAGAAAGTTAATTGGTAATAACATTTGTTCTACTATCTGTGTTTTCCTGAGTCTCCCGATAAAAATGGTACCTCACTTATGTGGATAGGCCTAGAACCTGCAACAGGAAAAGGCCCAACACGTAACATGGACACACCACATTTTCCCAGTGAAAACTGACCCTTTTTATCCAATGTGCTAGACTGTGGATTTTGGGGCCTAGCGCAGCCGGTACCTAAAGGAACCTAGCATACCTATACATTTTTTCAAACTAGACACCCAGGGGAATCTAGGATGGGCTGACTTATGTCCCTCTCGCCAGGTTCTGTTACCCAGAATCCCTTGTAAACGTCAAACTTTGTCAATAAAAAGCACATTTTCCTCACATTTGTGGACACATCACATTTTTGCACTTTTTTTGCAATGTGGCTAGCTTTGGATTTTGGACCCTAGCTCGGCTGTCACCTAGGGAAACGTAGTAAACCTGTTCATTTTTTAAACAAAACACCCAGGGGAAGCCAGGATAGGGTGACTTGTGTGGCTCTCACCAGGTTCTGTTACCCAGAATCCCTTGCAAACCTCAAACTTTGTAAAGAGAAAAACATTTTCCTCTCATTTCTGTGATGGGAAGCTTTAGAATCTGTGGGGAGACACACACTTCCACCCATCAAGCATTCCCCCAAGTCCCCTGATAAAAATTGTACCACACTTCTGGGGTTAAGCCTAGAGCCTGTGACAGGAAATGGCCCAAAACGTTCTATGTAGACTACAAAATTATCAATCACAAAAAGACTTGGTTTTGCAAGGGGGGCACCTGCATTTAGTTCCCGGGCTCAGTGGGGATTTTTTGGTGGGCATGGGGGTATTGGCAGCCAAGAAATAACACAACGATCACTTTGGGGCCCAGGGGAATTTTTAAGACCAAGCTTTGACACGTTCCCTACTAATACTTTTCAAAACACAGGTATCAAAGGGTCTACAGCACAATGATATATATACGCTAAAGTGAAGAGGACACCCAACACCCACACTATACCTATTCCGTGTGTCTAAACTAGACTTCAGATGTATAACCTCAAACCCCCATGCCGGTCAGTTGAGGATACCCATCAGTCACCACTCGGAACCGCCCTTCATCATTTGGGATTCCTTCATGACCAAGATGAGATAGCTCCTCACAGATGAAGACAAAGCTGGAAAAAGCCCACACCTGCTCAGACGAGTCTCAATATGGTCTTACTACTCTGTTGCGAGAATGTTGATACAACAAAGTGACTGATGTCGCAGTGCAAAAGAATGTGAAAAAAGAAAAGTGTGTTAAAACTGGATGAGGGAGTGCTGAAAAAAAATTCTGGTGCCACTCACTCTTCCAACATTAAAAGAAGTCAGTAACAGTCTTATAAAAAAAGTGCCTAGGTGGAATGCGAGGTCAACATGTTTCAGCAATCAAATGGACACATTTGTCCTTGCTTTCTTCAGGACCTATCTTACTGTTGCTACTGCATGAACGTGTGAACAAACATTAATAAACAAAAAATAAAAAGTGATTTCTGTGATTAATAAAGAAATCATGCAAAGACAAGTTTAATGATCACCTGACATTTCTAGGCGTCCACACCGTGTCTTGCCTCTTGAGTCGTGTGTGTCACTAGAAGCACAAAACAATAATAAGTGGGAGTGTAGATAAACCCTCACTGCATATATACAAACAAATGAAAATCACTGTACGTGAACCATAACATTGTGTATCAAACGTGTATACACCACACACTCACTCACATAGTGCATAAATGCCCTCTTAACTGGATATACACTTATATTCCGAACAGAGGAAAGTGAACATCTTACCAGACTCGTAAGAGGTACAGACTTCACCCCACCTGGCTGCGGCTCAGGAGAGAAAAGGGTGAAGCACCGCTCTAAAATAGGGGCAAGTAAACACAAAGAATGAGAATCAACCCCTAACAGTCATAGGATAAAATACGCCTGGTGCCCAGGTGAGTCACCCCCCTGTTAACTGCAAAAAATCTTGGATGTGTTGCATTACTAAACAAAGACTCTCAAGAAATGATGAGCCGCCGAGCCAAAGAGCCATGCTAATTATTGACAGAGGGCGGCCCCGCCCCTGTCCCAAAACTCCTCGGCGCTGGGCGTGTATCTACAACAGCACCAAATGCAGCGCTCAAGACAGCATGTTGCTCATAGTGTAAAATGCCCAGAATCGACGAGGGCAGGTCTGAGTGTGTCCGTCAAGGAAAACAACACCGAACAAACTCGGTAGAAACGCTTACCTGTCCGTCGGTACTTCACTGCCGGCATCCAAGCCGACTGGGGAGGTACCGGGACTGGAAGCTACCCGAGTATATAACGCCACACAGCATTGGTGCAGCTAGTCACGTGGGCGTCTGAGATCGGTATGGATTGGATACTCATAAGCTTAATCACAATAGGTTCTTGACCATTGCGGACCGCCAAATTTGCAATGTAGGGAGCACTCAAATTAGTGCTTTTCCCATTTTAGTATTCGTTATTTACCACCAACTATAAGTTGGTGGTAAATAAGGAATACCTTAGAAAATGCCAATCAGTGCATTTTCAACTGTGCCATGTGGCAGACTTATATGCCCTTAGGGAATGTATGTGTGCCACATCTGCACACAAGCACGATTCAGGGGTGCAACAGGATGTCAAAGTGACACCCTGGCACCCTTGTATGTGTCCCCCATTTTACCGAATCGGTAAATACCGATTCGGTAAATACCGAATCTTACCGATTCGGTAATTTTTACTGATTTTTTTGCTACATAGCATTTACCGATTCTAAAATACCAAATCGGTAAAATTCGGTATTTTAGAATCGGTAAATGTACTTTACCTACATCTGGCCCTTAGTGTTCTAAACCAGGGGATCGAGATTATTGATGGAGACTTCAATAACTCAAAGAGTGGCTCTCTATATGGCAAGAGTTCATCCACAGTCCACAGCCTGTGCCAAAATATAAGGAGTTTATAGCTTAATTTTTGTGCTAGCTGCCTTTGCACAAGATCCAGGTATAGGGGCACCAGCAAGGTACTAGCAGGTAGGTCTACCAGGGATCTAAGGAAATGATTCTCGATTGTGGACAAACAGTTTGTCATACCAGTGCCCCACAATTCTGTTCCATAGAGTGCCCCACCTAATACCTTTGTATTATAGATTTCCAGAGCGGGAGCAAGTTATCTTGACAATGTTTTCCAGTGTGTTTTTTAGTGATATTGGCAGTCTGATGTGTAAGTTGCATTTTAACTTTCTCAATTTGTGCTGCCCAATTAATTGATGGTGTCAGGCGAATGCCAAAATAGTCAACGGCATCAACTCGTTCCAGATTTATATTACCAGCTAGCACAAGTCTTTTAGTAGGATTAGCCACTCCTTTTCTAAAAATCATATATTTGGATCGATTTAGGACCAGCCACCTGCCGCAAAACGTAATAAAATAATTTAAAAGCTCCTGCAATCTCTGTGGCCATTTTGAGATTAAAAGCGTGTCATCGGCAAAAAGAAGAGCGGGCACTCTCTTTTTGCCATTTTTAGGGGCATCACACCAATCTCTGTCTAGATCATTTACAACATCATTGATAAAAAGGGCTAGAACACATCCCTGCCTTACTCCACATTGGACTGAGAAGGGATCTGTGACTTGGTTGTTCGGGCCCCACCTCACCTGTGCTGTGTTTGATGAATGTAGTCTAGTTCAAATGTCTAAAAGATTTCTTAGTATGCCCTTCTCCTTTAGGACCCTCCAGAGACGTGCACACAGAACAAGATCAAAGGCAGACCGTAAGTTAACGAAGGCCACATAGAGCTTTCCTCCCTTGACTTGCACTTCCTTCCAGTCGATGCACAATAACAAAAGGTTTGATCCAAAGTTTTAGCTCGAAAACCTGCTTGGAGATCATAAAGGATACTGGACTTTAAAATCCAGTCCTGTATCCTACCCAGTATTTGCTTGAAAAAGATCTACTGCAGGGAGTCGATGAGACTATTAGGCCTGTAGCTGGACCGCCTCGTTCCGTCCCCCTTTTTAGGTTGAGCCTAGCGCAGCGTGCATGCGCTGCTCTAGGAGAGAGCTTCTTGGAATCACTCCATACTTCCAAGAGACTTCTCCGTGTGGGTCGGACTCCTCCCATGCATTTCATTGGCCTTTGCGTGTGGCTTTCAAAAAGGAAAGCACGCAAATGGCCAAAGGTGGGGGTATGTCTAATTTTTTCTGTGAACGTTCACTCCCATGGCCTATGAGTCTCAGAAGTGAGCGAAGCGAGCAGCGGCGCATAGTGTGCCAGCTGCATTCCATTCTGGATCAGGTCACTAATTAACCCAGCGCAGTCGCTTTCACTTTCGTGACTGCGCTGATTTTCAGTTCCAGAAACAAGAGGGGGAAACAGCACAACTGTTCGTCTGCTTTTAACCTAGCTTCAAAAACAGTGTTTATTTTCATCATCGTTGTCACTTTACGGCAAACCTGTGATTAGATGTCAATGTCCAGCGATACAAAGGCTGTGGAAGACCAGGGTGGGCTTTGTGTGAATTGCAGACCCCTCCAGTACTGCCCAGGTTTACATTCCTGCTTCTGAAGTTTTGCCTCGGTGTCGCCCATCCCTTCTTTGACTGCATGTTCTAAAGTACCCTGCAGGCCTTAGAAGTGATGCTAAGACCTGGATGCAGCTGAGTTACTGTTCTGTTTAATACAATTTCTGCTCTTCGTAGTACCCCCCACCACACACACACCCTCCCTTGGCTATTGCCTGCATACAGCCTCCAGTCTTCGGGAGAAGGGCTACCTTTAGCTATTTCCTTGTCAGGAGGATGTCCGGTGCAGGGGTGTTCGTAGTGCTTTTCTTCTGAGGACATGTTCAATCTAGGGCTTGGTATTTATTTTTTTTACTTCTGGCCTTCAGACAGCTTTTAATGTTTTGCTACCCTCAAGGTTTTTTTCTAAAGAATAAAAAGTACCTAATATGCATACATCGAGACCCTTGTTGAAGCCATCCTCATCCGCCTGTCTGATCAGCTGCCATTCACAGTAGGCCTCCGCGCACCACATTATACAGTTATTCCTTGGGTCAGGACCCTCTGTCAGTTTTCTGTGATATGCATCAACACTAAAAAAACAACACTTAACCATCACTCCCGAGGGCCAGTGAAGACCTACTGGCTTTGTCAACAAGTAAGTGAGGTTTGTAAACTGCACCTGAGGGAGTCTGAACTTTCAGCGTGAGCTGGGAGCTGCCAGTAAATACCAGCCTGAGAGGCCTCCTGTGACCCGGCTCACCAGGCCGGTATGCGTGTCCAGACTCCAGGGACGTACTCTGTTTCTTTTTGGCGGTTTCCATTTGCAACGAGTGTTAAAGGCCTGTTGATCTGCCTGCCCGTGGCATCCTGTGGGTGCCAAGAACACTCAGTTCCCTCTGTCGACCTCTCTCTGTGGCTGCACTTGGCCCCGGCCTGTCCTTCGGTTGCGCAACATGCACCTTATATTTCTGCCCAGGCTCCAGTGTTTTAGAAAGACTGACCTCAAACATCTCAACCGGCCCTCCAGTTTGATATGAAAAGAAGCCCATTGTTGGGGTGAAATAAGCGCCCCCTACCTCTGAGCCCTCATCACTGCCCCTGTGAGGCAGGCCTAGTCAGTCCCGGCTGCCACCTCGCACTAGTGCAGGATCTCCCTTGTCATTGGATGGAGGGGCTTGACAGCCCGCCCCCCTGAGACCCACTGCCCAGTTACTGGTCATTAACACAGCCCAGTTGATTAATGCCCTTCTTTTAGCATGTATGTGACAGCTGCAGGACACTTGGAATAGCGTTCCCCCTCCTCGTTTTATCCTTCCAGTCTGGGGTGGATAAAAGGAGTTTGCAGAGTTTTAGGAGGAAGTGATATAGCTGGAATAAACGTTGTAATCCTACAGTCTCTGCTGTATGCACTGGGTGATATTGAGCTAGTTGCATTACTTTGTAGTGTTTGTTTGGTCACTTTAAAAATGGTTGTGTGCAGGCTGACAACCGCAGAGATCAGAAAGGTTCTCAGCACTACCTCCTCAGATGCATCATTTGGGTTATCTTCCTTCCCAATTGTAATCTGTTCATGTCATGAGCCACAGCTGGCACTCTGTGTGATCTTTGGCACGCATAGTGCTTAGAAGAGGATACCTTAGTAAATGAACATATGCACATACTCTACGTTATCAGGGAAGTAAACCATTCCGTTCTCCCGCTTGAAGGTCATCATTATTAGGAATCCAGAATCCTGCCCTTGTTTAATAGTTGTTCCCTCAACAGAGACATGCTCTTGACACAGTGCTGCGCTTGCGGATATTCATTCCCTCTCGCCTCCAAGAGAATGCACAATCTGTCTGTTGGGAAACATTTACTGGCCTCTCCAAGAACCTACAGCTCCTAGAGCCTGCCAAATAATCACCATTGGGTGGCTCTCCTGTCACTCTCACTTGCCTGTCAGTCTTGTGCTTCTCTCACCCATGGAGCACAGCTTCTTTACCATCTTTTGATTGGCTGTCTTCTAAGCTTCTATTACTTGCTTTACAAGAACATCTTTTTTCTTTTGGGTTAAGGACTCTACTTGAGTGCTTGTGTTTCCAGATCTCTTTCTCGTGTACTTCTCTCCCTTCCAATGTGTATTGCTCTGTCACCTTTGTGATTCGCCCTGTTCCCACCTGTGTTGCTCTCTGCCTTGTGTGCTCCCTCCGTTGCACTCTCCCACCTGCTCCACTTTGTTCTTTCTCTCTCTGTCATCTGCTTCCCCTTCCGGTGACCGTGTTGCTTCCTGCCCCGACTCCTTGTTGCCCTTCCCTCATTCTCTTAAAAAAAAAATCATTTGCATTTTATTCCAGTTTTAGGTATCTATCAAACATTAATTGGTAACTACAAAGAAAAGAAGCATCTGCAGCAGAGATGCTGTGTCAGCATGGCTGAAAACATTGACAAAGCAAATAAGTACCAAAGGTGAGACCTATTGGCTTTGCCAATGCTTGTTATAAATGGGGGCGATCTCTGCATTCTTTAACGAGGGAGGGATAGGGGTGCCTTTGAGGATTGAGCCCAATGGCCAGAACGCAAGCAGCAGGCCGGGGCCACGAGGACGGCTCCATAGCTGGTGTGGAGGTGCGACCGCCGCTCATGAGAGGACTAGGCTGGCCCCCCTGTACGCGCAGGAACTGATCGGTGGCGGAGGAGGAGGCAGTGCATCGATGACGGTTGGGGATGGCAGAAGAGACCCTGCCGGAGGGTGCGAGTGTCTGGCCTTGGGGAGCCTTGGGGGCTGAAGACTGCCATATTGCCCCTGGTGAGCGCTCGGCCTGCACAGTCTACTCAGGGCCATAGAGGGCCCCTGGAGTGGGAGCCTTTACATCTCTGGCTAGCGATGCAGCCCCCTCTGTACTCTGACCTGTCGCCCTGAGCCCCTTTTGCCCCCTGGAGCTGCCGCGGGGTGGGCGGAGAGACTGTGGGCCCCCTGAAGATTTGGCCACCATCTTGGGAACAGTACTTGGTAAGCTCGTGGACACGAGGCGGTGCTGTGGGTCTTGTGCGATAGGTCCCCCTGGGTAAAGTTTTAGGTCCCAAGACACTGCGATGATTACTTTGAGGCCCACTTGTCCCCGTGAATTTGGAGTGGGGCGAGTCCTGCGCCTGACTTGGACGCCATCCTGAGCTCCTGGGGACTGCACATATGCTTTTGCCGGAGCACCGTGGGCCTTGAGGGAGCACTGAGGGCCTGGCAGGAGGCACCGGGCACGGGCATTGCTACAATCTTTTGAATAGCCATGACTGCCTGCATGCTTGGGCCAGTTGATACGCAGGGCCGGACTGGGACCCGAAATCGGCCCTGGCAAAGTGCTCAGCCGGCCCCCCCTCTACCCTGGGGGTGAGACCGCACTCTTTGCCAGGGCCGGTTTTCGGCCGATTTTGTTACAGGGCCGTTTTTGCAGCTATGCTGCAAAAAACGGCCCTGTAACAAAACCGGCCCCCACCCATGCGGCCGACCGGGGGATTGCCCGGTGCCTGCAACGGCCAGTCCGGGCCTGTTGATACGAGGCCTGCAAACACACGAGTAGCCTGCTGCGTGGGGATGGTGCCCTCCTTCGGGTCCTGCTGTGAGTGTGCCTGCCACGTGGAGGCGCAGCGTGGGGTGGAATGGACCGAGATAGCCGCCGCTTTTGATTACTTCACTTGCCCCTACCCACTTGAACACTAAATCTGGGCCCTGTAGTCTTGCAAAGGTGGTGCGGTACGTGCTTGCTCTAGATAGTGTGGATCGCATCGCCGATAGGCACCACGAGCTAGTGGGGGAATCGTACGATTGGCATTCCAGCCGCTGCTGATTTCCCTGGAGGCCCCTGCATCTGCTGCGTAGCAAGTTTCCTTGAAAACCAGACACTCCTGTGAGTAATACTACGGACCCTCACTACCCTTAGCAACTGGCATTCTGCAGGATGCCTACGGATTCGCAATGACACGCTCCAAAGGGGGCAAGGATGCCTCGGTGGCGGCCCCCAGAGACAATCCTGTAGCAGCAATGTGGGGCAAGGCGGGCTCGTCTGCCCCCGCTGAGGTGGCTCCACCGGTCGAAGGGGACTCGCCACCGGTAACACAAGCGTTTATGGCCTCATTCATGTCCGAACTAAAAACTGAAATAGGCTCCCTGCGCACTGAGGTGCACTCTTGTATTCGGGAACTAAGGAAGGAGGTTACAGACTTGGGCGAACGAGGGGATGGGTTGGAGAAGACATTCGATGCCCGTTACGGAGGACCAGGAGCAACCCTGGCAATGCCTGTCCACCCTGGAAGAGCAACATATAGAACTGCAACTGAAGCAGGAAGACCTGGAGAACCGAGTCGCCGGAACAACGTCCGCATCCGGGGGGTTCCACTCGGAGCGGAAGGGAAAGACATTATGACTTACGTAGCATAGCTCCTCCACGAGGTCTGGGGGACGAAGACGCTTCCCCGGCCGCAGTAGACCGGGCCCATCGGGTCTCCGTGCCCGCGGGAGGACCAGGCGTCCTCCCTGACATTTTAACCAGGGTCCACTTCTTCACAGGAAAGGAGGCTATACTCAAGGCTAAACAGGACCTCACCTATGATGGGAAAAAGATCCAGATTTTTCAGGACCTAGCACCTAACACCTTAAAAAAGAGCGCACCTTTAAGTCTGTGACGGACAAGCTGCAAAGCATGGACATTTCACATGAGTGGGGCATCCATTGACCCTCATTTTCCAGTTGGAGTCCAAACGCAGAGTGATGCGGTCATACAGAGAAGCGGCTCAACTACTCCGGCTTCCCTCCTCACCACCTGCCAGTCCCATTCGTCTCCACCCCCCTGCACGGGTGCCTGCCAAACCGTCCTGGTCTACTGTGCGTAGTCGCCGACGCTCGCCACCCCTTGATGAGCAATCGTCATCGCAGGCCAAGCAGGACATCATCGAACACATAAGGTCCTTAGAGGGGGATAAATCAGAGGCAGGCTCGCGCTCACCAACCCCCTGATAGACAGCTCACACATCTGCGGTGGACCGCAAGACTTGCCTCTGGGAGCGTGACCTTTCCCTGCCGGGATTGATGCCTGCTCTAGCGAACTGGACAATACCCCAGCTCCCTGATTGCAGTTTAGATGGTGCCAGAGCACCTCCCTTGGACGAATCCGAGAGCGGCTGAAGACCTACCCCCATCTGTTCTTGAGAGAGTGACATCTCTGGGATCACCCAAACCTTGTGGTGAAGGCTGTCCCGCGACTGGAACAGAACAATGTGGCCCGGTTGGCCATTGTTGGTTATTTACTTTTCATTCCTGTACTTTCCTACTTATCTAACTCTTCTTCTCTTCTTTTTCTTGTATACTAGGTGTGGCAGGCAGGAGACCCCACAGCTGCGGTGCGCCCCTCTTCACAGGACAGGCATGCTCTTGCGCCTCCTTTCCCTTAGCCCGACCTACTTCCTATGGTGGCATGATGGACTAACTTGGGATCAAACACACTTATGGCTCTCCCTTGCCCTTTAAAGGTCATATCCCTTAATGTTAAAGGGCTTAATTATCCCAACAAGCGGCGGCAGACGTGGCGTTACCTTCTCCAACACAACCCAGACATTTTCCTTCTCTAAGAAACCTACCTTTTAAAGATAGACATCCCGTGCATAGCACACCCTGAATATCCCCTTCAATTCTGGGCCACGGCAACCACCAAAACGGCTGGAGTGGCAATTCTGTGCAGAAATGGCATCAGGCAGGGGGAGCTTAAGATCTTTCGCAGCCCAGATAGACGTTTCATTAGAGCAGGGGTGGAGATTGGGAAACGCCTATTCACGCAGTGTAATGTTTATGCACCTAACCAGATGCAGGACTCTTACCTCCGGACCCTTTTGCAGGATCACGTGCCACAGGGCGACCCCTCATTGATCCTGGGGGGAGATTTTAAGCTAGTATGGGACCCTAGGGTGGACCGTAGTGAAGCTTCTTCGAATGGGACGGGGGTCATGTTTTCCACTCTCCAGAGACATATAGCAGATCTTGGCTTGATGGATTCATGGCGGTACCACTCTCCTGAGGCAGGGTATTTCTCGTACTACTCACACGTTCACCGCTCGTACTCGCGTATCGATTACCTGTTTATCTCTCATGCCGTGATACGGGACATGCTGGCAACATCTATGTCTGCCATATCGCTTTCTGACCATGCCCATGTTGCGCTTCTCCTGCAGGACCCGGCCGCTTGCCCCACCAGCTCCCCGCGGTGGCGCCTGCCGCCGAATGTCATGCGGGATGCAGCTGATGTGGACTGCAATTGACTCTCACTTCGCGAGTAATGATATACCCGAAACGCCCTTCCCTGTGGTGTGGGATGCCTTCAAAACTACAATCCGCTGCCATATCACATCTCTATCGATTGCGCGGGCAAGCGAGGCCCGACTCCTGGAGGATAACTTCTCCAAGGACATTAAAAAAATAGAGAGACAAGACCAGGAACGCCCCTCGCTTGCGTGTCAGCCACGGCTTGCAAACCTCCAGGGACAACTCCGCACCCTGTGTACCAATAAAGCTGAGAGATCCCTGCTAGCCCTAAACAGCATTACTTCGAAGGGGGAGACAAAGTGGGCAAATTGCTGGCGAAACGTCTGACAGCGTGTGCAGTGAAGGCCCATATAGCTAACATACAACTGCCGGATGAAGCAAAGGTCATCACGGAGAGGGCCAAATGCAAGGCATTTAGGGCCTATTATGCTGCCCTTTACGCGGCAGAAGCACCGTCTCAGGACCTCATCAATGACGCCCTGAACCAGTGTTTCTGGATCCCGTTACATCCCCACCACGCCAAACAGCTAGAAGGTGCTCTCATTGCGGAGGAGCTGGCGGCAGCATTAAAAGACCTCCCTCTTGGAAAGACACCGGGCCCGGATGGCCTACCACTGGCCTTCTACTGCATGTTTCTGGTGCAACTCCAGCCTCACCTCTTGCGACTGTACAACTCCTTCCTCGACACGGACGGGCCGACTCCCTCCATGGGTATGGCCGAAATAGCCCTTATACCCAAGCCGGCGAAGGACCCCACGTTATGTGCCTCCAACTGCCCCATAACTTTGTTGAATACTGACCTTAAAATCTACACCGAAATGATTGCTAAACGCCTAGATCCACAAATGCCTGGTCTTGTGGAGCCAGATCAAGTTGGCTTCATACGCAACCGACAGTGGGCGGATAATGTGCGTAGAATCGCACACCTGGTGGGGAAAGCACACCACTAGAACATACTGGTCTGCCTTCTGTCGCTTGATGCGGAGAAAGCGTTCGACCGGGTAAACTGGACCTTCCTCCAGTCGGTGTTGCAGAAAGTTGGACTGGGCCGGAATATGATTTCTATGATCATGGCCCCATATCTTTCCCCACAGGCTAGGGTGCAGGTCAATGGGCAGCTTACAGAACCCTTTTCATCCATAAGAGTACACGGCAGGGTTGCCCCCCGTCTCCTCTGCTGTTTGTCCTTGTAGTAGAGCCTCTAGCGGAGATGATCAGGCAGACGGCGGACATACATGGCATCTCTCTTCGAGGTCAACAGAACAAGGTAGCACTCTTCGCAGACGATCTTATCCTCACATTATTGCGACCACAAATCCATCCCGACATTTCACTCCCTACTACAGACCTTTAAGCGGGCCTCAGGCCTTAAAATTAATCATGGCAAATCCTGGGCCCTGAATCTTACAATCCCTGTGGAGGAGATACCAGTCTTGAAAACGCTTGCTCCATATCAATGGGCCACTGATTACATCAGGTACCTAGGACTTCAACTGACTCCCTCCATGGACACGTGGACCCAAGTAAATTGGCGGGAATGCAGGCGGACGGTGTTAGATGACTTGAGAGGGTGGAAATCTCTGACACTGTTCTGGTTGGGCAGACTTAATGCCATTAAAATGTCGGTACTACCCAAAATTCTGTATTTATGCCAATGCCTTCCCACCCCTAACCCGCAGCACCAGATACAGAGCCTTCATATGGGGCGGGCATAGACCACGATTCTCCCACAAGATCCTCATGCTACCGCGAGACAGAGGAGGGCTAGCATGCCCCAACCTCCTGGAATACTATTGGGCCTCTCATCTTTGCTTTGTCTCGGAGTGGACAACCACTGAAAGAGAAAAGAACTAGCTCCATATGGACAGGATAGTCACTGGGCGTACCATCTGGGATCTTACGTGGCTCCACCGTTCTGCACACTCTCGGAGCGCCTATATTGCTATGCCCACAATAACAAGGGGGGGTGAAGAGTGATCAGTGATCTATACGAGGGGGGAAAATTTAAGACATTTGCTCAGTGCAGAGAGGAATTCAACCTTATACTGGGAGCAGGACTATAATATGCGCAGCTGCAACACTGGGGGGGAACAACCTTTACAACGAAACCCTAACAATGCGGTACCATTACAACGCAGGTTTTAGAATGAAAGTCGTTACAACGACTTTCTCTGGAGGGCGCGCTCTAGGATAGGGAATAGTTTAATTTACTATCCAACACCTTCCCTACTATCCACGGGGACTGGAGTAGGAATAGTAAATTAAACTATTCACTATCCAGTGCCCCCCAACGCAAGTCGTTGTAACGACTTGCATTGAAAAACCTGCGTTGTAACGGTACGCGTGGTAATACCGCGCGTTGTATCGTCATACATCCAACACTAGGTGTCCTCGCCGGAGATGCAGCAGGCGGCCATCCGCCCTTTCTCCCCTTTGAGCGGCTGGTCCGTTCCTTCGACGACTAGAAGGGCCTTATCTCTCGGACATACCAGATCCTGCAGCAGTCCCCAGTACTGCCTACCCATCCATATCAACGCCAATGGCAACTGGCGTCCCCCATGGAAATCACACCCGCGTAGTGGAATCGCCTATGGCATGACATTCCTAGGGTCTATTGTAGTGTTTCGCAGAGGGAAAATGCATAGAAAATTATGGCACAATGGTATCACACGCCCGCATGACTGCATAAAATGTTCTCTGCCACATCCCCTTTGTGCTGGAGGTGCTCGACTGCATCTGGAGATGTTATTCACATTTGGTGGGTGTGCCCACTCCTGACCCTGCTCTGGAAGGAAGTCCTTAGTCATATTAAAAAGGTATTGGGCTTCCCCCAGCCTGAGTCCAATTGGATTATAGCACTTCACATGCTTGGGGCAGCTAAGCAACTTATAGCATTAGATTGGAAGAAAGCGGAGACCCCCCAATTGCCACTTGCTTTGTGCACTTATGGCATGTAATAACCATGGAACTATTCACAGCGTGACTGCAATCACGTGACCCTCGCTTCACCGCTGTTTGGCAACCCTTAGGCAAGTACCTTTGCAAAATAGAGCATGCACGCTACCTGCCCTCCAAGCTTAGAGCTCAACGGCTCTTTGAAGATGCCATACTCCCGCCTGCTACCACTAGACTACTCCCGCAGTCAGATCAACTTTGCACGTAACTTCCTTTGACAGTATTAGGACTCTCAATAACATGCACCGCTAAACCCTTCCCCCCGTCCGCCCGCATGGCCTTTCCTTTTTCTACTCTCTATCTGTCTTTCCTACTACTCCTTCTTTTTCCGATACTTTTCTGTCCACTCCTCACTGCCTCCGGTCAAAAGTGCAGGTGCTGGTGCTAGTGTAAACAAGAGCGGGCTCCTGCGCTACAGGAGCCCGGGAGTTCCTTTCTGCGCCTTGGCGCATGTGGCATGACGCAGCACCTCCAGGCGCAATGGTCATTGGGGTTGGAGTCCCTCGCTGCCTCCGATCAAAAGTGCTGGTGCTAGTGCAAACAAAAGCGGGCTCTAAATCATTTCCGAATGTATGTTTGGGGATTTTAGGTATTATTGCATTCTGACCATAAGCCCCTTACAAAAAGACTATCTACTGCTGGGCTACAAAATGCTTCTCTGGGACTTAGTAGATGTCTGTGAAATTACTAGATTACACCTATGATGTGGAGTACTGTCTAGGAGTCAATAACAGAGTGGCTTGGTTACCATTACCCCGGGGGAAAGATAAGAAATTCTTACAGGATGATGATGAAAAAGTTGCTTTACTATTCAATGATGGTCTGGAAGGAATTACGCTTCCTGAGTGGAAGGATCATATTAATATATTATAATATATTAACAGAGTTTGTTACCAAAGGTTGGCCCAAAAAGAGCAAACTCCAAATGGAAGAAAGAATGTACTGGGAAGTCAGGATTGAGTTGTATGTTGATGATAACTAACTTTTTAGATTCGGTAAGATGATCACACCCGTCACCTTAAAGAAAAGGTTATTAAAAGAGTGCCATGAGGGCCCCCTTGGAATATCCAAACCCAAACAAAGGGCAAAAAATAATTACTGGAGGCCAGGTCTTGACAAGCAAATTAAATTGTTAGTGAGAGAGTGTGTTGCGTGCAATGATTCTGATAAGTGCCTTAAAACCTTTAAACCTCCACCTAGTCCCAATGAAAGCCCGAGTATGTCATGGGAGAAAATAGGAGTGGATATAGCCAGTCCTGTTGAAGGAACGGTTGGTGAGTGTAAGTACATTTAGTACTGGTTGGCCATTTTTCTAAATGGCCCGAAATTAAAATTGTTAGCAATACAGATTATGCAAGTATCATGTCATTTTTAGACAAAATCTTCATGAGAGAAGTCCTTCCTAAATGTGTCATAATGGATAATGGCACACAATTCATGTCATAATCGTTTAAGGAAATCTTGCAAATGGAATTGGTTTAAGCATAATATGTCTGTTTATCATCCTGAGGGGAATTGCCTAGTTGAGCACTTCAACAGAGTGTTCAAAGGAAGCATTCAGTTGTCTATGATGAGTACATTTAACTGGGAAGTGAGATTTGCAAATCAATTTGGGTTTACAGAATCACTCCTAGCTTAATTACGGGCAACAGTCCTTTCATTATGATGAGTGGAAGGCAAGCTTTGAGTAAGACTTGAGTTGGATGCCTGTTTCCAAAGAAGCTGAGTTGTCCTCAGAGTTAGTGAGGAAGAAGATTGCAAAGTCTGCTCGATACCAACTGTGCCTTCTTTGGGGGATTCGCCGCTTCTTCACGGACCATGCCCTTAAAACCCTGGTCCAATCGCTGGTTCTCTCCAGACTCTGGACTACTGCAACTCTCTTCTTACTGGCCTCCCCAAATCCAACCTGTCCGCCCTTAAATCTGTTCTCCATTCAGCAACTCGTTTCATATATGGGGCCAAAAGAAGCAACCACATCACACCCATTTTATCCACCCTCCGTTGGCTTCCCATCGAGGCAAGATCTAGCTACAAGACTGCCTGTATCACCCACAAAGCCTTGCACTCCTCTCCTCGATACCTGGTGAACAAACTGAAACTCTCTGGAGGCTCTAGGCCATCACGTAATGCGGAAAATCTATTGCTTGAACATCCCACTTTCAAGAAGGAAAGGTCGATGGCCCAATTCTTTTCAGGCAACACGGTTATAATCTGGAACTCACTTCCGCCTCAGCTCCAGACCACCACCTCTTCACAGGCCTTCAAAACTGACCTCAAAGCTCTCCTCCTTCAAAGACACTTCCAAATTTAGTTCACGCCCTCTCTATTATCTGAAGGAAGTCCTTCCATTATAGGAAATTCTGTTCTACATGACAATAGAAGTGCCTTCCCAATGTGTTCTTGTGGTTTGAGTCTGCCACTTATTGCAGTATTATACTTCTACTTGTATTGTGTACTCTTTGTAACATTCACTCGTCACTTTCCCTCTTGTAATGTATCATTTGCTACCTCTTATATTTTGTTTGCTTTTGATAGATGCACAATTGCCACCCTTGCCTCATGTATTGTAACGTTTGTCCTTGTGTTTTGAGTATCTGCCATTTAGTGCAGTATTATACCTCTATTTGTACTTTGTAAGCTTTTGTAACTTACACACATGTCACTTTTTTTTCCTCTTGTAACGTATCGTTTGCTACAGCTTGTATTTTGTTTGCTCTTGATACATGAACAATTGTAACTATTGAATTATGTAACGTAACATTTGCTTTTGCAACATGCTCACTTGTAATTTGTCATCATGTTTCACTACTGTTCCTATTGTGAAGCGCTCTGACACCTTTGGGTAAATTCCGCACTATATAAAAATGCATAAAATAAAATTAAAATAAAATAAAATGGTGTGAAACAGGTGTTGTTCAAATGTCGTGACTGGCTCACAGTTTGCATGGAGAACAAAATCAGAAAAGGCAAGAGCAGATTCACCCGTCCTTTGTGTATTCGTGAAATATTTTGCAACTCAAACTAAGCGATGGGAAGTTCTGGCACAAGAGCAAATTAGCCAAATATGTGTCCAATGGAAGGTCACGAGACAACAAACATAATAGTGCGGCTGAAGGTAACAATGGTATTTGGTTAAACTATGTAAAAAAAAAAAAGATGACACGTAATAATTCAGAGGAAGAATGCATTCTATAGTTGTCAGTTGCTGATCAGGTGCTTGATCAGATGTTCGCTGTCACCCTTTTTTTAGGTCTCGCCTGTCAATGCGCATGCGCATTGAGCAGAGCGAGACTATGGGGGCTTAAACAGAGCTTACCGAGATCAGGCGATTCCCAGGCGATTTCTTGCTGTGCATGTGAAAGCGCGTGCACAATGCCACCAGCCGCTTGCCTCGCATTACGACATCAAAGGCGGCCACGTCTCAGGCCCCTGCTGCTTCACACCCTCATGCCGCTCTCCCCGCTCCGCCCCCTCCCCTGCCCGCCGTGTCGTATTTCTCCTCCCCCCTCCCCACAGCAATGCATTCCGTGTCCTTTATTTTCTATTCGGAAAATAGCGTATCGCGGTTTTCTTAACGGTATTAACATTTCTAGTAATTTAACTTGCTTTGCATTGGTGGTACTGAAAGCTCAGACAGGATACACGCGTGCTGCCCAACCTCCCACGCCGTAGGCATCGATCCGCTCATGTGATCCATTCTCGCCATGGCTGCGTCCGGCAGCGGTGCCGCTGCGGCTCTCGCGCTACTTTTATTTGCGCTGTCAGCTTCGCAAAGGTAAACGCGCCGAGATGATCCGTTATTTGGTCTGCCCTTCTCACGTACGGCTTTTAATTTCAACGCTATCGGTTTTGTCTTGTGTTCCACCTCACCCCGTTACAAAATACAAATCTAAAATTACTAATTTGCCACGTGGCCGTCTTTGCTGTATTCCGTATGTTCTCTGTGACGGTTGCGCTCCGGAAATAACACAAAATAACTGAAATTGCTTTAAATTCTACCGCTCATGCTTCAGACGTACGAGGCAGGTTCCGCCCCTGCTGCTTCACACCCTCATGCCGCTCTCCCCGCTCCGCCCCTCCCCTGCCCGCCGTGTCGTATTTCTCCTCCCCCCTCCCCACAGCAATGCCCTCCGCCGCCCGTACTTTCAAGGCCGTCTAAGTGTGTAAATTCCGTGTCCTTTATTTTCTATTCGGGAAATAGCTTATCGCGGTTTTCTTAACGGTATTAACATTTCTAGTAATTTAACTTGCTTTGCATTGGTGGTACTAAAAGCTCAGACAGGATACACGCGTGCTGCCCAACCTCCCACGCCGCAGGCATCGATCCGCTCATGTGATCCATTCTCGCCATGGCTGCGTCAGGCAGTGGTGCCGCTGCGGCTCTCGCGCTACTTTTATTTGCGCTATGTTTGAAAAGTAACGATGCACCACATCCACCACACCCACCACCACCACATCCACCACACCCACCACCACTACATCCACCACCACATCCACCACCACATCCACCACCACCACATCCACCACCACCACATCCACCACCACATCCACATCCACCACCACATCCACCACCACCACATCCACCGCATCCACCACCACATCCACCATCACCACATCCATCACCACATCCACCACCACATCCACCACCACATTCACCACCACATTCACCACCACATCCACCACCACATTCACCACCACATCCACAGCATCCACCACCACCACATCCACCACCACATCCACCACCACACCCACCACCACCACATCCATCACACCCACCACCACAACATCCACCACCACCCCATCCACCACCACCACCGCATCCACCACCACCACCACATCCACCACCACCACCACATCCACCATCACCTACACATCCACCGCCGCATCCATCACCACATCCACCGCCGCATCCACCACCGAATCCACCACCACATCCACCAACACATCCACCACCACCAAATCCACCACCACATCCACCGCATCCACCACCACCACATCCACCGCATCCACCACCACCACATCCACCACCACATCCACCACCACATCCACCACCACATCCATCACCACATCCACCACCACACCCACCACCACATCCACCACCACACCCACCACCACCACATCCATCACACCCAGCACCATTACATCCACCACCACCACTACATCCACCACCACCAACACATCCACCACACCCACCACCACCACATCCACCATCACCTCCACATCCACCGCCGCATCCACCACCGCATCCACCACCGCATCCACCACCACATCCACCAACACATCCACCACACCCAGCACCACCATATCCACCACCACATCCACCGCATCCACCACCACCACCGCATCCACCACCACCACCACATCCACCACCACATCCATCACCACCACATCCACCACCACATCCACCACCACATGCACCATCACCACCACATCCACCACCACATCCACCACCACATCCACCATCACTGCCACATCCACCGCCACATCCACCACCACCACATCCACCACCACCACATCCACCGCATCCACCACCGCATCCACCACCACATCCACCACCACATCCACCAACACATCCACCACACCCACCACCACCACATCCACCATCACCTCCACATCCACCACCACATCCACCATCACCGCCACATCCACCACCGCCACATCATCCATCACCACATCCATCACCACATCCATCACCACATCCACCACCACATCCACCACCACATCCATCACATCCACCGCCACATCCACCGCCACATACACCGCCACATACACCACATCCACCACACCCACCACCACCACACCCACCACCACTACATCCACCACCGCATCCACCACCACCACTGCATTCACCATCACATCCACCATGACATCCACCGCCACATCCACCACATCCACCACCATCGCATCCACCACCACATCCACCACCACATCCACCTGACAAAGGTATTAATTTTGCTATTTTCAAAACCAACACAAAAAAAGTAAAACTTTCCTAATGCGAGACCTATTGCATTTTCAATGCTTGTTTTTTAAGCTGCTCCTGCAGACCAGTGCACAGCACTTGCATCACGCTCTCTCTGCCTGTCTTAGCGCTTTCTCCCTGCGTCTGACAGGTAAGGAAAAAAAGTCCATTTGCGTGCATTAGCGTCACAATGTCATGTCCTCTCGCGGTTCAATCAGCGAGAGGACATGACATCGTGACGCTAAACCGCATACAGGTGTTTCTGCTGCTAACTGCAAGGCAGGGCCGGTGTGGAAAAGAGGAAGAAAGACAAAAAAATCCCCGAGACCTACCGGAGTCGCTAAGAAATGCAGATATAAAGGCAGAAGAGCAACTTACGCAGTACCAAGATATTTAATGTTCTGATGAGAACGCCATGATTTTAAGTAGTGTGGAATATACGTACAGGAAAAGAGTATAACTACAGAATTAAGTTTGATGATTGCAATTACGATACAACTACATTCCTTACAGTGAAGCACCGTAGTTGAATTATATCCACGAAGAGGACCTAGAAAGTAATCCTGAGGGTCCTATACTTCATGAAAAATTGTGATTCACAAGCAATGAAAAAAGAAGACATCTGGTTTTAATAAAGTTCAGTCCTGAGGAAGGTGTTTATACGACTTAAACCCAAGCACCGAAAGGCATCGACAAAAGGACTTCATGTGATTTTAATTTTCAATCGAAATTATTGTTTAAACTGTATTAACTTTTCTGTTGTATGTCAAATTTGTGTAAAATACGCAACCAACGACTCATAGATCAAGGGTTGGAACATCACTGATCTGAGCCATTGAATGCATATTATTTTATTGTATATTGTATAATTTTAACCAAGACATTTGCCAATAATAAACTTGCGTAAAATGATGAACCTATAGAGTTTCTTGCACTAAATATTTTGTCATGTCATACATAAAATTGTTTGTGAATATCTGCTATGTGCCAAATGGTCATTAGTTAACTGAAGAACACAGAAAGGAACCCCCCTCTTTTTTGATTGTTCATACCCAGTCCTTTCTGGTTTATCTGGGAAACTCTCTTCTTTTAAAGGTATACAGCCCAAATACTGCACCATGAGCTGAGACAGAGGGGGGCAAATGCTTGCATCCAGGGAGTACATTTTCCAAGGACTCTTACTGATAACTGTTGGGCTTTCGTCAACTTACAGAAACAACGCCTTCATCTACCAACCTTTTTTACAATGTAATACAATGCAACAATGGACATGAAGATGTTTTTAATTTCGTCTGTATCAATTTACTGAACATACATTGAGTATTTCAGTGAATTCAGGTACTTTTATACAATCCTTCAATAACATGAATATTGTATTTAATACACGTTATAACACACTCCTTTCAAAACCAAATCGTGCCTAATCAATAAGAACTCAGAACAACTCAACCTGGATGCAGTTAATCTACACATAATCCTTTTAAATATGTTTCTTGCGTAGGTGTTATTAAGTGTCCAACAGCCCAATGTCAGGGGCTCAATCTCTTGTCATAATTACACCTAAACGCTTCAACACTATGCCAACATGTTTCGATCTCCCTTAGGGACTTAATTCAGTGACATCTTCATCTGGGCCATGCCTTTAAAATCATAACATGTATGGACAATCACAATATCCATTACTGGGTAGTTCTGTGTGAAAACTAAAAAATAAAATAACTGTTTTAGAAATTAAGACGATATCCTAAAAATGAACCCTTCATTTCACCCTTATAAGTGCACACTCAAACATACCTGATTAGGAGGAATAGCATTCCTCTCAAACATGTATTTTTGGAAGCAACAGTACAGAAAAAGGACACATGAAAAATGGAGAGGAGTTCATTATGTCAGGCACATTACATTCAAAGTTCACCATCTGTTAATCCCATCACTGTACCTCAAAGTATTTTCATGGTAATTTAAGGTCTATATCCATTAATCTTCAAGGTCTATTTCCATTATTCTTCTTTTCCCCCTAGAATTTGTAAAGTCGCATACAAGAAACCCTCTCTGAACCAGGAATCTCTCCCTTGATCCGGCATCCTCTTCAAAGTGACTGGTTCCTTGGACACGCGGTTGCCAGTGGAGTCTCACTTCAGTTTTGGTATCTTCCGTGACCGGGTGATTATTTCCTCATAGTATGTGAACCGCGCTTTCAATGATTCAATGCACACTCAGAAATTATGTTAACATTGGACGATCCTCACTGCAAGCATCGTGAGATATGTAGTTACAGTCATAAGGAGCTCTTAATTAATACAGTGTGCAGACTTTGATCTCATAATATGCTTAGTTGAAAAAATGTTCATGCCTTATTACTACAGCCTTAAATGTGTCTGTTTTAAGTCATATGACATTCAAATAACAGTGTTTATTGGCTGCAACATTCACATAACAGCGTTCAATGGATACAACAATTTGACAAATGTCGGAATCCTAGATCATTGGCGCATTTCCAATGGATATGGCTTACACCATAATGGACTTTGTCAGAATGATCAACCTATTAATTATTTTATTGGTGATCAAAACCAAATGACCCCATCATAGGCATAATTTGCATTACAACACTTTTTCAGATGTTCTAAACCTCAGAAATTCATTCGGACTCTTTCAACAGTTCGCAACTTCAAAATGAAGTGAGCCTCAGCCTGTGACAGTGCTATTTCCATGTTGCTATGCATAGGAACAACTTGTTTCAAAGCTCCCCATTTGATGCCATTCTCTGTATGCTCTTTATTTTGATGGAGATCTGTAGAGTTATTCTGAGATCCACTCAGCAGCTATGGTGGTGGGTCGCTTCATTTATGGACGGTAAACAGCGTTTACCACTAATCATTTTCCCCGCAGGGCATCACACCGCAGTCGTTACAACGACCGCGTTGTGATTCCGCATCCAACACCTTCCCTAGTGTCCGCACTGACTGGAGTTGGAATAGTAAATTATACTATTCCAACTTCCAGCACCCCCCCTCTGCAAGTCGTTGTTCCGACTTGCGGAGTGAAGGTATGCGGAATCACAACGCGGTCGTTGTAACGACCGCGTTGTGATGCCCTGCGGGGAAAATGAATGCGGGAAAGGAACATATATTCTTTATGGACAGCTCTGCAAGCACAACCACGGCAGTCCCACTGTGGCCATTTCACAGCACGCTGTGGTATGATGACTCTCTTTAGTTGTTTCAGCAAGGAGGCAAGTCTTTTCATGTTTGAATAATTTATTAAGCAGATACCATTATGATATTCAATTGGCTTTGCGCTCAAATGTCTCTTCGTATACAACGGGGTGATCTCTACTTCATAGTACATCAGATTACACCTTGACTTGCACTGGATTATCACAAGTCACTGCTTTTCAAAACCTGGTTCTATCTGCCTTTAGCATGGTCACTCCGTATGATGTTTGACATTAATTTGCGTAGTAGCGCTGTACCTCTGTTTTCAGCCTTTTCATTTGATTATCGTCCAACATTGTGTAGATTTTCAAAGATGCTTTCTTTATCCTCAAAAGCTTTACACAGGCTGGCGTTGCACTGAGACTCCACAGGTACCAGCATCGATTCTGCACTTCGACTGTGGCACACGTGGCACGCACAAGCAGTTTGCTCTTGGAGAGCACTGTTGATCTGCGGGTTATTTATCCCCTACTCGTCGCAGTTGTAGCATCCTACCCAGCCTGGGCACTCGCCAATGACTACACCACACATGGAGAGTAGTTATACACATCTTTATTCTTCAGTGTGTAAACAAAAACTCAATGTTCTAAACCTTTATTTACTTCATTCCCCTGTGACACTTACATCACAGGTCTATAGAATCCATCAGGAACCAAAAGAATTCTGCCGTTCTTTATTTACATTACACTAGACGTTCTGAGAGGGATGGAACAGCAGACCCAATTTTTGCAAATGTTTGGATAA
Organism: Lissotriton helveticus; assembly: GCF_964261635.1. Classification (NCBI taxonomy): domain Eukaryota; kingdom Metazoa; phylum Chordata; class Amphibia; order Caudata; family Salamandridae; genus Lissotriton; species Lissotriton helveticus. The sequence continues at coordinate 235,869,283 of NC_136062.1, read as the reverse complement.
CAAAGGAGCCAGCAAGCAGCTCTACATAGTTAATGTGCATTGTGGGCTCCTTCTGAGGCCGTACGCTGCCATTTGAAAATTGTCCAAATATTGCACCCCTTTCTGACAAACTAGCATCAGATTCGAATAGTAAAGCTGGGGCAGAATTGAAGATTGACCTTTTATTCCATGCTTGCAGTTGGTCTAACCACAAATTGGCTTCTTCTTTTGTTACCTGATTTAAAGAATTAAGTCTAAATAACTCAAGCCGTTCCTCAAGTGGCAAATGTTTAGTCTTTGTAGAGCTCTATAATTGAGCAGGCCTAGAAAAACCACTTGAAATGATGAGGCTGATAGACCCACTATAAGAGCCAAATACATGAGTACTTGTAAAACAAAATGGTTGAACTACGGTGATTTATAACTGGTCTGAACTTCTTGTTTTCCTTTTTTACAAGAAAATATTGCATAAGAATTTTAAAGAATCTAAAGTCATATTTGGTATTTGTCCTTTATCTTTTAAAAACTCTATTTTCTGAGAAATAAGAATGGTATCTATGTGAGAAAAATTAATTCTGTGTGGGAACAAAGTCTGTACCAGAGCTTGATAAAGCTCTCATTTGATAACCTTAGATTATTTTTAGAACCCACTAATCTGTAATTAATTGATGCCATGTTGGGAAAAAATTTCCACTAATGTCTAATTAAAAGCACTTCTGATGGACCAGGAGCAGTGTTATTCCCCTAAGGATTGTTGCTCCTCAACTGGAACTGCCCAACTAATTTCTTTTTATACACTTTTTTTATTGGTTTTTCAAAACATACCAAAACTTACAGGGCGATTGCAAAGGCTACAGACATAAACATGAACACAAAAAGGAGCAGTATGATCCCGCAAGTACAGGCCATGTCATGGCCTACAAGACACCGAAATTAAGAAAACATTTAATTGCAAGTTACAATGTAGATAGTAAAGAACATTTGGCTTTACGATGTAAACGAGACAATAATTTAAAATCAAACCATGAAGGTTTATTAAAGGATGCAAAAAGCAAGTAAATGGTTACATGTCAATCAATTTTCATATAATAGCAGGATGTTCAGAAAAAAATGCATGAAATATGTAAGCAGAACCAATTTATCTCTTAGAAATAAATCATAGTTAAAAATAAAAGGGCAGACCGACGTGGTGTCGTCCTATATATCAAGAGACAGTGAGCCTACAACCCTCAAGAATGGGCGTCTTTTTTAATGCAAATTACAATAAAACCATACCTGAATACAACTGCATAAGGGCCCCATGTTTCTGAGCAATCAGGTTAAAGACAAAACACTACAGTTTCTGAAATCACATTATTCAGCACAATCCCCCGTATTCACGTAATGCAGTTCCCATCCCTAGTTCCCTCCAGTCAAGTCAATAGTTAGTACAAATAGAGCTACATAATATACAAGGACAAGTTCGCATGAAAATCCCACAGCAGGGCCCAGAGGCGAGGGCTTGAAACAATTCACTCTCAGTGAAACATTGTGTTATAGAGTCCTAAAAAAGAATCATCATTCTATGCCTGGTAAAGTAGCATTACATCTCAAACATTGTTTACAAAGTTGCCCATGTATAAATCATCTGTGTGCAAAGTGAGACAACATACTAAAAAGATGGCTGCAAGAAGCACCATTTTGAAATCGACGTCTACATTATCTAGTGTACAGTGTACAATCAGCTTCACATACATGTTACCTGTTATGGTATTAACACTATAAAAATCTTTCCCAGTGTAATGACTAATGGGACACCCTGTGTGTGCTTGCATTTGTAGTCACAGCACCAGGGAATGCTGGGAACGATAGTTTATTTTCTTTCATTCATTGTTTTTCTTATCTGGCTGCTATATTAAGAAATGCCAAGAAAGGAGGTAATAATAGCATACACTCCAACAGACCATATTTAGACAGGAGACTCCTGAGTTTTTTCAGCCAAACACATTTACTTTAGAAGTCTCCCACCTAATATCGCCTCTGCTTCAATGAACGTCTATGGGGAAAATACAGTCCCCTGATTCTATGTCAGGACCAATGGCTCAGATTATGCTGCACTTTTCTGTACTGTATAACGACAGCAGCCAATCAAAACAGTTAAACATATAAACTACATCCAACCAGGCCCAGTCAATCAGGACCAACCTGGTTCTTTATCTATCAGAGAGACCGAAATCCCTCCTATTTCGTTCCTGCTGCAGCCATCAGTTAAGTTGTAACTCTGTGGTCTGACCTTACTTCACAAGTGTACGCTTAAATAAGGTGTTATTTCAGCCACCCAGGTGGTATGTTTCACAGATTTATTTATGTCATGTGTTTCCCTCGTTTAGACCAGCGCGCAGGGAGAGATGTGCTCATATCTTGGCGACCGCACTCGCGATCCTCTTTCTATTTTTTTTCATCACAAGCGCAATGTTAGTGCTTGTGGTCATTTAAAAGTATCCCAGGGGGAGGTAGGAAGCACACTGGGCTCACGGCTGCATAGTACTTTTCCCCATGACCTCACTCAAAGGCTTTCGATAACGTGTCTAAGTCATTTATGGCAGATCATGGCTATAGTACACGCCACCTAGGGAATATCCTTCCAGAAGTTCATGGGACCAGGGTTGATGACGAGCCAGATACTTTGTTGGACCATTCTGACCTCTCTAATGATTCACAGGAGTTCTTGTTGCAGGTCCCAAGTCTTCGAATCTGTCCAGAGATCCTTCAGAGAATGCTACTGAATCTTAGGGACTGCAGTTCTTTGACCCAGATGAGGCTGTGTATCCCTGCTCTATGGAGTGGATGCCACTTGAGGCAGTGGCGGATTATATGCAGGCCCGTCTGCAAAAAAGTTATGACTAAGTTGTCTGCAACCGCTTGAGGGCGAAGTGTCCCTGACCTGCTGACACCCTAATGGGGGCCCAAAAAAGGTGACCTTCCTGAAAATATTCATGAAGAACAGGGTATTCACAGGTTTTGGTGCTCCTGCCATGACAAGATCTTGGATATGACAGGCCTGTTAGCAAAAATCCTTGAGATGTTCACGCTACGGAGTACGGTGAACCAGTCAACCTGATGTGCTGACCAGTTGGGCACAAAAAGCTGTCAGTCAGTTGGGGAATGCCAACTGCGCAGTTTCTACGCAAGTCTATTTGGATGCGGATTGACCCCAAACTGACAGAGCTGGCATCCCCAACGCCAATGGGCTGCTTTTCAGGAATCCTTGTGCGAAGAACCTCAGGAAATTTGTTAACACTTCCATGGTCCTAAAAAGGCCCAGGGCTGAATGATATAAGGGTCGATTGTCTCGCCGAACTTTCTTTCACAGCTTCTAGTGAAGAATGGGCAATAAAAGAGGGGGCTATAGTACTGCTCTGGCACAGGTACCTTTTTCTCCTCAAGTGTCAGATACGGAAGAGGTCATCTCAGCAAAGACGGCTGCCAAGCGGGAGCCCAGTACGGAACAAATATTTTGTTCCCAATTGGTGTAGCATAACATAAGCTTGGGTGGTGGAAGCAGCTCGGAGTTGCAAAATCTAGTTCAATGGGTTCTGGCCTGAAAAGTGTCTTTTTCCCTTCCAGAGATGAGTTTTATAGATTCAGAAATTCAGGAGCTGCTACGCAAAGCAGCAATTTGCCCTCCATTTCTTCATCCCAGGGTTTTTTGCAGCACCGTATTCCTTGTGAAAAAACGAGGGAGAGGTTGTAGGTTGGTACTGAATTTAAAGGAGTTCAATGGTTGGGTGCTTTACTGACAATTCAATACAGTGGGCATCCGTCTACTTCAAGACTTGTCGCAAGAAAATGATTGGATGGTTCGTCTGGATCTCAAAGATGTCTATCTACACATCAGAGAAGTGTGGCTCAATGGTTAGAGCGGCAGACCCTGGTGCAGAGCTCTAGCCCGGGACCAGTGTGCAGTTCCCGCCTCGGCGGGTCTTGGGCTCAATTTCCTCGGACCTGATAATTCTCGCCTTGGTGCCTATTCTAATCATGGGTCCCAATCTGGAACTCTGGGCAATAGCTTGCTTAATCTCCACTATGGCCCCCACAACGCTAGGATGCCTGGCTTCACCTTGGGGGTACCCAGGAGTGGGCACTTCACAAGGAAAAGCCTGGAAGTGTTCCACAGCGGTATTCGTACAAGCGTCGAGATACCCCAGCTGGGGTCGATTCGTGCGCTAAACAAGTACACTACATTTACATTTACATTTACATCCTAATTTATGCCTCTGGCAGGTGGTTCCTTCAATTCCAATGGAGAGATCACTGGTTTGAGTAAACACTGCTTCCTTTCGGTCTGTCTTCCGCCTCTTGGTGCTTCACCAAGCTAATGAAACCAGCCGTAGAGACCCTTGGGTCCAGGGGCGACCAAGTGATAGTTTATCTAGACAATTTGCTCCTGATGGCCCACGATAAGTGCTCTTGATGATCTATCTGAATTGGACAGTTCACTTCTTGGAAGAGTTGAGCTTTGTAGTGAATAAGAGCAAATCTGTATTGATTCCGTCTCAGAATATAGAATCTTTGGGTTCAGTGATGGCTCGATTATTGTTACCAGCCCAGAGGATGAGGTGTCATATGGCTTATACTTTCTCAGTATAAACTGTGCATTTATTGGACAACACAAACATCAGTTTCTTTAGTTGCAGTCTGAATCCTAAAGCCCTCTTTAGGATTATGCTTTTCCTCTATTCATGATGACCCCGGGTTAGTGGCCCAGGTGAGGAGACAGAAAGCAGATCTGATACTGATAACTCCTCTTTGGAGGACTCAACCGTGGTTCCCTTCTCTTCTGGATTTGTCGTGCAAGCCTCTGGTTCATATGCCACAGTTTCTGGAACTTTTGTCAGATGGGAAGGGGTCCCTACTTCCTCTGGGGTTAGTGGGCACTCTACAACTCATGGTTTTGAAAGTTTCAGAAGATGCTGGCAAGTGCCCGGCCTTTTGGAACAAGCTAGTTTTTTTTTCAGGCAGTCCTTGTCCACAGGCATCCATAAACGCTATTGTTCAGCCTGAAGGCGATGATTACGCTGTTGTGGTGACTCCACATAGAGCCTGTGGGGCAGATTTTCCCTATGTAGTGAATTTCGAATTTCCTATCATCCTTAGCAGTGGAGAGGTTGTCCTATAGATCATTCAACAATTTCCGCTCTGCCATTTCTGTGGGTTATTCCCATGTGGGCAGCAGACCAGTGGCAGGACACCCTTTTCTATGGAAACTCCTCAGGTGTATTCGTTTCTCCAGTCCCCTTCAACCCTGCTGATCCTGTCTTTGGAATATTGATGTCATGTTGCTTTTTTTGCAAAACTGGCCGGATAATCCTGATCTTTCCAGAAAGGAATTGTCTGTGAAGATTACTATGCTTTTATGTATGGTTTCCTGCTGGAGTGTCTCTAATGTGCGGGCTTTCGACAGGTAGAATGTTTTCTCCTGATGGGGTTTCGTTTCAATTTTCTAAGAGTACAAAGACCTTTTCTAGGGGTATTTCTTATACATGCTTTCCAAATAATCTCAAGTTGTGTGTAGTTTGGTATTTGAAGGTTTATGAGGACTACACCAGGGAACCTAGGAACTCTCCCTCAGGTCAACATTGGATTGCTTTGCAAAAGCCTTTTTTCACCCAGTCACATAAGCTACCCTGGGGCGATCAGTGAAATAGATTATGGCTGAGGTGGGCATTGATGTGACTAGATTTGGTGCACATTTGGTAAGGGCTGCCATGGTGTCAACAACTTTTGAGTTTGGTTCTCATCTGGAGGATAATATGAGGGCAGAATACTGGTCCTCTGATTCAATGTTTTAAACATAGTGTTACAAACCTATTTCTAATGTGGCGTCTGTCGTAGTAATCAGCTTTAAACAGGTATAATTTGAGCCTCCGGTCCTGACACAGAATAAAATGTTTTCTTCCTAACACGTCAAGAATTTTGAATTCTGTCAAGGACATGGAGGTGAGGAAGTTTTGAGCTTGCTCATGTGTAGCATTTTCATCATTTTAGCATGTCAATGTGTGACATTTCAGTGTGGCACTGTTAGAGATGCCTTTTCTGAAGTAGCACACAGCAGCAATGTCAATTGAATGTAATAAAGTAAACCAATAAGTAATTGTCGACAGATATTGTGTAGCTTGGACATGTCTGTGCCATAACTAAGGTGCAGGAAGGACACTGATATGCCTCCCACGCACAGTCCTGAAAAACTATATACAGCAAACATTCATGGCCAACACAAGCTCTTTGATAAACGTAGGGCCAGGCCCATTGTATGAGCAGTTGTTATTCTCAATGCTCTTCCCAACACTGATATCCTTTTGTATCAATTACAAGAGCCAAAGGTAAATACAAAAATGAAACTGGGACTTGATGTCCTGATGAAGGGCTGGAGAATGATCCTGCTACAAAGTTGTCATCATTTGTCATTTGTTGTTCTATACCAAACAAGTAACCTTATGCTGAGGTGGAGATGCTTTGAGGTAGGTGTTCATGGCGCAAATAGGGCCGCATCTGTGTGGGAGTTGTTGTTTTTTCTGCCTATTAAACGCATAGCAAATTGAGCTTATGCTAACCTAGATTGTGTTTACACTGTCCTTCTTGCACCGACGTCCCAACATATCTCGCAATGGCTCCTGCTGCCCTTTTGTTCTAAATAAAGCATTGCTAGGGTCCACATTAATAAACACAGAGTGTTCCCAGAGAATTTCTCTCACCGTACCTAACCTAGGATATTTCAAGCATCTCAGGCTATTGCTATACAATGTATCAATTGAATTGCTTGAATAGACTGGGAGAATGTTGGCAAACCCAATATATTACTACATGAGAGAATCTTCTAATGTATTTCGTTGTAAACTGTTTCTTCTTGCTTGTTCCCTATTGGTGCATATCCTGAGAATCATGTACTCATATAAGATGTATGAATGTCTTTGTCTAAAGTCCTATAAAAGGACATGCAGATTTCTATGTAGAAAATACCTATTTCCCCTCTTTTAGAAGGCACATCTATGCTGGATTTTCCTGACAAATGTACTGAATTCTCTGTACTTCTGATTTATATGCTCTGCTGCTCAATTTACTTAAGGGTTGTTATATGTAATCTGCCATTAGCTCTTATATAAAGCTTTGAAATGACACCCCTTGTCTGTCATTCTTACAAAAATGTTACAGTACCCAATTTGAACTGAAACTAATCGAAATGGTGACAGCTGCAGTTGGGAGCACCAAAGTCCATATCGGGACGACTCTGCACCCAGTCCTAGCCATTGGCGTGCCTCATGAGTGGATTTTAGGAGAAGTTTGCTTGCCAAAAGCGGTTTAAGCCTGGTAACAAACGCCGCACCAAAGTCAAAATGAAACCTTTTATCTTTAATTATTTTTACTGGGAAGTGTAGTACTTATAACTCTGTGGGAAATATTAACTTTGCAAATCGTGCTGTAAAACCAAACACCTCACTAGTTACCATAGCCTCAGCACACTGCTGCTAGTACTGGCGCAATGAGAACCAATGCAGGTTGCAGCAAGCTATGACACAGTGTGCACTCTCTCTGCCATATTATTTAAAATTGTACATCCACCGCAGCCCTGCCAAGTGAATTGCGTGACAAAAACACCCCTTGCGGGAATGCAGACAAAGTACTAAACAGCATTATTTTAACACAAGATCTGTGGCACTTGGCAGGGCTGGATGAACATTGTGGACTTGTTAGATAATGTTTGTCATGCTTGCGATTGTTTCTTCCTTGTAGCGTTCTCCCCAGCCCAGGAGCATGCAAATGAATATGCCACACATGGAGCTCTGTAACAGACATCTTTATCCCTCAGCATAGGAACACACACTACTCCCTCGTTATGTCATAACCGTTAATAACCACACCTTATCACCTCCCAGAAAGTTACATAATCTCCCTGCTGAGTACGCCCAGAACCACAAGCGTACTAGCACACAGTCTCATGACACTACATCTCCTCCTTTGTTAAATAAAAAGTACAAACAACAGTCACATTACATTTCCTCAATAAATCATCCAGGCGCTCTCACTAGTCGGTCAGATTGAGTGGTATGAGACGGTTGATATACACTCTCATTGTGCACCCATGGCACACGTTTTGGTGCTTGATCTGGACTATTAGGCAGGGTCACCTCATTCACAATTGCAGGAGCTGACAAACATTGAGGTAGGTGCTTAAAGTGTGACGAGTCCTGTGTGATGGATGTTTCAGAACGATGTGCAGTCACAATGTGTCCTTTGCACGTCGCAGCCCTCAGAGTATCGAACGCAAACAGAGTGTCTATTTCCCGCTTTTGTTTCTGCTTGACCAGGACCCAATCACCTTCATCAAAGACTGTTTCCTGAGCTCACCAACGCCAATCGGCATATGTTTCCATCTTGCATTTTTGAAAAGTGTCTGTGATACGAAAGTTTATCAACATTCAAGGATCTACTGTCCACTGTGGCAGTTTGGTTCTGATGGCTCTCCCGAATAGAAAGGTGGCAGGACTCTCACCAGTTGTGGAGTTGAACAATAAGTGTGCAGGGCTTGACCAGGGCCTGGTTTAACTTGATCCCCTCCATCAATGCTTGTTGCAATTACCCTTTTGAGGGTACCCATGAATCGTTCCACACCATTGGCTTGTGGTCACAGCAGTGTACTCTTTTGATGCTTGACATTTAGTTCGACTAGAAACTCCTTGAATTCTTTGCTATTGAAAGGTGGACCATTGTCAGATTTAAGAATGGTGGGGATACCCCACGCTATGTCATCCAGCCGCTCTATGACCTTGTCATGGGTTGCTGATGATAACTCCTCTACTAAAGGAAAGTGTGTATACTGATCAATGACTACCATTAGATGATATCTTTTTCCTAAGGGCCCGAAAACAATCAACTGCATCTCTTTCCCAAGCATGTGCAGGAAGGTCAGGCCGTGTCAATGGATGCTGTGTCCCTTTGGAGGAAAGGCAGTTGCAAAGATGGCACTCCTTTAGCTCCCGCTCCACCTGCTCATATATGCGCAGGAACCACATTAGGTCTCTTAGGGCTCTTTTGGTGGCTACCATGCTATGATGCCCTTCATGGGTTAGTGCAATGACTTGCTGTCTTAGGCTCTCAGGTAGGATGATTCTCAAGCCTCTTAATACAATACCTTCCCATGTAATGGACAGTTCATCCTGCACATTTTTGAATTTTTGAAATTCAACATTGTCTGCAAAAGGTTGAACATTCTTCCACGACTGAGTTGAAACTATGTCTTTGAGGACAAGCATGGGCTGATCGGCATTAGTAGCAGCAATAATCTGTTCAATGAATAGGGCATCTGGCATGCAGGACCTCATAATCAACTAAATGCACTCTTCAGCCATTCTGGATGTTGAACTGTGACGAAGTAGCGGTACCTGTGAAAAGTAATCAGCAGGGTTCTGATATTTATCCAGGTTGTGTACAATTGCATAGTCGTACTCTTGCAATCGCAATGCTCACCTCTTAATGTGAAGGTGCATCTTGGCTTTCAAGTTTCCAAAAATAGTGAACAGGGCTTGGTGGGCCATTTTCCATATAGAACAACATGAAAATGCTTGCAGGCACACACTACAGCCAGACTCTCCATCTCGGGCTGAGAATAGGCATGTTCTTTGTCAGGCAGGCTTCGAGGCCTTTCATGAGGTATGTCACCATGGGAACCCATCTATATTCAAACTTTTTATAGTCCGCCCTGAAGACTTCCATCGTAATTATTCTCCATAGTTGAGAGTGCCATGGTGCCAGCTCAGGCGACTCTTTCTTTTACTTTCTTTTACAGTTTGCCGCAGGAGCCTTTTTGGCTGCCCCCATACATGCCCACATGATTGCCTTATCTGCCCTGGTTTGGTGTTCTAGAGTGTGGTCCTAAGAGGGTCGCCTCTATGGGGTTCGGTAGGGGGTATCCCAGAAACTCTTTCATCTGTGCCAGAATCTCCTCTCAGAATGGTCTAATGGAGGGGCAATCACACCAGATGTCGCGGAAGTCTCCCAGTAAGCCACATCCCCTCCAGCACAGGTCCGTGGTGTGGTGAAAGATCTTTTTGAGTTTAGTGGGGTATAGATACCAATCAAATAATGTCTTATAATGAGCCTCCCATAGGTCTACAAAGTGATTGTGCTTAGCGATATCTGCCCACAAGTGTTTCCATTCCTCCTTTGTCACCTCTTTCCCCAGGGTCTGCTCCCAAAAGTGAGTGTATCGCGGACTTGGTGTAATCTTTGTGGAGACCAGGAGGCCATATAAATATGAAATAACCCCTCTAGGGGTGCCTGCCTTCCTCACAAAGTATTCTAGTGGGGTCCTCTCCTGGGTGGCTGTATCCCTTACTAGTGGATGGAGTGCCCAGTGTTTCAGCTGAAGGTAGTGGAAGAGTTCCGTTGGTAAGACATTAAAATCTCGCCGGCAATTTTCTAAAGTAAGAATGTCAAAATTGTGGAACAGGTCTGAAAGCATCAAGCACACCCCCTCCCTCCAAGCATCGAACAGGCCTGCCTTCAGCGATGGTGGGAACTCTGGGTAAAGTTTATGGGGGTGCACGGAGATGGGAAAGAGGTCCATCCCTGGCCACGAGACAGCTCGTCCCAGATCCTGAGTGGGGTTCTAGTGGGGGTACTTAAGTAGGCATTGAGGGGTCTGTCTTTTTTGGGCTTCCAGAGAACGTCCAAAATGTCCTACCAACTATTGCCCAATCCATATGGAGCCAGTGCTTGTCTGAGTCCCTCATGGACCATTCCGATATCACTCTCAGTTGCGCCGCCTTATAGTAAACCCCAAAGTCCGGTAGTGGCGCCAACCCCCACCCTCCCCCCCACAGCCCCCACCCCCCAGACCTTGGCTTCCTCAGTACTAGGAAGGGAAGACGGGCTCTCCCTCCCTGCCAAATATACTGTATGATAATGGAGAGCCCCCTTGGTAGAAAGTCTTTTTCCAATTCTATAGGGAGAGCTTGAAACAGGTATAGCAGTTTAGGAATTACGGTAATTTTGACTGCATTTATCCTCCCCAGCCATGAAATAAACAGCGGTTTCCACCTTTTCAGCTCCTGTTGTACCTGGGAAAGTAAAGGTGGAAAATTCGCCTTGAACAGGCCTTCTATGTGAGGGGTGATCTGGATCCCAAAATAAGTAAGTGTATGTTTGGCCCATGCAAATGGGGACTCACCCTGAACCAGTACCCTCTCCCCCTCTGTCAGAGTCAAATTTAGCATGGAATATTTGGTCAAGTTAACCCTGAAACCTGCGGCCACCTCGAATTTCTTCAGTTCCCCCTGGAGAGCTCGTAATGAGGATCTGGGGGATGTGAGCGTCAGGAGGACGTTGTCGGCGAACAGCAAGACTTTATGGTCATCTCCCCCAAAATGAATCCCCTGGATCTCCGCTGTTGCCCTGAGCCAAGCCACCACCAGCTCAATGCCCAGAGCAAACAGTAGTCGGGAAAGGGAGCAACCCTGGTGTGCGCCAAGGCCCAGTTTAAAGGGGCTTCAGCTCACCCCATTCGCCTGGACTCTAGAACACGCATTCTCTTAGTTGGCTCTGATCATTTTAATAAATCTTTCCCCAAATCAAAAACGTTCCAGCGTGAGATAGAGAAAATGCCAATCGACCCTGTCAAAGGCTTTCTCTGCATTAAGCCCTGTCGTGTGTTTGCCGCCCTTTCATAATCTGGATTGATCTGGGTGGATAATGTTAGGCATTAAGAGCCAGATGTAGGTGGCTAAATACCGGTCGGTAACGCTGAAATTCGGTAAATTTCAGCATTACCGACCGGTATTTAGCCATGTGCGATCTAGGTGACTCTAAACCTACATGCAAAATAAGGAATCGCTAAATAGCGATTCCTTATTTTGCTCTTGCATTTAAGGAATCGGAAATACTGATTCCTTAAATGCAATGTAGGTAGCACTAAAAACAGTGCACCACAGCCTTAAGGAATCGCTATTTACCACCAACTCCAAGTTTGTCTGTAAATAGCGATTTCCTTACAAAAAGCACTTTTTTGCTTTTTTTGATGTGCCATGTGGCCCACATCCATGCCCTGAGGGCATGTATGTGTGCCACATGGGCACACATGCACATTTCAGGGGTGCAACAGGGTGTCCTTTGGACACCCTGGCACCCTTGAAATACCTCCCGGTATTAACGATTCTGTAATACCGAATCGCTAATAGTGAATCTCTTCCCATTCATTCCTATGGGCCTCCTAGCCCATAGGAATGAATGGCTAGATATTTCTTAATAACGAATCGGAATTACCGATTCGTTATCAAGGAATGTTAAGGAATCACTAATATTTGGTATCACCATAATCAGTGCCTCCGCCAGAGACAGAGTCACTCCCTGTCTGTTTGCTATGTCATTAATTAAAGTCATAATGTGCGGGGTCAGTTCGGATGCGTATGTCTTATAGAAGTGAGTAGTTAGTCCATCAGTTCCTGGTGACTTATGGGGCTTTAAGGCCATGATGGCTTGTCTCACCTCCTCTTCCGTTTTTGGTTCATCTAGCCGTTCTCTCCAGGCAACCGAAATCTGGGGGAGAGCTAGAGGGGCCAAGTATTCTGACTGGGCTTTCATGTCTGGCAGGGTAGCTCTATATAGGTCTTGGTATAAGTCGCCAAAAACCTCTGCCTGAGTCTGATTGTCGTGTACTAACTCCCCGTCGCCCTTGTTGATGCCACCGATATATTCTCATTCCAGTTTTTCCTGGAGCTGTCGCACCAGGTGGGTGCCCACCTTGTTGCCCTGGGCAAATGCATTGAGCTGCAGAAGAGTGAATTCAGATCTGTTGGCCTATATTGCACCTTGCTTCCCTTTTAGAGCACTCAATTGGCGCTTCAAGACCCGTGTGGGAGTCTTTTTTAAATCTCTCTCCGTCTGGGTGAGGGATGCCTCTAGCTCTACCCTTTCCTTTGCCCTCTGCTTGTTCAGGGCAGACATCATTGCAATGCTTTTGCCCCTCAGGACTGCTTTGAAGGGGTCGTAATTGATTCGGGTAGAAGTCTCCTTGAGTCGTTTATCAAAAAATAGTCCTTGATTGCCACCCTGAGCTCGTCCCTGAGCATCCATCCCGTGTCAATGAAACTGGAAAGTACCATATCGGAGGGCCCTGGCATCACCCCCCCCCCCTCATTCCCCTCCTGTGTAGGCACACCGTGACAGTGCTTTGGTCTGACAGAGAAATGGGAAGAATGTTGGGTCCCCTGAGGGCATCCCGTAACGCCTCCCGGGCACAGGAAAATATAGTCCAACCGGGAGTAGGTCTGGTGGACGTGTGAGAAATATGTATAGTCTTTTTGTGGTCGGGTGAAGAGCTCTTCACGCGTCCTCGAATCCCAAGTCCTGGAATGTGTGCTTCAGAGTGTTAGGGAAACAACTGCCTGCCGCTCTATGGGGGTGGGTACTGTCATCTGCTGGGTGCCAGGTCAGGTTGAAGTCCCCCATCAAAATTAAGTGGCCCTCTGCGAAGCCCCCCACCATATCTAGTAGTGTACGTACAAATGCTGCTTGGCCAGGGTTTGGGACATAGGCCGAGATAAAGGTGGCCTTACTCCCTCTGAGTTTCCCTTTTACCATGACCACTCATCCCTCCCTGTCCGTCTTTATCCCCTCTGGTTGGTGCAGTTATGGGACATTAATGCCACCCCGTTGTGTTTTGTTTCGGTAGATGAACAATATACTATACCAGCGAGTAACTTTTATGCCTGATTCTCGTTTCTTCCGTCCATTTAATATTTGTCTCTTGAAGAGCCACAACCTCAAATTGGTAGTCTACTAAATATATCCAGATCTTCAGTCGTTCTTCAGAGAGTTCAGCCCTTTCCATGAGGCAATCGTAATCATAGCTGTGTGTTACCCCTTGCACCTGCCCGTTGTGTCCCCAGTCGAGCCCCTGTCTCCCGTTCTCCCTGCATGTGTTGATCGTAAGGCTTCCCCTGTCTCTTCTCACTCCTTATGGTGCAGCAAGGAATACTCTCCTGTAGTTTCCCAACCCCACTTCTACACCACCCCTCATAAAAAAACACCCCAATTTGAACAGATAACCAACAGTTTAGAAATGATTAAACCTGGAACGTGGGATCTCCAGGGACCCCGCTGTGACATCATTCCAGGCTTCGGGCGATCGGCTGTGGCCTCGGCCTTATCCCCTTGCCCCGCTGACATTATACAATGTATAACGTTGCTTTTCTTATATATAGATCAGTGGTAACTCAGCACATGCTGCGTGTCCGTGTCGAAGTGGATAGTCATCTCGCCTCCATCTCAGGTGGCCGTCACAGTTCTCACCTGCCGCTGGATGTCTCACACCTCTGAGCTCCCTTCAACTCAGGACCTTGACCTTAAGGCCACCTTGTGGCAGAAGTGTTCCCACTCCCCCCGTGGGTCAGGTCTTGGTTTGGTAGCCTCTGGAGACCTCCCTCCATGATGACCTTCTTGGTCGAGTCTCCCCATGTCAGAGCGAATATTCTTCCTCGGGATCTGGACGTGGAGATAAATGGACCCACCTCTCAATACCACCAACTCTGATTCAAAGTAACAGAGTATTGGAGTGATCAAGCGGGGGGAAGGGAAATTAGGAAGGGAACAGCTGGGAAGGAGATCTGAAAAGAAAGGAGGTTAAAACACCTGCAATAATACAGTACAAACAATAAAAGTTTTTACGCAGAACCTGGTGCGTAGCACTCAGATACTTCTTATTCACAGCTCAATTCTTTGACTTGACTTGCGAGTTAACTCCACTCACTTAGTTCAGTTATAAGTGATGTATTTCACTTCTGATCTTTAAACATATAAGTGGTCTATTGCTGTCTAGAATCTCGGGAGTTCTTATCACTCACCGCACACACATGACCACGATCCTTATGGTAGGATTAACCGTATTTTGAACAGATAATGCTCAATGCGCAATCTTTCAAATATTCAAAGATAAAATCATTTTCAGCAATATAAAATGTCACCTTTAACTTAAAATTGCACTTGAAGAAGCGCAATGTCCCAATCACCTTAATATATTCAAATTCTTAGGCTGTCTTGCGTTAAAGATACTAGCTTACCCCCCTCAGAGTACAACCTACTCTGAATATATGTTCAAGATCCTGTTTCTGAGGGATACTGCGGGAGCCGGCACCAAAATGTAGAATTCCTGCGGGAGGGGCCGCGACATTGTGTGGAAGAAGAAGCGGCTGCTGGAGGCTCGAGTATCCGATGGAACCCAACAATCAGGTTCCACGCATAACAATGATGGCCAAAGGAACTCACCTCAAACACCAGCAGTTATTCCCCGAAATGCGGAACCGGAAAAACCAGGTCCTTCTGTGCGAGCTGCCTAAGAATAGTGAGCACAGAGGGAAGGGTGTGGCAGCTGAAGAGGGCGCTGTCACGCACACCACGCATTCCCCAAGGAGCATGGGACTTGCAGTCCTAAACAAAGAACCAAATGCCCTTTAAAAAAATGCAAGTACATTGAGGCAATAGAAAGAGCTGCAAGAGCTTTTAACATATAAAAGAGGCATGTACAGAGCAAATGTTATATATAAAATAGGTGTGTACAGAGCATATGTTTATACACCATGATTGCATCTAGCCCACCACCGTGCCACAGAGGCAGATTCATGCGCCCTGCCACAGAGTACTTTAGCGCAGGACAACATAGGTATGCGCCGCTGGTGCGCCACAAAGGTGGAACCGGAATGGAGTGGGTCAGGCCCTAGACCGCGTACCGCCCTAGATCTGACAGTATTAAGACCTCACGAGATTCTAGACAGCAATAGTCCACTTATATGTTTAAAAATCAGAAGTGAAATACATCACTTACAACGGAACTAAGTGAGTGGAGTTAACTCGCATGTCAAGTGAAAGAATTGAGCTGTGAATAAGATATATCTGAGTGCTACGCATCAGGTTCTGCGTAAAACCTCTTTATTGTTTGTACTGTATTATTGCCGGTGTTTTAACCTTCTTTCTTTTCAGATTTTCTTCCCAGCTGTTCCCTTCCTAATTTCTCTTCCCCCCGCTTGATCACTCCAATACTCTGTTTCTTTGACTCAGAGTTGGTGGTATCGAGAGGTGGGTCCATCTATCTCCACGTCCAGATCCCGAGGAAGAACATTCGCTTTGACAGAATAGTGAGCCCACGGCTTTAATTTCCTCCCGGTCTGTACAAGTGGATACAATGGCCACCTTAGATGACCTCATGAAGGTTATAACCCAAATGCAAAGGGATTTAGCAGAAGCTAAACACGCTACTGCAGCGCTTTCTGATAAGGTCGACCAAAGGCAGCAACAGGGTGTTATCAGTTCTTTCCATTAAAACCACTACGCCTAAAACAGAGCCACATGCCTCCACCAACATTGCAGTGACTATTCCTACATAAATCCTGTTGGCTCCTCCAGAGCAGTTTTCTGGAGACCCTTCCAAAGTACAAATATTTTTGACACAGGTGGAATTACATTTCACCTGCAGACCAACTTCATTCCCAGATCCACAGTCCAAGATAGCCTTCTTGATATCATATCTAGCTGGAGATGCAGCTACTCGGGCTGTTCCTTTGGTAAGACAAGACAGCCCTCTATTGTATAACTGGCATCTGTTCTCACCGCTGCACTTGATGCGACCTTCTCCGGCATTGGTAGGTCCACTATCTCTAACCCTTCCCTGAGCTCAGTGACGTGATGTTGTTTGTTCTGGTATTCGAAGGCCAGCCCAAATGGGTAAGTCCATTGGTATCTCACCTGTTCACCTCGTAGTTTTTCCGTGAGTGCCCTGAAGGTTTGACGTCGTTGTAGGTTCGACTGCGCTAGATCTTGAAAAAGTGTACAGCAAAAACCTTGGAAGGAGATTGCATCTTTCTTTCTGGCCTCCTTTAGTATGGTTTCCTTTACTTTGAACGAGTGGAGCTTCATTAATATGTCTCTAGTGCGCCTTCTCTCCCCGGGGGTGGCTGGTCCAACCCTATGCGCTTGTTCTATTTTAACCTTCATTTGCTTGGGACCAAGGATCTCCTTGTACAGCCCCTCTAAGGAAACCTCCAGATCGGGCTCCTCCGCCCCCTCCTCCAGGTCCCTAATACGAATATTGTCTCTCCTTGACCTGTTTTCCAGGTCCTCGTTCTTCAGTAGGGCCAGTTGAAGCTGGGTGCCTGAAGCTGTACCTTATCGTGGGCGTCTGTCACCCTTTTATCCAATTCTTGTGTTTGGGCCTCTGTCTCCAACAGCCGTGTCCCTACAGAATCCACATCTTGCTGAAGGGAGGTCATCTTTTCTACTAGATCTGATTTCAGTTGGTCCATGGAGGCCTGAGGATCGCCCTTTACCTCATTGGGCAATTCCATCTTGAAGTCCATCAGGGACGCTAACAGGTCTTCCTTGGTCAGCGCCATTCCGGATTCGAAACTCTCCTGGTCGTCCCTGCCTGTTTTTTTGTTTGACACCTTGGTTACGGCTTTTTTGGGTGGCATAGATGTGATCACTGCCCACTGCCAGGGAGTCCCAGGTCCCCCAGATCTCCAGTGGACCCTTCTTCGTGTTCTGGGGATCAGTCGCGCTTGTATAGAGGTTACCCTAGTGTGTGCCTTGACCCTTCTTAGTGCCTGAAATGGTAGTTTTCCTCGAGGATGAAGTGGCTCATGGTGGCCATCTTAGGGTCAGGCAAGGGCTGTGTGCTCCCGTGTCTCGTTGTACTGGGCCTTCGTCAAGTCCTCCTGAGACCTTTTACTGTGCCTCAGTAAAGCCCTCCCTTATCCCCAGGAACTTTAGGGGTGCCTCCTGTGTTTTCTCCCGTGTAGGGGGCTTCGACCGCCATTTTGGGGTCAGACGGGCTGGAATGGGTGCTGTTCCTCCCTCCCTGCGGCTGTTTTCTTGGTCCCCTCTCACTCAGGTGGCGAGGTATCAACGCTGGTAAGACCCGGGGAGCCCCCAGAAACCTACTGATCCCCTCGGGGAACCTTCGTCACTCGGCCGGTGAGCCCTCCGGTACCCGCATCTCCCGCAGCACTTCTCTGTGTTCTCGCTCACCGGGCTGCCTTAATCATCGCTACTGACCTCAACCGGGACCTCTTCACCGCTCCTATACGTCCCGGTGCTCCTGGTCAATATCGGGGGACCCGGGGGACCGGCGCCATCTTGGATCGTGTTGTGCGGTTTACCAACCGGTGATTTTCACTGGAACGCGCGGTCATCGGAGGTCCTCCGGCAATCCTCCTCTTCTCCAGGTCGGAGCGACCTAAATCCTGCAAACAGCAGCGTTCTTGCTGCGCAGGGAACGCGGGATGTCAGCAGGCTGGCGACGGAGCTTGAACGGCTCACGTCCATTCGGCCATCTTGCTTGCCAACGTCCCCTGTTTTATTATTTTGAAGCTTTGATCACATTTAGCAGACCATTGGAAAGGCACATTTCATTTTGGCAAGTCTCTTAATAGGGCACTCACAGTAGGCAAGTCACAAATGTACCTTGAACAATAACTGGCCATGCCAGGAAGGAGCGCAGTGTGGTGGCCTCTTGTGGGGGGCAAGTAGCTGACAGTGCTTTCACTTTTTCTGGGTCAGGAGTTATTACCCGATCACAGAAAACATACCCCAAGAATTTGAGTTTGGTCTAGTGAAACTCAAACTTTGCTGCATTGAGAGTAAGACCTAAATCAGCAAGTAACTAAACACTTGCGTAAAAGCCTTGTCATGCTCCTTTTGTGTTGCCCCAAATACCAGTATGTCATCACTGTGATTAAAAGCTTGCGTGACAGGATGAATTATTCACCATGTAACATATAACATCCTGAAATATTTCTACAGCTGACAACACTCCAAAACTCAACCTTTTGTATCTGAACAAACCAACGTGAGTCAAAAAAGTAGTGATGTACCTACAGTTCTCTTCAAAATCGAGTTGATGGTACCCCTTGTTCAGGTCTAGATGGGAGAAGACTTTCGCACAGTCCAGTTGCATGATCATGTCTGCCATGTGTGGATAAGGATGTCTTTCTCTCTCAATTGCTTTGTTGGCCCGCCGCATATCAACACAGATGCGCACAGCACATCCACTGTCCTTTTTTTGGCACTTTTGCTGAGACCCATGGCGTAGGATGTCATGCTTCAACAGCATTTCCAATTCTTTCTCAACAGCATGTAGGTGAAAAGTGACTCAGCTGTGCCGCTGGGCAACAGGGGGAATGTCCTCATTGATATTTAGTAGCACTTTCACTGTCTTGAGCCTGCCTGTTCCATGAAACAATGACGGAAACTGACTCACAATTTCAGATTGAGTATGGAGGTTGTCATTCAGAGATATCTATCCCATGTCCGCAGCAGTAGCAAATCTGAGTAGGCATGCGCTGGATGAAGTTCCTTGAAGAATGTGGATTGGTGCTAGCACTGATACTGCTTTATATCGCATTGTCACTGCAAATGACTCTTGACTCTGCAATGCTTAGAAGCAGCCCACGTTTATACCTTCATGTTTGACGGGCTGAACAATGACACAGGAGACAAACTGTTGAACTTCTCGAATGGCATGATGTTAATTGACAAACCACTGTCTATGATAAAGGTTATGGGGCAACCGTTAGTGTCTATTGTAATCTTGAGGTACAATCAAATTCAGTAGTTTCTTTTGGTGGTTTGCCTTTGTTTTTTTTTACTCCTTGTAAGCAGCCAACCCTACATGCACCTGTCGTTCCTCAATGATGTCATCTTCGCACATCCATCTTCTTCACTGGCACTTGATAGTGACGTTGAAGAGCCTTTGTAGTATGAACTTGACGATGATCAACTTTGCCTGGTTTCTACTTGTCGTAACTGATTTAGATTTTTGGCCTTGTTGGCGTGGCGAGAATGCTTCTGGAACCTTCAAGCACCCATTTTCTCTTCTTGCTGTGAAGCATTTGGTTTCTCTTTTGCTTTGCAGACCATTAGAAAGTGGTTTTCTTTCCCACAGCCTTTACATGTCTGTCCATGGCTGGAATTTAACCTTCATGAGGAAATGAAAACCTACATAGGAAACACAACTTTTACTTCTCTGTAGACTTTGACTTGTGTGCATCGACCTTGTGCTTGTGCCTGCTTTTCATGATCATCACTGATTCACCTTGAGTTATTTCAGCTTCCATACCAGCATCTAGGTGATCTGCACGTTTTCCTACTCTTGCAGCCATTACTATTTTCTCTATACTGAGTGTCTCTCTCAACATGTGCCATCTGAAAGAGTATGAAAGACAACTATCGATGACTTTAAGGCGCATGGCTTCTTCATCATTGAAGTCACTCTACTTGCAATGTTTGATAAGAATGTCAAGTCTCTGAAGAAACTCATCCATCGTTTTACCCATTTTCTGTCTCGTTTGATTAAAAATTTGCCTTTCATAGTCAACACTCAGCATCGGATTGAACTTGGTTCCCAATGCTACTTTGGTCTGATAGTACGACATTACATAAGTCTGCAAGATTTTCTTCAACACTTCTCTCACTCCGTTACCAGCAGGGCACTCAAAATACTTAATGATTTTCTTATCAACTTCTTATAGACCATCTATGAAGTCACTGCACGTCTCCATGCAGTACACTTGGCGACAATTTTCTACTTCTTGCCGTTGTTGAATGGCAGTGGTAGTTTTAGAAACGCAGCAGCATCATACTTTGCGCTCCCTTCTGCTGTCATTGAAAAATTTCACTATTCTTATGGCTTTTGTTGCCCTGGATGCCACTTGCTGCTGTAGCCGTGCCTGGCTCATCATACCCGATATGAGATAGTGTGGCACTTCCCTCACTCATGCTGGTAAGTACATTTCTACTTTTGTACCGGGTTATCAATTCCTTTAGCATTTGCTTTACATCGGGGATGGCTCTGTGTTATGGTGCAGCGCAATATCTCGTCTTTCAGCCTTACCAGCAGATTCTGGTGGGAATTTCAAATGTGCTCCTCTGTAGGGCCTTCAACTTCTTCAACAGCTGTGTCTGCGCTAGAGCGGGGCCTCGACTCCACATACACCAACTTCAAACTGCTTTGCATTGACTTGGCAAAGCTAAGGAGTTAGGCCCATAAGGACATGCTCCTTAGTTGTGCCGACGCGTTTCAAATCCAGGAAAACCAGTTCCTGGATTCTCATCAGGGCTTTGTCACTTTCTGTATAAGATGTAAAACAAAAAACAATAAAGCTTTATTCAAAACTATGCACTTCTACTCTCTCTATCAATTGCACTACTTAAGCGTTGAGCTCTATTTATGTACCTGAGTAATTTGCGCGAAGGAGCCTTCTTGGTCTTACTGGTAGGCTCTTATCGCAATATCTCGTCCGTATTTTTAGAAAAAAGGTTAACTTTTTTCCATTGTGGTGTTTGGTCCCTACGGGGGAAGGATATGAATATATATGTCAAGCTTGCTGTTGTCCCGCGTTCTGTTAAACTTGCTCAATCCCTACTAGTTCATACCTTAATTTGTCTTGTCAAGGTCGCTGATTTTTCAAGTGCGACACCATTCTTTATATCTTGTAGGATTCTGCCAAGATAAACATTCGTAATAGACTCACTAAGCTCCCTTTTTCAGATTTCAAACGTTTCTGAAACGATCTCCCAACCCATGTCACGTACCTCACTAGGTGCCTGCACGGCTGAGCGTATTTCCTTTTTCTTCTTTTCAGTTCTATGTTAGTTCATTATCGGCGCATTCAATGTGAATTAAGCTGGTGAAAGAAAAATACATTTGTATTCCTCTCCAACCAAATTGTAGCAGAATTGATATAATGTAATAGACAACATGTGTTAGCGTACCTGCTCACGGTCATCAGCCGATTCCCGATGCAGTGCACGCTTCGTTTATGTTCCCAAGTATTTCCTAAACCGCAACAACATTTATTTTAGTTTCTATGGTAGATAACCCCGAGCTCAGGTTTATTTAATAAAATGGAAAGGGGCAGCAGGGGGGAGGGAAAATAATCGAAGTGAGAGACAGTACCTCTTCTTTAGACAGCCAGCACGGTCCAATTTTACACGACCACTGCAGCTGCCATCTTAACAAAGGTGATTTTAACTCTTCCTACTGCAGTGGAGGATTCTGGAATACGTAGTGTATTTTTTTTTTAAATCAGAATCTTATCTGAACTTGCCTGCTCATATTAGTTTATACTGCGACCACTCATTAACTCTTAGATATTTAGAGCAATCATTACCAAACAGAGAGGTTTGTTTAAAGAAAAAGGAATGTGCTGTTGTCTGTCATTAGCTCGTCTACAGGACAATCATTGGGATTCCTGGTGTACATTAACAATTGTATGGAATTTGCCACCCGCCAATATTTTCCATCAACAAGTGCGGAGGCTCGGGACATTCCTTTCTACTACAATCTTGATATTTCTGACAAGTTGTTTAGCCCAGTCTGCGTACTATTAAATTTCAGGATTAGATAGGCTTCTTTTTGGAGCAACATTCTATCTATGTCTGCGGGACGCTTTGTTGAATTTATAGTAAATAGAATTGACCATTTAAAGTTATTTTCTCCATGTGAGTTCTCAACTAAATGTTCCACCATCAGAGCTGTCAGCACTTTCTTTTTAATGCGGGACCTGTATTGAGTAATTCTCATGTTAATTTGCTGGTTGGTCTTTCCTATATAGATCTTCATACAGGGACATATTATCACGTAAACCACATTTTTTGTTTTACAGTTTGAAAAAATCACGTATTTCCATTTTGTGCCTAAGTGGTTGAACTCATTCCCCTCAATGGTGTTGGGGCAAGCCACGCAATTTCCACACTTATGGTGGCCCTCCACTGGTTTAAGGTTCTATTGGGATAGTAGGTCACTTTTTACTTTTGGTATTGTAACATCTGCTTGGACAACTAAGAGTGGTACGGAATCCAAGGAAGAAATTAAAATAGGACATCACAAGGATACTGAGCAAGCAAGAACAAGGAGAAGATGAGAAGAAAATACAGGAAGTATTACTCATCCTCCACCATTTTCAAATTGTGTATGTAATAAAATATAAGCATAACGTTGCGAGTACATAACAGCAAAGTCCATAAACGTAACATTGCGTTATCAAAGTTCACAATGTAATACGATATAAGCATAAAGAAGGGTATGAATAACAGCAGAGTCTAAGAGTGGACTAAAAATAAACTGTACCCCAACAGGGCATAGATAATGTAGAAGATGGGAATGATACTGATAAGAGAAGAACCCTCCAGTGAGGGAAACTGCGGGCAGAAATGGGACTAACACCCCATAAGACACACCCTAGGAAAGGGTAATAATGTACCACTACAGCGTGAAGATGGGACTGACACCCATGACCTACCATAAGACTAAAAGGTGGGCAAAACTAGTGTAAATGGGACTGTGACCCATAGGACGTTGCCCTGTGTGAGGGTATAAACCATAAATAGCCCATGTGGGCAAATGTGCTATAAGAGAATGGGGCTGGAACTCATTCCAAATCCTCATGTAAGGGAGAATGAAATGTACTGTTAACAACAGAAAAGTATAATGAAGCCATTCCCAGAAGTAGGAGGGGTGGTGCCCTTGATGGCGCGTGATTACTAGTCCAGTAAATCATACTCACCTGGGCCCATAAACATTCACACTTCGAACCGGTAATCCAGCTTAATTTCCTGCCTATCAGAATTTTATTTCACCTTAGAACTTACACCTGTACCATGACTTACCAAATCCTTGTCACTTATGCTTTAAGTGCTAAACCTAAGGATCAGGGAGTTCGAATAATAGGTAGTGATTTGACATTTACCTTCATGGAAATACCCACAGACTCAGGAGAAGTTTTAAACACTTTATCTATGCAATATTTTATGAGTCAAAGCCACAATAGTGTGATCAGAAACTTTGCAAGTAAGAAAATAACTATTAAAACATAAATCTTGCAGGATTTTAAGAAAATGCCTTTAAACATTGGTACCTGGGAAGGGTGAGAAAGGGAAACAGTACAAGGACATACCACATGGGTTATATTTACCTAGAATGGTGCGAAGACCAACACTGGCCACGGGCTGGAACAAAAGAAAGGCTCCCGATTAATCAGGCGCCAACAGGACAGGACAGGTGCAGAACAGGACAGGTAGCCTCCGCTAAGTGCAACGCCAGCGTCACATCCCTCTCTACCGCTACTCTCGGCCCCTGCTTCTCCCTCAGAAAACTCCCAATTCTTCTGTCAAAGTGCTCGACCAGCACTCTGCTCCCGCATCTCCTTCAGCATACGTTGGGTCAGTGACAGGTCTGTGACAAGTCGGACAAACTAACTGACTAAGCCTACCTTAGTTATACCATTTCAGTGTGTGTGTACTACCCCTTAATGTTGCAAATTCTATCTGTTACCTTCATTTGATTGGTCAGAAAGACGAGGAGAGGTCATCACACCATACTAAGATGAGATCATTTCAATTCAATATAGTTGATCAATGTTCTCGCCCATAATTTACTTTCCCATGATTTTATTCCACCCAGCAATATTATTTCATTTTAATAAACAATGTTTAACAAATTTGCAGGTTGTCTTCCTTTTCCCACGTCATGGGGTGAGTTTCCTAGGTGCATCGCGGGTAAGACAGTCTTTGGCAAGGTTTCAATGCCACTGCTCGAGGTCTTTCAGTGCTCCTAGCACATGCGCAGAGGGCTTTCAGTATGGCGATTCAAGTCACCCTTCAGGCCCAAATAGGAGCTATTAAAAGTCAGAGAGACACATTTGAATACAAAAATAAATTAATTCTCTGTATACCACTTATTTCTACTCTAACCCCATCACTTTAATTTTATTATAACATTAATAGTTAAGCAGAACACACACATTTTAGTTTGAGCAGGAGCATGTGCATTAGTATGTAACGCATGAAGCGGCCATTTTGACACTAGTGCGCAGCAGCAAGAAATTCCCACCAAAAGCATAGATACGTTACACCACGTAGATGTGGCAGACGCATGCGCAGAAAGGTTCCCGCATTTTTCGGCGGCCATATTAGGACACTCGGGTTACTGTTAGTACAAACACATACGCAAGCTTCCACTACATAATAGAAATGTTGTGTTGTGCGGTTTTAGTACTCACAAAACATGTTGGTTAATTCGCTACATGTTATTTTGATAGGATTGAATACAAGCCCGTTTCTGTACTTATGAAACCTTGCTCCATCACCCTAAGACAAGAAATGAGAAGTAATATTCCTGTGAAGCAGCCCCACCAGGAGCCGCCTGCCTGCTGCTAAGCCCATTCTCAGCTGTCAGACTTCACCTCACAGGCACCCAACATTCCAATCGCATCATCACTCCAACACTCCATGCAGCACACAGCACAAACACACTGGCCGAGCAGGTGGTGACAATGGCAGAACATTAACATGAGCAGGATACTACACGTTTGTTTCACATCCCTTTCTAGCGGCAGTTAAAGCGTTCCTCTCCTTAGGCTGCGAGCCATATTTATGTTTTCCGTTGCTGCCTTCCTTTCTCCTCAGTGTTGTATTTCTTTGCCCATTTCTCTGTGGCCCGCTCCTTCGTTCAGCTCCCCGGCCGGTTGTACTGCCTTACCGAGCTTCCTTCTTCTTCTGCCAAAGCTGGTAGGGTAATTCTCGGCTTTCAGCCTGCACCCTAGACACACCCTTTTACAAACCTCTGCCCTCTCTTCAGCTGCAGAATAGTTAACATCTTGGCTCCCTGGTGATTGATTTTCCCTTTTTAATCAGGGTTATATTTTTCAATATTTCTGTCACCTTTGTCCCTGTTATTCTGTTTAAATATGTGTGAAGACGCGGATTCTCAGACAATAAAGGAAAACATGAAGTCCTTTGTTGAAGATTCTGTCCAACAAGAAGTTTCTGTCTCCATGTTGGATGTTTCCAAGTGTTTTGGAAGCCTCTATTGCCAAAATGTTGCAAAGCCCTACTGATGTTCCTTACAAAAAAGAAAATAAACGTGCTGCTCTTCGCAGGAGCACTCAAAAGGTGTTTCTAGTAAAGCTGGTCCGCCCACCGAGGTTTCCTTTACGGGGCTTACTTCTTCTCCCCTCCATATCATTAGTTACAGGACACTGATGATGATGAATGATGATGATGATGACTACAATGACGTCTTGGGGGACGCTGGGGTTACTAATGATGTTTTTCCCAATGTTTTTGTTATACAATTGAGATTTTCCTATCCTTTTTGTCAGAAAGGCTAGATTTTATTAAAGACACGGAGGCGAGTATTCTCCCACTACTGTTTTTCTAACCCACCTTGGTACTTTTCTCTACAGTTCCAATGCCTTCAACCAGTTCCTCTTCATCATCCTGTCACGGTGATTCTCCTACTTCGGACCGCTCCTGGCGGATGGCCTTGGTCGCTTCAGGATTTCAGAGCATGTTTCCTGTTTTCATTTTTAGATGTCTTCAAAGTTTTGATGACTGTTTTTCTGACTTTGACTTGTGCTCTACTTTTGTTCTCTAGTCCTTATCTGGAATGACTCTCGCAAGGAAAGAGAGCTGGTTGCTCTCAGTGAAGATGTTTACTGTACTCGATGTCCTATTGGTCAATCCATTATGATGTATTGTTTGTAGTTCTTCCCCAGGGGTTTCTGGGTAATGTATTGCATTACCTCTTGGCTGCTGTTTATTAAATGCAAGAAAAGTTCAGCATAATACTTGCCTCCATGTCTTTAATAAAATCTACAAATAATCAGAGAGAGTGACAGAGGGCCATTTAAGGTCCAGCACATGCGCCCACACGAATGTAAATATACACACAGGTGTGCATTCCTATATTAGGGAAGGTTCGGGGGAACCTGAGGGATCAAGTGCCAGATGTAGGTAAATCTCATTTACCGATTCATAAATACCGAATTTTACCGATTCGGTATTTATGAATCTGTAAATGAGATGTAGGTAAAAATTCAGTATTTTTTACCGAATCGGTAAGATTCGGTATTTACCGATTCGGTAAATACCGAATCGGTATTTGCTATTGAATCCTATGGGCCTTGAAGCCCATAGGATTCAATAGCAAATACCGATTCGGTATTTACCGAATCGGTAAAAATACCGAATTGCTAAGGGGGACAGGGTGTCACTTTGACACCCTGTTGCACCCCTGTAACTGGCGTTTGCGCCATGTGGCACACAGACATGCCCTTAAGGCATGTCTGTGTGCCACATGGCACAGGTGTACATGCACAGATGTGCATGTACACAAGAATTCGTAATTTACCATGCAATTGTATTGCATGGTAAATACCGAATTCTAAAGGCCCTGTAGCACTGTCAGAAGTACTACCTACAGCACAAAATACATTTTCGGTATTTTTACCGAATGGTAAATTTACTGAATCGGTAAAATTTACAGATTCGGTAAATTTACCGATTCTGTAGTTTTACCGATTCGGTAAAATTACCGAAAATGTACGTTTTTCTAGCCCCTACATCTCCATAGCACTTAACCGGTCAGAAACGGCCGAAAATCGGTATTTTCGGCCGTTTCCGACCGGTAAAGGGCTACCTACATCTGGCCCCTAGTCAAGGGATCTGATCCTTCAGGAGCAAGAGCCCTCAAACACCCCAAGGGGTGCCATGCTTCATCATATTGATTACAACCAATAGGGGAAGCCCTGTAACCCATACCTGGGGCTTATAAACAATATAAATGCTACAATGGGTCAGATTCTTAGTTAAATAAAAACATTAGTAATTTTGGTGATTCATTTCAATAATCAAAAGAATGTTGAGAAAGTACGATTCAAAGATTTTTCTTTAGTGAGAAGTATTTTGTACAAATACACAACTATACAAAAGTGCTTCTGAAAGTACACAAACATATGTAATGACAAAGACAAACTTTAGTGTAAACATAAATAATAACAGTGGCAAAAATAAGAAAAATTATATACAGTAACAGGTTTGTAGAATCACAAAAACAAAACACTATCAATGCTTCCTCTGAGTTTTTCGCCAGTGAAGGCGTCGGTGCCTTTTCAACCATAGTCATTTAGCAGGTATCATCAGGACAAAAACATATAAGGAGCAACTGTCAATATTTCAAGCGAACTGGAGGAAAAACTCAGGCCTCAATAGTCGCTTGAGTGACTATTACGCCTTCGTGTTATAATGCTTCATCATAGGGTAGCTCTTCGTTGGGCCGGCGCTGTAATGCCCAACGGGCCCTGCAGGCCCGTTGGGCATTACAGATGAAGGCCAGAGTGGACCATTATTTCCACTCTGGCCTTCATCTGTTTTTAACGTGACCGAGATTTCCACACATGAAACATTTGCCTTATGAATACCTCGAGTCATTTTTAATCCACCACCCTACTCACTTACAAACACCCTCACATAATACACCACACTTCACTATGACAGCTCAAAAGCACACTGGCAAAGAGCCCCCTTCTGCGTGCCCATTGGGCATTGCAGCGCCGGCCCAGAGAGAAGCTGCCCTATGATGAAACATGACAACCCTTGGGGTTTGGGAGGGTTCTGGCTCCTGAATGATCAGATCCCCTGACTTGATCCGTGAGGTTCCCCAAACCTTCCGTAATATAGAAACTGCACACCTCTATGTATATTTAATCAAATCTAGCCTTTCTGAAACCAAATCTAGGAAAGTCTCAATTATACTCCCCTGTAGGCATTCACTGCAAAATCAAATCAACCAATGTCCCATCTCCCTGAGCACATAAGAGCATCTAAAGAGGACACGCTAATTTTGTCAATTTCTATTTTACCATCTGCTCAGTGGTGTACAGTATAGTTTATAGCTTTGACAGATTTGCCATGACCCTTTTAGAGACACTCCAGCCCAGTTTTGTCATCCCACTTAGAGACAGTCCTGCCTAATACCATGCATCAGGTGTTAGACTAACGCATTTCAGTGTGGTGGTCCGCATCACCGCACTGAAATGCGAAGTCACGCATAATAGTGCCTCATCAGCAGCGCTAAGTATTCATGCACCTTACCGACTATTGAAATTAAAGCTCGTTTGTTCGTCTGGATTGGCAGCACACAGTGCATGCTGCTTCCGCCAGGCCGGGGGCAAGTCTGCCGCTATAAGCTGCTACAAAGTAACAGAAATGTATCCGACACGCGCCGCAGCATGATTAATGACATCACCTTCCTTCATGAGGCTGCAGCGCGACTAGTGAGCAGGCAGCTAGAGTTAAATACAGGTGGCTGACAGAGGTCCTTCTCATGGGGTTAAAATTGCTCCTCTGGTAAGATGAATTTTGCCTGCTTAGTGGAGTTAGTGCTATAGTACGCTTGTGTGATTTGCAAAGCGCAGCATTTAGGTAGTGGAACGTGCAGCGTATTGCTTTCACCACAGAAATGTTATCAGGGGCAAGGGCGGCGGATTCACACACTTCCCGCACTTACTCTGCACGGGAGGGTGGGTGTCCGGACAATGGGATCAAGGAGACGCTTGCTGCTCGTCTCGAGCTCCACTCTGCAGAGGCACTGGCTACCTTCCTAACAAAATGCATTAATTATCTGGTCTGATTTTATAGAAGGCTCTATTTGTTATACCAAAGAAGCGCTTTAAACTAGAGCCAAACCTACTTCATGTAGATACCCTCCAGGCCGCATCAGTTCCCACATGGACACACTTATGGTTGGAAAGGAGCTGTGCCGGGTGGGCCCAGGCTGTGGAGGATGTCCAATTTCCTGTTCGCCAGCCAGGCCACAAGGCACCCAGGAATTCATTTTTGTTCAGCTGCGTGCCCTGCTGTGTGGCCCAGAGTTAAAGGAGGAAGTTGGTGTTCAAGACCGATCACCTGCTCGCATCATCCTAACCGCGCCATGTGCTGTTGCTGTGCCCTTCTGCTCAGGCAGTGCCTAACTTGTGCCCGGACTCACCTTACAGGATGAATCTCATAGTGGGAGCAGGTGACACAGGCTGAGGCAGTGAAGCACGGCTCGTTCTGAATCTCTGAAGAAGAGACAGACTAACGAAGTCCGCGGTGCCACGCCAGCAGCTCCTATAAGTGGATAATTCTATCAAGAGACTTAGTAAGTCACATATTAA
Source organism: Lissotriton helveticus (assembly GCF_964261635.1). Lineage (NCBI taxonomy): Eukaryota > Metazoa > Chordata > Amphibia > Caudata > Salamandridae > Lissotriton > Lissotriton helveticus. Next base: position 235,839,284 of record NC_136062.1, on the reverse strand, counting down.
TAAAATAATTTACTGCTGCTGACATTTAAAATGTTTGTTACGAGAATGGGGAAGGGGCTCCAGCACAGCATAGCGCCGTGCAAAAAGTACACACTAAAGTTGTCTGTGTGGTAAATGTTGGGCTATCCAAGGTCGGAGTTTTGTCTAATTAAACTAGCTGTTTTGCTGATGTATTAGTGCAAAGGGTTTAATATCCTTGCTTGACAGTATGTAGCAACAGGCTTTATTTTTGCAGCACCAAGAGACTTGGTAAGTCACAGATTTGCCGGGTGATTAATGCTCCCGCTGGAGAGTGGTCACAGTGTTCTCTACTGGCAGTTTTCACTCTCACCATGAAGTAGTGCCGAGGGTGAATATGCCTGCTATGAAGAAAGTCTACCAGCATATTACAGAACCGTGTTGCATATTGCGTATTGGATTGCTCAGTGAATTGCTGCTTTTATCACAGAAATCCCTTTGTTACTCGTGGTTGAGCCGTACCTGGAGCTGAGGTTGGGGTAGAGCGTGCTGATTATTTAGAAATTAAATAATAGCTTTAAAAGCACCTGCTGCAGAGTTCGACTTTCTTGTTGCACTAATGAGTGTGATTTCTGATATTTGCCTGTTTCCATGGACTTCATTGCATGATTTTGGTTGCAAGAAAATGTTTAAGTATCACACATTTAGTGGCTGAATGTCTCTCATAAATCCACTGAATGTATGAAAATGTCACACATAAGCAATCCGAAACACTTGCAGCTATGCTCAAATGAGTGTAATTTCTGACATTTATATGTTTCGCGTTGTCTTCATTGCTTGATTTTCTTGCGAGAAAGCAGACTTGCCAAGTATCACGCATTAGGCGTGATACTAACGCATTTTAGTTCGGTGGTCCGCATCCCCGCACTAAAATTTAACGTCACGCATTTGCGGCGCCTCCTTACCACCACTGTCGGTGCAGAGGAAAAGACAAGCGGGCCGAAATCGCCATCCATAATTATATTGGTGTCTCGTCGATCCTGGGCACTGGAGTTCACGACGTTGAAATGGGTCGCACAGTCATGGCAGAGGCAGGTTCAGTCAGTGATCATTACAATAGGATCTGACTGCCTTGGTGTGTGCTACAGAACTCGTCGCGGCCGCGCTGACACAGGTGTGTGAATTTATAGTATTTCTGGGAATGTTTCTTTGGAGTCAGCCTGATTTTGTAACTCTCAGCTGGTGCCCGTTAATGTTGGTTAAATGACAACAGCTGAGCTGATATATCCGCGCTGGCCGCCCGGTCATACTCAGTCATGCGTGGAATCTTTAATTGGATTCCTGCAAGGCGCCTCACACCAGGGAGCTGTGCATTTAAGTACGCAGTGTGCGCGCTCCATCGCTGGTATGTCAAATAGGCGCAAATAACAATAATATTTGTTTTCGTTTTGTGCCTGGCGGTTCAGCCGAGCCCTGCCTCTGTTTGCTCTAACCTCCACTGGCTGTAACACGTAGTTTTGCAGCCGGCGCGAAAATATAACTAATACAGGACCTAGCAGTGCCTGTTATATATTTCATTTAGAACGTCACTCACTGGAGCCTGACTGAGACCCTGTTGCAGCTCCACTCGCCCTGGCTGCACTGAGCAGCGCCGCTTAGTTCTGAACATGAGCCAGATCTCATTGATCATTACATCTTATTTACTATTGTCTCATGTAAATTGAACTATACGTACGAGTCAGTCCCATCCGGTTTTTTGTTTAATTGTGGTCAGGTGACGTTCAACTTTCGAATCAACAGTACGTTATATTTAATTACAGCGTCCCTGCTCTACCAGAGCCTGCAGCTCACTGCTCTCAGGACACTGCCCCAGACCTCTACTCAGTTGACACAATGAGTGCAGTCCATACATTATTATTATTTATTAGCATTAAAGGACTAAAATATTATTACTGCCTGACTAACCCTGTAGCACACTGACTGAATAAATTAATTACAATTAGCACCTGAGATCCTTACTGGTGCCTCTCAGCCTGCTTGGTCAGGTCTTACATGTGATAGACCTGGAGAGACTATTTGTCAATTGTGAGTGACTTTTCATTTTTGGTGGTTTACAGCATTTTCAAGATCTTCTAAGAGTTTTTCGTTGCTCACATGGGTGTAATTTCTGATTGATAAATTTACCTGGTCTCTATTGCTTGATTTTGCTCACGAGAAAGTTTCACTCATATTCGTTGAAATGTCACTCATAATTACACAGAAATTATGAAAGTGTCACACATAGCAATCTGAAACCTTGGCAGCTATGAGAAAGTGTCACTCATTATTTGTGGAAATGTCACTCATTGTTACACTGAAATTATGAAAATGTCACACATTGCAATCTCAAACCTTGGCAGCTATGTAACTGATAAACAACAAAATCGAGGGATAGGAATGTATGGATTAATATTTACGATTGACGACTGCTCTGGGCACGATCCACAATAATTTCTTTTCAACGTGCCGTAAAGAAGAAGACGCCTTTAAAAAGAACATTTGACTTCCTTTAACACAGACCGTGCGATCGCTGACGTATGTTTCCACATACTAAAAACATTTACCTGTGTCCTGCGGAAAATTACATAAGGATCAGTAGAAATCCGATTCCAACTACTTACAGATATACACAATTTTAAAATGGCCGGTAGATTTTCCGAATTTCAGCGGGATTTTGCCTTTGTCGTCCTTTTTTTGTTTCTCCCGTAATACTGGCTTCTCGTAGATCAGCTGACTCGACGTCAGTGCCCAGCCTGACGCCAGGCGATCACGTGAGAGGAGTAAGAGCCTGTGGCCCGATAGAGACTGGTGAATGAAGATATCAAGTTACAAGGATTGAAGCTTTTGCATCTAACTGACAGGACTGGTGGCAGCTGCAAAGGATAATGGTGAGTATGACACGGTGTAGTATCCGCAGTCAGTAGATATAAAAGCAACCGACATGCGTTATGTATGCTATCGCGCGTGCCTTGCTTGTTAATTTGTTCAGTATCCGTCAGTAGTTCTAACATCATGCATGTTTTCCGTACATTGGCCCCTTTGTGGTTTTCGCTGTTGCTTATGTAAGTATGCTTTCTACTTGTGTGTTCTTACAGTGTTCACCAACGACTCTTTGATTAGTGTGTATGCAGTGCTTTAAATGGAAAAAAACAAGTGCAGGTACTCATCAAATTGAATTAGGGGTGTGGCTAGTGGGCGGGGCTAGGGGTGAGATATGATAAAATGGCACTCCTTCCATCTGATGTGTATTCATTTTGTATTTGCATTGTCCTTGATGGTAATCTCAAATTCCCCATATGTCCCTCTGCACATGTGACATAACACATGCTTAGTAATTAATAGGCAATTTGCTGAACTTACTGTAACTTCAGCTGAACTTGAAGCCGGAGAACAGGGTTTGAGTGTCAACAGTGATGCTCAACATCCATGAATATCCCTGTGCCTCGCAACAAAATGAATGTGTCTCATCTGTACAACTGATGCTCATGTGAAGTGCTCTAATACCTTGGAGTCTAGTTTGCACTGTATTAAACCCTTCCCCCCCCACCCTCCAACCAAAAAACAATTCTAATTCACATGCCCGATAGGGCACACTGATTCTGTTAATTTATATGCAATGGTAAATCCTTTTTTATTTAAATTAATTTTTGGATGCTTCAGCTCACCACATATAGGAGGCATGTTTTCTTTTTTTGTGGCATATTGGTGCAGTCATCTTTTTTGAATTAACAATTGCACTAGCGTTACCAAGACCACACCTAATGGCTTTGCCACTACTTGTTTATCTAGTGCAGCTTCTTGATACCACACTGTTCTTGTCAGGAAAGTGGAATTATGCGATCCCTTTTCTCATAAATTATGGATCTGCTGCATTTGCCACATCATCTAATGCATAATCTTCATATTTTAACAAAAAAAATAGTTTCTACCTCAAACAGTTCAAAAGTTACTAAAATTGTACCAACACGTGCTGCTGCGCACTGGAATGCCCTTTCCAACAGTTGACGTCTCACCTTCCTGTTGCTTATTGTGTTTAAACTGAAGGGCAACCTATGCCGAGACAGTGTTAACAAGTATACAAAGTAATAAAGTAATACAATCAGGAACTATTCTGCATTATGCAGCATAAATTGCCTTTTCTTGCTGCTTAATTTAATCAACTCTAATGCATAATTACAGTGGCTGTGATTATTATTATTATTCATTTGCATTGGGCTTAAATACTCAAATTCACGTGTGCGCTCTCACTGGCCCGAGCACACATACAAAGCAGTACGCACACTTTCTTTAAAACACCTTCTTAGTCTATCCAGATTCTTTATCTTCCCCTTACACATAGACGCACACACAAGCCGTTAAACACCCACAAGCAGTCACACACTCACACAAAAGGCTCACGCAGGGTAAAGGACATTTTTACCTCTTTGCCTCCCGTTGTTCCTTAATTGCCGCTCTCAGTGGGTCGCCTGGATTTCAGGGTGTGCACAATTCACACCATAGTGTAAATGTGATGGACAGAGCAGTGTTTGAATGATATGGACACTGCTCTGTCAAGCTCAGCGTGAAGGTGACACTCTCGACACCTGCACATGAAAGACATAACACAACTGAGCTGCATTTGAAAGGCTCCGGTTCCTCATGGGCTCAGCACAAGGCTACAGGGGCACTTTGGCTGTCTGCGTATCATCATAGAGGCAGGCGCCACCCTGCCTCCGCACAATTAGCAATGAACAATATATATATGACAATAGTACCGGTACTCTCCTTGGCGTGGAGAGAAGTGCCAGTACTTGAAGGGATAAAATTAATAATTGCTGGTACTCAGTACCGGTGAGTACCGGCCCATTTAAAGCACTGTGTGTATGAATATATGTTAGTGGTGTATGGAAGGCAGAGAGATGAGAGACTGTGTGCATCCTCACAAGGTAACGAGAGGACGGCCCTAGAGTCATACAAAATGACTGCAGAAATAATAGTTTCCGTTGTGATTCACCAGTTAGAAGGTTGCACTGGATACCTTTAAACTATGGGTAGAGGGCGTGGCGTAAAGACCAGAGCTGCCGACCTTGGGACTGGAGAACCAGGTTCCTGTCTCGGCGTGGGGTCAACATCCTGTGATTTTGCTCAAATCACTTACTCTCCCGTGCCTCACAAAAATGAATGCGAAAAAAAACCTCTTTGAACATTAGCCACGTGAAAACAAGTCTACGGAATGAAACAATACCAGTCAAAAGCGATAGCCCCTTCCCCTCCCAATATTAAATTCCAAAATGTCACTGAATTATTTTTACTGTCCATTTATGTGGAGACACTTAAATTCCAGAAGTCATTCTTGTTTCCCATACGTTTCTCGTTGGTGAATGATGTTACGTGTATGGTATACCGGGCTAATTGTCATATATCCGCAGTGTGAAGTTCTTCAATGTGTAAACGTATGTTGATGTAGCCACAAGAGAAGTGACTCCGTGTGTTCATAACAATATTTGAGAATACATAGATGTTTAAAATTGCTGATAGCTTCACCTTGCTGTCATGTGTACAGTAAGCACCTACTCGGATATTTGGTCACAGTTGCATAATCGGGTCAGGTGAGTGGAGGTGGGATCTGTAAAATAGCACCCTGTGTCTAAGCCTGTTTTCTCAGTTGCATCTGTAGCTGAACGAACCTCTTCTCTACAGTCGTACTAGTGAAAGACCCACTAATGAATAAAAAACGTAATATCCAAAATCTTACTAACACAATACTGGATCCTGCTACCTTTCATTCTGACTCCGCAACCAATCTATGACCCCCTACTCACTAATTAATACTTCATCACTCACTTATTAATACTACATCACTCACTTTTGAAATCCAGCCAAAAATTATCCAATCTCAACCTGAAATAAACTTGATTAATTTTAAAATTTCCATTATCCTTGAAGTGTGCCCGACAGACCCTATCATAAAGCTAGAGTTTCAACAGAGTTATCTGGAGTGATAGAATAATTCTAGATTTAGCTTTGGTGTAGAACCTATTCTATTTGTATTAGAATAAGGAATGAGAGACGGGAACAAAGCTACAACTCGCAACGCATGTTATTCCTTTATAAAGATAGCGTCCATTGCTGTGCATCCATTCATCCATTTGTTTCAAAGAAAACATCAGTTCAAACATATTACACTTATGTTTTATGCAAGCAGGTGCACTTTTATACTAGAACAAGAGTCACAGGTTTCTCCCAAAAGGACTTGACGCAGCACTCGTTGACCTTTTTATTAGGCCTTGAAAAGAATGCATTTTCATTCTTATCAGAGAATGGGCAAACCAACAGAATCATTCAGTAACTCAGGCAGAGTGTTTTTATCACCGTACACCTCTTCCTTTGTCCTTAGATTGTTACTTCTTTGTCTTAGGCCCGTTGTCTCTTCCCTTATCCTCACTTTCTCACCTCCCTTACCCTCCACTTCTTTTCGATCTCCTTTCTCTCCTCTCCTAATGTATTGCTGATTGTTTGATGTAATGCGTAATTGTTGATCTTTTTCTGTTATACTGTTAAACCACCTTGTTGCACTTCTTTTCGTCCCTCCTGTCTTCTCCTCCCGCTTCCTCCCTCTATTTATGTCTCTCCTTCTCGACTCTCTCAATGTATTGAGACTGAACTTTTTTTGTCTGATGCCCGATGGAGCTACCTGGTTTAGTTATAGGGGAGATGGGCCGTGGATTCCCTCCTTGGTCATCACCTACCCAGTCGGTCTTTAGACGGACTTCTTTTCGTCTCTCCGTATTGTCTCTTCCCTTATCCTCCCTTTCTCACCTCCCCTGCCCCATCCACTACTTTTCTCGCTCCTTTCTCTCCTCTCCTTATTGTATTGCCTATTTTTTTTAGATTTATTGTGTAATTGTAGACCTTTTTCAGTTACATCGTTGATTTTCTGTTATATTGTTGATCCTCATGTAAAGCGCTCGGATACCTCCGGGTCTAGCCAGCGCTACATAAAACTCTTTAAATAAATAAATACATACTTCCCCACTTCTGCATGAAGTTGGAGGCTGCTGCAGAGTCCCTTAAATGGAATTGCCTACCTTTGTGTGAAACTCTCAGGATAGCCATGCACAGAATTTAAGCCTTGGCACCTAAGCTTAAAAGCAGTCTCCTGATAGGCTCTCATTCGTTCCTCCTCCTTCGCTGATTTCTAAAAATATCCATTCAGAATGAAGCAAAAGCTTTTTGTTACTCCATGCTCTAATCAGGATCTTTCTCTGTCGATGCCTCATCACTCAAGCGGGCCATGATTGTCATGTCTCTGCTTTCTTTCCTTGGCCCCTTAAGCTCCGATCTAATTCAATGATAGCGTATGACCTGTTTAGGCACCTCCTGTGATGATTTATGCATTTTTGTTGGTTTCTGTTTAAACATCCCAACTCCTGTTTCCTTTTGTTTAACTATGTGTGTCAGAGATCCTCATCTTGGCTTAGCTGTAGGTTAATGACCACAGGGCGAGATATCTGTGGTGTAAGAAGGTTTCTCGACGTAGTTCCTGGTGACTCCTTCTAAACACTCATTGTGATATCAAGTAACTGTATGGTGTACCTGATGCTATGTTAAGATGTTCGGGAAAGTATAGAGTTCTTCAACCCGGATGGTCTCCTTAAAAAAAAAAAAGAGATCACTCCCTTTTAAAAAAAAAAAAAATGGTGTAAATTAGGTTTGTGCTTTAGGAAGATACTTTGTACAGTGTATCTGTTTGTTAGGGTCTCTCCATTTTCCTCTATTACTCACTTGCTTGCACTCTCTCTTACAATTCGCATGCCTCTCCCCAATGTTAACTGCACCTTCATTAGGACTGTTAGCAATAGTTCATTTGGCAAAAAAACCTTCTGACTTCTTAGCTCTGTTCTTGGATATATGTGAACTTATATAGCGCAACCTACCCACTAAGTAACCGTATTCATATATAAGCCAAACCTTTAAATATGCACGTTTAGGCATGCATTCATCATTGTTTTGTTACCTAAAAGCAGGGAATGTTTGCATCAATACATGGCCTATATGTAAAGAACAATGCATGCATTTATTAACATTTTTTATAAAGAACAAAATAACAAGTATAACCTGACCTGCAATAATAAAGTACAGTTATGTTTATTAACATATCACTTTAAGAAGCTATGTACTCTTGTGTTGTGCCAAAGATACCTTTGGGAAAGTAGATTTGTGATTGTAATGCTTTCAGTGGTCTGAAAACAGCCTCCTGAATGCTTTAACATTATTGCAAACAGAAATGTGAAAAGAGCATTTGAATGTCATCATAATTATTGTAAATCATCACATTTATCTTCTCAAATGTAAATGAATAGTGGAGCTAAGAAATGGCTTACATTTTTATTGCAGAACTAACAGGACGGTACTTTGGTAACTGCAGTTTTCACTGTCAAATTGGGCTGCTTCTATTAGTAGGCTGAACCAAGCAGACAGCCCAAAAAGCTATCTGGTTGCAAAATACTTATTGTGGGCTTACCAATAACTTACAGTGGTTTAGAGCCTGCTTATTGCTCTTATTGGTTGACTTTACTGTCACTCGTATTTCATTACTTTTATATATTCAACAGCTTTCCTTGTCAATTTTGTGTTTTTCCCGTTCGCTGGTGTATATCTTCTTCTTTTTTTTTATTTTTTATTTCTGTAGTTTTTTATTGTATAAAAAAAATATATATTTACATGGAGCATGGTATATACATGGTTGGAGGAAAAGGGAAAAAGAAAGGAAAAAAAAGAAAAAAGGAAAGAAAAGAAAAACGCCCGGGGGGGGGGGGGGGGGGGGGGTTAGCTATCTGTTTCCAGTCTCATTCGGTTAGTTCGATTACTAGTCATCAAAGTTCTGCTTGTCGTTGTCATCTGCCGTCCCTTCGTGTTGCTTGGCTTGCATCTTTGTCCCACGCCCCGGAGGATAGAGAGGATAGGGACAGATCGAAGAGGAAAAAGAAAGGAGCGTTGTAGGTTATTTTCCTTTTGTATGCACATGGGACCAAACTACAGGAAGATGGTGATGGCCCTATACAAAGACCCCAAAGCTCGGGTGGTAGTAAACGGAGGCACATCAGACATACTTAACCTAGGTCGGGGTACGAGACCAGGATGCCCATTATCACCAGCCCTATTCCTACTAGCCATATAACCACTCCTAACCATGATCGGAACCAAAGAAGACATAGCAGGAATACCTATAGGGGGAGAAACCTTTAAGTTAGCGGCATACGCGGATGATGTACTAATAGTCACAGAAGACCCAGAGAGATCCATCAAAGCACTGACTGACACGATAGAACAATATGCCCAGGTCTCGGGGTACAAACTCAACAAGGACAAATCCGAATGCAAACCACTGAACGTCCACACAACAAAAACGGTATTAGGAACGTCCGGACTAACATAGCAACAGAAGCCCATAAAATATTTGGGCCTCCTCTTTGAGAGAGACCTAAGAGCAACACTGGAACACAATGAGCAAGCAACCCTCCAGAAAATTAAGGACAGAGTAGAAGGGTGGTCCCCCAAATTCACAACATGGTGGGGCAGAGTGGAGGCGATTAAAATGATGCTCACACCGATGGTTAACTACATGCTGAGCATGCTTCCACTAATAAGCACAGAAGACTTCCACAAGAGACTGGACAAAATGCTGAACAATTTCTTGTGGAGGGGGAAAAAACCCTGAATAAGCATACACAAGCTCAGACTCTCAAAAGATCTGGGTGGTCTTAACTTAACCAACTTCAGGTGTATATCTTCTTTTTAACATCCTCTTAAGTAGTTAACAATGCCCATCCACTGATCCCTTTTAGGGAACTACTTTTTTCATTTTGGTCTATTACTCTATGAGAGTACATACGCGCCACTGTTTTTTAAATTTTATTTTTTATTTTACCAATCCAAGTGGCGTCCGCCATCTGTTATCTGTAAATAAACAAGCATTTGCAATGCAATAGGTCTCGCATTAGGAAAGTTTGAGCTATTGGTATTGTAAATGACACATTTTTTATTTATGTTTTGTTTTTGAAAATAGCGAAATTAATAGCTGTCATTTACAATGCCAATAGTTATAACTTTCGCAAATGTGACACGTATAGCATTTGTAATGCAACATGTGTTGTATTTACGTGACTTACATGTATTGATATTACAAATAACAATTGCTTTTAATTTTTTTTAATAATTAATACTTAAATAAAAGTTATTGTCATTTATAATGGCAATCGCTTAAAGTTTTGTAAATAACTTTTGTGAAGATTATGTTCAGTGTATTTTATTGTGCCGAAAATCCAAGAACAGAAGTGAAATATTAACATGTTTTTGTTACATTTGTAATAAAGCTTGAAACATTGAGAGAACATATTTGAACCAGTTGTTGAATGGTTGCACAGATTGATGCTGTGGGGGCGCTGAGTGATGTTGTGATGGCGAACAAGTGATGCTGTGGCGTTCAGTTATGCTGTGGTAGCGCATAGTGATGCTGTGGTGCTCCTGAGTGATGCTGTGGTGGTGCGGAGTGATGCTGTATGCTATGCTATGTTTATTTTTGCTATCCTATGTTTTGTTTTGTTATGCTATGCTGTGTTTTGTTATGCTATGCTATGCTTTGTTATGCTATGCTCTGTTTTGCTATGCTATGCTTTATTATGCTATGCTATGTTATGCTATGCTGTTTTGTTGTGTTTTATTATGCTATACTATGTTTTGTTATGCTATGCTATGTTTTGTTGTGTTTGGTATGCTATGTTTTGCTATGCTATTATATGTTTTGTTTTGCTATACTATGTTTTGTTGTGTTTTGTTAAGCTATGCTATGTATTGTTGTGTTTTGATATGTTTTGTTATGCTATGTTTTGTTATGTTATGCTATGTTTTGTTATGCTGTTTTGTTTTGCCTTCCTATTCTTTGTTTTGTTATGCTATGCTATGTTTAGTTTTGCTATCCTATGCTATGTTTTGTTATGCTATGCTATGTTTTGTTATGCTATGTTTTGTTATGCTGTTTTGTTATGCTATGTTTTGTTATGCTGTTTTGTTATGCTATGTTTTGTTCCACTATGTTTTGTTGTGTTTTGTTATGCTATGCTATGTTTTGTTATGCTATGCTATGTTTTGTTATGCTATGTTTTGATATGCTATGCTAAGCTTGGTTTTGTTATGCAATGCTATTTTGTGTTTTGTTATGCTACGCTATGTTTTGCTATGCTTTGCAATGCTATATTTTGTTATGTATGCTATGTTTTGTTGTGTTTTGTTATGCTATGCTATGTTTTGTTGTGTTTTTCTATGTTTTGTTATGCTATGCTTTGTTTTATGTTATGTTATGCTATGTTTTGTTATGTTATGCTATGTTTTGTTATGTTATGCTATGTTTTGTTATGTTATGCTATGTTTTGTTATGTTATGCTATGTTTTGTTATGCTATGTTTTGTTCTGCTATGTTTTGTTGTGTTTTGTTATGCTATGTTTTGTTATTCTATGCTGTGTTTTGTTTTGCTATGCTTTGATATGTTATGCTATGCTTTGTTTTGTTATGCAGTTTTGTTGTGCTATGCTATGTTTTGTTGTGTTTTGTTATGCTATGCTTTGTTGTGTTTTGCTATGCTATGTTTTGTTATGCTATCCTATGCTTTGTTTTGTTATGATATGCTATGTTTTGCTATCCTATGCTTTTTTGTTATTAATATTATTTGTTATGCTATGCTATGCTATGCTGTGTTTTGTTATGCTATGTTTGTTATGCTATGCTGGTGAGGGTGTGTGTGTGTGTGTGTGGGTGAGGGGGTGTGTGGGTGAGGGGGTGTGTGGGTGAGGGGGGGGTGAGGGTGAGGGGGTGTGAGGGTGAGGGGTGTGAGGGTGAGGGTGTGTGAGGGGGTGTGAGGGTGAGGGGAGTGAGGGTGAGTGAGGGTGTGTGAGGTTGAGGGGGTGTGAGGGTGAGAGGGTGGGTGAGGGGTTTGAGGGTGAGGGGGTATGAGGGTGAGGTGGTGTGAGGGTGTGGGGGGTGAGGGTGAGGGGGGGTGAGGGGGTGGGTGAGGGTGAGGGTTGCGAGGGTGAGGGTTGCGAGGGTGTGAGGGGGTGTGATGTGTGAGGGGGTGTGTGAGGTTGAGAGAGGGTGAGGGGGTATGAGGGTGTGTGTGAGGGTGAGGGTGTGTGTGAGGGTGAGAGGGTGTGTGAGGGTGAGTGAGGGTGAGTGAGGGTGTGTAAGGGTGAGGGTGTGTGAGGGTAAGGGTGAGGGGGTGTGAGGGTGTGTGTGAGGGTGTAAGGGTGAGGGGGTGTGGGTGTGTGAGGAGGCGTGGGTGTGTGAGGGTGAGGCGGGGTGTGAGGGGGTGTGAGGGTGAGGGGGTGTGTGGGTGAGGGGAGGGTGTGAGGGTGAGGGTGTGTGAGGATGAGGGTGTGTGAGGGTGTGTGTGAGGGTGTATGGAGGTGTGAGGGGTGAGAGAGGGTGTGTGAGGGTGAAGAGGTGTGAGGGGTGAGGGTCCGAAGTAGTGTGAGAGGGTGTGTGAGGGTGAGGGTGTGTGGGGTTGTGGATGTGTGAGGGTGTGGGGGTGTGAGAGTGAGGGGGTATGAGGGGAGGAGGTGTGTAAGGGTGAGGGGGTGTGATGGTGAGAGGGTGAGTGAGGGTTGTGGCGGTGAGGGTGGGTGAGGGTGTGTGATGGTGAGAGGGTGGGTGAGGGTCAGGGTGAGAGGGTGGGTGAGAGGGTGTGTGAGGGTGAAAGGGTGTGTTGGGGAAACCTGCATGTGGTCACACTCCGGAAGGAAAAACAATATTCCAAGAGGAAATGAAGCCACTGGGATCGATATGGAATCTGTGGCTAAAACGAAGTTAAAAGGCCTCGGGCAGTGAGTCTGGCTCCCAACACTGAGGAAAATCGAGGAACACCTGGGGTCTTGGTTTTTAGGAAAGCTACCCTGCTGGAAGAGAGGGGGTTTTGTTTGTAGGGATAATTGATGCAGTGTGTGTTCACTACGTTAAGGAACATATTGCTGATTTCTAACATGTTGCAGTTGAAATTGATATTGTGTCGTGCTGAGGAATGAAAAAAAAAATAAGAAATGTGAACCAAACAGCAATCGGAAACTCCAGATGCAAAGGTAGCTCTGCTGGTTAAGGTTAAACATAGTGCCAGAAGTAAGTGCAGTACAGAGTTATTTAAAAACATCGGTGGCTTTTCTGACCAAAAGGTCTATTTTTTTAATTATTTCAGTTTCGAAACATGTGACTGTAGTATTTTATTAGCAGGAGTAAGCTGACACATCAGTGACGGCGGAAGGCATTTCCTTCTTGGAATTAATGTCCCAATGCTCTATCCGAAGACATCAGGTTGCCGGGATTAATGTCTCGAGTGTTTCCACATCAAAAGCACTTTTAAAGCTGTGCACCTCGACGCTGCGCACTTCGAATGGCTGGCTGCTGGGAAGGTTTAAGAGTTGGGCTTCTGCTGAGAGTTCGCCCAAACCTCGCTCAGTTGATTGCAGACCTCGGGGGCTCGGGGTTCCGTACCTCACGAATGTTTGACTGGCTGACTTTCTCGCTTCGCCACCTGGATTTCTGAAGGCCTCTCGGTCTCTGCTGGGGATGTGCCCCGGCTAGGACCCGGCTGCTCTCCCCTATCACCCCTCTGACAGATGAGTCGGGGCTGTGACTGGCAGGTCGAAACGGGGAAAGACATTCAGCTGGAGTAGGCTCTGGAACTGCTGTGAAACAAAACGCTCTAAAACGCGGCGTGAAAAAGGAGCAGGAAAGAGCCAGGGCGGGCGGACGGGACGGGAATCCGCGATTAAAAAAACAAGCGCCTCATTTCGCCTTTTCATTTTAAATAACGTCCACGCCCATTTATTTCTTTGACGACCTGCCTCTATAGACAGTGGCGCTGCTGCCATTATGTTAAAGCACCGAATGGGGTGCTTGTAAAACCAGCAACACAGAACAGAAACAGAAAGCAGCCCGGGCTGAGTGAGAGGGCGGGGGCTGCCCGCGCATGCGCGCTCCGAACCCCGGCACCAAAGCGGAGTGTGGCATCTGAAGTCCCGGGTCCCAGGAGGGGGCCCGGGTGAAGACCAGCGCTGCGGAGGAGACACGGAACACGCCGAAAGAGCCCGGTGGGTGGTTGGGGGGGTAGGTGGGGTGTACGCGCGTGTGTCTGTGTGTGTTCGAGTGTGTCTGTGCGTGTGTCTGTCTGTGTGCGCGTGGGTCTGTTTAAGGGGGGGTGCGTGTGTGTATGCAGTGTGTGTGTGTGTGTCTGTGTATGCGTGTGGCTGTGTATGTGCGCATGCGTGAGTGTGGCTGTGTGAGTGTGTTTGCGCACGGGAATATGAGGCACGAGATGGGCACGGCGCCATGCGCGCCCACGGGGTGAAATCTGCGCTCGTGCCACTCTCGTGTCTACATTCCCAGATACGGGCAGCAATAGGTCTCGAGCAGACTCTGCTCGACCTAAAAAGAAAGGCAAGCTGATGCAGCCGTGTCATTCTCTAAGTGCATGGGTATGTGATCACGCATTCTATCCGAGAGAATGACAGAGCACTGGGGCAAACATTATTGCACTTTTTGTAGGTTTTTTTTGTTGTTTGTTTTGGTTCGTGCCAATTGTACACGTCATTGCTTTGCTTTTGCCTGTGTTTGCTTTGAAGAGATAACCCCAGACAAATGTCTGGTTGTACCAGTTTACGGGAATGATTAAGGACACCCCTTGAACAGGCTTTGAATTGCAGCAGTGGGCACAAGCAACCATCATTTGTTCTGGTTTTGCCTTCAAAAGTAAAATATAGGCTTGATAAACCGTTTTGTTTTTCTGAAACCAAAACTACAGATGCTTTCTTAATTTGCATTTTGAGAAAAAGATGTAACCTACACTGAATTTTAAAGACAGTAATTTAAAACTATTTTTTTGTACCTATTACTAGGCAATCCATTAATACTTAATTTATTCGGCACATAAAAAGCCATAAAGGTACATAAAACAAGCAAACAAACATAGCACACAAATAACAGCACCTCCCCCCACACACACACTTTACCATAAACACTGTTGTTCCCTAGAACTTACAGCAGCTTTTAAAGAAGGCACATGGCTAGTTAATGCTGACCTTAAATTCAAAGCCAATAAAAAACCCACATCCCCGTTAATTGCCCACTATTATAAGACACCCTCTCAGAGGCAATCAGCAGGTAGGAAAATAATCATACATTTATAACGGTTCGGGAAACGATATTCGTTGCTTCCCCTTAATGCAGACTCCCCATCAACAATATAAGTGGACAGAATAAGGTCAGTGTGTAGAGACTAATATTCCTGTAAAATGTGTTACTAAAGTTCAGTCCATCCATCCAGACATTTTTGTGAACCATGATTTATAAGGAATATCTGATACCAGTTAAAAGATATAATAGCAGAAATTGTGTAATTTTGTAAATATTAATGATTCTGTAGTAGGGGACTATAATGAATTTTTCTCAGAATACGCTTAGTTTCACTTCTGTTCACTCTAGTTTTACAAATGTGTCGATTCCACAGCAAAGGATTTTGAAGATACTTTTGAAGTTAGCACATGCCCTTAATTGAGAGTGTAAACATGAAGGCAGTTAATCTCAGCTCATGTAAGTCTGACACTAGTCAAGCTACGACGCCAAAGCTAGTAGCAGGTTCTTGAGTTTATAAATGCTTTCCTGCCACTCGTGTGCACACCCAAACCCTCATTGCTGCACTTCAGACTTTACCAGATCACATTAAGTCTTAACGCGTCTCATGATACGCTTTTTTTTTAATGTTTTTCCTTCCTTCTACTAGAGGTTCCGGTTCTGTGGCGATTTGGACTGTCCTGACTGGGTCCTGGCAGAGATCAGCACTTTGGCCAAAATAGTTAAGAAACCACTTAAATTTTCAATTGAACAACTACAATGTAAATAAACATGTAATTAGTTTTGAGATAATCAGTGACACCGAGGTTTTGTGATGGAAGTGTAATGTACCTGGAGATTCATGGGTAACTTGTCCATTGTCCATTGTATGTTGTAAACGTTACATATCTTAAGTAAAGATAAATGTTAAATAGCATACTTGTAGAAGCTTGGGTGGGCAACAGTTGTTTTGAGATAGGGATTGTCAGAGACCGCAATTCCTCAGTTTGAACCGCAGTGACAAGATTGTTTACAGCACTGGTTTAATTTCCAACAGCTTAGCATTCTGACAGCAGCAATGGGAGGGGTTCATAGTCACGCATACGTAGTCTTACCCCATGATTATTAACATGGCAGAAAAATTGAGGTTCCTTGTTTCAGTGGTCAAGGCGACTTCAGACTGAGTATTCCAGGGCAGCAGACACAAGGGGGCACCGGTCCATTGTCTAGTGGCTGGTTACTTGTGCAGCAGTAGTATCTTACGAAATGCTAGTTTCTCCAAGCTCTAAGATCGGTTGTACCTGGAGCAGCCAGTGGTTTTATGGAAATGCCGGTGTGCTGCTGCGGAACGGGCAGAATCCTTGCCAGTGTAAAACTCCTGCCGACTTTGACTGCTCACACTCTGTCCACGTCTCGCGGCCCCCACTTCGCGGGTGCCGCTCGAGAATACCGGCTAACCAAGGACTTCCCATACCAGCGAAAGGAGCCTAACAGTGACGCGCTAACCCCTGCGGGACTGCGAGGACCAGCGGGCGTTGCGGCTGGAGACTCGCCACAGCTGGTCCTCTTCCCGCCCCCCTCCTGCATGGATAAATCTGCGGAGGGCTTGGGTGCTGCGTGTGCTGCGTGTGCTGCTGCGGAACGGGCAGAATCCTTGCCAGTGTAAAACTCCTGCCGACTTTGACTGCTCACACTCTGCCCACGTCTCGCGGCCCCCGCTTCGCTGGCGCCGCTCGAGAATACCGGCTAACCAAGGACTTCCCATACCAGCGAGAGGAGCCTAACAGTGACGCGCTAACCCCTGCGGGACTGCGAGGACCAGAGGGCGTTGCGGCTGGAGACTCGCCACAGCTGGTCCTCTTCCCGCCCACCTCCTGTCTTAAACAGCCTGCGCTGGTCGCGCAAGCGGGACGCGCGCGGGGCAAAGCGCGGAGCTAAGCCCGGGCAAAGGGCGGGCCGTTTGAGGCCGTTCGAGGACCGGAGAGACCGGGATCGGGAGTCTCATGATCCTACCCATGACCCGCACACCGTCTGCCCCACCCCTAGCCTCCAGCAAGGACCTGACTGCCCCTTGCATTATCATGAATACCTCAGAATTACAGAGGGGGGCTAGGGAAGGAGCAATACAAAAAAAGAAGAAAGGGGGGCAAACCAAAGGCGGCAGCAAGTTAAAACCATCTGAGTCCAAACTTGCTAGCGATGCTGGAATCCTGGGGGACAATACTCCGGGACAACCACCCAAGAATGTTAGGAATATCCAAAAAACATCCTTTCGATCTATAGAACAATCCCTTCCACAAGGTGATATTTCTATAGACTCTGCAAATGAGCACATAACCCTTGCAGATGTAGGTTCACTTATTAGGTCACTCTTAAGCCCTCTGGAAGCCCGACTCATAAAGATCGAAGCAAGGTTGGTCAATATTGAGAAATCTACAGTCCAGCTTGCAGACAGTCTAAAGTCGGAATCCAAGGGTATTAAAAGAGGGTTAAATAGTATGCCCAAAAAAAGCCTAGAGCACACAATCCCGACGAAGAAAAATGATCCCCCAACCTCGCAAAATATAAAATCGATTCCCAAACAAGACAACACAAGTTTCCGACATTATAAGCAAAACCACACCACCTACACAAATTCAAACTCCGAATCCCACGACCTTAAACACAATTAGTAAACCCACATATAAGCCTGATCCCCCAGATAGAGTTAAGAATGTTACGCGGCTCTTAGACAACAACCAGACTAACACTCGGAAATTCAAACCCGTAAACTTACCACCGGAAGCATCCCCCTATACAGTGATTCTGGCGGGAGCTCCTGAACTATCTCTCAATTCTATTGAGACGTCAGCCTCGCTCAAAAATAAAGTCATCAACTGGCTGTCTATATACAGACCCCTACCACAAGGAACAACCAGCGATGTATCCATGGTGAGACGCGTCGCTTGGGTGGGCAACCTGAGAAAGACAATTAGCGGTGATTGCATTGTGGTTAGCTTTAGGGATCCGAGGACAGCCTCGTATATCTGCAGCTGGGTCCCGGACGACCAAGGGAACTTAATCCAGGCTCTTCCCCTTTCGTTCTTCTACCCGTCAAGCATCTATCTGGCAGAAGATCCTAGATGGGGTCATCATCAGGAGCTATTGGGAGAGTGGGAAAGCAACAGTGTAGAGAGAAGGGAGCCATACTATCGTAGGAATATGCACCCTGAATACCCACCGTTACATGATGATGGGGAGGGGTGGGAGTATGTCACCAGAAGGAAAGGAGGATGGGGTGGCAGACCAAGAGGAGTCCCTGGTCCACATAGATTGCATCACCCAGCCTATTTTCTAACCTCAAATAGGTATAGTACCCTGGAAATGGTCGACTGACTGACTGATTCCAATACAAAGGCAGTGGACCACCTTGCTGCAGTTCATCCTGCAGAAGATTGACCCACCACCGGAGGCCAATTGGGGCCACAAATGGAATCTAAAATCACCACTGATACTCTAAATTATTCCCAAGAATGTGTTAGCAGTATACATGTAATTAGGGACAATACTACCAACTCAGAGTCCGAACAAGGAGAACTCCTACAAACCTCAATGGTAAATACTACCCTCGTCCCTATAGAGAACACTCTGTCTAAAATAGAGCAACCACCCTTAAGACCTGCTACGCTTAGTTTAATTTCATGGAACATAGCAGGTATCGGCAACAAAATTGAATGTCCCGATTGGTTGTCGTTTATCAGCTCAAAGGGAATCTGTCTCCTTCAGGAAACCTGGGCACGAGAGGAGTTCACATGCCCAGGTTTCGAAGTTTTTTCTAAAAAGGCAAAGTGGGGGGGTAAGGGACGCCCGTCAGGAGGGTTGGCAACTTTGATCGCCTCCCACCTGGGCTGTAAGGCTAGTTGTTTAGCTGTAGACTCTCAGGATATTCTACCAGTCCTCCTAGAATGGCCAAATCTGGTTAAGTTACTGATCATAAATGTCTATTCGAGACCCGTGCCCTTATCTGGGGAATCGAAAACAATTGAGGATCTCTCAACCCTTCTGAGTGATATTCCAAGGGTTCTTCCTCTGTTGGTAGCAGGAGACCTCAACTCCCACTATGAGCCACTTCCCGGATTGTTGGAAGGACCATCCCTAGAAGAGGACGCTAGTTGCCTGATACCAGACACGGTGGCTCCTCCACCAAGAGCCTGGACACCCATTGCATTACAAATTACAGCCTTGACCCTTAACTACGGTCTACGCGCATGCAACGGGCGTACAAAATCAGACAACCCCTGTAGATGTACATTCAACAAATCAGGTAGCGAATCCAGACTAGACTATATTCTAGCCCAAATAACAAACTGGACACGAATAATTGATTTCAGGGTACAACCCAGAGAGGATAGCGACCATAACGCACTTATACTTGAATACGCTATCCCTGGTATAGATGACATGGGAACGGATAATGAAAATGGGACCACTGGGCTACTCCTAGAGAACAGGAGGAGAGTGAGGTGGGGGAAGTTGGCAACTAATGATGCAAAAATATCCAGGCTCTATGCCAGAATCACTCCAGTCCTTGAAAGGGCATTTGGTCTCTCCGATAAACTAGCGGACAGAAGGAATGTAGAACTACTGGGCAAAACCCATAAAGACCTAATAAATACTTTACAGTCAGACCTATTCTCAGAACCACCATCAAAAAGCAGTACGCTAAATAAAAAATCCTGGTACAACACCGTATGCCGGGAATCTAAACTGGAACTTTTATCTGTAATTAAGGCTCATGGATCCCGTGAGATAATACAAGACAAAAGACGGGCATATAGGACTTTGCTGGCAAATGCCAAAGCCGAATGGGACCAAAAGCATTGGGAAGACCTATCTGAGGCACTAGCCAATAAAGATTCTCGTAAATTTTGGCGAGTGGTTAACCACGGGTCAGAGGATCTTCCCCCTGCCATTGAATCTAATATTGCTCCTGCCCTATGGCAGGAACACTATCAATCCCTATACTCAACTGAGGATATGCCTCATACCAACTCTAACAGTATTGACATGATAGGTCAAGTGGGCGAACCATTCGTGTTAAAAGAAGTTCGCGCCGCAATTGCGGGGCTGGCAGGAGGTAAAGCACCGGGACTGGACGGGGTCCCTGGAGATCTGTACAAACAGGAACCAGAGATATGGGCACCATATCTATTGCTGATATTCAATGCGGTCCTTGGGGGCATGGAGGTCCCAGATACTTGGCTGGGCGCAGAGGTGGTCCCTATATTCAAAAAGGGATCGCCTCTGCTCCCAGCCAACTATCGCCCCATAAGCCTCATTGATGTCTCGCAAAAGCTCTTTGGCAGACTAATCCAGAATCGCTTACAGAATTGGCTGGAGGAAACGGACACCCTCAGCCCATACCAGGCTGGATTCAGGAGGGGTGGCTCCACATTAGACCAAGTGTTCAGATTAAATCTCATATACTGGAGACGGGCACTTATCGAGGGCGGTACCTTATATACGGTATTTGTGGACCTGCGTGCCGCCTTTGACTTAGTGCCAAGAGCAAAATTGTGGGAGGTAATGATTGAACTGGGCGTCCCAAAAGATATCCTTGCGATTTTGTTTAAACTACATCACAACAATTTCGCAAGGGTCAGATGCGGGAGAAGCGGGAAGCTGACTGAAAGATTCCCCGTTCGCAGAGGGGTGAGGCAGGGCTGTGTGCTTGCACCGACCCTGTTCTGCCTCTTTGTGAACGGGGTAATCTCACACCTGACTGGGATTGCCAACACCGACGCCCCAAAATTGAACGGCAGCAGGGTGCCAGCCATTATGTTTGCGGACGACACCCTGCTGCTATCTAAATCCCCCATGGGCATACAGAGGGTGATTGATGGCTTCCAGGACTTTTGCACAGAAAGGGGCCTCGAAATAAACCCCCAAAAAACTAAATTCATGATCATGAATCCTAAGTCCCAAAAGCGCTCCAATCCCTTACTTGGTTCTGTGAGGCTGGAAAGGGTATACACTATTGAGTATTTGGGGCTAACGCTAAATGAAAACTTAACATGGGGGGCCCACCGGATAAAAGCCAATATGAGGCTAGTTCAGAGGGCGGGGGCTATCATGAGAATCGCTTCAAAATCAACTTTTCGCCCTCTGTCCCCGGCCATCCAAATTTATAAAATGCAGGCTCGGGGTGGTGCTACGTATGGGGGAGAGATGTGGGGTCACACGTCATCTTCCAATCTACAGGTGACGGAAATTAAATTTATAAGACAACTTACAGCTTTACCAATAAGTACCCCACTCATGCCGTTGAGATTGGATCTGGCTCTGAGGCACATTACAGAAGAACTAGGGCTAAAGCCCCTAACATTTTGGCGCCGCATATGGAGCAGCCAGGATCTCACTTCCTATCGATCTGAGTTGCAGGAATTTCTAACCCTACCCAACGCCGCCAAGATACCTTGGCTAAATTACATAAAGACAACATGCGAGACCCTCGGATTAACAGAACTGTGGCTAGATCCACAAAGCACAAGCACCAGAATCTCAAGGAAAGCACTCTCCAGAGTTTATTATGAAAAAATGCTCACCCGAGTCCTGGCAACTGCCCTAGAGGGCTCCTTGACGCATGCCTTTATGATAATTAAAGACTTATACAACTTTGAAAGCGTGTTGGATGGCATGGCTCCTGCTCTAACAAGGAAACTTTTTTTACAATGGAGGTATGGGACTCTTCCACTAAAGACCTTCACTAAAGCGTGGGTGGGACAGTTGCCGAATGAGTTGTGTCCAGCTTGTGCTACAACTAGAGAAAGCGAAGTCCATGTTATCTTCTTCTGCCCAGCCTACCGTAAAAGCAGACGATATTGGTTGACCCCATTACTGAGAAACCTAGGATTCAGAACTTTCCTTCCTGCATTTAGAGTTTTAAAAACAGACCTATCCCCGTCAACGGTGTTTGCCCTGGCTAAATTCTTAACAGCAATGTGGTATGGCAGAACCCGATATATAAAGATGGCAGAGGACCACTGAGAACTTGTTGTTTTGATACACTGTAATTTCTGTTTTAATAGTCTTTTATATTTTTAACGATGATGAACTGTTGTACATCTTTTATGATCAAATGATCGAAATAAAGACTTGAAATTTGAAATGCCAGTGGTAATTCATATAAGCTTGCTGTGTTGTTACTGGGCAGTAATTCATGGTTCTGTAGGAGGTTGATTTCTTTAAGCTCGACAAGCGAGGTTATTCTTGTCCTTCTTGGGATTATATGCTTGGAGTCCAGAGGACTACATAGATCAGTTGGCAGAGGGCTGCATGTAGTTATGATAGGAGGAGCAAACCTGAAATGAGCATTGGCTGCAACCTAGGATGATGAATGCTTACTAGACATTGTACAGAAGAGATAAGGTAACCATTGGAACACATTATACTTAGAAGAGATAAAGATTTGTGGTGTGGCAGAGGTGAGGTGCCACTTCAGAGTCTTGTAATCCAGAGATAGGTTACTTGCCAGTGACCTGGTTGTGTATTCGATGAATACTGAGTTATTTACACTGTGTCACCTGTTTTGAGGAAGCTGCTTTATGTTGTGGTTCTGTGACTCCTGTTTCACATCACTGATCCCTTTCTACCCCCTGCAGTCTTCAGTGAAGCTGAAGCTGATCTGCGCCCAGGTGCTGAAGGACCTTCTCGGGGACGGCATTGACGTGAGTACGCATCTGATTTCCAGGGTGTTAAGGAATCTGACAACATGTCCTGAGACCAAATGGGCAAATTACAGATCTGGGAATGTTGTGTGAATCTGCAAATGGGACCTGGGCTTCCACTGAATACTGGAGAAAGATGGTAGGCGGTAATGCCCTAGAGGCTATTGTGACCCCTTTCCTCTGGAACCCCTTAAACCCACTACTGCAGTGTTCTTCAAACCTTTTGATGCCTCGCCATCCCCCCCTCCCTTGGGGAAAAAAAACATTGCTCCCCCCCAAAAGTTTTCACAATAATTTGATTAAACTGGCAATGTTTAAATATGTCTAGACTTACTTAAATGTAAGTTTTATACTGTTTTAAAAATGCAGTCAAATACATGATTTCCAAACATACTATTCTGGTCAGGCAGGCCTTACTAACGTGTAAAAGTATCCACATTATGATTATTATAAATGGGAGTGTGGGGGGCTTGAAGAATATTTGGAGTCCCTTTCCTTTTGACACCTTCTCCCAGCCAGGATATAAATCACAAAAAATGTTAATGATGGCCCATTACAGCGCGTCTTAGTGCTGCTCACTTTTTACACTGCTGAAAACACAGGTCTTTTATCAGCATAATGCTTCTTTTGCCAGAGTGTGGTGCCTCCTTCTGGGATCACTTGAGCACCCCCCCCCCCCACCACCCCCAAGAGGCCCCTGCACTACAGTTTCAGCACCCATTTGCACCACAGTTTTCTAAGATGGCGGTGTGATTCTGTATCCCACAAAAGCTAGCTGAAAACATTTAGTTTCCTTTCACACTATATTTGTCAGACATCAAACAATTCCCCAATCCCACAAACAACTGTGAGGGCTTCTGCTCCGATAGCACCATTTGGTGTTCACAATACTGATAGGATCAAAGAGTGATCAATGCTCAGTCACTTGAGTTAAGCCACCAGAGCAGGAAATGCTGTTGGTACCAAGCAATTAACCAGCTCAACTCTGCCCACGTACGTACATAGTGAGAATGTTCTGCCTGTCCTAGTATTTCATGTCCTTGGCCTATATTGAGTAATGGTGCTAACTGGAGTAGCCAAGAATTCTGCATGTTAGTAACTGCCTCTTTCTCCTGCAGTATGAAAAGATTCTGAAGCTGACAACAGATGCCCGGTTCGGTAAGTCACCGTTCTCGCCTGCTTCTCCAGATATGACCTGCTTGTGAGGCGTCAATAGCATGTTTCTCCCAGTTATACTGTTTAGCAGTCTGCATCATATCACGATTTAGAATGAATGTATGGGCACTGGCATGCAGTGCCAAGGATGGCGTTGAGGGGGGAAGAGTTGTTGAGATGGTGGAGAGCTCTGGTAGAGAGGATGGTGCAGTGAAAATTGTTTCTTTTATTTTTTTGTTGAATGTGTGCCAGTGTCCATATGCATAGTAGGATTTGCAGGAAGATGTCAGGTCAGTTATATAATGCACAGGGTGGGGTGCAAATGGTCATCAATTGCTGTTTATAATTCTAAAGATATTAACTGCTCTTTACGAGTGTAGTTGCATGTTTAAAACAGTTTTTTGGTACTACTTCCAAAATTTTAGAAAAACACTGCCTCAATATTGCCATTAATGGCAGCCATTTCTGCCGTAGTTAAGAGTCTGAGGAAACTGGGGAGTCTTGCTGGTCATTTGTGCAGAAAGAATTTGCACATCCCAGACAATTTTCCCTTAAGCAACATTCCCGACAGGTTCAAAATGGCCGCATTCATTTTGCAAAACCAGTGCTGCAGGTTATGATTGAAGGGCTTCAACATAGCTATATTTGAGAACCTAGCACTAGTAAGTATGGTGTGCTGCAGATAATAATTGGGGTACACCTAGCATTTGTTCATAGTTGGACAGCTGTTAGAAATTCATATGAAATGACAGAGCATTATAAGAGATGTCCTGTGGGACTGTAGATCGTTCTTACGGTTCGAGTTCGACAATTGCATTCCCCCAATAACAGGGAGAATAGCAGACAGTTATTATCATGCATGAGCAAAGCAGTGTATTGTATCCTAGCAACAGTGTATCTGGGGGAGGCATGCTGAGGGTGATTGAGCTTCACTGCCTGGACTGTCTTCTGGGTTTTAACGCTGAACCATTCAGTATGTGGCAAAATCAGAATCTATGTGCATTTCTAAAAAGGTGTTGTCTAGTATTGAAGTAATGGGATGCAGCAAATGAGAGGTGAGGGGCAGACCAGTGCAGTAAGAGTTTTGGAATGGTAAAGGCTGCTGAAAAGGGAGGCACGGGGCGCTCTGTGTGGGTGGGAAAGTGATAGTGGCAGCTCATGAGATGCAACAGACCTGATTGAAGAAGCATTGTGTGACTTCTAAATGGGATCCTACTACTAGAACTATGGAATAGTTAGTCGGTCCGTAGGTAAGGTTAGGTGTATCTTACTTATGCTGTTTATGGGGTTCCATTAATAGACTGACACAAGCGCTGCAGGTCTAAATCTAGGTGAATTTTCAGGACTGCGTAAAGGGCATTAGTACTGCATTCTTGAGATAGACTACCTGTCATGATGTACCCACATTGACATTGCTTGGTCCCAGTTTTGCATTTGTGGAGAATGCTGCGATTCTGAATAAAGGTATATACCTATCGCACAAGTTACTACTTGTGTAACGATATATATGTAAGAGACATTAGTTAGTGATAGATTCCTTACCTTAGAATATCCCCAGGCGTCAGACTGGATCCGCAAATTTTTCGCGTAGCAGTACCCTTGCGCGTCGGTAGGCGTCGTCTGCGGCTCCGTCGTCGGTGTCGTGGGCGCCGTGATGACGTCGTCGGAGTACTTAGACGCCGCCCTCGCGTGCTGACGTCCGTTCTTAGACACAGCTTTTCCGCGCCAGAAGCGCTGAGCCATGTTAAAAACCAACACTGGTGTCATTGAAACTAGGGCCCTGAAAGGGGATAACCCTAACCCTAGATATCGGTTCGCAGAACGGGGAGGATGGGTGGGTCGGTAAGGAATCTATCACTAACTAATGTCTCTTACAGATATATCGTTACACAAGTAGTAACTTGTGCATCTGAAAGAGACACGTTAGTGATAGATTCCTTACCTTAGAATAGATACCCCAGCAATACCAACCCCGGTGGTGGGTCTGCGAACCAATAATCACACCAGAAAGTCCTGGAGGACAGAACGGCCAAAGAAGCCATCCCTCCGGACTTGGCTGTCGAGGCAGTAGTGTTTTGCAAACGTGTGCAGCGAGACCCACGTAGCTGCCTGACAGATGTCTTGTAAGGGCACTCCCCAGCCCAGGGCAGTTGTAGTCGCCGTGGCTCGGGTGGAATGAGCCCGCAATCTAACAGGGGGCTCCTTTTTAGCCAAGGAGTAACATGCCTGGATACACAAGATGATCCACCGGGAGATGGTCCTCTTGTGCACCGCTTTCCCCTTCTTAGCGCCCACGTAACCAAAAAAGAGTTGGTCATCCACCCGGAACTGGCGTGTGCGATCCAAATAGAATGAGAGCGCACGTTTTGGGTCCAGACGGTGGAGCCGTTCTTCCTCTTTAGAGGGATGCGGTGACGGGAAGAAGGTTGGCAAGGTGATAGACTGCCCGATGTGGAAGGCTTTGACAACCTTGGGCAGGAAAGATGGCGTAGTACGCAACACAACCTTGTCCGGATGGACAGAAAGGAAAGGAGGAGTACAAGGAAGGGCCTGGAGCTCACTCACTCTCCTGGCAGAGGTGATGGCAACCAGGAAAGCAGTCTGCAAAGTAAGAAGGCGGAGAGGACAGTTGTGAAGTGGCTCAAAGGGAGCTCACATCAGAAACTTAAGAACAAGGTTCAAGTCCCACTGAGGCATCACAAACGGAACAGGAGGGAACGTGTGTGTGATGCCTTTAAGAAAACGATTTACAATAGGGGACTTGAACAAAGAAGGTTGATCAGGCAGCCTTAGAAAGGCTGAAAGGGCAGAAAGGTAGCGCTTGATAGTGCCCAGAGCAGAGCCCTGCTGGGCAAGAGAAAGAAGGAAGAGAAGAACCTCAGAGAGAGGGGCAGCAAGAGGATCCACAGCCTTTTCTGTGCAACATGCCACAAATCTGTTCCACCTGCAGGTGTATACCGACTTCGTGAAGAGACGCCTGGCTGCCAGAATGACGTTACAGACTTCAGGAGGCAAGTCAAATGGCCTCAACTGTCGCCGCTCAATCTCCAAGCATGGAGGTGGAGGCTGGACAGGTTCGGGTGGAGGACCGTCCCCTGCTGCTGCGACAGAAGGTCCTCCTGAAGAGGCAGACGAACCGGGGGAACGACTGACATACTGAGTAGCTCTGGATACCAGTACCTTCGTGCCCAGTCCGGAGCCACAAGGATGACTTGTGCCCGGTCGCGCTTGATCTTCTTCAGCACTCTGGGCAGAAGTGGTAGAGGCGGAAAGGCGTACAATAGACCGCAACTCCACTCGCGACGAAAAGCGTCTCCGAGCGAGTGCCGCCTTGGAAATTCCAACGCGCAGAACTGATGACATTGCGCATTCTCTTCGGTGGCAAATAGATCTAACCAAGGCTCTCCCCATCGCTGAAAGAGGCCTTGCGCCACGTCCGAGTTCAGACGCCATTCGTGATCCATCATGCACCGACGGCTGAGCTCGTCCGCCCTGGCGTTCAGAGAACCTGCCAGGTGTTGAGCCACCAGGGTCACGCCCTGGCGTTCCAGCCACTGCCAGAGGCGCAGAGCTTTCTGGCAAAGGGTCCACGACCCCACCCCGCCCTGTTTGTTGCAGTACCACATGGCGGTGGTGTTGTCCGTGAACACCTGCACTACACTCCCCCGGACAGAGGGGAGGAATGCTTTCAGTGCTAGACGAATCGCCCGCAACTCCAAAAGGTTGATGTGGAGCCGGGCCTCCGCCGGAGACCAGAGGCCTCTGATCTCCGCCTCTCCCATGTGGCCTCCCCAGCCCTGGAGGGACGCATCCGTCACAACTACGTGCTCCGGTTGGGGAAGGGAGAGGGATCTGCCGCTGACCCAATCGCGGTCCGTGAGCCACCACTGCAGTTGTCTTGCAGTGCCCTCCGAGATCAGGACGTGGTCGGACATGTTGCCCTGATGCTGGGCCCACTGAAACTTCAGGTCCCACTGCAGAGCCCGCATCCGCCACCTGGCGTGATGCACTAGTAGGATGCTGGAAGCCATCAGCCCCAGCGTCAACCAGACCGAGACCCGGGATAAAGGGTGGAATCAGAGCCTGAATATCCCGGACCCGCTGTTCGGGAGGATAAACCCGAGTCCAGAACCGCTCCGATGAAGAGGAGCTTCTGAGAGGGGCACAGGTGTGACTTCGGCACATTGAGGGAGAACCCCAGCTGGTGCAGGAGGTCTGCCGTTGTCTGGAGGTGGCTGACGACTGTTTGGGGCGAGCCCGCCTTCAACAACCAGTCGTCGAGGTAGGGGAAGACTGAAACCCCTAACCTGCGCAGATGAGCTGCGACCACCGCCATCACCGTTGTGAACACCCGTGGGGCGCTGGTAAGGCCGAAGGGGAGCACGGTATACTGAAAGTGCTCGTGGCCTACCATGAACCGCAAGTAGCGCCGGTGGGCCGGCAGGACGGGGATGTGGAAATAAGCGTCCTGCAAGTCCAACGCTACCATCCAGTCTCCTGGGTCCAGGGCAGCTAAGACCTGAGCCAGTGTCAGCATTTTGAACTTCTCCTTCTGGAGGAAGCCGTTGACGTTCCTTAGGCCCAAGATAGGGCGTAGGCCCCCTTTGCCCTTCTTGGGTACCAGAAAGTAGTGGGAGTAGCAACCACACCCTACTTCTGGCCCAGGAACACGCTCGATGACCCCCTTGGCCAAGAGGGCCGTAACTTCCTCCTGCAGAAGCCGCAAATGATCCCCCGATACTCGGTGGTACTGCGGTGGCATGGCTGGAGGGGTCGCTTCGAAGGGGAGGGAGTAGCCCCTTCGGACGATTTGCAGCACCCACCTGTCCGACGTGACAGTGCGCCAGTGGAGGAGGTGATGGCGAACACTGCCCCCCACTGGCGTTACATGGGCCTGAAAGCGCGGACTATGAGGGTTTTGAGGCGGATGCTGCGGGGGAAGGTGTGGACTGACCTCGCCGTTGTCCCCGACCGCCACTACGGCGGTTCCCACGGCCGCCACCGCGTTGGGTATTACCCTGCGGAGCGTGGCTGGCAGCACGTGTGGGTACACCCCTTCCGTGGCCACGAAAGGAGTGAAAGGCAACAGATTGCTGGCGCGGGGCCGAGAGGCCCAAAGACTTGGCCGTAGCCCTGGAGTCCTTAAAGCGCTCAAGCGCATGGTCTGCCTTGTCGCCAAAAAGGCGACGGCCATCAAACGGCATGTCCATGAGTGTATTCTGGACATCAGCCGAGAAGTTGGCGGACCTCAACCAGGCGTGGCGACGAATCGCCACCGTCGTTGCCATCGCTCTGCCCAGAGAGTCAGTGGTATCCAGTCCATACCGGATCGAATAACGTGCCGCATCTCGGCCTTCCACAAGGGCTTGGCCGAGTTTAGCCCGTACCTCCAACGGGCATTCTGGCAGCACGTCCGTGACCGTGTCCCACAGAGAATGGGTGTAACGGCCCAAGAGGCACGCGGTGTTTGAAGACCGCAGTCCCAGACTCAGGGAGGAGAATACCTTCTTGCCATATTGCTCGTACCTCAGCCCCAGAAGCCGCAGCGTCAACCAGACCGAGACCCAGGATAAAGGGTGGAATCAGAGCCTGAATATCCCGGACCCGCTGTTCGGGAGGATAAACCCGAGTCCAGAACCGCTCCGATGAAGAGGAGCTTCTGAGAGGGGCACAGGTGTGACTTCGGCACATTGAGGGAGAACCCCAGCTGGTGCAGGAGGTCTGCCGTTGTCTGGAGGTGGCTGACGACTGTTTGGGGCGAGCCCGCCTTCAACAACCAGTCGTCGAGGTAGGGGAAGACTGAAACCCCTAACCTGCGCAGATGAGCTGCGACCACCGCCATCACCGTTGTGAACACCCGTGGGGCGCTGGTAAGGCCGAAGGGGAGCACGGTATACTGAAAGTGCTTGTGGCCTACCATGAACCGCAAGTAGCGCCGGTGGGCCGGCAGGACGGGGATGTGGAAATAAGCGTCCTGCAAGTCCAACGCTACCATCCAGTCTCCTGGGTCCAGGGCAGCTAAGACCTGAGCCAGTGTCAGCATTTTGAACTTCTCCTTCCGGAGGAAGCCGTTGACGTTCCTTAGGTCCAAGATAGGGCGTAGGCCCCCTTTGCCCTTCTTGGGTACCAGAAAGTAGTGGGAGTAGCAACCACACCCTACTTCTGGCCCAGGAACGCGCTCGATGACCCCCTTGGCCAAGAGGGCCGTAACTTCCTCCTGCAGAAGCCGCAAATGATCCCCCGATACTCGGTGGTACTGCGGTGGCATGGCTGGAGGGGTCGCTTCGAAGGGGAGGGAGTAGCCCCTTCGGACGATTTGCAGCACCCACCTGTCCGACGTGACAGTGCGCCAGTGGAGGAGGTGATGGCGAACACTGCCCCCCACTGGCGTTACATGGGCCTGAAAGCACGGACTATGAGGGTTTTGAGGCGGATGCTGCGGGGGAAGGTGTGGACTGACCTCGCCGTTGTCCCCGACCGCCACTACGGCGGTTCCCACGGCCGCCACCACGTTGGGTATTACCCTGCGGAGCGTGGCTGGCAGCACGTGTGGGTACACCCCTTCCGTGGCCACGAAAGGAGTGAAAGGCAACAGATTGCTGGCGCGGGGCCGAGAGGCCCAAAGACTTGGCCGTAGCCCTGGAGTCCTTAAAGCGCTCAAGCGCATGGTCTGCCTTGTCGCCAAAAAGGCGACGGCCATCAAACGGCATGTCCATGAGTGTATTCTGGACATCAGCCGAGAAGTTGGCGGACCTCAACCAGGCGTGGCGACGAATCGCCACCGTCGTTGCCATCGCTCTGCCCAGAGAGTCAGTGGTATCCAGTCCATACCGGATCGAATAACGTGCCGCATCTCGGCCTTCCACAAGGGCTTGGCCGAGTTTAGCCCGTACCTCCAACGGGCATTCTGGCAGCACGTCCGCGACCGTGTCCCACAGAGAATGGGTGTAACGGCCCAAGAGGCACGCGGTGTTTGAAGACCGCAGTCCCAGACTCAGGGAGGAGAATACCTTCTTGCCATATTGCTCGTACCTCTTGGATTCCCTGTCCGGCGGTGCCGACGGGAAGGCGGTCTGGGAATTGAAGACCTGGATCACCAGGCCCTCAGGGATGGGGTGGGTGGACAGGAAACAAGGGTCGCCCGGGGCCGGGCGGTGGCGTCTGGCCACGTTCCTATCTACAGGCGAACCTGTAGCGGCTTGGACCAAGTGCCCAAAAGAAAGTCGGTTAAGGCCTCGTTAAACGGCAGCAGAGGCTCGGCTGAGCATGACTGCGGCTTAAGGACCTCAGTGAGGAGGTTAGTCCTCATGGCCGCGACGGGGAGCTCAAGTCCCAAGGCCTTTGCCGCCCTCATTAACACCACACTATAGGTTGCCCCCTCCTCCGTAGTCACGGTAGGAGGTGAGACAAAGACAGTGTCCGGCGAACTGTCCAGACCACTGGCATCCCCAAGGTCACCTGTCTAGTCCTCCTGAGACTGGCACACACGTGTCCGAGGGTCTCAGACCCCTCCCAATACTCCTCATCACCCATCTCCTGGTACTCAGGGTTAGAAAATGATGGGGCCGGTTCATGGAAAGTAAACTCTCCGAACGGCGTCTGAAGCGGCGCCCAGCGGCGCCGCTCCGGCGCCCTGAACCGGGTCGAGGGAGGCATCGGGGACGGCGCCGGGGGTGACACCTGCTGGGTCGACGCTGGGGAGGTCGTTAAATCCACCGGCGGCGACCCGGATCCGGAACCGGATCCAGCGGGGCCCTGCGGCGCCGGCGACTCGACGGCGTCGGGACCAAAGCCCCCGACCCACTAGGCCCCCCAGACGAGTCCGCTGGGCCCGAAGGCGCCACGGAGCCCGTCGGAGGAGAGAGGGACCTCATGGCCATGAGGAACCGCTCGATCTCCTCCGGCGCCGCGTTAGGCCCAGGGACCGGAGGGTATGAGGCTGGACGCGGCGCCTGCGTCACCAGAACCCCCGGCCGCGTCGTGCGGGAGTCGGAAGAGCGATGACGTCTCTTCGACTTCTTGTGCTTACCTGACGACTTCGACCCGGAGGAGTGATGTCGACTCCCGGTGCTCCGATGGCTCCTCTCCCACCACCGGTCCCTCGACCTCCGTCCGGACCGGGACCGTTCTCGGCACGGGGCCGACTGCCGGAGTTCGAGCCGCTTACGGGACCGCTCCCGCCTAGCCTTCGAAGTCAGGGCCCGACAGTCTGAGCAGGTCTTGTCGTCGTGATCGACGCCGAGGCAGTGGAAACACCGACGGTGAGGGTCGGTGACCGACATTAGTCGGTCGCAATCCTCACAGGGCTTGAAACCTGGCATCCCTACCGGCACCGTTCGGAGTCAAAGACTTCGAAAAAGGATGATCAAAAGATCAAAAAAGTTTAGTGAAAAAGTGACTAAGGTACCACTTTTTCCGGATCTGCGCTGCTGGCGCGGAAAAAAGAAGAACTGACGTCAGCACGCGGAGGCGACGTCTAAGTACTCCGACGACGTCATCACGGCGCCCACGACGCCGATGACGGACGCGGAGCCGCAGACGACGCCTACCGACGCGCAAGGGTACTGCTACGTGAAAAATTTCCGGATCCAGTCTGACGCCTGGGGATATTCTAAGGTAAGGAATCTATCACTAACGTGTCTCTTTCAGATGTAACATGTCTACGGGCATTTATTTCACATATGTTTTGTTTAGGTGGACAGTTTTAACTCCTCCTGCACTTGGTTTACTATTTAATGACTATCTGCACCGCTGCATGCTACATGAATACGCACAGCAGGTGTTTATCCTTAATTAGGTCATAACTGGAGTGCACTAATTTTCCTGTTAGGATGTTTCTGGGTGCTGCACAAACTACTGAGAACTGTGAATATCGGGGGGCAGAGAGGGGGGGGGAGATGTTAATGTTCCTTCTCAACATTCTGGTTCTCTAACTTTCTCATTCTGCCTTGATAACCATCCTCCACTTTATTCCTAATCATAGAGTCTGGAGATGTGAAGGCTACGGTTGCTGTCCTGAGTTTCATCTTGTCCAGCGCAGCGAAGCACAATGTGGACAGCGAGTCTCTTTCCAGTGAGCTGCAGCAGTTAGGGTTGCCAAAAGGTAACAGAGCCTGATTAGGTGCAGGGGAGAAAGTTATGTTATGTTAGGTGCTTATTAAACATACTCTACTAACTGAATCATATGAAGGTGCCACACATGTATGGTGTCACTGAAAGTAGAGTGGAGGCGATGAACAAGGGCAATCTACTTGTAGACTTATTGCAATACAAGTAAATCTGTATAGTTGTGACAACACGTTTTAACTCATAGGTTACACCAATAACATTGTTGACTTGGGGTCTCTGCTCATACAAAGACCACCTCTGTTCAGACTCTGAACTTAATTTGACTAGAAAAAAGGAGGATTTTGTGGAAGGGGCTGCCAAATGCTATGAGGCAATGGGTACAGAACAACTTTTAACTTGTAGAATGGAAAATGAGAGAGTAATGGCTGGTGGTCTGGAGCTGCAGAACCAATCTGTCTTGTGTTCATTTGCTAGGCTAGTAGCAATCTCTGACCCTATTAAAGAAATTGCAGAGCACCTATTTACAGTAGCATCCTCAAGCTCTATCTGGCCTTTAAAGATGAACCAGTGTCTCATAATTGGACTATATAACTGTTAGACCCTGTTCATGGAGCCAAAGGGCAGACTGGGGCTACTGGGCTCCAACAGTGGTGGATGAGGTCATTTGCCAATGTTGTTGTTAGAAAGGCGACCCCGGGGGAGGCAGGAGATGTCTGACTGGCCACCCCTAGGTCCACCCCTCCGTCGAGAAGTAGCCGAGCGGTATCGAGAGGCCTCCTGGGTGAGGGTCCTCTCCTAGGATCGTACAGCAGAGTAACCACAACACTACAAACGGACACTACACAAGAGGTTAAGTCCTTAAGCTTTATCAATAATAAAGGTTGTTTGATATGTACAGACAGATCGAGGGATCTGTAGAGTCTCGTAAAAGGGACAGGGTAGCGGGATAGTCTCAATCTGGGTGCAGGAAGGGATACCCTGCGCACAGCTCTCAATCCTTGAGCCGGGGGTTCCGAGAGGTCGAGCCACGGCAGCGCCAGCAGGACTCGAGGTGGTTTCGTCGAAGACGGGCCACGGCAGCGCCAGCAGGCTCTCAAGATGGTTCGGCAAAGATGGGCCATGGCAGCGCCAGCAGGCTCTCAAGAGGGTTCGGCAAGGATGGGCCGCGGCAGCGCCAGCAGGCTCTCAAGATGGTTCAGCAAGGTGGGCCGCGGTAGCGCCAGCAGGCTCTCAAGATGGTTGAGCAAGGTGGGCCGCGGCAGCGCCAGCAGGCTCTCAAGATGGTTCAGCAAGGGTGGGCCGCGGCAGCGCCAGCAGGCTCTCAGGGTCGCTTCGGGTCACGGGAAGGATGACTTCTTCTGGTGTCGGCTGTGACAGCGTCAGCAGAGCTTTCCAATCCAGGATACAACTCCCGTCCTACTCCGGGGCTGGCCCAGATATAGGGCTGGAGTCCTTTGATGTCCGGACCCTCGCGCCTGGGGGCCAGAGGGGCCGGGATGATGGTGTCCAGACACCCCGCAGGGGGGTGGAGCCAGCGCCCAGGGAGGCCGGAGGGCGATCGATACCAGGCGTCCGGGGACGGCTGGAGACCATCGAAAATCCACTTCCTTCGGGATCTGTCGAGTGGCCACTCGACCACCTGGGTGGATCTTGGTGCCTCGATGTCGGGGCTTCGCTGGGGCCTGGGTCGGGGCCGAGGCCACGTGTTCGTGATGTGGTGGGCCCAAGATGGCTTCGGGCGCGGCCTCGTGCTCAGGCGTGATGGGCTCAAGATGGAGCCAGGCCGGTAGTGTTGGTCCGGGATGATAACCGGACCGGCGGTGTTGGGGTGTGTAGGGTCGGGCAAAACGGGCCGCCCGAGGCTCGGTGGAGGGCCGATGTCGTTCGGGGCCCGCCATGCGGGAGGGGTAGGACCACGCCATGAGGCCGGGTCCAACACGCGTCCCCCCCAGCTGAAGGCAGGGGAGAGTCACCCATCTTCTTGGGGATTCTCCTCGCCGAGGCGGAAGAATCGAGACAGGCCTTCAGCAATGGCGTGGTCGTTGCCGGGGCGATGCTCCACAGTGAAGTCCATCCCCTGCAGGGAGATGGACCATCGCAACAGTTTCGGATTTTCTCCCCGCATCTGCATCAACCACCGCAGGGGCCGGTGGTCGGTCTGGACCCGGAAGTGGGTGCCGAAGAGGTAGGGCCGGAGCTTCTTTAGGGCCCACACGACGGCGAAGGCTTCCCTCTCGATAGTGCTCCATCGCTGTTCTCTAGCCAGCAGGCGCCGACTGATGAAGGCCACGGGAAGGTCATCTCCCTCAGGGTTTACTTGTGATAGGACCGCCGTGCTCCGAGGCGTCGGTTTGGACCACAAACTCTCGGCTGTAGTCGGGGGGCTTGGAGCACAGGGGCGGTGCACATGGCAGTCTTTAGTGTCTCGAAGGCTGTTTGGCACTCGGGGGTCCAGTGCACCTTCTGTGGTAGTTTTTTGGATGTTAGTTCAGTGAGAGGCCCCACAATGCTCCCATAGTCTTTTATGAAGCGCCGATAATATCCTGTGAGCTCCAGGAAGGCTCGGACAGCGGTCTGGGTGACCGGGGGCTCCCAGGCCCGGATGGCGTCAATCTTTGGCTGGAGGGGAGCCACTTGGCCGCTCCCTACTTGGTGCCCTAGATAAGTCACGGACCCTTGGCCTATCTGGCACTTGCTGGTCTTTATTGTTAGTCCGGCCCGTCGGAGGGCCGTCAGGACCTCCCAGAGGTGGGTCAGGTGCTCATCCCAGCGGAGGCTGTACACCGCAATGTCGTCTAGATAGGCGGCGCTGAACTCCTCTAGTCCGGCCAGCACCCGATTCACGAGTCTCTGGAAGGTGGCCGGGGCGTTTTTCATGCCGAAGGGCATCACTTTGAAATTATAGTGGCCATCAGGGGTCGAGAAGGCCGATCGTTCTTGTGCTCCAGGGGTGAGGCCGATCTGCCAATATCCAGCCGTGAGGTCGAAGATGCTGAGATACTTTTCGGCCCCCAGGCGATCGATCAGTTCATCCGCCCGGGGGATGGGATGTGCGTCGGTCCTGGTGACTGCATTCAGCCCTCGGTAGTCAACACAGAACCGGAGCTCCGGGAGTGTGCCGGGGGCGGCGGCTTTAGGGACCAGGACAACGGGACTGGCCCAGGGACTGTCGGAGGGTTCGACTACCCCCAGAGCTAGCAACTTGGCCACTTCGGATTGAATGCAGGCCCGAACTCGGTCGGGCACTCGGAAAGCTCGGTGTCTTACAGGCGGGCTGTCTCCGGTGTCCACATCGTGGACACACCACCGGGTGACTCCAGGAGTGAGGGAAAATAGATCCGCAAATTGCCCCAGCAGCTTCTGGCAGTATTGGTGCTGTTCTGGGGTCAGGGTAGAGGAGAGCGTGACCCCTTCGATGGAGCCGTCTTTCTCGGAGGTGCTCATGAGATCTGGTAGAGGCTCGGAGTCGTCTTCAGCTCCGTCATCTGTCGCTAGCAGCAGGCTTAGTTCAGTGCGGGCAAAGTGCGGCTTGAGTCGGTTAGCGTGCAGAACCCGGAGGGGGTTCCTGGGGGACTCCATGTCCACCAGATAGGTGACGGGGCTCTTGCGCTCCACCACTTTGAAGGGCCCCGTCCATTTGTCCTGGAGGGCACAAAGTTTAACCGGGGACATGACCCAGACTTGCTGGCCCGGCTCGAACTCGATGGACGAGGCGTTCTGGTCATACCAGCTGGCCTCCAGGTTGGTCTCTGCAAGTTCCCGGAACTTCCGAGTCTGGTTGCGGAGTGTCAGGAGGTACCGGTAGACATCCGGTGGAGCATCTCGGACTGTAGTCTCCCAGCCTTCCTTGACCAGGCTGAGGGGGCCTCGGACCGGGTGCCCATATAACAGTTCAAAGGGGCTGAACCCCAGGGATTTCTGGGGTACCTCGCGATATGCAAACAGGAGGCAGGGCAGCAGGACATCCCATTTGCGTCGTAGCGGCTCCTCTAGGCCCTTGATCATTCCCTTCAGTGTTCGGTTAAACCGCTCCACAAGTCCATTTCCTTGGGGGTGATACGGAGTGGTGAACTTATAGGTGACCCCGCACTGTTGCCACAGGGACCGCATATATTTAGATATAAAGTTGGTGCCCCGATCACTCACGACTTCTCGGGGGAAGCCGACTCGGGAGAAGATCCCCATTAGGGCTCGGCCTACTACTGGGGCCGTGACTGTTCGGAGGGGGATGGCCTCAGGATAGCGGGTGGCATGGTCCACTAGAACGAGGATGAAGCGGTGCCCTTGAGAGGTGCGGGGGTCCAGGGGCCCCACAATGTCTATCCCCACTCGCTCGAAGGGGGTGGTGACCCCGGGAAAAGGCTGGAGCGGGGCTTTGACTTTCCCCCCGCTCTTCCCGCTGGCTTGACAAGTCGGGCAGGTTCGGCAGTGATTGTTCACATTGTTGCGCATTTTCGGCCAGTAGAAATGGGTCACCAGGCGGCTTTAAGTTTTGTCCTGCCCCAGGTGCCCGGCGAGGGGCACGTCATGTGCCAAGTTCAGGAGGAAGTCTCTGAATCGGAGGGGAACGACCAGCACCCGGCTGGCCCCTAGTTCGGCAATCTTCTGTTCGCTGTAGAGAAGGTCGTGGTCCCAATAGACCCAGTGGGACCCCGAGGGGTCTCCAGCGGCTTGAGTGGCGGCTTGTTGTCGGATTCCCTCGAGGGAGGGACAGGATTTCTGTTCCTGCCGGAATTGTTCGCGGGTGGGGCCACCTTTTTGGCGCCATTGAGCTAGTTCTGGAAGGTGGCCGAGCTCGGTGAGGTCTTCATGGCTGGGCCCCTGGGTTCTGGGTTCAGGGTCGGCGTCCTCGGGGACGGCGGGCGGTGGAGGTGCGGGCCACTCCGGCTCCTCGGTCGGGGCATCCTCCGTTGGGGCGGAGGCTCGGGCGGACATGGAGCGGGTGGTCGCACAGACCCACTCAGGAAGGCCTAGCATCCCCAGATGCTCTCTCCGCTCGACGCCGGCCCAGGGGGAACTTTCCAGGTCGTTCCCAAGGAGGCAGTCCACAGGGGCATCGTCCCGGACGGTCACCTTCAGCATGCCCGACACCCCTCCCCATTCGAAGGGGATGCGGGCCATCTGGCACAAACTCTCAGAGTTGTCCGCAGACCGTACTGGGCACAGGACGTTGGGAAGAATTTGTTCTGGGGTCACCAAGTGGCAGCGGACCGCCGTCACGCTGGCTCCAGTGTCACGGAGGGCTTCGGTCCGGCGTCCATTGATGGTGACCCATTGGCGGTATTTCTGTGTGTTGCCTGGGATCGGGTCTCGGGGGATCATGTCTCGATCACCCAGGCAGGCTAAGATCATAGCGGCAGGCTCCCACTCGGCCTGTTCGGGGTCGTTGTCTTCTTCCTCGCCTCCTTCTGTACCCAGGACGGCGGCCACGATCTGGCGGTTCGGGGGTCCGGTGGTGCCGGGTCGCTAGTTCATCGGGCAGAGGGGGTCATTCGCATGATGACCCTGTCGCTGGCATCTGTGGCACGTAACATTCGGGCGGGGCCCCGGCCTTGCTGGGGGAACCCCCCTTCGGCCCAGGGATGGCGAAGTGGAGGTAGTGGAGGACCCCGTGGGGGTGTCTCGGCCCCTGCTGTGGCCTCCTCCGCCGCCTCGTGGTCGGTGGTTCCCCGGGGATCCCCGGCCGTAGTCTCCCACCGGGCTCCGGGGGACTCGGGTGCTCACCCATCTATCAGCCTCGACAGCGAGTTTTCGTGGCTCGTCAGTTTGCTGTCGAGGAGGTGCTGCCGGAGTTCGATAAAGCAGTTGTTGGAAAGGTGTTCCCATATAATGAGGTTGACCAACTGCTGGTAGGTGGTGACCTGACTGCCTTTGATCCACCCCTCGAAGGCTCTGCTATAAAAGTTCACGTATTCCACCCATGTGGTACCGGGGATTTTTTTACAGTCTCGGAATCGCTGCCGGTACATTTCGGGGGTGAGTCCGAAGCGAGTGAGGAGAGCGGTTTTCATGTGTTCATAGGAGGTCATCTCGGTGTCGGGAAGTTCTAGCAGGGCGTCCCTCCCTTCGTTGACGAACTTCCCCCACAGGCCGGCGCCCCAGTCCTTGAGGGGTACTCGATGGGCGGTCATGGCGACCTCGTAGGCTTTGAACAACTGTTGGATGTCGTCGTTCTTTTATTCTTTGACGACATCCTTGGATATGTGCACCTTCGTGTCCACCGGCGGGGGCGAGGTCTTGCCTCCGGAGGTGCTGGTCTCGTTTGTCTTGGCCTTGATTTCTAGTTCTTTTAAGCCACGCTCATGCTCGAGCATGAGTCTCTTTTCCTCGAGGTCTCTTTGTCTTCGTTTCTCCTCCAGGTCTCCTTCTAGCCGCAGTTGCTCGAGGGCTATTTTCTTTTCCGCCAGCTGCAGTTCCCCGTCCAACCGGAGTAGGGCGAGCTCTAATTCGTGGAGCCGGTTCCTCTCTCGTTCTCGGGTGTCTTCGTGGGAGAGGCCCGTGTCTAGGTTTGCGGGTCTTTCCCCTGCTGGGGTCGTGTCGGTCTCCGGGCGTCCGTTCGGGCCTGGGGTGGCGTGGCACCGGCGTCCACCCATGCTTGTAGGGCCGATTTAAAGTCTTCCTTGGTGCTTAGGCCCGTGGTAGCGATGCCCAGGTCTTTGCAGAATTGTTTTAATTCCTTGTGACTGTAATCTTCCATTTTCTCTTTCTGGAATTCCGTAGTCGGTCTTGTTTCTTGTGTAGTCATGGTCGTAGTGTGTTTTTCTCGGTAGTGAGCGAATCACTCTCTGTACGATCTGCGTCAGCTCGGATCCCGTCGCTTGCCACCACTGTTAGAAAGGCGACCCCGGGGGAGGCAGGAGATGTCTGACTGGCCACCCCTAGGTCCACCCCTCCGTCGAGAAGTAGCCGAGCGGTATCGAGAGGCCTCCTGGGTGAGGGTCCTCTCCTAGGATCGTACAGCAGAGTAACCACAACACTACAAACGGACACTACACAAGAGGTTAAGTCCTTAAGCTTTATCAATAATAAAGGTTGTTTGATATGTACAGACAGATCGAGGGATCTGTAGAGTCTCGTAAAAGGGACAGGGTAGTGGGATAGTCTCAATCTGGGTGCAGGAAGGGATACCCTGCGCACAGCTTTCAATCCTTGAGCCGGGGGTTCCGAGAGGTCGAGCCGCGGCAGCGCCAGCAGGACTCGAGGTGGTTTTGTCGAAGACGGGCCGCGGCAGCGCCAGCAGGCTCTCAAGATGGTTCGGCAAAGATGGGCCGCGGCAGCGCCAGCAGGCTCTCAAGAGGGTTCGGCAAGGATGGGCCGCGGCAGCGCCAGCAGGCTCTCAAGATGGTTCAGCAAGGTGGGCCGC
The DNA here is from genome assembly GCF_964261635.1 of Lissotriton helveticus. Taxonomy (NCBI): domain Eukaryota; kingdom Metazoa; phylum Chordata; class Amphibia; order Caudata; family Salamandridae; genus Lissotriton; species Lissotriton helveticus. The sequence continues at coordinate 235,798,861 of NC_136062.1, read as the reverse complement.
GGTAGCGCCAGCAGGCTCTCAAGATGGTTCAGCAAGGTGGGCCGCGGCAGCGCCAGCAGGCTCTCAAGATGGTTCAGCAAGGGTGAGCCGCGGCAGCGCCAGCAGGCTCTCAGGGTAGCTTCGGGTTACGGGAAGGATGAGTTCTTCTGGTGTCGGCTGTGACAGCGTCAGCAGAGCTTTCCAATCCAGGATACAACTCCCGTCCTACTCCGGGGCTGGCCCAGATATAGGGCTGGAGTCCTTTGATGTCCGGACCCTCGCGCCTGGGGGCCAGAGGGGCCGGGATGATGGTGTCCAGACACCCCGCAGGGGGGTGGAGCCAGCACCCGGGGAGGCCGGAGGGCGATCGATACCAGGTGTCCGGGGACGGCTGGAGACCATCGAAAATCCCCTTCCTTCGGGATCTGTCGAGTGGCCACTCGACCACCTGGGTGGATCTTGGTGCCTCGATGTCGGGGCTTCGCTGGGGCCTGGGTCGGGGCCGAGGCCACGTGTTCGTGACGTGGTGGGCCCAAGATGGCGTCGGGCGCGGCCTCGTGCTCAGGCGTGATGGGCTCAAGATGGAGCCAGGCCGGTAGTGTTGGTCCGGGATGATAACCGGACCGGCGGTGTTGGGGTGTGTAGGGTCGGGCAAAATGGGCCGCCCGAGGCTCGGTGGAGGGCCGATGTCGTCCGGGGCCCGCCATGCGGGAGGGGTAGGACCACGCCATGAGGCCGGGTCCAACAGTTGTCTTGTGGTCTGTCTTGCTATGGCTATGCACACTGGACCAAGCATACCCTTTCTGCACCTGAATCTCAGGATAGAGAGGACGAGCAGTTAAAGGCTTCCGAAGGAAGTAATGTAGGGGGCAAGAGCTCAGAAGTCCACAGTAAATCAGATACCATAATGCATTGTCCAGCCCACTGCTCATTAGTAGAAATAACACAGCATAACGTAACACTACACAATTCAATGGAGTGCTGCCACTTGGTTTAGATTCTAACTACAATTCCCAGGTAGGAGTTTACAATCTCACTGATTTCCATCTCACCAGTCAAGGAGCTTTTCTTGTGTCTATGTGACATAGGCTTAGATTAGGCACTTGTGCAATTGTTTGTTTGCAATTCACTATGGCCCATATGCATGAAATTTGACATTTGTGGTTTCTAAATAGCGAAGCCGAAGAAATTGCTATTTGGGAATCGTAAATTGGAATGAACATAGCTTGCAATTTCCTAATAGTGATTCCTACGGAGTCCCAGTTGCTATTAGGAAATTTATATTTAGGAAATCGCTAAATTGTGATTTCCTAATAGAAAATCGTACAACTTAAACATATGGGCATAACTCTTTTTTTTTTTTTACCATAAACAAATTTATTTATTTTTGACAGTAAAACAAAAACCAGTGAATCAGCACAGTACATTATAGATGACCATTCCCAATTGGTTGGATGGGTGATCCCATAACGCAAGACCCCACTAGATTTTGCGGAGTGTAAACATTTAGCAGACACTCCAGATTTAATCCATACTACCCAACTATTTGCCCCACACCCTATGGTATTTCTTCGGGCATCCCCGTGCTTTGTACATAGGTTTTTCCTGTGTCGCACACCAGTCGACCCCCTCCCGCCACTTCTTGAGGCTAGGTAGAATTGGACATTTCCAGGTGGCGGCTATGTCCCGCTTTGCTACAACCATAGCTGTGTTGAAGAACAGCTTCTTGTTTCTGGATCCGTCCAGCCCCTCTGTGAGCCCCAGGAGCGAGTGCCGCTGGTCGTGGGGAATGTCCCACCCCAAAACATCTGTGAGTTCCTCCTCAATGCCACCCCCCCCCCCCCTCCCCCTGAACCGAGCCAGTTGGGGACATGCCCAAACCATATGAAAGAAATCCGCCGAGTCTTGGCCGCAGCGTGTGCAGGAGGCAGTGGGGTTAAAGCCCGCCCTATGAAGGCGTACCACAGTTAAATAGGCAGCGTGCAAGTAGTATAGTTGAATCAGGCAGAGCTTAGCTGATGCAGTGACCATCTTGGGTGCCAGGAGCGCATCCCGCCAGTCCTCCTCCTCCAGTGGACCCACCCAATCCTCCGACTGGCTTCTGAGCTGGTCTAGTGAGGTTGGGGTATTTTTAATTAGCGCAGGATAAATGCGGGAGATACCCCCCTCCCAAAATTGCCCAACATAATTAGAAAATTGTGACAGGTGTAGGGAGTACCTGGATTGAAGGTCCTGGAAGAAGCGCATGTGGCTGCTAGCCCACACATCCCCGAGTTGTGAGATCCCTATAAGGTCCAAGATTGGAATCCCTTCAGTCCACTAACTTCCTGAAGCTTAGTACAGTGCCAGAGAGGAGTTTGTTGACTTAGCTTATGTGTCCAGTGGGTGTGACGCAGTGATGCCCGCCAGGCCAGAAGTGCGGTAGATGTCACGTCTGGCAAGGTGGGAGATATGGTTCCCCCGTACATCAGAGATTGAATTTGTGGCAGACCCAGCTTGCTCAGTTCGAGCCTGTAGACCGTATCCGACCATCCCCTGTTGAACCAGTCGTGTATGGTGAGGAGGCGGGTCGCCAAGTAATATAAATATAAATGTGTCATCCCCATGCCCCCGTCGAAGGAAGGAGGAACCCGGCAAAGGGTCAGAGCCAAACGGGACCTCCCACCCCTCCAAAGTAATTTGGTGGCCGTACTATCTAGTTCCCGGAAGCAAGCCCGCGGAAAGCGGAAGGGGGTGTTTTGGAGGACCGAGAGGAATCTGGGGAGAATCATCATTTTAAACAGGGCAACCCTCAGTCTTTTTAAGTGGGGAGAGAAGCAGTTATATACGACATTACAGTAGGAGGGACAAAGTGTACTTACTGTTCTGTCTAATGCAAAAAGAACAGATGATCGACGGAATGCTGAACCAATCAAACATTCACCCCCAGTCCCAGATCTGGGTTAAATACATCTTTTTTTGCCCGCCACACCATTCCAGTTTAGAACCAGTCATATGCAAATCAGTCTAGAGCCTGCTCCCCACAGGAACAGTCCAGCCCGAACTGCCAGGCCAGGGCCTCCCTGGACCAGAAACAAGCATTCTGGGATCCTTTTCGGGGTATCACTCCTCATTAGCCAAGCTAGCTTGAAAGTGGTGGTGTAGCAAGCACTTGTCTGCCTGGATTAAATGCCACCACACACTCTCACTTGAAATAGTGAAGTGAAAATTACACACTAAATAAGGCTACAAAGATTGAACATCTGAATGACATTTCCATGATTATTGCAGACCCAGGGACCCCTTTTCATGACCAGTTGGGTGAGATATTGTAATTGCATTTAGATAGTGATTACTATCCCTGATGAGAAGTTGAAGAGTTTTTTCGGCGAGTAGCACGCTACTCCGGAACCCAAAAAGGATTAGTGGTGAAGTATCATAGGGAAATATGAAATTAATTTGAGCAGTAGACATGTTAGTCTGTTATTTGGATTGAAAGGGATAGAAGAGGGAAGGGGTTGCATTTATATAGCGCTTGATACCCCTGATGAGGTGTTGAAGTGTGAGATCTATACACCAGGCTGTCATCTGGTGTATAGATCCGGGGAAGAGGTGTGGCGCCGCGGCCAGGGCGACTGACTCCGGAATCTGGGGATCACGGTTCGATCCCCGGCACCGGCGGCAGATTAGCCCAGCACCATGTGACTCTGGGCAATAGCTTGCTTAATCTTCCCGACGGCGCCCAGCGCCTAGAGACCCTAACGGGTGATTGTGCGCTTTACAAATGTGCATATTATTATATTATATTATCTGCTTTCCTGAAGCACTGATCGGGCACAGACAAAAGGACAGGCTCTACCTTGAAACTTCCTTTCCGTGAACAACAGAAACTGCAGTCCCTCCCCCTCACCCTTAACATTTACAGAATAGCAGTGCTTTGGAAGAACTAATCAGCAGCTCTTTTCTAATAAAGTCTTCATTGACTTTCTAAAGGCAGCTCTGTCTCCACTGTCACTCACTGCACTGTCTGGATCCCCCTCTAACAACAGGAATGTAGCCAATACATTTCCACGTTGTGGGGAAGCTGTAGCTCCCTCCTTCTTGTGTCCTGCTTAATTAGGGACCATTCACAATTAATCCAACAAGTCCCAGTACTCACTCACAGAATCCTACTTCCATGCATGTACTACAAACTGACTGCTTATACATTCACACTGAAAGCACCGCAAGGATCTGGGGATCACATAATCATGGACCTTTACATGAAAGGGGCCATTAGAGTCTCCTTTCCCTGAACACAGAAAAATGTTTTGGTCACAATACACTGCCCCACCATTTCAAATGATTCGCCAGTTGCGTGAACAGTAGTCCTCCAGCCATTATGAGAGCCTGCTTTATGCACCCCTCCAGGTCACAATAACAACTTCTTAACCACACCTAACGAAGGACAGGCCCAGGCTTCTGTGCACTCACTAGATTAGTATGATGCATGGGCTAAAATAAAAAGTCAGGATGACATTTCCACATACAGTTGGGCACTCAGGGCATGGTACACACCCGCTTATCAAGCAGTAGACTTTCAATCCCTGCAATTACAGTTTGGGTTATCCCCTAGCAAATACCCCCCCAACCTCTCCAAAAACCATTAAAAAAACGAAAACACCAATTACTTAAAGCACATCCAGAAATACTTATTTTAGTATCACCAAGGGAACAAGAACTAATGACCTTTATATTCCACACAAAAAAAGAGGCCAATTGAGAAATACTCTACACTCCATGTTAAGCATTACAGGCACCAGAAAAACACCTAAAGGACTTCGATTAACGGGATCTCCCTTACCCCTATGCAATGCAAATACTACCATATCCATTTACAATAATGGGATTATAATAATTCAGTCTTTGAATGAAAATCTAACCTTAATTGAAAAAAACTTCCACATCCTAAAAAAGGGGATCTACAGCAAGCCCAATCTCCCCACCCAAAATCTTCATAACGTGCTTGATGTAACACCCTCATCATCCTTAGAGTAAAGGGACACTCCCAACTCATTCAACTCCACTTTGGTTCCAGGGGATTGCCGACCCACCAACGAGGCCACCACCCCCCTTCCAGAACCATCCGCCCAATCTATGACTGAGATCGCTACTAGGAATATTGCAGCCAACTCCCCCGCTTACCCCCTCAACAACAAATCTAGCTTAGACCATGACTGCTTGACACTTCATCCCCCCCACTCACCCCCGCTTACTTCACCAGATCGCACCAATGAGGGCTCTACCATCACGTCTACACTGACTTCCAATACAAGAATCAATAATTTGGCATTTCATCTCCCCCAATCAACCCCTCTTACTTCCCCAGATCGCACCAATGAGGGCTCTACCATCACGTCCTCACTGACCACCCATACAGGAAACAATAATGTCCAGAAACCCACAGCCGCACACCAAATCAACCTTAGATCAGCTAGATCCAGTAACATTGCCACTACCTCCAGTACTAAGCTACCTATCATCTCATTCAATTAGCCTCTCACATATACACAACATGAAGACATAGCTAACAATGACTCATGCTCTCAACTAGGCACCCTTGACGGCAACACACCATTTTCAGATCTCGCGACGCAACCCACCGCTACCCTTAAACCAGAGTATTGGGTAATGAGTTTCAATGAAATCGATCGTTTCCTAAAGCACCTTAAAGAGGATATACAGAGACTTACTTCAATCACAGTCAATTTTTGTCCCTCTGGCAACGCATAAAGCCCCAAGATAACCAGAAAGGACACCTATACAGACATCACCCCAACCCAGTCCACTCACACAGCCAACCTGGGATCGCAAACTACACTTTCCCCCAATGAGGATTCCAGAACAAAGAGATCAAAGCAAGAACTATCAAACAATGAGATCCATGAACTCCTCATATATTATTATTACCAGTGGCCCGGTGGCAGTGGGCTGATTGGTCGGTTGCTGGGTTAGCTGCTGCATTTCCACTCCCTCGCCCCGCTGATTGCGAGCGGTGGCGCATTCCTGGCAAAATTGTATTTTAAAATTGTTTTTAACATACCTTCAAACTTGTGCAGGTACTTAATTCTTTTAGGGCATTTAGGGGTGAGCTGCTGGCTGGGGTGACCGGGTCCCTCGCGGGCTCCCAGCGGCAGCGGGTGCCATCTTGGCCTGGGCTTCGCTTCCCACTACAGCCCTGCCCCTCCCCCGCCGCTCCGCCCCTACTTAGCAGCGCGTCTTCCTGCTTGCCTCGTGTCTGACCAGTGGCCCGGTGGCAGTGGGCTGATTGGTCGGTTGCTGGGTTAGCTGCTGCATTTCCACTCCCTCGCCCCGCTGATTGCGAGCGGTGGCGCATTCCTGGCAAAATTGTATTTTAAAATTGTTTTTAACATACCTTCAAACTTGTGCAGGTACTTAATTCTTTTTGGGCATTTAGGGGTGAGCTGCTGGCTGGGGTGACCGGGTCCCTCGCGGGCTCCCAGCGGCAGCGGGCGCCATCTTGGCCTGGGCTTCGCTTCCCACTACAGCCCTGCCCCTCCCCCGCCGATCCGCCCCTACTTATACGGACAGTATGAGGCAGCGCAGCGGACGAGCGCAGCGGGCGCGACGGATGCGCGCCGGAGTTGCGCCTGAATTAAGCCCGTCTGCGCCCGTCCGCGGCAGGCCGGGGCAAGGGGCACGGGACGCTGCTGGTTATACCTCCTATACCCCGTCTCAATTATGCCTCCTTTGGTCCCCCGGCTGTATAAATCCAGCCACTACTCTCGCCTTGCAACATCTAGGCCTATACTGTCCTCCTCCACTTCACCCCCCTAGTCGTGTTTTAGTCCCTGTCTCGTCCGCCTTCACATCCCCCTCTGCCTCTCTCTCACTCCCAGCCCCCCCTGTTCAATTGCCCTCTACTTCGGCCACCCTCTTGAACACCAGGTCTGCCGTAAATCACCAGTACGAGCTATTCGACTATCTTGATACCAACAAACCAGATCTCTTGTTCTTAACTGAGACCTGGTTCAAGACCGACTCCCTGCCCAATGTGCTTGCCGCCTTACCACCTACTTATTCCGCCATTCGTGCGGACCGCCCTGACGGCAAGCGGGGAGGCGGAGTGGCGCTAATAGCTCGCTCTGATGCTACTTTTCAAATTCTCCCTTCCCCTCTTATCACTGATGTGGATCTGCTGGTAGCCCGTTCCACCTCCCATCAAGTTCCCTTCACTTTTGTTCTTATATACCGTCCTCCTCAGCCTACCCCCTCATTCCTTCCCGAGATTCAGACCCTTTTGGCCACATTGGCAGTAAATCACTCCTCTGTGCTGGTATTGGGGGACCTCAACTTCTGGCCTAACGACCCGGCCGAAAGCCCCCAATCCAAGGAATTTACCTGCCTTATGGAAAATTTGAATTTTGTACCGCTCATTCACAGCCCCACCCACCAGCATGGCCATACACTTGATCAAATCTGGACATTAAATGTCCCATCCACCCCTCCTACCATTCTCCCCTGTCCTTGGTCAGACCATTTTACCATAGCTTTCTCCCTTGCTCTATCTCTCCCGGTCAAACCCCCCCTTCCCAAAAATACCTGGGTTCGAAAATGGGGTAAGGTCAACATGCCCTCTTTCTGTTCGGCCCTGGCCACGTCCAGCCCGGACCTTACTGACATGACAGCCGGCCTTCAACTGGCCGTAATTAACAACTGGCTCACGAGGGCAGGAGACGAATTCGCCCCCTTTAGGCGTCTCTCAGTAAAACGGGCCCATGCAGCCAACCGTTGGTTTACTCCCGACTTGAAGGAGAAAAAACTTGCTGCAAGAAGGGCAGAAAGAGCTTGGCGCAGAATTTACGATCCTGCCTTAAAAACAACTTACCTGGCCACCCTGCACACTTATAAAAAGAGCATCCTGGAAGCCAAGGCTGAATACTACACCCACAGGATATTTATTTATTTATTATTTATTTTTGAATTTTATAGAGCGCACGGCTACCCCCGAGGGGGTGTCCCGGCGCTAACAACTAATGAGCCCTGAGAAGGAGGAGAGAATCAAGAAGAGAACAGCCAAGTCTTTAGTTTGCGGCGAAAGATGGATTCAGTGGGGACAAATCTTAGCTCCAAGGGGAGGTTGTTCCACAGTCTAGCTGCTGCTACTCCAAAAGCTCTACCGCCTACTCTAGAAAGGCGGAAGCGTGGGACAACCAAGAGACGTAAACTATTGGATCGTAAGGATCTCACAGAGTGTGATAGAACAAGACGTTTTTTCAGATAGCCTGGGCCAAGATTGTTCAAGGCTCGAAAAGCAAGAATCAGTATCTTAAAGTGGATCCGTTTAGTAATAGGGAGCCAATGCAGTTGTTTACGATAGGGTGCTACAGATTGTCGAAACGGAATATTGCCAATCAATCTGGCAGCGGCATTCTGCACGATTTGCAGACGTTCAATCTGGTATAGAGGGGCATCTGCGTAGAGACTGTTCGCATAGTCTAAGTGAGACGTGATCAGTGACTGAACCACCGTTCTACGAGCATTCAATGGGAGGTAAGGCAAAATCTTTTTAATCATACCCAATTTCGCAAAACAGGCAGATGTAGTCTTAGTAATGTGAGGAGCACAAGAAAGGGTATTATCAAACAGGAAGCCCAGATTGCGAACTGTAATAGCTGGTATCGGGGGGGGTCAAGGACCACTGGCCACCACAGGCTGGATGGAATAGGAGTTTTCTGATTAAAAAACATAACCTCCGTTTTATCAGTATTAAGCCTAAGGTGGTTGGTGGTCATCCAATTGCAGATGTTACTGGTTGCAGAGTCACAATCTAAGGAAATCTTCGCTACGGTCCATGAGCTCGCCTCATCCACCAGAGCCACATCAACGATCCCTCCGTCTCAATCCCTCTGTGACTCGCTCAATGAGTTTTTCATAGATAAAGTTGAAAAAATCAAACATAACATTCCCCAACCCTCCCCAACCTTCATGGACCCCTCCCCTCCCCCTTCCTCTGCTACATTGACCAACTTCCCACTTCTTACTATCGATACCCTTGGTCCCCTGCTCCAACGGGTCAAATCTGGCTCACCTCAGGACTTCGCCCCTGCCAATATACTCAGGGAGATTTACTTAGCTTGTCCTACCCCTCCCCTGACCCTTCTCAATGATTCCCTTACCCATGGCCATGTCCCCACATCACATAAATCAGCGGTTGTCATCCCAATCTTAAAAAAATTGGACGCTGACCCTTCCTCTGCCTCTAATTACCGCCCCATTTCCCTCCTTCCTTACCTTGCCAAGGTACTTGAAACCCACATCACCTCCACACTGAGCACCCATATTGAGACAAACCACTGCCTCTCCCCCTGTCAAGCTGGTTTCCGCCCCCTGCACTCTACCGAAAAAGTGGTCATCTCAGTGATGGACAAGTTGCGTGAAGGAATTGACATCAACCTTCCGCAAGCCCTGATTCTCCTTGACCTTTCCGCCGCTTTTGACACGGTGAATCATACCATTCTTCTCAACCGTGTCAGAGCGGCGGGGGTAGAGGGCTTAGCCTTTCGCTGGCTGGAGTCCTTTCTTGCTGGGAGAACACAGGGTGTCCATCTGGCTGGCTTTGCGGCGGCCTCGCGCAAGGTAGAGTGCGGGGTTCCCCAGGGTTCATCTCTTTCCCCTCTTTTGTTCAACCTGTATATCTTTCCCCTTATTTTTATGTTACAGCAACTGGAGGTCACCGTATTCAATTATGCGGATGACCTCCAGTTAATTTTCAATCTATCTCACTCTCCTTCATCTGCTCTGAATGTCCAAACCACAATGACCCTCATCCAAGACTGGATGAACTGCAGCCACCTCAAACTCAACCCGGACAAGACCGAATTGGTCCTGACCGGAGGTGGCTGCAGTCCCTGGTCTCCCTCTTTCTGGCCCTCTTCCCTTGGTGTCCCTCCACTCCCGGTTCCTAAAGTGAAGACCCTGGGTATCTTTCTAAATCCCCAGCTTACAGTTCTCCCGCAAGTCAATTCTGTGGTCTCTTCATCTTTCTTTTCCCTCAGAGTAATCAGGAAAGTTTCCCGTTTTTTCTCCCCTCCAGCTTTAAAAATCATTTTGATGGCCATGGTACTGTCCCGTATAGACTATGGCAACATAGTCTATAACGGGGCCCCTGCATACATGGTTCATCGTCTACAGCTTGTGCAGAATCAGGCGGCCCGTCTGATCCATGGCCTTCCCAGATATCATCGGGTTACCCCTTTACTTAAGACCTTGCACTGGCTCCCTATAAGGGAGCGGGCCCTGTTTAAACTCGGCTGCCTTACCTATCAAGCCAGAGCAGGTACTGCTCCCAAGTTTATTTGTTCACTCATCAAACCATACTGCCCAGGCAGAGAACTCCGCTCGGCCCATCTAGCCCTCCTTACCATCCCTCGCTTTAAAAAGCAGAGGGCGGGCGGAGTGAGATTCGCTGTCCTGGCTCCAACGTTCTGGAACTCCCTCCCGATTGCTCTGCGCACCTCACTTTCCTACCCCCTTTTTCGGAAATCTCTTAAAACTTTTTTGTTCACCCAAGCTTACCCCTAAAACTCCTTTCTGCTGCCCCCACTGATCATCACTAGCGCCATGAAACCGTTGGGTATGCGAGCGCTGTACAAATGTTTTTAAATTCAAAATTCAAAAATTATAAGTCTGGATTAAATATGAGCAAGGCTGTTCATAATCCAATCCAATCCATCCAAGCGAACCCTTTCAGAGAACCAACTCACAATCACAGAGGAATAAACAAGAACAACCTTAAACAAATCATTTGATCACAAATGGCATCTTATCACAATTACAAACAACTAAAGTGCATGCTCCTCAACTGCAGATCAGCAAATAAACACACAGCAGATATCTACGACCTCATTCTCACACATAAGTTCGATATAGTTATCCTCACGTAAACATGGTTAAACATCTCATCCCATCTTATCATAGATATACTAGTCCCACCTAGTCACAATATCATACGACTAGACAGAACAGGTAAAATCGGTGGTGGAATAACATGCATCTACCACAATACTTTATCATTACGTCAATTGGAAACAATAGATGTAGTAGCATATGAATATCTTAGCATCAATATATCCTGCAACAACAAAGTTATTTGTAATCTACATGCCTTCTGTCACACTCCGGGTGATAACCCGGAGTTCATCGAACAAATTATGGAAATCTTAACAATAAATATTAATCATCAAGGAGTCCAGATGTTCCTGGGTGATTTAATTCTGCACTGGAATTACCTAAATGACCCCTCAGTGAATAGCTTAAAATCCTTCCTATTAAACCATGAGATGCCCCAAATCTGCGACAGTCCCACACACAATAAGGGAGAGACTTTTGACCTTATAATCTCTAAATCAGACACGATCTCTTTAGTCTGTTACAGCATGCTATTGGTCAGACCATTATCGCATCACCTTCCTCATCAACTTAAAGGAGATCCTTAGGAATGGCCAACTGAAGAAAATCAAACAGTGGAAAAGGAATCTTAGTAATATAAACCACAATGATCTAACCACTCTATGCAACAACTCCTTGATCCCACAGACCAATATGGAGGATGTCAACGACGTCACTGACTACTACAAAAATTCGATAAGAGATGTCATGGACTCTATTCTCCCCTACAACAGAAAAACATCTCCACTAAAAACTGAAAGCCATGGTTTAACGACAACTTGAACACTGAAAGATGCAACCTAAGAACGGCAGAAAGAGCTTGGAAAGACTCTCCATCAATTAAATCACTAAAATGCTTAAGATCAATAAGGAACACATACAATCGAAGAATAAGACCGGCAAAAGATAATTTTATCAGAACCCAACTCAACCAGGCCAAAAATAGGCAGAAAAAACTATTCAAAATTGTCAAACAGCAATCATTTAACACATCAAACCCCAAAGACTCCGGACCCAGTACCCTACCAAACTGCGAAGTACTATCCACCTTCTTCAAGGATAAAACAACAAAGATAGAGAACGAACTTCAACTAGCGAAGGAACTGCTACCGGCCCTCCCAGACAACCTATCTCACAACTCCCAATCTAAGGAAGGGATGGAACCACCCTGCCTCACCTCCAAAAATAATGCCACTTGGAACGCCTTCTCCCCAATCAGGGTACAGGAAATCTACAATATTCTCTCATCTTTAAACCCATCTAACCACTTCTCGGACCCTCTACCTACCAGCATATTCAAAGCGATCAAAACCTGTATCCTTCCACTATGGTCAAAGATTGTAAACGCCTCTCTACGCTAAGGCACTCTCCCAGACTGCCTAAAAATCGGTCAAGTAACACCCATTATAAAAAAACCTATGGAAGACTGCTCTGACCCTAACAACTTCCGGCCCATCTCCAACATCCCTACACTGGCAAAGCTCTTAGAACAATGTGTATAGAAACAACTCTGCATTCACATAGAAAAGTTTCAACTACTCTATCAATTCCAATCAGGCTTCCGTCAAGATCACAGCACAGAATCAGCCCTTACCCATATTGTAGATGACATACTAAAAATGCTGGACAAGAACGTATCATGCCTTTTAATATTGCTTGATTTATCTGCTGCCTTTGACACCGTCAAACACAACACCCTACTAAAACTAATGGAACAACGAATGGGCTTATCAGGGGCCGTATTACAATGGTTCGCTTCTTTCCTCCAAAACAGATCCTTATGAGTCAAAATGAATCAATCTCTATCTAAGCCACAAGCGATAACTCTTGATGTTTCTCAAGGATCCGCTCTCTCTCCATTCTCTTTAACTTATTCCTGGAACCACTAACAAACATCCTAAAATCAGCTAACATCCACTACCATATGTACGCTGATGACACCCAGCTACAGCTCAAAATTGCCTCTCCAGATGACATTATGTCCCTCAATTCTATCCTACAAAATACACACCTCTGCCTCACGGTTAACCAACTGGAACTCAACGCTGCTAAAACTGAATTTCTTCTCATCTCTCCACCAAATAACAACATCAAGATTGATCTGTGGCTGAATCATCTTACAGCCCTCAAATGCTCACCCCACATCATAGACTCTGCCAGATCCTTAGGTATTACATTAGACAAACACCTAAATATGCAGAGTCACATTAGTGCTGTCACCAAAGGAGCAAACTAATTCTGCAGAAACTGAAACCATACCTACCTCATGAAGTTCTAAAACCAGCGGTACAAGCCCTAGTATTACTCAGATTGGATTACGTTAGTGTCACACAATGTGGCCTACCTAAATACAAACTAGCACCACTAAGAGCCTCTCTCAATGCAGAGGCAAGACTTGTCATCGGAACTAAAAGAAATGCACACCTCACCAGCCCTAAAAACCTTAAATTGGCTACCAGATGAAGCAAGAATCCAACTGAAAATTGCTTGCGTGATGCACAAAGCGCTACACTTCAACACCCCCAGTTACCTGGCACAAAAGCTAGAAAAATCAGGCGGCCGCAGATCCTCACGAAGTGCGCTCACCTTGTTGCTGAAACCCCAACGAACCCACAAATAAAAACTGGGGCTAGAGCAGTCTTGGCGATCTTGGATATGGAACTCTTTACCGCTGGTCCTTCGCCTAATTTCCTCCACCCACGCCTTCAAAAGAGACGCCAAGTCATATCTAATAACTAAGTTCTTACCCTAAATCAACATATCAATGACATTGAATAGATTCTGAAAGCAAACTCTTATGTAGACTATCCTGCCTTGTACGTGCTTTATTCTACTCCAACCACTGTTAGCCTATTCTTAATTGTAGATTTTTTTTTGTCTCACACCCATATGTTTGTATGTTGATCACACCAAGTGCTAATCGTGTTATCTCCATGTAATGCGCTCCGATACCCTAGAGGGTCACGTTTGCGCTATACAAAACTTTTAAAATAAATAGTGATCTTTCTGATGTCCACCTTGACATTGTTTTGCAGAACATGCTACTGGGTTGTGCCGATCCTATGAAGATAAACAGAGCCCCCTACAGGACAGACTGCGAGACTGTAGTTTACGACGTAAGTCAAAATCTCTGCTGGGAAGATGGGTGGGGTAGTCTGATCCAGGGGAATAAACTGCTTAACTTCACCATCCAATTCGAGTTTTCGGAGGCTCCACACTTTTAAACACTAGTACTATACGGTACCACCATTCCAGTACTTTGTAACTACAAGATAACCTCCAAGGAATGGGTTATAAGTATGTGGACCCAGTTTATGTGAGCCGAATCCTGCACATTAATCTCTGTTTCATGCAGATGAAAGCACATAGCAGGTAGAAAATGGGGAGGGGGGTTGAGGATGGGGATATGGAGGGTAACGGACCAGGGAAAAAGTGGGATAGCAAGAGGGAGTTCTTTTCCTTCCCCTCCCTCCACTTGTAACTAATTGGGCCCTATGGCTGCCTCTGTTTTCGATCTTTCTGGTCATGCTCTGTCCGTATTTCTCCCTTGCCTTTTTACTCTTGCTTTCATTCATGTGCCTCGAATCCTATTCACTTTTTCATTAATTTGCTCTCACAAGCTATACCTGTCCTTGTTTATGGTGGTCTTGTTGTATCCCCACTTGCTGTTGTGCCACATGCTGCTTTGCCCACAATTAGGTATTTTTCATTTCCTCTGTTACAGTAACCATCACTGCCTCACTTGGCCAAGCTGAGTCACAATTCTGCAGGTTCTTAATCTTCACAGTTTCAGAGAACAGGAAACTAATTATTCCAACATCTATGGTTGTGAAGTGGGAACTTTTCTTTTTCTTTTAATAAAACAAAAACAATTTGGGTGATTTCAGCACAGTCCGATCAAAATCTCTTCAAGGGTTTTGCATTATAAATGCATGTAGGCATTAGCCTTGTGTTAAAGGGGATGCTGTGGGCTAACATCCTGGTTTTAGTTAATCCACTATCTGTCTATCCTTGTAGAAGCCACAAAAAAGTGATTTTTCAATGAATCTAAGAAACATAGGGGTGGGTAGCAACCAGTAAATGTATCAGTTCACTGAGAAAGAAGGAACCGTATTCCCTAATGCAAAATAGGATAGCACAATCAGACTGTTTTTCTTTTTTCTATCTTCTCTAGAATTCCTCTTTTTTTCCAGAGACAAGATCTAAAAACTCCCCCTTAAAGCTGTATTATTTTATAAAACAGATTCCTTTCTGTATTTCTCACAAGGGTTAATTGGAGCCTTCCAGTCTACAGAGTTCCACATCTATAATTACCAAAATTACGTTTGTGATAAGGGGTTGGAGGGACACTTTTCCTAAATACTGATAACTCAATGAGACGTGGAGGCAGCCTGCTACTAAAGTGAAGTTAGTAGACCGAGTAGTTAAAGACTCACTTCCTGACTTTCATTACTTATTTTGGAGGCTTTATAATCCTGTGAGCTTATCTCCTGAAGATTTGTGCACCATGGACTTTATAGTATGCCCCTCAACAAAACGTCATCCCTTTTTCTCACTGATTTAAGTCTCTCCTGTTTATGCGTCCACTTATGTTTTTGAATTCCACTGCTTCCCCCTTCTATCTCCTCATCCAGACATTAACAATCTGGTATACATCAAGTTTTCTTCTGTCAATTTGTCTTTTGATTTCTTTGTCTCTTTCGCCGTCACACTTATCTAATTTCTTCTTCTTGTCTCTTACCTTCTGTTGTTTTCTGTTTTTTCCAAACTCTGTGCCCTGTCTCGACCTCATTTCTATTAGATCCCACCCTTATTCATTTTTTTTGTTGTATTGTCTTTTCTCACACCCTGTTCTATGACTCCCCTCCCCCCGCACCCATCATCTGTTTCTCATAGCATCATCCTTAGTATCTTTAATCTCTTAAATCCCTCAATTTTCTCTTTCTCTTGTACCCTCAGTCCCTCCCCCGTCTGTCACTGATATTCTTTTCAATCATGGTCTCCTTCGTCTGCTCCATAGTGTCCCGCTTGGACTCCGCGTCGTGGCGAGTGGATTATACACTGAGCTCAAGTGTGTTAGCACAAGTGAATGAGCCATTGATCCACCTAAAGTTCAACCTGCGAGATGGTGAAGGGAGTCTGCAGCCAGTGGATATGACCGTCTCTGCAGAGAAGTTCAGGGTTCTTTTAACAGGTGGGTGGATGCAACTGAAGGCATTCTCACATATATATGCAGCAGTAGAAAAATCAAAGAGAATCACATAGCCTGCATTATACTTTTGGCTACAACATCCTGTTTCACAAATCCATGATAATTTAACACATTTTGACTTATTTTGTGCTTTATACATTTCCAAACTAAAAATATATTCATAAATGCCTCCTGCTCGCTCTGAAAGATAAGAAACGTATTTTCAGCTAAAGACACTTGTCCCGCTCAGAAGTAACTCGAGAAAGATAAAGGTAGATGAGCCATGGGTCATTGGCGGAACAACATTACATTTGCAACAGAAGTGCTCCCACCATACCAATGTAAGCACCTTTAGTGAAAATATCCTAACCAGTGGGCATCTCTCTCTATAATATTGAATGTGTTTAGCAGATCGCAGAAGTGGTGTCTTCACTGTCCTGGTTTGTCTGTAAACCAACCACCAGATTTTAAATAATGTTCTTAATCTGTATAGTCTTGAGAGCATTCATCAGTATAGTCTCAAGAGTATTCATCAGTATACTGTAAAATAAATCAATGAGCACACCAGATTTCTCTCCCCCCTCCTATAGGTTATAGGCTCCAGATTTCTCCCCTCAACGGCCTATCGGGTGGTGGTTTTTAGAGAGAGAATGGTAACCTGGCTGGAAATAGCGCAATCATCTTCATACCATGGAGTATTCCTGTTGCTGCATTGTACCTCACATACCCAAATCTGCATAGAATTCAGGTTATCATCACAGTAATGGTTATTAAAAGCTAGCTATGTAGCGTACTGCTTGAAAGTAAGGCAGGCTTACCCTAAAAAGTCACATCTGGTCATTAATAAGTAAGCTAGCAAACAATTGGTACAAATTTTTACCACATGCTGTGGAGGCACTGGAAGCACAATCCATATCATGATCCATGTGGCTGGTCCGACCACTACGCCATCGCCTTCCTACTACCTGGCACCCACAAGACAAAGGCACCGCAACCGGTAATTCCCAAACGCTGAGTCAGAGACACCAAGAACCTGGACCACAGGGAACTAGAGACTCACTGCAAAACCGACCTCCCCTCCCCCTCTCATATTACTATGGTCAGTGACCTCAATGATCACTACTCTGCGACTTTGTCGAACATTCTGGATGACCTAGCCCCACTAAAACTAAAAAGAACCCAAGTCAAAGACAGAAACCCCTGGTTCACTGTTCCCCTCAACAACGAGAGGAGATTCCTCCGGCAATCTGAAAGAATCTGGAGCCCGCACCCCTCTGCCACTCATCTAAAACATGTCCGCCAGGCTAGAAATGCCTACAATAAAAACATCCTCAACTCAAAAAAATTATTCTTCAGCTCTGAATTGGGGAACGCCAAGAACAGACGCGGCAAGCTCTTCAAACTGGTTAAATACCAATCCAATAAGCTGGCCAAAACACAGAAAGAAACACCCAAGTCTCTAATATCATCTGAGGATTCTTCTTCTTTTTTTGCTGACTTAGGGAACGATCTTAGTTCTGCCACATACTCTCAACCCCTCCCTGACTAGCCTCCTCCTTCCGCGCTGCCCTCACTGGTTTCACCTAAAAATCTAGCACACTGGACCGACTTTAATCTCTATGATGAAGACTCTGTCTCTAAAATCCTCCCTACCCTAACAACCATTTCAATGACCCGCTCCCCTCAAACTGCCTACCTGCCGTCGCCCAATCCATTGTTCCTAGCTGGACTGCAATAATCAACACTTTGCTCCGCGAGGGCTCGATTCCCGACTCTCTGAAAGCCGGCCAAGTCCTCCACATTTTGTAAAAGCCGTTGCTGGATTCAGCATCCCCTGACAACTTCAGACCTATCTCAACATCCCTCTTTTAGCCAAAGTGTTGGAGAATTGTGTGCAACAGCAGCTAAGTCAACACATCAGCAACTTCCACCTACTCAATGACTTCCAATCCGGATTCTGACCTGGAAATAGCACTGAAACTACCATGCTCCACATTGTTGATGCCCTCAGAGCCCTTGACCAAGGCAAAACCTGTTTACTTATCCTCTTAGATCTATCCTCGGACTTCGACACGGTCAACCATGAAAAACTACTCGAACGGCTCAAACTCAGGATGGGATTGGACGGCTCTGGTCTAGAATGGTTTAGGCTTCCTCCAAAACCGATCACAGAGATTCCTAATTAATGGCAACCTCTCTGCTCCCTCTCCGGTCAAGGTTGGAGTCCCTCAAGGATCAACCCTGTTCCCCATCCTCTTTAACCTTTACCTGGAACCGCTTGCCGATGTTCTACGCACGGCGAATATCTCCTACCATATGTTTGCTGACGACAATCAGATCTACATCAATACCTCATCTCTCGAGGAGATTCTCTTCCTGAATGAGGCCTTGAAGTCGACTGTCCATTGGTTCAACTCCAATCAACTCAAACTTAACGCAAAGAAAACAGAATTTATCCTAATCTCCCCTACAAACACCAACCCTGAGATTCAGACATGGATTAAGACTATCACAGCCTTAAACTGCCCACTGACCATCGTGGACTCTGCTAAATCCCTGGGAATCACCCTGAACTTGCGGGACCACATCAATTCGATGGCTAAATCAGCCAGGTTCCACTTGAACTACCTAAGGAAATTGAAACCCTTCCTCAACGCTCCCGACCTAAAAATGGCAGTCTAAGCACTAGTCATCTCTAGACTGGAATATGGCTGTTCCACCCTCTCGGGTCTACCCAAGATCTCCCTAACTCCCTCAAAAGCCTGCCTCAATGCGGCTGCCAGACTACTTACTAACACAAGGAAATTTGACCAAATTTCTTCACACCTGAAAGCTCTGAACTGGCTTACTCTCGAGGCCAGAATACAGCTTAAAATGACATGCATCACACGCAAGGCTCTTTACGCAAACTCCCCTGCATATCTTGCACAGAAACTTGTGATATCAGGAGGAATCAGTCTGCCAGAAACCTCTTGCTCCAACCTGCACGTTTCCAGAAAAAAAAACGTACAATCTGTATTTCTCCGGGGCCGCCCCAAGAATATGGAACTCTCTCCCATCCGCCATTAGAAGGATACTTCTCTGACACTTCAAAAATTATGCCAAAACCTTCCTAATGGGTAAATTCATAGTTTAAATTCTGCCTCCATCCACAACAGAGCCCCTGATTACCTACCAACTACTGCCTCCCTTCGTTTCACCTAGTCAACCCACCAAGAAACCTGGAGCATTGTTCTTGATTAATTGTAAATGTAAACTGTACATATATGCCCGTACTCCTTATGTATCCAGCACCTCCGCCCCCTCCCATTTGTTATAAACTCTGTAACTGGTAACCTTTGTACAACTTTATGATTCCTGTAAAGGCTCTGATACCCTAACATGTCAAGTTTGCGCTCTATAAAACACAAAAATAAATAAATAAATATGGGCATGTGAATTACCCCCCTTCGGGCAGCTATGCTACTGACAAAACAAACAAAGATGATAACTGCAGAACGCGATGCACAAACGGTGAGAAAAATGGGCCATAACAGTGGGGCCATAACGCTCTACGACTCCAAGGCCCTGCTGTCTTATCTCTCCTTGCCCCTAAACTTGACAGTGAAGCACCAGTTAATGGGTTTGCGCTTTGGTCTGGTTCCGTTTAAGGCATATTGGTATGGGCGGAGGGGACCTCGAGGAGAAGGACAGTCAATGTTGCCGTAGCACCAATGGAGAGGAATCATTGACCCATGTTCTCTGAATCTGTAGTACCTTGAACCCGCTAGGAAAATTCTAGGTCCGACCAATTGGGCACATTCTAAACATCCAGACCTGCCAAGGAGCGGCAGAGGCATGCTGGAGGGGACTCTGCACAATTAGCCGCTTGCTTCATGAAATTTATGAAAGCCATAGCAGCACTGTTGGAGACCGGTGATTTAACAAAAGACATAGACTGATACATTTAAGACATTGCTTAATTTTAATAGCCTAGCGACATATTTTACTGATAAAGCATTTATGAAGAATATTGTATATTGTAATATCTTTTGGCAGATCTCGACTGAGATTCTTTGAAATATTTATGGTTAAAACTCTATTTTTATATACGGATCTTTTTCTATAACACATTTTCTATGTATGTAATGATTGCAATAATTTTAAGCAATTGTGCAGTAAATAAATTCATCTAATCTAAATACTGAATTTGCTTTTTAAGTATCCCAGGAATAGAGAAGATATGCCTATTCTAGCCATTGTTTTTGTACATAACTGTCTTGTAGTGCATCCTGGCATGGGAGTGTCGGGATTAAGGCAGAAGAGTGATATAAGTTCTTTACACAGTGTGTTTTAATATATTAAACCACCCTTCCATAGGAGTAATGAGTGTAAAGTTAGTAAATGAGTGTAAAACCGTTGTGGGCAGACCTGGACTAACCATAGAGTCGGAGCAACAGACAGTGCAGTCTATGGTGTCACAGCACAAGACATATTTATTTATTCCCTGATGGACACCATCATTCATTATTGCCTTAGGTGTGGGATTGATCTTTGGCCAGGATACCATCTCGCGTTTTACTCATTTCTTTTCTGTTTCAGAGTTGAAGCAGGCCCAGGAGATGATGAACTCCCTGAACTGAAGAAAACATCCAACACACACACACACACACACACACCACAGCGTAGCCATGTTTGCTGGCTCAGAATGTGTGCAGCATCTTCAAGAAGCAAAGCAGAGCTATCATCTGGGACCAGCCTTGTCTGCTGTACATCCTCAGCCATTTCACAGTGCCATATGTTAGTCAAAACTCTGCAGCCGGAACTCAGTTAGGAGGAAGGAATTGCTAATTTGTGGAATTAATTTGCCTCACTACCTGTCAGACCTTCTTACATTCCTCCACGTTTGAGTATCTACATTGGGAGGCTCTTCACCCCTGCAGCGAGATCAACACGTGCTACAGCGTGCAAATGGCTTCTTGACAGGGTCCCATTTGCATCCTTGGGTGTTTCATTCCTATAAGTAGAGCCCGATCGATCTGCTTTGGTAAGGCCAGCATAAGGAGGCATAACTGTCTTCTGGTGTACAACTGACGAGTGTCAGTGGACACTGAGGTGCACAGCTGTTGTGTTATAGACCTGGCAGTTCACACTGCCATCTCCAGTGTCTTCCTACCCATGACTGATAGATGCTCTGATTCTTGCAACCATCCGAACAGAGTATTTTACAAACTCATGTGCTGATGAACTCTCAAACTCGTAACAGGTTCAGCTTTTGGAACGCATTTTAATACGAGGACAGTAGCAACCACTTGAAATTCAATTAATAAAATGTAAACCTTATTGACAGACTCTCCTGTTGATCTGTGAGTTACTGAATTGACTAATCTGGCATTAATTTTGCTCATTCTAGCAATAGTAACTCATGTAAATTAGCACTTGGGTCAGAAGTTAGCCCATTATCACGTTTTCAAAGCCTTGATCTTGTCTACCCTGTCTGCCAACATCCTTTTAGAAATTATCCGCAGTGCCATGGATTACAGAAGTCTTCAGAGACGTTAACATTGAGTGACTTGCAATTATGCTGTCATGAGAAATAGTGATTCCTTCCTGTAACACACAGTATGGGTTAGAATTAAGTCCGGAAAGGAAAATGCTACTTACCAGTATGCATCTGTTCTTGGCATGTAGAGCTGCAGATTGCTACACTTAGCATTAGATCGCCACCTGGTGTTGGGCTCGGATGATTGCACGTTGTTGTCGTCTTGGAAGAAGTCTTTGTAGTCACGAGATAGGTGACTTCTCCCTTGGACGATAGTGCGCATGGGCATCGGCTCCATCCTTAGATTGTTTTTCGCCATGATGGGAAATGATGGAGTTAGTAGAAGTAAAGAAAAAGGATGTCCATGCGTGTGCATCTAGGTAAGATAAAACTGGAACAGATTCAGGTCCCGGGGAAGCGGGAGGGCGTGTAGCAATCAGCAGCTCTACATGCCAAGAACAGATGCATACTGGTAAGTAGCATTTTCCGTTCGAGGCATATGAGCTGCAGATACTACACTTAGCATCGATTGTGCAGCAGTGTCTCCCCTAGCGGTGGTCACCAGTATTCGTTGCAGTAGTTTGAAAGAAAGTTTTTAGAACAGCTTGGCCTACTGCAGCTTGCTGCTTGGCTTGCACATCAACACAGTAGTGTTTAGTGAAGGTGTGTGTTGTAGACCATGTTGCTGCTTTACAGATGTCTTCTAGGGGATGTTCCCTAAGAAAGCCATAAAGGCTCCTAGTTTGCGTGTGGAGTGTGCTCTAGGAGGAACTGTTAATGTACGTTTTGCTTTTTGATAGCATATTTGGATACATTTTACAATCCACCTTGCAATTCCAGCTTTAGAGATGGGGTTGCCTTTATGTGGTGTAGAGAAAGATACAAACAATTGCTTTGTTTTATGAAAAGATTTGGTCCTATCTATATAATAGAGAAGAGCTCTTTTGACGTCTAGTGTGTGCAGAGCCCTTCCTGCCACAGAGTCAGGGTTTTGGAAAAACACGGGTAACTCTACAGATTGGCGTAAATGAAAAGGAGTAATGACTTTTGGAAGGAATTTTGGATTAGTTCTTAAAACCACTTTGTTACGATGTAGTTGTAAAAATGGTTCTTGTATTGTGAAAGCTTGTATCTCACTTACTCTTCTGAGAGAGGTAATAACAATAAGGAAAGCTGTTTTCCACGTGAGGAATTGCAGTTCACATTTATGTAAAGGCTCAAAAGGGGGTCCCATGAGTCTTGTAAGAACAACGTTTAGGTTCCACACTGGAGAAGGTGGCAACCTGGGTGGGATGATTCTTTTCAATCCTTCCATAAATGCTTTAATTGCAGGTACTCGGAAAAGAGACAGATGTTGTCTATTTTGTAAATATGCTGCAATTTCTGCAAGGTGCAGGCGTATGGATGAATATGCCAAGTTACATCTTTGTAAATGTATAAGGTAGCAAATGATATTCTGGATGGAAGCATCCAGGGGATCATTTTGGTTATTGTTGCAATAAATGGCAAATCTCTTCCATTTAGCAGCATAACAAGCTCTGGTAGTAGGTCCCCTGGCCTCTTTAATGATGTTCATACAGTCTGGTGGTAAGTTAAGATAACCAAACTCTAAGACTTCAGGAGCCAGATCGCCAAATTCAGTTGATTTGGGTCTGGATGTCGGATGTCTCTATGGTTCTGCGTTAGCAGGGATGGAGTAAGTCATAACTTTTTGTGTGGAACTAGAGAGAGTTCTAGCAGCGTGGTGAACCACGGTTGGCATGCCCATGTGGGAGCTACCAGGATTAATTTGAGAGACTGTTGTCTGAGCTTGCGTATTACTAATGGTATTAGTGGTATTGGCGGAAAAGCGTAGGCAAATCTGCCTGACCAGTTCATCCATATCGCATTGCCCTTGGACAGCGGGTGTGGAAACCTGGCGGCGAAGGTTGGGCATTTTGCGTTTTTGTGTGTGGCGAACAGATGTATGTCTGGATGACCCCACTTGTGGAAGAATGATTGAAGAACTTGTGGATGTAGTTCCCATTCGTGAATATGTTGTGTCTGCCGACTCAACAGATCTGCTATCTGATTGTGAACTCCTGGAAGGTGCTCTGCCAACAGACATATGTTTGTGGAATGGCCCATCTCCAAATGTTCTGTGCGAGCTGGGACAGTTGTAGAGAGTGTGTCCCCCCCTCCCCCCCCTGTTTTTGTATATAATACATGGCTGTCATGTTGTCCGTCCGGATTAAGACTGCTTTGTTTTGTACTTGTACTTGGAATGTTTTGAGTGCTAAGAATATTGCTTTCAGCTCTAGATGGTTGATATGGAACAATTTTTGTTGACTGTTCCATTGTCCTTGAGTTGTATGATGTAGGAGATGGGCTCCCCATCCTGTGATAGATGCGTCTGCTGTGAGCACTAGTTGTGGAACAGGTTGGAGGAACGGCCGCCCTTTTGTCAAGTTTTTTGTGTTCCACCACTGCAGAGAGCGATGTGTGCGGCTGTTTACCAACACCAGGTCTGTTAGTTGACCTTGAGCCTGGTTCCACTGTTGTGCTAGACATTCCTGTAACGGACGCATCTGCAGTCTTGCATATGGTACAATAAAGATGCAAGATGCCATCATACCTATTAGTCTCATGAACACTCTGGCTTGCAGATATTGTTGGTGTTGAAAGGCTGTAACTAAGGCTTGAATGCTCTGTATCCTTGCTGGACTGGGATACGCTAGAGCGGTAGACGTGTTTATTGTAGCCACTAGATACTGATGTATATGAGAGGGTTGCATGTGTGACTTGGTGTAGTTGATTGTGAACCCTAAGTCGTGCAATGTTTGAATTGTCTGATGTGTGTGTTGGGCACACTGATTGAATGACTTGGCTTTTATGAGCCAATCGTCTAGATAAGGGAAGACATGTATTTGTTGTCTCCTGAGATGTGATGCTACTACTGCTAGGCACTTTATGAATACCCGTGGTGCTATTGTCACTCCAAAGGGAAGGACTTTGAACTGGTAATATTGTCCTTCCAGTACAAACCTTAGATACTTTCTGTGAGCAGGATGTATAGGAATGTGGAAGTAGGCGTCCTTTAGGTCTAGTGTTGTAAGGAAATCGCCTTGTTGCAGCAGTGGGAGCACTTGTTGTAAGGTGATCATGTGAAAATGATCTCATTGTATGTAATGATTGAGGGGCCTGAGATCGAGAATTGGTCTTAGTATCCCGTCCTTTTTGGGAATTAGAAAATACAGCGAGTAAACCCCTGTTCCTTGTTCTTGTAAAGGAACTATTTGTATTGCGTCCTTTTGTAGAAGTGACAGAACTTCTTGTTTGAGCAGAGTAAGGTGTTCTGTAGACATTGGACGCTGCCTGTGTGGTATGTGTGGAGGGGTTGCTGTAAGTTCTAGGTAGTAGCCATACTGGATAATCTGTCTTACCCACTTGTCTGTTGTGATGGAGTTCCAGACATGCAGGAATTGCGTTAATCTGCCCCCCACAGGAGAGGAATGCTGTTGGGGGAGCAGAGGGAAGTCACTGTTTTGTGGTGGGAGAGGTATGATTATTGTTGTTACCCCGACCTCTTCCTTTGTTGTTATTCCCTCTTTATCCTCCTCTAAAATATCCCTTGTTAGAGGATGTTTGTGTGTTAGATTTGAAGGATGTTGTGTTGTCTGCACCAGTTTGTTTGGAGCCTCCTCTGTAGAAGGAGCGACGAAAATAACTTTTAGCCTGTGTGGACTGTAAAGCCCCCATGGATTTGGCAGTATCTGTATCCTTCTTCATCTTTTCAAGTGCTGTCTACTTCTGGTCCAAACAATTGGTTTTGATTAAATGGTTGATTTAAAATGGTAGTTTGCACTTCCTGTTTAAATCCTGAAATGCGTAGCCACGCATGTCTCCTAAGTACGACACTAGTATTTACAGCTCTAGATGCAGTGTCTGCTACATCTAGTGCGCACTTGATTGAGGCATTAGAAATTAGCTTGCCTTCTTGTATAAGGTCGTGTGCCTGTGTTTTATATTGGTCAGGTAGATGTTCTAGTAGTTTCTCTAACTGATCATAATGAGCCCTATCATATCGTGAAAGGAGGGCTTGTGTGTTAGCTATGCGCCATATGTTGGTAGCTTGCGCAGCTATTCTTTTGCCTGAAGCATCTATTACCTTGGATTCTTTATCAGGTAGGGGTGCCTCACCTGAAGTTTGTGAGTTTGCCCTTTTCCTAGCATTTGACACAACTAGTGAATCTAATGGTAGTTGTCCTTTAATGTAGGCTGGATCTGCAGGTGCAGGCCTATATTTTTTCTCAATTCTAGGGTTTAGGATCCTAGTACGTACAGGGTCTTTAAATATCTCGGGAGCATGTTTGATGACCCCTTTAATCAGGGAAGAATTTGAACAGACCTTTGTGATTGTTCGAATGTGTCTAACAGAAAATCTTCCTCTGCCTCATCAGAATGCATAGTGACCCCATGGTAAAAGGCAGCTCTGTTCAACAGGTGACCAAAACCAATGTTATCTTCTGGGGGAGAAGGTTTTGATTGGTATGATTGTGGGCCATGAATATCTGGCACATCCTGTGGGTTTGGGTACTGCCAGTCTGTATTATCTATAGGGTATGGGAAAGGCTCATCTGTGTCTATCCCTCTCCCTAAACTATACTCATCCTCATTTTGAGGTGAGTGTGAAGATAAAGGAGGAGAATGTGGAGGTGATCTCTGTGGTGAATTGTTAAGAGGAACAGGGGATAAAGGAGAAGGAAGTATAGGAGAAGAAGGGTGCATAGGAGATGTGGCAGAGTCCTTCTTCTTAGCAGGAACTACAGGTGTGGATGTTGCATCTGCCTTCCTCTTCTTGTGTGGTGTAGTGGATACATGACCTGTCTTTGGGCCAATGTAGATCTTCTTTTGCAAAGGATCTGGTTGAAAAAGGTCTTCTCCTTGTGGAACCTTTGTCGGTGCCGATTTTTTCGGTTCCGGACGGGGTTGCTGTCTGCCTTAGGAGGTGTTGCAAAGTCCTTTGGCGTAGTTTTCGGCACCGAAGGTGTAGTTTTCGGTGTCGTAGGCTGTTTCGAGGACTTGGACGTGTCGGAATCAGGCCTTGTCGGTTTTGGCACCGAAGACGATGGTTTCGGAGTGGAAGCTGGTCTCGCCGGTTTCGAGGTGTCGGAAGCTGGCTTCATACCTTTGTCTTTAGAAGTCGACGGTTTCGGAGCCGAGTCTTGTTTCGGTGCCGAAGGAATTTGTGGGATCGGCACGTGCGGCTTGCTCGGTACCGAGCTACCGAAAGGCTTAATGACTTTCTTCGGAGCCGGGCTCGATGGCGGGGCTGTTGAAGGGGTCTTTCGGTCGCGACTGGGCCCCGGAGGCGGAGTGTTGACCTTTGCCTTCGATCTGGGTGCTGTGTGTGGTGCAGGGGCAGTAGTACTCACGCGCTGACCTGATGGTATGGAGTCATCTGAGTCGTCTGCCTCTGATACGATTTGGAGATAATCGGAATCTTCTTCGGGAACGAGCGGAACTTCCTCGTCGAAGATATCCACCGGTTCTGGAGCTGATCTCTGCATGTCGTTTCGACGGGCCCTCCGATCTCGGATGGTTTTCTTGGACCGAAAGGACGCGCAGGCTGTACAGCTGGATTCGTCGTGTTCTGGCGATAAGCACAGGTTGCAGACCTCGTGGTGGTCACTGTGTGGAAACTTTGCTCCACACCCGGGGCATCTCTTAAATGGCGTCCTTTCCGTGAGGTGTAGGCCTCACGGCGTGGATAGGCCCAAAGGCCCGTGTTGACGACCGGAATCGAGCTGATGGAGTCGAAACAATGTTAGTCGATATCGAAAGTAGTTTGATAAGTTTTTAATACGTTTTCTGCGCTTCGAAGTGCTTGAACAGTCTATTTCTAGCCGGAGCGGAAAACTTTCATCCGAACCCAGTGGCGGAAAAAAACAATCTAAGGATGGAGCAGATGCCCATGCGCACTATCGTCCAAGGGAGGAGTCGCCTATCTCGTGACTACAAAGATTTCTTCCAAGACGACAACAACATGCAATCATCGGAGCCCCACAGCAGGTGGCGATCTAATGCTAAGTGTAGTATCTGCAGCTCATATACCTCGAACAGAGACTTTTCATATATGTGGTGCTCTAATCCATACTGAAGTGATCATTTACATTTACTAAAACTTGCTAGAGTTAAAGACCTGGCTAGCATTTAAATTTGAGGAACTTATATTTTTATTTCGAAGAAAGGCTCCTTGATCTCCCAGTAGATGGTACTGATAAATCAGTGTCCTAATACCCTGAGTTATCATCCCTCTTGCTCCCAAGGGAATGATGTAGTCAGTGGTGGCAGCACATTCTTTATAGTTTAGAATTGCATCTATAGCTCTCTTGAGATACTAAAGAGCATCATTGTCCCATCCTGACCTGATAATAGCTACTATTAAATTGAATAACCGTTGTTGTCTGTATTTTCCGTGGTATACCCGTCTGTCTCAAAGTAATTTAACTTGTATTTACAATATGTCATTACCGGGATTGCCTTTTTCTGTAAGCGCCCAGTTGACCTATGCATAAAATGAGTTGAGCTTCTCATCATGGGGTACGATAGCAGTTTACCAATATTCAATCATATGTTGGGTCTAACTAAGGATTGCATTACATTATTTAGAGTCGTCTAAGGACTGATAAATCCCCAAATTAAGTTCTCCTAGATAATTCTTGATGCCCCCCACTGAGCGACAGTTGGATACACCAATAAGGTGTTGACAGTCAATCAAGAGATCCTGGCTGTTTCATCCTGTAGTAGTCGGTAGATCCACTGTCCTGAACTTTTATTCACTGACAAGATTTCCTTATAACCCAAGCAATCAAATAATGAATCAATCTATCAATCAATTAACCAGGGAATTGTAACCACGCTAATCACCCGTGAGGGTCTCGAAGCGCTTGGGGGGGTGAGGGGGGTTGCAGATCTGTTTAGCCGAAGAGCCAGGCCTTGAGGGTCTTCCTGAAGGTGTTCAGGGAGGGGGCGTGTCTGATGTCTGCCGGTAGCTCGTTCCAGGTCTTGGCTGCAACGTTAGAGTAGGATCTTCCGCCTGCTCTGGCTCTGTGGGTGCATGGGGTTTCAGACAGTGCGAGGTTGAATGATGGGAGGTTTCTTTTGGGTACGTGGAAGTTTATTCTGTCGTTGAGGTATTTGGGTCCGTTGTTGTGTAGGTATTTGTAGGCGTGAGTGAGGATTTTGAAGGTGACTCTTTTCTCCACGGGGAGCGAGGGCAGTTGTCTTAGGTGTTGGCTGATGTGTTCGTGTCGTGGCTATCTGTAAGACACCTAAACCTAACAAGCTGCACAAGCAACAGCCACGATAACCTGTGGTGGAGAGAATAAATGGGATTTCAATGTCTTCTTTAATCTGGAGGCTGCCCCAGTGCAGTGAGCACTCATTCCAGAACTGTTTTCCCTATCCCCTAAATAGTTTTTACAATCAGTGATTTCCTTTTGAATCCTTTGTGCACAAATGTAAAAGTTCTATTACGAACTTACCACAAGACCTTTCCTTGCTAATTCTATGTAACATTCTCATGTAAAAAATGTACCAGTGCCCTGAACTGGAGCCTGGCTCCAGTTCCTAAGCCATTGAAGATGCCTCATGGTGGAGGGGATAAGAGCACCTGTGGTCATGCTGCCACAACCCAAACAATAATAATAATAATATTAAAGCCATTTCTAAAGCGCCTGGCTGCACTAAAAATAGTGTGTCCCCGCGCTGAGATTCTACTAACATCTCATGAAACCAGGAAGCGAGGGGGAGCGGAAAGAGGGAAAAAGGAATGAAGGGAAATTAGGTGTCTGGGTACAGATGAGTTTTGAGTTTGGCTCGGAATCTTGTTTCTGAAGGTTCCATCCGAAGATCCAGAGGAAGTTCATTCCAGTGCTTAGGGGCCAGAAGTCTGAAAGAACGGCCACCCATCTTGGCTCTGCGAGTGCGAGGGAGCTTGAAAAGCATCGCTCCGGCCGATCTCAAGTTTTTGGTGGGGCGGTGAATTGTGAGGAGTTTTTGCAAATAGCCTGGGCCTTTGCCCTGGGAGATGCGGTGCGTGAAGCATAATGCTTTGAATTTGATGCGGTCTTTGACCGGGAGCCAGTGAAGCTTCGCTAGGGCATTCTTCCCAGATGCTCTGCGAGGCAAATTGAGTACTAGGCGGGCAGCGGCGTTTTGTACGCACTGCAGTTGGTGTAAGCATTTCTTACTAAGACCTAGGAGCAGGACATTGCCGTAGTCAAGATGGGGTGTGACTAGGGCATGGACAAGTGTTTTTCTGGCCTTGATGGGGAGGAGGTCAAGGACTTTGCGGAGGGTTTTTAATGTACTGAAGCATCTTCCCGTGACTTTATTGACCTGAGATCTGAAAGAGAGATCGGAGTCAAGCATTACTCCAAGATTTCTGACAGAGTCCACGGGGGAGGGAAGGTTGCCCAGTTCCGCCGGCCACCATGTGTGCGACCAGGCAGAGGGGGATTTGCAGACGACTAAAAGTTCAGTTTTTTCGCCGTTAAGGCGCAGACAGTTGTTGTTCATCCATAATGCTACTGATGACAGGCATTTGGAAAAGTTTGTGGCATCTTCCGTATGGTCGAGTGACAGCTTGATCATCAGTTGGGTGTCGTCGGCATAGGTCACTATATCCACCCCAAAAGCTTCAACTATATGAGCCAGGGGTTCCATATAAAGGTTGAACAGGGTTGGGCTCAGGCTTGAGCCCTGTGGGACCCCATGTCTCAGCTTCCGGAGGGAGGATGTGAAGGGGGGACAGTGCATCTGGAAGCTTCTGTTGGTCAGGAAAGAATTTAACCAGGCAAGAGCCGGTCCCTCCAGTCCCATGTCAGAGAGGCGAGACAACAACGTTGTGTGCAGCACGGTGTCAAAAGCTGCACTGAGATCTAATAAAACCTACGCTGCTGTCTGTCCTTCGTCCACCATCTGTCTCAGGCACTCAGTGGAATAGAGGACGGCTGACTCAGTAGAGTAGCCGGCTCTAAACCCGGATTGAGTAGGGTGCAAGAGGGAGTTCTCTTTCAGGTATTTCATGAGCTGCCTGTTGACCACTTTTTCCTTATTTTGGCACAGAAGGGAAGGAGGGAAATGGGTGGAAGGTTTTGAAGTTGGGAGATATGAACAGCCTGGTTTTCAACCTTTTATTATCAACTGATCATTGCTTCAGTGTACCAATAAGGAAATAGTTATAGTTGTCAATTTGAACTGCAGTTCAAGCAATTGCAATCGTTCTCCCCAGCTAGTAACTGAGCGTAGGCAATATTCTATAACACCCACCATTCTCTATCAAAGTACTAACCTGTTCATCCAAAATGAGATGTTAATTTAGTCAAAAAAGGAATCTAAGAGATTTTAGTTTCTTAAAGACGATGGGGCTATCCAGTCCTTCGTAACCTCCACTGTTGTTATTCTCTTAGATGTGCCTTTCAATATCAACAATGATGAAAAAGAACAGTTGAGTTTGCGTGGATTTGGATCTTCCGCCCGACCTCCGTTTCATCTGCTAGCTGTTTATATAGCTGCATGTGGACGGTGAAAAGTATTGGAGTAAGGGGAAATCCCTGAGCGACCTACAATTCACCAAAGAGCTGGGTGCCATGGAATCACCTGTATCTTTATAATCATGAGAAGAGATCTGAATCGACTAATAGAATTGTCATCCACGTCAGCTTCTTGTAGCCTGTCTAGCAAGATTCCTTAGTGAACTGTAATTCCCTGGTGAAAACCGTGTCAAATTCAGTGGAGAGGTCTAGCAAAATCAAAACCGCAACTGAACTAGTGTCACCGACCAGAGCAACTCTACACTTGCATCAAGAAGCACAGTCTGGACCATTGAAACGCCTGGATTCTTACTGACTTTCCACTAAATGATCAATTTAATTTCTATCCTCCTGTGAGGAGCATGTTACTGCATTCTCATTAATCTTGGCAAGTAACAGCGCACCTGCTATAGGATGGCTCAATCAAGAGGATCAACAGAAGGCTTTTTTTAGGAGTGGAGAAATCCAAGCCTGTTTAAGGCAGTTGGGGAGATTATCAATAAAGCAGGCGTTAAGACATTTTGCAATGATCAGTGAAAAAGGCTGAACAAGATTCTTTAACAAAATGGAAGGACAGGATTTGCAGGCACGTTAGGTGATGTCCATACTCCTGATAATATTTTCGCTCTCTTCAAGTAGGCTGGTTTAAATGAGAATGCCAGCATTGGTGAGGCTTTCAAAGCCCAGCAGTGGAGACTTAGGATGCTCAGTTGTGATATTTGTTTGGGTGCTTTTTTCTGTGTGTGGATATGAGTCCTTATCTCATAAAGTATGCTTTCCTATGTACAGAAGATGTACAGGCATCTATTCAAGGAAATTGGAGTGGGGGTACAGGAATTAACCGAGCTCACTTCTTTCAAATAAAAAAAGAAAATCTGTGGAATAATTTCTGCTTCTGGTAACCTGGAGACATAGTATTATTTAGTCTCCTCTTTGGCAAGCCCAGAGCCATTAATGGCCAAAAATGGCCCCTGGTTGCAGAAAGCACCATTTAGAATTTAGGTCCTGGGACTGCTCCGTATGCTCCCTTTGGAGGAACATCTTATTTTCTTTTTGTCTAGCAGCGTTTTAAAAAAAAACAGCAGCCAGTTAATGTCACTGCACACACTTGTACAACCTTGCTAGCTTTTACTCCGACTCTGGAGCTGTGTTGGATACATTTAAGCAATGTTCCACTATTTCTGGATGTAGGTGTTTAAAATTGCACCAGCAGTAGGCAGTCACAGATTTGGGCAATCAACATGAAGGTGGTTATGTCGGTCCACAAACCAATTGGCAAAATATTTTATTAGAAGGGTAGCAGATATTCACACTCTGTCAAACATGTAGCCCTTATTGTGAGTACCTGAGCTAATCCATTGGTAAGTCCTAATGCTTCTACGTGCTCAACAAGAACAGCAGCTTGTGGTTATCATCTTGATTGGCCCACAGTATAAGGTTATTTGTTAAAACCGATAAGCGAATTGTATAACTCTGTAAAATTCTAGTTTAAATAGGTATATCTTTGCCAAGGGTTGCACATGGTGCCACCACAGTCCAGGTAGGTTCATGGCTAGAAGTATACATTAAAGCTGTCACCATGCTAAACATAGTATTGATGTAAGAAGAAGTTCATATCGACATTAGAATGTTCTTTAAACAACATTTGAGTGATTTTTTTAAAACATTTTTATTGGCATTTGTAGTGTACAAAAAACACAGTGTATTAGGATACCGTCGAATTATTTGCATTCTTTGTATTTCACAGCATTATACCTTGTTAATTATACAACAAATGGACATGTATTCTGCAATTATTAAGGTGTAGTATCAAACAATTCCTACGAAGAACTGGGATGCAGAACTGGGGGGGAGTATTCATGGGAATCTGGGTACTAATGGTAAGTGGGGTATCGGGCGATAAGTGTCTCGCTAGGTAGTGTATCTAACTGTCTCTGGGAGTGGGGGTAAATCAGGTCGGTCTTGGTCCAGTGTCTGGCCTTCAAGTTTCAAGTTAAGAAACGCGAGCGACGCTACCTGTATGCTGCAGGAGGAGTTCTAGTGTGCGTGTTTGCGATTTTAGGCTTATGGGTGTGTGTCCGTCGGGCTGCACGGGTGACCATCTGGGTCGTTGTGGGAAGGTGGTTGTTTGAATTTGTGTAGCAGCATGGCCCACTCCTTGGAAATGGGGTGTTTGCGTGTCCTCTTCACCTCCTCCTCCCTTAGTGTTTCCTCCTCTGCCGTTGCCCATTTGTGTACTGCTCCTGTCCATGCCGCGATAGGTGGGCCTGTGGGGGATCGCCAGTGCATAGCTATACTCCTTTTGTCTAACAAAATTGCTAGAGAGACAAATTGGGTTGGCACTTTATGTTGCTTTAATTTCCGGAAAACACCTAGCGCACAGGCCTCCCATGTGTCCAGTAGCGTAAGCCCTGTAAGATCTCTGAGTGATTTGTGAACATTGTGCCAATATGGTTGCAACGTGGGGCAGCTCCAAAACATGTGACGAAAATCGGCTGCCTGGGTGTCAGGGTAAAATCTTTGGAGACGTGCTGGTGTTAAGTATGCCCTATGTAGAATTGTATGTTTTTGAACTGTGCATTTCTAGACACCTTCTTGGGATATTCAAGGGCCATCTCCCATTCTTTCTCATGCAGTGGGCACCCTAATTCTTCCTCCCAGGTGGTTCGTAGGGCTTCCAGGGGTCTGTTAGCAAGTTCTCGAATGGCTTTATAAAGCCACGTGGTCAAGTGTCGCCCCACTCCCATATGTAAGATTGTGTGGATGACCGGGTGAGTGGTAGGCTTTCCCGTTGATAGGTAGTGGTGCAATCAATAGCTTTCGAGGAGTTGGCGGTGAAGTAGGAACTGGCCAGGGGGGAGATGGAAGTCGTCCATAAGCCGTTGGAACGGTGTGAGTTGTCCGTCCTCAAATAGGAACTCCATTTCAGTGAGGCCGCAGGCCGTACATATGTGGAGCATGTTGGGGGTCTAGTAGTGTTCATGTTTGGGCCAGCCGACCAGCGGCAGCAAAGGAGAGTACGAAGGTTTCCCCAGCGACATACAGTATATCCTTTGCATGCATTTGCGTACCACTGCCACATGTATGGGATATGTGTGCCTCGTTTTAGTGCCTGGCAGTTATAGGCGGCATAGTTCTGGGGTTGGTACTTGGCCGGTTGTGGTGTATGTTTCCTCTATATGTCTGCCTGCTGTCCAGTAGGACAGCCACTGTAATTGTGCTGCCAGGAAATAGGATTGGAATGACGGAGCGCCCAGTCCTCCTTGTGTGGTGGGCAGTTGTAACTTCCTTAGTGCTATCTTACGTCTTCCTGTTCCCCATATTAGCGAACTAAGGAGAGAGTCTAAGTCTCGGAAGAACGCTTTGGGCGGTATTATCTGAAGATTCGTGAAGTAGTACAGCAACCGTGGGTGGGACTATTATCATTTTGGCTATAGCCAGACGGCTGATCGGGGCCAGCGGGAGGTTCTTCCAGAATCCCACTGCTGATCTGATGTCAGCCAGTGCTTTGCGGTGATTGCCTTCAAATAAGTCAGTCGGAGAGTGGTAGAGACGGATTCCGAGGTATCCAGGGGCCTCCGCACTCCAAGCCACTTTCTGGTCGCCCAACCAGATATCACGAGGGGGGAGATTCGGATGTAACGGGTAGAATACGAATTTGTCCCAGTTTACTCTTAGCCCGAAGGCTTCTGCAAGTTTAGTCAGTGCTGTCCAAATAGGTGTCAGGTCCCCCGGTAATGTCTCGTACAAAGAGGAGGAGATCGTCAGCGTACATGGAGACGCTGTGTATGGTATCCGCTATGGGGATGCCCCAGTGTTCTCCTTCTCGTCACAGCTGTATAGCTAGGGGGTTCTACTGCGAGGACAAAGAGGAGAGGCGAGAGCGGGCAGCCCTGCCTCGTACCTCTATGGACCGCGAATTCTGGCGATATATATCGCCGTATGCGGATACGCGAAGTGAGTTTGGTATATAGAAGTTGCGTATATGCTAAAAGGATGGGACAGATTCCTGCTCGTCGTAGGACCAAAAAAATGATACTGCCATGTGAGGGTATCGAAGGCCTTTTCGAGGTCTAGGATAAGGCAGGCTGCTCTGGGGAACATGTCACCCACCTGATCTTGGATATGGAATAGTCGGCATATATTTGTTTCTGCCTGGAACGAAACCGCACTGATCCGGGTGAACATGGGGTCGTAGGATTTGTGTGTATCTGTCCGCTAATATCTTCCCCAGGATCTTACAGTCAGCGGATAGAAGTGTGATGGTGTGCGGTAGGAGGCCATTTGTTGCGGGTCACGGTTTGGCTTCAGGAAAGTCACGATAACTGATTCCCGGAGGGATCTCGGTAACTCTCCCTTTTCTAACGCGGTTGTAAACATCGTCACCAGGCGAGGGACTAGTAGGGGGGAGAAGGTTGTGGTATTCTAGGGGGAACCCGCCTAGCCCCGGTGCTTTGTTGCGAGCGAGAGCGTGTAGGGCGTGAATAATGTCGGTAGATTGTATTGCAGTATCTAATGCTGTTCTGTCAGCCTTCGTGATGCTGGGAATCGTCAGTGAGTCTAGAAAATGATCTAGTATGTCCTGTCCGATAGGCGCTGGGCTATGATAAACCTCTGAATAGTATTGATGGAAGGCCGTGAGAATTTCGTCTTGGGATCGTACTAGATTACTGAGGGGTTTGAACACTACAGTTATGGGTTTTATTTCGGCATCTTGTTTGGCTAGCCATGCCAATAATGTACCCGTTTTATCTCGCTCCTTTTGCATCCGAGTTGCATACGCCCTGAAATTGTACTGACAGAAGGCGATGCAGGCAGCCATGTATTCTGTCTTGGCTTTGGCCACCTGTGCCGCCGCTTCGTCCGTGAGATCATTTCGTTTGGTGATGGTGGCTAGCTGTGCTTCGGTTTTTGTTACTGCCTGTTCTAACGTCCATTTTACCCCTATTATTTGCTTGATACATTCTCCCTGTGCCACTACTTTGAAAGTGTCCCACTCCATTAATGTTGAGGACGCTGTCACTATGTTATTAGTGAAGTAATCCTGTATGCTTTGTCCCTGTTCGTGTTTGAAAACTTGGTCCGTCAGGCAGTCCCGTGGTAGTCGCCAGGTGGGAACCGGAGGGTGTGGGGGTCTCCAGTTTAATCGCAGAATATGGGCACATGGTCAGAGATGATCCTACCCAGGTAGTCTGTGTGTTGAATTTTGGGTAATATTGCTGTGGAGCATAAAAATCTATCTAGTCGGACTCGTAGGTTATGTGGTAATGAGTGAAACAAGTACAGTCGAGTCTGAGGATGATGCATCCTCCATGCGCCTGTGAGCGCCCATTGTGTAACCCAGGCTTTGAACCGTTCTGTTTGTTTATGAGCTGAGGAGTGTGTGGGTGGAGGATGAGAGCGATAGAGGGAGAGGTTTAGTGTGCAGTTATATTCGCCCCCTAATATCCATGGTATGGAAGCGAATTGGGCCGAAACCCCTGTGGGGCGATCCCAGAACTTGTCCTGC
The DNA here is from genome assembly GCF_964261635.1 of Lissotriton helveticus. Lineage (NCBI taxonomy): Eukaryota > Metazoa > Chordata > Amphibia > Caudata > Salamandridae > Lissotriton > Lissotriton helveticus. Next base: position 235,762,154 of record NC_136062.1, on the reverse strand, counting down.
TCCATGTTCGGAACGTAGATACTGCCCAAGAGCACTGATTGCCCATCTAGGAGTCCCTCTTTTAAGGCGTATCTACCCTCCTTGTCCACCACCCGTCTGAGTTCCTGAAATGGGGTCCCGGATCGTACCCAGATCAGTGCTCAGAGTGCGTAAGCGGAGTATGACGTGGCACATATGGTTCCGTGCCATTTGGACTGTAGTTTGCCTATCTTGGTAGTGGTGAGATGTGTCTCCTGTAAAAACACAATCCGAGCGTTTTGGCGCTTCGTATATGAGTATACAGTGTAGCGTTTGCTTGGGGTGTGGAGGCCTCTGGTGTTGAGTGTTAGAATGATGATGTCCGTGTTTTGTGTATTCATCGCCATGTGTTGCCAGCCGGAGCCTAGCGTCCCGCTGGTCCCTAATAGCGTGAAGAACACATGTGATACGCGATGTCGCCCATTCGCGCACTGCAGATACCCTATTGTGTGGAGTTCCATGAGGGGATGGGACTTTTCTGAACAGGGGTTGTAAACTGGGGTCGGGAAACAGTCCCAATACCAAGGACCTAGCGCTGGCTGTGACACGTCCAAACCGGCTCTCATAAGTCCTGAAAGTATATCAACATGTTGTGGGGGTGGCAGTGCGTGCGTGCGAGGCGATTCTTCAGTCGGGCATTTGTAAGATGATTGGGCGTAGTCTGGAGTGCGCTTAGTCTTGTCCGCACTGCGTGCGCTCAATGAGTGAGTCTTAGTTACGTAAGTCTGTGCAGAGTTATTTGCTGGATTATCTCATGCCGAGAGGGTGTTTGTTTGCCCATCCAGCAAGGCATCCGCTGTCTGGGGGGTGACTAAGGGAGGCGTGATTGAGTCTGTTCCAGATAATGTTGCATCGCTGCTGTCCTCTCCCTCCGACGAGAAGATGTACGGGGCTGATCTGTGTCCTCCGCGAGGGGGGGGATGTCTGTAGATCAGTCACTGCTCGCAGGACCTCCCTCTGTTCCTTTATGATTTGCTCCACATCCGGAGAGTCTTGGGTGTGCGTCCCAGTTGTCTTACTTGTTCCGCTGCGTTGCTGTTTTGGGTTGTGTCTCCTGGTGTGTGGTGGTTTGAAGCTTGGGCCACATGTGAGCTCTGCCCTGGATTGTTGTGTACAGTGTTGGTCTGCCCAATCGTGCGCCTATTCGGCGTTTGTGAAAAAGATGGTAGCGCCATTATGGATAATTTTGAGGCGGGCCGGAAAGAGCAGGGAATATTGTATAGTGTTCGCCCACAAGCAACGTTTGACATCCACGAACAAAAATCTTTGTTGCTGCACTGCTCCTGCGTAATCGGGGAATATCATTATCTGTTTGTTGTCGACATGCAAGGGGCCTGCTTGTCTGGCAGCTCGAAGTCCTGCATCCCGGTCTCTGAAGTGTAAGAATTTCGCCAGCCTTGGTCTGGGGGAGGATCCTGGTGGAGGTTTGCGGGCTGGGACCCTGTGGGCACGTTCTATGGAGAAGAATGCTAGCCTTTCAGCTGCGGGAGTGAAGGATTTCACCCATGTTTCTACGTACTCCAGTGGGTTCGAGCCTTCAATTCCCTCTGGGAGCCCATGCACACGGATGTTACAGCGCCTTGAACGCCCTTCTAAATTGTCCACCCGCTCCTCCATGGTGGTCAGACGGCGCATGACATCTTGGAGCACCGTTTGGTGTGCCTTGACGGTGGGTCAGCTAGTGTCTTCTCGCCGTCTTTCACTTTGTCGGCCAATTTACGATGGTCATGCCGAATGAGGCTGATATCCGTTGTCAAGGTGCCCAGTCGTTCCTCCATAGACACCCTGGAGAGTTCGATGGCTGCCAATACCTGATCCAGTTTGTCCGAAATTGACGGTCAGCTTGAGTCGCGGTAGTTTTGGCCCATGTCCGGGTGTTTGGCATGTTCTCCGGTGCAGTCTCGAGTACTATGGTATGCTGTGATGGTCTTGGCTTCCCCATTGCGGTGATTGGGGGGGGTCCCACTTGCAGTGAGCGTTGCCAGTAGTTGCGTAGTATGCAGTGCACTGTTGGTGTGGCTCGGTGCCTGGCTTGTTTGTCCCACGGGTAACTTGCGCTTACCAGGTGATGCGTGAGGGTTGTAGCAGGTCCGTAAGGGCCTTGTGGGAAGATTCTTGAGTGCCAGTCGTCCCCTGAATAGGCCCGCTTCCTTGCGGTTTTGGGAGAGGGAAAATACTGCCAGGAGGGGTGAGAACTGTGTGCGAAGTGCAGAAGAAGGTTCTTTGCGGGGGTCACGGGCACGCCCCAGCCCATGTTGAGCCAGTAGGTTGATACAGGTACGACGTGGATTACTTGGTTAATGAGCCGCCATGTTGAGGTAAGGCATCATCCATCCCAGGCGCCTCCAGTTCCGGCAATAATGAGAGGTGGATCGCCATAACGTTGCCTGCCGATTCAGGGGGAGTCGCCTCTGGCTCGTCGGTGCTGGTGGCTCGGGTGACTCAGTTGCTCAGCGTTAATTCCTCCGGCTGTCCCGGTCTCCGGACGCCATTTTGAAGTCAGGTGGCTCCGGCTGAGGATCGTCCCGTAAGTTACAGTAGGGTCGGGGGTGGCAATCAATTCCCCTCCTCCGAGTCGCTGGAATTGGGGATTCATGGGCTGGTACCTTCCAGTCCCACTGGGTTGCTGTGCGGGTCCGGGCATCTATTTGCACAGGGCTGCTGAGTCCAAAATGGTGGGCTGTCTCTGATTGCCACCAACTGTGCTCGTCTATGTGTGCTTACGTGAGGCGAGGGTCGAGAATCCTCAATGTTGGGCTGCACCCTCGCTGCCACCTTTGTCCATGGCTGGTTGGTTCGCGGCACCCGTCTTTGGTGTGTGGCTCCAGTTCGATCTCCTGCGGTCTGCCGTCAGGAGCGGGCGGGCGCCATCATGCCGTCAGGGTTCGGGGTCCTGATATTTCGGTGTTTCATCAGGAATATGCTTGGTTGTTGAAGAAGTAAGGCACCACAGGGCGTTGTGGACGTTTATACACCTGGATGCAGGCTCAGCGGTCCGTTATGACGCAGTAGAAAGGGCACTGTGCTGGCCCGATCGCGGAGCTTCAGCAGGACATGTCTGCCATCGCATCCCTCTTGGCCACGCCCCAACAACATTTGAGTGATATGGCTAATTGTCAATAGTCTGTCTTACAGATAGTTAAATGGAATGTATGCACAAGTCAGAGCTGATCTCCCATTAATTAAAGAGATTGATAAGTCAATGTCAGTCTCATTGGGGGCATTCAAAGTGTTGGCATCTGTGTGGCCAGAGACTAAAGTCGAGTGGGCCATTAAAATTGCTGATGTTACCATTATCGGAGGTCCTGTAGATTCTGGGCCAATAATGTACGAGTTTCTGTATTTGCATGTTGATTCCCTCATGTTTAACCTGGAGTTTCACACAGAAATTTCGGCTGCTGAAATATTGTGAAAAAACAAAACTTATAGATCTGAGGTGCCTGGTAACTCTCATTATGAGTTCCATCGGAATAACGGGCCACCCGTAATCCACTCCTGAATATCAGAGGCCACTGTTGGGTATTCCCGTTTCTGCACTGTTGAATCCAAGCTACAAATAACAAGGGGTTGGGACTGCGACCCTTATTCATGGCAAGTAGTTGTGAATGGCAGTGGTGAACCTTGACCCACTCGTGAAGTCCCTCGGTGGCACCGTACATAGTCCCCTCTTCAGATCCTCCTTGCAAGGATCCTCTTCATCACTTTAACAAAAGGCTCTCATATAGATAGATTAGAATGATATCACGAGCAGTAAATCCTGCTGGAACCCACAGCTTTCTTGTTATCTGAGGAAAACTCCACTAGGCGGCAACTGGATACACCAGTGGGTCCAATAAAGGTGAAGGTTTCTCCAGTCTTCTAAAGAGCATCTCACCTAGCAGGCTTTGTACTGCAGTGATATGGTTACTGATGTACTTCTAAGAGAAACCTATTAACTAAGGAGAATTTGTTATTGCATGGTGCACTTTTCTATGTGCACTGTACTGTGGCACCATGCTGGTTGTGACAGTTGGTAACTTTATAGATAAATAATATGATAGCCTGAGCATAGACCATCTAGTGAGTTGCTGACCTGACGTTCACTACATGTGGATGGGGGGTGGGTGGGGGGGATTTCCCTCCTTGTGCATGTAGTTCCTATGTCTGTGATGGAACAGCAGGTCTCCAGGACACAAAGGAGGCCGTATGGAGTCAATCTCTGCACTGGCAAATTCTTCTCGAGGTCACTGCTACCTCTTTTCATTAGGTCTATGCTTGATATCCTGAGCCAAGAAGAAGAATGGGGAAGAGTAGACCGGAAAGAGATGAGAAGGTGCTGCAAATATGCTGCTGCCTGGTCCATCCGCCTGGCAATTCCTATACATCCCCCATTGGTCACTGTCTGATGACTGGACAAGACCGAAGATGCTCAAAGAGACTGAGATGTAGCTCTCGGACTGTTGAAACCCCACAAAACAAGTTCATTATATATAAAAGCTGCTTTTTGGAGCGCATAATGAGTAACTGTTCTGAAAATGACGAGCTTATATGTTTGGGAAATAGTAGCACATTGGCCTAAAGATCCAAGTTGATATTTCATACCCGACAATTTATGATGATTTGGACTTATTGCTAAAGTTATAGGTTCATATCTATTTTCACAAATTGTTTTTTTTTTTTTGCATAGACATTATTCATAATTTCTGAAGGTATTTAATGACATATGCTGACCTTATAGCAATGTACAACGGCTGTCTGAGACTTGAGTCGTTAATATCAGTGTAATCTATTAGTGCTGACTGAGCAAGAGCCTGTGTGACCTGTCAAACTCCGGTGATAACTCTATTGTTTGAGGCAGGAAATTGTAAGTTTTGACTGTTTTCTCTTTTCAAGTTTTTTTAGAAAATGGGCAGGATGGTCATGGTAACAAAAGGAGAAAGGAAGTTACTTTATGACTTCCTACAAAAGGTAGTTTTGTGTGCCCCTTTTTATGGACAGAGAGGCATATGAGATATGAATGGAGAATGCACACAGGACATATCGCAGCAAGTGTATACCTCTGTCCCCTCATGTATGTGAAGAGGCTAATGTGTGTTGCACAAAAGAAGATGGCAAAACCAAAACTGAATTTACAAAAAATGACAATTGTCAGGCGTGCAAAAGCTATTGTGAAATAAAATTGTATTTGAAGGGCCAGTCTATGGTGATGGAGTGCCCAAACAGGGGTGGTGGAGGCAATGATGCTGTTGATGGGGCTGGACCAAGCCCTTGGTCAGAGTCAAGGCATTGGGTTTGCTGGCAAAAAACACTGATGACGTTGGTGAGACAGTAGATGTATGGGGCTGAACCATATGCTGAGAGAGCGGTCATGGAGATTAGTGTGATCACACAATTCCTTGAGATGTGCCTACCTCCAACTTAAAAATAGTAGTCCTGGATTAGGAGGAAGAACAATGAATAGGCTGCTGAGGAGTCTTTGTTGAAACTGGTGCCACCAAGCAGTTTGGCGATAAAATACATTGTGAAGAAACGGTTGTTCCACAAATTAAGAAAACACAGTGATGTGTGGCACGGTTGTTCCTGCTAGTTGAAGTACAGACGAATGTCACCCAGCATAAGCTCTGGTATAGAGACCTAGCAGTAGATCTGGTGACAGAGACGAACAAACACTAAGAACATCAGTTGACAAATGCAGGGAGGTGATGATAGGCAAAGTGATTAAACTAATCTGGGATGCTTGTGTTCCCGTTCATAAGAGACCTAGCTTGGCAGTTCTGGCTGGTTGCTCCCACTGGAGCAGGACCAAGACTGATTTGCATATGTCTGGCTCTTGTCTTAGGTGGCATGATGGGCAAAATAATGGAATGAGATTACCAGGAATGAGATTACCAGGGGCTGAGATGAATTCAACCATTCAAACATCACTATTTTTGCTTTCTTCATTGCAATGCCGTAAGTGCAATTGGTATGCTCAGATGTCGGTCAGGTGCTCACTGTGGCTTAGGACTCGATCTACACATTGCTGAAGAGGTGCAAATAGGCCGAAACCCATCTGGAGATGCTTGTGTTCCCATTCAGAGGGGTGCCCACCTGGCAGTTTGGGCTGTACTGCTCCCATTGGAACAGGACCAAGACTGATTTGCATACGGCTGTTTCCTGTCTAAGGTTGCATGGGGGGCAAAAGAATGATGGACTGGGATGCCACCCAGAGTAATTACCAGTGCCTGAGAATAAATCAACCTTTCCACCTATCACATTTTTCTTTTCTTCAGCGACATCTGTCATGGGCAGAGACAGAGGCACAAAACCCCAGCGTGTCAATACGTTGGAAAACTATGCTTTCTTAAAAACACCTGAGGGGACACTGGGCAGTAAAGTGTTGCTAGCTGTGAATACTCTAGACAAAATTCTAAAACATTAGACCTACTGAGACCTAGCTATCTGACCGATGCCCGATGGAGCTTCTTGATAGCTATAGGGGAGACGGGCTGTAGATTCCCTCCGCGGCTGTCACCTACCCAGTCGGTCATGAAGCAGACTTCCCTTCGTCTCTCCTACTGTCTTTTCCCTCTTATTCTCCCATCTCACTCACCTCTCTCAACGTTATTTGGTGCACCTTCCTTTCTCTTTAAATGTTATGCTTAAACTTGATGAAACGTGTAATTTTTATCATTCTTGAAACATTGTGTAACCTAATGTAAAGCGCTCTGATACCTATGGGTCTAGCCAGCGCTATATAAAACTAATTAAATAAATAAAAATAGATAAATATCTGAGGAAGTTACTCAAAACATGAACAAAGATTCTTGTCCCAGAGAGTGAAGGGCGCAGAGGGCGCTTTCACTGCTGCATTGTTTGCTTCCTGTTAATCTTTGGCAAATTCTGAGAGTCCAAGAATGGCTGATGAAGATGCTGGAGCCGAAGGGACTGTCTTATGTGTGAAATGTATCCTTAGGATCGTGTTTCCACCTCTGCCCTCTGACACCCCTCTCCTAAGCAATAGTGTCAAGAGGGCATCTTACAAGTGTTATTGGGTCAGGAATGTCACATCGATGGTTTAGTTGAGCAAGCACTCCTGCCTTAAATTACCCATATCAGGTTTCAAAAACCTTGTGCGGGTTTGTTGATTTGTTTGCCTTAGTGCACACAAGAATCATGCATGTGCAGTGATGATCATTGGCATGGATTAAGATCTAGAGTGGGGCTCTGGTCTAGAGGGGCACATCAAGTGCACCTATCTTTGTTGTGAGTGACTACTGTCTTCTCACCAGTACTGTCAGCAATTGATTATAGAAGTGGGAACTGGCCCATCTGCATGTTCCAGGACTCCTAACCATTTACCACAAGTGGCAAGAATGGTCCACTTTCTCAAATAGCAAAGTATTAATCTTCCCCCGCCTTCACACAAGCAATTCTTAAAAGGAGCGTTTGGCACTATCAAGAAAAAGGGCAGGGACTTTGATCTAAAGTATATGAAGTTGTTAATGCCTGGGCTCCAAGTCACAGTGAAGAAGAAAACACTGTAATTCTTGAGCTCCAAGCAGGTCTGAAACTGACTGGATGATTGGCAGGTAACTGGACCAAACAGGAGACCGGGCTTTCCAGCTTTCACTTCTCCATTACCAGCCCCTCCCCAACCCGCTCCACCTCCAACCATGACAAAAAGTCTAATCAGAGGGTACAGATAGCAGGCAGACCCCACTACTGGAAGAGGAAAGCCCCTCTTTAAAGACACAGTGGGCATTAAAAAGAGACAATTCACAAAATATGACATGCTAAATGGTATTAATGCTGGAGGAAATGACCAAAATTTGATCCTTGATTCTTATTTTGGGATGTCCTAGACTAGATTGGGCCGGCTAGGGAGAACTGAAGATTGAACAGTTTCTCCGTGGCTGAATTCTTATTACTGTTGACTGATGTGTTTTGTTGATGAATCAAGATGAGTGTTGAGAAGGGAATACAGCTCAGTGTAATTCATTCTTTGCTTGGAATATCTGGGTTGAATGAGCTGCCTTTTTGCAAATAATGAGTAGCCTGTGTCTAATTCATTCCTCTAGGTTTGTTCAGCACTTTTACATACCAAATTGAAAGAGCGGTGCTTAGTATCACCTAAGGAACTGTGACAAAATTGACAAGATTTCAAGTTCTGTTTCAGAATATTGGGTGACTGACAGGTACTCTATACACTGAGGTGGAGAGCTGTTGGGTACCTACAATAAAGATGTGTGTGGTTGAGGGGGCTTTATGAAGTAGAGTCAGTTGGGATTGTGAACACTGTGCCGTGGAAGTGTCCTGGATATTATAAGAAGTATACAAACAAGGTGATGGATGGAATGCTTGAATTAATCCCAGCCACTGGTAATTACTCTTGCCCGCATCCCAACCCATTGTTATTTTCCGCACCATTCCACCTCTGATGAGTTGAAACCAAGCTGTACCTGACAGAGGAGCCCCAATGAGGGTGAAATCGGTCTTGGGTTGTTTGTGTTCCGGTTCTGGGAGGACCCGGGCTGACAGTTTGGGCTGCACTGTTCCTATTGGAGCACAGTCTAGACTGATTTGCATATGGCTTGGTCCAAACTGAGGTGGCATGATGGGTTGGAATACTAACCCGAGCCACTGCCAGTGGTTAGACTTATTGCAAGAATTCCTCCCATCACCTTTTATGTGATGGATCTAGTCTACTTGAAATTGAACAAGAAGCTACAACATGACTTAGAAGGAGCTCAATGCATCTTTTGCCTTGAAATGTGAATGGTCCAAGATTCCAATAAAATGCTGCTGATCATCTAAGTACTCTAGAGGCACACATCACATGTAGTCCTCGAACAGGAAACTAACTTTTGGCATTTTTTTGTAGTACCCAGGTATGAGGGCCTGACGAAGATTTACTGGGGATTACAAATTGAACCCTTATAGATCAATAATTACTGGAGGAATCTGGTCTACTGCACCACATTTCATCACAACATTTCGGCCCCTTTCTGGGTGAAACTAAACCGATCCATTGACTTACTGCAGATCTCATAATTATGACCAAGTAACTCATGTTAAGAAAGCCATTGGAATTATAGGGTATCTCTCACATGGCCTTAGTGGGCAATGAATGTAAGTATTAGCATTTGACCCATGGTGCATCACCCATGGTTTCTAAGCTGGCAGTGTCCTACTTAGTAAGTCAACACTGGTCACACTGTGGAAATGTGCTTTTTTGAGGAGCACATGGGTGCAGGGGTCACACTTCTCTGTCCACGGGTCCTTAGACTAATAAAATAGAGATTGACACTGAAGCTGGAATTCAAAATAACAAGTTTATTCACTCATGAGTGAGACCACGTCCATACAACACCCTCAAGTGTTCCAGGAGGTAGTGGCTTGAATACACAGACCATGGTGCTTCTATACAGAGGTTTCTGTACTGGTAAGCATGTGGATACAAATAGAGGGTACAGGCCTACTCAGGAATAGTTACAGACAAACATGGGCGGATAGGAAATCACTTAGTCAGCAAAGTGGGAGGGGGAGCAGGAGTGCTTATGGCAGCACTAAGAGATTGACAGTTGAGCCTAAGACCAGGTGTTCTGGCAGCTACAAACTCTTTAGCATGCATATTGCTTTTAGCTGAGTCAGGAAGTCAACTAAAATAGACAGCACAGGCAGGGAAAAAGACGAGCAGCAGAGGATGGGAGTATTACAAAGCCAATAAAATGGATGCCACAACCAAGATGGTTTCAGCTTATGCTAACAGAAAATATTCCAGATTTCCACAGACAACCCTTTTAGCATATGCTGAAGACATTTTCTTATGCTTTTGAGGGAATACGGAAAACATTGTGCACATCTATCTGCATTAATTCATTAACTTCTTGGTTCGTTGCCAAGCGAGCATTTACATTTGTGACATTTCGTTTAGTCGGTATACATGAGGTACAAGTAGAAATACATATGGAACAGAGAATTGGGCCACATTGAATACATAGGCAACAAGTAAAAAGAATAACAAACATTATATATTGGGCTGACAATCGTTTCCAACCCCATACAGTAAACATGTTCCATAGCCATCTAGTCAAAGTCCATGTCCCTGAATCCTGGTGGATTTCAGCAACTATTTTGTGCATCTTGGAAATTGCATCAAAAACAAAAGGGGCGTGGTCAGGGATATAAACGCAGCAACTACTCCCGATGATGCGACATGCTTCACCACGGTCAGCCAGGGTGACATCAAGGACCATCCTATTTTGGAGCGTCACAATTCTCGCAATTTGTAGTTCTTCTGTGATATTTCCAAGCGCCATTGCTGTCTGATTGGTAACAGCTTCTACAACACGTGTCAAGGGTCGGATCTTTCTGCTATTTAACGCCCAGTTCTTCCGGTTTGTCACTCGAACTGCAGTACTGGTAGCCAGCAGCACCTGATCAGGGGCTGGCCATCTCGGTGCTAAGGAGCTGGTCCTCTGGAATGACTTTAGGACCACAAGGTCACCAGGCCCTAAACAATGGCCCTCACCCTGCGACCTGTCTGGAAGAGTCTCCCGAACCTGTTGATAAATAGAAGACAAACTGTCAGTCAACTGAGACAAATAGTCATTTATCAATACATAGGGTACATCATGTATAGGGCGTGGCTTAGGAATCCCACAAATATTCATTGGCCTTCCGAAAACCACCTCATACGGTGTGAAGCAAGCTCGTGTATGTGATATCGATCTCATGGATAGCAATGCTAAGGGCAATGCATCAGGCCATTTCAAAGATGTGAAGCCTGTATTTCAGTCAATTTTAGTTTCAGGGTAGAATTGTAATGTTCCACTAGTCCTGCTGATTGTGGGTGAAGAGCAGCATGAAACTTCCGCTTAATTCCCAATCCTTTCATGAGATACTCAACAACTTGCCCAATAAAATGGGGTCCGTTGTCATTACACAAAACTCGGCAAACGCCGAATCTGGGAAAACACTCCTTTAGGAGCACCTTTGCTGTAGTAACAGATGTATTATCTTTCGTAGCGTATGCCTCCACCCATTTACTAAAGGCACAAACCACTACCAAGACATACTTTAGGCTGTTACAATGCTCAAGCTGTATGTAGTCCATTTGTAGGACCTCAAAAGGTGCAGTAGGTATTGCAAACCCTCCTGTTGGAGTTCGTGTTCCCTTTCCAGGATTATACTGGAGACAGATCAGACAAGACTGGACTATTTTCTTGGCCGTACCGACAATCTCTGTATGATCCCAAACTTGCATATATTTGCTTTGCTATTGAGGATGCTCCAACATGTGCCATATGAATCATAGGGTGTAAATAGGCTGTGGGTAACTTCCATTTGGTCATTTCTTTATTCCTCCAACAGCCCTCATCATCCAATGCTCCCTCCTTGGACCATTGGTCTAATTCATCGACAGAGGCAGATTTTTGCATGTCCAGCACTTTTTGCCTGGCATCATACAACGTTCAGCCTGTGACTTAACTACATACATAGATGTGGTACTTCGCTGCATTGCGGTCTCCCGAGCTGTGTGATCCGCAAAGGCATTGCCTGCTCCTATGTTATTGGTCACTTTCTTGTGTGTGCTACATTTAACAATTGCCACTTTCTTAGGATAGGTCAAGGCAGTAAGGAGATTATGTACTAATTCCCCATGCACTATTTGTGTCCCATGTGAAGTGAGAAATCCTCTTTCTTTCCAAAGCTGCCAGAAGTTATATGCCACGCCGAATGCGTATTGGCTTGCAGTGTAAATGTTAACAAGCAAATCTGTACAACGCTCACATGCTCTTGTCAGTGCTATCAACTTGGCTGCTTGAGCTGACTTTTGTGGGATACGAGCTGTCTCAACTACTGTCTGAAGTGTTGTAATTGCATAAGCAGCAGATGTAGTGCCATCAGGCAACTTCAGGCAAGATCCAACGACCCAATATTCTCCATCAACACTAGAAAGAGGTGTATCTTGTAGGTAAACACGTGTGTTCTTCAGTAAGGGATATACAATCGTGTAGCTCTTGTGACTGAGACTGAGTAGCTGTAGTGGCAATAATATAGCAGGATTCACAGTCAAACCTCTTTTCAACCTGATATGAGGGGCCAAAAGTGTAAATTCATATCCTGTCAAGCGGGCACTAGTCAGATGTTGTGTCTTTGTTAACAAGACATCAACTGAATCAGGTACTAACACAAACAATCTATGTGACAAGACTATTCCCTCACTCTGACGTATGGACACAGCCGCTGCCGCTCAAAAACAACTAGGCAGTGCGCGGGCAACTGGATCAAGGACAGCTGAAAAATATGCACAAGGACGTTGTTTATCTCCGTGTGTCTGTGTTAAAACCGAGAGGACACAACCTTCCCTCTCATGTACATAAAGTTTGAAGTCTTAGTGAGTTCCTAATACTGGTGCCGAACAAAGAGCTTGACGTAGCTGTTGGAAGGCATTCAGTAGTCCATGGGAGAGGCATCGGAGTGTCTTTAGTCAAAAGCGCCAGCAAGGGTTAATAATGTACGAAAAGCTAGGGATCCACTGCCTACAGAAAGAAGTAAGGCCAATCAATGCACGAACATCCTTCTGAGTACGGGGCACAGGAGTATCAAAAATGGTCTGAATGTGGTCTGGTGTGAGTGCACATCCCTCCTTAGACAGAAGGTGACCTAAATAGGTAACTTGCTGTCTACAAAATTGCAATTTCTTCCGAGAGACTGTGTGATGATGAGATGCAAGAAATGATAACAAGGACAGTGTTCCTTTACGCTGTTCAGGGGTATCGGCAGCCAACAAGATATCATCAACATATTGAACAAGAGCCACCCCTTTCAGTACAGGAAAAGAATCAAGCTGCTTTTTCAATGCCTGGCTATAAATGCTAGGACTCTCTGTATACCCTTGTGGATCTCTACAGAATCTGTATGATCTATTATTCAAAGTGAAGCTGACCAAATAACAGCTGTCAGGATGAACTGGTATTGAGAAAAATGCATTCTTTAAATCAATTACACTAAATGTAGTGGCAGTAGGAGGAACCATAGTAAGAAGTGTTGTGATGTCAGAGACTACCGGGTATTGGGGCACCACAATTTTGTTAACCTCTCGTAAATCAATAATGAATCTGTACATTTTAGTATCAGTGTCTCTTTTCAAAATAGGAAGGATAGGGCTATTACAGGTATTATAAGGGACTTCTTCCACAACCCCCACCTTGATCAAATCCTGAACAATGTGCGTCAATGCTTCTTCACCTTCCCAAGATATTTTATATTGGGGCAGTCGAGGCGATGAAGCACCTTCCTTCACTTGAATATGTAGTGGTGGGATATTCATTTGTCCCACAACGGTATCTGATGTAGCCCATAAAGTAATAGGTAAGGATGCCAGAGGGATATACTCTTTAATGGGACAAGACCTCTCATCCATTGGATAGTTATCATTTAAAAAAACACACACACCTTCTGGGGAACAACGTATTGTAGCAGGAAAATATTTGAGCATATTGATACCCACAATATTATCCAGCATGGTAGGGGAAAGCAAAAATGGACATTCTGCAGTGAATTTATCAAGACTAATTGCAAGTGGCTGTGACAGTGGGCTAGATATAGGTGTCCCATCGAATCCTATTGATGTTATCATTGCACCAGACAGGGGAGCCCTAGGAACCAATTTGTTAGACAGAGCACTACGAGTAGCTCCTGTATCAACCATAAACCGATCAGTGGAGCCCGAAACATTTGCATCAACCATAAGGACCTTTCTGATCTACTGGGACCTCAACTGGTTCCTTATCACATTCTAGGCATTTCTATGCATAATCAGAATCCCCAAGACCATCAGCTGAATAATCTGACATTTGATATTGATTTCGTCTATCAAGAGTATTAGAATAATTTGGCCCATGTTCAACTGCCTCAAATCTGGAACAAATTCCTATTCCTCCTTTATTTCCTGAATTCCCTGGGCGTCCTCTCATACTTCCTCTACCCCGTTGATACTGCTGACCTCGCAAAAGGGGGCACTCAGAACGCCAATGTCCAATCTCTTTACAATAAGCGCACTGATCAGAAGACAACGTTGATCGAGAGAAAGGGGGTACACCAGGGGTATATAATGCACGTCCGCCTCTGCCATCACCCCTGAATTGTAGACCATATACTTGAGCCAACATAACTTTTGTTTTTAACTCCTTAACCCTCTTATCCTCTTTGCCTTTTGCTTCCATTCCTGACGCTCATAATACTGGGCCATTGTCAAAAGGGAGACTGGGAAAGATGTAGTCCATGAACTCTCCCTGGCCATTAGGCGACTAGCTATTTCATGCAACATGTTAGCGACAAATTTGTCGACAAACAGATGCTTACCCATGCCATCTGTCAATGACTGTCCACTGAAGTCATGAAATGTCTCTTCAAATCGTCTAAATAAAACAGAAACTAACTCATCCGCTTTCTGTTTACAAGAGGCTAACATTGTCCAATCTATTTTCTTAGGGGGTCTGAGAGTTTTTAACTTAGTCACGATAGCCTAATAGGATCTAATATCTCCTGTTGTGGTTTTTGCGCAGGTTCCCTAGCCACATCTGTTTCTTCTAAATGCACCCAAGTATCACCATATGCTACATTATCATCTATTTATCAAATTGTTCTCCACATATCAGGGGGCAAAATAAGTCCAAAAAACATAGGTCATAGTGCAGGAGGTAATGACACCTTCCACTTCTTCATAGATAGCTGCTGGATTTTTCTGCTGGTCAGGCAAATTAGCTTTAAGAGCCATAACGTCTGCTCTACTCCAACAAGTATAGACCCAAATATAGACAAAATATCCCATAGCATCATCTGAAGTTTTATCGTCATTTGTGCCCGCACCCTTTGGGGGAACATACAGAGGCGCAGCTTCACGCATCGGTTTTATAGTAACCACAGTATCACTAGGGTCATTGCCTGTCCCCAAAAATATTTCTTTTTGCACTGGGGTATGAACTGTTTGTGTGGTTTGAACTTTTCCAACTGATTTTTGCTCCCCTTTTAAACGTTGTGTATCATCTCTTAATTTAACTACTCGCCTAATTAGATCAAATATATTTGACAAAAGGAAAGTTTAATCACTTACTTGTTTATAATCAGAATTTATATCCTTGGGCTCTAAATTTTTAGAAACCTTTCTAAACCCAAGTATTACCTCCCAGGTAAACTTCTCTGCAAAATATAACTGCTCTATATTGTTATGTTATGTTATGTTAAGGCCGTACTTTTTGAGCGCACGGCTACCCCAAAGGGTGTCCCGGCGCTTTGGCAAAGAGACCTGAAACCTGAAAACACATATTCACTGCTGTACCATTGCTACAAGATCTGGAGAAGAAGTAGTCCCATGAGCTTCTTGGAAAGCAGTGGATCTGAAAGTGGCCTTTTCATCAACGGTCAAAGTAGAGCAAGTCTGCCGCCCATCTTGCTTATCTAAGTCTTTATCATCTTCAGAAAGATCATTCTCAGGGGCAGAAGGGAATTTATACGGGGGCGGAGGTCGATCTAATAAGATGGAATCATCCTGAGTTTTATTAACGCTGGGATAAATGGGGCGCCTAATATCCCTTTCCTCGTTTTATTTTATTGACTTCATCTCTTTATTTTTTTATTCCAACGCTTTTTGATATATTGTTTTACGCTGTTCTTTTTCTACTTTAGCTTCTTCTTTCCTCACTTTCTCTTCCACTTCTTTCTCCCACAGTCATACACAATCAAATATATCTTTTTGACTTTTTTTCTTGAATAAACACTGCTCTAAATATTGAATCTTTTTAAAGTTAAATGACCCATTCACAGGCCATCGTAAATCAGGATCATTTTTTAGGTTTTGACTAGCGATGCATGCGTACGAAGTACGCATGCGCTAGCAAAATCTAATGATATCCTCTAATCCTCTATGTGGGGTCGGGTATCTGCCCCCTCCTCCCATTGGCTAGCTCCATAAATGGAGGCTAGCCATTGGGAGCCGGATCTGTCCGTCAAAGGCCGGACCAGATTCGGGGGCGTTCCCGAGAATTTTTCCCTTTCTGCTCACGTCATGTAGACGTGTTCACTCGGTGGGCGGGGCGTTTTTTCGGGCTCGTCGAGGTTTGTTTAGGCCGGCCGAGGAAGTCCAGGTGAGTCTTCCCTTTCCTGTCCCCCCTCCCGCTGTTGGTTCGTTTCCCGCCCCCCGTCAGTGTGTGGCCGTTCCCGCCCCCCTCCCGCTCTCCCGTCAGTGTTTGGCCGTTCCCGCCCCCCTCCCGCTCTCCCGTGGCCGTTCCCGCCCCCCTCCCGCTCTCCCGTCACTGTGTGGCCGTTCCCGCTCTCCCGTGGCCGTTCCCGCCCCCTCCCGCTCTCCCGTCACTGTGTGGCCGTTCCCGCTCTCCCGTGGCCGTTCCCGCCCCCCTCCCGCTCTCCCGTGGCCGTTCCCGCCCCCTCCCGCTCTACCGCACACAGTCAGATCTGTGTGCGGTCATAGCGCCTCGGTGCCGCGAGCAAGTCAAATCCGTGTGCGGTCATAGCGCCGCGGTACTGTAAGCATGTCAGATCTGGTTGCTGTCATAGCGCCGCGGTACCAGGCGGGGAGATGTGTTGGGTTAATACAAGATCACAGGCTGCTAGAGGCAGATCGTAACCCAAGATCACACTGAGTGCAGTTAAAATAGAAATGAATACACACAGTGGAAGTCACAGACACCAAGATCACACACACTCACACAGCCAGGCGAAGATCACAGCCCAAGATCACACAGCGAGGCCGTTGCACAGAAACGAGTGTACAGAATGGAAATCACAGACACAAAGATAACACACAGCCAGACTCAGATCAAAGCCCAAGATGAGACAGAGTGGCAGCTGAATAGAAATGAGTGTACACAGTGGGAGTCACAGACACGCAAGATCGCAACCTGCCAGACCAAGCTCAAATGTAGTGTGTTAGCTGCACAGACACTAAGGCCACCCTCTGTGTCATCTTCACTGATGAATACTGTAAGCTGCAGAGAGCTCATACCAGAGTCCCGGCTGCACAGATTCCAAGAGACAGAGGTATAAAGACCAAGATCACACAGTGTTAGAGCAAAACTGACGAACATCACACATGGCGTCAGCTCCATAGAAAACACAATGACACTCAGACTGAGGGTCGCAAACGCCTAGATCACACTGTGTTAGAGCAAACTGACGAATACCACACATGGCGTCAGCTACATAGAAAACACAAGGACGCTCAGACAGAGGGTCACAAACGCCTAGATCGGCCACTGCCAGACGAAGACCACGCACAGATACCAAGATCACACATACTGTCAACAGGATAGGATCATAGCGTCAGCGGCACAGAACTGAAGGTCAGGCACAGTATCACGCGCATAGATAACACGAACAAACACCAAGATCACACAGTGACAGAGCACCCTGTTAAAGATTAGACATGGTGGCGGATTCACAGACACCAGACCAGGATCAAACTTGGTGTCAGAGTCTCATATAGGATCTGCGGCACCGCTGAGTAAAACTCGGCTCACCCTGGGGCATTGCTGGAAGAGACCGAAGCAGGGCATGTTCTCTTAGCCTGTGCTGGGGAGAGGTCCCATGTTCATCCAAGATCATACACTGTCAGACGAAGATCACACAGAGTGTGATCCACAATCAATTGTGCTGCAACAACCTTCAGAGTGGGGGAGGGAGCTAGAGGGCGCTGCCGTTACTGTTAGCGAGTGTGAAAAATCTGTTTTACACAAAGAACAAGTGAAGCAAATCAGCGCGGTGAGAGCGGCGTGTGTCCCAGGGTGCATTTTAGCGCAGTCTGTCCTGAATATACAAGTGCGGGAGATTACCTGTCATGTACAAAGGCGAGAAACCATAACGTCTGGAAATCGGGGCTCAGCATATATTTTCCTTTGCTCCTCACGCAACTAAAGTGCCTTGATGTGTTGTGTTCTTATCACATGCTTTGTTTGTTTCCCTCAAAATCAGAATTACAAAAATGCCTTATTTGTACTTTCATTGCTGCTGCTATATTTTGAAATATGTATAGATTTCACTTTACATTTATAAATGTTGTTGCATGGTAGAAAACATTACCACCTACATCCTTTCCCTTTTCACCCCCTGTTCACTTGGTTCAAATTACAAAAGTACATGCAACATGATACAGTCAAAATGTAAAGGCACTTTTATTGCTCATTCTCGTCCTGCTAGGTTATTTTGGGGGTGTCGCAGCACCCGTGCACCCCTACTTCCAGGACTCATGGGTACAGTGCAATAAACACATGCATCTTCACAACACCTGCATAGATAGCAAAATCAAAGTGTCAATGTCACATACGTAACACACACTACGAGTGGACCCGTTAATGTCCGATCCCGGTGCAAACTCCTTTTTGCACCGGGATCTGTGTGATGACGAGCACGCCCTTGCAGTTTTCCCTGTATAGGTTCCAGCATTTATAGGGGGAAAAGGACTGATAGTATGAGAATCGTTACTTCTTCCCAGTTATTTTCCCTTCAGTGGTTGGTGATGAGGCTTCACTTAGTCCTTTTGTTGGTCTGCGGATACGACATAACGTGCAGCTTGTGATATTTATTGCATATATTTCTATTTTTTTCTTTAGGAAGTGTGTTGTTGGTATGCCTTAGACTGTCATAAAAACACAGCGTTGTTCACTATTTGCCTTTGCACCCGAATTTAAAGTAAAGTAAAGTCCACATTTGTAAAGCGCACAATCACCCGTAAGGGTCTCTAGGCGCTGGGGGCCGTCGGGAAGATTAAGCGAGCTATTGCCCAGAGTCACATGGTGCTGGGCTAACCTGCCGCCGGAGCCGGGGATCGAACCGTGGTCCCCAGATTCCAGCGTCAGTCGCCCTGGCCGCGGCGCCACACCTCTGTACTTTATTGTCACAGAAGCTCATTGTTGAATTTATGGCTTTCTTGCACACTGTAGAAACGTTTGCGATCATGGACTGTCTTAAAAATCAACCAAGATAGTAGCCTGTTATGTTCCACTGCTATTGCTGACTTATTTGGTTATCAGCAGTGTTTGAGAACATGCATAGTTTGTGTCTTTTAGTGGCAGCGTCTATCTTATCCTGCCATTTTTACTTGGGAGCATCATCTTAGTTGCCTCCTGATATGAGGGACAGATACAACAAAAACAGCTTAATTGGCCATCTATTAATAGTCAGACATGATCTATTAAGAAGCCCAATCATTAATAACTAGCTAGAACGATTGCATTTGTCAATGCTTGTTTACCCTAAACCTAAGGTGACCCATTTCATTAACTCAAATTGATTGAACTTGCTTTTTAGGTTTTGACTAGCGATGCATGCGTACGAAGTACGCATGCGCTAGCAAAATCTAATGATATCCTCTAATCCTCTATGTGGGGTCGGGTATCTGCCCCCTCCTCCCATTGGCTAGCTCCATAAATGGAGGCTAGCCATTGGGAGCCGGATCTGTCCGTCAAAGGCCGGACCAGATTCGGGGGCGTTCCCGAGAATTTTTCCCTTTCTGCTCACGTCATGTAGACGTGTTCACTCGGTGGGCGGGGCGTTTTTTCGGGCTCGTCGAGGTTTGTTTAGGCCGGCCGAGGAAGTCCAGGTGAGTCTTCCCTTTCCTGTCCCCCCTCCCGCTGTTGGTTCGTTTCCCACCCCCCGTCAGTGTGTGGCCGTTCCCGCCCCCCTCCCGCTCTCCCGTCAGTGTTTGGCCGTTCCCGCCCCCCTCCCGCTCTCCCGTGGCCGTTCCCGCCCCCCTCCCGCTCTCCCGTCACTGTGTGGCCGTTCCCGCTCTCCCGTGGCCGTTCCCGCCCCCCTCCCGCTCTCCCGTCAGTGTGTGGCCGTTCCCGCTCTCCTGTGGCCGTTCCCGCCCCCCTCCCGCTCTCCCGTCAGTGTGTGGCCGTGTGTGGCCGTGGTTTTGGCTCACACTACTCGTGCTGCACAGCAGTTTCACAAATAGGCCGCCTCTGTGATACCTGTACTCATGACCCCTGGTTCGAAGCCCACACCTCCCCCTAGTTCATGTACATCTCAGAGATATTTAAATACCTGCCACCAGCACGATCATCTTCTTTATCTTTTCTACATTTAAAACTTTACATCTCCCATCACGTGATTTCTGGTGCATATTACACCATCTTGGAGTATTAATTTTGGACAACATGCAATCTACTTTTATGTTCCTGCCAAGGTAGCTCCGTAGAAAAAACACAACCGTCAAAGCGTGGCTAGAGAAATTGCTTATACAATGGTAAATACCCAAGTTTAGGAAAAACAAAATAAAAGACGTTTCCTTAACTGATATTCAGCGCAAGATGCAAAATAATGGCATTTAGACAGGGCAACCTTTTGTACCATGGGGTAACAAATATATTACAAGGAAAGGAATATGACAGACTAACCTCTCTAGTTTTATTGTATTGGCCCCTCCTCCTCCTTTAGCTCTCCCCTATCCCACCATCCCTCCATCTGCAGTCCGCTAGCAGATTCATAATGAATATTCAAACGTTTGATGGGTTCAATCAAGAGCGTGATGACAATCTAAATGAAGCGCATCTTGGCATATAGAAATTAGGGCATTCCCGAGCACTATTATTCCATGTAAAAATAGTTTACACAGCCCGGGAGACCCATTTGAAGGGGGCAGGTGAGGTTGATAAGGGTCAGTCAATGTCATCAAAAAAGAACTTCACCGTTCCATGTAAAGAGGAAGAGTGGCTCAATTTTTCCTTATAAAACTGCTTCCGTAACATAAAGGAAAGACATTGCAAACTTTTTTTTACAAATTAAAGGAAACCCTGTGTAATTGGATTTAAATGTGGCTTCGTCTTATGTCTAGTGCCTGACAGCGCAAGGGTGACATGTTATAGTGAACCAGAACAATGTTATAGGCAAACTGTGATTATTTAGGATATTTAGACTCTTGTGCTGCTCTTACAATGATAGTATACATTACGGGGAAGACCATCTCAAGTAATTCTGAAGAACGCTAACTATGCTTGATTGATCGGATAATGAGATTACAAGAACTGACAGGCTTTGATTATTAAAATAATGAGCTTGTAAAGATGTCAGCCTGGAAGCTCTGACACAGATCCAGAGGGGAAGTTAATAAGAAGCCGCTTACCCTCGGTCACAAAATGCTCCTTTTGTAACCGAGAATCGTGTGCACATTGAACAAGGTTTACAAAAACAAATTTGACCATCAAGGATCCAAACAAACAAGGTTTTGCAACAAATCCCTCTGTCAATGTGCCTGTGTCATTGCTGCTCAACTAATTAGAGCCCCAGGTTATCCCAGGTATTAATGCAGCGTTTTCCAAGGGAACTTTTAATTCATAGCTGGATGCGTTTCCTTTCTTTCAGTGAAGTTTGCTATTTTAGAATATTCACACAGTTTGCATTTGAATTACCCGGAGGTGTCCTGGCGCTGATTATTATTCCTCTGTGTGCCCCTGTTGCCTGCTTGTGCCCCTGTTGCCTGCTTGTGCCTCCGTGTGCCCCTGTTGCCTGCTTGTGCCTCCGTGTGCCCCTGTTGCCTGCTTGTGCCTCCGTGTGCCCCTGTTGCCTGCTTGTGCCTCCGTGTGCCCCTGTTGCCTGCTTGTGCCTGTTTTCGTGCCCCTGTCGCCTGCTTGTGCCTCCGTGTGCCCCTGTTGCCTGCTTGTGGCTCCGTGTGCCCCTGTTGCCTGCTTGTGCCTCCGTGTGCCCCTGTTGCCTGCTTGTGCCTCCGTTTTCGTGCCCCTGTTGCCTGCTTGTGCCTCCGTGTGCCCCTGTTGCCTGCTTGTGCCTCCGTGTGCCCCTGTTGCCTGCTTGTGCTGTGTGGGTGTCTGTGGAAGGCTCTGTGTGGGTGTGTGGAGGGTTCTGTGTGGCTGTGTGTGTGGGGAGCTTTGTGTGGCTGTGTGTGTGGGGGGCTTTGTGTGGCTGTGTGTGTGGGGGGCTCTGTGTGGCTGTGTGTGTGGGGGGCTCTGTGTGGCTGTGTGTGTGGGGGGGCTCTGTGTGGGTGTATGTGTGGGGGGGCTCTGTGTGTGTTTGTGTGTGTCATTTGCGAGAGATAAAGCTAGTGGCATTGTAAATGACAATGCCATTTATTTATGTTAAAAAAAACCATAAATAAAAATAATGTCAAGAGCAATGCCAATAGCTCTAACTTTAACAAAGGCAAAACCATTGCATTGTAAATGCTTGTTGTATATTTGTTCCACAGTGTACTATACATTAGGGAAGAAATACCGTATTTAATGTACATATGCCTATTAGGTGTCCCCTATGGGGCAGGCGGCTGGCTTCTGTCTTAATCCATTTTGGTACCTCCAAGACAGCAACACTGCCTACAGAGTGTGCTGGAAACAGGCATGCTACCAAGTTTTTGTAAAATATTACTTTCCTAAAATATTCAAAAGTAGAGAAAAATCTCCACATTACCTGCCTTTATTTTATGCAAAAAATAAATCAAACAAACAAAACCAGAATCTTGGCCAAGCAAATCAAGAGTGCCGCTGCAGCAACCTTACCAAACAAGAGTCTCCAACTTCCAACTGCCAATCTCTTGGTCGACCTAATGGTCACTGAAAAAATTATGCCAAAGGATACCTCACTCGGGACCGGCCAACACTTGGAGGGTCAAATAAAAAAAAAGTGAAAAAATAACTTTGGCTGCAAAGTCAAGGATCTCCTCATGCAGGACGTCTCCTCAGCAAAATTCAACTCTTCCGTCAAGACCACTCCTTTGAATGGCCGCGTCTCCGATGAGGTCCCACGGTGGGCGGCAACTATGGAAATGTATTTTTTAATGAGCACACCGCTGCAGGGGTTACCCTTCTCTGTCCATGGGTCCTTAGACTAATAAAATAGAGATTGACACTAAAGCGGGAATTCAAAATAACACGTTTATTCACTAATGAGTGAGACCACGTCCATACAACATCCTCAAGTGTTCCAGGAGGAAGTGACTTGAACACACAGACCATGGTGCTTATATACAGAGTTTTCTGCACTGGTAAGCATGTGGATACAAATAGAAGGTACAGGCCTACACAGGAATAGTTACCAACCAACATGGGCAGATGGGAAATCACTTAGTCAGCAAAGTGGGAGAGGGAGCAGGAGTGCTTATGGCAGTACTAAGAGGTTGACAGGTGAGTCTACGACCAGCTACAAACTCTTTAGCATGCATATTACTTTTAGCTGAGTCAGGAAGTCAACTAAAATAGACAGCACAGGCAGGGAAAATGACGAGCAGCAGAGGATGGGAGAATTACAAAGCCAACAAAATGGATGCCACAACCAAGATGGTTTCAGCTTATGCTAACTGAAATTATTCCAGATTTCCACAACACTAGGTAAAGTATAGGTGGACACTGGACTGTGTCCCAGCAAACTCTGAGGCAAGGAACGTTGGATAAACAGTGTATCATGCTTGGCTCTATTTATTAATTTCCCCTGAGCTTCAACAAGTGGTCTTTGAAATGCTGGGCACTCTCTTGCAGAGAACTTCACATGCTACTCCCATATTGGGTTGAGATATTAATATGGTGATGGGTGAGGGAATGGATAGATATGCAAGCAGTGAAACTGAGTAAATAACACAAGTAGTGGAAAACTTTTTATAGTGTTGGGCCTTAAAGATGTCTGGAGGAGTATGCATGGGGAAGGTAGGAATCTTTGATTTCAATGTGATACACACATCGTTTTCCAGAATTGACTACTTTTTTGTGCTTGATCTAAACCTGCCCTGTTTAGGGAAACATAATATCTGGCAAGCTGCATCCTGGATCCCTCCTATTTAGATAGGTTAATGAGGGCACTTGCCAATAGGAAGCAAGACTGGTGGAAGTAGAGTTTAAATGCATGGGAATTACAGAGCCAAGGAATGATCTACTTTTGTCACTGACGTGGCCAAACACCACTATGAGGAAAATATAGGATCAGCAGATTCTAGGAAATCCTGTGGGAATACTGTATCACAAACAGTGGCAACATTTAAGGCATAGCTCTTAGCTGTAAAGGTTCTGGAGAAGGACCTCAAACATCAAGGGGGTAAAACATATTGAGTTTTGCAAGCAATGAACAGTGGATGTTAAACGAGCATTGGCAAAGCCAAAAGGTCTTGCCTATGTAAGTTATTGATTTATCAATGTTTTACCCATGTTGTACAGCATCACAGCTTCTCTGCAACATGGCTGATAGTAAAAAAAAGAAAAGAAAAGTGCTAATACGTGGAGAGCACTGGCTGTGTCATGTCGCTTTTCTTTATTGCTGATGTGAGGGATGGCAGGATAGGAGTCAATACAGAGAAAGGGAAAGCGTGTGAGGGGGCAACATGGAAATCATTGTGGGAAAAAGTATTATGACATGGCCGCTAGCTGCATAACAGCATTTTTTGTATTATGGTGGGTGGGGATGGTAACATGGACAACAGAGGGAAAGCAACACTTGCAATGGAAGTGAAGGAAGGTACGTGGTAGCAGACAACGCCACGGACAACAAAAGGGAACATTAGTGGAAGGGGGCAACACCGTGGAGAAAAGAAGGGTAGGAGGGCGGATGCGTAGGAGGGAGCAAAACCATGGAAAATAGAAGGGAAAGTTGGTGAAAAGAATCAAAACTAAGGCCAGCTGAAGGGAAGGTGGGTGGGAGTTATCAACACCGCAGACAGCTGAAGGGAAGGAAAGTTAGTGGGGGGGGGGCAACACCACAAAGAATGGAGGGGAAGGAGGGCGGTTGGGAGGAAGGGGACAACACACCGAACAACAAAAGGAAAGGAAGGTGGATGGGTGGGGGCAGCACCACAGGTAACAGATTGGAGGGGTACAACATACATAGCGGAAGGAAAGATTAGAGAAATTCAGAGGGGGGAGAAGTGCAAAAGGAAGCCCACTGTAAAAGTTGCACTCTAGTAGAGTGCTTACACACAAAGAAAAGGTAGCACCAAAAAACAATGAGCAGTGGAAAGGTACCAGTAATGCGTGCATGCTGCAGGAATGGATAAACACACAAAGAGGAAAGAAGTCTATGGCATCCAGTGCTTAATCTGTAAAATAATCAGTGCTAAGGCCCTTGTCAGGAGGCCAGTGCAGCTTGCACCACACATTGCCCCTGCCATGCTGCCAATGATAGTAACAATTCAACTACTACTAATCACATTCCTACAAGTAATTGTATTTATATATAGCGTTTACTACCCCTGACGAGGCGTCGATGTGCTTTTCGGCAAGTAGCACGCTACTCCGAAACCCAAGATAGATTAGTGGTGGATTAGTAGAGGGAAATATAAGTTGTTAATTGGAGTGGTGAGCATGTGAGTCTGTTAGTTGGAATGAATAGGATAAAGGAGGACTAGAGGAGGGAAGAGTCTATAAAGGGTTATTTGGGAGATCAAATAACCCTTGTAGTAAAATGAAGTCTGGGATGAGTCTATGGATGGATAGAGGAGGAAAGAATCTAGAACGGGCCATCCGGGAGACCATAGCAGTAAAATTAGGCTCAAGATGAGTCAAAGGAGGGATTGAGGAGGGAAGAGGCCAGAAAGGGTTATTTGGGAGATCGTAGGGGTAAAATTAGACCTGGGATGGGTGAGAGAGTGGAGGTAGAGGCTGTATTGAAAGAGGTATCGGCTGAGATAGAGAGCAGTGAATTGGAGAGAGTCGATTTTTTTATCTGTAGGTGGAGTAATTTTTTTTGTAACAAATTTTGATTGGGTTTTGTTACACAGAACATACAAATTCAATTAAGTTTTCTATATTGCCCCAACATCCAATAAGGCCCCAAGGTCACGTTTTCAGGCAGTAGAGCAGGATGATAGTCAGACCATGTGTGTGAGCTCTCCTACAAATACACCCTGGTACGCCTTCGCCCAATAAACTAACAAGAAATCCCATATTTCCTCCCCCCTCCATGAACCCTCATCATCGATGGATACTGGTAGCAGTCAACAAAGTAGCGTGTGTGTGCAGGAGCCACTGGGAGATGCTCAATGTGATGTACCTGACATGTCTAGGGGGAGTGCGCCGGGCAGAGTACTAGGCCGTCGCCTCGTCACGTGTATCATAATCGTGCAATGCTTGTACTAATGCGTCCCAAGCCTGAGCTGTTTCCAGGGCTTTGTCATTGCGTTGTTTCCGTGCAGTGTGAAATCTTAACATACTTTCTCCCTGAGCCCACTTAAGAAACTCATTCCTCCATCTAGTGTCATTGGGTCCCATCGCTGCTTTCAAGTGTCTCGTAATTTTTCGCTTTGCTAATATGAGCCCCATGTCTATAAACTTACTAGTGACCTTATTTTTGGGGGTATGAGGGAACCAGTGTAGGACACTCACTGCCATGTCAAATTCTAAGCCCCTCTCTGTAATCGTGTTCAAAGTGGTTCCCACCTCCTTCCAATACTTCTCCAAGATCGGGCATGTCCACAGCATATGGCCTAATTCTACGCCTAATGTCGCACATCGAGGGCACGCTGCAGTGTCTGCGTCAAAATACTTTTTGATCTTTCCCGGTGTCAGGTATGCGCGGTGGAGGATGTAGAAGTGCACTAGCTGGAATCGTGCATTGCGTGTACTTTTCCAGGCCCTTCGCACTACTTGCGCCCACACCGTCTCAGGGATGGCCTTACCTATATCGGCTGCCCACTTTTCCTTCAGTGACTCTAGGGGAGTGAGTCCTTCATTAATCATTCTAGAGTAGAGGCATGTGACTGCCTTGAAGGTTCCTGCGGCCATCATAGCATATTGGCAAGTCATTGTTGTTCTGGGCTCCGCCAAACCCTCTCTCCAATGCTTCTGTATTGCCAGTGTTGGATAGGGCAAAAGGACTCCCTCCTCATATAAGTTCCCTACTACTTGAACACCTGCTTCTTCCCAATCCTATAGTTACGACCAATCCCCACCATGTGGTAGTGCCGTTAGCATCCCCAAAGGAATTTCAGGGGCATACGGATGTAACACACTCGCTCTATGCTGTGAGCGATTCCAGCAGAGTCTGATCGTTCTTTCTTCCTGTGTTAGGTCTCTAGGAGCTAATTTCTGTTGTAATGCTATAAAGGAAAGAACATGGTGAGGAATACCTCGACCCCTGGTATGCTCTGGGCCTCTGAATTCTCGCGCCACCTCTTGTGTATAGACCTGTAGCTGAGCTGCCAAGTAATACAATTCGAAATCGGGGACCACTATCCCCCCCTCCATCTTAGGTCGCAGCAGGGTCGTCAATGGCACTCTCCGGTGACCCGATCCCCAGAGGAAGGATACAATTATAGACCTCAGAAGTCAGAAGGTAGCAACAGGTATCCACAGTGGTAGCGTCCTGAAGTAATAAAGGAGTTGCGGAAGGGCCACCATCTTCAGCAGCGCTATGCGGCCCGCCATGGACAATGGGAGGGTGGCCCAGAAGGTCATGCTGCTTTTCAGGGCTCGTATTCCGCGGCCTATATTGCCTTCCAATAAATCGGTTGACGTGTGATAAATGTACACGCCCAGATATTTCAGGCAACTGGGCTCCCAGCGTATCGATGTGGTCGTGGATGGTTGGGTTTCCCCTTTGCGTACAGGGAACAGACATGTCGTGGCCCAATTCACTTTCAGGCCTGGTATTTCGTCAAAGCTCGTAAGCACGTTTTCAGCTCCCACCAGCGCCTCGTCGGCATCTTCGAGAAAGAGCAGGAGATCATCCGCGTATAATGATATGTAGTGTCGCCCAATTCTACTTCGTAAACCTCCATAATGTTCCCCTGTTCGGACATTGCTAGAGGTTCTACTGCCAGGGCGAACAGCAGAGGCGACAGCGAGCACCCCTGTCTCGTGCCTCTCTCTATTGGGTATTGTTGGGAGATCAGTGAACTCGTTTTTACTCTAGCTACCGCTGAGGTGAACAGCACAGTCGTCCATCTTATATAATCCTCACCCACTCCAAAGCGCCTCAGTACCGCGTAGAGGTATTCCCATTCGAGGCTATCAAATGCCTTTTCTATGTCCACCGACAATATCATTGGGCATCGAGCCTCAGGGTGTTCTCCTTCCAGCAACCGCAGCAAATTCGAGGTCGTGTTTCGCGTTGGTATAAAGCCAGCCTGGTCTTCATGTACCAGCGAGGTCATGTGGTCTAAGAGGCGAGACGCTAGGATGCTGCTAAGTATTTTGTAATCAGTGGTTAGCATCGAGAGTGGTCTGTACGAGGCTGTGTCTCCACTGTCCCTCCCTGATTTCAGTAAGGGTATTATTAGCGCTTCCCGCATGGAGTGCGGGAGTCGCCCCAATTGTTTCGCTTCTCTATAGACCTCCAGCAATCTTGGCGCCAGAAAGGTCAACATATTTGCCATAAAATTCAATGGGTAGCCTGTCTAATCCAGGGGTTTTGTTATGTGCCATGTGCTTTATGGCGCGTCGTATTTCCTCTAATTCAATATCTCTGCCCAACTCTTTCGCTTGGTCCTGATCTAATTCTGAAAAGGGGAGCCCTTCGAAAAAGGCCTCCACGTCTGGAATGCCGGTTGTCAGTTTGCTTTTGAATAATGATTCATAATATCTCGTGAAGCAGTGCAGAATTTCAGTTTGGAAGTAGACCTCCTCGCCGTCTGTTGTACGCATGGATACTATCGGTGTTCCCCTCTTCATGGGGTTGGCAAGCCAAGCTAATAGGGTCCCAGCCTTGTCGCCCTCTGCATGAGTCCTGGCTGTATACGCTTTATAATCGAAGCAACGCAAACGTTCTGTTTCCATGACTACCGCTTCTTTAGCCTCGCTGACCCTACCCTGTAGCTCTGGGTGACCAGGTCGTACGAGTTCTGCATCGCGTAATTTTTTGTCCGCCCTATCCAGATCTTGTAGAAGAACTTTTCGCACTCCTACCTGTTGCCCTATGCAGAATCCTCTCAGGACCACCTTGAAGGCGTCCCACTCCGTCGCCCGCGCCTCAGTCGTGCCAGCGTTGTCCTCAAAGTACTGTACTGTTCTTTCCTCTAACGCCCCTTGAAAAAGGGGGTCCTCTAATGTCTCAGGGCATAGCTTCCAAGTGGGGACGCTTGTTGCGCTAGGACACCACTGCATAGCAATTAACAAAGGATTATGATCTGATACCGTCCTTGACAAGTATTCAGTCCTCATAATCATTGGTACTAGGTCTGGGGAGCAAAGCATCGCATCCAGTCGCACATGGAGCTCGTGCATGCCCGAGAAGTGAGAGTAATCCTGGGATTGTGGGTACTGTGCACGCCAAATGTCTGTCAGGCCCCATCTCAGTTGCCATTCCATTCTACCCTTGGTGATGCGGTGTGCCGGGGAGTCAGCCAGTGGAGGGTGCGATCTATCAAGTGAGATATCCAGCACTGAGTTATAGTCACCTCCCATTAGTAATGGTCCCACCAGGAAGTGAGCTATGGATCCGGACAACCTCTCCAGAAAAGTCAGCTGATCAACGTTGGGTGCATAGACACTGCATAAGGCTATTGCTCTACCCCGCAACCTTCCTGCTATCACTACAAATCTACCCTCCAGGTCTATAATTTGTTTGGTTAATTGAAATGGGACACCAGCTCTGATCCATATTAAAGCGCCTCTAGCAAATGCTGAGTAAGTAGTGTTAAATACTTGTCCCCGCCACCTGAGCTGCAATGCCATCCCTCGGCCTGTGTCAGATGTGTTTCATTTTTTTTTTTTTGTTTTTGGTGTAAGACTTTATTTACATTTGCCATTAATACATTACACAGTTCAGTGGATCAATTGTCTGCCGCTTCTCATTCAGTATCAGATCTATGATATTACACAGCTATTTAGCCGACAACCTTCCGGTCCGGCAGCAAAGGTTGGCAAAGTACATAAGGCAATCAAAGAATATTTGTGGAGCATGCGTTGTCTTACTTTTATGTTAATTCAACACAACTTGAGACTCATAAAGATCAAATAGTTACTAAGAATCATAACCATGTATCCTCAATGTCACCAATCGGTTCAAGGTTCCAGAGAGCCATCCCACCCCCTCCGGACTCCAGGCCAAGTGGCACCTCTGGTGCTCGGTCCCTCTCCTCCCCTTATCTCCTCCCCACCTCCCAATGCCTCACTCATCCATCTCTTCTTCGTCCCCCGAACTATCCAATTCCTCTTCAGGAAGAGGTTCGCATAAGTCCCCTCTATCTCTGTTCCATGCCTGCCAGACCATGTTCCATTTACGAGGGTTGGCTCTCATTTTATATACTGCACGCTCAGTCATCATGAGTTTGTCCATCGTCCTACACCACAGTGCTAGCGTAGGTGTTTCCGCCACCCCCCACCTCTGTGCAATGTCTCGCTTGGCCACCATGTTCCCAATTGTGACCCATTGTCGCTTCTGATGCGTCAGGTCAGTCCCTTCCCACATATTCAGCAGACATACACGCGGGTCCGGCATCAGTGATGTCTCAAGAGCTTGGGAGATGGTGCGCATGACTTGTCGCCAGTATCCCAGGATGGCCGGACATTATCAGATGTGTTTCTTGAAGCATCGCGACCTGCACTCCTCTACGCACTAAGTAGGCATGGATTTTGTGTCGTCGTGTCATGGTGTGGAGCCCCCGCACATTCCAGGTTATACATCTTAAGTTAGCTAGATCATCCATTGTCCCACAATGTACTGTACATTCCACCACACCCACTTCTTAGTCTTCCTAAACGTGGGAAAACAACAGCATCGATGATGAGCCCACCCCCCAACATCCCAAAATGAGTCAACCCCCTGCCCCCAGAACAGGACCTAGTAACCTCCATCTAGTTCCCTTCCAAACGTTCCCCATGAACAACATTTGACTAACCCAACAGGAGTCGCTGTGGGTATGCCTTAAGGGCAGTACGGGCGGGTTAGTCGCCAGCGGGCAGCCGCCCAAGCACTAAGCTCCTTATTAAGCGATCGAGCCCCAGTTAGTGAAGCATCGCAATGGCCAACCGCCTCTCAATCCCAGTTAAACAGTCCCTCCCACAATATATAACGAAGCATTCGCTACAGTCCAAAGGTGGAACTCATACAGCTCACCGGGTGCTTCTAGCCCTCATCTATCATTTCCTCCGCCGTCGCTGGAGTGACCACCGGCAAAGGTGTACTGTCTGTTTCAGATCGCTCAGTGTCCGATTGTTCATCTCCCTTTTCGGATCTCTCGTCCTCCTGCGATGGCAAATCTTGTGCTCCGGACAAAGCAGTCACCACCTCCAGAACCCCCAGCCGCTCCGCCGCCATTTCCGACTGTGATGGCCTTCTCAGACCCCTCCGCCTGTTTCGGATCCGCGGGGATTTTCGTTGCGGCAACCCTTCGGCGCCCATCCGGGGTCGGTGATCAAGGACGTCTTTTCCGGATTTGTACAGTTCTAGCCAGGCAGAGGCCTCGTCAGGAGTGTCAAAGAACCTGGTGGTATCATCTACAATCACTCGCAGCCGAGCTGGAAAGAGAAAGGAGTACTGTAGGCCCTCAGCTCTCAGTTCTCTTTTGATCGCCAGGAAAGAGGTCCGCCGTCGTTGTGTCTCGTATGTGTAATCCGGAAAGATATTGATTTTACTGTTCTCTACCTGCAAAGGACCGTTCAGCCGTGCATTGTGGAGCAGCAAATCCCTGTCCCGATAGTGTAACAGTCGGGCGACCACCGGGCGCGGGGGACGGCCCTGCTGCGGTGGCCTGGCCGGGACTCTGTGGGCCTGCTCCATTGTGTAGAAAGAGGAGAGACCCTCCAGTGCCACCACTGTCCGGAGCCATTCCTCAAGGTAGAGTACCATATCCTTGCCCTCCACTTTCTCCCTGAAAGAACCAGGTGATGATCTTCTCCGTTTGCGTTTAAGATGAGGCCCTGAGTTGCGGGAATCAGGAAGGGAACGTCGCAAGAAAGTTCCAGAGCTGTGGGGAACCAGGCTTGAGACGGCCAGAAAGGAGTTATCAGGACAAGAGAGCACTGTCTCACTTTCTGTAGAACTCTTTGAATCATTGCGAACGGGGGAAAAGCGTAAGGGTGAAGAGGAGCCTAGGCTGGAGAAAAGCATTCACAGCCAGAGGAGCCGGGTCTGGCATCCAGCTGAAATACTGAGGGAGTTGGAAGGTCAACCGGCTGGCGAAAAGGTCCACGTCGAAAGGACCCCAGAAGTGATTCAGGGAATTGAAAATTGTCACATCGAGTTTCCAATCGCTGAAATCTTGAAGGAATCTCGAGTTCCAATCTGCTGAGATATTGGATTTCCCTGGGAGATATTCTGCCTTCAAAGCAATCTTGTGTTCCAGACCGAACATCCAGAGTTTCTTGGCCAGATCTGATAGGTCCGCAGACCTCGTACCACCGAGTCGGTTGATATAAGAGACTGCAGAAACGTTGTCCATCTTCAGAAGGACAGATCTGCCCTGAAGGGAGTGTCTGAAACTCATAAGAGCACAGAGACCAGCAGTCATTTCTAAAAAATGTATATGGTGAGAAGACTCTGAATGGGTCCATACTCCACCGGTGTCTTGGTCGAGGAGACGTGCTCCCCAACCGTGAAGGCTGGCGTCTGACTCCAAAACAAAGTCTGGGGTCGAGCCAAAGATAGCCCTTCCATTCCAGGCGTCCAAATTGTCCAGCCACCACGAGAGTTCCAGTTTCGCTTGTTGATCTAGAGAAACATGTTCCCCGTACCAAAGACCGGACCGAAGTGCATGGGCTTTCACCCTCTGGAGAGCACGGTAATTGAGTGGACCTGAGAAGATAGCTTGGATCGAAGAAGAAAGTAGACCCAGGAGTCTGGCCAATTCTCTGAGAGAAAGAGATTGTTGTCTCAGAACAAATCTGATCTCTTTCCGAATTTTGGCAATTTTCTTTTTGGGAAGTAAGAGGAGACAACTGGAGGTGTCCACAGTGAAACCTAGGAACTCTAGGGATGTTCAGGGCGTCAGAATGGATTTTTCCCTGTTTATAATGAAGCCAAGGTCCTCTATGAGGTCCATGGAGACCTTGAGATCCTCTAAGACTTGTGCATGAGTTTGAGACATGATGAGGATGTCGTCTAGGTATATAATTAGTCGAATACCTCTTGCTCTCAGAATGGAAACAATCGTTCTCATGACCTTGGTGAAACACCAAGGGGCGGACGAGAGACCGAAAGGGAGAGCTTGAAATTGATATAGGTGACCGTCCCATATAAATTGGAGAAAGGGTTGATGTTCCTCGGCCATAGGGATGGTAAAGTAGGCGTCTTTTAAGTCTAATTTGACCAGCCAATCTCCGTGAAGGAGAAGGTCCCTGAGAAGATGGATCCCTTCCATCTTGAAGTGTCGATAAACAAGATATTTGTTTACTTCCCGTAGGTTTATTACCGGTCTCCAACCTTTGTCCTTCTTCTCGACTAAGAAGAGGGTACTTACAAATTTCTTTTGGGACCAAGGTACCTCGATAATGGCACCTTTCTTGAGCATAGAGGAAACCTCCTCTCTGACGATTGCTAGATGTTCTAAAGGAAGGTCTAGAGGTCTGGGAGTAGTGGTCTGGGAAGGAGTGTCTACAAAGTCTATCCTGAATCCCCGAACTGTCTCTAGAACCCACGGGTCTTGTGTAAATCTTTTCCAAACGTGAAAAAAGAGTTTGAGTCTTCCCCCGACCCTGGGAGGTGAGAGAGAAGAAAGGGCACTTACTTTGAGAATTGTTGTTTGATGTTCCACGGGAGGAGAAGCCTCTGCCACGGGAACCGTGTCCTCGTTGAGGGT
Organism: Lissotriton helveticus; assembly: GCF_964261635.1. Lineage (NCBI taxonomy): Eukaryota > Metazoa > Chordata > Amphibia > Caudata > Salamandridae > Lissotriton > Lissotriton helveticus. The sequence continues at coordinate 235,728,496 of NC_136062.1, read as the reverse complement.
AGAATTGTTTGTTGGAAGGGTAGAAGCCTCTACCGGTGGCTCCTCTACCTCTGCCGGATGAGAAGGGCCGGAAGGTTCCACAGCCGGAAGAGCGGCCCCTTCTTCCGGCCTGCCCAAAAACATTTGTTGGAAAGACTTTTCTCATGTTGTTCTGGGCTCTATCTAAGGCGGTGAAGGTGGTGACATATTTTCCGATTGTCTTGATCATATCTTCTCCAAATAGGAGACCGTTAGGCTTATTGGAGGGTTCTTTTTCAGCGAGGTCCCCAAGTTTGGGGTTAATCCTGTTGAGGATAGTTTTCCTTCTTTCCATATTAAGACCGGAATTAGCGTTCCCTAGGAGCACAATAGCCCTCTGGCTCCAACCTCTTATTAGCCCAATGTCAAGGGGAGTATTAGAAATATGAGATTCCTCTGCTAAATCAAGGATTCTGGTAAGTGGGCCGAGGACATCCAGGAGGTGACCGCCCGGACTCGTTCCAGACCGGTTGCTCCCACCCTCGCTCCTCTCCCATTACTGCTACCTGCTCTTGGTGATCGCACCCCCAGCTGGACACAACGGTATCGCCTGCGCTCTGCAATCAGTATCGCCTGCGCTCTGCAATATTTACATAAGCGTCATTTTAATGCTGTTTGACATTAAGCAGACTCTGCTTTGTAACTGACCTGTAATTATAGCGCATTGAATCGGAGCGCCGCCCGCCCTGCTTTGTGCATTGTACACGCGACTTTGGGTTTATTTTCATTAGCCTGCAAGTATTAAGATAGCACTCTCGGTGCCACAGTCGATTTGTTGCCCCTGCCTCGCCTCCCCTTTGACCTCCATTTTGTTGTGTGTTGTTCTTCCCAGGCACGCCCCTCCTCCCCGCTACCGCCTCCCTGCTGCTGACCCTCCCACCCACGTTCAGAGAGCCTGCCACCTCCTCTAACCCCTTGTGACCGCCCGGACTCGTTCCAGACCGGTTGCTCCCACCCTCGCTCCTCTCCCATTACTGCTACCTGCTCTTGGTGATCGCACCCCCAGCTGGACACAACGGTATCGCCTGCGCTCTGCAATCAGTATCGCCTGCGCTCTGCAATATTTACATAAGCGTCATTTTAATGCTGTTTGACATTAAGCAGACTCTGCTTTGTAACTGACCTGTAATTATAGCGCATTGAATCGGAGCGCCGCCCGCCCTGCTTTGTGCATTGTACACGCGACTTTGGGTTTATTTTCATTAGCCTGCAAGTATTAAGATAGCACTCTCGGTGCCACAGTCGATTTGTTGCCCCTGCCTCGCCTCCCCTTTGACCTCCATTTTGTTGTGTGTTGTTCTTCCCAGGCACGCCCCTCCTCCCCGCTACCGCCTCCCTGCTGCTGACCCTCCCACGCTCCGCCCCCTCCACCATCCATTTATGGCCAATGCCCCCACGCGCAGCGTCCACGCGCTACGGCCACGCCGAAGGTGCGCCAAAGGTAAGCCCGTCTACGCCCGTCCGCGCCTGGACCGCGCCCAGCGCCAGACCCCCTGCCCCTCGCGCGGCCCAGCCCCCCCCACATTACCTACAATGCCGCCACCCTCCTAGCCCTTAACCCCGGTCGCGCCCCCAACTGCGTCCAAGCCGCCCCTGGACACACCCATGGACCTTTCTCTTGCTACTCCTGCAAATTCATCGGCACCGACAACATCTCCGCTACAACCACACCACAGATTCCCGACCCCAACCACCTACAATGCATCCTTCTCAACACTCGATCGGTCCACAGACACGCCATTGACCTATGGAATCTACTAGACACCATCTCTCCAGACGTCGCCTTCCTAACAGAAACATGGATGAACGCTTCCTCCGCCCCAGACATCACCATTGCCATCCCTGAAGACTATAAGATCACACGCAAGGACCGAACCGGCCACACAGGAGGAGGAATCGCTATCGTCCATAAAAAATCAATCCGCATCTCAACCAGCTCTGACGTCAATCTCGCCAACTCTGAACACCTTCACTTCCAGATCCACATCGACCCCAAGACCACACTCAGAGGCACCCTCCTTTACAGACCACCAGGACCCCGCGCAAAATTCAGTGAAGACATCACGGACTTCATCACTCCACACGCGCTCCCCTCCAAAGACTACATCCTTCTGGGAGACCTCAACTTTCACCTTGAAAAGAACAACGACCGCAACACCACCACCCTCTTGGACAACCTCGCCAACCTCGGACTTAAACAACTGGTCACTTCCCCCACCCACATCGCAGGCCACACACTCGACCCCATCTTCACCTCCAGCAATCATGTCTCCTTCAGCCACACTACGGATCTCCTCTGGACTGACCACAGCTGCGTTCACTTCACCTACAACAAACCGAAACCCACCAACCACCTCCAACCAACTCTGCAAAGAAACTGGAACAAAATCACCATCGACCAGATCTCCTCATCGCTCCTTCTAAACACCCCAACCCACTCTTCTAACCCAGACCAAGCCGCCGCCAACTTCACCCTATGGTTATCCAACACCGCCGACATCCTAGCACCACTGAAAAAACGTCAACACAAACCCAGCAGCAAGAAGGCCTCATGGTTCAACGATGATCTTAAGAAGTCCAAGAAACTCTGCCGCTCCCTTGAAAAGGCCTGGAAAAAAGATCCAACCACTAGCACCAAGGACGCCTTCAAAAACGCCACCCGCACACACCACCAACTAATCCGAAAGGCCAAGAAAACAGCACTCAAGGATCGACTAGACAACAACGCCCACAACAGCAAGGAACTTTTCAACATCGTCAAGGAATTTACCAACCCCTCGGCCAACTCCAACGACATCACCCCTTCTCAAGCCCTCTGCGACTCCCTGGCTTTATTCTTCCACAACAAAATTGCAGACATCCACAACAGCTTCGACAACCAACCCGAAGACCAACCCACCCAACCACATGCAGAACATTCTCCCCCCTTGAACGCCCTTAACGACTGGAACCCAATCTCCACTGAGGACACCATCCGCCTGATGAACTCTATCCACTCAGGATCCCCCACAGACCCATGTCCTCACCACATCTTCAACAAAGCAGACTCCGTCATAGCACCGCACCTCCGAGACGTCATCAACTGCTCCTTCAACTCCGCCACCTTCCCGGAAAACTGGAAACACGCTGAACTCACCGCCCTTCTGAAAAAACCCACAGCGGACCCCACCGAACTCAAAAATTACCGCCCCATATCGCTCCTTCCTTTCCCAGCCAAAGTCATCGAGAAAGCTGTCAACAACCAACTCGCCGCCTTCCTCGAAGCCAACAAATCCCTCGACTCCTCACAATCTGGCTTCCGAGCAAAACACAGCACTGAGACCGCCCTCATCGCAGCAACAGACGACATCCGAACTCTACTGGACAATGGAGACACAGTCGCCCTCATCCTCCTCGACCTCTCTGCAGCCTTCGACACAGTCTGCCACAGTACCCTTTTACAACGCCTCAGAAACATCGGAATACAAGGAAAAGCACTTGAATGGATCACCTCGTTCCTCACCGGAAGAACCCAGAGAGTTCGCCTTCCACCATTCAAATCCGAAGCCACTGAAGTCATCTGTGGCGTACCACAAGGATCCTCACTCAGTCCCACCCTCTTCAACGTATACATGAGCCCCCTTGCGGCCATCGCTCGCCAACACAACCTCAACATCATCTCCTACGCAGATGACACTCAACTGATCCTTTCTCTCACCAATGACCCCAGCACCGCCAAAACAAACCTACACGAAGGAATGAAAGAAGTTGCCGAATGGATGAAACAAAGCCGTCTGAAACTGAACTCAGATAAAACAGAAGTCCTCATCTTAGGTACATCCCCCTCCGCATGGGACGACTCTTGGTGGCCGGAAGCCCTTGGAAAAGCACCCATCCCGACAGACCACGCACGGAACCTAGGCGTTATCCTGGACTCTTCACTCTCAATGAACAGACAAGTCAACGCCGTATCCTCATCCTGCTTCAACATCCTTCGCATGCTCAAAAAAACATTTCGCTGGATCCCCACCGAAACCAGAAAAACAGTCACCCATGCTCTGGTCACGAGCCGACTGGACTACGGAAACACCCTCTACGCAGGCACTACCGCTAAACTCCAGAAGAAACTCCAACGAATCCAAAACGCCTCAGCCAGGATCATATTAGACATCCCACGTAACGAACACATCTCTGGCCACCTGAAAGACCTCCACTGGCTACCCGTCAATAAGAGGATCACTTTCCGACTGCTAACCCACGCACACAAATCACTCTACGACATCGGACCAGAATGCCTCAACTCACGACTGTCCTTCTACACCCCCTCCCGCCAACTTCGTTCTTCCAGCCAAGCCCTCGCCACTGTTCCCCGCATCAACAAGACCACCATGGGAGGCAGATCCTTCTCATACCTGGCAGCTAAAACATGGAACTCACTCCCCACCTACCTTCGCCTTACCCAGAACCACCTAGCTTTTAGAAAGCAACTTAAAACGTGGATATTCGACAAGTAAGCGTCCTCCCCTCCCTAAGCGCCTTGAGACCCTCTGGGTATGTAGTGCGCTATATAAATTCTCTGACTTGACTTGACTTGAGGTGGTCTTGGCAGGCCTTAAGGGCTCTTTCCAGGCCTTTCCTGGGATCTTTTTCCAGTTTAAATAAAAATTTTATTAGGTCTGGGTCTAGATTAGGGGTCGGGCAGACCTTATCGTCAATCCATGGTCTCGGGCATTCGGATCGCATGGTATTGCGTGTATCTCTTTCAAGAGTATTCCTTAGCCACTTTGTAATAAACTTAGCGACATGGTCGTGAGGGAACCATTTAGAGCTATTTGGGCGGGAGATGTCGTTAGGGGAGAACATTTCTCCACCTAAAGGGTCGAGAATTGCGTCTTTAGAGGAAGGGGAGGAGTTCGCCTCAGAAAGCGCATTTAGATCCATGTCGTCCAAGTCATTATCGTCAAGATCAAAAACGAATTCGTCATTCCACCTGGGCCTATTCCCCAGAGTGAAGGCTGACTGCTGAGGCGCTATTTGTGTGCGTGAGCTGGATATGATGGTGGGATCAGCTCGAGAGGGCTGTTCATTTGGTAAGTAGATGGGCTGTAGCAGACAATAACAGGCCGGCAGCCAATAGTGAAACTCAATTAAGATGGATTCCAGGCTAAGAGGAATTTTCAACTGGCAACAAGTGAACTTGGTTGAGGTGTATAGACCTCTTCTAGTGTCATCATTCCTGACCTGTGATATATGCAGCTCTGCCAATACAATTATATTCTGACCTGCATGAATGTCTTTTGCTTTTAGTATAACTATAAATGGCTCTGCCAGTGCACATCGATCCTGCCCTAAGGCAGTAACACCCACGATCTGCTCTGCCAATGCAACTCAATTCTGATTTGCACGTATGACTCCCATTTCAGTATGCGTGCAAATGGCTCTACCTGGGCACCTCATTCATGACCTGCTGTACTTAGACCCATATGTTAGTAACCCTCTAATCCAAAGGTCTTCAAACTGTTGGACAGGCCTGGTGATATTTGTGGTTAGGCGCTGGGGTCAGGGGAAGCATTTACTATGCCATTAGGAAATAAGACAGCTCTCAAGCATGCGCAAACAGATGATCTACTAGGGAAGATTTGTTTTTATTTGCAATTTATTTTTGGCCGAGAATCATAGAGAGGGCTGCAGTATACATACAGTACACTATAGTAAGCAAGAGATATGAATATAAACAGTCGGCTACACAAGTTAAAACAGCCCACAGTATAGGTTCAGTATGACGAGAAATAGACAGGAAGGAATCTAGAACAACAGAAAGCATGTAACACAATCCTACAAGCAGTGACCTGACCTAAGGTTTTAAGCAGTGGCCTTAAAAAAACAATAGTCACAACAGAGTTAGAACAGCATTTTAAGTGGTGCAGCAATGGCCATGAAGTCGAGAGTGTTGGGGTGTTTAATGTATTTGTACATCAACAGTTGTCAATAAACAGAATATTTGGCGCAGCATCATCAAGAGATAAATATATAAAAGTGGAGCAATAAACTAGGCAATCTGGCCCTAATCCTGGAGGGCAAGAGAATGCGTATGTGATGCGTTTCAGCACTGACATGTTTGCCAGTGACCGGCATCGGGTCTGCTGTGCCAGGGTCACCAGGACACTCAGAGGATATGTTCTGAGCTGCATGTGAACCTCTGGATGTGTGAAGGTTTGCAGGTATCAGCAGGACTGGGCTGTAAGAGAGAGTCCTCGGACAAGGAGAGGCTTCTCCCCCATTCAGAAATCTGCCCCTGAGAAGGTTGCTGTCCTCAGGAGGCTGATGTCCGAGGGTGGCAGGAGGTGTCGACAGGTCTAGGAGTTTCAGGGTATAATGAAGGGCCCCAGAGAGCTTAGGGTGGAGGCTGCCCCACTCTGCGCCATGGCTCTTGTTTCTAATCAGTCTTTTATGCTCAGAGATTAAGAGGAGACTGTAATGGGGAGGGGGCAAGGTGTGTGCATTCAATATACAAAGTCTCAGCCCACAAAGCTCTCCTGGGCAGGATGCACCCCCCAAGTGCAGCTGCAAGTTAATCAAGTTCATCAGCCACATATTCCAGCCAGAGAAAGAATTGGCGTGCCCAAACCCCAGCAGGAGAGTCCCACAGGAGCCATACATTCCTGCTTCCTGTCACTGGCCATCAAGGCTCATCACATGCCCCTGAGGACTCTCCCAGGACCGGCATCCGGGGAGGCTTCTTTTGCAAAGTGTCCCCACCCGAAGCCTGTTAATGGTGTTAGGTTCAAGAGGCTTGAACAAGGGGGTGGATAGTGATAGTTTACAGTAGTAGCAGAGAGCGACACTCACAAGAGGGACTGCACCGAGAGGCCCATATGTACGGACCTGCTAGAATTATTGCAGCTGGCGGCACAAGGTGCTAAACCTATATCCACAATATTGTAATTGCTGTTGTATTCAAAACTAGAATAGTCAGGGTGTGCGCGCCACACAACGCAGTTTTGGAACTCACTAAATCTATCATAATCGTGCCACATTGACTTGTAAATCATATTCATGTAGCACTTACTATCCCTGACCACGCGTTGAAGCACTTTTTTCATTGCGAATAAAACTGGCAGCCCACTATGACCATGTTACACTTATTTCTCTGCAGCCACAACAATACCTGCCTGGGCTAAGTGGCTTTCATACCAAAGACCCACATTCTTCGCACATAATTATGCAGCAAGCACACTAACCTGTTTGTTGTTTCACTGGTTCTGTAGCTATTGGCCTACAGGCCACACACTGATCACTTCAGTGGGTGGGGTAACCCGCAGATGTATCTTATGCTCATGGCTCCATTAAAAGCTAAGAACAAGAGATAAAACTACCGCCATCCTACCCTCAGCGTCACCTGTAATACCACTAATCTTTAAGGCATCAAAAATAAGCCCATGTTGGCGCTTTTTTAATTGATTCATCAAAACTAGGGCAATCCAGGCAATACATAGCGGAGTATATCAGGACATAGCGAATTGACGAGGGTGAAACTGAGCATGCAGAACTGAGCCGTGGTCTCCCTCTTTCGCCTTGGCTGTCTCCCACTCTCCTTAGCTTTACCCACACTAGAGAGTGCAGAGTCCTAAGTGTGAAGGGCTGGGGGCACAACCAGGGGTGTAGGCCCGCTGCGGCGCAGAACAGAGACACCGGCACTCGTATTCTCAGTTCGGCCGTAAATCGTGTGCGACCTTGGCCCCTTTATTATATACCCTCGGAGTCTCGGACCGAGTTACGTAGAGGCCGGGTGGCACTCTACATCCTGTAATATTGTGTGATGCAGTCTAGTGTTTGGAGGGTGGAGCCAGGGGAGGAACAGTAATGGGAGGAGCTGGGGGACGGTCCAGGCGCAGTTAGAGTAGGGACAGGGTTGAGGGAAGAAGCAGGAATAAAAGCTCCTTGATAAAGTATACTCAGTGTCTGTCATAATTAGTAGCGCAATGCTACAGCTGGCGACCAGGGTGGGATGGTCACATTATGCCACCCATATTAACTCTAGGAACTGAAGAACCTGTCCCACAAAGCATAGACCGCAAGTCGCTGCAGCGATGAACTGGTCTGAGTGAGAAGGGCCGCTGCAAAGTCGATGCAGACGATCTGATGACCCAGCCATGCATCTCTGGAGCCCAGAGAACCTGAAGGAGTGCCTGCCTGGGAGCGCTGGTAAGCGCGAGACTGTATGCGCCGTCGCGTGCCAAAACTACAAGTGCTCACCCCCGATGCGTGAGGGTACGCAGGGCCGCTCAAAGTAACATGCCGAAAAGTCAAAGGACGCCGGGAGCCCACCCCAGTCCTACCTGATCCAGCAGAGAGGTGCAGCAGCCCTGACCTCCGTGAGAGTCCCACTGCCTGACAGCCGGTATGGTGAGTGAACACCGGTAATGAGAAGCTGAAAGGGAGGGAGGCCCGAAATCTCGTCGAAAACGAGATTTCCACTACGGCGGCCATTTTGGAGTCAGGCAGGTTTTGTCCCAAACCCTGTCAAGTATCCAGAGCGGCCATTTTGAGGTCAGGCAGGCAGAGGTAAAAAAAACAAGCACTGGCAGATGGGATGAAAACAAGCATTGGCAACTGTGAAAAAACAAGCATTGGCAACTGTGAAAAACAAGCATTGGCAACTGTGAAAAACAAGCATTGTAATAGGACAAGCACTGGCAAACGTAACAGAACAAACATTGATAAACGTAAAAGACCAAGCCTTGGCAAATGTAAAAAGGAACAAGCAAAGATGGCATTAAAGACAAACAAGCACGAGCGCAAGTAAGGGTGCAATGAATCAGATGTATTTTGACAACCAGCACAAGCCAAAGCAATGGTGACACGCAACGAATACCGACACATGTGAAATAAGAGATAATCTCAAGCAAAGACAAGTGACGAGTCAAGGCAACGTTCAAGACGCATAAGCCCAGACTAGTGCGCAGAGTGAGATCAACAAGCACGAGTAAATGCAATACTCTGAAGTCAACAAGCACGAGCAAAGACGATGTGTGAGAACAAACAGACACCAGCGAAGACAATTAGAAAGGCAATAAGCAAAAGCCAAGACAAGACCGAACTAAATAAGCACAAACCTATGCAAGAGGCTGAACAAATAAACAACCACATGCAAAGAAAAGGGTGAAAGCACGAGCAAACGCAAGAGCTGAAACAAGTAACCAGGCACGAGCACGGACAACAGTAAGCAACAAGCATTGGTAAAGGCAAGAAATATAAATGAAACAAGCACGGGCAAGCACTAGTAACAAACAAAGACGACCTTGAGCACAATCAAACACTGTTACAAGCCAGCACAAACCTCGAATGCGACAAATGTAAGAGGGAAAGCAACTACAAACAAGCATTGGTAAGGACAAGAAGAGAAATAGTACAACAAGCATTGGCAAATGCAAAAGAGCAAGTCTTGGCAAAGGTCAACGGACAAACACTGATACAAGCAACCAAAGTGGAATGAGCAAAAGTGACTGTTAGCAACAAGCAAAGATCGCACTGAATATAAACAAGCACAAGCGCACACCAGTCCCGAATGTAACGAACATGATGTCAAATTTACCATGCCTCATCGCGGAAGAGCCACAAAACACCTGCAGCTAGCATGCAACTCTAAAGGAAGCGGGAGTTCGCTGAGCCACGCGTCACGAGTCACGCATGGTGTAGCTGAGTGGTGGCCATTCCGAACTCAAGAAATCCAAATCTCACTCACTGAAGCATACCGAGATAGTTGCGAAGCTTACCCACCTCAAAAGGAAATGACCAGATCAAGGATTTCGGCCGAAGAGAGCCAGCAAAGAAGACGGGTAGCAAAGTGAACAGTTCTGTGACCCTATCAGATCATGACGGTGGGAGAAGCAACACGACGGTCCAATCCCTACATTGAAGTGCCGTCCCCAGTGACACAGACTGACATTCAGAGTTTGGGTCCCTAATGGTGTGGTAAATAAATAAATAATACCTCTCTTTTTGACTAGACATATATCATAACAGATAGCTCAATAAATAAGAGTCAAGATTCGAGGTAGTAGGAGTTTTGCAGGTTTAATACAGCATAAGGACAGGAACAGGTCAACCTGCATAGGAATAGGATGACAGGGTGACAGGGCCCAGCAGCTGCTGGGGTTGGATATGGGATGAGCGCGCTGGCTTTTAATAACAATACATGAGCATATATACATAACGTGAACACATAGCATTACATTGCAGTAGGCGTAGCAGTGGGTGGAGCAGAAGGCGTGACGCGTAGCAGTCGCGAAAGATAAGGGGGGAAAGAGGTGTAACGGGGCGTATACATAGACATGTGATGCAAACGTAACAGAATATGTCATGAATGGGGCGGAAACCATGGAGGGGGCTACCTAAGGAGCCGGGACCTCTAACCTGATGGTGCGCGCAAACTGGCAATGACGTATCACTAGGAGAAGCTGGGGGCTATGAACTCTGTGCTAGGAGCAGAGACTGAAGTCTGGAGAGTCAGGGCGACATGTACCTAAACAGTATCTAGTATCTGATGTTTAGAGAACATGTTGATATAAACTAGAAGTTAGGAGGGGAAAGGCTAACTTGATTCTAAGACTGGACCATGCATTATTCTACATGTAGTGCGTGATGAAGAATATTAAATGACCATTAATACAGTATTTCTCTAACGTGGAGACGTGAAGGCTAGACAATGACGGAAACTATTGATGCGATTCAGTAGCTTTAGGAATGCAGGGAAGGAGGACTGAACTGATAACTGGACTCATAACATATTCTTGGCAGACTCAGAGACTGAGCCAGGCTGCACCGGGCACTGCGAGGCAGGAAGTAAGTGAAGGGTCGAGGATACAGGTGGGGGCTGTATCCCTCCTCAGCGAGGCTTCAGGAGACAGGAGCTGAATCTAGTGTCCAGGCCCTTTTGAGGCCTAGAAACGGGGACTTTATAATAGAATAACGTGCACACTGAGAAACGTGGCAACGTAACTTTACATAGGCCTGATATTCGTAGTATTCACGAGAACTGGAAACTGGCATACTAGAGGTGGACACAACTGTAATTGCGTCATTAATCGAACATGGGGAATGCATATGCATATTTAATCATGCATACATAACATATGATGGATGAGGCGTAGGGACACAGAACATGGCAAAATTTACTTTTCCACATTCCCTCCTTGTCACTACGTTTCCATCAGGAAACATCAATATTCATGATACCATCTATCATTTCATACAGTATCATTTGCTCGTCTCGAATTATCCTGGAACGGGATTTAGAACGGGGCTTGGAACTAGGAATACAAGAGGTAGCACAAATGCCGCAAATCGCAGGGCCACATTGTATACAGAGGCAGCAGCTGAATATGATCGCTACTGCTATACCTAGGAAGGACAATATTTTCCATCCCCATGCGGAAATTATATTCCAGAACCAACCGGACCATGTCCAGGTGCCTGGATCTTGGTGTAACAGATGGGCAATTTTATGGAGTCTGGTTATAGCTGAATAGACAGACGGCGCGTTATTTGGAATGAAAATGCAGCAACTAGATCCGATGACTCTACAGGCCCCGCCCCTATCGGCCAGTATGACGTCAAGGACGAGACGATTTTGCAAAACGACAAATCTCATAGCAGATTGCTCTTCAGTTAAGTTACCTAGAGCAGAGGCAGTCTCATTTACTACAGCTTCAAGGGTTCTGGTTAATCTACGGATTAACTTACTATTCTGGACAGGGCCTATAAAGAAGAAGAAACCTTTATTGAAATCGGTATATTGTTCTAGAGTAGTTTCAGTATAATCGACAATTGGGGACTCCCTTCTATGTCTAATGTGTACTAGATGTGTGTTTCTATGATAATCAGATGGGGCTAGGAAAACAGGTGGCAGTAGGAAGGCAATGTAACAGGTTCCCTCCCAATCGAGGGGCAGACGAACATATGCGGTCTGACCACAAATAAAATATGAATGACGTGAAGCTTTGAAAATAGATTTCCCACTGTCACTATACTTGACAATAGTAGTACAATCACTATGTCCTACATGTATGGAACCATTATTTCGGACACATAATTCGCCTTTGACTGGTAGTACTGAAATAGCGGGTAAGTCTGAAGTAGTATCAGACTGAACATTCAGGACCATAAAATTCGAAGAATAATTACCTAAATTATACACTTCATTTTCTAGATCTAAACCTGTTCGGTGAGGGAGACCTTGCTTGTCTGGGAAACATGTACTGTTAAGAAAAGACATATCTGTTGAGGATGACGTTAACGTGGACCATGCTCCACACGAACCATTATGTGAAAAAGGATAAGGAAAAAGTGGCAGAACTCCCTTCGGGGTCTGGAAAGGGGGGAGTCGACCACATACCCAACAATTAGTGGCATTGCTGGTCTTGGTGTGAGTAATGTAACATACGGATAAATGAGTTATTACGCATAGCGAGGCGGTAGGACAGTTCATGAGGGGGCAGATCACTAAACGTGTGCTCTACTGTAGCATTAGCAGACTTATTTACATGTGAAACTGGGAAACATAGGTAAAATGCATAACTGGTGCAGGAAATCATAAGGCTGGAAAACAATATGAAACATAGAAAAACGATACATCGGATTGAGTTTTGACTAACTCTCTCACTATGGGGGTCTATTTTATACATGTCAGAAACAGTCTAACCGTTTCACCTAGGGGAGGACTTAGACAATCAAACTGGCTGACTTAATTTACTAGACCGTAGTTTCTGTTTATACTCCTGCTGCGGAGTTTTCTCTAATAGGGGAGGGGTTGTAGCAATGTCTTTTGCGGGACAGTCCTTGAGAACAATATTCTGGCAATCCTTCAAATCCTGGGAAATGTTCTTAAAGACGGGTTTCAGTCCTTTAAAAAGTTTAACATGAGAAAGGTGCACCCAGCCCTTGCGTCCTTCCAACTTCACGGCTGTACGGGTGGTGAGGAGGACCTGTCGGGGCTCTTTCCATCGAGGCTCCAGCGGACTTGATCTGTCAAAGTTGCGGACCATCACCATGGATCCTGGAACGATTTCATGCGGTGCCACCTCGGTATTGTCTGGAAATGCGGCGGCAACCTGTGAACGACATGAGTTGAGGGCAGACATCAAGGAAGCTAGGTAATCTGTCAGCATATTACTTGAAACATCGGTAATACTTCGGGGTCTAGGAGTACCCCACATGTTAGGGGGGCGGCCGAATACGACCTCGTACGGGGACAGACCTGATCTGGAATGTGCGACCATGCGCATATAAAATAAAGCGACTGGCAGAGCTACTAGCCAGTCCACACCCTTCTCTTTACATATTTTGGCGACTCGGATTTTCAGAGTCTGATTATGTCTCTCAACGAGACCGGCTGCTTCAGGATGGCGTACACAATGGAACTTCCACTGGTACCCTAGCAAAAGGGAAACATGCTTCATTAACTCTGAGGAGAATGGCTGGCCGTTATCAGAATATACGACTCTAGGGAGTCCATAACGAGGGAAGAATTCACGAACCAACTGCTTGGCAGTGGTCGCGGCTGTGTAATCTGGGACTGGATATGCTTCTGTCCACCTGGACAAAGCGCATACAACTACAATGACATACTTGAAACCTCGACATCGCTCCATCTGAATATAATCCATCTGGAGGACTTCAAAAGGGTGGTCAGGGGGCTGGAAACCACCTTGTTCCACCGGGACACTTTTACCTGGATTAAACTGACAACATATCATACAGGTACGGACTTTCTGCTTGGCTGCAGCTCGTAAATGCTTGTTGAACCAAATGTTCTGGATACTGTCTAACATAGCTTTTTCCCCTAAATGTGCTGGACTATGTGCGGTATTAATAATGACTTGAACCATAGAGTCGGGGAGAAACCATGTGGCTCTACCCTTCGTTAGCCATCCTTGATCTGTCTGGACCCCTCCTTGTTCGGACCATTTCTTGATTTCATCGGGAGTAGCATGTAACTGGATATCTATGACATCTTGAGTAGGGTCCTTAACTGTCATACATGTAGTCGGATCTGGAGTATGTGTCTGTGTCGGATTAACTTGAATGTCTGGAGTCTGTGCTGTAAGCTTGGCTGTGCGATCTGCTAGATCATTACCTTGGGAAATAATGTCAGTGACTTTCGTATGTGCTTTGCATTTCATGATAGCAATGGATGTCGGTAAATGTATTGCATCTAACAGAGCTTGAATAAGGAGACCATGCTGAATCTTGGTTCCATGAGAAGTCATGAAACCTCTCTCCTGCCAGAGCACTCCAAAGTCGTGTACGACTCCAAATGCGTAGCGTGAATCTGTGTAAACATTAACTTTCAAGTTCTTGGCGTGTATGCAGGCTTGTGTCAGAGCAACTAGCTCTGCTGCTTGAGCGGACAGAGTGTCAATACGGTGTGTTTTAATAACATCAGTGTCAGTAGTCACTGCATACGCGGCGACTAGTTCTCCTGTACTAGTTCTCATACATGAACCATCCACATAAAGTGTCAGGTCAGGGTCTGGTAATGGAATATCTGTCAGATCTTGTCTTGGCTTTGTCGTAATGTTAACTACTTCCACACAGTCATGTGGGTCAGGATTTGATTTAGCTGATGGTAACAGTGTAGCAGGGTTCAGGACGTTGCAGCGTCTGATTTCTATGTGTGGCTGGAACAGTGTCAATTCATAACCTGTTAAACGTGCAATTGTCAAGTGCTGAGTCTGTGTTCGGTTCAGAAGAACTTCCACAGAGTGTGGAACTTGTACTGTCAAGGTATGTCCTAAGACTATGGAATCACTTTGCCTAATAGCTAGTGCTGTGGCTGCAACTGACTTGAGGCACGCAGGCAAAGCCTGGGCGACTGGATCTAGTGTGCTCGAAAAATAAGCACAGGGCTTGTATTGTCCTGCTTGATCTTGTGTGAGAACAGATAATGCTGTACCTTCACGTTCTGTGACGAAAAGTGTAAAAGGCTTACTGTAGTTCGGTGTCGCTAGAACTGGAGCTTGGCATAAAGCTTTCTTTAACTCGTTGAAACTAAGTGTATGTTCAGATGTCCAAGGGAGAACAGTCGATAGGGCTGCCTCCTGTGTCGTTAACTGTATCAGTGGCTTGGCTAGAAATGCATACTGAGGAATCCATTGTCTACAATAAGAAGTAAGGCCGATAAAGGCACGTACCTCCTTCTGGGTCTTGGGCTGAGGAAGACTCGCTATTAACTGGATACGGTCTGGTGTCAACTGCCTACCCCTCTTGGACAGTAAGTGTCCTAAGTAGACCACTTGCTGGACACAGAATTGAAGCTTAGAAGGGGACACCTTGTGCCCCATCTCGGCTAGAAAATACAAGACTGTAAGTGACGCTCGCTCGCAAGCACGTTCAGAACGGGCTGTGATCAGTAGATCATCGACATACTGGAGCAGGGCAGTGTCAGTTGGCATGTGAATGTTGTCTAGTTGTCTCTTAAGTGCTTGACTGTAAATACTAGGACTTTCTGTGAAACCTTGAGGAGCGCGTGTGAACATATAGCTCCTTCCATTTAAACAGAATCCGAAAAGGAACTGGCTGTCTGGATGAATAGGAACACTGAAAAATGCGTTTTTGAGGTCTATGACAGTGAAGAACGTGGCTTCGGAATCAATGGCTGTCAATAGGGAAGAGATATCTGGGACAACTGGGTACTGTGGAATAATACATTTATTAAGCTCTCGTAGGTCGATCACTAATCGATATACTGGGGGTGCATTTGGATCAGTACGTTTCATGACTGGAATGATCGGAGAATTGCATACGTTGGAGTCAGTTTCTACAACTACTCCTTGAGCGATGAGCTCGTCAATAATTTTGGATAAGGCTGCTACAGCCTCAGGTGGCAATCTGTACTGTCTGATTCGTGGTAACACTACACCTGGCTTGAGAGTCACACGATAGGGTGTGATTTGCATATAACCTACATCAGTTGGACCTTGCGCCCATAAATGCTGCGGAACATTAGACAGTCTTGAATCAAAATCTCGTAATACATAGTGACCCTTGAAGTCACGTAGGAACAATCGTATTCCCTCTGGGGAACAGCATATAACTGCACCTAACTCTTTCAGTGTCTTAATGCCTAATAGATTTTCTGGACATGACTTAGTAAGTAACAGATCAGTAGTACGGGACAATGGACCTACTTCTAGAGTAACTGGCTTTGAGATCTCATTTACGATAGGTTTTCCTGAAAATCCAAGGGAAACATTTCTTGAGCCTGAGAGCGGAGCCCCTGGAACTTCGGCGTGACTAATTGTGGTCCTACTTGCCCCTGTATCAATCAAAAACTTTCTGTCTTTCCCTAATACTTGACTGTGAACATAGGGACCTTCTTGATCTACAGGTATCTCAATGAGAGGCAAGCCTACCTCCCTCTCTAGGCAGTTTCATGAATACTGCTGGTACTCTGGATACTCAGACTGTGCATACTGGTACATCTGCGATGTAACGTGCTGTGTTGCAGCGATAGGCTGCGGTACTGTAACTGTCTGTTGTGCATTCTGTGGCTGAGGAGTCTGTGAAACTTGCTCTTGTCTAGGCGGACGTGGTCTTTCTTTAGTCTTACCAGTAGCTATGTTGTGTTTCAGAACTGCACACTCGTTTATAAAATGACCTGGCTGTTTACAATAGTTGCAGTTCCCTTTAACGGGAGCTGCAGGATGACTGGCTTGATTCGGACCCCTCTTCTGACTGTCTTGAGGAACAGATTGTGCAACTAGTACTTTCATTTTCGTGTCTTTCATACGTTTTCTCTCGTGTTCTTGCTCTTCCCTGATTCTATTCTGGTGGTACTGGAGCATCTGGAGCATCTGGGACGGAGTATTAGCTTGCCAGGTGCTTTCGACTTTCAAAACTCGATTTTTAATTTGTGGGCTTGAATTCTCGACTAATTTAGTAACAAAAAGGTGAGGGTATGACTCACTACTTGTCTTGAGGCCACTATTGATGCTAAAGCATTTTTCAAACCTAGAATAAAAATCACTAATATCTTCCTCTTGTTTCTGTTTACAGGCTGAGATTGCATCCCAGTCTTCTTTTCTAGTTGTTAATAATCTAGGTAAAACTTGAATCAATAATTCTGGTAATTCTTTACATTTATCTCCAAGACCGGTACCTGGTACTCGTGATTTGTCTTCGGCTTCTAGAACTGCCCAATCGATCTTTTTCTCTCCCACCTCCCATTCTTTTTCCTTTAGCTTTTCATACACCCCTGCGGGCAACAGGACCTTTAACATTTTAATGATATCTGGGTAAGTGTATTCTCCCATACGGAGCATGTCTTTTAATTCTCTATGGAACCCTGCTGGATCTTTGTCATGACAGGGAATTAATTTCTTCATTTCGAGGAGTTCCATCTTTGTTATCGGGGTGTAAACAAACACTCGTTGCATTTCCCCGTCCTCTGACTTAACTGGATGCACTTCTCGTAACGGATTCTGTCTTTCCATGTAAAATGGTTTACTTTCTGGGGGTGAGACATGAACAAAATGCGGGTTCAGAAACGTTCTATATTTGTGACGCTGTTCTAGAATGACACTAATTAAATCGGTACCTAGACCTTTCCATCTATACTGGAGTAACTCGTTCAGGACATCATGTAACGGACCTGGATCAGAGTGCTGACCCTCATACAAAGTAATGAGGTGCTGGATCATATACATACCCACCAGTCGTTGCTCGGCTGGGGGCAATTTCAGAAACATTTGTGCCACTATTTCGTCTGGAAAAGTGGTAGAATCAGTAATCCATCGGACTGCCGATCGGACTAGTTCCTGTTCATGCATGGTACTTAACTCACTGTAACCGATTCGTGATTTCAGAATGTGATCGGTAGCTTGAAATACTTGTTCTAGGGAACCTTGTTCTGGTGCTGAATGATGGAAAATTGGCTTGTGTTCTAGGCGTAAATGGCGATCTGGAAATCTAGATTTTCCTACATACGCTATCCTGGCGGTATTCTCGTCGTCTTCCTCTTCAGGATCAGAGTTACTTTCTTTCTCGCTTACTTGTGCTGCTTTACGTTGTTCGTGTATCTTTATTATTTCTCTACGGATTTTCTTGTACATACTCTCCATGGCACTAATGGTATTGTGCTTACCCTCGGCTATATTATCACTCCACTTTGTCAGGGTTTTCATTTCGGCCTGATCTTTAGACGGGTAATCTTGTTCTCTTATTAGACAATTAATTAAAAACTTTAATATCATACGCTGGATCTCAGCTTTCCTTTGAGACATGGCATCACTAATACTTTGTGGGTCATCCCCTGTACGGATGAAACGATATATCCTGTCTAGATCTTCTTTCATATTGGGTAGGGTGACTAGATACTCGGTCACCCTCCTTACGCGTACTGAATATAAAACCATATTATTCTCGCCTGGGACTGGGTCATAGGCACATTCGCCAAGGGCTTGCCTGATTTCTGCAACAGACTTATTACTCTTGGGAGTACGCTGTGATGCTTGAGCATGTAATTCGAGTGCTGATAAACGCTTGCGTGGCGGCGGGGTTTGAGGAGGACCTCCTCCTGCGGCCCCTAGACTAGAATCGTCGACTGATATTCTTCGTGGCGGAGCGGGAAATTGAAATGCTGGCTGGACCGGGGGTACCGTAGCAGGTACTGCATGGGGTGCCCCGGTGTCTGGAGAAGCAGGATGTGCCTGATTTACTGGGACTGGCGGAGCGCGAACAGGATTTGCATATTCAGGGACTGTGTCGTCCAGATAGGACGAAATAAAAATATCAGCTGCGGTCGGTTTGTGACGTAGCTTGGTCGGAACTAATGGTGGCGGGAAATTACTGGATGCCTCCGGGGTCGCTTTTGGCAAGCCCTCGGCAAGAAGAGGATACATACCCTTAATAAGGGCATGCCTCTGTCTGTCTGACTGTTCGGCTTTGACTTGTTCACCTATCTCGATTAATTCTTTTTCTTGGGCTCGCTCTAAGGATTCTCTACTTAGTTCTGACTTTCTGATTTCTTTTTCAGTTCTTTTATGAGCTTCTTTACGCCATAACTCGATGGCATCTTTCTGTGACTGTCTGGCTTTCTTTTTCCATAATGCCTCTTCTACTCGCATGATGCACTCGGCATCCCATGTACCCGATACGGGCCATCTATACTTTTCTTCTAACTGTTTGGTATACTCTACCCATAAATCTAGATACAATATGGCACTTATGCCATGTTTCTGATACATAAAATGACCTGGACTGTCCCTGGGCGGGACGGGAACTGCTGCTTCCAGCAGACCCTTTCTAGTTTTTAACTGGCGTAACTTGGAAAATATGGGCATGACTGAAC
This sequence comes from Lissotriton helveticus, assembly GCF_964261635.1. Classification (NCBI taxonomy): domain Eukaryota; kingdom Metazoa; phylum Chordata; class Amphibia; order Caudata; family Salamandridae; genus Lissotriton; species Lissotriton helveticus. Next base: position 235,709,148 of record NC_136062.1, on the reverse strand, counting down.
TGTAATCTAGACACAATACAACACACAATGAACACGATACTTATTCCCCATACATACCACGACATTAAAATACATAAAAAACATTTAAAATAACAGTTCGAACAGAATACTACCTGGAAATACTGAGAACAGAACACATAAATTTTCTCGAGAACAGAAACTGACTAGAACAGAAACTAGATGCACTGCTGAAACAGTACGAAACTTACCGGTCTCGTAAAGAGACACGTCAGGACCCGCATCCACCGAAGTGGACACTTCGTTTGTGGGACTGTGTACCACCAACCCACAGACCAGAGTCAATTAAATTGACCCTGTCTAGATACCACCCCAGTAACGGTACTCACCGGGCAGCAAGAACGGAAGGCCTCAGACTGGACTGGACTGCTACGACGACGGACGACGAACTTCGGACTTCGGACTTCAGTTACGGGTGGACCTCCGGATACCTCGGACCTTGGACTCTTGGCTTGGGCTCTGGTCGGGACTCGCCGCGTTCCTCCACCGTCTCGTCTGGATGCTGGACCGCCTCCTCCGTCTCCTCCGTGGGCCTGAGGGATACTTGAGCAGAAATATCTGCCACTGCGCAGAAGAGTTCCGTCACGACTGCAGAGGGTCAGGGGGTCGGCGTGGCTTCACCGACGCGTGGGGAAAGGGCAAGTCCCTGTTCGGGCGCCATTATGTGGTAAATAAATAAATAATACCTCTCTTTTTGACTAGACATATATCATAACAGATAGCTCAATAAATAAGAGTCAAGATTCGAGGTAGTAGGAGTTTTGCAGGTTTAATACAGCATAAGGACAGGAACAGGTCAACCTGCATAGGAATAGGATGACAGGGTGACAGGGCCCAGCAGCTGCTGGGGTTGGATCTGGGATGAGCGCGCTGGCTTTTAATAACAATACATGAGCATATATACATAACGTGAACACATAGCATTACATTGCAGTAGGCGTAGCAGTGGGTGGAGCAGAAGGCGTGACGCGTAGCAGTCGCGAAAGATAAGGGGGGAAAGAGGTGTAACGGGGCGTATACATAGACATGTGATGCAAACGTAACAGAATATGTCATGAATGGGGCGGAAACCATGGAGGGGGCTACCTAAGGAGCCGGGACCTCTAACCTGATGGTGCGCGCAAACTGGCAATGACGTATCACTAGGAGAAGCTGGGGGCTATGAACTCTGTGCTAGGAGCAGAGACTGAAGTCTGGAGAGTCAGGGCGACATGTACCTAAACAGTATCTAGTATCTGATGTTTAGAGAACATGTTGATATAAACTAGAAGTTAGGAGGGGAAAGGCTAACTTGATTCTAAGACTGGACCATGCATTATTCTACATGTAGTGCGTGATGAAGAATATTAAATGACCATTAATACAGTATTTCTCTAACGTGGAGACGTGAAGGCTAGACAATGACGGAAACTATTGATGCGATTCAGTAGCTTTAGGAATGCAGGGAAGGAGGACTGAACTGATAACTGGACTCATAACATATTCTTGGCAGACTCAGAGACTGAGCCAGGCTGCACCGGGCACTGCGAGGCAGGAAGTAAGTGAAGGGTCGAGGATACAGGTGGGGGCTGTATCCCTCCTCAGCGAGGCTTCAGGAGACAGGAGCTGAATCTAGTGTCCAGGCCCTTTTGAGGCCTAGAAACGGGGACTTTATAATAGAATAACGTGCACACTGAGAAACGTGGCAACGTAACTTTACATAGGCCTGATATTCGTAGTATTCACGAGAACTGGAAACTGGCATACTAGAGGTGGACACAACTGTAATTGCGTCATTAATCGAACATGGGGAATGCATATGCATATTTAATCATGCATACATAACATATGATGGATGAGGCGTAGGGACACAGAACATGGCAAAATTTACTTTTCCACAATGGAACCGGTGGCTGGAATCACTGGACGATTTTCTTGACGCAATCGGTGAACGAAGAGATGGAAAATGTCTGACACTACTCCTCCAGCTGGTGGGTCATGAGGGCCGACGCCTAATCAGAACATTCTCCGACAAGGACACAGAGACCTATGAAAGACTCCAAGAGAAGCTACGCGCCTATTTCAACGCACAGGCAGACGTGGATCATGATCGCATTGCCTTCAACACAGCACGGCAGGAACCAGGAGAACCATTGCCAAACTTCATCACCCGGTTGCAAAGTCTGGTACAATGCTGCCATTTCAACACATTTACAAATGAGGAAGCAGTTCGGCTCCGGATAATCGAAGGCTGTTCAAGTTCTAACACGAAGCGCAAGATCCTTCAAGGGCATTGGTCGCTAAAGGAAATCATCAAAAAGGCCGAAGTTGGCGGGCATCCAAGATGGTCGCGTGATCACAGAGCTCCCCGGACCCACGCCGCCCTTCGCAAATATCCTGACTACATTCTGAATTTGACGATGGGCTTTTGTAGGCAAACTCTTGCTGATCTCAACATTCTTTGAAAAACTGAATTCGGACGTTGGGATCCACTTCTACACCGCCTCGAACTTTTGCGGCCCGCCCCGAGAAGAGACCGGGGGGCTCCGTTGCTTGGCAGGCCGAGGAGTAGTTTAACAACAACGGCCGAAGGGGTCTCCCCCCCCAGTCGGCCTCAGCCTAACTTTCAGTTTCGCTTTCTACTCCAGGCTCAGATTGACTGAAGCGCTGCTCGAATCGACCCTTTTTCCAGCCTGGTGTTACTATACTGCTGTGTGCTGTCCCTGCTCGTTTCCAGCATTATTGGCACCTACGCTATTTTGGTCCAGTTTCGCTGTCTTCTTGGCCACTCCACAACCGGCCATTTTCACCAGGTCGCGCGGGCCCCTCCGGGGTCCCTTTTCCAATATGGCCACCAGACCCGATGCTGAGAAACGCAAGACCAAGACACCTCTCCGTGGGGGGCAGACCCAGACGAATATCATGGATCATTACTCCCATTTAAAGGAATCCCCCAGCGGTGCTGGCCGCACTCCTGACGACCCTAAGGCCGATTCTGCTGCGACCTCAGAAGTATCGTTGCAAGATGTCATGAGTGCCATTACCAGTATGAAGGCCTCCCTGGGACAGCAGTATGAGGCCCTTGCCTCTAAGATTGACACGGTGGCCGTTGATGTCACGCTGATTAGAGTGGACCTGGCAAAGACTAACGAGAGGGTCAAGGTGTTGGATTTGAAGACTTCCAGTCTGATTACTGATGTCACGGATGCTCAGACCGAGATCGGTAACTTGCGTTCTTCTCATGACATGATGGACCGTCGTCTCGAGGATTATGAAAATAGGGCCCGTCGTAACCGTGTACGCCTTATCGGTGTCCCTGAAAATCCCGAGACCCCTACCACCGACGTTCTCGTGGAAGACCTGGTCACGAACTAGCTTGCTCCTGCCGGACTTAGCAAATTCTTTGCTGTTGAACGGGCACATCGAGTCCCAGGCGGAAAGGCGAAGCCGGGTGCCCCCCCGAGACCCATTATAGCAAGACTATTCCACTTTAGGGATAGAGACGCTATCCTCCAAGCCTCTCAGGACAAAGGCCCTGTGAAGTTCGAAAATACCACTGTGACCTTCTATCCCGCCTTAACCCCACTTGTTCAGAGGCAGAGGCTGGGGTTTTAGGGAGTAAAGAGACGGCTGCGGGACTTGGGCCTTAAGTACGCCATGTTGTTTCTGACCAGACTTCGGATCGAATATGAGGAACGAACGTTTTTCTTTGATCGCCCGGACAGTGTTAGTGATTGGCTCGATTCTTTGCTCAAGAGAGACGATCGATCCGGACATTCCGGCGGCGCCGACGGAGGCGCACCGGAGTGAGAGTGACATTGTGGATCCTGGCGTCTGAATTTTCCAACTATTTCAGCTGAGTCTGGACATTGGTTCTCTTGTTCTTATTTTAGATTGGCCCGAGGGTGGCGGGGGGTAAATGGGGACTCTTCCTCCTCCTGGGTTCTTTGTGTAGATTAGTTTTATGACGGGGCGACAGGCACACTGCAAGTTGGGGTGGCTCATGAGTCGTACGCAGGGGTGCAGGGTGGGGGGTGTTGTAACGGGTTCAAGTTGGGGGGTGGTGGGGGTGTGTGGGGGTGATTTTTTCTTTTCACGTGGCATCATATTGTTTTTTTATTTGCTCGGGTCATTGGGTTTCGTGTGGGGTGTGCTCTGCCTTCTTCTTGGGGATGGGGGGTGGCGAGTTGAGACTGCTATCCTGGAATGTTAATGGGATGGGAGACAGGATAAAGCGAGGGGTTGTGTTACAGTTCCTTAGACGCCATTCCCCCGACATGTTCCTTCTGCATGAAACGCATCTAATAGGTAACGCGTGTCAGGCCATGAATAGACGTGGATACCGGCTAGTCGCTACTCTGGGTTTACTTCTGGCTCTAGGGGGGTGGGCATTCTCATCCGGTCTTCTCTCCCTTTTGAAATCGATGAAGTGACGCTTGACGATATGGGGCGCTATGCCGCGCTCACTGGTAGATGGGAGGGGAAGACACTGTCCATACTTTCGGTATATATCCCTCCGGGCCTACAGGCCTCTACTTATGCTGATATTGGCAGGGTTATATTAGGGCTTCCTGAGGGCCTTCTGATTCTTGGTGGGGATTTTAATTCTGTGGTTTCTGGCACCTTTGATCGTTGTCCCCCTAAGGATTTGGCTAGGTCCCATATGTGGCTGGGTGACTTGCTTGAAACCTTTGGGCGATAGACAGTTGGAGGTTGATGCACCCTAAGCAGTTACAATACACCTTCCATTCGGGGGCCCATGGTAGTCTCTCCAGGCTAGATTATTTTTTAATGCCATCGGCCCAATCCTCCTCCATTAGAGAAGTTCGCCATCTCCCCAGGGGTATTTCTGATCATTCCCCCTTGTGGCTTTGTTTTGAGGTCAGGGTGGGCAGTGAGGGTAGAGTTGCCCCTATTAATCCCTGGTATTTCCGCAATCCCAAAACCCGCTCTGAACTTGTGAAAGCTATTGACCATTACTTTAATGAAAATGTGGGGTCTGTTTCTTCTTCTGTTTCATTGTGGGAAGCTTTTAAGACGGTTATTCGTGGGCACTCACTGTCGCTGATTGCTGCCGCCAAGAAGGCTAACAATGTGGAACTTGTAAATGTAAATGTAAATGTACATGTATTTATATAGCGCAAATCACCGACACGGTATCTAAGCGCTTGCTTAGGGAACCCGTCCTGGTATTCCCCTGTGAGATACCCTGGCAGGGTATCCACAAGGTGAAAGCCAGGCATCCTGCCGCGAGGGGCCGTAGTGGAGATTAAGCAAGCTATTGCCCAGAGTCGCAGAGTGTGACCCCGTGAGTCGAGTAGGCACCGGAGCGAGAATTATCGAGTCCGTGGAATTTTTTAGAGCCCGAGACCCGCCGAGGCGGGGAATCGAACCCTGGTGCACGGCCGATCTCAGCTTCTGGGTCTGCCAACTCTAACCACTGAGCCACACTTCTCCACTTGTACGCTTGGAAACCGAAATAATTGCACTTGAGAATGACCTTGAGTCAGGAGTGACTCGCACGAAGCTGCATTCCCTCAGTTTGAAACAAGCCGATTACAGAGCTCTCGTTACTGACGCGGCGAAAGTGATGAATAGAGAGCAACAGGGCAGGTTGTATGATGTGGGGGACAAGGCCGGTAAATTGATTGCGTGGTTGGACAAGAAAGAAAGAGTGAACCGTGTTGTCCCGGTGATTGAGAGGTCTGATGGTGAGTGTGTTACTGACCCAGTCGGGATGGTTCAGTGTTTTGTAGACCACTTCAAAACCGTGTATGCCTCGGTCTGTGATAGAGATGAGGAGGACTCCCACTTGCTGTTGCGGGACATTGCATTGCCCTGCCTTTCTGACGCCGATAGAGACCTCATGGAGGCACCTCTTACGGTGGATGAAGTCGCGATTGCCATACGTTCCCTTCGTTCTGGCAAGGCAATGGGCCCCAATGGTTTACCCATTGAACTGTATAAACTGCGACCCGACAAAATGGCGCCCTACTTAAGGGAAATGTTCCTTGAGGCTTTGGTTTCTGGTTCCCTTCCCGCTGATCAGCGACTCGCTACCATTGTAGTTATCCATAAAGAGGGTAAGCCGCATGATCGTTGTGCCTCGTACAGACCTATTTCTCTACTCAATGCTGAACCTAAAATTCTAGCTAAGTTGTTGGCTAATCGCTTGATTAAGGTGATCGGGGACTTGATTCATCCGGATCAGTCAGGTTTCATCCCACACCGGAACACCGCCCTTAATCTTCGTAGACTCCACGGAGTTCTCGCGAGGGCTGGGACGCTCACTGAGTCGGCCATTTTGGCTTCCCTTGACGCTACCATGGCTTTCGATACCATCGAATGGCCTTACCTTTGGGCGGCCCTCTCAAAATTTGGATTTGGCCCGGTGTTCATCGCCTGGGTGAGGCCCTTGGCTCAGGTGGTTGTTAACGGGAAGGAGTCCGGTGTTTTTACACTCGGGCGTGGCACTCGGCAGGGTTGCCCGCTGTCTCCGCTGCTCTTTGCCCTCGCTTTAGAACCGTTGGCGGAGTGGCTCAGTTGGGAGCCTTCCATGAGGGGCATTCGGTGGACTCCCGATTTCGAGGATCGTATCTCGCTATACGCAGATGACATCCTTCTCTACCTTACCTCCCCTCGGAGGTCCCTGAATGTGCTTTTTGATGTTTTGACCTCTTTCGGAAAGAACTCGGGTCTTATTATTAATTGGACTAAATCCTGTGTCTACGTTTTGGCAGGAGATCTCCCTCCATTGCCTCGTAGATTTCCAATTCACGTAACTGAGACTGGCTTTAAGTACTTAGGGACTTATGTCTCTTTGGACCCCTCTGTACGCTACGAGCGTAATTTGCTACCCCCTCTCCAACGGCTGAGGCTTAATGTTACATGCTGGCGTAAGTTGCCACTGTCACCGCTTGGTCGTGCGGCTCTTTTCAAGATGATGTCACTGCCTAGATTTTTGTACGCACTTCAGAACTCATTTGACCCAGTTCCTTCGGGTTATTTTCGTGAAGTGGCGAGCCTACAGAGACGACTGGTCTGTGACGGGCGTGCGCGTATTGCTTTTTCCAAACTCACGCTTCCGTGGTATGAAGGTGGCATTGCCCTCCCGGACATCAGGCGCTACTATTGGGCTTCTCAGTTGAGTGCGGTGAACCACGCGACGTATGCTCCCGGTCCTGCCCCGGCTTTCGCAATGGATAAGTATCTTCTGCCAGGGGGAAATTTCAACAGGGCGTTATATTCCAAGAAGCTCTATAGAACACTGACCGGACGCACTAAAATTGCTGTACGGGTGTGGCAGGACGCGAATGCGGCATTGGGGTGGTGTGATAGACTTACCCGCGCAACTCCTTTGTATGATTCTGAAGGTTTGGGTAATTTGTGGAGAACGAAAGGCTTTGATAAATGGGATATGATTGGTATAAGCAAGGTGGGGGACCTCTGATCTAAAGGTAACGTTAAGTCCTTTGAGGGGCTAAAAGCGGAATACGAGCTCGGTGACACAGAATTCTTTAGGTATGCTCAGGTCCACCATGCCCTATTGTCAGTTTTTGCTGTGGGTACCGATATTCCTGAGTCCTCTCCTCTTGAGGACCGTATCCTAGATAGCCATGTGCCCGACAGCACAATTTCACTGATCTATAAGAAGCTGATCAATAATAGGGCTGATCTGCTTGTGCGCCTCAGGACTTTGTGGACTGCTGACGGACTAGAACTGGATGACGTGGACTGGCAATCTGCTCTGTCCTCGCCTAAGGAGGTTGCTATACCTGCTCGCCTTAGATTTGTTCAACTTAAGATCCTCCATCGTGTGTACGTTACTGATCCGAGTCTGGTCCGCATGGGTTATTCTCTGGACGGGTTGTGTAAGCGTGGCTGCGGTATGACTGGCACCTTCCTCCACATTCTATGGGAATGTCCGGAGGTGGTTGAGTTTTGGTCCCGAGTGCATGTGGTGATGGAAAGGGTCACTGGTGTGTCGCTTCTGCCCGAAGCCAGGCGTTGTCTTTTGAATGTCTGGGAACCCAATGATTATAATACGGCACAGATCAATTGGGCGACTCTTGGTAATATGATTGCAAAGAGGGATATTGCACAGCTCTGGGGCTCCCACAGGCCACCCACTGTATTGAAATGGAAGGAGAACATGGATTGGTGCATGTTTAGGGAGAAGACGGTGTATTTGTCACGGGGCAGGCCCAAGAAATGGGGCAGGATCTGGTCACAATGGAACGCATATCGTGGGAACGTATGTACTCCCCCACATGATTTGTCTCCTGATGTTTCCTTGTCACCCTAAATGACATTCGGATTATTATCAGTGACTGTACTATTGATTGTTTCCTCGCTACCTCCTCCCCCTCTACGAATGTCGGATGTATTATGCATATTGTACCGCTGGAGCTCTGCCTACATGGACCCATGATCTTGCTTCATTGTACTTCTGCCTTGTGAATTTTGTTAATTTGTTTGTGAATATTTTCAATAAAATAAAAAAAAATTTTTAAAAAAAAGGCCGAAGTTGGAGTGCGGGTCAAAGCAAGAGAATTATCAAAAGAATTACACCTGAGTGCAAGACACAAAGATACCAGGAACGAGACATCTCTCACGTCTGTAAATAAAGCCCCAGAAACAAACAAAAACAGAAAACGGGAGAGTGAAAGCAGACCAGAGAGAAGACAGCGGGATAGACAAAGTGACATGAAATACTCTGAGTCAACAATACAAAAGACCGGGAGGATCCAGGATTACGACAGCCGCACTGATACAACCTCAAGGAGTTATTCAACCTCAAGGAGTCATTCAATGTATGGTGCAAACGATTCTGAAGCCGATGAAGTGTCCAGTAGGACATATTGCATCAATGGACCAGATGACAACCTGCCCAACAAAGATGCAAGAAAGACAAACTATGGAAGACCGGACCAGTCACGGCAACACTGGAAATCGGTACACGAACACGCCCGAGCACCTCACCGCTCGCCAAATTCTGGAGATAAGTCCGAGGAAGCATCAAGCAGTGAGACACATCACACCCGTAGCACAGATGTCAGGGCACCAAGCAAGCGTAAAGAAGCAAACCACATAAGACGGAATGATTCACTCAGGCACCGGAAAGGGGAAGACAAACGCCTCCATGACACCCGAGACAACGAGGAAATTGAGAGGAGGCCATCACCATCATACGAGAGAGGCAGAGACGAAGTCCCCGGGGATCAAGCACAAGAAATAAGCATGTGGTTATCAAACAACCTCTCCATCGAAATGACAACGAAGACATGTCGAGAAAGGTACCCGGAGAAATATCCCAAAGATAACTCTGACTCGAGGAGCAGCTTGTCACGGCCTACCCGTTTCAGAAATCTACCATTCAAGACACACTCAAAGGAACGTTCTCAAAGGACATCGACAAAAGACTCCTCCGATTCAGAAAGCATGTCTGTCCGATCCCTCGGATCGACCGAGTCGTGGTCCTGACAATGGCCATGGCATCAACCACCCAAACACACCACAGAACCACAGGACATTCTTCCCATCCAGAGCGACATATCTCACACCAATGTCTCTGAATACTCAATCACCCCACAAGACAACATGTCATGTCAGTTGCAGGCATATCACGACATCAAGAATAAACCGTCACCCCGGAAGGGGTCAGCGAGGCTGACTCAAAGGGCCTACAGAAGGAAAACAGATATGGGGGGCATTACCAACTGGATGGGCAAGGACTATCCAGTCACTCTGCAAGGAAAGCCAGACGTGTTAACAGAGACAGATCATCATCGGATGAGAGAGAAACAGGCACATGCCCAGACAGTCAAAGGGTTCACCAGTCCCAAACGCGAGTGGGAGTGGGTGAGACAACCAAAGGCAGCGAATGAGTCCCCGAACCAAACTAAGATGATCTCTTCAGATAGTGTCTTACTGTCTGGTATACATGATTTTGAGCAGGAGGGCAGTGGTGCCCTCGACCGGACAAGACAAAAAGAAGTAAAATTATATACGGGTGCTCGGAAGAGAACCAGAACAACATTCCCTCATGACGGAGATCGAGCGTCAATCGAACAAGAGCCACAAAGGAAGACAGACTGCTGACATCAAGCTGAGCCTTTCACAGTCACCTCAGAAACTGAAGATGAGTGTATCACCCAGAAGCTGATTGGAAACCACCAAGAACCTGAGCACAAGAAGACCACACGAGACGTCTCGCAAGTTCAAAGATGCACTCCTGTAGCAAAGGATGCTCTTGTCAAGGCGACAGAAGCCACACAAGGGAAATGGAGATGCGTCTCCATAGCTTGAACGGGCAGCCCGCGGACCCGTGTGGCCGATTGAGGAACTATAAACATGTTGGACACTAAGTTTATTTTGCTAACAAAGGGGGAGATGTAATATTGTGTGATGCAGTCTAGTGTTTGGAGGGTGGAGCCAGGGGAGGAACAGGAATGGGAGGAGCTGGGGGACGGTCCAGGGGCAGTTAGAGTAGGGACAGGGTCGAGGGAAGAAGCAGGAATAAAAGCTCCTTGATAAAGTATACTCAGTGTCTGTCATAATTAGTAGCGCGATGCTACACATCCCTCCTTTCCTTTAGCTATAGCTGACCCAACAGTAAAGAGTGAAAAGAATAGCGTGAGAGAGAGAAGACAAGAAAAGAGAGATGGCTTGATATGGAGGTGTTGAATGTTCACATAGTCTCTGATCTGCATCCCAGGCGTATTCTCATAGATTCAGCCACCTGACATGCATAATCCTAGAGCTCCTGGCTGGGCGCGGGATTGGGCCTCAGCTGGTATGGTTGACTTCGGGGCTGCACCTCGTTGTAGCTTGAGGTGATGCTGCTCTGACACCCACCTATGTCGGAGACCTCGGTTGAACAGGGTGGGTCTTCCCCACTGTTGTCTTCTGTCGCCCGTCAGGGTGACGGCGCTGGAAGCTCTTATGGAGTGGGGACGGTTACTGCAGAGAAGTCAGGGAGATCCTCTTCTTCCTCGGGTGTCACCTGTTCTGTTCATGGGCTGCCTGAGACCTCTTTGAACCATGAGACGTTCCTGACCACTGTGTGCCGTCCCCGTTGCGCAGTGACCTTTGTTCCACTGACCATGGTGACCACCCACTCTTCGGGTTCATATGGCGTGCGGAACTTCCAGCCTGGATAGTGATCTTTTAGAACTACCCGAGAGCCAACTCGTATTGAGGGTACCCTGCCTCATCTGCTGAGTGTAACTTTGTCGTTGGTCTGTTGGCGCTTTTGTTGAGCTCGTTCCAGGTCGAGGTCTTGCGGTGTCCAGTTGGGGTCATCAAGGATGAGATCCCGGGGTGGACGCTTCAGAAGGAGCGTCGCGGGGGCACCCTGTGGCTGAGGGTGGCGTTTGCCGGTAGGCAAATAGGAACTGGTGGAGACAGTTCTCCGGGTCTTGATGTCGGTCCACCCCTATGCGTAGTGCTCTATTTAAAGTCCTCATAAACCGCTCAACCTCACCATTGGCTTGAGGCCACTGCGGTGTGACCCGCCGGTGTCGGAAATTGCAGACCAAAAATTGCAAAGATCTTCTCGCGCACTGGCTGCATGTGTGTGAATGCTGTGGAGAGCCGGGTCCGCTCCTGCGATGGTGCAGGGTGACAGGTCCTGACCTCTTCATCGACCATGCTGTCCAGCCCCGGGAACCACACCTTTGTCCTGAGCCTCGCTTTTGTCTTTGCCACCACCTGCCCTCGATGTGCTAGGGTTACTAGTCGACGGTGCAGGTCCATTGGGACCACAATCTTCTGGCCTCTGAGTACTAGCCCGGCTCCCCTGAGGCTGAGTTCATGCCTCACTCTCCATATGTGTCTCCGGGCGTTCTGCTCTTCCTCGGTGAGTTCTGCCACCCCATCCAGGAATTGATGCCATCTTCCTGTCGTTAGGGCTTCTTTGACTCATTGGAGAGTGGAGTCCAACTCTGTGGCGCAGCTCAGTTCCTCTTTGGTGATGGCCAGTGGGCAGGCATTGTCTTCAATCATTTGCACGAAGGCTTCGGTGCTCGGGCTGTCATCCTGTACCTGACCAGTCTCTGCCCATAGGGGATGACTTGACAAGAAGTCAGCGGGGTTGTCTGCCCTGGGGCAATACAGTAGTTGGAAGGAATACACCTGTAGCTGCACTGCCCACTGCTCAATCCTCTATGGTGCCAGCCTGTTGGATCCGCTGAACAGGGGTAGGAGGGGTTTGTGGTCCATTATGACCCTAAGGAGTGGCCACACAGGTAAAGGTGAAAATGTTGGCATGCCCAGCGGATGACAAGGGCTTTGCGCTCTATCTGAGCGTACCTTGTCTCTGTTGGCGACAGTGCATGGCTGGCATACGCGACTGGCACATATATTCCTCGTCGGTCTACTTGTAGTAGTACTGCGACTAGCCCCACGGACTTGCGTCGGCAACCACCTCTGTGTTTCGCTTGGGGTGGAAATAGGCCATTGTCGTTTGGTCAAGCAGGGCCTTTTTGATACCTTGAAACGCTGCCTCTTCCAGGGGTGTCCAGACCCATGGTGTCCCCGTTTTTGTTAGTTGTCTCAATGGTTCGGAGATGGTGGCGAGATTCGGGAGGAAACGGCCACAGTAAGTTGCCATCCCTAGGAAACTTCTGATCGCAGTCGGGTTTTGAGGCACGGCTGCGTTCCTGATCACTGCCGCCTTCCTGGGGTCCATTCGAAGTCCTTCTCTGGAGAACAAATGCCCGAAGAAGTCTATGGATCCTTGGTAGAAAGCACATTTCTTCCGGTGCAGGGTGAGACCACAGTCGGCTAACTTCTGCAGTGTGGCTCTCAGCCGAGTGTGATGATCTTCGAGGCTTTGAGAGTAGATCAGGATGTCGTCGCTGAGATTAATTACTCCAACGAGGCCAGACAGGTTTTATTGAACTGCGTTTTGAAAGACCTCAGCCGCGGACGAGAACCCAAAACTGAGCCGTGTGTATCTTCTCAGGCCCACGTGTGTAGAAAAGGTGGTTATATATCTGCTTTATTTTTTTTCTTCTTTTTTTTAGTTATTGAAAAAAAAAAAACAATGGGACAGACGAGGTCCACTCTAAAATCATACATTAAATCTTCAATACAGAAATAATAATTAACCCCCGTTCCATAAGATAAACAAAAGAAAAAGAAAAACAAATCAGAAGAAATGAATCCATCTTAGTACATCAAAGGACACACAGTTCAGATTTTACAAAGTTCTTCAGCAGAATGTTGAACAGTCAAATATCTTCCGCAGCGTTTCTAGGTGTGCAGCCCATCCCTTCCAGTATCACTTATAATCTAGACTCCTATGTGGACTTATGCAACAAATATGCCCTGAGTGGTTCCCAGACATCTTTTGGTCTCGAACTGACCGGTAATTCATCAGCATATGTAGGGAGTTTATCTCAACAGTATACCAGGTCTGACATCCATGCTTTGATCATAGGTCTGCGTTTGCTGCCCCATGTTATGGCTACCCTACGTGCTGCTAATAATAGTGCTAAACGTATAAACACCCCATTCACTGGCACACAGCAGAGCAGACACACAAGTGGAGTGCGTTGAATATCCACAGCTACCATCTCACCCAAGCAACCAATCACCGTCTCCCAGAATTCACCCACCTTCTGACATTCCCACGCCAGATGCAGAAAATCGGCCCCATCCTGCCCACATCAGTCACAACATGCGGACGCACGCAAGCCGTACTTTTGGAGTCATGCCGGAGTATAGTATACTTGGTGTATGTACTTGAAATGTATAATTCTAAGATTTCCATTCATACTGAGCTTCCCTGTCAGACCACAATATACATCCAGTCCGCCTCTGTAATAGGATCCGATAAACATTCGTTCCATCTGTCCCAGCTTTTATCCAAAGTCTCCACAGTTTTTTCCTTAATCTGCTTGTACAGTTTCGAGATCAGTTTTTTATTAGTAGGTGTGGTGAGTACGAACTGCAGAGATAACAATGTAGGAGGTCCTTGTGGATATTCAGTATAGTAGATACGTGCAGCATGTCTCAATCTGTGCATGGCAAATCTAAATAGCAGTGATTGATTGCTGACATATTGAAGAGCCTCCTGCGTAAGAAAGACACCGTTCGGGTATACATCTTGCATGTGCCTGATACCAGCTTCTTTCAATAATCGCATGGATGGGCCCTCAGACGTGACCGACATAGCCGCATGATGCTCCAAGTGCAGTGCTGGTGCATACAGTGGCAATTTATCTGCTAGTCGTCCTATCTTCTGCCAGGCCAAAACCGTGGCATGAACTGTGTTAATCTCAGACTTTAGTGGGCCCCGAGTGCGGTGAGTGATTATACTATGCAGTGGGATTGGGGCCGCATCCCCTTCCTCCACCGCGACATGTGGCGTGAACGCGTGGGGCCTATACCAATAGAATACATATTGAGCTTGTGCACTGAGGTAATAAACATAGAAGTCAGGAGCGGCAAAACCTCCCCTTTCATACCTTTTCGTCAGAGTCGTCCACTGTTCCCGTGCAATTTTACCTCCCCACGCCAGACGGATCAATTGACTACGGAGATTCCTAAAGAACTCCATCGAGAGCACAATTGGAATATTCATAAAAACGTACAAGAATCAAGGCAGGACAACCATTTTAATCAGGGCAATGCGATCTGCTAATGATAGTGGCAATGTTATCCAGGTGTCCACCATATCCTCCAATATCGAGCTCGTTCTTCCATAGTTCTCCCTGATTACCACGTCTGGGTCGCGGTGTATCCAAACCCCCAGGTATTTAACGGGGTCCGTGGACCATACCAATAGGAATTCTAAGTGAGGTCGAGCGGTTATGGATGTGAGAGGGATTATGTATGATTTGTCCCAGTTTATGTGCAGGCCAGACAGATAACTGAATAGAACTTATTCACGGAGTAGTTGTGATAAGTACTTGGCTGGCTCTCGAACAAAGAGCACCATATCGTCGGCGTATAATGAGATATCCACCGGTCTATAATTAAAATTAAGGGCAGTCTCCCTGTGTCGCTGACCAATCACACATGCTAGGGGCTCCAGAACTATCGCAAACAGCAGTGGCGACAGAGGACAGCCCGGCCGGGTGCCCTTCGTGATGCAAAACGCCTCAGAGGTCAGCCCTCCCACTTGTACCCTTGCTGTCGGTGCTGTGTACAGGACGACAATCCATTGTATAAACAGGGGTGGGAACCCCATGCGTTTCAACACTTTATACATATAGCTCCACTCCACAGAGTCGAACACTTTGGCCGCATCTAGTAGCACCGCCGCCGCCTCCAGACTGGGCTCCAGCACGTGAAACATGGAGAAAATTGTCCGAAGGTTGTGGGAGGTGGACCTGTCAGGTATAAAACCTTCTTGATCCGGCAATATCAACCCCTGTAGTAATGGTTGTAACTTAGTGGCCAAAATTTTTGCCAGGATTTTTGCATCCACATTAGTGAGCGATAACGGACGATAAGAGTCGCATCTGTCTGGAGGCTTATCCTTCTTAAGCAGAGCAATGACCAGTGCCTCTCTCAGAGAGGGTGGTAACATACCTGTGTCAAACGCCTCAGCATACATTTCTAACAGCTGCGGAGCAAGCAAATCAATATATTTTTTGTAAAATTCCACTGTGAGCCCGTCTGGGCCAGGTGCTTTACCATTAGCCATTGACGCCACCGCTATCTTTATGTCTTGCTCATCAATAGGTAGATATATAACACACACAATTGGGGAGGGCCTGAGAGACGTTTTAAGACCTGCATAGGTTATGTCTCCCTATACCAATATAAACAACATAACAAACCTATGGGTCTAACACATGAGAATCTAATCAGATAACTGCATAACAGCAACTCATTGGTATGCTGAGATGCAATCAGAGAACAGGATTCTGATTCAAGGCGTCATACAGAAGATGGTTATCCTCGTGTTAGCGAAGTGAGTACCTATGTTAGGATTCCCATCAAAAACCATGTGTGATCAATATTATCATCTGGTTCTCCGTCCTGGGTCCAGTGTCTCTAGATCACCGAGACAGCTATAGTACCCTATTCGGACTCATAGTTCACAATACCAACATTAGGAAAACCATAGACTCTGATCTGACGGGTGAGTGCAGTGCAAAAAAGAAAAGTGCGTGAGGGTTTAAAATAGGATAGAGAATCTCATTTCAGTAATTTATTTAGCCAAGACCCCTTCCTAATTAAAAACAAGAACAGCGCAAAACATTATTCATGCAGTTTAACAAATATCTGCATAGGGGCCAACATGTTTCTGCCTTACGGGATACAGTCCCCAGGCTTTCGTCAGGGCCTCTGTTCTTCTAACAATGCGACTGCAAAAACTAGTGTTGGTGAAAAAACTCAATCAAAAAGGAAATACTGCAATGATATATTTCTCTAACAGTAAAGGATATGTGTCTCCAAAGACTGTTACTTCTCTCCTCTAGCACCTGGTGTCACTGTAGGATCTGTAGAGGGAGAAAATAAACATACCGTGCATCGAAAATAACCACCTTGAAGTTCAGGAAAAATTTCTTCACTGAATTGCCTTAAATATATGTCTAACCATAGTACATATAATCACTCACCCAGATTGCCCGGGGAGGAGACCTCACCTCGTCCAGGACCTGGCTCAGACGTAGTGAGACCCCGCTCTGAAAAGCAAAAGGGCACCGGAGCTAAAATATGGGTTTCAGGACTCACTCGTCCTATTTAATCCCACACTTAACATGTACCAGTGCGTTAGCCGCGCTTCTCATTTTAACTCTGTAATGTTTAGATCCTAATCCGTAGGACATCACCCATCCCCCCACACATCTACCGCTTTTCTCATTGTTTTTTTAGTTGTTTAGTAACAATAAACGATATTACTTAAATCTCTAAATCCCTCTAATAAACATTTTATAGCCATCCCAGATGCAGATGTCTTATCCACCCTCTAGTTGTTCTAAAAGGGCTTCTAAAATAAAGTCAAATACAATAAAATATAACCAAAGTGTTAAAGGGCCAAAATGACCCCCTACCTGTCCGGCGTTGCCTCGAGCCTTAGCTGAGACAGGGGGAGGCAAAGGACCAGCTAGTAACACTCTATTTGACTGGACCAGGTAGGATCGTCTGCCAATCAGAGGTTAATGCCATAGTTGCTCACAAGGTCGTGTCAGGGTCCCGTTTGTAACTCTATGCATGTCCCTTGTTGTGTCTAATAGTTCCCACTTACGGATAAACTCGTATTCTGCTAGATACCCCGGTGCTCGAGAGGGATATCCGACAGTAAACACTACGTCGCGTAATCTCGCGATCTCTTCCTGAACTACAAAATGACGTCATAGCGTCCGCTTTTGTAGTTCTCCTTAAGACGATCTCATTTTTAAACAAACCCAGTCATGGTGACATCTAATCAGATTAACTAAGACTCAGCAGTGCTGCTATGCATTGGCCTGGTGTCAACGAGACTAAACTCTGCCGCATGTCATGCCCAGTAGGACTCAGCAATGAGAATCTCATGGTCTTCTCGGGACTGTACCGAACTACAGTATGACATCATAGCGTCCATTACTGTAGTTCAATTATGCCTGGTAGTTCTGTGATTTGCGCTTAGCCCACCCTCAGATAGATTGGCTTAGTGCAGGGCAAATGAGACCCTATAATCCCGTAGTTCAACATTAGTGTAAAGGATTAAAGCACATTCAGCAGGTGCAGTGTGGGCCTCGCTATTCATTGTTTACGGTTGATGAAAGGAACACATGTGGGGCATACAGTTTTATCACCGCACGTATACTCGTATTTCGCCCGTTTTTCTAGTTACCAATATGACGTGCATTCCGTATTCAGAACCCAGATATTTCTTACTGAATGTCGGTCAAGAGTTCAAGCACCATCTAACAACCAATCCATCAGAGTCAGTCAATGGAATCGTGTGTGATCGCTTGTAACTAGGTGCAAATATGGTCTCTTGTTTCATTTAATGCTTAGCCAAGGGATGTCATCATTCAACCCCTGTTTATCAGTACACAATTTGAAAACCCATTTTTGTTCCTTTTTAAAAAGAAAACTAGCCACATCCGTGACATATGCAGGTATAAAGGGTTTTTCCAAAACAAACCATGTAAAATCTGTTCTCCATGTTTTTTTGATAGGAAATGTCGTGTCAGTTTGGAGACATTCTTCTTGCATCGAAAAGTACTTTTATGCTCAAGCATACGTGTCTTTACTTTTCTTGTCGTCATTCCAATGTACTTTTCGTTACAAGGACAGGTGATCTGGTAAATTAGGTTATCACTGTTACAATTTGTGAATTGACGTAATTCCCATGGTCTCATAGTGCCTATGTCAATGCTGGTAATATTACTTGTAAGGGCACACATCGAGCAAGAGCCACACGGGTGATGCCCTTTCATTGCAGGTAAATCCCAGAGTGTCCCTAGCTGTCTCTTTGGTTGTTCTCGTGGGCGGGTATGTACTAAGCAGTCTCTCAAACTACTGGCTCTCTTATATGCGAAAAGAGGATATTCAATCTTCTCTTTACCACTATTAAGGATACGCCAATGTCGTCTGATGATCTTTTGGACTGTGTTCGACTTCGTGTTGAAAGTACTGACCAGGGTTAGCCTGTCCTGCGATGGTTCCTTAGTGGACACTTCAAGAAGTGCCTCACAATTATTGTTTTCCGCCCGTTTCCATGACCTCTTTATCAGTTTCTTGGGGTAATGTCTCTGTATCAGTTGCTGAGAAAGAGTGTTAGCATGAATGTTAAACGTTTCTTTTGTGAAACAGTTGCGCCGCAGGCGCAAAAATTGGCCCACTGGCAGATTGTCACGCAAGGACTTCGGGTGTTGGCTTTCATACAGAAGCAGAGAGTTCCTTGCCATAGGCTTCCGATAGAGTTCACTTTCTAGTCCTGTTGGTGTGGAATAGATTGAAAGATCCAGGAATGCGATCTTCTCTCTGCTAGTTTCCATGGTGAATCGTAAGAACTTATTCTGTGCATTGAGCCACTCATGGAATTGAAGTGCTGTATCTGTACTGCCTCTCCAAATAAGTAAGACGTCATCAATATATCGTCTCCACCATAATATTGATGCACGATAGGGATTAATAGCGGCCAGCACTGTTTGTTCTTCGAATTTGTGGACATACAGATTCGCCAGGGACGGAGCAAAAATACTCCCCATGCTGGTTCCCGAGGTCTGTAGATATATGGTCTCCTCAAATTTAAAATAGTTTTCTTTCATAGCCATAGTGGCTAGAGCCATTATAAAGGAAACCGGAGTAATAGAGTCAATAAATGTCTCACCCAGGATGGATCTGATAGTTTCTAGAGTCTCATCCTGGGGGATAGAGGTGTATAAAGACTCTACATCCAAGGAAATCAAAAGATCAGTCTCCTGTTTGAAGTCTATGTCCGGTATCACTCTCAGGACATCAGCCGTGTCCTTCAGGTAAGTTGGCATAGTTCGTACTATTGGTCGTAAAAAATAATCTACGAAAGCAGAGAGTGGCTCAAGGAGAGACCCCTGGCCTGAAATGATAGGCCTCCCTGGTGGTGGCCGCTGTGGTTTATGCACCTTGGGTAAGGTGTAAAAGTAGGGTATGACTGGTGATTGTGTCTGAAGGAATTGCGCTTCTAAGGGGGTGACCCAGCCCTCGGATAGTGCTTCCTCTACCAGAGTTTTGATCTCTCTGGTCAGCCTAGACGTTGGAAAAGTAGTTAGAACCTGATACGCTACCTTATTGTTGAGCTGTTTCAAACATTCGGTTCTATAATTTTCCACATCTTGTATTACGATGGAACCCCCTTTATCAGCAGGCTTGATGATAATGGTTTGATCTTGTGTAAGGGTACGGAGAGCTTGTCTTTCTAGTCCTGATAGATTTTTGAAACCTTGGATGTTATTCGACCAGATAGACTCAATATCGTCCTTGACAGCCTGTTCAAACGTCAGTACTTTAGGAGGAATAGACTGGATGGGAGGACAAAAAGTCGATTTTAACCTTAGGCCTGTATTTACATTACTGTCCTGACTAGGATCATCTGATTCTTTATTCAAAAAGAAGTAGTGTAATTTCAGTTTACGGAAGAACTGAGCTAACTCTGTTTGTAGCAAAAAGGGGTCTCCTTCTTCTGTGAAGACAAAGCCTAAGCCTTTATTCAGGACATGTTCCTCTGTCTCTGTAAGGATGCGATGGCTTAGGTTAACCACTAGACTAGGTTCGGGTGTGGTGTCTATTCCTGTGCCCCTCTCCTCTTCTGGCTCCTCGTCCCAGCGTGAGGCCCCTCTGATTCTTCCCAGTGTACCTGTGCCGGTGCTTGGCCTTGGGCTTGTGCTTGTAGCGGTCTTCTTTTTCCCCGAGACCGTCGGGGGCCAAACCGAAAAGACGACTGGTTAGGATATTGGGGGTAGCCCTGGAAATATTGTGGAAAGGGCTGAGGGAAACTCCCTGGTGGTCCCCAAGGAGCTGGTGGCCACCACGGTTGTCCCGGCATCATTTCTGGTCCCCCAAAATTTTGATATCTTCCAGCTCTTCGTTGGCCTCGGCCAATGAATGGGGCGGATGTCGTTCCTGGGTCACTGCCTGAGTCAGAACTTGATCCCGAGTAGTTAGATCCATATCTTCTACCCTTCTGGTTGTAATCTGGTGCTTTGTAATCATCACTCGTATATGGGTATACCCGGTCCATCTTGAATTTTGCCAAGTCTTTCTTGAATTTATCTAATTTGGATTGGAGTATAGGCTCTCCATAGTCCTTAGTGTTCTTATCTGATTCGTCTTTCTGTTTCTTAAAGATAGTCTGAGTGACAGTAGACTTGATCTGTCCTTCCAGGACTTGTATTTCTATCAATAAAGTGTCTGCTACCCGTTTGGCTGTACTGATAATTAATATCAGCCAGTCGCGGGTGCAGCGCCAGGCTATTAAAGACCAATCCTCCAAAAATGATTTGTCATTTAGAAAGAGTCGTGGTGTATTAGTCACTATGAGCCCTGGTGGTGCACAGCTCGCTCTTAGGTATTCTGCCATTACTATACCGTGGTTCTGAGTACGGGAATGCGATTTCTTTAAGGAGAGGACCTTAGTCCAATCATCAGTGCCTGCCACAGATGGAGCTGGTAAAGACTCTAGGACACTGGGCATATTATCTAAAATAGATTGGTAGACCGTATCATCATATGCTATGCCTCTTCGATTTTTGCATCCACATTAGTGAGCGATAACGGACGATAAGAGTCGCATCTGTCTGGAGGCTTATCCTTCTTAAGCAGAGCAATGACCAGTGCCTCTCTCAGAGAGGGTGGTAACATACCTGTGTCAAACGCCTCAGCATACATTTCTAACAGCTGCGGAGCAAGCAAATCAATATATTTTTTGTAAAATTCCACTGTGAGCCCGTCTGGGCCAGGTGCTTTACCATTAGCCATTGACGCCACCGCTATCTTTATGTCTTGCTCATCAATAGTTAGACACAGGTATTTTCTCTGCACGTCGGATAGCCATGCACATGATATATCTTCCAAGTACGCCTCAAAATCCTGCTCGGAGGCCGTACCTCTCGTTTGATAAAGCTCAGAATAAAACGTCTGAAACTGTTCCACTATATCCACAAGTGCATGGTGCTCATCTCCCCGGTCATCAACTATTCTGTCCACAGGGGGGTGGTCCAGTCGCTCCTTAATTTTGAGCGCTAGTGTGCGCCCCGGTCTACCCACCACGCCATATCTATTCGCCGTGTGTCTACGCAACACATACTTTATCTCTGTTTCTGCCAGTTCATCATACTGTAGAGTCATCTCCCGTATTTGAGCCAGTATACCTACATCCGGCCTAGCCGTGTAGTCCCTCTCTAATTCGCGCAGCTTTTTTTCTGTATTCTCGAGTTGGGTTCTTATGTCTTTCAATATGCCCGCAGTCGTCCCAATACATACCCCTCGGATGGTAACCTTAAGCGCCTCCCATAATGTAGAGGCCTCAACGACAGTCCCCTTATTTGTCGCAAAGTAATGTACTATTGCTTCTCTAACTGTATTCTCGAAGATGGGATCAAGCAGTGCCTCAGATCGCAGCCGCCAGGTAGATGGGCGTTTTCCCCCCCCCAGGGAACACCACATCCAATCGCACTGGGTTATGGTCCGATAACGTCCGGGCCAGGATCACTACATCTTCTACCCATTCCATCACTTCATTTCCAACCAACCAATAATCAAGACGGGACCAGCTACCATGTAATGGCGTCGCGTGTGTGCCCTCCTTGGTCTGTGGGTGTCGCACTCTCCAAACGTCACTCAAACTGAACTCTTCCATTGTATTTAGAATATGTTTGGCTACCTTGGGGGTCCGATGTGACATGGGATTGGACTTATCGAGTGCAGCGTCTAGGTATGTGTTCAAATCACCCCCCCCATATAATAGGGGCTTCTGGTCAGTCTCGCAGCTTACCACACATGCGATCTATACAAGAGAGATCATCTAAGATCGGGCCGTAGACATTGATTATAATTAGCAGTGTACCATACAGCTTTCCACACACCATTGCACATCTACCCTCGTCGTCTGCGTGTGTGTATAGTGGGTGGAAGTCTACCCCTTTCTTAATCAAAATCATCACTCCTCTCACGTAAGAGGAGTAAAACAAGCCCACCTAGTCACTATAGCACGCTCAGTGTGTTTAGTCAGGTGCGTTTCCTGCAGCAGAACGATATGTACCGTGTGTCTGTTCAGATACGCCTTCACTTGCCTCACCTTTTATGGGGAGTTCAGGCCGCGAACATTCCAGGTTAATAACCTACATTTACCCACCATCCAAGAGCATAAACCACAATATCAAGTGCAACCTGCTTTTCTTCCGGGAAGGGGCAGCAGCCATATCAGCGCCAGATATATCAGCTTTCTCAAACATGTGTTCCCTTGACATACCCCAATAAAGCAAAAAAGAACCAAAAATAAAACAAATAATGACATTTCACCCACATTCATCTTCGCCCTCCCCCCTCCCACTCCAACCTCCCAATTAGGTCGAGCACCCCCTTCCCAACAAACCTTGACCCATCCAATGTGTTATGTGGGGAACACTCACTGGGGGAGAGGCTCAGCAACGAATACTCACACCGCAGTGTGGTTGCCGGAATCATAATTCTCCCCTCAAGCATGCCTTAAACCAAACGTAACAAGTATTTCTGAACATGGGTCCCCCCGTGAGGTGTTCCACAATGAGACCGGGTAAAGCCGTGACCTCCCTCCCCAACTTCTCATGGAAGATATGTAACATGTGCCGATCCCAGTCACCCCTTCAGAGAAACGTGACTACACTTTGTCCAACCACATTTCTGCATCAGCCCACTGAGGCCTAGTCCGTGTCGTCCAGGCTCGCCTCCAGCATCGTTATCTCCACCGATTTCTGTTGCGGTTTTACTTTGCAGATGTGCTTGGTGAATTTTAGCGCCGACTTCGCGTCAGTAAAGAAGTGTGCCTGCTCCTCATGAGTTATTTTCAGTTTAGCAGGATATAACATGGCGTAAGGCATCAACGCCTCCCTTAACAATCTTTTAACTGGCACAAACTCTTTCCTTGCTGCTTGAACAGTAGGAGTATAGTCCAGGAAAAACGATAGTTTGTCTCCTTTATACATCACTGGTTCTTTGGCTCTTGCTTCTCTTAAGATGGCGTCCCTATCCGCATAGTTCAGAAGTCTCGCAATGATAGGGCATGGTGAGTCACCAGGTTTGGGCCGCGGCCCCCGAGATCGATGCCCCCGCTCTACAATCATCATAGCCGAGAGAACAGGCCCAAAAAGCTCACGCAACAGATCCGCTATGAAAGGTTCCATCTTGGCTATGGGTGTGGTCTCCGATAATCCAATAATGCGCACGTTGTTGCGCCTTGAGCGTGTTTCTAAATCTTCGTTCTTTGCACTAATCACCTCTAGCACCTTTTCCATCTGTAGCAATTGTGTGCGTGCCAAGGACATCCAATCTGTGTTCATGCTTATTGACCTTTTTCTTCACCATATCAAGCCCAGTGGCCAGAGCGTCTATTTTACTATCAATGGTTTTCATACCCGCTCGTAGTTCTAACAGAATAGACCTGGTGTCATCGTCCGCTCCCTCTGCCTGTCCCGAGCCTTTACCAGAGTCATTCCGATCGCTCGCACCCTCTGCAGCGCGGGTCCCTCTTTTATTTTCAAACTGGAGCATGGCCTGTTTCGGCTCTGGCTTGCCCATATTGGAGTGTGTGCTCGGCCTCTGGGTACTTCCAGACAGTCGACGGCCCAGGTCACCAGCACAGACAGCCACCTTGCAGTCGCTTCCGGTCTCCTCTCACGTGAGCGCACCCCCGCTCAATAAGGTCATTTCTCGTGGTCACCCACTAGTAGCCACCAGTAGTCCAGATCAGCTCTGCACAGTCTCCTCTGGGCCCAGCAACCGTTGGTGCTCCCTCCAACCCCGGCCCTCGAGAGGTCCCTCGTGGCCCCCTGCCTCCGCTCGCCTACTAGTAAGGCAAAACAGGAGAGAGATGGCCACCGAGTAGCACTTCCCCTATAAGTGCCAGGGGCCAGACCAGACAGAACCTGCCTAGGCGTGTCGCGCAGGTCGCGGCCTAGCTCGGCCCTGCCCCGCAGGCCCCACGAGGCGCCAATGCCCCTACGAGGCCCGCACCTCACGAAACCCGCGACCGCTTAGACCCACCAGGCCCGACCCACAGCAGCGCTACACCTACCGCAAGTCCACTTCGTTCAGCCCTCCTGCGCTTCCGTCAGCTGCCGGGTCTCACCGAGCGGTCGGCCACTCCAGATCCGCGCCGAATGTTGTTTCGGGGGGTGGGGAGTTGATCGTCTTCCATCTACTCCGGAGATCGTTCATGCCGGTTCCAGCGTCTCACTCGTCGGTGGTGTCTGTGTCGCTCATGCACCGCCAGGGTCAACATCAGGTGTGCTTGTCGCAGCCCAAATCAGGCTATTGCTCGATCCCAGCCAGCGGGCTTGCTCTCTTCAGACCGTTAGAGCTGCTTCGGAGATCGGCGCCATTTTGTAGCACGGCCCGCAACTTCTTATTCGGCCGCCACAGGCGTATCGCCGGGGCTAGGAAAGCACAGATCTCACCCCACTGTGCCCTGTCCGTTCATGCACACCCCGGGGGGGTTTCACGGCATGCCTCGGGGGGGAAAAGGATGGTAATCGTCCAGTAAATGTTCCGGCGTGCGGAGCTCCCTTAGCAGGCAGCCATTCCGCTATGCGCCGAAGCCACGCCCCTATATATCTGCTTACAGGAGCCAGCTCTAGCTGATGGTAACCGGAGTTCAGGTCAAGTTTCGAAAACCATTGGGCCCCAGTAAAGTCCGCCACGATGTCATCCATCGTCGGGGTCATGTGCCGCTCCCTGCGAATGGCCTGGTTGGGGAGTCTCATGTCCACGCACAAGCAAATGGGGCCAAGTTGGTTGGCTCTAATAAAAGCCTTATAGGCATCCCATATTACCTCAATTGGAGCTGACAGATCATTTACTTTAAAAAAAACAATTTGTCATTCTTTAATTGTTCAAGTACTGAAACATCTATGAGAAGGGCTTTATCAAACGTCCATCTTCTTATTTCTGCTTGACTGGAAATATTAGGACTACCAAGACTGCTGAGTGGTCTGATAAGTGTTCTGAGATATGAGAAACTGAACTAACACTATTTGTCAGCCTAGAATCTATCAGAAAGTAATCGATTCTAGAGCGATGATTGTGTTTTTTATTATGAAAAGTAAAATTCTGAGGGCCAGTTACTGTCCTATTTTTTATTCTCCATATATCTACAGATTCAGATCGTCCATAAGGAGCCCATTTTCGTGGGTACTGTTTTCCCCCAAAGATGGATTCAGTAAAACATTAAAATCACCACCCATAATAATTGGCAGATTAGATTCCAGTAGATGATTGTATATAGTTCTAAGAGCTGAATCATCATCTGTGTTTGGGCCGTAATATTCCACCAGAACCGCCCAATCGTTCTGTATTTTAATGTCTTCCATACTCCCTCGCCCCTTATTATCTATCTTGGAAGAGCCCAAGATTACTTTGGCTTAACAATTATTGCCACACCTTTAGTATGCGTGGTGTGACGAGAACAATCAATTCATCTCTGCTTTGAGACTGCCACCTCCCATTCATCGATTGTGAGGTGAGTTTCTTGTAGAATAATAATATCAAAGTCAGCTTGACTTAAGTATTGGAAGATCCTCCTTCGTCTACTCGCTACCCTGAGGCCATTCATATTCCATGTACAAATTCTAGCTGGAGTGTCTTCAGGCATATGAGGCAATCCAAAGTGCCCTATCTTTTGTCCAGGAGAGCGCACCCGGATCCCAAGCTACTCCTTTCTTATTAACAACTTCCTTAACACTAATGTATATAAGAGGACTTTTTCTTTTTTTCCCCAACCCAGTCAAAAACCATCATAACTTTTTTCTCATGTGTGCACACCCCTCCCTCCCAAGGGAACCCTCCTTATCCACATTGTGTTTGATGAAAATTAACCCCTGTGAGCTCACTGCCCACTCACCCGGCAAACCGATACTTATAAACAGACTTCCTTGCAAATTTATTCCTGAGCTTTAATTTGATCAATGAAGATTCCTACCTCCTTAGGGTCTCTAAAATTAGACATTTTGTTTTTCCACATCACCCTAAGTAGGGCCGGGACCTCAATTGTACTGATGCGCCCATTGATCTTAAAGTTTGCAAGAATTTCCCCAATTCCCACTGTCTGTCCTGCATAATTCTTGAAAGATCTGACCTTATCCGAAATGTCCAGTCCCCTTTCGTAAAACTGCCAGCTTTTAAGGCTTCCGATAGAACACGCTCTTTTAGAGCGTTTGCTTTAAAGTTAACCAAAATTCGGCAGGGATTTTTTCTATTTGTTTTTTGGGTGAAAGGGTCTCTGTGAAGTCTCTGAATATCAGATTTCAGCTCCTTAACATCCACGGTGGGGATAAACTCTTTTAACAATTTTATTATGTAGGTTTTAATGTCCTCCCCCTCTGCACCTTCCGGAATATTCCGAATTTTGATGTTGTTTCGTCTGGCATTATTTTCTAGTCTCAAGTTTATCTAATATATCCTTTTCTCCATCTTTTAATGCCAGAATCTCTGTACGATTGAGCTCAACTTGTTTATTCAAGGCTTCTATTGAGACTTCCATTACGCATATTCTTTCAGTGATTGCTGACATTCTGGCTTCTAAGGATTCACACGACTCTTGAATTTTGGCCTGGTTTGTCTCTGAGATAGCAAACTTACTCCAGATTTCCACGGATAAGGCATCAGGCATTTGTAGCAGATTTAGCTGATCAGGGGTGGATGAAACTGATGGTATTTCTAGTGGAGCTGAAATGGAATTAGAGGTGTCAGAGCCAGGGACAGAATCCAAGCCATTTTCACCTAATACCTCAAACCTATTAGTGGTTGTGATATTAATGAATGCCACCTCAACGGATCCGGGATTATTCTTCATGGAGTCCATTTCCGCCTCTGATAGCTTTGATATCTTAGTTGGAGAGGTCTTATCCTTAAATTCAGGCAACTGAGAATCGTCCAATGACAAGGCAGCAATTTGTTGTGTTTTTTTCTTGTACTTTAAAATAAGATCTTAAGGACGGCGTTATCTTAATTGATGGTGTTTCTTTCAATTGTCGTGTGGAAGTGGCAGAAGAAAATTGAGAGATGAGAGGCTGGTTCCCCTTTGCCTTCTTACTTGGTCTCTTAATGGGAGGTTTCCCCAAAGTAGGGACCAAATATATAATGATGGAGGAAGCTTCCAAATGACCCAGGGGTTGAATGTTTTGTTACGCAAGGTATATCTAGTGGGGTGCTCTGAAATTATGGCCTTCTCTTCGGCTGCAACTTGTGTGTGTGGGCTCTCGGTGGCTCAGAGGAGTCAAGAGGGGTAGAGTAGTCAGAAACACCCCTTTTATCTAATTGGGTAGGTTCCAGGGCTAGTGTCTTTGGTTTTTCTTTTCTTTATCTCCCCGGGGGCTGATTTGATTGGGAGATAGCATTACAATCCCCTTTATTATATTTTTTAGCTCGTCTGGGAGCCATAAGCTGAGACAAGCCAGGAAGCCCGCTAATCACAGTGTGAAGAGGCTGAGGGTAACTGGTAGGGTGGATCAGTTTGTGAGCAATTCTGTGCACTTGTAGTGCAGAAGGAACATTTTCCAATAAAAAAACTCTTGCTAGTTCTATTGTAGCAACTCTCAACTCAACCCTTGCTAATGTGTTAAACGGTAGTTATCGTTTTACATGCACTAATCCTACCTGGAGTCCCACGGAGCGATATCCTCGAAGAGGCGTGCCTGTTGAGGAGGATCCAGATCGCTGCCTGAAGCAGCCGCTCTCTGCCATGGTGAGCCGCGGAGCTCCCGCTCGGACAAGCCGGATCCAGTCCCGTGCTCCGGGCCAGCCCACAAGCCGACGAGTCCAACCCAGCCACAGCAACCACAGCAACCACAGACAGCCGCAGAAAGCTGCACAAACGCCGCACACGCCTCCAAACCAACCACCCACAGCCGGAGAACGCCAACCAGAGAACGCCTGGGGCAGCGGGAAATGCGGCCAAGGATAAACCGCCAAAAAGTGAACCAAGAATAAAAGTCACCAAAAGGGACAAAAAGGCAGCCCCTAACGGAACACCACCATCTGTAAATTAATTATCATGCCAATTATTAAATAAGCGCATTGAAGCTTAGCAGTGAAGCCCAGGAAACACTCAACTTGTGCCGGGAGTTAGAGAAGAGCTCGCGGCAAAGACTAGGCCGCCGCCATCTTCCCCCCCATTTCTTTCACCTCTGCTAGAATCACTGCCATTCATCTGGCTATCACTGTTGTCCATGGCCGACTGGTTTCGGAGTTCCCCACACTCTTGAAAAAGAAGGTGTTATGTGAACATACCTTCGAAACGCGTCGACTCTCCTATTGTAGCCACAAATCCATTTGTTTAAACATTACCTTAGATGTATATGACGTGTAAGGCATCAAAGTTTATGTGGTAAAATCCTGTTTTTTTATTGTGGCAATTGATGACTAAGGTTATAGTCTGTTTTTAAACTCTTGTGCAACACTTTTTGTATTTTACCTTGAACAACTAGTTTTATCATTGAATGTATTGTTTTTGCTCTAATGTGATTTTTTTGATAGAATTGTTTTTATTGGGTAATGTCTTGAAAAACATATTGTTTTAATAGATTTCAACCATTATTTCACTAACTATAGGTTTTTGTGCCAATACTTAGCAAACTCAAAGTCTGGATGTGGTCAGTATGATTGGATCTAAATGCATGTGACTCTGATCATGAGTGTGAGATAAGGTTTGAATATAAAATATTCCCAGAGGGCGTCTTTGCAAAAAATTCTTGTTTGAACCCCAGTCCTTTGGGTTACAAAGGGTTTCTCTCTCTTTTTATATATTCCCCATGCTCTTTGCCAGATGGGTCTCAACGCACCTCAACATTCTCTTTTTTTGTAATTGGAGTAAGTCTTTTCTTCTCTCTCAGAGCCTCCATCTCTTAAATGTAGGACTTTCTTCACTTTCATTACACATTTCAGTGCATATAATTGGTCTTGCCAGTGAAAGATCAAGCCACTGCCCCATCTATAAGCAACTTCGTTGGGGTTCAAGAAGTATCTGATAGAACGAATCGCTAGCTTTTTCTGTAAAGTCTACAATAAAAGCAAGCTACTTTAGCCTCGATATTGTTTCCCTCAGCCCCTTTCGGGACCCTCCTAATCCCCAAATTGGTGGTCGTCTTCAAGTTTCTCCTGTAGTGCAGTGTTTTGTTTTTCTAATGTTAATACTTTCTGGTTCATAAATGCTTGCTCAATAGAGCTGTTTTCATTTGTTTTGTCCAGAACCCCCAATCTCCCTCCCGGCCCTCTCACATGCTACTTGACCTCTTTGAAATCCTGTAAAACCTCCACTTTCAGTGCTGAGAACTCATCTTTTTGACCTCCAAATAGGGATTTCAGAAACTCCATTGTAACCTCTCCTAACTGGGATACTTGCAGAGATGGTCTGGTAAAATGTTGTTGTATAGCATCACCTCCTTGCGTTGCCTGTGCCTCAGTCTTCATCTTTGGTGTTCTTGTTCTCATGTCATTGACTAGGAGTTCCCTTTTGGCTCCCACCACCACCATTAGTCCTCTGAGACTTGCATGCCTGTTGGAATTGCCAAATGTCACTCAGAGTATTCCTTTCAAACCCATGCAGCAACAGAAGGGATCACCCAGCTCTATGCCTCACTGAAGAAAAGTTTTTTTGCAGTGCCGGTTTACACCCTGTGGAGGCCCCTGTGCAGCCAAAATTTCTGCGCCCCCTTCGCAAATTTTCTCTTAATACGTTTGTAATTTTACCAACCAACAATTTTAATAAACCAATTTTATAACACATAACTAAACCTTAACAATCATTAATGTTGTTAAACAATAATTACACTTTTTTAATTTTAATAAACCAACAAAACTTTAACCCCTCCGCTGCGCTGAACGTTCCGCGCTGGTGCGGAACGTTCTATTACGCGGGCGGGGCTGCGACGCCTACCTACCGATATAGTGCACGCGACGTCCGCTGAACATGGCCAGCACTCACGGGGTTAAATATTCAATGGGTAAATTACATTAATACAGTCTTTCTCCATAGTCTTTAATGTAAAGTTTTCGTTTCTTTGAGTTGATTTTTTTTTCTATCTTTTGGAAACAATTTAAGACAGATTTGATTATAATTTTCTTCCAAGATCAAATCCATATTATTTAGATTTTTTGTCGCGAGACCCTGAAAGGAGTGAGGCCCATAGGCCGGTGCCTACTTTACCTCCTGAACTGGGTTTTTGGCCTGCACTTTAAGGTTTAGCAGTATTCGGTCCCTTTAGATTCATTTTTTCCATGGCTGGCTGCCTGAAGCACCTCAAGCTGATGCTGTCTATACTTTCTGTGTTGATCTGTTTTGACATCTCCATGCAAAGCGTCCCTTCAGACCTCTGGGACCGCCACTCCCCCATCTCTAGTGTGCACGGTACCTAGCACCCACAGGCCCCCAAACAATGACATTGGATTGGTTCGCGTCATTTCTATCTGGCCGTTCCTTCCAGGTCCATGCCCCACCGTACTTGTCCAGCAGGCTCCCCCTCAGTTGCGGGGTCCCTCAGGGGTCTGCTCTCAGCCCCACGCTATTTAATGTGTACGTCCGCCCCCTGCCCATGTTGGCCAGGGAACGCAAGATTAAATTAATTTCATACGCGGACGACACACAGCTTGTCTTCACCTTCTCCAATGACATCGAGGTGGACCGAGCTAAATTTCAAGAAGACATATTAGCCATCTCAAGCTGGATGTCAGAGAACTGTCTCCAACTTAACTCGTCTAAAACCGAGGTGCTCCTGATCAGCCGTGATTCACAGAAGTGGGATGGGCACTGGTGGCCCTCCACACCGGGTCCACCCCCGACACCAAAGAAGGAAGTCAAAAACCTGGGGGTTCTTATGGACAACTCACTCACTCTTGACTCCCACGCAAAAGGAGTGACAGGCACTTGCTACGGCCGCCTATGCTCCCTCAAGCATATTTTAGGTTTTTTTGAGCCTCCTACCCGCTAGATAATAGTCCAGTCCTTGGTGCTATCTCATCTGGATTACTGTAATGTCCTTATGCTTGGCTCAAACCTGACGGTTACAAAAAGACTTCAAAGGGTTCAGAACGCTGCCGCCCGCACTCTTTTTGCCTTGCCGAAACACTGTCACACCTCACAGATTTTACAACGCCTACACTGGTTACCTGTAAAACAAAGAATCCAATTCAAAACCCTCTGTCTAATCCATAACATTCTCTACGCCCATGCCCCTCAAATACTGCATGGACTTTGTACCTTCTACACCCCTACGCGTGCTCTCCGCTCTATGGATCTCCACCTTGCCCGCACCATCAGGGTCCGCAGGAGTAGAGCAGGGGGCCGTTCATTTAAGTACATGGCTCCGATACTCTGAAATTCTATCCCCCCAAAGGCACGTACCACCACGAACTATCAGCTCTTCCGAAAACAAATTAAAACTTGGCTGTTCTCCTCCATCTAAGGCCCCCGCACTCCGGGTGCCGGCCATTCTGTTACTCTGTGTCCGCTGTGTTCTGCCGTTCGGCCGGTCGCAAGCGCCGGGACGCCCTGTTGCTGGGGTAGCCATGCGCTATATAAACTTGTTTAACATAACATAACATTCAGATGTTGTGTTTCAGTAACTGTTTGCCCCTTTTCTCCTTACAAGAGTCTCTATGGACCATGCTCCAGCACCCCAGGAGGCTGCCAAGGCCCTGTAGCACTGTCTCTCATCCAGTCTGTGAACTCTCAAGATGGGTCCTGAGCGATGTCAAGCTAGTTTTATCTTCTCCTGCTGCCCTTCTCACCCGCACTGATTTTTGGAGGCCTGATGACCAGCTAGTTTTCTCAGCCGCCGCCCACCTCTCTAACCTGTGAGGGGCGAGCGCCTTCACCCTCACACTCTCCTGCCTCGGTGGGCTGCCATGGTAGGGGCGGTTTTGGGCCCCTGGGGGGGCGTTTTTGTTACAGGGCCTTTTTTGCAGCATAGCTGCAATATCGGCCCCTGTAACAAAATTGTCTGAAACCGGCCCTGGCTAATAGCTCGCCCGCACCCCCAACCTCCCAGGGCGGGGCGGCCGAGCACTTTGCCAGGGCCAGTTTTGGTTCCAAGTACGGCTCTGTCCTTATCTCCTCGATTGATGTGTTTCCCATGAGCATAATATCTTAGACTTAGTTAAGTCCCTCAAAGGTTCTGTCAATATTGCAAGAAATGGAGCCAAACTGCCATACTACATTGCCATCCTAATGAAACTGTAGTCCTGTTGTGGGTGGCAGCTCAAACTTTTTGGCCTTCACTTTTTTTGGGTTGATTATATCCCTCTGCTGGAAAATGCATAATCAAGAGCTAGGGAGGAGGGGGAGTGATCGAGGGGGGATTGGGGAGGAAGGGGTAGTGTTTTGCACTATTAATCAGCCTCGCTCAGTACCATGTAACAAGAGTAACACTAACACATTTTAGTACTGGTGTCCATATCATGACACTAAAATGCATTATTCATGCATATTACAACTCCTCTAAGGCGCTACTGGATATAATTAAGCCCCAGGCAATTACTAGGCTTGCTTACAATCAGTCCAATCTGGAGCCCGGTAGCCCCAAGCCCGACCCAGAGACACTCTCTGTGCAGCGGCGGGCAGCACGGATCGGGGCGGAGGGTGGGGGTCGAGGGGTAAGCGCGTGTAAAAGACAAAAAAAGTACCTCCTCGCCGCATCTCTCGTCCGTTGTCCCTCCATCGTATCTCCCAGCCGGAACGGAACAGGAAGCACCCAGGCTCTCCTGAGTCAATCACAATGCTGAAATGCAGTGTTGTGTTTCGTCTGAGCGCTGGGGTTAGGCGCTCTGCCAGGGAATGGGAGCCTGGGCATGCTTTCCACCCAGGCTGTAATGCTGCTTGGTTGTGGGGAACATGCAAAGTGCGCATGACTGTTTGGCCAGCCCCAGACGGCCAGCCAAACAGTCATGTGCACTTACAGTGTGCCACCAATCCGCCCCCTGCTTCTCTGTCACCTTCCCCGCCCGCAAAGCTGCAGCAGCAGGAACCTCGAGCTATTATCATTTTTATTTTCATTTATTACACTGCTGCAAAGCAGTGGAGTGACGCTCCTCCGCCTTAGCAGAGGAGCCTCCACCATCTCTGTGTCAACCTAGCAGTCAATGGGGAAGCACTTCTGGTTGGGTGAGTCCAACAGAGCACTGAACTCATCCTGTGTGTAGTGGGGTCGGAGTCAAAGATAGTGCTAAAAAGGACAAAATATTCTGTAACTATTTTGATGGGCTTTCACCTTCAGGTACCAACGTATAATATAACTCACACACCTTAAAGTACAGATAAATGCAAGTAATCCATGAGAAATGCACTCTTAGGTAAAGAAACATCAATTGGTTAATGCAACTAATGCAGATGTCTGTGTATGTGACCAGTGTGAAATAAAAATGAATCCTGGTTGGCGCAGTGCTGTATCCCTTGTGTGTTTATAGTGTTACAAGGTCTCCGTCTGTGACTGAGAAGGCACTATGACTACGCAAGGCATTATTTTAAAATTCTAATACAAAAGTACAAGATAGTCTGTCGCAAAATGTGCAAAGATATTTAGTGTTTAATATAAAACAAGTGATTTCAAAATATATACATTTTATGAATACACAAAGGTAACTGCATATAAAATAATGCATGCAACTTAAATGAAAGAAAAATCCTAATAATCAGTTGGAAATACACTCTTTTATGCTAAGAAACAACAGTTGATCAATTAAATCACTACAATGTATGTAATTAGAGAAAAAAACTAATTGAATCCTGGTTGGTGTAGTGGAGAATTGTGACTTGTGTATTTATAGTACTACAAAGTTCCAGCCAGTGAACGAGAAAGCACTGCGAATAAACAGCATGATTACAGTGAAGAATATACAGGCCAATGCAATCTTTCACATTTCAAAAGGGCATGAGAGGTAAGTAATACAAGCTTGAGCTGAAAAAATACACCTTGCAGACGGTTACATTGAATAAAGAGTGTCGTGAGAATGGTGCCACCACTTGACCCAGAACTCAAAGTACTTTTTTGGGACCCACGAGCCTGATAAATCAACTCCGCCATTGTTGCACAAAAATCAATCCCTCTTAGCTATTCTCTCACAAGGCATTCGGAAGACAGTCCTCAGCATCTCAATGTCTCTCTTGGTCAGTACGAGCCCTAAAACTCACAGACTCGGTCGTATTGTGGGCCACTAGATTGATCTATAATCTCCATTAGCACCAATTTAGGGTCCATAGCGATCTCCCTTTCCACCACTTCGACCAGTATACGTGTGATACCCTTCCAGTACTGAGAAATAATCAGACCGTCCCATATAAAATGAAAATATGTGGCACAATAGTCCATACATCTACCACAGCCAGGGAATGGACTTTGCCCATCTTCTATATATACTCCAGGTCATAATAGAATCCATAGAACTATTTGAGCTGTATCAGGCACAGACAAGATGAGGTTTCTGGACTTTTGATGGCCATTTTTGTCTCAGTTCAGTCATCCTCATCAATAGGACCTACGTCCTCTTCCCACTTTCGTTTTAAAGACAGCAGTGGGTCAGGGGAGTTAGGTAATAAAGAGTGGTACAGCCATGAAACACCCTTATCCCCCAGTTCCTACACCACTAGCCTAGCTTTTAATGGCTTGTATGCTGCGACATGTTTTATCTTACTCCAGTAATGTTCCAGAGCATGTAGCACCTGTAAGCACCAATAAAATGTAAATGTATGCAGTTGAAGTTCATCAGCCAGCACGGCATCAGACTTTCTGTGATTATGAGACAATATGCCCCCCTTTAATTTCCCTTCTTGAGGAAGAACCCACAAATCAACAGTAAAGTTGCTTTTAACTTCAGTTCTGTTTTGATCAGTGTGCTTTTAACTATAGCTTTTCTCACTACTTGTTCTAATAAAATCTACATTGGTCAGAAAGGGGATACCCAGTAAAGATTACAACATATGTTCAACTTGGCTTGAAGCCTGAAATGTTTCACTCCCATTCCTTTGCTCATTCCCTACAATCTATGGGCATAACACAAAGGGAATTAAAGTTATTTTTAAATATTTGAGCCAAAATAAACTACTTTGATCAGATAGCCGATGCCCAGTGAAGAGTACAAAATATGTTCAATTTAGCGTGAAGCCTGAAATGTTCCATTCCCATTATTTTTCTCATTCCCTTCCATCTACGGACATAATACAAAGGGTGATAAAGTTATTTTTAGGTTGAGCCTAGGCAGCACATGCGCTGTCTTTTCGAGACATGCTTTATTCACTCTGTGGGCTTAAAGCCCGCCAATAGACTTGCTATTTGCCGGCTCCATTGTCAGTCTCCTATTCTTTCTTCCTCTTTCTGTATGGCTTGCATTTATCATGCCTCTTTTAGTGTTTATCTCTCCCCAAGAGCAGGGACCGAGTACAATATCACTCCACTAGATACCATTACAGCATGTGTTTATCTAATTACTTTTGTTTGGAAAGGAATTAATACAATTGGTCCTGTTTTCTTTTGAAGTCACATTATTTTTCTTTTGAGGTCGCGTTTGTGCCTTTTAGAAATGTATTTTTGATCAGAGCAATCTCCACTGCTCACTCCGTGTCGCAAAGCCCACGGTTTTCCCTCCTCCTCCGACAAACTTTCATCTCATCATTCTCCTCGTACATCGGCTTCGGTGTGGGATACATTGCAGTAATTTAGTTGTTGAGTTTCAACTTTATTTCGGCTAATATAGCCATAAAAGCAGGAAGTACAAAAGAAAAACATTTACAGACAATTATATACAGTACCCTATACCAGCAGTTAATCACATATTCAGGTTACAATGAATGAAACGGGGCAATCGAACAATTAATCCATATCAGTAAAAATACCACATTAAAATCAAGATCTCTCTTTATAATTTAGATTAAAAAATTATTTTTCATAATTTTAAAAGCCAGATTAAAACCTTTAAAACCATGTTTAAAAGATAAAATCAGTGCTATCTATGGTAACTTATGCGGAGTGAAGAAGACTACGGACCCCATTATTACATTACAGCTTGTAGCCAAGCTGTTTTCTAATTAGGTACACGTTGAATAGAAACCTGCTTATACAAACCACTACCAGTTGAGAGGTATTAGACTTAATTATACGCTCTGCTTCTTTGTAGGATCTAACACCCATGTTTTTACAGAGGGGTCTGATCCAACGGTCTCTAGGTGACTTGTAGACCGTGTAGGAGAGTGGGGTCTGCAATCCCATGGCCACCCCAGATTTTTGCTTTTTGCTTCACTGGTTTACGACTTTCCCTGGCTGTGGGCCTGCTAATCAGACCCACAGCCTAGCTGTTCTCTCTCTAAATTACAACCATGTACCTTAGGTGCATTTTACCAATTGGTACTGGGCCACCTTATCAGTCCCTGTACAGCATACCTTAGGTATCCAGGGCATAGGTGTACCCAGGGCCTACCAGGGGCTGAAGCATGTATTATGCCACCCCTGGCTGGCCACCCAAACAGACACAACTGGCTGCACGACAGCTGGGGCAAGGTGGTGTAAACACCCTTTGCTTTAGATATCGTATTCCTATATCTAACCCTAAAATGGACACATATATTCCTATCAGTCACTCCTATGGCAGGCCTTATCAATCCTGAAGGCAGAGTGCTTGGAATTATGTGAGATGGTGCTCTGGCATGAGCTGAGCCCGTTTGCAGCTTGCGGAACCAAGTCCAAACAGCTGTTCCATGATAACGCTATACCATATACTCTTAAGTGCATTATAATCCTTGCGGTTAAATGCTAACTTTGGTATAGCATTATCAAAACATGTCGAGTAAGGTGTCATACGAATTGGAATACTAACCCCTCGCCAATTCTGGCGACGGGGTTAGCATTCCACCCTTCTAGAGGGACACGACATGTATGTAACTGTGAACCCCGGTTAAAGTCAGACATAGCCTCAGCTCCACAAAATGGATGCTGCCACCGAGACACAAGTCTGCCCTCCTGCTGCTGGGAGTCCTTCCAGCAACGGAGGCCTGGACAAAGGGTTTCCTGTCAGGGGCGGTGCTAGCACCATCCCAGACAGGATTTTGTGTATCCCAGGTAGGCAGGGCTGAAAGGAAGGTGACTGCAAGTGGCACCCCGGTGCTCACTGTGCATATGCCGGCTCAAACCAGTTCCTGGGGCACACCAGCCCCTGAGCTGGGGAGAGACCAGACAAAGGAGAGGGGTGTAAACACCCCCCTCCTAGTCCCACCCATAGGGCAGGATTTAGTCGCGTGCCAGCCCCTTTTCTTAGGATAAAGGTAGGAGCAGGCCCCCTTCCCAAATTAGATAATCTTGAATCTTGAAACTACTTTCCACGAAAGGAACTCTTGACTCTTCTGAAGACTCTCCCTTGTGGCTAAGGAGTAGCCACCCTGCACCAGCAGGCACCATCGAAGCTCTTGCGGTTTGCTGTAAGTCCATCCTCCGGATCAAGACTGCCCAGCTCGACGAGACCCGAATTCCCTGCCATCTCTGACCTCTACCTACATCATCCAGCCCAGCTGAGATTCGTGGGTGTGACGAGACCCGTGGGACCGGCCATCTTCAAGACCTGCACGACGCTTCACCAGCACGACCCCCGAGAGACCCTCGAGTAAGTGCATTGGGGTTTGAGAAGCCCTAACCCTAAGCAGCTCCAGCACCGAAGTCCAGCCCCCCAGCATCCAAGAGATCTGCGTGGGGCCCTTCTGCTTCTTTGCTGCTTGCCACGTTGTCCGGTCACTTGCCCGTTGGCTAGTGACCCTCTTGACGACGTACCACGACGTTTTCACCGCTGGTCTAGGTCCCCTAGACTGGCCCTTGCTTCTTGTCCAACAAGAAGTACCCTGGACCCTCCTGGTCCACTCCAGACGCCATTTTGACTCCACCGCGTGGGCTTGCCTTTGCCAAGGGTTGTTGCTCAAATCCTGAGTCCAGCATCGCCGACAGCCGACAGCCTCGTGGGACAGCTCGCACCTCCAGCCTGTTCGCCGACAACGCCTCCTAGCCCGTGTGACTGCAGAGTCCAGCGTCGCCCACTCACCTGGTCGAGGTGACTTCATCCGGTGCCATCCTGGTGCCCACATAATCACTGGCTAGTGATTAAGAACTGAGTCCCCTCTGCTTTCAGATCGTCTCCTTCACTGATCCAGCCTTGGATCACGCCGAACATCTTCACTGGTCGCCTGCCAGCAACTTCTTCTTTCAGGCTCTATAGACTTCAACGAGGATTCCCGACGTCACTTGAACCCTATGCAGCTGCGGCCCCTGGGCTAGGTAACTTGAGTATCTCGGTACTCCAGCACAGGTTCACTATCCAAGTGTCCAGATCCTTTGTCGTTTTCAGTCTATCTAGTCGGATTCGTCCGGAAACAGTAACTTTAGAAACGCTAGCATCCATAGACTTCTTCCCGCATCCCGCGTGAGAGTGCACACTCTGCACCCGATCTCCCTAGGCCTCCTGCTCGTAATCTTAAGGTTCAGTAGTGTAGTCCTAGCGATCCTGAAGCCTCTGGATCTTGTTACTTACCTGCTAGTATTTCGCATTCCACTTTTTGTGTATATGGTTTTTCGTGCCCCTCGGGCATTTGTGTAAATTGTGCAACTTAAAGTATTTTCGTAAGAGTTTTGTATTGTGCTTAGCTCCCTGACTCATAAAGAGTTCAGGGTAGAACTGTTATTAATAAATATCCTATATTTTTATAACAACT
This sequence comes from Lissotriton helveticus, assembly GCF_964261635.1. Taxonomy (NCBI): domain Eukaryota; kingdom Metazoa; phylum Chordata; class Amphibia; order Caudata; family Salamandridae; genus Lissotriton; species Lissotriton helveticus. The sequence goes on along the minus strand of NC_136062.1, from coordinate 235,669,796 downwards.
TGTGTGGTGTCCTTTCACTTGGTGTTCAAGGGGTATATGTGATGGTAAAACAGCTGGCTTAACACGCCCTCTAGAGTTTAGCTTGAAGACTGCTCGTGTCCATGCTACTAGGATAGCTGGTCTAAAAGGTTGACTTACAACCAATCATCAATAAGGGTTGTTTGGTATGATACAAAGTGATCACTAGAATAGTGAGCACTATACATCAGGCCAACTTCTCACATTGGTGTGCAGCGGTTGGGATTTGAGCTTGCTGTTGTTTTATCTCGCACGTATCCTAAGAATATCAATTGAAAGATCACATAAGTACCCAGGTACATATAACTTAACTTAAAATACTCTGAGTTCTACTGAACCAGCTGTTGTAGTGTAACAAGGCTTAGCACACCTTGACTACAACTCTTAGCAAGGGATCAGTAGGTAAACCCATAGTGTAGGTAGGTGCATCACTTACACCACACTAGAAGCATGTCTACCCATGGAGAGTCTTCAGAGACTCCCCTTGTGGCTGTTGACCCTCCACAGGTCACTTCCAGATATGCAGGCCTTAGCTTCCAGGAGATGAGACAATTGTGTACCTCCAGGAAACTAAAACAGGGTTCTAACCCTACCACTCCTTTTCTGTTAGGTCTCTTAGAGACTTATGATGCTAGGAAAGCTTCTCAGACAGATGGGAGCATGCCCCCCTTAGAAGGTACTCGTGATGACCCAGACTCCAACCTCCCTGAAACAGAAGATGTAGAAGAGGAGGAGGAGGAGGAAGAGGAAGTCTCTAGGGATGAGGCAGACAATGGTCCTGAGCTAGTCAGGCTTACTAGGGCCAACTTAGACCTACATAGGGAAGGATCTGGGGGACCCCCAGTACTGACCCTAAGCAGGCCTAACTTTGGAGTTAGAAGAGATAGATCTCATTCTAGGGACTCCAACATCTCTGTGCACTCTCATGCCTCTGCCCAGAGGAGAATGATCTCTCCCCAGAGGAGACTGACTTCCCCTCAGAGAAGAGAACATGAAGCAAGGATGAAACAGGCTAATCTGAGGATCCAGAGGGAAGAACTTGCCCTTGCCAAGGAGAAGCTTGCCTTTGCTAGAGAGCAACAGTTAAGTGGGGTAGTCCCCACTGGTGGCAGCAATATCCCTAAGGATAAAGACAGGAGTTTTGACACTAGACACCTGAGTAAAATAGTGCCCCCCTTTAAACAAGGGGATGACATCCACAAATGGATGACTGCTTTGGAGAGGGCCTGCACTGTCCAGTGCATCCCCCAGAGTCAGTGGGCAGCTATTTTGTGGCTCTCCTTTGAAGGCAAAGGTAGAGATAAGCTCCTCACTACTATAGCTGAGGATGCTAACAATTACCAAGTCTTGAAAAATACACTGATTGATGGGTTTGGCTTAACCACTGAACAGTACAGGTTGCTGTTCAGAGACACTCAGAAAATTCAGTCTCAAGATTGGGCTGACTTTGTAGATTGTGCCACTAAGGCTTTTGAAGGCTGGTTACTGGGAAGTAAAGTTACTGATTACACTGGATTGTATAATCTAATTATGAGAGAACAAATCTTAAGTAATTGTCAAAATCAGTTGTTGCATCAGCACCTTATTGACTCAGATCTGACCTCTCCCCAAGAATTGGGAAAGAAGGCAGACAGATGGGTCAGGACAAGGGTCAAGCAGCAGAACCAGAACCAGGGTGGTGGCCAGAAGAAAGCAGATCCCAAGGGTAATGAGAATAAGCAAAATGACCAGAAGTCTTCAACAGGGCCCCAACAATCTAAATAGGGTGGGTCCCAGAATTCCCAGAATTCCCAAAAGAAGAAGAATGGTCAGAAGAAACCATGGTGCCAATACTGCAAAAGTAATACTCACTGGTTTAGTGAGTACACCAAGAAAGGCCCAACTCCTACCACTACTGCCCCTAAGGCATCTGCACCCCCTAGTACAGTTAGTAGTGGTAGTAATCCTCCTAAGGCTATAGTGGGGTTAACCCTGGGAACTGAGGCGGGCTCTGACTTAGTCAGAACACCTACTCAGGCTGTTCTTGTTTGTACTGGGGACATGGATATGACCCCTACAATAAGTCCCAGTACTCTGGGCAAGTACAGGCAGACGCCTTTGATTAATGGAAAAATGGCTCAGGCCTACAGGGACACTTGTGCCAGTGTCACCATGGTGACACCTAACTTTGTGGACCCTGACCAGGTAATACTGGGAGCAGACTACCTGGTGACCAATGCTAGCAATGCCACTACCTCCCATAGTATGGCACTTGTTAACTTCTCCTGGGGAGGGGTAAATGGCCTCAAAAGGGTTGTGGTTAGTTCAGACCTCCCTGTGGACTGTCTTTTGGGCAATGATTTGGAATCCTCCTTATGGTCAGATGTGGAGTATAGGACTCATGTGGAAATGTTAGGTTTGTCAGCACATGTCCTTGCTGTGACTAGGTCACAGGCCAAGAAATGCCCAGCTGAACTAGTGCTGGATCCTGGAACAATGGACCAGACACTACCCAAGAGAAAGAGCAGTAGGGGTAAGATTGACTCTTCCCCCCTGCCTCAGGAACAGGATCAGCTCTCTCAGGAGACTGACCCCAAGACCCCAGAAGGAACTGTCCTAGAAGAGCTTGAGCCTGAACAGGTTGAGTTTCTTGGGACAGGGGGCCCTTCCAGGGCAGACTTGAGGCAGGCACAGTTAGACTGTTCCTCTCTTGAACCCCTCAGACAGCAGGCTGCTGCTGAGGCTGCAGGGAATGCCACAGGTGCCCATAAAGTGTACTGGGACGATGGACTCCTTTACTCTGAGGCAAGAGACCCCAAGCCTAGTGCTACCAGGAGGCTGGTCATCCCCTTGACTCTGAGAGGTTTCCTTCTCACCTTGGCCCATGAAATTCCCCTTGCAGGTCACTTAGGCCAGAACAAGACTTGGGACAGGCTTGCCCCACACTTTCACTGGCCTCACATTTCTGAGGACACCAAGAACTTTTGTCGTTCATGTGTCACCTGCCAAGCCAGTGGCAAATCAGGTGGCACAACAAAGGCCCCCCTTATACCACTACCTGTGGTGGGGGTTCCCTTTGAAAGAGTGGGGATTGACATTGTTGGACCAATGGACCCCCCAACAGCATCTGGGCACAGATTTATACTGGTGGTAGTGGATCATGCCACCAGGTATCCAGAAGCTATTCCCCTTAGAACCACTACAGCTCCTGTTGTGGCAAGGGCCCTGGTTGGAGTTTTCTCCAGAGTGGGGTTCCCTAAGTAGGTGATCTCTGACAGAGGTGCAAACTTCATGTCAGGATACTTGACTGCTATGTGGAAGGAATGTGGTGTCAATTACAAATTCACCACACCCTATCACCCACAATGCAATGGGCTTGTTGAAAGATTCAACAAGACCCTCAAAGGGATGATAAAAGGGTTACCAGAAAAGCTTAGGCGAAGAGGGGACATCCTTTTACCCTGCCTTCTGTTTGCTTACAGAGAGGTCCCACAGAAGGGGGTTGGTTACAGCCCTTTTGAGCTTTTGTTTGGACATCCTGTAAGAGGACCCCTATGTCTTGTGAAGGAAGGATGGGAGTTACCTCTCAAAAAGCCTAAACTTGACATAGTGGACTATGTACTTGGTCTCCGCTCCAGGATGGCAGAGTACATGGAGAAGGCATCTAAAAACCTTGAGGCCAGCCAGGAACTTCAAAAAGCTTGGCATGACCAAAAGGCTGTCCTAACTGTATACCATGCAGGACAGAAGGTGTGGGTGTTGGAGCCAGTAGCCCCAGCAGCTCTCCAAGACAAATGGTCTGGACCCCACATCATCATTGAACAAAAGGGAGAAGTCACCTATTTGGTGGACATGGGAACTCCCAGGAGCCCTCACAGAGTACTTCATGTGAATAGGCTCAAAGCATTTGTTGACAGGGAGGACATGGGCTTGCTCATAGCCACAGATGAGGGACAGGAGGAAGAGAGTGACCCTCTCCCAGACCTGCTCACTCAGAACCCTGATGATGGGTCAGTGGATGGTGTAGTCTTTTCTGACAGCCTCTCTGAGCATCAGCAACAGGATTGTAGGCAAGTCCTTCAATCCTTCAGACAAATGTTTTCTCTGACCCCCAGTCAGACAAACTGGTGCACACATGAGGTGGACACTGGAGACAGTCTGCCTATAAAGAGTAAAATCTACAGGCAACCTGACCACGTCAGGGACTGCATAAAAACTGAAGTACAAAAGATGTTGGAATTGGGAGTCATTGAACCCTCAGAGAGCCCTTGGGCTAGTCCTGTAGTTCTAGTGCCTAAACCTCACACCCAGGATGGTAAGAGAGAGATGAGGTTTTGCGTAGACTACAGGGGTCTCAATGCTGTCACTAAGACAGATGCCCATCCAATACCAAGAGCAGATGAACTCATTGACAGATTGGCTTCTGCCAAGTTCTTGAGTACATTTGACCTGACAGCTGGTTATTGGCAAATCAGGTTAGCTGAGGATGCCAAGGCCAAGACAGCATTTTCTACCCCAGGAGGTCATTACCAATTTGTGGTGATGCCCTTTGGTTTGAAAAATGCCCCTGCCACTTTTCAAAGGTTGGTGAACCAAGTTCTCACTGGGTTGGATGACTTTTGTGCAGCATATCTAGATGATATTGCTGTCTTTAGCTCCACCTGGAAGGATCACCCGATCCACCTGAGGAAAGTTTTAGAGGCCCTGCAAAAGGCAGGCCTCACTATCAAGGCTACTAAGTGCCAGATAGGGCAGAGTCAAGTTGTATACTTGGGCCACCTTGTAGGTGGAGGCCAAGTTCAACCTCTGGAGAGCAAGATACAGGCCATAAAGGACTGGGCTCCTCCAACCACCCAGACACAGGTCAGAGCTTTCTTGGGCCTGTCTGGTTATTACAGGAAATTTGTCAGAAATTATGGGACCATTGTGACTCCACTTAATGACCTGACAAGTAGGAGAATGCCAAAGAAAGTTCAGTGGACAGTTAGCTGTCAGAAGGCATTCGATGACCTAAAGCAGGCCATGTGCACTGCACCTATTCTCAAGAGTCCAGACTACTCCAAGCCATTCATTGTCCAAACAGATGCTTCTGAGTTGGGTGTGGGAGCTGTTCTATCTCATCTGAATATTGATGGTCATGATCAGCCCATTGCTTTTATAAGCCGAAGGCTGACCCCTAGAGAGAAACGTTGGTCAGCTATTGAGAGGGAGGCTTTGCTGTGGTTTGGGCCCTGAAGAAGTTGAGGCCATACTTGTTTGGTACTCACTTCAAAGTTCAGACCGACCATAAGCCCCTCTTATGGCTAAATCAAATGAAGGGTGAAAACCCCAAACTTCTTAGGTGGTCCATTTCCCTACAGGGGATGGACTTTACAGTGGAGCACCGCCCAGGAACTGACCATGGTAATGCAGATGGTCTCTCCAGGTACTCCCACTTAGAGCAAGAAGACTCACCTGGTCAAGGTTAGTTTAATGTCCCTAAGTTTGGGGGGGGGGTTATGTAGGAGAGTGGGGTCTGCAATCCCATGGCCACCCCAGATTTTTGCTTTTTGCTTCACTGGTTTACGACTTTCCCTGGCTGTGGGCCTGCTAATCAGACCCACAGCCTAGCTGTTCTCTCTCTAAATTACAACCATGTACCTTAGGTGCATTTTACCAATTGGTACTGGGCCACCTTATCAGTCCCTGTACAGCATACCTTAGGTATCCAGGGCATAGGTGTACCCAGGGCCTACCAGGGGCTGAAGCATGTATTATGCCACCCCTGGCTGGCCACCCAAACAGACACAACTGGCTGCACGACAGCTGGGGCAAGGTGGTGAAAACACCCTTTGCTTTAGATATAGTATTCCTATATCTAACCCTAAAATGGACACATATATTCCTATCAGTCACTCCTATGGCAGGCCTTATCAATCCTGAAGGCAGAGTGCTTGGAATTATGTGAGATGGTGCTCTGGCATGAGCTGAGCCCGTTTGCAGCTTGCGGAACCAAGTCCAAACAGCTGTTCCATGATAACGCTATACCATATACTCTTAAGTGCATTATAATCCTCGCGGTTAAATGCTAACTTAGGTATAGCATTATCAAAACATGTCGAGTAAGGTGTCATATGAATTGGAATACTAACCCCTCGCCAATTCTGGCGACGGGGTTAGCATTCCACCCTTCTAGAGGGACACGACATGTATGTAACTGTGAACCCCGGTTAAAGTCAGACATAGCCTCAGCTCCACAAAATGGATGCTGCCACCGAGACACAAGTCTGCCCTCCTGCTGCTGGGAGTCCTTCCAGCAACGGAGGCCTGGACAAAGGGTTTCCTGTCAGGGGCGATGCTAGCACCATCCCAGACAGGATTTTGTGTATCCCAGATAGGCAGGGCTGAAAGGAAGGTGACTGCAAGTGGCACCCCGGTGCTCACTGTGCATATGCCGGCTCAAACCAGTTCCTGGGGCACACCAGCCCCTGAGCTGGGGAGAGACCGGACAAAGGAGAGGGGTGTAACCACCCCCCTCCTAGTCCCACCCATAGGGCAGGACTTAGTCGCGTGCCAGCCCCTTTTCTTAGGGTAAAGGTAGGAGCAGGCCCCCTTCCCAAATTAGATAATCTTGAATCTTGAAACTACTTTCCACGAAAGGAACTCTTGACTCTTCTGAAGACTCTCCCTTGTGGCTAAGGAGTAGCCACCCTGCACCAGCAGGCACCATCGAAGCTCTTGCGGTTTGCTGTAAGTCCATCCTCCAGATCAAGACTGCCCAGCTCGACGAGACCCGGATTCTCAGCCATCTCTGACCTCTACCTACATCATCCAGCCCAGCTGAGATTCGTGGGTGTGACGAGACCCGTGGGACCGGCCATCTTCAAGACCTGCACGACGCTTCACCAGCACGACCCCCGAGAGACCCTCGAGTAAGTGCATTGGGGTTTGAGAAGCCCTAACCCTTAGCCGCTCCAGCACCGAAGTCCAGCCCCCCAGCATCCACGAGATCTGCGTGGGGCCCTTCTGCTTCTTTGCTGCTTGCCACGTTGTCCGGTCACTTGCCCGTTGGCTAGTGACCCTCTAGACGACGTACCACGACGTTTTCACCGCTGGTCTAGGTCCCCTAGACTGGCCCTTGCTTCTTGTCCAACAAGAAGTACCCTGGACCCTCCTGGTCCACTCCAGACGCCATTTTGACTCCACCGCGTGGGCTTGCCTTTGCCAAGGGTTGTTGCTCAAATCCTGAGTCCAGCATCGCCGACAGCCGACAGCCTCGTGGGACAGCTCGCACCTCCAGCCTGGTCGCCGACAACGCCTCCTAGCCCGTGTGACTGCAGAGTCCAGCGTCGCCCACTCACCTGGTCGAGGTGACTTCATCCGGTGCCATCCTGGTGCCCACATAATCACTGGCTAGTGATTAAGAACTGAGTCCCCTCTGCTTTCAGATCGTCTCCTTCACTGATCCAGCCTTGGATCACACCGAACATCTTCACTGGTCGCCTGCCAGCAACTTCTTCTTTCAGGCTCCATAGACTTCAACGAGGATTCCCGACGTCACTTGAACCCCATGCAGCCGCGGCCCCTGGGCTAGGTAACTTGAGTATCTCGGTACTCCAGCACAGGTTCACTATCCAAGTGTCCAGATCCTTTGTCGTTTTCAGTCTATCTAGTCGGATTCGTCCGGAAACAGTAACTTTAGAAACGCTAGCATCCATAGACTTCTTCCCGCATCCCGCGTGAGAGTGCACACTCTGCACCCGATCTCCCTAGGCCTCCTGCTCGTAATCTTAAGGTTCAGTAGTGTAGTCCTAGTGATCCTGAAGCCTCTGGATCTTGTTACTTACCTGCTAGTATTTCGCATTCCACTTTTTGTGTATATGGTTTTTCGTGCCCCTCGGGCATTTGTGTAAATTGTGCAACTTAAAGTATTTTCGTAAGAGTTTTGTATTGTGCTTAGCTCCCTGACTCATAAAGAGTTCAGGGTAGAACTGTTATTAATAAATATCCTATATTTTTATAACAACTTGTGTGGTGTCCTTTCACTTGGTGTTCAAGGGGTATATGTGATGGTAAAACAGCTGGCTTAACACGCCCTCTAGAGTTTAGCCTGAAGACTGCTCGTGTCCATGCTACTAGGATAGCTGGTCTAAAAGGTTGACTTACAACCAATCATCAATAAGGGTTGTTTGGTATGATACAAAGTGATCACTAGAATAGTGAGCACTATATATATCAGGCCAACTTCTCACAGACCGGACAAAAAAACATTAGATGGACGTCATCTTCTTTTGCCTTTTGAGAGCAGAGAATACAAAAACCGCTATCATTTACCCCCCCATCCACAGGTGTTTGCATTCGTCTGGAGCACCCCATATCTAAATTGCAAATATAACGTTTTTGCTAGTGGTGGTCCTATCTCGTCCATAAACGGTTCGAATGCAGCATTATCCTTTACGTTCAGGAATTTCTGGGTCAATATGCCAATTGATGAACTATGAAGTAGCTCACCATTGACATAAGCCCAGAAAGTGGACTTTAGAAGTTTTTTACATGGGGGTGTCATATTCTGAGGCTCTTCCCAGTAATGGGATAACCCTAACCTAATACACCAAAAGGAAATATGTTTTAACCATGCAATTTTCTTGTACTCATCCATCTGAATAACTTCTAACAATCCACTTTTATAATTACACAGCTCCGGGGTTGTCCAGAGCCTTACCCAATACAACAATGGCCTTAAGATTGCTTGATAATCTGTCCGTTTGAGATCAATATCCAAAAACACTGGAACTAGGGGAGTTCTAGTTGGTATTTTTAACAACCTACGTATGAAGTGATTTTCTTCCCGTTCAAAGTTGCTTTTACAACAATGCCCCCAAACCTCAGCACCATAAAGTGCCGCTGATTGGGCCTTTGCCTTAAATACTTCAAGTGTCGGCGTGATAGCTTTAGAATGACTTGCGCCGTGCACTTTTAGTATGGGCATCGAACTTTGTTTGAAAGACAATCTACTTTTTACCAGATGCCCCTTCCATGAAAGGGTACTATCCAACATAATACCTAGATAATTATAGCTCTCCACATACTCCAATTTTTGATTATTTAAGGCCAAATTATTCCTAAAGGACTTTTGCGGGTTTATGGACATATATTTTGTTTTAGACAAATTTATTTCTAACCCCTTCTCTACACAGTAACCATAGAATTTGTTCACCAGATTTTGGAGAGCCTTCGGACTCTGAGAGATGAGGAGAGATGAGGATTGTATCATCGGCAAAAAGAAGTGCCGTGATTGCCTCATCTCCTAGCTTCGGGAAGTCATGATTGCAGCAAATATGTAGGTATGTCATTAACATATAGTGAGAAGAGCGTAGGCTCCAGCACACAGCCTTGGTGCACGCCACGACTCACAGGAATGGGCTTTGATACTTCACCTCCCTTCCCCCATCTGACTTTGGCATAGTTCCCTGTGTGTAGTCTGATGAGTTCTTGGAGTAGCTCACCGGGGACCCCCATATTTCTTAGTGTGGTCCACAGGAGATTACGTGGGACAATGTCGAAGGAGGCCCTCAGATCTATAAACGCCACATACAGGCTGCCCTTTCTTATATTAATATACTTCCAGCAGATGTACGTGAATCTAAATACTTGATCCACCGTGCTGGTGTTTGACCTAAACCCTGCTTGATATTTGGTCAATGTCTGAGTCTCCTCTATCCATTCTAAAAGTCTATTTAAAATGTGTCTGGCAAAAACCTTCTGTAAAAGATCAATTAAACTAATTGGGCGATAATTGCCCGGGTCATAACGATCCCCTTTTTTAAAAATTGTTACAATTTCTGCCCCTTTCCAACTATCGGGAATCGGTGTTCCAGCCACTATGGAGTTACATAAAAAGTTAATATAAGGCCCCCATACTTCCACATCATGCTTTAATAAGTCGCCGGGGATCTTATCAGGTCCTGGGGCTTTGCCTGCTCTGATGGCCTGTAATGCCTGCATGGTCTCCTCTATACTAAATCGTAAAGGAACAATACTCAGTGCTAAGTTGCTCTCTTGGACTTGTATGGGCAACCCCTCTTTGTCATGTGAATAGAGTTTAGTAAAATGGTCACACCATGTTTTTTCGTCAAGGTAAATATCCTTAGATGATCTACCCTTTCTATTCCCCTTTGATATTAAATTCCAAAAGGTACTCTGATCTCTCAATTTAGCTGCAGTTAGTAGATCATCCCATAATGCATCATGCCACGCTTTTTTCGCTTGAGTCAGGGTTTTATTATATGCATACCTACTTTCTCTTATGCACTGGGATTTCTTAGTTTTAACAGCCTGAATCAAGTGGGACTTTGCTAGACGACATTCTTTATTGTACCAAGGATTAGCTAACTCTAAATGACTTTCATTTGGGTTCTTATCCCTTTACAAATTTTGCTCAAAAAGGGAGTTAGAGCATCTACCAGTTGATAGTGTAGGTCTAACACACCCTGGGTGCCTAATAGGGGCTCCTGGCAAGATGCAATAGTATCAGAGAAAGTATTGTAAATATTTAGCATCGTCGAATCTTTAGCCAGGATGTAAGGCCATCTCAGAGCACGTCTGTTATTTGATACCTGCAGTTCCCCGAAAGAATTATTCGATGCGACCTCTTCAGCTGGTTTAGATATAAAAGGCTGCGGGTTTAACCATAGTTGAAGTGGAAAATGGTCACTCTCTGTCCTGATATCTATTTTAAAGTCAATAATTAAATACCATAGACTCAGAGAGACCAATATAAAATCTATATGTGACTTACAATTACCTTTACGAAAGGTTGGGGCTGCTGGTTGTTAGAAAGGCGATCCCAGGGGAGACAGAAGATGTCTGACTGCCCGCCCCGAGACCCACCTCTCCGTATGGAATTGGCCGAGCGCCGTCGAGAGGCCTCCTTGGCGAGGCTCCTCTCCTACTATCGTAACAGCCGAGCAATCACACCACTACAGAGGGACACCACACGAGAGTAGAATTAAGAGTCTTTATATAAAGAATAAAGGCAAGATTCCGCAGCAATATGTACAGGGGGATCGGGAGATCCTCAAAAGTCTCAGTATCAGGGGAAGGGGGTAGCAGGACAGTCTTGGTACCAACTGGTACTAGGATACCCTGCGCACAGCTCTCAATCCTCGAGCTGGGGGGTGCAAGGAGCCGCGACGTCGTCAGCAGGGCTCTGAGGATGGTTCAGCTTGGTCGGGCCGCGACAGCGTCAGCAGGGCTCCGAAGGTGGTTCAGCTTGGTCGAGCCGCGACAGCGTCAGCAGGGCTCCGAAGGTGGTTCAGCTTAGTCGAGCCGCGACAGCGTCAGCAGGGCTCCGAGCATGGTTCAGCTTGGTGGAGCCGCGACAGCGTCAGCAGGGCTCAGAGGATGGTTCAGCTTGGTGGAGCTGTGACAGCGTCAGCAGGGCTCAGAGGATGGTTCAGCGTGGTGGAGCCGCGACAGCGTCAGCAGGGCTCGACTCACAGATACAACTGGTGTCCTGATCCAGGGCTGGCCCAGATATAGGACTGGAGATCTTTGATGTCCGGACCCTCGCGCCTGGGGGTCAGAGGGGCCGGGATGAAGGTGTCCAGACACCCAGCAGGGGGGTGGAGCCAGCGCCCAGGGAGACCGGGGGCGATCGATTCAGGCATCCGGGGACGGCTGGAGGGCCATCGAAACTCCTCTCCTCCTGGATCCGTCAAGTGGCCACTTTACCACCTGGGTTGATCTTGGTGCCACGATGTCGGGGCTTCGCTGGGGCCGCGGCCGGGGTCGGGCCGAGGCCACGTGCTCGGGACGTGATGGGCCCAAGATGGAGTCGGGCCTGAAATGGTGGCCCGGGGTGGTGACCGGACCTGCAGAGTTGGGGCGAGCCGGGTTCGACGGGTTCCAGGGGGGAGAGCTGGTGGTTGCCAGGGGGGTTGCTCTCGTCGAGAGTTCGTTGAGGGTGGTGTCCGGGGGGCGACAGCGGGTCGATGGAGGGCCGATGTCGTCCAGGGCCCGCCATGCGGAAGGGGGAGGACCACGCCACGAGGCCGGGTCCAACACACGTTCCCGCCAGCTGAAGGCGGGGAGAGTCACCCATCTTCTTGGGGATTCTCCTCGTCGAGGCGGAAGAAGCGGGACAGGCCGTCAGCGTTGGCGTGGTCGTTGCCAGGGCGATGCTCCACAGTGAAGTCCATCCCTTGCAGGGAGATGGACCATCGCAGCAGCTTCGGGTTCTCGCCACGCATCTGCATCAGCCACCGCAGGGGCCGGTGGTCGGTCTGGACCCGGAAGTGGGTGCCGAAGAGGTAGGGCCGGAGTTTCTTTAGGGCCCACACGACTGCGAAGGCTTCTCTTTCGATGGTGCTCCACCGTTGTTCTCGAGCCAGCAGCCGCCGGCTGATGAAGGCCACAGGTTGGTCAACCCCCTCGGGGATAACTTGCGACAGGACCGCCCCGATGCCGTGCTCCGAGGCGTCGGTTTGGACCACAAACTCTCGGCTGTAGTCGGGGGCTTGGAGCACAGGGGCGGTGCACATGGCAGCCTTCAGAGTCTCAAAGGCCGTCTGACACTCGGGGGTCCAGTGTACTTTCTGTGGTTGCCTTTTGGAGGTCAGTTCAGTGAGGGGCCCTACAATGCTCCCATAGTCTTTTATGAAGCACCGGTAATATCCAGTGAGCCCCAGGAAGGCTCGGACTGCTGTCTGGGTGACCGGGGGCTCCCAAGCCACGATGGCGTCAATCTTTGGTTGGAGGGGAGCCACATGGCCGCTCCCCACTTGGTACCCCAGATAGGTCACAGACCCTTGGCCTATCTGGCACTTGCTCGCTTTCACTGTTAGTCCGGCCCGTCGGAGGGCCGTCAGGACCTCCCAGAGGTGCCTCAAGTGCTCGTCCCAGTGGAGGCTGTACACCGCAATATCTTCCAGGTATGCGGCACTGAACTCTTCTAACCCCGCTAGCACCCTATTCACCAGTCTCTGGAAGGTAGCCGGGGCGTTTTTCATGCCGAAGGGCATCACCTTGAAATGGAAGTGGCCATCGGGGGTCGAGAAGGCAGATCGCTCTTGGGCACCAGGGGTGAGGCCGATCTGCCAATATCCGGCCGTGAGGTCGAAGGTGCTGAGGTATCTGGCGGCCCCCAGGCGATCGATCAGTTCATCAGCCCGGGGGATGGGATGGGCGTCGGTCCTGGTAACGGCATTCAGTCCCCGGTAGTCGACACAAAACCGGAGTTCTGGAGGGGCGCCGGGGGCGGCGGCTTTAGGGACCAGGACAACTGGACTGGCCCAGGGACTGTCTGAGGGCTCGACCACTCCCAGGGCTAGCATCTTGGCAACTTCGGACTGGATGCAGGCCCGGACTCGGTTGGGAACTCGGTAGGCCCGATGTCGCACGGGCGGGCTGTCCCCGGTGTTGACATCGTGGACACACCACTGTGTGACCCCGGGAGTGAGCGAAAACAGGTCCGCAAACTGCCCCAACAGCTCTTGGCAGTCCTGGCACTGTTCGGAGGTCAGGGCGGAGGAGAGGGGGACTCCCTCGATGGAACCATCTTTGTCAGAGTACTTCAGGAGGTCGGGCAGGGGCTCGGAGTCGTCTTCGGCTCCGTCATCTGTAGCTAGCAGCAGGCTCAGCTCCGTGCGGGCAAAGTGAGGCTTGAGCCGGTTGGCGTGCAGAACCCGGAGGGGGTTCCTGGGAGACTCCATGTCCACCAGATAGGTGACGGGGCTCTTGCGCTCCACCACTTTGAAGGGCCCCGTCCACTTGTCCTGGAGGGCACAGGGTTCGACCGGGGACATGACCCAGACTTGTTGGCCCAGTTCGAACTCGATGGACGAGGCGTTCTGATCATACCAGCGTTTCATCTCCTCCTGACTGGCCTCCAGGTTGGCCTCGGCAAGTTCCCGGAACTTCCGAGTCTGGTTCCGGAGGGTCAGGAGGTACCGGTAGACATCCGGCGGAGCATCTCGGACTGTAGTCTCCCAGCCTTCTTTGACCAGGCTGAGGGGACCTCGGACAGGGTGTCCGTACAATAGTTCAAAGGGGCTGAACCCCAGGGACTTCTGTGGCACCTCCCGATAGGCAAACAGGAGACAGTGCAGCAGGACGTCCCATTTGCGGCGTAGGGGCTCTTCTAGGCCCTTGATCATCCCCTTGAGTGTTCTATTAAACCGCTCCACAAGTCCATTCCCTTGGGGGTGATACGGGGTGGTGAACTTATATGTGACCCCGCACTGTTGCCACAGGGACCGCATATATTTGGATATAAAGTTTGTGCCCCGATCACTCACGACCTCTCGGGGTAATCCCACTCGGGAGAAGATTCCCATTAGTGCTCGGCCCACCACGGGGGCCGTTACGGTCTGGAGGGGGATGGCTTCTGGGTAGCGGGTGGCATGGTCCACCAGGACGAGGATGAAGCGGTGTCCCTGAGAGGTGCGGGGGCCCAGGGGCCCCACGATATCGATCCCCACTCGCTCAAAGGGGGTTGTTACCACGGGAAAGGGTTGGAGCGGGGCTTTGACTTTCCCCCCGCTCTTCCCGCTAGCTTGACAGGTCGGACAGATCCTGCAGTGGTTGCTCACATCGTTACGCATTTTGGGCCAGTAGAAATGGGTCACCAGGCGGCTGTAGGTTTTGTCCTGCCCCAGGTGCCCTGCGAGGGGCACGTCGTGTGCCAGGTTTAAGAGGAAGTCTCTGAATCGTAGGGGGACCACCAACACTCGGCTGGCCCCCAGTTCGGCAATTTTCTGTTTACTGTATAGGAGGTCGTGGTCCCAGTAGACCCAGTGGGACCCCAGCGTGTCCCCGGCGGCTTGAGCTGCGGCTTGCTGCTGGGTCCCCTCGAGGGAGGGACAGGTCTTCTGTTCCTGCCGGAATTGTTCTCGGGTGGGACCACCTTCCTGGCGCCATTGGCCTAGTTCAGGGATGTCGCCGAGCTCGGCGATGTCTTCGCGGTTGGGCTCCGGTGGCCCGGACTCAAGGCCGGTTTCTTCATCGCCGGCGGCCGGCGGAGGCGCGGGCCACTCCTGTTCTTCGGTCGGGGCGGCCTCAGTCGGCGCCGGGGCCCGGGCTGCCATGGATCGAGTGGTCGCGCAAACCCACTCGGGTAGTCCCAGCATCCCCAGATGCTCTCTTCGCTCGACTTGGGCCCAGGGGGAACTCTCGAGGTCGTTTCCGAGGAGGCAGTCCATGGGGGCGTCGTCCCGGACGGTCACCTTTAGAATGCCTGACACCCCTCCTCACTCGAAGGGGATTCGGGCCATCTGGCACAGGGTCTCGGAATTGTCGGCGGCCAGCACGGGGCACAGTACATTTGGTAGGATCTGTTCGGGGGTCACCAAGTGGCAGCGGACGGCTGTCACACTGGCTCCAGTGTCACGGAGTGCTTCGTACCCGGCGCCCATTAATGTTGACCCACTGACGGTACTTTTGGGTGTTGCTCGGGAGTGGGGCCCGGGGGATCATGTCTCTCTCGCCCAGACAGACTAGGGCCATGGCGGCTGGCTCCCACTCGGTCTGGTCCTCGTTGTAGACCTCTTCTTCTTCCTCCCCTCCTTCTCCCAGGGCTGCGGCAGCGATCTGGCGGGTCAGAGGCCCGGTGAGTCCGGGACGCTGGTTCAGGGGGCAGCGGGGGTCACTGGCAAAGTGACCTGGCCGCTGGCACTTGTAGCAGGTAGCGCTCGGGCAGGGCCCCGGCCGTGCTGGGGGGCCCTCTTCTGGTCAGGGACGGTGAAGTGTTGTTCTGGGGCGACCCCCGGGGTGGACTCCGGGGCGGCGCAGGCGGAAAGTCTCGGCTCCGGTTCTGGCCTCCTCCGCCGCCTCGCTGGCGGGGGTGCCCTTGTGTGTTCCGTCCGGATTCTTCTATCGGGGTCCGGGGGACCCGGGTGCTCACCCATCGATCGGCCTTGACGGTGAGTTTCCGTGGCTCGGTCAGTTTGCTGTCGAGTAGATGCTGTCTGAGCTCGACAAAGCAGTTGTTGGAGAGGTGCTCCCATACGATGAGGTCGAACAGCTGCTCGTAGGTGGTCACTTTGCTGCCCTTGATCCACCCTTCTAGCGCTCTGCTATAAAAGTTCACGTACTCCACCCATGTAGTACCGGGGATCTTTTTACAGTCTCTGAATCTCTGCCGGTACATCTCAGGGGTGAGTCCATACCGGGTGAGCAGGGCGTCCTTCATGTGATCATAGGAGGACATCACGTCGTCGGCCAGTTCCAGCAGGGTGTCTCTTCCTTCGCTGACGAATTTCCCCCATAAGCCGGCACCCCAATCTTTTCGGTGTATGCGATGCGCGGCCATGGCGACTTCGTAGGCCTTAAACCACTGCTGGATGTCGTCATTTTTGTAGTACTCTTTGACGACATCCTTGGGAATGTGGACCTTCGTGTCGGCAGGAGGCGGGGGGTTTCGGGTCATAGCGGCGCCAGCTTCTTCGCTCTTGGCCTTAATCTCCAATTATTTGAGGCCACGCTCGTGCTCGAACGTGAGTTTCTTTTCTTCCAATTCGCTCTGCCTCCGTCTCTCCTCCAGGTCTCCTTGCAGCCGTAGTTTCTCAAGGGCGATTTTCTTTTCTGCTAACTGGAGTTCTCCGTCCAGCCGGAGTCGGGCGAGCTCCAACTCGTGGAGCCGGCTTCTCTCTCGTTCCCGGGCGTCTTCGTGGGAGAGGCCCATGTCTCTGTTGGTGGTTCTTTCCTCTGTGGGGGCTGCTGAGGTCTCCTCGGTTGGGGGTGGTGTCTCTCGGGCCTCCACCCATGTTTGCAGCGCTTCTTTAAAATCTTCTTTGGTACTTAGTCCGGTGGTAGCGATACCTAAGTTTTTGCAAAATTGTTTGAGTTCTTTATGTGTGTACTCCTCCAATAGTTCCTTCTGGAACTCTGCAGTCGTTCCGGCTTCCTTAGCGCTCATGGTTGCTGTGGGTCTCTGTTAGTAGTGGGCGAGTTTACTCGCTGTACGATATGCGTCTGCTCGGATCCCGTCGCCTGCCACCAATGTTAGAAAGGCGATCCCAGGGGAGACAGAAGATGTCTGACTGCCCGCCCCGAGACCCACCTCTCCGTATGGAATTGGCCGAGCGCCGTCGAGAGGCCTCCTTGGCGAGGCTCCTCTCCTACTATCGTAACAGCCGAGCAATCATACCACTACAGAGGGACACCACACGAGAGTAGATTTAAGAGTCTTTATATAAAGAATAAAGGCAAGTTTCCGCAGCAATATGTACAGGGGGATTGGGAGATCCTCAAAAGTCTCAGTATCAGGGGAAGGGGGTAGCAGGACAGTCTTGGTACCAACTGGTACTAGGATACCCTGCGCACAGCTCTCAATCCTCGAGCTGGGGGGTGCAAGGAGCCGCGACGTCGTCAGCAGGGCTCTGAGGATGGTTCAGCTTGGTCGGGCCGCGACAGCGTCAGCAGGGCTCCGAAGGTGGTTCAGCTTGGTCGAGCCGCGACAGCGTCAGCAGGGCTCCGAAGGTGGTTCAGCTTAGTCGAGCCGCGACAGCGTCAGCAGGGCTCCGAGGATGGTTCAGCTTGGTGGAGCCGCAACAGCGTCAGCAGGGCTCAGAGGATGGTTCAGCTTGGTGGAGCCACGACAGCGTCAGCAGGGCTCAGAGGATGGTTCAGTGTGGTGGAGCCGCGACAGCGTCAGCAGGGCTCGACTCCCAGATACAACTGGTGTCCTGATCCAGGGCTGGCCCAGATATAGGACTGGAGATCTTTGATGTCCGGACCCTCGCGCCTGGGGGTCAGAGGGGCCGGGATGAAGGTGTCCAGACACCCAGCAGGGGGGTGGAGCCAGCGCCCAGGGAGGCCGGGAGCGATCGATACCAGGCGTCCGGGGACGGCTGGAGGGCCATCGAAACTCCTCTCCTCCTGGATCCGTCAAGTGGCCACTTTACCACCTGGGTTGATCTTGGTGCCACGATGTTGGGGCTTCGCTGGGGCCGCGGCCGGGGTCGGGCCGAGGACACGTGCTCGGGACGTCATGGGCCTAAGATGGAGTCGGGCCTGAGATGGTGGCCCAGGGTGGTGACCGGACCTGCAGAGTTGGGGCGAGCCGGGTTCGCCGGGTTCCAGGGGGGAGAGCTGGTGGTTGCCAGGGGGGCTGCTCTCGTCGAGAGTTCATTGAGGGTGGGCGACAGCGGGTCGATGGAGGGCCGATGTCGTCCAGGGCCCGCCATACGGGAGGGGGAGGACCATGCCACGAGGCCGGGTCCAATACTGGTCTATCAGATTGTAAGCGGCCATTACATGCCCTTAAGTTATGCCCCACGGTCAACTGTAAAATTTGAGTTGCTGCTACGGTGCATTTAACTAACCCAGTGGAATCCAAAGACGGGATATCATTTGCTATATCCTGTTCATCGAGTAGGTTATCGAGACCCAACGCTGGTTCATATTTACAGTTGAGATCCCCCCTACTACCACTAGCGCATTTGGTCCTAGTGTATCTAAAAAGGAATCCAGTAGCTCTACTACCTTTGATTCCTTATTAAGTGGATGTGGTCTATTATATATATTTATTAGATATACAGATTCCTTTTTTCTTGTCACCATCTTTAATCCCAGTAAATCCGGGGAAGGAATAGGCAATTGAGTAACTTCTATTTCTAAATTGACTCTTACCCAGATCACCAGCCCCCCCAACGCTCTCCCTCTTACTGATGGAATTGCGTCACAGTGAAAAGTTTTATACCCGAGCCTATGCGGGATATCTAAGGCCCAAGTCTCCTGGAGGAGGATGAGATCATAATCCTCAATGTAGGTGCACCAGACCAGGTCCCGTAGATTTCTAGCTAAACCTGCTATATTCCATGATATTAATCTTACGGGTAGATTTTCCTTAGGACTAAGTGGGGCTGCATTCAACAATGTATCTTGTATAGATATACTATCTAGGGGAATAGTTGCAGTACTTATTCCTTCCATTGGAATGTTTCCAGTGATATTACCCTCAAGCGCAGTACTACTGGTACGGCATGATCCTACATCTCCTGGGCTGCCATTACTATCCCCAGCACATTTAGGAATCTGATCACTCACCACTGCCATCAAAGCAGGACCAGGTCTAGGGCTGTCATTATTAATCAAAGTGGGCACCACTATCTGTAATTGCTCAAACTCTAGATTATTTATATGTAACTTTCCAACCTGAGTATTAGGAGATGCCCCCAAACCAAGGCTACCAACTGACAAGAGTCAATCGTTCTGATCCAAACTACTCAATGCATGATATCTGTTATGAGTTGAGATCTCAAAGTTTGGGCTTGTACTAGAATTTGGATGCCCACTTCTTGTATTATGCAATGAACCCTTAGCTAAATGGCTATAAAAGTATCCCAAGGGATGCACACCCACACTATTCTCACCCAGTTTCAGGGATGCTGCTCTAAGTAGCACAGTCGCAATGTGTTGGGGGTGTCTAAAATTGATAACAATACATTCGCCCCTACAAGTTTTCCTGGCATTACCAATCCAGGGTACCCATCTCGTTGTTAATATCTGGTCTGAATAATTTATCGGAAATCTACAGTTCTTATTCAGCCACGAAACGGTTTTATGTTTAAGCGAATCGTGTGATTCCTGGCTGAAATTGGGCTGTGAAGTGTCTAAGGGTGGGACATTTAAAAGTACGACAGCGTATGGTTCACAATCTGGTGGGAGATTAATTGGGCGTACTTTCCTCGGTTGAGCTGGTGACCCCCCTATATTCATTGGGACCACTTTAGTCTGTGTTGTCTGACCATCCGATCGGCCCGTCTCCCTAACATTAGCCGTGCTTACCCTCCCCACCAATGGCTTCTGTACAGCATTATTAGGTAGAATGTCCCTTTCCCTTGGTTTCAAGTTCTCATTACTAGTTGACCGGGTTAGAAGACCTCCCAATCTAGACACTTCAGCTGTCAGAAGACCTATTTTTGCCACTAAAGGCTTAACAACAGTTTCTAATTTAGCCTCAAGCATCTTGGCTATATGGTCCAGAAGGTCAGAATTCATATTGGTGTCATTGATAATAGTCATGGTTTCCTTGTGACCAATGGTGCTCCTCTGCACTGTTTCAAGTGTTTTCTTATGGTGTGTTCCTCCCCGCTTAGTCTGTGTTTTCCTGCATTTCCTTACCGCTCTCTTAACTGGAGAGCACCGTGGTGACGCGTCCATGGAATCATCTTGTAAATCTTGATCTGGTACATCCTGATCTACAACTAATACTGTCGGAATTTCCACTAGTGGGACACCAGTAGGAACATCAGAAATAGGAGGACAGTCCAAAATCAAACCACTATTGGCACCAGGGGGTGTAGTAGTTATCACAGGCAGATCTTCCCGACCCAGTGATTTCCTTCTATCATTATTAATCTTGCTGACCATTTTAACTAAATAGTTGCCCCTGGTTGATTTGTTCTTAGCCATTAGTAATAACTGAGTATAAACCCCAAGAACTTTTGTGCCGTTAAAATCACGGCGGCAGACGTAATGATAACTATGTCCTTACAAAGCACTTCCTTTCTATGCTATGAAACAAATGGTAATTTTAAAAACAAGAAAGAACAGTCATGAATATATGTCCAGATGCTTATTTCTCAGGTGTATTCACGACCAAGGGGGGTGGCCCTGCCCTGCCTCGGTCTGCCCGGACTGCACAGACTGCCCCGCCCTTGTCCCGGGCTTAGCCCGGGCGCTCCCGCGCGCGACTCGCGGGGCGAGAGGTGTTCCTCTCCTTTTACGCGCCTCTGGGCGCTCTGGTGTCGTCACTTGCACGCGCACAGCCGCCGGGGCACCTGGGGATTGAAGTCCCAGCCCTCGCGGCGGCGGTGGTGCTGGCGCTGGAGTGCGGGACCCGGTGTGGCAGATAGCCATTCCCCTCACGGCGTGGATGCTGGCGCTGGGGTGCGGGACCCGGTAAGGCAAAGGGCTGTTCTCCTCACGGCAGGCAAAGCTCCCAATGAGCACTCGGCGCTCCTCTCCCTTTACGCGCCTCTGGGCGCTCTGGTGTCGTCACTCGCACGCGCACAGCCGCCGGGGCACCTGGGGATTGAAGTCCCAGCCCTCGCGGCGGCGGTGGTGCTGGCGCTGGAGTGCGGGACCCGGTGTGGCAGATAGCCGTTCCCCTCACGGCGTGGATGCTCGCGCTGGGGTGCGGGACCCGGTAAGGCAAAGGGCCGTTCTCCTCACGGCAGGCAAAGCTAGTTAGAATTTCTTCCATTAACCCTCTGCTCACAAGCATTTCCCATTGTTAAATAAATGTTGTTTTATAGCTCAAATTATCCTTGTGGAGAGAAGCACTCATGGCCGACTTTATACTAAACTATTAGGGCAAGTGGGATTTTTAAAACGGCCGATGCTAAATAATACAGCTCACTGGAAATTGTTATGAACCTCTGCAGGATAAATAAAGACTAGTAAGGGGTTAGAACTGCTCTTGAGCCAATCTGATATGTACACTCGCCTTTTCAAACTGAGGGAAAGTATTTAAAATGTGTGGTCAGTGCGAAATCGTTAGTGTTTCTGAAGCTCATTATATTGTGTTTGCAGTGCAGTTTATGTCAGGCACATCTTTCTTAACATTAAACAAAAGATTGGTTTTCGGGGAATTCGATGAAGCAGACTGGCAGGTGGCATTGTCTTCCCCACGGGAGGTGGCCATACCCTCTAGGCTGCGCCTGGTTTAGCTAAAGATACTCCACAGGGTGTACTACAGCAGTGTCACTTTACACACCATGGGGAGGGCTGAACACCGTCTCTGCCTGAGAGGTTGCGGGGAGGAAGGAACCTTTTTTCACACCATATGGCAGTGCCCTGGGATAGCGGCGTATTGGGCCAGGGTTATGAGAACTGTGTCACGGGTGGTGAAAGAGTCGATGGTGCCTGAGCCAAGATGCTGTCTGCTGAACATATGGGAACCAAACGACCTTGCCCATCCAGCTCAGGATTGGGTGACACTGGGGGTAATGTATGCCAAACGGAACATTGCCAAATACTGGGGATCTGTGGAGGTACCTGTGATCAATGATTGGTGCAGGGATCTTGATGCAGCGATGCTGGCGGAGAAAGTGGTGTACGTGAACCGGGGGTGTCCCCAAAAGTGGGGCAAAATCTGGGGGTCCTGGAACGAGTATAGAGGTTTTTGTGCGATCCACCTTTGTCTGATGGATAAGGAGACTCTGATTAGGGGGAGGGGGTTCGGGGATGCCGAGTTATGTGCCACTGTTTTAGCATGTCTGATGTTCTTTATTATCTTTAAGTATGTAGCGACACTGTTGATTACAATGCACAATCGTAATCGTCTCATGTACTGTATGTCTTTCATATGCCCTGCTATTGTTCTTGATAAAAACAATTTTTTTTTTTAAAAGATTGGTTTTGAGCGAGCAGCCCGTATCCTTACAGATGCCATGAATGGGTGCTTCTAAGCTTCTTATTATATTGATGGCTTTTCCTGCTCTGCAGAAAATGAAAACAGGCAGCTGTTGCCGCCATCAAAGCAAAAAGTAGTCTTATCTTTTTTACTAAACGAATGTTCATTTCTTCTGCATGCGCAAAATAAAAGAGCAGTTTTCGCACATTATGTCTTAACATGATGTGAACAACTGACAGCAAGTGATAAGCGTGCCTCCTTTTCACAACTCATTATCTTTTGTGAAAAGGTCTGTTTTAATACATTTGTATCTAGGTTTTAATTTGCAATTATATGAATGTTACCACATCAGGCTAGTTTCAGGTGTGACTTTTGACCTCCGTCCTCCACTTTCCCAGGACAATTATTCTCAAACAGGACTAAGCGAGCTACCCTTAATCGCAATGCTCCCCTCCCCCAGCAGAGCCCACAGCGAAAAGCTTCAAAGCGGTGATAAACCCAAACGCCTGAAGCAGGAGTCATCTCATGACTCAAAAGCTCTCCCATGGGAGGCATAGTCAGCGGCTGGATGCAATTCATTCTATTTTAGCAAACTACAGGAGTGTGAGAGGACAGAAAACAGAAACTACATCATCTCAATCCCATGAAGGCCGCTCCCTCAGCAGTGCAGGAAATAGACAACAAGCATTCAACTCCACATAATTCAACATAACGCCACACAATTAAGTGCCACACAATGTCACAACACACAAATCCACGCGGAATAGTTCCACTACCCACAACACATTTAAACATCTCATAATAACAAGCCACACAATTCAACTACAGACACTTCCACTCCACATCATTCCACTCCATGCCACATAATTACAAACCAATAAAATAAACTCCAGATAATTCCACCGCTCCATGCCACAAAATTCCACTTCACATAATTCTACTCCACGTTACATAATGCCACTTCACTCCAAACCTTAAAATTACACTCCATGCAACACAATTCAACTCCAGATAATTCCACAACACATAATTACACTCCAACCTATATAATTACACTGTATGCCACATATTTACACTCCACATATATCCACTCAATTCCAAAACACATAATTACACTCCACAAAATGTGCAACATAACACATAATTCCCTAAAATATAATACCGCTCAACACCATGCAACATATTTCCACTCCAGACCATGCCACATAGTTCCACTCCACATGTTACATAATTCCACACACCACACAATTCTGCACAACATATTAACACCCTACACAATGCCACATAATTCAACAGCACACCACATAGTTCAACTCCACTACTTGCCAGTACACAACACAGAATACCATTCAACATAATTACACTCCGTGACACACAAACCCACTCTACATAATCCCAGTACACTCAATACCACATAATTACTATCCACATAATTCCATTTCACAGCATGGCACTTAATTCCACTGCACAACTCCACTACACACCATTCCACAAAAAACAATTTCAATCCTGTAGTGTAGCGGTCTAGTGCACGCACGTTGCGTAACGACGCGACGTGCGGCGGCGGCCATTTTGGATGCGCGCGCATCCCAGAGCGCGAGATAGAACGAGTGCCAGAGCAGGGAAGACACCTGGCTCGGCGATCTCTGGAATAAATAGCATAACCTCACTGCTGTGTCCTGTGGCCATTTCGGGGAGTCACCACAACTTTACAAATCCACCCACATAATTCCACTCCACTCCATAACACATGGATAAAAGACATTGCCATTTACAACGCCAATAGCTCTTGGATTGCCAAAACCTATTGGCTTTTTTCAGACATCCGCTCTCCATGTTACTCCCTTCCATATTTCCCATGTTACTTCTGACCCACGCCCTCATCCTGCCGTAATAAATGATGCAGCAATACAGGCTAAATCATTGACCGTTTTAGTAAAATGTTAGACATGCTGCACAACCACACTGCTGTACAACACAGCTAAAATCGGAAAAAACGGTAGCTCTCGCAGAGGTGAGGGTTTTTGGCTTTGCCAATGCTTGTTAATTAGTTGAGCCAAAAATAAGTGCGCAACTGCCAGCCCAATCATATTCGGCTAAAGCCGTAATTACAATTCCTGGCAAGCTTGCCGCAATAGTGTATCACTTTTTCCAAAACTTCCATACCTATTTCCGCTCTAGCTCTGCGTTAAGAACACAACTACCCTTTTCACCCATTCCCGTAGTGCATTCGTCCGTCTCCATACAACTACATTTCCCTTGATGCACAGCGCGAATATGGGTCACTTCCTTTCTCCTCTGTGTCAACCAATAGGAGCCCAGGCGCTGACCAAAACAGTAAAGCTGCAAGTTTCTTTCAGGTATTGATTTGGGTAGTTTCTACCCCCGTGGCTGTGGGTTGTTGCAGAGAGAAGGGTGAAGGGTGGTAAAGCGTCCAGAGGACCGCGGGCACAGTACCGAAGTTCTCAAGCCACGCTCCTTGCTTCTTATGTATATCTAGCCAGTGCACGTGTGTGTTGTATAACTAAATGGGAGGAGACTATAGTGATTTAGGAAGTTGCGGAGGAAGCCCGGGGCTGCTGCTTGGGCTGTGGGTTAATACGGGGATGCAGGAAAGGGGCGGATAGCTAGAAGAGTGGTACATTCTCAAAGGACAATACAAATTGGGGGCCACCAATTTGTATTGACTTTACGGGCACTGGACCATTAATACGCTCCCGGTCCCCCTCTCCCTCTTTTTGAATACACATTCTCAAAGGAGGCAGACAGTGTGGGGCATGGAGGGTAGGGGAAGATGGTGAGGTTGAGTCTTATGAGTAACGGCCATTGATGGGAGAGTGGCAGTGATAAAGTGCACAATTCCCATACTGAATGGGCATTCTACTTTCTAGCTTGCCAACGACTCCTTGCTAAAGTGACCGTAGGTGAGTGGGCGGCGCTGCGCCAAAAACGAAAGGGACGCTAAGCGTCGACCTGGAGTGAGGACACATGCGCCCAGCTCCTATTTATTAACAAGGTCACTGCCAGGTTCTCAGCTACTTCAGTGTAGCAGTTCAAAGGCTTGCATGGAAAACTCAGAGTTACATTTTTTGCGAGTACAATGAAGCAGCCATGTGTGTGTCATGAGATAAATGTTATAAGCTAACTCTTTATTTCAAGTATTCAGAAATGCTGTTACACAGTGACAGTACTATTGCCGTGCTTTTGTGCTAGTCTACATATGTAGCTCTAGCCCCATTATGTGTGATACTGTCTGCCAGTCCTGACTTTTTACCGGAATATCACATTGCACTCTGGGTCTTGTTCTTTTGCTTTTTATATGTTTGGTTACAAATTCAGAACTTCCTATGAAAGTGTGTCACAGACCAACGGCTTCATTACACCCAGTTCTGGAAAGTAGGGGGAATCCGCCGGATCCTTGATCCCCAACTATTTCCCCAGAAAAGTATGCTGTTTGTCCTGGTGTCATATGCAGACACCAGTACGTAATTCAGCAGTGCCCGCGTGTTGTCTATTCAGTTTGGTGCTGCTACCTGCAGTCAGTGAGGGGTCTTTCTTATTTTAACATCCAGCTAGGAGCAAAATAAAGGGCTGATTTAAAGGATCATCAGCCCACCTGTAGTTCAAGTACAATTCTGACTGGGATCCATCTGGAGCATAACACATAAACCCCAATGTAGTGGAAGGAAACAGAGGCACGCAGCTTATTAGCACTTCACAAGTACTTTAAATAATCTATTGACAACTCGTTTTTAACTTTGTTCAACTCCTTACGTAACTGATGTGCTTGGCCTCTAAAAATTCAGGTTTTCTCTGTCTGTATGAGTAATTACAAAATTATTGATTTAAATGCCACTTTTTTAATGTAATGCTTTTTATAGCACTACTCATTCTAGTTTAGGATGTCAGAGAGTTTTACATCACACACAGAGACAGTAAATCACACAAGTGTGTAAATCAATGCACAGGGGATGTTCCATAAGACAACGAGGATTATAAAGTGTATGAGTCGCATATCATCCATACTTGTAGACGTCATATGCTAAGAGTGAATGGTCATTAGAAACACAAAACTCGTATATAAGAAGTAACATAGTGGTTGTCTACACTAACAAGACTTTCTTACTTCCTAAAGGAACCCAATCTTAGAATAATAACAGATTGAGAAAAAAAACAATAAAGATCTAAACCCACGATTTACAGTTTGCCTGCAGCTCCTTGATGTTGGTAAATGTATCACTCTGCTATATCAGGTTTGCAACTTATGAACTGGAAGTAACAAAATGATCTCAGTGTCAAGGTCAGTAGCCCACTTACATATCTTAGTAAAATATAAATCCGTGATCTGGATGTTAAACGATGTGCTCTGAAGCAGGCACATTAACCCTCTATGCTATTTTGAGTCAAAACTGTGACTAAACAAAACACCTAACTCTCCCAGAACTGTGTAACCACTAGAGTTATCTTACCACTATTATAATCACCTCAAAATTGCTAGGCAATGATCTCTGCAGCATGTGTCTTAATCCTGTATGATATTTTTAAATACAGTCTTTCTGTGACCAATAAAGTAATCTAGAACAGATTTACTGTCTCATATGTCCTCCGTTGCAGATTTCTTTTAGCAGATTCTTTTTTTTTAAATGTATACGTTGCCTGTTAGGCTGCTTTTCCAGCTCTGTCCATAATGACTCCATCCCTTTTCCTCTGCTGCATCTAGACCGCTTAGTACGGTGTTTGAAATGGGGTTTCTAGTTGGTAGACATATGTACCTTGTCCAAGTAAGGACCCCTTCTCTAGTCAGGGTAAGTGTAGTACACACTAAAGGTTCACCTGTGCTCACCCTCTGGTAGCTTGGCACAGAGCAGACAGGCTAAACTGAAGAGGCAATATGTAAAGTATTTGTGCGCACACACACACAATAACACTGTGAAAACACCACAAAAGTACTCCACCCCAGTTTAGAACAATAATCAATATCTACCTGGGTAAAATAAGACCAAAACGAAAAAAATCCAACATTCACAAGTCGAGATAATAATTTTTAAAGATTAAATCAAAATTGCAATGCTTAGAAGTCTAGAGCTCCAACTGGGGCTATCTAGTTGGCCTTCAGTACCTTGACTGCGTCGAAAACCATAAACAGGTCGTCGGACCTTGGACTCGGCGTCAGAAACCAAGGATGCAGCGTGGCGCAGTGGAGGTGAGGTGTTGGTTCCTGAAGGCAGTGCACGGTCATTGTAGCTTGGGCCTCTAAAGAACGATGTATTGCACAGAGGAGGTAATGCATCGGTTGCGGGTGTGAGACTTCGATTCCACAAAGCGATGTGGCATTGAGGCGACTTTGATGTCGTGAGCGCAGTGCGTTGATTCCTTGTCATCTGAGTCAAACTGCTGGGCCCAAGACGCTGCGTCGCTCAGTAATTACACAGGATGCTATTGAGTCGGGACGGGACACCACAGACATTGGTGGCGGAGTGTCTTGGCTAGCGATGCAGCAGTTCTTAAGAGGCGCTGCCGCAAGGTAGGGGCTGTTATGACGTTGCAGTTGTGGCATTGCACAAGCGGTGTCTGCAGCTTTGGTGCAGGCAGCAGCGTTGCATTGATTTCACAGAAAGGCGCAGGTTCTGACTGACGTTCATTGCGGATTTTCTTGGTTTATAGCACCAAATTCACTTCCAAGGGCTCAGGTCTGGGTTTGGCACCAATTGGCAGGTCGGGACTCACAGCAGAGGAGCTGGTTGCAAGATGCAGG
This sequence comes from Lissotriton helveticus, assembly GCF_964261635.1. Classification (NCBI taxonomy): domain Eukaryota; kingdom Metazoa; phylum Chordata; class Amphibia; order Caudata; family Salamandridae; genus Lissotriton; species Lissotriton helveticus. The sequence goes on along the minus strand of NC_136062.1, from coordinate 235,641,705 downwards.
GGAAGTCTTTGATATCCCTGAGGTTTCAGCAAAAGGAGGCAAGCTCAGTAAAGCCCTTGGAGAACCTTTGGAAAGCAGGATGCAGAGAGCAAAGTCGAGTTCTCTAATTTCCAGGCAAAAAGCAGCAGGCCAACAACAGCAAAGCAAGCAACAAACTGGCAGTCCCTCCTGGCAGCACAGGAGCTCTTCTTCCTGGCAGAATGTGCTCAGTCCAGAAATTTTCTGAGTATATGGTGTCAAACTTCCAGTACTTAAAAACATTTCAGCCTTTGAAGAAGGGAGACTTAAAAAAAAAACATGCATTTGCAATGCAATAGGTCTCGCATTTACGTGAGTTTGAGCTATTGGCATGATAAATGACAATGCCTTTTATTTATGTTTTAAAAAATGAAAACAAACAAAACAAGCATTGCAAATGCAATAGGTCTCGCATTAGAAAAGTTGGAGTTATTGGTCTTGTAAATGACATATTTTATTTATTTGTTGGTTTTTAAAATTGCTAAATTGATGGCTTTGTCATTTACAATGCCAATAGTTATAACTTTCGCGAATGTGACACCTATAGCATTTGGAATGCAACATGTTTTGTATTTACGTGACTTAGATGGCAGCTCTGGTCGTTAGGCCACATCTCTAGAGAGCAGGAGAGTGCAGCAGGGGAGATAAGCACAGCAATGCAATAGGTCTCGCATTAGGAAAGTTTGAGCTATTGGTATTGTAAAGGACACATTTTTTATTTATGTGCTTGTTTTGAAAATAGCGAAATTAATAGCTTTGTTATTTACAATGCCAATAGTTTTATCTTTCGCAAATGTGACACCTATTGTAACACAATATGTGTTGTGAGGGTGGGTGAGGGTGAGGGGTTGAGGGTGAGGGGTTGAGGGTGGGTGAGGGGTTGAGGGTGAGTGAGGGTGAGGGGTTGAGGGTGAGTGAGGGTGAGGGGTTGAGGGTGAGTGAGGGTGAGGGGTTGAGGGTGAGGGGTTGAGGGTGAGTGAGGGTGAGGGTGAGGGAGGGTGAGGGGTTGAGGGTGGGTGAGGGTGAGGGTGGGTGAGGGTGAGGGGTTGAGGGTGAGGGTGAGGGGTTGAGGGTGAGGGGTTGAGGGTGAGTGAGGGTGAGGGTGAGGGAGGGTGAGGGGTTGAGGGTGGGTGAGGGTGAGGGTGGGTGAGGGTGAGGGGTTGAGGGTGAGTGAGGGGTTGAGGGTGAGGGTGAGGGGTTGAGGGTGAGTGAGGGTGAGGGGTTGAGGGTGAGGGTGAGTGAGGGTGAGGGTGAGTGAGGGGTTGAGGGTGAGTGAGGGTGAGTGAGGGTGAGTGAGGGTGAGGGTGAGTGAGGGTGAGGGTGAGTGAGGGTGAGGGTGAGTGAGGGTGAGTGAGGGTGAGGGTGAGTGAGGGTGAGGGGTTGAGGGTGAGTGAAGGTGAGGGTGAGTGAGGGGTTGAGGGTGAGTGAGGGTGAGGGTGAGTGAGGGTGAGGGGTTGAGGGTGAGGGGTTGAGGGTGAGTGAGGGTGAGGGTGAGGGGTTGAGGGTGAGTGAGGGGTTGAGGGTGAGTGAGGGGTTGAGGGTGAGTGAGGGTGAGGGGTTGAGGGTGAGTGAGGGTGAGGGTGGGTGAGGGGAGAGGGTGAGTGAGGGTGAGGGTTGAGGGTGAGTGAGAGTGAGGGTGAGTGAGGGGGTGAGGGTGAGGGGTTGAGGGTGAGTGAGGGTGAGGGGTTGAGGGTGAGGGGGTGGGTGAGGGTGAGTGAGGGTGAGTGAGGGTGAGGGTGAGTGAGGGTGAGTGAGGGTGAGGGTGAGTGAGGGTGAGTGAGGGTGAGTGAGGGTGAGGGTGAGTGAGGGTGAGGGTGAGTGAGGGTGAGAGTGAGGGTGAGTGAGGGGTTGAGGGTGAGGGGGTGAGGGTGAGGGTGAGGGGTTGAGGGTGGGTGAGGGGTTGAGGGTGAGTGAGGGTGAGGGGTTGAGGGTGAGTGAGGGTGAGGGGTTGAGGGTGAGTGAGGGTGAGGGGTTGAGGGTGAGGGGTTGAGGGTGAGTGAGGGTGAGGGTGAGGGAGGGTGAGGGTGAGGGGTTGAGGGTGGGTGAGGGTGAGGGGTTGAGGGTGAGGGGTTGAGGGTGAGTGAGGGTGAGGGTGAGTGAGAGTGAGGGTGAGTGAGGGGTTGAGGGTGAGGGGGTGAGGGTGAGGGGTTGAGGGTGAGTGAGGGTGAGGGGTTGAGGGTGAGGGTGAGTGAGGGTGAGGGTGAGTGAGGGGTTGAGGGTGAGTGAGGGTGAGGGTGAGTGAGGGGTTGAGGGTGAGGGTGAGGGTGAGTGAGGGTGAGGGTGAGTGAGGGTGAGGGTGAGTGAGGGTGAGGGGTTGAGGGTGAGTGAAGGTGAGGGTGAGTGAGGGGTTGAGGGTGAGTGAGGGTGAGGGGTTGAGGGTGAGGGGTTGAGGGTGAGTGAGGGTGAGGGGTTGAGGGTGAGTGAGGGGTTGAGGGTGAGTGAGGGTGAGGGGTTGAGGGTGAGTGAGGGTGAGGGGTTGAGGGTGAGTGAGGGTGAGGGTGAGTGAGGGTGAGGGGAGAGGGTGAGTGAGGGTGAGGGGTTGAGGGTGAGTGAGAGTGAGGGTGAGTGAGGGGGTGAGGGTGAGGGGTTGAGGGTGAGTGAGGGTGAGGGGTTGAGGGTGAGGGGGTGGGTGAGGGTGAGTGAGGGTGAGTGAGGGTGAGGGTGAGTGAGGGTGAGGGTGAGTGAGGGTGAGGGTGAGTGAGGGTGAGTGAGGGTGAGGGTGAGTGAGGGTGAGGGTGAGTGAGGGTGAGAGTGAGGGTGAGTGAGGGTGAGGGTGAGGGGTTGAGGGTGAGTGAGGGTGAGGGGTTGAGGGTGAGTGAGGGTGAGGGTGAGGGTGAGTGAGGGTGAGGGGTTGAGGGTGAGTGAGGGTGAGGGGTTGAGGGTGAGTGAGGGTGAGGGTGAGTGAGGGTGAGTGAGGGTGAGTGAGGGTGAGGGTGAGGGGTTGACGGTGAGTGAGGGTGAGTGAGAGTGAGGGTGAGTGAGGGGTTGAGGGTGAGGGGTTGAGGGTGAGTGAGGGTGAGGGTGGATGTGGTGGTGGATGTGGTGGTGGATGCGGTGGTGGTGGATGTGGAGGTGGTGGTGGATGTGGTGGTGGATGTGGTGGATGTGGGGTGATTGCGGCTTGCAAGCTTATTCCGCTCACGTTATGCAGTTTCAAACATGATTGCCACTATTACTCTCAAATTCACTTGGCAGCAAACTGGTGAACTAATTAAAAGAAAGTCGTATTCAGCGTTATGGCCGGTACTTTATTCCAGCAAAGTGGCAAGCCAGTACACACCAATGAGCTAGTAAAGCTAAAAACACACCACATGGCACAATTGCTGGCTGAGCGAGCAGAAGTAAGCCAAACAGCTTTCCCGTAGCTAAGGAGAGCTGAGCTCTTTTTGTAGCAGCACGCATAAGAAAAGTCCCGTATTTTCACCAAAACACTCTCTGATAATGATCAGCCGAATTCAGAAGGCTTCCTGCCCTCATATATTCCCAAGAGAGCAGTAAGCTTATAAGGAAATGCTGTCATCACACCTAAAGCTACGGATGAGGAGAGCTTGCTGGAAGACATTCAATTAATGAAAAAAAAAAAGAAAAGGAGACACGGCCGGCCGGCCGTGAACTGAAAGCACGGCCGGCCGGCCGTGAAAAAGCCTTTGATGCCGCAGGGGGTAATTAGGGGAGGAGAATGGCTGGGCTGAGGCACAGCGCCAAGCCTTTGATGCAGCAGGGGGCGGAGCGGGAAGAGCTGCTGGCGGCACTAAGCTGACGATTTGATGCTGTGCACGCGCATTTTAACTAATTGCGCTTGCGCATTGAGTTAAAAGTGCACATGCACTTCATCAAATCGCCAGTGAATCGCCAGTGTAGGTAAGCTTTGTTTAAGCCCCCATAGTCTCGCTCTGCTCAATGCGCATGCGCATTGACAGGCGAGACCTAAAAAGATCTTGTCATACTCCGCAAGAACGCAGAGTTTGTGTGGGATGGAGCGTGTAAGGAAGAGTTTTTAGGTGTTAAAATGGATCTCAAGAATGCCCCTAATTTACAGGCATTTAAAGCAGGTGATGTGACATATATCATAACTGATGCAAGCAAAAAGTTTTGGGTGTTCTTTTGTTTCAAGTGAGAGATGGGCATGAGCAGTTAGTTGCGTGTGCTTCCAGATGTCTGAAAGGTGCTGAGCTAAATTACTCAGTCATCGAAAAAGAGGCTCTTGCCATTTTTTTTAGCACTCAACAAATTCAAGAAATTTGTTTCGGGGTACTTCTTTTATTGTCAGGTCAGATCATAAGCCTCTTAAGGAAATTTTTAAGAAAAAAGATCTTGACTCAATCTCCTCTAGAAGCAAGAGGTGGGTTATATTGTTGCAGGAGTATAATTTTTTTATTTGAATCTTTTCCTCGGAGTTCAAATGTGTCTGCTGACTGCCTCTCGCGTTTAGTGAACACTGTGGAGTCAACTGATCTCTCTATTGAGGAAGGACTGGAAGATGTTTGATGTACGAGTGTGTGACATCAATTTAGGAGTGATAAAAGAATTTGAGTGGAAGGAAGAATTAAAGAAAGATCCGGAAATGTTGGGTGTAATGGAGTTGTTGTCACAAGACAAAGAAAATAAACTTGAGAAGCCCTGGTCATTAGTGTCTAATGAACTAGCTATTGTTGATGGCATTTTAACTAGAGGTACCAAGCTTGTTCCACCCTAGAGTATAAGGAACAACATTGTCCAGATGGCTCACGAAGGACACATGGGTATTTCTAAAACCAAAGAACGCATTAGACAAGATTTCTGGTGGCCTAGTTTAGATCTCATGGTGGAACGTGCGGTGCGTGATTGTGTTCCTTGCTCTTTGAGCGAACAGAATTCTAAAGCCCAGACAACCACCCATGGTTTGTAGGCGATTACCCATGTGTCCTGGGGATGAAGTAGCCATATACATTGTTGGTCCTCTTCATGGATAACACCAGACTCCCTATTTGATTGTGTTAGATTTATATTCTCGGAGGATTAAAGTGAGTTCTGTGAGGGACATCACAACACAATGTATAATCAAGTTTTTGGATTCTATCTTCAAGCGCAAAAGCTTTCCTTTTTCATTACTATCGGACAATGGGCCACAATTTTGTTCACGTGAAATGGAGGATTATTTGGTGAAGTGTGGCATTGAACACAAGAAACAGTTTAAACTGGAGGGATGAATTACAAAATCGCATTTCTGCTTACAGATTTACACCTTGCTCTTCAACTGGGAAGACACCTTTTGAATTATTCAAAGGAAGATCTCCTAATACCATTTTGTGTCCAAGGTAGATGATTCTGGATAAAGGTCTCAAGGACAATGGTATTGGTGAATGGAGGGACAAAGAATTAGCTCTTCAACAAAAAAAGAAAATTATTTTGATGCTCACAAATCTTGTAAGGTTGTTAAGTTCAATGTTGGCGATAAAGTCAATGTCAAAGCTTCTGTTGGCTGTCAAAACTGGTCCAAATTCACTTCTATAAAGAGTATGGTTAAACTATTCAAAAATGCAGTCTGATGGACGCATCTGGAACCACAGTCGTGTTGTTCATGTTAGGCCAAACAACGACAACATTTGTGAGTCGGAGTCTTTCGACAGAGTCTCTTCTCATTTGGAATGTGAGCCTACTCACAAGAGTGTTAGAACCTGCAAAAGCCCAAGTTATTTAAATGATTTTGTGAGAAATTAATTCTGCGTTTATTGTGCATTACTCATGTACTTATTTACCTTTTTCTCTTTCTTTTGTGTATTTTAAAGGGAAGAAGGTCTATGTTTAGTTTCTTGTTTTTATCTTCTTGTAAAAAATAATGTATTTCAAATGTAAGAAGGAAGAAGTGTGATATGTCCTGGCTCCACGTTCTATGTTCTTGCGTGGAACCACGGCCTCGGGGAATTCTAAGTTAGTCAGTTTGCTCAGCTTGACGATGATTGGGGTTGCTGAATAAAGTCTCACCCAGACTTTACCTGAGAGTCTCTTTTACTTTATTTCACAGTGCTAATGTCTTTCTGACTTTTCTGAAGTCGGATGGTGGAGACCTAGACACTAAAATCTGAATTTAGAAATTCAATTAGGCCTTTTGCTAAGCCAGGAGGTTTGACAGCCGGTTGCGAGTGGTGAAAGGACATCACCTCAGGCTCCGTTGCTGTAAGAGCTGTTTACCTTTCCTGAAGCACCTGGTAGCCAGGCTGTCTGCTTAGAGAGGGTAGGAGCTTGCCAACCCTGTAACACGATTGCCTTTGCTAGTGAAGTAGGGTGCGGCGGGACTGTAGCGTTTTGGCACAAAAGAAGAAGACTGCAGAGAGAGATCTGCATGGCTCAATGCCAGCAGGTAACTCTCTTCCTTTGTGGTCAATACATGCACCCGAAGATCACTGAAATCCAGTCATCACTGTGATCCTCGTGGTGTGATCTGCGCTTCTGCGCCAGAAATGAAGTTGCAGCATCACATAAACTGCTGTGCCAACAAAGAAATTGTGGAGTGACCGGAGTTGCTCTGCCCAAAGACATAACCGCAGAGTCGCGATCTGGCTGTTTGCATCTGACTGAAACGGGCCTGTACATGATATTGGCCCAAAGGCGCTGCACTCATGGCCGGACTGACCAGGCAGACAAACCTCCGGGAGGCTGGACCCCTGGAAGCTTAATTTGTTCCCCAGAAGTGTTGTGCAGTTATGCAGCCCTGCAGCAACTTGCAATGTTGCCTGTTACATTTTTAGGAGCTGGTTTTAAGGTGAATGCTCACGTAAAGCGCAAGACTCTACTTGCGCATCAATAACAGTTACATCAGAAAAGATGTCGGAGAAGCGCATGATTGGCAGTTAAAACTACCCAAGTCGTGCACTCCTAGAGCATTCTATTAATGTCAGTGCGTGTGGCTACAGAGACAGACACTTGAGGTAGGCTGCATGTGTTCCTACACCACGTCCTCTCGGTTCTTGCAGAGGTAGCCCCCGTGGCACTTTGAGCGGGGCCCACCGTATGTGCGAGGACTTCACTTGACAGAAGCAGCATTATATTGTGTTGAAGTGTAGTTCCCTTTAATATTTGAGAGGAGCCTTTCTCTTCTCTTCTTCTTTTAAGGTGCAGGCAGTTTTGTTTACCTCACCAGCGTGTATGAACGTCAATTGCAACAGTAAATGAGATTTTTTTTTTTTTTATTGGGGAGGACGACGGAAAATGCTTGCATGTGTTGCAAAATGTGTCTTTAGCTAGTGCTCCTTTTGTTGAGCCGAGGTTTTATACTGCACGAGCCTCTTCATTCTGGAACCTGTGGCCATGTTAATCCGCTTGAAACGCCCTTAAATCCCAGAATGCAAAGTACAAATCTGGACTGAAGTAAGTAGTTTTGCAAGTCTCTGAAAAACATTGCAGTTATACGCAATGTGTGTACCTGGTGATTCGTTGGTTAATCTGGAGGGAGGAATTGTAGGTAGTAAAGGTCCTGCTTGGATTTGGAGTAGAAGGATTTAGAGAAGTGCTGTGAGGGGAGGACTCACTTGGTGTACATAGGGACTGAATTATTATTTTTTGCCAGAGCTGCTTGAAGTTCTGGCTGAATTATTTACGAGCACCAGTTTACCCATCCAGAGCATGAAACAGAGTCTGCAGAGCAGTCATCCCTGCGTGCGAAGAGGCGCCCTAGTCACTGGAGGATGTGGAGCAACTTCCTCCTCAGAAACGAGCTTGTCCAAAGAGCCCCTGAGAAGTCCTGCCAGCTTGTTCTCTCTCAGAAGTGCGAAAGCGGGAAAGTGTAGTAGTAGTCAGTCGGCTGCCGAAGTGTACCGACCTAAACAAATTGAGAAACCACATACAACATTAAGTGAACTGTGAGAGAGAGAGAAACACACTAAGAGAGTACATGGGTATTATGCACCTGAGTTTAATGACACCGGACATTGACCCTGGGAGGGCACCACCTGGCCTGTAAGGGAGAACTGAGCCAACAGCGGTGAACCGCTCAGACAACATCGATCTCCCGGCACACCACCTTGCTCCTAGTTGTGTTTATTAAAGTAGTTTCATTCTTGAAAGTAAAGCTTTGGGGTGGACAGTCATTTACCACGCTGAGTGGTTGTTGAGAGCTGTACTCCTATACCTCCACACTACCTCCCTGGGAGCTTGTGACTGATTGCCGTTGCTACCACTGAGGGTCATGTGCTGAAGGGGTTGTATTTGACCCAGTTTGCAGAGCCGTAGTAGGACCGACTCCAAGACGTCCGAGGGAAATGACCTCAGTGCCATAGTTGAGTCTCAGTAGCCCATGCCTTCCTGTGACCCCCTCCCTCACATGGGGCGGATAACTTCAACTCATGTATGTGCAAGTTGGCTACATGGATGAACGAGCATTGCCTCAAATTAAACGGAACAAAAACAGAGGTACTCGTCATAGGTGGGAACAACACCAACTGGACCAAGGATTGGTGGCCCTCATGTCTGGGATCATTACCCATCCCCAGTCAGGAGGCCAAGAACTTGGGTGTCTGGATTGACACCAAACTTTCATTTGACAGTCATGTCAAAAAAACAGTTGGGAAATGCTTCGGAGTGATGAAGACGCTCCGTCGCACCCTGGATCTTCTTCCTCTGAGTTCCAGGCGCACCATGACGCAGGCTCTCATCACATCCCGTATTGATTATGGGAATGTGCTTCTTTTGGGCACCTCAGAAAAAAACATTAGGAAGTTACAGGTCCTACAAAATTCAGGAGCACGCCTTGTGCTACGACTCCCGCGAAGAGCTCCTTCTAAACCTTCCTTGGATACTCTGCATTGGCTACCCATAAAAAAAAGAATAATATTCAAGGCCCTTCTCTGGTGCCACAGAATCATTCACCTTAGAGCCCCCTCCTATCTGTCTGACTTAGCCTCACCCTATGAACCTTCCAGATCCCTACGCTCGAAGGGAACAGGTTTGCTCAAGATCATGCGCCCAAAAAAAGCCAGACTTGGAGGCAGATCTTTCCGCATTCTCGCAGCTAAGGAGTGGAATACCCTTCCTATGAATATCAGACAGGAAAAAAGTGAAACATCCTTTAGGAAACATCTAAAAACATATCTTTTCACCATCTAAACTGTCTGATGCTTTGCTCCATCTAAGCAACACTCTTCTCCATAGCGCGGGGACACGTCGAGAGACGTCACCAGGCGCTCTACAAGCTCCTATAATAATAATAATATAATAATAATAATACTTATCCAATGATGGGCCGAAAGGCAACAAAAGATGACCAGGAGGACAGACCATGGGATACACGATTTGGTTTGTGGAAGCCCCATTAAGTTAAGACACCTGCTTTTAATGTGGGATTGGGTGGAGGTTACTCGTGTGGGCTGATTTTGAAGTGCTACCGAAGGTCATAATGCATGGAAGGCACATTTTGGTTAATAGCTTCCCCCTTAACCTCGGTGGAGGGGTTCTTTATGATCCTGGCTCATTGACTCTAATGTGAGTAGTGCCCGCCGTCACTGTCAATGTAGCCCTGGACCTCAGCAAACAGACCAAGCGGTGCGTGGTGGTGCAGTGTGTGGCGCATGTGCCGCACTGCAGCTACTGGCCATGCCCGAGGCTGTCTAGAGGGTCTGACACTTACTTGATTACACCTGTGAGACTGGGCCTGAGGAATGATCGCGCTGAGCCACAGCCGAGCGTCAGATACCTCTCTGTGCTAGCAGCTCATTTTGATGACTGGATCAGTTCATGGGGAAAAGTGATAGGGTTCGTCCTCCTTCTGTCTGCCACATGTGTCTCCAGTTACAGAATTGTCTCACAAGACTAAAGTGTTGAAGGGCAGAGAGTTTGAGGGATGCTTGCACGCTGCGGAGTGTTTATATCATTTTTATTCAATCAATGCATAAGGAGGCTCCAATCTGGCAGCTAAATACACTGCGATCAGGATGTAGGAACAACCCTCTTGGAGATGGGGCTTGAGTGATGTGTCCTGATAAACACTACATTCCTCCCAAAAGCCAAAGAACAGTCGGAGAATCCAACAAGACTCGTAGGTACCACTATATGTTTACCAGTGTCAGAATGTATTCAGTAGGATAGCAATTGAGAATGCCTAACAAACAGTGTCAGCTGTAACACGACACTGTTACTCAAGTTCACCGTTGACCTGATGGTAAGTCAGGGAATAAACACTCATGAAGATGGATCCAGGTTCTTTGTCTGCATACATGGTAGGATGGTGCTTGGAGAATTCAGCATCGGTCCGCCTTGCTGATGATTAATGATATTTCAGGGCTCAGGTCTGGGTTTGGCACCAATTGGCAGGTCGGGACTCACAGCAGAGGAGCTGGTTGCAAAATGCAGGGGAAGTCTTTGATATCCCTGAGGTTTCAGCAAAAGGAGGCAAGCTCAGTAAAGCCCTTGGAGAACCTTTGGAAAGCAGGATGCAGAGAGCAAAGTCGAGTTCTCTAATTTCCAGGCAAAAAGCAGCAGGCCAACAACAGCAAAGCAAGCAACAAACTGGCAGTCCCTCCTGGCAGCACAGGAGCTCTTCTTCCTGGCAGAATGTGCTCAGTCCAGAAATTTTCTGAGTATATGGTGTCAAACTTCCAGTACTTAAAAACATTTCAGCCTTTGAAGAAGGGAGACTTAAAAAAAAACACATGCATTTGCAATGCAATAGGTCTCGCATTTACGTGAGTTTGAGCTATTGGCATGATAAATGACAATGCCTTTTATTTATGTTTTAAAAAATGAAAACAAACAAAACAAGCATTGCAAATGCAATAGGTCTCGCATTAGAAAAGTTGGAGTTATTGGTCTTGTAAATGACATATTTTATTTATTTGTTGGTTTTTAAAATTGCTAAATTGATGGCTTTGTCATTTACAATGCCAATAGTTATAACTTTCGCGAATGTGACACCTATAGCATTTGGAATGCAACATGTTTTGTATTTACGTGACTTAGATGGCAGCTCTGGTCGTTAGGCCACATCTCTAGAGAGCAGGAGAGTGCAGCAGGGGAGATAAGCACAGCAATGCAATAGGTCTCGCATTAGGAAAGTTTGAGCTATTGGTATTGTAAAGGACACATTTTTTATTTATGTGCTTGTTTTGAAAATAGCGAAATTAATAGCTTTGTTATTTACAATGCCAATAGTTTTATCTTTCGCAAATGTGACACCTATTGTAACACAATATGTGTTGTGAGGGTGGGTGAGGGTGAGGGGTTGAGGGTGAGGGGTTGAGGGTGGGTGAGGGGTTGAGGGTGAGTGAGGGTGAGTGAGGGTGAGGGGTTGAGGGTGAGTGAGGGTGAGTGAGGGTGAGGGGTTGAGGGTGAGGGAGGGTGAGGGTGAGGGGTTGAGGGTGGGTGAGGGTGGGTGAGGGTGAGGGGTTGAGGGTGAGTGAGGGTGAGGGTGAGTGAGGGTGAGGAGTTGAGGGTGAGTGAGGGTGAGTGAGAGTGAGGGTGAGTGAGGGGTTGAGGGTGAGGGGTTGAGGGTGAGTGAGGGTGAGGGGTTGAGGGTGAGTGAGGGTGAGGGTGAGTGAGGGTGAGGGTGAGGGGTTGAGGGTGAGTGAGGGTGAGGGTGAGTGAGGGTGAGGGTGAGTGAGGGTGAGTGAGGGTGAGGGTGAGTTAGGGTGAGTGAGGGTGAGGGTGAGTGAGGGTGAGTGAGGGTGAGGGTGAGTGAGGGTGAGGGTGAGTGAGGGTGAGTGAGGGGTTGAGGGTGAGTGAGGGTGAGGGTGAGTGAGGGTGAGGGGTTGAGGGTGAGGGGTTGAGGGTGAGTGAGGGTGAGGGGTTGAGGGTGAGTGAGGGTGAGGGGTTGAGGGTGAGTGAGGGTGAGGGGAGAGGGTGAGTGAGGGTGAGGGGTTGAGGGTGAGTGAGGGTGAGTGAGAGTGAGGGTGAGTGAGGGGGTGAGGGTGAGGGGTTGAGGGTGAGTGAGGGTGAGGGGTTGAGGGTGAGTGAGGGTGAGGGGGTGGGTGAGGGTGAGTGAGGGTGAGGGGTTGAGGGTGAGGGTGAGTGAGGGTGAGTGAGGGTGAGGGTGAGTGAGGGTGAGGGTGAGTGAGGGTGAGTGAGGGTGAGTGAGGGTGAGTGAGGGTGAGTGAGGGTGAGGGTGAGGGTGAGGGTGAGGGTGAGTGAGGGTGAGGGTGAGGGGTTGAGGGTGAGTGAGGGTGAGGGGTTGAGGGTGAGTGAGGGTGAGGGTGAGGGTGGGTGAGGGGTTGAGGGTGAGTGAGGGTGAGGGGTTGAGGGTGAGTGAGGGTGAGGGTGAGTGAGGGTGAGTGAGGGTGAGGGTGAGTGAGGGTGAGGGTGAGGGGTTGAGGGTGAGTGAGGGTGAGGGGTTGAGGGTGAGTGAGGGTGAGTGAGAGTGAGGGTGAGTGAGGGGTTGAGGGTGAGGGGTTGAGGGTGAGTGAGGGTGAGGGTGGATGTGGTGGTGGATGTGGTGGTGGATGCGGTGGTGGTGGATGTGGAGGTGGTGGTGGATGTGGTGGTGGATGTGGTGGATGTGGGGTGATTGCGGCTTGCAAGCTTATTCCGCTCACGTTATGCAGTTTCAAACACGATTGCCACTATTACTCTCAAATTCACTTGGCAGCAAACTGGTGAACTAATTAAAAGAAAGTCGTATTCAGCGTTATGGCCGGTACTTTATTCCAGTAAAGTGGCAAGCTAGTACACACCAATGAGCTAGTAAAGCTAAAAACACACCACATGGCACAATTGCTGGCTGAGCGAGCAGAAGTAAGCCAAACAGCTTTCCCGTAGCTAAGGAGAGCTGAGCTCTTTTTGTAGCAGCACGCATAAGAAAAGTCCCGTATTTTCACCAAAACACTCTCTGATAATGATCAGCCGAATTCAGAAGGCTTCCTGCCCTCATATATTCCCAAGAGAGCAGTAAGCTTATAAGGAAATGCTGTCATCACACCTAAAGCTACGGATGAGGAGAGCTTGCTGGAAGACATTCAATTAATGAAGAAAAAAAAAAGAAAAGGAGACACGGCCGGCCGGCCGTGAACTGAAAGCACGGCCGGCCGGCCGTGAAAAAGCCTTTGATGCCGCAGGGGGTAATTAGGGGAGGAGAATGGCTGGGCTGAGGCACAGCGCCAAGCCTTTGATGCAGCAGGGGGCGGAGCGGGAAGAGCTGCTGGCGGCACTAAGCTGACGATTTGATGCTGTGCACGCGCATTTTAACTAATTGCGCTTGCGCATTGAGTTAAAAGTGCACATGCACTTCATCAAATCGCCAGTGAATCGCCAGTGTAGGTAAGCTTTGTTTAAGCCCCCATAGTCTCGCTCTGCTCAATGCGCATGCGCATTGACAGGCGAGACCTAAAAAGATCTTGTCATACTCCGCAAGAACGCAGAGTTTGTGTGGGATGGAGCGTGTAAGGAAGAGTTTTTAGGTGTTAAAATGGATCTCAAGAATGCCCCTAATTTACAGGCATTTAAAGCAGGTGATGTGACATATATCATAACTGATGCAAGCAAAACGTTTTGGGTGTTCTTTTGTTTCAAGTGAGAGATGGGCATGAGCAGTTAGTTGCGTGTGCTTCCAGATGTCTGAAAGGTGCTGAGCTAAATTACTCAGTCATTGAAAAAGAGGCTCTTGCCATTTTTTTTAGCACTCAACAAATTCAAGAAATTTGTTTCGGGGTACTTCTTTTATTGTCAGGTCAGATCATAAGCCTCTTAAGGAAATTTTTAAGAAAAAAGATCTTGACTCAATCTCCTCTAGAAGCAAGAGGTGGGTTATATTGTTGCAGGAGTATAATTTTTTTATTTGAATCTTTTCCTCGGAGTTCAAATGTGTCTGCTGACTGCCTCTCGCGTTTAGTGAACACTGTGGAGTCAACTGATCTCTCTATTGAGGAAGGACTGGAAGATGTTTGATGTACGAGTGTGTGACATCAATTTAGGAGTGATAAAAGAAGTTGAGTGGAAGGAAGAATTAAAGAAAGATCCGGAAATGTTGGGTGTAATGGAGTTGTTGTCACAAGACAAAGAAAATAAACTTGAGAAGCCCTGGTCATTAGTGTCTAATGAACTAGCTATTGTTGATGGCATTTTAACTAGAGGTACCAAGCTTGTTCCACCCTAGAGTATAAGGAACAACATTGTCCAGATGGCTCACGAAGGACACATGGGTATTTCTAAAACCAAAGAACGCATTAGACAAGATTTCTGGTGGCCTAGTTTAGATCTCATGGTGGAACGTGCGGTGCGTGATTGTGTTCCTTGCTCTTTGAGCGAACAGAATTCTAAAGCCCAGACAACCACCCATGGTTTGTAGGCGATTACCCATGTGTCCTGGGGATGAAGTAGCCATATACATTGTTGGTCCTCTTCATGGATAACACCAGACTCCCTATTTGATTGTGTTAGATTTATATTCTCGGAGGATTAAAGTGAGTTCTGTGAGGGACATCACAACACAATGTATAATCAAGTTTTTGGATTCTATCTTCAAGCGCAAAAGCTTTCCTTTTTCATTACTATCGGACAATGGGCCACAATTTTGTTCACGTGAAATGGAGGATTATTTGGTGAAGTGTGGCATTGAACACAAGAAACAGTTTAAACTGGAGGGATGAATTACAAAATCGCATTTCTGCTTACAGATTTACACCTTGCTCTTCAACTGGGAAGACACCTTTTGAATTATTCAAAGGAAGATCTCCTAATACCATTTTGTGTCCAAGGTAGATGATTCTGGATAAAGGTCTCAAGGACAATGGTATTGGTGAATGGAGGGACAAAGAATTAGCTCTTCAACAAAAAAAGAAAATTATTTTGATGCTCACAAATCTTGTAAGGTTGTTAAGTTCAATGTTGGCGATAAAGTCAATGTCAAAGCTTCTGTTGGCTGTCAAAACTGGTCCAAATTCACTTCTATAAAGAGTATGGTTAAACTATTCAAAAATGCAGTCTGATGGACGCATCTGGAACCACAGTCGTGTTGTTCATGTTAGGCCAAACAACGACAACATTTGTGAGTCGGAGTCTTTCGACAGAGTCTCTTCTCATTTGGAATGTGAGCCTACTCACAAGAGTGTTAGAACCTGCAAAAGCCCAAGTTATTTAAATGATTTTGTGAGAAATTAATTCTGCGTTTATTGTGCATTACTCATGTACTTATTTACCTTTTTCTCTTTCTTTTGTGTATTTTAAAGGGAAGAATGTCTATGTTTAGTTTCTTGTTTTTATCTTCTTGTAAAAAATAATGTATTTCAAATGTAAGAAGGAAGAAGTGTGATATGTCCTGGCTCCACGTTCTATGTTCTTGCGTGGAACCACGGCCTCGGGGAATTCTAAGTTAGTCAGTTTGCTCAGCTTGACGATGATTGGGGTTGCTGAATAAAGTCTCACCCAGACTTTACCTGAGAGTCTCTTTTACTTTATTTCACAGTGCTAATGTCTTTCTGACTTTTCTGAAGTCGGATGGTGGAGACCTAGACACTAAAATCTGAATTTAGAAATTCAATTAGGCCTTTTACTAAGCCAGGAGGTTTGACAGCCGGTTGCGAGTGGTGAAAGGACATCACCTCAGGCTCCGTTGCTGTAAGAGCTGTTTACCTTTCCTGAAGCACCTGGTAGCCAGGCTGTCTACTTAGAGAGGGTAGGAGCTTGCCAACCCTGTAACACGATTGCCTTTGCTAGTGAAGTAGGGTGCGGCGGGACTGTAGCGTTTTGGCACAAAAGAAGAAGACTGCAGAGAGAGATCTGCATGGCTCAATGCCAGCAGGTAACTCTCTTCCTTTGTGGTCAATACATGCACCCGAAGATCACTGAAATCCAGTCATCACTGTGATCCTCGTGGTGTGATCTGCGCTTCTGCGCCAGAAATGAAGTTGCAGCATCACATAAACTGCTGTGCCAACAAAGAAATTGTGGAGTGACCGGAGTTGCTCTGCCCAAAGACATAACCGCAGAGTCGCGATCTGGCTGTTTGCATCTGACTGAAACGGGCCTGTACATGATATTGGCCCAAAGGCGCTGCACTCATGGCCGGACTGACCAGGCAGACAAACCCCCGGGAGGCTGGACCCCTGGAAGCTTAATTTGTTCCCCAGAAGTGTTGTGCAGTTATGCAGCCCTGCAGCAATTTGCAATGTTGCCTGTTACATTTTTAGGAGCTGGTTTTAAGGTGAATGCTCACGTGAAGCGCAAGACTCTACTTGCGCATCAATAACAGTTACATCAGAAAAGATGTCGGAGAAGCGCATGATTGGCAGTTAAAACTACCCAAGTCGTGCACTCCTAGAGCATGCTATTAATGTCAGTGCGTGTGGCTACAGAGACAGACACTTGAGGTAGGCTGCATGTGTTCCTACACCACGTCCTCTCGGTTCTTGCAGAGGTAGCCCCCGTGGCACTTTGAGCGGGGCCCACCGTATGTGCGAGGACTTCACTTGACAGAAGCAGCATTATATTGTGTTGAAGTGTAGTTCCCTTTAATATTTGAGAGGAGCCTTTCTCTTCTCTTCTTCTTTTAAGGTGCAGGCAGTTTTGTTTACCTCACCAGCGTGTATGAACGTCAATTGCAACAGTAAATGAGAATTTTTTTCTTAATTGGGGAGGACGACGGAAAATGCTTGCATGTGTTGCAAAATGTGTCTTTAGCTAGTGCTCCTTTTGTTGAGCCGAGGTTTTATACTGCACGAGCCTCTTCATTCTGGAACCTGTGGCCATGTTAATCCGCTTGAAACGCCCTTAAATCCCAGAATGCAAAGTACAAATCTGGACTGAAGTAAGTAGTTTTGCAAGTCTCTGAAAAACATTGCAGTTATACGCAATGTGTGTACCTGGTGATTCGTTGGTTAATCTGGAGGGAGGAATTGTAGGTAGTAAAGGTCCTGCTTGGATTTGGAGTAGAAGGATTTAGAGAAGTGCTGTGAGGGGAGGACTCACTTGGTGTACATAGGGACTGAATTATTATTTTTTGCCAGAGCTGCTTGAAGTTCTGGCTGAATTATTTACGAGCACCAGCTTACCCATCCAGAGCATGAAACAGAGTCTGCAGAGCAGTCATCCCTGCGTGCGAAGAGGCGCCCTAGTCACTGGAGGATGTGGAGCAACTTCCTCCTCAGAAACGAGCTTGTCCAAAGAGCCCCTGAGAAGTCCTGCCAGCTTGTTCTCTCTCAGAAGTGCGAAAGCTGGAAGGTGAAGTAGTAGTCGGCTGCCGAAGTGTACCGACCTAAACAAACTGAGAAACCACATACAACATTAAGTGAACTGTGAGAGAGAGAGAAACACACTAAGAGAGTACATGGGTATTATGCACCTGAGTTTAATGACACCGGACATTGACCCTGGGAGGGCACCACCTGGCCTGTAAGGGAAAACTGAGCCAACAGCGGTGAACCGCTCAGACAACATCGATCTCCCGGCACACCACCTTGCTCCTAGTTGTGTTTATTAAAGTAGTTTCATTCTTGAAAGTAAAGCTTTGGGGTGGACAGTCATTTACCACGCTGAGTGGTTGTTGAGAGCTGTACTCCTATACCTCCACACTACCTCCCTGGGAGCTTGTGACTGATTGCCGTTGCTACCACTGAGGGTCATGTGCTGAAGGGGTTGTATTTGACCCAGTTTGCAGAGCCGTAGTAGGACCGACTCCAAGACATCCGAGGGAAATGACCTCAGTGCCATAGTTGAGTCTCAGTAGCCCATGCCTTCCTGTGACCCCCTCCCTCACATGGGGCGGATAATACTTATCCAATGATGGGCCGAAAGGCAACAAAAGATGACCAGGAGGACAGACCATGGGATACACGATTTGGTTTGTGGAAGCCCCATTAAGTTAAGACACCTGCTTTTAATGTGGGATTGGGTGGAGGTTACTCGTGTGGGCTGATTTTGAAGTGCTACCGAAGGTCATAATGCATGGAAGGCACATTTTGGTTAATAGCTTCCCCCTTAACCTCGGTGGAGGGGTTCTTTATGATCCTGGCTCATTGACTCTAATGTGAGTAGTGCCCGCCGTCACTGTCAATGTAGCCCTGGACCTCAGCAAACAGACCAAGCGGTGCGTGGTGGTGCAGTGTGTGGCGCATGTGCCGCACTGCAGCTACTGGCCATGCCCAAGGCTGTCTAGAGGGTCTGACACTTACTTGATTACACCTGTGAGACTGGGCCTGAGGAATGATCGCGCTGAGCCACAGCCGAGCGTCCGATACCTCTCTGTGCTAGTAGCTCATTTTGATGACTGGATCAGTTCATGGGGAAAAGTGATAGGGTTCGTCCTCCTTCTGTCTGCCACATGTGTCTCCAGTTACAGAATTGTCTCACAAGACTAAAGTGTTGAAGGGCAGAGAGTTTGAGGGATGCTTGCACGCTGCGGAGTGTTTATATCATTTTTATTCAATCAATGCATAAGGAGGCTCCAATCTGGCAGCTAAATACACTGCGATCAGGATGTAGGGACAACCCTCTTGGAGATGGGGCTTGAGTGATGTGTCCTGATAAACACTACATTCCTCCCAAAAGCCAAAGAACAGTCGGAGAATCCAACAAGACTCGTAGGTACCACTATATGTTTATCAGTGTCAGAATGTATTCAGTAGGATAGCAATTGAGAATGCCTAACAAACAGTGTCAGCTGTAACACGACACTGTTACTCAAGTTCACCGTTGACCTGATGGTAAGTCAGGGAATAAACACTCATGAAGATGGATCCAGGTTCTTTGTCTGCATACATGTTAGGATGGTGCTTGGAGAATTCAGCATCTCTCCGCCTTGCTGATGATTAATGATATTTCAGGGCTCAGGTCTGGGTTTGGCACCAATTGGCAGGTCGGGACTCACAGCAGAGGAGCTGGTTGCAAGATGCAGGGGAAGTCTTTGATATCCCTGAGGTTTCAGCAAAAGGAGGCAAGCTCAGTAAAGCCCTTGGAGAACCTTTGGAAAGCAGGATGCAGAGAGCAAAGTCGAGTTCTCTAATTTCCAGGCAAAAAGCAGCAGGCCAACAACAGCAAAGCAAGCAACAAACTGGCAGTCCCTCCTGGCAGCACAGGAGCTCTTCTTCCTGGCAGAATGTGCTCAGTCCAGAAATTTTCTGAGTATATGGTGTCAAACTTCCAGTACTTAAAAACATTTCAGCCTTTGAAGAAGGGAGACTTAAAAAAAAACATGCATTTGCAATGCAATAGGTCTCGCATTTACGTGAGTTTGAGCTATTGGCATGATAAATGACAATGCCTTTTATTTATGTTTTAAAAAATGAAAACAAACAAAACAAGCATTGCAAATGCAATAGGTCTCGCATTAGAAAAGTTGGAGTTATTGGTCTTGTAAATGACATATTTTATTTATTTGTTGGTTTTTAAAATTGCTAAATTGATGGCTTTGTCATTTACAATGCCAATAGTTATAACTTTCGCGAATGTGACACCTATAGCATTTGGAATGCAACATGTTTTGTATTTACGTGACTTAGATGGCAGCTCTGGTCGTTAGGCCACATCTCTAGAGAGCAGGAGAGTGCAGCAGGGGAGATAAGCACAGCAATGCAATAGGTCTCGCATTAGGAAAGTTTGAGCTATTGGTATTGTAAAGGACACATTTTTTATTTATGTGCTTGTTTTGAAAATAGCAAAATTAATAGCTTTGTTATTTACAATGCCAATAGTTTTATCTTGCGCAAATGTGACACCTATTGTAACACAATATGTGTTGTGAGGGTGGGTGAGGGTGAGGGGTTGAGGGTGAGGGGTTGAGGGTGGGTGAGGGGTTGAGGGTGAGTGAGGGTGAGGGGTTGAGGGTGAGTGAGGGTGAGGGGTTGAGGGTGAGGGGTTGAGGGTGAGGGGTTGAGGGTGAGGGGTTGAGGGTGAGGGGTTGAGGGTGAGGGGTTGAGGGTGAGTGTGAGGGAGGGTGAGGGTGAGGGGTTGAGGGTGGGTGAGGGTGAGGGTGAGGGGTTGAGGGTGAGTGAGGGTGAGTGAGGGTGAGGGTGAGGGGTTGAGGGTGAGTGAGGGTGAGAGAGTGAGGGAGGGTGAGGGTGAGGGGTTGAGGGTGAGTGAGGGTGAGGGTGAGTGAGGGTGAGGGGTTGAGGGTGGGTGAGGGTGAGGGGTTGAGGGTGAGTGAGGGTGAGGGGTTGAGGGTGAGTGAGGGTGAGGGGTTGAGGGTGAGTGAGGGTGAGGGGTTGAGGGTGAGTGAGGGTGAGGGGAGAGGGTGAGTGAGGGTGAGGGGTTGAGGGTGAGTGAGGGTGAGTGAGAGTGAGGGTGAGTGAGGGTGAGGGGTTGAGGGTGAGGGGTTGAGGGTGAGTGAGGGTGAGGGGGTGGGTGAGGGTGAGTGAGGGTGAGGGGTTGAGGGTGAGGGTGAGTGAGGGTGAGTGAGGGTGAGGGTGAGTGAGGGTGAGGGTGAGTGAGGGTGAGTGAGGGTGAGTGAGGGTGAGGGTGAGTGAGGGTGAGTGAGGGTGAGTGAGGGTGAGTGAGGGTGAGTGAGGGTGAGGGTGAGTGAGGGTGAGGGGTTGAGGGTGAGTGAGGGTGAGGGGTTGAGGGTGAGTGAGGGTGAGTGAGGGTGAGGGGTTGAGGGTGAGGGTGAGTGAGGGTGAGGGGTTGAGGGTGAGTGAGGGTGAGGGTGAGTGAGGGTGAGGGTGAGTGAGGGTGAGTGAGGGTGAGTGAGAGTGAGGGTGAGTGAGGGGTTGAGGGTGAGGGGTTGAGGGTGAGTGAGGGTGAGGGTGGATGTGGTGGTTGATGCGGTGGTGGTGGATGTGGAGGTGGTGGTGGATGTGGTGGTGGATGTGGTGGATGTGGGGTGATTGCGGCTTGCAAGCTTATTCCGCTCACGTTATGCAGTTTCAAACATGATTGCCACTATTACTCTCAAATTCACTTGGCAGCAAACTGGTGAACTAATTAAAAGAAAGTCGTATTCAGCGTTATGGCCGGTACTTTATTCCAGCAAAGTGGCAAGCCAGTACACACCAATGAGCTAGTAAAGCTAAAAACACACCACATGGCACAATTGCTGGCTGAGCGAGCAGAAGTAAGCCAAACAGCTTTCCCGTAGCTAAGGAGAGCTGAGCTCTTTTTGTAGCAGCACGCATAAGAAAAGTCCCGTATTTTCACCAAAACACTCTCTGATAATGATCAGCCGAATTCAGAAGGCTTCCTGCCCTCATATATTCCCAAGAGAGCAGTAAGCTTATAAGGAAATGCTGTCATCACACCTAAAGCTACGGATGAGGAGAGCTTGCTGGAAGACATTCAATTAATGAAAAAAAAAAAAAGAAAAGGAGACACGGCCGGCCGGCCGTGAACTGAAAGCACGGCCGGCTGGCCGTGAAAAAGCCTTTGATGCCGCAGGGGGTAATTAGGGGAGGAGAATGGCTGGGCTGAGGCACAGCGCCAAGCCTTTGATGCAGCAGGGGGCGGAGCGGGAAGAGCTGCTGGCGGCACTAAGCTGACGATTTGATGCTGTGCACGCGCATTTTAACTAATTGCGCTTGCGCATTGAGTTAAAAGTGCACATGCACTTCATCAAATCGCCAGTGAAACGCCAGTGTAGGTAAGCTTTGTTTAAGCCCCCATAGTCTCGCTCTGCTCAATGCGCATGCGCATTGACAGGCGAGACCTAAAAAGATCTTGTCATACTCCGCAAGAACGCAGAGTTTGTGTGGGATGGAGCGTGTAAGGAAGAGTTTTTAGGTGTTAAAATGGATCTCAAGAATGCCCCTAATTTACAGGCATTTAAAGCAGGTGATGTGACATATATCATAACTGATGCAAGCAAAAAGTTTTGGGTGTTCTTTTGTTTCAAGTGAGAGATGGGCATGAGCAGTTAGTTGCGTGTGCTTCCAGATGTCTGAAAGGTGCTGAGCTAAATTACTCAGTCATTGAAAAAGAGGCTTTTGCCATTTTTTTTAGCACTCAACAAATTCAAGAAATTTGTTTCGGGGTACTTCTTTTATTGTCAGGTCAGATCATAAGCCTCTTAAGGAAATTTTTAAGAAAAAAGATCTTGACTCAATCTCCTCTAGAAGCAAGAGGTGGGTTATATTGTTGCAGGAGTATAATTTTTTTATTTGAATCTTTTCCTCGGAGTTCAAATGTGTCTGCTGACTGCCTCTCGCGTTTAGTGAACACTGTGGAGTCAACTGATCTCTCTATTGAGGAAGGACTGGAAGATGTTTGATGTACGAGTGTGTGACATCAATTTAGGAGTGATAAAAGAAGTTGAGTGGAAGGAAGAATTAAAGAAAGATCCGGAAATGTTGGGTGTAATGGAGTTGTTGTCACAAGACAAAGAAAATAAACTTGAGAAGCCCTGGTCATTAGTGTCTAATGAACTAGCTATTGTTGATGGCATTTTAACTAGAGGTACCAAGCTTGTTCCACCCTAGAGTATACGGAACAACATTGTCCAGATGGCTCACGAAGGACACATGGGTATTTCTAAAACCAAAGAACGCATTAGACAAGATTTCTGGTGGCCTAGTTTAGATCTCATGATGGAACGTGCGGTGCGTGATTGTGTTCCTTGCTCTTTGAGCGAACAGAATTCTAAAGCCCAGACAACCACCCATGGTTTGTAGGCGATTACCCATGTGTCCTGGGGATGAAGTAGCCATATACATTGTTGGTCCTCTTCATTGATAACACCAGACTCCCTATTTGATTGTGTTAGATTTATATTCTCGGAGGATTAAAGTGAGTTCTGTGAGGGACATCACAACACAATGTATAATCAAGTTTTTGGATTCTATCTTCAAGCGCAAAAGCTTTCCTTTTTCATTACTATCGGACAATGGGCCACAATTTTGTTCACGTGAAATGGAGGATTATTTGGTGAAGTGTGGCATTGAACACAAGAAACAGTTTAAACTGGAGGGATGAATTACAAAATCGCATTTCTGCTTACAGATTTACACCTTGCTCTTCAACTGGGAAGACACCTTTTGAATTATTCAAAGGAAGATCTCCTAATACCATTTTGTGTCCAAGGTAGATGATTCTGGATAAAGGTCTCAAGGACAATGGTATTGGTGAATGGAGGGACAAAGAATTAGCTCTTCAACAAAAAAAGAAAATTATTTTGATGCTCACAAATCTTGTACGGTTGTTAAGTTCAATGTTGGCGATAAAGTCAATGTCAAAGCTTCTGTTGGCTGTCAAAACTGGTCCAAATTCACTTCTATAAAGAGTATGGTTAAACTATTCAAAAATGCAGTCTGATGGACGCATCTGGAACCACAGTCGTGTTGTTCATGTTAGGCCAAACAACGACAACATTTGTGAGTCGGAGTCTTTCGACAGAGTCTCTTCTCATTTGGAATGTGAGCCTACTCACAAGAGTGTTAGAACCTGCAAAAGCCCAAGTTATTTAAATGATTTTGTGAGAAATTAATTCTGCGTTTATTGTGCATTACTCATGTACTTATTTACCTTTTTCTCTTTCTTTTGTGTATTTTAAAGGGAAGAAGGTCTATGTTTAGTTTCTTGTTTTTATCTTCTTGTAAAAAATAATGTATTTCAAATGTAAGAAGGAAGAAGTGTGATATGTCCTGGCTCCACGTTCTATGTTCTTGCGTGGAACCACGGCCTCGGGGAATTCTAAGTTAGTCAGTTTGCTCAGCTTGACGATGATTGGGGTTGCTGAATAAAGTCTCACCCAGACTTTACCTGAGAGTCTCTTTTACTTTATTTCACAGTGCTAATGTCTTTCTGACTTTTCTGAAGTCGGATGGTGGAGACCTAGACACTAAAATCTGAATTTAGAAATTCAATTAGGCCTTTTACTAAGCCAGGAGGTTTGACAGCCGGTTGCGAGTGGTGAAAGGACATCACCTCAGGCTCCGTTGCTGTAAGAGCTGTTTACCTTTCCTGAAGCACCTGGTAGCCAGGCTGTCTACTTAGAGAGGGTAGGAGCTTGCCAACCCTGTAACACGATTGCCTTTGCTAGTGAAGTAGGGTGCGGCGGGACTGTAGCGTTTTGGCACAAAAGAAGAAGACTGCAGAGAGAGATCTGCATGGCTCAATGCCAGCAGGTAACTCTCTTCCTTTGTGGTCAATACATGCACCCGAAGATCACTGAAATCCAGTCATCACTGTGATCCTCGTGGTGTGATCTGCGCTTCTGCGCCAGAAATGAAGTTGCAGCATCACATAAACTGCTGTGCCAACAAAGAAATTGTGGAGTGACCGGAGTTGCTCTGCCCAAAGACATAACCGCAGAGTCGCGATCTGGCTGTTTGCATCTGACTGAAACGGGCCTGTACATGATATTGGCCCAAAGGCGCTGCACTCATGGCCGGACTGACCAGGCAGACAAACCCCCGGGAGGCTGGACCCCTGGAAGCTTAATTTGTTCCCCAGAAGTGTTGCGCAGTAATGCAGCCCTGCAGCAATTTGCAATGTTGCCTGTTACATTTTTAGGAGCTGGTTTTAAGGTGAATGCTCACGTAAAGCGCAAGACTCTACTTGCGCATCAATAACAGTTACATCAGAAAAGATGTCGGAGAAGCGCATGCTTGGCAGTTAAAACTACCCAAGTCGTGCACTCCTAGAGCATTCTATTAATGTCAGTGCGTGTGGCTACAGAGACAGACACTTGAGGTAGGCTGCATGTGTTCCTACACCACGTCCTCTCGGTTCTTGCAGAGGTAGCCCCCGTGGCACTTTGAGCGGGGCCCACCGTATGTGCGAGGACTTCACTTGACAGAAGCAGCATTATATTGTGTTGAAGTGTAGTTCCCTTTAATATTTGAGAGGAGCCTTTCTCTTCTCTTCTTCTTTTAAGGTGCAGGCAGTTTGGTTTACCTCACCAGCGTGTATGAACGTCAATTGCAACAGTAAATGAGAATTTTTTTCTTAATTGGGGAGGACGACGGAAAATGCTTGCATGTGTTGCAAAATGTGTCTTTAGCTAGTGCTCCTTTTGTTGAGCCGAGGTTTTATACTGCACGAGCCTCTTCATTCTGGAACCTGTGGCCATGTTAATCCGCTTGAAACGCCCTTAAATCCCAGAATGCAAAGTACAAATCTGGACTGAAGTAAGTAGTTTTGCAAGTCTCTGAAAAACATTGCAGTTATACGCAATGTGTGTACCTGGTGATTCGTTGGTTAATCTGGAGGGAGGAATTGTAGGTAGTAAAGGTCCTGCTTGGATTTGGAGTAGAAGGATTTAGAGAAGTGCTGTGAGGGGAGGACTCACTTGGTGTACATAGGGACTGAATTATTATTTTTTGCCAGAGCTGCTTGAAGTTCTGGCTGAATTATTTACGAGCACCAGCTTACCCATCCAGAGCATGAAACAGAGTCTGCAGAGCAGTCATCCCTGCGTGCGAAGAGGCGCCCTAGTCACTGGAGGATGTGGAGCAACTTCCTCCTCAGAAACGAGCTTGTCCAAAGAGCCCCTGAGAAGTCCTGCCAGCTTGTTCTCTCTCAGAAGTGCGAATGCGGGAAGGTGAAGTAGTAGTCAGTCGGCTGCCGAAGTGTACCGACCTAAACAAACTGAGAAACCATATACAACCACACACTGAACTGTGAGAGAGAGAGACACACTAAGAGAGTACATGGGTATTATGCATCTGAGTTTAATGACACCTGACATTGACCCTGGGAGGGCACCACCTGGCCTGTAAGGGAGAACTGAGCCAACAGCGGTGAACCGCTCAGACAACATCGATCTCCCGGCACACCACCTTGCTCCTAGTTGTGTTTATTAAAGTAGTTTCATTCTTGAAAGTAAAGCTTTGGGGTGGACAGTCATTTACCACGCTGAGTGGTTGTTGAGAGCTGTACTCCTATACCTCCACACTACCTCCCTGGGAGCTTGTGACTGATTGCCGTTGCTACCACTGAGGGTCATGTGCTGAAGGGGTTGTATTTGACCCAGTTTGCAGAGCCGTAGTAGGACCGACTCCAAGACGTCCGAGGGAAATGACCTCAGTGCCATAGTTGAGTCTCAGTAGCCCATGCCTTCCTGTGACCCCCTCCCTCACATGGGGCGGATAATACTTATCCAATGATGGGCCGAAAGGCAACAAAAGATGACCAGGAGGACAGACCATGGGATACACGATTTGGTTTGTGGAAGCCCCATTAAGTTAAGACACCTGCTTTTAATGTGGGATTGGGTGGAGGTTACTCGTGTGGGCTGATTTTGAAGTGCTACCGAAGGTCATAATGCATGGAAGGCACATTTTGGTTAATAGCTTCCCCCTTAACCTCGGTGGAGGGGTTCTTTATGATCCTGGCTCATTGACTCTAATGTGAGTAGTGCCCGCCGTCACTGTCAATGTAGCCCTGGACCTCAGCAAACAGACCAAGCGGTGCGTGGTGGTGCAGTGTGTGGCGCATGTGCCGCACTGCAGCTACTGGCCATGGCCAAGGCTGTCTAGAGGGTCTGACACTTACTTGATTACACCTGTGAGACTGGGCCTGAGGAATGATCGCGCTGAGCCACAGCCGAGCGTCC
The DNA here is from genome assembly GCF_964261635.1 of Lissotriton helveticus. Lineage (NCBI taxonomy): Eukaryota > Metazoa > Chordata > Amphibia > Caudata > Salamandridae > Lissotriton > Lissotriton helveticus. The sequence goes on along the minus strand of NC_136062.1, from coordinate 235,615,316 downwards.
GATACCTCTCTGTGCTAGCAGCTCATTTTGATGACTGGATCAGTTCATGGGGAAAAGTGATAGGGTTCGTCCTCCTTCTGTCTGCCACATGTGTCTCCAGTTACAGAATTGTCTCACAAGACTAAAGTGTTGAAGGGCAGAGAGTTTGAGGGATGCTTGCACGCTGCGGAGTGTTTATATCATTTTTATTCAATCAATGCATAAGGAGGCTCCAATCTGGCAGCTAAATACACTGCGATCAGGATGTAGGGACAACCCTCTTGGAGATGGGGCTTGAGTGATGTGTCCTGATAAACACTACATTCCTCCCAAAAGCCAAAGAACAGTCGGAGAATCCAACAAGACTCGTAGGTACCACTATATGTTTATCAGTGTCAGAATGTATTCAGTAGGATAGCAATTGAGAATGCCTAACAAACAGTGTCAGCTGTAACACGACACTGTTACTCAAGTTCACCGTTGACCTGATGGTAAGTCAGGGAATAAACACTCATGAAGATGGATCCAGGTTCTTTGTCTGCATACATGGTAGGATGGTGCTTGGAGAATTCAGCATCGGTCCGCCTTGCTGATGATTAATGATATTTCAGGGCCATTGGACAGTTCAAACTGTGCACCAGGAACTTTTTTGGAGTTAAGTTGATGCTTCACCTCTGAAGACAGTCTTTCTTAGGAACACCTCGGATGTCTGATGTCCTTCAGTGGAGCGACGGTGAGTCTATCTCTCAAGTGAAGAGGTGCCTTGGAAGTGTTGTGATGGGACTGCATGTGGGGTGATGCAACACTGCTGATGAGCCACTGCCAAGACTCTTGTAAAACCCTTTGTGGCAGAAGGGTCTTGATCATGGGGTGCTGAACACTGGGCCAGGATACTGAAGGGGTGAGCACATCCATTGTTGCTGGTCAGTTATTGCACAAGAGTGCAAAAGATTTTTCATGAACTTATTGCTTGGTACTGATTCTCTGACTACAGTTCGGTCTGGTTTCTGATGCACAATGAAGCTGACAGTATAGTGTTGCCATTTCGGTCACCCTGGAATGACATGGATGTCTGGATTTACTTTATTAATGATGGCAGGGCCAGTTAAATGGATGGCACCTAGGGCAGTGAAACTGTGAGTAGTAGGAAAGTGTTATACACTTTAAATGTAGAAGCTGTAACTTTAACTCGTAACTTCTTGATGGTTGATGGCTTCTCTATGTATCTATGGGGCCTCAAGTCTTCTTTCAAGTATCAAGATGGTTTGCCTGATGGTAAGGGGATTGCCTTGTGGTGGTGAGGTAAGTGCTGAGATAAAACAAATTGGCAGGTGCAGCATATCTAGTGCAGCAGGTGCCTGTCTCTGCATAGGGCCTAGCTGCACATCTTTTATAGCCCACTTTGTGCTCGGTGTTATATCCAGGCTCCTGTATGGCAGTAGAATGGCCTCAAGGGCTGGTGTACTTCTCCCCTTCTGAGTCCAGTACCGAGGGGGTCGAGGATCTGATTCTTAATTCCTCTTTCAGGGTCATATGAGCCTCCAGTTCGGGAACTTTAGATGCCATGAAGCATGGTCGAGATGTCCTATCTGGTTGTGAACAAAATGCTTGAGTGACTTAAATAGGGGGTGCATTGGTATAGATGGTGCACCTGATAACTGGCTATTGAATCGGACCTCGTACAGTTGTTCCTCTTCCTTCCCTCAGACTCTATTGCTGTATGTGAAGGGATAAGGCCCTGCTGGAATACATGACCAATGCAGTCTTATCTCTGATGTAGTTGACTCCTCGGTCCTTGCATAGAGACAAGCCATGAACAATGAGATCGGGTCCCTCATCTTCCACTGTGGTTCTGGTAATATGGGTTGATGCTAGATGAGTGCATGGACTGTCAGGGCATCCCGGGACATATTTCTCCAACCCTCTGTGGATGGTGACGGCTTCATTGTCGATGTGTGAATACTTCTGTTCAAGTTGTGTGGGTTCAGAGGTAGGTGTCTGTGAACGGCTGGCAAACTTGCCATATTGCTCTTTGTGATAGTTTTACTCCCAGTCCAGTGGGACTGGCATCAACCCACAGTTCTGTCTCCTTGAAGGGGTAAAAGTATTTTAGCATTGTCTCTAAAGATAGTGCAACTTTGGTAGCTGGGAACACGTTTTTGCAGGCTGCCCCTCCAATGCCACATCATCTTGGTTAGCTCGCTTAATGCCTATCTTAGCATTGTGAGATTTGGTATGAACATGCCACAATACATGACCATCCCTAGAATGATTCGTACTTTAAATATGGTGGTTGGGGGTGGTGCAGTCTTGATATCAGCAAGTTTTGTTGTGCGAAGTGCAAATCCTTGGTCAGAGAATTTGTGACTAATAAAGTTATCTGTTCTCAGAAACTTACATTTCTATAGATTTCGAATAAGGCCAAAAGTGCTTAGTCTCTGGGAAAGGCTTCGGAGGTGATCTTGTTCTTCTAGGGAGGCAGGCTGTACAAAGATATAAATACTTGGATTCATTTCCTCAATTAGTTCCAACCGCAACTCTTGGACGGTATATTTAAAACTTCTGCTAGACTGGTGTTTCCAAAGTTCTGTTTTTTGTAGCGGTGGAGAACGCTGTGTGTTAAAATGGTGGCTATGTGTCTTGAATGGGGCTCTGGAAGCAGATGTTATTCTGCATTTAGAACAACTTTTGAGAGCCACTTGGAGCTGTTCACCTCTGTCACTAGTGCCCACAGTTTGATAGTGACATTCAGGAGTCTGTGGTCTATGCGCATTCTCACATGTTCAAATTGCCACAGCTTTACGAGTATTATGATGGGAGACACCCATCAGGTGGCCATTCCACATTCTTGATAATTTGTGCTTCTTCTAGTTTCAAGAGGTCTGCCTCTACTTTGGGTCGAAGTTTGAAGGCCGTTCTCTGATGATGAAGGGCAACCAGTTGAACAAATCAGTCAATGTGTAATTTTACTACCTTGTCCATCAGACAGCCAGTGCCTTCAAATAAGCTTGCAAACTCCATCAACAAGGCTCTGTATTTCTTGGTGTTTGCCATCTTGGGTGACATACACTTTTGTGGTTATCAACAGGTCTTTATGACATAGTTGAGCTCAGTAGACACAACAGAGTCACAGAGGTGTTTTTCCCAAATGCAAATACCCATATGTTAGTTGGTTTAAGCATTGGTTATGCTGTTAGGTGCTCAAACTGGGTTTTTGCAATGACAATGATGGAAGTACCAGTGTCGATAAGGATGACAATTGTTTGTTTGCTTAGACAGTCCTTATATTTCGGAGGTGGGTGCCTGCCTCCATTCTGTTTTTCCATGGTGTAGACAACTTTTACTTCTTCTTCAAGATCTACACCATGCGGGCCATTGTTACCGTTTTTGTCAGGTGTGGCCTCAACACCGCTGACCCCCTTCTTAAATTTGGACTTGTTACCTCACGTTGATCTGCGTACTCTTGCAAAATGGTTGATATTTACTGGTCGCAAGGAGCGGCCAGTATTTTTGCAATTAGGAAATATTTTTAAGAACCGACCTCTGTACTAATAGGTCGGGTCTTAAAAATCTGGGTTGGAATGCTACCTAACTCATGCATATTAATGAGGTAGGTCGCAAATTCCAACTCACTATGATTGGAGGCCATCACAGGTATGTTATGTTATGTTATCACAATTTATACAGCGCACAGCTACTCAGAATAGTGTCCCGGCACTAAAGACATTCGGCACCGGCTTGTAAATCTAAACAGATTGTGTAACAAGCCAAGTTTTCAGTTTCATTTTAAAAGCGGAAAGGTAACTGGTTAAGCACAGGTCTTTTGGGAGCTTTTTCCAATTAAGGAAAAGAAAAAGATCTGCCGCCAGTTCTAAGTTGGTGGATCGGAGGGACTTTCGCCAAATGTGCAGAAGAAGAATGCAGAGTGCATGCAGGAATGTAGTCATGAATCTTTTCTCTGGGGTAGCCTGCTCCTGAACCATGCAAGGCCTTGTGCATTAACACCATGGCCTTAAATGGTACCCACTTTTTCACTGGAAGCCTGTGAAGGGCCTTTAAATGAGCAGTCATGTGAGACCTAGGGGGCAGTTTAAGTAAGGAGTCTGGCCTCCTGCTGGGATCAGCAGATCACCAAGTCAGTGATTGCTTTATAATAAACCAAACTTTAAAAAAAATGCAGCCTGTTTTCCGTAGAAGAAACAGGACTATATTTAAAAATATTTTTTTAAGAGGTCCCAGGGACCACTGCCTCTTAAACGTTTTCCCTCTTTTGCAAATCGGTTGTCCGCCTCTTTTGAGGTGTTTGTAAAATATCAATGTTTTGCAACCAGATTTCAGTCACAAAAACTGATACATTAGATACTGATTCGGTATTTGGAAGGGACACATACCACATGTCACTTCTAAATACTGAATGGGTATCTATTCAGAAAGATATTTTAGGTGTCAGAAAAACTTTTTGACTCTTGAAATTGGATTAGTAAATAAGAAAAAGCATTTTAATGGCTGCAAACGTTGAATGGGAGCGTTTGCAACCATTGAAATGTTTAGTACATGTGGACCTTTGTAATGATGTGAAATGCTATTGTACGATGGCTTATGTTGGAAATCAGCAGGTCGCAGACATCTTAATGGCAACCTATACTTGTCCAAGTTGAAAGAATGCACATTGCAAAAAGGAGGGACAAATAGTACTGAAGCAATGTATGTGGTGAGATAAAGGGCAAACGGATAAGGGAAGCAGTATATAATCTGGGGAAAAGGCCAAAGAAAAATGGGCATTCCTCATTCGGAGGGGGAGTTGGTTGTAGCAGATTATAGGCGGGCCCATGGGGAGGCACATTCTTGGTGGCAGGTTCTGCATTCTGGGGGGCAGGTTCTGGGGAGTAGAGGCAGATTGTATGCAGAGTTTAGTGCAGATTCAGAGGGTTAGGCTCAGAGGCTGTACTGTTTTGCAATGATTTCATCGCAGATTTGGATGGTAAAATCCTCAATTGGAGCTAATTAGGAGTTCTGTTCACCATTGCCCTTTCAAACTTCTGTCATTGTATCTGTAGGGTTTTGAGATGCCAGAAGGTCCAGAGCTGCACTTAGCTGCACGCTATGTTAATTCCGTGTGTGAAGGGGTGGTCTTCTCAGGACAAGTGGAGAAATCTGAGGTGAGCAAGAACCCTGAGGTGCCCTTTTCCAGCCAAGGCTACCGGATTACAGCTACAGCCCGTGGCAAAGAAATGAAGCTAAGCCTGACACCCATCAAGTGGGAGGAGAAAAGCCCCACGAAAGGACATGCAAAGCAAGGCCTGGCGACCACTGAAGAGGAAGAACCCATGGACATAGTCTTCCGCTTTGGGATGTCCGGCACCTTCAGATTTACTCCGGAAGATGAGGTTCCCAAGCATGCCCATCTGCGCTTCTACACTGCAGATCCACCACGCCGGGCACTGTGCTTTGTAGACACCCGGCGCTTTGGAAGCTGGGAAGTGGATGGGACATGGCAGCCAGACCGGGGCCCTTGCATAATGCTGGAGTATGAGAAATTCAGGTATGTAGTTCTTTTGTAGAAGAAAGATTTACAAGACGTAAGGTTTGGGATGCCAATTCAGTTAACCAATATACCTGGCTCTTTTTAGCACATCGACCCTAAAAGGTGCCCAGCTTTAGGCTTGCATACTCATTACTACTCCTCTACATCTGTCCGAAGCTGTTTTAACTTTGTTTGCTGTTTTAACTTTGTTTGCTGGTTTTGCGTGTGCAGGGAAGCTATTAAATGCCTTTGCTTTTATTACCATGAAAATATATTTTCACCTGCTACTTCTGAATTGTTTATTGCCTTTTGCAATATATGTTTTTTAGGTCTCGACCTACAGCATTGCTTTAGCAATGCTTGTTTGTGTCAAGATTATAGTGAGGCTTTCAAAAGTCTACCCAAACTGCTGCGGATTGGGTACAGTACATGTGAGCCTTTCGCGTGCACAAAGCACACCACAAGCCTCGGCCTCAGACTTCAAAGGGATCCGCTTGTTTGTGTCGAGATTATAGTGAGGCTTTCAAAAGTCTATCCAAACTGCTGCGGATTGGGTACAGTTCATGTGAGCCTTTCGCGTGCACAAAGCACACCACAAGCCTCGGCATCAGACTTCAAAGGGATCCACTCCCCCGCCCCCACATCAGACTTCAAAGGAATGCCTTCCCCCGCCCCAGCAATGCCGAGAGCTTCATCACACTCTCCTAACGAGTCATCCTTCTCCCGCATGTGACCCTACCTGCACCATCTTGGATCCATCTTCATTCTTTTCTGCTTTTCCCTGTTTCCGCCACACACTTCACTCCTTTGTGTCTCCTTTCTGGCCTCTTTCCTACTTAACTTTTCATCCTTTCTCCTGTAATCCCATTTCCACCATCTCACAACCCCTTCGAGCACTGTTATCTTAACATTTGTGTTTCTCTCTGTCTTATAATGTCTGCCCTGCCACCATTTACTTTGGACTCACACACCCTCTCACCCTCACACACCCTCACACACCCTCACTCACCCTCGCACCCTCACCCACACTCACACACCCTCACTCACCCTCACAACCTCTCCCCCTCAGCCTCACACCCTCACCCCCTCACCCTCACCCCCCTCAACCCCCTCGCAACCCTCACCACCCTCTCACCCTCACCCTCACACACCCTCACCCTCACACCTCCTCACCTCACACACCCTCACTCACCCTCACACCCTCACCCACCCTCACTCACCCTCACAACCCCTCACCCACCCCCCTCAACCTCCCCCCTCACCCTCACAACCCTCTCACCCTCACTCACCCTCACCCACCCTCCCACACACCCCCACCCACATTCACCCTCACACCTCCTCACCCTCACACACCCTCCCACACACCCCCACCCACATTCACCCTCACACCTCCTCACCCTCACACACCCTCACACCCTCACCCACCCTCACCCACCCTCACTCACCCTCACACACTCACCCTCACCCACCCTCACACACCCTCACCCCCTCACCCTCACACCTCCTCACCCCCTCACACCTCCTCACCCCCTCACCCTCTCACCCTCACACCCTCACTCACCCTCACACACCCTCACACACCCTCGCCCTCACACACCCTCGCCCTCACACACCCTCTCACCCTCACAACCTCACTCACCCTCACTCACCCTCACATCCCCTCACCCTCACATCCCCTCACCCTCCCTCACACCCTCACACCCTCGCCCTCACACACCCTCTCACCCTCAACCCCCTCACACACCCTCACCCACCCTCACATCCCCTCACCCTCACATCCCCTCACCCTCCCTCACACCCTCACACCCCTTCACCCTCACACACCCTTACACACCCTCACTCCCCCTGACCCTCACACACCCTAACCCCCCTCACCCTCACACACCCTAACCCCCCTCACCCTCACACACCCTCACTCACCCTCACATCCTCACCCCCTCACACTCACAACCCTCGAACTCTCACCCACCCACACCCTCACACCCCCCCACCCTCACACACCCCCACCCTCACACACCCTCACCCTCACACCCCCTCACCCTCACACCCTCAAACCCCCTCATCCTCACACACCCTCACCCTCACACCCCCTCACCCTCACATCCCCTCTACCTCCCACTGACCCCCCTTGTCCCCCCTCACCCCCCCCTCACCCTTACCCCCCTCACACTCACACCCTCTCACCCTCACACACCCTCTCACCCTCACACACCCTCTCACCCTCACACACCCACTCACCCACCCTCACCCACCCTCACACCCCCTCATGCTCACACCCCCTCGCACCCCCTCGCACCCCCACACCCCCTCACACCTCCACACACCCTCTCACACCTCCACACACCCTCACACACCCTCACACACCCTCACCCCCTCACCCTCACACCTCCTCACTCACACCCCCTCACACCCCCTCACCCTCACTCACCCTCACACACCTTCACCCCCTAACCCTCACACCCCCGTCACCCTCACCCCGTCACCCTCACCCCCCCACCCTCACACCCCCACAACCCCCCACCCTCACACCCCCTCACCCTCACACCCCCTCACCCCCCCACACCCTCACACCCCCACCCCCTCACCCCCTCACCCCCTCACACACCCTCACCCTCACATCCTTAACCTCTCACCCTCAACCCCCTCACACACCCTCACCCTCACACACCCTCTCATCCCCTCGCCCTCACATCCCCTCACCCTCCCTCACACCCTCACACCCCTTCACCCTCACACACCCTTACCCTCACACCCCCTCACCCTCACACCCCCTCATACACCCTCACTCACCCTCACACCCTCACTCCCCCTCACCCTCACATCCCCTCACCCACCCTCACATCCCCTCACCCTCACATCCCCTCACCCTCAGCTCCCCTCACCCTCACATCCCCTCACCCTCACATCTCCTCATCCTCACCTCTCCTCATCCTCACATCCCCTCACACCCTCACACCCCTTCACCCTCACACACCCTTACCCTCACACCCCCTCACCCTCACACCCCCTCATACACCCTCACTCACCCTCACTCCCCCTCACACACCCTCACTCCCCCTGACCCTCACACCCCCTCACCCCCCTCACCCTCACACCCTCACTCACCCTCACATCCTCACCCCCTCACACTCACAACCCTCTAACTCTCACTCACCCTCACCCTCACACACCCCCACCCTCACACACCCTCACACACCCTCAAACCCCCTCATCCTCACACACCCTCACACACCCTCACCCTCACATCCCCTCTACCTCCCCCCTCACCCTCACCCCCCTCACCCTCACCCCCCTCACCCTCACACCCTCTCACCCTCACACCCTCACCCACCCCCTCACCCACCCTCACCCACCCTCACACCCCCTCACCCCCCCACACCCCCTCACACCTCCACACACCCTCACACCCCCTCACCCCCCTCACCCACACTCCTCCTCACTCTCACACCCCCTCACCCACCATCACACACCCTCACACCCCCTCACCCTCACACCCTCACTCAACCTCACACACCCTCACCCCCCCAACTATCACCCCGTCACCCTCACACCCCCTCACCCTCACAACCCCACACCCTCACACCCCCTCACCCTCACACCCCTCACCCTCACACCCCCTCATCCTCACACCCCCTCACCCTCACACCCCCTCACCCACCCTCACACACCCTCTCACACCCTCACACACCCTCTCACACCCTCTCACACCCTCACACACCCTCACACACCCTCACACACCCTCTCACCCACCCTATCACCCTCACATCATGTTGGACAGGCCTCGTGGCCAGGCTGTCCCCTCCCCGCATGGCGGGTCGCGGACCCCTGCTCCTCCTGCTCCCCGGACAAGAACCACCCCCCGCAGCCCGCCGGGGCAACCTCCGGCCCTTCCCCGACGGAACCCTGGCTCCTGAACACCACCGTATCGGCTGGCCCGGGTCCTTTCCAGAACCCCTGTCCCCGGCCCAGCCGCCATTTTGGACACTACTCGACCAGGCCTCGTGGCCTCGGGTCGACCTCGGCCTCGGGCCCAGCCAGGCCCCGACATCGAGGCACCACCATCCACCCAGGGGGTAAAGAGACAACTTGGCAGGTCAATGGGAGAAGGAGTGTCAACGGCTCCCCTCCGCCAGGTGTCGATCGCCCCAGCCTCCCTGGGCGCTGGCTCCACCCCCCTGCTGGGTGTCTGGACTCCCTCATCCCGGACCCCCCGACCTCCAAGTGCGAGGGTCCGGACATCAAAGGGTGCCAGGCCTATAACTGGGGCAGCTCCAGAGCAGGAAGGCAGTTGTATCCTGGAGTCGAGAGACACCGAGATGAACTCATCTTGAAGGCCTGCTGGCGCTGCCGCGCCCCCTCCTTTCGTGAACCATCTTGAAGGCCTGCTGGCGCTGCCGCGGCTCATCCTTTCGTGAACCATCTTGAAGGCCTGCTGGCGCTGCCGCGGCCCCTCCTTTCGTGAACCATCTTGAAGGCCTGCTGGTGCTGCCGCGGCTCATCCTTTCGTGAACCATCTTGAAGGCCTGCTGGCGCTGCCGCGGCTCATCCTTTCGTGAACCATCTTGAGGGCCTGCTGGCGCTGCCGCGGCTCATCCTTTCGTGAACCATCCCGAAGGCCGGCCGGCGCTGCCGCGGCCCCTACTTGCGAACCTTCAGCTCGAGGATTGTGAGCTCCACACCTGCTACCCCCGTACCTGTCCGGTACTGAGACTGTCCCGCTACCCTTCCCCCCCAAAGAGACTAGAATTGACAGGATCCTCGTATCCTGGTCCGGCTGTACCGTCAATTACCGTGCTCTTAAGATATATAAAAGTGTGAAGAACTCGTCCCGGTGTGGTGTCTATCTGTGGGGGGGAAGTTACCTGTCTGTACAATTACCGGGGAGGACCCTCACCGGAGGCCTCTCCCCCCTGTACTCGGCCGACCCTCCGGGTCCCCGTCTAACATTGGTGGCCAGCGGCGCGATCCAAGCCGACGCATAATCGTACAGAGAGTAACTCACCCCACGACACACAGCCACCATGACGACAAAGGAGAGTGGAACAACGGAAACATTTCAGATGGAAAAGCTGGAAGAATACAGCCACAAAGAACTAAAGCAATTTTGCATAGAGCTGGGCATTGCTACCACGGGACTGAGCACGAAAGATGACCTCAAGCACGCCTTAGAAGCTTGGGTGGAGACGGAAACACCCCCACCCCAAAATCAAAACCTCGAGACCACCGAAACAAGTACCACCCCTGCAGACGAAAGAAGATCGGGCCTCTCGTCCGAAGAGGCCCGAGAACGGGAGAAAAGCCGGCTCCACGAATTGGAGCTGGCTCGACTCCGCTTAGATGGAGAACTCAAATTGGCAGAGCAAAAAATAACACTCGAACACTTACGGCTCAGGGAAGAACGAGAAGAGAAAAAGAGCCAGAGGGAGCTGGAAGAAAAAAGACTAGCATACGAGCATGAGCGCAACTTGAAGGAGCTAGAAATTTGACGGCAGAACAAAGACCTCGGCGTCTCCGGGCACCCGAGCCCCACTGCTCCGACGGACCCCAAGGTCCACATCCCCAAGGACGTCGTCCGGGAATACTACCGGAACGATGATATCAAGCAATGGTTTAAAGCCTACGAGGTAGCAATGACCTCCCACCGAATTCCACGGAGCGACTGGGGAGCCGGGCTATGGGGTAAATTTGTTAACGAAGGAAGAGACGCCCTGCTGCAACTCCCCGACCACCAGATGACATCCTACGACCACATGAAGGCCGCCCTCCTCACTCGCTATGGGCTCACGCCCGAGATGTACCGGCAGAGATTTCGGGACTGCAAACGGATCCCTGGTACAACTTGGGTGGAGTATGTGAACTTTTTTAGCCGAGCCTTTGATGGATGGATCAAGGGCAGCCAGGTCACCACCTACGAGCAATTATTCAACCTGATTGTATGGGAGCACCTCTCCAATAATTGCTTTGTTGAACTAAGACAGCACCTCCTTGATAGTAAACTGACCGAACCTCGGAAACTCGCCATCGAAGCAGACCGATGGGAAAGTACCCGAGTCCCTCGAAACTGGCCCAGCGAGCAAAACAGAGCCTCCCAAGGGCCCCACCGGCCACGGGGAGGAGGAGGAGGCCAGGGTCGGGGCCGGGACACCGTCACAGTGCCCTCCACTAGCAACCCCCCGCCCCCGGCCGGAAGAGGTAGCCCTCCAACGCGACCAGGTTTCCGCGCCAACGTTACCTGCCACAAATGCCAGCGACCCGGCCACTACGCCAATGATCCCAACTGCCCGAAAAATCAGAGTCCCATGAACCGCCAGATCACCGCCGCCGCTCTGGGAGAAGAGCCAGGCCAGGAAGACGCCGAAGAGTACGAGCCGTACCAGCCCGAGTGGGAACCAGCTGCCATGTCCCTGGTCTGTCTAGGAGAGAGGGACATGGTCCCGCGGGCGCCCATCCCCGCCAACACGCAGAAATACAGCCAGTGGGTCACAATCAATGGACGCCGGGCGGAAGCCCTCCGTGACACAGGGGCCAGTGTGACCGCAGTCCGCTGCCACCTGGTGACCCCTGACCAGATCCTACCAAATGTACTTTGTCCAGTGCGGTCGGCAGACAACTCCGAAAGCCTGTGCCAGATGGCCCGCATCCCCTTCGAGTGGGGGGGGTGTCCGGCATGCTAAAAGTAACTGTCCGCGACGATGCCCCGGTGGACTGCCTTCTGGGGAACGACCTCGAAAGCTCCCCCTGGTCAGCCGTTGAACGGAGGGAGCACCTGGGGATGCTTGGTCTCCCTGAATGGGTCTGCATAACGACCCGATCCATGGCCGCCCGCGCCATCCCCAACCAAGAGGAACCAGAGTGGCCCGGGCCTCCCCCACCAATTGTCACCGAAGAAACCACCCCTGAGCCTGGTCCTCCGGGGTCCGACAACGAAAAACGGGATCAGCCCCAAGACCTCCCGGAGCTGGCCCAGTGGCGCCAAGAAGGTGGCCCCACTCAGGAACAGTTCCGCCAGGAACAAAGAGCGTGTCCCTCCCTCGAGGGCCTCCGACAACAAGCCATAGCCCAGAGCGCAGGGGATACATCGGGGGCCCACTGGATCTACTGGGACAACGAGCTGCTCTACAGTGAGCAAAAGATCGCCGAACTTGGAGCCAGCCGGGTGCTGGTGGTCCCCCTCCGATTCAGAGACGTCCTATTGGACTTGGCACACGATGTGCCTCTTGCCGGGCACCTGGGGCAGGACAAGACGTACAGCCGCCTGGTGACCCACTTCTACTGGCCGAAGATGCGGAACGATGTAGCGAACCACTGCCGGGCCTGCCCCACCTGCCAGGCCAGCGGGAAAAGCGGTCGAAAACTGAAGGTCCCCCTGCAACCCTTTCCCATCGTCACCACCCCCTTTGAGCGGGTGGGAATAGACATTGTGGGGCCCCTGGAGCCCCGGACAGCACAGGGACACAGGTTCATCCTTGTCCTGGTGGACCATGCCACCCGCTATCCCGAGGCCATACCTCTCCGGACCGTGACGGCGCCCGTGGTGGGCCGAGCCCTGATGGGGATCTTCTCGCGGGTGGGCTTCCCCCGAGAAGTCGTCAGTGACAGGGGCACGAACTTTATCTCCAAGTACATGAAGTCCCTATGGCAACAGTGCGGGGTCACCTACAAATTCACGACCCCCTATCACCCGCAAGGGAACGGACTAGTAGAACGATTTAACCGCACCCTCAAAGGGATGATCATGGGCCTGGAAGAACCCTTACGTCGCCAATGGGACATGCTGCTCCTGTGCCTCCTGTTCGCTTACAGGGAGGTCCCCCAGAAATCCCTGGGCTTCAGTCCGTTCGAACTCTTGTATGGACACCCCGTCAGGGGCCCCCTCAGCCTAGTCAAAGAAGGATGGGAGGTGGCCCCTCAGAAGACTCCCTCTGATGTATACAAGTACCTCTTGACTCTCCGTAACCAGACCCGGCGGTTCAGGGAACTCGCCAAAGCCAACCTCGAAGCCAGCCAAGAGGACATGAAGCGCTGGTATGATCAGAATGCCTCATCCATCGAGTTCGAGCCGGGACAACAGGTCTGGGTGATGTCCCCGGTTGAACCTTGCGCCCTCCAGGACAAATGGACAGGACCCTTCAAAGTGGTGGAGCGCAAGGGCCCCGTCACCTACCTGGAGTCCCCCCGAAACCCCCTGCGGGTCCTCCACGCCAACAGACTCAAGCCCCACTTTGTACGCTCTGAACTTAGCCTCCTGATGGCTACCGACAGTGGGGCTGAAGAAGACTCCGTGCCCCTCCCCGGCCTCCTGAAAACGCTCGAGAAAGACGGCTCCGTGGAGGGAGTCCACCTCTCCGAGGCCCTGTCCCCAGCACAACGCCAAGACTGTAGAGAACTGCTTCTACAGTTTGCCGACCTGTTCACCCTCATCCCTGGGGTCACCCCCTGGTGCCTCCACGACGTTGACACCGGGGATAGCCCCCCTATCCGACACAGGGCGTACAGGGTGCCTGATCGAGTACGCGCCTGCATCCAGTCGGAAGTCTCCAAGATGCTAGCTCTGGGAGTGATCGAGCCGTCCGACAGCCCCTGGGCCAGCCCCGTCGTGTTGGTCCCCAAGGCCGCCGCCCCGGGCGTCGCCCCCGAGCTCAGGTTCTGTGTAGACTATCGGGGTCTGAACGCCGTCACCAGGACCGACGCTCACCCCATTCCCCGGGCAGATGAGCTGATCGACCGCATGGGGGCCGCCCGCTACCTGAGCATCTTCGATTTAACAGCGGGCTATTGGCAGATCGGCCTCACTCCAGGTGCCCAAGAGCGATCCGCCTTCTCCACCCCGGACGGCCACTACCACTTCAAGGTGATGCCATTCGGAATGAAAAACGCACCGCCACCTTCCAGAGACTCGTGAACAAAGTCTTGGCGGGTCTGGAGGAATTCAGCGCAGCCTATTTGGACGATATTGCTGTGTACAGCCGCCACTGGGCAGAACACCTCCACCACCTCCGGGAGGTCCTGAACGCCCTCCGGCAGGCCCGGCTAACCATCAAGGCCAGCAAGTGCCAGATCGGCCAAGGGTCCGTGACCTACCTGGGACACCAGGTGGGAAGTGGCCTGGTGGCCCCCCTCCAGCTCAAGATTGCCGCCATCCAAGCCTGGGAGCCCCCGGTCACCCAGACAGAGGTCCGAGCCTTCCTGGGGCTCACCGGGTACTACCGGCGCTTCGTAAAAGACTATGGCAGCATTGTAGGGCCACTCAAGAACTCACATCCAAAAAGAACCCCCAGAAAGTCAACTGGACGCCGGAATGTCAGACGGCCTTTGAGAACCTGAAGTCCGCCATGTGCACCGCCCCCGTACTCCAAGCCCCCGACTACAGCCGGGAATTCATAGTGCAGACGGACGCCTCAGATCATGGCATAGGGGCCGTCCTCTCCCAACTCAACACCGAGGGGGTCGATCAGCCAGTGGTCTTCATCAGCCGACGCCTGCTGGCCCGAGAACAGCGCTGGAGCACCATCGAGCAGGAGGCCTTCGCCGTAGTATGGGCCCTCAAGAAGCTCCGGCCCTATCTCTTCGGTACCCAAACAGATCACCGACCCCTGCAATGGCTGATGCAGATGCGGGGAGAAAACCCGAAGCTGTTGCGTTGGTCCATCTCCCTGCAGGGAATGGACTTCACTGTGGAGCACCGCCCAGGCCAAGATCACGCCAACGCAGACGGCCTGTCCCGCTTCTTCCGCCTCGGCGAGGAGAGTACCCAAGAGGATGGCTGACTCTCCCTGCCTTCAGCTGGGGGGGACGCATGTTGGACAGGCCTCGTGGCCAGGCTGTCCCCTCCCCGCATGGCGGGTCGCGGACCCCTGCTCCTCCTGCTCCCCGGACAAGAACCACCCCCCGCAGCCCGCCGGGGCAACCTCCGGCCCTTCCCCGACGGAACCCTGGCTCCTGAACACCACCGTATCGGCTGGCCCTGGTCCTTTCCAGAACCCCTGTCCCCGGCCCAGCCGCCATTTTGGACACTACTCGACCAGGCCTCGTGGCCTCGGGTCGACCTCGGCCTCGGGCCCAGCCAGGCCCCGACATCGAGGCACCACCATCCACCCAGGGGGTAAAGAGACAACTTGGCAGGTCAATGGGAGAAGGAGTGTCAACGGCTCCCCTCCGCCAGGTGTCGATCCCCCCAGCCTCCCTGGGCGCTGGCTCCACCCCCCTGCTGGGTGTCTGGACTCCCTCATCCCGGACACCCCGACCTCCAAGTGCGAGGGTCCGGACATCAAAGGGCGCCAGGCCTATAACTGGGGCAGCTCCAGAGCAGGAAGGCAGTTGTATCCTGGAGTCGAGAGACACCGAGACGAACTCATCTTGAAGGCCTGCTGGCGCTGCCGCGGCCCCTCCTTTCGTGAACCATCTTGAAGGCCTGCTGGCGCTGCCGCGGCTCATCCTTTCGTGAACCATCTTGAAGGCCTGCTGGCGCTGCCGCGGCCCCTCCTTTCGTGAACCATCTTGAAGGCCTGCTGGCGCTGCCGCGGCTCATCCTTTCGTGAACCATCTTGAAGGCCTGCTGGCGCTGCCGCGGCTCATCCTTTCGTGAACCATCTTGAGGGCCTGCTGGCGCTGCCGCGGCTCATCCTTTCGTGAACCATCCCGAAGGCCGGCCGGCGCTGCCGCGGCCCCTACTTGCGAACCTTCAGCTCGAGGATTGTGAGCTCCACACCTGCTACCCCCGTACCTGTCCGGTACTGAGACTGTCCCCCTACCCTTCCCCCCAAAGAGACTAGAATTGACAGGATCCTCGTATCCTGGTCCGGCTGTACCGTCAATTACCGTGCTCTTAAGATATATAAAAGTGTGAAGAACTCGTCCCGGTGTGGTGTCTATCTGTGGGGGGGAAGTTACCTGTCTGTACAATTACCGGGGAGGACCCTCACCGGAGGCCTCTTCCCCCCCTGTACTCGGCCGACCCTCCGGGTCCCTGTCTAACGCATACCCTCTCACCCTTACACCCTCACTCACCCTCACCCCCCTCACATCCCCTCACCCTCACACCCCCTCACCCTCACACCCCCTCACCCTCACACCCCCTCACCCTCACACCCTCACAACCCCACACCCTCAGACCCCCTCACCCTCACTCTCCCTCTCCCTCATACCCCCTCACACACCCCCACACACCCCCTCACCCTCACACCCCCTCACCCTCACACACCCTCACCCTCACACCCTCAACCTCTCACCCTCAACCCCCTCACACACCCTCACATCCCCCACCCTCCCTCACACCCTCACATCCCTTCACCCTCACACCCCCTCACCCTCACACCCCTCACCCTCACACCCCCTCATACACTCTCACTCACCCTCACACCCTCACTCCCCCTCACACACCCTCACACCCCCTCATACACTCTCACTCACCCTCACACCCTCACTCCCCCTCACACACCCTCACACCCCCTCACCCTCACACCCCCTCACCCTCACACCCCCTCACCCACCCTCACCCACCCTCACACACCCTCACACCCCCTCACCCACCCTCACACCCCCTCACCCACCCTCACACCCCCTCACCCACCCTCACACCCCCTCTCACACACCCTCTCACACCCTCACACACCCTATCACCCACCCCATCACCCTCACATACCCTCTCACCCCTACACCCTCACTCACCCTCACCCCCCTCACACCCCCTCACCCCCCTCACCCTCACACCCCCTCACCCTCACACCCCCTCACCATCACACCCTCACAACCCCACACCCTCAGACCCCCTCACACCCCCTCACTCTCCCTCCCCCTCCCTCCCCCTCATACCCCCTCACACACCCCCACACACCCCCTCACCCTCACACCCCCTCACCCTCACACACCCTCTCACCCTCACACACCCTCACACCTTCACCCTCACCCCCACCCCCACACACCTTCACCCTCACATCCCCTCACATCCCCTCACCCTCACACCCCCTCACACCCCCTCGCACACCCTCACTCACCCTCACTCACCCTGACACCCTCACACACCCTCACCCCCTCACACTCCCTCACCCCCTCACACTCACAACCCTCTCACTCTCACACAACCTCACCCTCACACCTCCTCACCCTCACACCTCCTCACCCTCACACCCCCCCACCCTCACACACCCCCACACTCACACCCCCCACCCTCACCCCCCCACCCTCACCCCCCACCCTCACACCCCCTCACCCTCACCCCCTCACCCTCACACCCCCTCACCCTCACACCCCCTCACCCTCACACCCCCTCACCCTCACACCGCCTCACCCTCACACCCCCTTACCCTCACCCTCATCCCCCACCCCCTCACGCCTTCACCCTCACACCCCCTCACCCCCTCACCCTCACACCCTCACACCCCCTCACCCCCCTCACCCTCACACCCGCTCACCCCCTCACACCCCCACAACCCCTCACAACCCTTCACCCTCACACCCCCTCACTCTCACACCCCCTCACCCTCACACCCCCTCACCCTCCCATACACACACCCTCACCCACCCTCACACACCCTCTCACACCCTCTTACACCCTCTCACACCCTCTCACCCTCACACACCCTCTCACAAACCCTCTCACCCCCTCTCACCCCCACTCACCCTCTCTCACCTCTCACCCCCTCACCCTCACACCCCCTCATCCTCACACCCTCACCCTCACACTCCCCCACACCTTCTCACCCTCACACCCCCTCACCCTCACACCCATTCACCCTCACACCCCCACACCCTCACACCCCCTCGCCCTCACCCCCTCACCCTCACCCCCTCACCCTCACACACCCTCACCCGTCACACTCACCCCGTCACCCTCACACCCCCTCACTCCCTCACCCTTACACCCTCTCACACCCTCACAACCCTACACCCTCACCCTCCCTCACCCACCCTCACCCTCACACCCCTCACACTCACACCCCCTCACCCTCACACCTTCACCCCCTCACCTTCACCCCCATCACCCTCACACACACTCACCCTCACACCCCCTCATCCTCACTCCACCGCCCCCTCCCACCCCCTCACCCACCTCCTCACCCACCTCCTCACCCACCCTCATCCTCACACCTCCTCACCCACCCTCATCTTCACACCCCCTCACCTTCACACACCCTCACACACTCTCACACACCCTCACCCTCACACACCCTCACCCTCACACGCCCTCACCCTCACACCCCATCACCCTCACACCCCACCACCCTCACCCTCACACCCCCTCACTCACCCTCACACCCCCTCACCCCCCTCACACACCCTCACACCCCCTCACCCTCACACCCCCTCAATCACCCTCACACACCCTCACAACCCTCACCCTCACACCCCCTCACCCACCCTCACCCACCCTCACACACCCTCACCCACCCTCACACCCTCTCACCCACCCTCACTCACCCTCACCAGCATAGCATAACAAAACACAGCATAGCATAACAAAACACAGCATAGCATAGCATAGCATAACAAAACACAGCATAGGATAGCAAAACATAGCATAGCATAACAAAACAAAGCATAGGGTAGCAAAACAAAACATAGGATAACAAAAGAAAACATACCATAGCAAAACACAACATAGCATAGCATAACAAAACACAACTAAACATAGCATAGCATTACAAAACATAGCATAAAAAAACAAAGCATAGCCCAACATAAGAAAGCATAGCAAAACAAAACATAGCATAGTATAGCAAAACATAGCATAGCATAACAAAACACAACAAAACATAGCAGAACAAAACATAGTATAACATAACAAAACATAGCATAACATAACAAAACAAAGCATAGCATAACAAAACAGCAAAACACAACAAAACAGCATAACAAAACACAACAAAACATAACAAAGCATAACAAAACATAGCAAAGCATACCAAAACAGCAGCAAAACATAGCATAGCATAACAAAACACAACAAAACATAGCATAGCATAACAAAACACAACACAACATAGCATAGCATAACACAACAAAGCTTAGCATAACAAAACATAGCATAACAAAACATAGCATAACAAAGCATAGCATAACAAAACATAGCATAACAAAACAGCATAGCATGATAAAACACAACAAAACATAGCATAGCATAACAAAACATAGCATAGCAT
This sequence comes from Lissotriton helveticus, assembly GCF_964261635.1. Lineage (NCBI taxonomy): Eukaryota > Metazoa > Chordata > Amphibia > Caudata > Salamandridae > Lissotriton > Lissotriton helveticus. The sequence continues at coordinate 235,595,675 of NC_136062.1, read as the reverse complement.
AACAGAGCATAGCATAACAACGCATAGCATAGCAAAACACAACACAACAAAACATAGCATAGCATAACAAAACACAACAAAACATAGCATAACAAAGCATAGGATAGCAAAACTAAACATAACATAGCGTAACAAAACAAAGCATAGGATAGCAAAACAAAACATAACAACACATAGCATAACATAACAAAACATAGCATAACAAAACACAACAACGCATAGCATAGCATAACAAAACACAACTAAACATAGCATAGCATTACAAAACATAGCATAAAAAAACAAAGCATAGCCCAACATAACATAGCATAGCAAAACAAAACATAGCATAGTATAACAAAACATCGCATAGCATAACAAAACACAACAAAACATAGCAGAACAAAACATAGTATAACATAACAAAACATAACATAACATAACAAAACAAAGCATAGCATAACAAAACAACAAAACAGCATAGCATAACAAAACACAACAAAACATAGCAAAGCATAACAAAACATAGCAAAGCATACCAAAACATAGCATAACAAAACACAACAAAACATAGCATAGCATAACAAAACACAACAAAATATAGCATAGCATAACAAAACACAACATAGCATAGCATAACACAACAAAGCTTACCATAGCATAGCATAACAAAACATAGCATAACAAAACATAGCATTACAAAGCATAGCACAACAAAACATAGCATAACAAAACATAGCATAGCAAAACATAGAATGATAAAACACAACAAAACATAGCATAGCATAACAAAACATAGCATAGCATAACAAAGCATAGCATAGCAAAACACAACACAACAAAACATAGCATAGCATAACAAAACACAACAAAACATAGCATAGCATAACAAAACAAAGCATAGCATAACAAAACAAAGCATAGGATAGCAAAACTAAACATAACATAGCATAACAAAACAAAGCATAGGATAGCAAAACAAAAAATAGCATAGCATAACAACACATAGCAAAACATAACAAAACATAGCATAACAAAACACAACACATAGCATCACAAAACATAGCAAAACACAACAAAACATAGCATAGCTTAACAAAACACAACAAAACATACCATAGCAAAACAAAACATATAATAGCATAGCAAAACATAGCATAGCATACACAACAAAACATAGCATAGCAAAAAAAAGCATAGCATAATAAAACACAACAAAACATAGCATATCATAACAAAACATAGCATAGCATAACAAAGCATAGCAAAACATAGCATAGCATAACAAAACAGCATAGCATAATAAAACACAGCATAGCATTGAATAACAAATCAAAACATAGGTTAGAAAAACATAGCATAACAAAACCAAACATAGGATACCAAAAGAAAACATAGCATAGCATACAGCATCACTCAGCACCACCACAGCATCACTCAGGGGCACCAGAACATCACTATGCGCTACCACAGCATCACTGAACGCCACAGCATCACTCGTTTGCCATCACAACATCACTCAGCGCCACCACAGCATCAATCTGTGCAACCATTCAACAACTGGTTCAAATATGTTCTCTCAATGTTTCAAACTTTATTACAAATGTAACAAAAAGATGTTAATATTTCACTTCTGTTCTTGGATTTTCGTCACAATAAAATACACTGAACATAATCTTCACAAAAGTTATTTACAAAAGTTTAAGCGATTGCCATTATAAATTACAATAACTTTTATTTAAGTATTAATTATTAAAAAAATTAAAAGCCATTGTTATTTGTAATATCAATACATGTAAGTCATGTAAATACAACACCTATTGCATTACAAATGCTATAGGTGTCACATTTGCGAAAGTTATAACTATTGGCATTGTAAATGACAAAGCTATTAATTTCGCTATTTTCAAAAACAAAACATAAATAAAACATTTGTCATTTACAATACCAATAGCTCAAACTTTCCTAACGCGAGACCTATTGCATTGCAAATGCTTGTTTAAATTTAGTGGCAGATACCACCTTCCAATTATTGGACCTCTTATGGTTGTCACTACTGTCTTAGTTATGTAAATTGATCAAATTTGCATGAAAGACTTGATTCTTTGATTTGGAGTTGTATGAGTCTGGGAATCCTATCTGAATATGCTTCACACACTTCGACACCTGAATTGGCTAAAAAATCTGTAATCTCATAAATTTGGACAGATTATGACAGCTAGTGTAACTGAACAGACCTGAAACAAAGTTCATCAACTCAGAATCCTTGTTCTTTGAACTCCTCTAGTTATGAATGCCCCCTCAACCGAGCTCTTTCCATTGCCAGAAGAAATAGGCAAGAAGATATCTCATTGATAATACTTTTATGTCCATATTTAAGGGAAAGGAGAAGTTGGGGGCCACAGACCTCACTTTAAAAGACAAAATTATGAACAACCCTTATTACGTTTACGACTTGTTTTCTCATCCAGAAAACACTCTCATCTAAAAACAGCTTCAAACTCCATAGCAAATCCTTTGCTTTCAATTCCAAGGACCACCGACCTGGGACCACAAACATGTGCAGTATTGTACCTAGCCAAAAAAGGGTCTTAAGGCAAAAATATGCTAAATGAGTGATTGGGCGGGTATCCGTTTCCGAGAGTAGAAGGGAACTGTTACTTTGTTGTGATGTCGAGTTCTTTAAAGAGTTCAGTCAAAACCACTTTATTCGAAGAAAAAGTGGAGGCAGCACCAAATCGCAAAGTAAATTGCAGGAGACCAGAATTTTGCAAAAATAGATTTATCTTTTATTTTATTTTTTTCAAAGTGCACAGGACAGCCAACGCGTTTCGCTCCCCAACCATGGGAGCTTCGTCAGGGCAGAATTCAATAGATATTTTATCCAATGTCAGTGCAATGTAGGGTATGAATAACGAAGACGGATAGTACCAATATAATGGCACAGGTACTAATCAAGATTGCCGTAACGCAGCTACGTAGGGGGCCGTAAGGTATCTTGAATCGAATTATATCAAATTGACATCAGTAGATATATTTTAAATTCCATTGCGATGTCACAGAACAAGTTCGAAAGCAGACAGTCCTTGATAAGCCGCTGTTACGAGTAACTCGGACAGAGTTCAACGTGAGTAGAGACCCCCGACAGAATCAGTCAAAAGGACCACTTTATTCGATTATAAAAAAATCATAAAAGTATACTGTACAAATTTTTGTTTCTTTTAAAATAGTATCAAAGCATAAAATTCCATTAAAAACAGTTAAAAAACTATTTCATGGTAAGAATAAGTTAATCACTATCGGTAGACTTATAATGACTGATTTTTCATCTCCTGTTGAGCTGCCTGTCTGATCCTCCTACTCCTACTAGACGCGACAAGAAAACTTGCGACGCCAAACATGGTTACAGGGAATTCCATTAATTGTAGAAACAATAATGCAGGTTTAGACTGTATAAAAGCATTCTCTTTCAGTACTGGAAAAATAAACCTTTTTCTAGCTTCATAATACAGAGGACAAAAAAACATAAAATGCATGGTATCTTGAGGGGAGAAATCATCGCATTTACAAGGAGCCGCATCCTCAGGCCTACTCCATCCCTGTGGGTCACTTAATACCAAATGGATCTGGTTGAAGCGGAATTTTGTCAATAGCCATCTGTGAAAAGGAATCGTAACGATGGAAATATACGATTGCATGGCTAGAGACGAAATGAGCAAGTAATGAGCTCTAACTGTGGGTTTACTTAACTCTTCGGATTCCCGCTCTGACTCTCTGAGCTTAGTGTAATTTGTTTTAACCCATTTAAAATCAGCTTTACATAGACCTTCAGGATTGGTGAAAATCTCTGGGCGCCCCAATTTCCTTGTTGACATTTTAATAAAGGACAGCCACTCGATTTCCTTCATTTTATCTAAATTCATGCAATCCTTCAGAATCTTATGATTCAGAGTAAGATTCAGATTCAACCAGATTCTGATCCATAGCAAGATTGGGGCCATTTTAATTGTATCTAAAATATAGCCTATCCCCAACTCAAGGTGGACCGAAAAGGTCGCTTTCGATTGTGGAAGGCCGAGGAGGGCACGTAGAAATTTATTTTCTTCTCTTTGGATGGAATCAGAATTAATGTACCCCAATATTGCAGCACCATACCTAGCAATTGATATGGTTTTTGCTTTGTATATAGCTAGGATTGCTTCGGACTGCTTTCTCCCCAGTCTTTTAGCGAAACCTAATATTGCAGCTGAGGAGCTTCTCACAGCATTTACCTAAGTTGAGAGCTGCCGTGCCCAAAGTCCTTTATCGTCAAAAACAACTCCCAAATAGGTAAACACTTTCACTCTTGAGATTGCTTCCCTGTTACAATAAAAGGATTTAATGTTGTTTTTTCCCGTGCCTAGTGATATAATGTGCGATTTACCATTATTGACCACAAGGTCCAGTGATTTCATAAAATCCCCGAAGGAATCTAGTAATCTTTGTAAACCAAGGGGGGTCCGAGCCAGTAAGACGGCATCATCCGCGTATAGGAGTACAGGAATGGGTGTTCCTCCCACACGCGGAATATCTAGTGTTGCCGTTAACAAGTTATCTTCCAGGGAGTTTATGTATAAGGTAAATAACATAAGGGCCAAGATGCATCCTTGGCGCACCCCTCTACCTGATTTAAAACTTGCAGTACATTTCCCCTCCTGTGTCATCCTTATTGACGCTCTCAAGTCTCTGTGTAACTCAGCTAAAAAGTACACAAGGGGCCGGTCAAGTCCTAGGTCCAACAGCATGGTCCACAGCCTCGATCTGTTAACTAGATCGAAGGCCGTGGACAAGTCCATGAAACCCAGGAAAATTGAACCCTTAGCAGCCTTCGTGTATTTAAATACAATTAAATGTAAATTAAGACATTGGTCCCCCTCCCAGATCTGAAGCCATACTGGGCATTAGTTAGAATGTCTTTCTCCGTAGCCCAGTCTGTTATTTTAGCTAGAATAACCTTCCCTAAAATTTTAATAGAGGAATCTAGTAAAGATATTTGCCTAGAACATCTGGGGTCTCCCCTTTGACCCTTCTTAAACACGGGGATTATAATTGAACGGGACCATGATTTCAGGGACCCTGTGACGGCCGCTGTGTTAAAAACGTTCGTCAATATTTTTGCCCAATATTTGGGATTAGCCTTATACATATCAGAAGGCACGCCGTCAGGGCCTGGCGCCTTACGCCCTGCCATTCCCTCTATTGCTTTCTCAACCTCCGCTATATTAAAACTGATAGGTATCAATGGAGGATCAGAAATTGGTACCTCAAAAGTTTCCAGCTCAATATTGCTCCCATAGATTTTTTCAAAATGGCTTAACCAGTCCTCCTCTGAGATGTTAACTTCTAATACAGAGTTCTGGGAACCAGTGAACAAAGGATTATTGACAATTGCCCAAAACACGGAACTATCTTTCATAGTTGCTTTTTTCATTAATTTTGCCCACGCATCTTTTTTAATTTCATTTTTCCGGGCCAGAAGTATTAATGAGTACTCTTTCCTAAGCTGGGCTACTAGCCTTTTATTCCTTGGTGTCTTATTAAGAGCCTTTTTAAGTAGGTTATGCGCTTTAGTGCATTTATGGTCAAACCAGCCTAAGGCAGGATTAGTTTTAACTCGGGTGTTAATTGTGAGTTCTTTAGCAACTTGCAAGCATATGGCTTTATATGAGGCTATTACACCCCCCCCCATTATTGAGGGGGTCTGTACATGTATTTAGTTCCGTGCCAAGCTTTGTTGTCATCGTTTGGAAAAAGTCTTCGGGGATGACCTTACTCCATTTTAATCTCCTCCCGTGATCTTTAGCTTTTACATCAGCTGCAACTTGTGACGAAGCTGTTTTGTTCAGGAGGGAAAGACCATTTTCCAATTCGATCACTATCGGGTTGTGATCGCTAAAGGAGGAGAGGATAGCATTATAGATAATTACATAACTTAAAATTCCTGGGGATAAGAATATGTAGTCTATTATAGATTCACCGTCCCTAGCCCTGTACGTAGGAACACGGTTACTCTCATCAAAAAACCCCACCTCAAACAGGTCATTATTAGACAAAAGTGCCTCCAATGCTTCTCCCTTGGAGCTGTGTTCAAAATGTTGAGGGGTTGTAAAAACAGGGCCATCGCTATCACTATATTGGCAATTTAGATTACATAAGTGTACATTAAAATCACCCATCAGGATATAGTGAACAAAAGTGGTTTGGTTTTCCTTATAGGTTATTAAAAAATTCGACAGCGAATGGAGATTCTCGTTTGGGGACTCCCCTTGCAATGAATTATAACAGTTAATAAGAATTAGTTTGATGTTGTTTGCCAAACTTACTTCTAATATTAGATAATATGGGGAAGTGCAGTCGACCTTTTTGACTCTTCCCATTATGTTTACTGAAACCAGAAACATAAGTCCCCCTCTGTCTCTCCCTGCTGACGAACTCAAGGCAGGTACATAGTAAGATGTAAAACCATTAATCCAAAAATCATAATCCTTGTCCCAAGTCTCTTGAAATGCAACAATGTCGTACTGTTTTACAAAATTTAGCCAGACATTATCATCCCTTTTGGACCGCAGACCAGCAATATTCCAGCTTTACATTTTTACCTTTTCCCCCACGCCCTCAGTGATGCTTTCACGCTTAGGTTGGGTAATATTATGACTCATTTTTACTTGTGCGAGTTCCATACATCCCAAGTCAGCCAGTCTCTCCCCTCCCTGTCCCTCTGAGTCCTCACGTCAGTCACACGCCTCTAGGCCCGAGAGTAAATCAAATCTGTTTTGTGTCACATTTGGCCCATCCCTACAGTGATTTTCAACATTATAAAATTGTGGTATTACAGGAGCCAGGGGCCTGAGGCTCAGTAGGAGTAAGTGGTCTAAATCTCCCGGTATTAGTGGGGGCTTTCTCACACCCCCTCACCCTCACACCCCCTCACCCACCATCACACACCCTCTCACCCTCACACCCCCTCACCCTCACACCCTCACTCAACCTCACACACCCTCACCCCCTCACCCTCACACCCCCTCACACCCCCTCACCCTCACAACCCCACACCCTCAGACCCCCTCACACCCCCTCACCCTCACACCCCCTCATCCTCACACACCCGCACCCTCACACCCCCACACCCTCACCCCCTCACCCTCACACACCCTCACACCCTCACACCCTCAACCTCTCACCCTCAACCCCCTCACACACCCTCACATCCCCTCACCCTCACATCCCCTCACCCTCCCTCACACTCCCTCACACCCTCACATCCCTTCACCCTCACACCCCCTCACCCTCACACCCCCTCATACACCCTCACTCACCCTCACACCCTCACTCCCCCTCACACCCTCACTCCCCCTCACACCCCCTCACCCTCACACCCCCTCACCCTCACACCTCCTCACTCTCACACCCCCTCACCCTCACACCCCCTCACCCTCACACCCCCTCACCCACCCTCACCCACCCTCACACCCCCTCACCCACCCTCAAACCCCCTCACCCACCCTCACACACCCTCTCACACCCTCACACCCTCACTCCCCCTCACACACCCTCACACCCCCTCACCCTCACACCTCCTCACACACCCTCACACCCCCTCACCCTCACACCTCCTCACTCTCACACCCCCTCACCCACCCTCACACCCCCTCACCCACCCTCACACACCCTCTCACACCCTCTCACACCCTCACACACCCTCTCACACCCCCTCTCACACCCTCTCACCCACCCCCTCACCCTCACACCCTCACTCACCCCCCTCACCCTCTCACCCTCACACCCCCTCACCCTCACACCCCCTCACCCTCACACACCCTCACCCTCACACCCCCTCACCCTGACACCCCCTCACCCTGACACCCCCTCACCCTCACACCCTAACAACCCCACACCCTCAGACCCCCTCACACCCCCTCACCCTCCCTCACCCTCCCTCTCCCTCCCCCTCATACCCCCTCACACCCCCCCACACACCCTCACACCCTCACACACCCACACCCTCACACACCCTCTCACCCTCACACACCCTCTCACCCTCACACACCCTCACACCTTCACCCTCACCCCCACACACCTTCACCCTCACACACCTTCACCCTCACATCCCCTCACCCTCACACCCCCTAACCCTCACACCCCCTCACACACCCTCACTCACCCTCACACCCTCACACACCCTCACATCCCCTCACCCTCACATCCCCTCACCCTCCCTCACACTCCCTCACACCCTCACATCCCTTCACCCTCACACCCCCTCACCCTCACACCCCCTCATACACCCTCACTCACCCTCACACCCTCACTCCCCCTCACACCCTCACTCCCCCTCACACCCCCTCACCCTCACACCCCCTCACCCTCACACCTCCTCACTCTCACACCCCCTCACCCTCACACCCCCTCACCCTCACACCCCCTCACCCTCACACCCCCTCACCCACCCTCACACCCCCTCACCCACCCTCACACCCCCTCACCCACCCTCACACACCCTCTCACACCCTCACTCCCCCTCACACACCCTCACACCCCCTCACCCTCACACCTCCTCACACACCCTCACACCCCCTCACCCTCACACCTCCTCACTCTCACACCCCCTCACCCACCCTCACACCCCCTCACCCACCCTCACACACCCTCTCACACCCTCACACACCCTCTCACACCCTCACACACCCTCTCACACCCTCTCACCCACCCCCTCACCCTCACACCCTCACTCACCCTCACCCCCCTCACCCTCTCACCCTCACACCCCTCACCCTCACACCCCCTCACCCTCACACACCCTCACACCCCCTCACCCTGACACCCCCTCACCCTCACACCCTAACAACCCCACACCCTCAGACCCCCTCACACCCCCTCACCCTCCCTCACCCTCCCTCTCCCTCCCCCTCACACCCCCTCACACCCCCACCCTCACCCTCACACCCTCACACACCCACACCCTCACACACCCACACCCTCACACACCCTCTCACCCTCACACACCCTCTCACCCTCACACACCCTCACACCTTCACCCTCACCCCCACACACCTTCACCCTCACACACCTTCACCCTCACATCCCCTCACCCTCACACCCCCTAACCCTCACACCCCCTCACACACCCTCACTCACCCTCACACCCTCACACACCCTCACACCCCCTCACCCCCTCACACTCACAACCCTCTCACTCTCAAACAACCTCACCCTCACACCTCCTCACCCTCACACACCCCCACCCTCACACCCCCCACACTCACACCCCCCACCCTCACACCCCCACCCTCACACCCCCTCACCCTCACACCCCCTCACCCTCACACCCCCTCACCCTCACACCCCCTCACCCTCACACCGCCTCACCCTCACACCCCCTCACCCTCACGTACCCTCACCCTCATCCCCCCACCCCTTCACCCTCACACCCCCTCACCCCCTCACCCTCACCCCCCTCACCCCCTCACCCCCCTCACCCTCACACCCCTCACCCTCACACCCCCACAACCCCTCACAACCCTTCACCCTCACACCCCCTCACTCTCACACCCCCTCACCCCCTTACCCTCACACCCCCTCACCCTCCCTTACACACACCCTCACCCTCCCCCACACACCCTCACCCACCCTCACACACCCTCTCACACCCTCTCACACACCCTCACCCTCTCACCCTCTCTCACCCCCTCTCACCCCCTCTCACCCCCTCTCACCCCCTCACCCTCACACACCCACACACCTTCTCACCCTCACACCCCCTCACCCTCACACCCATTCACCCTCACACCCATTTACCCTCACACCCCCACACCCTCACACCCCCTCGCCCTCACCCCCTCACCCCCTCACCCTCACACACCCTCACCCGTCACACTCACCCCGTCACCCTCACCCTCACACCCCCTCACTCCCTCACCCTTACTCCCTCTCACACCCTCACAACCCTACACCCTCACCCTCCCTCACCCACCCTCACCTTCACACCCCCTCACACTCACACCCCTCACCCTCACACCCCCTCACCTTCACCCCCATCACCCTCACACACTCTCACCCTCACACCCCCTCATCCTCAATCCCCCGCCCCCTCCCACCCCCTCACCCACCTCCTCACCCACCCTCATCCTCACACCTCCTCACCCACCCTCATCCTCGCACCCCCTCACCCTCACACACCCTCACGCACCCTCACACACCCTCACCCACCTCACCCTCACACCCCATCACCCTCACACCCCATCACCCTCACACCCCACCCCTTCACCCTCACACCCCCTCACCCCCTCACCCTCACCCCCCTCACCCCCTCACCCCCCTCACCCTCACACCCCTCACCCTCACACCCCCACAACCCCTCACAACCCTTCACCCTCACACCCCCTCACTCTCACACCCCCTCACCCCCTTACCCTCACACCCCCTCACCCTCCCTTACACACACCCTCACCCTCCCTCACACACCCTCACCCACCCTCACACACCCTCTCACACCCTCTCACCCTCACACACCCTCACCCTCTCACCCTCTCTCACCCCCTCTCACCCCCTCTCACCCCCTCTCACCCCCTCACCCTCACACACCCACACACCTTCTCACCCTCACACCCCCTCACCCTCACACCCATTCACCCTCACACCCATTTACCCTCACACCCCCACACCCTCACACCCCCTCGCCCTCACCCCCTCACCCCCTCACCCTCACACACCCTCACCCGTCACACTCACCCCGTCACCCTCACCCTCACACCCCCTCACTCCCTCACCCTTACTCCCTCTCACACCCTCACAACCCTACACCCTCACCCTCCCTCACCCACCCTCACCTTCACACCCCCTCACACTCACACCCCTCACCCTCACACCCCCTCACCTTCACCCCCATCACCCTCACACACTCTCACCCTCACACCCCCTCATCCTCAATCCCCCGCCCCCTCCCACCCCCTCACCCACCTCCTCACCCACCCTCATCCTCACACCTCCTCACCCACCCTCATCCTCGCACCCCCTCACCCTCACACACCCTCACGCACCCTCACACACCCTCACCCACCTCACCCTCACACCCCATCACCCTCACACCCCATCACCCTCACACCCCACCACCCTCACACACCCTCACACCCCCTCACCCCCCTCACACACCCTCACCCCCTCACACACCCTCACACCCTCTCACCCCTCACACACCCTCACACCCCCTCACCCTCACACCCCCTCACACCCCCTCACCCTCACACACCCTCACAACCCTCTCACCCTCACACCCCCTCACCCACCCTCACACCCTCTCACCCACCCTCACTCACCCTCACCAGCATAGCATAACAAAACACAGCATAGCATAACAAAACACAGCATAGCATAACAAAACACAGCATAGAATAGCAAAACATAGCATAGTATAACAAAACAAAGCATAGGATAGCAAAACAAAACATAGGATAACAAAAGAAAACATACCATAGCAAAACACAACAAAGCATAGCATAGCATAGCATAGCATAACAAAACACAACTAAACATAGCATAGCATTACAAAACATAGCATAAAAAAACAAAGCATAGCCCAACATAAGAAAGCATAGCAAAACAAAACATAGCATAGTATAACAAAACATAGCATAGCATAACAAAACACAACAAAACATAGCAGAACAAAACATAGTATAACATAACAAAACATAGCATACCATAACAAAACAAAGCATAGCATAACAAAACAGCAAAACACAACAAAACAGCATAGCATAACAAAACACAACAAAACATAGCAAAGCATAACAAAACATAGCAAAGCATACCAATACATAGCAGCAAAACATAGCATAGCATAACAAAACACAACAAAACATAGCATAGCATAACAAAACACAACAAAATATAGCATAGCATAACAAAACACAACATAGCATAGCATAACACAACAAAGCTTAGCATAGCATAGCATAACAAAACATAGCATTACAAAGCATAGCACAACAAAACATAGCATAACAAAACATAGCATAGCAAAACATAGAATGATAAAACACAACAACACATAGCATAGCATAACAAAACATAGCATAGCATAACAAAGCATAGCATAACAAAGCATAGCATAGCAAAACACAACACAACAAAACATAGCATAGCATAACAAAACACAACAAAACATAGCATAGCATAACAAAACAAAGCATAGGATAGCAAAACTAAACATAACATAACGTAACAAAACAAAGCATAGGATAGCAAAACAAAACATAGCATAGCATAACAACGCATAACATAACAAAACATAGCATAACAAAACACAACACATAGCATCACAAAACATAGCAAAACACAACAAAACATAGCATAGCTTAACAAAACACAACAAAACATACCATAGCAAAACAAAACCTATAATAGCATAGCAAAACATAGCATAGCATACCAAACACAACAAAACATAGCACAGCAAAAAAAGCATAGCATAATAAAACACAACAAAACATAGCATATCATAACAAAACATAGCATAGCATAGCATAACAAAGCATAGCAAAACATAGCATAGCATAACAAAACATAGCATAGCATAATAAAACAGCATAGCATTGAATAACAAATCAAAACATAGGTTAGAAAAACATAGCATAGCATAACAAAACCAAACATAGGATACCAAAAGAAAACATAGCATAGCATACAGCATCACTCAGCACCACCACAGCATCACTCAGGGGCACCAGAACATCACTATGCGCTACCACAGCATCACTGAACGCCACAGCATCACTCGTTTGCCATCACAACATCACTCAGCGCCACCACAGCATCAATCTGTGCAACCATTCAACAACTGGTTCAAATATGTTCTCTCAATGTTTCAAACTTTATTACAAATGTAACAACAAGATGTTAATATTTCACTTCTGTTCTTGGATTTTCGTCACAATAAAATACACTGAACATAATCTTCACAAAAGTTATTTACAAAAGTTTAAGCGATTGCCATTATAAATTAAAATAACTTTTTTTTAAGTATTAATTATTAAAAAAATTAAAAGCCATTGTTATTTGTAATATCAATACATGTAAGTCACGTAAATACAACACCTATTGCATTACAAATGCTATAGGTGTCACATTTGCGAAAGTTATAACTATTGGCATTGTAAATGACAAAGCTATTAATTTCGCTATTTTCAAAAACAAAACATAAAAAAAACATTTGTCATTTACAATACCAATAGCTCAAACTTTCCTAATGCGAGACCTATTGCATTGCAAATGCTTGTTTAAATTTAGTGGCAGATACCACCTTCCAATTATTGGACCTCTTATGGTTGTCACTACTGTCTTAGTTATGTAAATTGATCAAATTTGCATGAAAGACTTGATTCTTTGATTTGGAGTTGTATGAGTCTGGGAATCCTATCTGAATATGCTTCACACACTTCGACACCTGAATTGGCTAAAAAATCTGTAATCTCATAAATTTGGACAGATTATGACAGCTAGTGTAACTGAACAGACCTGAAACAAAGTTCATCAACTCAGAATCCTTGTTCTTTGAACTCCTCTTGTTATGAATGCCCCCTCCACCGAGCTCTTTCTATTGCCAGAAGAAATAGGCAAGAAGATATCTCATTGATAATACTTTTATGTCCATATTTAAGGGAAAGGAGAAGTTGGGGGCCACAAACCTCACTTTAAAAGACAAAATTATGAACAACCCTTATTAAGTTTACGACTTGTTTTCTCATCCAGAAAACACTCTCATCTAAAAACAGCTTCAAACTCCATAGCAAATCCTTTGCTTTCAATTCCAAGGACCACCGACCTGGGACCACAAACATGTGCAGTATTGTACCTAGCCAAAAAAGGGTCTTAAGGCAAAAATATGCTAAATGAGTGATGTGGCGGGTATCCGTTTCCGAGAGTAGAAGGGAACTGTTACTTTGTTGTGATGTCGAGGTCTTTAAAGAGTTCAGTCAAAACCACTTTATTCGAAGAAAAAGTGGAGGCAGCACCAAATCGCAAAGTAAATTGCAGGAGACCAGAATTTTGCAAAAATAGATTTATCTTTTATTTTATTTTTTTCAAAGTGCACAGGACAGCCAACGCGTTTCGCTCCCCAACCATGGGAGCTTCGTCAGGGCAGAATTCAATAGATATTTTGTCCAATGTCAGTGCAATGTAGGGTATGAATAACGAAGACGGATAGTACCAATATAATGGCACAGGTACTAATCAAGATTGCCGTAACGCAGCTACGTAGGGGGCCGTAAGGTATCTTGAATCGAATGATATCAAATTGACATCAGTAGATATATTTTAAATTCCATTGCAATGTCACAGAACAAGTTCGAAAGCAGACAGTCCTTGATAAGCCGCTGTTACGAGTAACTCGGACAGAGTTCAACGTGAGTAGAGACCCCCGACAGAATCAGTCAAAAGGACCACTTTATTCGATTATAAAAAAAATCATAAAAGTATACTATACAAATTTTTGTTTCTTTTAAAATAGTATCAAAGCATAAAATTCCATTAAAAACAGTTAAAAAACTATTTCATGGTAAGAATAAAATAATCACTATCGGTAGACTTATAATGACTGATTTTTCATCTCCTGTTGAGCTGCCTGTCTGATCCTCCTACTCCTAGTAGACGCGACAAGAAAACTTGCGACGCCAAACATGGTTACAGGGGATTCCATTAATTGTAGAAACAATAATGCAGGTTTAGACTGTATAAAAGCATTCTCTTTCAGTACTGGAAAAATAAACCTTTTTCTAGCTTCATAATACAGAGGACAAAAAAACATAAAATGCATGGTATCTTGAGGGGAGAAATCATCGCATTTACAAGGAGCCGCATCCTCAGGCCTACTCCATCCCTGTGGGTCACTTAATACCAAATGGATCTGGTTGAAGCGGAATTTTGTCAATAGCCATCTGTGAAAAGGAATCGTAACGATGGAAATATACGATTGCATGGCTAGAGTCGAAATGAGCAAGTAATGAGCTCTAACTGTGGGTTTACTTAACTCTTCTGATTTCCGCTCTGACTCTCTGAGCTTAATGTAATTTGTTTTAACCCATTTAAAATCAGCTTTACATAGACCTTCACGATTGGTGAAAATCTCTGGGCGCCCCAGTTTCCTTGTTGACATTTTAATAAAGGGCAGCCACTCGATTTCCTTCATTTTATCTAAATTCATGCAATCCTTCAGAATCTTATGATTCAGAGTAAGATTCAGATTCAACAGGATTCTGATCCATAGCAAGATTGGGGCCATTTTAATTGTATCTAAAATATAGCCTATCCCCAACTCAAGGTGGACCGAAAAGGTCGCTGTCGATTGTGGAAGGCCGAGGAGGGCACGTAGAAATTTATTTTCTTCTCTTTGGATGGAATCAGAATTAATGTACCCCCATATTGCAGCACCATACCTAGCAATTGATATGGTTTTTGCTTTGTATACAGCTAGGATTGCTTCGAACGGCTTTCTCCCCAGTCTTTTAGCGAAAACTAATATTGCAGCTGAGGAGCTTCTCACAGCATTTACCTTAGTTGAGAGCTGCGGTGCCCAAAGTCCTTTATCGTCAAAAACAACTCCCAAATAGGTAAACACTTTCACTCTTGAGATTGCTTCCCCGTTACAATAAAAGGATTTAATGTTGTTTTTTCCTGTGCCTAGTGACATAATGTGCGAATTACCATTATTGACCACAAGGTCCAGTGATTTCATAAAATCCCCGAAGGAATCTAGTAATCTTTGTAAACCAAGGGGGGTCCGAGCCAGTAAGACGGCATCATCCGCGTATAGGAGTACAGGAATGGGTGTTCCTCCCACACGCGGAATATCTAGTGTTGCCGTTAACAAGTTATCTTCCAGGGAGTTTATGTATAAGGTAAATAACATAGGGGCCAAGATGCATCCTTGGCGCACCCCTCTACCTGATTTAAAACTTGCAGTACATTTCCCCTCCTGTGTCATCCTTATTGACGCTCTCAAGTCTCTGTGTAACTCAGCTAAAAAGTACACAAGGGGCCGGTCAAGTCCTAGGTCCAACAGCATGGTCCACAGCCTCGATCTATTAACTAGATCGAAGGCCGTGGACAAGTCCATGAAACCCAGGAAAATTGACCCTTAGCAGCCTTCGTGTATTTAGATACAATTAAATGTAAATTAAGACATTGGTCCTCCGTCCCCCTCCCAGATCTGAAGCCATACTGGGCATTAGTTAGAATGTCTTTCTCCGTAGCCCAGTCTGTTATTTTAGCTAGAATAACCTTCCCTAAGATTTTAATAGAGGAATCTAGTAAAGATATTTGCCTATAACATCTGGGGTCTCCCCTTTGACCCTTCTTAAACACGGGGATTATAATTGAACGGGACCATGATTTCGGGGACCCTGTGACGGCCGCTGTGTTAAAAACGTTCGTCAATATTTTTGCCCAATATTTGGGATTAGCCTTATACATATCAGAAGGCACACCGTCAGGGCCTGGCGCCTTACGCCCTGCCATTCCCTCTATTGCTTTCTCAACCTCCGCTATATTAAAACTGATAGGTATCAATGGAGGATCAGAAATTGGTACCTCAAAAGTTTCCAGCTCAATATTGCTCCCATAGATTTTTTCAAAATGGCTTAACCAGTCCTCCTCTGAGATGTTAACTTCTAATACAGAGTTCTGGGAACCAGTGAACAAAGGATTATTGACAATTGCCCAAAACACGGAACTATCTTTCATAGTTGCTTTTTCCATTAATTTTGCCCGCGCATCTTTTTTAATTTCATTTTTCCGGGCCAGAAGTATTAATGAGTACTCTTTCCTAAGCTGGGCTACTAGCCTTTTATTCCTTGGTGTCTTATTAAGAGCCTTTTTAAGTAGGTTATGCGCTTTAGTGCATTTATGGTCAAACCAGCCTAAGGCAGGATTAGTTTTAACTCGGGTGTTAATTGTGAGTTCTTTAGCCACTTGCAAGCATATGGCTTCATATGAGGCTATCTATGTAGAGAAGAGGTGTAGCAAACTCCATGCGTGTATATAGACCCTAGATCTAATAATGTATACTATACAACATCCAAATAAATATGTGCTGAAACAGTGATATATCAAAAAGTTCTTAAATCTTTTTATTTCAGTTATGATATATTTTCTTATTATTTTTTTCTTTTGGTTATAACTTTTTTACTCATTCATTTCATTTTTTACACTAAAAACATTTATATATTTTATAAATGACATTCAAATTCTGTAAAGAAAGATTCTTACAAATAGAAAAGTGCAAGGACAATCAGTGTAGACAGAAAAACTACATAAACACAATGTCAAAAATACAATACAAAAGTGATATACGATATAACCAGTCGTTGGAACAATTGATGAAGGCAATGCGGTTGAATAGAACTGAGGCTATTACACCCCCCGCCCATTATTGAGGGGGTCTGTTCATGTATTTAGTTCCGTGCCAACCTTTGTTGTCATCGTTTGGAAAAAGTCTTCGGGGATGAACTTACTCCATTTTAATCTCCTCCCGTGATCTTTAGCTTTTACATCAGCTGCAACTTGTGACGAAGCTGTTTTGTTCAGGAGGGAAAGACCATTTTCCAATTCGATCACTACCGGGTTGTGATCGCTAAAGGAGGAGAGGATAGCATTATAGAAAATTACATAACTTAAAAGTCCTGGGGATAAGAATATGTAATCTATTATAGATTCACCGTCCCTAGCCCTGTACGTAGGAACACGGTTACTCTCATCAAAAACCCCACCTCAAACAGGTCATTATTAGACAAAAGTGCCTCCAATGCTTCTCCCTTGGAGCTGTGTTCAAAATGTTGAGGGGTTGTAAAAACAGGGCCATCGCTATCTCTATATTGGCAATTTAGATTACATAAGTGTACATTAAAATCACCCATCAGGATATAGTGAACAAAAGTTGTTTGGTTTTCCTTATAGGTTATTAAAAAATTCGACAGCGAATGGAGATTCTCGTTTGGGGACTCCCCTTGCAATGAATTATAACAGTTAATAAGAATTAGTTTGATGTTGTTTGCCAAACTTACTTCTAATATTAGATAATATGGGGAAGTGCAGTCGACCTTTTTGACTCTTCCCATTATGTTTACTGAAACCAGAAACATAAGTCCCCCTCTGTCTCTCCCTGCTGACGAACTCAAGGCAGGTACATAGTAAGATGTAAAACCATTAATCCAAAAATCACAACCCTTGTCCCAAGTCTCTTGAAATGCAACAATGACGTACTGTTTTACAAAATTTAGCCAGACATTATCATCCCTTTTGGACCGCAGACCAGCAATATTCCAGCTAAACATTTTTACCTTTTCCCCTACGCCCTCAGTGATGCTTTCACGCTTAGGTTGGGTAATATTATGACTCATTTTTACTTGTGCGAGTTCCATACATCCCAAGTCAGCCAGTCTCTCCCCTCCCTGTCCCTCTGAGTCCTCACGTCAGTCACACGCCTCTAGGCCCGAGAGTAAATCAAATCTGTTTTGTGTCGCAACATTTGGCCCATCCCTACAGTGATTTTCAACATTATAAAATTGTGGTATTACAGGGGCCTGAGGCTCAGTAGGAGTAAGTGGTCTAAATCTCCCGGTATTAGTGGGGGCTTTGATTAAATGCGTGTAAAAATAACCAAGTGGACGGACACAAACACTGTTTACGTCATAGACCAGAGAGGCTGCCCTTAACAAAACAGTTGCAACATGTTGGGGATGTTTAAAATTAACTATTATACAGTCCCCAATACATGTCTTTCTGGACGGGCCAATCCAGTTTGCCCTTCTAGTGGACAATATTTGATCAGAATATTTTATTGGGAAGCCGCATCTCCTATTCAGCCATGACACTGTTTTATTTTTTAATGATTCATGTGATTCCTCATGGGGCCGAGCAGGGTAATGATCAGGAGGCGGAACATTGGTTAGGACAACCACATAGGGTGCACAGTCACGGGGGAAGGTTAATAAAGCAACTTTTTTTTACCTGTCTAACACCCGATGTACCATCTGGTCCTGAAAAAGGCCGTTTGGTTGGACAGGTTGTTGATATAGAATCAGAAGAAGCAGTTTCAATTACGGTTATTTGCTGGCTTAGTTGCTGCAAGTTATCTTTACTATTTCCCTGCCCCACTCCAGCAGGACCCTTTGCGACAGCCTTAGCTCTTTCAACTGAGGCCAAGTGTGTTGCTAACAGACCCCCTAGCCTCTTTACTTCTGAGGTGACAGTATCTAATTTGAGCACTAGGGGTTTAATAAACTCTTCTATCTTTGCCTCTATCTTAGCTTCTATGGTGCAGACCAGTAATGCAAATTGCTCCGGGCTTATGTTAATACTGGCTGCACTATTTCCTTCCTGTGGGTCACTTCCATCAACAAGACCGTTTTGAACTAGTTTGGAAGGTTCTGCTCTTTTCTTACTATACTTCCCCCAGCGTTTAGTTTGTAATTTTCTACAGGTTCTCACTTGTCTAGGGGCTGGCGGGACCTCCTCTATTGCCTCAATGGATATACCAGGTGATTCCTCCTGCAGCTCCGAATGGACCTGCGCTTCAGCCATTATTACCCCCCGATTGCCCAAATCAAGAGTATCTTCAGCTAGAAATTCAACCGGCGGGTTAAGAGTATCTTGGTGTGGAATCAATGGGCTCCCTCGACCTAGCGAGGCTCTCCGGTCATTATTAATTTTATTTACCACTTTTACCAAGTAATTGTCAATTGTGCCTGCCCCAGATACAAACTTATCGATTTTAGCTTTGGACATGGTCAGAACTGTGAAATGACACTATGATACTAGATAAAAAGACCAAAAACGAGCATTAAGAGTAATATATCCTAGTACCAGGGTTACAAGTATGTTAACTAAAATAGTAACTGTGACAAATCCCTAACCAGGTTCAGTAGAAATGTAAAGTCTCACTTGAGCAAATGTGTCTTATGTTGGAAAACCAAGGTCCGCGGCCTGGCCGGCCTCGGACGGCCACAGACTGCCCGCCCTCTGCCCGGTGCGTCCCGCGAAGCGGGAGGAGCAGCTCGTTCTTATGCGCCTCCGGGCGTGGCAGTCTGATGCGGCAGTCGGCGTCCCTGTATGCAAGCAGGGGACGCTGGGAAATGTAGTCCTGGTCGCAGGTCACTCTCCCCTCTCGGCGGCCGCGGTGTCAGCAGCGGCGGCGGAGGAGAGCGGAGGAGGAGAACAAAGGTGTCCGCAGGTCCACACACGTAGGAATGAACTGGTGATGCCCCCAACAAGCTTTCACCCCTCTTTAAAGAGTTGTTTCTTCAGTTATTTCCTAAATCCAAACAAGGGTGGAGCAGTTGTGATCGATTGAGGCCTGTTGTGCAAGGTAGGTGGAGTTCTGGTCATGATGGCTTTGTAGACCATGCAGCTGGTTTTAAATATGTGCTTGCTGGCAGGTCGTGCCATTGGCCATGTAATGGTGTGTTGGTGATGTGGTTATATTTCTTCAGGCCCATGATGGAGCATACGGTTGTGTAACATGTCCTGAACGGGAGACAGTATGGAGTGTTTTTAAGAGGGCTCTAGACAGTATCCTTGTGCCTGCAGGAGTGTCGGAGTTTACCCTTGATAGGGGGACATCTATATAAATGGAACACAGTAGATGATTGGTGAACTCCTCAGTTTTATTGAATAAGATGTGTGAGAAGGGTGTTACATTCCAGACACTCAAACAAATATACAGTTTCATTTGTGGGAGATGTGTTTTTATTAGTTGCCTGAATGGACTTGTAATTAGTATTGACACTGTTGATAAGACCTTACAATGCTCATAAATATATTCCAGATGTGGCCACTTCCCTTGTTGAGGTCAGTAAGCCATACATCCACAAATCAGCAAGGTGTGTGCAAGATCGTTTGTAAATAAAGATTTGTTTTTTTATGTTTACTTCAGTGCTCCCTTGGATGTGTTATAAAGTAGTGGGACTGATGAATTCAGGTAACCCACTTGTTTGATATTTTTGGTTGCTTTGCCTTAGGGCACTGGATCACCAACCATACTGTGTGTTAATGCTGGTTGTGGAGCTTAAAGGGTGAGCAAGACTGCAACCTGACCTGGGGATTTTTTGCATCCTGGTACAGGAAAGAAAGCCAGTTTCTGAAGCTGACCTCCTCTCTCCGCATTAAGGGGCCAATTAGGATCGCGGACGGACTTGAGTCCGTCCGCGACCCCTGAGGAGGAGGGAACGTCCGCATGGGCTGCGGCGTTCCCTCCGAGCAGATTAGGATGTGACCGCCAGGGTGGCGGTCACATCCTCTATCTTTAACATTGCGGCGGATGCAACTTCAAGCTGCACCCGCCGCAATGTTAAAAATGCATGCATCACATTTGCATGCACAAAGCAGCAGGCACTGCGCAGTGCCTGCCACTTTGTGCATGCAAATGCAGGGGGGTACCATAGGTACCCCCCATGTGCACCCCCCACCCCCCTTTCCCCCAGGGGGCCCGCAACGGGCCCCCGAAGTGAAAGTCCGTATGCTTTTCCACGGCGGGAAAGCCGCCGCGGAAAAGCATGTATTCACCACCATCCTAATATGGCTGGCGGTGTCTGATAGACACCGCCAGCCATGTTAGAGCTTTTCCGCCGCGGTCGGAAGGCGACCGCGGCGGAAAAGCTGCGGACGGAATTCCAGACCCACCAGCCATCCTAATTTGGCGGTGGGTCTTTGGAGGCTCGGCAGCGTTTTTTCCGCATTCTCCGGGCTGGCGGTGGCTTCCGCCGGCCCGGAGGATGCGGAAAAACTGCAATCATAATCGGCCCCTAAATGACAAATTAATTCTCCTGTAAGCTGCTTTGAATTTGATGGTGGTATCTATGAAAAGATGTTCTGCAGGCTCAAGCTTTGAAAATCAACAAGCCTGCCTATTTCAAATCTTTTCTTTTAATTTCCCACTTGCTACGCTCCAGGGAGAACGTATTGAAGAACCTTCAGGACAAGGCGTTTGAGAAACCCATCTGTGAAGCCCTACTTAACCAAAAGTATTTCAACGGCATTGGAAACTACCTACGTGCAGAGATCCTGTACAGGTATGCAATGTATTGAGCTTAGCAACACACTGTTTTATCTGTCATGTGTGTTTTGAGCACAGCTTTACATTAATATGTGAGTAAATATACCTTTAAAAACAGGCATGGCAGCTGATGCTAAGGTGAATTTCTATGTCTTCATTTCCACCATTAGCAGTTATGGGACCGTGTATCAGGTTTATCAAACCTTATGCTTCAAAATGGTCTTCGAGATGTATGCTGATCGGATTTTAGAAAACATGTGGGTTACTAGGTCAAGGGATTGCTTAACAATGGGGCTTCTTGAGCATGTTCGTTCTAAGTGGGTGAGGACTTGCACAAATGTGGTGATTATGTTTCAGGAACAGGTATTTATTAAGGACATATTAATAATATGCATATTTTTTCTTTGTAGATTGAAAGTTCCACCCTTTGTTAAGGCTCGGACAGTACTCGACTCACTAGGGATTCCTGAGCAGGTGAGTGTACCTAGGGAATATTATCAAATATTGCTCATAGAAGGATGAAGTGTGGGATGACCATCATCTTTTTGCTGCTGGAGGGCTTATTGGTGGAGATCTGCAGCCATCCTAGGTAATAGGTGTTTTACCTAATCTGTTTTTTGGTTCAGATGAAGCTATAGTTCTCTTTCAGATATCCTTGAAGGAGGAGGAGTCCAGCACCTTCTCATAGGCTAGGATCACAAAAATGATCCATTAAAGAATAACTTGCGTGAGCGTTGCCCAGTTCATTACTCATTCATTTTGTATTGCAATGGTTGATTTTCATTAGCTTATATGAATAAATTCCCCTTATGTTTGCTTTGAATAGTGTTATTTTCATATTTGGGATGTGACAGATGTTTATTGTGCTACACTTAGTGTGAAGAGTCTGTTAATAATCAAAGGCAGTTTTAAGTCTGGGGGAGCGTGCTCTGAAGTATGACTGGTATCAACAGGTACATGTCTAATTCTTTATAATTTTACAGTCACCCTTTTTAGGTTTTGCTTGGCAATGCGTACGAAGTACGCATGCGCTAGCAAAATCTTATGTCTTACAGTGGGGAACAGGGACTCGCCCCCTACTCGCCCCCTGCTCCTATTGGCTAGCTCCATAAATGGAGGCTAGCCATTGGGAGCCGGATCTGTCCGTCAAGGCCGGACCAGATTCGGGGGCGTTCCCGAGAATTTTTCCCTTTTGGCCACGTCATGCGGCGGTGGGCGGGGCTTTTTTTTGGGCTCGTCGAGGTTTGTTTATGCCATTTGGCGGCCGACCGCCGGCCGAGGAAGTCCAGGTGAGTGGTTTCTTTCCTTTCCTGTCCCCCCTCCCGCTGTCGGTTCCTTTCCCGCCCCTCCCGCTGGCCGTTCCTTTCCCGCCCCCCCCGTCCGTTGTCGGTAAATTATCGCGATTCTCTCCAGGGCATCATCAACCTACGAAGTGTGCGCTGAGTATTGCGAGCCTGCATGCCGCCGCATTTATCCTCGTGGACCAGGTCCCGCGTAAGCTCACCCAGTCGTGGTGCAAGTATCTTGCATAGAACTTTTAGTTCTGTTTTGAGCATAGTTAAGGGACTGTATGCGCAGGGAGACACAGAATCACCACCAGGCTTCAACATTAAACACACCACCCCCTCAATCATGGTTGGCGGAAGTCGATCTTACCCTTGTTTTAATGGACATGTGAATATAGGTCCGCCGGTAGTTTCTTCTGCGCACAATTGCTTCGGGGATTTGCGTGTTCCTGCTTTGCATGCATTTGCAATTTGGGATCGCATGTGTAATTTATGTTTATCTGGGGTGCTTGGGTTTGTATGTGCATCCTTGTGATTTGAGGGTGTGTATATCTGCGGTGCTTGCCTTCTTTCTCTCCGTGTCCGGTCATCTCGATCAGAGCTCCTTCTCCATAAAACAACTCTGCCCGCACGTCCTGGCCTCTCCCTTTCTGTGGCTGCTTCTGTTCAAGCACTTAGAAGTCCACCTCATCCTCAAGTCAAAGACGTACAGAACATTTGTTGTGCGCTCGCAGAAAATATCTTTTGGAAGTACCCAGCAGCCTTGAGGGGTCAGGTTTGGTGCTTGGAAGGAGGCGGTTTCCTCTGTTCTTTGCTCTCTCATTTCTCCTTTCCCTCCATCTTTCTGCTCTCTCTCGCCATCTGTTACTCCATCCCCACTAACACCCTCTCTCTGGCAGGCTGTTCGTCTCTCTCATTCACTGCCCTCTGTCATACTGACACGCCCCTCTCTCTCTCCTCTGTCTGTCACATGCTCTGTAACTTTCGCGCCATCTCTATCTAACCTATCACCCCCTGCTCTGTCGGTCCCTTCTCTCTCTCATTTCTCCTTTCCCTCCATCTTTCTCCTCTCTCTCCCTCTCTGGCTCTCTCTGTCTTTCTCGTCCTTTTCCTCTCTTTCCTCCTGCGCTCTCCCTCCATCTTTCTCTCTTGTTTTCTCTCTCTCTATCGTGGGCAGACATGGACGGAAAGCCAGACCCGTTGGCTTTCCCAATGCTCGGTTTTGTAATATTTGTTATATTACATTTTGAAACTTTTTGGTTGAACTCTATTCATTATTCCACATATGATGAAATATGCTGCAAGCGAATGCAAATGTAACTATGCAGGAAACGTACCGCACTCACAATCACACACGTCATTACAGTGGCCCCGAATGTAAGGTGCCTCGAAGGCTGTAGTAGCCAGGAGTGGCGCACGAGCGCCATCCATGACGTCCACGTGTTAGTGCGGGGTGCCGCGGAGCCGGTGGCATGTAGTGGGCCCCTGGGTGTCACCCTGGTATGTGCAGTAGGTGCACAGGTGTGGTTGCACGGCGCTCGAATCAGACTCTAGGCGCCTTGATGTCACATGGCATGTCCCAGCCTATCAACCTGTTGCGTCCTGTGCTTTGTTTTGCTGCAAATGTCACATTTGTTGAAAAAGGACCAGTGGTGTGCAAACTGTAGGCAATTTTCAGAGCGTGGGGAGCAGCCGTCAATGTTACATCACTGAAATGATCGTGAACAATCCAAGAATCACACTTAGAACACGAATGAGCCACGCCCACTCAGTATGAGAGGGATGGTTTGGGATTTTGGAGGAGTGTGTGGAGGGGCTCTGTGTGGGGGGGCTCTCTGTGGGTGTGTGTGTGTGGCATTTGCGAGAGATTAGGCTATTGCCATTGTAAATGACAATGCCATTTATTTATCTGTTTTCAAAACGAACACATAAATAAAAAATTTGTCATTTACAATGCCAATAGCTCTAACTTTTACAAAGGCAAAACCGTTGCATTGTAAATGCTTATTTAGGTTGAGCTAGACCGCACACGCGCTGTCTCTTTGAGACCTGCTGTAATCAGTCTTTGGGCTTCAAGTCATCCCCATTCTTGCCATTGCTTTTCATTTGTCATGGTCAGTGTCCTTTAAAAATCCCTGCTTGCTTGTGGCCAGTCCTGCCTCTTTGTCCCTCCTTTCCCTCTTTGGTTTCTCCACAAGCAGGGACCTATTACTGTCTCGCTCCACCATGGTTCTTTATCTGTTCTTTGCTAGACTATTTTTTCTTGTTTTCCTGCTCTCTTACTGTTTGTCTGTGTTCAGCTTTAGCGCTGTAGCAGCTTACATTTAAATATAGCATTATTCCTCCCACCTCCTCTTAATGCCATGGTTGTGTTACCGCGACCTTCCCTGCCATGCCTCCACTCATTGCTAGTATTTTATTTAGGCTTTTTGCACTTTTCGATGTCCACCGTCAGTTGGGCCTGTTTTTGGTAGGCTATTGGTTTGGTTTGGGCTTACATTTAAGGGGGATTGGACTTGTTTTTGTTTGCCTGCCTGTGCTCAAGTGTTCTGTTTACTTCCCATTTGCCTGTATACTTAATTATTCCTGTGCCCTCCACCCCTCCCACAATAGTGTTTGTCAGCCCCCAACACCCCTTCCGATATCGATGCTTTTCTAAAAATTATTACTGGGCGGCTGGGGGAAAGATTACGTGATTTGCCCACAATCATTCACAGGATGTTTAACCGACACCGAGGCTCGAACACGGATCCCCAACTCCCAAGCTGCGCCACGTCCTCTCACTCTGGGGAATCCGTGTTGAAGTCTCCCTTTGTTTGCCTGGGCCACACATTAGGAGAGGCTCACTCTGCAGGCTTTTTGTTTAATTTTCGTAGTGCTTTCGTAGTGGAGAAGTGTGGCTCACTGGTTAGAGGCGGCAGACCCATAAGCAGAGAACCGCCCGGGACCAGGGTTCGATTCCCGACGCGGCAGGGTCGTGGACCAGGGTCAGCGGACTCGATAATTCTCGCCTCGGTGCCTACTCTAGTCAGAAACCACACTCGGCAACTCTGGGCATCAGCTTGCCTCATCTTCACAACGGCCCCCCAGACCGCCGGGGATGCTTGGTCGCACCTTAGAGATACCCATCAGGGACCATCTCTCAGGGTGAGCCAGGACGGGTTCCCCAGCGGTCGAAGCGTGGAGATACTCCTCCGGGAGTCGATTCCTAGCGCTATATAAACCCACAATTAAATTAAATTAAATTAAATTTCCACGAGCTCCAGTTACATTACACAATGACAGTTTCCTATGGGGAGATTAGTCTGCAGCTCAGGACATTACTTAAGTGTCTTTAACAGAGCTGCCGATTAATCTCCCTGTGTCTGCAAAAAATATGTATGATATCAATGTGTCATTGTGTAATGTGATTGGTAGTCGTGGAAAGCACTGCCGGTCACCATTTTAAACAAGCAGCATTAGTCAGGGACAGGAAAGCCTGTGCCACACTCATGCGATCAGCTGGCAACAATACATGCACTAGAAATATTTATTTATTTATTACGTTTATTTCTGTTTCTTGAAAAAGGTTTTAGCAAAGCTTTGGTAATTTCTTTACATTTGTTTAATTGGTTTCTTCAAGGTTATGCTGTCTTCCTTCAAACAAACTCTTAATTCAATTTTCCAAGTATTTTTGTGTATAAAAGGACAGCCAACACATTGTGTTACTTCTATTGGAACTACTTCAGGGATGTTATAAAAATACACAAATTATAAAAATATTTTTTGCAAAAATATTACACCAGCCATCTTGGTCATTTTGTTTGTGCATACAGTCATTGTTCAAAAACACTAAAATGCCATAATGGCAAATGAGCAACATATGTCCTTACCATGGCACTGCAGGTTTAGTCTCAAATTCACATGACCTATTGCCCATGGCTAATGTCTGCTTATTTGGTACAGAAATGTAATGTTATATTTAATCAATAAATATGGACATGTACATGGACATTTTTCTTTAATGACAAGGAGGACATGAATTGTTTACATATTGCACCCTATTAAACACATTAAAATACAATGCTATAGGTTTCGCATTTGCAAGAGTTTGAGCTATTGGCATTGTAAATGCCAATGTCTTTTATTTATGTGTTTTGAAAACCTGCAAGCAGTGCGTGAACACACTTTGTACTTATAGTCCTTGCTTACGAGAAGCAAGGCTGGTAGTAACTTTGTCTTTTTTACTGCAGAACATAGAGACTTTTGGGTTTGCAGGCGAGTGATCCATGGACGTGCCACACCGCTCTTCTTACCCAGAGCAGCCTATTCCACAAAAGTAGAGGTGTCAGCATAATCTTAGATTTCCCAGATAAAGATTCTGATGAGAATCAGGTAGTTTTGGTCCAACAAGGGATTTAGGCATGTGAGAGTGGTCATAGGGTGTGATCTTTTTTCACTCAAGCATTTGAAAGCCACGCGGCGCAACAAAATTCACTGACCTGACTGCAAATAGTCTATCTCCAATACAGGTATTGTAGAAGCAAGCTGTTGAGGGCCAGAATATGAAGGTTTTACTTGACACCTGGAAGACATCCAAGACATAGAGATTTAAGTACATGCACCTTGTGACTGAACGTCTTCATGCTCAAAAAGCCTCCGACCCCTCCCACAAACACACACACTCAACTGGAGTCACAGCTGCACCTCATTCCTGTGGTCCCTGGTCTCTGTTTGCCAACATATCTCTCATTAACATTCCGGGACCTGGATTTAGTGAACTTGTGTTTAGATCCATGGGTCAAATTGTGGTGGGTTGCAAAATTACTCACACAAGATAATCTAGGACAATTGCAGGTTTTGAAAGGAGACTAGACAAACGGAATACTGAACAGAGCAAAGCAGATGAGGCCCACTGCAGCGATTGGTGGTGTTGTCATGAGAGTGCCAATATGTGCCAGTATGTACATTCCCTAGCTGCCTATGCTTGGGGTATGTAATGGAGGGATTTTAGCACTAAGGAACTGGAAACGTGTTCTTTAGGCTGTAGTTTTAATGCACAGCAATGGTGTGTACTTGATCGAGTAGGGTAGTTGGGTATAAGCGTTGTGTGGTAGAGATTGTGTTTTGCCATGAGTGTTCAAGAATTTAGTTTGTGTACTCTCTACTTGGTATTAACTACTGTGGACGTGGTTTAAGGGATCTAGGTGAAGAATAACCATGTATGTATGGTTTAAGTGGGCTAGGGTGTGCTTTCATCCCTCCAGGGTGAGGGGGCAAAGAGAAGCTCTAGGCTGATTCAGCAGTGGAAGCTAGTTGGAGCCTCAGTTGTGGGATGAGCTGGTTTGTGGTGGTAAGTTTGTAAGGAAGGCTTCTTTTCAATTACTTTGTCTGAAGATGCGGTTTGTCGTTGTACTGTGCTCTGTGAAGAGATGGCTTGTCGGTTCTGTTCTGCTGACAAAGGCATTGTTTGATCGGCTGTGAAGATGCACCATGTGATTAGAATATCTGTCTGGAGATGAGGGTGGTAGAAAGAGGCAGTTTGTAGTTGAACAGAGGTGGGGAGGTGTAACTATTTCTTATATTAAAATACAGGTTTCGGAACGGGAAGTTTGATTCTGACCTGGTAACTGGGCAAGGCATCTTTCTTTTATTGGATTGTGAGGAGAGTTACCTATTAGTTTGGTAGTAGTAGTAGTAAAAAAAAATACTTTATTGCATTAATCATTTGATTACAATAAATAGAGAATAAGCAGGCATAAAAAATAGAGTTAAAAAAAATCATATATTTTCCATGCGTAGTATCATAAAAAATAAAATATACATAGGGGTAGTACCTATTTATGCATCTATATACAGATCCGATAAAAACCATCTAGTCGTGTAATGTTTTATAAGCATGTTCTAAAAACTGAAGCATCCTTCTGATTGCACTTTCCCTTGTAAGCCTAAAACAATAACGTATAGCTTCTGTAGTTATTATTTGGGCATTATTAAACATGGGGCGTAAATATGACCTCCGTGTAGGCAACAGTCTCGGGCAAATGCATGTTAAATGTTCAAGAGTTTCCTTGCTGATTCCACAAAGCTGACATTCGAGTATCTTTGAGAGCCTTATTCCAAGTCCCTTCAAACTCCCCTTTCGGAATATAGAATTGTCTGAACCGTAGGTATCTAATGTAGCTGGTCAGATTCCATCCCAAGTATTCTTGAGCCTGCAAGGTATATGTGTCAATTATTGTCTGTGTGTTAATATTTCCCGGCTTGTAGACGATCTAAATTCCACTGTGTTAACTTTAATATTTTACATATGAATTTTTTCTGCACATCCCTGGTCATTCGTCCCAACTCCTGTATATCAGGCAGTTCATAAGACTCTATTTCCTTCATTATACTAGAAAGATGCAGAACTCTTACTTTTTTTACTCCAGAGTTCCTCCATTATTAGATGTTTCATTGTGCATGAATCGGCCTTAGCACAAACGATAATATAGTTAACGCAACTGATCTTATGCAGCATTTCCAGAGATTTTAGGCCAAATTCCAACTGTATCATACAATGTGGAGTAGCCTGTCGTAAATGGAGTATGGTGCGTACGCATTTCATTAAACATTTTTCGAGGTCAAAAATTACTTTCTTGTTCATGGCAGGAGATGTGTACAATAGAAACTGAATCATTTTCATCTTTAAAGCTTTTAGAGATAGGATAATTGTATTCCCTCCGCACAATTTCATAAATCTAAATGATTTTGTGATAGTTATAGATTTTACACTTTTACATACCGTATGATTTAACCATGATAACTTTTTGTCAAATGTTACGCCGAGGTAGTTGTATCGGTCCACTCCTTGATTGGGTTTTCTCCTAAATTCCACATTTTTGATTGTGTAGACCGTCCAAACTTAACAATTTTTGTCTTAGACAAGTTGGCTATCAAACCATTCACTTTGTTGTATGTATCTAGTTGGTTCAGTTGATGCTGTAATCCGTTAGAAGTTAAGGATAAAATTACTAAATCATCGGCATATGCTAGGTATGTTATCTTTTTTGTCCCCTAATTTAGGAACAACACCCATATCTGAACTTAACACTGACTCGATATCTGCAATGTACAAAGAGAACAATAGGTGCAAGGACACAGCCTTTTTTAAACCCTTTAGTGGTATCCATTTTTGGAGATAGTGTATTATCTTGAGCCAGCTTCACCCTGACCTTTTTGGAGATAGTGTATTATCTTGAGCCAGCTTCACCTTGACCTTGACCTACTTATCCGAGTGCAGGCCAATAATAAAATTTAGAAGGTTCAAATTGACCTACCATGCTGTTACATTATTCCACAGCCTTTGCCTGTTGACTTTGTCAAATGCTGTGGAATAATCCACAAAGCAGGCATATAATATTATTTTCCGCAAGCTTGCCTTTTTTCCCATCATGGACAGTGAAACAATGTTATCAAGGGTCGAACACCCTAAACAAAGTTCATTTTGCATTATTGGTATTAGTGATTTTTCCTCCGCCCACACCTTTCCTCCGCACACACCCTTAATTTATTCTGGAGTTGCTTCGCAAACAGTTTCCCTTCAAAATCCAGCAACGCTATTAATCTATAGCTGGACAGATCCTCTTTTGGGCCTCGCTTGTAAATCGGGTGGATAATCGCTCCTTTCCAGAAGATGGTATAATTCCGCATTTAATTTCCCGTAGGAACAACTGTTTTAACATCGCACTCCAAAAAGTTATGTTAAATTTTATCAAGCCGATAGGGATACCATTGGGTCCTGCTGCCTTGGATGAGCGAGAACTTTTTATTAATTTGATAATTTCATCTTCAGTTATTTCTGCAAATGAACCATCCGCATTAGTTGTCATATATTCACTTGTAACAGATAATTTGTATAAAGATTTAATATGATTTTCCCAATTATGACTTGAGACAAAAAAATCATCTGGCTGTTTATGTGAATTTGTGCCGTGTCCCACCAGGGACCAAAAAGCTCGCTCATTCCTAGTCGATATAGCATGATATAATTTAGCATAAGCAGTGTCCACACTATCCCGCTTTATCTGTAAGTTCCTATTCTTAAATTCTTTCTTTATGTCTTGTATTTTCGTATTCCTCTCATTCGATATTGGATGTTTTAAGAATAATGCATCTCCTTACGATAGATTGAACTCTTTGTTACGTTAACATTTAATCGCGGCTCTTGTATACTTGCCACAAGACTGGATAACATATTTTTTAAAATAGATTGCCAGGCATCCGACCAATTGTCTCCAGACTTTAATACAATCATGCCTTTCTCGGTACTGGCTGTCATGGTTGTTTCTAATTTCAAGGCATTCATTTGTAATTTATTGTTCCAGATAAGTCTTTTCCCATTTACAACAGTCAATCTTCCACTGTTGGTCATTGTGTGAGCCTCACAGTGATTGTGCTTGATGCTGATGACTAACCTTTGAGGATCATGGTCGCTCTCAGCTCTAGGAATAATGGCATACTTTTTACATAAGTAAAAATGGGCATATTGGACAAAAGTAAAGTCTATAATGGAAGACCCCACAGAATGTTAAGGAAGCTGATTGATCATCTTTTAGTCTTCCGTTGAGGGTTCTATATGCTAGATCCGTCAACAAGACATGTATCTCTAGGAGAGGTACCAATCTTTCTTACCTTGTTTTGTAAAGGAAGTACTACTTGCGGAATATTGTAAGCCATATCTGGTTCATCCCCATTTACTGGATTATCCGCCAAGGGCAACAGAGTCTGATTAAAATCTCCTGTTAGTATGACTACCATGTGTTTATTCATTGCCATTATTTTTTCCAATTCGTTCAATGTTGCTTGATAGTGGCACTTATTTTACACTAATTGAGGAGGGAAATAAATATTAATTATCAAACATTTAGTAAGATTTTGATGTGTTAAAATAACTGTCAATATATATTTAGATGATGTTTTAATTTTTTTTACTTATCAGACATAATTTGGTACTTATTGAAATTGACAATCCTCCACTTGATCTTCCAAAGGCGTTTTTTTGGCCTGGATTTCATGTGTTAGAAAGTTTTGTATATTTAAATTGCCTGAATGCCAGGTTTCCTGTAAACATATTATACATTGTTCTTGTAGAAAACTCATCATTTTGTCCCCGGCCTTTTTTAATTGTCGCTTAAAACCTGCTATATTCCAGGACAATATTGAAAACTCACTTTGTTGGACTTTCCTTATGTTAGACCTTTCAGGAGTACTACTTGGCCTTGTATAGATACTGCCTTTCCCCTAAATGTGTAGCATCAGTAGATATCACATTATAATCCTGTTCTTTCCTTGCGGTGATTTGATAGTTCTCAAATCTGATGTTAATTTTAGCACCTTTGTATGGACATCTGGCATGTAATGGTGGTTTTTTTCTATTCTGTTCGTCTGTTGGCAGTTCTCAAAATATGTGGATATTTAAGTTTCTCCGGCTGTCTGATTATAATTCCCCAGTCGGTTAAGAAGTCTTTAATATTTAGTATCTTTAGTGCCACACTCTGAGATACCCATTTTGTTCTTCTGATTTCGTACTCTGTTTTGGCTTTATCAGCCGAGATAAAGCAAACAGCAGCGAGTGATTTTGAGTTGACTTCTTTCAAATTTTCAAAACAGTTTAATAACTTTTTTTTAATAAACTTTATTTTTCAGTTTACGTAACAAGAACACCCAATTGGCATCACTACAATGTATGTATACAGTTCAACAGCCTCATTATCAGCACTTAGGAACGTAGGCATCACCCAGAGAGGTACGGACACATGAGGAATAAACAGAATAGCAGACAAATAAAAAACATCATTAGGAAGCAGCCAAGCACATCACAACTATAGGTGGTACATAACTCTAGGGGCCACCCCCTCTCTCACCATCAGACACCGACCCAACTGTCGTACACAACTCGCCACCCGCACTGTCAGACTCGCTCTGGGAGGACCGCACCCTCTCCGCCAGTCCCGAGGCACACATGACTCGCCAGGCGAGTAGGTCGTCCTGCAGTTTCTCAGCCCGCCCAGAGCAGGGACGTGAGCAACATGTTAAGAGTACGAAAAACTCGTGGGGGAAGAGGACACAGTGAGTTCTGGAGGACCTATAACGTCCTGGGAATCATTACCATCTTGGCGACGGCCAATCCGTCCCATCAAAGAAAGTGGCAAAGAATTCCAAAAGGACATCGTCTGCTGTAAGGACGTGAGTATCCGATCCATATTCCCGACCCGCAGCTGTGAATCCGTCGGGCCACCTGTATTCCGAGATAACGGAACCCCTCTCGCTCCCATCGCAGCCCGAGGTCTGGTAAGTCTCCCAATGGCACCGAGTCAAGACCCGCAAGCAGAAAGATCAAAGACTTGCCGCGGTTAAGTCGCAACCCCGACGCCTCGCCAAACCGATCCAGGTGGCGCAGCAATATCGGCAGTGCCTCCCGTGGAGCTGTCAAATGGAACAAGGCATCATCTGCATATAAAGAGATGACGTTTCATGTGTCCCCCACCGTAATACCCCACTGTGCCATCTCCGTTCGCACTCGGACAGCAAAGGGCTCTATGGCCAGAGCAAACAGGAGCGGTGAGAGGGAACACCCCTGGCGTATACCCCGTCCCAGTCGCCACTCCTCGGACCGCGCAGCCCCAAGTCACACCCTGGCTCGAGGGGCCATATACAGGATGCGAATCAAGCGACAAAAGTTGGGGCCCAACCCCACAGCCCGGAGGACCTCTAGCAGATACCCCCAGTCGACTGTATCAAACGCCTTAGCGAGGTCGACCGACACCAGTACCATTTGCTCCTCCCTACTGCGTACCTCATGAATAATGTGATTCAACTGCCGCAGGTTCATGGGCGTATTGCGCCTCGGAAACAACCCACACTGGTCTTCGTGGACCAGGTGAGACATATGGCGCCAAGCACGAGGCCAGTAACTTGGACAAAATCTTCACGTCCGTGTTCATCATCGTGTTCGGACGATACGACGAAGGGTCATGCGTGTCTCCCCCCCCCCCCCGGTTTCAGGATCATACATATTTCCCCCAGTGTCATACTCATTGGGACAGACTCGCTCTCAAACGCCTCGAGGAAGACCTGCAGGAGGAGGCGGGAAAGGGTACCCTCGAATGCCTGATAAAATTCAGGAGGGAACCCGTCGCTCCCCGGGGACTTAGCTTGCGGCAGGCGCCGCAATGCAGAACGCACCTATTGTTCTGCCCCCTACCCCCCTTTTATTGTTTGTCCTTAGTCCATATACATTTTTGGACTACATTCTATGTTTTCTTTTCTCAGGGAACCCCTGACTTATTTGACGCAGGAAATCCCCATTGTGGCTGATCAAACTCCTATCACGCCTCCTTTTATAGAGTGAAAAGTGGTAAGCTTCCTTGTACCTTAACCTCGGTAGACCTGTATCCATGTTCCATGCTTTCTCATCCCCCAAGGGACCATGTTAGAAGGAGTTTGTTCCTTTCTGCCTCAGGGCTGCTCTGAAATCGCTCGCTGTACTTAAACCTTAGATATTTAGATACCCATTTGAATGAATGTTTGTGAGCACACTGGTTTTTTGCTCGGTATGTTGTTCCTTTGGTCCATCCTTGTTTGACCTATGTGTTTCTCCCATTGAGGAAGAACCTATACATATTGAGTGACCTTACGTTATCAGAGCCTTGATACACACGTTGAGCTAGCTTGTTGCATAAACAATTTGAAATCCCTGATCATGTACCTATCCTCTGACCTAAAAGCAATACCAACTATGTTAAATGTTTTTAAGAACCCCTAATGCTTGTGCTGAATATGTATTGTTACGTATTTTTCTAATATAATAACAATCCCTCTTTTCCTCCACAGTGTTTGTGTCCCCGCCCCCCTGGTCCTCCTCGCCCTGATGAAGGTGCAGCGAAAATAGGCCCTGCATCGAAACACGCGTTGGCGTGACCCACATGGATGGCCCCAGTGTAGTCTCTGTTAAACTACCCTGTCCACATTGTCCTGCCTCCATGTTGTAATTTCAGCCTTAGCAGCCATAAGATATGTCCCCTGCAGGCCTTAATGTAACCTTATAATTTTATATGTGTGATTGTATTATTATTGTAGTGAGTGAGTGTTGGACCCGGCCTCGTGGCGTGCTCCCCTTTCTCCCTCATGGCGGGCCCTGGACAGCAGCAACCCCTGACCTCACAGACGAAGCTACCTCTTCAACCCTCCCCGAGAGCCACCACTCCTGGCGACCCCCGGCTCTCCCCCTCAGAGTCACGGCGACCCCTACTCGCCCCACTCTGCTGGTCCGACCCCTATCCCGGGCCGCCATCTCAGGGCCCGACTCCATCTTGGACCCTCCACGTCCGGACCACATGGCCTCGGCCCGACCTCGGCTGCGGTCCCAGCGGAGCCCCGACATCGAGGCACCAAGATCCGACCAGGTGGTGAAGCGGCCACTTGACGGATCAAGGAGGTGGGGAGTTTCGATGGCCCTCCAGCCGTCCCCGGACGCCTGGTTTCGATCGCCCTCCGGCCTCCCTGGGCGCTGTCTCCACCCCCCTGCTGGGTGTCTGGGCACTCTCATCCCGGCCCTTCTGACCCCCAGGCGCGAGCGTCCGGACATCAAAGGACTCCAGACCTATATCTGGGGCAGCTCTGGAATGGGTCAGTAGTTGTATCCTGGAGTCGAGAGCCCTGCTGACGCTGTCGCGGCTGACCCCGAGAAGAACTCACTACTTTGAACCCTGAATCTTTGGAGTCCTGCTGGCGCTGCCGCGGCCCAACCTCGCTGAAACTATCTTCGGAGCCTGCTGGCGCTGCCGCGGCCCAACCTCGCTGAAACCATCTTCGGAGCCTGCTGGCGCTGCCGCGGCCCACCTCGCTGAAACCATCTTTGGAGTCCTGCTGGCGCTGCCGCGACCCAACCTCGCTGAAACCATCTTCGGAGCCTGCTGGCGCTGCCGCGGCCCACCTCGCTGAAACCATCTTCGGAGCCTGCTGCCGCTGCCGCGGCCCAACCTCGCTGAAACCATCTTCAGAGCCTGCTGCCGCTGCCGCGGCCCAAATCTTGCGGAACCCCCCAGCTCGAGGATTGAGAGCTGAGCGTAGGGTATCCCCGTGCCAGACTGGTATTAAGACTGTCCCGCTACCCCTTTCCCCCCAGTTTCTGAGACTCTAAGGATCCCTCGATCCGTTGTACATATTACCGAAGGAACCAATCATTAATGCTGATAAAGATTCTAAGAAGTACTCTCTTGTGTGGTGTCCCTTTGTAGTGGTGTGATTGCTCTGCTGTACGATTCTAAGAGAGGATCCTCCTGCAGGTGGCCTCTCGACGGCGCTCGGCCCACTTCCATACGGAGAGGTGGAACTCGGGGTGGTCAGTCAGACATCTTCTGCCTCCCCAGGAACCGCCTTTCTAACATTGGTGGCAGGCGGTGCGATCCGAGCCGACGCAAATCGTAACAGAGAGTGACTCACCCACTACTGACAGAAACACACCACAACCATGACCACCAAAGAAACCAGACCAACCGCGGAGTTCCAGAAGGAACGGTTGGAGGATTATAACCACAAGGAATTGAAACAATTCTGCAAGGACCTGGGCATCGCTACCACTGGACTAAGCACCAAGGAGGATTTCAAGCTGGCCCTACAAACCTGGGTGGAGGCAGGAGCGACGCCACCCCAGAGCGAAGACAACACAGTTCCGAACATGCAACCAGAGACCGACACATCCCCGGCGGAAGGAAGACCTACAAATGTAGACGCGGGCCTCTCCCACGAAGACGCCCGAGAGCGAGAAAGGAGCCGGCTCCACGAATTGGAGCTCGCCCGACTCCGTCTGGACGGAGAACTACAGCTGGCCGAGAAAAAGATAGCCCTTGAGCAACTACGGCTGCAAGGAGACCTGGAGGAGAAACGAAGGCAGAGAGACTTAGAGGAGAAGAAGCTCACGTTCGAGCACGAGCGTGGCTTAAAAGAACTTGAGATCAAGGCCAAAAATGGTGAGGCCAGCGTCGCCGGGAACCGAAGTCCACCTCCCCCTGCGGACACGAAGGTCCACATCCCCAAAGACGTTGTCAAAGAATACTATAAAAACGACGATATCCAACAGTGGTTTAAGGCCTACGAGGTAGCCATGACCTCTCATCAAGTACCCCAAAAAGACTGGGGTGCCGGCTTATGGGGGAAGTTCGTTAACGAAGGGAGAGACGCCCTGCTGGAGCTCCCAGACACCGAGATGACCTCTTACGAACACATGAAAGCCGCCCTCCTTACTCGCTACGGACTTACCCCCGAGATGTACCTGCAGCGATTCCGAGACTGTAAGAAACTCCCCGGTACTACCTGGGTGGAGTACGTGAACTTCTATAGCAGAGCCCTAGAGGGGTGGATCAAAGGCAGCAAAGTCACCACATACGAGCAGCTGTTTAACCTCATTGTATGGGAGCACCTCTCCAACAACTGTTTTATCGAACTCCGGCAGCATCTCCTCGACAGCAAGCTGACTGAGCCCCGTAAACTCGCAGTCGAGGCCGATAGATGGGTGAGCACCCGAGTCCCCCGGAGCCCGATGGGAGACTACGGCCGAGGTTCCCCGGGGAACCACCGGCCCCGAGGCGGCGGAGGATACCAGAACAGGAGGCGAGACTCCCCCACGGGGCCGCCCCCGAACTCCACTTTGCCACCCCTGGCCGGAAGAGGGGCCCCCCGGCGCGACCCGGGCCCCGCCCGAACGTTACCTGCCACAGATGCCAGCGGCCCGGTCACTATGCCAATGATCCCCTCTGCCCGATGAACCAACGACCGGGCACCACCAGTCCTCCAAACCGCCAGATCGCGGCCGCCTCCCTAGGGGAAGAGAGATGCGAAGAAGAGAACTATGCCGAAGACCAGACCGAGTGGGAGCCCGCCGCCATGTCCCTGGTGTGTCTAGGCGAGAGAGACATGGTCCCCCGGGCCCCGATCCCGGGTAACACTCAGAAGTATCGCCAATGGGTCACCATTAATGGGCACCGGACCGAAGCCCTCCGCGACACCGGAGCCAGCGTGACGGCCGTCCGCTGCCACTTGGTAACCCCCGACCAAATCCTGCCCCACGTGCTGTGCCCAGTACGGTCGGCGGACAATTCTGAGAGCCTGTGCCAGATGGCCCGCATCCCCTTCGAATGGGGAGGGGTGTCCGGCATGCTGAAGGTGACCATCCGGGACGAAGCCCCCGTGGACTGCCTCCTTGGGAACGACCTAGAAAGTTCCCCCTGGGCCGGCGTCGAGCGGAGAGAGCATCTGGGGATGCTAGGCCTTCCCGAGTGGGCCTGTGCGACCACCCTCTCGCCCGGGCCCGCCCGGGCCCCCACCCAGACGGAGGCCGCCCCGGCTGAAGATCCCGAGTGGCCTGCACCTCCGCCGCCCGCCGTATCCGAAGACACCGACCCAGAGCCCGAACCGCTGGGGCCCAACAGTGAAGGAATTGCTGAGCTCGGCAACATCCCGGAACTAGCCCAATGGCGCCAGGAAGGTGGCCCCACACGAGAACAGTTCCAGCAAGAACAGAAAACCTGTCCCTCCCTCGAGGGAATCCGACAGCAAGCCGCCACTCAAGCCGCCGGAGACCCCTCGGGATCCCACTGGGTCTATTGGGACCACGATCTCCTCTACAGTGAGCAAAAGGTTGCCGAACTGGGGGCCGGCCGGGTGCTGGTGGTCCCCCTCCGATTCAGAGACTTCCTCCTGAGCCTGGCACACGATGTGCCCCTCGCCGGGCACCTGGGACAGGACAAAACATACAGCCGCCTGGTGACCCATTTCTACTGGCCAAGAATGAAGAATGATGTCAGCAATCACTGCCGGACTTGCCCTACCTGCCAAGCCAGCGGGAAGAGTGGAGGGAAGCACAAGGCCCCCCTCCAACCCTTCCCAGCCGTCAGCACCCCCTTCGAGCGGGTGGGAATAGACATTGTGGGGCCTCTGGAACCCCGCACCTCCCAAGGACACCGGTTTATTCTCGTCCTGGTGGACCATGCCACCCGCTATCCTGAAGCCATCCCCCTCCGGACTGTGATGGCCCCCGTGGTGGGCCGGGCGCTGATGGGGATCTTTTCCCGGGTGGGCTTCCCTCGAGAAGTCGTCAGTGACCGGGGTACGAACTTCATTTCCCGTTACATGAAGTCCCTGTGGCAACAGTGCGGGGTCACGTATAAGTTTACGACCCCCTACCACCCCCAAGGGAATGGAGTGGCGGAACGCTTTAATAGAACACTCAAGGGCATGATCATGGGCCTGGAAGAGCCCTTGCGATGCCAATGGGACGTGCTGCTGCCCTGCCTCATCTTCACCTATCGGGAGGTCCCTCAGAAGTCCCTGGGATTCAGCCCCTTCGAACTATTGTACGGACACCCCGTCCGGGGTCCCCTCAGCCTAGTCAAAGAAGGCTGGGAGGTTGCAGTCAAAGGGGCTCCCCCCGACGTCTACCGATACCTCCTGACCCTCCGGAATCAGACTCGGAAGTTCCGGGAACTTGCAGAAGCCAACCTCAAGGCCAGCCAGGAGGAGATGAAACGCTGGTATGACCAAAACGCCTCTTCCATTGAGTTCGAGCCGGGCCAATAGGTCTAGGTCATGTCGCCGGTCGAACCCTGTGCCCTCCAGGACAAGTGGACGGAGCCCTTCAAGGTGGTAGAACGCAAGGGCCCGGCCACTTACCTGGTGGACCTGGAGTCCCCCATAAACCCCCTCCGGGTCCTCCACTCCAACCGGCTCAAGCCTCACTTTGCCCGAACGGAGCTTAGCCTGCTGATGGCTACCGATGGCGGGGCCGAAGACGACTCCGAGCCCCTACCGGACCTCCTGGGCACCTCAGAGAAAGACCGCTCCGTCGAAGGAGTCGCCCTCTCCTCCGCCCTGACCCCAGAACAACGCCAGGACTGCCGAACATTGTTGGGTCAATTCGCAGACTTGTTCTCCCTCACCCCCGGCGTCACCCAGTGGTGCGTCCACGATGTCGACACCGGGGACAGCCCGCCTGTGCGACACCGGGCCTACCGAGTTCCCGACCGAGTTCGGACCTGCATCCAATCGGAGGTCTCCAAAATGCCGGCCCTGGGGGTAGTGGAACCCTCCGACAGTCCCTGGGCCAGCCCTGTCGTCCTGGTCCCGAAAGCCGCCGCCCCTGGCGCCCCTCCTGAACTTCGATTTTGTGTCGACTACCGGGGGTTGAACGCCATCACCCGGACCGATGCACACCCCATTCCCCGGGCCGATGAACTGATCGACCGCCTGGGGGCGGCCCGCTACCTGAGCACATTCGACCTAACCTCTGGCTACTGGCAGATCGGACTCACCCCGGGCGCCCAAGAGCTCTCCGCTTTCTCAACCCCCGATGGCCATTACCACTTCAGGGTGATGCCCTTCGGGATGAAGAACGCCCCGGCAACGTTCCAGAGACTGGTAAATAAGGTGCTGGCGGGCTAGAAGAGTTCAGCGCCGCATATCTGGACGATATTGCGGTGTACAGCCTCCACTGGGCCGAGCACCTCAAGCACCTCGGGGAGGTCCTGGCGGCCCTCCGACGGGCCGGACTGACCATCAAAGCGAGCAAATGCCAGATAGGCCAAGGTTCCGTGACCTATCTGGGACACCAAGTGGGGAGCGGCCATGTGGCTCCCCTCCAACCCAAGATCGACACCATCATGGCCTGGGAGCCCCCGGTCACCCAGACAGCCGTCTGAGCCTTCCTGGGGCTCACTGGGTATTACCGGCACTTCGTGAAGAACTATGGGAGCATTGTGGGCCCCCTCACCGAACTGACCTCCAAAAAGCAGCCACAGAAGGTGCACTGGACACCCGAGTGTCAGGCCGCCTTTGAGACTCTGAAGACAGCGATGTGTACCGCCCCCATGCTCCAGGCCGCCGACTACAGCCGGGAATTCATAGTCCAAACAGATGCCTCGGAGCACGGTGTCGGGGCAGTCCTGTCCCAAGTCAACCCCGAGGGAATTGATCAACCTGTGGCCTTCATCAGCCGACGTCTGCTGGCCCGAGAACAACGCTGGAGCACCATTGAGCGAGAGGCCTTCGCCGTGGTGTGGGCCCTCAAGAAGCTCCGACCCTATCTCTTCGGCACCCACTTCCGGGTGCAAACTGACCACCGGCCCTTGCGGTGGTTGATGCAGATGCGAGGAGAGAATCCAAAGTTGCTGCGATGGTCCATCTCCCTCCAAGGGATGGACTTCACTGTGGAACATCGCCCCGGCAACGACCACGCCAACGCCGACGGCCTGTCCCGCTTCTTCCACCTCGACGAGGAGAACACCCAAGAAGATGGGTGACTCTCCCCGCCTTCAGCTGGGGGGGACGTGTGTTGGACCCGGCCTCGTGGTGTGGTCCCCTTTCTCCCTCATGGCGGGCCCTGGACAGCAGCAACCCCTGACCTCACCGACGAAGCTACCTCTTCAACCCTCCCCGAGAGCCACCACTCCTGGCGACCCCCGGCTCTCCCCCTCAGAGTCACGGCGACCCCTACTCGCCCCACTCTGCTGGTCCGACCCCTATCCCGGGCCGCCATCTCAGGGCCCGACTCCATCTTGGACCCTCCACGTCCGGACCACATGGCCTCGGCCCGACCTCGGCTGCGGTCCCAGCGGAGCCCCGACATCGAGGCACCAAGATCCGACCAGGTGGTGAAGCGGCCACTTGACGGATCAAGGAGGTGGGGAGTTTCGATGGCCCTCCAGCTGTCCCCGGACGCCTGGTTTCGATTGCCCTTTGGCCTCCCTGGGCGCTGGCTCCACCCCCCTGCTGGGTGTCTGGGCACTCTCATCGCGGCCCTTCTGACCCCCAGGCGCGAGGGTCCGGACATCAAAGGACTCCAGACCTATATCTGGGCCAGCTCTGGAATGGGTCAGTAGTTGTATCCTGGAGTCGAGAGCCCTGCTGACGCTGTCGCGGCTGACCCAGAGAAGAACTCACTACTTTGAACCCTGAATCTTTGGAGTCCTGCTGGCGCTGCCGCGGCCCAACCTCGCTGAAACTATCTTCGGAGCCTGCTGGCGCTGCCGCGGCCCAACCTCGCTGAAACCATCTTCGGAGCCTGCTGGCGCTGCCGCGGCCCACCTCGCTGAAACCATCTTTGGAGTCCTGCTGGCGCTGCCGCGGCCCAACCTCGCTGAAACCATCTTCGGAGCCTGCTGGCGCTGCCGCGGCCCACCTCGCTGAAACCATCTTCGGAGCCTGCAGGCGCTGCCGCGGCCCAACCTCGCTGAAACCATCTTCAGAGCCTGCTGGCGCTGCCGCGGCCCAAATCTTGCGGAACCCCCCAGCTCGAGGAATGAGAGCTGAGCGTAGGGTATCCCCGTGCCAGACTGGTATTAAGACTGTCCCGCTACCCCTTTCCCCCCAGTTTATGAGACTCTAAGGATCCCTCGATCCGTTGTACATATTACCGAAGGAACCAATCATTAATGCTGATAAAGATTCTAAGAAGTACTCTCTTGTGTGGTGTCCCTTTGTAGTGGTGTGATTGCTCTGCTGTACGATTCTAAGAGAGGAGCCTCCCGCAGGTGGCCTCTCGACGGCGCTCGGCCCACTTCCATACGGAGAGGTGGAACTCGGGGTGGTCAGTCAGACATCTTCTGCCTCGCCAGGAACCGCCTTTCTAACAGTGAGGTTGAGAGTGAGTGTATTTTTAGTGGATGACTGTGGGAGTGTGTGGGACTTGAATGAATGCATTTTGCTCAACTTTAACTATGATATACACTATGTAAGAGTCTAAATCAATGTATATATATTTCCTCAAAGTACCTATATGGACTTCCTATCTAAACTCAAATCTAACAAATAACCAATAAACCATATATATTTTCATAAAAAAGTATACTGATTTTGATTGTGTGTGATGTATTGTCAGCTCTGATACGTATCCTTTGTCACCTCTTTTTTGACTGTAAGGATCTCCCTGTGGGACCTTGAAATTAAACCCTGGCAGGGTAGTTCTTGTTTCTATTCAGTCGGACAGCAAAGGGCTCTATGGCCAGAGCAAACAGGAGC
Organism: Lissotriton helveticus; assembly: GCF_964261635.1. Lineage (NCBI taxonomy): Eukaryota > Metazoa > Chordata > Amphibia > Caudata > Salamandridae > Lissotriton > Lissotriton helveticus. The sequence goes on along the minus strand of NC_136062.1, from coordinate 235,552,295 downwards.
GGCGAGAGGGGACACCCCTGGCGTATACCCCGTCCCAGTCGCCACTCCTCGGACCGCGCAGCCCCAAGTCTCACCCTGGCTCGAGGGGCCATATACAGGATGTGAATCCAGCGACAAAAGTTGGGGCCCAACCCCACAGCCCTGAGGACCTCTAGCAGATACCCCCAGTCGACTGTATCAAACGCTTTAGCGAGGTCGACCGACACCAGTACCATCTTCTCCTCCCTACTGCGTACCTCATGAATAATGTGATTCAACCGCAGGTTCATGGCCGTATTGCGCCCCGGAATAAACCCGCACTGGTCTTCGTGGACCAGGTGAGACATATGGCGCCAAGCACGAGGCCAGTAACTTGGACAAAATCTTCACGTCCGTGTTAATCATCATGTTCGGACGATACGACAAAGGGTCATGCGTGTCCCCCCCACTGGTTACAGGATCATACATATTTCCCCCAGTGTCATACTCAGTGGGACAGACTCGCTCTCAAACGCCTCGAGGAAGACCTGCAGGAGGAGGCGGGAAAGGGTACCCTCGAATGCCTGATAAAATTCAGGAGGGAACCCGTCGCTCCCCGGGGACTTAGCTTGCGGCAGGCGCCGCAATGCAGAACGCACCTCACCCAACGTCAGGGCTTCATCGAACTCCTCCTGTGCTGCTTTGGGAAACGACTGCAGGGTCACCCCCTGACGGTAAGGGAGATAAGAGGCCTCGGAAATGTCAGGGTCCGCGGCATACACCGCTGTAGGTGAGACTGGAGAACTCGTAGGATGCCCACTTCTGAGTGGACCACGCCTCCTGTAGGCCCCCGCAGGGCCACAATTCTCTCCGGGGCCTGCTCCCGACGAAGGATCCAGGCCAAAAGGCGACCTGATTTATCGCCCTCTCTGTGAAGGTGCTGCCGATATTGGCCGAGGGTATATCTGTCAAGCCGTCCCAGGATATCATGAATGCGAGACCGAGCCTCCTGTTCCTCCTCTTGCGGTAGAGCATCAGGAGCCTCCGAGTTTTGCGGGTCTAAGAGGCTACTCTCCGCATCTCGTAATTCCCGGTGGAGCTGTCTCCGAACCCCGTAGGTGAGGCCCATGCACGCCCCTCTCACCACCGCCTTTAAGGCGTCCCATCTTGTGGCCAAAGTGAGCCCCCCCCCCCAGTTGAGGTCCACAAAGTCGTTGAGAGCGGTCTCTATATGATGTTTCCCCACCTGGTCCTGAAGGATTTCCGTCGGCAACCTCCAGGTCCGGGGGCGGGGGAACGGAGCCCATCAATTCACTACACACGCCACCGGAGAGTAGTCAGATAAAAAACGCGCCTAATGGGTAACCTCAAGTGACATGTTCGACTCTGTGTTTGTCACTGGGACCCTTTCCAAGCGACTATGTGTATTGTGAGTGGAAGAAAAACAGGTATACACCTTCTGAGTCGGGTTCCTCTGATGCCAAACATCAAGAGCTCCTATATTCCCTATGATCTCCCTAAGCTTCGCTGTCATTCGTGGTTTTGTGCCAGCTCGGGGCGGGAACATGTGTAGAGTGGGATCCAGGACACAGTTAAAATCCTCAAACCAAAGCACCGGTGCCTCCAGGTCTGGGATCAGAACCTCCTGAAGGGCCTGGAAAAAGACAGGGTCATCTCTGTTGGGTGCATACGATTAAGTATAGTGACGTCCCTACCATCTTGTTTCGCCCGGAGGCGCAGGTACCTCCCGTGAATGTCTGCTTCTACATATTGGACAGCAAACGGGACCCCAGGTGCCACCCATACTAGGACCCCCCTGGCATATGTAGAAAACGAAGAGTGGAACACCTAACCCCGCCACTTTCTCCCCAATTTTTGGGCCCCATCATCAGTAAGGTAAGTTTCCTGGAGGCACGCGATGGATACCTTGTGCCTGCGAAGGGAGGACAGGACCCTATATCTTTTGGTGCATGTACCCAGCCCCCTCACGTTCCAGCTCAAAAACGTATTCCCCATGTCTGGTGAGGTGTCCGAACAAGCCACAGTTCCCTAACCATGTAGCCACCCCGATCCCGTGCCCAAAATGTAATACATACGATGCCTGCAACATTTCCCCCCCAACAACCCCTCCCAAAACATCAACCACCCCCCTCCCACGAGCAATATACTTGCAACAACAAAACACGCAGATATGCCCTTCCCTAGCTGGTGCCAGGACGTGCACAGCCACCCCATACGCCCAACCGCGTGAACCGCCCAACAGGTGAAGAAAAGAACTTCCCTCCCCCACCCAGCTCCTGACACAACCAGCTGTCTCAACACCAAATGTATGGGGCTCGAACCATCAGAAGATATATATATATATATGCATAACTCTCAGAACCCCCGCCCCCCCTAGTAGCAGCGCCCCCTCCGATCCAAGCACCCCCAAAATACTCTCACTGTCGTGAATGGCTCAAGATAGGCCGACCAAATCCCACGGTTCATTACAGTTCAGAGCACAGCCAGATACATCCTTCAGGACGGAACTGTGGAGATAGCAACCAAGCCCCTGACTGTTTCAGGAACCGTATCAGTGGTAGGCGGAAGAGTGTCCGTGGTGGGCTGAAGAGTTTCTGGGACCAGTTCTTCATCCCGAAGAGGAGCCACAGACAGCGCAGGAAGGCCGTCGGCCCCTGACAACTCCAGGCGGATGGGCCCCATCATCTCCCACCGTGATTCGCTGTCTCTCCTCGCGAACAGCAGCCTCTGATAAATTCCTGCGTCTGTTACTGCGCCTCCTCGATGGCAGTGTCCCCCACGCACTCCTGGCTCCTCCTCGTTCGCCCGGCGGGAGGGCATCCCCCCTAATCTCCAGCCACTCCCATACCTCCTCCGGGGCTTCAAAGAAGTGTGCTTTTCCTTGGGATATGACCTTAAGCTTAGCACGGTATAGTAGCATGTACTGTAGGTGTAACTCCAGAAGTTTCTGTTTGACTGCTAGAAAGGATTTTCGCTGTTCCTGTACTTGGTGGGTATAGTCCGGGTAGATAAAAACCATGGCGTTTTCAGAGGTGAGGTTCGCCGTTTCCCTAGCCACTCTCAGGATGCAGTCCCTATCCCGGTAGTTCAGGACCTTAGCAATGAGGGCTTGCGGTAAAGCACCCGGCCTCGGCGGCGGGACCAGCGCCCTATGGGCCGCTCAATTACAAAGACCTCAGATAAGCCCGTGGGGCAGAGTGTTGTACGGATCCAGTGCTCCAGGAAGCGCTCAACATTGCCCATCTCTGAGCGTTCCGTAATGACAAGGACCCTGATGTTACTGCGGCGTGCCCTCCCTTCCGCATCTTCTGCCCTGCGTTCCAGCGCCCCCATCGTGGCGGTGAGCTGCGAGACTGTCTTCTTCAGGGACGCCACCTCCCCTTGCAGCTGGACGATATTCCCCTCCGCAGTAGAGACTTTATCTGCCACTTTCCGCTAATCCGCCCGCAGCAAGTTCACATCTATGCTTCTCCAGGGTGGAATGGGACCCCTGTATCGCCTTCAAGAGTTCTGCCCGGGAGAGCTCGTCGGCCGCCTCACTCTCTCCATCCTGTCCCGACTGACACGTGATCCGCTGCGAGGGGAGTCGCTGAGTGGTGTATTGCGTTATAGTGTTAGGCTTAGAGGCGCGGGGCAACCTGTCTTTACCCATCGCAGTAGCCTGAAGGTACCTCACCTGGGCCCTCGAGCGGCAGAGGCGTCTCCAGGCAGTCCCACCCAATGGCTTGTGGAGATGGGAAGAGCCCGCGGCTGTCCCTCTGGCCGTGTGCAGCTGTAGCCTCAAGCGCCACTGCGTCGTCAGTACTATCCCCGGTGCATGCAGGAGAGGACCCCCGGCTCCGGGTCACAGAATCCAAGCCGCCAGGCCCCAAAGGCTCCGCAGAGGCCAGTCACAAGGTAGGGGCTCAACCCCCTGCAGGGAACACCCAAGGATAGTGGGCACCGCGTCATGCCAGGCGCCTCCACCCACACTCCGCAGTGCAATGGCAAACCCCAAGGAGTAAGTGGGGGTCTAAACGTCCGCCCCCTCTGCAAAGAGACAGGCACCAGTCCTCCGGTCTCCCGCTGCTTCCCGCCTCCTCCTGTGCTTTTTGTGCAGCTGCTGGGAGCTGGACGAGGGCCCAGCCCCCCAAGGAAGGTCGCCGATGTCCGTGGGCGCCTCCCGCGCCGCCACCATACGCCTGGTGCAGCCTGCAGCAGGCCCCAGCTTCAGGCCACCTCGTGGTCAGATAGGCCGCATCCCCGGTCTCGCGTAGGTCCGGTCCTCCCACTGCAGGGGCCCAGTGTCGCAGCAGCCATCTGCCGGCCTCCGTCCCGTTTCACCACCGCCTAGGGCACTCACCCTGCCCCCGGATACCAGCGCTCACCTCCAGGGCCGGTCCGGACGCCACCGCAGGCGGGCTCAGCCCCCACGGCAACCCTCGAGGTCGCCGCTGGAGCCCGGTTCTTCCCGGGAGGCCCCCTGAGGGCAGTGGGCGCTTCCCGTGCTGCTAGGGCTGGCCGCGACGGGCACCATGATCGCGGACTGCCTCCGCCCACGTTGGCATAGGCCGCAGCCCTGGCCTTGCGTCAATCTGGCCCAGCAGTCCCGCGGCCCGGGCCGCGACAGCCGTCCACAGCCCACCGGGTAGGCGAAACACCGAACAGGATGTGCCCCTTGGTTGCAGGGACTCCTAGACCCCCGTAAACTCGGTCCAAGCACCCTATTTAAGGATTAATTGCAGGATTACAGTGCTGGCCTGTCGGGAGCCGAAGGAGTTCACGTCCTGTCGGTCATGCTGCTTGGCCACGCCCCCAACAGTTTAATAACTTTAATATGTTAAGCCGATTTAATATGTCATGATAGCCTTCTGACTTATATACAGGTATAAAGTCAATTATACAATTTACGTCACAACATGAAGATTCATTATATGGTGGCTGGATCTCTTGGCATAATTTCCCTTTGTTTGAACTTTGGGGTTCCTCCCTCTTTATCTGTTGTATTCCAACAGAACATTCCTTTTGTACATTTTCCGAATCTGTACAATTATCCATGCCCCCTGTTTTTCTCATATTCACAGTTTTTATTGGACGACTAGGGCCCCTGACTTCCAGTTTTTCCGTTCTCTCTAGTATGCCATTGTGAGAAGTTGGCCTGATGTGCAGTGTTCACTATTCTAGTGATCACTATATATCAGTCCAAACAACCCTTATTGATGATTGGTTGTAAGTCAACCTTATAGACCAGCTATCCTAGTAGCATGGATACGAGCAGTCTAAGGCTAAGACTCTAGAGGGCGTGTTAAGCCAGCTGTTTTACCATCACATTACCCCTTGAACACCCAGTGAAAGGACACCACACAAGTTGTTATGAAAATAAACAGTGTATTTATTTATAACAAGACTACCCTGGCTCTTTATGAGACAGGGAGCTAAGCACACAACAAAACTCTTATAAAAATACTTAAGTTAGCACAGTATACACAAATGCCCGAGGGGCACGAAAAACCATATACTCTGAAAGTGGAATGCGAAATTACTAGCAGGTAAGTACAGGACTAATAGGCTTTGGAATCGCTAGGACCTGACTAGGGAATCGTTAGATTACTTCTAGGAGACCTAGGGGACTCGGTGCATAGTGTGCACTCTCACGCGGGATGCGGGACAAAGTCTATGGAAGCTAGTAAAGTTAAAGTTAGTGGTTACGGGCGAGCCCGACCTGGTAGGAAGAAAACGACAGTGGATCCTGACCCTTGGATAGTGAGGCTATGCTGGGGCACCGAAATGCCGAAGTTACCTAGCCCAGGGGCTACAGCTGCATAGGTCTCAAAAGACGTCGGGAATCCTCGTTGCCGGACCAGGAGCCTGGAAGAAAGATGCTGGCAGGCGACCAGTGAAGATAGTTCGAGTTGATCCAAGCCTGGATCTGGAAGATGGATGACACCTGAAAGCAGAGGGGACCAAGTTCGTGACTACTAGCCAGTAGTCAGTGGGTACCAGGAGGGCACCGGATGATAGTCACCTCGACTAGGTGAGTGGGCGACGCTGGCTCTGCAGATCTCACGGACCAGGAGGCGTTGTCGGCGACCAGGATGGAGAGGCGAGCTGTCCCACGATGGATGAAGCTGTCGGCGTCGAAGTTACCCAGGATTGGGCAACAAGCCTTGGCTAATTCAAGCCCACGCGGTGGACTCAAAATGGCGTCTTGAGTGGACCAGGAGGGTCCGGGGTGCTCCTCTTCGGGAAGGGAGCAAGGGCCAGTCTGGAGCAACCAGACCAGCAGCAGTGATGTCGTCGGGCGTCGTTCAGAAGGCCACAAGCCAGCGGGCTAGTAGCCAAACAACGCGGTGAGCAGCAAAAAGCAGAAGGGCCCCACGCAGATCGTGGAGATGCTGGGAGGCTGCACTTCGGTGCTGGAGCTGCTCAGGGTCGGGGCTTCTCGGACCCCAAAGCACTCACCAGGAAATTACTCGGCGGGCTTGCTGTGCAGAAGTCGTGCAGTCTTGCAGATGGCCGGTCCCTCGAGGTCTCGTCGCACCCACGGTTCTCAGCTGGGCTGTAGAGGTGGGTAGAGGTCAGAGGTGCCAGGGAAGCCGGTTCTCGTCGAGCTGGGCAGTCGGATTCCGGAGGAAGGACTTGCAGCAGACCGCAGTGTTCTTGTGATGGTGCCTGCGGATGCAGGGTGACTACTCCTTAGCCACAAGGGAGAAATCTTAGGAAGAAGTCTTGAGTTCCTTTCGTAGAAAGTAGTTTCAGGATTCAAAGATGATCTAATTTGGAAGGGGGCCAGTTCCTACCTTTATCTGGGAAAAGGGGGCTGGCACGCGACTAAGTCCTGCCCTATGGGTGGGACCAGGAGGGGGGTGGTTACACCCCTCTCCTTTGGCGGGCTTTCCCCAGGCCAGGGGCTGGAGTGCCCCTGGAACTGGTTTCAGCCGGCCTATGCACAGTGAGCACCGGGGTGCCACTTGCAGTCACCTTCCTCTGTAGCCCTGCCTACCTGGAATACACAAAACCCTGTCTGGGACGGTGCTGGCACCGCCCCTGGCAGGAAACCCTTTGTCCTTGCCTCCTGCTCTGGGAGGACTCCCAGCAGCAGGAGGGCAGACTTGTGTCTCGGTGGCAGCATCCATTTTGTGGATGCTAAGGCTCTGTCTGACTTTAACCGGGGTTACAGGTTACATACATGTCGTGTCCCTCTAGAAGGGTGGAATGCTAACCCCGTCGCCAGAATTGGCGAGGGGTTAGTATTCCAATTCGTATGACACCTTACTCGACATGTGTTGATAAAGCGATACCAGAGTTGGCATATAACCGCGAGGATTATAATGCACTTAAGAGTATATGGTATGCGATATCATGGAAACGGCTAAGGGATGGATCCCGAAAGCCGCAGACAGGCTCAGCTCATGCCAGAGCACCATCTCACACGATTCCAAGCACTCTGCCTTCAGGATTGTCAAGGCCTGCCATAGGAGTGACTGATAGGAGATCTGTGTGTCCATTTTTAGGGTTAGATATAGGTATACTATATCTAAAGCAAAGGGTGATTACACCACCTTGCCCAGCTGTCAAGCAGCCAGTTGTGTCAGATTTGGATGGCCAGCCAGGGGTGGCATAATACATGCTGCAGCCCCTGGTAGGCCCTGGGTACACCTATGCCCTGGGTACCTAAGGTACACTGTACAGGGACTGATAAGGTGACTCAGTATCCAATTTAGATATGTACCTAAGGTACATGGAATCCATTTTACAGAGAGAGCAGTAGGCCTGGGGTCCTGATTAGCAGGGCCCCAGGTCAACTAAGTCAGAAAACCAGCAAAACACCAGGCAAAAAGTTGGGGGCAACCATAGTCAGGGATCTGCCTTCCTACATAACCCCCCCCCCCAAACGAAAGGAGATAAGGCTATCCTTGCCAGGTAAGCCTATATTGCCTGAGTGGCCATATAAGGAAGTACCAGCACTGGCGTGGTTACCCCCTATCTCATGGTCCACTAAGCAATCCCTCACCCTAAGGGTATCTGAGGGTCTCCACCATAGGGAATCTCTACCTGTGGTGTGTTTTGTCAAAGGAAAAGGCTGGTGCTGAAATGGAGTACTGAAGTGAGGCTCCACTAATTTTGGGCTCAGCTTCCTCCAATCATTTTCCACCATAGAGGCCTTTCTTTCCAAGACTGAGTTGTTTTGGGCTCTCAGGGTCAACCTCTGGCTACCTACAGCTGGAAGTTGGGTCCCTCTGTTTGGCTTACTGGAGGGACAGGTCAGGTTTGGGGCCCTCAGGTCCCAGGTTTGGCTGTGCCCAACAGTGTCCATCTGTGGGAGGTCCCTAACTAAATTTAAGGGGGATCCCTCAGGAGTTGATTTTATTTTCACTTGGCTAGGACTACTAGCTTCAGTGCCCTTAATCTGCTGATTGGGGAATTCTTTTGGACAGTGGGCCCTTTGGGGTCCAACACTGGCCTCCCTGACCTCTACAGCCCTGGGCTGACTGAGGCAGGGTAGAGAGGGGCAGGTTACCTGCTCCAGACTGGGTCCCACCTTGGAAGGGTCCACTGACATCAGGGGTTCTGCCAGGCTAGGCCTGACTACCTCTGTGGCAGTTTCTTCACAAGGGGTCAGATCAGTTCCCTGAGGAGGCTGACCCTTTCCTAAAGTCTGGTGGGAGGGAGATTTCTCTTCCTCCTCAATGCTCTCTGTCTGAGTGGAGTGATCCATAGTTTCAGGCTTCACAACACTATCATCTGTCTGAGTTTGAGCTGTGGCCATCACAACTCTCCCAACCTTTTCAGGAGGGGGCTCAGTTTGGGTGTGGGCTGTGACCATCACAGCCTTGACAACCTGTTCAGGGAGGACATCTTGGACTGGGGCTGTGGCTATCACTGCCCCACTAACCTTACCATGGATGTTTACCATTTTAAAATGGGGTTCTTGCTCTACTTCAGCCCAGGCTGAGAGCTCTAAATCATTCCCCAGTAGGCAATCTACAGGCAAGTTTGGCGACACTGCCACTCTCTTGTGGCCAGTGACACCTCCCCAGCTGAGATTGACCACTGCCATGGGATGATCTCTCTGTACTCCATCAATATTGGTCACCTGGTATGTGGCACCAGGTAAAAGTTGCCTTGAGGGGACTAGACTCTCAGTCACCATAGTGATGCTAGCCCCTGTATCTCTATAGGCCTCAACTGTTATACCATTGATGAGGGGCTCCTGTCTGTACTTGCCCAAAGTGTTGGGACAAGTTGTGAAGTTGGCAAACCCCATGCCAGTCTCACAGACAAGAGTATCTAAGTTTGGGGACCTGGTTAGGCCAGAGTCCCCAGGAACTCCCAAAGTAAATGCACCCAAATTCTTGGGGGCACTCCCACCACCTGGGGGATTACTACTAGTAGTAACAGGAGGTTTGGGAATGTTACTTGGGGGTGTGTTCTCCTTATTGTTATTCTTTGGGCAACTGCTGTCAGTTTTCAAATGACCCACCTGTTTACAGGGATAACAATAAGGTTTCTTCTGGTTATTAGAAGGATTCTGGGACCCACCCCCCTCAGAGGATTTTTGGGGCCCTGATGTGGTTTGATCTGGAGATTTATTCCCACCCTTCTCTTGAGGCTTGGTTGATTCCTTTTTCTGGTCACCACCTTGGTTCTTGGGCCTAATCCTGGTTCTGACCCATTTGTCTGCCCTCTTACCCAATTCTTGTGGAGAGGTCAGATCAGAGTCTACCAGGTGCTGGTGTAATAACTGGTTCTGACAATTATTTAAGACTTGCTCTCTCATAATAAGATTATACAATCCTGTGAAGTCAGTAACCTTGCTACCCAGTAGCCAGCCTTCCAAAGCCTTAGTGGCACAATCAACAAAGTCAGACCAGTCCTGAGACTGAGTTTTCTGGGTGTCTCTGAACAGCAACCTGTACTGCTCAGTGGTTAAGCCAAACCCATCAACCAGTGCATTTTTCAGGACCTGGTAATTGTTAGCCTCCTCAACTCTAGTAGTGAGGAGCTTATCTCTACCTTTACCATCAAAGGAGAGCCACAGTATAGCTGCCCACTGACTTTGGGGAATGCACTGCACAGTGCAGGCCCTCTCCAAAGCAGCCATCCATTTCTGGATGTGTTCCCCTTGCTTAAAGGGCGGCACTATCTTAGTCAGGTGTTTAGTATCTAAACCCTTCTCTCTATCTCTTGGGAGATTGCTGCCACCAGTGGGAGCTAGCCCACTCATCTGCTGCTCTCTAGCAAAAGCAAGCTTTTCTTTGGCCAGGGCAAGCTCTTCCCTTTCAATCCTCAGAGCAGCCTGTCTCATTCTAGCTTCATGCTCTATTCTCTGAGGGGAAGTCACTCTCCTCTGTGGAGAGTATCTCCTCCTCTGGGAAGAGGCATTAGAGTGCAGAGATCTATTGGAGTCCATAGAAAGAGATCTATCTCTCCTAACTCCAAGGTTAGGCCCACTTCGGGTTAGTACTGGGGGGCCCCCAGATCCTAGCCCAAGTAAGTCTAAGTTGGCCCTGGTTAGCCTTCTGACTACCTCAAGACCTTTGTCTACCTCATCCCCAGAGAGTTCCTCTTGATCCTCCTCCTCAACTGCAGTAGCAGTGTTGGGGAGGTCTGGATCCCCAGAGGTTCCCTCTAAGGCCGGCATATTCTCATGTAACTGAGAAATCTTTCTGGCATCATATGTCTCTAAGAGACCTATCAGAAAGGGAATGGTGGGGTTAGACCCCTGCTTCAGTTTCCTGGAGGTACAGACTTGTCTCATCTCCTGAAAACTGAGAGCTGCATATCTTGAAGTGACCTGTGGAGGGTCAACACTGACCAGGGGAGTCTCAGTAGATTCTCCCTGGGTAGACATGCTTTTCTAGTGAGGTGTAAGTGGTGCACTTACCTACACTATATGTTTGCCTACTGATCCCTTGCTAGAGTTGTAGTTTAGGGTGTGCTAGGCCCTAGGAGCTACAACAGCTGGTTCAGTAGAACTCAGAGTATTCTAAGCTAAGTTATATGTACCTTTAGTACTTATGTGATCTTTCACAAGATATTCTTAGGATATGTGTGGTAAAACAACAGCAAGCTCAAATCCCAACCGCTGCTCACCAATGTGAGAAGTTGGCCTGATGTGCAGTGTTCACTATTCTAGTGATCACTATATATCAGTCCAAACAACCCTTATTGATGATTGGTTGTAAGTCAACCTTATAGACCAGCTATCCTAGTAGCATGGATACGAGCAGTCTAAGGCTAAGACTCTAGAGGGCGTGTTAAGCCAGCTGTTTTACCATCACATTACCCCTTGAACACCCAGTGAAAGGACACCACACAAGTTGTTATGAAAATAAACAGTGTATTTATTTATAACAAGACTACCCTGGCTCTTTATGAGACAGGGAGCTAAGCACACAACAAAACTCTTATAAAAATACTTAAGTTAGCACAGTATACACAAATGCCCGAGGGGCACGAAAAACCATATACTCTGAAAGTGGAATGCGAAATTACTAGCAGGTAAGTACAGGACTAATAGGCTTTGGAATCGCTAGGACCTGACTAGGGAATCGTTAGATTACTTCTAGGAGACCTAGGGGACTCGGGTGCAGAGTGTGCACTCTCACGCGGGATGCGGGACAAAGTCTATGGAAGCTAGTAAAGTTAAAGTTAGTGTTTACGGGCGAACCCGACCTGGTAGGAAGAAAACGACAGTGGATCCTGACCCTTGGATAGTGAGGCTATGCTGGGGCACCGAAATGCCGAAGTTACCTAGCCCAGGGGCTGCAGCTGCATAGGTCTCAAAAGACGTCGGGAATCCTCGTTGCCGGACCAGGAGCCTGGAAGAAAGATGCTGGCAGGCGACCAGTGAAGATAGTTCGAGTTGATCCAAGCCTGGATCTGGAAGATGGATGACACCTGAAAGCAGAGGGGACCAAGTTCGTGACTACTAGCCAGTAGTCAGTGGGCACCAGGAGGGCACCGGATGATAGTCACCTCGACTAGGTGAGTGGGCGACGCTGGCTCTGCAGATCTCACGGACCAGGAGGCGTTGTCGGCGACCAGGATGGAGAGGCGAGCTGTCCCACGATGGATGAAGCTGTCGGCGTCGAAGTTACCCAGGATTGGGCAACAAGCCTTGGCTAATTCAAGCCCACGCGGTGGACTCAAAATGGCGTCTTGAGTGGACCAGGAGGGTCCGGGGTGCTCCTCTTCGGGAAGGGAGCAAGGGCCAGTCTGGAGCAACCAGACCAGCAGCAGTGATGTCGTCGGGCGTCGTTCAGAAGGCCACAAGCCAGCGGGCTAGTAGCCAAACAACGCGGTGAGCAGCAAAAAGCAGAAGGGCCCCACGCAGATCGTGGAGATGCTGGGAGGCTGCACTTCGGTGCTGGAGCTGCTCAGGGTCGGGGCTTCTCGGACCCCAAAGCACTCACCAGGAAATTACTCGGCGGGCTTGCTGTGCAGAAGTCGTGCAGTCTTGCAGATGGCCGGTCCCTCGAGGTCTCGTCGCACCCACGGTTCTCAGCTGGGCTGTAGAGGTGGGTAGAGGTCAGAGGTGCCAGGGAAGCCGGTTCTCGTCGAGCTGGGCAGTCAGATTCCGGAGGAAGGACTTGCAGCAGACCGCAGTGTTCTTGTGATGGTGCCTGCGGATGCAGGGTGACTACTCCTTAGCCACAAGGGAGAAATCTTAGGAAGAAGTCTTGAGTTCCTTTCGTAGAAAGTAGTTTCAGGATTCAAAGATGATCTAATTTGGAAGGGGGCCAGTTCCTACCTTTATCTGGGAAAAGGGGGCTGGCACGCGACTAAGTCCTGCCCTATGGGTGGGACCAGGAGGGGGGTGGTTACACCCCTCTCCTTTGGCGGGCTTTCCCCAGGCCAGGGGCTGGAGTGCCCCTGGAACTGGTTTCAGCCGGCCTATGCACAGTGAGCACCGGGGTGCCACTTGCAGTCACCTTCCTCTGTAGCCCTGCCTACCTGGAATACACAAAACCCTGTCTGGGACGGTGCTGGCACCGCCCCTGGCAGGAAAACCTTTGTCCTTGCCTCCTGCTCTGGGAGGACTCCCAGCAGCAGGAGGGCAGACTTGTGTCTCGGTGGCAGCATCCATTTTGTGGATGCTAAGGCTCTGTCTGACTTTAACCGGGGTTACAGGTTACATACATGTTGTGTCCCTCTAGAAGGGTGGAATGCTAACCCCATCGCCAGAATTGGCGAGGGGTTAGTATTCCAATTCGTATGACACCTTACTCGACATGTGTTGATAAAGCGATACCAGAGTTGGCATATAACCGCGAGGATTATAATGCACTTAAGAGTATATGGTATGCGATATCATGGAAATGGCTAAGGGATGGATCCCGAAAGCCGCAGACAGGCTCAGCTCATGCCAGAGCACCATCTCACACGATTCCAAGCACTCTGCCTTCAGGATTGTCAAGGCCTGCCATAGGAGTGACTGATAGGAGATCTGTGTGTCCATTTTTAGGGTTAGATATAGGTATACTATATCTAAAGCAAAGGGTGATTACACCACCTTGCCCAGCTGTCAAGCAGCCAGTTGTGTCAGATTTGGATGGCCAGCCAGGGGTGGCATAATACATGCTGCAGCCCCTGGTAGGCCCTGGGTACACCTATGCCCTGGGTACCTAAGGTACACTGTACAGGGACTGATAAGGTGACTCCGTATCCAATTTAGATATGTACCTAAGGTACATGGAATCTATTTTACAGAGAGAGCAGTAGGCCTGGGGTCCTGATTAGCAGGGCCCCAGGTCAACTAAGTCAGAAAACCAGCAAAACACCAGGCAAAAAGTTGGGGGCAACCATAGTCAGGGATCTACCTTCCTACAGCCATTCATAATCTTTTTCTATATGGGTTCTTCGTTGCTTTGTAATGGCATAGTTTTGTCCTCATTCTGTGTACATAAATTAACCGAGGAAGTACTAGTGTTTTCTATTCCCTGTTGTAATGCTTCACTGTACCTTAGCTGTGGTACAGTTGTTACATGTCGAGCATTTGTTGGTATCGTAATGATGGATGGAGTTGGTGCAGTCGATGTGGCACCAGTTACCACTCTTTGAATTGTTTCGTGCTCTAATGTTTTATCAATTGATATTGTGACTTTAGCTCAGTAAGCCGAAAGACAAGATTTTTCATAACTTGGCCTGTTTACATCGGACGTATGAGCCCCGTTTAGATTCTCTTGATCTTTTTACTTTTTTGCTGATTTGTTAAATATTGGAAAGATCACATCGGCGCTAAATTAGCACCGATGCATCTTGCGATGTTAGTTTGATCTCGTTTCTCTCTTGAGTTTTCTTAGTGTTTTTTTAATCTCCTTTGGCTTAAATAAGGAGCGAAGCCCTCTTGATATCCATCAACTTGTGGTCCACCACAGGGGTATAACTTCTTTGGCTGTGATGATGTATTTACAACGTCTTTTCTTTGGATAGAGCTGTCATTTATTACGTTACTTGTTTCGTCTTTTGTTTCTATAGACCTCTCCCCCATATCTGGAAGGGCATTTTTATTGATGCAGTTTACTCCGCAGTTCCCAATGTCATAAAATATCCAACATACCTATCCAAGGCCTCAAAATTCAAGCACAATCTAATGAGGAAAAATCCGGACGTGCTGATCTCTGACCCCTCCTGTAACCTAGACAAAGGCATTATCGTAAATGACCTGATATTTTTCACCAGAAGAACGGCTAAGTGGCGCACTGTCATTACTAAGATGCTCAACATAAAAACTGTATGCAATATCCCACATGGCAAAAAACTATTGATCATGCCGTCGCCAAGACTCAGAGCAAACCTATGCATAACTATTTACAAGAACGGAATAGTGCTTATACAAGCAGCCAACAACGAATTAGAAAAGTTTGATAATATCTTCTTAACCTCTAAAGAATGGGTAGAGAACCCAAGAACCCAACAACACCGGACCCCTAAAGTAGACATCCTATACAACACAAGCACTACCACCAGCATACTTCCTGGAGACAGCATACTTCCTGAAGACCCTCAGGATTGACAACACTCAACGCTATTTGAAGACACAACTGGGACAGGAGGCACATTGGATAGGGAGGATACAGAGAGAACAGAAATATCTATAGTATATGCTAATACCGCCCCGGCGCTGGTGCAGAGGGAAGAATCGACGCCTCTCGCCCATGATGTGATGGCTCCTAAGAGTAAGCCACTCATTAAGAACCCAGGAATAAATGATATGGAAGACATGGAAGATACCACCCATCCCTTACCCCCCTCTACTACAGCACAAATGGCATCAAGGACTGTATGAAATGCTCTTCAGCCAAACGGGGTGTCAAGATCAAATGACACAGATAGCGCATCTCACAGCGCACATAGAGGAGGCGCATACAGAAAAAATGTATGACACAGAGAAAAGGAACTTAGGAAAAAGAACAGATCAAAAATACGGGAACGCAAACCGTGAGCCCCGAAAGGAGCGAATGAGCACTCCTAATACGTCAGTCCAGACCCGGAGAGAAATCAAAGAACTACAAGCACAAATTGACAATATGTCACAGGACATCCGTAGCGCACTGCAAGCAATGGAAAAGATGATGGAAATCACGGTAAGCACGCACTCCAAAGTCGAACACATCCGAAAATTAGTGCATAATTCCCAAGGAAAGAACAATGAGATGGCTATGCCATTATCAAATAGGCAGAATCGGCCAGACAAGAATCTTAGTTACTTGTCGGAAGAGGAAATCCTATCCTTACTCCGGATGTATGAGCCTACAGACCACAGTTGAGGGGAGGAAATTAGAACAGTCCCGATCGACGCGAATAGAACATCCAGACATAAGGAAAGAAAACCCAACCTTAACAATTTACAACAAGTCCAGCTATCCATCAACTTGTTGGAGCTGAACACTAGTAGCTCAGGGAAACCGTTGATATGCCTACTGCTCAACTGTCGGTACGCAGCAAAACATGCATCAGACATCGCTGCCCTTATCATTAGCCGGGAAATTGACCTAGCAATCCTGACAGAAACTTGACTTTCGGAATCCTCCTCTCCATTCATGGACCTTCTAGTGCCCCCGCAATACAACATTGGGAGATTAGATAGACTAATAAACACAGGAGGCGGTATAGCCTGCATCCACTGAGCGGATATAGAGCTCAACATAATTCAATCCGACCCACTCAAATCCTGTGAATATCTAGGTCTCAATATACGATCGACAGACAATCAAAGGTGCAACTTGCATGCGCTGTACCACCCTCCAGGTAATAATGCGACCTTCATAGAACAGTTAATGGAGATCATCACGGCTAACTCTAACGATCACTCTAACAACATATTCCTATGTGATTTTAACCTACACTGGGACGACAATAAGGACAAACAGGTTAACTCTCTTAAAGACTTTTTAACTGAGCTAACTCTTACCCAAGCCTGCACACAGCCAACACACTCCAAAGGAGCAACACTAGACTGGATAATTACGAGAAACAAGAATGTCTCAATCCATTCAGTTGTTCCGTGCAACTGGTCGGATCACCATGCTATAACCTTCCTTATACTCACCTTGAAAAGGAACAAGACCACACAAGCTATTAAACTCAAAAAGTGGACCCGGGACACTAAAGACTCGAATATTGAGCTACTGGTAGAAAGTTGTGAGAAGGAACTGAATCTGCCTGACAATCTGCAGAATATGAATGAGCGAACGGATCACTACACTATGTCAGTAACAAATATAGTCAACTCTACCATGCCAAAACAACTGAAAAGAGTCACAGAAAAGGATACATATCCATGGTTTAATGGGATGCTGAACGAAGAGAGATGGAAACTAAGACAAGCTGAAAGAAAATGGAGACAGCACCCATCATCCCCATAGCTAAAATCGCTCAGAAAAATCAGAAACGAATACAACAAGAAGATCCTCAATTCCCTAAAAGATTTTATTAGATCGTAACTAGATAACGCGAAAAACAGACCACGGAAACTATTCGAGATATTAAAGCAGCAATCCATTAAGTTGGCCAAATCTGCCCAAGAAACTACTTAAACTTATCTGAGTTGTGAAGAATTCTCAACTTTCTTCACCGATAAGGCCAACACGCTTGAAAGAGAGCTCAGGTCTGCAGCTGACAACATGCCCAACCAAACACAAATACTGAACAATACCAGCCCGACAATTGACCATCAGAGGGCAAAGAACAAAGCACAGTGGGATACCTTCGAGCTATACGACCAGATTACCATCGCCAAAACGCTCTCGGATATCAAACCTAATTCCCTCTATTATGACCTACTCCCCTCTGAATGTCTACAAAAAATCAGCCATATCGTCTTCCCAATATGGACTAGAATAATAAATGCCTCACTATCTCAAGGGATCCTTCCGTAATGCCTAAAAACAGGTCAAGTCATCCCCATCATCAAAAAACCTACAGCAGACCCAGCAGATCCTAATAACTTTTGCCCAATTACCAATATACCATTTTTATTTTGAAAGTTTTATATAGCGCGGACAAGATCTTTGCAGATATCAGAGCGCTTTACAAAAACAGGGGGTAAAGAAACAAGGGAGTGATTAACAGACTTTTGAGCAAAGAATAGTTGTAGGTACAAGATGAATAGCAAAATAGGGTAGGTACATGGGGGGGCATAATAATCAACTAAAACCAATGATACAAATCGACAAACAGACAAAACAATAGTGCAGAGTCTCAAATAGATCCAAAGTACAAGTTCAGGTGAATTTAGTCATGAGGATAGCTTTTACTTATTTCTTAAAGAATGTAGTGGAGGAGATAAGTCTGGTTTCTGGAGGGAGTGAGTTCCAGATCCAGGGTGCCATTCCTGAAAAGGAGCGTTTATATGTTTTTTCCTTCCGGAATCTACGAGGTTTCAGAAGAAGATACTTTGTGCTTCTAGTGGTTCTTGTGCCACCAGATATTGTCAGCTTCTGAGTGAGGTAGCCGGGTGAGTTGTTGTGTACAGCTCTGTGCGTCATGCAGGCAATTTTCAGATGTATTCTGGCTTCAAAAGGTAGCCAGTTCAAGGATTTTAGGTCAGGGGAAATATGTGAGTGTTTTTTTGATCCAGTGATGAGTCTCGCTGCAGCGATCAAAGAGGCTCTCAGGGGTGCAGTTGTAGATAGAGGGAGTCCGCAAAGGGCGACGCTACCGTAGTCTATGCGAGGAATGACTAGGGCTTGTACTGCAGTTTGGAAGTCCTTGGCTGGTAGGAAGGGTTTAAGTTTCCTCTGGGTATTGATTTGGAAATTTGCTCCCTTAGTTGCCTTGCTGATATGCTGCTGCATATTGAGGTTGGCGTCAAGTGTAATGCCTAGGGATTTCGCTGAGTCCACGATGGTAGGTTGGACATTGAGTGCAGTTAGGTGCTTAAGCCAAGTTTGAGTGGTGGAGATTTTCGAGGGAGGTGAGATCAGAAGGAACTCAGTTTTCAGAGCATTGAGTTTGAGGTGATTATCGGCAAGCCATGATTGGGTGTTTCTGAGCGTTGAGTTCAGAAGTTTGATGTCTTTGGGGGATTGTTGCCATTACTTGCCAAAATAATTGAGAAATATGTGCAAAATCAACTGAGCCAACACATCGCTAATTTCATGTTACTGGGCGACTGCCAGTCGCGATTCAGAACAGGCCACAGCACAGAAACAGCGATCCTACATATTGTCGATGATGCGTAACAGGCCTTAGATCTCAATCGAACATGTCTACTAGTCCTTCTCGAACTGTTGTCTGCGTTCGACACGGTAAATCATTGAAAATTAATAGCCAGGCTTCATGACAGGATGGGACTGTCAGGAAATGTGCTGAAATGGTTTGAATCCTTCCTTCAGAATAGAACGCAAAGATTTCTGGTCAACCGAACGCTATCCCCATCATGCCCTAACTCAATTGGAGTTCCTCAAGGCTCTACATTATCTCCATCACTTTTCAACCTTTATGTCGAACCCCTTACAGAAATTCTCCGAGACGCAAACATATCCTATCACATGTACGCAGACGACACGCAGATCTACATAAAGATCGCATCCCTGGAAGACATCAAGATAATGAATGAGGCACTAAGAGTGTCACTTTTCTGGCTAACTACCAATCATCTGAAACTAAATGCACAAAAAACGGAATTCCTATTCATTTCACCACCAAAGAACCACACAGAAGTGCATGAGTGGACCAAACTGATCACAGCACTAAACTGCACCCCTACTCTAGTGGATTCAGCGAAATCGCTAGGAATCACGCTAGATAAGAACCTAGACATGAAAGCCCACATCAAATCAATGACAAAAAGTGCCCGTTTTCACCTGAACTACATTAGGAGAGTGAAACCATTCATTTCTACGGCAGATCTCAAACTGGCAGTACAATCATTAGTTATCTCAAGGATTGAATATGGATGCACGACCTTGGCAGGTCTACCAAAAATGTCCACATCTCCACTAAAAGCATGCCTTAATACAGCTGCAAGACTCATCACCGGAACGAGGAAATTCGATCATATCTCCCCACACCTGAAATCGTTAAACTGGCTACCGTATGAAGCCAGAATCCAACTGAAGATGGCATGTATCACCCACAAAGCGCTCCACTACAAAACACCAAGATACCTGGCCCAGAAGATTGAGCTATTTGGAGGCTGCAGACCAGCCAGGAGTGCCAAGGAGCTGCTGCTGAGACCACCTATGTTCCTGAAGAAGAAAACGTATAACAGAGCATTCTCCGGAGCCGCCCGCAGAATTTAGAACTCACGCCCCTCAAATATTAGAAAAATTCCAAATACTGCAACATTCAAGAGGGAAGCTAAGATCTTCCTAATGAGTAAGTTCCTCAAATAGGCAAGACAGGACATCACCACCACCTGGACATAGATGTTTCCAAAATAGAACAACAAATGGAAGTGAAGAGAAAGTCATATGCTATATAGGGGATAACATGTCCAACAACTTCCATTGAAACCTTTAACCGCATGCGTGCGGGCGGAATTCCGCCCGTACGCTGGGTTTTTAAAAAGCGCACTTTACGTGACGAGCTGGGCTCGTCATGAGCGTGCGAGGAGGCTACGCCATGACGAGCCCAGCTCGTCATGAGCGTCGAAAGGGTTAAGATAGACATTTACAGGAATTATACAGATATATGTCATTTCCGAACCTACCTCTTACTTTGTGAAACATTTAATGTATAGCTTTATATCAAAACTACCTCATACCACTGAATTGCCATGCCATATAAGATGTATGTCGAACCTACCTCATGTAAATGTGAAGCGCTTCGATACCCAAGGGTCACGTTCGCGCTATATAAAACTCTCTAAATAAATAAAATAAATTCATATGCTCTAGATGTTTTACAGCTTTAATTAGTTCAACCATGTCCTGTTTGATTGATGACAATATTGCGGAGTTATCCTTTATTGATATTATTTCTGCCGCCATTTGTCTATAATAATCGACCTGTTCTGTTAATAGCTTCAATTGTGTTGTTCAAATTTCCGACATTTGAGTCAATGTACTCCTTTTTGCAGATGATTGTGCAACTTGGGACATGGATGGCCTTGTGGATAAACTTGTGTCCCAAGTTGCTTTGTCATTTACTCTAAAGCCATGATCAGCCGTGCTCCCCTTTATCCCGAAACATTTCTTAATTGACTGCTGTTTCATTGCTGGTGAATCTATTAAAACCATTCTATCATGGGGTAACTTTCTTGAAGTATCCTTTATATCTCCAGATGTGTCACAGGCAGAGCTCTTCTCCATGCCTCTCTTTTTTGATGTGGCTCCACTGTGTCTTCCTTGATTTGACGCCCTGGTTAAAGCAGTTGTGCTTGTCTCTCTCCTCATATCACTTCCTAAGCAGTATTCCTTGGTCATAACTTTTCTGGGGTGTCTCGCTTTTCCTTGAGACTCTAGAGTCTTTCTGCTTATATTTTGCTTCTTCTGAGCAAAGGTTATTGCTGATCTCTTTTTCATCTTCAGCTTACCCCCCTATATTGTACCTATATAATATATATATTGCAATATAAAGGGGCTAAGATTAGTAACAGGACCCGCCTTCTCTGGTGATTACTCTACTGCCACCGCTTAAGTTCAGCTGAAGTTCCGTGCAAATAAGTGAATAGGTGCCACTGTGTGCACAGATACAGAACTGTGCTCTAAATGGACACTCTAACTGGCTGTCTGGGTTACTCGGCCGCCCCTTGCACCATTGTGTTGTGATATTAGTTTGGTAGGTGCCTGTGTTAAAATTATGTGTTTTTTTTGTTTCCACATCAGTCCGATTTGACGTTGAGCAAGAAGCTGAAGTTAAAGAAAGAGAATCCCGACCTACTGGAACTCTGCCATTTGGTGCCAATGGAGGTCATGAACCTAAGTATGTATGGATTGACATCTGTTGCAAGTTCTTAAGCCCGATATCAAGTACTTTTGCTTAGAATCTAAAAAAAGGCAATGGCAGTGTGTGTGAGGTGGGGGGCTCCAGGAGAGTTTTGTAACAGGTCTTGAATTTGTCAGTTTTGCAAAATGTGTGTCAACATTTTGGCAGTGAAAAAGTGCAGCAAAATTCTGATATACTGATTTTTCTTTTGATTTTGCAGCTTTAGGTCATTCGTTTTACTATAGAGTAATATGACAGAGGACTTGCACTACAGAATGTAATATACTGATGTGTAGACATAAGTAAAGCTGGCGGAAGCGACGTGTTCGGCAGACTAGATACATATTTTTAGAGGAACTATAGCTAACTTTCTCCTGGTATCCTGCCTTTGTCTATCCAGCTGGGAAAGGCTACGGCCCGCAGCATTCAGATGATTATTCTGCCTTTGCGAAGTGGCTGCGATGTTATTATGTCGCCGGGATGAAGTCGCTGCGGGACAGCAATGGCAGAACCATCTGGTTCCAGGTAAGGTCCAGGTTGGGATTTGCCCCTTGACTGAATCCCTGATGTCCCCAACCTCTCTCCCCTCCCCCTCTCCCCTCCCCCTCCCCTCCCGCCATCTCCCAATGATCCTCCTCAGATTCATGAATTGTGACTTTTAGTGTGGGGAGTGTAATCACAACTCTGCAGTCAGTTTACTAGGATGCAGGTTACTAAAGCAGCCTAAGTGGTCCACAAGGTTCCATAGTTCTTCATAATTTTCCTCATCTTGATTTTCCATCTACCACATTTTTATGACATCTTCACATGTAAAAAAACCAGAAAGGAGCAGTAACTATCTCATTTGTCAAACGCTTTCTACTTCACATGGCTTTCCAAGGGAAACTAATCCTGCTTGCTTATTGTCCTTGTTTTAAAATTTTCAAGAGCTGTCGTATCGTATCGTATCGTAAGGGGTGCTTATAAAGCGCACTGACACCATGGGTTTCCTGGCGCTGGTCAGAAGTGAAGGGGGACAGAGAGACTAACCGGATTGGGGGAAAAGCCAAGTTTTTAGAGATTTACGAAAAAGAGTCAAAGAATTAGAAGTTTTAAGAGAAAGAGGGAAAGAGTTCCAGAGCTTGGGGGCCAGGTAGGCAAATCTCCGGCCTCCAGATCTGCAGAGCTTATAAGAGGGGACAGTCAAGAAGTGGAGGTGAGAGGATCTCAAGTTGCGGGATGGACAATAGGGTCTGATGAGGGATTTCACAAAGGCAGGGCAGGGGCCAGCTAATGACTTAAAGGTGAGGCAGCCGATCTTGAAGGCTGCCCTAGAGATGACAGGGAGCCAGTGGAGTTTGACAAGGAGGGGCCTGGCGGATTGCCACTTCGGAATCCCTAAGGCCAATCTCGCCGCCTGATTTTGGACCACTTGCAGTCTAGCCATCGATGTTTTAGGCAGACCATGGTAGATCGCATTAGAAAAATCTAGGCGGGAGAGGACGAGGGCCATGATAACCTGCAGGAGGGCATCAGGTGTAAGGAGGTATGCCACTTTCCTGATCCTGCGCAGTTGGTAGATACAGGACGAGACCACGGTCCCCACCTGCGGCCCTAGGCATAAGGCGGAATCAATGGTGACCCCCAGACTCTTCACCGAAGCTACCGGGGTGGGAGAGGGGCCCAGTTTCGCCGGCCAGAATTGAGGCCCCCAAAAGGTGGCGCTCCTACCGGGAAGGAGGAGCTCCGTCTTACCGGGGTTCAACTTTAACTGGTTGTGGCCCATCCACTGGAGAATGTGGGACATGACTGCCTGAAAGTTGGGGATAGCAGAGGGGGAGTTGAGAGAAAAGATGAGTTGCAGGTCGTCCGCGTAATTAAATACGGTAACGTCCCACTGCCTCAAAGAAAAGAGAAGGGGGCGAAGATAGAGGTTAAAAAGAAGAGGGGACAAAGAAGAACCCTGGGGAACCCCACAGAGCGAGTGCTCTCTAGGAGCCCTGAAGGCGCCCAGACTGAGGGTCTGAGACCTGCCAGTCAGGAAGGATCTGACCCAGGCCAACGCCAGGCCCTGGATGCCAGCCTGCTCGACACGGCGGAGAAGGATGTTATGATCCACCGTGTCGAAGGCGGCTGACAGGTCTAGTAGTACCAGGGCCTGGGGGGCACCCTTGTCAACACCGTCTCTCAGGGCATCCAGCACGGCCAAGATCACTGTCTCCGTAGAGTGGCTGGGTCTGAAGCCCGCCTGATTGACCTCGAGAAAGTTGGAACTCTCGATGAACTGTGAGAGACAGGTGGTGACGTGGGCTTCCAGGATTTTTGAGAAGAAAGGTAAGAGGGAGATAGGACGGTAGTTAGCCGGGACAGCGGGGTCAGCCCCCGGCTTCTTCAGGAGGGGCACCAACACCGCCTCCTTAAAGGAGCCCGGCACCGTACCAGAGTAGAGAGAAGAATTTAGCAGAGGGAGAATGCAGTCAGGTAGAGAGTGGCAGATGTCCCGGAGTATAGAGGGGGGGCAGCAGTCATCTGGAGATCCCGACTTAATGCGGGTAGCAAGAGTGGCCAAGGAAGATGAGTCTAGAAGAGGAAATTGTGTAAAAGAGGAAGTATTGTGAGGGGGGGAAACGGATCCAGCGCCAGGAGACATAACAGGGATGGTGTCCTTAATCAATACGATTTTTTCGATGAAAAAAGTACTAAGGGTGTTACATGCTTCCTGTGTGGGGGCCTGGGTAGGGAGCGTCCTGGAGTCGGAGGTAAATTCATTAAGAACCTTAAAAATTTCCTTAGACTGGCAAGGGGCAGATAGGATTTTACCTGAGGCATACGTTTTTTTGGCAGCCAAGATGGCAAGTTTATACCTATTGCGGGCAGCCACATAGGCGTCTCTGCTAGAAGGGCAGTAGTCCCTCCTCCACTTGCGCTCAAGCTGGCGGAGTTCCAAGTGGAGAGCTTTTAGGTGGGGGGTAAACCATTTATGGGAATTGCTGTGCCGGGATTGGGGGAACTTAGTGAGGGGGGCAAAGATGTCACTGGCTGTGGTAAGCCAGTCTGCCACAAGCCCATGGAGCTCGTCGGTGCCAGTGTCATTGGGTAACAGGGGATAAGTTTGGGACAAATGAGCCAATAGTTTGGAGGAATCGACAGCCTTCCACTTGCGAGCCGAGCCGCCCTCCCGTGGGGGGACCTTGATCTGGCCAACCGCCGAAAATGTGGTGTCGATCAGATAGTGGTCTGACCACACACAGGGTGTTATTAATGGGCGAGAGGACGTGACTCCATGGGTCCAAATATGATCGAGGATGTGGCCACCCTTATGGGTGGCGGACCTGACAAGTTGGATAAAATTCAGGCTCGTAAGACCCTCGAACAATTCGGAGGCATGAGGGCCAGCGTCCTCGTGCTGAAACCAGTAATTAAAGTCACCGATGATGACAGTACGGGGGGAGCTGGTAGCAATGTTGGTCAGCTGATCAATAAAGGAAGAGGGGAAAGACGGCATAGAGTGGGGGGGGCGGTATAGTAGCACAAGAGTGACTGCACCTACCTTAGTCCCCAGGCTGAGGACCAGGGTATCTACTTCCGGTAGGGTCATGGCCGCAGAGGCAATGATCTTAAGATCCTTGCGTATTACCGCCGCCACCCCTCCCCCGATGCGACCCCCTAATCGATTAGAGTTCAGCAGGAAATAGTCGGGGGGTAGCGCGGCCAAGATGTCTGGGAGAGAGTCGTCGGTAAGCCAAGCCTCTGATAACAATAGGACATCGGGACTTTCAGACATGAGTAAGTACAGGATGTCAACTTTGTGCTTGACCATTGAACGAGTGTTTAGGTAGAGAACCCGAATTAACGACTCGATAGGAGCCAGAGCGGGAAGTGATGGAGTCGGCGCAAGAATAGGGGTAGAAATGCCTGCAATGCCGAGTGAGGTGATGCGAGCCCAGGTGTCGGGGGAGAGAGGGCTGGCCGAGGCATGTAGGCACTTGAGGGCAGGGGACGAGTAAGATATAGAAGAAACAGCGTCCCTAGCCCCTGGTCCCGTCCGGCCGCGGACGGGCGCAGACGGGCTTAACTCAGGCGCAACTCCGGCGCGCCTACGTCGCGCCCGCTGCGCTCGTCCGCTGCGCTGACACATGAGGGCCGTTTAAATAGGGGCGGAACGAGGGTGGAGTGTCAGGGCTCCACTCCAAAGGAACAAGCCCAATCTAAGATGGCGCCCGCGAGCGCTGGGAACCGGTGGTTCCAGGCAGCCCCCAGCCAGCAGCTCAACCTTCAGAAAGAGAGATTTCAGGGGGTAGTTGCCTGCATAACAAAAGGGATAACTGAACACAGTACCAATGAATAAAGAACTTCTGAGCAGCAATCTCGGCTTATCAGCTGCAGTACACTTCTGCAGACAATACGTGCTGCTTTGGAAGTGACTTGACACTATATTTTTTTTATTCAGTTTGTTGGAACCAGACAGTAATGGTGAGAGTCTCCACCCCCTCCTATGCGTCACTTGCCCTCCTCCCCTGTTTGTCCTCTGCATGCATCACCCTTCAGCTTCATTTATAACATGGTGGGTTTCAATTTGTTTGTAAAGTTTATAAATGCCTGTGTTTTTGTTCTTTTCTATACGACGTCTGTATAGAACATGTCAGAGGGCCAGTTTTAAGAGATGAGGGTGTTACAGAACTCAGAGTTTGGTCCAGAGCTGTTTTGAAAGACTCGGAGCAAAATCATGGTTGGAAACGCTTACCTATCCATGACTATGGGGCCGACCTTATTATCAATAGTGTTTTAATAAAACCAGGTCCGGTATCCTTGCGATCCATCTTCAATATTGCATATCCAACAAGATTGTGATGTACAAATAAGGCCAATTCCACCTTTTATGCTGGAGTTTAATATAGTTTGTGTTGAATATATTTAAGAATTAAGACTAACCTAGTAATAGCTATCATTTTAGTGATAAAGCTCCACCTTCAGAATACAAACTCAGAGACACCTGCCAAGAGTTACATTTTTTCATTAATTATTTAGTTAGTAGCTGCTGTTCACTGTGTAAGAATAAAGGAATACTATCA
Organism: Lissotriton helveticus; assembly: GCF_964261635.1. Lineage (NCBI taxonomy): Eukaryota > Metazoa > Chordata > Amphibia > Caudata > Salamandridae > Lissotriton > Lissotriton helveticus. Next base: position 235,525,905 of record NC_136062.1, on the reverse strand, counting down.
GCGGCTGAATACTGGTTATTTTGAGTGCAGTGAAAGGAAATAGGTTCAGAGCTCATTATTGAGGCGAGCATAGAAATTTTCTGGGATAAAATTCTCATCACTTTTGTTCTGTAATTTGTGTCTAATATATACATTTTAAAAATAAAAAAAATACTATTTCATTATGTTGTCATAATACTTGATAAAATATGCATTTTCAAAGTATATATTTTCCTTTATCTTAGAATTAGCCTGCTCCAGTTGAGGAAATAATAATCTAATTTTGTTAATATTATATCTTAAGTTCTTACTAATGCTTTGTAAATTGTTATATAGAAGAATACATTGGTAAATAAATCCATTCTGCTCCTGTATGGCAGTCCAACCCTTGAAGTATGAAGAGAAGCAGTATTTGATGATTAGGAAAATGTCAGCCTTATTCCGTTTAATTTTCTGACCTGAAAAGTTTCTGCATGTATCCTTTTTCTGTAATGGGTAGCTACATACTTTGTATGGATTACATAGTATCAGCAGCATGTTGTCTGCATATAAATATGTTTTATCTTTCTTTTCACCATGAAAGAGCTGTCAGTGAATAAGAAGATCCCTTCGAATAGTGATTGCAAATAGTCTAATTGCTCAGGTAAAGAAATTGTTTTAGTGGACATCTTGGTCTGGTACCTCTTTTGAGTTAAACACATGCAAAATGATTCCATTAGCACCAACACCACATTTACTTACAGTGAATTCTAAGTAATGCCAGTATCAAATAACAAAGGCTTTACCAAGAGCAATCATTGCAGTATGAGTATATCAATAGCAAACGTCTGTTATCAAGACTACAAATCAGATTGTTATAATCCGTTCTAAAATTCATACCATACTTCTGTCCAGCCTTTCCCTTGTTTGTGTTGATCCTTTGAAATGGAAGCAGCCAAGTCTCAGTCAAGGCACTGTTTTCCTCTAATTTTAGTCCCAGGTGGCTAATCTACACCTTTAGTACCACCTCCAAACAGGTTTATGTTTTATGCATATTGATATTGGGTTGCTGAGACCTGATGAGCACAGACACATCTTGTACTGCATGCCATGAAGCTGGCGCAGGTAGATTTTGGAATTTAGTCTATTCTCGATTGTCACGTTTTGCAATATTATCCTAAAAGTTCCGATGACGACCCCCCCCACTCCTCAGATTGTGACTGCGTCGGTACCAAGTAGGACATACCAGACAAATCCAAAAACCGGAGAGAAAGGAGAGTGGATTTCGAATATAGAGAGAGAGATATGCACACAGACATGCTTAGGTCTTCTTAAACACAACTCTAGGTATTATATCTCTGGTTGCAGCATGGATATACACATATACATTCTGGTAATCGAATGACTCCCTAATCTTGGAAAGTGCATGCAGTATTTTAGTACTGATTGAAAGCCCACAATAATCACAATAAGTAAATAGCATGTAAGTATACTGACCAACTTCAGAAAGGTGGGCCACAGTAAACCTAAGCCAAGTGGGAGCGACGATGGTCAATCCAAAACTCAGGAACCTGATGGGGCTCCTCTGAGTAGGGAAAGGAGAAGCCAAAACACAGTAATATGACAAAGCCTAAACAGAATCCAAAGAGCAAGGCCAGTATAACAGGCAAAGAGGTCAGAATACTGAGGAACCATAAAGGTTTAAAATAATAACGATGGAGATGGGAAGTGGTGAACAAACTAATGAAAAGTAGAGAGCTGGGCACAGCAGAACATTGCCTGTTGTGACCTGAAAGTCCCACCCTTGTCCCAAGCTGGCTTGCTACTTGCAGAGTCCCAGCCTCTAAAGGCTGGTCTACCACAGCAAAGGAATACACCTCACAAGTATTCTCTTAGCCATACTCAGACCTCAGATGCCTTGCTGATTCCTGGTATAAACAATAGAAGGAATAATGCTCACTGATGATGATGAAGGCAGATTTGGGCACAGTGGAGAAGGAGTTGCTGTGGGAGTGGAGTAGCAGGTCAAAATTGCAGAGATACCTTATGATGGGCTCAAGGGCCCTCAAGGACTGCCCACATATAATAGGGAGAGTTGGAGAGGCCTGGAAACAGGGAGTCATATTGGTCCTTCACAGGGCTCCCTATGCCAGTGCGCTCCCACTCAAATTGCTTAAAAAAATTCAGACAACCACAGACATCATGAAATGGTATGGAGGGAGATGCGTGACTGCCGGAGACATGTACCTAATGGGACTTTCCCAACATTCATTGAGGCAAAAGAATGGTTCCAAATCCCAGAAGGTCAATTCTTACAATATGCGAAAATCTTGCGCACAGTCCGCGAGATATGGACCTAGTTTTCAGAGGAACCGCAGGAGTCGTGCATGCTAGTAACACTGCTGGACCGAGATCCAGCAGGGGGCTTATCTCCCGCATATACAAGGCACTGAAAGAGGATTGTGCGGCCAACTTGTCCGCAGCTAGAGGAAGATGGGAGACTGACGTACCGTCCCGGCTAACGGACGGTCAGTGGAAAAGGGCATTGACATAGGTGGCAGAGGTAGCCAGTAATGCCAGATTCAAGCTCACCCAGTCCTATTATCTACACCGCACATATCTGACCCCACAGCGGTTGGCGCAGTTCACCCCAGTGCAATCCTCCGCGTGCCCATGATGAGGCACAGACCCGGTCACATTCCTTCACATGACCTGGAGTTGCATAAGCATATTGGTGTCAGGTGAGACAGACTCTCCTCACTGCAACAGCAGTGCGAATGGAGGTTTCCATTAAACATGCCTGTTGGGTATCCTTCCAACGCAAAAAAAAGGGACGCAGATACGGCACAAGTTTGCATTTATGGGTCTGTTTCTGGCAAAATTTCTAATCGCAATACACTGTATTCTCTCCACTCCCCCCACGCTAGATAAATGGAGAGAGGACATGCAGGAGTGGGGCGTGGCTAAAAAGTGTTGCCTCAGGGCTGTGAGAGTGGATGAGAATGCAGAGAGAGACCTAATGGAGTGGGGACAAATGTTGGAAGGAATGTCGTTGACGGAAGACCAGAATGAAAGCGAGGTCGTACACACAAATCCAGAACCACACCCCACCGGTATCCAACACAATAAATGAGAATGGCCCTCTCACCAAAACGTAAAGCGAGATACATGAGTCTCCCTGAAGGTCAGACTCTAGACACATGTTTTTTACACTTCTCACACATGGGTTGGGCACTGCCGCCCTTGGCTGCCAAAGGTTTCTCTTGTTTCTTAGTTCATTTATTTCTCTTTTATTTTATTTTTCTATAATCAAAAAAATAAAATTGATGACATCGCTATGTATTGTGATCCACTGGGTAAATGGAGGTTGTTGAACACCGTCACGAGCTAAGATAAGCTTAAAAAATGCAACACTGCATGTGATACACAGATTGATAGTCTTATGATGTGGAAAGTAATAATGGGTTCTTTTTTTTTTTAAAACTCTTTTTATTTGCTAAGTAAGTCAATGCGGTCAGTACATTTGTATGGTCGAGTCAGACACGGCACCAGAAAATACATAAATAATGAGTTACACAGTATGAAAGAAATCAGCATTTGGAGCACAGTAGTTTCAGTCTATAGTCTCTATGCCGGAACGGTGGGTCAGAGGAGGCTCACAGATGTTACCTCTGAAGTCGTTCCAGCGCGACCACACCTCCCCCCATTTACGTGGGCACCCTCGTGCCATGTATACAGTCTTTTCTTGCAGCATGCACCAGTCCATGTCCCTTTTCCATTCAGTTAGTGTCGGCGTTGCAGGAGCGCCCCATAATCGAGCGATGTTTCTTTTTGCCACCATTTGCCCCAGCGTGACCCAGAGCTTACCTTTCGTAGGCAAATCTGTGGGCTCCCAGATGTTTAAGAGGCATCTCTTAGCCTCTGGTCGCAGTTCTACCTCCCACACCTCTTGCATGCAGCACACCACACGTCTCCAGTGCCTTCGCACCATCGGGCAATCCCATAGTATATGAAAGAAAGAGCCCGTTTCACCACAACCCCTCCTGCAAAGCCCCTCCCCTTCTCTACCCATTAACATCAGCCTAGTACAGGAAAGATAAACTCTGTGTAGTATTTTAAGTTGAATGAGCCTTAATCTAGACGAAATTGCCACCTCCTTAGGGGAGGCCAACGCACTCATCCATTCCTCATCATCGATCTCCAGCCCATCCGCTTCCCACCTCCCTTTGAGGGAAAGGAGTGTATCCGGGGAATTGTTTATTAGTTTTTTGTATGTGAGGGAGATGGTGTGTTCTGGCATGTGCCCATCTAGCAGTCTGTCTTCGAGTGGAGAGGCTTGTGGGGGTTTGGCCCCCGGGGGTATGTTAGTCTGGAGAGAAAGTCTGACTTGCATATATCTAAAGTACTCAGTTTGGGCTAGTTCATAAGTTTCCTGCAGGTAGGTAAAGGATCTAACTCCTTGGGGCCCCCATAGATCTTTAATGTGAGAGATACCGATAAGGTCCCAGTTATGGAAACCCTTCGTTTTTCCCAAGTTGCCTAATTTTTCGGACGACCATAGTGGAGTGGCCATGGTAAGAACATTGGACCAGCCAAGTTTCCGCTGTGCCATGTGCCATATTTGCACCGAGTGTGTCGATGGTTCTGTGAGCAGGGATTTACCGGGTCGAGAATAGAGTGCGGCTTCAAACCTCCCTCCGGGGAGTAACCATCTGTCCATCCCATACCCTGGGTCATTTCCGTCACTATATGTTCCCTGGTTAATCGCGGAGAGGTGTGCGGCACAGTAGTACTTGCGGATATCAGGGAGGGCTATCCCTCCGTCGTACCAACCCAATGTAAGTTTGTGTAGCGCTATTCTAGGCGTACCAGACCAGAGGAGGTCTCGCTGTGCCGCTTCCACTGCTATAAAATAAGAGTTTGGCACCAGGTCCGGGTAGTTCTGAAGCGCGTATAAAAACCTCGGCAGGGCCATCATTTTAAAAAGGGCTGCGCGGCCCAGCAGGGATAGTGGTAGTTTTTGCCAAGTATTGGAATCGCGTTGGAGCCACCTGAGAGGCGGTAGTAGGTTTCTTTCGTACATCTTAGTCTTGTCTGAGGAGACAAAGATCCCCAGGTATTTGAAACCGTCCTTCGCCAACGTGATCGGGCAAGTACTGGGAAGCCCAGGGGGGCTGCCATGTAGGGCGTAAAGAAGAGACTTGCTCCAGTTGATCCGGAACCCGGAGTTCCTCCCGAAACTCGTAAATATGTCAAGTGCCGCCATAATGGATCTCCGGGGTCTCGTTAGGTAGAGGAGGATGTCATCAGCGTACAGGGAGATCTTGTCCTCCCAGCCATCTGCCCATCGGATCCCTTCGAGATATACGTCTTGCCTAATCCATGCAGCAAGCGGTTAAAGGGAGAGGGCAAACAGGAGGGGGGAAAGCGGGCAGCCCTGTCTGGTCCCCCTTTCCAGGGCAAAGACCTCAGAGACCTTGTTGTTAACTACCACTTGGGCTAGTGGCACTGTATAGAGGAGACGGACCCACGCTATGAAGTTTGGGCCGAAGCCCAATTTATGGAGCACCGCGATCATGTAGGGCCATTCCAGGGTGTCAAATGCCATGGTGGCATCAAGAGAAACCACCACCGCATCTTCTTGCAGGGTGTGACACTTTCCCAGTACACCATTGAGGCGACGAAGGTTGAGCGCCGTATTGCGATGGGGCATAAAGCCCGATTGGCCTGGGTGGACTAAAGCGGGTAGGACTGACTGGAGCCTGTTGGCTAGAGTTTTGGCTAGTAGGTCTATACGATGCGCAGGACTCTCCCGGTTTCCCTTCTGTCGGTATGGCTACAATAGTGGCTATACGTTGGTCGCGCGGCAAGGAGCCCGCCGCCTTGCTATCCTCAAACATGTGTTTAAGGTGTGAACTGAGGGCGTCCGGTTTTAGCTTGTAAAGCTCAATCGGAAGACCGTTAGGTCCAAGAGCTTTACCTGGGCGGAGGTCTGTGATTGCACGCTCCAGCTCGGTGGTGCCGAGTGGGAGCTCCAGGGCGTCTCAGTCAACGTCTGACAGGCGTGGCATCCGAATGTCCGCCAATAAAGCTACTGAGTCTTCTTCCGGGTGGTCCGACCCCTTACTATAGACCTGCTGGTGTCTTGCAAATTCCGCAACAATCTCACGGGGCTCCGTAACCACAGCCCCCGAAGCTGTGCGTATTTCTGGCACAACCCTATTCGCCTGCTGCTTGCGATCAAGCCATGCCAGAAGTTTACCAGCTTTGTCACCCTGATCGTAGATCCTACCTGTCCTATCTCTAGCCACAGTTTTGGCCGCCTCCGTAACCAACTCCCTATATTCCGCCGTTTTAAGGTGTAGCTGGTGTTGCGTCCCTAGTTTCCGATCCAAGCGTGGAGCCTCCTCCAGCGCCCTAAGGTCTGTTTCAATAGATTTAATCTGCGCCTCTTTGTCTTTGCGGCGGCCGGCAATTGCCGACAGGGCCTCTCCCCTAAGCACGGTTTTAAATGCCTCCCATAGTGTTACAGAGGAGCTCACCGACCCAACATTATGTTTGAAGTATCTAGTTATGGAGAGGGTTAGCATTTTTCTAAGCTCTTCACTTTTAAGGTACCAGGCATTTATCGGTGTTATGCAGCCCTCTCGTCTAGTCCCGACCGTAATGTGTGCCCAAACTGATGAATGATCAGAGATACCCCGAGCTAGGTGTGTGGCATCTTGTATGACAGTATCTTTTTGAAGTGGAGTTAGTATGTAGTCCAATCGGGAGAATGAGTGGTGTGGGCCAGAGAAGAAAGTGAAGTGAGCGTCAGTGGGGTGCATCAGTCGCCACACGTCTGTC